>NC_138345.1:105677675-110477675 GCF_046562875.1 Panthera onca | reverse complement strand
TAAAAGTGACACGCAATAAGAAGTACCCAGAAAGACTTTTCTATAGTTACACTCTATGTCTGAAGATAAGAAAAGCTGCCTATAAAGAGCTGACGGAAGGACAGGGATGTGACAGTGTTAAGCACAGTGAAGTGGTCCATCATAAGAGCCAAAGGGAGCACAGCATTACTGAGCCCTACTTGTAAAATTACTGGCCAGTGAAAACTAGCCCACTGATACATGACTCAAAATAATAACGGGGAGAAGTCATGGTCAAAACACTGACAAAGAACTCTGAATCTATTTAAGAGTTGAGTTGAGTTGAGAATTATAGACAGAATTCACATGTTATCAGCATTATAAATATATAATTAATAAAATAGTATTTCAAATATTGGTGTTCAGGAACAGGGAAGCTGGTAATCTGTAAATGCATTTTATATAGATTCTCTTAACCAGTTATTTTTAAAAGAAATGTAAGAGAATTTAAAATAAACTTTAAAGTTAAATTTTGAGAGAGAGAAATAATTCAATTTAGGGAAATGATGACAGTTTCATCATGTGGTATAATTATTGGATTTGAGTAAATATATTTGAATGTTTGTATCACTATTCTATTTAGAGATAAAAAATTAGCTATGGTGATTTAATCAGCATATCCCTTTAAGTATGCATTGATATCATATATTGTTTTCCCCTTCAATTTATTCAATTGTGTTAATACCTTTCTTGATATTGACTTGTTTTCACCCTCCTTGAATAATCCAGTTCGAATCATGGTATATTCCTTGATGGTTGCTCAGTTCTGTTGACTTACAATTGTTTAGAATTTTTATATTTATATTCTTAAATATATAAATAGTTTGGGGAGTTTTTTAATGTTATTTTTATTTAAATTTTATTAAGTCAACACACAGTGCTACACCGGTTTCAGGAGTAGAAATCAGTGATTCATCACTTACATACAACACCTAGGGCCCAACAAGTGCCCTCCAAATACCAATCACCTACCTAGCCCATCTCCCACCTACCTCTCTCTATCAACCCATAGTTTGTTCTCTATCATTAAGAGTCTCTTGTGGTTTACTTTCCTCTCTTGCCTTCCCACCCGCACCCCACTTCCAATATGTGCACCTATGTTGTTTCTTTAATTGCACATGAGTAAAATCCTATGGTATTTGTCTTTCTCTGATTGACCTATTTTGCTTAGCATAATTCATTCTAGCCCCATCCATGTCTTTGCAAATGGCAAGATTTCATTCTTTTTGATAGCTGAGTAATATTCCATTGTATATATACGCCACACCCTTATCCATTCATAAGTTGATGGACATTTGGGCTCTTTCCATAGTTTGGCTATTGTTGATAGTGCTGCTATAAACATTGGGGTACATGTACCCCTTTGAATCTGTATTTTTGTATCCTTTGGGTAAATACCTAGTAGTGTAATTGCTGGGTCATAGGATAGTTCTATTTTTAGTTTCTTGAGGAACCTCCATACTGTTCTCTAGAGTGGCCACACCAGTTTCCATTCCCACCAACACTTTTTTCCCACATCCTGGCCAACACCTGTTGTTTCTTGTGTTGTTAATTTTAGCCATTTTGACAGTTATGAGGCAGTATCTCATCATGGTTTTGATTTGTATTTCCCTGATGATGGGTGATGTTGAGCATCTTTTCATGTGTCTGTTACCGATCTTTAAGTCTTCCTTGGTAAAGTGTCTATGTCTTCTGCCCATTTCTTAACTGGGTTATTTGGTTTTTGGATGTGGAGTTTGATAAGTTCTTTATAGATTTTGGATACTAACCCTTCATCAGATATGTCATTTGAAAATATTTTCTCCTTTTCTGTAGGCTGCCTTTTAGTTTTGTTGAATGTTTTCTTCATTGTACAGAAGCTTTTTATCTTGATCCCAATAGTTCATGTTTGCTTTTGTTTCCCTTGCTTTTGTTGACATGTCTAGTAAGAAGTTGCTCCAGCTGAGGTCAAAGAGGTTAGTGCTTATGTTCTGCTCTAGGATTTTAATGGTTTCCTGTCTCACATTTAGGTCTTTCATCCATTTTGAATTTAATTTTGTGTATGGTATAAGAAAGTGGGCCAGTTTCACTTTTCTTCATGTTGCCATCCAGTTTTCCCAATACCATTTGTTGAAGAGAATGTCTTTCTTCCATTGGATATTCTTTCCTGCTTTGTCAAAGATTAGTTGACCATATAGTTGTGGTAGTTTTGGGAGTTTTTTACTATCTTATTAAGGAAATAACCTCATAAACCTCAGCCGCATAAACCCAACTAGAGATTTTTGTCTTTTTTCAGGCTTTAAAATGGTTTAAACAACACTGTACTTATCTTTTTTTAAAAATTAGCCTTTTTTAATGGTATATCTTATGTTACCTTCCAAATCTCTCCCATTGTTATTGTCTTCTCAGGTTTTCTGTTTTTATTTAAGTTACTTTTGGTAATTTCCTCAAAAATCATCCAGTTCCTTTTGTTAGAAAATCATCCAGTTTCTCTTGTCTTGCAAATTTGTTGCCACAGAATTGCAAGTAATATTCTCTCAAACTGCTAATATCTTTCAAATCTTTTGTTATATTTCCTTTCCTACATCCCATCCCAACACATAAAGATAAAATCTTTACAAGTCTTTTACTGCTCTACTCCACAACCACCATAAGATCATTAGAATAAGAATTCTTTAATCCCTGGTTTGGTGATCTAACATGGAGGAGCAGTTTGTTCCATTTAGATTTCAAGTCATGAAATTGCATGCAGGAAAATTATCTTTGATCATCCTTGACAACAAGATGAAGCCATTGCTTTGATTTGACTAGCCATGCTGTTGGAACAATATGTATCCATAAGCACTAGAAACCTTCAACAGTAGAGAGACACACTGTCAGAAGCATATGCAAAATGCTGCTGATGGAAGGAAGAACAGGGTCATATATTTCATTTCATATTCACTCAGAGCTATCTGCTTATTAAGTGAAATGAGGGATGAAATTAGTAGCAGTATTAATTCTCTCTTATGCTCTCTTTCTCTCCCTCTCTTCCTCCCATTTCTACACCAAAAAAAAAAAAAATAGCTCAAAGCAATTGCTGAGGTTTTCCATTGCAGAATGAATATATCATTGATTTCAAACTTAATACTTAAAGTATATATAGGCAGAATATGACCTTCACTTTACTACCTATCACATTTTTCTTCTTGAGATCTTGAGTTCCCTGGTTTTCATTCAGCTAGAACACAGATTCGAACATATTTTTCAGATAAGATATAAAGTGGTATATTCTCCGACCTCTTGAATTCCTGGAAATGGTCTTTCTTTGTCTGGTTAGAGAGATGATATCTTGGCTGGGTATATGATTCCTGATTGCAGTCTCTCAATCATGTATTAAAGTATTCCCACTGTTTTCTATCATCCAATATTGCAAACAATATGCTCAATACTGGAAAGCTGCTATTGTCTTTCTAAGTTATATCTATTCTCTGTAAACCTATAAGATTTCCTTTTTATTCTTGAAATTATGAAAAGTCACCAAAATAAGTCTTGGCATTTGGCTTTATAAATAACAGATCTTCCTTCATTTATGATGGGTTTATATACCAATAAACCGATAAGTTGAAAATATGATAACTCAAAAATGTGTTTTTTAAGTTTATTTATTTTTAGAGAGAGAGAGGGGCAGAGGGAGAGAGAGAGGAGAGAGAGAGAATCGCAAGCAGACCCCACACTGTCAGCACAGAGCCCAATGCAAGGCTCGAATTCATGAACTGTGAGATCACAACCTGAGCAGAGAGCAAGAGTTGGGCACTTAACCAACTGAGCCAACCCATGTGCTCCTCAAAAATGCATTTAATATATCTAACATCATAGCTTAGCCTTGGCTACCTTAAATGTGCTCTGAACAGTTACATTAGCCTACAATTGGGCAATATCATCTAACACAAAGCCTATTTTATAATAAAAGTGTTGAATATCTCAAGCAGTTATTGAATACTGTATTGAAAGTGAAAAACAGAACTGTCGTATGGGTATAGAATAGTTGTCAGTGCATCAATTGTTTATCCTTGTAATCACGTGACTGGCTAGAAGTTGCAGCTCACTGTCACTGACCAGCAGTGAAAGAGAGTAATGTATCATATATCACTAGCCCAGGAAAAGATTAAAATTTTAAGTATAGTTTTACTAAATGCGTATTGCTTTTGCACCATCATAAAGTGGAACATTTTAAGTCAAACCATTGTAAGTCAGGGACCATCTGTAATTCTTCCTAGTTCCAGGAGGGTTTTCCAATCCCCAGACTTAAGTCCACTTTCAACCCAGTCAATTCTTCTTGAATTATTTAAGTTATTACCACTATGTTTCTTCATTTTCCTCCTATGGAACTCCTATTATTCATATGCATGTTTTCAGGATATGTTCTCTAAGACTCTTACCTTTTATTTAATTATATTCATCACTTCATATTTTTGTTCTGTGATGTTAGAATTTCCTACCACTTGAAATTCAGAAAAGGAATTTATTTCTTTTCATTGACTCTTCATTTTAGTAGACACAGAAAGGTTTTTTTTGTTTGTTTGTTTTTGGCGTGTGATTTGTTTGCAACTACGGATTTGTTAAAATTGTCTTGTAACTCTTCTATTGATTCTACCACAAAGGAAGTCACTTATTCTTCCTCTCAGTAACTGCATCTCCTTAATTAGGTTGCTATTCTTCTTGTTTTTGCTTATAGATTTATGTCCACATAGCACATGTACAGTTCAGGCAGTGATGGTATCTTTATCAATGCACATTATCAAGTTAGAACTATAGTACAGAGAGTGGCAAAAAGCACAACATTTTGCACTTGATGGTCAGTAGTGAAGGTGTTGGTAGCTGTTAACACTCTGATGAATCACAAAGGAGAAATTTGGCTTCCAGTCTCCTCCCAGTGCCAGCAGGAGCTCTGTCTAAATTGCAGAGCCAGGAGAAATCAGTGGACAGTGCAGTTCACCTCCAGGCTCACAGGAATTCCCATGTTTGTGTGGGCTATTCCCAGAGAAAACACAGGAATTGGAAAGGTGTTGCTACTATCCTGAGCAAATGTAGGTGCTCCTTTAGTGACCCTGTTAGAATCCAGGAAAGCCAGGTCTTCCTCCTAGGCTCCATACTTCTCTACTACCATTACACTCTGGACAAGGACAAGTAACACCTGTACCTGTATAGGCTATTTGACAGCTACTAAGTATTTGTTAAATTAGTTACTTAATATTACATGAAATGGTCTGACAACCAGAGAAATAAAAATGTTCTCTCTGCTCTTGGTCAAGTGACCTTTTCACTACAGACTGTTTCTTCTTTTTTCTTTAATTTTTAAATTTTATTTAAATCCAAGTTAGTTAACATATAGTGTAATAATGATTTCAGGAGTAGAATTTAGTGGTTCATCACTTATATATACCATCCAGTGCTCATCCCAACAAGTGCCTTCTTTAATGCCCATCACCCATTTAGCCCATCCACCCACCCAACACCCCTCTAACAGCCCTTGGTTTGATCTCTATATTTAAGAGTATCTTATGGTTTGCCTCCCTTTCTCTTTTTATTTTATTTTTCCTTCCCTTCCCCTATGTTAATCTGTTGTGTTTCTTAAACTCCACATAGGAGTAAAATCATATATTTGTCTTTGACTTATTTTGCTTAGCATAATACACTCTCGTTCCATCCACATTGTTGCTAATGGGAAGATTTCATTCTTTTTGATTGTCAAGTAATAATCCATTATATATATATACATACATATATATATATATGTATATATATATGTGTGTGTGTGTGTGTGTGTATATATATATATATATATATATATATATATATATATGCCACACCTTCTTCATCCATTCATCAGTTGTTAGACATTTGGGCTCTTCCCATAATGTGACTATTGTTGATAGTGCTAGTATAAACATTGGGGTACATGTGCCCCTTTGAATCAGCATTTTTATATCCTTTGTATGAATACCTAGTAGTGCAATTTCTGGGTCATAGGGTAGTTCTATTTTTACTTTTTTGAGGAACCTCCCACCAGCAATGCAAAAGTGTTCCCATTTCTCCACATCCTTGCCAACATATGTTGTTGACTGAATTGTTAATTTTTGCCATTCTGAAAGTTGTGAGGTGGTATCTGATTGTCGTTTTAATTTGTATTTCCCTGATGATGAGTGATGTTGAGCATCTTTCATATGTCTGTTAGCCATCTGGATGTCTTCTGTGGAAAAATGTGTCTGTTCATGTCTTTTGCTCATTTCTTCACTGGGTTATTTGTTTTTTGGGTGTTAAGTTTGATAAGTTCTTTATAGATTTTGGATACTAACCCTGTATCCAATATATTATTTGTAAATATCTTCTCCCATTCCATAGGTTGCCTTTTAATTTTGTTGATGGTTTTCTTCACGACAAGCTGTTTTTTCTTAATGCCATGCTGTTGTCCTCATGGTTAAGGTCATTAAACTAACTCTACTTGCTATGCTGTGATCTTTCTTTGCACACGTGTTGACATCCATTTGTGACTATTCAATTGATTTGCAGTCACCTCTAGAAATAGGATTCAGCCTTCTTGTGCCTCAGTTTTTCAAAATAAAATGATTATAAAATGACATCTGTTTATTAAGGCTTTTGATCTTATAAATGTGTGAAATGTCATTACTTTAATATTAGGCTTTCTGGTTGTTAAAAATATAATAACACTCTATACTCCTTTAGTGCCTTTCATCTGAGAATGTCAAAGTGTTTCATAAACTTTTACTAATTAATCAAGCCTCCTAGCACTATTGTAAGGTAGGCACAGTTTAATTATCTCTATTTAATGAGTTGAAAACAGGAGATCACTGGGCTAGAGTATGAAGGATGGACCCCAGTCAGGGAAATGGCAGAGCAAGAGCAAAGGTGGCCTTTTCTGGGCTTTGTTCTTAAGGATGCCTAGGCCATTTGAAGGACCTCTCTCTGCATGACAAATAATTATGCACTATACAAATTCTGCCCTGAGGGCAGAAGAAACTATTTCCTACTTATTCTTCCTTTCTCCTAAAAGTAATGTTGGCCAAAGGAAAAGAAGTGGAAGACTCTCCTCAGCTCTCTGTATCTCAGGAATACAGATCTTCCAAAACTGCAAATGAGAAAACCATAGAGAAGATGCTCACAGATTTTTGAGTTTTTATAGACATAGTTTCTGTGAAAACTCATTATAAAGCAATAGATCTTAGTAATATATTATTTTTTAATAATGAAAATGCTCATACATTCATTGATTCAGTATTGGCATCTACTGTGTGTTCTAAGCAATGGGGATGCAGCAATGAATAAAACAAAGTCGTTACTTGCAAAAGCTCATGCTTCAAAGGGAGTGGAAGTGCAAAGAAAGAGACAATAAACAAAGAGCCACATATATGGTAGAGAAAAGAAAGAAGAAAAGTAAAACAAAGTAGGGAGACAGAGGAACAGGAAGGCCAGGCTATTTTATATAGATGCAGGGGAGTTGGCAATTAACAGAGGCATAAAGGAGGTATGGGGACAGTCTACAAATAAGTGAGGGGATATTTTTCTGTCAAAGAGAACAATAAAGGCAAAGGTCTTGAGGAAAGAATGTGCTTGGCATATTTCAAGATTAGCAAGGATGCCAGAGTGCCTGGAAAGAAGCAAGCAAGGTAAAGAGATGAGACGAGATTAGAGAGGTGGGGCACAGAATAGAGAGAGTAACACTCAGATCATATAAAGCCTTATTGGTCAATGGGAAAGGTTTCCATTTTTATTCTGTATGATCAATAAAGCAATTTGATGGTTTTGAGCAAAGGAGTGACATGATCTGTCTTAACATTTTTTAAAAGTCACTCTAGATACACTATAGAGAACAGGCCACACGGATGGAAGCAAGCGGTTGTTGCAATACTCTAGACTTGAACCAGAGTGTAGCAATGAGATCCCAGCGGGAAGATTAAGGAGCAGTTGAATAGATGAGTCTTGAATGACAAATGGAGGGTCACGCTGGGCATATAGATGTGGGTCTGAATGAGATCACCAAGTGAATGAATGCAGAGCGGGTGAGGAGTGCAAAGCTGAGGTCTGGGCACTTCAATGTGTGTAAGTGGGAAATGGAGGAAATCCCACAAAGAAGAGGAATGCCCAGTGAGGTAGGAAATGAATCAAGACAGCAGTTTTCTGGAGGCCAAGTAGAAAAAAAAATGTTTCAAAGAAGAGGGAATCACCAATTGCATGAATGCTTCTGAGTAAAATTAGGCTTGAAAATTGAAC
The DNA here is from genome assembly GCF_046562875.1 of Panthera onca. Taxonomy (NCBI): domain Eukaryota; kingdom Metazoa; phylum Chordata; class Mammalia; order Carnivora; family Felidae; genus Panthera; species Panthera onca. The sequence continues at coordinate 110,469,407 of NC_138345.1, read as the reverse complement.
ATTAAATAATGTAACATGGATCTCACTATAGATCTTTAAAAAATGATTTCAAGAGAATAAGAATGAGTCTGTACCATGACAAATCTTCCTTGAAGACATTTCTTTTCTCTATGTTATTAAATTCTATAGTACTTTTGTCTCTTTCTTTCTTATCAGAGAAATTTTCTGCAATGCAGTATTTGAACAGCTCTTATACTCCTTATGATCTTTTTTCTTTCTTTCTTTTTTTTTTTTTGCCTACTGGCAAGGAGAATGTTATTTTACATTTCACTCATCATTCATTCAACAAATACTTATTCAGTGCTTGAAAACACTTTCTTGAAGGGTTGTAATGAATTTTACAAGACAATATTTGAAAATTACTGGCAGATAATAGGTATTCAAGAAAAACCTATTAATAGAAATGTAATGCAAAATACATAAAATGTCACAAATCCTTTTTCTTCAGTTATTATTCTAGTTATATTATTATCTTGATGTGTTATTCAATCCTATTGTAGATATTAACCTCTGGAAGCATAATTTATTGCAATCAAGTGGCTACAAAACACTCTTGGGTTGAGCAAACTTCGACAGCAAAAAATCTGTATGGGCCATATAACCTTTTCCTTCTCAACACAGATTTACACATTATAAAACATATGTATTAGGTGATAGGAAAATCAATCTCCCAACCCTTCTTCAGGTACTTAACTACCATGTAAAACAATTATGGAAGAACTTAGCCAGGAAACTCCTACTAAAAGATAGTAGAATGTCATGACTCTTGAAGCCATACTGCTGAGTTAAATCCTGGTTCAATTACTTACCATCTGGATGAGCCTACATAAGCTGTTTAAATTCTCTGTATCCTAATTTCTTTATCCATAAAATGGAAATAGTATGTATGCCTAATTTATAGGGTTAAAGACTGGTTTTAAATCAGTTAATAGATATAATATCCTTAGAACACTGCCTGGTACATAGTAAGTGCTCAATAAATACTGTATCTAAGAAAACGGTCTGGATAAAATTGGAGCCGAGATAAAAAACACTGACCCATTTTCCAATAGTATGTGAAATCAGATTCAAAGATTAACCCTTCTGATGAAGAAAATATTTTTTTTAATCTTTCAAAATGAACTTAACCAGCTGGAAAGAAATTAAGGAATTCCCCCACCCTCGCCAAAAGCAAAGCAAAGCAAGAGCCCAAAGGGGTAAGTGGAGCACAGAAGCTGATTTTCTCTGTGTCTTAGCTCAGATTCCCTAGACACAGAACCTGAGCAGGAATCTGCCTGCATGGATATAGTCTCAGTTAAAGTCTAGTCTAAGTCTGGTAAGGGGACAAAGAGGGGATGGGAGGTCGAGCATAAATTTCACTACAGTATTATTCCCCCCCTTGAGACAGAAGGACCAGATTTTCGAACCCCTGTATCAATCAGTTATTGTCTATGGGCCAATGGAGGCAAACTTCTGAATGAGTCAGCTTCCATCAGCCCTAACTGGGCAGGTAGCAGCAAACTTGCATCAGCTGGGAGATGGAAGCACCAGCCCAGTAAAGAGATCTGAAGAAGTAACTCTCTGAATCACCACAGAGACTATTACAGCTCACTGCCTGTCCCACTCAGATGCAATTGCTTTTAACATTAAGTTCTCTCAGTGTCTTTAGAATACTATGATCATAGTTCGTGGAAAACCTTAGGAGGGATGTATTATTGGAACGAATAGAGTCTGCACTGCTGTAGTTGCTCTCCAAGACAAAACTGATACTTATCTTCTAGCATTCCATCACCCTAGAATAGCATTTCTATAATCTAATATTTCGCCTAGTGAGGTGACCCAGACTCTCATCCCTGTAGTTGAACGAACCCCTGGTTATCATGGCCTTAACCATGCCATGATTGTTTTGCATGCCTATATATAATTAAAATGGAACAAAGATACCCCAAAATGCCCCAGTGGTTCACCTTTGTACCAAACATTCTATCCAGCCTCCATACAAAAAAACCAGTCACACCTGCTCATGAAGATCAGGACTGAGTATACCCTTTCTGTGCTTGCTCTTCCACAAAGGAACCCACAATCATCAGATGGCACCTGCATCTTTAAATTTAGGCAGACTTTTACTCTATCCTTTCATGGAAGCACCTATCCCCACTACTAACCAATACCTCCATATCCACTGAGCCTAAACATGTGGTGATAGGAAACACAACTCCTCCCAAGTAGCTCACTAGGAAGAAGAGTAAATAGGGCCACTTCTATTTTTACCCCTTGGGTTTTGAACCTATTTATTCTATCTATTTGAGACAAATCATAAATAGAGATTGTTGGTTTATGGAGTGTACTGCATCCGATAGGATAGCCCTATAGTGGAGGCCTTGGTGCCTTGGCCAGATATTGGCTGATTACAAATCACATACGCCCCATCATTAGAGAGTGGTCTTCCACTAATAGGAACCACCTGACCCAGGAGGCTATCCTCTATTTTCAGGAGTGGGAGTGGACCTTAGCCATTGACTGACTGACACAATGTATAAGAGGTCAGCACCCTTGCTCAAAATAGAACTAACTCGGTGATACAATCTGTGCTCCAGATCTCTGTGAAATCATTTCTATGCATACAACAGATGTGTCTTTAAGAAGCCAAACCACAGCCTGAAGAGCACTGAAAACACCACTGACATGGAAAACAATGGAAATATTAAATACGTGGATAAATATAAAAGATTAAATAAAGATTATAAAAATTTTTAAAACCCATTATCTATTTAAAGCAAAAATTAATATTTATAATGTATTATGGGGTTTATATATAGAAGAAATATCTGACATCAATATCACAGTGGATAGAAGAAAGGTAGTTAAAATTATACTGTTGTGAGATTCTTATCCACGGTAGTATAATGTTAATTCAAACAGACTTTCATAACTTAAAGATGTATATTGTAGTCTCTAAAGCAGTCACTAAAATAAAATACCAATAAGTATAGCGAAATATCTATCAGAAGAGCCAGAATGGAATCCTAGAAAGTCATTGATTAAGTAATTGTCAGACTAGTTAAAAATCCAAGGCTCAATTAGATATTTATGAAAGAGACACACTTTATTTTTTTAATATAATTTATTGCCAAATTGGTTAACATACAGTATGTACAGCATGTTCTTGGTTTTGGAGGTAGATTCCCATGATTCATCACTTACATACAACACCTAGTGCTCATCTCAGTAAGTGCCCTCCTCAATGCCCATCACCCATTTTCCCCTCTCCCTGCCCCATCAACCCTCAGTTTGTTTTCTACATTTAAGAGTCTCTGATGGTTTGCCTCCCTCCCTCTCTGTCACTATTTTTTTCCCTTCCCTTCTCCCCATGGTCTTCTGTTAAGTTTCTCAAGTTCCACATGAGTGAAACATATGGTATCTGTTTTTCTCTGACTTAGTTCACTTAGCATAATACCCTCCAGTTCCATCCACGTTGCTGCAAATGGCAGGATTTCATTCTTATTGCCACATAGTATTCCATTGTATATATAAACCACATCTTCTTTATCCTTTCATCAGTTGATGGACATTTGGGCTCTTTCCATAATTTGGCTATTGTTGAAAGCGTTGCTATAAACATTGGGGTACATGTGCGCCTATGAATCAGCATTCCTGTATCCTTTGGATAAATTCCTAATAGTGCTATTGTTGGGTCGTGGGGTAGTTCTATTTTTAATTTTTTAAGGAGCTTCTGCTCTGTTTTCCAGAGTGGTTGCCCCAGTTTGCATTCCCACCAACAGTGCAAGAGCGTTCCCATTTCTCCACATCCTCGCCAGCATCTGTTGTCTCCTGAGTTGTTCATTTTAGCCACTCTGACCCATGTAAGGTGGTATCTCAGTGTAGTTTTGATTTGTATTTCCCTGATGATGAGTGAAGTTGAGCATCTTTTCATGTGTCTGTTAGCCATCTGGATTTTTTCTTTGGGAAAGTGTCTATTCATGTTTGCTGCCTATTTCTTCACTGGATTATTTGTTTTCTGGGTGTTGAGCTTGGTTAAGTTCTTTATCGATTTTGGACACTAACCCTTTATCTGATATGTCGTTTGCAACTATCTTTTCCCATTCCATCAGTTGCCTTTTAGTTTTGTTGATTGTTTCCTTTGCAGTGCAGAAGCTTTTTATCTTGATGAGTTCCCAATGGTTCATTTTTGCTTTTAATTCCCTTACCTTTGGAGATGTGTCAAGCAACAAATTGCTGTGGCTGAGGTCAAAGAGGTTGTTGCCTGTTTTCTCCTCTAGGGTTTTGATGGTTTCCTGTCTCACATTTAGGTCTGAAAGCAACATACTTTAAATATAAAAGTGCACACAAGTTGAAAATAAAAGAATGGAAATAAACATACTATTCAACCCACAAGTCTAAGAAATTTAGTGTGACTAGATTATTTCAATACAAGAAGTATTACCAGAGATAGAAGGTTATTATGATAAAAGGATTTATTCATCAGGACAACATAATTATAAATGTGTACTTATTTAATTACAGAGCTAAAAATATATGAGGCAAAAGTGGACAGGACTAACAGGAAGAGTAGACAAATCCACAATCATTGGTAAAGATTTTATCTATCGAAATAATTGATAGAATAGCCAAAAAAATTAGTAATGATATAGAAGATTTTACAGGAATACTAGTGGGCACATCAATATAAATCCTGTGGATATTAAATAATAAGTATTATGAACATCTGTATGCCAATAAATTTAATAACTTAGATAAGCTGGACACATTATTCCTTAAATAATATAACTTTCCAAAACTGACACAAGTAAAAGTGAAAGTCTGAATAACCCTAAGAAATAGATGTAATTAAACACTTTCTCAAAGAGAAAATTCCAGTTTCTAATGACTTCACGGTTGAAGTCTATCAAATATCAAAGGAGATACCAATCTTTGCAAGCTCTTTAAAAAAACAGAGGAGATAGATGCTTCCAAGTTTGTTTTATGAAGCCAACAAAACCTGGATACAATATTATCAGAAAAGAAAATTATAGACCATTAGCTCTCATGAGCATAGACACAAGAATCTTTACAGATTATAGCAAATTAAATCTACCGCTACATAAATAATAGAATACATCACAGCTAAGTAGAATTTACTCCAGGAAATTGAAAACAAAATTATATGGCATTTCAATAAACACAGAAATTATTTGATGTAGTAGTACAGCAGCTATTTATGCTAAAAATACTTGGGAAACTAAGAAGAGAGAATTTCCTCAACTTGATATAATATCATATTTAATAGTGATTAATCCCCCTTGATATTGAGAAAGGCAACAATGTTTGAATTCACCACTTCTATTTAACATTGCACTGGAAGTCTTAGCACTTAATAAATCAAGAAAAAGAAGTAAAAAGCATCCACATTGCAAAGGACAATATAACTCCTTATTTTCAGACATCATTGTTTATGTATAAAACCCTAAGAAATCTACCAAAAATTCATTAGAATTAAAAAAGTGAATTTAGCAAAGAGTATAGAATGTATAGAATATATTCTCTATATATAGAGAATCTATTCTATAGATTCTATATATATATTCTATATATATATAGAATCTATTCTATAGATTCTCTATATATATAGATTCTATATTATATACATATCTATATATATAATATATATCTATATTCTATATAGATATTCTATATATATATATATAGCAAAGAGTATAGAATATATATATATACACACATATAGTATAGTATATATACATATAGTATAGAATATATATATATATATACATATAGTATATATATATAGTATACATATATACATATGTATATAGTATATATATATACATATAGTATACTATATATATAGTATAGAATATATATATATACATATAGTATAGTATATTACATATAGTATAGAATATATATATATACATATAGTATAGTATATTACATATAGTATAGAATATATATATATACATATATATATATGTATATATATATATTCTATACACAGAGAGAGAGAGAGAGGGAGAGAGAAATATAGAAAGGCCAATCAGAAAATTTAATGTAAAAATGTTTTACAATAGCAACAAAAACATAAAATATTTGGAAACACATCAGAGAAAAGATGTGCAAGTTCTCTACTTTGGAACTATAAAAACGTTGCTGGGAGAATTTAGAGAAGAGCAAAATAGATGGAGGAATATACTAGTCAAGGATTGGAAGACTCAAAGCTATTGTCAATTATCCTTAAATGGATGCACTGGTAGAGTGCAGTACCAACTAAAATTCCAGAAGACTCTTTTAAAAGAAATTCACAAGCTGATTCCACAATGATTAGGAAAATGTAAAGTACTTAAAATAACAAAGTTGGAGGACATATGCTATATCATTTCAAAGTATATGGTAAAGCTGTATTTGTCAAAAAACGTGGTATCAGTATAAAGACAGACAGCAGAATAAAGAGTCCAATAGACAAATATTTATATGGTCAACAGATCTTTTCTATAAAGCAGCAAGGTAATTCCATGGGAGAAGGATAATTTTTCTGTAAAAACTTTGGAGCAACCGAATATACATGGAAGAAAAAGTTCAACTTCTACCATACTAAAAACTAATTCAAGATGTGAAATAGATCTAAATATAAGCTAACTATAAAATTTCTACAAGAAAACATAGGAAAATGTCTTTACAATATGAAGGTAGGCTAAGATTTCTTAGGACAAAAAACCTCTAACCATTAAAAAAATTAATTATATATACTCTATGAAAATTAAACTTGTGCTCCTAAAAAACATCATTAAGACAATAAAAAGGCTAAGATAATAATTCACTTTATATATTCCAGTTAGAGAATTCCTCCAATGCAATAATAAAAATACAAACTAACAAAAATTTGCCAAAGATTATACAGATACTTAAGAAGATAATATAGAGGTTTCCAAAACATACATGAGACGATACTCAACATCATTAGTTTTCAGAAAACTTCAAATTAAAAACATATCACTTCACACTAAATAGGATGACTAAAATTTAAAATAATAATACCAACTGTTGAGAATGTGGAATAAATAGATGTCTCATAGGTTGCTGGTGGGAGTGTATAATGAAACAGCCACTTTGGAAAAGAGTTTGCAATTTCTTATGTAAGTTTAAACATACACATAACCCCTATACCAGCAATTCCATTTCTACATATTTACCCAAAATAAATGACAATACATTCACAAAAACGATGTGTACAATGATGTTTGAGAGGTTTTATTCCTAGTAGCCAAAACCTAAATGATTTATGTGAAAAAATCTATATGTTCATCAACATGTGATTGGACACATTGTGGTATATTAAGAAAACAGAATACTTAATGACAGAAAGGAACAAACTACTGATATACACAACAACAAAGATGAATTTCATAACCATAAAGTTAGGTGAAAAAAGCCAGACACAAAAGAGTACGTTCTATTTGATACCATCTATACGAAGTTCTAAAAACAGAAAAATTAATGCTATGGTTTTATTTTTTTAAATTTTTCTGACATTAATCATTTTTGAGAGGGAGAGAGACAGAGTGTGAGTGGGGGAGGGGCAGAGAGTGTGGGAGACAAGAATCTGAAGCAGGCTCCAGGCTCTGAGCTGTCAGCACAGAGCCCAACACGAGGCTCGAACTCATGGACTGCGAAATCATGACCTGGGCTGAAGTCGAACACTTAACCAACTGAGCCACCCAGGCGCCCCTAAAGCTATGGTTTTAGATACCAGATTATTTCTTGCTGTGAGTGGGGGGTGAGATATTGCAAAGTGCATTAGGGAACTTTCTGGGATAATGGAAATAATCTATATATTAATTGGAATGCTAATCACACAGGTGTACATATTTGTCAAAACTTAATGAAAATTAAAATGTGTGCAAACTGTTATGTGCAAAGCATATTTCAATATACATATTGATTAAAAGCATGTTCAAATTAAGAATGACACTTTTTCCATTTGTTTTCTCTATCAATCAACAGCAATAACAACAATAATAAAACTAACTCTTATTGGGCACATATTCTGTGCGAGGCACTATGATGAATGCTTCATGCATGTTAACTAATTTAACCCTGCTAAGAATTCTGATACTTCATATAATAGGTATGATATTTTCTATCTTCATGTGACATATAAGGAAGTTGATATACAGAATATTATGTTAGTATGCTCAGTGGTTCTCAGTTAAAAACTGGTGGAGGCAGTCTATTAATCCAGGTATCTTAGATCCAGAGCCTGTTTTCCTCATCACCTTGCTGTGTTCCCTTTATTTTCTATACAGCTGTAATAAGTGAAAGACAAAGGGTTAATTTTTTTTAGCAGTATTAGATGACACGAGGTTGAAAGCTCCTGAGGACTACAACACTAGGAACCAGCTAAGCATGTGTAAATCCAAATTAACTTCTCTAGGAGTCTGTGTAACATGGAACTCCAATAGGTGTACATCCATCATTTCTCCAGGTGTTGCAGACAGGCGGCCAATTCCTCAAAGCTGGCAGCGTTACCGGCAGCTGGTCAATCAGGTTTGAGCAGCATCACTGTGTGGTCCACCAGAATACTTCGGATGCTTTCTATTCTCCTTCCCATTCCTGGGTTTCACTAAAGGGTCTCCAGGTGTGACCGGTCCCCAGGTGCTGCCAAAAAGGGCCCACTATCATCTTCCCCTTCAACAACTCATGAACTGAACTGAACTAGGAAAGGATATAGGCCTGTGTTCGATTTCTCAGTGGAGGAATATCAACATTTATGCTAGAATGGTAGGCATTTCGCCATCTCTTTATGTAGTGTATGCTGACCTGACAGCCAACAAGTTGGAACATACAACAGAATCTTACTTCTTAAACTAATCTACACTATAATCTATAGGTTTATCTCTACCAAGACTCTTTTTAAGAATCGGATTTCATGACATACAATCAGCTTTTACGAAATTTCTGTGCTGCTTTGAAATCAAACCAATGGGGTAATTTGCTTTTCCATTACATATTTGTGCATAGCACTCATAGTTCCCTTGGAAAGCAAGGTAATGGTACTTCCTTTTAAATCTAATTTTTTTCATGAAAAAAGATGTGGGGCGCCTAAGTGGCTCAGTCAGTTAAGCATCCGACTCTGGGTTTTGGCTCAGGGCGTGATCTCACAATTTGTGAGTTCAAGCCCCACGTTGGGCTCTGTGTTGACAGCCCTGAGCCTGCTTGGGATTCTCTCTCTCCCTCTCTTTCTGCCCTTCCCCTGCTAATGCGCGCACGCTCTCTCTCTCAAAGTAAATAAACTTTAAAAAGAAAACAATTCACTGTTTTGTTTTTGACCATTTGGAGGAAACTCATCAATTAAACCTATAAAATATCTTGCAAAAACGCTATCTAGAACACTTATGTTCACTTTTTTCCAGAATTAGTTTAGGCTAGTGTTTTTCTACACGATCTCTGCATCAGGGTCAACTGAGTAGTCACTTGAAAGGTGGGTTCCTGGGTCCCACCCCAAGTCTCCTAAATCAATGTATTAGCTGAGAATCCTAGGAATCAACATTTTAGCAAACACACCAGGTGGTTCTTATTTACCCTTAAATTTGGCAACTTCTGCTTTAGGCTTGCTTTAGGAAGGGAAAAATAGCCATCAAACATTTTATTTGTAGGAAGCAATTCCTAAAATGAATGGAGAATTAAACCACAGCCAGAAAAAGAAACTTTTCACATCACCACGACAGCTACTCTCTGCAAAGGGCTGCTTGCTGGCTTTAAAACCCAGATCTTTAAAACCTATAGCACACTATGCCATTATCTTCGAGTTCACAAAGAGGTTTTTAGATCTGCTACATGAAAGATGTTGTAATAAACCACACAAATGCTACATTGAGCGAAAGCAAATGCAAGGGGAGAATTTAATACCTACAGATATAAAACCTCAGTTTGTTTTTAAAGATCCTTTTCATCTTGAGAAGAAAGAGAGATTTAATCAATCCTTTTGCAGAAGTTATCCCATGTCAGACTTGTGCCTGCCTTACTTTAGTTCAAAGGGGACAAAGGTAGTTTCTTCTTCTAAACCAAGTTGGGAAGGGTCAAGAACTAAAATAAATGAGGACCTACCTTTATTTCCATGGATCAAATGATGTGTAATATAAGAGGCTTTTCTATTTTGAGGAAAATGAACCTGGATCCTATAGAAACCTAAATGTAGTTGAGCTATGGTTTCTTTTCTGGTTGTTTGTTTTTTACTTTTCCATGAAAATGAAAATAAAAATTAATGAATGAATAAATGAACACATATTTTTAAATGATCTGATTGAACATGTTTTATGTATTTCCTGTTCCTTGCATGATTTTTCGCCTGTGACCGGAGATTGCCTGAGTATTACAAATGGGTTTCTCCTGCCTCCTGAACCCTGGCTGGCCTCAGTAAACCTGACAAGCTAAAGAGCAAGGGAAAGGTCTTTGGAAACAGAAACAGGTGGCTCCAAGCAGGACTTTGTCCTCTCAGAGCAACTCATCCACTAGCATCTGTAAAAGACTGGATCTCAGTGTGTTACTTTCTCCCTCCAGGCTATTGTTATCCTTGGTAGCGGGCTTTACACCAGCTTCTTGTCTTACTCTTTGTTCCTCTGCACGCAGCTGGAGAGTAGCTCTTAAATCAGTTTTGCAAAACTATGATGCAAGACCAGAAAAGAAGCAAACTAGTTTGGTTTGTTTTTTTGTTGTTTTTTTTGTTTGTTTGTTTTTTTTTTTTTTTTTTTTTTTTTACAAAAACAAGTACATTCATTGAAAACCTATTTAATAAACATACACACTTGGTACAAACGGCAAGTTCTGGAAGAAAAGAAGAGGTATTGAACTTTTTCTTAGAATGGGAGGGCCATATGATGAAGTATTGAATGTAATTAATATTTTTCTTACACATTTTAAGTAAGATGGACACTTCATTTATATGCTCATCACTTAATTAGATATTTGGGGGTCAGTCTTGGGTGGTTAAAAGTATTGTTGTTGAAAATAAATAAGCTTTTTGGAGAGATGCCAAAAAGAATTAGAAAGCAATTCTGGATTCCTCACTTAATTCGCAAGAGTTTCTAAATCTGCTTTCATTGATAGTATTTACTTCCTCTTCTGCCATACCAGGAGCCATTTCAATTCTCTATCATCCTGAATTTTTTTTATTTATGATATTGACTACACAGCAATCACCCACATTTTCTATTATTTTAAAATAATTGACCATCAAATTTCCCATGAACATGACATATAGGATTTACATGGATTGATTTTCATCTAATCTAATTGTGCTGCTTAAGAGGAAAAAAAAAAACCAACAAAGCCTATACTAAGATGCTGAAAAAAGTCCCCAGCCACTTGGAATCTTACCATTGTTCAAAGAAAGGTATTTTATGTCATAGGAATTAGAGAATTTCATAAGAATATGTGTGTTTTTAGGACTGAGGGTGATTTGTTCCTCCCATCTCCCCTGTTAACACTTGTTACAGTGATGGGAGTGGAGAGTTACTGAAGCAAAAGAGTCTATGGTATGTTGCAATTAAGAGAAAAATGTATGATTTATGAGGCTCCATCAAATGTCCTTACTTGAGCTGGTTTTAAAGTCCTCCAAAGCCATAATCCCACAACTCCAGGAGGTATGATGGTATTTACAAAATCTCAGGATTTAGTCATACTATAATCTGTGTCCTCTGTTATCTCAGGACTTGAAGGGCCTACAAAAGGTAAAAGAAATTAGAGCTGAGGTAGTAGCCTAGTATAGTTAAAATCACTAATATCACATCAATGCCAATAATGGAGGAGCATAGAGGATAGGTATAAAATATACCCTCTAAATCTGTAAAGTGAAATATGGATCATCATTCAATGAGTATTCATTGAGCACCTAACACAATCAGTACTGTGCTAAATACTGTGGGGACAGACACATAAGGAGCAGAAAATAGGATGTCTGACCCTGCAGGAGTTTGGATCCAAGAAATGTACTGTGATAATGCTTTATTTCTTCTACCATTCCACGGATAATTAGCTCCTTTGCTGGTAAAAACTTGAATGTATTATTTGCACAGCCTGTTTACAGAAATTCAGTCCCATGAGTGAAACCAAAGAGTTTATCTAATTCCCTGTAGCTTGTTTGTTCTGAATTCACTTCACAGATAATCAAAATTCTATGCATCAAAAAAACAAACAAAAACTTATGCACTGGTAAGAATGCTAAAGGAAATCGGCCAACTGAATATTTGGCTTCTCTCTTTTCGACGCATTCTTTCTGAAATATAGAGTTGTAGTTAAAAGCAGTCTCTATAAAGCATACCACCAGTTATAGATTTGAGATTTAATTTATCACTCTAGCAAAGCTGGCTAAGCCATGCTGAATATTTTTGGTGTCAGCTAACTTTATATCCTGACAAAATTTGCTAGAGCAGTTGATTAGATCTTAGCTATGTACATACAAATTCAATAAAATCTTCCTAAGATCAAGATTTTTGCTTTATTGTATAAGATGTCAGTTATTTTTCACAAATCCCATAATGGACTAAATTTGTGTCATCTTTTTAAATTCATATAAATATGTACATCTTTACATTCCAGCCAACACTAATCGTGGCATTTATCTATTACCCTTTACTCTGACTCAATTTTTCCAAGTTTCTGTAAGGATAGAGGCCTTTTCTCATTTGTCCTTGTATCCCTAAGCTTAGCACACAATTTGTCACAAGGTAGATGTACAATAAATATTCACTGAATAATTAAATGATATCTACCCCTGAGAAGATCAAAATTTAGTTAGGTTGACAAAAATGTATATAACTAATAATAATGCAAAGCCAAATATGACAAAGGAGCCATTACTTAAGATTAGAGAGATATATTTGCTCTATCCTTTTACAGAAGATCAAATTATTTTTGCAAATTATAACCACTAAATAAGACATTTGTTGGCAAAATTTCATATAGATAATTTCATTGTACTCTTTTTTCTAAGTATGTTATTTTCCTGATATTTATTCCTTTCCTGAGAAAATAAACTACATATTTCAATTTTAAAATACTGACTTTATATTTTACAATAGTTACTTGCAGAATTACAGTGAACTTAAAGAAAATGAAGAGTTGTCTTCTGTTTTCTCTCTGACTTTGGGTATATTGGGGGAAATGGGTATATCTAAGCTTGACCATAAGTAAGACAAAACTGTGTCATTTATTTCTCAAGGAAGAAAGGAAAGAAGGAAGGAAGGGAAGGAGGGGAAAGGAAAATACAAAAGAAGAAAGGAAGGGAGATAGGAAGGAAGAAAGAAGGAAAGAGGGAAAGGAAAAGGAAAAAAAAATTCATGTAGAGTCATGGAAAAGTAATCTTGCTGTATAGAAAAGAGCAGCTTAGTTAAATATTTGCCAGATATTAGTGCTTAAGCTCTTCAAAATGGTACTTTTTTTTCACCATAATGATGCTATTATTAAAATAAACACATGTGATTTTTATTTATTTTTTAGTATGTACCAAAGATATTTACTAAGTACAATTAAATCTTCAGAAGCTAGGGAATTTTTCTTAATCTTGAAAAACTTGTTTTTATTTCCATTTCCATCATTTCCTCCTATGATTCCACAATCCTGTCTGGTTAATTTTAAACCAATGACAGCTAAGAAGGCCAGGTTTTTTGCTATTTAACAAATATGAATTTAATCCTGAATATTTTAGTATAAACCATTGGCTTCATTTTTATAGAAAATAAAAACTTCCTCCTTTTAAAACAAACCAGAAATAAGATTCTTTTCCAAAAGATTTATTACTTTATTGCTTCAACCTATTGGACTCAAGCCTTCTTTCTTTTTTTTTTTTTTTTTTTTCAACGGTTTTTTTTATTTATTTTTGGGACAGAGAGAGACAGAGCATGAACGGGGGAGGGGCAGAGAGAGAGAGGGAGACACAGAATCGGAATCAGGCTCCAGGCTCTGAGCCATCAGCCCAGAGCCCGACGCGGGGCTCGAACTCACGGACCGCGAGATCGTGACCTGGCTGAAGTCGGACGCTTAACCGACTGCGCCACCCAGGCGCCCCTCAAGCCTTCTTTCTTAAGAAAAGTGAAGTTTGCATGTGGTTGATGATTCATGTGACTACTGTGCTTCAAGTTTCATTTGTGCTTTGGAAGAATTCCTTATAATGGTTACTATTGTCTATGGTCAATATACAATTACTTTTTAAATAAAACAAAATCTCTATATCTATTTATCATGAAACTTTCAGCAACACAAACCAGTGCCAGTTAAGGTTCACAACAAATGAGATATAAAAATAATACTATTTTACAATAAGTATACATACTCTGAGAGGACCTAATTTTTTAAATAAATTTGCAATTTGGGGGGACTTTCTCCTGAGTGATAATTAAAAGTATTGACTTTAAATCCTGACTCCAATAATTACTAGTTATGGGACCAAAGTAAACTGACTTAGAATCTTTAAGCCTTAGTATTTCCATTTATAAATGAGGATGATAATATAATTACCTCATAGGGAGAAATGCTGGCAGGATTACATTAATACATAAAATTATTTGGACTTATCATTGGCACATAATTACCTGACAACATTCAATAAGATGGCAGTAATTTTTATCACCATTATTATTATTCTTTCCAATTGATACCTATAGATATGAATGCTGTTTGCCTTATATATTTTATCATGTAAATTCCAATTATGAATACCTATGTCTTAGGTTGTTTCCTTAAAATAGATCCTGGGGCAAGAATTTTAGTAGAGTTTATTTGGGAGATGATTTCAGGAATTATCAGTAGAAGGGAGGGAAACAGACAATGGGGAAGAAAGAGGAAGAATCTTGAAAATGTCAACCAAAGCACGTATGAGCTTAAATAATCTGCACATCCTGAGATATTCCTTCAAGTTAGCTTTAGTATACACAAGGTCCAGACTATGAATGGTGTACCTCAAAAGACGAATTAAATGACTAAAAGAGGTACATCTCTTCTTCAGAGATACTATCCTAGGATAGATCTCTGTTTAAAACTGTATCTAAGTAAGTAGAGCTACAGAAAATAATTTAACAATTGCACCTACTAATAAGGTGTCATTTACATGTCTTACTTATTCTTATTTAATTATTGCTTAGCATACAGGAAACATTAGGGTGGTCTTATTGAAAGGCTTGTTAAATGTAGAAGCTGAACATCCTAACCAGCTACTTTTCACATCCTTAATCTCAAGAAAGAAGTGTCACCCGATGCTCTGTTTATTCATATGCAAAATATAAGTTTTCCTATGATAATTATCACTTTATTTATAGAAAACCTGTAACTGTGGGTAACAAACTGCATCTGCTTTGTCAGTTTTCTATAAATATAATAATAATTATTGTTAAAACCAGTGGTTAAGTTTTGAAAATAGCTGACGATGATAAATAAGGGTGCTATTGACATGCTTAAAATGCAAAGGGAGAAACTATTCAGTAAAAAAGTCTGTAATCATGATCTTTGTTGAATTCAGCCCATAATTTCCAATGTCAGAATTCTATATCCCTATAGTTTGTGACAAAACTCATTTTGTTATATTGTGTGCATTAAAACAACAACAACAACAACAACAACAACAAAACAACCAAAACACTCTAATATGACTGAATGAATAAGGACAGGTCTGAAATAATGGAGTTTAAACAGTATTCTCTACTTAAGGAAGTACTACTTAGGTTGAACTATGAGTAGTGCTTTTGGAATGTTGATAGACTTCTCTTTTAAAATCTTTAAGAGAATTTTATGGCTCCAGAAATGTATTTTATATATCCTTGCATCTGAAAACTTGGAATTTATTGTTGGTCCCACCACTGGTTTAGTGACAATAGACTAGACACATGTATTCTCTTTTTACTTGTCCATCCTCACTTTTTCACAGAATTTTTGGTAAAGGCAAAACAGAAGTGAACCTACTCATCAGTCTCATTTTTAATAAATACAAAATCAGTAACCAAGTAAAGCCTTTTTTTCAGGCTTACTTCTAATTTTTAAAACTGATTGACTCAAGCATGCTGTGACCTAGTATTACTGTTTTCTATGTGGGACTTTTCACTCACTACTAGTTACCCAATCTTGTAGGTTTCTGATACTACTCATAAGTTATTCACTCACCAAATATGTTTTAGCATATACTGTGTATCAGGTACTGTTACAGCTGCTGGGAATGAAGAAGTGAATAAAATTTATACACTAAAATAAATAAATCAGTTTGTCATAGAGCTTACACATGCATTCATTCCTACAAGATTCCAAGTTAAGTTCCAAGTCATTGCTAAATTAAAGCAATTTCACCAGGAAATGGTGAATTCTTTGACTTGCAAATGACAAGTAATAAAATTGAGTACTTGAGAAAGGAAAGTAATTTATAAAGAAACCACACAGTTTCTTCATTATGCTGCTAAAAGTCACGATCCAGGGATAAAGAGCTTTGTTTAATCATAACTCAAGAATTAATAAACATACAAGAATTATCCACTCTCTCTTTATCAATGTCTATTTTCCCTTCAGCATACAAATATGCTCAGATTTTTTCCAATATCTCAAAAAAGAAAACTCACTATAGCCTTCTTCCTTCTCATTCTATACTTTCTTATAAGTATATTTGCAAAAGGAACTGCCCATTTATTTTCACTTCTCATCTCTTAACTCTTCAATTTGCTGCAACCCTCCCTAGTTCACAACTCCTGACATAATAGCAAAGGTAACTTTATTTTTTGTCTCCCATGGGTAACTTTCAAAATCATTTGGGGTACTATCCCCCTGCCTGTTGAGGAAAACTTTGGCCAATCCAATGGCTTCTCTGCTTAGTAGAAGTCATGGATGGCTGTGCTGCAGTTTTATGTCTCAAACTCAGTCTCTATTCAATAGTTAGAATGTCCAAGATAGTAATCAAAATTCCAGATTTTATTTTATTATTAAATACTCTCTCTCCCAGCTAACACCTGCTTCAATCCCTCTTCTTTCTCACATTGTTCCTGGATGTAAGAAGGAAGACATTGATAGGACAGAGGAAAAGAGATGGCAGAAAAAGTCTTACTTGAACTTGAACCATCACAAATTATTTTGCACTCTCTAGACCAGCTTGTGTGAAAGCCAATTCAAAGATGGCTTTCACCAGAGACCTCTCCTCTTGCAATTCCCACTATCCAAGCTGATGCCTCTTGGTTCTGGATAGTTACTTCAGAGATTACTTGATAAATACTCACCATTAGACCAAGCATCGTGAACACAGAGGCAAGTATCTCTTTTGCTAATATGGTGTCCTCAGTGTCTTGCATTGTACTTGACACATGGTAATCTCTCATTAATTATTGGTTGGGTGAATAAGTGAAAGATGGCTTGCATATAACCAAATTCAGTGATCACTTTCTGTCTTTAACTAAGTTAACCTTGAAACACCTTGGTTTCTTGAGAGAGAGAGAGAAAGGAGAGAAAGTGTGCACTCACTCCTGTGGGGGGGGCATGCATGCAGGCAGAGGAGGGGGATAAGGAGAGGGAGAGAATCTTAAGCAGGCTCCACAGTGTCAAGCCCAACATGGGGCTCAATCTCACAACCATGAGATCATGCTCTGAACCAAAATCAAGAGTTAGACACTTAACCAAGTAAACCAAACAGGCACCCCAAGAAACACATTTTACACTATGGGTCACACCTCTCTTATGAAATTCTCTCCTCCTTTTCTTCTCTCTGGTTACACTCTCAGTCTTTATGAAGATTTTTCTTCTTTCTTTGACTCCTCCCTAAATGCCAGTGTTCCCTAGAGCTGAATATGTGGCTTTTCTTATTTTTAGATACAGTTTCATTAACCATTTTCTTGGCTTTGTAACAAATCCACAGTTCCAGCCCAGAACTCATTCTTCAGCTCCAGATCCACATATTCAACTGCCTACAGGATATCTGCCATCTCACAGAGACGTCCAGATTTAAATGCATTACCTTTTCTCTAAGATCTATCTAGTCCTTGATTTCTATAATGTGGTGAACAGCATAATTACATGCTCAGGCTCTCAGATCAGAAATCTGGAAACCTATCCTAAACTACAGCTCTCTTATTCAAAACTCACATCCAAATGGTTCACCAGGTCCTTTGCATTTGATCTTATAAATAGGTTTTTAATCCATATCTTCCTCTTAATTTCCACAGCCTTGTTTGGGGCTCGTATCATTTTGTAATTCAATTATTGCCAACAGCTTCCTCCTAACTGGTTGCCCAGCCTCTTCCTATCTTCTGCTGCTAGTGTGATCATACTGAAACTCAAATTTACTAACAGTACCTTTCTCGAAATAGCTTCCTGCATAGCGTCCAAGATAAAGCACAAATTCCTTAGCCTGGATCGGAAGTTCCTTTATGATCTGTCCCTGACCCATCTTCCCATGCTCAATTTTAACCCCTTCCTACAATGAGAACCACACTCAAATATTGTGTAGTTCCCTCAAAGCAGTCACCCATTTTTACAGTGGTAGGCCTGCAGATTTTTTCCCCCTCCTTCACCTTTTTCAGCTTCCAAAATTTCAGAGAACTTACCATTTTATTCATTCTAGAATAGCAAATAGACTTTAGGCTAACTCTTCTCACACTTCAAGGCTTAAGTCAAATACTTCACTGAGAAGCACGCTCTTTTTTTTGTTTGCAGGTAGTTTTTTTTTTTCCTGTATTGCCACAGCTCCATCTGCATACCTTTACTTTAGGACTGAGAACACTACATTAGCTTTTTTTTTGTTATTTCCCCATATTTCTGGGTCTTCATTGTTGAGCTCAGTAAGGTAACAAGTTAGTGCTTAGAGGTATATGGTATGAGTCAGACTATGGAATGGAATTCTTTCATTATCACTTCCAAACTGTTGACCCAAGTTAGGCAAGTTATTTATTGTTTCTCAGTTTCTTCATCTGTAAAATGAGTATAATAATATTTTCTGCCTCATAGAAATATTACAAAAATGAAAGAAGCCTATATATATATAAAGTTCTTACAACAATGCATGATTCATAACTGCTCTCTAAAAGTTGCCTATTATTTTTATTTTTATACTTATAAAGACAATCTTCAAGTATTAGTTGAGTGAATGGATGAATTAGTCAATGAACATTAAAAATGATTAACTTTTAAGAAAATTATAAATGTTTAAAATACACCCAAATATTTCCTTGAAGAACATGTTCTTGAACCCCTCCACAAAGTAAAATAGGTTACTCCTTTACTCCCGCTCACATAATCCAGGGCTTCTCTTTCATATTATTTATTAGAACTTATAAGAATATATATTTTTAGGGGCACCTGGGTGGCTCAGTCAGTTAAGCGTTCAGTTCTTGATTCAGTTCAGGTCATGATTTCACGATTCCTGAGATCAAGCCCCACAGCAGGCTCTGCACTGTCAGCCCTCTTTCTCAAAATAAATGAATAATCATATTAAAGAAAAGAATATATTTTTTAATTACAAGTTGCGTTTTATTCATTTCTGTATTTCTTACCCAAATTGACTTGATGTCAAAGCATGTCCATTTTCCTTCTCACTGTTAACTAGAACATTGTATAAAACATCCTAAGTGCTTTATATATGTATGTGTGTGTATATATATATATACACACACATACATATATATATGTATATATATCCACATAATTTAGTTTGAGAGAAAGAAAGAGTGCATATATGCTCTCATGAGCAGGGAAAGGGTAAAGGGGGAGAGGGAGGGAGGGAGGGAGAGAGAGAGAGAGAGAGAGAGAGAGAGAGAGAGAGAGAGAGAGAGAATCTTAACCAGACTCTGCACCCAGCCTGAAGCCTGACATGGCTCTGTTTCACAACCATGTGATCATGACCTGAGCCAGAATCAAGAGGCAGACACTTAACTGACCGAGCCACCCAGGTGCCCCAATATATTTTAATTGAATGTGTGAAGGCACAGTTACGTAAGTAGAGTGCATTTTTCTTAGATGAATTAGAATTCCCAGAAACTGTCAGTACTGCTGCATTATCCTAATAAGCAGCAGTTATTGTACTACTCACATCGAGTTCTACAATCCAAAGTTTATTCTTGGTTTTAGTGTCATCCATATTAACTCTCAGAATTTACTTAGAATTCAGTTTTCATTATTTAAACTTCCTTCCATTTCTGTTTTGTTAATCATAATGGACATATTTTACTTGCAACAAGTCTCAAATCTGTTTTCAAAGGAAGGCAGGAAAGAAGAGACAGAGAAAGAGACTGTTGTTGATCACAGTGGAAGTGTGAAGCTATATCATTCATAACCTTAGGGACAGCTCACCAAGAAAGCTGCCCTGAATCCAAATGTAATTATACTGCTACTACTACTCTTCGAAGACATTTGTTTAATGTTTTACAATAGAAAGTAGTTTTAATATATATTTTCTCTCATCTAATGCTCACAAAAGCCCCAAGGGACAGTCATGAATTGTCATCCACATTTCACATATGGATCAATTTAGGCTCTGAGAAATTGCCGGACTTGCTCAAGTTCCCACAGCTGTTGAATTGGTCAAGCGATGACTCAGATATAGGTCAGCTCTGCCACGTCTGTTGCTTTTTATAGGATACCGCTGCGCTTCCTTCAAAAGTGAAATTTCTGTGATTGAAAAAAACAAAACTAAACTAGGAATAGAGTTTTAATTAGGATTTCCTTTAGGGTAATAGGCTCTGTTCATTACATTAAATACCAAGAGGAATGGATTTATAGGTACTCATACATTTGAGCTTATTTAAGCTACTGACACAAGCTGTATCAGGAATTTCTGAAATAAGTGATAGATTTTTTTTAATTTTGCATTTTATCAGATGTAGATATAGTGTTTTCTATACCGCTTGCCAAGTGATAATGTCTAAAGCAAATCATTGTTTAATTACAATGAAAGCTGGAGTAAACAACTTGAATGATTTCTGAAAACCTAACCACTGAAAACCGCACCCTTTGGCAACTCTCCTAAGATTCACAAAAAGAAAATAGGGTAGATTGTGTTTAGAGAAAATTTTAAAATAAGCGTTAAGTTCTGTGTCAAGACATGGCAAAAGACAGAATCCTAATGGAAACTAATGAAGAAAAGTATGTGAAGTTACATAAAGGACCCTTCTTGTTTATTTTTTCAGTTTTTTTGTACACCTTCAACATTTCCACATGTTTTATGATTAATACGTAAAAGACAAGAATCTAAGCAAGGAAGACTTTTCAGCTAAATCCAGTTTAATATTTTTTTACAAGCATAAACTTGAGTCATATCGATGTGAATTTGAATCATACCTGTTAATTATTACTATTAGCTATGAAAATCAAAGCACACAACTTAAGCTTTTTGATAACATCACATAACAGGTTATTATCAGGATTAAACATTTTTTCATTCAGAACCCACTGTGTCAGGCACTGGGTAAAGCACTTAAAATACAGTAGTTAACAAAACAAAATTCCTGTCCACATAGTTTCCATTCTAGTAAGTGCAGTGTAAGAAAGTTTCTACTACAATGGGCAATACATAAAAAGATACACAAAAAAATGCTGACTTTCTTATTTGGTTGCCTCCATCACACCATCTAAAATTCTTAATTCTTTGTTTAAGCCTACAATATTTAATAATACTTAAGCAGTACTCACAGTAGTTACCTCTGAAAGTAAAATAAAGATTCTATTAAAAACAGTAATAGTTAAATGTGTGTTTAAGATGATTCCCACACAATGTTGCACTATATGCTAACTAATTTGGATGTAAAAAAAAAAAAAAAAAAGATGATTCCCACCCAGCCAAGCTTATTCCTTTAGGTGTCCTTATGTTTAGAGTAAACAACAATAGCAACAACAAATAGCCCACAGAATGATTAACTCAGTCACCCAGGTTTGACTAGCCTGGTCATCTACACGGACTAAGGGACCATACTTGAAGAGAAGTAATATTGCAAGTAATTGTCAATTCTGTACATTTAATCTTTAATATGAATATGAATCAGGCTATTTCTAGTAATCCATTACCAAGTCTCTGTCTCAAAATGCATTCTTCCACACACTACTGAGGGACAAAAAGAAAAACAAAGGAGGAGTAAGTCTCTGTAGATGTCATAAAGAAAGAAGAGCCCAAATTTGGAAGCTACTTGAAGATATAAAGAAAATAAAAAATAAATATCATGTAATTGTTAAGAATCTTGGGCTTTATGTTTAGGGTGGGTTTATTTTTATACTCCTACAGGGAATTTAAGAGACAAGGAGGGGCGCTTGGGTGGCTCAGGTAAGCGTCCAACTCTTGATTTCAGCTCAGGTCATGATCTTGCAGTTCATGGGTTTGCCCCTGGCCCAGAGTTTGATTCTGTGCTGACAGTGAGGAGTCTGCTTGGGATTCTCTCTTTTCCTCTCTCTCTGCCCCTCCCCCACTCGTGCACCCATGTATGCATTCGCTTTCTCTCTCAAAAAAAAGAGAGAGAGAGAGAGAGAGAGAGAAAGAGAGAGAGAGAGAGAGAGACCAGGAAAATAACTCTGGGAACCTTAGAACTGCAGGAGTGGTTGTAAGAATCACTGAAAGGGGGCTAGGAAATTTAAAAGATGAACTGCAAAATAAAGATGAAAATAAAGGAAAATTTCTGCCATTAACCTAGAACCAGCAATCAGAGCATGAGAAACAGAATCTGCAGTGTATGGGTCACTCACATTAGCCAAATTAATGTATGGTAAATCTAGTAATCATTTTAAAGACTGATTTCAAAGACAGATTATTATTAAACATTTAAAATATCTCAAACTTGGATCAGTTTTCTTTTGGCTGATTTGATTGTTTTATATCCAGATATAAACCCAGAAAGTAAACCAAATAAAAAGAAGATGTGGGACCAAGGAAACAGGGAACAGAATAAGGAAAAAGGCCATTTGAATATCCAATGTGATGGGAAAATATCCCAGGATGGCAGTTTTGTAGCAGACGGGGAGAGCCACCACTCTGATTTGAGCAAGAGAACAGAAACCTCTACAATACATGTGTCTAAGAAGAGAATATTAACAAAATACCTGCTCTGTTGATCAGTTTGAATGATTCTTGGAGGTCATATGGCAAGAGACACAAGGGAAAGTAAATAATTAGAAATGTGACAATAACTAAATCCATGGAAAATAGAAGTTGTACCAGAAAGAAATGTAATCATAATATACAATATAGCTTATCTGTGAAGGTGTTTACATGGTAAGAACAATGTAGGCACCACAGATTTGCCTTACCCTAATTAGCTATATTGAGGGGATAGGAAGAGATATAGGATGTGTGTGTTGTGGGGCAGGGGGCAGTTGGAAGTGGAATGAGGATAAAAGAGACCTACTTCTCATCCTTCATATCAGGAATTGCCTACAACTGAAAAACCTACAAGTGTTAATTTACGAATGTTATTTATAGATTTAGGGGTACATAAAAACAGGCATGGTGGGAAGCAGAGGAACCTAAAAAGAGAGGCTACTCCTTGTAGACCTATCTGACTTTTTAAGCAGTATGTAAATGTAATTAAAAAAATTTAAAATCAGAAACAAAAGCAAAGACAAAAGCAATTGAAGACTTGACTACCATTGCTATCGAGCTTATCCAGGTGAAGAAAAAAATGTAAATCTAACATAATCTGGTAAGTATTGTATCAAAAATGACTTTATAAGAACATTGTTATTTGAAGGTATATTTTCCTAAAATGCTTCTTTACTAAATCGTAAACAATGCTATTAAATCATAAAAGTCTATAATGTGAGACTAGATTAGCATGTAGCCCTAAAACAACACAGTAATAAGTATACGTGTCGTTTTGTGATACATGTTCTTATCTTAAGACAAATACTGAGAAAGGCAAGAGACAATGTGAAGAGTTTTAAAAAGTCTGTGTCAGAGCTAACAAAATGATTGGGCAACTCCATTCTGTCTTTCTCTTAAAGCTGTCCACTACAAATGAGTCTAAGCTAAAATAGATGTTTTTCTCTCACTACCCAAGCCCACTACACAACGTTCCCTACTAGATATGCCTATTACTAGGTATACACATATTACTAGGTATAGATATACACACAAATTTGCCCAATAGAAAACACTTCTATTATGTATAAGTGTCAATGATCCTCCTGAAAGATGAAATTGGGGAGAGGTAGAAACTGCGTAAGTCTTCCCAAGAGGTCTGCCATTTTCTCACACTATGGTGTCTACTTATGAAATATCTGCAAATCTTTGACATCCACAGGCACTATCAATATGATTAATAATAACAGTATTGAAAAATTCTCCTGCACAGCTACATGTAAAAAGACGCACTAATATGCTATCTTTTAAAAATCAATAAAAATCTTATTTCTATAGTTTATCCTAATAATAATCAATACTTTGATTTACCTGCAATTCAGATGATATTTTCTGATGAGAAACCACACTCTAATTTGTATTAAAAGAGTGGTAATACCCCTAAAACATTCTATTCCTTAAATATAGGTATTTTTATTTTCAATTGTCACATTGCATAATTACAAAAGCATGGTAAAGTACAAAAACAAAATTTAAGCTTTGTAAATTTTAACAGGGCTGATGGCAACTTTCTACATTTAAAAAAAACAGAGAAGCAAATGTCTTATTCTTTGGAATCCATGTTTTTCACTTTTTTAAATAGCTGCGATTTTCCATTCCTAATGGTGCAATTTTGTTTTTCATTGAAAAACTGCAATCACAGAATCTGAAATGACTCAAATATCATCTCTCAAATTCCATAGCTACTAAGGTAAGATGTGAAGGATAGTGTTTGTATCTGAGATAACACTTTTTAAGTAATTTAAAATATTTTATTCATCTATCTTGCCAACTAGTAAAATGATGATGAGAAAAAAAAAAAAAAGACTGGTTACAGCATAATGAAATTGTGTGGGCATACCTCCCAACCTTCATAAAAGTAAAAAATATTTATTCATTCATAGCTTTTTTGTTGAAAGTGTTTATTGTTTGTTCTGTTCCCAGTACTGTGAGTGTTTTGATATTAGTTTCTGATTTCCACTTTACTGGAGCTGTCCTTTCTCCTGTCTTTTGAGACCTGGTTTTCAATCTTTCCTGTCTGTCTATCAATCCTCTCCAAACCCCTGCTTCTCTCTTTCTCTCTCTCTGTGAGTCTCTCGGGCTAAATTGCCCAGGTAACAGCATTCTCGTAATCCAGTAACTCTATTTTAAACTCTACTCTTTTCACCTACACCATCTCATACACGTTTTCCAATTCAGTCTGATGGTCTACTGAGCATGGACTTATAATTACCATTTTAATGGACAGAGGGAATTTTACCATGTTGAGAGAACAATTATTAAAATATTCCCTTAGTGTTGGCTTTTTATTGTTTTATTTGTCTGTTCTTTCGGTTTGGCTTCTTTAGATGTTAGTAAATGCAAGAGAAGACCTATCTTTATTACAGCTTCCTTCGAAATTCCATCTTCAGTGTCCACTCTGCCATCTGTTACCACCTGACCTTGAGCAACCTCCTCTTACTGTCTCTGGATTCGTGGCCTTTGTCCTGGATTCCAGATGTACCCCAGCCCTTTTATCAGTGTAGTGTTTCCATCATAGTTAGCTTCCTAAGGTACAGGGGTGATGGAGCACTTGAGTTTTATGTATGGAGGCATAAGAGCAGAACAGGAATAAGCAAACACAGACAAGATAATAAGCTGTGCACTTTTTTTTCTGGGGAGGAAAAATAATATAGTAACAAAGTTGACCTAAAATCAATTTTAAAAAAATAATAGTGGGGATAAGGATTCTATTGACAGCAATACAGAAAGACATTTTATTTCTTCCAAATGAAACTTGGAGCATATCAACTTGCAAAAACTGAATAGGTTACAATATGGCCAACATTTATTTTTAGAAACTAAAGTATTAGTTCATTTGTCTGAATATCTATTTGGCTGTGATGATTTGGATCACTCAGAGAGAGATAGTTAAAATGAATGCTTAAGCTACAGTGCAGTTTGGTTCAGCCACCACATAAAGATATAATCCTCATTCTTTGTGTTTTAACTCCCTTCATTTAGAGCACTATAAATTTTTCAGTGAATTTTCAAAGACTAGGAAACATGCCTTTGGAGATCAATCATTGGGAAATATAATTTGTTCCAACAGATTCCCACTGCTGCAGCTGCTACTATACTACCTGCAGGTATTAAAAAAGACAACAGAGAGTGACTCTTGCATTGAGGTACTTTAATCGCCTATTGGAAAATCAGAAAGATTTGTTGAATACAGTTTAAGGTCCATATTCTTTCACACAATAAAGATTTACTCATTTAGTATAGAAAGATACTTTCTTATAAATTACTTTGGTCTTATTGGTAAGAGTTTTCATCCTTAGGACAAAGAGTCCATAGGGAAAGTATCCATTTACTAATGAAAACTGCCCAAGGCTACCTTCCTGCCATAGGGTCAGAGTCTGTCTTTCTGAGACATTTGGTGGTATACCACGTTCCAATATTGGTGACCAGCTACTCGCTAAATGGCTGACTCCCAACAATCCTGCAATTCTTTTCCTCTTTGCTTTTGAACTGGCATAACAATTCTACCTTCTTGCACAAAGGGGAATAATAACATAATAAACCCTGTATTTGAGGCCTGGGTCCAAAATCAACTACCCACACAAAATCTTTTAAATTGCTTAAAATCTCTGAATTAGTTCATAGATTAGTCCCTTCATCTATGAAATGCAGTGTTAATGTCTACCTAATCATGCTGTTATTAAGACTAGGTGAAATACCTTAGGAAATAAATATCCCATAAATATGAGTTCTCCTCCCGTCTCTTCTAAGAAAATAACATTTGTTTAAGCCAGAAAGAAAGGTCAGGCAACTATCGAAAATATAAGTAGCTAACTTTATATGTAGAAGCCCAGATAATAAATATTTTAGGTTTGGTGTACCACAGAGTCTCTGTTACAACTACTCACTTCTGCAGTTGTGGTGTGAAAGTATCCACAGACAGCATGTAGACAAATGAGTATGGCTGTGTTCCAGTAAAACTTTATTTATAGAAATTGAAATTTCAACCTCAAATTACTTTCACAAACATGAATTAGTATTTTTCTTAGCTCCAGGACCTACAAGAACATGGGGCATGCTGCATTTGGTCTTTGGGCCATAGCTTGCCAATCCCTATTCTAGAAAATCAACAACAAATTAATCAGAAGATTGCTCAACATCAAAAAAGATCCAGTTCAAATAAGAAAGGTAGAGTATGAGGTGAATTAGCATTGTTTAGCATCTCTCCTCTATTTCCATGGTTCATTTTGATCCATAATCATCTCTTCTTTCCCTGACCTCACATAGTACTCATGTTCTGTATTGTCACATGCATGGAATATCCTTCTGCATTAGAACAAAACACAATCCTCCAATATAAGAGCAGAGATATCCTAAATACAATTTAGTTAACAAGAGCCCATGTGCTTCTAACCATGGTATTTTCATCCTAAACTCCTCCCTAGGCATACTTAGGAGGATTTTGTGTTTAGTTTTTATGTAAGAATGAGAAACTGTTTGGACACTAACTATATTCTCTCTACTGTCATTCTATAGTTACCTCACTCACAAACCTCTCAGCTTCCCATGAAGATGGGAAGGACAATGAAACCAGGAACCATACCATAAATCGCTTTGAATTTTTTACCACAAAAAAAATGTATACAACAACACAAAGGTGGAATGGGACAGGAGGATATATATACATACATACAAACATACATAAATACATACATACATACATACATACATACATACATACACACACACGCACAATTCAGAAATACTTAGGATACTATTGGACACACTTAAACAAGTTTGTGCTTTATCAAAGTTTCCCAGTAAAATATTTTGTGGAATCACAAGGCACTGAACTTTTGTGTGACCTCAGTAACACGTTTTACTTTGTTATTCCCAAACTTATAAGATTGCAAAGAGCATCCAAATTCATTCTTTTTATTTTTTTTAATTTACATCCAAATTAGTTATCATATAGCGCAACAATGATTTCAGGAGTAGGTTCTTTAATGCCCCTTACCCATTTAGCCCATCCCTCATCCCACCACCCCTCCAGTAACCCTCTGTTTGTTCTCCATATTTAAGAGTCTCTTATGTTTTGTCCCCCTCCCTGTTTTTATATTAGTTTTGCTTCCCTTCCATTATGTTCATCTGTTCTGTGTCTTAAAGTTCTCATATGAGTGAGGTCATATGATTTTTGTCTTTCTCTAATTTTGCTTAGCATAACACCCTCTAGTTCCATCCATGTAGTTGCAAATGGCAAGACTTCATTCCTTTTGATTGCCGAGTAATACTACATCATATATTACATCATACATATATATATATATATATATATATATATATATATATATATACACACATATATATATAGATAGATATAGATATAGATATAGATATAGATATAGATATAGATATAGATATAGATATAGATATGTACACCACATCTTCTTTATCCATTCATCCACCAATGGACATTTGGACTCTTTCCATACTTTGGTTATTGTTGATAGTGCTGCTATAGACTTTGGGGTGCATGTGCCCCTTCAAAACAGCATACCTGGATCCTTCAGATAAATACCTAGTAGCGTAATTGCTGAGTCACAGGGTAGTTCTATTTTTAATTTTCTGAGGAACCTCCACAGTTTTCCAGAGTGGCTGCACCAGTTTGCATTCCCACCAGCAATGCAAGAAAGATCTTCTTTCTCTGCATCCTTGCCAGCATCTGTTGTTGCCTGAGTTGTTAATGTTAGCCATTCTGACAGGTGTGAGGTGATATCTCATTGTGGTTTTGATTTGTAGTTCCCTGATGATGAGTGATGTGGAGCATTTTTTCATGTGTTGGTTGGCCATCTGGATGTCTTCTTTGGAGAAGTGTCTATTCATGTCTTTGGCCCATTTCTTCACTGGATTATTTGTTTTTTGGGTGTTGAGTTTGAGAAGTTCTTTATAGATTTTGGATACTAACCCTTTATCTGATATGTCGTTTGCAAATATCTTCTCCCATTCTGTTGGTTGCCGTTTAGTTTTGCTGATTGTTTCCTTCGCTGTCCAGAAGCTTTTTATTTTGATGAGGTCCCAATAGGTCATCTTTGCTTTTGATTCCCTTGCCTCCAGAGATGTGTTGAGTAAGAAGCTGCTGCAGCCAAGATCAAAGAGGTTTTTGCTTGCTTTCTCCTTGAGGATTTTGATGGCTTCCTGTCTTACATTTAGGTCATTCATCCATTTTCAGTTTATTTTTGTATATGGTGTAAGAAAGTGGTCCAGGTTCATTATTCTGCAAGTCACTGTCCAGTTTTCCCAGCACCACTTGCTGAAGGGACTGTCTTTATTTCACTGGATATTCTTTCCTGCTTTGTCAAAGATTAGTTGGCCATACGTTTGTGGATCCATTTCTGTGTTCTCTATTCTGTTCCATTGATCTGAGTGTCTGTTCTTGTGCCAGTACCATACTGTCTTGATCACAGCTTTGTAGTATAGCTTGAAGTCCGGGATTGTGATGCCTCCAGCTTTGGTTTTCTTTTTCAAGATTGCTGTGGCTGTTCGGGGTCTTTTCTGGTTCCATACAATTTTAGGATTATTTGTTCTAGCTCTGTAAAGAATGCTGGTATTATTTTGATAGGGATTTCATTGAATATGTAGATTGCTTTGGGTAGTTATTGACATTTTAACAATATTTGTTCTTCCTATCCAGGTGCATGGAATATTTTTCCATTTTTTGGTGTCTTCTTCAATTTCTTTCATAAGGTTTCTATAGTTTTTAGCGTATAGATTTTTCACCTCTTTGGTTAGATTTATTCCTAAGTATTTTATGGTTTTTGGTGCAATTGTAAATGGGATTGATTCCTTGATTTCTCTTTCTGTTGCTTCATTATTGGTGTATAGGAATGCAACCACTTTCTGTGTATTGATTTTATATCCTGCAGCTTTGCTGAATTCATGAATCAGTTCTAGCAGTTTTTTTGGTGGAATCTTTTGGGTTTTCCATATAGAGTATCACGTCATCTGCAAAGAGAAGTTTGACCTCCTCCTGACCAATGGATGCCTTTTATTTCTTTGTGTTATCTGATTGCAGAGGCTAAGACTTCTAATACTATGTTAAATAACAGTGGCGAAAGTGAACATCACTGTCTTGTTCCTGACCTTAGGGGGAAAGCTCTCAGTTTTTCCCCATTGAGGATGATATTAGCATTGGGTCATTTGTATATGGCTTTTATGATCTCGAGGTATGATTCTTCTATCCCTACTTTCTTGAGGGTTATCAAGAAACATTGCTGTATCTTGTCAAATGCTTTCTCTGCATTTATTGAGAGGATCATGTGGTTCTTGTCCTTTCTTTTATTGATATGATGAATCACATTGATTGTTTTCCAGATATCAACCAGCCCTGCATCCCAGGTAAAAATCCCACTTGGTTGTGGTGAATAATTTTTTTAACGTATTGTCGCATCCGGTTGGCTAATACCTTGCTGAGGATTTTTGCATCCATGTTCATCAAGGAAACTGGTCTATAGTTCTCCTTTTTAGTGGGGTCTCTGGTTTTGGAATCAAGGTAATGCTGGCTTCATAGAAAGAGTTTGGAAGTTTTCCTTCCATTTCTATTTTTTGGAACAGCTTCAAGAGAATAGGTGTTAACTCTTCCTTAAATGTTTGGTAGAATTCCCCTGGAAAACCATCTGGCCCTGGACTCTTGTTTTTTGGCAGATTTTTTATTACTAATTCTATTTCTTTACTGGTTACGGGTCTGCTCAAATTTTCTATTTCTTCCTGTTTCAGTTTTGGTAGTTTATATGTTTCTAGGAATTTGTCCATTTCTTCCAGATTGCCCATTTTATTGGCGTATAATTGCTCATAATATTCTATTATTGTTTTTATTTCTGCTGTGTTGGTTGTGATCTCTCCTCTTTCATACTTGATTTTATTTATTTGGGTCCTTTCCTTTTTCTTATTGATCAAACTGGCTAGTAGTTTATCAATTTTGTTAATTCTTTCAAAGAACCAGCTTCTGGTTTCATTGATCTATTCTACTGGTTTTTTTTGGTTTCAGTAGCATTAATTTCTGCTCTAATCTTTATTATTTCCTGTATTCTACTGGTTTTAGGTTTTATTTGCTGTTATTTTTCCAGCTCTTTAAGGTGTAAGGTTAGGTTGTATATCTGAGACCTTTCTTCCTTCTTTAGGAAGGCCTGGATTGCTATATACTTTCGAAACTCTTATGACTGCCTTTCCTGCATCCCAGAGGTTTTGGGTTGTGGTGTTAATCATTTTCATTGGCTTCCATGAACTTTTAAATTTC
Organism: Panthera onca; assembly: GCF_046562875.1. NCBI lineage: Eukaryota > Metazoa > Chordata > Mammalia > Carnivora > Felidae > Panthera > Panthera onca. The sequence goes on along the minus strand of NC_138345.1, from coordinate 110,438,070 downwards.
CTCTTTAACTTCTTGGTTAGCCCTCATTCTTTAGTAGGCTCTTTAGTAGGTTCTTTAGTCTCCAAGTATTTGTTACCTTTCGAAATTTTTTCTTGTGGTTGATTTCAGGTTTCATAGCACAAATTCACTCTTATTTTATGACCAATAGCATATATTATGATTCAGTTTGCTAGGACAGGTTGCTATGGAACAGAGGATGTTGTTTCATTTTATTTTTATTTTTTATTTAATTCTTGTGTGAAATATGCTAGCTGACAGAGAAATCAAATGCACTGGTGTGTACTTGGTAGCAATACCACCTAAACCATTGGTCTCCCAAAAGGAGGGAGATGCTTACATTAAAGGCTGCCAGGGTGATCCACTGATGTACAGGGAAAAAATAACAATTTATACTTACACTTACTTTTAGTTGAAACAATTAAGAAGTTAGGGTTAACTAATTTGTAATATACACTTGAAATCGTATCATCACTTGCTATGTTTGTCAGGTAACCTGATGTCAAGTTCATAAGCAGGGGATCCTATGAAAGGATGGGAGGGAATTCTGCAACACAGTCCTTCATTCACTTGCTAACTTCTGGCTTTTGTAGTTTAAGTAGGTTTACCGGATTTGCAGATTAAATTATTTAGATTTAGTTAACCTAACTTTACAAAATGGACAATGGTTTAAAAAGATTCCAGCAAATAAATTACAAATTGAGAGTGTTGCTACTAACACAAGTACAAGCAAACTACAAAAAGAACAGCAGAGACAACAGATACTCCTACTCCTAGAATAGCTGTTCACCATTTAAAATACAGGATGTTTTTTTAGAACAGTTGGTTAAGAATAGGTATTAACTCTTCTTTATATGTCTGGTAGAATTCCCCTGGGAAGCCATCTGGCCCAGGACTCTTATTTGTTGGGAGATTTTTAATAACTGATTCAATTTCTCTGCTGGTTATGGGCCTGTTCAAATTTTCTATTTCTTCCTGTTTCAGTTTTGGTAATGCGTGAGTCTCTAGGAATTTATCCATTTCTTCCAGACTGCCCAGTTTGTTGGCATATAATTTTTCATAGTCTTTCTCATGAAAGAATTAACATAAGTAAAAATACACTAACAACTCAGGGCAGGGGGGATACTTGCAATATACGTGTATAACAAATGACTTATATCCAAATTGTTTAAAGAACTTCTTACAATTCAGGGGCACCTGGGTGGCTCAGTCAGTTAAGTCTCTGACTCTTGGTTTTGGGTCAGGTCATGATCTCATGGTTTGTGAGATCGAGCCCCACGTCAGGCTCTTCACTGACAGTGCAGAGCCTGCTTAAGATTCTCTCTCTCCTTCTCTCTCTGCCCCTCCCCTGCTTGTACACACATGCTCTCTTACTCTCTCAAAATAGATAAGCATTAAAAAAAGAACTTCTCACAAATCAATAATAAAGAAGCAAACAACTAATTAAAAGTGGTCAAAAATTTTAAATATTCTCCCCATAAAAGATATAAATGGCTACAGAGAAAGACAGATACCATATGGTTTCACTCTTATGTGGATCCTGAGAAACATAACAGAAACCCATGGGGGAGGGGAAGGGAAAAAAAAAAAAAAAAGAGGTTAGAGTGGGAGAGAGCCAAAGCATAGGAGACTGTTAAAAACTGAGAACAAACTGAGGGTTGATGGGGGGTGGGAGGGAGGGCAGGGTGGGTGATGGGTATCGAGGAGGGAACCTTTTGGGATGAGCACTGGGTGTTGTATGGAAGCCAATTTGACAGTAAATTTCATATATTAAAAAATAAAAAAATAAAAAATAAAAAATAAAAAATAAAAGATATAAATGGCCAACTAGCACAAGAAATGTTCTTCATATCATTTGTCATCAGAAAAATTCAAATCAAAACCTAATAGGATACGCCACACTTACTAGAATGGCTAACATTAAAAAGAAGGCATTACCAAGTGCCAATAAGGATGTGGAACAACTGAGCCAACTCTCACATATTGCTGGTGGGCGTGCAGAATGGTATAGCCACTTTGGAAAATAGTTTGTCAGTTGTGAAGCATACTCCTATCATATGGTTCAGCAATTTCACTCTTATATATTAAGAGAAAAGAAAACATAGACCCACACAAAGGTTTGTATAAAAAGTCATAGCAGCTTTGGAAATTGAAAATAATTGAAATACTAATTAACAGGCAATTAGATAAATAAATTATAGTATATACCTAAAACAGTTTATTATTCAGCAACACAAAGGAACAAATTACTGATCTATGCAAATACATGGATAAATCTCAAAAATATCATGCTGAGTAAAAGAAGCCAGAAACAATGAATAGAAGTTTTCATTCACATAAAATTCTAAAACAGGCAAAACTAATCTGAACTAATAGAAAGCAAGTAAGTGGTTGTTTGCAGTGCTTGGGATTGAGGAAGAAAGTACTGACTACAGAGCGTTCAAGGGAACTTTCTGGAATTATGAAAATACTCTATACTTTGATTAGACTGGCCATTATCAAAACTTATCAAACCATAGAATTAAAGTGGATGCATTTTATTGAATATTAATTATACCCCAATAAAGTCAATTTTAAAAATAATCTGTTAGTCATAAAAAATGCAGACTTAGCATATTTACTTGCTACGTGTTCTTTCGAAACCTCAGGAGCTTCCCTGGTGAAATCTGAAACTGGCCCCTACGTATGAAGGGCAATGAGACACAGAAGAGGCAGACCACTCCAGACTGGGTAGGTGGCACTTTTAGTAAACAAGGGAATTTACATATGAGGCTTGTATTGGGCGTTCACAAGACCATTAGATCTCTGCACCAACCTGCCATAACCTTGGAAGTTTATATAGAGGACTTAAGTAGGTTTAGTCATGTACACCACCCAGATGGTCTCAACAACACATTGCTCTCTGGATCCCTGAAAACATCTTCCACTGGGGGAATGGTGGGCAGAACATACATTCCAAGGACAGGGGAGAGGGTCAGGAGCCTCCAATTCCCCGGGTCCAGCTTGCGGGTTAACTTGCAGTCACATCCTCACAAAGACCTCCTCCAATGTTAGTTTTCTCATTTATTATCTGCTTCTCTCAGCAAACTGGAAATTCCATGAAGAGATGGGTCATGTCTTTTTTATTAACTGTGTATCCAGGGCATATTGTACTTTCCCTGGTTCAAAGAAGGCACTCAATAAACACTTCTTGAATGAATAAATCTATGAATGAGTAAATAAGTAGTCATTTGTATTTCATTGCCTCCCACGCATCCACAGTTTCCTTAACTACACCCACATTAGGCAAGTCTGTTAATTTCCTTTATTCTTGAATGCAATCCGTTATAAAATAAATAAAATCTGGATGTCTTTTGGGAATGACTGGACTCTGAGATCTAGACAGAATCAAGGGTGAAAACAATTCATAGGCAAAATAATACACAGTCCAGACCCATCCTAAGGTCTGTTATATGTTTACAAACCTACCTTACTTAGATAGGTATTTGCTTCCACAGAGCCTTCTAACCCAGGAACTCTCCAGTCCCTCCTCATTTTTGAGTGAGGAACGTGCTGACTTCCAGACAGAGACTAGTTGATTGAACACTGAATATGCAATAAGTCTAGTCCACACACAAGGGGCCTTATACGAACATTTTTTTTTTGATGGAAATCTAATATAGGAGGCTATAATCCATTTCAGGAATCAAAAGTGGTTGCATAATTGGAATAGCAAAACAGCCCATAAACTAACTTACAGTGAAAGCATTGAATCTACGGTTTAAGGAGTAAACAATCAGAAGTGTTTAGGACTCCATCTTGCTCCCAATACCACTGGAGAAATGGTGAAGACAAGAAGGCTTCTGCTATAAATGGTTTGTAGTTGATACGATGGCATATAAATCCCAAAGGTCAGGGCTTCAGCAAGTCTCTGGGCTACATCAAGCATAGTAGATTGTAAGAGAGAAGCCTACTCCTATAGACAAAACCAATGGAAGAGTAAGAAATAGGAACCGTGACTCAAAGCAATGTGGATAATACAGGTAGAAGCAGAGGAGGTCAAAAATTCTGCCTGAATCCTTACATTTAGGTTCTGAAAGGGTGACCCTTAAAAAAATTTTTTTTGGCTTTTATTAAGATTTCATTGGGGCACCTGGGTGGCTCAGTCGGTTAAGTGTCTGACGTCAGCTCAGGTCATGATTTCACTGTTCGTGAGTTAGAGCCCTGTGTCAGGCTCTGTGCTGACAGCTGAAAGCCTGGAGCCTGCTTTGGATTCTGTGTCTCCCTCTCTCTCTCTGTCCTTTCCACACTCATACTGTGTCTCTCTGCCTCTCAAAAAATAAATAAATGCTAATAACTAACTAACTAAATAAATAAATAAATAAAAATTTTATTGTTGGGGTGCCTGGGTGGCTCAGTCAGTTAAATGTCTGACTCTTGTTTTCAGCTCAGGTCATGATCTCTTTGTCGTGAGATCAAGCCCCACATCAGGCTCCACACTGGGCACAAAGCCTGCCTAAGATTCTCTTTCTCTCTCCCTCCTCCTTTCCCATACAAGTGTGCACTCTCTGTCTCTCTCCCTCTCTCTCTCTCTAAAAAAAAAAAAAAAAGATTTTATTATTTAGGACAATTTTAGATACAGAGATTTCCCATATACCCCTGTCTCCACATATACATAGCCTCATTCTTATCAGTATCTACCAGAGTGTTATATCTGTTACAACTGATGAATCTACATTGACATATCATAATTACCCAAGGTCCATAGTTTACATTATGGTTCATGCTTGGTATTGTACATTCTATAAGTTTGGACAAGTGTGTAATCACATATATCCATCATCTTGGTATCACACAGGTTATACTCACTGCCCTAAAAATCTGTGCTCTGCTTATTCACCCCTCCCCTTCTGCACCCCTGGTGACCACTGATCTTCTTTTCACTGTTTCCATAGTTTTGCCTTTTTCAGAATGTCGTATATTTTGACACATACAACATAGATGCTTTTCAAATTGGCTTCTTGGTAACTTATTTTTTTAATCCCAAAGACTGGCAAAAGTAGTGTTAAATGATACAGGGATATTTTCTGTTGAGTCAGAGTAGTCTTAGGAAATGGGATTAAGAATCAATGAATCCAGGGGTGCCTGGGTGGCTCAGTCGGTTGAGCGCCGACTTCGGCTAGGGTCATGGTCTTGCGGTTCATGAGTTCGAGCCCTGCATCAGGCTTTGTGCTGACAGCTCAGAGCCTGGAGCCTGCTTCGGATTCTGTGTCTCCCTCTCTCTCTGCTCCTGCCCACTTGTGCTCTGTTTCTGTCTCTCAAAAATAAATAAACAATAAAAAAATTTAATAAAGAATCAATGAATTCAGGGGTACCTGGGTGGCTCAGTTGGTTGAGCACTGACTTAGGCTCAGGTCATGATCTCACGGTTTGTCAGTTCGCATCCCATTTTGGGCTCTGCTCTGACAGTGTGGAGCCTGCTTCAGATTCTCTGTCTTCCTCTCTCTCTGCCCTTCCCCCACACTCTCTCAAAAATAAACATTAAAATAAATACATTAAAAAAAAAAAGAATCAATGAATCCAGCTCTGAGGACTTGGGAAAAGCAACGGCCATTTAAACAGGGGTTAGGCAGGAACACCTAAGGGTAATATTTACCATGCTCAAAAAGAGAGGGGCTTTGAGAGTGAGCAGTGGAACCCACAGAGGTAAGGAGAATGACAAAAAATTAGGGGAGGTTATAATGATCCTCAGTGTGCAGTAGAACCTTAAGATCTCAACTGAGAAGCTTAATAATAACTTGCTTTTTTCCCCTCTTCTAAATTCTTTCCTGTCACACATTTCAATTAAAACTAAAAATGGCTCTAAAGTAGTTTCAGGTGTGATGATGACATTTGAAGGAAGTCAGCTGTTGTGGTCTTAAGGCAGAAAGAGAGGCTTTCTCAGCTGTTTTACTATATAGTAAGTCTACTAAAGGTGATTACTGTCAGCAATAGAAGAGTGACCTAAATTGCTCTAATCAAGATCTTATTAGATTTTGTTGCTTTCAGAGAGCTGACCAAGTCTTAGGTCGATTCAAATTTCCTACTCCAAGATGAGCTGGCCTCTTTCTACTAAGCACATAAACTGAATCTTCTACCAAACACCAGGCATCTGGTTAAAGATTTGCTATTTTTAACAGTGAAAATATTCAGTGGATCTATCTATAACAAGGGTTTACTAAGTTAGCATTTTAAAAATGCATGACTTCAATTGACTTTCATATGACTTTCAATTAGAAAAATGTAAGAGCCAAGGGCAATAAATATTGTGAGGTTGAAATAAGTCTTTTGGAGTGAAGCAGAAATTGATTATGAAACAGGTATAATTTTAGGAAAAGGTGATCACTCGACTTCAAAATCTATAATAAAGACACAGTGCAAAGTAACAAATAGAATGAATATATGGAACTTACATATTCACAAGCACATGTACCTGGTATGTAATATTTTCCTTCTGCATCAATACAACTATATGTAAATAGTCAGTAATTGTTTCATTGCTTGACCATAAACTCTACATGCATAAAATCATAATTACACAAGGTCATCAGCTGTTTGTAAGAGTCATTTTGTTTTGGTTTGGTTTACTCTGTTTGGTTTGGGTTGGTTTGGACTGAATTTGGACAGATGAGCTCTGGAAACATGTACTTTTGTCAACATGAATCAATGTATCTCTGAATTTCACAAGACCGGAGGCAACATCTAAGATTTTCTCTACAGAAGCCATTAGCACTATTAATATTATCTTAAATGTAGGTCTGACTCTGGACCTAGACACATTCCAATTATCCTGAGTGTAGTTGGGTGAATATGGTCTTTTATATTATCACTTATAGGTTAACAGGTTGTAGATAACTTAATTGCTTTCAAGAGAAAATGAAGTACAGAAGTTCATCTTTTCTGCCCTATGCCCTGGGGTGGAAGTGTGATAACAATTCATTGGATTTAAGCTACTGGGTCATTTCACTCTTAGACCCACTAAAAATAATAGGAAGTACTTGGCCTTTGTAGACGTGGGTTCAAATCCTAATTCTACCACCAGGTGTGTACCCCTATGCAAAACATGTGACTTCTCTGGGATCCAGTTTCCTCCTCTGTAAAATGAAAATGGTATCACCTACCTCATAGAGTTTTGTATGAATTAAATAAACTAGCATAGGGGCCCCTGGGTGGCTCAGTCGGTTAAGCGTCCAACTTCAACTCTGGTCATGATCTCACAGTCTGTGAGTTTGAGCCCCATATCAGGCTCTGTGCTGACCGCTCAGAGACTGGAGCCTGCTTCAGATTCTGTCTCCCTCTCTCTCCGCCCCTCCCCCACTCCAACTCTGTCTCTCTCTCTGTCTCTCTCTCTCCCCCAAATTAATAAACATTAAAAAAATTAAATAAGCTAGCATAGATACAGCACTAAACACAAGTTTTGAAAAATAGAAGGTTAAAAAAAATGAGAACTCTCTTGCCACGTTCAAGAAGAATCTTGTGTGATTTCATTCTAGGTTGGTAGGGCCAGCACCTACTGTGTTTCTATTTGTTTCTATTCCTCATCTAAATGTTTACTTATTTTTGAGGGGGGGTGGGAAGGCAGAGGATTTGAAGCTGGCTCTGCACTAACATCAGAGCCCAATGTGGGCTTGAACCCCTGAACCATCAGATCACGACCTGAGCCAAAGTCAGATGCTTAACTGACCGAAATCACTCAGGTGCTCCCCTATTCCTCATCTATGAGAGTGTAGAGACAGATTTCATGACTGTTTATATTTTGCAGGAGTGGAATTTTAGAATAAACGACCATAGATTATGGTATGCACATCCCCTCTGACAGTCACTGGTTCCATACATGTGGAATCTTCTTGGTTCCTTAAGGCCTCCTTATACAAGATTGCTTAAGTTGTGCCCCATTTTGATTTTCAGCTTTAGGCTGTTGGCTTTTCCCAAATTCTCAAACCCTGTAAGCTTCCATTATCTCTCCTCCTCATAAGCCTGTTCTCTTTAATCTCAGAAGGCCTCCCATTGCAGAACTTCACATACTCTGAGGGTTGATATGGCTCATAGAACATGGCAAACACTTACCAGATGGTAACTTCTTGACATCAATTTTTCCTGTTTCTTAATATTATTTCAGAATATAAAAATGAGATTTTTCAGATATAGAGGCTTAATTATTTCTGATGTAATTTATTTGGAAGTAATATAAGCCCATAATAAAGTTTTAGTAAACAAAAATGAATATAAAATGTATACACAGTTCCCCTCATATTAGTATACTAACTGAACATTTGGTCTATTTTACTTCATTTTTTTATTTAAACCATGATCTTTTTCTCTTTTAACATAATGGTAGTCACACGTGGTATTTTATATTCTGCCTCTTCACTTAACATTATATTGATTTTTGTAAGGATTAATAACCATACTTTAATATCCAAATTGCTAGCCTAACAAGTAGATATAGTTCTATTTATCTAGTATTTCCTTTTTGAATGAAAATTTAGGTTGTTTCCCGGTTTGACTGTTATAAACAATACTGTGGTGAACATTTAATGCATGAAATGTATTATTTTCATTTTACAATTTATTTTTTTAGGCTTCTTAGAAGTGACATTAGTGAATTAGAGTGGGCACATTTTTAAAGCTCACAGTGTAGTTGCCAAACTGCTTTCCAAAAGGGATATAAAAGTTAATGCCAGGAGACTAATCTGCCTATATCTCAGCTTTAAGGAGCTTCAAGCTCCACATGGAAATTGGAATTAAAGGACTTTTTAAGTGGCTTTTGCTTCCTCCACTCTCTTTCTCTTGGAAAGAAACTTGGTGTATATTCCACTCAGCTTTGTCAAGTCTGTTCTGAGTCATTGTTATAGATGCATTTATCTATCTCGAAATATTTTCTGTAGTAAGGTACAGTATAAATAAATAAATGATACATTTGCCAACCAAGCACAAGGCATGTTTTTGAAATTGTTTTAAAGTTTTGGGGGAACATAGTATTCTGGGTCTGGGCATTAAACTCTAAATTCCAGTTAGTGTGTAACCTCAGACAAGATTTTTTTTCTATAACACCCCTCCCAGGGAAATTTCTACTTTAGTGTTACATACAGTTAGCCCAGTTAGCCCTGTTCATCATAGTACAACCATTTTGAAAAACATACAAAATAGATTATTAAAAATACTAATATATTTGGACCCAATAATTTTGTTCTTAAAAATTAATTTTAGGGGTGCCTGGGTAGCTCCATTGGTTAAGTGACCGACTTTGGCTCAGGTCATGATCTTATGGTTCGTGGGTTCGAGCCTCGCATCAGGGTCTGTGCTGACAGCTCAGAGCCTGGAGCCTGTTTCAGATTTTGTGTCTCCCTCTCTCTGCCCCTCCCCCGCTCACACTCTACCTCCCTCTCAAAAATAAAATAAAAACATTAAAAAAATTTTTGTAATTAATTTTAGAAAAAAATGCCCATTGGAGCTAAATGCTCAAAAACAATTTAAAGATTCAAATGTAGAGAAATGGTTATGTAATTCATGAAGCATCAGGTGAATAAATAATAGTAAAAGTGGACATTTATGATATTTTCCTGCCCAATATCTGTAACCTCTTTTTTTGGTAACAATTCCCAAATTAGCCTTTCCCAACAATTCTCAAATTAGCCTTTCCCGTATCCTGAGTGTTTCAGTCAAGTCTTTCCAGACACTATAAAGATATCCTATGCTACATGGAATAAAGGTGTTAAAATGGCATCATTCTCAAAATAGCCAGGAGTAATTGTTATAAATATACAGCTAGAAAGAAAGACTTCTGACAAATGTATTTTAGTAAGAAAAAATATTTAAGTATTGAAACTGTGAACAAGAGTAGCCGCTCATCCTTTTTATGTCTTGATTCAATATCAAAGAGCACTTGAGCTGAATAAAACTGAGTTAGAACTGAAGCTTCAAAATTACTTTGGTAGAGACTAATAATACCCTACACACTGTTAAAAAATATAGCCCTATTTTCTTATATATTACCTAGGTAAATTCAATATTCATTTAACATTCATAACATAATGTTTTAAAAAGTTTAAATAATTATATATATATATATATATATATATATATATATATACACTTAATTATTACAATGGAAAAATAAATAGTAATATACCATGATGATGAAAAATATGATATATTCTCAATTAACTACATTAAATATGTTCTTAGTGATATCTGATTAAACTTTTTTTTAACTCTGATTTTTTTAAGGGCTTCATTCAGCAACATTGCTTCATTCACCAATTCAGTCAGCATATATTTACCACCTACTATTTGTAGGTATTGCTCTATGCTACTTTATTTGTGTGTATTTCCCAATATGTATTCTTCAGGAAGGAAACTGAATTGAATCTTAGTTCAATAAAAAATATAATTGGGAAAGCAAGACTGCAATAAGAAAATCATATAGCCACAAAATCTAAAGTTTAGGATTTAGATAGTCATTTAAATTCCATATATTATTGGATAGTAAATATTATGAATATGCATGAATAGCTATGTGTGAATATGTATGAATAAATACAGATGAATTCCATATATTACCAATGTCCATATCAGCTTCTGAAATTTAATTTTTATAAGCAGTGCTCAAAGACAAGGGGGAAAATACATCACAAAGAAAACTAAAAATTTAAGAAACATTTTAACCCAGGACAACAGAAATCAGGGAAAGAAACCATTCCAAAGAAATGAAACTTAACTATGACAGAAAACAAAAAATAGATCTTATTTGAAATCATATACCACAGAGTGGATTCCTGGCCTAAAGGTTATCCATTTCTTTGGAAAATATTTGTAGAAAAGGCAATGGTGTGACTATACTGAATCCATCTAAACATTCATTGCTAACAGATAAGACATTTGTGGAAATCATTGTCCTTGATTTTCTTAGGTCCTAAAATATGTTTACCCCAAAGCCTAAGCACTTTTAATATTATTCTTTCGAAAGAAAAGTTTTGTTTGGTGTTCCCAGAAACATAAACAGTTCATTAGAAAAGAGTAAAACTCTCAGACTTGTAATACAATGTTATATGGAAGTACAGCCTCCCCCCAGCCCTCCAGAAGCCTTAGCCAGGCTTGCTAACATAATCCCCCAGTTTATCCTTCAAAGCTGCTCTTATCTTGGCAATGTTTCTTCAAGCAGCTGTGGGCTTTGCTCTTAGTGCTTGGGGCCTCCCCCATCTTCATTACAGACAGTGAATCTTTGACAAAGTGCCTAGAAACTTTGGCAAAAGTCTCTGTATATGTACTTAAGAGAAGGGGTCAACACATTTCTAGAAGCGTAAGAGCTGATTACCTTTGTATTTGAGCACAGGCAATTAATTGGCGGTAGAGATGGACCAGAATGCACTGAAACAGACAGTAGCCTGTGGTTTAGTCCAGTTCACTCCTGCACAAAGAATAGGAGAGATAAGAAGCTACTTTATGTGATTAGGGGAAAGAAAAATCCATACTTTCCATATGGGAATTTCTCATCTGTTTTCTTAATGACACAGAGAGAAGTTGAAAGAGACTTTTAAGCTGTTAAAACTCTTAACATATTCTCTTTGGGGCTGGGAGAGTATGAATTTCCTAATTTCATCAGAACCATTAATGACTTCAGTTCCTTCCTTTTTCAACAAAGGAAGTGAAGGGATTCTTCACTGCGCTATGATTTTGAAAAGCATTAGACAGCAGGAGAAATTATTTGTGAGCATGCTGTGGAAAGAAACAAAATTTTTTCTTCTCACTCTAGAAGTGATTCTCATTGTTGAAACTCTAAAAGCTCTTTAAAGGTTAAATAACTTATTGTAAGGGAAGATACTTATAAGTTAGCATTACATAATAATTGGGATGTCATCTTTTCTCCCAGGTTTCTTTCTATAAAGGATGCCTTAGCCTCTATGAAGATTGCATGTTTTATTTCAACTATAAACTTAAGATAGAATTAAGCAAATGTCAAGAGGGGTACCTTTTCTCCCATGCCCTTCAATTACCATGATTTTTTTAAAAGAATCTTTTCCTTACCCAAATAACTGAGATCAAGAGAAGTAAGAAGTGAAATGTCAGATATATGGAGCAGAACCAGGAGACAACTACTGAAAGCAAGATAAGGAAGATTGTTCAAAACCCAGGTAATTTGAAGTGAAGCAAAAGGAGGAAAGGACAACAGGGAAAGAAGTACAAGATCCTGAAACCAGAAAGAGCAAGGAGCTACAACCTTGGACTCAAAATGTAGGGCTGCAAATACTTTGTAGGGCAGGAGAGAGAGTGAGCAGAAGAAAGCTGCGGCTATTGTGTGTGCCAGCAAAGCCAGACAGAGACGGATTTAAATTAAGTGATACAAGTACTAGGAATATTTTTTTTTAAGATTTAGGTATAATTTATTTGAGTAAATTAAGTAAAATGAGGCATTTGTTTAATTCTGAATTCCACCTTTGCAATTCATACACATACATGTCTTATAGATATAGGTATATAGTTATAGCATTGAAGAGGAGACAAGCCCTAACATTGTAATGAGATGGGCACTGTTTTACATGGATAGTCCATAAGTAAATCACTCTTAAACAACAATGTACTTGGCTACTTAGATGCTTACTCGAAAACAAAAATCAAATTATTTACCTTAGGGACTTAGATTCATTACATCATAATTATTTATAATAAAATATAGATGCATTTTTCTGTACAGTAATAAAAGTCAGAATGAATAAAAATTTATTATACTATGAAAAATATGGAACTTTGAGTTTTTAGTTTATTTATTGTAGTTGGGATTTAGTAAACTCCAAATAATAGTATCTTTACAATTATTCAAAAAAATGAAATCAATGGGTCAAGGAAGAAGCCTCGAGAAAACTTAAAATATTTTGAATTAAATGTAAATAAAGATTGCTAAATTTGTAGGATCCAGCAAAAACAGTGCTTAGAGGGGAATTTATAGCACTGAAACCATGTATTAGAAAACGGGAAAAATCTAAACTCAGCACTCCTTGCCTTCACCTTAAGAAAATAGGAAAAGAAGAGCAATATAAGCTTAAGGCAAACAGAAGAGGAATATTAAAAATTATAGCAGAGATCAATAAAATTGTAAAGAAGAAATCAGTAAAGAAAATTAACAATATACACTGATTCTCTGAAAAGATCAGTGAAATCAATAAACTCCTAGCCAGGCTAACCAAGAATAAAAAAGACACAAATTACTAGTATCAGAAATGAAAGGGTCATTACTACTAACTCCATTAACACAAAAAGAATAATAAAGGAATTTTATGAATAGGTCCGTACTCAAAGTTTAATAACTTAGATGAATTATGCCAATTTCTTTAAAGACACAAATACACAAAACACAAAAAACAAAACACACAAAGGTGAAAGATAATTCAAGTAAACGTATATCTATTAACAATATTTAATCAATAATTAATAACATTCCAAAAAAGAAAGCAAAGCCTAGATGATTTCTGTGGCGAATGCTACCAAATATTTAAGGAAGAGATTATACCAATTCTCTATAATCTCTTCCAAAAAATAGAAGCAGTGGAACATTTTCTAACTCATTCTTTAAGGCCAGAATTACACTAATACAAAAACTAGTTAAAGACATTACTATAAAAGAAAAACCATAGACCAATATCTCTTATGAACATAATTATAAAAATCTTCCATAAAATACTAACAAATTGAAACCTAAAATGTATTAAAAGAATATCCACAATGACCAAATGGGATTTATTCTAGGTATGCAAGGCTAGTTGCAAAATCAATTAATGTATTATTTCAATAGTACATGTAAGTCAAACCACTGTGCTTTATACCTTAAATTTATATAGTGATGTATGTCAATTACATCTATAAAACTGGAAATAGAATCAGTTAACGTAGTCTATCACTTCAATGGGCTATAAACAAGAAAAGTCACATGATTTTATCAATAGATACAGAAAAAGCATTTAATAAAATCCAACAACCAATCATGATAAAAATTAAGCTAACTATGAATAGAGGGGAATTTCCTCAATTTTATATGGAATATCCACAAAAAAACAATAATTATACTCAATGGTGAGCTTTCCCATTAAGATCAGATACAAGGTAAGCATGTTGCCTCTTATTATGCCTTTCCAACATCATACCTGAAGTCATAGCTATTACAATAAGAAAAGGAAGTAAGAAGAATATATATTGGAAAGAAAGAAATAAAACTGTCTTTGTTTGAAGTCGATACAACTGTCTAGGCACAAAACCCAAAATTATCAATATTCAAATAACAATAATAATAATTCAAAATAATTCAGAATAATCAACAATCAAACAACAACAAAAAACCTCCTGGAACTGATAGGTAATTATATCAAGTTTTCAGGATACAAAGTTAACAGACAAAAGTCAACTGCATTCCTATATATCAGCAATGAACACATGGAATTTTAAATTAAAAACAATCACCATTTACATTACTACTCTCCCAAAATGGGACATTAGGTATAAATAACAAAATATCCACAAGGTATATATGAAGAAAACCACAAAACACTGATGAAAGAAATCAAAAAAGATCCAAATATTGGAGAGATATTCCATGTTCATGGATAGGAAGACTCAATATCAGGATGCTTGTTCTTCCCAACTTGATCTCTAGATCCAATTAAATCTCAATAAAAATTCCCAGCAAGGTTTTTCATGGATTCCAAAAATTAATTCCAAAGTTTATAAGGAAAAGCAAAAGTTTATAAGGAAAAACAAAAATATTGTGTTAGCTAACACAATACTGAAGGAGAAGAGCAAAGTTGGAGATCTGGCACTCCTCAACTTAAAGACTTATTATAAAGCTATTTTAATCAAGACAATGTGATACTGGCAAAACAGACAAAGAAAGAAAGAAAGAAAGAAAGAAAGAAAGAAAGAAAGAAAGAAAGAAAGAAAGAAATGGACCAGAACAGAGTCCAGAAATAGATACACACAGGAGAAAACCTAGATGACCTTGGGAATGGTGAAGACTTTTTAGATAAAACACCAAATATGCAATCCATGAAAGAAATATTTGATAAGCCGCACTTTATTAAAACCAAAAGCTTTTGCTCTGCCAAAGATAGTGTCAAGAGAATGAGAAGACAGGCCACAGATTGGGAGAAAATATTTTGAAAAGACACATTTGATAAAGGACTGTAATCCAAAATATGTAAAGAACTCTTAAAACTCAATGATAAAAAAATCCAACTAAAAATGAGACACGAACCATATGATGACATCATATGTCATCAAGAAAATGTAAATTAACAAAAACAGACACATAGACCAATGGAATAGAATAGAAACCCCAGAATTAGATCCACAAACGTATGGCCAACTAATCTTTGACAAAGCAGGAAATGTAAAAAAGACATCCAATGTAAAAAAGACAGTCTCTTTAACAAATGGTGCTGGGAGAACTGAACAGCAACATACAGAAGATTGAAACTAGACCACTTTCTCACACCATTCACAAAAATAAACTCAAAATGGATAAAGGACCTGAATGTGAGACAGGAAACCATCAAAACCATAGAGGAGAAAGCAGGAAAAGACCTCTCTGACCTCAGCCATAGCAATCTCTTACTTGACACATCCCCAAAGGCAAGGGAATTAAAAGCAAAAATGAACTGCTGGGACCTTACGAAGATAAAAAGCTTCTACACAGTAAAGGAAACAACCAACAAAACTAAAAGGCAGCCCACGGAATGGGAAAAGATATTTGCAAATGACATATCGGACAAAGGGCTAGTATCCAAAATCTATAAAGAGCTCACCAAACCCCACACCCGAAAAACAAATAACCCAGTGAAGAAATGGGCAGAAAACATGAATAGACACTTCTCTAAAGAAGACATCAGGATGGGGGCGCCTGGGTGGCTCAGTCGGTTGAGTGACCGACTTTGGCTCAGGTCATGATCTCACAGTTTGTGAGTTCGAGCCCCGTGTCGGGCTCTGTGCTGACAGCTCGGAGCCTGGAGCCTGCTTCCTATCTGGGTCTCCCTCTCTCTCTGCCCCTCTCCCTCTAATGCTCTGTCTCTCTCTGTCTCAGAAATAAATAAACATAAAAAAAATTAAAAAAAAAAAAGAAGACATCTGGATGGCCAACAGGCACATGAAAAGATGCTCAACGTCGCTCCTCATCAGGGAAATACAAATCAAAACCACACTCAGATATCACTTCACGCCAGTCAGAGTGGCCAAAATGAACAAATCAGGAGACTATAGATGCTGGAGAGGATGTGGAGAAACGGGAACCCTCTTGCACTGTTGGTGGGAATGCAAATTGGTGCAGCCGCTCTGGAAAACAGTGTGGAGGTTCCTCAAAAAATTAAAAATAGACCTACCCTATGACCCAGCAGTAGCACTGCTAGAAATTTACCCAAGGAATACAGGAGTACTGATGCATAGGGGCACTTGTACCCCAATGCTTATAGCAGCACTCTCAACAATAGCCAAATTATGGAAAGAGCCTCAGTGTCCATCAACTGATGAATGGATAAAGAAATTGTGGTTTACATACACAATGGAGTACTATGTGGCAATGAGAAAGAATGAAATATGGCCCTTTGTAGCAATATGGATGGAACTGGAGCGTGTGATGCTAAGTGAAATAAGCCATACAGAGAAAGACAGATACCATATGGTTTCACTCTTATGTGGATCCTGAGAAACTTAACAGAAACCCATGGGGGAGGGGAAGGAAAAAAAAAAGAGGTTAGAGTGGGAGAGAGCCAAAGCATAAGAGACTCTTAAAAACTGAGAACAAACTGAGGGTTGATGGGGGGTGGGAGGGAGGGGAGGGTGGGTGATGGGTATTGAGGAGGGCACCTTTTGGGATGAGCACTGGGTGTTGTATGGAAACCAATTTGACAATAAACTTCATATATTGAAAAAAAAAAGTTGAATAAAAAGAAATACAATATCCCTTAAAGAAAAAAAATTAAAAAAAAAATAAATAAAAGGTCACCTTTCTGGAATAGGTTGAAACTAAAAAAAAAAAATGCAAATTAAAAGAGCAATAAAAATACCACTAAACACCAATCGAGAACACTGTCAACACCAAATGCTGGTGAGAATCTACAGCAATAGGAACTCTCATCAATTACTGATGGGAATGCAAAATGCTACAGCTGGCTATCTTGATTGCTTATTTTCAGATTTCATATTTAATTATTTTTGTTCTGTTTTCAAAATGTACTTTTATAGGTCTCCCCCTTTCCCTTTAATTAAACTCCTCAACTGAAGAAGAATTTACTAGATGCGATGGATAAATTATTGATTTTTTAAAGCAAATCGACTTCTCAGAGCGCCCGGATATCTCAGTCAGTTAAGCGTCCCACTCTTGATTTTGGTTTTGGTCGTGATCTCATGGTTTGTGACTTTGAGCCTCAAGTTGGGCTCCGCGTTGACAGTGCCCAGCATGCTTGGGATTCTCTCTCTCCTCCTCCCCACTCTCTCTCTCAAGCACTCGATCTCTGTCTCTCTCTCTCTCTCTCTCTCAAAATAATTAATTAATTAGGGGCGCATGGGTGGCTCAGTCAGTTAAGCGTCTGACTTCAGCTCAGGTCATGGTCTCACAGTCCCTGGGTTGCAGCCCCGCATCTGGCTCTGTGCTGATGGCTAGGAGCCTGGAGCCTGTTTTCAGACTCTGTGTCTCCCTCTCTCTTTGCCCCTCCCTGTTCGCACTCTGTATCTCTCTCTCAAAAATAAATAAACATTAAAAAAACTTTTTAATTAATTAATTTTAAAAAGGAGTAAAACAGTTTAAAAAAATAAAGTGAATCAACTTCTCTAAGTAAAATATACAGGGTGGCCATAAAGACTGGCAACATAAATAAACATGCATACTAAATAGTTTATTGCTGTTCTATTACAATATGAAATCTGTCCAATATGTTGTTCCTCATCAACAGTGAATGCGGTACCTTAAGGGAGCATTTTCATCAATCTCTGCACAGGCATCTGTGATATGTTGCTTTAGATGGCTTGTATATTAGTTTGCTAGGGTTGCTGTAAAAGGATACCACAACTAGGTGGCTTAAACAACATAAATGTACTGTCTCCAGTTTTGGAAGTAGAAGTCTGAAGTTCTGGAGACAGATTAAGGGGTTAGCAGATTTGATTTCTTCTGAGGGCTCTGAAGAGGAATCTATTTCATGCCTCTCTCTCAGTTCTGGTATTTTGCTGGCTTTCCCTAGCCTGTAGACACATCATTCCTATCTCTGCCTTCACGTCCAGGTGGCATTTTCACTGTGCGTATCTATGTCCAAATTTCCTCTTTTTACATAGACATCAGGTGATTAGAGCCTCACCCTACTCTGCATAACCTCATTTTGACCTAAGTAAGTACATCTATGACAATTCTATTTCTAAAAAAAAAAAAAAATCATATTTTTAAGTACTGGGGGTTAAGATTTCAACATATGAATTTGAGAGGGATACAATTTAACCCATAACAATTGGTATGTCTAATTGTCATTGAAGAAACCTGCACCTTAAGCATATTTCAAAAGAAGCAATCAAGATGTTTCATCTATTTTTTAAAAAATCTATCTTCCTAGTCTTTGTGGCCATCCTGACTAGTGTGGCAGCATTGAGCACAGGCTTTGAATGTGTGGATTTTAATAGTATCTCAAGCACTTATAGGCAATTTAAATTTTGGCAAACCACGTAAGTGTTTTCCATTTGTTTCCTTATTATAAAATGGGACTAATAATTTATAATTGAACACAGAATTATTGCAAATATTAAAGAAAATAATTTACATATAGCATTTATGACAGTGCTATCATCATTTTAATCATCTTGTCCCAGAAAAATTCCTCACAGAATATAAGTTCTGGTTCACAGCTATACCCCAAATCCCAATGCCAATTACAGTACCTACAACATAATCGTGTCCTGTAAAGTCTTTTTGGGATGAATACCTGATTTTTTACTTGACTAATTCATACTGAATTATTGATATTTTCACATATAAACACATACAGACACACACAAAATCTGTTCAATCTAAGAGACTTCTACACACAAATCCTAGGATGTCACTGTTTTATACCAGGAATACGCAAGCATTCACTTAGAAGCCTCTAACACCATTCAAATAGAAACCGTTACTAAACAAATGTAACAGAACAATCAGGGATGAAGTAAACTGCACTTTCTTTTTCAGTAGGCTCACCAGGAAAATAAGAACCATTTTTCTTCCTCCCTCTGTAGAAGACAAGGAAGATTTTTGTGTTCTAAAGACTTACGCTCTTGAATTTAACTAAAAAGAAGTTGGATTATTTTAGAGGCAGAAGGCCTCACAGAGATTAAAGAGAGAGGAGTATTGTAACTTCAGAATGAGATAAGATTCCATGGGACTAGAAAATATTCTGGAAGGAAGCAGTAACCTAATGTCAATAGGCCTGGAATGTTTGGGGACTAAGGCATAAAAACCAAGGCCTTGGATATGTTATACAAAGTCTGAGAAGCCAAAAATGCATGCTGTCAGCCTCAGAGCCTCCAGCCATCCTATAGGCCATGTAAAACTGACAACAGGTATATTTTGAGGTATATCCCCTCTTAACTCTAAGGGAAGGGAGAATTTAATTTAGAAAAATAAAATCAGTTGTTTTGGAACAAACATATCTGGAATAACAATGTAACAAATCCAAAGCTACTGCTTGACCGAACCTATTCTGAAACACCATTCTGTTCCCTTTCAAGTTAGATTTACAAGTCAGCTGGAAATTTCCAAGGATTCCAGGTTGTCTCTCTTCTGAAAAAAGAGTAAAGAAAAATAAATACGAGGATCTGGTGGTTAGATGGAACACCATCTTATTTACTAAACTGCAGAATTATAGAAAGATGGCATTCTTCAGCATTTAGAAAGGTGGTTTAATACGTTGCCAAAATATTTGATATAACAGGTGGTAAAGCCATGTTCTTTGCTTGGTATATTGGGGATGATTCAGGTAAAAAACAAACAAACAAACATAAAAACAAACAGGAAAGAAAGGAAGGAGAAAAAAAGAAAAGAAGAAAAGAAAAGAAAAGAAAAAAGAAAATCAAAACAAAACAAAACCCAACTTTGGATGGTACGGGATAAATTCATGATACTAAATGGGAATTTTTGGAAATAAGAAGATAGATGTTTTTCCATACCAAAAGCAACCATGAAGTGGTAGGGAACCTCTCTCTCAATCTGAAATCTCAGGACAGGATAGGCAACTGGACCAACTGGAAACAGCACACATTTCCTATATTTTTCTATTAACTTCTAAGAGAAGATGAGATATATGCCCTCTTGTGGTAGGGAATAAAAGGGAAAAACGGGGGGAAAAGCCTTTAGGAATCTTAATCTATTCAGTAGATTGAATCTGACATTGAGAATTTATAAAATATTTAGACATTCTGTGGGGGGAAATTGTGTTTTATATTAATAACAGAAAAAAATGCTGAATGAATAATCATGTAGAAGAAGAAAGAGGTCAGGGGCACCTGGCTAGCTCAGTCGGTAGTGCATGTGAATCTTGATCTCAGGGTTGTAAATTTGAGCCCCATGTTGGGTGTAGAGATCAGTTAAAAATTAAAAAAAAAATCTTGGGAAAGTGTCTATTCATATCTTCTGCCCATTTCTTCACTGGATTATTTGTTTTTCAGGTGTTGAGTTTGGTAAGTTCTTTATAGATTTTGGATACTAGCCCTTTATCTGATAAGACATTTGCAAATATCTTCTCCCATTCCATTGGTTGCCTTTTAGTTTTGTTGATTGTATCCTTTGCTGTGCAGAAGCTTTTTATCTTGATGAGGTCCCAATAGTTCATTTTTGCTTCTATTTCCCTTGCCTTCGGAGACATGTCAAGTAAGAAGTTGCTGTGGCAGAGGTCAACTTGCCTGTTTTCTCCTCTATGATTTTGATGGTTTCCTATCTCACATTTAGGTCTTTCATTCATTTTGAAGTTATTTTTGTGTATGGTGTAAGAAAGTGGTCCTGGTTCATTCTTCTGCATGTTGCTGTTCAGTTCTCCCAGCACCATTTGCTAAACAGACTTTTTTCCATCAGATACTCTTTTCTGCTTTACGAAGATTAGTTGGCCATACATTTGTGAGTCCGTTTCTGGGTTCTCTATTCTATTCTATTGGTCTATGTGTCTTTGCCAATACCATAATGTCTTGATGATTACAGCTTTGTAGTACAGGCTAAAGTCTGGGATTGTGATGCCTCTAACTTTGGTTTTCTTTTCAACATTACTTTGGTTATTTGGGGTCTTTTCTAGTTCCACACAAATGTTAAGATTGCTTGTTCTATCTCTGTTAGGAATGCTGGTGCTATTTTGATTGGGATTACGATGAATGCGTAGATGGCTTGAGCAGTATCGACACTTTAACAATATTTGTTCTTCCGATCCAGAAGCATGGAATGTTTTTGCATTTCTTTGTGTCTCCTTCAATTTCTTTCATAAGCTTTCTATAGTTTTCACCATACAGATCTTTACCTTTTTGGTTACATTTATTCCTAGGTATTTTATGGTTCTTGGTGCAGCTGTAAACGGGATCTATTCCTTGATATCTCTTTCTGTTGCTTCATTATTGCAACCAATTTCTGTACATTAATTTTATATCCTGTGACTTTGCTGAATTTGTGTATCAGTTCTAGCCATTTTTTGGTGGAGTCTTTTGGGTTTTCCATGTACAGTATCATGTCATCTGCAAAAAGTGAAAGTTTTACTTCTTCTTTGCCAATTTTGATGCCTTTTATTTCACTATGTTGTCTGATTGCCGAAGCTATGACTTCCAACCCTACATTAAACAACACTGGTGAGAGTGGACATTCCTGTCGTGTTCCTGATCTTAGGAAGAAAGCTCTGTTTTTCCCCACTGAAGATGATACTAGCAGTGGGCCTTTTATATATGGCTTTTATGATGTGAAGTTATGTTCCTTTTATCCCAATTTTCTTGAGGGTTTTTTATTAAGAAAGGATGCTTTATTTTCTCAAATGATTTTTCTGCATCTATTGACAGAATCATATAATTCTTATCCTTTTTTCTATTAATGTGAGGTAGCACATTGATTGATTTGTGAATATTGAACCAGCCCTGCAGCCCAGGAATGAATCCCACTTGATCATGGTGGATAATTCTTTTAATATGCTGTTGAATTCACTTTGCTAGTATCTTGTTGAGAATTTTTACATCCACGTTCATCAGGGATATTGGCCTGTAGTTCTTTTTAGTGGGGTCTTTGGTTTGGGAATCAAGGTAATGCTGACTTCATAGAATGTGCCTGCAAACTTTACTTCTGTTTCTATTTTTTGGAACAGCTTGAGAAGAACAGGTATTAACTCTGCTTTAAAGACGCATGAAAAGATGCCCAACATTCCTCATCATCGGGGAAATACAAATCAAAACCACATTGATTTGTCAGAATGGCTAAAATTAACAACTCAAGAGACAACAGATGTTGATGAGGATGTGGAGAAAGGGGAACCCTCTTGAACTGTTGGTGGGAAAGCAAACTGGTACAGCCACTCTGGAAAACAGTGTGGAAGTTCCTCAAAAAATTAAAAATAGAGTTACCCTACAACTCAGCAATAGCACTACTAGAAATCTATCCAAAGGATACAGGAGTGAGGATTCATAGGGGCACATGTACCCCAATTTTTATAGCAGCTCTATCAACAATAGCCAAATTATGGAAGGTGCCCAAATGTCCATCAACTGATGAATGGATAAAGAAATTGTGTCTCTGATATTTCAGGAAAGTGCCAGTCACTTTATATACATCTTTGTCATTTAATCCTCTCAACAACTCCACAAAGAGCATAATTTTCCCTATTTTAAAAGAAGAAAAGGAGGCTCTGAGAGGCTGAAGAGCTTGGCCAAGTTTCCCATAGCTAGTAAGTAACACTAGAGCAGAAAACCAAGATTGAAACCTGTGTCCACATTCTTTCCAGAATGAAGTACTGTTGCTTCTTCCTCCTATCTTTCCTAGATGAATAAATAATACCCCTATTCATTCTATTTCCCAAACGAAAAAATTAGTCATTTAGTACTCTTCCTCTTCCATTATGTCTACCTCTTCTTCTCTCCCTCATCGGCCACCAGCTCTTGTCAAGTTTACCATCTCCAGACAGTTCTCACATCCCACCTGTCCTGTCTCCTTCCATTGTAAGTACTGCATCTGACGTGCTCACATTTGCCTATGAATTACTAACTTGCATTGCTGCCATTGCTCTTTCTTAGAAAGGACCTACTCCCCTTTCTGTTATCAAGGTGATCTCTCTAATACATGCTGTTTCTTTTTTCTGCTTAAGTGGTACATAAACCCTTTCAACTGTTGTATCCCCAGCCTTGTTCCCAGTCTCACTTCCTGTCCCATAGGACTTCTTACTAGTCCTCCTGCACTACACTCATGATGGTGCTTTCAACTCAGATACTCTTCTCCTTATGTCCTCAGGACGTTTCTCAAACATCCTCTCCCCTTGGTAACCTTTCTGAGCCATCTCACCTCTCCCTAAACAGAATTTAGTGTTTCATAATTGGTGAGTTTCTGATACTTTATGCATACTTCTTTTATAGCACTTAACTAATTGCACTATGATTCTTTGTCTCCAAGCTTATTTTTCCTCAAGACTGTGTTATAGGTAGTGAGCACAATTATCTTTTATAGGTGCTCAAATTTATTGTGTTTTTAAACAGAAGTTTCAGTTACCATTAAAACAGCAAAAATATCTACACAATCAGCTGGCAAAGAAACTATTAAAAAGAACACTTAATACTGGGTGCCTGGGTGGTTCAGTCAGTTGAGCGTCCAACTTTGGCTCAGGTCATATCTCATACCTCGTTAAGTTCGAGCCCCGCGTCGGGTTCTGTGCTGACAGCTCAGAGCCTGGAGCCTGCTTCAGATTGTGTGTTTCCCTCTCTCTCTGCTCCTAACCCACTAGCATTCTGTCTCTGTCTCTCTCAAAAATAAATACATTAAAAAATATTAAAAATAACACTTAATACTGGAGTTTTGAAACAACAAAAATTTATGGTAATGGAAGTGTTATTTAAATAATTGTGCATAAATGTCTTTGAATATACTTCCTCACAAAACTATTCAAGAATAACCATCATCTATAAAGACACAAAAAAATAAAGTTCTGATATTTTATTGCGATAGAGGACTAGATATTTCAGGAGGTTCTGACCAGTAATTACAAAAGTTTGAAAATTTTAAATCAAACTTCTCCTAGAGTGATCCTTTGTAAGGAGTGTGTTAATGAGTCCAACTCATAAACTCTTGTAAGAAATCAAATCACATAGTAGCTGGCAGCAGTTCTGTTCTATAGAAAGCACTAAATTGTTTCCTAAGAGAATAAGTATATATTAGATAAAGTATACAAAATACTCCATTAACTTAGACAAATAGAGTGCCTATGTACAAAAAGAATAAATTTAATTCCAAAGCAAAAGAAAAATTACTCCATAAAATGTTTTCAATTGTTGTTTAAAATTAAAACTAATAAAGCATTGAATGCATGCAGTTGTTTCCCTATTTAAAAAAAATTGGCACAGAATTTAAAGACGTTGCTTAATAGGAAGGCTTAAATACTCTAACTCAAACAGTAATTGTTTTCTAAACATTAGTTTAAGAAAGAATGCCTCTGCAAATTTTTTCAAGTGTTAAAGTATTTTACAGTCACCAGATCTCCCTCTTTTCCCTTCCCACTGGTCCTGTGGCCAAATTATATTTATGTCAAGACCCAAGAGAAAAGTCCCTCAGTAGCTTTTCCTAGCCCTCCCTGACCTGCATGCGTGAAAGCAGAGTTAATTGCCCCCCACGCAGCAGTTCCATTGCACTTTGTAGGCACCATTATTATGGTTGTCGCTTTTGATTATCACTATTTATTTGTGAAGCTTTCTCCTGTTGAACTGACAGCTCCATGCAGACAAGGACCAGTCCTACTGTTAGGTGACAGGAACATAACTAAGAAAAACCTGTTTCAAGAGATCATGGTAGAGCAGCAAATTGGCAGAACATGAATGTATTGCATTGTTCGTTTACTCAGGGAAAAGTTATGACAGTGACTTTATCCTGTCACTGTAGCTTACAACTGTAAAAATCTAGGCATTAAACGAACAGCAGTATCCCAGAAGTATTTGTTGGAAATCACTGAAAACCCTAACACTGAACTCTAGTGCCCTGAAATAAAAGTGCGATGAGGGGAGGAGACATGTTGGAGGAAGCAGGAAAAATACGTCTTTTGCTAATATGCATGCTTAGGAAACATGAGGTATCCTAAAATTTGAATAAACACTGAACTTGTATATGTCCTGAAAAGCTTAGCAACTACAGGATTTCCTTGAGAAAGTATATAGTTGGGTTTAACCTTAAGCTATTTTTCTCACCCTAAGAGAGCTGCAAATGCTTCATATGTCCTTCTGAGAAATAAGTATATGCAACCTTTTCCGTCAATGGGAGGGCACTTAGCTAAGAAAGTGCTAAGATACTGCTGAACTTCTTGGGCTCAACAAAACAATCAATGCTTTGACTGGTATCTCTTCCCTGGGAAGGAAAAGAAAAGAACCAGATATAGATATATATATATATCTGGCATTCCAAGGTCTCTAAAACCCATCCATCTATATGAGAGTAAAGACCCCTGAAGAAGTCAGAGGCAGCCCCCAGTAGAAGCGACCAAACTGGGGGGCTTTGAAAATAACAAGAGCAAAGATGAACTTCAGAGGATGGGTATAATCTTCCAGAGGCCAAGTGAGTCCTCTAGCAGCTAAGCTTCAGCAGTTGAGAACTGAGCAAGTGGCTGCCAGATCCTAAAAGCACTTTGAGTCTCTAAGCCAGAGGAAAACAGACCTAGAGCTACATGAAATGAGCTTGAGGTAGGTGTTTCAGAGCAGGACTCTGCTTAAATGGGGTTGCCCTGGGACAGCATCTAGCCCCATGAATAGGAATGGCTCCCCTTTGCTTTTCTCTTTTGGAGCTCTCTCTTTAAAGAGACTTTGCAGAAAGGAGTGCAAATCTTTGAAGCTAGTGTGTTTATGGTAAAGTTTAGCTCCTTCTGATGAACTCATGAGAAAGGTAAACAGGTGACTGCATTGGTCAGGATTCTCCAGAGAAAAAGAACCAATAGAATATATATACATATAAAGATATTTATTACAAGGAATTAGCAATGCAATTATGAAAGTGGAGAAGTCCCAAGATCCATAGTCACAAACTGGAGTCTCAAGAGAGCTGATGTAAAAGTTTGGGTCAGAGTCTGAAGGCCTGAGAACCAGGCTAGCTGATGGTGTAAGTTCCAGTCTGAGTCTAATTCGAAGGGCATGAAAAGATTGATGTCCCAACTCAAACACAGTCAGGCAAAGAGAGAAAATTCTTCTTTACTCAGCCTTTTTGTTCTCTTCTAGCCTTCGACTATTTGGATGAGACTTACCCACACTGAGAAGAGCAATCTGCTTTATTCAGTCTGCCAATTTAAATGTTGATCTCCTCCAGAAACACCCTCAAAGATACATCGAGAATAGTGTTTAATCAAATATCTGGGTACCCTGTGGCCCAGTCAAGTGGACACACAAGATTAAACAACATAGTGACCTCAAATGGAAAGATGACCAAAGAAACTTTTAGGAGAACCAATCACAGTCCAAGGCAGAACAAAAAAAGACTTCAGATGCTAATGCTGACTATTATAAATATGGTTAACAAAGGCAGTCAAGAGGGCATAGCGGTATTGTACCACTTCTCTGTAACATGAGCAAACTAAAACAACACAAACATGAGCTGCTTCTTAGATCTTATCTCAAAATATAAGCAAAAATATTTATATTCCATTTAAGATAAAGTATATATTAAATGTCTATCAAGAATGCATTGCATTGACTGCCTTGCTGATCATGCTTTCTGTAAAAGACTGTTTTCTTTTTATTTGTTGTAACTTTACTTCTGGGCCATTATAATAGCTCGGGGCTTACACAATATTTATCTTGGATGAAGTGGCCTAATTTTTGCAAAAATGTATATGTAATACTCTAACCCATCATAAGTACAGAAAATTAGAAGCTTTTGAAACTGTTTGAAACCATATATATATATAGTTTTTTTTTTTTAACTATTGCTTGGATTTTAAAATGAGGTCAAGAGTGATTCTGAGAAAATATCAAAAGTTCAGTCATTTAAGAATGCAACTATCAGTGATTTTATAGTACTTGATAGTCTTCTTATTTATGAGTTCCAAGCACCAGAATTTGGTCAATTGGCAGTTAACTATACTAATGAAGAGGAGTAATTTTAACAACATAAATAATCTCAAACCATAGAAGATCTAAAGCATACCGTATTTGATTTTAGACATTCTGTATGTTTGAGTTATTGGGTTTTTTTTCACATCCAGCTTTCCTATGTTTCGCTGACACACACCACAGCCTTCTTCATGAATATATATCAACTGAACAGTGGGAGGAAATTCAGACCCTAAAACCCTACTTAATATTTGGATATTTTAAAAGGAGTCTTAGATAATCCGTGAAGTAAATAAACCTTGTGCAGTTAATTTAAAATTGAATATATACAGTAAATCCAGCTTGAGGAAAATGCTGATGGTGACTTTAGTAAACTAAGGCCATGGGAACAGAGGCGAGCAGAAATATTTTCATCCCCTTTACTGTAAGTTTCCTCACTAGCATCTCCCCAGTAAGACTCTTATGTACTCTGGTCCACTGCCATGCAAGGTTTTAATGGCAGAAGAGAAGAGGAATTTTTTTGTGTTAATAATGACTTAAGGAAAATCCTCTGAGGCCTTTCTTTATTAGGTTCTGAAGACTAGAGGAGGGAAAAAGGAAATTCAATTTTTACATCTAACAATTGAATTTATTTTTATGAACTTTTATAATATATATCCTTACACGTATTTAATTATTTATTAGGAATACCTCTGCTTTGAAGGCTGTTAAATTACACAAAAGTTCTCTTCCTAACCAGCTCCTTCTTTTCCTTCCCATTCTGGCTCCCTTTCATTTTTAAGCTATGATGCTTTCTTTCCCAGGTAACACCCATATGTCTGTCCCTTTTTGCCATGACATTCTTTGAGAAAAATCTCTCATCTGTCAAGTTTTCCTGCTTGATATCTTCCCCCTCCTAAGATTCTCCTTATAACGTCCACATTTTCTGAGGTTGTGCTCCTTCAAGTTTCCTGCAACGGGGGGCTTCTTCTTTAACTCCATTTCAATCATGGTCCCTCAGTCAACCTCTCAAGAGTCACTTTCCAGATCATACTTTTGTAACTACTGATGAGCTAAAATGAAGAAAGGGAGGCCAGAGAAGTAAAGGAACACAGAAGCAAAAAGACAAATTAACAGCAAGTTTATTCAATACTGGCTCTGCTTCCCAGGGCAAGGGAGCTGGTAATAGGTCGCAACATCCAGAAATCACTTTGACAGTGCAACACTGGTCATGGCTGAAAGCCAGGCCCTGTCTGTGCCTGGCGCCAAGTCTGTAGCACCAATTTGTATCTCCCTTTGAGGCCTCTGACTCCTGATATAATCACTGATGTAGGGCGTGCAGTGTCAGCCACAATTCATACCCACATTCACCTTCCAATCCCAGGAACTGGACTACTGACTAGTAATAAAGATTCTTTTTCCCCAAAGATTAAAACTAACTATGCTTAAATAATATTATCTATAAAATCTTCACTGTTTGGGCTAGAATGAGGCCAATATGAATCAGATGATTTTTAACTTGAGGACAACAAAATAATTTAATCTTACCAGTAGTGTCTCTATTTATTTTCAAACTGAAAAAGCTCAAGGAAGAGAAAACAAATTTGGAACTATAGAAGCACTTGGGATTGTGAATTTTTTATTCATGAATCACTATTACTGAGTGTGGTTTTGTATTTCTTAATCTGAAGAGAATTTTGGAGAAGAAAGCAGTGATTAAGAAAAAAACAGATTGCAAAGCAGGCACTGTATCAATGGCAGAATTCCAGGGTGATTGTGAAAAACAACACTGTGACTGATTACAAAGTCAGATTGTTTTTCCATCAAAATTCTCTTTTATGAGATCTGTCAATCAAATAAACTCCATTCATCATTTTAAAGTTAGATGACCTCTAAGAGGTCCTCCAACATTACCCATCTTTTTTATTGCCATCAAATTGCAGTCTTATATGGACAAAATGTAACCCTCACCCCATCACATAGGGTATAATATTATATAAAATTACTTTTAACAGGATATCCCTAAACTTAGGAAAAAATTTTAAATGTTGACTTATAGAATGTAAAAAGTATGATATTCATGTTTACAAAATGTATAATCCTAAATGTAGGGCATTTAGAAAACACAATATACCATGACTAATCTGAGGGTCTCAAGTTTGCAAGACTTTGGAGATTCCCTTTCCTTTAATATCCAAATATAAATCATTCAACTCTTCATCTTGCATGATTGCAGATATCCATGTTGTTTTCATATTCCTGTTTCTTAATTTTTCAGTCAACTTTGAAGAATACTTGTGCATTCTACTGGCCAATCTTGGGTGTCACTAGTCATTTCTTGCTCTTTCATGAGCCACTTTCATTATTGCTGACCAATTCACAGAATTCACAAACTGATGACATCTATTGGAAGGATGTTGTTACCTTCCCATTAATCTCAGGGAAAAACAAACAAACAAACAAACAAACAAACAGCTACTCTCATGTCATGAGCTCAATACAACTGTGATCAAAAAATTGTCTCAGATTTCTCTCAGCAAAGTTTAATCCAGACACTAGTGATTGATAAAGCTTAAATATAAATTTAAGTATAAATAAAGAAATGAGAATAAGGAAAAAATTAACAACAGATATTATTTGAGCTCCTAAAATTCATGGGTCATGCCCTTCCATGAG
Organism: Panthera onca; assembly: GCF_046562875.1. Taxonomy (NCBI): domain Eukaryota; kingdom Metazoa; phylum Chordata; class Mammalia; order Carnivora; family Felidae; genus Panthera; species Panthera onca. Next base: position 110,408,154 of record NC_138345.1, on the reverse strand, counting down.
AAGTTCCCTACTTATAATCTCCCTGCTTTTTCCCTTATTCCCCGCAGTGAGCCCTAGACAACAATTCAAGGTCTTTTACTCTGTTTCTCATCATCCCCCAGTGACCCCTATCTCTTGTACCTACCATCCACCAGCCAGCAGAAGCAGAATCAGTTAACCTAACCATCTCTCAAAATTGCCTGCTTTCTCAATGAATACTGCCTTTTTCACTAGATAGCATAGCAGTTTTTCTTCTTTGTGCAAACCTCTCCCAACATACTCTGGACTTTGATTTTTCATACTAATGGGGTGATTTTTCTAAACAAAAGGAGAGTCTCCACTCAAAATTGAATCCTGCTTCCTTTCAACCTTCCCTTACCATAGAATTCATAAGTAGTTGTACTTTTAAAAATATGACCTCATTAAAAACTTTATTTATTAAAAGTGAATAAAATATGCCTCCACTGCATATATTAAATCACTGCAGTTTATGAAAAAATTCTATTGGGTCTCAAATGTATTAGACATCAATTTTAAAAGGAAGAAGGAAGAGAGGTTGAAATTGAGGGAAAAAGGGAGGGAAAAAGGGAGGGCAATAGTTCTAGGACTGAAAAAGGAAATATAGCCAAGAAGGGACACAGCGTCTTACAAAATACAACTGGGACTTTGGTATCCTAAGTACCATTAGGAAATTTCAGGATATTGGTGTGTGTGTGCGTGTGTGTGTGTGTGTGTGTGCGCGCGCGCGCATGCATGTGGTTATTTTTGTTGTGGTTATGATATACTAGGCTATACCAAATTCAGTAGAGTGTTACACATACCAGGGAAACCACATTTTTATGTCCTTAACAATTGTAATTTTAAACAAATATAAGAAATTCTCATGAATTTCTGTACAGTGAAATACCAAAAGTATATCAATCCTTCTTCCTTTTTTCTTCTCTAGGTTGGAAGCAGAGGAAAGGTCAACAGAAGAGAGAGTCTCTACCCTGATATTCACCAACCCCTTACTCTAGCTTTCTCACTTTAGGGTGTAACTCCAAGGTCATTTCACCAAGTTAACTCTCAATCACTGTTGCCAGAAAATGGGGAATCTGGTCCAGAGTACCAGAACAAGGCCAAAACAAGCTTGTAGGAGACCTAATTACCTATTTAATCAGCTAATAAAACAAAGACAGGAGGTGAGAAAGATCATACCCACACTAAAGGAAACACAGAATTTCAATAACCTCCAACGTTAAGGAACTAAACTTCTTTATGTTTGCAACACTCCGTCTGTTACCCATACCTACTCCACCCAACCCCATTTCCCATCCCAGCCGCTTTACAGACACTTCACATCTAAATATTTACAAATCAGGAAGAAATAAGGGAAATTTTAATGACTGCTGTATTATGTCAGCAAGGATTCCCCCGATGACTGACACCCAGTGGCAGCAGGAATTCCTATCGCAGAGAGGCACCTGAGGGTTTGGTAAGCCAGGATTTTAAAAGTTTGAAACAATAAACACAATTTCACCAAAGGCATCTTACTTGGTAGGCCCAGGAACAAACACACACATGACAACAAGGAGATTTATTTAAAGGTAAGTTTCTTCTTCACAGTGCCACATGATGCTTACAGTCATACATATCACAGAATCCCAGAACTGGGAGGGAATGCCAACTGTCTGATGAGAAAATGAGTATCAGAGAGGATGTGCCATTTGTGCAAGGCCACCTAAATGACAAGGATTAGAACTAAAACTCGGGCCCTTGGGTTCTCAAGTTAGTACTCTTTTCAATGTACCAATGATCCTCAAAAGTTGGTATAACTGGGGTACCTGGATGGCTCAGTCAGTAGAGCATGTAACTCTTGATCTTGGGATTGTAAATTTAAGCCCCACATTGGGCGCGGAGCCTCCTTAAAAAAAAACGTTGATATACCTGAGAATCACCAACAGTGTTCTTTAAAAATACAAGCTCCCAGGTATCACCCTCAGAGCATCCTATTTGGTAGATCAATAGTGGAACCTGGGAATCTGTGTTTCTACTGAGAACCTCCCCCCACCCCTGCCATGAGTCACATGCAAGAGGTCTACCCTCTGAGAAAGTGTCCTGTACCATTTGCCTGCTGAAAGAACACCAAATTTGGTTCACCATATTTATACACATTTTTATTATATCCTTGGTTAGCCTCTCTCACATTGTTCCCTTCACCAATAGGCTCATCATTAAGACTAACTTGTCAACAAATAGATGTTTAAACCCTCAATGCATTATACACTCTAGTATTTTGTGTGGGTGTAGGTGTAGAAAGGAGTCTTCCACATCAGGAGATAGTACTTCTTTTAAAGAATTATACAAGTAATCCATGAATACATGTTGATTGAAAATTTTATATAGTACAGGAGAATATAATTAAAAAGCAAAGTTCTGCCTTTATGCCTTCCCTAATCTCACTCCCTTAACCAAAGCTTTTGCTGACAACTATTGGGTGTGTACTCTTCAGATTTTTCTATATATTTACACATATAGATACATAGATATATATGTCCTTTCTTTCCTTTTGCTTTTGGACAAAAATTCTGCTTATAAAATGATCTCGGCAATTTTTTTCATCATATAGGTGACAGAGGCTATTATCATGAGCTCACTAGCAATCAAACCTAAGTTAAGGACACGTCAGGATAGGTGACTACTATTGATAATCAGAACATCCACTCTTGATTCTTTTAGAAATGAAGACTTCCTCACCCACCGCCTCAAACACATTTTGTTCAGTAAGTGATATTCCTCAGTCATAAAAAGTATCCGTGAGGGTGCTAAAGGAAAAGGAAAGGGCTTGCAGTCACATTGTATAACTCGTGAATACTATTATAGAGTTCGCATGTGAGCACAAGGTGCTAAATTAATTCAGCTCACTGCAAGCCCTGCATGACTGAGAATCTGTTTCTGTGGAAAAGGTTGCATGGGGCAGGGCCAAGGGTGCAGTATGGGATGCTGCTATGCATTTATATAAAACGTACAGCATTGATTTTGCTTTCTCACATTTCAGGCCTCACAATCCAGCTGTCACTTCCATCACCCAACTGAAATGTCTCTTTTTAAGGTCACCCAAAACTCTTAACTGCTCATTCTCTTGACTTTTGCAGCAGTTTTTGGTTGATGATTCTTCCTTCTGCAGATTCCCCTTCCTTTCTCTCTCCTCTGGTTCTGGTGAAACTGAGTATTTATTCTCCATCTTTACCAATTCCTCTTAAATATTCATGCACCTCAGAATTCCATCCTAGGAGTGCTTGTATTCTTGCTTTGTACCTTCTAGCAGATGGCACCCATAAAATCCTATAGCCTCAGCAATGACACCCAAACCTGCCTCTACAGCCCCATTTTACACTGAGCTCAGGGGTCATCTTCTTAATAGCATCTGGCAACTCAAACATGGCATGTTTAATAGCAAACTGGTGTCTCCCTCCCCTTCTTTATACCAAGCCTGCTCCCTCTACCCATGTATTAGTCATACTAGTTAAAGATAAAACAATATATCAGTTCCCTGAATTAGAAACTTTTTCATTCTTTGTTCCTTCCTTTACCTTATTCTTCTCTTCAAATCCTATAGATTCAACCTCCAAAATATTTATTTACTCTATCACCTCCTCTCTGCTCCCACTGCTATCACCCTAGTCCTTATCACCTTCACTTGGACCAAAGTCATGGCTCCCTAGCATGCATCTCTGTATGAAATCTCTTTCTTCCTCCGTTCCCAAACATTTTGCACCAAAAATGTTTATGTTTCTGAAACATATAACATATATGTCACTCCTCACTTAATAACCTTAGGTAGTTTCTCAGAGCCTACAGGATACAAATTAAAAATTCTTAAGATACTTTCTAATTCTGCCCCAACCTACATTCCCAGTCTTATCTCTGGTCACAAATAACTTGGCAATTCCCCTCAAATGCCATAAGCTTCCCCATTTATGTTTTTGACCATTTAGTTCCCTCAGCTCAGAGTAACCTCTCTTAAAAACTCCTTTGGCATGTAAAATAAATTATTTTTCCTCAGTAGATCCATGACTGGCAATATCTCTTCACAACCTCCCTAAAGGCACTCTCGAGTTTTTCTGTGCTCCTACTTTATATCTACCTCTATCAGGATGCTTATTCTAGCATTCATTCATATATTCTTCCAGCCAGCATGTAAGTAAGCATCCATACAGTATATCATAATAATACACATCATTTCTAAACCCTACTTGCCTTAGCAAACCTGCTAACCTAGAACTCTGTACCAACTCCATCATATAGAACAATGCCTTTACGTAAAAGGTTCTCAGCAAATGTTTAGGTGAATGGATGAATGAATGAAGCATATATTTATACTAAATAATAGTCCTGAATGGAAATTATGTTCATCTCCTTTCTTATGAAGCTGGCAACTAGAAAGCCACAGCTTTGACCCTATTACCAGCTCTGAACCCTATCCTCAGAATTTGTTCATTCATTATTTTATTTACTCAGGAATTCAATAACTATCTAGTACCTACTGTGTACTATGTACGGCTCCAGGTGCCAGGAATACAACAGTGAACAACACAGATATAATCCCTGATATTACGCAATTTATATTCTAGTGGAAAAGAAACAAACTATAGACAAATACAGAAGTAGAATATAAGGCATTCCAGTCAGTGATGAATATTAGGGAGGAAAAGAGAGCTGAAAAGGGGATAGAGAGTATATGGAGCATGGTTAAAGGTTTGAGGGAGGGCAATTCTAAGTAGAGAAGTCAATAAATGACTTTGGGTAACATAATACAGGCTTGTACTCCAGGGGTGGCTTCTTACGAAATCCAAGGGAAATGGAATACCAAATCTACCTCCCCAGCCCTTCTCAGGAAAGAAAAAAAAAGGAGTTATAAACAGTACATAATGGTATGGTAAACAAAGAAACCTAAAACTCACAAAGAGGACTATAGCACTTCACCATTCTGTGGATTCATAAGGAGCAGGACAGAAATGTTGTTGACCCAGGCATACAACTGTAAGTGCATACCTCTCCCTGGGAGAGCCTCTGGGCTTTATGAGAAAGAGAAAGCTTAAAGCCTAGTGACTTTGGGAAGACACTGTGCTGTCAGTGCAGCGCCTGCTTAAGATTCTCTCTCTCCCTCTCTTTCTGCCCCTCCTACCAATCAAAAGAAATAAACAAGAAAAAAGAAAAAATTAAAAAATTGTATGTATGTAATTAAATATATGAAATTATGTAAAATCATTGGAAGTCGTGGAATTGGAAGCAGTTTGTGGTTGGGTTCTCTGTCTCTTGCGAAGGGGAAAACAAGATATATAAACAAAAATTTTAAATATTAATTTAAAAGTCACCCTACCCAAGCCTACTGCCCACTTCATTTCTCCTTCCATAACTCTTAACTAGGCCACTTCTACTTTTCCATGCTACCAAGCCTGCCTCTACCTGATTAGAGAGTTCAAGTCCTAGACTGTCTCTGATAATGTGCCTGAGCCTCTTCTCCAAAGTCCCAATGTGGGGCTCAAACCCACAAACCACAAGATCATCACCCGAGCCGAAACCAAGAGTTGGACACTCAACTGACTGAGCCACCCAGGCACCCCATTATATATACCATTTTTTTAAATTGTGTCAACAATTTTTATGGTATAAAGCTGATGTGTATCTTTAGAAGACACTGTTTCCACAATTATTTGCATAAGGATATTTAGTACGACTAACAAAAAACATTTGAAAGGAAAGGGAATAGCCTAATGAAATTTTTAGTTTCATTAACAAAATTTAGATCCTTTAAATACCATATTTAATTGTTTTATTGGCATTCTGGACTTCTCTGGGCTTCTCTAAACTTCTAATTGGCAGAAATTATCAATGGGGATACCATTACTAAAACTGTACACAAAGGTTAACGCATAAAAAAAAATTGGTATGTTAGAACAGCCATTTTTAAAAGATTTATTAAGTGATGAAAACTACAGTCGTGTCATTTTGGAAATCTTTTTACTATTATTTAGATTGTAAATTTCTTCTGGAAATAAAATCATTTCACAGATTTTTTTAAAGTTTATTTATTTATTTTGAGAGAGAGAAAGAGAATGTGTGTATGTGCACAAGCTGGGAAGGGGCAGAGAAAAAGGGAGAGAGAGAATCCCAAGCAGGCTCCATGCTATCAGCCCAGAGCCCAATGTGGGGCTGGATCTCACCAAAGATGAGTTCATAACCTGAGCAGAAATCAAGAGTTGGATGCTTAACTGACTGAGCCACCCAGGCGTCCCTCATTTCACATATTTAAACACTGAAACTCATCCTAGAATGTGAGCTAAAGAATATTTTTATAGGGGCGCCTGGGTGGCTCAGTCGGTTGAGCGTCCGACTTCGGCTCAGGTCATATCTCACGGTTTGTGAGTTTGAGCCCCGTGTCGGGCTGTCTGTGCTGACAGATCAGAGCCTGGAGGCTGCTTCAGATTCTGTGTCTCCCTCTCTTTGCTCCTCCCCCACTCATGCTCTCTCTCTCTCTCTCTCTCTCTCTCAAAAATAAATAAAGCTTAATAAAATTTAAAAAATAATATTTTTATAATACCATATTTATGAATGGTGTTACTGGGAATGATAGCTTGCTTTAAGCAAGACAGAACTTAGTGGGTGGGACGGAGGGAGGCAGGGAGGGAGGAAGAGAGCAGCTGAAAGACTTGTAGAAATTGTCTCATTTATCTCATTTTTAAAGCTGGTTAGAAGCAAGCAACTCACTAGCAGATGGAGAAATGCTTTCCCTCAGTGACTACTTTTACCTTTTCCATACTTAGAGAATGAAGCCTCTAATCAAAAGGAGGAGGCAAAGCCTTACCAATGACCCAGAAACCTATCATGTCTATCCAGGAGAAAGAAGACAGTGACTGCCATATTCTTAGATTCCTTGCTCACAACTCAAGAAGATACTCCAATTTGCCTCCACCTATCTCTGACCTACCCCCCCCCCCCCAGAGAGGTGAAAGAAAAGAACAAAGGGAGGCCATGGCTCATAAAATTTTCAATAATATAGCCAGCTTTTTCTTGCTAGTGATATTGGTGCATATCACTCAGATGCTTTGCCTGGATTCAGACAACTTCTCATCCAGTCTGTCTGCCTAAGTCCCTGATCCCTGGTCCATTATCCCTGCCTACGTTACAAATCTCTGTGGCGGCACTGGTAGTGTGCTGGAGCTGGCCCCATGATGGCTCACGAGAATGGACTGTTTAAATTTCAAAAATTTTGTGAGCCTATTGATCCCATTTTGGTAGCTTGAAATTGGTTGTGGTAGGAATATTTACACCAGGGAAGCTGGTACATGCTACAAATTCTCCTCTCCTCCCCTTAACTCCACACCTGCCTCATGACCCCTTATAACCACTACTAATCCCCTGCCTAGTTTAAACGTGCATGCTGATCCCTGTTTTACCTAATTTCCAGATGTATCATTATACTTACCCAATACTTTCTGTCTGCAGGTTCATAGTCCTGACTCTTAACTCACCTTGTCTTAGCAAGGCAGTATATTCTGCCAAAAGTTGCCCCATCAGGGGAGACAAATATCCCTCTCATCCAGAGTATTATCTGGTATGATCAGTATGATAGAATACAAGTAAACCCAAGTCTACAGGTGGATTGTACAGTTACTAGCTGTTTAATCCATCCCATTTCTTAAAAGCAACTCTTCTTTCTTGGCATCCCTAATAAAGGCAATGTGATATGTGTAAGAAAGCATCTTTTGGCAAATAGGTGACCATTTCAAAAATGAAAAACTATTAAAGCAGAAAATTTTTTTTCTTGTTCCTTCAAATTCTCCTACACTCTACTGTCACATCATTTGCTTAAAATATAGATCTTATCATGACATGAAAATGCTCAACAACTTTGATGGTTCCCTCTTGCTTACCAACTCAAATCTAACCAAACAGAGTGTTTGAGATCTGATCTGATATCAGTTTACCACTCCAATTATACTCCAAGTACTGGCCTTCACAGAGTAATGTACCAGTCAAAATTTTCTACAGGCATCTGGCACTTTTAGCCATCTGTTTTTGCACACATAGTTCCCTTCATTTGGAAAATTCTCTTCTCCAAACCCAAACCTAACGTTCAGATTCTATCCTGCCTTAAAATGTCATCTCGAATAGCCTTTTTCCCATTAGACATCCCTGGTCTTCTCAGACACAAGTGATCTATAGGAATGCATTACATATCCATTGAGAGTGATGAGTTGCCCTGCCCAGAAATTCATGTGGGGTGGACTGTGGTTTTATTTTTTATTTTTATTTTTTGGTAAATCTTCACTTTTTTAATAATTATTTTTGTAATTCTTTAAATGTATTTATCATTTCTCTTAGAGTTGCCTGAGTCTTCACTCCTTTATCTGATTTCAAAGTTTGTCCAATTCGTATATATCATCTCCCTACCCACAACCTGTATCATAATGTGGTTCAAACATTTATGTTGAGTAATTGAATGGTAGTAAATCAGGTTAGAAAACCACAATTTTTAGCAAGACAGCAGAGTGAACATTGCTGCAGCAATAAATTAACATTGGTTACACCTGAATTTTTAAATTAGGCATTATTATTCATTATGGGCATAGATGTATATTAATTGTTCAAGTATCCAGTTTCAAATGCAAACTCATTATAAAAAATATCCCCAAACTACATAATTATCAAAACTGGAAACTGAAATATTCATCATGCCATTCAGTAGAAGCACAAAAATTCTTCCAAGAATTTAATAAAATGTCCCACAGATGCTGTACATTTAAGTCTTAAAATTTTCTTTGCATAGCTCTCACATACCTTTTGTTGATTTTTAAAGATGTTTTATATTATTTTAGAAACTATTTTCAGGTATATTTAGCATACAAAAGGGACATATTTAATGTGTACAATTTGATAGGTATTAATATACGTGTATACTGATGGATCCATCAGACTAACCAAGGTAATAAACATATTCATCACACCAAAAGTTTCCCATGTACTTTTGTGTCCCTCTTACCCACCCTCCACTGGTATCCCCAGGCAAAAATTGATCTGGTTTTTTTGTCACTATAGATTATTTTTCACTTGCTAGAATTTTGAATAATGGAATCATACAGTGTGTACTTTGTATTTATTTGTCTGACTTCTTTCACTCCATATAATTATTTTTATAGAGATTCATCCATGATTTTATGTGTATCAATTGTTGGTTTTATTGATTGTTGAGTAATATTTCATCATATGTATATAAAATGGTTTGTTTATCCATTTACTTATTGGAAATTTGGGTTGTTTCATTATTTGGCTACTACAAAAGAAGCTGTGAACATTTGTAGCCATGTCTTTGTATGGGCATATGCCTTCATTTCTCTGAGGAGTGGAATGACTGAATCATTTGAAAAGTGTATCTTTTAAAAACTTTTTTTTCCTGGAGCTGTATATGGTTGATAAGGATCTTAAAATTAATATTAAATTTTATATCTCAACAATAAAGAATAATTAGGACTATATAACAATAAGCAAAATTATGCAAAACTCACTTGAAATCCAAAAGTACAAAATCTGGGATTTACTTACACCCCCTTGAATTATTAGCATCTTGCTCCTATTATCAATGGTGATTAAGAATTAAACGTAATTCTACTGAGTTTGAAATCTTCCTAAAGAATTGCACAACTACAAATTACAACAAAAACTTTCTTAACCATAGAGTCATATCAAGGTCCTGTTAAAAAAAAAATCTTTTAATTTTAAAAAAGTCTTCTGAGCACTTCTCCAGACCTACTGAATCTCTACAAGGAGGGACTCAGAGCATTATAACAAATGTCTTAAGTAATTTAATGATCATATACTGATTTGATATAACCTCCCATTTTTTAATGAGAAAACTGACCTAGAAAAGCAAAATGGGTACAGCTCATGACAGTCAACTTATTAATGAACATTTCACTGGTTTATGTCATACTTGAAGACAGTAGACAGAATAATCCAAGATTCATAATATATTACTTCCACAATAAAAACAGATGGCTATTTTATATAGAATGGCAAACAAATGTATTAGATGAGAACACCAATATTATATGAATCATGAAAAAGAAACTAAGTAAAAGTTTGAACTATAGGCAGCATTAAAAAAGCAAACATATTTGAAGAACTTGCCTAAAAATAGTCAAATAAACAAAAATAACTGTTACATCGTCTTTTATGACCTGTTTTCAGATGTCCCATATTATCCCTTCTGCTGCGTTCCATTTATTGAGGCAGTCATAGATGCCCACCAAGTTTTAAAGGTGTAGATGGGGGGAAGGCAGAGACACAGGCTCCACCTCTTGACTGAAGGTTGCAAGAGCCTGTGGTATTGGAAATGTTGTTGCTGCCACTTTTGGAAAATTCAATTGAAAACAGCAAGGCCCTTGCTGAATGTACTCGGGATGGCGTTTAACTCGGTACAGCCGCAGATAATTTATTTTAGTCTATATAAACATACCCCAAAATCAGGCTTAATATAGCGTGAAATTGTGTTAATCTAAAAGAGAAACTTAGCCAAATGCATTTTTAAAAAGAATGCTTCTAGCATGGTAAGAATATGTGATTCTTGCTACTCGTTTGGTTATGTCTAATTAATAAATGGATGCATACTTTTGGTTGTAAATGTGAGTGAACACAAGGTAGCTATAACCACAGCCGTCTCTTTGCCTGCTAGTGTGTGCATACGTGTGTATTTATATATGCACACACAGATATATAAAATATCCTACTAAAGCTAATTCAGGAATATCTTTTTTTTTTTTTTTTTTTTGAAACTGTTTCTTTTCCAGCAATCTCATTTCCATTTTCCGTTTAAGAGTGCGTGGAAAAAGAGGGACGCCTGGGTGGCTCAGTCGAGCGTCCAACTTTTTGGTTTTTCACTCAGGTTATGATCTCACCGTTCGGGTCCGTTGGCGAGTTCAAGCCCCGTATGGGGCTCCGTGCTGACAACGTGGGGCCTGCTTGGGATTCCCTCTCGTTCTCTCTTTCTCTCTCTCTCTCCCTTGCCCCTCCCCCTCCCACCCCGCCCTGTGCGCGCGCGCTCTCTCTCTCTCTCTCTCTCTCTCTCTCTCAAAGTAAATTTAAAAACAAGAGTGTGTAGAAGAAGAGCTTAAGACCACGCAGTGGTTGTTCCTACCCATTCAGTAGCTGGAGCAGTGTCGCTGCAGTCTTGAGGGGCAGGCTGGGCGCTGCACTCCAGCAGGGAACCACGGAAGAGGCCAGAGGACACCTGCAGGCCTTCACTCTCTTCTGTGACCTCAGGTTGAGTTACAGTAAATTTGGGAGCCGGAGCAGTCCACTCACCCTGAAATTCTTCCTTGGTCATGGTCATTTCAGCAGCGGCCTGCTCTTCCTTTCCAATCCCTTCAGGATCTCTGCAGACACAGAGACCAAACGTGACCTCACACGGGCACCCACGCAAGACTGTGGCGCGCATGCGTAGAACTTCCCACAGCGATAGCCACCCTATCAGACCCTCAGAGAGACACGGCAACGTGCACCTGGTGCAGAAGAGAGTCTGTTCTACGGCGAGGCGCCGTGGCGGGCGGGTTAACCTAGGAGGCCACCGTGAGCAGATGGTGCTTAGACCTGGGATCAGTAACCACAGGAAGTCGCGGCTCCCAGAACCTGCCTGGATCTGGTTAGGGAAGGTTCCAGGAGCTACGGGGCCAGCCACAGGAATGGCTCCAGTGGCAGCAACAAACTTCAGGCTCGCTGGCCAGTATTCCTGGGGGCTATGACACTGACATTGGTCAGGTTATGGCAACAATGGCACGAACTACCAGCAGAAGCATCTCTCAGGTTCTCTGCAGATTTATGAGGTAATTCCACGGCTTTTTTTTTTTTTTTTTTCCTTCCCATAATGTACTGCGCTGTTTGGAAGTCAAGGCTGGTGCCACATCAGTGGGTTCCTGCTGCAAGGAAATTGAGCACATCCTCCTCCTTCATTTGCAGGACATTTAGGGCTCCAGACATTGTGAAAATTTCCCTTTAAGTTATGAAGGAAACCCAGACAATGTAATAGGGATCTTCTCTGCATAGCACAGAAAACCGGGAATGTCATTTTTAAAAAAGAAAAGCATTTATACAGTAAAATTAGATTGTGGTCAATTTATATGCAGTGAAAATTTTGTAGAAGAGACACGGAATTCTAGATCTGGAAGAACTCTCAGTTCTTTACAGCTAAAGGTCGCTGTTAGGGGCTGAATTGTTTTCCCTCAAAATTCATATGTTGAAGCCCTAATTTCCAGTAGCTTGAATGTGATTGTGTTTATAGAGAGAACCTTTAAAGACGTAATTAAGCTAAAATGAGGCCAATAGCATGGACCCTAACCCAATCTGACTGCTGCCCTTATAATAAGAAATTTGGACATGCAAAGAGATACCCAGGGCCTGTGTGCACAGAGGGACACCCTTGGGAGGACACAGCAAGAGGGCAGCCATCTGCAAGCCAAGGAGACGCCATAGAAGAAGCCAGCCCTTCCAGCCTTCAGAACTGTGAGCAAATAGATTTCTGTTGTTGAAGCCACCTAGTCAGTGGTAGTTTGTTATGGCAGCCTGATAAACTAACACAGACACTCAATCTACTATTTAAATGCATGAATGGATTTAGAAATCTCTACTTTTCTAAATATTCTACCAAGAGTTTTCTATATGCAAATTTTAAATAAAATGGGGGGGAGGAGTCTATTCTTTTTTTAAAACTTCATGTTTCTCTGAATTTCCTTCCTATACGTGTGCCCCTCATGCACACATGTCTGAGGTTCTCCAGCCTTGTGTGTTTGGGATCCTTTTATATGTATATATATTTTTATATGAAATTTATTGGGATACTTTTATAAAAGACAGTTCTGAGTATATTCAAAGAATGCTATTACCATAATTCTGTAGGAAAAACACAAATGTGGTTTAAGAGGAGAAGTTTTATTATGAAGTCAACTGAAAATTTAAATATCATTTTGGTTATAATTTGTCTTTAAAAAAATGAACAAAGTGCAGTGGTAGGGCCAGAGTATTTGAGACTGGAGTTAATAGCCATGAAAGGCTTTTGTGCTCCTCTGTTATTATAAACACATTGCCCTTTCTGCATGATAATGATGACACTATCACATAGTCATTATTTAAACATAAGCTGGCAGGAGAAATAATACTAACAGAAAGAACACCTCGGCTTCAATTAAAGAAGAAAAAGTATATTCATAGTTTTTTTAAAGTTGCAAGTATTTGTGTCTACTTGTGTAAGCATGTTGGTTTGTGTCTGCATATCTATGTTAATATATTAATTAGGTGAATAAATTAAGCCATTTATGAGCTGTGTGTCCCTGGATATATTCCTTAATCTAAGCCATTTTTCCCTTATCTATAAAATGGGTTAATATATCTCCAAAGGATGTTGTTGGGGTACTAAATAAGAAAACATGAGCAAAACTTAGTGGTGTGGCTGATACATGCAAGAGATCAATAAATTTAACTATATGCTTTTATTATCATAAAGCTCAGACAGACACTGAATTCCTCAAAGACCTTAGTTATCTTAGGGCCAACAGTATGCCCTAAAGGGTAGACTCTTTATGGGTATTATAGGTTGAATTAAATTATTGTAGGTTGGACTGAACTAAAATAGTAAATTACATTTACACAATGCTTTATATTTCTGATACTTTCTAGAAGTATTCTAATAGTGCAAAAAAAACCTATCGAACATTATTTTCCAGGGCAAAATAAATTACATTAAGGAATTTAACTCAGTTTGGGCTTGATTCTTATAAACCCAATGCTTTTAAACGATGTGTGGTAAGTAGTCATGTACTGTAAGCAGACATGTTTCAAAGAAAATTAAATAATTTTGTTGATATTCCAGTTTTCTTTGTTGGTCAAAATATGTTTTCCTTAGCTATTTAAAGTTGATGAAGTTGATTTGTAATCTTAAAAAGCTTCAATCTTTGTTTCTGAAAAATGGCAAAACATTTTGCTAATTTTCAAGTTTCAAGGGTCTGAAATCAGGTCAAGGCTCAAAATTGATAGTGGCACGAGTCCACTCAATTTAGCAAAAGTGTGTTCTCTCTGTTCTTCTCTAAATGTTACAGAGAATTCAGTATCTTTTTTTTTTACATTTAAAAAACTGAACCAATAAGCCAAGGATATCAACACATCATGAGCTCATAAGAGGAAAGCCTATTTTAATTATTTTTGTCTTGCTCTTGCTGTTTACCATAACAGAGGATTTCTAGAAAGGTGTGCCATACCCACAGAACAGAGAGACTCTTCTGTAGTGAGGAGATCACTGGGATAGAATTCAGGAATTCAGAATCCAAGCCTAACTTCCTACGTAAAGTCACATCATCTCTGGTAAGTATTGCTAAATTTCTCTGGATCTCAGCCTTCCTTTCTGGAAAATAAGGGGTATGATATATGTGTGTCCTTCTCTAGGAGGATATGATTATGCTTTGGAAAAAAATGGAGAACACAATTTAAATATGAGAAATTTTTATCTCATATGTCATCTACTATGGCATTCATTTTTTTCTGTGAAAGCAAGTTTTGAGTAAGCCAATGCCTATAGACCTTGTATACCTATAGACCTTGTATAAATTTAATAATGTAGTTCTAATATTTACTGCATACCTACTATGCACCATTTATAGCCTGGCTATCATAAACTAGAAATCTGAAAGAAATTACTGCATAATCTTTAAAATGCCACTACTAGGTAGTCATTATTATTCTGGTTTGACAGAACAAAAGCCACCAAGGGCATCAGTCCTGTATGTTTGGTCCACATGTATGGGAAAAAGTTCTCTAGTGGGACCAGGGAGCATTATTATTCCCTTTTTAAAGAGGGGCTTCTGACACTCAGTAGGGTGATTTGCCCGGAGTCAAAAACAGACAGCTAGTGACAAATACAGACTCCAACACAGACAGATACTGGAAGCTCCATTTAACCTCTGGAGAAAGTGAGGCCCAGAGAGGTTAAAGAATGTGCTCTAAACTTCCCAGGTGGAAAATGGTAGAGCCAGCTTTAAACCCAGGTCTGTTTACTGAAAAGTTAATATTCTTTCCACTAAAAAATGAAACATGTTAGATAAGTGATATGTGCCTCTTCCTTTCATCTAATAAACAGCTGTAAATAAATCATTTTGTGTTTTACAGCTCTCTTGTTCACTTTCCCCTACCTCCTTGGCTACAAAGCCTCTCTCTGCTCGTCCATCTGATTTAGCTGGTCTCCAAAAGTCAAACCTGTGCTATTTTCTTTCCAGAGAGGAAAGCTTATGTAGCATTACACTTTTTTTTTTTGCCAGCTCTGCTTATATTGCTAACAGTTCTTAGGATTATCTTCCTTAATGATGCCAGATCTTTGATGCATTAGATTTAGGAGAACTGCTTCAGCATAAGGATGAATTGACAAAAACTCTTTATTGTAGTTCAGATAGGAAAACTTTGTACCATTGCAAATCAAGATTTTAGCCAACCCTCTTTGTTCGCAATGTCCTATGGTGCCAATATCCTTTAGTGAACCTTCTCCCTAGGAAGTCTTCCTTCTTCAAATACCTTCTTTAGATTCAATGTTAGGTGCTTTAATACCTTGGCTACTTTATTTCTGCTCAATGTAAACTTTTTAGTTTCTCCTTTTCTAGTTAGCACCCTTGGAAACCAGATGAAAGACAGCTTCTCACTTTGCACTGATAGTTGATCAAATAAACTGACAAACACAAAGGTTACAGAGATGATATTGTACAACCTATACTAAGGTCAGGTAACCAGAAACCCAGTAACGGGGATTAGGGTAAAAATCAGCGCAGATAATCTTCGGCTTCCAATGTTTGCCCTGAAAAGACTCAATGCTAACCTAACTATTTCCTTTGGTCTACATAAAAGAACCTTGTTCCGCTTTCAGAGTCCTTCATTGTCATGAAATCAGTCATTTGAACCAGAGTCCTTAAGGACATTTTCCATGCTGGGCGTACTCCTTTGAAAGGTATCTAATTATCCTATAGTCCTGACAGCTACCCAGCATGCCCTAGGATTTGACAAGTTATTTTCCACCTTTTGACCACACAAGAAAACTCTACAGTGTAAATACTGTAGTATCAGAAATTAACTTACTTCTTAGTCCCTAAATTCTTTTTAACAGCAAAGAATCATTAACAGATGCAGTAAATCATCATAATTAGAAGGATGGGTTTTTAGAGTTACTCAGGCACAAATTAAATCCAAAATTGGTCACTTTCGAGCTCTGTGACCTTGAGTAGTCACTTAACTCCCTGTGGCTTAATTTCCTAATCTGTAAAACAGGGTAATTGTACCCATCTTTAGCTGGATTTGATCATCTTGATTCTCTTTCTCCAAATAATGGCAATGATTAGCAACACCCTATGCATAGATGGTTTACCAACCAAAAAGTAACAATTGTGTTAGGAGTATTGCGAGGAGTGTTGTATAGATTACTATGAAGATTAAATAATATATGCAAAGTACTTAGCATTTGGTAAGTGCTCCATAGATAATCATGAACTGACCTCAAGCCAATTTAATATGCACAGCTTTTAGGTTCTTTGTGGTGTATTATGTGGCCACCAGATCATACTGAAAGCGAATTACAAACCAAATTTTGTAACACATATAGACCACTATATCGACAAATAGACACAACTCAGGTCATATAAAATATTCTTTAAAGTTTGATAAAGTCCTAGCTTTTTGTACAGTTAAGTGCTCTCATTAACATCTTGCATGAAATATTTACTCAAGACAAACACGTCATTAGAAATCCTCCCACACCGGTAACTGGAATCAGTCTGTTTACGGCTCAAGTCTCACGCCTCATTTCTACTGCCAAAGGCTTCAGACTTCCTTGAATTCTTATACCCTATTCCTGTCCATGCCTCTAAAGCAATTTTATCCAAACCACGTATCCTGAAGAGCTTTAATTTTACCAGTGAGCCTTTCTTACATTAATGGTGTAAGTCAATAAGCAAACATTTTCCTGCCTATTTTGCCATATAGTATGCTATTAATGAGTGATATCCGACATTCTTATTTCTAACATATTTCCAACATCTATGAATAAGGTAAATGTGGATGGTATAGATATAGATAATAGAAGTACTGGCATTGATATCTTCTAGAGCATGTAACTTCTAGTTAGAAAGCTAGCCGGCCAGCCCTGGACTGAAATTCTTAAATAGAATACTTACAGCACCTGGGGGATGCACTTTCAATGATACAACACACACAATATCATCCTACATATTTTAAGGCAAAGGAAAGGTATCATAGAAATAATCAGTCCAATTTAAGCATGCCTTCTTTATAAATGAAAAATAAAGTACATATTTAAAAATCAATTGTTATGACAACAATCATCTTACTTTTTTCTACTGTCTCACACTGTCTCACCTAGAGTTTAGTTTTCAGAATAAGAAAGGTGCTATCTGGGATTTGCCATGAGAGCCTCCATAACATGGAATGGCAGCTTTGAATGGAAACAGAATAAAGCAAAGGAAGGTGAGTGAGGGTGGCTGGTGTATGTGGCTAATGATGACAATGTCTAGGGCTTAGTAGCCATTTTAAGGTTGAATCTCTAAATTTTGAAAGCCCTCTCTTTCCTCGAGGCCTCTGAAGCATAGGTTGAAAACTGGTCAAGATCCCCATAACCTCTACAGATAGGGTCATTGCAAACAGTTTCTAATTGAGGGAAAACACGGACAATGAGGTACATTGTGAACAAATGTCTTTTATCCAAACTTGATAAATGGTCTTTGATAAATGGTCTGATGACGCTGAGAGAGACATGAAAAATCTGCTACTTGTCTAATTAAGTTGCACATCCACTAAAAAAAAAAAAAAAAAAAAAAAAAAAAGGAAAAAAAGTATCTACAATGCTTATTTCAGACTGTGGAACCCACAATAGTAAAGTTTTCTGTTGCCTAGCCATCTTAATGTCAAACTCATCCTTTATCACCTACCACTCCTTCAAAAAAGAAAGAAAGAAAAAAAATTCCAAATATGTGAGTTTCTCCAATATTCCCTGTTTCTAGTTTTTATAGAAAGAAATAGCCAGGGGAGTTGAATTACACCTTGCCATAGAGCTTTGCAAAGTAGTATATTTATCTATTTCTCTACACTCTATTAACTGTGCCATTCAAGAGTTGTACAGAAAACACTTGTCAATTAGGAAATAAGCCATGTTCAAAACTTCTCATTTAAGTGATTTGTGAAAGAACACACATTTCAAAAGAACAATATATAAAAAAATATTGCCACAACTGGAGCCATGAATCTCTTTTAAAATCAGATAACTGAAAATGATAGCGTCACTGCCAAAAACACAATGTAAATTAATTTTTCTTATACACATAACAGTTATGAGACACATATGAAAGTCATAACCAGGAAAAGTATGCAAAAATGTACAATTAGATGATATATTTTTTAAATGTCATGGAGAAGAGGGATCTCTGGCAAAATATTTCAAGTTGGTAGGTAATATCTCATGGTATTTAAGCATCTAAAATATATATATATTCAGGGGCGCCTGGGTGGCTCAGTCGGTTGGGCGGCCGACTTCGGCTCAGGTCATGATCTCGCTGTCCGTGAGTTCGAGCCCCGTGTCGGGCTCTGTGCTGACCGCGCAGAGCCTGGAGCCTGCTTCGGATCCTGTGTCTCCCTCTCTCTGTGACCCTCCCCCGTTCATGCTCTGTCTCTCTCTGTCTCAAAAATAAATAAACGTTAAAAAAAAAATTAAAAAAAAATATATACATATTCAGTAGACCCCTATATACATAGAATATGTATAACACACGTATCATTTAAAAAATCAATTTCAACTTTTCTTCTTCTCTAGAAATCCTTCTCTGAATAATCTTTAAATCATTTGCTTATTAATAATAAATCACTCTTCAAAAAATAAATCACTTTTTTTCATATTTTTAAAGATTATTTATTTATTTCAAGAGAGAGAGAGCACGAGCAGGGGAGGGGCAGAAAGAGAGAAAGAGAAAGAATCCCAAGTAGGCTCCGCATTGAACTCACAAGCCATGAGATCATGACCTGAGTGGAAATCAAGGGTTGGATGCTTAACTGACTGAGCCACCCAGGTGCCCTGATAATAAATCACTCTTTACTATAAACAAAAGTGGAATATTTACTCTTTGATCTTGATTCCTTAGAAGTAGTGCTTTTGGACCAGCCATAAAGTGTTTCATAAGTCAGTTCTGGAGATATGGAGTCTACCCCCTCCTTCAAATTAGCCCTTTGTGGCCTCAGTTTCTTCATCTGTAGATTAACTGTGTAAACTACATTTATCAAAATTGCCTTATAGTTTTAAAAACTATGTGTCCACGGGGCGCCTGGGTGGCTCAGTCAGTTGAGTATCCGACTTCGGCTGAGGTCATGATCTCGTGGCTCATGGGTTTGAGCCTTGCGTTGGGCTCTGTGTTGACAGCTCAGAGCCTGGAGCCTGTTTCAGATTCTGTGTCTCCTTCTCTCTTTGCCCCTCCCTTGCTCGCACTTTGTCTCTCTGTCAAAAATAAATAAACATTAAAAAAAATTAAAAACAATGTGTTCATGAAATAACAGCTTCTGTAATCTCTCAGAATTAGAAAATGACAAGCAAAATGTTGATATAAGTTAATTGAAATAAGTTTTCCTCTTTTATTAAAAAATAAATTTGAGTCAAAAAAATATTTGTTAAACTTTTAGTACCCAATATAATGACATGAAAACATTGTTAACTTTTATCAAGCCCTTTTTTCATATTCTTTCCCAAGAATGTTCCATCAAATTCCCACAGCTTACTTTACTCTTTTACTCATCACATTGTGACCAATATCCTTTTCCCTTTCACTGAGTGAGGACTCATGTATTACAAATTAATTTTCCCATTAATTGTAAATGTAATTAAGGTTATAAAGAATGAATGGCACTCTGCTTCAAAGAGGAAGTGTTATTTGCACCAGGATTTGAATGATGAAAAGGAGATTTCAGGCAGAAAATAGGAAAAAAGCTACTCCATGATCAAGGAATAATGTGAACACAGGAACAAAGGTGTCAGAGAAAATGTTAAGTCCAACATGGCTAGATGGACAGAAGTGGCTCATACAATAGATGAGCGTAGGGAGCTATAAATATTGTGGCCAAACTGTGAGGAACTTTGGATTTCATTCTCTAGATACTGAGAATCAACATACATTTATAGACAGTGAGGTGATATGACCAGATTATTACAGATGCTACTGAAATGTTGGCGCTGAATTTGAAATGGACTGGAAAAAACAAAAACAAGGAAGACCATTGGTGTATCTGTTGAAATAATTTAAGTGAAATTCTTGAGACTCTGAAGTAGGGCAGTAGATAACAGAAATAGATAATATGTTTTAAAGAAAATTATTAGTCATTTGGAGGTATTCAAAAATATTTGTTAAATTGATTAATGAATAGTACACATGAATAAATGATATGAGTTATCTCCATAAAATTTAACAATTTTAAATATGCCAGGAAATTCCTTCTCTAGGATCCATTGGATTTCTTTTCTCTCATATTCGTAACAGAATGTTTGAATAAGTTTATAACTTTAGAATTTCTTGGGGCACCTGGATGGCTCAGTCAGTTAAGCGTCAGACTCTTGATTTCAGCTCGGGTCATGATCTCATGGTTTGTGGGTTCAAGCCCCGTGCCAGGGTCTGTGCTGACAACATGGAGCCTGCTTGGGATTCTCTCTCTTCCTCTCTGTCCCTCCCCTGCTCATGTTCTCTCTCTTTCAAAATAAATAAATAAACTTAAAAATATTTCTTGATAATCTCAATTTTTCTTTGAATCATATGGTTAATAGCTTCTTGATTACTTGATAAATGTAGAGAATAATGATCTATCTTTATTATAATTATCTCCATGAAACACTAATTCTTTTATTTTGTCAATTTCAAACTCCATTTGATATATGATCAATTTTTATTGACAACATTAAACAGAACATTCTGAGTTAATATTATAAACATTTCTAGAATTTCACAAGCATTTAAACAATTTTTTTATGTTTCATTCATTTTGTGTGTGTGTGAGAGAGAGAGAGAGAAGAGAATGAATGAGGGAGTGGCAGAGAGAGAGGGAGACACAGAATACAAAGCAAGCTCCAGGCTCTGAGCCATCAGCACAGAGCCTGATGCCGGGTGGGAAGTGCAAGATCATGACCTGAGCTGAAGTGGGACATTTTACCTACTGAGCCACCCAGGTGCCCCAAGAGTTTAAACATTTTTTTTAACATCCCTCTGATTTGGTATTACCCAGGCTCAACTCTTTTCAGAAATGTAATTATTTACTGTTAATTTTTAAATTGGATCTATGATTCATTTTTAGGCACAGTGTAAAGGGAAAAAATCCAACTACCAATAATTTAAGTATTTAGTATCTTTGGCAATATTTGCTAATCTTTGTTCTATAACCAAGAAAAACAATGAACTAAACAAATGGGTTTGATGATATTCCCTGAATACTAAAAAATAGGGTTACTCAAAGAATACTCCATTAACTGATGCTTTTCATCATTTTTAGGGCTGGTAAAATCATACACCTAGAAGGATAAAGGAGGATTTACATTTTTGTAGCTTGGCAACTCCACAGGAAAGAGTTGATCTTTTCAATTAACTTTAGCAGCTAAGTCTCACAGTGGATTCTGATTGGTCCACCTGAGGCGATGTATCCCAACCTCACCAATCTGGGGAATGGACAGGCCTGTGTCATAAACTCACCCCTACAGTGGGGTTGCAGATGAGGGAAACCGAGCCTTGTGAATTACAATCCATCCTGAAAGACATGGAATCCATGTGAATTCTACAAAAGAAAGTAGGGTGCTGGTAGCAGAAGAGGAATAGCAAGGTGTGCTGGGCAGATAAAACATGCTTACCATAGTCCACATGCCTGGATTAGATCAATGTTTTTTCTACTTACTGATTGAGGGACCTTTTAAGAAACTACTTTATCTTGTTGTCCTCAGTTTCCTTATTTATCAAATCGAAAAATTATCTCCCTTACATGATTGTTGTGAGAAGTTAGTGACATAGTATAAGCTAAGAGCCTGGCACAGTCCCTGCCTCAAGCCTGGCATCAGCAACTTAATTAGAACAGAGATTCACTATGTTCTGCTCACTATACTTGACACTGAAGATAAAAAAATGAGTGAGGACAGTCATAGTCGGTGACTTTAATCAAATAATCATACAGACAAATGTTAAACTGCAGCTACTTTGTAAGTTCTACAGAAGAGAAGGAATTCACACTTGAGTTTATAATAAAAGCAGAGCTGACTAAATCAGAAGTTAAGGAAAGCCTGCCTAAGGAAGAGAATATAGAGGATATTGAATTGAGATCTAATGAGAATGAAAAGTTATTTAGGCAAAGAGGAAAGGGTTGAGCAAAGCGATGCAAGTGGAGTCTAAAGGAAGGAGATATGCAGAGGCTCTGAAAGGGTAAGGAACTATGAGGAACAGAGAGAAGGCCCTTGCCTCTGGAGCAGGGGAGCACAAAATGAATGGACTTTGGAGAGGTAGCAAGGGGCCAAACCCTGGAAACCATGAAGTCTTTGCTAAGGTATGTACTGCTTTATCCCAAGAGCAATGGAAAGTCACCAAAGAGTTTTCAGCAGAGGAAGTTGCATGATCAAAGAACAATTCTAATCCTTCTCCATTTCCACCTCCCCCAAAGATGGGAATGGATGGAAACCCTCTGGTCCAGCCTGGTCAAACAAAGAGATTTTAGTTTGGGGTGCCATTTTTGTAAAGAAAGGTACTGAAAATAACATGTGTGTCTAACACAGGGCAGTCACAAAATGGTGAATGAACAAGAGATGTTTTACATGCATGAGACAAGATTTACAAGACTTACTTGCTAAATGAAAGTTGTTTCTTAACAGCAAGTGTTAAGCTCAAAACCAAAAACTGTTTCCAACAATTAATCAGAAACAGCATGATGGACAAAGTAGCAGTGAAAGAATGCAAGCATAGATGAGATCATCATGGAGAGACTTTCTTCCCAACGTACCGAAGTTGAACTCCCTGAACCCTGTAATGGGAAGCTACTATTTCCACAAGAAAATATTCCCCATGTCTCCTTTTCCACTTGAAGCATAGCCCTGCCTCTTGTTCACTTTCAAGTAGCTCCTAGTTTTCTTCTGCTAAGGGACTGGATACTGGCCTGTGTCTCCTCCAAAGGCCTACCTTAAAGGAAGACCTCCATCTTTCTGGCCCACTTTGGACTACCTCATGAGCTTGATGGAGAATCTTCAAATTTTATATGAGCTCTTCCTAATCTCTTTGAGATATGCTTTTTTATTCTCTTGACCTGATTTCAAATAACATGATTCTACAGCAAAACTGTGATGCAGCAATATGAAGGAAACAAAAAATACAGTTATGGATAAGAAAGTCAGTGATGATATTAATGTAGCTAGGGCCATTGATTGGGCTGTGCAGGTGGGAGGAGGAGACAGAATGGAGAGGGAAAAGAAGGGAAGGAGGGAGGGAGAGAGCGGGTGAGAGTGTACACTATAGGAGATGAATGTATTGAGTACTGAGATGAATGACTTAGTTGAATAATAAAAAAAAATTGACCTGAATTTCTGAGAGTTTTACCCCCTGGGTTCCTTAAACCTGGTCTAATTTATTAGCCTTTCCTTCCTATTGATTTCATAAAATTAATATGGTTAGATTGATGTTTACTGAGCTTTTGTAATTCTACCAACTTCATGATTTTTGTCACAAACACCCTCCTTTAGTACTAGTTATTATTTATTTAATATTATACATTAAACTGTCTTTAAATTGACCCTTCACATTTTTTTACTAAGAAACTACTTAGGGTCATCTGATGTGATATATATGTGTATTATATATATACACATTTAAAATGTATACATTTTGATTCATACTCCTCTGATAAAATAAAAATACTAATCTGTGTACCATCCTGGGAACCTTTACAGTTATGCATGTTACACTGTTATATGATTTGAGACAAGGTCATATAGCCTGCAGCACAATCTGAAACAACCTTGCTCATACTCATTTCCATTAGAGTATAATAATACATTTCAGGAGTGTAGATCCTTTAGACATAATATATATGCAAGTGTTTGGAAGATTTTTTGGCATAGCAAAATTACCCCAAAGGGCTGGTTGTGTTAAGATTGGGATTACCAGGGAGGAGTCAACAATTAAATGATTGTCTAGTACTGTCATACTTGCTTCTGTTTTCAGGCTTCTTTCCACTTCTGCTTAAAATGATTTGCAGCACTATTCTGATTGAAAGTAAAAACGGTCATTTAATACTGTGAACTTTTCTTGTGTCCTTTTTTTCAAACATTTATTTTCATAATTATGGAGGGGTAAGTAGTCTTCTCAGTGGGAGCTCTAGCCTCCTGGAGCAAAGCACTTGCTGAAGGCTGCATAATGACATACGAAGTTCACATTTCCAAGTCCCCAGAGTCCTTTGCCATTAAGTGAATGCAGTAGTCAGAATAATGACCCCCCCAAAGATGTCAAATCCTAATTCCTGGAACGTGTGCATATGTTATGTTACATGGCAAAGGGGAATTAACATTGCAAAGAGTATTAATGTTGTTAATCAGCTAACTTTAAAATAGGAAGATTTTCCTAGAGTATTCTGGTGGACATAATGTAAGCACAAGGTCTTTGGAAGTAGGAGAGTCCAAAGGGAAAGTCAGAGTGGTTTGATGTGAAAACTCAACTCACCTTTACCGATGAAGATGAAGGAGGCTATGAGCCAAAGGATGTGGACAGCTTCTAGAAGCCAAAAAAGGCAAGACAAGGGATTCTCCCCTAGAGCTTCTGTAAGGAATGCAGCATTGCCAACACTTAGCCCAGTGGAATCCATCTTGGACTTCTGACCTTCAATGTGTAAGATAATAAATTTGTGTTGCTTCAAGCCATTAAACTTGTGGTTGTTACAGCATCCATAGAAAACCAACACAGTGAGCCTCAACTTTTTTAAAAATTTTGTTTAATGTTTATTTATTTTTGAGAGAGAGAGAGACAGAATGTGAGTGGGGAGGGCAGAGAGCAAGGGAGACAGAATCTGAAGCAGGCTCCAGGCTGTCAGCACAGAGCCAGACATAGGGCTTGAACTTACAAACTACGAAATCGTGACCTGAGCCAAAGTCAGATCTTAACCAACGGAGCCACCCAGGCACCCTGTGAGCTTCAACTTTTACCTAGTTTCTTGATCTCTAATGGTTATAAGTTTGGCATATTCATTTTTTAACAAAAGTACACTGAACTAATTAATGCAAATTTGGAATCCTCTCATTAAAATACCTAATTCCTAAATTTATACATTATTCTTGTTCCAAAAAACTGTTGGTGTTATGTCTGGTTATCATTTTCTTTTAAAAAATTAATAAAATGCTTTTTAATGGTCTCCAGTTATAAGAACAAATATAGAAGGGTTTTGGAGAGGCAATAAAATATTTGTTCTAAGTATTTTTTTTAAAGGCTATATAGCCAGAAGGCTCTGGATTCCAATTAACCTGTACAATTTACTAGATGTGGTTTGGGAAAATTGACCTAAGCCTCTGTTTCATCACCTATAAAATGGGAATAAAAATGACAGGACCTACACAATAGGTTTGAGAAAAGATTTAACAAGATAATCTACAAAAAGTCCTTAGCATGGCACCCGGTATATAATTAAGTGCATTACATAATGGTGTTAGCTATTATCACTGTTTTTGCATTATTTTTCCTACTTCAAAACTTTCCCTAACAGCTTTCAAAAAGTACAGCTTTTCAAACACTTGCTATTAGAGACCCGCACATTTAATAATCTATCCCTTCTCTTTTAATGTTAATTTATTTTCTTATGTTTATTTTTTGATTTCTAAAGAAACAACAGCAAACCATCCTGAAAATAGCATCTCCCTTAGCAATACTTAACCCTGAGTCAACAAATTTTTTTTAATTATAAATATTCATTCATTCACTGAAGAAATTGTTAAAGCAAATAGAAGGTAAGACAATGGCCTGCTACAGATCCCAATTAAGCTTCTTTTTAAATTTCCCTAAGGCGGGGCGGGGCGGGGAGGGGGGTGAATTCTTTGCTAGGCACCCAGCGAACTCCTCTCGAACCGCCTGTGTAAAAGGGGGGCCTCCCAGCTCTCTCCAGCGCGCGTCTATCCCCAGGCGGTGCCAGGTGAGCCCCGGCGGAGCAGAGAGGCCGAGCTGGGACTCGCCGCGCCAGGCACGCGGCGCGAGCGGCGGCTGCAGGTTGTTAAGCTCGCGGAGGGAAGCGCCCTCGCGGCTTCCCTTTGGTGTGCGCCCGCGGCTGCCACGCCAGGGGAAGCGCCTTGCCTGTTCAACTTCGGGGGCATTCGCTGCGCTCCGGCCTCCCTCCCGGGTCTCCCCGCCGCGCCCCTGCCCCGTCTTGCTTCCCCGGGGCTCCGGAAGGGAAGGAGGCGTGTCCGGAGCAGGCGGGAGGGACCTGTATAAAAGTGCTGGCGGCGCGCCGGCCGGGGCTTCACTCGCCGCCTTGCGCCGGGACTGGGAGCGCTGCGGGAAAGCACGGGCCGGGGAGAGGGCGCTGCGCTCGGGCTACCCAATGCGTGGACTATCTGCAGCCGCTGCTCGTGCAATATGCTGGAGCTCCAGAACATCTAAACGGAGTCGCCATACCGCTGCCTGGACTGGATCACAGCGCTGCCTTTCCTTATGAAGAAGACACAAGTGAGTAGGGCGCGCCGGGAGCTCGCCGGGTCTCCCAGGAAATCGCGCCCGGAGCTCGCGGGAGGCCGGCTTGTCTCGGCACCGGCTGCCGGGGCGAGTGGGGCTCTGCCCGCCGCACGAGCCAGGAGGGTGCGAGGGAGGCGGGCGTGGCGTGCGCGTCCGAGCGGCTGTGGCCGGGTGAGCCAGAGAGAGGAGGAGTGGGAGCGATGAGAGAGAGCTGGTGTCAAGTTTGGAGCCGCAGCCGTTAAGTTTGGAGCTGTCAGTCGGGAACCGCAGTTCCTGTAAAATGGAAGGATCTGCTCCTTGGCCGGAGAGGGTTTTGTTTTTTGTTTTTTGTTTTTTGTTTTTTTAAGTTATCACGAGAAGGCATTTCTTTGCACGGGAGATGTTTTCCCGTGGATTCCGGGAGATTGCAAAACAGCTCCCAGCGCACCACGCTCGCTCTCGAACCCAGGTTTTTGTGCAGCCCCCCAAGTGGGCGTGGGGCTCGTGTGGACTCGGGTGCAGCCGCGGGAGCGAAGCCAACGGGAGCTCCTTAGCAGCTGCGCTCGGCGGGGCGGAGAACCTGCCCTGCCCGGCCAGCCCGGGAAACTTCGCTCTGCGAGGCGTTTGCCAGGTTTGCGGCTCTGGGTGAGTTTCCAGAGAGCCACAGATGGGGTAATACCACCACACTGCACCCACCTTCTTCCATTAAAGAGGAGAAGGGGTTTTTTTTTTGTTGTTCGTTTGTTTTGTTTTTAATAGGCACCTCTAATGATAGTTATTGAGGTAATTCCCAGTGCTGCTCAGTTGTGCATTATACATAAACACTGTGGGTAAAGCACCGCCCAGGGGTACAATTAGACTTTTTTTTTTTTTTTTTTTTCCCTTGAAGCAAATATTTGACTTATCGTTTGGAAAGGACTGCCGAGGTACTCCCACCCACAGTTCGTTCTGCATTATGGTTCTTACCTCTTCTCACTTCTCCCCTTAGGAATCTATCTGCGTAACTGCCGCGAGTTGGGTAAAACTGCCCTTTCACCCCCAAGAGGATCTCTCAGAGACTGCACTATCTGAAATGTGTCCAAGGGGTGGAAGTGGTGGGGAAAAAAGGAAATTGAGAATGTGTCCACATCGTCAGTTTAGAATGAAGGCATCCGTGAGCAGAAAATGCTTTACTGAATGAGTTGCTTTGTATCCTACTTTAAATTGATATGTAGGCCTGGGAAATGTACACATTCAGAAGGAAGTAGGAAGAATTGAGCTTAGTGCACAGGTGTGGAAAGGTCGGCAGGGGGCGGGGGGAAGGGATGCTGCCTGGCAGAAAGGAGGTTTGTGCAGTCTCCAGGGCAGCCGCCCAAGACTAAGCGGAGCGCGGGTTCCTCTCGAAAGCAGGTTCATAGGCAGAGCATTGAACGCCGCCACACCTGAGATCTGCACACTGTGATGTTGAAATGCAAATGTTAAAGACTGACAACAAAAGTTATAATGTAATTATTTGACTTGTACAAGCCTTCTGCTTTGTGGAATGTAAGGGCGGTGGGGGGGCGGGGGGGGTGAGGACCAATTCCTTGTTATAGTAGCATCTCTTCAGGTGGATAGTAGTGGTGGGATCTGGTGGAGAAACCGTTACCTTCTAGTTCAGAAAGAAAAAAAAAAAAGCCTAAACTTTCCTATTTAAACAACACAGGAGACAGATCAGGTTAATGACCAACACTCCAAAGGGAGACGATGTACTATCCTGTCACTTTGAGAGTCAGTAGGATTGATGATCCTTGCACCCTTGCTTTGCAAAACAAACGTGAGCTCTGTAATCTCCTTTCTCACTTTGATTAAATGGCTGTGTAAATCGGATTACATGGAATAATTCC
Source organism: Panthera onca (assembly GCF_046562875.1). Taxonomy (NCBI): domain Eukaryota; kingdom Metazoa; phylum Chordata; class Mammalia; order Carnivora; family Felidae; genus Panthera; species Panthera onca. Next base: position 110,379,554 of record NC_138345.1, on the reverse strand, counting down.
ATTGAAAACCTGAAAGAGGTCGATCTAGGCTGAAACGCTGCGGCGTCAGTGACTCAGTGCTGCCGACCAGGGACATTTGAGAGGGCTAAATATTTTAGAAATGTGACCTGCTCCAACCAAGTTAAAGTGCAAGCCCTCTGGGGATTTTGCTGATGTTAAAGGGTTTGCAGGCAAAGGAGGGCAGTGCCCTTTGTTGAATGAAGGCATTCATTGCCAGGGATTTGATGACCTTCAAGGTTTCCTTTAAGGATACTTCTAGCAATTCCACATTCTTGCCACTAAAAAAGAAGACACTTGGAAATAGCAGGAAATCGATAAAATAATCCGTGGAAATGGGGGAGGGGAGTTAGATTCTCCTTCATATTGTTAAATTTCCTAATCCAAAAGTTAGAAGTTTTCTGTGCAACTGTATGAGGATGGAGAATAGTATAAGGAAATTAGACATTAATATGTAAGGTCATTTGTTCTGTAAGGTCATCTAATAGATGTCTAATAGATACCATAGATGTAAGGTCATCTAATGTTCTTGCCAGGGAGGAATATCTATTAATGCTTAACAGTTAAATGATCATTTATAAAGATGGCCTCTCGATACCAGAGTTCTAAGGCATATGGTTCTATATGTTTCCATTACCCAATACCTAAAATGATAATTTATTAATTGTAATAGTTTTAACTTGAATTACAAGCTCTCCAAGAATCCCAGGGACACCAGGCATTCTGGCTTTTCACTCACACCAAATAAGTGTGGAAATTCCATCAACAACCACTTGGGGTTTGATAAATTATTCTGTCATTTAGCATGTGTGATAAGACTTTAGTATTTGGAAAATAATTACACGGGCAGTAGTCCTTAGGAACAATTGTAACAAATTCAATCAGCCTATAGAAATGAATGCACTTTGCATTTTTCCTATTTCTGATTGTATTTGTGTGGTTTTTACAGTTTCTGAAGAGAATGGTGGCTCTGGCTGAGAAAGAACATCTATTTCAATGTGTAATCATTTTTTTTCAACGTAATGCTCTGTTATACTGGTATATTGAATAACAATTGTGCAGCATATTTGGTAAGACCAATTAGAAGAGTGCTGTCAGTTTAATGGGCCTGGTCCCATGTTTATCGATGTTGTACTTGTATTTTAGTTTTGAGATGGTTTGTGAGAGTTTTTATGACTGCTGTCAGTTTTAGAAATCGTAACATAGGAAAAATTCATCTTGCAAACAGTGTAGAAAGGCCATTTTAGGCACATGTTAGTTCTCTGAAAAGAAACAAATAGAATTCTTGTTAGCTTATGTTATTCCAAAAAAAATAATCCTCTTTTGTTTGTATGAAGTTTGCATCTGGGTGATAATGCAAGTTTATAGAAAATAGCATTTATGAAGAGAGCATTTTAAAATTTTGTCTTTAAAATCGCTCAATTTGGATTGCGTGCTTTGAATAATTCTAATTTAGATAGCTTTTAATTGATAGATTCTGCCAAGACTTTAAAAGTCAAGTGCTAAGTCAATTACATTTAATATAAAACAAGGAAAGAAACCATATGGAAACCTGAAGGCCTGAGCCAAACCAATTAAAATTGCTAAATTTTATGTCTACTGATTTGAAGATAGCAATTGTGAGTTACATTTTTTCTTTAATGATAAGTGGTTGAAATTCTTCCATCACCATAAATAACATTGGAGAAAAAAAAAATCCCTGCCCAAATAGCTGGTCTAAATATTGGAGGATATTTTATTGCGTGGTCCATTGAACCCCACTGCATGTGCCTTCTCCATCCATGTCTGGGGAGTGCCTCAACTATAATGGAAAGATCCTAGGATCTTGCTTTTGAAGACTTAAACTCTGATTTCTGTTTTACCACTGGTAAGACAAATGACTTTAGGCAAATGGTTAAACTTCTTAGGATTTCTGTTTTATAATCTGTATGATGATAAACTAGTTATAAAGATTCTTTTCCTGATCATTGTAAAGGGCTAAACAAAATTTTATATAGGTCTTTATCCCAGTACTGTGACTTCCTATAGTTACAGTCAGAATTTATTATCCCCCAGAAGAGAATTGCCTTGCTGGCAACTTAAAAACCAAAGAAAAACTGGCTATTGCAGCTAAATGATGCTTATTCAACAAAGCAGACAGACGAAAATTTTATAAATTTGGATCTGTGGATTCAGTGCCTCTCATTATACATGGTTATATTTTTATAGACTGTAATTAATACACCTCAAATAGGAATGTGTGAAGACAGAGGCTCTATGTGGCATGAGAGATGTTAAATTCTTTGGAATTTTTCTTTAGGGCTACCTGGGTGGCTCAGTCGGTTAAGCATCCAACTTCAGCCCAGGGCACCATCTTGCAGTCTGTGAGTTCGAGCCCCGCCCGTGTTGGGCTCTGAGCTGACAGTGCAGAGCCTGGAGCCTGCTTTAGATTCTGTGTCTCCCTCTCTGTCCCTCTTCTGCTGTGCGTTCTCTCTCTTTCCCAAGAGTAAAGCCATAAACATTAAAAAAAAATAAAAATAAATTGTTTCTTTTAAAGGTAAACCTGAATGAGGGAATTAGAATTGAAAATAAAAATAGAAAAAAAAAAAAGAAAAGAAAAGAAAAATAGAAACTGGAAGTATTATTACCATATCTGATTCATATCCATATTTCACTTACTTTCTGTGTTCCCCTGGTAGGATTCTGAGAGTTTACTGTAGACTGAATATACTTGGTCAGCTTCCTATCCTTGATGTTCTTTCTTGCACTTGCTCTCCTGAGGGAGGCCATGCATTCATTTCTGCAGAATGTCTTTACCGGGCAACATGCAGTGACTTTTTTTTTTTTTTTTTTTTCCCATTATGCAAGTTTGTGAGACTTCCCCCTCCCCCTTTTCTCGATTACCTTAATGTTCCCTTTTGTAAATAAGGGTGTAAAGCATTTGGATATAAATCTGAGGAATGATCTTTTATCTTTGTTTTCTACTACATGAATCATGAGCAGCTGCAGGAGACCCTTTTTTGGTGTTTGTCACCTGCGTAGTTAGACCAATTTATAAAACAAATGGAGGGAACACTGGGATGCTTTTATAATAAATGCTGTTTTCAGTTATTTTGTGTAGACTTTGTCTCATAGAAACCATTGACTATACCCTTACTAATTTGTAGATGCAACAAGATGTTTTTGCCTTTTCACTTAATTATGGGTATACTAAAAACTGTTTGCAAGGGCCAGGAGATTGAGAAACTGTCATTTCATCTCTACCTATTTCCTTCTGCGCAGAAAAAAAAGGAGATGGGCGGGGGTGGTGATTTTCTTATAATTAGGCCTCATGGTTCTTTTTTTAAAATCACAATGTGTGTCATCTAAAGAAAGACTGTTCTTTATGTAGCTCTCTTTCTCTTTTGGCTACATTTTACTATGTTTCTAGGCTGCCACATTGACTTGGATATTAGGGGATAGAGTTCTCTTATTAGCCCAGATAGAAGTTGTATGGCTTTGGGAAGGTATTTTAGTCTCTTTGAACCTTGGTTTCCTCAACTGTAAAGTGAGAAAGTAGGACTAGGTGATTTGTTTTTAAGTTTATTTATTTTTATTTTTTGTTTTGAGAGCGAAAGCATGAGCATGGGAGGGGCAGAGAGGGAAAGGCTGAGAATCCCAAGGAGGCTCCACACTGTCAGTGCAGAGCAGGATACGGGGCTCAAACCCATGAACCAAGAGATGATGATCTGAGATGAAATCAAGAGTCAGAGGCTTAACCGACTAAGCCACCCAGGTGCCCAGGACTAGGTGATTTCTAAGTGCCTTCTAGTTCTAAAATTCTCTATTTCTAAGATCCTAGTAAAATAAAGGTTTGAACCACATGACTTTTGAGCTTTGATTCTGAGATTTATGTAACCATTGCTTTGGTTTGGTGTGAATACAAATTATAACCATTGGTTTATGATTATGAACTAGCCAATGGGGAGAAATGAAGGTTTAAGTATAGACTGTTCTACTTTTAGCCATTTCACCTACTACATGCAATTTCTCTATAATAATAATAATGGTATTTACACTTTTCCTGTTTTAGCAATATCCACAGTTGACGAGGTTTTTTTTTTCGCTTCTAATCTTTAAATTCTCCAAGTGAAGAAGAATCCTAAGGCAAGGTCAGACAGCCAGAAGAGGTAAATTTACAAAAGGTAATGAAGGCCTCCCAGTATTTATTTGCTTCTCTTTGCTGCCTCTGCAGCCCCCCACATCTGTGTGCAGGGAGTGGAGTAGAAGGAGCATTTAGTGGGCAGAATCAGAGGAATGGGTCCAATGTTCACGCTTGTTCCACTGCCCATCACTGAATCTTAGTAGTCTTGGGCAAGTCTTGGGCAAGTCAGGGGCAAGTCATGGGCAAGTCATTGGCAAATCATGGGCAAGTCATGGGCAAGTCTCTGAGTGGTAGTAGTATCTGTGCATCTCACTCACAGTTAATCCTGAGAAGATCATGAAGTGGAGACCTGTAGCTGGAGGCACTGAAGCTGGAAAAAAGAGGGAATAACCCTTTTGCCGCAGGGAAGAGACCTTTCCTGCGGATAACACATAGGACACTTGGAGTGGCAGAGTCTCTCCTTGCCCTGGCTTTTTTGCAGTTCTAATGTGGTCTCAGTTTCTGGAACACCTCTCACCTATCTCCTTTCCTTAGCTTTCCTTAAGGACTGATACTAGCTGAGAGTTGGGGCAAGCCCAGTAACAGGCAGTCGGTTTTCCTTAACAGTCAGAAGCCATGGCTGCCTTTTTTTCTTATTGTTGGCATGAATTCTCCTATTCTTCTTGTTGACCACATTCTTAGTCAAAGGTCAGTTGGACCTCTCCTCCAGCAAGAGAATGTGGATGCCTCAGAAAATAGAGCCGAGACAATGATGGTAATGCTCTTCTCAAAACGCCCGCAGAGTCAAATGTGCTACCCATGAAAACAAAGTCAAAATTGAGTGATCCAGACAGTTAAACTAGCAGTTACCTGGATGCAGGAATTCAGTACTTGACTTTGCAGGTTGCCTTGAGGCCTTGAATACCGTGGATTAGAATGTGGTCTTAACAGGGGCAGTTAGGGTGCCTTTTCTGTGTTCCTGGTACATAGATGGCAGCTCAAAAATCCCACAGTTGCCTTGCAAAGAATGCCTTGCTCCCATGGAAAAGGGCGTAAAGGGCGAGAGCAAGAGCAAACCCACCATCAGTGCTCACTTGAAAGAGCAAGCCTCCCTCTGTTTCACCTTTGAGGAAAGGGCATCCCCACTGCATAATAGGCCTCCCCTGTGGACCTGGGAGGAAAGAGCACAGCCCAGAGCAGGGCCTTGTGTTTGTCTTGTATACTATACACATGCTGTTGCTCTTTGAGGAACAGAAGTTTATCTTCTGAACAAAAGCCCTGTGGGTGCTGAGAACTTTCGCCTCTTTTTCACCTTGACATAAAATCTCTGAAGCCAATGACCTTTCCATTGAAGTGCCTTGACTAAACTCCAGGACCACAACTCCTCTCCTAATTGGCTTGTTTCTCCTTAATGCACGCATTTGAATGGTTGTAAACCAGGGCACTGATAGAAATGACAATTTAATAGTAGCTGTCTATTGTGAGGGTCTCTCTTCTGCTGAGTTTTCCACTGTTTCCTTGGGGTCTCTTTCTAAAGCCCTCCCAGGCAACTGCCTTGTGAAAACACAGATTCCTTGATTTCCAAGAAGAGTGTTGCAGAGAAAGCGGGTTGTGTTATAAAGGTCTTGAACCCCCTCCTGGGATGTGCTGTCCATACGGATGGCTCTCAAAATTTATATTCACTGCAGAACTTCAGATGGGGGGCAGGGTGGAGAGGTTTCATATGAAATGTGATTTTGAAAACCCAAGGATTGCGAAACAAACCTTGGCAGTCACACATCATTATTTATGGTTCTGTGTAAACCTGCAATTTAACGCTTCTGAAACAGTCAACACATTAGGGATTTACGTTTTTCATGACCAACTAAAACCTCCTGTGATTGCTTTAGTTGGGATCTTCTGGTGATTTTAGAAAACTGCTTTATTTATCTGGCCCTGCCCAGACATCTCTGATGTGTTCCATTATGCAGAGGCCTAACACATGTTATTCTATTGTTTGTTAGATAAATTATCACAGTACAGGGGAGTTGGCTGGTGTTTTCAGCCTCCAGGTGGTCCAAAGTGGACACCAAAATGCCAAGGATAATAGAGGAGCTAGAAAACATTCATGAAAAATGAACAGGAGGTTATTAGCATAATGTGTTTAATATTAGATGAAATAAATTCTATGTAGAAAAGCACAGAGCTGCAAAATAGGGTTTATATAATCTTTGTCTTCACAACAATTATAACAGGCTTGTTTTTTTCATTTTTAAAACTTTTTATTTCTTAACCCCTGCCCAGGAAAATAGTTTTTAAACTTCAGTACGTATTTGTTTATAATGTTCCATGGCCATAGTGCTGTGTCTTAACAACATTCAGAAAGTGGGCTTTTCTTCTCCCATTTGAAACTTAGATCTTTTTTACTTCTGAACAATTCTATGCGCTTTTAAATCCCAAACTGATCTGACCATTGTTTGTACCTCTGTACAAATGTCACACATAAATGATTCATCTTGGGGGAAAATAAAAAGGAAATTTACTGTAGTTAAGTGTTAAGTGTTTGACATTTAAATGTGTAGCCATTTTAAATAGCTCCCATCATTGTTTTTTATAAAATCAAATCATCCTGGTACTAAGATCATGCCAAAATGACACTTAGTAGAACACTGATCCAAGATTAATTAATTCATAGAATTTTTCTTCTGGGAGGTAGGTGCTGTTTGTTGTTGTTTTTTTTTCCAAATCCCATTTCACAGATGAGGAAATTAAGATAAGGTCTTTTCTCTGCCAACTCCAAGTGTTGATTGCCAACACTAACACCCAAAGATGTTTAGCTGGCACAACCACAGTGCATTCGTGAGGCTAATTCAGTACCTCAAAGATGCATATTCTGTTATAGGAACATTGAATCCAAAAACAATTGCAATTCAGATATTAAAACAGCTGCCAGTGATACTAATTTGAACAACAAAAATTGCGTGATTCTAGTTCCCTAACCGAGTGGTTTATACTAGATGCTTAATAAATACATACCAAATGTTGTGGAATGAATAGATACCTGATTCAGGTTGTTAGGTACTGATATATTTTTAAGAATTTTTTTTGTTTTTTTTTTAACAGAAGGCAAATTTTAACTACTATATTGAGTCTATTATACAAACACATGTGTTTGGTTGATGATTGGAAGGGTTACTCTGTTCACCATTTACAGCATTAATTTTCAGTATATATGCAATATAATTTACTAACCAAAACTGGAGACCATGCAAGAAAATAGAAAACATTGGATTGAGTTATAGCTCAGATGTGTTATTGGTTCTGCCACTTATTATTTATATGACTTTTAGTGTTTCTCTCTGAACTTTACTTTCCCAATCTTAAAATAACTGCCTATTATACTACTGAAGAGGTAATGATTAAGTGAGATCATGTCTAAGGGCACAGTGACTTGTACTTACTAAATAATCTTCTGATTCTCTGCTAGAATAGTGAATCACAGAACATTACAGCAAACCCACATGCTATAAGAAATAAATTCATTATTAGCAATACCTGGTTTTGGCTATAGGGCTTGAATGAATAAATGAATTACAATAATCCTTACAGATTAATTCCTTAACTGCCTTTTTTATATATCATCTACCTTCTTTAATACTCAAGTACTCTTAGCAAATTCAGCAAAATCCCCCCCCCCCCAATTTTATCTTTTACCTTTCTCCCCTTTCTTAGAAAGGAAACAGTTGTATAAATAGGCCAAAAGACAAGCTGGTTAAGAAGAGAGACAGCAGCTAATAGAATATGGAAGTAAGACTAGTTAGTAAGTTAATAGTGTTGATTACCGTGGATGAGGCACCGTGCCACAAACTGCACAGGTGGATCTCATTGGATTCTTGGGGCGGGGGGGAGAAAATTTAAGGAGATAGTGATGTTTTTTTGTAAAAACAAGGAAACTAAAGTTCAGAGAGATTAAGAAAATTTTCCCAAGATTAAGAGGAAAAAAATACAAGTAAGTGGAAGACCTTGGTTTGCAAGACAAGCCTGTTTAATTACAAAGACTAGATTCCTCCTAACCGCTGCAGTAGAATGCACCTGTATTTTAAGTATGTATACACACATGTGGTCCAGAGGACTTGTGTGTGTGTGTGTGTGTGTGTGTGTGTGTAGATTATGCCTTTTAATCTAATGTGGGCAAGACTGAGAGCAGGTGGGGCTGAGTTTCTGCTTAAGTGACCTGCTGCTTTTGACCCAGGAGTATAAATAGTTGTGAAGGCCAACAGGAGCCTGGGCTTGGTCCCCAGCCTCTCCCCCCACCCCCAGCCCCCGCCCCCATCTCCTTAGCCATCAGATGCATCCCTCATCTGTTATAAGGGAGGCCCCCTTAGAAACTGTAAAAATGCCTTTTACTTACAGAATTAAGAAGTACTGCCAAATCCTTGGTGTCTTTCAAAGAAAATGGTTTTTGTTTTTGGTTTTTTGTGGGTTTTTTTGGCAGAGGGAAATTTTAAAATATTTTAAAATTGTGTTTCAAAAACTTCTTGGAGGAACAGGGAGGCTTCAGGGATTACTTTAATCAATTTGCTCTGACCTTCTTTCGTGCTATTTTTGAAGACAGTTTTAAGTGGCTCTGATGATACTAGAAAACTATTTCATAATAATGCCCTTATGCTTATTATGTCTGGCTTTTAAAACTACCAGCCATTTAAGTTGTGACCTTTGCATTGTCATTCTTTGCCCAAGTGCAGGAGTAGTAAAAATTTATTTTCTGCATTGATGTTAGGATTGTTTAAATAAATGACAGTCACAATACCTTTATCAGCAGCATCAGTATGTAACCTAGCAGCACTTTATTGGAAATGAAAGTGTTAACTAGAAGGAATCATTTGAGTACAGGTGAAGGGAACAGAACAGGGGTGTGATGAACCAAACAGACACCAAATAGATGGCCTACTTTGGTTGGCTAAGCACATCATCTTGAGCCTCAGTTTCCCCATCTGCCAAACAAGGGGACCAATAGTGCATTTACCCAGGGTGGTAATGAAGATTACATGAAATCCACAAAAGGCCCTTAATCCAGTGCCTGGCACGTTGGCAATAATACATGTTTGCTGTTATCGTGAGCATTAAAGACGTGGTAAGTTTATTAGTGTCAATGACTTCTGTCTTAAAGTGACTTTAATTGTCAGGTCTCGACTGTCAGAATGAAAGGGAGAGTTGAAGCAGTTCACCCAGATAACTCAGGCTTCAGACTCCCTTTAGTCCTGAATAATTTGATTGTTTTCATTCCCTACTTTAACAAAAACTGAAAAAGGGCTAAATGTGCATGATTTATAATCGCAAGATAGTTTACCTAGGAGCAATTACTTCTTTCTGTTGTGTGCCCAGGGCCACAGAGCTAATCCGAGGTAGAGCTGCTTCACGAACCAGCCAGTTCAGAACCAGAGTCTCTATTCCTAAACTCTGTGCTTGGAGCTGGAGGCACGGAGTAGGAGTCCTTCCCCTGAACTGGTGAGTGGTTTCCTACTTCTCCCCGTCCAGAAGGAGAAGTCATTTTCAGCATCAGCAGAAATACAGCCACCTGTCCAGGGAGAATGGGAAGAGCGTTTGCGTTAGAGGACCTAGGCCTTCCCTCCAGCTCTTGACTCCAGCTTGCCAAGAGATCTTATACAAGTTATTTAACTCTGCTTAACCTTTTCTTACCTGGAATTTCCTCCTCCATTAAAAAAATTTTTTTTTTGGGGTGCCTGGGTGGCGCAGTCGGTTAAGCGTCCGACTTCAGCCAGGTCACGATCTCGCGGTCCATGAGTTCGAGCCCCGCGTCGGGCTCTGGGCTGATGGCTCGGAGCCTGGAGCCTGTTTCCGATTCTGTGTCTCCCTCTCTCTCTGCCCCTCCCCCGTTCATGCTCTGTCTCTCTCTGTCCCAAAAATAAATAAAAACGTTGAAAAAAAATTAAAAAAAAAAAAATTTTTTTTTTTTACATTTTATTTATTTTTGATAGAGAGCATAAGCAGGGGAGGGGCAGAGAGAAAGGGAGACACAGAATCCCAAGCAGGCTCCAGGCTCTGAGCTGTCAGCACAGAGCCTGACGTAGGGCTCGAACTCACAAACCGCGAGATCATGACCTGAGCTGAAGTCAGACGCTTAACCGACTGAGCCAAGCAGGTGCCCCAAATTTCCTCCTCCATAAAATAAAATAAGAATACTTAGAGGCTTTCTTCCCTTTCTTCCTCTTTCCTCCCTTTTCCTCCCTCCACCCCCCCTTCTTTTCCTTGTTTCCCCCTTTTTTTTTTTAACCGAGAAAGAGTATCCTATGTACCTGCTTTGTGATTGTCACTCATGGAATTACACTACTATAAAAAATAATTGTCAGGCTTAACACATATTTGCCTACTATACTGTTAAACACAAAATTATATGTTTGTGGAAAGTGCTTGACTCATTGGCTTCAAAGACACTTGAAGGAGAATGGACTTTGGGGTTAGAAGGAGGCCCAAGTCCTAGCTCTGTTACTCACCAAGACCGTGTGCATGTTGTTAACATTCTTTCTCTAGGCCTTGATGTTCTCATGTGTATAATGGGTTAATATAGGTAATAGTACACAATTGGAAGAATACGAAGATTAAATGACATAATCTATGGAAGTTGGCTGATGCGAAACCGATGTTTGATAAGTGGTATCTCTAATCTTTGGGGCTATATTTTACCAGCAAAGATAAGATCAGTATATGCCAGACTGTGTACTCTGTGGGTTTGTTCCATTTGTGTGATGGCTATAATAATTTAAAATCTGTTGTTGTTAAAAGGCAGAGGTTATGGGTGATGTGGGAAATGGGATTGTGTATGGTAATTGGAGATGAGTAAGGGGTCTGGCTCAGGATCCACATCCTCCTTTGTAACTAAGGATGCTGACATACGTCTTGGCTACCTCACAAGCTCTGTGTGTGTGTGTGTGTGAGAGAGAGAGAGAGAGAGAGAGAGAGAGAGAAGATAATTGAGCAGTGAGTGCTCTGTAGACCATGCTGTTCCACTCAGGGGTCTAGGTCATGTTATTCTAACTCTTGAGTGATTAAAAAATTCAAACTTTCTAAATATACAAATACTTTGTATTAATGTCTTCCAAAAATGAGCCTCAAACAACCTTATGTGTAGTATATATTGATAGCTTTGGAGATTCCTAAATCTGGAGTCATCTCTTCAGAAGGATGACCTTGAGTCACAATATTCTGATTTTCTGATTTGTAAAACGAGGTTTACAACAGTTCTAATTCCTCAGGTGGTTGTCAGGATTAAATGAGCCAGTACCTGCGATAAATTCTAGGTGCTTTTAAGCAAAGTGTGTTTTTGCTTTCAAAGCTTTTTTAAGTTTTTTTAATTTGACTTAATTATTTTGCAAGTACTAAATTTAATAAGTGTGTAGGGATCAATAATTTGGGAGTGTTTTCCTTGTGAATTCAGGTTCTATTTTCCTGAAGGTAATTGTGTTTAGAGTGTGAGGGCTTGATTGTCCAGGTTAATCTTCAAGTAAGTTTGTATCAATCAAACAAGCTACTTTTATCAGTCTGTTACTTCAGGTAAACAAGCATTCCATTCTTTGACGGAACATTAAACTGTTGTGTTCCTTTTGATGGAGTGCTGACTGGTTCAAAGCACTTGTGAAAGAAAACAGCTCCTGTTTCCTGACATTGTATAATCTAAAGAGCCTTTCTAGAGGTTTCTTGACTGAATCTCTTGCCATTGCTACCTCAGTGATTAAATTACCAACCTAGAAATGTACGATGTGATTTTTGGGTTCAGTTCAGAGTAGATTTAACAACAACAACAAAAAAAATTGAACCAAGACTGTGAAACCAAGAAGCGAAATTTCTTTTAAATGGTAAGGGGGGAGAAAAGTATAAGTCCGTTATTTTCAGACCCAAAGGAGAATGGGATGGAACATCGTCACATATTATTTTTGTTAGTGGTCTAGGAGGAGAGTTGGAGTACAAGGGAGCTTAGTTTTGCATCTCTACCCAAAAATTTGTGTCCTGACATTTGAAGGGTTCTGTGGAATGTCAGAACAAGAATTTGCCCACACAGGAGATCCATGTCCTGAATACGGTTATGTGGTCTTGATGTTTTAGTCTTTCCAAGGGTGTCCATTTCATTATCCAACAAAACAAATGGTGATTTCTGTAGTTTGAAAGAGTCTAGTGCACACAATCTAGAGTGATTAGAGGGAGTCTCACTGTGTAACTATCCTGGTTTAAAATCCTCCCCTGCCTTTTCATTATCCGCAGGATAAAGTCCAAACCCTCAGCACACTATACAGGGTTCTCTGTTGGCTGTTGCTTATTTCCTCTGCTCCCTGAGTGGTAAATTTTATTATGGTGTCATCTGACACTGTAATAAAGGTGTAGTGATACACCTAGCACACCAGACTTGGTCTTCTGGCCCTGTCAGCCCTTCTCCATCCTCTGAGTTACTTCCTCTTCCAAGAAGCCCTCTGTGATGTTTGTTTGCTCTTATTCTTCATCCGTACTCCCCGGATCTACCCTGTGCTTCCGTAGCATTAAAAAAAAAAAAAAAAAATCACATAGGAGCACCCTGGTGTCTCAGTCGTTTAAATGTCCGACTCTTGATTTCCGTTCAGGTCATGATCTCACGATTCATGAGTTGGAGCCCCACGTCGGGCTCTGCACCAATAGTGCAAAGCCCGCTTGGGATTCTCTCTCTGTCTCTCTCTGCCCCTCCCCCACTCATGCTATCTCACTCTCAAACAAAACAAAACCAAAGCAAAAAATCATAGAATGAAAACAATGTACTGAAATTATCTTCTTACCTGTCTGCCTGTCTAAATTGCCTCATGTTGGTATCTCCAGTTAGTGGCCCAGCACCAGAATCTTGGTAAAGATTTTCTGAACCAAACTCTGATCAGATGCTGCATTCTGAGCTTGGATCTGGGTATTTATCATTTTTATGCCTGCTGACCTCAGGTGATATATGGGTTGGCACTAAGGAGAGTGATTTAGTTAGGAGGTAAGAAGATCACTTTAGAATAGTACTATTCTGCATTGGTATCAGTAAGAAGTACGTATAACCATGCAGATAACACTGGCCCACACAAACGTACGTCGTTCAAACATAACTCTGTTTGGAGAGAGAAATGGGCCAGTTGGGCTTGTAGAAGAGAATGGAGACCATGGATTAAAACAGAGAGGAGGGTGGGAAAGTCCTGGCCATCTTTTTTTTTTTTTTTTTTTTTTTAAGTTTATTCATTTTGAGCCAGAAAGCGTGTACACATGAGAAACCGTGTGCACGAAGAGGGGAGGGGCAGACTGAACGGCAGACAGAATCCCAAGCAGGCTCTGCACCGTTGGCAAGGAGCCCGACACAGGGCTTGAACCCATGAACTGTGAGATCATGAACTGAACGGAAATCAAGAGTCAAATGCTTAACTGACTGAGCCACCCAGGCACCCCAAGTTACTGGCCATCCTTGAGGAAATAATACAATAGGTCGAATATCAGGTGCCAGCAGTGTTGCTAAGATATATAGAAAGTTTAAGAGCCAGAAAAGATTTGAGGCATAATACTGTTGCTGATGAAAAACAAAAAATACATGCTTTATCTCCCCTGTCTCCATCTGTGAGAGTGGTACTGTGGATGTTCCTTTTGACAGAAGAGGAATGTGGGCTTGGGGAGGTTGAGCAAGTGACTTCGCATCTTCTATCTAGTCAGTCTTCAGACCTGATCTGTTTGCTCCTAAGCCTTTGCTTTGTACTGGTATTTGTCATCTTCTTGTATTGCCTGGATAGCGTGTTTTCCTTGATATACAATTAATAATCATATATAATATAATGAATACGATTGTTGTAAGTAAAGTAGGTTCTTACTCCACAGCTTACCTACATTCAAGATGCTTCCTTTTAGATTTTCTTTTCATAGTTTGTGTTCCTTAATAGTTAGCCAGTGCAGTAGACAGAGACAGGGTGTTCTATACATTCTGATACTGATGTGTATAATCCCTGTCTGGAAAGTGATAAGAGACAGAAATATGACAATATGAGAAGTATTAGATGGCTCAATTTGAGTGACAGTTAAGAATTTAAGACTGATGTGGTTAAGGAATTTAACAAAAAATGATGTTTCAGTACTTAGGATCAAAGATCTATTTACATGCAGAGGAAGAAGGTTAGAGGAGGATTAATAAGTGATGTTTTCAAGTTTCATCTGTGATTAGAATACACCATGTTAGTGACTCGGGGAAGTAATAATGCTGCTTTACCATACAGTGCTAGAGTAACAATATAGTATAGGATTCGTATACTTTAAAAAATTCATAAAACTCTTTGGATGCCAAGTTTTCAAAGTTCTGAACTTTTTTTTTCAAAGTTTACTTTGAGAGAGAGTGTGAGAGGGGCAGAGAGAGAAAGAGAGAGAAAGAGAGAGAAAGAGAGAGAAAGAGAGAGAGAGAGAGAGAGAGAGAGAGAGAGAGAATCCCAAGCAGGCTCCGTGCTGTCAGTGTGGAGCCCGATGCTGGGCTCACACTCAGAAACCATGAGATCATGACCTGAGCAGAAATCAAGAGTCAGATGCTCAATTGACTGAGGTCACCCAGGCGCCCCAAAGTTCTGAAATTTTAAAGTTAGGCAACCTTGTAGCATGGTCTATCTATTTTTCTTAATCAGGTAAGCTCCATTTGGGGTGTAGAACTAAAATGTTAACATTTCTGGAACCCATAAAACTTCTCAGATATTAAATAATTATTACCTCAAAAAGAGCAAAGTCTACCTCCTGCCCTGATTGGAAAATGAAAGCTCCAAAAAGTACCATAAATGAGAAGAGGAGATAACCTACAAAAATGAAACCATGAAGTAGATGTGCATAATTATCTGTGCGGATTTGGCACCTAAATAGAGCAGCTGAAGCATATCTTTTAAATTTCACTTAACTGGAGGTGCTGCCCACACAGGCCTCTCTCCACGTCCCGAGGAAGTAGATCCCCATTCTCCCAGCTATGGTGAGAGAGCCTCTGTGCTACCCAGGCAGTCCCCCTGTTTACATTTATTCCCTCCAGCTTCCTTTAATTCCTCAGCAAAGCAGCTGCTTTGAAAAGAAACTCTCGCCCCCCCCCCCCCCCCAAGGATTATCTTGCATGGCTACCCACTCACCCTCTTTCCTGACTCAAGAAGAAAGTTCGTTTTTTGTTTTTTCTTTTTTTCCTCCCGGACTTAGAGTAAGAACTTGAGGGTTTTAAAGTACATTTTTCATCTTCTTCTTTTGTTTTTTTAAACCAGGGAATATTATCAAGTAAGCTTCCAAGTCTAACGTGAGAAAGAATTTCAGAACACAAAATAGTTTACATTTACTTTGAAGACTGTTAGCTCAGAATCTTTTTAAAAATTTTAAAAACCTGTGATGCCTGTACTGGTATCCTGATACACTGTAAAATCTCGGCCTTTTAATTTCTGTTGTTAAGTCTTCTTTCTGTACTGAATTTGGAGTCTTCTCCTCCATAAGTGATATCATGGAGAATGCTAAGTATAACTTCATGAATATCATGGTGAAAAATTGGAATAAAAGGGCTGACCACTTACTATTGCATTTTCCTACTGTTAGGCATGACTGAAGCCTATGGGAGTGGGGCAGAGAGTGTCATTTGAGTTGGGCATGAGTTTTCCAGTTTGCTTATGCTTATGCTGTTTTATTTCTTGCATACAAGTCAAGGGAGAGGGCAGCAGTTAAAGTATGCTTGTGTTACTCTCTTGAAGAAAAGGGAGCTTTTTATGTCTTCAATCATACTAGGAATAGGTCTGGATGACAAAAAATAATAATAATAATAGCCCTAAGAGCTTGTTTTTGCCTGCTGTAGTAGGTCTCTAGGGATGACCTAGAGATAAGTCAACCCATGCTTTGGGAAGAGCTAAGATTAGCATTTAAAAGCTTAACCTGTGTCATTGCTTCTGAACATATCTGCTCCCAAGTGAAGTCCTAGTCTCTGCAAGTGTTCCCAGTGCAGACGCACCATGAGTAATTTTTTTTTTTTTTTTTTTTTTTTTTTTTTATTGACTGCTTGAGAAATCTTGATGGATTGCAGCTCACTGGGGAGACAGGGAGAAATTTACAGTTGTTGTATTCTGAATTCTAAATGAAGTGCAGAATTTTAGGATTCTCAGAGATTTCCTCTGAACTTACCATAGGAAAGTGTCTGCATTCCAGATCTGTGGGGTTTTTATTGTTTTTGTTTTAATATGCTCCTGTTGGGTCAATAAAGGAAAGTAACTCCAAAATTATACTTAATCTAGGTTCTTTAGAAAGGGAATTCTGAGGGGGGTGCCTGGATGGCTCAGTCGGTTGGGCATCCATCTTGATTTCGGCTTGGGTCTTGATCTCCTGGTTTGTGGGATCGAGCCCCGCATCAGGCTCTATGTGCTGACAGTGCAAAGCTTGCTTAGGATTCTCTTTCTCCCTCTCTGTCTCTGCCCCTCCCTTGCTTATGCTGTATGTATGTGCACACTTTCTGTCTCTCAAAATAAACTTTAAAAAAAAAAAAGAATTCTGAGGATTTTACAGGCAGGTCAGCACCTTGGCTTATTATTGTGCCTTGGCCACATCTGCCAGGAAAGGCATTTTCTAGTAGTTCTTTATTCATTAGTTGTTTCTGTAGAATTTACTGTAAGGCACTGTGCTAATGGCTAGAAATACTGTAGTGAAAAAAATCACCTCATTGCTGTGCTTCATGGAGCTTACAGTCTACCCCTGGTTTTATATCCCAATTTACTATTTTCATGGAGCTAGAAAAGTACTTAAAGGTACAGAGATAATGGTTAGAAGTTCAAACCTAAAAGCAGTTAGCTAATGTCACACTTTGAATAATTAAGAGAATGTGGAATATTACTTATATATGTCATTAGGATTTAGCACTTACCGGACCCTCGAGTGAGAAGTAGGACAATGGTTTATGGCCAACTGATGAGCAAAACTCTTCTGTTTATCCTGTGTTCATTCATTTAAAAAATATTCACGAGAGGCTTCCCAGTGGGCTCTATCCATTCTGGACAAAATGGTGAGACACCGCAAATACTGGCCGGTGGTGCTCAGACCCCAGTGCAAGAGACAGATTATAAGCAAAACTGGTGGATGATGTTGCAATTCAGTTGTGTGAATCTGGACACTGGCTGCTGAGAATTGAAGCCTGCGTTATCCAGACTTCATCTGTACCCCAGTTCGTAAACCCGCGTTTGCACTCTAACCATCGTGGTCTGTCCCGTATAAGAGAAGGTTTGCGTTTTGTGGATACTTCGGTAGCAGGTTGCACCGTGTGCAACGCACACATAAGGAGCCTGTGCTGTGAGTGAGGAGCAGCTCCAGGTGCTGGAGGTAAGAGTGAAGAGCAAGAACAATAGACTTCTCATCTTCACACCATTGACATGCTTGTCAGTAGGGACAGGTGATAAACAAGTAAACTAAGTGGGTAAGCAGGAGAACTTTCTGATGAAAAGTGATTCTGTGGAAATAAAACTGTGATAGGAGAAGGTTTGGAGCTGCTGAAGACAGGTCACTTTGGGAAGGCTTCTCTGAGCAGGTGGTATTTGAACTGAATCCTGAGTGACAAGAAGGACTTGCCTTTGCAGGGCCCAAGAGGAGAAAGCTCACGGCAGCGAGTGCAAAGGGCTTATGGCAGGAATACATTTCAGGTGTTTCCGGAACAAAAAGGAGGCCGGTGGGGTTGTGGTGAGTATGGTGGGGAGAGAGGGCATGCTAAGATGGGAACATGGAGGTAGGCAAGTTTATGTTAAACAGAGCCTTTTAGGCCTTGGTCAGCAGCTCACATGTTGTTGTAAATGGAACGGAAAGGTATGCAGAGATTCGAAGCAAGCAGTGAGTACTGTCGTGTATTCCCAAAGGGCCACACTGTTGTAAGTAGCAAGCGTGAAAGCAGAGAAGGCTATTTAGAGGCCTTTGAAGGCTTCTGGGCAAGCGTGGAGCCTGTACTGTAGCCGTACAAGATGAGACAGAGAGAAGTGAATGTTGCAAGATTTATTTTGCTGGTAGAACTAACAGGGCATAAGAGACTGGATATGGAAATAGGGGAAGAATCAAGGATGGTGCCCAGAGTTTTGGCTTGAAGTTTGGAAATAACATTATCCGGGATGCTTGTTCTAAGTGTCGTTGTTAACAATGGTAACTTTTACAGGGGTGTGCCTCCTGTCCGGTACCGTACCAAGTGCTTTGCATATTAGTCCTCAACAGGCCTGGAAAGTGGGTTCTATTAGGCCCATGGTACAGGTAAGAAGACTAAAGCACAGAAAGATAAACTTTCCATAGGCCACAAGGCAGGTCAGTGGCAGAGTGGGGATTCAAAGTTGGGCAGTCTGATTTTAAAATTTGTTTATTTATAGAGTGGGGAAGGGGCACTTTATATTTATTTATAGAGAGGGAGAGACACCAAGCAGGCTCCATGCTCAGTGGAGAGACTGATGCGGGGCTTGACCCCATGACATGAGATCATGACCTGAGCCGAAGTCAAGGCTCGGACACCCACTTAACTGAGCCACGTAGGTGCCCCTTGGTAGTCTGAATCACTGTCCCCCAGGCCCTACTCCACACTGCTTCTCTGTGCATGAGTACACACATTCTGTTTTCGAAAGCGGTCTTGAATTTATTTATTGCTGAAGCTCAAGCTGACTTTTGAAACTCTGTTGTCTAGGTTAACATTCACCCATAGCCCAAACAGTTCAGCCTCACTTTTACACCAGGTCAAGATGGCCACCTGCTTTGGGAGAGCTGATCCAAATCCAAACCCAGGGCAGTTTCACAAACTCTTTATCATCTCCCTGTGCTGATCTTTAATCTACAGGGAAGCAGAACATAAATGGAATGTGAAATTCACTATTAGTACAACTATTAGTTTTGAATTCAGCATCTAAAGGAGTAGTAATAATGATAAAATACCTATAGCATTGGCAGTCATGTCATGATCTGTCCCAGGCCTCTTGTCAGTGCTTTACATAATACTGTCTTAATTAATCTTTTCAAAAATCTAAAGAAATGCTATTCCCTCCCCGCCCCATGAGAAAACTGAGGTTCAGAGAAGTTACATAATTGGTTCAAGGTTATAGCATGTCAGTGACAGAATCAGGATTTGAATCCATGTCTTACTTTGCTGATGTTCTTCTGTTCTAAACATTATCTCCTGCATCAACAATGAACTTGCTGATGAAGTGTACTGTTACCAAAGGAACATGTCCCGGGCATGTCAGAGATGGATGCTTTGCTGTGCTTTAGGTGGTAGAATTACATTAACATTCTCCGGGGTTGACCATCAAAAATTTCTCTTTTTTTTTTTTTTTTTTTTTTCTTAAATTTTAAAGTGATCCTTATCTTACAGTTTCAATTTTGAAACACTAATGGAAAATTCCTGTGGAAAGTTTAGACTAACCTTCATAAGAAGTGCTTAATAACTTGGGTTCTTTTTCTCCAAGTATTGCTTAGGGTTTAGTTGCAGATGGGATAAACCGTTCCAGCTAAACAGAGTGGGGCATATAATGAAATGTATTTGATGGCTTATAAAACCACTGGAAGGGCTAGAAGAGGAGTCTGAGCTTCCAGAATACTCTGGTTGCCAGTTAAATCCACCACTGTCTGTAAAACTGTGACAGCTAGTGCAGGAAGCTCTTACTGCTACTGATGGCAGGGAGTTTCTGCCCGCATTACCACCCAAGGGAGCAAAATGCATGCCCAACACCCAGCTTCTTTTCTCAAGAATTTCCTTCCCACATCAGTCTTGCAGAGTTGTGCCTGATTGCCAGAACCTAAGTCACATCTGCAATTGTAGCTGACTACAAAGGAATGGAAGTTTTGCAGCCACCACAGTGTAGGAGAATATGCTAGGAGAGAGATGGAGTAGGAATTGAAAGAGCCAATCCGTAGTATCCTCTACGCTCAGTACTCCTACACTGTTCGTTACATTTAGCTTTCCTTTTTTCAAGTTGCTCTAAATCCAGAGCATCTAATATGTAGCCCTTGAACCAAATGTAACCTCATTTACCTTTTTAGACCTTTTTGTTTTCTGTAATGATATAGCACCCATGAGCTAGTACAGCCTAAAATAGCATGTCTCAGATTTTAAAGAATACCTAAAAATCACATGGAGGGCTTGTCATAAGTGCACATCTCTGTGATGCACCCTCAGAAATTTTGATTCTGTATGATGCTTAGGAATCTGAAATCTTCATAAACGCCCCAGATGATTACATTTTCTTCTAAAGGTAAGAAAACCAATTCCCCGCCCCCCCCCCCCCCCCCCCGTTTCCGGTTAGGGCACCTTCAGTGAAAGCAGGGAACATTTGAACAGTTTATTCAACTCAACCAAAGCAGTTGGTGTATCTAGCACACGTTGCATGATCAGGAATGCTTATGCCATGACCTTTGCAAGCTGGGCTTATCATCTGATGTGATGGAGAAAATGATCAAGATTGTGAGTGTTCTTTGAGTTTATGCCTTTAACTCCCACTGGTTTTGATGCTGTTGGAAACAGTTAAAGCAGAGTATAAAGATTTAGTTTATTTTAATGTGGTAAAAAAAAAAAAAAAAAAAAAGCCCAGGTGAGAAGACCTTCAGAGATTTTCTGAGCTGCTTCCTCAGA
This sequence comes from Panthera onca, assembly GCF_046562875.1. Lineage (NCBI taxonomy): Eukaryota > Metazoa > Chordata > Mammalia > Carnivora > Felidae > Panthera > Panthera onca. The sequence continues at coordinate 110,358,849 of NC_138345.1, read as the reverse complement.
TTAAGTTCTTAAAAATTAAAAGATTAAAAGTCCCTTAGAGACCCAACTTGTAAGACTCCTGGTAGCTGATCTGACAAGACATCTGAGCCCATTTAATTGCAACCATAGGACAAAACAAAACACAAGTTCTATAGGGGAGTCATTCAGTCCAAATTCAGCGCATGGGATCAGATAGAAGCTGGAATCTGCATTCATTTTCCATCTCTCAGTTGTTGGGAGTGCAAAAGATTTTACAAGTTTTCAAAAATTGCAGAGCTTTTGATTTACATGCGATCCCACTTTCAGAAGTGAGTCACATAGTTGAGAGAGTATAAATTACAATTTGCGTTTTTGTAGCTGTTTGTTGGAAAGCTACGACACTGGGAGTGCATATTGTGGTTTAATTTTAAGAGCAGCTAATTGACATAATAGTGAACAAGGTCCTGTGCCTGTGGAGTGTTTGAAGGTGAATATCTGAATTTCAAAACTGCCCTAAATTTTTTTTCTATGTTCCTATACTTTTGCCAATTTGGGGGCCTGTCTCTTATTTCTTTGAAAATGTATACTTATATCAAAAAAAAAAAATCTGGCAACAAATATGTACATCTAGGTTCAACATTAAACTAGCACCTAGCAATTTTCTAGCGTAGTTTGGTTTGTTACATATCATCCTCATAAAATTGATTAGAATTAGTCATCAACCAGCATTTCCCTAAAATACAGCAGATTATACTGCTTGGGGGAACTCTTTCCTTCCGTCTTTATATAACTGCTGTATTTATGAATAGCTAATGACTTACATTACCGTTGTTTCTAATGACGTAATGTCTACTGCGGGCACAAATGCTTCTGCCTTGTACATGTCTATTCCAAAATAGTAATAGCAAAATTTGAACACCTAGGCCCTAGATTCTAGCCTGAGGTAGAAGTTCTTTGCAGGGATTTCCACAGTGGCCAAGCCTCGCAGCTCACCTGGCTGTCATGGACCACAGGGGAGTTGTTCCCAGGCACAGACCCTTTAAGAAAGAAGAAAGCTTAGTGCATCATTACGGCTCCATTCTTTCCAAGCTGTCTTTGCTTCTACCCAGACTAAAGTGAACTCTCTAGCCTTTCCAGATTACCTGTTCTCCTTCCTTTTCAAGCTGTTGTAGTATATCGCCTTGAAATTTCCCCCTGGCTCATTTACCACTGTGGTTTGATTCCTAGCTCTGTCACTCTGTGGAAACTATCCTTAGCAGCGTCAACCCCATTAGGTATTTTTCAGCAACCATCAGGTTGACCTCTTTCAGTGCTTGTTTTATTGCTCACACTTGCCCTCTTGTGCTTTCTTTTTACAGTGATTGCAGATCCCACAATCAACAGACTTGCCTCTCGTGCTCTGCTTCTCATTCTCTCCTCTGCTATGCAGACAGTTCTTCTCCCCCTTAGAGGGGTTATCCCCCAAGGTTTTCGGTGATAACTTCCAATAATCTCCAGCTACCACTTCTCCTACATATCCTGGCTCAGTGAACAGCTCTACTTTTTACCCCGTCACCTAAACTGGAACTGGAGGTCATTTGTGACTCCTCCTCCTTTTATCCCACACACTTACTGCCCATCACCCAAGTCCCATTCAACTTCATATCCTCTTGAACTCGTCCATTTCTCTTCACTCCCACTGCATCTGTCCTAGTTGATGACTTCAGTGACCTCCACAAGCCACAGTCTATCCTTCATTCTGATGCCTGATAAGCCTTTCTAAAATCAGATCTTGATCCTCCCCTGCTCTAAGATAAAGAGCTCCCCGTGTCTCTAAGATAAAATCCACGCCAGTTAGCAAAATTGGGAGGACCTCTGCCTATCTCTCTAGCTTCCTCTGTTTTATTATTTATTCCTTGAAATTCATTTTCCAGTCATGTCATCAATGTGAAGTTCCATGAAAATGCCCTGTTTTCTCAATTCTATGGGCACTTCCTACTTCCTCTGCCAGGTGTCTTCACCCCTGCTTTCTTTGATCTGGCTACTTGCTATTCACCCCCAAAGAAGGGGTCATCTCCCAGGAGCTGTCTCTGAGCCTCTCCTTCAGTTCCCCCAAAGTCAGGTTTAGCTGTCCCTCCTGGGCCAAAGAAGACATCTGCTGTGTCTTTATCTTACATACTTATCAGGTACGCCATACATTTTTTTTTTTAATGTTTATTTATTTTTGAAAGAGAACACAAGAGGGAGAGGGGCAGAGAGAAAGGGAGATGCAGAATGTGAAGCAGGCTCCAGGCTCTGAGCTGTCAGCACAGAGCCCATTGCGGGGCTCGAACTCCAGAACCACGAGATCATGACCTGAGCCAAAGCCAGACGCTTAACCAACTGAACCACCCAGGCACTCCCATACATGTTTGTTAAATGAATAGGTAGCTCTTAGAAGTCTGAAAGCACTTAATTTTGTTTTTATCAGAAGGAACAACTTATCACTTTGTTTTTTTTTCCCCTCCCTCTAGCTATGCAATTTTTTAAAAACCTACAGTGAAGTATAACTTGATTTACCTGTGCTACTTGTTTACCCAGCCTAGTAATAATTTGATATGGTGGCTTCAATCAAAAACTGATTCAGCTAAATGGACCTATACGCCATCCACAGCGTAGGTATTTTCGAAAAAATTGAATAGTTCATTAAATATAAATGAAATCAGTTTTATTATGTGACTAGCCCAGGATTTTCCTTCCTAGTATAGTGTAGATACTGGTTTAAACCCAGCTCAGGGGTTTACTAGCAGAGTGGCCATAAACAAGTTACTTAATCTCATTGAAGCATGTTTTACTAACCTGTAAAATCTGGTTGGTGGGAAGGTTATATGTAATATCTGCAAACTGTTCCTCCTGTGTGTGGCCCTTAGTAGAAGTCTATACATGTGAGTCATTTCCTCTTTAAATAGCATTTACATTTAGAGTAAGGACTATCAATAGTGACTTTTCTCATTTTTTTCCATATATTGAATCCACTGAAATCCTTAAATTCCCTGTTTACATTAAAGCCATTGTTTGTCTTTTCATATTAAAAAATTCATTTCTAGGTTGTTCAGTTTTTGTTAGTAGAGCATATTAACATGTTTTAGCGATCACCAATACTTTAGGATCTTTTTTAGTGTTTTTTTAATTTTGAGAGACTGCAAGCGGTGAAGGGGCAAAGAGAAGGGAACAGGGGACCGGAAATGGGCTCTGTGCTTGACAGCAGCTAGCCCATGTGGGGCTTGAACTCCCAGAACTATGAGATCATGACTTGAGCCGAGGTCAGACACTCAACCGACTGAGCCACCCAGGTGTCCCTAGAGTATTTTTATTTCACTTCTTCACAAAAGCATCTGCACAGAGAGATATGGAAGTAGATCTTCACAAGATTCTAATGCACCAATCTGGACTTGAAGCTGGCTTGAGTTTCACTTAGCTACCCTGTTAACATCTGCTTTCCTGAGAGGCTTGTACTCAGTGTTTACTTTGCCCCTTGAGCTTACTGGATGATCACTAGAGAAGAATTTGTGTAGGATGATTCGGTATTTTCTCTAGAATGTTTAGTGGTATATTACTTAAAGATTAGAAATCAAGGGGCACCTGGGTGGCTCAGTCGGTTAAGTATCCAACTTCAGCTCAGGTCTTGATCTCATAGTTCGTGAGTTCAAACCCCACGTCGGCTCTGTGCTGACAGCTGGGAGCCTGGAGCCCACATCAGATTTTGTGTCTCCCTCTCTCTCTGCCCCTCCCCTACTCATGCTCTGTCTCTCAAAAATATACATGAAAAAAAATTTTTTTTAAAATCTGAAGGAAGAAATTCTGTAGAATTAAATGGTTATTCACTGAACCAGAATCTGTTGGTAGTTTACATTACGATTATTTTTGAAGGATATGGTTCATATAACCTCAAAAGACCTGAACTCAGGACTAATTACTATACCTGTATCTTGGTAACTTGCTTTCCTGGCTCTGGGTAGCTAAGCCAGTTGGCTTGTTTCCAAAGCACATTTGGGCTACAAGGGAACTGCCTGCTTCGCTAGCTGGCATTCCAGATTAAAGAGAAGATGAATGTTGTTTTTGGCAGCAGCTGCTGTTTTGTTCGGGGCAGACCCAATACCACTTTGTAGGTCTGTGCATAAAGAAAACGAGCTACGCAGACACTGCACTACCTTTTTGACTTTGAGAAGTCTGTAACGTGGGCCCTGGCAACACTTATTTTAAAATCGCTTCTCAAGTTCATAGAAAAGTTTGCGGGATTTTTTTTTTTTCTTTAAGTTTAGAAGCTATGAATCTTCTGATTTCTCAAACAGCATATGTTCCCCTGATGTTCTTGGGCTGCAATCATGTTAGTTTCTACCAAAGGAAAGAAGTTTGCAAAGCGACTTCTGTGTCATAACACATGTTCAGATCAAGTAAATAGTTTGCTTTAGGGGGATTTTGCAGCTCCTTTTCCTGGCATGTGGCTTTTTATTGTAAGGAAGGTTCTTGTGTTCAGGAAGAATTAACGAGCAGATGAATGTCCCACTGGGATCTACTGAAACTGGTTCTCAACAAAAATGAGACATCGGTCTCAGGTCTTCAGGGTCTCTGGCCTCTTCCTGTAACTTTCCCCCTCTTCTTCAAAGGATCTTTTCAGTATGATCTGCCACTATAAAAACTCCCCAGAAAAAGATCTGCTTTTCTGTCATTCATAATTATGAATGTTAATTCCCTATATTTCCCTCTACCAGAACTATTTCTATTGTATGGCTTAGTTCTAACAGTACATACAGATTTCTCATTTTTTTTAATCATGTAAATAATTTCAAGGCAACTATTAGCAATGAAAGGGTTATTGGAATTCTGCGTGATGTGGGGAGTATGTGGGGGACACTTTTGACGCATGCCTCCAAATAAAAAATCTAGAACTGCCGACAATAAGATTAGTTTAATGTGTCTGTGCAATGAAAGGTTATCATGAAATGAGAGGTTATCACACAATGAGTGTGACCTAGAGAGAAAAGTTGTAGGATGCTAAAACAAAGTAGCCAAAGAAAAATGTCGTCCGCAGAAGCAGAGAATGTTACAGGAAAAACAAAACAAAACAAAACAAAAAACCAGTGAGATGATTGCCCAAAGTGAAAAGATACATTTTAGAGCAGAAGTCACAAACACAGGGACATTTTGCTTCAGCATTCTATCTCCAATAGGGTGTGTGTGTGTGTGTGCGTGCACACCCCCACATTTAGGTACCCCTGTACCTTTGTCAGGGTTCCCAGAAATTAGAGAAAGAGGAAGAGTGTGAAACCAAAGATGGGGAAATACTTCACTTGATTGGAAGTGCAGTGTTAACTGAAGCTACTCTCAACACAGTTGAGAACTAAGAAATACATTGAAAAACGCATGTGAAACCAGTACCAGTGTCAAAATATCCATCCCAAAGGTCCTGTTCTTTGTTCATGAAAGATTGACTATGTAAAGTCCTTTCCCTGAGTGTTCAGTGTGAAGCCCTTCTTTCCCTGGTTTCCTTGACTATCTAAAACCTACAAACCGCACAGCAAATAATTGCACAGCACCTGTAGTTGGAAAAGTTTTTATTTGATCCCCTCACCATAGCTCCATGAAGTGCGTGAGGCAAAAATTATTGTCCTCTTATACACTACAGACATTTGGAAGGACTAACTGGCTTACTTGAGGTCACACGGTAAAGGAGTTGAGAGGTTTTCTGGATTCATGTTCTGTTCTCTGCCATCACACCACCGGTTTTCAAAAGCATGTGTTTTTTTGTGTGTTTTTTTTTTTCTCTCTCTCTTACCCTTGGAAACCTTTGTTTAAACAAAATCTTACCCAGAAGCATGAACAAATAAAGCAGGAAAAAAGCTGAGCTGCTTTGCTTGAAGCAGGGGTTGGGGGCCCAGAATACTGACAGAGGCAGTTTATTTTCCTTACCAGAAAAGCTTGGGCATTGCAACACTATACCATTCATGCATTGATTCATTCAAAAAGTGAGTTTCTTAAGCTCTGATTTTTTTTCCTATTGCCGCTATAACAAATTATCACGAACTTAGCCACTTAAAACTATACAAACTTATTATGTCACAGTTCTGTAGATTCAGAAATCCAAACTTGGTGGACTTACTGAGCTAAAGTCCAGGTGTGTCAGGGCCACTATGTTCCTTCCTGAAGGCTCTGAGGTCGACTTTGTTCCTTGCTCTTTCAGCTTCTAGAAGCCACTGGTATTCTTTGACTCCTGGCCCATTTCCAGAAATGGCAAGTAAAGTCCTTACCATGTCACATCTTCCGCCTCTTCCTTTATTGCGGCTCTCTCACCAGAGCTGGAAAACATTCTTAGTTTATGAGGAGCTGTAGCACTCTCTTGGACCCAGAAGATACGGGGTAGGCTCTCCATCTCAAGGTTCCTAGTTTAATCACATCTGTAAAGTCCATTCTGCCATACAAAGCAAAAAATTCACAAGCTCCAAGAATTAGGGCATGGCCATCTTTTTGCCAGAGTTCTGACTACCATAGGCACCCACTGTGGTCCGTGTGTTGTGTTTTGCCATTGAGACTGCAGGAGGCTAGAAACAGGCATACTAGCAGTAAACTATGTTGCAAGTAATGACCTGACAGACTGGGAGAAACTGGTAAACTGGGAAGCCAGCCGACAAAAACTAAAATAACATTTTAAAAACAGTCATTCAGTCAAATACAGTAATTTGGAGCTAGTTAGGCAAAGGTCGTCACAACTGCATACCTGGAATGTTTTTTCCCCTCACCTTTATTGAGGTATAACTGACAAATAAAAATCGTATATATTTAAGGTGTACAATGTGATGGCTTTGATATAAGCATACATCATGAAATGACAGCAAACTATCCCCTCATAGTTATCCTTTACAATATAGTATTAACTACAGTCCCCTTACTGTACATTAGATCCGCAGAATTTACTCATTTTATAACTGGAAAGTTTGTATCCTTTGATCTAGATATCCCCCAGTGTCTGATAACCACCACTCTATTTTACTCCGTTACCATTATTATTTTTTCTTTCTTAGATTCTGCATGTAAGTGAGATCATATCATATTTGTCTATGTCTGGCTTATTTCACTTAGTCTCTCTTTTATTTGATGAACCTGAATCATCAAAAAAAAGTAAAGCTTAGTACTTCTTCCCACTGTTTAAGAAGTCAAGGAAGTACGTGTACTATATGTTAGAAAAATGTCTGTATTCTCTATAGAATAATACCGAAAAATTACTTTTCCATGCAAAGAAATAGGCTTTGCATTTCAGTGCTCTCACAAGAACACTGATGAGGGACATTTCTCTATGATTTTTCCTCTATTGTAATGCCTAGTTTTGCCAGAGTGAACTGTTGAATTTAGCAAAAGGTGACTATTCCTTACTACTAGCTAAGTATATACAAAGTTAAATTACAACATAAGTTTATTTAACAGCTTTAAAATAAAGTGCTTCAAGAAATACAAGTTTGTCAGAGATGTGTGAATGTATTAACAGATTTAATTTTAGCCCTGACCAAATAGGCTTTTGCTCATTTTACAGGAATCTATCTTCACTGGTATTTGTATATAACTGATGCAAAAAAAATATTTTGACGCTGCCTTGGTGACATTATTTTGCAATTGTTATAGAAGTCTGTATTAGTATATTTTTAAAAACTAATAGAACATATTAAAAATTACGGTAATCTGAAAAACATATTCAACTGACATGGATTATGGAACATGCTTGTCTTGATATGCTCAATATTTTAAAAATTATGACTATTTTAGAACTGTGCTATTTGGAATTCTCACCAATGATGTGACAGCTTTGTGGGAGTACTGTGACAGTATTGGGTGGTGAAGAGCACAGGATTTAGAATTGTGGACAGGCCTGGGTTTTTACCACTTAGAAGTCACCAAATCTCTCTGTAGCTCAATTTCTCCATCATTAGAATTAGAATATATGAAACTTGAAGTTTGTTTATGATCAGATATACAAAATGCTTGGCACACATAGAGGGTAGCTGTCATTCACCGTATTGTTGAAAAATCACCCACATCTGCACTCACGTTTTCGGACATTCTGTCTGATAGCACTGATAAACTGTATGTACTCTTACGTAAGGCCAGCCCCTGTGCTTGACGCCTAGATCTCCCCGCTTCTTGCCTTCTCAAGAACATAGCAATTAGTTGCCTCTCTTCTGACCTAGGTCGCCCAGTTGCACCTTCCTGCTGGATCAGCCCCAGGGGCATACACACTTCCCAGTGCTCCTACCAACTTGCAGAGAAAACTCTCCCCTCCCTCAAGTCCTTGCCAATTACTACCCCACTTGTTTTTATTTATTCATTTGCTTATTGGCTCCCCTTTGAAGGACAGCTCTTTAAAAGAGCCGTCTACATTCACCGTTTCTAATTACTCCCTCATGTTCTTTGAAACCCACACCCCACTGGCTTTTTCCTGCACCTGCCTCAGTAAAACCGTTTTTGATAATGTCACCAGTGACCTGAACTCTGCCAAATCCAGTGGTCAGTGCTCAGTTCTCCTCTTACTTGACCTGTTATGAGTATTTGACGTAGTTCGACCTCATTCTCCTTAACCTAACTTTTCTTTTTTTAAACTCGGCTTCCTCCTACTCCTTTGGCTTCTCCCTGAGATCTTTTGTGCTTTTTAAATCTTCTGCCAGACCTTTTACAGTTAGAGCACTGTAGGACCCAGTCCTTTGTTCTTTTTTTTTTTCCATTTGTACTTATTCCCTGGATGGACTCAGCCACTCTTTGCTTAAAATTCCATTTATACATCAGAGGCTGTCATTTATGTATCTAGCCCAAACTTACCTCCTAAACCCAGATTCAAATATCATGACCTGGTATCATCAGTAAGATATCTCAAAGACATTTCAAACTTCACACGCTCAAAATTCGACTCCTAATCTGACCTCCAGACCTTCCCACCATCAGCCTTCCCACTTCAGTTGATGGTAGTACCATGTTTTCATTTGCTCAAGCCAGAAACCTTGGAGTCACCTTTGACTCTTTCAAATCACACCCCAGCTATCAGGAAATCTTATTGGCTGAGCCCGCAGGAGACATCCAGAATCAAACCAATTCTGGTCAGTGCATTGCTACAGCCCTTTCTTGCTTGGGTGATAACGATAGCCCTTAAGTGGTCTGTTTCTTCTACCTATTGCTACCCTAAAGTTTGTTCTCACCACAGTGAAGTGATTTTTTTTTAATGACTTTTTTTTCTTTCTTTGAACAGTTTGAGATTCACAGCAAAATTGAGAGGAAAGTACAGAGATTTCCCATATGCTCCCTGCCCCTACACATGCACAGAGTGGTATGTTTATTACAACTGATAAACCTGCATTGACACCTCTTAATCATCCAGAGTCCATAGTTCATGTTAGGGTTCAGTCTTAATGTTACATTCTGTGAGTTTGGACAAATGTACAATGGCCAATATCTACCATTATAGTGTCATACGGAGTATTTCCACTACCCTAAAAATCCTGTGTTCCACCTATTCATCCCTCCCCCTACAACCTCTGGCAACCGCTGATCCTTTTACTGTTTCCATAGTTTTGCCTTTTCCAGAACGTCCTAATAGTTGGAATCATACAGTATGTAGGTAGCCTCTTTGGATTGGCTTCCTTCATTTAATAATATAAATTTAAGTTTCCTCCATGTTTTTTCATGGCTGGATAGCTCATTTCTTTTTAATGATTAGTGATTAATATTAATTAATATTTTAATAAAAATATACCATTGTCTGATATGCCACAGTTTATCCACCTGCTGAACAACATCCTGGTTGCTTTCAGGAAATCATTTGCACAATTTAGTCTTCATTTCAATCCAAGGGAGACAGTGCTATGAACAGAATGACCCCTCAGTGTTCAAAGTAGCCTTAACCAAACTTAAACAGGATTACTGCTAGAATAGGTCACGATGCTAAAACAATGAGAAGGCTTAGGTTTTGTTTACAAGCCACTCTTATCTATGTAGGTAGCATTGTACTCTCAGAAATTTTGTAAATGCTGATGTTCACTTGGTCCAGTGTGACACCTAGTTAGTGTGCAGATATTAGTTGAAAATAATCCAGTGTTTTTAAAAAGTACCTGGCTAGCTACATAAATAGGGAAGGTTTCTAGTCGTGTGCAGATGGACTTCGTGTAATTGTAAGATGCCATAGACAAATGTTAACTCCTAAAAGATTACCGTCACATTTTAAAATGTCTTCAGATATCCATGCCTTTGCTCATGCTGTTTATTTTTCCTGGAATGTGTGTCCCTTCTTTGTCCACTCTTGCAAGCTCCTCCTTGTCCTCCAAAAGCCAGCCAGAGTCCCATTTTTTTTTTTTCTGGCTTTTCTTGGCACTGTCTTCCTGCCAAGGGGTTCTCCTCCTTTAAGGTTAATTGATTAATTGCTTCCTTCTTTGTGTTCTCAAAGCATTTGTCATAGGTTGTATGTGTTCTTTATGCACCTGCCTCTGAGTTTCAAGGGCATCTTCATCACCTTTGTTTCTCTAGTGACTGGCACAGTCCCTGTTTCATAATATGTGCTCAATAAATTGGATTTGAATTTGAAGCATTAGACAGTTTTTACTTTGGTCGCTGATTCATCCAGCCAATATTTACATAAAGAGCTCTTAATGTGCAAGGTGCTGTGTTGTGTGTTATAAGGATAAAAAAAAAAAAAAAAAAAAAAAAAGAATCGGGTGCCCAGGTTCTTAAAAACCTAGAATCTAGTGTAGTAAGAAAAAATAAGTCCTGCATAAAAGTAACTACAAAACATGGTGGGATTTTCAAGGAGAAGTGTGTGTGAGCACACATGTGGTGTGTGTGTGTGTGTGTGTGTGTGTGTGTGTGTGTGTGTGTGTGTATGTGAGAGAGAGAGAGAGAGAGAGAGAGAGAGATCATGCTAGGGTTCAGGAATGTCTTCCTCTTCACTAAGGAAATGTTTTTCCTTATTAAGTGGTTTAAAAGCTGTGATTAAAAACGATGATTCTTTTGATGTCTCTTAAATGAGGTTAAATTCTGTCCCAGATCTAAAAATACATCTCTCTCCCTCACTTGGAGTACTATCATATACTATCGGATTTAAAGCACTGCTCAGGGGTTGCTGCTACTTGCCAAACAGTCTACACTTGAAGTATAGAAAGCCTTTTTTGGTGCCTTAAGGTATGAATTTCATACATTCCTAGTTTAAAAAAGAAAACACCTTTAGTGGTAGATCCTTTATAAGTTGCTACATGTTCATTCCTAATTGCCATTAGGAAATTGGCCTTAGAAAGCTTTTGACAAGAGTTAACAATAATGTCATTGAAATGAAAATCCAAACCACATTTTCACAGTCAATTTTTTAAAAATTTGGTCAGCATATTTTGAACACTCAGCATTTAAGTTATATTTAAGGCAGTAGTTTTTTGTTTGTTTGTTTTTTTCTTTTTTTTTTTTTTTTTTTTTTTTTTTTTTTTTTTTAATATAGATTGTCCTTTCCACCTTAAGGTATAAGATGCAATCGTTTGAGTGATTACAGTTTTTCACTGGTCATCACCAGCAGTTTTTCTGTTTTCATCTAGACTTGGATTGTCACTTGCATTTATCTTCAGCTGCTCCTATTTAACCCTCTGGTCAAAACTAAAGGGCTCTGCAGGAACCGTGTGACTGATGATGTGAAAGACGTTACAAAATTGGTAAGTAAGGAATGCTTTCGATAGCTGTGAATTTTTGTTTGTGGTTTTTGAAAAAGACTTCATTTTTTTCCTGTCCCAAGTTAGTATTTTTCTAAGACAAGGAGAGAAATCCTGGAGTTATTCTGAAGGGTTTATAGAGAGCAGGTAGGGAGATATTTAAGGTCATGGAGAATCTGTGGGTAAAATTGGTACATCACTGCAGTGACTTTGTTTCTTTGCTCATTTTTTCATCTCCATCACAGGCAGTGAAGGACACTGAAGAGTTCTCTTTGTGCTGATGTGGCAGCACCAGCTTGTTCCCCATTTTCTCTTTTGTGGGTTCCACAGTGTGTCTTATCCCCCTCCACATGCCTTCCTACTATTCTCTAACAAGCCTAGCAAAAAAGATCTGAGATGGCCATTCTCCCCTTTCCAACAACACAAAGACCCTGTCACATGTGGGTGGGTGGGTGGGTGACCCGTGTGAGAACATAGCTGGAGGAGTGGTTTGTTACCCAAATGTTGAATGACTTCTCTCCCACATTTGCCACATGGGAACTCTTCTCTCAGCAAAAGCAATTTCACACCGGTGCCCCTTGGTCACTGCCAGTTTCATGCCACCATTCTCTTAAAATGCACACCACAGAGAGGGAGATAATACAGCATCTGGAATGGATTCTTCCCAACTCTCCTGATGTAGGGGAGATTTTATGTGCCCACTTGAGCGGCAGTATGTGATTTCAGGATGAACAGACTTTGAGAAGCGTTTTCACAAATTCCTGGTTCAAAATAGCCAAGTGGCATTCTGTTACTTGAAAACTGTCTAGAGAACAGAGATGATGCGAGAATAAGGAAGAGATAAGGGTTGTGATATGGAGGAAAGAAAGTGCTATTTGTTGAGATACTTCCCTACTCTTTATATACGTTTCCTGGTTTATATTTTATTTGGGGTTCATAGCCAAACTTCAAAAAAAAAGTTTAATACTAGGGTCAGAGTCTTTCTGGCTTAGGCTCAATGCAGAATTAATAACACACACACACGCAATTTATGTGGATTCCTTAGAAAGATGCCCTGGGGTCCAGGCTTAAAAAGTATTCTCTGATGCAATACCTGAAGATATATCAACACACTTTATTCAAGGGGCTGGTGATCAAAGCAGTGCACCGTTTTCCTGCTATCTGCCCTGCTAGATATTGGGTATAAAGATGTGGTAAGGAAAGTTGATTTTGTTTTTTAAAGAACATAGAGCATGGACCTATTCCTCAAGTTACTTGTTAATTTGTGATCCAAGAAACTATACTAAAAAGAAAATATATGCTTATATTCTAAATTTTATATCAACAGAAGGCACTCATTAAATGTTTGTTCAGTGAATGAAGACCTGATGAGCTTTGCTGTGATAAGCATCGTGATCACCTGTGGTGCTTATTAAAATTACAGGGGTCTGGGCAGCACTCCAAAAAACTGATACAATGATCAGTCTGAGGAAGGGCTCCAGGCGTCTATATTTTAAAGAAATTTCTGAAAGATTTAAGAACTCCTGTCCTAGATGATCTGTTCAGTCAACATTTGGAAACCAAAGTGTCTTGATCCTAGTATGTCCCAATTCTTACTATGACTAGCTTTATCTGTGTTACGTGAATTTATATGGATGTCAGATTAACATGAGTCTCAAAAACATGCTTAAAGTAGTTCATAGCTGGGAAATTACAGTTCTCCTGGGGATGCTGGTATGACCGTGGAGCTGGGGATAAGCAATGGAGACCTGCAGTGGTCTTAAGGGACAAATGTCAAGTATATTGGCAATGAATCATAGTTGGAAGATGATTGTATATTTGACCATAGGCCAAGCATGTCCGAGATTAACATGATATTCAAGGAAAATTACTAAGCATTATTACTTGCTAAGCGTTTAAGGAATACTACTCACTAAGCACTATTTCCTGTGAAATGTCAAACTAGTATTTTGAAGTGGCCTAAGTAGGTGTTATAAGCACCTTCCAGGATTTTCCATCCTTGTCTTTAAACATCTGCTTATTCTCCGTCTGTTACCTGTCAGGTGATACAATGAAAAATGGCAAGAAGCATTACTGAGAAAGAAGTACCTGGAAAAGGGATAACTTGTTAATGTTGACACTAAAATATAGTTCCTCACCCCAAGGGCAAATGTGAAATCCTAAGACTGAAAAAAGGTGTTTGTTTGTTTGTTTTGTTTTGTTTTGTCTTGTTTTTAACCCCTTCCAGCAACTGACTTGGGAAATATTTTAATTTGAAGAGTTGATTTAGTGAAATTAGTGTGTTTACTTTGGATTAATGAAAAAAAATCAAGTTAATAAAAACTTGGACTCAGATTACTCCTAACTAAGTAAAGATTGACATGATTCACAGCCCATATTTCATAGCGTAGGAAGTAGAAAAATAATCCTTGACCTCAAAATGTTCATAATCTAGTTTGGGAGATAAATCATCTCCATAAAAATATGAATACATATCATTAATACCCAATAATAAGACATGCATGGATGCCATTTAAAAGATTTCGTGGTAGGAACACCTGGCTGACTCAGTAGCGCGTGAGACTCTTGATCTGGGGGTTGTGAGTTCAAGCCCCATGTCGGGTGTAGAGATTAGCTAAAAATAAAATCTAAATAGATATAATTTATTTTGTGATGTACCAACCTGTGCTGATATATTGGTTAAGGAATGGATTTTGGAATTGGTGGTAGACCTGAATTTTTTTTTATAAGTTTGTTTTGTTTATTTATTTATTTAGAGTGTGTGTGTGTCAGAGTGAGCAAGGAGGGGAGGGGCAGAGAGAGAGCATCCCAAGCAGGCTTCATGCTGTCAGTGTGGAGCCCGACACTGGGCTCCATCTCAGGAATCGTGATATCATGACCTGAGCTAAAATCAAGAGTCAGCCCCTTAACCAACTGAGCCACCCAGACGCCCTGGTAGACCTGAACTTAAATCCCAGTTTTTTGACCTTAGATGAGTAACTAACTACCTTTCTAAATCTCAGTTTCTATTTCCCAATTTTGTCTTATAGATTAAATAAGAGAGAACGTATGTACAGATTTTTAAATATAGTTATTGTCAGATAACTTCTTTGGGCCTCAGTTTCCTCATCAGTATTAAGATTAATAGTACTTCACAGAGTGATTTTTAAGGATTGAATCAGTTAGTAGAACAGTGTTAGGAACACAGCAAGCACCTGCTAAATATTAGCTATTAGTGGTAGCTATTAGCTATTAGTGGTAGTTGTGGTGTTGTGGGATCATATGATACTGGAGCTGAAAGAGAACTTAAGAGATAATCTAGACAAGCTGTTTCATAAATAAAGAAACTGAGACCCAGGAGCAGGGAAGCACAGCTCCTGGCCCCATTTACCAGTGATGTGCCTTCTACAACATTGATTTTCAAACTGGCTCCTAGAGCCTGCTCAGCCACTCTGCTTTTGTGTATCTGGACTCCCAAATAAGACTTGATTGGAAAAACAAAGAATTGAGCTTCTGAAAAAAATGTTGGAAAGTCACTGCTGTAAACCAGCATTTGTAGGATATCATCTGAGCATCATTCAATCATACTTTTTTAGGGTACTTATTGAAAGTACAGCTATCAGGGCTCTACTGCAGAAATAGGGAGTCTCAGCTGGTGGAGATGGGGTGTAGGAACGGTAATGTTGCCAAGTAGCAGCCTAGGTGATAGGGTGCCAGGACTGCTGAAGCCATAATACTTGTTAAGGTTGGGTTTTTTTCATCTTTGGGGGGGGGGGGGGGGAGAAAGTGTTCTCATCCTTACTCATGAATTTCACTAATTCAGACAGCAACATGAGTGACTTCAGAGTTGTATGGATACAGATAATCACAGCCTCACTCTAAAGTAGAGTGGGGCGGAGCATCTTGAAGTCAGGCATACTGGCTTGTTTAAGCGTCAGCTCTGCTGTTACTTTGCTGTGTGATCTTGGACAAATAAATCCGGGATTCAATTTCTGGATTTTAAAACGAGGAACAAGGACATGATCAGTAGTTCTGAGCCTAGGATTCATAAACTTCGAACTCTTACAAGTGGAGCTCCAGACTGTGCCTCTGTACGCTTTATGCACATTTCTGGGAAGAAGGTATATACTTTTAATTTCCCAGAGAAGCCTGTGATACCCCTCCCCCCAAAGAGAAGCAAAACAAATCTTCTTGGAAGCCCTTTTCAGCTCTGCAATTCTTTCATTCCATAATGATACTTTGTGCGGTTGCACCTTTCAGAATAATTCAGTAATGCCTGGACTCCAGGAGGTTGCATAGAACAAGAGGTAATTGTTCTGCAGGCATAACCTTGGTATATTCTATTTGGGAGAAATAAAGTAGGTTGACAGTACCTTTTTACCTTTGCTCACAGTAATTTCTTTTGACTGAACTCATTTCTTCACAGTCTCTACCGATTCTGCCTCGGCATTAGGTGGCAACTTGCACTGGGGCCCACCAACCTGAAGTCTGTTTGCTTGGGGTGATTCTCATGTCACAGAAGCACATGATTTACGACCTTAATGTCATTTTTTTTGTTTTTTTTTTATTTCTTCTTGGATCCTTTGTGCTGTCCCTACAGTCCCTATGGTTTTCATTTGAAATCCTTCTGGCATGTTTGCTCGGCATAATAGTTCATCTATTTACAGAACATTTTGCTTTGTTTCTAAAAAATGTTGCAAGACTTGTTTTAAATGGCAGACTCAGACCTACCTAAAGAAAAGGTCAAGTGTCTGGGAAGAGGATGAATCAAACTTTAAAAACTTGTATCTGTGGGACAATTAGGCTACAGCTTTTAACAGTTGTGTTAATATAAGGAGGCATACAAATATTGAAATAGTTCAAATTAGTTTCTCCTTTTGTTCTTCCTACTGTTTCTTTCATTTGTGATCATAGTGTTCTTCCATTTGGGGGTATTTGATTAAATGTGACCATGTTGCTTTTTAAAACCCTATTTATTTTAAAATATCTTTTGAATAATGTTTAAGGCAGGCTGCAGTCCCAGCCCCATCTTATAAAGGTGAAATTACTCTTTCAAGGTCAGTTTACAAATCAGTGTAATAGAATTAAAACACAGGAATTTATGGTTTTCCTGGTCTTGTGATAGGCACTTACTTTAACATAATAGGAGTTCAGCATAATGGGAGATCATAAAATATCTTAGATAAATTTCACTTCGGACAGTTTTGAATAATTCTGATTTTTATTCTTCAAATGCAGTGTTCTTCAAATAGAATTCTCGCCGCATAGGTTTTTGTTTTTTTGGAGCTTTGAAAAACAGTGGTTTGACAACTGGATAGTTTTTAAATTTTATTAGTTTGCTATATTTAGCATTTTAATTTCTTCTCCTGTGGTCAGTAGAAATCTTCTTTTCCACTTAAAACTAAATTTTGGACTTTCAGTATTCAAAGAAAGGACAGAAGTATATTAGAAATAATATTTGTAAAACTAACAAGTATGTGGCCTGCTATATTACCAAGCATGTCCAACTTACTGTGAAGAAAAAAAAAATATTTTTTCCTTTGCAGGATGACCCACTTAGGTACTATGTCTCCTACTCCTTGACTTTTTAAAGCAGTAGTTACTGCGTGAGTATCCAGGTACCATGCAAAGCACATTGTCCCCTTTAATCATTACAACCCTAGGAAGTAATTATTTTTACCCCCTGTTTACTGATTAGGAAGCTGAGACCTAGTGATAAGTGACCTGATCATCCTTATCTGGAAATAGGAAGCTGAATGGAGAGGTTTGAACCTGTAACTGTTTCTGGAACACAAGAACCTAGTTAATAATGTATGATGTCTTAATTTAAGCTGTAAATGTCAATAAACTGAGGGTTGATGGGGGGGTGAGAGGGAGGGGAAAGTGGGTGATGAGCATTGAGGAGGGTACCTGTTGGGATGAGCACTGGGTGTTGTATGGAAACCAGTTTGACAATAAGTTTCATATTAAAAATAAAAATAAATTAAAAAAAAAAAGATGTAAATGTCAACTGCAGTTTTAAGAACTATCATTGTAACCTCTTGAATTTTACTTCCTAAGTAGTAGTCACATGATGAGGCAGTGAATATAATCTAGATGTTCTTTTAATCTCTCTCTCTTTCTCTCTCGTTTTTGTTTTTGGAGGGAGAAGAGTCCTCTAACTTTTAGGTATTCTTCACTGAGAAACGATGACTCAGAAAAGTCTTGTAAAATTGCCATCTTAACTTTGTTTTAGTTGCTAATTGAGTTATTATCAAAAAACAAATACCTGTGAAAACCGAAGACAGTTGTCCTGGTGAATTAGATTGTTAGTATTAACAGGAGATGACTTAACAAGGGAAAATTTGAAAAGCAAAAAGCTTCCTCCTGTGTTATTTCTGAAAATCAGCATTACACTAAGCTGTACATGAGTAGGCTGTGATATTTAAATATGAGCATAGATTTTTTCCCCCCTCTACAGCAGCAACTCTTTAACTTCTCTGGGTCTGAAACTCTGGAAACTGTGGACTCTTTTCCCAGAGGCTTTGTTATGTGCAACATTTTATGTACAGTGTCAAGGGAACCGTGAGTTACCACTCCTGTATTTTGATTGTTGCCTTGAACTTGGGGAGAACAATGGAGACAAGTATGTGTCTCAGCAAAGACATTTAAGAAGCCACTATTTCATAAGATTTAGAGACCTCAACGACATTTGAATTATGAGTTCCAAAGATTTTAGATTAGCGATCTAGAGAGGGCATTAAATGTTCTAACCTTGAGTTCTTTTTCTCCTGAGTCCAAACACCTTTAGGGCCTGCTATGCAGCCAGTGACAATTTGGCATAAAAAAAACTTTTTCTTGGCTGAGTTTTCAGGATTTCTGCATGCTGCCCCTTATGCATTTTTTTCTTTGTTCTTCCCAGTGTCACTGAGTATAGTCAGTCCTCAAGACATCCAAAAAATACAGCCAAAGGGGCCCATCTAGTAGAGTGGGCCCATCATAAAGTGACTTGTGTTGCTGTTTTATGCATTTTACAATCTGGCATAGTACTGACATCCTCATACTCCAAATCACAAAGCTCACTGGGATAATTTGGCGTTCAGAAAAATTTTTAATCAGTTAAGTTCCATTTCATTATTTTATATTTTGCCCTGAACTTATTTTAGAAACTAGAATAGATTTGTTTTCAGAATCTACAGTTTTGATTACTTATCTGTTTGACCCTACCAACAGGCTACTTCCCTAGATTCTAAACCTCGTTCCTGGGTTTTTGTTTTTGTTTTGTTTTGTTTTGTTTTCAGCTTCCAGTCTCTACAGGAATATTTAATACATGTTGAACACTTTCCTAGTGGTCTTCTAAACTGTTCCTGGTCTCTCTTCTGTCCTTGCTGTAATCTATCCTTGCAGACCAATCTTTCTGAATTTACTATCCCATCCCTCCCTGCTTAGACATTTAATGCAGCACCACTTCTTCTGTGAGAAAGTTAGATCAGACTCAATTTTCAGTAACTAGTTTGTTCCCTTTATTTTAGAGACAAATAGAGGTTCTATAGAGAAGAAACGATGTGTCTAAGGAAGAAGTGACTTGCTGTAGGGTTCTGGTAAAACGTGTCTTACCGAACCTCACTGTCTCCTAGTGGGCTGCCTTCACCCAACACTCAAGTCCTTCTCTCATGTGGCTTTCCTGGCATATTTCCTACCTCTTACCTGCTGGAGCTTGATTTATCTGTCCACGATTTCCCAAACACACCTTGTGCTTTCCCATTTCTTTGTCTTTGCATATGACCTCTCCTCTAGGTAGGAAAAAATTGAGGCTAAAGTAGATTAAGGAACTTGCCCGAGATCTCTGAGTTACCAGGCTGAGGGCCTGGATCAACCCGAACGGCATATTCCCAGCACCTGTTCAGTGACTCCTACATCAGACTAACTCAAAGGAACATCTAAACTCCGGGCCCAAGGCTCCCTCTATACTGTCACACTTCCTATAATAATCCATGTATATCAAGCTGAATTTATCACAAGGTTATCTGTGCTGAGTGCTTTTTAACACACTCTTGTGTGCTTGGAAAGTAATACAGTAACTCATGAAGCAACCATAAGAATCTACAACTTGACTCCCTAAGTTCTCCCTAAGTTCTCTTCCAAATATAATTGGAAAGGAACCAATGTAAGCTGAGAAAATAATAAAGGGAGACTGCCCTATAGATGACTTACTGAGCCCAGCACGTGGGGCCAGGTTTGTATCCTTCCTGCATCTGGAACTCTTGAGCTCTGCTACCTGGAGACGCCAATTAACCCCTCTGGGCCTCCATGTCTTCATCTATAAAATAGACCTAATAATATATGTCTCATGAAGTTGTGGCAGACTGTATATAAAATTTGTTATGGATTATGAAGCATTTTTAGGAATACTATTACTTTTCATCCTATCAGAAATTAAATATCAGCAAATCAGTTTAATGCAGAATTTATTATTATATACCCCTTCCCCCCCAAGTAATAAGGCATAGAGATTTCAGTGTGTTGGTCAGAGAACTTCTTGTAAGGTTTCTTTGACTTCTTTGAACCAATTTATATATATAAATTAATAATAAAATTAATTGACCATATCCCTTATATTTCTTCCTGCTTGTTAGGAGTATGTATATATATACTCAGGTCCTAAATTTGCTGAATACGAATTCTGTCAATTTTATAAAGATGGATGGAAATAGATAATGTAAATTATCCCGAAGAAGGGGCTAGCAGGTTGTGTTCGGAACACCTGCCACTTCTTGTCCAGTTTTTCCATCTGGAATGGCTTTCATTTACAAGGTTGGTTCATAACATAATAGAATGTTGTTGCTTAGTCTAATTCCAGTTTTAACACATGTGGAAGTGTCCACTGTTTCTTTGCCAGCAGGGCTTACATAAAATGACTGGGTACTTTTGCCTTTCAAACATGGGGATGAAGATCCAAAAGACAAAAGAAATCATGGAAGCATGGGGAGAAATTTGAGAGGAAGAACGTACCCAGGACAAATGTGCAGATAGTAGATGAAATGTGTAGTAGAACAAAGAGGAAAGGGAGGCACTGCTGTCCAAGATCTGAGTTCTAGTTCTCGTCCATACTCCTCACGTCGTAGCTGTGTGACCTCTTTGAGCCTCAAGTTCTCCATCTGTTAAATAGAGATAATGTGTCACAGGGATTGGAAGACTAGATGTGATGAGGCAACATAAGCCCTTCATGACCACAGTGCCTGGCACATACTACATATTCAGAAAAGGTTAGGCTCCAGACTAAGGTGAGTGTAAGACGAGTAAGATGTACCCTTGGAGGTAGAATGGTGGTAAGCACGAGGGAGCAGTTTCTCCCTTGGCTCCCTTCTGACTACTTATGCCTGTGCCTAGATTCTTTTCTCACCAAATTTTTCTCAGATTCTAGAAGCTATTGGCATGGCCAGGAAGAAACATACAGATTGTGTTACAGGAGACTTGTCGGAGGTGACCCAGTCCAGCAAACGTGAGCAAGATCCTAGCTTAATGTGGGGAAGAGCAAAGTTTTTGGATGTATTGAAGACGTAATAGTGTAAAACCACACTTTTCCACCGTATGTCGTCTTAAGACTCCATGGTCTGAATCAGTTGTTGGCTGTATTCAGCTGGAAATGGTAATAGTGGTGGCATGACCGAGCTAGTACTGTTTGTAGGAAAGGAGATCAGGGAATCTAGAACTCTAAGACACCAGGATATATATTCTAGAAGTCAGTTGCCAATATATCTCTCAGTAAAGAATCTAGATTGTGTTTATGATGTGTTTGGCACATTCAGTTAGTTCATACATTGACTATTTGGGCATGGGTACTTTTATCTCCATTTTATAGATGAGAGAAACCAAAGTACAGAATTTAGCTTTGGTTCCAGATCAGATGTTTGGTCAACATATGCCACAATGACTGATAAAAATGTGTGAGATATTTTTTAAAAGCCTGTGAAAGAAGCTAGGTAAACATTTGAGACCTTTCTTAAGTCCTGGGGAAGCAGATTAAGCTCTCTCACAGAACTGAATCTTTACAAGTTAGGTTAGAAAGCACTTGGATCTCATAAGTAGTAGTTCTTTGGAAGTTTCACTGACATTTTTTTCTAGGATCAATAAATTCTCAAACTTGCATCAAAGTCATCTAGAGAATTTGTTAAGTAAGATTCAGTAGGTCTGATGTGTTCTGAGAAGTTACATGTCTAGCAGGTTCCCTGGTGATGTTGACACATCGCTTTGAAAACCACTGGCAAAAGAACCCAAAACAAAGAAGACACATCATATTATTGATTCTTTGGTGAAACAGTAGGAAACTAGTCCTGGGAGGGAATTCCAAGACCACAGGTAAAAATTGAAATTTAGAGGTTTCCAAAATTCAATGGATTATACTTAGCCACTCATTATTGAATTTGGAGTCCAAAAGACTTGTATGGTCACTTCCTTTTTTTTTTTTTTTTTTTTTTGAGAGTGCCTGTGATTACAAAGGGAAATCAAGAAAGGAAAATCACTATGTAAATATTGAAATTCAGTGGTAACTTAACAACGATATCACACGTGTGTATGTGTTTTCCTCCAAACCATTAAAAATAATGATTAATTGATATATATAAATTTTCTCATGGATTTTTTTTCCTTCTTTGTTTTTCTTCTGGTCTCTGTAGGTGGCAAATCTTCCAAAAGACTATAAGATAGCCCTCAAATATGTCCCCGGGATGGATGTTTTGGTATGTAAACTGTACATTTCTGCGTTTCTTTTTCAGAGCTGACAAAAGAGATGAGAACATTCTATTGAGACAGGAAATTATCTGCCATTTAGGAGTTTACTGACAGTATTTGAAGAAGGTATTTTTGGAATTTGACTTGCATAGTTTTGTTTTTGGCTTTTTTTTTTTTTTTGAGCAAGCAAGAGCAGAGGAGGGCCAAAGAGAGAGAATCCCAAGCAGGCTCTGTGCTGTCAGCAAAGAGCCCAGTGTGGGGCTCAAACCCATGAACCATGAGATCATGACCTGAGCTGAAATCAAGAGTTGGGCACTCGACTGACTGAGCCACCCAGGCGCTCCATAAATGTGTATTTTTAATGAAACATTATAAATACTACCATGCCTCTTTCCTATCTCCAGTGGTCCCCACTTTGTCTCGTACAGGCAATTTGACTCTTAGGAACAAGTATTTTGAGCTGGAATCTTTCATTCTACCATGTGTTTTCAAGTCATGGCCTGAGGAGTTGTGTTGAGTGCAACAGTGCATAGTAACTCTGCCTGCTCTTTCATATTTAGCAAACTATGCACCCATACAGAAGATACTGTATTTTTTGCATATTTTCATATTTATGTTAATTGCACTGTAGTACATATACCACTTTGCAACTTGCCTATATTTTGTGACATGCCTTTGACCTATAATGTGCCGATCCACGATGATTCATTTTAACTACTGGATTGTGTTCCTTGACTTAATTTAAAATCATTTGGGTTACTCTGCAAGTAAACATCTTTCCACGATTTATGAAATGCTTATTATAAATCCACCCTGTGCAAGTTGTCTTAGGCTTTGAATACTTTTTGTGGCTTAGTCAATCAAAATGATGACCATTTGAAGTGTGTTACATCACTAAGTGTGCTTAAAAAGTCATTCAAAGACTATAAGGTTATTTTCAAGAGAATGTCAAAGGCCAATTTTCATTAAGAAAGTAAACATTTTAGCACGAGCTATCTAAAGTTCCTTAGAACTCCTTCGAATGTGTTTCTTCATGTTGAACCAGATACCCTCAAGTTTAGGTTAGTGTCTGTTCCACTGAATTAGGGGGAGTTCTTTTCAAATAGGAATGTAAAATCATAGCAGCTTGAAAGTTAATTCATCTATTCAGTCGATCACTCAGGCAGCAGGTACAGTATTTGTTAGGAAAAGTTCTGGAGCCAGCCCTTTGGCAGACATTTTAAGGAACAAACACATCAATTAGCTTTATGTGCAAAAAATTTAATAACTAGTTGAGGGGGACTATCTGGCCTTTTCATAATGCTTTTTTTTTTTTTTTTTTTTTAACTTTCATGATGATTTCACATATTTATTTCTTTGGATGGTTAGAAAAACCCTTCAAGGAAGGCAAGACAGCTTCTGTGATTTGTATGGGTTCTTGTTTTACAAATGACACACTGAGGTTTATAAGCATTTTGCCCAGGGTTATCCAACTAAAAAGTGACAGTCTTAAAAAGAAACCTCTAGTCATCAATAGCAAGGGAGGGTGTCCTAAGTGAAACACGTAAGTAATAAAGGTGCACCCTGCTCCTGACAGAAGCATTTAGGTCTGCGATTGCCAAACTCAAAGAAATCATGCAGCTTTTCATGTTAAATTGAAAATAACAAAATAGATTACTTTGTGCTGATAAAATCCTAGGTTGTGCTCAGTCACACATTTTAGTATGGGCTGTGGTAGCAAGAGCCAAACTTGCAAAAATAAAGCTGATTCGTTGCCACGTTTTTTTTTTCTTGTTTCTGTAATTGAGAAAAGTCCACTATTATTTGATCTTGGCACACCGTCCTGGCACAACTGGAGAAACTTTGTTCTTGGCTACCACAGTTGGCAAGAAAAATAAGCTCGTGCATAAGGCTTTGGGTAGAAACGGGGTCTTACACTTTGTTTTACCTTTATTTTAAAATGTTAGTTTCTGCCAAGACCAGAGGAGTTTCCCAGTGGAGAGGCCAGTGATTATTTGTCAGTGGTCAGAGACCCAGCTGCGTTATATTTTGTCTTTAAACAATAAAGGGTGGAGTAGGAATCAGAATGAGCACCAGAAAGATTGTCTGGGGCCACGGCAATAAAATTCCGTCTTGAAGCACCGGGCAGAAGGTGGCTCTAGAATAGAATACGCTTTATTGTTGTAGTTTTGCTTTAAAATTCTGCTAAGTACTCCTGAAAATGGTGGGGGGAGGGGAGGTACTTTTCTAAGGGACCTCTTAGAAAATTACCTAGGAGTTTCCTTCTCACAAATAGCAGGGTGCTACCAGCCAGTTGGTATTTAAACCTGATGATAATCACCAATTCTGTCTTAAGCTCTTGAAACTGTAATATTGCCAGACTGTTAGGATTTTAAGTCACTAACCTTAAAAATCCTAAACATTTCTGATCCTTTCATTTACCAGTGACGTTATTGCAGAAAGACCAAAAATTGGATTGCTGAATTTGTGCCCCACATCTGCTGTTATCCCAATGTTTATAAAATGATATATATTATGACTTGCTTATGGTATTTGAGTAAAAAGAAGATTTATCCATTTTTAATTATAGATTTATCAGCTTTAACTTTTTATTTGGAAATAATTCCAAACTTACAGAAAAGTTGTGAGTATTCCAAATACACTCACAAACTCTTTAATGCGTATTCGTCTACTTTTAACATTTTGCCTCATTTACTTTACTAAAGTAAATGTGCAAGCGTGTGTGTTATTGTTTTTCTGAACTCATCGAATCACTTGTATATATAAGGGATGTTTACCGCTACATGCTTCAGTGTGTGTTTCCTAAGTAAAGGCTTTTCTCCTTTGTAACCACAGTATGGTTGTCAACTTCAGTAAATTTAGCAATAACTAAAATACTTAAATCTATTGGCTGTATCTTTTTAATATTTTCCTCTAGTACAAGATCCAGGCTAGGATAATGGCTTGCATTTTTACATCAGGTGTGAGACGGCCAAATGTCTCCCAAAGATGTCCCATGCTGTGACCATATCACCTTACATGTAAAAAGGGATTTTGCAGATATAATTAAATGCCCCATTTCTAAGTCCTTAAGCTATCTGAAATTATCCAGATTGTTCTATTCTAATCACATGAATCCTTATATGAGGGAGGCAGAAGTATCAGAGCCAGAGAGAGTGATTAGAAGATGTTACGCCATTGGCTTTGAAGATGGGGAAGGGGCCACGGGCCAAGGGACGCAGGTGGTGGCCTCCAAAGGCTGAAGAGGGCAAGGAAAATAATTCTCCTGAAGAGCCCCTTTGAATAAACCAGCCCACGTGCACACCTTGATTTGAGCCTAAACAGCCTGGAGTTGGATCTGACCTCAACAATTGTAACATCATAAATTTGTACTGTTTTAAGCCCACCAGTCTGCTTTAAGAGTTCCTCAGCCTTTCTTTTGTCTTTATGACACTGAGATTTTTGAGTAACACAGCCCTCCTCTTTAAGTAAAACGTGTGTCTCTGAGACACTTGATTCGTGTTTCTTGATGACTGTTATATTCAGGTTATGTGTTCCAAGCCGTGAATGCTATATAAGTGATGAAGCATCCTCAGGTTATCATACCCGGAGGCACACAGTGTCCATCTTCCCCCTTCATGGCGCTGTTTGGATCACCTGATTAAGGTGTTACACTGTTTCTGTGTGTTTACTCATGAGCAACTCAGAAGCAATATTTGGGGAGATGTTTTAAGACCATGTACGGTTCTTCATCAAAGTTTATCCCATAAATTGAGTATGTGTTGACGATTCTTACCTAAACCAGTCTTTGCCACATCAGTTTCTATTTTCAAAGGCAGGGTTAAACAAAGAAGCCCTTGGCAATATGTAACAATAAGCCTGCAGGCCACCTTCCCTTTAGCACCTTCACCCTTGTGTCCAGGATTCCCATTCTCAATTCTCCCCACCTTTCTCTACCCGGCCCTGCGGCCTCTGGGCTCTTCCCATCTCCCTTGCCATTTCAGGACTTCTCATTTGAGGTTTTGACTCTTCTTGAGTAGACAGAGTAATTAAAAAAAAACAAACACACCTGATTATTTTACCCCTCCTTCTTCATACACTTTGATGTCTGTGTGCCTGTTGCTCTTAGGAAACAGAAAAAGGAGCTCCTTAAATAACACCTTCAAGATTCTCATGATCTGGCCCCTTTCCAAGTCCTCTTTTAGCCGCACATCCTCACGTGTTTTCTGTTGCCACTGTTCCTCTGCACACGGCTTTCTGTGTACCTGAGTAGTCCTTTGATTCCGGCAACTTCTGACTCTTGCTTTCAATTTCACTTCTTTAAGGGAGCCTTCCCCTTCTTCCTCGAAGAAGCCAAATCCTCCTGTTGGAAACTCTTTTTGTAACATCCTTCAAAATAGCAGTTTTCCATTTATCTGCGGATTTATTTAATTGATAACCTTCTAGTTAACGCCTGTAAACATCTGTAAGGCAGGAATTTGTCGATGTTTGCTCTTATGTCTTCAGTGCGTGATGAACAATAGGCACTTAATAAATCCCTGCTGAAAGTGACGAAGGAAGAAGTTCCCATGTCATCTCATGTAATTTCTCTAAGGAGCAAATTTGACCTGAGTAGAGTACATGAGATTATTGTGTTGAGTGCCTGTAACTCCTCACACAATACCTGCACTTCAATATTATTGCTGTCTTTTTTTTAGATATGTGTATTTTATTAAAAATCTTAGATGTGAGGTATTCAATTTTTAAGGGTTTTTTTACGTTTATTTTTGAGAGAGAGGGAGAGAGAGAATGTGAGTGAAGGAGGGGTGGAGAGAGAGGGAGACACAGAATCTGAAGCAGGCCGCAGGCCCCAGGCTCCAAGCTGTCAGCACAGAGCCTGACAAGGAGCTCAACCTCACGAACTATGAGATCATGACCTGAGCTGAGTCGGACACTCAACCAACTGAGCCACCCCACGTATTATGCAATTTTAGGAATCATGGTTTTCTTGAGGCTTCTGTCCAACCGCTTTCACTGAGTCATTTCCATATTCAAGAACATTCTCACTGTTCCCAGTAACTAAAGGCTGAAAGCCAAATTCCTGAATCTAATGTTCATAATCTTCATAATCTTGCCTCCTCCTAACCACCTCATATTAATACCTATTTTTGCCCAACACAAACCAGCCACCCCAGCTAGATGCATCCCTGCCTCCTACAATTACATTGCTTATTCTCAACTCTGACTTTGCTCAGTGCTACTTCCCTTGGCCAGGGATGTCCTTTCCCCTTCCATCCAGCCATCCCAATTCTACCTGTAGAATCCTGCAGTGTCTCACAGCTAAAAGCATCTTCTCCATGGCCTCTTGTCCAAGATCAGGGTGAGATCTACCTTTCTCACCAGGGCTAGTTCCTACTGTTCCATGCTCTCTTCCCCGCATCATCCAGTAAAACTGGCTTCACCCCTACTCTGCTTGCCTCGGGGGATGCAGTGGTCAGGAATACCAAGATGGTGTCTGATCTGTAGACTTTACCTTTTAGTTCATCATCTCTGAATTTTTATAGAACTTGTCCAAAAACAACTCATTTTGGGTACCTGATCATATTATATCTCACCTAGCTATTTAAAATTGTATGTGTTATATATTTGTCTCAAAATGTTGTGAGAAATAATTAAGATAGGAAAAGCCCAAGATATAAGATCTATACATTGTCAGATGCTATCATTATTATTTTCTTATGTTTTCTATTTTTACTGTATTTTATTTGTCTAATGATTAGGGATCAAATCTTTCACTCCTTTATATTTCCTCACCTTTCAAGCAGATAGTTGTTACTCAGAAACTGCTTACCAGTTAGCATTTAACTGTGGCAAAAAAATGTCTTGATTTCCAAATCTTGAAAGGTCCATCTTCATTTGTTTAGAGTTCTTTGGTTCTCACTAACAGTAATGAATTCAAACTTAATTCTAAAGAGGAAAGAAAGAAAGAAAAAGTTCCGGTTATAAGGATACTGAAAAGTAGCATTCCAAGTTAAAGGGCAAGGATGCAGCCAGGCTTCATGAAGGGACTCCAGCCAGTTGTCCAATCAGTTATGGCCACAGAGCAACTTCACTAGTTGTGAGTATGATTCCTGAGGGGCAACCCTATGGTTAGAAGTACTTCCTGTAGAAATAGATGAAATCAGCCAAGCAGACACTGTAGTTATCTACTTCTATCTCCCATAGAATAAGTATTTATTTAAAAAGAATAGGTATAAAATGTTAGTCAAATGAATAAAACATAACATTAAATACTAATTCTAAGAAGATTGTCTTTTTTTAAATTTATTTATTTTTAGAGAGAGCACATAAGTAAGGGGGGGGGGGGTGGAAAGAATCTTAAGCAGGCTCAGCTGACTCTGGAGCCACCCAGGCATCCCAAAACTATTTTTAAGTGGCTCTTTTGTGTACTCAAACTACAGGCAGCGTCCATCTTTAGTGATTATGTTAAGATGCTGTTCAGAATATCTAGACCACTGCTGTCTAGTAGAAACATAATGAAAGCTATATATATAATCTTAAAAATTGTTCAGTAGCCACATTTTAAAAAGTTAAAGGGGGGGGGGGGGGACATGGGGCACCTGGATGACTCAGTCAGTTGAGCGGCTGAGTCTTGATTTCAGCTCAGGTCATGATCCCAAGGTTGTGGTATGGAGCCCCTCATGGGGTTCCTGCTGAGCGTGGAGCCTACTTGGGCTTCTCTCTCTCTCTCTCTCTCTCTCTCTCTCTCTCTCTCTCTCTGTCTCTCTCTCTCTCTTTACTACGATATATCCAAAATATCATTTTACCCTATCAATATAAATTAATGGAATTTTATATTTTTTCATGTTATTCAAAATCCACAGTGTATTTCATAGCTACAGCACATTTCAGTGCAGACGTTAAATTTTCATCAGAAATATTTACTCCATGTTTAGATTTTCATAAAGTTTACAGTTGAAAGTGCAGATTCACAAACCTAAGATTTTCTAAATATACTTAAAAATTTTTCAGTCATTGAATCAAGTATTGATTTTTAAATGTAAACAAAAGTAAGTAAAATAAAATGTTAGTGCTTTATACTAGCCACATTTTGAGCGATCAGTAGCCACAGGTGGCTAATAGCCCCTGTATTTTATGACCCCTTTAGTCTATGGAGAAATTGAAGCTCTGAATAGACGAAGTGACTTGACTGAAATCACAAAGTGTGTTAACAGTTAAGACTAAACACCGAACCTCTCGTTCATCCTTTCTGCCCTCACCTCTCTGTGCTGTTCCTTCCTCACTGTGCTATTTTGTGTCTGGCTCAGGGACCATTTATAGGCCATGGGAAACAACACATATTTATAGTATGTGGGCTGATTACCATCTTAATCAGGTTAAAGTTGCTACGTCACTTTAATTCAAGCAAGAAAATGCAAAGTTAGATGCCTAAAGTAAATACCGAAGACCCAAATTGTTTAGGGAGAAGACCAAAATAAATCCTGACAAAACCCGGCTCCTCCAAAAGGGAGTTAAGATTTTAGAGATTCCACACTACTAATGTGAGCACACACTGCTTTTGCAAAGTGCTTTTATAGAAATGTTTGAAATTTGCCTGCTGTGGAATGTTTGTGAGTAGCAGGGGAGTGTCAGTTCTCTAGCCTTTAAGAGTAAATACCAGAAGGAGGATAAAGAAAGGCCACTAAAGGCAATTGGCATTTGCCGTTTGGTTGTGACCATTGGCTTGGAGAAATTTATTTTCATCAGTAGACTCTGAATTCATTGAAATGAGACGGAACCATTTCCGTTCCCAAGAGATGTCTTAATTGAGTCCAAGGGCCAGTATAGTCTGGTCTAGATGTGAGACCACAAGACTCATAGACAACCTGGCAGAAGAAATGCTGCAGCTGTATGTGCTTTGTATCACTGACAAAAGAACTAAGTGAGTGCTTGGGAGTCTCGGTTTTGTAATGTTTCTGTTTTAAATTTATTGTACAACCTTGGACAATCACGTCATTGCTCTAAGTCTTGGCATTCCCATCTGTGAAATTATGGGGCTGGACCAGGTGGTCTTCGGTATTCCTTCCAGATCCAAACTATTGTGATTCTAATGGCGTGGCTCTAGGTTCTTTTGATTTCTCAGAAGGGAAATGCTGGAAACAGGAGAGGAAACAAAGGAATGCTTTGTGCCTTGGGCATTCATACCTCTAATACTGGCACACACACATTAAAGAAAAGAAAACAAAAACAATCTAAGTGGGCGGTAATGCTAGTAATTAGATTAGTTAGAATAGAAGACTGAGTGCATGCTTCTTGTGAATATTCCTCAGAGGGCTCATGGTTATGAGCCAGTGCTGTTTCTCTGTAAGAATCCTAACAGATACATTACCCCAGCTCCTTTGTCAGGAACTCTCACAACGCAGATACCAACCTTAGACCCAGTAAGGAAGCACACAGGTATCTGTCTTCAAATAGCTACCAAATGGAAAGAAGCGCCAAGTGCTTGCATGAAGAAATTTACAGTACATTGTGTCCACTTTCACCTTCTGATTCTATAAAGCTAATGGTGACTGCTCTTAGAGACTCCCTCTGCATCCAAGATTGATGCAGAATAATGTGTCAGGTTCTTTCAGCTAATAAAGCAGAACAATTTCTTGAATGAAGCAGAGGACAGAGAAGAGAAAGTATGGCAGACTCAGTAAGTCCCCAGGATGTTTGTTTTTTAAATTTTTATTTTTTTAATGTTTATTTTTGAGAGAGAGCTCATCTGCAAGTTGGGAAGGGGCAGAGAGAGGGTGGGGAACAGGATCTGAAGCAGGCTCTGTGCTGACAGCAGAAAGCCCTATCTGGGGCTCAACTCATGAACGGTGAGATCATGACCTCAGCCCAAGTCGATGCTCAACCGACTGAGCCACCCAGGCACCCACTAGGATGTTTTTAAAACACACAATTTCAGCCAGGGTCTCAAATGTATCAGTTCTGGGATTGCAGAGGTGTTATATCACATATCATATGTTATCTATTTCATATATTCGTATATTATGTATTTTAAATATGTGTGGTTTTAGAATGTGCATGGATTTTTTCATTATTGATCTTTAGAAGCAGTAGTATTCCTAGTTATGTTTAGAATGCTTTTAAGTATAATAGTTTTTATATCTTTCATTTAATCATGTAGTTAAATCATCAACTTAGTCATGATGCTATAAACTTTAAAATCCCTTAGGGGTACCCAGATGGCTCGGTTGAGCACCCCACTCTTGATTTCAGCTACTGTTGTGATCCCAGAGTTGTGGGATGGAGCCCCACATCTGGCTCCGTGCTGAGCATGGAGCCTGCTTAGGACTTTTCTCTCTCTCTCTACCCCCCTCTCTCCCTCTCCCTGTCCCTCCCTTCCTCTGCCCCTCTCCCCAGCTCACACACTTTAAACTTAAAAAAAAAATCACTTACAGGAGGTTCACAGTTTTAAGCAAATCTTCAAGGGTAGGGGCGTGGTAGCCCGTTAAGGATATTGATGCATTATCATTGACTAACTTAGCATTCTAGAATGATATGTGTTATATAGGAATTGAAAGCATATCTTTCCAGTGGTTTTATCCAGAGTTGCTGTAATTAACCCAGAAAATGTAAGATGGAAGCTACCAAGAAAGAAGATAAGAAATTGAGAGTATGGAGTTAAGGAAAACCCAGATAGATTTTCCCTTTCATTTTTATTTTATTTATTATTTTTTTAATTTTTTTTTTTTTGATAGAGGCAGACTACAAGTGGGGGAGGGGCAGAGAGAGAGGGAGACACAGAATCTGAAGCAGGTTCCAGGCTCAGAGCTGTCAGCACAAAGCTCCTTGCGGGGCTCAAACCCATGAACTGTGAGATCATGACCTGAGCCGAAGTCAATCACTTAACTGACTGAGCCACCCAGGCAGCCCTGGATTTTCCCTTTCAAAGCAAGGATTGTATTTCTTTTTGTATGTATATGGGTGAGTCGAACATTAAGTTACATGTACTTTAAGAATTTGAAAGGTACTTTTTACATCACTTCATTGAACTCCTCTGTGGCTTTATCAACTTTCCTAATTCTTCACATTCTTCTGTTAGTAAAATAGAGAACATTATTTATATCTTACATTCTTCTAATGCATGTTGTGAGTTAATATTTATATGGAACTATTTGAGCTTAAAATTGTCTCTGAAGGCTAAGAAAGTGTGACAATAATGCCTGTTATTAAGGCAAAGGAAAAGATTACATTTGGGAGCCCCATAGCCTTAAATCATCCATTTCCTAATCATAATCTTGGAATCAGTCAAAAAAAAAAAAAAAAAAAACAGGTCTGTCATCTCACAAATGAAATATTAGCTTACTGTATTTTGTTCTCTTTTGCAAATCATTGACTATATTTAATTAAAAAGAAAATATGGAACTGCTTGATGATATAGTCAGAACTGGTTTTCTTTTTTGCAGGGAGACAGGTCAAAACTGGCCGATATTTGATATATTTTTTTTAACCTCAGATCTATCTTTAATAAGTCCAAGAATCCTGGGGTGCCTGGGTGGCTCAGTCAGTTAGGTGTCCGACTTTGGCTCAGGTCATGTTTTCACGGCTCGTGGTTTGTGGTTTGAGCCGCACATTGGGCTCTGTGCTGATAGCTCAGAGCCTGGAGCTTGCTTCCAATTCTGTGTCTCCCTCTCTCAGGCCCTCCCCCACTCACACTCTGTCTCAGTCTCTCTCTCTCAAAAATAAACATTAAATTTTTTTTAAATAAAAAAAATAAGTCCAAGAATCCTAAAATCCTAACATGTAACTCTTTGAACAAATTAATGAAAAGATAGAAGTCTGAATTGTACAGTTTTTCCCAAGAAAATTATTGCAAGAATGAATAATGAATGAAATACAACTTATAAGATGTTTAGA
The DNA here is from genome assembly GCF_046562875.1 of Panthera onca. Classification (NCBI taxonomy): domain Eukaryota; kingdom Metazoa; phylum Chordata; class Mammalia; order Carnivora; family Felidae; genus Panthera; species Panthera onca. The sequence goes on along the minus strand of NC_138345.1, from coordinate 110,325,655 downwards.
GATGTGTTTTTCAGCAGTGTAGTACAGAAATTTCGTATTGGCTATTGATGAATTCATGTTAAAGGGGCAGATTTGGCTAAGATTAGATTGTTGGATTGCCATGATTTCACTGTAAGAAATTACAAGTTTAGGCTTGAGGATTTTCCTGGAAAAAGTTGATTGCCTCAGCTGTTGATTAGGTATGTGGACAGAACGTGGGTGGCCATGAGGGAGTCGTCATAGCTAAATGAGAACTTGAATGCATAATGCAAACCTAGAGTTCAGCTGAAAATAGAGATAAACAGAAGTGGTAGCAATAAGCACCCCCAGAGTTCCCAGGTTTAAATATAAGAAACCTATAAACAATTTTTTTTCTACTTTAACCACAAAAAAGAAAAAAACCTCACTTAAGGCAAAGATTGCAGAAACTAAATGAATACCTTATTTCAGATTAAGGGAACTTGATTTTGGTTCTTCCACATCAGAAGATCTGAGGGGAAGGATAGGCAAGAATATTTATAAAGCGGAATAATGACAGAGTTTGAAGAGACCCAACACCTAAAATCTTCTTGCCACAGTAAAATTTGCACAATTACAACAGAATGAACTAATTGGGGAAGGCTTCCCTGCCCTATAAATACCCTTCAAACAGTATTTCCAGGATATGCTGTGTCCTGTATCCTAGGAAATGTGCCCCTTGCTGATAGGGCTGGCTATCTAAAAGGGAATTATCACTGCCTAAATGGTGGGAGACTTGGAGAGTGATTAAGCCCTGTAGGAAAGACTGACATCTTGGAAAAAGACGTGCGAATGATGTGAATGTGAACTTGCATGTGCTTGGGATAAGCACTGAGTAAACAAAACAAAGAATCCATTCTGAACATACTTTGGAAACACATAGTCTTTGAGAACTTGGTTGATGAGTTGAGTGAAATGGCCTAATTGAACTAATTCCCATTTGGGGGTTTGTTTATTCTACTTTTCTGAAGCCAGAGCCAACACTCCTGAAAGTTTTGAATGTCATTTAGTGCTTCCAGGAATTGGGGCTTACCATTCTGTAGATAAACCAGTCTCCTTTTTAGCTGTGTTCTATTAATTAAAACTGTTCTGTTAAATGAATAGATGGCCCCCAAATATCCTAATTTAGGATAAATTACTTGGCCTTCCCTTAGAGATATTCTGCTGGTAGAAATCGGATTTAGTGGTTTGATTCATTTTATGTGGCATCAGTTACTCCCTGTGATTATAATATATTTATTACAGCAGAAGTTATTTTAAATAATTTAGGATCACGTAAGCTATGGCAATTGTAGCCATTCCCAATCTTTTTTCCCTCACTTGTTACATTTTAGCAGATTAAAGAAAAAAAATCAGAGCTTCTACTTAAAAGATCCTTGTGAGAAAACATAACATTAAAATACAGAATATATATGAACTTAAGTAATTATTTTAAGTAATGCCGCACTAATTTAAAAAATCCTGAAATCCATTTTAATGTATCAAGGAGGTTTTTTTCCTAATAATCTAAACCTCTACTGGCCCAGAACCATTCATAGCCAAGGTTGGGAAACTATGCCCTGTAGGTCAGATCCAGTCTGTACCTGGTTTTATATGGCCAGCTAACTGAGATTAGTTTTTACAGATGGACATTTGTGGTCTGTTTGATAATAGAGAATGCTGTGAGGCCCAACCACACCAAATGCTGACCCAAAATAAAGAATTCCATTAATTTTATTGGTAGACCTGTACTAAAAAAGATTAAATTTGGTTATTATGCAAAAGAAATTATATTCAATTATATTTTCTGTAATAAAAGTTTTGTAGAAATTTTCTTTCTATATATGTACCTGCATAATATCCTTTATTTTTGCCTCTTAGCATGCCAAGTCTAACATATTATCTGGCTCTTTACATAAAGTATAGATCCCTGACAGAGTAATTTTTTTCTCATGTATTTTTTTCTTCACTCATGCATCTGTTCAGCAAATAATTTCTGAGCAACTTTCACATGCCAGACACAGTTCTAGGCCATAGGGACACCATGGGGAACAAGCTTTTATAAAAAAAAAAAAAAACTGCCTTCATAAAACTTACAAATTATGTACATTATCTCCCCATAACTACCTTGTTCCATTATTCCCATTCCCATCCAAGAGAGGTTCAGAGAATTTACGTGGCTTGCCTGGAGTTTCTCAGCCCAAAACAAACCCAGTTATACCTGACTCTTAAGATTTGAGCTTCTAACCAATGGGCAGAGCTAGCATCATGGGCAGGACTCTGTGCTTGGTTTAATGCTTTACTGTCACCATCTTGTAATTAGTCAGCTTTGAACAACTTTTTGAACAATAAATGTATTTTCATTTTGTCCTTGGACCCACAAGTTATGTGGCTGGTCCTGCTGCTAAGGCAAAAGTGCTTCTCTCTCAGACCACATTCCTGCCATGATTGTTGTTTGATTTTTAAAGACCCACATGAATTTATGTGTAGAGAAACCTTGAAATCTATCAAGCAGTTTGGAAAAACAGGCTATTTTTAATCCATTGCTTATTATTTCAGTTCACCAAAAGACTGCAAGTTCCTTGAAGTCTAGGGCTCTCTCCTACAGTTTTGTTTTTTTTTTTTTAACTCCTTCTGTGCTAAAGCTTTTCTAAGAACAGTGAGTAAACTTGTCAAGGGTAAGACTTGGCTCTGTCTTAGTTTACTTCCATACGAGAGCAATATTGTTCATCATCAATATTGGCTCTGATCTTTATTAATTTGCAAATTTTGAAACCGATGTTAAATCTGAGGTAAACAAAACATCTGACCTGTTCTGATATAAGGAAATTCTTTATCCCGCAGTGACTAAAACATTGATGTCTTTGAGGGGTGACTGACCATAGAGATTTTATCTTCCTTTCTTTCAATTTCTTTCAGCCTAGTCATTGTTGGATAAGCGTGATGGTGGAACAGTTGTCAGTCAGCTTGACTGATCTTCTGGACAAGTTTTCAAATATTTCTGAAGGCTTGAGTAATTATTCTATCATAGACAAACTTGTGAAAATAGTGGATGACCTTGTGGAGTGCGTGGAAGGACACTCATCTGAGGTAACTTTGTATTCCCTGGGATTCCTTTTTTACTACTTTTCTCCAAAACCTATGCCCTTTGGCAGTGGCAAGAGTGGGGTTGTCTCTATTTGTGAAGTTTTTAATTTAAAGACTTTTAATTAAAAATTCTTTTCAGATGAGCACAGTGAATAGGTGTTTGTAGTTACCCTGCAATGCTGAAATCTACATTAAGGCTTAAATGTTGTTACTTAACATAAAAATAAAATTTATTCACACCTCAACGTAAGAAAAAAAAAAACACCTTTATTTCAGAAGGTAGTGAAGTCCTTCTAACCTACCTATTAGGTTACAAATGTTCATTTATCTTTAAATGGAAAATTACCTATAATGAACACTCTTACTTAACCTTTTATCCATAGTAATCCTGTCACAATAATGAAGTGCATTTTCACATCTCCAGTCCAGGGCATTTGATGATTCGTTGTCACCAGCCTCAGAATGTGGTCATGGCAGTGTTTTCAGATCTAAGTATATTGAAGAGGCAGAGTACAGAGATTAAAAATGAGGTGTTAGGGTTCAAATCCTGACTCTGTCACTAATTAGCTTTGCGAACTTAACCTCTCTGTGCTCACTTTCTTTATGCCTAAAATGAGGACAATGACAGGGTGCATCTCACGGAATTGACATTGGATGATTTCTGATTAATGCCTTAGTACCATGTCCGTCAAAATAAATCCTAATAAATATTTCTTATTCTTATTTGAGAACACCTCATCTATAATAAGATAGGTCTTGGGAGGCCTGCTTTGGCATAGAGTTTACAGTTCAGGGTTTATCCTACAGGCCTTCTAGATGCTTAAATCTAAGGTTTTAAACATGGTTCTGTACTGTAAAACTCAAATACTACCTTCTCATCCATCTTCCAGTCACTCTTCAAGACCCAATGTCAGTCCCATTTGTGTTTCAAACTGAGAGTTCTTACCATACTAATAGCCTCCTCACTGTATTTCATCACTTCTATGCTTTACTTTCTAATTTCTGAATAGTGTGTCTTAAAATCTATAGCCTCTTAGAGTTAACGTGTCTTTTCATATTGTTAGTACAAATAGTGTTCTGAGGGCAATGATACAAGGTCAAGGACCCCAAAAGTAGGGCATATCAGGAACAGTGTCACGGAGGAAATAAGCTCCCATTGGAGCTTGAAAGATGGAGTTAGGTGCTAGGTAAATGGTGATGTCGAGAAGAGTACCCCAAACACTGGAGAATGTACACTTACTAATCATGGCACTTTGGCAAGAACCCAGCTGGTATTTCTCAATTTTTTTGGCGATTGAGTTAATCTATATAAAGCACTTAGAGTGGTATATAGCAAGTGCTACATAGGTGTTGTTATTACCTGCTTTTCTTTATAGGTAATCATGCATTTACAAATTCCTAAACTATAGTGTTAGTTTGCTTTCTTGGGGAACTTCTAGAAATTAATCATACTCTTTATTCTTTCATAACTTGGTTCTTTCACTTAGCATTGTTTATAACTTATATTCACTTTGATGCATACAGCTGAAACTCAGTTTTTTTCCTGCTTATAGAGTTGATTCAATATACCAATATTTATTAAACCACTCTTCTGTTGTTTGATGTAAGGGTTATAGAATACTGCTGCTAAGAACTTTCTTATATGTCTCCTGGTGCATATGTGCAAGAACTTCACTACAGTATTCACCTAGAAGTAGAATTGCTGGGTTACAAAGTGGACACATGTCCTACTTTACCAGAGGATATCCAATGTGCCAGTTTACATCATTCCACCAGTGTATGGGTTCCCTTTGTTCCATATTCTTGGCAATATTTAGTATCATCAGAATTGTTAATTTTGGGCTATTTGGAGAATGTGTTATGTAAGGGTATTTTTTTTTTTTGAGGAATAATTATTTTAAAGCATGTCTAGTCACCTTATTCATCCCCACCAGCACCCCATTCCTTTTATCTGGAGTTGAGCCCCAGACCTAACTGGATGGGATCACTACCTTGCAGTACCAATTGAATTATGTGTGTTAAAGCAGTTGTCTAAAAGTATCAATTTTACTTGAGTTTTTGGAGGACATGTTTATAATCTATTACCTTGACGTCAGTTAAATCTGTAAATTATCTGAAAAACACAATCCTTTTTTTTATTCTTCTAGAATGTAAAAAAATCATCTAAGAGCCCAGAACCCAGGCTTTTTACTCCTGAAGAATTCTTTAGAATTTTTAATAGATCCATTGATGCCTTCAAGGACTTGGAGATGGTGGCATCTAAAACTAGTGAATGTGTGGTTTCTTCAACATTAAGTCCCGAAAAAGGTAAGACATGTAAGCATTTCTAATTTAAATGTCAAAAGCAAGCTTGAATCTTGAATGTTTAGGTAAGAATCTACTTCTGACTCAAATATATGTGTAGCTAGAGAAAGATGTATGTGTATATGTGTAATACAAAGACCTATATCAATGGCATGAAAGAAATGATCAGTTAATTTGTTTGTTTTCAAGCCACAGCAACACTCCTCATTTTCAAATATAAGAATTGTGTGTGAGTAAACAATATAGGAATTAGTCACTCATATTTTTTATCTGGTCTTTGCTAGCATTGTGCAAGTATATTATTCTTCACCTCCACTCTTCTTAATGTACCCTTTTCAAATCTTTTCCTTAAGGTCTGCCTCTGGGTCATGAATTCTGATCTTCAGTAGTTACTCTGTATTAAGAACCTTTTTTCCCACTGGGTCCCAGTATTACAAAATCTAATTTCATTGCTTTTTCTGTTTTGTTTTGTTTTGTTTTGTTTTTTGTTTTGAAGACCAATTACCAACAATTTGTGTTACTCATACTTATTAACCTATGTAAGCAATGAATCCTTGTTCTATAACGTGATTGTGGTGCATTTAATAAAAATAGAACAGGACTCGGTATGAAATAAATAGGATCTTAATAATCAAGATTTGGGAAGCAGACCTAGAAAATATTCTGGTATTGCACTTCAGGCTTTTGCGGACTCTGTAATTCATTAAATCGCCATGCAACACTGACACATTATTGCTTTCTATTTAGATTCCAGGGTCAGTGTCACAAAACCATTTATGTTACCCCCTGTTGCAGCCAGCTCCCTTAGGAATGACAGCAGTAGCAGTAATAGTAAGTACATATATCTGATTTAATGCATGCATGACTCCAGTTAGCATCTATAGGAGTATTGCATGGGCTTTAAAGGAAATTTCTGCAATTACTACTATTAATACTGTTCTGTTACTGTTCTTCCTGTTATGGTCTTCCTCAGAATTAAATATTAGGCTTGTATAAGTGGGTTTCCCTATAACTGGAAATAATTTTTAGAGAATTGGGTCAAAATCTTCTAAAATTATTTTACATAAGGCGTGTAATTAATTTTAGATACTTTTAAGCTTTATTCATTGTCAACTTACATTTTTATGTGAAATTTGCCTGACAAAAATGGAATTTAAAAATTGAAAGTACAAATGTTGGTTATATAGAATTCCAAGGATATTTTCAGTTTTGTTTATATTTACTATTCACAGTATTTACTATTGTGTGTTTGTACATTTGATGATTTTATTTTACTATAAAATTATTTTAGAGGAGAATATGCTGCTTTGCCTGAAATTTCTTTCCTTTTAACCAAGAACCCAATTTTGTGCAAGTCTAATGTCCTCTTTTCAAATACAGGCAAGGTCATTATAAAGATCATTGGGTTTTACTAAATATTCTGATCCTCTAGTTTCACGGAAGCTGTAGGAGGAAGAACTTCATCCTGTGATCTTAGCTAAGAAAATCATCCCTCAAAACTTCGTAATGGGGCACTGTCATATGATCAGGGACATAGAAGAACTACCTGTAAATAAGAGTAATCAATTTAGTACCAATCCACCATAACAAATCTGCAATTCAGAAAAATTTTAAAAACCTCTAAAATCCATTTGTTTAGGAATTTTGGCCACCAAAACTGGACCTGACCCGTGATAAGGCTACTTATATATAGTATTTTTCCTTCCAAAAGTGAATATTTCTTGATTTCACTACAGAAATACTGTGTTTGATTACAGTGTGCTACCCAGACCTCAATGAGGATATTATATACAATATTTGTAAGACAGAACTTTGTAAAATCTGAAATTTTGAATTACATAACACGTCAGATCTGAAAAGTTTTAAGAACGGACTACATGGGTTAAGATCTCTACTACCAATTTTATTAATCTTTTCAAAGATGCAACTTTTAGCTTCTTAGTTTATATTATGTCATTTTTTTTTTAATTTTTTTAATGTTTATTTTTGAGAGAGAGAGCACGAGTGGGGGAGGGACAGAGAGAGAGGGAGACACAGAATCCGAAGCAAGCTCCAGGCTGAGCTGTCAGCACAGAGCCTGATGCGGGGCTCGAACCCATGAACCGTGAGATCATGACCTGTGCCGAAGTCAGATGCTCCACCGACTGAGCCACCCAGGCGCCCCTATTTCATTGATTTCTAATCTTTCTTATTTCCTTTTACTTGGGGTTGAGTTTGTTCAGCTTACTTCTAGTTTTCTTCAAGTAGAAAAATCTAATCATTGATTTTTAAACCATTCTAATTTTCTAATATAAGCACTTAAAGGTATAAGTTTTCTTGTAAACAACTTTAGTTGCATCCCATACACTTTGATATATTGTGTTTCCATCATTTCCTCAAAAATATTTTTTAATTATCCATGTGATTTATTCTGTGATTAATGGGTAATATTAAAATGGTTCCTTGATGTCTAAACATATGTGGTTCTTCTGGGTACCTTACTGGTTTCTAAATTTTGTTGTCAGAAAACATACACTGTAATCTTTCAAAATTTATTGAGACTTATTTTATGTGTATCATTCAAATACGGAGTGTAGCATTCTCAAATTTGATCAAAATGGTTATAGTGTTCAGATCTTCAATATCTTTATTACATTTTTTTGTCTAATTTTTTATCAATTACTGAGGGGTATTAAAAATCTTAAGATTGTGGATTTGGCCATTTGTCCTTTTGGTTATGAGTTTTTCACTTCATATATTTTGAAGCTGTATTATTAGGTGGTTATATTGATTATTATTATGGGTTCCCTGATTAACAGACCTTTATATTGTTACTGAAATATTCCTCATTACCTCTGCTAGTATTCTGTCTTGAAGTGTATTTTATCTGCATTAGTAGAGCCAGTTTTTCTTATCCTTACTTTTTTCATGGTATATTTTTTTCTTTCCAATCTATTGTCTTTATTTTTAAAGTACATCTCTGGTAGACAGTATATAGTTGGGCCTTGCTATTTTAGCAAGTCTTTGACTTTTAATTGGAGTGTTTAATCCATTTATATTTAATACAGTTATTATATTATTATTATTATTATTATTATCATCATATCAACATATGGTTGGATTTGGGTCTACCATTTTGTTTCCTATTTGCCTCATTTCTTTATTTCTCCTTTCCAGGTTGATTTTGGGTTAATTTTTTTTAATTATTTTGTTTTCAATAAAATTTAAAATTTATTATTTTGTGGTTGTTTTAGGAGTTACAATATATATCTTAACTTGAAATGTTCTACTTAGTTAATATTAGAGCACCAAGAAAAAAATAGGAGAAATATCTTTTGTGCTACATAGTATATTTAATCACACACGTGCCAATAACACATATATTAGGTAGTTTAATATTATCTCAGATGTTAGAGGTTTTGTTCATTGTTTTCCCTTGCCCCGATCTCTTTTCTCTATTCATCAAAATGTATAATTTCTACTTACCTGTTTTCACGTTCCCTGACTCTTCTGCCATTTGTAAGCTGCTAAATTTTTCATCCAGTACATTTTTATTTTTTGCTATTTTTAATTTTTTTATAGAAGTTTAATTCATACAAAATTGAGGAGAAGGTACAGAGATTTCCCACACCCTCCCTGCCCCCACACATGTGCAGCCTCTATTATCAGCATCCCCCTCCCCCCCCCCCCACCAGAGGTAACTTTGTTACAACTGATGAACTTACATGGACACATCATAATCATTGGAAGTGCATATTTTACATAGGGTTCACTCTTGGTGCTGTACATTCTTTGCGTTTGGATCTAGTGCATTTTTTTCATTTCTAAGTCTGTATTTTGCATTCTAGAATTTCCATTTGATTCTTATTTTCCTGCTGAGATTTGCATTCTGCATATTCATTATGATAATATTTTCTTTTTTGGCCCCTGGAACCATGGAACAGGATGGGGTTGAACCACATGGGTCCACTTATACATGGATTTTTTACAGAACTATAAATGTATTTTCTCTTATGATTTTCTTAATATTTTTTCTCTGGATTACTTTATTGTGAGAATACAGGATAGATATACAAAATATGTGTTAATCGATTGTTTGTTATTGGTAAGGCTTCCAGTTAGCAGGCTATTAGTAGTTAAGTTTTGGGGGAGTCAAAAGTTATATATAGATTTCAACTGTGCAAGGGGGTCATGCCCCTACCCCCACATTGTTCAAGTGCCAACTGTAGTTAATAAAGCTCTAAAAGTTCTTGTCTCCTAATCTCACCATGTAGGTCATCTCAGGGTTATTGTATATTGACTGCTTTTTTCTCCTGATTATGGGTCACATTTCCCTTTAAATAACTAGTAATTTTTTTAATATATGCTGGATATTATGGATACTATGTTTTTGAGAAAGCAGATTTTGTTTCATTCCTTTAGAGACTTTTGAGTTTTGTTCAGGTAGGCAGTTCAATTACTGGCAGACTATTTTCCTTGTCAGTCTTGTTTTTAAGCTTTCATGGAGGAAAGAGGGAGAGTAGCCTTATTTCTAAGGCGTGAAATTTCTGAGATATTGAGTGCTTAGAAAATCTCTCCATTCTTGCTTGTCAGAGCTCCTTTGTCTCTGAATGCCAAGGTCATAGCTTCCCAGGTGTTGTTTATTGCCAGGTTTTGTGAAGTCTCTTTCTGTCCATGTACAGTTTATTTCTTAACTGGTGACTTAAGGAGATTCCTCCAGAGATTTCTTTTCAGCCCCGCTCCTTTCCCACAAATAAACCTGCCCCACAAACTGTGGCCACTGCATCCCTGAACTTCAGTCTCTGATACCCTATCTCAAGTGAGACCGTTGAACTTTCCTTGGGCTCTATCTTCCATACCTCCTAGCTAGAAAATGAAGACAATCGTGGGACTCACCATGTGTGCTTTTACTCTCTTAGGGAATACATTCTTGTGCTATCTGTTGGCTAATGTCTGAAAGTAACTGCCGCCTATAATCTGTCTATGATAATAACTATTTAGGTTGGGAGGGCTAATCTGCTATTATCATGGTTGGAAACAAAAGTCTTTTCTACTTACCTCAAAAAACAACTGAATATAAAACACCTATTCAGTCCTGTGCCTCTGAGTCTGAAGGTATTTTTTAAATTACAGAATGAATGGTCAGTGTTCTTTTTTGTTTTGCTTTTTCTTTTTTGTAAAAAATATGGATCTTGCATAATTTGCTGCTGTCAGATGTCACTCATCAATATAGCACTTAGATAGCCATGCACAAAGACTAGCTCTTGTAGAGCTTACATCTTTCTAAAAGACACATACATACATAAAATACTCATAGTATTTTATCATATATACCATGTATGGATTACAATATGTATCATAATAGAAGTATGTAAGTGTTTTTAGTTGTAGCATAAAGGAGGTAAGACTTTTGGGGGGAATATGGCCAGAGAAATTTGAAGTGATCACACTAGTTTTCAGGATAAGAATCAAAAAGTGGCCATGCTAGCCGGAAGACCAAAGTCTATGAAGGAGTCCTGAGAGATGAGTGTCCTCTCATATCTTGTATTATCCCATGATTCTCCCTTATAAAAGTGTTCAAGTTACCCAAAAGGAATTGGGTTTTCACAGTAAAAGTAATTAACTTTATATACCAAGCTAAAAGGATGTTTAAGATCCTTGCAGACAGTATTTGAGAAGAATATTGGAAGAAATTCTTACTTTGACATTACCTTATACATCTTCTAAAAAGAGAGTCTTTGAGTCAGACCTCCTGGGCTTATATCCCAGCATTAGCCCTTGGATAACTGTGTGACCTTGGGTGAGTTACTTAATTTCTCTGGACTTGCCAGTCAAATGAAGGATAATAATACCTCCTTCAGAAGGTTTCTGTGAGGTTTTAAATGTGTTAAGACACATGAACTTGGAGCCTTGCCTGTGAGAAGTAAGGGCAGTATTTTCAGAAGTACCAAATAAAAGCTGTGCTATCTATGCATGGGGCGCCTAGGTGGCTCAAGTCTTGATCTCACAGCTCGTGAGTTCAAGCCTCGCATCAGGCTCTGTGCTGACAGCTCAGAGCCTGGGCCTGCTTCAGATTCTGTGTCTCCCTCTCTCTCTCTCTCTGTCCCTAACCCACTCTCATTCTGTCTCTGTCTCTCTCAAAAATAAATAAACATTAAAAAAAAAAAAAAAAGCTGTGCTCTCTAGTTAACAGGTTTACAACCTATTGGAAATAAGTACGGACCCCCCCCCCCACACACACACACAATGGAAACCCAAACCCTTAGACATTTCACTTCCTGGTTCTTCTTACCCTCTCTGTTTTTCAGGCTTTGCAATGAGCATGTGCCAAAGAGCAAAGGGAGGAGGGACTGAAAGTCTCTGTGTCACCTCAGGGAATGTACATTTGTTCCAGTCAGACTGCTTTCTGCTTGACATGGGCCATAGGCATTGTCTGTGTCCCAGGCGGTAACCTCTATTACTCAGCCAATGAGGAACCAGAGGAAGGACTTGCATGCTAGGAAAAAAATGGTTTGCCGCAACTTCCCTGAGCGTGCCTGTCCCTCAGACACCCAGTCTTGCAAGAACGTTGATTAAAGCCTCACTTCACTATGCTCCGAGTCTCCATGTCCCTCCTTTGATTGGGCCAGTGGGCTTATTTCTCACAATGCCTTATGTATGTGTTCATCATTAATTGTTAGAATTGTCAGATACACCAAGCCTGTGGGTCAGTAAATGTGGCAAGCCTACAGTGAGCTTTGAATCTGAATCATGGAGGGAGACTGAGCTACAGGTTTTCTAAGCACCAAGAGATCCATGTTCACAGACATGGTGATGCCCATAAGCAGAATCATTCGAAATAGTAGTTCAGCAAAATTGTAGCGCAGTTTTTTGTGTCCTGTGTTTGAACAGATGTTGTGTGTTATTAGTCAAACCAAACAAATCAGTTCCCATAAATTTTGGACAATGGACCCTTTTCATAATAACAAGAGAACCATTATAACAACAACCCAGGGATTTGGGATTACTCAAATCCTGTCCAGATGAGCCCCCTTACCTCACAAGTTTTCTGGAACAATCTTTACTAAAAGCAAAGCCTTGTTACTAGCTTGGGCTTTGACCCCAGACACCCACCATATGGGCCTTGAGGCAGACAGTTCAAATCTCATTGATCCCACATAGATAGCAGCAATAGAAATTCTTGGGAGCCAAACTATGAAGGTGTGAACAAGCCTTTTCTTACAACATCCTTTTTCTTTCTCTGCAAGAGGGATGGCAGTATCAGTGGAGAGAACCAAAGGCTGGCTCTTAAGCTCTTTGCATTAATGAGAAATAACAAAAGCAAGGTAACATTGACCCCATAAGAAGGTGAAGCTCTCAGTTCTCCTGGTCCCTTTCTCCTCCCAGTCTTTACCAGGCCCCTCCCTCCGGCAAGTGGATTGCTTCTATGTCTTAGATGCTAAGACTTTGGGGCCAAAGTCCTGGAGCAGGGAGGGGAAGGACTTTTAAAATGGTTAAAAAGTCACAATACTCTGGAAGCGTGAGGTGAGTTCTCTTTAATTAGATCTCTCCTCCAGCATGGCTTTGTTTGGAACACCTTCTTTAGGGGCCGTCCTACCTGAGAAAGATTGTGAGTGGGGAATCCCAGGATGCCTCTTTCTCTAGTAGCCTGCTTCTGCTTGTTGCTGTAGTGGGCCTGGTCCTTCCTGTGGTCTGAAGGGCTCAATTCAAGATTTGGCTTTTTGAAAGAAGGGGAAAAACAGGGTGTTTGGCTGCCTTGATTCCAGGGCATCTGGCTACCCAAACATACGTAATGGAATTTTCCATAGCACCATCCTGGCTCATTAGTTTTCCATTGAAGTCGGGGGACAAAAATATCAGAAGCTTCCTCTGTTCTCTCTGTATACCTTCATTAGGGGATCCCTCCAGGACATCACCTGGTCAAATCTGTCATAACTACACAGCAGTCCCAATAGACACTGTGGGCCATAGCAGAGTGGCCCCCTGGGAGAAATCAAACTTGTTACTGGAATGCAACCACAAATAGCCAAGTTATTTACAGACAGTGATATTAAAATGCCTAAAATGGCAAAAATTGCTTATAACTCTGAATCCATTTTCTGAGAGAAAACTCTTTTATAAATGGTAGTCAAATCCCAGGCTAGTACACATAATCTTCTGTAACCCTTAAAATAGCTATATTATCATAATGACAGTAGTACTACTTCAATTCTACCAAATCCCATTTTGTAACTCTGGCTTACTTTGCTGAAAGAATTCATGTTGAACTCCACTTTAAAACTCCTGAAACTTCTTTCCCATGGGGCTGTAGGATGGGGGGTGGGCCAGAAGATACAGTAGTTGAGTCTTAAGGAAGTGATTCAGGATGGATGACCCCACTTCCCTATCCAGATAGTCTCCCTGTTCCTTATGTGTAAGGGGTACCCATGACTCACTAACCCTCCCCTTAACACACACACACACACACACACACACACACACACACACACACAGGAACTTCCTATTAGAGCCTTTGGGAAACAGGAATCCTAGAATTGAACTTCCTGCTCCCAGTTTACAAATGGTGGGGAAATGGGCAATTCCTGTTCTCCCTGCAGTAGATCGCATTTGTTTCTTGCCTCTCAGGTTAAATCTGTAAGTTCATTTTCTCCTTATAAATGTTTATACACGTAACAGTGGTTTGGTTCTTTTACATTATATACTTTAGGTACTTAATATGTTAAATAGGTGACCGTAGGCTGACCCAGTAACCCAGATCTCGCGCAATATTATAGCCCCAAATGGTCACTTTACCTTGGATTAGTTTACATTTTGTTCTTATAATTGCTGAAAATGTATAAAACTTTTCAGGTTTGACTCTCACCAGTTGGCATGTGTGTCCGTGTGTTCTAACAGCTAAGCTGTTCCTTGTAAGGAGATACAGGAGAAGAGACCCTTGTGGGAGATGTGTTTTGTTTAATTCATCGATCATTCTGCCAAGCAGGATCAAAGCCGAGGAGGACCAATTTAATCTCACACGTTTTCTCTCTCGCGCTGTTACTTTATTTAGAGTAAGCAATGAGAGGACACTGGTTCTTTCAACCATTCTTAGTGTTTGGTACTCTGGGGCTTTCCAATGTAAGTCTGAAAAATTAAACCTTTAGTCCTTAGCACCGTGTTGGGCATTCTCTGGCGTGCAGTAAATGTATACCGGAGATGTGGTGAGGCAATGCCATGACTCTGAGGGTGAGGTACCTAAAAGGACCCTAACCACAAAGTATATTTAATGACTTAATATATGCAGCAGGCCAAACAGCATAATGCATACCGACCTTGATCCAGAATGCAACACGTCCTCTAAAATTTCTTGGCAAGATGTCACGAGTGAAAAAGTGAAAAGGTTTTAGATTTCCTTGATAGTATAAATAATTTTTAGGAAAATGTCGTCTGTGGTCCATATGTGTCAACATTAACCAAGTCAGATAACCTTCTGTGGGTTTTCTTTTCTTTTTCCTCGTACGTATTTTGGAGACGACACGGACTTGTATTGCTGTCCCAAAACAAGGCTCAGCAGAAAAACCAGTTTTCCAAATATTCCAAACAGAGATAGGTCAAGAGTACATTATGGCAACAGGTGGGGCCAACCACACACAGCATGAGAGCAAACCACTAGCATGGATATGCCGTGTTCACCACTGTACTGTTTTCCTTACAGGGAAGGCCACAAATCCCATAGAAGACTCCAGCATACAATGGGCAGTCATGGCATTACCAGCGTGCTTTTCTCTTGTAATCGGATTTGCTTTTGGAGCCTTCTACTGGAAGGTAAGGGTTGCTACTCTTTTTATTTCTTGATCAAAACTTAACTTCAGATGTGTATTTGCTCATACTACATTTACATAAATGATTAACAAGCCACCCCTTTTCTGAGAAAAGATCCTACCTTAATTTAGTCTCAATAAAATCTAAATCTTAAGGCTTTGCCCTCATTCCTTATCATGCTTTGGAGAAAACCCCTCTATCTGAAAATGTATATCTAAAGGGCTCCTGTGTGGCTCAGTCGGTAAAACATCCGACTTTGGCTCAGGTCGTGATCTCATGGCCCTTGAGTTCGAGCCCCGCGTCAGACTCTGTACTGACAGCTCAGAGCCTGGAGCCTGCTTAGGATTCTGTGTCCCTCTCTCTGTCTTTCTGCTCCTCCCCTGTTCACACTCTGCCACTCTGCCTCTCTGCCCCTCCCTCCCTCCCTCCCTCCCTCCCTCCCTCTCTCTCTCTCTCTCTCTCTCTCAAGAATAAAGAAATGTTAAAAAAAATTGTTTTTAAATGTACACCTAAGAAATGATAACTGGTTTTAATAGCTTGAACTAAATGTAAAAAGGAAGAAATAGACTGAAAAACATATGATGCACTTAAAGCCAAACAGAAATGTCATTTGTATTATCTGCTATTTTGGATTTTTCTTCTTTTGTTCTCTTCTTACAGAAACCTCAGATTTTAAAATGTGCTAAATCATTACGATTCAACTTTTTGAAATGTCTTTTGAATTTGATTACCATTTAAATCTTTCTGTTTCTTCGTTGCTTTTTCACCTCCAGCACCCTGAAAATGTTAAGTCGCTAATACGGTACATTTTTCATAACTTTTTATTGTAGAAATATTTTACATGCTACATGCTGGGAAACAAAACCCTGATGTTGGAGTTATTGACATAAAGATCAAAGTAGAGACCATTTACCTCTTGAATATTATACTGTCCGTTGATGTTTCTACAATCTATGTCCTTGTTCTTTTCCCAGAAGAAACAACCGAATCTCACAAGGACAGTTGAAAATATACAGATTAACGAAGAGGATAATGAGATAAGGTATTTTGTTTTGCTAAATATGTGCATAAGTAGGCTTGACATTGCCATTTCACTTGCCCTGCACGTGCTTATACATCTTTTAACAAGTTGTTTGCTCTCAGTGGTAGCTCCCAATGCATATCTGTCTTTATCCACACTTCCTACCTCTCACACTTGCTTCAGTCCTACATCTCTGCTTCCCTATAGAATATACCTTCACGTCGTCTTCGTGACTCCTCTTAAGGTATCAATAGTGGCTGTCTCAGCTCTATTTCTGTACTCAGCAGAATCTTGCTTAAACTGCCCGTCATGGGGCTCTGGAGGCACACTTGTGCATAATCTCCATCTCCACACTAGCAACCAGGACATGCTCATTCCTCTGTCTGTCTCTTAG
Organism: Panthera onca; assembly: GCF_046562875.1. NCBI lineage: Eukaryota > Metazoa > Chordata > Mammalia > Carnivora > Felidae > Panthera > Panthera onca. The sequence goes on along the minus strand of NC_138345.1, from coordinate 110,309,093 downwards.
CGCTTTGGAAACCGTCATCCTCTTTATCCACCCCTTTATGATGTCTTGACTGAGCTGCGGCAGAATCTTCCCCTTCGCCCTTCTAAACTCCACCTGCAACCCTGGTTCATAAGGTTACTTCCTAGTCAGGATACTTGAGTGACTTTTCTCTTGCATACTGTCAGGATACTTGAGTGACTTTTCTCTTGCATACTTCATGTATTTGACTTCCCTTACCCCATATTGCTCCAGCACTAGTACTTTGATTTACCCCCCGTTTATAGTTTTCATTTGGCATGTTACTTTCTCTTGTATCATGCCTTCGTGTATACAGATACACCTATGAAGTACAGATAGGCATGTTTAGTATGTGTATTTGCATATGCGAGAGAGAGAATTTTTTTAAACAACTTGGGGAAGACTGTGTTGAGGTCTTCCTTCTTCCCTTTAGAATTACTGATGAAGATAAACTTTCCACTCGGTTTTGCCATCTTTTGTTACTGTATTTACAGAAAAAAAAAAAAACTGCCTTTTACAATGCCCAGATCATGGTGTACCTCAGAATCTCTGTCCAAAAGCAAATAAGCATTTTTCTTGTTGTTTTTCAGTATGCTGCAAGAAAAAGAGAGAGAGTTTCAAGAGGTGTAATTGTGGCTTATATCAACACTGTTACTTTTGTGCCTTGGTAAGTTTTTAGAATTTAAGCTGAAAGATTAAGCAAGAACCCTACAGAATCTTAGATGCCAAAATTTAGAAACAAAATTTATTAAGTTGACTATTAAACTGATGTTGGTGTGGTAACTGAAGCTGTTACAATGAATTAGATGTGCACAATGCAGTCATGTGTGTTCTTACATTTTGAAAGGCAAACAGTGATTAGTCGTTCTGATTACTGGATTCATCCTGTGTGGAAGGGATACAAAAAATTAACAGCCAAGTGTTTACTATTTTTGAGGCCAGAAAATAAGTTAACCAATGGAAATAGAACAAATTAGGGCTAAAATAAGATAATATTAATAGAGGAAGTAAAAATAAGACTAATTTCAGTTAGGCGTGACTACCATAACGCAATAGAAAAAAGCAACTCATTTTTAGATGCTGTAAACAAGTGCATGCCACAAATCTTTCCTTGCTATCTTAAGGAAAAGGATAAATGATCAAAATAGCTTGTAAATCAGGAGAAGAAAGTTGTCAAGGTAAAGGGCCACCTGCCCCATGACTGTCCAGAGCCAGGATGCAGTAAACCTACACCAGAAACAGATACCTGATGTTCATACCTCCTCTCCTGTCTACTTTCACAGCTGCTGAGTGGCAGACCCTGGATTAGTGTGGGGGAGGGGGAGGGCACCCTGAATGGCACCCACCTGAGCCAACGTCAGTTCTGCCCTTCTCATTTCTACTTGTGCTAGCTGGCTGTTAGTTTTGTTACGGCCACCGGATCGCGACACATTGATCACAGTGGTGTATGAATGTCCTCTCATCCTCCTGAGTCTTCAGTTCTTTCCCTGCCCTCCCTCATGGTCAGAAGATCAACCACTCTCCGGGGTTATGAGATACATGGTCTGTGGTGAGCTTCGCCTTTTCTTTGTAGATCACTGTCCTTCCAGTTTCATTTCTGTCCCAGATTCAGAGATTTCTCTCCAGAGAGCTTTTTGCCTTCTCCAGGAGCTCACTCTGATAGTTGGAAAACATTTTCCCACAGTCCCAAATAAGATGATACAATAACAATGTCGCCTATTTCTCTAACATTTTAACCCTGCTATTACACAGACTTCATTTCAGCCTTTAATCGTGCTCTGGATCACCATATCCAAACCATAAATAGCACTTTTTTCCCCCCCTGCTCACGATCTTACCTCCTCTCTAAGGTCATGTTTTCTGTCAAATAATGAATAGACCTTTCATTCAATACTTTTATTTTCTGGAGCAGTACTCTTCAAGTTGAAATCCTAGCTTTCTAAGAAAAATAATTCCTCTGCCCTTCAACCTCAACATGAGCCTGACTGTTGCTTTCCTGTCTGCCATTTCAGTTCCCTTAAGCTAGACATCCAGAAACCACACATTAAATAGTTAATTGAGTCTTAAAGGCTCAAGTAATGTCCTGGTTGGTTTTGGATTGCATCGCTGGGATCCTGTTTTGGCACACAGGTCTTTAATCATGCGGTTTTTAATTGTGGTATTTGCCCTATGACGTTTGGAGAATGGATTATGATGGGAAAACCCAGGGCACCTGTTTAGGAGGGAAAAAATGGCATTTGAAAACAACCATGGTCAAGCAATTTCTGCATATGTCTGCTAGTCAGGGAACATTCAGGGATAGGAATTGAGCCTGTTTTGCTGTATCTCCTCATAGCAACTCAGCTTGTTGCCTATGTGTTGTAGACTCAAACCAAATACTTGTTGAATGACAGAGTGAATAAATCCTGAATGAAAGTTTAACCACTGGTAAGGAAGATAGGTCTTCTGAAGTAGGGTTTTTTATGTGCAAGATGAGTAAATTGTAGAGACCTGCTATAAAACATTATGCCCCTAGTTAACAATGCTACATTGTGTACTTAAATATGTGGTAAGAGGATAGATCTCACATTAAGTGTTCGTACCTCAATAAAATAAATTTTTAAAAATCTTCAAGAAGGTGAAGTAGGACTTATTTTTATCATGTAGGTGTGTGTGTGCGTGTGTATTTAACTTATTGATTTGGGTCAATAGGAAAGTAAAGCGTCCAAAGGGGAAATATAGTCATGAGAAATGACTATTTTTCTTAAAATGTAAAATGTTATTCATGTATACATTCAATCACATTAGGTTTAAAAAGAAGCTCTGGATCATTTAGAAATAAACTCCTCACACATTATTGAGTAGTCAATGTGAAATGGATAAGGAATGAACTGGCATTCTCCTTCATAAATATCTTACTCATCAGGTGTGCAAATCTCTCCAAGACTCAGATACCACCACCTCCAAAAAGCTGACTTCCCAAATTTACAGCCTTCTAATCCTATGTCATATGACATGTAATACTCATGTAATATTAACACATTAATAGGACTTCACAGTTACTTTTATAGTTATTTTGTGTCCACTGCTAAACCATAAGCTCTTACAGGGCAAGGTTTGTTTCTGAGTTTCATTTTGGAATCCCACCAAACTCTATAACATCTACTTTGTGCATACAGTAATGAATAAATATTTGTTGGAGGACAAATGGAGAAGATGAGAATCTCAGAAAATTGCAATAATATGAGAATAAAATTTATGAAAATAAAAACAAAAATAGACCTGGAAAGGATAGGAAAAAGGAAGACAAAAGAGCCAGGTTTCATCATGAATCTGCAGACTCCAAAGTGTGAATATGTAGGTATCATTTGTTACCATTTACTGAGTACCCACTGTGTAGAGTAAAAGCCTTTTGCTTGTCCCTATACCAACAGAGGTTTAAGGCCTGATGAAGAACTTTGTAATTTGGGGAGAGGATTGTGGTGAAGGAAAAGGTTTGGGAGAGCAGAATAGGATGCAGTAAGAGGAAATTTGCTGAGAAATAAGAAAGCCGTAGTAAAAAGTACCAAGATAGAAATGTAATATGCAGTTGTTGTTATATATTTTAAATATTAGATATGATTTGGATTATAGTCATTTTCTTGGTTAACAAGGAAGGGGAAATTACAGGGAATGACTCAGATTTATTGCAAGGATTTCTCCCTCAAGTGGAAGTTTCACCAGCTAAAGAAAAATGAAGACAAATATTGGAATACTAGAACAAAAAATGGAATAATTCTTCAAATGAAATAACCTGTAATTGGAAAATGAAAAGAGGAAAGGTTTGATATTTTGAAAACAAGGAAATAACATGGAATATAAGGTAATGAACTAGAAACAAAAGAAACCGGTGCTAAGAGAAAATATACTAATCTATATAAACAGTTTAAAATCGACTTAGTTGACTAGCTGATGCCAAGTATTCATAAGTGGCATTCCACAAGAATTTTTCATTTATTAGCTTGTGTGTAGCAGTTTGAGAAAGAAAGAAAAGAGTATATTATAGGAAAATTTCACTCTTAATTCTTCCCACAAATGTGATTTCAACACACTCTAGTAGATACATTGTTGGATGCAAAGCTTAATATAGCCTACTTGTGTCCTTAAATTGCCTATAGCCTACCAAAGGAAGTAAGACATATGCATAATAACCTATTTTTAAAAGCAAACTAGAAGTTTGCAAAGTTAAAACAATGAAAGGAGCTTACAAGGAAAATGCAATAAGAGATCAAAGGCACTGATTATGGTTGTACAGGATGTGTCCTTGACTCAGAGATATAGATGGTGATATGTATGGACAGACCTCTTAGAACTGTAGTATGCACACCCATAAACAGTTGCTTTATCTGAAAGGAGAAAGAAATCACTAGCAATAGGAGAAAGGCTTCATCATGTAGGTGATGGAGGTGGCATTTATACTGAGCTAGATCTTGGATGACTGGTAACATTTTAATAGCAATAGGGAAGGGGAAATCCAGACACTGCAATTGGTATAAACTAAGAGAGGCCAAAAGTACAGAGAAAGTGTTCAAGAGTCCATTTGTACAGTTGGACTACAGTGGGAGGTCACACATGAAGGGCTGAAATGCTGAGAAGCAAGGATGTGGGCATCAGTTTGAAAAATTACAAATACAGGATGTGTACTCTATTGAGTAATGTAAGGAGCTATGGGAGGGCTTCAAAAAAGATGTAATATATTCAAAACCGAGTATTATGAAAGTAATGAAATGTTGGTGTGGCCGGATGGATGGAAGCAGTGAACTGGAGTCAGGCAGTCCACCTAGGAGGCCAATCTTCCAAATAGATGTGAGAGAATGATGACGTAAACTGGGGTAAGGGCCATGGAAATAGGAAAGCATGGATCTGTTTGGAGATATGCAGTGAAATAATCAACACATTCTAGTTACTGATGGAATGTGAGGCTTGACATCACAGGTAGTACTCAAGGATAATTTGGAGCCTATGAGACTAACCAGATGGCGGTGCCATTAAAAGGAAATAAGAGAAGGAGTTGTTAATAAATATTGATGGGGGCAAATGTCTTAGACTGGAAATTCAAAGAACAGTCAGGGCTGGAGGTAATAGATTTGGGGTTTGGGAGTCATCTACAAAGAATTTTAATTGAGACCTTGGAAGAAGGACTGCATCACTGAGAAGGCCCTGTTTGGTTGACAGTAAATAACATGAGTTTGTAGACACTCATTTGTCAGTGTTATTGAGACACCCCAGCATGGTAAGTGTTGAAAGTAATTTTGGGAGGTCCTGGGTGGCTCAGTCAGTTGGGCATCCGACTCTTGATTTCATCTCAGGTCATGATCTCATGGGTCATGGGTTTGAGCCCTGCATGAGGCTCCATGCTGCCAGTGCAGTCTGGGATTCTCTCTCTCTGCCCTTACCCCCACTTTCTCTCTCAAATAAACTTAAACTTATTACAAGTAGGCTGGTGGAGAGATTCATAAAAGAAACACAACCTGGACATTTCCTGCAGATCTGGGCTAAGATAGGCGATAATAGATCCTAGATTTGGAATATGGGTAACGTTGAGTCAAATTTTTATCATTTGGCACACACAGGATTTGCCAAAGATCTCTGACTCTTTACCAGATATTTCTTAAGAATTTCAGAGGATTTGCTTTGAGCTCTTTCTGAGGACACACACATAGAGGATAAGAAGGGATCAGACTTGGGTTCAGGCCATGGCTCTGCAAATAGTTAAGCTGTAGGTTATTGGATGGGTCAGTTGTCTTTTAACCCCTGTTTTTTCAAGTTCTAGTAAGGGGATAATAAGACTCACCCTGCTTATTTCATGAGGTGGTTGCAAGGATCCCAGGGTATCATTATAAAAATTGTTGTTTTGTTTTATGGGAAAACTGTTGTCAACCTTCAAGTTTATTTTCTTTGCTAAGAGACCTGGGAACAAAACTAGAAATAGATTTCCAATCTTCTCTACTTAAGTTTAGAATTTCAAGCTATTCCTTTTTTAAAAAATATATCCTTTTTTATTCTGTGTGATTCCCTTTTGGTTTTTTAATCAAGGCTTATTTTAAAAATATCATCTACTTATATATTTTGGATTTCTGAAGTTTTCTCTTAATTGTTTCTTAATTTTCCTCTTGGGATTTAATTATCCTTTTCCCAGATGCAGGTTCTCTAGTTTCTAGAGTTCTCTGTTTGATAATTTGTCATAGTACAATTTGTAGTAAATTCATTTAGAGAGAGCGGAAAAAAATAGTGCACTTCTTACCATTTATACTGTGGAATGTTATGCAGCTTATATATAACCTTTGTGTTGATGTCAAATATTTAAAAACTGAGATATTTGAAGTCAGGAAATAAGGACGAAGGGTATTGAGTAGGGAAGAAAAAGCAACATACGCGGTTATTTAGTGGTGGTGATTGAAGATATTGTGAAGATACGATCTTTGAAAAAAATAGTTAAGTAGAGAGACTTGATGTGAAAGTTGAAAATCTAAAAGCTGAGTCCAAAGCTCAGTGGATTAGCACCAGCTCTGAAGAACTGAAACAATGTCTGGCTTTAATGTTTCAACAAGTATAAGTTATGTTAAGGCCAAATGAACCTCCCCAGAGACTTTGTCCGGATGTGATGGAGGATTTCTTCCTTTCCTTGGCTGACAGTATTGAAAGCCCTCTTGCTGCTGCTGTTTCCTCAGTTGGGAGAAGTGATGGCTTAGCAGTTAAGATACTGGCATTGCTCAGTGACCAGAAGGCTGCTGTTTGTTGATGGTCTCTTATTAGCTTCTCCACTGATGTCTCCTTAATGCTACTGCATTTCTCTCTAGACACTGTCTTTGTCTTTCAAAAACCCTCTCCCCTCACTATGTATATACTACCTTTTCATAGCCTGGTTAGAGAAATTCAAGGCTGCAAAATAACCCTCTTACCACAAATGGAAACAATCTATAGTATGCAAATGGGTGTGAAGGCCACTGGGTATTCATTCATCCATCCTTATGTTCCAGGAATATTTATTGAATATTTCCTCTGCCAGGTATTATTCTAGGTGTTGGAGTACAGCAGTAAAAAAGATAGACAAAGGTCTCTGTCCTCATGGAGCTTACATTTTAATGAGAGGAGAGAGTCAAACAATGAGTAAGATCATTCAGATAATGTTAAATGTTCCCAGGGAGGTCACGGAGAGTGACTAATCATTGCATCTAGGAAAAGATTTGTCAAGTTCTTGTAGCTTGTGTAAGTGAAGCTTGTATTTTAAGTATATTACTCATTCTATAGTCCTATGAATTCAGCTATTGAGAATGGAAAGAAGGCAGAAAGCAGATACACCATAATCTCTCTCTTTTCTTTCCTCTCTAGGCGGGTAACAGTTCATGTTTGCTTCATAAATGAAGCAGCTTTAAACAAATTCATATTCTGTCTGGAGTAACAGACTGCATTTTTATCTGTTCTTGCTACCCATGACTCTATATGGATGATTCACAAATTGGAACAAAGTGTTTTACTGTGAAACTGGCACTGAATTAATCATCTATAAAGAAGACCTTGCATGGAGCAGGACTCTATTTTAAAGACCTGGGGGACTGGTGGTCTCATTTAGAACTTGCAACTGACGTTGGGAGAGAAAGCACGTGTCCCCGATTGCATGCACCATTTTGCATGCCTCCAGAAGTGTCTAATTGCTGAAAAGTCACATAGCTTTATTTTCAGTTACAACCTGCAGTTCATAGTAATCTTGGTCTTTGCAAGTAGATTTCATCCTGTATAGTGGGGATAATTTTTCTGAAATGAATCTAGAAAAAATGTTAAAAACAAAAACTCAACAGCATCAGCCAGTCTACATTTAGAAAGCGGTAGGAACAAAATGATTGGAGTAGGCAACATGTCAGCCTTGTAGCTGCTAATTAATGGTCTGGGTCTGATCTTGGTCTCTTCTTGACATAAACCTATCTCCCACTAGACAAATGGACATGGTTAGCTGGATCTATCCATGCTTGGGAGTCAGTATTGTAGTAGAACAGTGATGACATCAATAAAATGGAAAAAAAAAAAACCTGAATGGGAGAAAATAATTGCAAGTCAAATATCTGATAAGGGGCTAATAGCTAAAACTACCAAGAACTCCTACAATAATAGCAAAAAAAAAAAAAAAAAAAAGAAAAAGAAAAAAATCTCTAACTTAAAAATGGGAAGATCTGAGTAGATGTTTTTCCAAAGAAGACCTGCAAATGGCCAACAGGTACATGAAAAGATGCTCACCATCAATCACCAGAGCAATACAAATCAAAACCACAATGAGATATCCCTCATACCCGTTAGAATGGCTATTATCAAAAAGATAAGAATTAAAAGGGAACCCTGTGCACTGTTGGTGGGACTGTATATTGGTGCAGTCGCTATGGGAAATTTTGAGTTTCCTCAAAAAAATTAGAACTGCCATGTTATCCAGGAGTTCCACATCTGGGTATTTGAGGAAAATGAAAACACATTCTAAAAGATGTATAAGCCCCATGTTCATTGCATTATTATTTATAATAGCCAAGATATGGAAACAATGTAAGTGTCCATCAATAGATGAATAAAGAAAATGTGTGTGTGTATAACACACGTATTATACATACAGTTGATTCCGCTCTAAAAATGAAATCTTGCCATTTGTGACAACATGGATGGAACTTGAGGGCATTATGCTAAGTGAAATAGGTCAGAATGAGAAATACCATATGATCTCTCTTATATGTGGAATCTAAAAAAAATTTTTAGGTAAAAAAATTAAAAATACCAAGCTCATAGATACAAAGGACAGATTGGTAGTTGCAAGGGATGGGGGTGGTTGGGAGAAATGGATGAACTGGGTTGTTTTTGTTTTGGTTTGCTTTGGTTTAAGTAAGTTGAATAAAAATGTAAAAAAAAAAAAAAAAAAAAAACCACCCCCTAAAAAAAACATTGATGCCTTTGCAGAGAGGAGACTCTCCAAAGGAGTTATGGCCCAAAGAAGCCATGAACACTGAACAGCATGGTCACTGAGGAGGACATTTTGCACCCCTTTCCCCTACCACTTATAGAGTGTATAAATTGTGCTTGCAAAATATATTATGAAATGTTTATATTCTAAAACTATTACAGAGTTATGTAAAGGGACTTAAGAGAAATTGCTGAATGTATGAAGGTCTCATTTTCAATTTACATCATGAGAGAAACTAAAAATTATATTTAGTATCTAAGATTAGAAAACCACACCCACATGGTAATATGGGTATTGAAAATTAGGTTACTTGGCTTTTATAAGAATGAAAGGAATCAGGAAATTTTAGTTATTTCTCATATAATCACCATTATCAGTTTAAGGGATCCATTTATTTAAAATCAGGCACTCTATATTAATATTTATGAATTTAAAATAGCGAGCTTTATGTAGTTACGCATGTCAGTTTGCTGTTTAAAATGTGTGACAGCGTTTGTTGTATTAAGAGTGAATTTGGTAAGAATTCTCAAGATGGACATCATGCTTTTAAACTAAAACTTGTAAGACATTTTGTGAATTTCCCTTGACATTTTTTTTAATAGTCGAAGATCTGACTAAAGAAATGGTTTCTTGTGGTTTAAGATTCTTTCAGTAGATCATGAACATACAGATGAAGGGATCCAAAGCTTTCTATTATAATTTAATTCTTGTTATAACATTATTGTCATGTTCTACCCCCTCAGATGATCATTTTCAATGTAGTGATACAAAAGGGCATGAAAAACTGCTAGCTTTCCTTTATTTCAAAAGTCCAAGAATTTCTAGTATAGTTGGACTTCATGTTAAAAGATCCAAATACAACCCCAGTGAAGCGGCTTTTGCGTTTTGTACCAAAAAGCCCAGATGATTTCTACGATCCCTTCCTTCTCTAAAGTGCTGGGCTTCCTCAGATGGTAGTCATTTCTCTAAGATACAACCCAGGTGCTTTGGGAAGCTGCATTGACTTACTCAGGCCCTTAAATATCCCAAGGATCAAACGTTTAGTAATAAAACCAGCGATCAGTTTAATTGCTGAAAGGACCTGACTCTCAGTGTGTGACTTTGATTTTTTTGAAGAAACTAGATATAAGTTAGTATGAGTCATGTGTGTAGGTCAGGTGTAGATTGAGAAGATTGATACTTCTCAATTTAATAGTTTATTTCACCAATGGTTTTGATTTTCTTAGCCATGAGAAAATGCTGTTTAATGAGCTTGAGAGTACAATAAATGCACTTTTATTCTCAAAGGCAGGAGCTGGGTTTTAACGCTCAAGGACATGGTCCTAATCAATAGAGTTAAATAACAAATTCAGCAAGTTATGAAATCTGGCATCATAGGCAAGGGGTGATATATTCTACCTAATTAAATGTATTAGTTCATTGAGAGTTACGTGAATTACCAATTTTTAAAACACTAAAGTTCAGTAAAATGCATGAACAGTAGAAAAAGGCTGAACATGATTTTGGATGCTGGCTGCTTGGGAATTATATATCATATCTGCTTTGAGATGAATATGTGTGTGTGTGTGTGTATGTGTATGTGTGTATACACACACACATTTGCTTTATTTTATCTGATATGTGTGCTGAATATCCTTCAGAAATCATGGAAAACTCACAACTGATATTATCAATCATGAAATCACCTTTTAAATTGGTGCCATGTATCTGATATCTTTTGTAATGTTCCAAAATTGCCTTTTAAAATGATCTCAGAAGTCTGCAGATTCTAAATTATACTAAAAGCTTTGCACCTCTTTGGTAGAACACAAGTCTATAAAGAAACTGGCTCTGTGATAAATGGTGCCTGCCCAGTAATATCAAAGTGTTGCCGGATTTTGTATTATAATCTAACGTGCTTACCACACTGCCATTTTTTAATGAGTCAGAGACAAATTTCAGTTTTTTTCAATATGATAATAGAATAAGTACCCTATTCTCTTTAAAAAGAATTAAGTATATGAAGAATGAAAACATGTGTTTTTTAATGTAGTGTTTGCTTTTCGTAAGAATTAACACATTTAATTGAGTATGAAAGTACTTCGGGGAAACTTTGTGGCATATTTTGGTATTCTAATTCAACTGAGGTTTGAAATTAACAGAAAAATCCATTCATGATTCATGATTTATGGATATCTCAATATTTTTCTGCAGCTAGGTTTTGGTTTCAAAATGTAATTCCAATATGGGGCTTTTAGCCATTTCCCACGTATTCTTAGAAATTTTTCAAAAGACAGTTTCGCATAGTGAGGCAGATGTTGGAAAAAATTGTGAGAAACTTCTCTGCTGTTAACGGATATTGGTAAGTCACCTCTTCTCTTTGGATCTCCATGTTTTATTTATGGTGAAGTTGGAGGTCACACCTTAGGTGTGAAACCTATTGATATCTGACTGACAAAGACAACAAAATAGATCTGAAACTATTCCATATGAGATATTCCATTCTGATCTGTGAATAATCAGTTTGAACACAAAAAGTCATTGCTATTCTTGTTTGTAATGTAAATAGGATCCATTAGTAAAAGTAAAATTCAATCTCCTATAGGGTGAATTGGGTAACCATTTACACAAGAGATGGCTTTTTCCTTTGCTTAAGTAAACATTTTTGGATCACCTCTGAAGAATGAAAACCACAAGTGCATTTTAGTCAGGAAGAGATACTATAAGATATGTGCAACATTTGGAAATGCACCAAATTAAGCATTTAAATGCTGTCATTTTATTAAAAGCTTAGAACAGAAATGTAAGATGCTTAAAGTTTTTGAGTGCCAAAAAATAATTTATAATCCATTTGGAAAGGGGTCATCCATAAATTTCATTTTAAAATTAGAAGGTGGGATAAGAATTTTAAAGTAAGCCAGCTTGTCTTTGAAACAGTATTATTTTGTAAAATTGGCATTAAAATATAAACATTGAAATTCTAACTAGTTAATTTATGATATTTTATTGCACAAATTATGGTTTTGCTGCTTTTCATTAACAAGTCTGGAAATGCCTTTGTTACAAATAAAGTAATGGTACTTTTATTTCCTAACAAGATGTTTTAGAAATAATTTAAAGTGGATATTCATAATCCTAAAATGTTTCCTAAGCATTGTAAATTTATAACTGCCATCTCCAACTACATCCTTATGATGTTTTTAAAAATAAAATTGTTTTAAAAACATAGTATTTTCAACTACTTGATTTCTCAGCTATAAGGCTCAAAATTTTTCAATAAAAATATCCTATATTCTAAGGATTAATGTGTGATTATAGTGTCCATTTGTTGCTATTTTTTAAATTGATGGACTTGAAAAGTATTCAAACATTTAGATGGATGCATAGATACATTGCTAGTTCATTCATAGATTGGAGTTTGCATATTGTAATGTAAATGTATGTCAACACTATTCTAGTTTATTATGACTGAAGTGTAATTAAATAAAAAACGTTGTAAAATGTGATGTGTATGTGTATATACTATATGTGTACTTTTTAAACTAGGTATATGTCCTGACCCTTTTTTATACAGGTTTGAATTTGAAATTACATTATATATATACATATACTTTATTGTTCTAAATAAAGAATTTTATGCACTCTCATAAGTTTGCCTTGTCATTTGATATCAAGGTTATCACACATATTTAAAAAATGGTTGAGCATATAAGCTAAAATCTAGATTTTGTTATAATATGGACGTATTTACCGGTTACTAAAATAGGTAAGGTAATCGAAGAAGATAAAGTTAACACTGTTTGACCTCAAGAGGTTTCTAACTTGGTTGGGGAGAAGATCTGAAAACGACTATAATATTTATAAAAACACACTGAAGTTATTACCTAAGTATAAAGCTGAGGTCCAGTTAATGTCCTTAGAGCATGCAGAAAGGAGGAATGGATATAGACTACATGGGATTATGGAGGAGTTGGGTGTTTGGGCTAATAAGACTTACAAGGGTGAGACAAATTTTGACAGAGGAGAATTAGGCCCAGTCTGAGCAGCACCTTCCAAAGCAAGAAGCTATACAAGTTCTTATTCTATCAGATCAAATCAGTGCACCCAGAGTATATAATGCAAAAAGAGATACACAGAGAGATGAGAGCATGACCTTGAATGTCACAACAAGGAGGGTAGACATTCTTAGGGGCCATGGGAAACCACTGTGTGTTTCTGAGAAGAGGAATGGCAAGATCAAACACCATGGTGGCTAATGTGGTTTAGGCAATAAATCATTATCCTGCTAACCTCTGGTCGGTATTTGACTTTTCAGACCATATACCCTAGCTTTATGACATAATATTTATTCACCCACCATTTCTTTTCAACTTCTTTGCTTATTCTGCCTTTTCTGTTCAGCCTTGTATTGCAATTTCACCAATTTAAGCCTAGACAATTTTAATAACCTCCTAACTGATCACACATACCTAGCCCTTTTTCAATCAGTTCCTCAAGTTAGAACAAATAATATGGAGACATCTGATATTTTTCTCTGGTTGGAACACTTAAATCGTTTCTCATTATTTTCAAAGGAAAACCCAAATGCCTTAACATGGCTTACAAGGCCCTCCTTGGTCCATCTCATAATTTGGGGGAAGGAGAGGAGATTGCTAATTGTTTTTACTTTTAAGCCATAAACAATGTGAGGGGTAGGACCATGAATATTTATAACACTATGTTCCCCAAATTTAATATAATAAAGTGTGTAATGAAACAAAATTTTAACTGAGTAGATACTACCTATTGTAATGTCTGATAAGTTATTTTCTATAACATTTTATTATGAACAGTTTGAAATATGTATAAAAATACAGTAGTGTAATGTAACCCCATGTAACCATAGCCTAGGTTCAACTTTACTCAACTACAGAATGATCTTGTATCTAAGTCTCCTATCTATACTCTTTATCCACTCCCCCTTTCATATTACTTTTAGGCCAATACCCAAAAATATTTGATCTGTAAATATGTATTTCTAAATTTAAAAAAAAACCTTGATATACTTGCCACACTTAAGAAAAATGAACAATTCCTTAATATTAAAGTCAGTAAGTATTCATATTTCAATTGTCTCATCATTATACATTTCAATATTGCACTACAGCAGGCTATAAAATAAAGGCAAAAGTATCCCTTCAACATTCATTGTATTTAGATCCCCCCCCCCACACACACACAGATGAACACCATTACTTTGTGTTAACTTTGAGAACTTTTTGGCATAAGCAAACTATATACATATATGTGAATATGTGTGTGCGTGTGTGTGTGTGTGTGTATATATATATATATATATATACACATATATATGTATATAATGCTATTCTGTAGCCTTACATTTTTCATTTATTAGAAGAATGTGTAACATTCAATAGACCTCTATTCACTGTGCCACAATAGCCAGGAAATTATAGATGGACACTGAGACTGTAATATAATGTGTGCCCTTTGGAATTCCAAAGCCGATACTTTGCAAAATCCAATGTATTTTCAAAACTTTTCCTTCATCTTACTCAAAATTAAAGTGAGTCTGTCTTCTGAGGATGTATCTATCTCTTCAGCCCTCTCATTTGGTGGCTGTGTTTCCTCCATAACAATCACAGGGTCCAGAAGTGAGTTATCTGTTCTTACCGCTTCTGTATTACTTTCTCCTCCCTCCTCCCTCCCAGATTTGAATCTCATTAGATTTTCCACTGCCACTCACTGTTCCTTCCATATATAACTCCCAGGCTCTACGGCCTCATTTCTTGATGGTGTTAGCATCTGGTTCACTGTCACTCATTTGTACTCCTGTCTTCATTCTTCGGATTTTGATATGCACATAAATGATCCTTTCAACATCCTGTCCCTTCAGGTCCTCGAACTTTTCTCCTAATGAACCAGTCCTCAACACCATCCTAGTCCCCTAGTTTGATGGTCTTCCTGTAGCCTTTGTCATTGCCATTAATTGCAATCCATTCATCTCTTCAATTCCATGTATTCCATCTCTGACCACCACTTTGTATCTTTCCAGTTTATTCTCTTTGATCCAGTGGCCCTGTCAATCTATCGATTCTACCGTTTTCCACTAATTGTCAAACTTGATGTCCTCTCTTCTCTCCTTATACAGGTTAAAACCCACAATCCAGCATTAATAATCACTCTCCTGCATATACCTTCTATTTAATCCCTCTCATTTCCTAATATTTGCTTGTTAAATGACAACCCTGCTCAAATCCAGTTCTCTATGCACTCTCTGTCTGCACTCGTATGGCTAAACACGTCTGGTGTACAACACGCCATCATGCCTACTAATTTCTCTGTAGATTCCTTCCCATCAAGTGGGTCTTAATGCTGCTCAACAATTCTATTTCTCTAGTCCATTGCTTTTCCATTCTCATAGCTATTTCATACATTATTTTCTCTTCCAAACCACCCATTACATTCCTCATTCCCACTCTTAGCCGATAAGCTTGATTGCTATTTTACCTGCAAACTGAAAGAATAGAACTTCCAAAGACCCCTAATGCCTGGAGGCTGATTTTCTGTGAAGCTAAAGAAATTCAGGTTTCTGGTCCTCACTTATACAGGCCCTCTATATGTCATAGAGAGGAGCTAGCAATGTATTCATATAGTAATATATTTTTGTAAA
The DNA here is from genome assembly GCF_046562875.1 of Panthera onca. NCBI lineage: Eukaryota > Metazoa > Chordata > Mammalia > Carnivora > Felidae > Panthera > Panthera onca. Next base: position 110,293,488 of record NC_138345.1, on the reverse strand, counting down.
ATTTGCAGCCATTTGCATTTATCTTTAAGATATTAAAGTACCTCTCATGTGGGAATGGCTTCCAGAAACACTCCCACTGGACACTGTGCCAATTTACTAGGACACCATGACCTAAAAGTATATGTGAGGTTGTATCATGATGCCCTAGTGAATGTGTCTTATGGATCTGGCACCAGAAGTATGCGGGTGATGGATGAGAAATGAGTTTTGAAATGAATGGAGGCAGAATCCAGTTTGTGGGAAATTTTCACAATCATCAGTCTCCTGATATGTAAAACTGTAAGTGGAAGACTAAGGTTTCATTAATGCCTGGTCAAAATAATAGCTTTCCCCAATCACAAAATGCTCAGTAGTACAGAGTATACAATTATAAACAAAACCATACATTTTTTTTTCTCTTAGTGGTGAGGAAATACAATAGAATTTAATAAAATTGCTGTGTTTATAGAACCAGAAAATCCGTATGTGAGATAACATGTTTTCGGCTTCTCAATACACTGGTCTCAACAAATGTGTAGTGTTGTATATCCACTATTATAGAACATATAGAATTGTTTAATTGCCCTAAAAAAAAATCCCTTGTGCTTTACCTATTCAAAATCTCTTCCATTCCCCTGTACCTCTAGAAACCAGTAATTTTTTTTATTGTTGTTACAGTTTCTATGTTTTCCAGAGTATCATATAATTGCAATTACATAATGTGTAGCCTTTTCAGACGAGTTTCTTTCACCTAGAAATATGCATTTAATACTCATCTATGTCTTTCATGGCTTGGATAGCCCATTTCTTTTTATCATAGAATAATATCCCTTTGTATGAATGTGTCACACTTCGTTTATCTATTTACCTATTAAGGACATCTTGGTTGTTTCCGGTTTTTGGTGATTATGAATTAAGCTGCTCTAAACGTTCATGTTTTTGGAACACAGAAGTTTTCAAATCAGTTGGGTAAATGCCCAGGAGCATGATTTCTGGACCGTATGGTACACCTATGTGTAGATTTGTAAGAAAACATAAAACTGTCTTCTAAAGTGGCAGGGCCATTCTGCATTCCTAGCAGCTATGAATATAAAGTTCTGCTGCTGCACGTACTCACTAGCAATTGTTATGGTCAGTCTGTTGGATTTTAGCCATTCTAATAGATGAGTACTGGTTTATCATCATTGTTTTAATTTGCAGTTCCCTAATGACAAATGATGGTGAGGATTTTTTCATGAGCTTATTTGCCATCTGTTTATCTTCTTTGGTGAGGTGTCTTTTCAAATCTTTTGTCCATTTTTAAATTGGGTTATTTGTTTCCTTACTGATGAATTTTAAAAGGTTCTTGTATATATTTACAGGCAAACCCTCTGTCAGATATGTGTTCTACACATATTTGCTAGTTTGTGGCTTGTCTTTTCATTCTCTTAACATTGTCTTTCATAGGGCAGCCTCAAGCATTTTTTAACATATTTTAAAACTTTCTAAAGAATTTTTGCGTAACAAGATGGTCTCCCTAACATAAGGCTGTTGGGACATAATGACATTTTAAGGACTTGGAACTTGTAATGACTTCTAACATAGTTTTAAAGACTCCAAACAAACAAACAAACAAACAAAAACAAACAAAACATTAGAAGAAAAAAGATAAAACTCAGACATTTAACTCCAGTCTGGAAAGATGTTTTGGAATTGTTCATAAAAATAATTGAGAAATTATAAACTAATTCAAACATATAAAATCGATATAAAGGATCCCTTTCTGTAATCATTGTATTTATTTATTAAAGACCTAGGAGTTTTAAGAAGATGGCAGAGTAGGAGGATCCTGAACTCATCTCATCCCATGGACATACAAATATAACAGCTGCATCCATACGACTAACTCTGAAAAACCACCTGAAGACTGGCAGAACAGACTTTTCACTGCTAATCATAGAAAAGGGTAGAAGAGATAGAGACATAGTTGCGAACCAAACCCCTGGTCAGACTAACCAGAAACAGGAGGGACATCACAAGTATGGAAAAGCAAGAGGATCAGACACCACACTGGGCATCTCTGGCACTGGGGACCTCCCCTGGGAAGACCGTTCCCATAGCATCTAGCTTTAAAAACCAGCAGGACTTTATTCCAAGAACTTTAAAAATCAGTGGAGCTTAACTCCAGCAGCTTTAAAAACCAACAGGTTTAACTTCAGGAGAGCCAGAGGGTGGTAGAAAACTGAGACCCTGCCCTTAAAAAGTCAGCATTCTAAATAATTTGGCCCCAGACACAGATCAGAAGCAGCAGTTTGAAAAGCGTTTGGGGTATATGTGAAGGAGATTCATTGAATAATCTTAGAATGTGTGTAAGAGGGACAGGGATCTGTAGGAGATTTCTCCTAGAACAAAAGTTCTGGTGGCTGCCATTTCTTTTCCCATCCCCCAACCTAGATAGCCAGACACTTTCCTGGAACCAGTGCTAACACCTTCCATTTATCTTGTTAGAACTGCACGACTTACCCCAACGTTCCCCTGTGAACCCACTGCATCCCAACTGCCTGCTTCCGCAGGCACCCACCTCACCTGGAGCAGCCCCAGCCATGACTGGCACCACACCAAAGTGGCTCATGCCCTGGTGAGGCTGGTGGGAGATAACCCCACACACCAGTGCACCTCTAGGTCCTGCAGCTGTGCCCTGCCCTTTGGTGCACCTGCTGCTGTGACAGAGAGGCTAATTGCAGAGAGCTAGGGTGAGTACCTGCCCGGCTCACCAATAAGCCCAAGTGGGCCACAAAGAAGGTCCTTAATAATATGGGGAGGAAACCCCGCCCAGTGTGCCCACAGCAAGCAAAACAGATCCTTGCAACCCGCTAGGCCAAAGGCAATCACAGCTCAGTCACAAGAGGAGGGTGCATTCAGCCCACACGGCACACCCTTGGAGTGCTTGGTTCTGATGACCAGAAGGCATTGTGCTACAGGACCTCTTCTATGCAAGGTCACTACTTTCAAGACCAGAAGACATAACTGGCCTACATAATATATAGAAACAAGCACAGAGAGAAAAAATGAGGAGGCAGAAGAACATGTCCCAAATGAAAGAACAAGATAAAAATTATAGCTAAATGAAGTGGAGATAAGCAATATGCCTGATAAAGAATTCAAAACAATGGTCATAAAGATAGTCACTGGACTTAAGAGTGGAAGAACTCAGTGAGAATTTCAATAAACAGAAAATATAAAAAAGAGCCAGTCAGAACTGAAGAATTCAATAACTTGAAATAACAAGTACACCAATTGAATCAACGGGGGATTAGAGAATGCAGAAGAACATATTAGCAATCTGGATGACAGGGTAATGACAAGTAACCAAGCTGAACAGCAAAAAGAAAAAAAAAGAATAAAAAAAATGAGAATAGGTTAAGGGAACTCTGTGAGATCAAGTGTAATAACATTTGCATTATAGGTATCCCAGAAGGAGAAGAGAGAGAGGAGGAGGCAGAAAACTTATGTAAAGAAATAATAGCTGAAAACATCCTAATCTGCAGAAAGAAACAGACATCCAGGTCCAGCAAGCACAGAGAGACCCTAAAAATATGGACCCAAAGATGTCTGCACCAAAACACATTATAATTAAAATGGCAAAAAGTAATAATAAAGAGAGAATTTTAAAGGCACCAAGAGAAAACAGTTTCATAGAAGGGAAATCTCACAAGGGTATCAACTGATTTTTCAGCAGAAACTTTGAGGGCCGGAAGGAAGTGGCATAAGGTATTCAAAGTGCTGAAAAGAAAACACCTATAACAAAGAATATTCTACCCAGCAAGATTATCATTCATCATAGAAGAGAAAAAGGGTTTCTCAGACAAACATAAGTTAAAGGAGTTTATCACTACTAAACTAGCCTTACAAGAAATGTTAAAGAGAATTCTCTAAATCGAAAGAGAAGGTCATAACTAGAAGAAAATAATGAACAGAAAAAATTTCACAGGTAAAAGCAAACCTGTAGTAAAGGTACTAGATTAATCATTTATAAAGCCAGTATGGAGGTTAAAATACAAAATTAGTAAAATCAATTATATCTACAAAAAATTAGTCAAAGGATATACAAAATAAAAGATGTAAAATATGACATTATATACATAAAATGTGAAGTGGACAGTAAAACTTTCGTGCTTCTGGATGTGTTCAAAGTTAAGAGACCATCAACTCAATATAGACTACTATACACATAACAGGTTATAATTGAACCCCATAGTAACCACAAGTCAAAAATCTATAATACACAAAAAACAAAGAGAAAGGAATACAAGCATAACACTAAAGAAGGCCATCAAACCACACAGGAAGAGAACAAGAGAAAAAGAACAGAGAAGAACAAAAAGAATGGGCATTAAGAAGTAGAAATTTTCAGTTATAATATAAATAAGTCACAGGGATGAAAAGTGCAGCATAGGGAATATAGTCAATGAAATTATAATAACACTATTTGGTGACAGATGGTGACTACACTAATTGTGATGAGCACTGTGTTAGTATAGAATTGTTGAAACATTATGTTGCATATCTGAAACTAATATAACACTGTATGTTAATTATAATTTAAAAAGTACCTACAATTAACAGAATGGCACCAAGTACACACCCATCAATAATTACTTTAGAGTTTTCTCCAGCTTTTGGGTGGTGGCCACTTCTGGGCTCTGTCTTCCGGTAGGTGGAGGATGAGGTAGCATGGACAGCAGCCCTGGCACCCCGCACCCCGCCACCCTCAGCCACCCGCCCACCTGCCTGCCTGCCTCCCCTGAGCCTGCTGAGGCCCAGCAAGCGGCCCAGATGCAGGCCATCAAACGTGTGGTGGAGTACTACAGAGTTGTAGTAAAACGTGCCTACTGATCAGTTACACAACCAATGCATTTCCTGGAGAATATATCCCACTGTCTTTGACAACTATTCTGCCAATGTTATGGTGGATGGAAAACCAGTGAATCTGGGCTTATGGGATACAGCTGGACAAGAAGATTATGACAGATTACGTCCCTTATCCTCTCAGCGAACGGATGTATTCTTAATTTGCTTTATCTTTTGTGAGTCCTGTGTCATTTGAAAATGTTGGAGCAGAGTGGTACCCTGAAGTGCAACACCACTGTCCCAACACCCCCATCATCTTGGTGGGAACTAAACTCGACCTCAGGGATGACAAAGACAGGATTGGGCAACTGAAAGACAAGAAGCTGACTCCCATCACCTACCAGCAGGGTTTGGCCATAACGAAGTTAGATGGGTGCTGTAAAATACCTAGAGTGCCTGGCTATCACGCAGAGAGGCCTCAAGACAGTGTTTGATGACGCTAGTCGAGCAGTTCTCTGGCCCCCTCCAGTCAAGAGGAGGGAAAGAAAATGCCTGCTGTTGTAAATATCTGGGCCCCTCTCCTGCCCTGTCCCCCTCGGAACCTTTGTACACTTTGCTCAAATATGGTGGAGCCTTCACACTCAATGTCATCTTTTTGTTACAGATTAGTTTTTCCATAAAACCATTTTGAACAAATCAGTAATTTTTAGGATTTATTTGTAAAGTTTAAGACTTCAAATTTTCACATTAAAATGTATCCCTAAAATGGCAAGCTTTCTTAAAGCCTTATTTTTCAAAAGCCCTTACTCTTGCTCAGATTAAGAGTTGCTCAGATTAAGATCCTCATGGATCGAGGGTAATGACTCAGCTCTCTGGATCAATCTTTTTTATTTTGTAGTGAGATTTTTGTTTCTTTAAGTTAGTGTATTAGCTTTGGCTGAGATCTGGAACCACCCTCTGACTCCCTTCCCTGTGATGAAGGCTCCGCTGTGGTCGAGGGCACACGGGGGCGGGTGTGTGCTTCACGGGAGGCCATCAGAGGACAAGACAATATTCTTACAAAATATGGAGGTTAATTTACACGACACTGTGCGCATCATTATTAAACTGAGTGAAAGTGTCATGAGCAAAATCTTAAAAAGTTAGTTTCTGTCAGATGCAGTGAATGATGAGAGGTCAGTATCATCACTAAGTGTTTTAAGATTTTTTTCTTAGACCTGCCATCCCTCCTAAAGTGGGGCATTTAGTTCATCTTTGAACTGGTCATTCCCATAGTTGCTAACTTAGTGCTTTTATTTTAGAACCCCTTCTTAATGAACAATATGCCTCCTTGTATTATAAAATCTTTCTGATAATGCATTAGATTATTTTTTAGATTAGTAAAAGTGCATTCCTGTTCCCTTGTTACTTTATTCAAAGCTAATAAGTGTTTTCCTTAGTTTTCTAGTAATTAGGCAAAAAAAAAAAAAATCATGTGTTGCAGCTTTATAGTTTTTGAAATATTTTAGATATTCCTAAACTATGAACTTTCTTAACATCATTGTCTCACTAGATCACCAGTACTGTACCTTGACTAATGCTGACCCTCCTCCTCACCTCACTCCCCTGCTCCCACCCCCCAGACACACACAACCTTCCTGTTGCTCTGCCTAAGTTCTTTTGGGTCTGTGCGGCTCTGTAAGCCCCTGCTGCTGCTAACCAAGTTCTGTACAGTTTACCCACCAGCAAGAATATAAGGTTGGGCCTTTCAACCACTAGAACAAAATTTTTTAAATTGACAGTTTCAGACTTGTGGAGTGTTTTTACATTGATCTTTGCTAATGCAATTAGCAGTATGTTTTGCATGTATAACTTAATAAATCCTTGAATCATAAAAAAAATTACTTTAAATGTAAATGGACTAAATGAGCCAATCAAATGATATAGGATGACTGTATGGATAAAAAACAAAACAAAAACAAGAGCCATCTATATGCTACCTAACAAGTGACTCAGTTTAAACCTAAAGACACATATAGACTGAAAGTGAGAGGGTGGAAAAATATTAACCATATAAACAGAGCAAAAAAAAGGAAGCTGAGATGGCAATACTTACATCGGACAAAAGAGAATTTAAAACAAAGACCATAACAAGAAACAAAGAAGGACATTACATAATAAATGGTTCAATCCAACAATAGTTTATAACAATTATAAATATGCATTCAACACAGGAGCACCTAAATATATAAAGCAAGTATTAACATACATAATGGGATAAATTGACAGTGATATAATAAGAGTAGGAGACTTTAACACCCTACTTATATCAATGAATAGATCATCCACACAGAAAATCAACAAGGAAACAGGGGCTCTGATGACATATTAGACCAGATAGGCCTAACAGATATACACAGAACATTCTATCCCCAAACAGCAGAATATGAATTCTTTTCTTTTAAAAAAATATTTATTTTGTGAGAGAGAAAGTGTGTGTACGTGCAAGCAGGGGAGGGAGGGATGAGAGAGAGAGAGAGGGAGAGAGAATTCTAAGCAGCCTTCACACTGTCAGCACAGAGCCCACCGTGGGGCTCGATCTCATGAACCAGGAGATCATAACCTGAGCTGAAATCAAGAGTCGGACACTTAACCTACTGAGCCAACCAGAAGCCCCAGAATATGCATTCTTTTCAAGGGCACATGGAAAATTTTCCAGGGTAAATCACATGTGTCGCCACAAAACAAGTCTTATTAATTGCAAGAAGATTAAAAACATATGAAGTATCTTTTTTGACCATAATGGTATAAAACTCAAAATCAATTACAAAAAAAGGTGGAAAAAACTGAAACACGTGGAGGCTAAGTAACATGCTATCATAAACCAATGAGTCAACAAAGAAATAAAAAAAATACATAGAGACAAATGAAAATGAAAATATGTGGACTAAAATCTGATACAGTAAAAACAGTTCTAAAGGGAAATGTATAGTGATACAGGCCTACATCAAGAAACAAGAAAAATCTCAAACAACATAACCTTACATCTAACATAGCTAGAGAAAGAAGAACAAAGCCCAAAGCTAGTAGAAGGAAGGAAATAATAAAGATTAGAGCAGAAATAAATGAAATAGAGACTAAAAAGACAATAGAAAGATCGATGAAACCAAAAGGTGGTTCTTTGAAAAGATAAACAAAACTCATAAATCTTTAGTCAGACTCATTAAGAAAAAAAGAGAAGACTCATATTTTAAAAAAAATCAGAAATGGAGAAGAAATAACAACCAACGCCACAAAAATGCAAAGAATTATAAGAGATTATAAAAATCATATTAAAAATTGGAAGAATGGATAGAAGAAATGGATAAATTCCTAGAAACATAGAGTCTTCCAAAACTGAATCAATAGTCTTCCAAACATATAGTCTTCCAAAACTGAAGAAATAAAAAAAAATGTGAATAGATGAGTTATTAGTAATGAAACTGAATTGATAATCACAATATTCCTAACAAACAAAAGTGCAGGTCCAGATGGCTTCACAGATGAATTCTACCAAACAGTTAAAGAAGAGTTAAGGCCTATTCTTTTCAAACTATTCCAAAAAAGTAGAAAAGGAGGGAAAACTTCCACGTTTATTCAACAAGGCCAGAATTACCCTGATACCAAAACCAAACAAAGACACTGTAAAAAAAAAAAAAAAAGAAGAAGAACTACAGGCCAATACCTCTAACGAACATAATTGCAAAAATCCTCAACAAAGTATTAGCAAACTGAATCCGACAATAAATTTAAAAAAATCATTTGCCACAATCAAGTGGGATTTACTGCAGGGATACAAGTGTAGTTCAATATTTGCAAATCAATCATGATATATCACACTAACAACAGGAAGCATAAAAGTAATATGGTCGCCTAAAGAGATGCAGAAAAAGCATTTGGAATTTATGCAATATCCATTCATAATAAAAACTCTTACCAAAGTGAGTTTAGAGGGAATATACTTTAACTTAATAAAGGACCTATATGGAAAAACCAATGGCTAACATCATTCTCAATGGTGCAAACTGAAAGCTTTGCCTCAAAAATCCTCAAAGATCAGACACATGACAAAGATGCCCATTCTCACCACTTTTATTCAACACAGGAAGTCCTAGCTGCAGCAATCAGAGAAGAAAACGAAGTAAAAAGCATCCAAATTGGTAAGGAAGAAGTAAACCTGTGACTATTTGCAGTTGACATGATACTATATATATACACATATACATATATATATGTGTATATATGTATATACACACTATATACATATATACACACTATACATACTATACATATATATACTATATATACTATACATATATATGTATATATACTATATGCACATGTATATAGTATATATACATGTGTATATGTATATATGTATAGTGTATATATATATATATATATATATGTATATGTATATATATATAAAACCCTAAATACTTCACCATAAATCTAGTAGAACTGAAAAGTTCCAATGCAAAAAGTTTCAGGATACAAAATATACAGAAATATGTTGCATTTATATACATCAACAATAAAGTAGACGAAAGAGAAATAACAACCCCATTTACAATTCTAGCAAGAAGAATCAAATGCCTAGGAATAAATTTAACCAAAGTGGTAAAAGACATACACTCTGAAAACTGTAAAACATCAATGAAAGAAATTGAAGATGGCACAAACAAATGGAAAGATATTCCACACTCATGGATTGGAAGAACTAATATTCTTAAAATGTCCATAATACCCAAAGTAATCTACACATTCAATGCAATCCCTATCAAAATACCAATAGCATTTTTCACAGAAGTAGGACAAATGAACCTAAAATTTGTACTGAACGACAGAAGACTCCCAAATAGCCAAAGCAATCTTGAGATTTCAAGATATACTACAAATCTATAGTCATCAAAACAGTATGGTGCTGGCACAAAAAAATAGACACACAGATCAATGGAACAGGATAGAGAGACTAGAAATAAACTCACACCTACAAGGTCAATTAATCTATGACAAAAGAAGCAAGAATATACTATGTCGGTGGGAGGGTGGGGGTGGCATGTGCCTGGGTGGCTCAGTCAGTTAAGCATCCAACCTTGGCTCAGGTCATGATCTCACGGTTGTGAGTTCGAGCCCTGCATCGGGTTCTGTGCTGACAGCTCAGAGCCTGAAGCTTGCTTCAGATTCTGTGTCTCCATCTCTCTCTGTCCCTACCTTGCTCGCACTCTCTCTCTCTGTCAAAAATAAATAAATGTTAAAAAAAATTTTTTAATAAAAAAGAAGAATATACAATGGGGACAAGACAGTCTGTAATAAATGGTTCTGGGAAAACTGGCTAGCTACATGTAAAAGAATGAAACTGGACTGCTTTCTTAAACAATACACAAAAATAAATTCAAAATGGATTAAATACCTAAATGTGAGAACTGAGACCATAAAACTCTTAAAAGAGAACACAGGCAGAAATCTCTTGGACATTTACCTTAGCAACATATTTATGGATATGTCTCCTCAGGCATAGGAAACAAAAGGAAAAATAAACTATTGGGACTACACCAAAATATAAAGCTTTTGAACAGTGAAGGAAAGCATTGACAAAACAAAAAGGCAACCCACTGAATGGGAGAAGTTATTTGCAAGTGATATATCCAATAAAAAGTTAATATCCGAAATACATAAAGAACTTATACACCAAACTCAACACCAAAAAATAACACAATTAAAAATGGCAGAGGACCTACATAGACATTTTACCAAAGAAAACATACAGCTAGCCGACAAACACATGAAAAGATGCTCAACATCACTATATGTCAGGGAAATGCAAATCAAAACCACATCTGTCAGAATCTCTAGAATTAAAATGACAATATATAACAAGTGTTTTTGAGGATGTGGAGGATATGGATCTCTGAATATGTTTGTTTTATAGATATGTTTTAATGTTTGGGTCCTTTTGCACTATTGGTGAGAATGTAAATTGGTGCAATCACTGTGGAAGACAGTATAGAAGGTTCCTCAAAAAAATTAAATATAGAAATACCATATGACCCAATAATTCCACTACTGTAAATCCAATAATTTACTCAAAGAAAATGAAAACACTAGTTCAAAAAGATATCTGCACCCCTTTGTTTATGGCAACATTACTTATAATAGTCAAGATAAGGAAGTAAATGTCCATCAATAGATGAATGGATAAGATGTGAAATGTATATATAAAACAATGTTAGCCATAAAAAGAATAAGATCCTGCCATTTGCAACAACATGGATGGACCTAGAGACTATTATTTTAAGTGAAATAAGTCAGACAGAGAACGACAAATACTATATGATTTCACTCATGTGGAATGTGAAAACAAAACAAACAAAAAACAGATAATTAAATGCAGAGAATAAACTGGTCGTTGTCAGAGGGGAAGTGGGTTGGAATGGGTGAAATAGATAAAGGGGATTAAGAGACACAAACTTCCAGTTATAAAATAAATAAGTCATAGAGATGAAAAGTACGCCATAGGGAATATAGTAAATGATATTGTAGTAATGCTGTATGGTGACAGATAGTGACTACATTTCTTGTGATGAGCAGTGAGTATTATACAGACTTGCCAAATCAATATGTTGCACACCTAAAACTAATATAACATTGTGTGCCAATTATACATCAATATAAAAATGAAAAACTATTTAAATAAAAAAATAAATACATATGAAACAAAGTCAATAAAGATGTGAAGAAATACATTTAAATTACTCTGATGGTAAGAATAAAACTGTAACAAAAATATATTACATCAAAAGCTGTAGAAGAAAATGTAAATATGCTACTATTTATCTTAAAAATGGGAAGATATTGGGGTACCTGGGTGGCTCAGTCAGTTGAGCGTCCAACTTCAGCTCAGGTCATGATCTCATGGTTCATGGGTTCGAGCTCCATGTCAGGCTCTGTGCTGACAGCTCAAAGCCTGGAGCCTGCTTCAGATTCTGTGTCTCTCTGCCCCTCCCCTGTTCGTGCATGTGCGGTCTCTCTCTCTCTCTCTCTCTCTCTCTCTCTCTCAAAACTAAATAAATGTAAAAAATTAAATTTCTTTTTAAATGGGAAGGTATTATGAATATAAGTATGTGTGTCTTTGCTCATATTTAAAATATGGAATGCTAAATCATAAGACAAATTAATTGTCTATGGGGAAAGGAGTTCCTGCCTCTTTTGGAAGGAAAAAGCAAGAAGCTAAACTTCTCTGAATATGTTTGTTTTATAGATATGTTTTAATGTTTGGGTTCTAATGTTCACAATCTGATGAGAAAAAGTCTTTGAAGCAATTTAGGAAGGTAAAACTCAAGCTGGAAAATGGATTCTAGGGTTGTCTTTTTTTTTTCCTCATGGAGTGATAATGGTATTATTGGTATATATTATATTCCTTGTCTTATGTTGCCATAACAAAATACCATAGGCTGGATGGCTTGAACAATACAAATTTATTTTTTCACATTTCTGGATGCTGAAAGTTTGAAACTGATGTACCAGTATGGTGAGACTCTGGAGAAGGCTCTCTTTTTGGCTTGCAGACAGCTGTCATGTTGCTCTATGCCCATGTGTCCTCTTTCTGTGTTTACATGGGAGGAGAGAGAGAGGACAAGTTCCCTGGTATCTCTTGTTAGAAGGGCACTAATCCCATCATGAATGTGCACCCTCATGACCTCATCTAACCGTAAATACCTTCCAAAGGCCTCATCTCAGATACCATCACACTGGAATTTAGGGCTTCAACATATGAATGGGGCGGGGGGAAACAAACATTCAGTCCATGACATATTTAAAAAAAAAGATTATCTTTTAGAGATATATGCTGAAATACTTACAGGTGAAAATTGTGACAATTTCTTAGAAGAATTCAGTGGTGGTAAACAGCATAGATAAAACAAAAGAGTGTTTATGAATTAATATTGATTGTTATCCCTGGGAGATATTTAGAAGGGTGTTCATTTTTCCTTCTATCATGTCTATTTTTTTCAATTTTTTTGTATGTTTGAAATTTTCCATAAGAAAATTAAAAATAAAAAATTCATCAGATAATTTCATTGTGTCATGTTTCTTTTAATTTTGATCTCATTGTCTAACCTCCTCATGTACCTGATTATTTTCAACCTCTCATTAGATGTTAAATAAAACCAATTATAGATACAGCTTGAGTCCCAGAATAGCATTATTTTTCTTCTAAGAGGGTTTTGTTAGTCTCCTAGAACAGCTAGGAGCACTAGGAATTCCAGATGTCCTTAATCCAGGGCTTCCGGACCTAGGCACTAATGACACTGTTAACTGAATAATCTTTTATTATGGAGCTGCCTGTGCATTTTAGGATCTTTAGCAACATCCTTGGCCTCTACCCACTAGATGCCAGCAGCATCCCCCAGGATAACAATAAAAATGTCTAAGATATGGTCAAATATCGTCGGAGGGGTAAAATCAGCCTCCCCCCCATTGATTGCCTTAACCTAATCAGAAATTGAGATCTTTCGACACTAATTTGGGTCCCTGAACAGCCCATCTGTTCCTTCTCACACCTTCAAGATCCCAATATAATGCTTGGATTTTTTTTTAAACCAGGGCTCATACTCCTTGGCAAGCAGTGAGTCCAATGTTTGCCTACCAGACCTGAGAGTGGTTGGAAGTTTTACTCAACTTCTGAACCTTTTAGCTAGCCATTCCATTATCAGTGGATATCCCTGAAAATGAAAGAAAAATGTGTCCCTGAATGCCTTGCCTATCTCTCTGAGGTTTTTTGATGTTGTTGTTTCCTCTCTAGTACCCTAAATTTTTTTTTTTTTTTTTTTTTGCCATTTTTTCAAGTTTGCTTTCCTTATCTGGAGGGTTGATTCGGTTTACTTATGGGGTTACTAGAATGGAAATCCTCTATCTTATCTTACATTCTTTGTTAAACTCACCGGGGTCTTCATTTCCACTGAAGCTACTGTTATCCAGATTTTTTATGGAATGAATTCTAATGGTCATTTTGGAACCTTCATTTGCCGTACATTCCCTGCTACACTTTTAAAGTCTTATTTTGGCTTCTTTTGTTGTTGCTCTTTCTTACTCTCTTCCTTCTTCATCTTCCTATCCTGTCACTGAAGGAATATCCCATGGCTCAGTCTCTGGCCTCTTCTGTTAGAACACATGCGTTTCTTAATGATCCCCTTCAGTACACTCTCCTTAAGTAACACAGATGCAGCAAGTACACCCAATTAATTTTTCCAGCCCAGATCCCTTTCCTCTTAGACATCTGAGTGTAATCTCAAATTTGGCATCCCAGACTGAACTTCTGATCCAACTGCAAAAATACAAACACAAAACAAAACCCATAAAAGCTCTGCTTAACTGGACATTTTAGAAGGAGTTCTTTGCAGCTATTACCCAAATGAAGTCTTAGAAATATTAAAAAATTATGCCTTAGGTTTATTAACTGGAGGTTATTTAATGACTAGTATTGATTGCTTGCCATAGTAAAAAACTATTCAGTAGGATAATTTTGACACAAATAATATCTTGGCTGCCACTTAAGTACATTCATACATGAAGGTATATTGTTCTCTGAATATAAGCGGTGATTTTAGTGCCTATTTTTTGTAAATACCCTAATTCTCATTCTGAAATAAATTCACTCAAATATGGTATTTATGTTTGGTCATAAAGACTCTCTAGGATTTTAATCTCAGAAGAAAACCATGTATGTAATTAAATATATTCATGTAATATTCATATATTTATCATTTGAAATATTTTATTTATTTATTTTTTAAAAATGTTTACTTATTGGGGCCCCTGTGTGGCTTAGTCGGGTAAGCATCTGACTTCGGCTCAGGTCACAATCGCACAGTCTGTGGGTTCAAGCCCCCTGTCAGGCTTTGTGCTGACAGCTCAGAGCCTGGAACCTGCTAAGGATTCTGTGTCTCCCTCTGTCTCTGCCCCTCTTCTGCTCATGTTCTGTCTCTCCCTGTCTCAAAAATAAATAAAACATTAAACATTTTTTTTTTGTAAATTCTTTACTTATTTTGAGAGATAGAAAGCAAGCAAGGGAGAGGCAGAGAGAGAGGGAGACAGAGAATCTCAAGCAGGCTCTGCACGGGTAGTGCAGGGCTCAAACTCATGAACCGTAAGATCAAGGCATGAGCCAAAATCAAGAGTCGGAGGCTTAACCAACTAAGCCACCCAGGTGCCCCATCATTTGAAATATTTTAAAATGTGTTAGCATAACCCTCCCTCTAAAGACTTTCAGAAAATAGTGTAACCTTAAAGAATACTGTTCAAAAATAACTCATTAACTATTTATAAGTCCTTAGATGTTTGATGGTGAAAACTGTCAAATAAATTATCTCCCTCTACTCTTTATGCATAAGTGTTTTTAAATTTAAGATTAGGTACTGCTGGGCTTAATTGCTGGAAGTGTTTCTTTTGTGGGAGAAAATGGGATGGGGAATGAAATGTTTATAGCTTCTGACAATCTGAAGGACAACTTTTAGATTCTAAGCAATAATGTTATTACGTGATTCACTTCAGATATAAAGCTAAGTTTCTAAAGACAAAAAGATATATTTATTAAAAAAAAATGTGAATTGTGAGATATGCACAGTAATGGTTCAAACTTTATGTACCTGAACTCTACCTGGTGTAGAGTTTATTGAAATATCAGAAGAGTCTAATATAAGTACTTATTTTTTAACTAAACTATTATTTTGGAATGTAAATATGTTAAAACACATATTAAAATGCAATCATTTTGTATTTCTCTCCGAGCAAAAGTCAAAGTTCTATAATTGCCTCTATGACATGCCTACTTGACCCCTACTTGACCTTTCCCTCTACCATTTTCCCTGGCTCATTCTGCTCCTAGCTACACTGCACTCTTTGGATGTTCTAAGCTCTCTACCATATTGGGGCTTTTGCACTGGCTGTACTCTCTGCTTGGAACATTCTCCTTTCAGGTATCCATCCATATGGCTCACTTCCTCACCTCTTCAAGGCTTTGTTCAAATGTCACCTTCTCAGTGAAGTTCATCCCATACACCCTATATCAAAAAGCAACCTGCCCCCTTCCTACCCTCAGCACTTAGACCAATTTAGTGTGTTCGGCATTTTTTTCATAACATTTATCACCCTCTAGCATGGAGGTTCCCAAACTGCATCAGTTCATGGTTCCCTTAGTTTATTAAAAAATGTTCACAGCACCTCTAGCCAAAACAAATATCTAACAATTCCATTAATTAAACAGAAAGGTCCGAACAACTAAATAGTATTTATGTCCAAACAACTTACTATTCATTTTAAAAAGTAATAATAGGATGTGTGTGCCTGTTGGACTTTGAATGGCTTGTCAATACTTGGAATCATAATGGACAACACCATCCTCATTTCTTGATGCACACTGATTTTTGTAAATAGTATTTGTTATTACAGCAACCACTGAAAAGCTGAGTTTAAAAAGACATGATGTCACCAAAAGAAATTTAGCACGATTTCATGTTGAAACTTTCAGCTACCTCAGCTAGTAATTTGTACATTTTCTGATAGATGTTGCCATGCTTCCCTTAAAAATTTAGATAACCTGCATAAACTTTTGTAATTCCAAAAGTTTGGAAACCATGGGTCGATCTTACCATGTAACTATTTTTTTAATGTTTATTTATTTATTTTGAGAAAGAGAGAGAAAGAGGGGATGCATGTGTAAGTGGGGGAGGGAGAGAGAGATTCCCAAGTAGGTTCCTTGATGAGATCACATGAATGAACATGCAATCATGACCTGAGCTGAAATCAAGAGTCAGATGCTCAACTGACTGAGTCACCCAGTCACTGGTGCCCCTTATTACATACTTTTTTAAGTGTATTATTTATGGTCTTCTCCACCACCATCCCTCATGATAGAATGAGCTGAAGTATAAGACTTTGTGTCTATTTTGTTCTTTGATATATTATAAACACCTTGAATAATCCTGGCCATGTAGGTTTTCAGCACACATTTATGACATAAATGATTATTGGCCATTTATGTTTTTCTATGAACACTTTATATTTTTGTCAATTTTCTTTCAGGTGCTGTTTTTGGTTTAGGAGTATTTTTTGCATATCTAGGAAATCAGCCTTTGCTTATTGTATATTCAGCATATATTTTTCCAGTTTGTTTTTCTTTTGACATTTTTATGGTACTTTTTGCTGCATAGATAGTTTAAATTTTTATATAATCAATCCTTCCCTTTCCTTTATAGCCTTTAGGTGATGTTTTATGTTTAAACAGACATTGCCCATTTCATCATCCTAAATAAATAAATAAATAAATAAATAAATAAATAAATAAATAAATAAAATGTTATATCCATTTTTTCCTAATTTATTAGGATTCCTATTATTATTATTTTACTAAAAAATTATCAGGACTCTAGTGTAGAGATAAAATTATCAGGACTCTAGTGTAGAGATCCAACTTGATCTTCTTCCAAATGGCTAGATGGCTGCCTCAACATTGTCTATTAAATAATTGATCTTTCCACACTGCTTTGAAATAACAGCATTGCCACACACTAAATTCCTATGTGTACTTTGGCTCTATTTCTAGAACTGTCAACTCTATTTTAGCTATCATTTTGTTCCTTCTCAAGCATCAACCTTTTGACTTACTGTGATCTTGAAAATTGTTTTTAGTTTTGTTTCACAAACTAATGAATCTTTAATTTTGGGAGGCATAAAATATTATCCTTTGAAACCATTCAAAAGCTGATTTCAACCACACAACTTGGCAAGAGTTAGAAATCATAATTCAAAGAGGACCTAAACAAAAGTTCTCCAGGAGACTTCTTTTTTGTCCATTCAAGTATTTATTACAGTTCCGGACATTTTGTGGGCACACAGAATTTCAATGAATCAAATACCTTCCAGCACTGGAAACAGGGCACCATGAATGAACTTTTTATACATAAAGCAAAAACTAGAAATGACTGGATTTTCCTGTACATGACTGGCAACCTGGTCAGTTATCCTGTCATGATCTTTTAAACACAAGAACAGTAATGTAATGAATTGATATCTTATTCTTAGTGAATATTCCAAAACCTCACAATATGGAATTAAAAACACAGAATAAAACATTAATAATCTATTTAACGATATTTTTGAGTGGGCCTTGCTCATATCAATATATTTAATGTGAATTTCACAACTAAAGAGCATCATTATCCTCAAAAGACTTGACAAAACCTTGTTGCATCTACTTGAATTCAAAGAAGACATATATACATATTTACATATGCAAAGAATTTAAAATAGCTTTCAGCAATTTGACATAAACTTACAAAATGTTAAGACTGACTTAAAAAAGGTTTCAGTAATTTCAACAAGTGCTCTCACCACTAATTTTATCTCCTTTCTGCCTGTCACTGTATACAAGTCCATTACAAGCAGGCAAGAACTAAAATACAGATTAGAGAGGTTTTTGTTTTTATTTTGCTCCTTTGTATATATATGGGAGACATAGGCTCTTAGCCAATGAAAAATACAAGGACAATTTTCTTCACTCTTGGAAATGTAACATGCTTTCTTGAACTGATGGAAAAATAGTCCTTGGGAACTGACCACAGCATTCTCTTATTTATAACTAGAGGCAAACAGATTAAATGTATAATTGTGCAAATGGCACAATTAAGGTAAAGAGCAAAGCAACACAAAGTCACTCTGTGCGGTTTTTATCAAATTTAAATAACTATATCCCAAGCACACATTTTTTTTAGCTCCTGATTTTGGAGGACTCTTGCTTGTAACCACTTATTCTGTGGCATGAGGCTGTTTAAGAGTAACTAACTGTATTATGTGTTTTATTTTATCTTCAAAGTTATCATTGAAATGTCTGCGGCATTCATACCATTGAAAATATAATTCTGCCAGCACAGTGAGTTAGAAGTATTTCCAACTTCTATAGAAAATAGACAAAGCTGGGATGTTTCCCGTGCCAATTAGCAGTGTCGCTGAGCAAGAAGGAAGTGTGTCTAAAGATGCCTGAATGAAAACCCAGCAAGCTCAGTATTTGAATGAGAACAACCCAGCAAGCTTTCTTGGGCTTTTGGCACCCAGGGAGGCCACAGTAAAGAGTTCCCAGGAAGGTCATCCAATTTCAATGAGCCACAGGGATTATGTGGGAGGGAAGCAGTTATATGGCTTGTTCCCTTCAGCACATGTCCAGAGAGGACATTTGCCAATGCCTGGCACCATAGGGCTTATAAACATTTTCTAGCTGAACTTGTGAATACAGCCTTTCAAATACCAGACAAATGATGGTGCAAAAGAATACATTCAGGGAAACCTAGGAATTGCCTGAAAACTGAATGAAGTTGCAAATTTGTATTTGGAAGTAATACACATGCATCAAATACATAATTTGACTTAGATTCAGGGGATAAGTTTATTTAACTATGGGATATTTATCTGATGATTTGTCTATGCTGCCGTTACACAGCCATGTGGAAATGACTAACATTCCAACATTTCACCAATACTTTGATTTTACTGGAGACACATACCATTATAGTTTACACAGTGTCATTTTAGATGTTTAATATATTTGGTTAAGCTATAATTCTGCATTCCATTAGCTCTTACTCCATTTAAAAATCTAAAAACAAATTGTTCTTTATTTTAAACTGCACCCTATGTTTATTTACCTATGCATAGGTTTATTTAATTCTCTTCTCTTTTTCCCTTTCCACATTCTATTGCCTTTATCAATTTAGTGTTGCTTTTCTATGTAATTAAATTTAATGTAATCTTTTCAGACTGAATTGAATATAAACATTTCTCTTATGCCTGATGAAGGAAATGGAACTAATGCAGCAAATATATGATTACACATTAAGTCTCTCAAACACTTACAAGTCACAAATATAGTAAGATAAACAACATATATTTTTTGCTTTCAGAGGGAGAAGAGATCCTAAAGATGAATAAACAATTTATAATTATATTGTGTGATAAATGTTTCCCAAAACTCTGTTCTCAGTCCAGCAACCAGAATGATCTTTTAGAAAGGGAAGTATTAATAAGTCACGGAGATGACAGGCAAAGCATAGGGAAGATAGTTGATGGAATCGTAATAGTGTTCTATGGTGACAGATGGTAGCTACACCTGTGGTGAGCATAGCATAATGTACAGACTTACTGAATTACTAAATTGTACACCTGAAACTAATGTAACATTGTGTGTCAACTACACTTTGATTTAAAAAAAAATGAAACCACACACATATTAACTGGAGAGAGAGAAAGGGGTGGAGTTGGGGGAGTCAGCAATTCTCTGCCCAAACTGTCTACTCAGAGTCAATGATTTATGGCTTACAAAGCCTTGTATGATCTGGCTTTTATTTTAATTTGCACACTCTCATCCCCTCTTGGCTCCTGTCCCACCATGTTGGTGTACTTGCTCTTCAATAACAGAATGTCACTTAACATGATACATACATTCCTGTCTTACTTTCCCTCCAGATAAACACCTATTTTCTTACTTCTTTTAAATCTTTGCTCAAATTTCACTTTTTTAGTGAGACTTTCCCTGCCCACCCTATTTTACATTCCAGTGTTTCCTAGCACTCCTTAGCACTTTTGCCACAATTTATTTATCTCCATAATACTTTATATCAGTATACACCTTACCATTTTATTAGTGGTTAGTTTTTGTTTTGCCCCCACCCTAGAATATAAGCTCTCAAGAGCTGAAACTTCTGTCAGCTTGCTTATTTCTGTGTTTTCAGTGCCTATAAAAGATTCTGGTAGAGAGAATTAAGATGATGGAGTAGTAGGTGGACTCTATGCTTGCCTTATCCCTTGAAAAGAGCTAGATAAATATCACATCATTTGGAACACACAATAAATTGATCTGAGGACTGAGAGAACAAATTGCACAACTAGAGGGAGAAAAGGTAGAAGGTAGGAGGTGTGGAGACATGATTTGTGGGAGAAAAGAATCACGAGGGGCACCTGGGTGGCTCAGTTGGTTGGGTGACCAACTTCGGTTCAGGTCATGATCTCACAGTTTGTGAGTTCGAGCCCTGCGTCAGGCTCTGTGCTGACGGCTCAGAGCCTGGAGCCTATTTCAGATTCTGTGTCTCCCCCTCTCTCTACCCTTCCCCTGCTCATGCTCTGTGTCTCTCTGTCTCTCAATAATAAATAAACGTTAAAAAAAATTAAAAAAAAAAGAATCACGAGTGCTCTGGAGGGGAGGGAACCCTGATGACAGACAGGAGAGAGAGTGAGGGAGAGAACAGCATGCAGGGGATTGCACAAGAAAAACATGTCCCCAAAACCAATGACTGGGGAAATGAGAGGGGCTGATTATCACAAGTTCTTACAAGCAGTGGAGCTCAAAGACTGAAGTTTTAGAAGTCCAAATCATTGCTGGGATGCTGCCTGGCAGGTGTAGTGGTGATCCTGTGAAGAAGGAGGGCAGAGGCCCAGGAATGGACAGCATGGTCTGAGGATCTTCTGGGTCACACTGAGAGAGACAATTCCTCTTCCTGGAGTGGGAGAGGTGGCACTGACCCTTTGGGGACAAAATTGCTGGGGGACACCATTTTGCTGCGATTTATTAGTGTAGGAGCTGCTGAGGGCAGCTAGCTCAGATGCCGTCTCTTTGCTGCACTTTACCATGAACTTCAAGCCCCTGCACAGTCATGTGACTGACCTTCTGGGACAAACCAACACCAGCCATAGCATGGTGAGACCCTCTCCCAAAGGATCAGTGTGGGTCCATGCTGCACCAGGTCCCTAAAACATGGAGTTTTGAAACCAGTCGGTGCACCTGAGATAAAACACAAAAGCACCACATTGCCATGTGGGCAGACAGCCTGGACACAGGGTGAAGGCAGGGATTTGGGGGAGGCCAGGATCACAAAATGTTTGCTCTTCTGTGAGGGCTTCCTGAACAGCAGCAGGTACAAACTGCCTCCTCCAGAGACTAGAGAATGAGCTGATACCATTTCCTTCCCACTCCCACCCTCCCCTGCCCAGCAGCATGAGGAGACGCCAGTGAGCAATACAGCACCCTCACTGGAGGCTGGAGCCACTTACACCAAGCCCCACCCTCTTGTGCTCTATAGGTACTTTTCTACTAGGGCAAATATGCCTGAGAGCCAGAGTAGCAGGGCTCCTCCCCCAAAAGACCAGCAACACCCACCCCAACATGCACCAAGTCTACGAACCATAGAAAGTGGCAAAGCTTCAGCTTTAGTCACAATAGGATCTAGCCTCTTTTAACAAGCTGACCAAAACACACCTAGTTAAAACTTGCCACACAGTGGACAACGTCCAAACCCTTCCCACTACAGGCAAGGAGAACTCTGCAGAGGACTGACCAGTGTGAAAGAGTAGCCAAAACATAACAGCAGAGTGCGTGTAGCATACACCAGAAATGCTTCCTGAAGCGCCAGGCCCTGGACAGTATATGACCTCTTCTTTATAAAGCCATTACTCTCAGGAACAGGAAACATAACAGGCTTTCCTACACACAGAAGAGACCTAAACAAAATGCAAGCCTAAAGAATTCATTCCAAAAGAAAGAACAAGGAAAGGTCATGGCCATGGACCTAATCGAAACAGATATAAATAATATGCCTGAACCAGAATTTAAGACAATAATCATAAGAACACTAGCTGGGCTAGAGAAAAGCATAAAAGACACCAGGGAGTCCCTTACTGCAGAGACAAAAGACCAAAAAAAAAAAAAAAAAAAAAAAAAGCCAAATAAACGCTATAAGCAAGATGCAAAACTGGTTGGTTGTAATGACCACAAGGATGGAACAAACAGCAGAACGAATAAGTGATATAGAAGATAAAATTATGGAAAATAATGAAGCTGAAAAGAAGTCAGAAAGAAAAATATTGGATCATGAAGGTAGACTTAAGGAACTCAGTGACTCCATAAAGTGTAATAACATTTATCTTAGAAGTTCCAGAAGAAGAGAGGGAAAATGGTGCAGAGGGTTTATTTGAGCAAATCATAGCTGAAAACTTCCCTAATCTGGGAAAGAAAACAGACATCCAAATCCAGAAGGCACAGAGAATTCCCATCAAATTCAACAAAAGCAGGCCAATACCAAGATATATCATAGTAAAAATCTGCAAAATACAGAAATGAAAAAGTCCTGAAAGTAGTAAGAAAAAAGAAATCCCTAACTTACAAGGGAAGACAAATAAGGTTAGCAGTAGATCTCTTCACAGAAACTTGACAGGCCAGAAACTTGGCATAATATATTCAACATGCTGAATGTGGAAAATATGAAGCAAAGAATACTTTATCCAGCAAAACTGATGTTCATAATTGAAGGAGAGATAAAGAGTATTCTAGATAAACAAAAACTAAAGGAGTTCATGACTACTAAAGCAGCCCTGCAGAAATATGAAAGTGATGTCTTTGGGAATAAAGACCAAAAAGCAACAAAGAATAAAAAGGAACAGAGAAAATCTCCAGAAACAATGGCTTTACAAGTAATACAGTGGCATTAAATTTATATCTATCAATAATCATTGTGAATATAAATGGACTAAATGCTCTAATCAAAAGACATAGGGTGTCAAAATGGGTTAAAAAAATAAGACCCCATCTATATACTTCTTACAAAAGACTTATTTTATACCTAAAGACAGCTGCAGATTGAAAGTGAGGGGATGGAGAACATTTATCATTTTAATGGATGTCAAAAGAAAGCCAGAGTAGCCATATTTAAGTCAGACAAACTAGATTTTAAACCTGTAATTTAAGACTCTAATAAGAGAGGAGGAAGGACATAGACCATAATAAAGGGGTTTATCCAACAAGAAGATCGAACAATTGTAAATATTTACACTACCAACTTGGAAGCACCCAAATATATAAATCAATTAATAACACTTAAAGACTGAAATCATTGTTGTATTATATGCTAACTAATTTGGATGTAAATGAAAAAAAATTTTTTTTAATAAAAAAAACAAACTTAAATTCACTGATAATAATACAATAATAGTAGGGGACTTTAACACCCCACTTACAGCCATGTACAGATCATCTAAGCAGAAGAACAACTCAACAAGGAAGCAATGGCTTTGAATGACACATTGGACCAGATGGACTTAACAGATATATTCAGAAAATTTCATATGAAAACAGCAGAAAACACATTCTTTTCAAGTGCACATGGAACATTCTCCAGAACAGATAACATACTGGTTTACAAATGAGCTCTCAACAAGTACAAAATGATTGAGATCATAACATGCATATTTTCTCATCACAATGCTATGAAATTTGAAGTAACCACAAAAACAAATTTGAAAAGACCATTAATACATGGAGGCTAAAGAACATCCTACTAAATAATGAATGGATCAACCAGGAAATTAAAGAAGAAATTTAAAAAATACATGAAAGCAAATGAAAATAAAAACAAAACAGTCCAAAACCTTCGGGAAGCAGCAAAAGCAGTCATAAGAGCAGTATATAGCAATACAGTTCTACCTCAAGAGGCAAGAAAAAAATCTCAATTACACAACCTAACGTTACATTTAAAGGAGCTAGAAAAAGAATAATAAATGAAGCCTAAAGCCAGCAGAAGAAGGAAAATAATAAAGATTAGAGCAGAAATTAGTGATATAGAAAGAAACAAGCAAACAAACAAAAAATCAGAACAGATCAATGACACTAGGAGCTGGTTCTTCGAAATAATTAATAAAATTGACAAACTCCAGTCAGACATATCAAAAAGAAAATAGAAAGTACCCAAATAAATAAAATCATGAATGAAAGAGGAGAGATCACAACCAGCACCACAGAAATACAAATAATTATAAAAGAATACTATAGAAAATTACATGCCAACCAATTGGGCAATCTAAAATAAATGGAAAAAACTTGTAAAAATATATAAACTACCAAAACTACAATAGGAAGAAATAGAAAACTTTAATAGACTGATAACCAGCAAAAAAATTGAATCAGTAATCAAAAATCTCCCAACAAACAGGAGTCTAGGGCCAGATGGCTTCCCAGGGGAATTCTACCAAACATTTCATGAAGAATTTATACCTATTCTTCTCAAACTATTCCAAAAAGTATAAATGGAAAGAAAACTACCAAACTCATTCTATGAGGTCAGCACTACTTTGATTCTAAAACCAAAGACCCCTCTAAAAAGAGAACTACAGGCCAATATCCCTGATGAACATGGATACAAAAGTTCTCAACAAAATACTAGCAAATTGAATCCAACAGTACATAAAAGAATCATTCAGGGTTGCCTGGGTGGATCAGTTGGTTAAGTGTCTGACTTTAGCTTAGGTCATGATCTCATGGCTTGTGAGTTTGAGCCCTGCATCAGGTTCTGTGCTGACAGCTCAGAGCCTGGAGCCTGCTTCAGGTTCTGGTCTCCCTCTCTCTTTCTGCCCCTTTCCCACTCACACTCTGTCTCTTCCTCTCAAAAATAAATGAACGTTGAAAAAAATTTTTTTTAAAAGAATCATTCACCATAATCAAGTGGGATTTATTCCTGAGTTGTGAGGGTGGTTCAATATTCTCAAGTCAATCAACTTGATATACCACATTAATAAAAGAAATGATTACAACCATATGATCCACTCAATAGATGCAGAAAAAGCATTTGACAAAACACAGCATCCATCCTTGATTGAAAACCCTCAACAAAGTAGGGATAGAGAGAACATACTTCAACATCATAAAGGGGATATATGAAACATCCACAGCTAATATCCCCCTCAATGGGAAAAAACTGAGAGCTTGTCTACCCTTGCCACTGTTATTTAACATGGCACTGGAAATCCTATCCTCAACAAAAAGAAATAAAAGGCATCTAGATTGGCAAGGAAGAAGTCAAACTTTCACTCTTCACAGATGACATGATACTCTATGTAGAAAACCTGAAAGACCCCACCAAAAAATTGCTAGAACTGATACACAAATTCAGTAAAGTTTCAGGATACAAAATCAACATACAGAAATCTGTTGCATTTCTATATTCATTCAATAATAAAGCACAGGAAGAGAAATCAAGAAAATTGATCCCATTTACAAATGCTCAAAATTAGCAAGATACCTAGAAATAAACCTAACCAAAGAGGTGAAAGATCTGTACTCTGAAAACTATGGAACATTTATGAAGGAAATTGAAGAGGACACAAAGAAATGGAAAAACATACCATGCTCATGGATTGGAAGAACAAATATTGTTAAAATGTCTATACTACCCAAAGCAATCTCCACAATTTATGAAATACCTATCAAAATACCACCAGAATATTTCACAGATCTGGGCAAACAATCCTAAAATTTGTATAGAACCCCAAAAGACTCTGAATAGCCAAAGCAATCTTGAATAAGAAAAGCAGAGAGGCATCACCGTTCCAAACTTCAAGCTATGTTACAAAGCCATAGTGATCAAGACAGTATGGTATTGGCCAAAGGAAATCACACCGATAAATGCAACAGAATAGAAAACCCAGAAATGGACCCACTACTATATGGTCAACTAATCTTCAACAAAGCAGGGAAGAATATCCAATGGAAAAAAGTCTCTTCAAAAAATCATGTTGGGAAAACTGGACAGCAACATACAGAAAAATGAAACTGGACCACTTTCTACTCCATACACAAAAATAAATTCAAAATGGATGATAGACCTAAATGTGAGACAGGAAACCGTCAAAATCCTAGAGGAGAACACAGGCAGTAACCTCTTTGACCTCAGCTGTAACAACTTCTGACTAGACATGTTGCCAGAGGCAAGGGAAACAAAGAAAAAATGAACTATTTGGACTTCAAGTTAAAAACCTTTTGCACAACAAAGGAAACAATCAAAAAAACTAAAACTCAGCCTATGGAATTTGAGAAGATATTTGCAAATGACATATCTGATAAAGGGTTAGTATCCAAAATCTAGAAAGAACTTATCAAAGTCAACATCCCCCCCCCCCCAAATAATCCAGTTAAGAAATGGGCAGAAGACATAGACATTTCTCAAAAAAAGACATACAAATGGCTAACAGGCACATGAAAAGATGCTCAACATCACTTAACCTTAGGGAAATAGAAATCAAAACCACAATGAGATACCACCTTACACCTGTCAGAATGGCTAAAATTAACAACACAGGAAATAACAGATGTTGGCAGGAATACAGAGAAAGGGAACACTCTTATACTGCCTAGGGGAATGCAAACTGGTTCAGCCACTCTGGAAAACAGTATGGAGATTCCTCAAAATGTTAAAAATAGAACTACCCTATGACCCAGCAATTGCACTACTGGGTATTTACCTGAATGATTAAAAAAATACAGATTCAAAGGGGTACATGCACCCTGATGTTTATAGCAGCATTATCAACAATGGCCAAATTATGGAAAGAGCCCAAATGTCCATTGACTTATGAATGAATACATACATATACATATATACATCTATATATACATACATACACACAATTGAATATTACTCAGCCATCAAAAAGAATGAAATCTTGTCATTTGTAATGGCATGTTGGACCTAGAGTATATTATGCTAAGCAAAATCAGAGAAGGACAAATAACATATGATTTCACTCATGTGGAATTTAAGAAACAAAACAGATGAACATAGCAGAAGGTAAAAAACAAAGAGAAAGGGAAACAAACCAAAAGAGTCTCTTAGTGATACAGAAAAAGCTGAGGGTTAGTGGAAGGAGGCAAGCAGACGATGGGATAAATGGGTGATAGGTATTAAGGAGGGCACTTGTTGTGATGAGCCCTGGGTGTTACATGCAAGTGTTGAATCACTAAATTCTACAACGGAAACCAATTTTACTATATGTTAAATAACTATAATATAAATAAGAACTTAGGAAAAAAACTTTAAAAAAGGAAAAAAATATTATATTATTATAATAGTCTATGATAGTTTCAGGTGAGGCAAAGAGAAAGAAACTTAATTGGAGAGCTATTTTTCACATAATATCAATAAAACTTTAACATCAGTTAGTTTGATGATGGTTGATAATTCAGAGGAAAAAAGACAAAGATTACTCTGAAATCTAAAATTTGGAGGAAGTGCACATATAATGGTTTTCAACAGATAAAAAGAGGACCCAGTATTAGAATGAGTGTATTGGAGAAGAAGGTTATGACTAAATCCTACAAGGGATTGAATCAGAACCCAGTGGGAGAATTGGGAAATGTAGAACCAATTATTTCTCAGAGAAAGGAAGAATAGTGGATTTCTGTTGTGTTTTAATGGTTTAGCATTCACTCTTCCCTTCCTCATAGCATCCTAATTCCCTTTGGGGAAAGTATTGCTTCTCCACTGGTTACAGTCAGATGGATGTGTAATTCAAGGTCCTACTTCCACTTAGCCAAGAAACAACTTCTGTAATCCAAGCCAAGCCACTTGGATGTTCTCTTCCCAGGAGTTTAATAGTTGGCAGAGTAACAAGAGACTAGAAACATCTGGATTCATCCCAGAGGTCAGGCCTGGAACACCAAACTATTTTTGCCATTCTTCCCTCCAGGGCTTCCTTGGTTCTCACAAATTTCCAAATCCACATTTCTAAGCTTCCTTTTGACACTATGTTCTGGCATATGATATGACAATATCCTTCTGGTAATTTTCTATTTTTCCTTAGGAGACTCCATTTGTGTCACCCTAGTCAAACAACTTTAGCTGATACAGAAGGGAGAGAGAAAGATGATAAAAGAATACTATGTTAGAAAGAATAGATAGTGAAATTGAAGATGTTCTTATAAGACATACAAATTCTAGGTTCCATAGAACTATGTTAGTTTAATTTAATTTTATTTTTATTTGAGAGAGAGAGAGAGAGAGAGAGAGAGAGTACGAAGGGGAAGATGGGCAGAAGGGGTGGGGCATAGAGAATCCCAAGCAGGCTCCACACTCAGGGCAGAGCCTTGGGATTGTGACCTGAGCCGAAATCAAGAGTCAGATGCTTAACCAACTGAGTCACCCAGGTGCCCCGCTAGGTTACTATTATTATTATTATTATTATTATTATTATTATTATTATTATTTTAATCAGAGGCTTGAAAAGAACTATAAGGGTTTTCTTTTTTCTTCTTTTTCTTCCTTCCTTCCTTCCTTCCTTCCTTCCTTCCTTCATTCCTTCCTTCCTTCCTTCCTTCCTTATTGGAATAGTTATTAAAATGAATGTGTAAGGAATTGACTAAGAATGACTCAAAGAATTGCTTATCTCATTGAAGCTGAAAAATGAAAAATTCTAATGGAGGCTAACCAACATAATTATGCAATTTTCTTTAACATTATTTAAAAATCTTGGAATGGAATTAGACAATGTGAATCGGTAGGGTCATCAAGATTTTGGCATTGATGTATAAACTCCACAAACAAGTTAAGAGAGTAAAAGAATGAAGAGGGTTGATGATTATATACTTGACATGATGAACCTTGGGATTCTGCCTGTATAGGGAGGTACCTAGATCATATACATGGGGATGTGTGGAATCACTAACAACTTTGCCTATTCAAGATTGAACAATTTCATGGAAGATATTTATCTAGATGCCTATAGAGAGTACAGACCAAGGGAAAATCCAGTCTTTGATCCAAGAGGAAAATATGATTATAACCCTAAATGCAGCGCTGAACCACAATCCCAGAGAGTAATAAAATGCTATAAATGTGAAAAATAGTGATAAATTCAGAAATCTTGGGGCATTAGAGTAGAATGAGATATGGTGTGATCCAACAAACTTGGAGGATGTTTACGATATCAAGAAACAGGGGCATACCTTCTTGTTAAAAAGCAGTAAGCAGGGAATGAAGCTTAGAGTAATAAACTTAGATTAATAAACTGAAGTTAAAAAAATTGAGAATAGGGAAGATCACAACAAAAGCAAAAATCAAACTTACTGAAATTGAGGAAGTAAAAGAGGCAGAGTGCTCATTCAGAGAGAGAAATCTCAGGGTTTAAAATATTAGAGCTGTAGACAGACATGTGAATTGTTAGAAGTGAAGATTATTAATGTAAAGGTCAAGGAAATGGAACTGGGATATTAAATGAACTATAACCATAAAAGTCAATTATGGTTGTTGGAAAATTATTAGAAGAAAGGGTGAATAAAGTGTCAACATCTGCATTAAAAAAGGGGAAAAAAGTTACTAATAGATTAGTCAGTGATGAAGGGACAGATTGAGAGATAATAGCCAAGAGAAAAATGAAACTGAATAGCATATAGACTATTAGCACAAAAGGATTGTACGAAGAATTGTAAGAAGAATCCTGATTTTGTAGTAACTGTATCTGTCCTCTGTTTTTCCTTCCCTTTACTGGATCTTCAGGTCAACCCTATCTACCTGAAATGAAATAATGTGCCTGCTCATATGAGACTCACAACATCATGGAGAGAAATAAACCTCCATACAGACAGGTCCCTTCCACAGGGCTAGTTTCATCATCAAACCTTCTCCCCAAATGCTTAGGAGACAATGGGGAGGACACTGAGTTCTCTGGCCTGAGAGATGGCCACAGACAAAGGTAATACAGACCTCATGATAGGCACAGCAAAGGTGCTGAACACAGCAGCTACATGAAAGGACAAGAGATTTGGGTGAGATGCCTGGGTTAAGGGTAATTGCATTTTGAAGGCAAAATTTGGAGGTTTCATGGGGAGGAGGTGATTTGTAAAAATAAATTTTTAAGATGATTCACAGTAATAAAGAACATGGATTTTAGAATCAGAAAAAAAACTCAATTAAAATGTTGGCTCTGCCACTGAACAATTATGTGACCTTGATCAAGTTCCTTACCTCCTGAGCCTGTCTCATCATCTTTAAAACAGCTAATAATACTCGTTCGTTACGTAAATTAATCTATATATAAAATAAGGCCAACAATTCCTCCCTAATTAGATATGTCCAGGATGTGAGCAAGTGCTGAGCACATAATAAGTTCTTGTTAAATGATAGCTGAAAACCAAAATTTAACCAAGTGGCTCTAAGTAGCTTTGAGTTTCCAATTCCTACGGCTTTTCTATCTTCACATCATATTTTCCAAAATATCTTCTAATTTACTTTGTCCGCAGTTTTTTTAACCTGGCCCATTCAACCCATGGTCATATCTTTAGTCGTTTTATTTCTTATTGTTAAATCTGTGTCATAGTATATATTGCATAGTATACTCTAGTCATAGATTTTTCCAGGCCAATGTAAATTCAGTGGATATTATGAATTGAGTAAAACCCTCACATAGCAAACTATATAAAAGCATTCTTTTGCTCTCAACTTTCCAATGACTTCCTATTATACTAAGTATGACAATGGAAGTTCTTACCATGTACTACAATTTTATCATCAAAAAGTCAGGACCCTTCAAATGGTTCTGACGGACTCTAATGTAATTTCCTCCAGTCAATTCTACCCCACCCCACCCCATCTCTGCCTTAGCTCACTCTGTTTCAGTCCCTTATTTTTTCTAGAGCAATAAAAGTACATTCTCCTGTGAGACTATTCGATCTTGCTCTTCCCTTCTCCTGGAATGCTCTTTCCCAGATACTTTGATGGCCAACTCTGGCCCAACTATCTAAAAGGGAATACCTGCTTCCTTACCCATTCCCTTCCCTGCTTTTTTCTCCTCATGACACTTATCACTACCAGACATCACAGGTTTATTTATGTATCTGTCTTCTCCACCAGAAGGTAAGCACCATGAGGGTAGAGAACTTGTATATTTTTATTAATCAAATATTCCCTAGTGCCTAGAACACCACCATGCATATAGTAGACACTCATTAAACATTAGTTCTAATTTATTATTATTTTCTTAATGGGCTTATGTAGATCATGTCAATTTCCAAAAGCAAACTAGCCTCCTGGAACTAGTAAGCTATTATAACAAAATTACAGGATAAAACACATCTTAGTCTGTTGCAGCTGCTATAACAAAATACCACAGACTAGATAGCTAATATACAACAGAGATTTATTTCTCATAGTTCTAGAGGCTGGGAAGTCCAAGATCAAAGCACCAACGGATTCAGTGGCTGGTGAGGGTCCACTTCCTGGCTGGTAGATGGCCATCTTCTCCTTCTGTCGTTAGAAGGTACAAGGAAGGTCTCTGTGGTCTCTCTTATAAGAATACTAATCCCTTTCATTATGGCTCCATTATCATGATCTAAGCACCTCCAAAGGCCCTGCCTCCTAATTCCAATCACTGTGGAAGTTAGATCTTTACATATGAACTTTGAGGAGACACAAATGTTCAATCTTTGGCACCAGGCTGATATACAAAAATTAATCACTTTTCTATACACTAGCAATGAACAGGTAGAGTTTGACAATAAAAACACAATAACATTTATATTAGCCACCCCTAAATTAAATACTTAGGTATAAATCTAACAATGCATGTGTAAAATGCATGTAAAACTCTGATGAAAGAAATAAAAAAACTAAATAAGGAGAGGTATTCCATGTTCATATATAGGAACACTCAATATTGTTATCAAGATGTCGGTTCTTGATTTGACTTGACTCAATGCAATCCAATAAAATCCCCACAAGTTATTTTGTAGATATGGACAAACTGATTCAAAGTTTATATGGAAAGGCACAAGGCCCAGAATAACCAATTCAATATTGAAGGAGAAGAACAAAATGGGAAGACTGGCAGTACCCGACTTCAGAATTCACTACAGTTACTGTAATAAAGACAATGTGATACTGGTAAAAAAAAAATAGACAAATCAGATCAGTGAAACAGAATGGAGAGCCCAGAAATAGACCCACATAAATATAGCTAACTGATCTTTGACAAAGGAGCAAAGGCAGTTCAATGGATTAAAGATTGTTTTTCTAACAAATGTTGCCAGAATAACTCATCATCCACATGCAAAAATGAATCAAGATGTGGATCTTAAACCCTTCACAAAAATTAACTCAAAATGGACCACAGACCTAAATGTAAAGCACAAAAATTATAAGGCTTCTGGAAAATAACATAGGAAAAAACCTAGATGATCTTGGGTATAGTGATGATTTTTTAAAATACAACACCAAAGTTATGATCCATGAAAGTAATAATTAGTAAGCTAGATGTCATGAAAATCAAAAATGTCCAGGGATGCTTGGGTGGCTCAGTCGGTCAAGTGTCTGACTTCATCTCAGGTGATGATTTCATGGTTCCTGAGTTTGAGACCCACATCAGGCTCTCTGCTTCAGATCCTCTGTCTCCCTCTCTCCTGCCCCTCCCCCCTCACATGTGCTTGCGCGCACGCACGTGCTCTCTCTCTCTCTCTCTCTCTCTGCTTCTCTCAAAAATGAATAAACATTAAAAAGAAATTTTTAAAAAATTAAAAACTTCCAATGGTGCCTGCGTGGCTTAGTCAGTTAAGCATCTGGCTCTTGTTTTCAGCTCAGGTCATGATCTCACAGTGCGTGAGTTCGAGCCCCACGTCAGGCTCTGCACTGCCAGCATGAAGCCTGCTTGGGATTCTCTCTCTCCCTCTCTCTCTGCCCCTCCCTCCCTCCCTCTCTCTCTCTTAAAATAAACAAATAAACATTTTTTAAAAAATAAAAACTTCTGCTCTGTGAAATGCAATGTCAAGAGAATGAGAAGACAAGCCACAGAGGGCAAATATTTGCAAAAGACACATCTGAGAAAGAGTTACTATCCAAAAAGGGCCCAAGACATGAACAGACACCTTACCAAAGAAGATATAAAGATGGTAAATAAGCATATGAAAAGATGTTCCAATCATATGTCATCAGAGGAATACAAATTAAGACAACAATGAGATACCACCATATACCTATTAGAATGGCTAAAATCCAGAACACTGACAACACCAAATACTGGTGAGAATGTGGCTCAGTAGGAACTCTCATTCATCATTGGTGGGAATGCAAAATGGAACAGCCACTTTGGAAGACAGCATGATGGTTTCTTATAACATTAAACATATTTTACCAAGTAATCCATCAATTGTGCCCCTTGGTATCTACCCAAAGGAAAACTTATGTCCACACAAAAATTGGCACACAGATGTTTTATAACAGCTTATTCATAATTGACACATCAACCAAGCATGTCCCTAAGTAAGTGAATGGATAAACTGTGGTATATTCAGACAATGGAATATTATTCAACACTTGAAAGAAAAAAAAAAGAGCTATCAAGTCAGTAAAAGACATGGAGAAAAATGCATATTGCTAAGTGAAGGAATTCAATCTAAAAAACTCTATATTGTGTGATTTGAAATATGGTATTAAAGAAAAATTTTGGAGACAATAGAAAGATGAGTGTTTGTCATCACTTTTAGGGGAGAGGGAGAGATCAATAGGCAGAGCACAGGGGAATTTTAGGGCAGTGACACTATGTTTATACTACAGCAGTGGATATATGTTATTACAAATTTATCTAAACCCATGGAATGTAAAACACCAAGAGTGAACCCCAATGTAAACTACACACTTTGGGTGATAATGTTTCAATGTGGGTTCATGACTTGTAACAAATATACCACTTTAGTGGGTGAGGTTGATGAGGGGTATTGCA
The DNA here is from genome assembly GCF_046562875.1 of Panthera onca. Taxonomy (NCBI): domain Eukaryota; kingdom Metazoa; phylum Chordata; class Mammalia; order Carnivora; family Felidae; genus Panthera; species Panthera onca. The sequence continues at coordinate 110,259,087 of NC_138345.1, read as the reverse complement.
TACATCGGGGTAGGAATATACAAGAAATCTCCATACCTTCTGCTCAATATTGATATTAACCTTAAATTGCTCTAAAAATAAGGCCAATTAAAAAACAAACAAAAAGGCCGACTAAAATATTCAGGAAGTAATTTTCCTGATTTAATAAAAAATTGGATCTTAGAGATCAGAATGACTTTCTTATCTATAACCTTATCCTATCAACTTAAAGAGTTGTTGCTTAAGTAAATTAAAATTTACTAGAGATATTGAAGATAGCTGTACCCTTTCTAAGTTTAAATGACCTATTTCCAAATGTACACAGTTTTGATACATGACTTGGATATTTCCAATCTTTAGGATTGTAAAATTCTTGGCATACCAATACTCCTCAGAGACCTTGTGCTCACATACAACAGTTTTCCTCTGCAAAGTTTTAGAAATAATCTGAGTTATTTGATGGGGTAGATATCATAGACTTTGGAAAATAAACTTGTTTCACTTCTTGAAAACTAGTTAACAAAGCATTACCGCTGCAAGGAAAAACTGGACTCAACTGTTCTCAAAATTACTACTAGCTAACACTTATTTAGCAATTATTTTGTGCCAAGCAGTATGCAGAACATATTATGTAAGTTTTTTTTTTAAATACCCTAACAATTTAGGAGATAGTTGCTATTATCATCTCCATTTTACAGATGAGGAATAGAGAAGTTTTATTTAAACTAATGTAACTAGTTGAACGTACTGGGTTGAACAGTGTTGCTCCAAAATTCATGTCCACTCCGAATCTTAGCATATGACCTTATTTGCAAATAAAGTCTTTGCAGTTGCAATTTTAGAGTGGGCCCTGAATCCAATGACTAGTGTCCTAGATGAAGGCCATATGAAGACACAGAGACACAAAGGGAATAAAGCCAAGTGATGGTAGAGGAAGACATTGGAATGAGGCATCTACAAGCCGAGAGAGATCAAAGATTTTTAGAGCACAGAAACTAGAAGAGGCTCAGAACTTCCAGAAGGAAGTAACTTTGCTGATACTTTGGTTTCAGATTTCTGGCCTCCAGACTGAAAGAATAAATTTATCTTGTTTTAAGTCTCCCAGTTTGTGGTAATTTCTTACAGAAGCCCTAGGAAAGTACTACAGTAAAGGACTATCTTAAATCCAGGTCTGTCTGACTTTAAAGGCTAAGCTTTTAGTCAATTTTATTGCATTAATCTCAGAAGGTTTTGTACCAGTGTCTATTACAACACTAATCACTCTTTATGGCAATTATCTATAACTAAGGGGAAAGACTATGTCTTATTCGTCTTTTTCTTCTCAGGCCTAGCATGATGCCTGACATATAGTACATATTATAGGTGGTGGAAAAAATGAATATTTATTTCTATAAACAAGCAAATCCTTCCTTTGTGGTGCTCTCATTCCTAACACATAGCAGGGACATGCTTTGGTTAATATCACAACAATGAAGAAAATTGCCAGGAAATTAAGTTGGTAAATACACTTCTATACTTTATGAGCTTATTGTTACATTACTCCTTCATTCTTAAAGTCATGTTCTGCCTATTAATGATCTTACATTTGGGTTTTTATTTCACTCTTGAGCTCATGCCTTGTTACAGGCAGAGTTTAAAGCAATTATTCCATAACAATGAAATAAAATAAACCACCATAAAATAATTGCATATGAAAGTGGGACACAGCACAGAGGAAAGGAAAAGTTAACATGAAGGCAGGAGTGAGATTTGAATAAAAAATTTGCATAGAGTAGATCTTCTAGCTTGTTATTGATGGTCCACAAATTTGATGCTAAGGATTGTAACAGGAATCTCAGAATGTGAAGATATACTCAGAGTATCCTCAATTTAAAACATACCATTTGCGGGGCGCCTGGGTGGCGCAGTCGGTTAAGCGTCCGGCTTCAGCCAGGTCACGATCTCGCGGTCCGTGAGTTCGAGCCCCGCGTCAGGCTCTGGGCTGATGGCTCGGAGCCTGGAGCCTGTTTCCGATTCTGTGTCTCCCTCTCTCTCTGCCCCTCCCCCGTTCATGCTCTGTCTCTCTCTGTCCCAAAAATAAATAAAAAAAAAAAATAAATAAATAAAACATACCATTTGCTCAGAAGGCTCTTAAAATGTTATTCCTGGCTAGAGACAAAGAAAGATATTTCTCCCATGTCTGTACATAAAGAAGGAAATCTCGTGCATTGGATCTTAAATTATACTGTCTTGTTGGGGAATAGGATGCTGTGCTGTTGTCTTAAGAACACAAATTTCGGAGTCATACAAAGCTAGGTTCAAATCTGGGCTCTACCACTTACCAACTTGGAGAATTTCCTTGAATTGGTTCTATTTTTGTTCCATTGGAGATAATAAAAGTTACTTCATGCAATTTTTATGAGGCTTAAAAGAAGAAAGATCTGTAAAACATTTGGCAGGGAGGAGACGCACCTCATTAGTTCTCTTCTCCTAATAAATGATCACCTCTTCCCATAGATCTCTAAGCAATCATTTACTGACTAATTGCTTATTACCTTTTCTTATTCCAGATCTAAATTCACACTTGTTTTTAGCAACCCACAAGCTATTGAGTTATATTTTCAGTCATACACACTAGTTTATATTTAGCAGTGTGGCATGTATACACATTTAACTATGTATATTTTATTAAGAAGAATTTACAAAGAAAAAAAGACCAAAAAATAGTGATTCTGTACACTATTCTCTTCAATAAACACAGGCCTCAGATTGAATTTGATATGGGAGATTGGATGCTGGTATTTAATCCTCAAAATATGCCTTGATTTCTGTCTTACTGTGCATGTGCTTCACAACAATGAGCATGATGTGAGTTTGTAAAGATAGCATTTGTTAACAACCATGGCCCGTAAACCAAAGACAACTACTTCATCCAGCGCTAATCTGAGAAATCAAAAATTCCTTCTAGTTTTGGAGGCAAAACTAGTTGCATTGGACTATGGTGATACAACTGATTCCTAGTGGACTGTGAACCACAATTTTGATTCTTTGTGATCATGGGTACAATCCTGAGGCAGATTTGAAAACCTAGTTTGTACAGAAGATAGGACTTCGTCTTATACCCTATTGTGCCAGATAGAAAATAGGTGTTCAATAAATACATGGAGGTGGGGAGAGGGAGGGAGGGAAGAGACAAGTTTAGAATTTTAACAGACTTGCTGGTTGCATAAAACCAAACATTCATATCTATGTTCTTTCTCTCTCTGTTTATGATGTAAAAATCCTTCAGCTCTGGTCCTCTCTTCCTAGCTAGGAGGTTGGACTATCCAGGAAATTTCTCTAATTTTCTGTCTCTTCTCAACAAAAATCAAGACAACTCACTACATATTACTTTTTCCAGATTATTGGGCTTTCTCAGCCTCATAGGGATACAGATAAAAGAACACTAGATTGGGGTAAAGAGGTCTGAGATCTAGTTCCACATCCCCTAACAATTGAGGAACCTCTGGCAACATGCCTAACCTTCTCCCTCTGGGTCTAGTCCTTTCATAACTGCAAAGAGGAGGACTAGATGATCTTTATAAGATCATATTCATAGTTTTTGGATTTGTATTCTACTTATTTTAGGTCTTTCCCAGATCATGAAGACAGAAACACGATCCCCTGTGTTCCTTAAGGATGTTATATTGAGGGAAGCCTGGATGGCTCAGTAGATTAGGTGTCCAACTTCAGCTCAGGTCCTGATCTCATGGTTTGAGGGTTCCAGCCCTGCATCAGTCTCTGTGCTGACAGCTCAGAGCCTGGAGACTGCTTGCTTTGGATTTTGTGTCTCCCTCTCTCCCTCTGCTCCTCCCCCACTGATACACACTCTCTCTCTCAATAATAAACACATAAAACAATAAAAAATTAAAAAAAGGATTTTATATTGAATTTCATCTGACTCATGCAGTGGAAAACTCTTTCTGCTTTCCAAGATTGAGAGTGTTTAATAACAATCTGGGACTAACAATAGATTTTACTGCATCTTCAATTTAAAAAAAAGGGATTTTTTGTGCTCCTACTTTATATTCATATCCAAAAAATGTGCTAATATATAAAAAACCTGTATCTCATAATCACTTAAATGGTAAGCAAGTCAGAATTATATTTTACTAGTATATCTTAGGTTGGTATTTTCAGAAGGATCTGGTGATAGACTGACACGTTACATTTTAATGTAATTGGCAAACAGCTGTGGCCAATTATGACAGAAACCATCCACTGTCTATACACCTACATGCCTCCCTCCTCTTCCCTGCTAATAGAACCCTGGTGTGTTCAGCTAACATACATGGTTGGTCCTACTGAGAAAGCTGGTGCCTGTCCCAGTTTTGGAAGATGAATAAAAAATGACCTGAATTAATTACAGTAATACCATCCCTCTTCTCACTTCTCCTGCCCCATCAGTGATTTATTTCTGGGGCATCATGTGACTCAGTTCTGATCAAAGTGATAGAAGAATGGTGTGGTGAACAGAAGCTTCTGAGAAATTGTGCTGTCTTTAAAAAAAAAAAGACTCAGTTGGTGTGCTCTATGATCTGTGCCCCTCTCTTCATGCTTGTAGTGATATAAAACCTCAACATCCTGTAACCATCTTGTGACAATAAGACAGTAAAGAATGAATGCTAATATGCCTGTGATTGTCCTTGCCGACATCAGTGAACTGTCTTGCTGCCTTGGGCTGCCTCCCTCTTTATCTCATGTTATCTGAGATGAATGGTTATAGCAAACTCTGCTTTTGCTTTATGTTCCTTGTAGCTGAATGTACTCTTAAATGACACCACAACCAACACAGACAGAGATACTTAACCATGATAATAAGGCTGGACTTCTGAGAATTTCCGGATCTTTGAATGGCTATATTAAGACGTTTAAAGGTCAAAACCCCACAAATTCAACACATAATAGTTTGACACAATTGATTGCAACTACAAGCAGAGAGCAAGGATATATGGCTTTGGTAAACTAGTATGGAAAGGACAAGTCTTACCGACCTACTCAATTCAGGAATTTTTAATCAGGCTGAAAGCACATCTCTGACCTTCAGTTATTGCATAAAAGAAAATGTTAGATCATTCTAATGATATTTATGATGTTAAAAAGGTAATAATATTAACTTTTATTAACTGTTTACTAAGTGGTGAGCACTTTGCTAAGCTATTTACAACCGTTGTCTCAATCCTCACAAATCTATAAAGTACTACTATTCCCATTGTAGACAAAAGAACTGAAGTTGAAATGGGTTTAGTGACCTGCACAAATTCACACAGTAAATGGTGGAGCTCACACCCAGACAAACTCAGTATAATCAGTCTTATTTGTTACTAAACTAGTTCAAGAGAGTTTATTCCTCTACTTTGTTTCTAATTTTTCTAATTTTGCAGCAGCCTCAACTTATAAAAAGATCACAAGTACAATACAAATAACTTTTGTCCCAAACCATTTGAGAATAATTTGCCAACATGATGTCCTGATCACCCCCTAATCCTTTAGTGTGTGTCAGTGGTTTGAATAGTGACCCCCTCCAAAAAAATTGGTCCAGTCTTAACCTCTAGTACCCATGAATGTGACTTTCTTCAAAAATAGGGTCTTTGCAGATATAACTAAGTAAAAGATCTTGAGATGGGATCACTCTCGATTAAAGGTGAAACCTAAATTCCATGAATAGTGTTCATGATAAAACAAGAGACAGGAAGATTGGAGAGACACAGATACAAAAGAGAGGCACAGGCAAAAGCCAAGTAAGGATGGAGGTAGAGATTGGAGTGATGCATCTATAAGCCAAGGGATGCCAAGGATTGCGGGAGCCATGGGAATTGAAGGGAGAGGCTTTGGAATGGATTCTTCTTCAGAATCTCCAGAAGGAACCAATCCTACTGACATCCTGATTTCAGACTTGTGGCCTCCAAAACCATGAAAGAATAAATTTACACCACCAGTAAATTTTTTTACACCACCCAGTTTATGACAATTTGATTCAGCAACCCTAGGAAACTAATATGGTGTGTAATTCTTACAAACAGGGACATTCTTCTACAAAATCACAATAGAGCCATTAAAATCAGGCAATTAACAATGATACACCATTACTAGCTAATCCATTCAATTTCACTGATTGTCCTAACAATCTCCTAAAGAACAGAGGATCCAGTTCAGAATCACACTTTGCAGTTCAATGTCACTTTTCCTGACTCCTAAATCTGGAACAGCTCCTCAGCCTTTCCTCAACTTTCATGACTTTGACACTTTTGAAGATTACGGGTTAGGTATTTTGTAGAATTACTCTGAGTTTGGGTTATTCCAGCGTTTCCTTACGATTAGAGTCAGATTGTGCGTAAGTGGTAAGAATAGTAAAAAAGAAATGTTGTGTTCTTCTCATTGCAACCTATCAGGTGATATACAATTCAACTTGTCACCTTGCTGATCATGTTCTCTGATCACCTAGGTAAAATGGTAGCTTACAGAATTCTCCACTGTAGAATTTCTAATTTTTCCTTTGTCATTCATAGGCATTCTATGAAGAGTTACTTTGAGACTGTTGATAGCTAAGAGTATGGATTCATGGTTTCCTATTTTATTCAAGATGTATACTGTAACTGGTATTTTATGTTCAAATTGTCCCCCATTTGCCCAGTGTGAGACCCTTCAAACTGGCTTTTCTCTCCTTTTAATGTGCCCACATCACTCTGTCAGCACTTTCTGGCACAAACAGATGTCCCAGAATTATTTTGTTCTTTTCCCTGCCTCAGCCTTGGAGTCAATCATATACTGAAGGGTGGTATTTAGAAATCAAGATGCAGCTGCTAAGTGTCTTTGAGCCTATGAAATAGAGTTGCTACTCAGCCCTAGCAACATGCATGTATGCACACACCCACATTAAAACCTAAGCATTTCTTTATCTACATATGTTGAAAACCATGAGTTCACATTAATATATCAAATTGCAAGCCAACAAGACAGAGCTCCTTCTAGTTTATTTTTTTCCCCCATACTTGGAATTCCCCTCTGCAAAGGTGAGAAATGTGGCTCCTATTATCTTCGTGCATTTACTTATTTGTTCAGTGCCTCAGTGAGTAATATCTCCCATTGCTCCTCTACCCTCTTCCCCACATGGATACATTCTTCACCCCTTTTGAGCTCTGATTCATTGTACCAGACCCCATCCCTGTATGGACACCCTGCTCACCTACCTGGGTTCTGACACCCCTCTCATCAGGGAAGCTTCCTCACCTTGTTGGGCTGCAATACTTTCCTGTAAGGATATTCCCTCATCCTACTTAGGTCCTGAAACCAGATCTGTCTGCTTCTGACACCTGCATGGACACTCTATAATGTCAGCTGGCTCCAATATCCCCATGCCAGGCTGCCTGCACAAGTAGACACCTTTTTTAAAAATTTTTACCTCACCCAAATTCTGATGCACCTAAATTGAGTTGTTCTGCCATGTGAATGCCTTCCTCATCCCACCTAGGCTCTGACCACTTATACCATGTCTGACACTCCCACCTAGCCTCTGGCATTAAATGCCTGAGCACTCCCCACATGGACACCTTCTCAAATTGTCCATGCTCTGATACCCTATTCTGGGATGCCCTCCTGTGTGATGTCATCTCTCCTGCTTGGGCTCTGGCCCTTTGCACCAGGCTCTCTCTCCATGAGGAAATCCTCCTCATTTTCTTGTACTCTGATACTGAGCCATTGTAGCTCCCCTCACTCTGGCATAAACAATTAACATCTATCTTGATCAACCCCACTTAATGGCTTTAGGACTGAACGTTTCAGGAAGAGAAAGAAAGAAGGAGAAGATGAAGGAGGAGAGATTATTTCTCCAATAAAGATAAAAATCTAACTAGAAATTCAACTTGTAATATTGAGATATGCTTAATAAACTGAGGTTACCATTTTAATCCTGATCTGGGAAGTGAGGAGAGTTTGGGGGTCTACATTGTTTTCCTTACCATGATGGCAGCACTGTTTTATTTTTTTTAGTTCTCAACATATTTATAACATCTTTAATTTATATTTTAATAGAGTATAATAAGAGAGAACTGTCTTATAAAGCTATTGCTTCTATCACATAGGGTTGCTATTTTAGACAACTCCAGCATTTTTCACCTTTCCATTGCCATGATATGCACCTGATGATTGGGGTCCCTGCCCAGTTTTCAATGGTGTATCACATTGAACTTTGAGTGTATTGCCCTTCTTAGTTCACTTTTTCCATAGTCAGCTATTATTGATCAAACTATAACCACTGGGACAAGGTAGTTGAGATCAAAGAAACTTCTAGTATTAGCTGTATACTGTGCCAGTCTGAATTTAGGAAAACCTGTTGGGGTGGACAAAGGCAATCATAAGTTAGGCCCGATTATGACTTGTGGCCAAACAAAAGACTGTGGCTCCAGAAAATTAAAAAACATAAAACCAGTAGCAATGAGCAAATATACCCACATGTACACACACACTCTAAACTTCAGGAAAGGGTGATCTTAGGCTGCTGATCCAGACTCAACACAGAGACCTGTACATTCCTAGCCAAATAAACAAAAGTTAATGAAAGCTAGAGGGTCTTCTCTAAATCACTGTTTTTCAATTAAAAAAAATCTTTTTTTATATAAATGTAAGAATCTCGATTGCTCTCCAGTCTATATTCCATATTTTAAATTTTATAATCATTTTTCCTTTCTCAAAATATGATATTAACCTATGTACTGAACATAATTTTTCAACCTTGTAAGTCTCCTAGAGATTCAGAGGATTCTAACTCCACCTTATGTTCTCCCCTGACTCTTGGTATTATTTTTCCTTCTGCTGAAAATCAATGTTCTGGTTATCAGATGGAAAATAGGATTACTTCTGTACGTCACCAGCCATAGCTATGTATTAATTGAAAGTTAATGAGTGTGACCATTTAAGAAAAACTAAGAATTCATGATGCAAATTACTCAGATACAAATGAATTCCCTAGGAAGAGCAAGTATATATAATTTTAAGTTAATGATGCTTTCTCAGATCAGCATGTGTAATAATTGCATGATTCCTAGTTCTACATGGCATGTTGCCAAAAGGTACTTAGCCCTCATTTAATCCCTTATCCCCTCCACAGGTTTTTTTTTGTTTTTGTTTTTGTTTTTGTTTTTTAACAATTCCTAATTTACTCCTATTCTTACCCCTCATCATAGCTATTCTAAATCTTACTCTTTATATTACACCACTGCCTACTTTGCTCTCCAGGGATGACATAATCATTTACTTCTTCATGGAAATGAAGGCTGTCAGGGCATTAACACTGTGGTAGGTAGAATAATGGCTTTCTAAAGATGGCCATACTCTTATTCTTGCAACCTATGTTACCTTAGACAGCAAAAGGGACTTTGCAGATACAATTAAGAATATGGACCTTGAGATGAAGAGATTATTCTGGATTATCTAGATGGGCCCAATGTAATCACTACAGTCCTTAAAAGCAGAGAACCTTTCTAGCTGCAGAGAGGTGTGGTGATAGAAGCACAGGAGATATTTGAGTCATGAGAAAGACTTGCCCTAATATTTCTGGCTTTGAAGATGGAGAAAGATGGCCACCAGCCAAGCAATGAGGCATTCTTTAGAAACTGAGGATGGCCTTCAGCAAACAGCCAGTAAGAAAACAAATATTTAATTCCTAAAAGCAAGAAACTGAATTCCATCCTAGAGCCTCCGGTGAGGAACACAGCTCTGCCAACACCTTGATTTTGGATTCGTGAAACTGGAGCAGAGGAATCAGATGAACCATCAGACTTCTAACCTACTGTGAGATCATAAATTTATATTGCTTCTGTCAATAAATTTGTTATGGCAGCAGCGGGACACAAACACCAATATACTCTTTGATATGTTTTGGTCTCATGCTCGACTGTTTTCAGATCATAAACATTGCAGTGTTTTAGAGGCTGGTTTTTTAAATATAACTATAGGGTTTCAGCTCTCTTCCTTCTAAATTTCTAACTAGTTTATTGAGTTACACTCAGAAGGGTTCAAGTGGAAGTTAACTACAGTGTTTCTCTACATCCTCCATTAAACTTACTCTCTTAGCTCATTCTTTCTTATCCTTGATAAAATCTCCAGAGAATGCCAGCGCTTTCAGGAGCCTATCGGGTGTGAAAACATAATCTCATTTTTTAATATAATTACAAGTGCAGTTCAGCCCACAATTAAAATGTAAATTCCTTGCTCTTATCTGCTTTAGGTCTTTGTCCCTTCCTCAACTTACTCCAGCCTGCACAGTGGAGTTGTCACCGTCATCTCTTCACTTTGCTCTTCTATTCATTTCTCTTAGCCATGGGCCTCCAATGTTGGAGCAGGGGGAAGGAGGAGATATAAGCGGATGGACAAGTTCTTATTGGACTTGTTTGACTATAATCAAGTGTTGGTGTCTTCTGGACATGTCAGATGACAATCTGCTTCTTTAGTGAAATGCTTCTGTGGGTCTCTTGGAGACTGTCTTGCTGGGATATCCAGTTGCTGGTCCCTGGCACTAGTGATATTTCCTCTAACCAGCTAGATAAGATATGCCAGTGGAAAGTAAACACAAGCCTATTTCCTGACTGAGGCTTCCAGGGAAAGTTCTGCTGCCTAAGGTTGACTATGTAGGCAAACTCTTATATGACTTTACATTGTTTTAAAACCTAACAGATTAAAGGGGTGCCTGGGTGGCTCAGTCGGTTAAGCGTCAGACTTCAGCTCAGGTCATGATCTCACCCTCTGTGAGCTCAGCCCGGCATCGGGCACTGCGCTGACAGCTCAGAGCCTGGAGCCTGTTTTAGATTCTGTGTCTCCCTCTCTTTCTGCCCCTCCCCCGTTCACGTTCTCTCTGAAAAATGAATAAACCTTAAAAAAAATTAAAATATAACGGATTAGAGAAATATTTGATACAATCACTCTTCCAAATACATGGAATTTGCTACTATTCACTTAAGAACTTTTCTTTTTTGGTATAAATGTCATACAGATTCAGGAGGTTTAAATTTTCAGTCCTTTATTCAGATTAATGATTTATTGAACCAGTGAACTGCTCGCAAAAATGAATAATTCGTGTCTAATGCACATGTAGAATCTCATCAGATTGAGAAAACAAAAGGGATTTTTTCTTTCTTTTTAAAATTTATTTATTGTTTAATTTACATTCAAGTTAGTTAGCATATGGTGCAACACTGATTTCAGGAGTAGATTCCTTAATGCCCTTTACCAGTTTAGCCCATTCCCCATCTCACAACTCCTCCAACATCCCTCTGTTCTCTATATTTCAGAGTCTTCTATGTTTTGTCCCCCTCCCTGTTTTTATATTATTTTTGCTTCCCTTCCCTTATGTTCATCTGTCAAAAGGGATTTTCTGATTGAAAGGCTAAGATCAAAATTAATAACAAATAATGCTATATATCTTTTCTACATATGCAATGTGAAGTTTCATACACAAGGGATTACTTAAACATTTGCTTAAACCAATTATTCTTTATTAAATGGTTAAAAGGCACAGAGTTCGCAGGTATGAAATAAGACTAGAGGTTGCCTATTAGCCAGGAAAACCTAGTTCAAAGGCTATATATCTTGAAGCAAAATTTCGATTCTCACAGGAGCACCTCAGTATATGGACAAACTTTGATGTTAACAAAAATTGCTGAAGCTAAGTCCTATATACTAGATTCAGCTTTCCCATACTATAAAATTGGAGCTTATTCTTCCAGGTAACAAAAATCTGTCTAAATTATACCTATTAATAATACCTTTTAAAATATCCAGCCAGACCTAAAAGAAATTGCTGGTCCCAAAGATATGATTCCATGTGAGATACGGAATCTAAGATAAAATACATATACTCAAAATCAGGCACTTTCAGGTGAGATAGGATTGGCAAAGCAGCACAGAATACTTTGGTGGTAGCACATTTAAATCCTTTTAATTTTGTCCAAATTTCTGATCTGTCTTTTCTCCCTTTTCTTTAAATATCCTGTAGTGTAACCATCCTACTTGGTCTTTCTTTCCTACTCTTTCAACATTTCATGACTTTATCTTCCCCAACATCTCAAAATTCAATGTGCTATCTTATTCTATTTTCTCAGGAGTCTGTCAGTGGGTTATGGGCATTGAGGAGGGCACTTGTTGGGATGAGCACTGGGTGTTGCATGTAAGCAATGAATCATGGGAATCTACTCTCAAAACCAAGAGCATGCTGTACACACTGTATGTCAGCCAATTTGACAATCAATTATATTAAAAACATTAAATTAAAAACATAAAAAAAGAGTCTGTCAAGGATCAGTTAGATTTATCTGATAAACTATATCATGCTAAAATATTAATGGTTGGTTAGAGCTTTATGTCACTTACCCATATGACGCATTTGTGTTTTTTGTTTTTTAGTTCTTCAAGTACCTTCTGTAAAGATTATGACTAAATAATAAGCATTTCAGTCACTTATGCAAGCTGGTAAGGGAGGTGTTTTGGGAATGGTGCCTTGGGTAGATGGTAGAGTATATTTTTTGTGAGGTATCAACTCTACTTGTAAGATCTTCAGTAATAAGCATTATAGTGTGAGGACCTAAGATTACAGATTCTGGAGTCAGAACATCTAAGTTCAGGTTCTTACTCTGCTTGCTACTCCCTTGCTGTGTGAAGGCAGAAGCTATTTCTCTTTATGCCTCTGTTAGGGTAATAAAGTAACTACCTCATAGAGTTCTTGTGAGGATAAATAAATGAATACATATTAAAGTGATCTGAATGGTACCTGTCACATCCTGAACACTCTCTGTATTTGCTATTATTGTTATTATTATTATTATTATTGTTAATTATTAAGTGAGGCAATACCATCTATAGTTCTTAAAACAGAGACAGGTACACAGTCAACACATAATATAAGCTACTGAGCTCCACTTTTGTATGTATATTCACATGTATGTTTGTATAGATAGCCATGGTTCCACCTGAAGGATATTTAATGAACAATCAGATTTCCTAGTGGTTATCGTGATCTTTTAAATCATTTAGTATTTATTTATTCAAAAAATTTACAGAATATTCCACATATGCCAGGCACTATGCCCGCTATTGGGTATTCAAATATATTTTATATTAACAACAGGAGATGTGGTAAGGAGGAAAAGAGAACGAGAAAAGAGAATAATGAACAATAGAAAAGAAAAGGCAAAGTAATGAAGTGATAGAAGATCTTGAATAAAATCTCTGAACAAAACTGCCTAGAAAATGAATTAGAAAGCTCAGATGATCCAATAAATTCTGTTTAAAACATTACAAGCTGTAGATTATGTAAAGATAGGCAAGAACTAGGCATATTTATAAGAAGAGGCAGGTAATTGGCTGGGAGAGAGTATAGATGCCCAAATGATTAAAGAGACTATTTGCTTCAGGAATTCAGGAAAAAACATCAAGAGGGGACACTTTTTTTTTTTTTTTAATGCTGGAGAGGTAATTGAGATAAGACACAAAAAAGAGACACAAAACTTGGACTCAGCTTGAAAGATGTCAGCTAATTGCTGAGTGAGTATGTACTATTGAGCTAAGATGAAAGTTCAAGGAGAGGCAAGGAGAATGCAGTGGCCTTTGGGGAAGCTTAGTTTAGAAAAAACACATGGATTGAGAGTCAGGAGCTCTGTCTTCTAACCTGAGCTTAGCTAGATGGCTTTTGATTAGTCGTGTCTGCTCTCTAAAGCTTATTTTCCTCTAATGTAAAATCCACTTATTGAGCTCAGACACTTCTAAGTCTCCTTCTAACAGCAGAATTCTGCTGATTAGAGAAGTTCCACAAAACAGCAAGGCTTCATTTGAAGTTGATCAGTATGATTTACACTAAATAAATAAGTGCCAAAATAAATGTACTCATCAGCTAGTTTGAGGTTCCTGTAGGAAATGCGTATGGATCTTTGGTGAGTTCAATCACTCTGGTGAGTTCAAAATCACTCCTCCAGCTGTTTTAAGGCTGGCAATCCTTCATAAACTCCATCTATCTTGACAGGATGCTGACCAACACTGCACTGACTGTGGTTGAGCTGGCAAAGTGGCCCAGAAAATGCAGAATATCATTTGAGAAGCCTGGCCGACATGCATGGAATCCTGTCCCACTTGGAAGGCATGTAACCTGCAATGCCTGCATTATCTCATCTACACTGGATAAAGCTGTAGTACTCACTATGACTTCTTTGTTTGAAAGTGAGGAAAAATGCCTAGATTTATGAAGGATGTTGCCCAAATTGATAGAGTTAGTCAGTGGCACGGTCCTGGCTTATAAGTAATTACAAGTAGATATAATGCTTCATGCCAGCGAAAATAAGATTCAGTGGTAGGAAATAAAGATCTGAAAATAGTGACTCATACAGGTTTATTTCTCATTCATAAAAAATAAACCCAGGCGTAGGCTTTTCAGCAAAATATGGAGGGTTCACATTTTTACACACCCGGGCTCCTCTACCTTTTTTATTCTGTTGAATGTGGCTTGCATTTTAAAACTTGCCTCATAACCCAAGAAAGCTGCTGGAGCGTCAGTCTGTATTTGCATTCCAGGAAGCCTGAAGGAGGAAAGAAGGTGACAGCACCACTTTTTAAAGATACTTGCTAGCAATGAAATATAATTTCCACCTATATCTGATGGCCAGTATTTAACATAATAACTCTAGCCAAAATGTGGACTGGAAATTTTAATCTTCTAGCTGAAAAGTAAAGTGACTGACAAAGAGGATTGGTGTTTTTATGACTAAGGTATAAATTCAGAATGATACTGGAAAATTAATATCCTGCTAGTCTTCCATTTTTCCAGATCTATTGTGGATCAGCTTGGGGCTCTACTTCACCTTATATCCATGCAGGAATGCAGTGGACAAAGCCTCCACTGTCTAGAGTATATATGGTTCCTGGAGTCAGGGAAGGGAGAACACATGACTTCCAATCATTTCCATCGGCCAAAGGAAGTCACATGGCTACATCTGATTTCAAGGGTGCAGGGAAATGCAATCTTATCTTGTGCTTTGGCAGAGAAAAGCCAGAATTTTTGTGGACAAGCTTAATTACTACCAGAGGAGCCTTTCTCAAAAAAGCAAAATGTTAAAGAAACATATAAATGAGTAGTCCAAAAATATGAGCTACAGCAAACACATGGGGAACTCTTCTGAAGACAAACTTTAGTGCTCTTCAGAATCACAATCTAATTGTTAGTGTAAAAATGCAGATTTCTTGACCCTAGCACAAGTGAGTTTGATTCTGTAGGTTTGTGATGAGGCCGGGAACACTTCGTTTAAACAAATGCTTAGGCATGTGACCATGTTTGACTAAAAGTGCATAATAGGTATCAGAATGGCCAAAATAAAATAAATTTACTAAAAAGTACAGCCCAATTGAATAGTAACTCAAGGCATGCTTAATATTATGAGGATGGGATTGCTTTTCAGATTGGGAAATGATAAATTAATATTTTTCAGTTGTCCAAACACAGGAATAAAATTCCCATTCATTCTAGATTTGAGAAGATTGTTAAAAACAATAACTTTTTATTTCTGGTTTCTTTCTGCTTACCATACTACTAACTCTAAAAGATAAGTAGTAGTTATGAACAATAGCTTTCTGTTAGCAGACTCAGGTTTGAACATCAGACCCACCAGTATTTCTTTTTTTTAAATTCTTTCAAGTTTTTATTTAAATTCTAATTAACATGTAGTGTAATATTAGTTTCAGTAGAATTTAGTAAGTCTTCACTTACATATAACACCCAGTAGTCATCACAACAAGTGCCCTCCTTAATACCCGTCACGCATTTAGCCCATCTCCCACCCACCTTCTTCCATCAACACTGAGTTTGCTCTCTGTAGTTAAGAATCTCTTATAGTTTGCCTCCCTGTCTCCTTTTTTTCCCCTTTCCCTACATTCATTTGTTTTATTTCTTAAATTCCATAAATGAGTGAAATCCTGTGGTATTTGTCTTTCTCTGATTGATATATTTTGCTTAACAAAATACATTCTAGCATCATCCATGTTGTTGCAAATGGCAATATTTCATTCTTTTTGATCACCAAGTAGTATTTCATTGTATATATATACCACATCTTCTTTATCCATTCACCAGTCTATGGACATTTGGGCTCTTTCTATAATTTGGCTATTGTTGATAGCTTTGCTATAAACACTGGGGTGCATGTGCCCCTTTGAGTCAGCATTTTTATATCCTTTGGATAAATACCTAGTAATGTAATTGCTGGGTTATAGGGTAGTTCTATTTTTAACTCTTTGAGGAACCTCCACACTGGTTTCCAAAGTGGCTGCACCAGTTTGCATTCTCACCAACAGTGTAAGAGAATTCCCCTTTCTTGGCCTCTTTGCCAATAGCTGTTGTTTCCTGTGTTGCTAATTTTAGCCGTTTTGACAGGTGTGAGGTGATATCTCATCATGGTTTTGATTTGTACTTCCCTGATGATGAGTGATGTTGAGCATCTTTTCATGTGTCTGTTTGCCTTCTGTATGTCTTCTTTGGGAAAATGTTTATTCATGTCTTCTGCCATTCATGCCTTCATGTCTTTTTTTAACTGGATTATTTGGTTTTGGGGTGTTGAGTTTAATAAGCTCTTTATAGATTTTGGATACTAATCCTTTTTTAGATATGTCATTTGCAAATATCTTCTCCTTTTGTATAGGTTGCCTTTTGCTTTTTCTTAAAATTATTTCCATGGATGCAAAAATTCTCAACAAAATACTAACAAATCGGATTCAACAGTATGCTAAAAAAAATCATTCATCACAATCAAGTGGGATTTATTCTGGGCTGCAAAGGTGGTTCAATATTCACAAATAGATCAGCGTGATACACCACACTAATAAAAGAAAGGATAAGAATCACACAATTCTCTCAAGAGATGCAGAAAAAACATTTGACAAAATACAGCATCCATTCTTGATAAAAACCCTCAACAAAGTAGAGACAGAGGGAACATACCTCAACATTATAAAGGCCATATATGAAAGACCCACAGCTAATATCACCCTCATTGGGGAAAAACTAAGAGCTTTTCCTCTACATTTAGGAACGAGACAGGGATGTCCACTCTCACCACTATTATTTTAACATAGCACTGGAAGTCCTAACCTCAGCAATCAGACGACAAAAAGAAATAAAAGGCATCCAAATCAGCAAGGAGGAAGTCAAACTTGCATTTTTCACAGATGACAAGATACTCTTTATAGAAAATCCAAAAGACTCAACCAAAAAATTGCTAGAACTGATACACAAATTCAGGAAAGTTGCAGGATACAAAGTCAACATAAAGAAATTTGTTGCATTTCTATACACCAATAATGAAGCAGCAAAGAGGTAAAAGATCTGCACTCTGCAAACAATAGAAAACTTATGAAAGAAATTGAAGAGGACACAAAGAAATGGAGAAACATTTCATGCTCATGGATTTGAACAAATATTGTTAAAATGTCTACACTCCTCAAAGCAATCTACACTTTTAATGCAATCCCCATCAAAATACCACCAGCGTTTTTCACAGAGCTGGAACAAAAATCCTAAAATTTGTATGGAACCATAAAAGATCCTGAATAGCCGGAGCAGTCTTGACAAAGAAAAGCAAAAATGCACTTTTGGGATTTCATTGAGATATAAAATCCTGCACAGCAAAGGAAACAACCACCAGTTATTTCTAATGTGAATTTGGGAAAATTTATACCTTGTCTAAAGCTCAATTTCCTTAAGACATAGACAATATTGCCTTCCTTAAAGTTTTGTTATGAGAATTAAATGAAATATGTGCGCAATACTGAGTACAAGTGCTTGTTTAGTACAACTAAGCAAAAGGAAGAATTAGAAATTGAAAACCTTCTTCAATGGCCATTGTCAACATATTCAATAATTTAAAGATTCTCTGAGTGCCAGTATAAAAGAAATTCATTTTATTTAATCCAATGTTGATAATTTAAATGAATTTCAGTGCTGCATGAAAAAACTTTATATTAATTAAGAATAACCAAATACATTTTTAGACTGAAGAGAAAGAAGATAGTCAGGACAGAATATCACTAAAAGGCAGAAATTAATTTATTAAGTAAACATTTTCTCCCTGTAATTATTATTCTTCTGATAAGTGCTTGTAAAATCCACGGTAAGCACAAATGTATATCATATTAGTGAGTAAATCTACATTATGGAGTGAAGGGAAATAAAAGCTCTGAGTACTTTCTAAAGGTATAAAATAGAGTCAGGAGTCAGCACAAATAAATAAAAGCAGTTCTGTCTGTGCAAGTGATGAATTGAATCTGGAATTGTGTAACCAGAGTGAAAACTGAAAATATTGCTGTTGCATGTGTATCCATAGAGACTTCACGCTATTCACTAGCCTCAAATCTACACCAAATGGCAAGAGCAAACCATTAAGGCCTTGAAGCACAGCCAGTCTGACTGTATCAAAGCTTAATGGCTGCCTCTCAACTGTGCTCAGCTGGCCATCTTCTAACAATGGTTGATAACAAAAGCAAGACACCTCACCAGCTGCTGTCTGCTAATCTAAAATGGGACATCCAAGGGGCAGGCAGATGAAATTCTATAAAAAGTCACTGAAGGAAAAATTTCAATAATGCCGCATAGATTGTTGACTGTGGGAAGACAGTCACAGCTGACAAAAGAGCCAACTGTAGATGTGCGCAGTGTTTTGACAGTAATTAGAGATGAAGAGCTCACTTCCAGAAGAAACGAAATGCAACCAGTGAGGCCTAATAGGAAGCAGAGGTAGGTTTACACAGATGCAAATGAAGCTTGCAGCAATGTCTTCCCAGGCACCAGAAAAGGAGTTAACACTGGGGTTTATATGGTCATTTGTGTTTGCAAGATTTTCTGAAGGACAGTAATTAACAGCAGGTGGTTGAGGTCACTCTTATTTTCCACCCCACCATAGTCATTATCATACTTCTTGTGTGGAGGGTGCTGGAGCCATCACGGACATTTTTGAGATCCAACTAGAGGGAAGTTGAATTGGGCATTCGTTTAGTTTGGGTTCAGTGGGATATATTTAACACTTCTGTTTGTATTTAAGTTCTTGCTAGCCGTCCTGATGCAGGAAAACCAGGAATATTCCTCTTGCCTAGTGGGTAGACTCACTTAGCATCTTAACACAAAGATGTTTGCATTATAAACATGCCCTGTGCTCAGGGTCTGCAAGAATATAGCCAGTGATGACAGAATAGGTTAGTCTATGGGAAATTCTTCCTGGTTGTTCAGTAAAATCTCAAGTGAAGATTGACTTCTTAAAAATTCCTTGTCAAACAGAAGTTCTCTGGTGTTGGGGATATATTTTATAATGCAGGTATAAAATTATAAAAGCACCACTCATTTGTGTGGGAATTGCAAGAAATAAAATGTATCAGAATTTCTGCATTTGTAGAACGTAAGTTTGTAGCAATGCAACAATCAGCAAATGTCTGTGTGTGAGATCTCTTTTAAATTAAAAAAAAAATTGGATCAACTATATTAGGGGAAAAAATCTTTATAGTCTCCCTATAGGAAATATTACAAAGCATATCATAGAAAGAGGCAAAGATTTTGCAGTTATAACATGTAGGAAAATAAGTTTCATAAATGTGTTTGGGACAATTAATAAACATGGTTTATCATATTTTGTGATTTTTTTGTTCCAAATACTCAACTTGTGCCTAATTTTGTATTTTGTAAGTTAAAGAGGGCTCCCTTCAAAATTTAGTAACTGTTGCTTTTAGCATTTTCAATCTGTTAAAATTTCAGTTTCCCCTATTTGTCTGTTAAAAGCCTGGTCTCCATATGATAAAACAAGGAATGCTAGTTTTCTTAAAGGAATATTTATATATGTATAAAAACTATGTCTTATGTTATCATTATCTATCTTTGAAATGTTGTCAAAGTACAAGATATATATTCAAAGTGCACAGACCACAAGGATATATATAGCATAAGGAGCTTTCCCAAGTTTCACAAACTGAACCAGCCCACAGAAGAATCCCGATTCATTCTGTCATGGTACACTGAAGTCTCTCCATGCCCCGTTTATCCATTTTCATGACTTCTAATGCTGGAAATTAGTTTTGCCTCTTTCTGAACTTTATATAAATGGAATCATACAGTATGCACTAATTTGTATCTGGCTCCCATATCATTGTGTGAAGTTATGGTTTGTTTATCCTCATGGCTGTATAATGTTCCATTGTGTGAAGAGATCATAATTTATGTGATCTACTCTTGATGGAAATTTGGGTAGTCTTCGCTCTGGGGTTACTACAGAGAGCACTGTTATAAACACTCTCACACAGATATGTAAATACATATGTAAATACAGTAGCTAAAAGATGACATATTTAAAAACTCAAGGACACAAATAGCCAAGAGAAATGGAGGACTTAGAAACAGAACACAAAATTCTTAGCATGGAGTATTATCTCCTATATGGATGGTCAGGGAGACTTCAGGATCAGATGGCATTTGGAGTCGCCCTGTTTATACCTATGGTCTTGGCATACTTATTATTAGCACTCCATTTACTATAAGGTCATTTAGGATAAGAAGAAATACATGAATATCTAAAATTACCACTAAAATGCCAAAGGCAAACAGATTTGTTCTTAGCTAAGAGAGTAAACAAGAAACATTTTGGATTTTGGAACTGAAAGCTAAGGACTATCAGTAATTTTTATTAGATTTTTAAATCCATCTAGTCTGCTGTTTCATCTTGGGAATGGTATGCACATTCTGGGGTGAGAGACACACAGTTAACGAATAAGGGAGAAAGCGAAGAAGCAGTGCCCAGACACAAGATGAACAGATGTGGACATTCACATGGATAAAAGGACTTGAGTGAGGAGGAAGGAGCGAGAAAATAAAGATTTGGAGTCTGGAATTGTTCACTGGTGATGGAAGAGATGAGTCATGAAGACATAGAAAACAGAGATATGAAAACAAACTAAATAGTAAATGACAGAATCAACTCTTGCTCCATTCTTGGGATTTTGATTGTCTATAGGACAGTAAATATAAGAAAATTAATTCAGTTAAATCCCGTGAAACAGTAGTCTTTAATAAATAGAGTAGCTGTGGTACTCAAGGAGTTAAAATGACAAAAGCTTAAGGGTTTCCTATCTTAACATCACATATCCATGGTTTATAGTCCCATATAATATTTAATTTGGGGCCAATAAACTTTAAAATAATCTTTAAAAATATTTATAGCTACTTGCATAATGAGTTCCAGCTCTTGCTTTTTATTGTGATGGTTAATACTGCATACTGAGAAAGTACTTGCAGAATTAAATGTTGCTATCAAAAGAAAAAAAATTCTATGTTGTGTTAACAGCCAAGAGATACATATTGTGTACCTACTATGTGTTGGGGTTGTTCTAAGTAGGCAGTACTTATTTTATGACGATGAGGATGAAGAAGAAGAAGAAGAAGAAGAAGAAGAAGAAGAAGAAGGAGAAGAAGAAGGAGAAGGAGAAGAAAAAGAAGGAGAAGGAGAAGGAGGAGGAGGAGGAGGAGGAGGAGGAGGAGGAGGAGGAGGAGAAGAGGAGGAATCTGAGCAAAAAGTTTAAATAATGCCCATATTTACACAGTGGAAGTAGAAGAAGCTTTGATTCAAAACTACACATCTGAGACCCAGAGCCTAGACATTCAGCTGCTAATTATGGAGCTCTGTGAACTAAGCTGCAGCAAGTGGGGACTCAGGTAGTCCCCACAACAGTCAGGTGGTTATAGAAAACAAGGTAGGAGACTTATTGGAAAGAGTGTAGGCATGGGATCCAAACTGAATCCACTTCTTCCACTTACTAGTTACATGAGCTTGGACTTTTAACTTCTTGGGGACCTGTTCCTTCTCCAGTAAAATGGAATAATAGGGTTTTCATGAGAATTAAATTGTATAGTTCATGTAAAGTGGCTACTGCAGTAGACTCTTGGATCCCATGGTATTCCCCCTCACTCTTCTTAGGCAAAGAAACAACCTCAAGATGTCATCTGTTCTAAATTCTTGCCTCAAGATGGATGAAAACTATGCACCCCAGCCCAGGGATTTGTCTACACTCTTAAGCATTCTCTAGAAACAGAGCTAGTATTTTATCATCTGACAGTCCAGAGAGTCTTCCTCAAGACTAATCAAATTTCCTGATTAGGTTTAAGCCCATTTTCTAATACTGATTATCACCTTACATAGAGGAAAACTGCCAATGGTTCTCTCATAAAGGTTTTTCTTCTATACCGATTTTGAACTAATGGAAATTATTTTCATTCAATAAATATCTAAAATACTTTATTTTCTCCTACACATATTTTTCATAAGCTACATTGGTTTGTATTTTCTACTTTGAATCCTTAAATAATAACCTGTTGCAGTTTCTTCTAGGTTCAGGTCAAGTGCCATCTCTAATTTGTAGGTTCCCAAGATCCTCCAACCAAACAAATCTTGTGCACTCCTCTGTGGGCAGGTGACACATCAGAGAATTTGTTTATCGATAGCTTCCCCCACAGGATTTTGAGCAACTTGAGGACAAAGACGGTGTGGTATTCATGGACTTTGTTGGATTGTTTACGACCAGAGTCTAGTGTTGAATTTGGCCCATGGTAATGGCACCAATTTGTTGAATTAACTTTGTTACATTGATAAATGACCATATTATAATTTAAAAAATTACAATTTAAGTTTATACTCTAGATTATATGTACCTCATAAATCCTCTTGGCTCCAATATTAATAACTCTACTCAAATTAAAGGTTAATGTTAAAATATCCCTTTGGTTGATACTATGTAGACAGTCATAATGGTATGTATGTTATTTAAGGTACAGTGAGCTACAGTAACAAGGAATTCAATAATAATTTAATGGCTCAATGAATAGAGAATTTTATTCTCTCTCTTGTTACAATCTACATTAGGTGTTCCTTGTCTTTTCATACTGACAGTCAGGAACCCAAGCTGACATAGACTGTAGCATCTTCAACCTTTTATTTTCCAAGGTTGCTCTCTTCGTCACCATTTTAGCCTAAAGAGGAAAGCATGGAGGAATATACTTTTATGCAATTTTTTATGAGATTGGCTAGAAGTGTGGAAGTGAAATTCATCACTTCTGTCCACATTTCACTGGTGAGATTTTAGCCAAATGTCCATGTCTACCTGCAAGGGAGGCTGGGAAATGTAGTCCATAACTTTGTAGCTCTATTCTAGCCACAACTCTATTACTTCAAGTTATGGGTTAAACTGTGTGGCTCCGAAGCTTGTATGTTAAAGTTCTAACCCCCAGTATCTCAGAATGTGACTATATTTGGAAATAAGGTCTTTAGGGAGGTTATTAAGTTAAAATGAGGCCATCTGGGTGGGTTACGACTGATGTCCTTATAAGAAGAGAAAATTGGGACACAGACACAAATAGATGAAAGACTATATAAAGACATACATATAAATAGCACCTTACAAGCCAAAGGAGAGTCTTCAAAAGGAACCAGTTCTGCTGATACCTTGGTTTTAGGCTTATAGGCTCTAGAATTTTGAGACAATAAATTTCTGCCATTTGAGCCATCCAACTTGTGGTACTTTGTATGGTACTAGCACAGTGATACACTAAGGAAGAAGGACAGATCTGAGGAGACAACCATCAATGTCTGTTGCATTCTGTGAATTACAAATTAATTACTGTCTTCATTTGGACTGCTAAAACAAATTACCCTAGACTGGGTAATTTAAACATCAAACATTTATTTCTTATAGTTCTAGAGGCTGGAAGTCTGAGATGAGGATGCCAGAATGGTTAGGTTCTGGTTAGGTTCTCTTCTGTGTATTACATAGCTGACTTTTTGTATTCTCACATGACAGGAAGAGAGCTAGGTACCTCTCTGGACTCTTCTTATCGGCACTAATCCCATTCATGAGGGCTTCATTCTTATGACCTAATTACCTCCCACAGGCATCACATTCCAAATACCATCATATTGACATTAGGGTTTCAACATATGAACTTGGCATGCAGGAGGGATACAAACATTCATTCTATAACAATTAATGTATCATTCATAAATTTAGTTAGGAATTATAAACAAATTGTGTAAATAAAGTTCTTTAGAAACAGAGACCTCCTGATTGGTACCCCCTGCCCATCAATAGTCAGTGATCATTTTAAATCATAAATTAGATTATTTTACTCTTATATTTGAAACCTTAGAATGATTTCTCATTTCTTCCTGCACAAAACTAAATGTGCTTCTTGTGCCTCACAAGAAACAACATGATGCCCTGTACCAACTCCAGCCTTAGCTTTTGTGACACTTCCCCTCATTCATTTTGCTCCAGACATATTGGTTTTCCAAACATGTTCCCACCTGAGGGCTTTCTATTTCCTGTCTAGGAATATTCTTTGTCAGGAGAGCCATATAACTCCGTTTATTACTTTGGGTGTCTGCTTATAAGTTATTTTATTAGAGGGGTGCCTGGGTGGCTCAGTCAGTTAAGGGTGTGACTCTTGTTTTCGGCTTGGGTCATGATCTTGCAGTTTCATGAATCTGAGCCCTGCACCGGGCTCTGTGCTGGCAGCATGGAGTCTGCTTGAGATTCTCTCTCTCCCTATATCTCTCCCCTCCCCGACTCATGCTGTCTCTGTCTCTCTCAAAATACATAAACAAACTTAAAAAATTTTTAAAAAGCTACGTTATTAGAGACCTTCCCTGACTATCCTATCAAAATAGCAACCAACCCCATGTCTGCAGCATACTTGTCATCCTTCCCCTGCTTTCTTCTTCCCCACAGCATTTGTTTTCACCTATTAGCACATCACATATTTATTTTTGCAGTCTGTCCTGCTTTTTTAGGATACACCAAGATTTCATAGAGCTTTGTTTGTTCACCACCATATTCCCGACATCTAGAACAGCTCAGAAAGACCTCTATTGATTGGACAACTCAAGCAGATATTTTCAAATATCTATACAAGGATTTTTTTTTGTCACAGAACAACCTGAACTATGAGCCAAAAGATAAAAAATATTAAGTAGACAAAGAAGAGAAGCCAAAGGAATGTGGGGATGATTATGGAGGAACTTACTCTTAGTATTTCAAAATATAGATCTTCCTTGATTTATGATAGGATTACATCCCAGTAGATGGATTATAATTTGAAAATATCATAAGCCCACTGTACTTAATATATGTAACCTACTGAACACTATAACTTAGCCCTGCCTACCTTAAATATGCTCCAAACACTTACATTAGCCCACAGTTAGGCAACATCATCTAATGCAAAGCCTATTTTATAATGAAGTATTGAATATCTTATGTAAGTTATCAAATATTGTACAGACAGTGAAAAACACAATAGGTATATGGGTACAGAATGGTTGTAAGTGCATGGTCAGTTACCCTCATGACTATGTGTCTGACTGGGAACTGTGGCTCACTGCTGCTGCCCTGATTCACCAGATTATTGAATCGCATATTCCTAGCCAGGGAAAAGATCAAAATTCAGAATTTGTAAAATGAAAACACTAATGCAAAAAGATATACGCACTCCTGTGTTTACTGCAGCATTATTTACAACAGCCAAGATATGGAAGCACCCTAAGTGTCCATTGACAGATGAATGGATAAAGATGTGGTATATACAGAATATTACTCAGCCATAAAAAGGATGGGATCCAGCTATTTGTGACAACATGGATGGATCTAGAGGGTATTATGCTAAGGGAGATAAGTCAAACTGAAAAGACGAATACCATGTGATTTCACACATATGTAGCATCTAAAAAAACAAAACAAACAAAAAGCAGAATCAGACCTATAAATACAGAGAACAAACTGATGGCTGCCAGAGGAAAGGGAGTGGGGAGTGACAAAATGGGTGAAGGAGAGTGGGAGATACAGTCTTCCATTTATGGAATAAACAAGTCATGGAAATAAAAGATACAGCATAAGGAATAGAGTCAATGATATTGTAATAGTGTTATAGGGTGACAGATGGTGGCTACACTTGTGAACACAGCATAACATACAGATGTTGAATCACTATGCTGTACACTTCAAAGTAATGTAACTTTGGGAGTCAACTATACTCAGTTAAAACAATTTTTTTTTTCAATAAGAAAAAACTTAAAACTCATAGTACAAGTTTCTACTAAGTTTGCATAGTTTTGGCAACATCATAAAGTTGAAAAATTGTATGTCAAATCATTGTAAGTCAGGGTTGATCTGTAATCAAAGTAGGTTTTCCAATCCTTTTGTCTGCACTGTAAGTCAAATGAAAGGCATCAAAGGGTGAGGACCGTTTACTCAATTTAGTTTATATATAGGATGTGCTCAATATATGTTTGTAGAATAAATAAATAGTACCAGATCTCTGTGAATTTCTTTTTCTTTAGTCTGCAAGAGTCTTTCTTTCCTGGTCTTTCTGTTTCCTTGACTTCATTTTAAAGATTGTCTTTATTTCAAGTTAATTTTTTCTATTTTTTGGGCTCATCTCTTTTGATTGTCTTCATTTGTTTCAGATGATATATTCTCATGAGTTAGACTGCTTTTCCCTTGTGTGATAGCTTCCAAATCTATAAACCCAGCCTGATCCTTCTCTTTCTAAACTGCAGACTCACATATTCAACTGTTGAGTATTTACATATGGGAGTTCTCCAGTCACTCAACTTGATCCATTAATATGACTTTAAAAGTTGTTGCCCTTCTCAATTCCCTATTGTGGACTTGGGTACTACCACGGTCCTAGTAACTTGGGCTCTAAACCTTGGAAACCTCCTTACTTTGGTGTATGTTACATTCAATTTAGGAAATATTTTACATCCTGGCCTATTTAGGATTAAGGATTTGTAACCCTAGTATAATTTTTTCTTTTTTATTTCTTAAAATCTATAGTGAAGGAGTAGCCCCCTTTCAAAATGTCTGCAAGAAGCTGAGAACATATTTAAACATATCAGGTAAATTATGTACTGATCTATCCTGGTAGTTTATTCTAGTGGCACCAAGGACTACTGCTAATTCCTTTGAGAAATGAAGTCCTTGAAATGATCACATCTCAATAATTGAAAGTATGTTACGTACCATTCTATTTGGAATCCTGGCAAAGACTGAAAATTGTCCTCATATCTCCAACCTGATTTAGAAACTCAGCCAATGTAAGTATAAAAACAACTTTATATCAGTTTTGTTAGGAAACTTCTAGCCAATTCATTAAGCCACTCCTCAAATTCTTGGCCATAGCTCCCCTCTTCTCATTCCTGTTCTGATGTCTGCAAGAAGCTGAGAACATATTTAAACATATCAGGTAAATTATGTACTGATCTATCCTGGTAGTTTATTCTAGTGGCACCAAGGACTACTGCTAATTCCTTTGAGAAATGAAGTCCTTGAAATGATCACATCTCAATAATTGAAAGTATGTTACGTACCATTCTATTTGGAATCCTGGCAAAGACTGAAAATTGTCCTCATATCTCCAACCTGACTTAGAAACTCAGCCAATGTAAGTATAAAAACAACTTTATATCAGTTTTGTTAGGAAACTTCTAGCCAATTCATTAAGCCACTCCTCAAATTCTTGGCCATAGCTCCCCTCTTCTCATTCCTGTTCTGATTCCACTATATCCTCTGAATGCCTCCCTCCTCACCCTTGCATTCCTCATATAAACTCTTCTTGACCTTGGTATATTACTCTTTTAAGTCATGCTGTATGTGATTTCTTATTATTTATAACTAATAATACATGAATTTGAGCTATAAAGTATCTTTGTACCATCCCTACTCAAATTTTGCTAACATCATATAATAATTTTTGAGACTTTCCTTCTTTTCTAATGACTTGGACATTTTAATGTAAGTATCTGTTTCTTGAAGATTTGAGTTAATACACTCATAAAACTATATGAGCCCATGCCTTTTTAATATATTCCAATGCTACATTGTTTCAGTTAATTAAATCTTTTGTAGTTAATTGAGCATAATGGCCAATTTTTCCCAGTGTTTGTTTTTTAATATGTACCTTGGAAATCATCAATTTTCTTGAGTGTCTATATCAGACACATATTCTGTGGCCCCTTAGATACTTTCTCCGTCTCCTGCTGCCCAGACCTTTACCATTCAACAAAAACACAGTCAGATGTCCCAACAAGACAGAATGTCCACTGAGTGAAGAAATATTTTATTCTAGATATACAGAATATCATTGGATTTTTCATTTTTTTTGTTTTAGTTTGAGTCATTATTAATTTGAAAATTTATCCACTCATTTATTGTGGCTTCTGATGCTATATATTTTATCCTGCCATTTCATATTTATAATTTTATGCCATCTTTTATATGCAATTTACTTCTTCCTATCCTCTTCCTCTCTCTCTCACTGTCCTTTGCCTTCTCCTTTTCTTACCTGCCTTCTGCTAAATGAAACACATTTTATGGCTCCTTTTTTAACTTTGAGCAGCTTGGAAGTTCTAAATGCCTTTTAGATTATTTCCATTGTGTATTTTAGATTCTTAAGATACAAATACAAACTATATGTTTCAGTGAATATGAAGAAGTAGTATCTCTTTTCCCTCCTCTTAAACAGAAACGCTGTTAACATGCCTTTATTTCACTTTTTCTTCTATCTCCCATGAATTGTTTTTTTAATTACTAGACTTTATTTTTTAGAACAGTTTTAGGTTAACAGAAGAAGTGGTTCTTATGTATCCTACATCCTACTCATAGTCTCCATCTACTATTTTTAAATCGTTTACAGTTACATTTATTCATTTATTATATGTAATGCCTTTACTATTTTAAAAATTATTTTGGTGCTCTCTCCCTGGTATCTCACCGCTGCGTCGGTGCAGTTAAAATTCTATTCCAGTTAAAAATGCTTCTCATAGAGTGCCGGAAGATGGCGGCGTAGGAGGACGCGGGGCTCACAGCGCGTCCTGCCGATCACTTAGATTCCACCTACACCTGCCTAAAGAACCCAGAAAACCGCCAGAGGATTAGCAGAAGGGAGTCTCCGGAGTCAAGCGCAGACGAGAGGCCCACGGAAGAGGGTAGGAAGGGCGGCGAGGCGGTGCGCGCTCCACGGACTGGCGGGAGGGAGCCGGGGCGGAGGGGCGGCTCGCCGGCCAAGCGGAGCCCCCGAGTCTGGCTGGCAAAAGCGGAGGGGCCGGACGGACTGTGTTCCGACAGCAAGCGCGACTTAGCGTCTGGGAGGTCATAAGTTAACAGCTCTGCTCGGAAAGCGGGAAGGCTGGAGGACAAAGGGAGGGAGAGCTGCTGAGCCCCCGGACAGCAGAGCTCAGCTTGGCGGGGAACAAAGGCGCCAGCGCCATCTCCCCCGCCCATCCCCCAGCCAAAATCCCAAAGGGAACCAGTTCCTGCCAGGGAACTTGCTCGCTCCGCACAAACACCCAACTCTGTGCTTCTGCGGAGCCAAACCTCCGGCAGCGGATCTGACTCCCTCCCGCTGCCACAGGGCTCCTCCTGAAGTGGATCACCTAAGGAGAAGCGAGCTAAGCCTGCCCCTCCAGCCCCCGTGCACCTTGCCTACCCACCCCAGCTAATACGCCAGATCCCCAGCAACACAAGCCTGGCAGTGTGCAAGTAGCCCAGACGGGACACGCCACCCCACAGTGAATCCCGCCCCTAGGAGAGGGGAAGAGAAGGCACACACCAGTCTGACTGTGGCCCCAGCAGTGGGCTGGGGGCAGACATCGGGTCGGACTGCGGCCCCGCCCACTAACTCCAGTTATACACCACAGCACAGGGGAAGTGCCCTGCAGGTCCTCACCACGCCAGGGACTCTCCAAAATGACCAAACGGAAGAATTCCCCTCAGAAGAATCTCCAGGAAATAACAACAGCTAATGAACTGATCAAAAAGGATTTAAATAATATAACAGAAAGTGAATTTAGAATAATAGTCATAAAATTAATCGCTGGGCTTGAAAACAGTATACAGGACAGCAGAGAATCTCTTGCCACAAAGATCGAGGGACTAAGGAACAGTCACGAGGAGTTGAAAAACGCTTTAAACGAATTGCAAAACAAAATGGAATCCACGATGGCTCGGCTTGAAGAGGCAGAGGAGAGAATAGGTGAACTAGAAGATAAAGTTATGGAGAAAGAGGAAGCTGAAAGAAAGAGGGATAAAAAAATCCAGGAGTATGAGGGGAAAATTAGAGAACTAAGTGATACACTAAAAAAAAAATAATATACGCATAATTGGTATCCCAGAGGAGGAAGAGAGAGGGAAGGGTGCTGAAGGGGTACTTGAACAAATTATAGCTGAGAACTTCCCTGAACTGGGGAAGGAAAAAGGCATTGAAATCCAAGAGGCACAGAGAACTCCCTTCAGACGTAACTTGAATCGATCTTCTGCACGACATATCATAGTGAAACTGGCAAAATACAAGGATAAAGAGAAAATTCTGAAAGCAGCAAGGGATAAACGTGCCCTCACATATAAAGGGAGACCTATAAGACTCGTGACTGATCTCTCCTTTGAAACTTGGCAGGCCAGAAAGGCTTGGCACGATATCTACAGTGTGCTAAACAGAAAAAATATGCAGCCGAGAATCCTTTATCCAGCAAGTCTGTCATTTAGAATAGAAGGAGAGATAAAGGTCTTCCCAAACAAACAAAAACTGAAGGAATTTGTCACCACGAAACCAGCCCTACAAGAGATCCTAAGGGGGATCCTGTGAGACAAAGTACCAGAGACATCACTACAAGCATAAAACATACAGACATCACAATGACTCTAAACCCATATCTTTCTATAATAACACTGAATGTAAATGGATTAAATGCGCCAACTAAAAGACATAGGGTATCAGAATGGATAAAAAAGCAAGACCCATCTATTTGCTGTCTACAAGAGACTCATTTTAGATCTGAGGACACCTTTAGATTGAGAGTGAGGGGATGGAGAACTATTTATCATGCTCCTGGAAGCCAAAAGAAAGCTGGAGTAGCCATACTTATATCAGACAAACTAGACTTTAAATTAAAGGCTGTAACAAGAGATGAAGAAGGGCATTATATAATAATCACAGGGTCTATCCACCAGGAAGAGCTAACTATTATAAATGTCTATGCGCCAAATACCCGAGCCCCCAGATATATAAAACAATTACTCATAAACATAAGCAACCTCATTGATAAGAATGTGGTCATTGCAGGGGACTTTAACACCCCACTTACAGAAATGGATAGATCATCTAGACACACAGTCAATAAAGAAACAAGGGCCCTGAATGATACATTGGATCAGATGGACTTGACAGATATATTTAGAACTCTGCATCCCAAAGCAACAGAATATACTTTCTTCTCGAGTGCACATGGAACATTCTCCAAGATAGATCATATACTGGGTCACAAAACAGCCCTTCATAAGTTTACAAGAATTGAAATTATACCATGCATACTTTCAGACCACAATGCTATGAAGCTTGAAATCAACCACAGGAAAAAGTCTGGAAAACCTCCAAAAGCATGGAGGTTAAAGAACACCCTACTAACGAATGAGTGGGTCAACCAGGCAATTAGAGAAGAAATTAAAACATATATGGAAACAAACGAAAATGAAAATACAACAATCCAAACGCTCTGGGATGCAGCGAAGGCAGTCCTGAGAGGAAAATACATTGCAATCCAGGCCTATCTCAAGAAACAAGAAAAATCCCAAATACAAAATCTAACAGCACACCTAAAGGAAATAGAAGCAGAACAGCAAAGGCAGCCTAAACCCAGCAGAAGAAGAGAAATCATAAAGATCAGAGCAGAAATAAACAATATAGAATCTAAAAAAACTGTAGAGCAGATCAACGAAACCAAGAGTTGGTTTTTTGAAAAAATAAACAAAATTGACAAACCTCTAGCCAGGCTTCTCAAAAAGAAAAGGGAGATGACCCAAATAGATAAAATCATGAATGAAAATGGAATGATTACAACCAATCCCTCAGAGATACAAACAATTATCAGGGAATACTATGAAAAATTATATGCCAGCAAATTGGACAACCTGGAAGAAATGGACAAATTTCTAAACACCCACACTCTTCCAAAACTCAATCAGGAGGAAATAGAAAGCTTGAACAGACCCATAACCAGCGAAGAAATTGAATCGGTTATCAAAAATCTCCCAACAAATAAGAGTCCAGGACCAGATGGCTTCCCAGGGGAGTTCTACCAGACATTTAAAGCAGAGATAATACCTATCCTTCTCAAGCTATTCCAAGAAATAGAAAGGGAAGGAAAACTTCCAGACTCATTCTATGAAGCCAGTATTACTTTGATTCCTAAACCAGACAGAGACCCAGTAAAAAAAGAGAACTACAGGCCAATATCCCTGATGAATATGGATGCAAAAATTCTTAATAAGATACTAGCAAATCGAATTCAACAGCATATCAAAAGAATTATTCACCATGATCAAGTGGGATTCATTCCTGGGATGCAGGGCTGGTTCAACATTCGCAAATCGATCAACGTGATACATCACATTAACAAAAAAAAAGAGAAGAACCATATGATCCTGTCAATCGATGCAGAAAAGGCCTTTGACAAAATCCAGCACCCTTTCCTAATAAAAACCCTTGAGAAAGTCGGGATAGAAGGAACATACTTAAAGATCATAAAGGCCATTTATGAAAAGCCCACAGCTAACATCATCCTCAACGGGGAAAAACTGAGAGCTTTTTCCCTGAGATCAGGAACACGACAGGGATGCCCACTGTCACCGCTGTTGTTTAATATAGTGCTGGAAGTTCTAGCATCAGCAATCAGACAACAAAAGGAAATCAAAGGCATCAAAATTGGCAAAGATGAAGTCAAGCTTTCGCTTTTTGCAGATGACATGATATTATACATGGAAAATCCGATAGACTCCACCAAAAGTCTGCTAGAGCTGATACATGAATTCAGCAAAGTTGCAGGATACAAAATCAATGTGCAGAAATCAGTTTCATTCTTATACACTAACAATGAAGCAACAGAAAGACAAATGAAGAAACTGATCCCATTCACAATTGCACCAAGAAGCATAAAATACCTAGGAATAAATCTAACCAAAGATGTAAAAGATCTGTATGCTGAAAACTATAGAAAGCTTATGCAGGTAATTGAAGAAGATATAAAGAAATGGAAAGACATTCCCTGCTCATGGATTGGAAGAATAAATATTGTCAAAATGTCAATACTACCCAAAGCTATCTACACATTCAATGCAATCCCTATCAAAATTGCACCAGCATTCTTCTCGAAACTAGAACAAGCAATCCTAAAATTCATATGGAACCACAAAAGGCCCCGAATAGCCAAAGTAATTTTGAAGAAGAAGACCAAAGCAGGAGGCATCACAATCCCAGACTTTAGCCTCTACTACAAAGCTGTCATCATCAAGACAGCATGGTATTGGCATAAAAACAGACACATAGACCAATGGAATAGAATAGAAACCCCAGAACTAGACCCACAAACGTATGGCCAACTCATCTTTGACAAAGCAGGAAAGAACATCCAATGGAAAAAAGACAGTCTCTTTAACAAATGGTGCTGGGAGAACTGGACAGCAACATGCAGAAGGTTGAAACTAGACCACTTGCTCACACCATTCACAAAAATAAACTCAAAATGGATAAAGGACCTGAATGTGAGACAGGAAACCATCAAAACCTTAGAGGAGAAAGCAGGAAAAGACCTCTCTGACCTCAGCCGTAGCAATCTCTTACTCGGCACATCCCCAAAGGCAAGGGAATTAAAAGCAAAAGTGAATTACTGGGACCTTATGAAGATAAAAAGCTTCTGCACAGCAAAGGAAACAACCAACAAAACTAAAAGGCAACCAACGGAATGGGAAAAGATATTTGCAAATGACACATCGGACAAAGGGCTAGTATCCAAAATCTATAAAGAGCTCATCAAACTCCACACCCGAAAAACAAATAACCCAGTGAAGAAATGGGCAGAAAACATGAATAGACACTTCTCTAAAGAAGACATCCGGATGGCCAACAGGCACATGAAAAGATGTTCAACGTCGCTCCTTATCAGGGAAACACAAATCAAAACCACACTCAGATACCACCTCACGCCAGTCAGAGTGGCCAAAATGAAGAAATCAGGAGACTATAGATGCTGGAGAGGATGTGGAGAAACAGGAACCCTCTTGCACTGTTGGTGGGAATGCAAATTGGTGCAGCCGCTCTGGAAAGCAGTGTGGAGGTTCCTCAGAAAATTAAAAATAGACCTACCCTATGACCCAGCAATAGCACTGCTAGGAATTTATCCAAGGGATACAGGAGTACTGATGCATAGGGGCACCTGTACCCTAATGTTTATAGCGGCACTCTCAACAATAGCCAAATTATGGAAAGAGCCTCAACGTCCATCAACTGATGAATGGATAAAGAAATTGTGGTTTATATACACAATGGAATACTACGTGGCAATGAGAAAAAATGAAATATGGCCTTTTGTAGCAACATGGATGGAACTGGAGAGTGTGATGCTAAGTGAAATAAGCCATACAGAGAAAGACAGATACCATATGGTTTCACTCTTATGTGGATCCTGAGAAACATAACAGAAACCCATGGGGGAGGGGAAGGAAAAAAAAAAAAAAAAAAAGAGGTTAGAGTGGGAGAGAGCCAAAGCATTAGAGACTGTTAAAAACTGAGAACAAACTGAGGGTTGATGGGGGGTGGGAGGGAGGGCAGGGTGGGTGATGGGTATTGAGGAGGGCACCTTTTGGGATGAGCACTGGGTGTTGTATGGAAACCAATTTGACAGTAAATTTCATATATTAAAAAATAAAAAAAAAAATTATTTTGGTAATGAACTACACTGAAATTTATGGCGAAATTGTTAGTAACTACTTAGGCTTAATGGTATAGTCAATTGATTTCTATGTTTATTTACTTTTATATATACCATGTCTTCTTTCTGGGTTATTTAAGCAAATGAAAATATCTTGAGTAATTTCTTTTTTCCTGAAACTCATCTTGAGTAATTTATTTCCTGAATGATCTACTGTAACTCTTAATGTCCAACAAAAATCTTTATGGTTCTCAAATATTGCAAACGAATTGGTTGGTTATAGATTCCTAATTATAAATCTTTTTTCCTTTAGCACACTGAGGCCATTACTGCTACATTTTTCTAGCATTTAGTGTGAAGATTGAGACGTTCCATACCTATTTCAGTCTCAATTATATGCTTTGGTTTTATTCCTGTGGGAACTTTAAAAATTAATTCTTTATTCTTGGGATTTAAAAATTTCATCAAGATATGTCCTAACATGCCTGTGTTTCCTTATTCCTGATCAGTACATCAAAGAATTTTTCATGTGAACACTTGGATCTTTCTTCAGGAAATTTTTCTTCTATTAGTTATTTCTATCTATTTTATTCTTTTCTCTATTTTTTTAGACAGTTATTGAATCTTCTGGAATTGTCCATCATAGCTCTCAAGTTATCTATCTTTACTATTTTCTCTGTCTTTGCCTTCTCTATGCTCTGGGACATTTCCTTATTAATTCGGCCTTCAGCTCTACTAGTTTTGTTGTTTGGCCCATATGTATATGTAAATATGTGTGCTTACTTGTTTTTGTAATCACATTTTTATCTTATAGAATTAAAAAAAATTTTTTTGATGATATCTCTTTCCCTAGCAGCTTATACTTGATTCATGACTTTAATCAACTCTTCAATCTTTCTGAGAATTAAAACGTTTACATTTCATGCAGGTCAGCTCTTCTTTTGATTCTCTTTTATGAAAATGCATAGAAAATTTTTTGCTCTTATAGATTTAAAAATGAAAGACTGCATTGATTCACATATGTAGCTAGTATAGGTTTTCTTAAAAGTTGTATATGTCTGATTTCTTATAAGAAGCCCATCCCACCCCAAACAGTGGGAAATTTTATTAGACTCTGAAGTTAAACAGGCAAGATTATGCTGTGTGATGTGTTTATGGGGGGAAAGCTGGCAAATGAGGCAGGGACCCCTTTCAAATCCCAAATGAGAGAAGTGGGAAACTTGAGTATATTTCAGTTCTGTGCTTATCCAATTATCCCCTCCCACCCTTATTTCATATCTGTGTGGGTTTAAAGTCACCGAGGCTCTGCATTTTTTTTGTTTGTTTTCAGCATCAAAACCATGTTGAACTTTCACTATCCCTTCTTAACACCTATCTAGGGATAGAAGATTCTCCATTTTGTTTTGAAAGCTTTTGTCATTAGCCTTATTTTCTGGAGGCGATCACTTAAGCCAGCTCCCTATACAGAAATGATCAGGGTGTTTCATAATTCTTTAAGTTAATCATGACACTAGTCAATCTATGGTGAGTTTCTATTCCTACGCCATTAATTTGACTTGAATCCTGCAACCTTCTCTTCTGCCTGTTTCGGGTTTCTCAGTTTTGATTCTTTATCAATCAGATCCTAAACCTTTTTCTAGTCTGCTGATTCAGACTTACTTTTTCAGCATCGTCTACTGTTTTCATATAATCTACTATTATAGATTTTTAAAAACATGTCTCTTCTGTCTTTTAAGAAATGCTGGAACACAAAGAAAGTATATGTATGTATTTGCCCATTATCTTCAACCAGAAAACTTACATTTTTTTGTACTCAGTTGTAACTAATAATCCCATACTCCACCACACCCATATAACAAAGGCAGTTATGAACGTTTCTGAGTTTTTTATTTGTAATATCTTTGTTTTTCATTAACTAATATGGCTACAAACTTAGTCAAAACCTGTATTATCTCATGTATAATGATTTTAGTAGTTTCCTAACCGTTTTATTTATGCTTAGTCACTCCCAATTCTAGGTGATTCAGCATAATAACCAGGGGCACAGTATGACTTTTGTGAGCCATTGGCACTTTTGCCCTGTTCTCTACTAAAATATTTTTTAAGTTATATTTTCTGACTATAGTATTATAAAGATGAATATAATCCAAACTGTTTTCATTATAGACTCATTATATATATGATTTCCTTCTGATTTAAAATAAATTAAAATTAAAACATTTTTGTAGGCTCCTGAAAGAACTATGGGCTCTAGCCACTGCCTACTGTCTAACACATAAGATGGTCCTGATAATTCTCTATCTTAATCTTCACAAAAAATTATTTTTTTCCTGTTGGAGTGTGTGTATGTGTGTGTGTAAAAATTGTTGATTCTGTAGTACATATAAGCTAAAGCTGAAATTCCTTTAATAGTCTTCCCAACGAATGTGTAAAACCCTTCATAATTCTTTCTAAATTTTTTTTCTAGACATTCCTCCCATAGCTTTAACCCAAGTCCTCTATCCTGGTTAACTTCCTGACCCTTGGACAAGATTGGAACTTTGTCACCTTTGTTCATCTGCCCTGTTGCTCCTTGGATCTACTCCCCGCACCCCTCTCCCAATTCTGCCTTTATTTACCAATCTTATTGATTCCATGCAATATGGAGTGTGGTTAAGAGCATGGACTCTGGAGTCAGTGTCTGAGTTCACAATTATTAGTTCTATGTCTTCTACAAGTTATATGACCTT
This sequence comes from Panthera onca, assembly GCF_046562875.1. Classification (NCBI taxonomy): domain Eukaryota; kingdom Metazoa; phylum Chordata; class Mammalia; order Carnivora; family Felidae; genus Panthera; species Panthera onca. The sequence goes on along the minus strand of NC_138345.1, from coordinate 110,221,553 downwards.
GATGTGCCCCCGTCTTCTCAACTATAACAAGGAAGAAATAATTGTTCCTATTGGAAGGAATTAGACACTAGTTCCAATTAGAAGGAATGACACTAGTAAAACTATAACACTTTGAGCACGTATCATGTGCCACTTACTTGTCTAAGAATTTTACACATAACGTGTAAAGAGCTTAAAACAGTGCCTGGCACAAAGAATGTATTCAAGGATTCTATTATTTTCCGATAATATTACTCAAGAGGTCAAATACCACTATTAAAAAAAACCACCTTTCTGGACAACATCAGCCACAAGGATTGCTTTCTCCTCTGACTCCTTTAGCATATATTGTGCACATTCTTGATAGTTATCATATGCTACTTAAAAATAGGGATATCGCTTCATAAATCACCTTTATATCCCTGTACAATTTGCTACAGAATCTTTCAGATTGTAGAAGTCCATTACACATTTGTGGATTGATTGCTTCATTGATTATACTATTTCTTCATGTCCAGCAGTCAAAAGTCCACTCAACTGACACATAGTGGCAGAAAGCAGGGAGGTCAGCAGCAAGGTCAGCAGCAGCACACTCTTAACAAAGAACCACTTTGCAAGTTTCCATTCATCCTGCTCTGATGTTAGCAACACTTCAGCCTCTCTATTTGTGTCGAACCAAACTGGGATTGTGCATTTCTTCACCTGTGGCTAGTGGAAAACTGTTTTCCTATCATCTTTGGAGTGCTAAGTCTACCCAAGAAGGGATGTCAGGTGATTGATTTAATGATGCAATTCGCCTCTCAAATGGTATGATTTATCACCAAAATAGGTCACTTAACCAGGAGCCACAGCAGTTGAAATACCACTGTTAGTAATCTCTATCACTAGAGATTTATTATTTTGAGTTACTCCCTTTGGGGTAATTACAAACTCTCAGACTAATTTTTCTGAAAGCATTAGTGATTTATTCTCTGCTGGACACTTAGAGTAGAGCACTAAGAGCCAGGGTAGGGGGAAGTGAGGGGGAGAAGGGATGTAAAAAAGAGGAAAGGGCTTCATAAAAGGGAAGTGAGTAGAACAAAAGACAAGCTTTGTCTACTTCACCACAGTTCTCCTCAGAAGTCACATGCCTTTTTGGAGTAGAATGCAATCTAGCAGTTTTTAAATGCAGACAACAAGCCAGAACTTCCAGGCCAAAATTACTGAATATGACCCCAAACTTCTCACTTTCTATGAAAAGAAAAAAGTATGTGACTCTGGCTAACATAGATTGTAAAGGTCAAGAATATTCAGATGTCTTACTCTGAATTTCTTTCACTCCTATCTGTAACATTTTGGCTAAATTTATCATATTTTCAGAAGATACAGATAAATGATTGTTGTTGACTCTACTTTATAAGATGTTCACAGGCATTTCTAAAGCAATAGACTATATATTTGGCAATGCTATTTGCCTCTGTTATCTCAGTAGCCACAGATCCTGGCTCTGCTCTGCTATGTTTAAGTGCCTTCCCAGGGCAGCCTCACCACCAGAGGGCTTGTAGGATTGGGTACAGTGGAAGGAGACAAACTCAGCAACAGCCACCACTGAGAGGTGTCATGTGAAAGAGACATGCTATACTGAAAGGATATAAGGCATGAGATGCCTGGATAGAACTGTAGTCCCATGCTCTGCACCTTTACACAAATCTCATAATTACTTGGATCCTTGATTGTTTGGCCCTTAAAATGGGAAGATAATAAATTAGTGTCCTATGAGCTTTGAATGAAATCATATTCATGCAGCCCCCAGAGCCATGTCTAGGGTGGGGTTCTTATGTTTAGTGGTTGTGGTGGTGTTAGTAGCTCCTTCTAAAACTCTGCTAGGCCCCATGGGATGGCAAAACGTGAATAAGTCCCACTGCTCAAGGAGCTTCTAGACTATCAGGGGATACCAGAAGAGGATGTGAATGAGTATACTACAAATCAGTGTGTGATAATCAGCATAAGAGAAACATACAGAGAGACACTGTTTCCAACTGTAATGATTGGAAATGGTTCCACAGAATTATTCGTAACAGATCCGGAACTCAGCAGATTGCCCATTGTCTCATAGACTTTAGTTTTTCTAGACTGAATCAAGAGGTGATTGTAGCTTCCAGGGATGTTGAGGGCCATGTCATTAAAATGGTACTTCCAAGAATCTCCAGATGTGTCCAAATCTTTTCTATGTGTGATAACAAATCGTCCTGGTGAACCACAGGCACTGGTTCTCCACTGCGGCACCATGGCACATTGGTGGACAACATTCGCTTTCTGGAGTCTCATAACTAATCTGTCAATAAAGCAGTTGAAGTAAAATGAATGATTAGTTTTTCTGTGTGCATTAGAACAGATTCAAGGCTGCCAACTGGGAGCAGGTAATGTTTTGCAGTATTACCAGGTTTCTTCTTATCACTCTTATTACCCCTATAACAGCCCTTGGCATGTAGGCAGAGAGTTCACTCACTGCCCACGTGCGCTGCCGTGTGGAGGATGGCTACAGAAAGATCACAGAAGTCGCTGTTTAGTGTTGAGTTCCCAAAGGGAAAGTTTTAAGCTTATATCAGAAACATTAGGCTTGAAAGCCAGATCCTGGTGGCCCAAGAAACATAGGAAGAATGTGTATCTTGCTCTGAGGAGTGTGGCCTGGGGAGAGTGGACATTTCTGAGTAGTAGAGAAGCAGTGGTGGAATGAAGTGTCCAGAAGTCCAGAAGACTGGACTAGCAGCTGCACCACGGAGTCCTGGTCACCACAGTCCAGAAAAACTAAAAAAGTATTTCTAAAACCCCCAAGGGAAGTATAAAAGTGCTGACTGAGCTGGTGGTACCTAATGAAGTCAGAAGACAAAGTCTGCAGCTGCCTGATACCTTCCAGTGCCTGTGGCATGGCCAGGACAACAGCAGAAGATGTAGCAACAGCAGAGACTATCACAGACAGATAATGAAGGTGTTACTCATGTAGGGTTTAGTATGTGATGAGTACTGTATTAAGTGCCTCCTTAAGTTAGCTTAAAAATCCTCACAATAATCCTTCAAAGTTGCTCCTATCAATATCCTCATTTTACCAATGAGGAAGGAGAAGCACCAAACCAAAGGTAAGTAACTAGCCTATGGTGACAGAAAAGTGATAGTAGAGTTAATATTTGGATCCAAGCATCTAGCTCAGAAGCCTGCCCTCCACTGACATCAAGACAATGTCCCAGGAATTATGCATCACTTCCAGTGAGGCATCAAGAAGAGGGAAAAGAAGACTCCCAGATTGACTGATTTGAGTGTGTGTTTTAAATTTGTTTAACATTTTTATTTATTATTGAGAGACAGAGAGAGATAGAGAATGAGCATGGGAGGGGCAGAGATGGGGAGACACAGACTCTGAAGCAGGCTCCAGGCTCTGAGCTATCAGCAAAGAGCCCAACACAGGGCTCTAACTCAAACCGCAAGATCATGACCTGAGCGGAAGTCGGATGCTTAACCGAGTGAGTCATCCAGGCTCTTTTTGAGTGTGTGTTTTAAACAGGAGGTGATGAAGATTTCTTAAATGGCAAAACTTGGTCTCATAAGCTAAGTAATTGACAAATAAGTATATTTTCTGAACACTTGTTTCTTGATTATGAAGGTTCATTTCTCCTACACTTGTAATAATTTTACCCTTTCCCCCATTTTATCTTGTTTGTTGGCTTATAAGGTATAACTCTTTTGTTGTTTAGTGGTGGCTTTAGGATTTATAGAATACATCATTAACTGATCACAGTCTACCTTCAAGTAATATTATACCATTTCACATTCAGGATAACAACCTTATAAGAACATAGTTTCATCCTATTTTTACATGTGTTTTATCTCCCATAATATTTTGATGCTCCTTTGCTTTAAACAGTAAAATAGCTTTTTAAAATTTTTTTTGAAGATTTATTTTTGAGAAAGAGAGAGCGTGCATGAGTGTGAGCAGGGAAGGCATACAGAGAGAGGGAGACACAGAATCTCCCTCGAGAGATCATGACCTGAGCCAAAGTCTGACGCTTAATCAACTGAGCCACCCAGGTGCCCCTAAACGGTCAAATAGCTTTTAAAGAGATTTATTTTTAAAAAGTCAGTGGAACAGACTAGAAGATCAATGGAACAGAGAGCGGAGAAATAAACCTGTACTTATATGGTCACTTAATCTTCGACAAAGGAAGAATGAATATACAGTGAGGAAAAGACAGTCCCTTCAACAACTGATGTGGGGAAAACTGGAGAGCAACATGCAAAGCAATGAAACCAGACCACTTTCTTTCCCCATACACAAAAGCAAACTCAAAATGGAGTAAAGGCCTAAATATGAGACCTGAAACCATGAAACTCCTAAAAGAAAACATAGGCAGCACCCAACAAGCTACTTCCTCTTCTGGTGGCATTGGAATTGGGCTAGGGAGAGAATAGAGAACTCTCATTTTTCAATCCATATATTTCTTTATTATCTGCAACTCTAACAAGAATGTACTGATGAATAATTTGAAATTGTGAAATATGTAATACATATATAAAGATTAGCACAAGAGTGATCAATGGAAGATAGCCCAGAAGCTAATATGAAAGACAGGATAATTGTAGAGCGATCTCTGGAAGCAGCCTGCCCTTCTGCCACTGTGTGGTCTTCAGAAGGTAATCAACTTCTTTGTCTCAGTTTCTTCATGTATGAAATAGGGATAGTTAATGGGATATTATGCAAGCAAAAATGTGTAAAATCCTTTAGTCCAGTGTCTAGCATTTATAAAGCACTCAAAGTATATATAAAAATAATGTTAGCTCTTTGTGTTAAAGTCAAGGGAGGAGCATTTTCCAAGAAGAAATCCTTGCTATTCTCAAACTGGATATGGATAAGAAATAAAGGAAAATGTATGAGAAGTTATTTTCATATTTGAGTGGACCGAACCAAAAACAAATAGTTGAGTCCTAATTTTAAAAGAAATGAAAAGTGAAAGCAACAAATATACTGGTAACTTAAAACACTATACAAGAAGAGAAAGCAGTAATGACAACGTGGATTAATTTGTGGGGACAGGCTTAAAGAAAATGTTTTTAGACTAAAAATATTCGCTATGACCATAGCATTGGGAAAAAGGAAGCAGCGGACAAATGATTGAAGAGGAGTTGGGAGGTGAGAATGATTAATGAAAAATGATCCCAGAGGGGACAGAAGGGGATGGAATCAGTAGCACAAAACAAGATGGTAGGAAATTGTTACTTCCAAAGAGAAATTGAAGCATGGATTTGACATTCTAAAAAACAAAACTAACACAGAATTATAACTCTGGAGTTTGAAATCTGTTTTGTACTGAGAATACTTACGTAGTTTATGTAGATGAAAGGAGCAGTTGCCATGGTGGCTTAGGAGATGGCTATAATACTGAATGACAAATTAGGGTATAAAGGACAGGAGGAAATAGCAGAGCATCAGTACTATTGATGAAAGTCTAAAAGAATTGTGGAGATATGAGGGAAAGTTAAATCTAGGTGTGGAAGCTTAAGAATGAGTGTGCTAAATCAATCAGTCACAAGAAACTTGAAAGTTTTAGTGAGATTTTCAAACATTTCTCTAGCACAGGAAAAAACGGACTTGGTAAAATGAACTATCTACATAAATATCTAAGGGTTGTACACATGATATTTTTGGAGTGATCATTTATTTTGGCATTTTGGTAACATTTTGAATACCATGTATTTAATTTGTATTAAAAGACTTTCCATCATAATACACTGAATTTGCTATGTTTTTAAATAAAGTTATGACATTTAACATTAAAAAAAAAAGAAAACATAGGCAGCAGCCTCTTTGACATTGGCCCTAGAAACATTTTTCTAGATATGTGTCTTCAGGCAAGAGAAATAAAAGAAAAAATAAGCTATTAGGACTACACCAAAATAAAAGTTTTGCTTAGCAAAATGAAAAGGCAACCTACTGAATGGGAGAAAGGCGAAAGATATATCTGATAAGGGGTCAATACCTGAAATATGTAAAGAATTTATACAACTCACCACTACCCCCACCAAATAATCCAATTAAAAATTGGCAGAGAACCTAAATAGACATTTTTCCAAAGAAGACATACAGATGGCCAACAGACACATGAAAAGATGCTCAACATCATTAATCATGAGGGAAATACATATCAAAACCACAGTAAGATATCGCCTTATACCTATCAGAATAGCTTGTATCAAAAAGACAAGAAATAATAAGTATTGATAAGGATATGGAGAAAAATGAGCCCTCTGCACTACTGGCAGGAATTTGGTACAGGAATTCGGAAAACAGTAATGAGCTTCTTTTAAAAATTAAAACCAGAAATACCATACAAATCAGTAATTTTGCTACTGGATATTTACCTAAAGAAAATAAAAACACTAATTCAAAAAGATAGGTGCCCCTCTATGTTTAGGACAGCACTATTTACAACAGTCAAGATATGGAAGCAACCCAAGCGTCCATTGATAGATGAATAAAGAAGACGTGATACACACACACACACACACACACACACACACACACACACACACGTATACAATGGGATATTATGCAACCATGAAAAGAATGAGATCGTGCCATTTGTGACAGTTGAATAGACCTAGAAGGTATTATGCTAAGTAACTCAGAGAAAGGTAAACGCCATAACTGGAATCATTAAAAACAAAACAAATGACAAAGCAGAAACAGATCCATAAATACAGAGATCAAACTGGTGGTTGCCAGAGGGGCAGGGAGCAGGGGGTGGGCAAAAAGGGATGAAAAGGAGGGAGAGGCCCAGGTATCCAGTTACAGAATGAATAACTCACAGGGTTGAAAGATACAGCATAGGGACTATAGTCAATGATATTGTAATAGAGTTCTGTGGTGACAGATGGTAGCTACACTTGTGGTCAGCACAACATGATTATTTCTCAATTCGCTATGTTATACACCTAAAACTATTGTAACAGTGTGTGTCAACTATACTTCAATAAAAAATACCTTTTCTATTTATCCATATATTATCATATGTTCTTTAATCCTTTGTGTAAATGCACATTTCCATCTAATATCATTTTCTTTCTGACTGGAGGAATTCCTTCGATATTTCTGTTGGTGATTAACTCATTTAGGTTTTCTTTTAAAAAAATTTGTTTAATGTTTATTCATTTTTGAGAAAGAGAGAGAGTGTATGAGCAGGGGAGGGGCAGAGAGAGAGGGAGATACAGAATCCGAAAGCAGGCTCCAGTCTCTGAGCTGTCAGCACAGAGCCCGACACAGGGCTTGAACCCAGGAACTGTGAGATCATGACCTGAGCTGAAGTCAGATCTTAACCAACTGAGCCACCCAGGCGCCCCTCATTTAGTTTTTCTATGCCTAAGAAAGTTTATTCTGCCTTCCTTTTTCAAATATATTTTTTGCTGAGAATAGTATTCACTATATATTGGGTGTTTTTTTGTATATTTTGTGCTTTTGTTTTTAGTAAAAATGTGTCTCTACTATCTTCTGGCTCGCATTATTTCCAGCAAGACATGTGTTTCTTATATTTTTCCTTTATACATAATGTGAGTTTTTTCTTTTCTCTGCCTGCTTTTAAGATTTTTCTTTTTATCACAGTTTTTAAATAATATAGTTAAGGTGTATCTTGTATTGTTTTCTTCTGGTTTCTTGTACTTTGGGTACATTGAACTTCTTAGATCTTTCTGTTTTTACAAGCATACCTCAGACATATTGTGGGATTCTACTCCCAACCACCACAATAAAGTGAATATTGTAATAAAGCAAGTCGAATGAATTTTATTGGTTTCTCAGTGCATATAACACTTATCTTTATACCATACTATAGTATATTAAGTGTACAATAGCATTAGGTGTAAAAAAAAAGTACATATCTTAATTAAAAAATACTTTATCCCCCAAAATGCTATCATCTGAGCTTTCAGTGAGCAGTATGATCACAGATTTTCATAACAAATATAATATAAAGAGTTTAAAATATTGTGAGAATTACCAAAACGTGACATAGGTACACAAAGTCAGCAAATGCTGTTTGAAAATGGTACCAATAGACTTGTTTGATGGAGGGTGGCCACAAACCTTCGATTTGTAAAAAATATAATATCTGAAAAGAACAATAAAGCAAAGCAAAATTAAAAAAAAGGTATGCCTGTATACCTTTCATAATATTTGGAAAGTGACCATGATTTCTTCAACTTTTTTTCTGTTCCCTCCTTTCTCCCCTCTTTCAATGACTCCACAATCACTTGTATTTGGCTGCCTAAATTGTCCGACAACTTCCTCATGTCTGTTCATTTGTTTTCAGTCTTCTTCTGTTTAATTTCAAATATCTTCTATTGTTTTCAAGTTACTAATCTTTTCTAATGCAATGTGTAATTTGCTATTAATCCCAGTAAGAGTGTAAGTGTATTATTTTTTAATCTCAGACATCTTTAGAACTTCAATCTGGGTCTTTCTTTTTTTTTTTTTTTTTTAACTCTTTCATGTATCTAATTTAACATACTCAATCTTTCCTCTAGCATCTTAAACATAGAGAATATTCCATAACTACATGAACTATAATTAAAATAACAGTTTCATTGTCTTTGTCTAATAACTATCATCTGTGTCATTTCTATAAGTTTTTCTAATTGATTGGTTTTTCTCTACATTGTGAATTTTTTCTACTGTGATACTGCAATTTACGATAAGAAATACATATTTGGTTTTTGTCCCCATTTCTGGCACAGAATTCCTAAAACCTTGGGGTTTCCTAAGTGATGAGAGTGAGGGTAAAGGTAACTTTTTTATTCATAACAAGCCCCTTTCAACCACACCTGATTTATGTTAATGAGGTGATTTTTGGAAGGAAAGTGGGGGCTGTTTGCCAGGGGAACCAACTGTGTGATTGCAGGATTAGAGCTTTCAGCTTCACCACCACCCCCCCTCCGCCAACTTCAGACCTCCAGGGAGGGGAGAGGGAATGGAGATTGAGTTTAATCACCAATGGCCAATGACTTAGTCAATCATGTCTATGTAATGAAGTCTCCATAAAAATCCAAAAGGACGGGTTCAGAAAGCTTCCAAGTTGGTGAACATGTGGTGAACATTCTGGATGAATGGCATGACAAGAGAGGTCATGGAAGCTCCAAGCACCTTTGCAAATACCTTGCCCTATGCATCTATCTCTTCCACCTGTACACTCTTATTCTGAATATTTATTTTGCCAGAACTATCAACTAAATTCATAAGTCTGTCATGTATGAAGCTCAATACCTGAAGACTTCTGTACATGGATACATTTCTTTCTATTTCTCAATATTTGAGTTCTCAGTGTCATTATGTGCTGTATACTGATATTCTTCCATGTGATATATAGATACGGATATAGATACAGATATATTTATTTTTAAATACATAAATCCCTAAATTATCCTATGAATTGACTACTATTAGTTAAAGTAACTAAACAACATCCTAGCAAATGTCAATATCTGGGCTTGAATGTTGGCCACTGACATTCGGTGTCCCTGAGCCTTTAGCCAGAGTAATACTAGCTGATCGTATTGAACACTTATTCTGTGTTAGGCACTGTCCTAAGTGCTTTCTGTACATCAACTCGTCTAATCTTTACAACAACCCCATAAGGTAAATGCAATTATTTCCATCTTACAAATGAATAAACTGAAGTCCCAAGAAATAAAGTAACAGTCCAAAGACACATTGTTGGTTAGGGCCAGAGCTCCACCACAGGCAGCCCCACTCTAGAGCCCATGCTCTCCACCACCATCCTTTCCCTGAGTTCCCTGAGCTCATTTCATCTTCTAATGGCTAATGTCCCTTTTACCACAAGCAATCTCTGGCTTTTCTAATTTTACACTATTGGTGAGGTCAAGGTGTGAGTTAAAAAGCAAAGGTGATCTGTTCTCATTTATACCCAAGCCAGTCCCACAAAAGAACTATAAAACCTTAGATATTTTGTAGTCCAATCTCTTCATTTTACAGACGGAGAAACTGAGGCCCAGGGTGGTTAGAAGTCTTGTCCAAGGTTAAATATAGATTTCCAATTTTTGTCAGAGCAGGGCATTTGGCAAAGTACTGAGTTCTCTTGTACAACAAATATTGAGTGCTCTTGTTCAACAAATATTTGTGGAATTGAATTGAAAGTTGAAATCTTTCTTGAGATTAGATTAGTTCAAAGCACCATGGTTAGAAATGCTTTGTAGATCCTGTCCACTTGACTGGTTTCTCTGCAAAAGTACTGGTCTTTCTAGAAATATGTTTCATAACTAATAGAGCCACATTACCTATTGTTGTACTTATGTTCTCACATATTTTCCCACTGAGTTAGGTTGGGATTACTTTACTTTTGTACTATAGCCTTAAAGCTCCTTAAATCTCATAGCAGAGAGGCTATGTTTTCAAAACAGCTTCTCCCAGGTTTAACAAATTAGAATCTATTGATTTTCTTTGACAAAGTAAAGTGTATTGCTGTAAACTCAAGACAGACATGGTCTACATGGTAATGTAGAAGATATGTTTCAGGAAATTTGGGTAAGAAAAGTCATTCAAACAACCTAGCAATTTGAAACAACCTTAAAGCATTTAATAGGAAAATTTTCATCACCACGAATCAATATCATAATTTTCTTATATAATTAACATGTATTGATCTGAATGTTATTTTTTTCCTTCTTGATAGAATTTGAAAATTCCTCTACTTCTATTTCCAGTAAATGTCAAGTATTTTAGAAAGGTTTTTAAAAATTAGTATAGTTATATCACTTTTCCCCTATGTATTTTCAAATCTTTACCTAATGAATAGTATTCTAGCAGGGATTGCATTCATATACAAACTAAATAGATTGAATGTAGTTACACTGGTTTATTTTTGTTTCTTTGTAGACTGTAGCATTAATAGGGTATTAGATATAGCTTTAAAAACTGAAATTAGAGAAAAGAGTCTTAGTAACTCAAACACTTCTTCTTGTGAAACATAGATTATAAAGGTATTGTTCCAACACTTGAAACATATATCCAGATTATAGTGATTACAGATTTTTTGGATGACTATATTATCCAAAAATGTATGATTTTATCACACAAAAAATATGAAAATGTCCACTCTATTTAAAGAAGTTCTTTTACAGCTAACATTTTAAAATATGAGAGTATAATGCTTTGATCCTAAGGTTCCTCGGACAAAGAATGCTTTACAATTCTAGGAATAAAATTTTATTTTTCACTTTCTCCCCCAAAGATTTGTTTTGGGTTTACTTGATTTTTCTTTTAAAGATAAATAAATAATTTTGAACTGACCTTTTGTAAAGGAATATAGTATTATTTTTTACAATAAAGTTTTCAATTTAATTTGTTTGCCTAGATTCATGCATATAATGTTTGATATTTCAAAACATGTTGGTAAAGCATATCAACTACTTGGTAAAATGTATAAATCATATGACAAAATATGATTCAGTAACTTATCAGTACAAAAACACTTCAAACACAAGTTTTTTGTTTTTTGTTTTTTAAACTTAGAATGCCGATTACACACCCCTGTGGCTCTGGGTTCACAGGAGTGTATTGTTTATTTATCAACGTATGATTCAGTCAGCTTGTTTTCTATAAATAACTGTGATAAATTACAATGGAGACATACCTTTGTTAAATTTGAAACTCGAGATAAAATAAATGTTAGCCATTTCTCCCTCCCCATTCCTCCAGAGTGCTCAGTTATCAGGGAAGGTGGATTATTCATCTTCTAACAGCAAACAATGGTGAGCAAAAAATAAATAAAAATGCTTTATCAAATGGATATGAACAATGACCTTTTGTTCAGCATAACACATTTATAATAAAACAGGCACACTGGGAGGAAATGCTTATTCATTTACTAGGACCAAGATTAACAACAACAACAAAAATATCACCAAGGATTAAAAAACAACTTCTTCAAGGTGTATAATTCATAAGCTATGCAAATTTACAACCCTTCCTTAAGATGTGCTTCTTACTGATCAACCTCTAGCAATAAGCTATTAGGCAAAGATAACTGTTTTGATATGTCAGTTTTTTAAATGTTTAGCTGATGACTGGTAGTTTCACTAAATTTATGTACTACACAAACATAAAAGAAAACAATAAACTATTATTTTTGCGAACGAAGAATAAAATATACACTAATAATTTTCAGTTCTCAAATAATAAAGTTTAAAGGTGATCATGTGCCTTAATCAAGGATCAAAAAAGCCCACTAAATAAATAAATCACTACATTACTAACAGAATGGCTGGTGTAATTGCTGATCTTGATATGTTTAGAGCTTAATTCATATCATTCAAATCTAGTGATAAAAAAATTAAAATGCACAAAAGCTCTATTTCTTTTAGCTTTTAAATTTTTTAAAATGGTGTTTTTAAAGATAGAAAAATATTTCAAAGGAAGGTATCCCTATACTTACATGATTTAAAAATTTTAACTACACGGGTGCCTGGATGGCTCAGTCAGTTAAGTGTCTGATTTTGGCTCAAGTCATGATCTTGAGGTTTATGAGTTCGAGCCCTGCATCAGGCTCTGTGCTGACAGCTCAGAGCCCAGAGTCTGCTTCAGATTCTGTTTCTCCCTCTCTCTCTCTGTCCTTCCCCCACTTCTGCTCTCTCTCTCTCTCTTAAAAGTAAATAAACATTAAATTTTTTTAATTAGATTTTAACTACAAAATGATAAAGATTTATAAATATATTTAACATTTTTTAATTCCTCTTTTTCTAAAATTGGTAGAACTGAGGGGGATCATTAAAATGTGTTTTTCTCACAGATATGGACACTAATATCTAAACTAATGAGCGGAAATGACACAACCAAAGTCACATCTACCTCTTGGTGGCATGAGAGTGTCTAACAGCAATATGAGTTTACATGTATAGATGTTTACTCTATGTAGGCACATCCCCAAGTACTTTCATAGATTATCTATAAAATAGGTACTATCGTTACTCCATTTTACAGAGAAAGAAACTGAGGTACTGAACAGTACTTGCTTAAAGTGTTCATAACACTTTAACACAGGCACCATGATATCTTGTTTGGTCTCTCCCAAATGCATTGTTAGTGCTTTTAGGGAAGGAACATCATCTGGTATTTTAACATGTTTTGAAAATTGCCTATCCCCAAACTGGTGCACAGTAGATGCATAATAACAATTCGTTAATTGATATTAATGTCATCTGGGTATATGAGCAAAAACTCATTTCAAAGATATTTGTCCAAAATTTAATTGCTAAAAAGCTGCCTCACTGATGATAAAATGATAAAATCATTGGTGCCCAAATCTATTCCCCACTATTCTACTGTTGCCACACCTACCCCCTGGAACCAGATTGAAATTCTCACTACCCAATGTAACTAAAAAATTCCATCATAGAGTTAGCGCTGGAAGGGGAAAGAGGCATGGAAGTCAAGGATAGGGGGTCAGTAGTCAAAACATATACTTTATCAGAGAGCACTCCTCTTGCCCTTTTCCATTACAGCACTAATTTTACAAGAGAAGCTAGAATAGAGCTTGAGATGTCAAGAAGGATCTATTGGTCAGACAAGTTACTATGGACCTTAGAAGTATATAATATTCCTGCCCTGGAAGGTGGAGCTAGGACAGGAGCTTAGCGGGGGGGATGGAAGTGGCTTGAGTTTGCTAGTGAGTGTGGCTTAACTACAGCCAGATAATTCTTATCTATTGCATTACTTAGGTCACTATTAGAGTTTAGTTTGCATGCATCTGAGGTATTACAGATACCTATCTTAGGTATTTTTTATGAATAGATGGCTCTGTTCTTTATGGAAGGAGGAGGTATAAAAGAATGTGACACTTTTTACCTATTTACTTATTAAATATTTATACCTCAACTACTTCCAAAAATATTGTATAATATGTAAACCATTAATTCAAACATAAAAAAGACAAGAGCTGAGATTAGGGTTAGAGAAGGAGAGCAGGGAGGAGGGAGAGGAGAACCACACAGTTCATGCCAAGATCAGCATGAGTTCACACCTGAGACACTATTGATGTGTATTTTCTCCAGTCCTCAGAGAGGTCACGTGGTAGGGCACTTACTCCTGGTACTATAAACGAATCAGTGTTCTAGGTCAGACAACAGCTAAAGAGAATTGTCTCATCTGCATCCTTCTATCGGATCTGGAGAGAACTGTTTATAAGTTCATTGCAACAGATATGAAGTCGTGCAGTTTCTAGTAGAAAACTGGAAGGCCAGCTCTAAACTGTCTTTTACATGTGAAGGAAAGTGGTTCTGAGCCTCTGTCCAGATGCCAAGGGATCTACAAGTAGACAACAGATAGAGAGGTACCCATAGACACACAGTCAACTCTCAGCAACTTCCTCTCTGAGCAGATTCCATAGGGTTCTATCTTTATGTCAAAGAAGTGAGGAGGACCTTCTGCTTCCCATATTCCCTACTATAGTTGGGATCAGTTGGTGGAGGCAGTGGTGGGAAGTGATGATCATACAAATAGATATTAGGAATCACCATCATCGAACCAGCTGCTAAAAACTACATTTCCAGAAACCTCTACTAATTGCCACGATTGCAACATTCAATTGGAGAAGCACCACCACCAAGTCTCTGTTTATTTGGACCATGAAGTAATAGTGTCAGACTGGGGTATCCAGAGGTTTCTGGCCTTTTCTCCAGTTTAACATGAGTAACTGTTAATAACTGTGGGAAGGGTAGAGAATATTGGTCTTTCCATACATTTATGGTATGAATCTGATGGGTACTGAGCCTTCCGTTTACATATAGCTGACATATTTGGAGTCTCCAGCAATTAACAGAGATATGAGGAAAATAGAATTAAGATAGCTTCAAAGGCTGTTTCCGAAGGCAAAGGTGGTCAGTTCAATGTCCTTTATTTAGATCGTCAACTGACCCAGCCTGATTGATATCTGTGCCTTTAGGAGAGAAAGAATATATTTAAAGTTTTACTAAAATCTCTGTGGGACAAGAGTTTCAAAGCAGCCCTGATTTGTAGCCTAGCTGAAGCAGCAAGATGGCTAGGAAAGAAGACATAATATTCCATGGATACCAAATCCCGATGATGTTGGTGACTCAGTAGTGGAATAAACAGCTTCACAGAAAATAGTCCTTGGCAGCTTTGGGGTCTCTTCAATGGGTAGAAGCTGCCTCAGCAACAGACATTGCTGCAGGAAGCAACAGCAGGGGAGAAGGAAAAAGGGATAAGACAGCTACAGAATAGTACTTGTGAGTACAAGTTCATGTACTCGAGAGATGCCCAGAAATAGTTAAAGGTCGACTGTCAAATGAGTGAGTTCGTGGAATTGGTAGTGGGGCAACCCAGAGACAGGACTCATAAAGCCAAGGTGACAGAAGCTGTACACACTTCAGAGGTGATGAAGGATGCGCATCCACACCCACACAAACACAAATTTTTTTTATCAGTTTTTAACAATTCAATTGTTTTCCAGACCTTGGATTTTTATTAGAGTGTGGCCCAACAAAGAAGAATATACTGTACTTTTTAAACTCAAAGGGTTTAGGGGGGACATTTTCTAACTGTCAAGAAAAATTTAACAGTGCCATTACCCAATCAATTTTTTAAAAAATTTATTTTAAATATTTCAGCCTTCTATTATAACAACTACCTCAAGAGGTATTGACTGAAGACAACAATATGAATGATTTTTCATGATTCTGTGTGTTGGCTAGGCTCATATGGGTGATTCTTCTACTCCTCATGGTATAAGCTGGGTCACCCATGTGACTGAATTTTGCTGGTGGCCCAGCTGGGACTGGAACATCCAAGAGGACATCACGTACAATGTATGGCAGTTAATGCTGGCTGTTTTCTGGGGCACCTTGCATTTTTTCCATGCAGTCTCTCATCTTACGGGGCCTTACTTTCTATGCTGCTTTTTCAAAAGGATAACCCAGACTTCCCTACATGGTAGTTGAATTCTAAGAGGTCAAAATCAAGAGCCACAGTGCATATTAAAGACCTGGCCCAGAAGTCACTCATATCCCTTCTACAACATTTTATTAGTTACGGTAAGTTACAGGGCTAGCTCAATTTCAAAGGGAGTTGGGTTAGAGGAGTAGAAAAGTCACTCGAAAGGGGACTGCAGGGTGGGAAGAATCACTGTATCTATCTTTGATTCCAAAATCCCATACCAAACAAAAAATCTTGTGTAATAAATTTGAACTCTAGTTCAATACAATGCATGACTGTTACTATGGGGAATAAAATGATTAATGTTTCAGTCAGATCAGCATCTGTTTTCCATTGATACTCTTGATTTCATTATGTGAATTTAGTGAAACACAAATGATGCTCTATTAGCCTCTGGATAAAAGTCTACTCTGAAGAAATCAAATGACTCACTGAAGACCTCTCAATTCACTCATTTATCATTCTAGTAAGTAAGTACTGATAAATCATAAATCAGAGTCCATATCAAGAGGAAAATGGAGGTCTGGCTAAAATTTTTATTACCTTAATGTATAAACTTTCTCTAACAAAAGTCATGAAATAAGCTAATACCCTTATTCACATCACTGGGAAATTTTAGAAAACATTAGTTAGAGGAAAACAAAATTCAACGAATGAAGGTCACTTTCTTTTTATAATTGTGGATTTCGTTTGTTTGTTTAGTGTTTTCTTCTTTGGCTGCCCATGATCCAGATCTGGTCGTATGCCAGGGAATCCCTTACTGTATACATTTTTGTGGGAGGCAGAACCCAGGCTCCTACTTGGCAGCTAACTAGGGTTACATATTGTCTTCCCTGGCCCTTGACAGCTAGTTTCTTGACTTATGGCCTAGGAGGCTGCACCTGGCTGGTGGGCACTCCAGAACTAGAGGAAGGGTTGCAAAGATACGGGGACAGTTAGAGATTGTTGACAGCAGCAAAGACAGAATGAGCCCAGGGCAACACTGTTGAGTTCTCAAGGCCTGGGTGTTCTGCCACCCACCCAGCCTTCTTGGTTTCAATCAGTATCTGAATCTGGTGTTTTGGCCTTCCAATCTCATTTCAATAAATTATTTCTCTGCTTAAATGACTTAGAACCAGGCAATACCGTAGTTTTGCAACTACAATCCCTGGCAGAATAGGCAGGGGAGAGAATTATTTTATAAATATTTATCGGATATAATACTGTACCATGCACTATAGATGTAACATTTCAAAAAAAAAAAAAAAAGACAAACTTTCTTACTCTCATATAGCTTGCATTCTAGTGAGGGGGCTGGGGGAGCACAATGAGAAGGTGACTAATAACAAACAATCCAAGCAGGTAAAATATATGTTACTGTCACTGTGAAGTGCTACAGAGGAAAATGAGGCAGGGAAAGGGACAAGACTGCTGAGGAAGGGTGTCCAGCCAGTGGAGACTTGCAATTGTGAACAAGGTGACTATGAAACTGTCACTGAAAAAGCAGCATTTGATCCAAGAAGACAACTTAGGGCCTGAGGCAGGAGTGTGCCTGAGGCTTGCTATGAACAGAAGGAAGCCAGTGTGGCTACAGTGGCAGGAGAGATTAGTAAATGAGGGTGAAGAAGAAGTCTGGTAAAAGCAAAGTAAGGCCTTAAAGCCACTGTCAGAGCTTAATCTTTTATCCTGGGTAAGCAGGAGAGACACTGGAGGATTTTAAGCAGAGGCATGTCTTGGTTGGATTTAGCTTCTTCTTCTTTTTTAAGTGTGAAAGAGAGACAGCGCAAGCTGGGAAGGGGCAGAGAGAGAGAGAGAGAGAGAGAGAGAGAGAGAGAGAGAGAATCCCAAGCAGGCTCCACACTGCCAGCACAGAGCCCCATGCGGGGCTCAGACTCACAAACCAGGAGATCATGACCTGAGCCGAAACCAAGAGTTGGACGCTTAACAAACTGAGCCACCCAGGTATCCCTGGATTTAGCTTTTCAAGGGATAAATCCAGCTGCTATTTTGAGAAAAGACTTAGAAGTGGGGATGTGTACTGGTGACAATAGAAACCAGATACTAATGAATTGTCTCATCAATTCCATTTAACAGATGATGGTGGCTTGAGCTAGAAGCAGTGAAGACTGAATTTATGTTTTCCACTCTGGCTGTTTTCAGTGTTCATATGAGTGTAGGAAAATATCAGTGCAGCCTAGCCTTTTTCACATTATTATAAAGTCTTTCTTAAGTCAATGTTTTTCAAAAGCTATGTTTCCTGTTGAAGAACGTGCTATTGTAAGTATGTGCTCTATTTGCTTGTTGGCTGGTTGGTTCCAGAGGCAGCTGTCCATGTGGCATGATTCTGCCTGCCTTAGAGGAATCCTCTGACTCTGGCCAAAATTCCATACTAGAGAAGTTACTACACTCTGTGTTAAAGCTTTGTAAATATATTACTTCCCACATGGACATGATATAATAATTTCACTTTGAAATGCCATTAACCATTAGTTTGGATTAATTTACCAAGAAAACATTAAAGATAAGGTTTAGGAAGAAAAATTCCCAAATGAGGAATGATATGCAATTAGGATAAGGCTGGAACAGATAAAAGAGGCCTGGGATTCAGACTCACCAGGACAGTGATCCCTTATCTGGGAAAGTAAAGAAAAGGTGACACCAGTAAGATAATCCTACATCTTTCAGAACTAAATCTAGAAAATGGCCCATCACTAAACACATAAATAATTGGGTTCCACCTTTCCAGGGCCTCAGAGAATTTGTTGAACTAAACCCCTTTAAAAGTCCAGCAGTATTGAATAAGAGAAAAATAACACACCCTGACCTTTGTTCTTAGTCCCTCTCCTACTTTACTGTGGGTTTTCAAATGGGAGGATTTGAAAACATCCATCGTTTGTCAGAGGCATTTCTCCAAATCCTTGCAGTTAAGTTGTTGGACTTGTAAGAAACTAGAGGACTAAAGATCGGGCGAGAGCCCTCCAGGGATGATGGAGAGCATGGTGGAAAGTCTTGCACTTGTGTAGTGTCCAAAAGATATCTGCAAAGCTAAGTTTCTTTTTATGACCCAGTATCTAATTATATCCAAGGATATATATGCCTCAGCCCTCTTGCCCTAAAGAAGGACATTATATTCACTTTTTAAAAACTGTCACACAATAAAAACTACCTTTTGTGCTCAACCCTTTACTTTGTACATGCTTGCCATGGTCTCAGAACAAAGACACACCTGCCTACACCCTCCCTGCCATGCTCAAATACTAGCTCCATTAGTAAATATTTGCTGTTCCACAGAGGCAGTATGAGGTGACAGAGGGCAGAAAGTGAATGAGAATTGGTGATGCACATGTGCTTCAGGAACAGGCACACAGATTCAAACCTTGCCTTTGGTCCTTTAGAGGTTTGGGACATTGGGCAAGATCCTTCCTCTTTATGAGCCTCAGTTTCCTTGTCTCTGAAATGGGGGAGGGGTATAATTCATAGCTGGCAGTATGATTATAAACATCAAAAGAGATCAGATGACAAGCATCTGGCCCAGTGTTGTTCAGTTAGGGTGCATGTGGCTGCCAGAAACCAAACACCCAACTAAAAGCAGTTTCAATGCAAGGGGTTAGTTTTTCTCAAAGAACAATAGACACAGAGGTAGGGATTCTCTGCGCTGGTGCACAAGCCCAATGGCAGTAGAGATCTCAGTCATTTTCTCTGTGGTTCTCTGGGCTGGCAGAGCTCTAGGTATCATGTCCTAACATGACAATACCCAAAGCAGAATGGTAGGCATTTTTCTTTGCATGCCTCTCATCAGGGAGAATTCTTCACAAAAGGCCCAGTAACATCCCTTCTGGTCCCATTAGCCTACACCAAATTACATGCCTGTATCTAGGCTGCAAGAAAGGCTGGAAAAGTGAGTATTCAGCATTTTCCTTCCTGTGAGAGCAAAAGAAAAACTAGGAGGGATGTGGCAGTTGGGTAGAAAAGTGATGATGTCTGCTTGTGGTGCTTAGCTTAGTAAGCACTTACACACATTAGTTCCCTTCTCACTTCATTGGAAACGCAATACACCCAGCAGGTGCTGGCCTACATTTCCAGACCCCTCTACTGTCTGTGAATACTGCAGTGTGCTAGCTCACATCCCCAATTTCTTACCAAGGTTTCTTCCTGACTCACTGCCTAGGTTTCTATTTTTAAAATATAACTAAGATGCCTATTATAAAAACAACAACAATAGCAACAAAAGCAACAAAAGAAAACTTCCTTTTCTTGACAGGCTCACCTCTACAAGCACATGCTGTGATTAGACAAAGGTACAGACATGAAAAGACCAGGGTTCCACGCTATTTCTGTCTTGAAATTTCAATAGAAGTGCATGGCTATCTCAATGTTTTTTCCAGATGGATTTATCTTTGGTATGGAAAGTGTTACTCCTTGTTTATGCTGGCCATATTCTTTTGCTCAATCTGTTCTACACAAGGAGTGAATTTCAAATAAAAAAAAAGGATATTAAATAATTTTAATACATTCCCTCTCTCTGTTGCCACAGTGGCAGCAAAGGGCAGTGGAGAATAGTGATCTGGAAGAAAGAACAGAGCTAATGAAGAGAAAAGAACCATGGACCAGTTAGGTTTGGAGGACAGCACTGAAGAGCCAGCAAAATCTAGAAAATAAAGCAGCCAGTATATTGCAAAGGCCATAGGAGGAAAGAGAGGCCTTCACTAAAATTAATTAAAGATGCAGGTCTTAGAAACCGTACTTTTAAGAAAAGTACACAGATATATTTAGACGTAAAACCAAAAAAATAAGATGTGGACTTAGCACAGCCAGCATGGGTAAATAAATGTAAATTGGGGTAGTAAGAAGGTAATATAGACCAGACTCAGAACAGGGACTACTTCTCTTGGCTGTAATGGTTCAGTTCTTAGTAATGCTTAGTGAAGGGAAATTATACTCCTAGGACTGGGTATAACCCTGTTATAGTTAGTTATCCATGAATTAACATAGGAAAATATATAAATAAAAGCATGTGTTTGTGTGTGTGGAGGGGAGAGAGAGAGAGAGTGTGTGTGTGTGTTTTGTTTTAAACCATTTAGAATAAATTCTTTAGCTACTTTGATACCTGCACTGGATCAACATTGCTTGACTATAACAGGTTTCTGAAAACCAAAATGGGAAAAGCTGGAATATCTCAATTGTTTTAAGCCAGGTTAAATTCTGTGTCAGTGTGCTTTTTATTACAGTAACTAAAGGCATTTATAGTGTTAAGAGAAGATATACTTTAAATTTTTAGCATTGAGAAACTTGAATTTATTCGTAAGAAGGAGAAGTTTCAGATTAATTGGTGATTATTTTAGAAATGTTTTCTGCATGTTTGGTTGGTTCCTCCAAATGCATTACAAACACCTCAGGTTAAAAACTACTTCTTGTTTGTTACCAAAATTTTAATTCTATATAGCTCCTCTTAAAATTAGGTTGCACACAGATTTGATTAATACATTTTTGGAGTGTTTGTTATCGCCCCGGTACAGTTTTTAACTCATTCTTGCTCTTCAGCACATTCAAGAATAATATATAACTGCTTAATTATATTGGTTTTATATTAACTGAGACACAACAACATTAGCTCATTGCTACATGCTGTAAGGATGTTCATTACAGTGAAAATGTACTAATTAGCTCATCCATTAACCACGTGGCCTGAAAATCCACGGTAAGCAACTTTGCTCATGCAATGGTCCTTTAAGAAAAACACCAATGGCCATGATTGTCTGTATGTTATTTACTGTATCTAAACATATACAAAAAGTAAAACCTTTGGGGGTTCTTGCATGTATTTTCCACATTACTTTAAAATAGTGTATGTGTATGTGTATGTGTATGTGTATGTGTGCGCATGTCCAGATTTTTATTTCCCTAAGTGAACATAAATTTTGTCTGCATAAGACGTATAAACTCAGCTGCCCATGTGTAGATCAGTTTAGCATCAGACTGCAATCTAGAAATGCTGACGTTGACCACCCATACCTGTAGGATGAGACATGCTGGGAGTTGTTCTTTCTCTCTGATCATTTAGGATAGCTGAAGGCTGGGTACCATATTGCACCACAACCAAGTGATGAGAAACTCAAATTTAAAGCCTTGATCATCCCAATTTTTAAACAAGGAGGATCCCTGTTAAAACCTTTGCAGATGTATCCATAAACTTAGCAACCACAGAGTTCAAAGTCAACAGCTTAAAAGAGAAAGAGAGGAAGATCCTTGTTTGTTTACTCTTTCACCATGTACTTTCAAAACACAATGGTGGGAGAAGTTTTGTTTCAATTTTTCCCATAGGTACTCCTTAGGGAATACATTTATACAGAACAAAATAGTCTTTCTATGACTCAACAGAAATAGAATCTTCACTATTATTTCAGCTTAAATGTGATTAGGTGGGAGCATTCCTTTGTTATTTGTTTCCTGTACTCTAAAGGTAGCATTTAATGTAATCTTGTTTCACCTGGATTCTGACAAGTGGCAATGATTAATTTCTCTTTAACAGTTACTCATATATCTCCAAGTAGAGTACCATTTTTATTAATAGATGAAAATATTTTGCTTCAAAGAACTAAAAGAACTTAGATATTCTGTCGTTGTAATAGTCTTGTCAGGTATCTTGGGCAGGCATTTGGCAATATTCAGCCCTTTTCTACATAGAATAAAGATAGGCAGTACAATGAATTCCTGAGCACTTTATCGATATTATTGTACACAGGGGCAGAGGATCAATTACAAGTTTAGATGCTCCCAAATATGGCTTCTTAAAAGCATGTAGCATAGGTAAGAGAGATCGAGAAGAACAACCTTTAAGAAGATATATGACTGGTGACTTTTAGCAAAAATGAAGAATCATCAAAATTTGTGTTTAGCTCTTCTATTCTTGCTATTTTGTAGTATTTTATCCTGCAGATACTCCACTATCCGGGTGCTGTGTTTCTCCTAGTCATCATAATCTCTTTCAGTAGCTCAAGTTCATCTGTCCCAGGGACGATTCTAATGTTAAGTTTCTTCAATAAGTAAGAAGATTTGCTATAGGTTAATGAAATTATAAGCATGAGATGATATGCAAGGCCTCAGTTACTCTTAAAGTCATAAAATCACTTTCATGTATTCCATCAAACATAAAGCAAGCTTTCACGAGAACCATATACTTTCTTTATACGCTACATTTTTATACTGTCATTCTTTTTTCGTCCTGTTGTTTTCCTGACAATTATTTAAGTGCCTTTCAACAAAATGTATATAAAATTTTATATTAAACCAAAATAAAGAGCAAGAGTAATCATGGTCTTAGGAAAAGGGACTTTCAAAAGGTAGTCTAAAGTTAAGATTGGCTTTTTTCCATGGGTTATTAACATGAATGCAAAGGGATAAGAAAGTAGTAGTAGTAGTATAAGACTTCAGAAAATATCCATCATGAGGCATCTGGGTGGCTCTGTCAGTTGAGCATTGGATGCTTGCTTTCAGCTCAGGTCATGAGCCCAGAGTTGTGGGATCAAGCCCCACAACTGGCTCTGTGTTGAGCCCAGAGCCTGCTTGAGATTCTCTCTCTCTTTCTTTCTCTCTCTCTCTCTCTCTCTCTCTCTCTCTCTCTCCCTCTCTGTCTCCCTATGCTTTCCTCCCCCACTCACTCTCTGTCTCTCTCTTTCTCTCTAAAAGAAATAAAACGAAAAAAGAAATAAAATGAAAAAAGAAATAAAATGAAAAAAGAAATATTTTTTTTTAAAAAGAAAATATCCATCAGTCTACCAGCCATGTGTGCACATTCCACAATACACACTGCCAAATCCTGAAGACCTGAAGAAATACATATATTTCTCTGTAGAAATTTCTTTAGCTCCTTTTTTAAAAAGACCGGCAAATAAGGGCATTGTTGATGCCACCAAAGTGTAACAAGGCACAAGAATTCCCTGATATTAAAAGAAAAATAATAATGTCTCTACTGGGAAGAGAATCTCATTACTCCTTTCATCTTTCAACCTTATTTATTTATTTTATTCTGTGAAAAACCTCAAACTATACAAAGAGCAGAATGTTAGTGCTTATACATAGACCTGAGACCAAATCATCATACAGAAAAGATCATACACTAGAATATGAACTTTTAGACTTCCTCCAAATACCGTTTATGCCAATGGAATTGCTTATAGAACTGCTGGAGTTGGCACTTAATGTGTGTGTTCAGTGATCAGCAACTAAAACTGTAATTTTTATTCGTTGCCACCAGGTAGTGCTGGTGTCCTACCCACAGCTAACAAAGTCACTATTAATGCATCAAGTTCAAATGAAAAAAAAGTGTGCTATTCCTTTTTCTAAAGAAATCATGAGATATAGCTTCTTGATAGAATATAATATAAAAATAAAATAATTACATCGTGTTCCAAGTAAGATCATCTATCGTGTAAGTCAGTGTATAGTGTAAGTGTATAGTAATACTAATACTTGCTGGAAGGCATCAACTACCTTTGGTTTTCAATGTTCACATATTTCACCCATAGAGCAAAAATGTAGTTGTGAGTTTAAAAACAGATTTTTAAAAATTATGATGAAAACCTAGATGCAGTGTTGGTTGGTTTAAGCCACTCTTTCTCAAGATGTGGCCCTAAAGCCATCTGTACCCCTTGTAGTTATTAAATATACCTCCCTTCAGACCTACTTTGGGAGCCAAAGCTTGTGTGTGTTTAATGAAATATAATATATAAACATATGGAGGGGAAGATGGTGGTGTAGGAGGACTCTGGGCTCACCTTGTCCTGCTGATCACTTAGATTCCACCCACATCTGCCTAAATAATCCAGAAAACCACCAGAAGACTAGCAGAACAGACTATCCAGAGCCAAGCATAGACAAGAGGCCCACGGAAGAGGGTAGGAAGGGCAGAGAGGCAGTGTGTGTTACATGGACTGGTGGGAGGGAGCTAGGGCAGTAGAGAGGCAGCCCACCCGGCAAGGCAGAGCCCCTGAAGTCTGGCTTGCAAAAGTGGAGGGGCTAGACTGCATGAGTTCTGACAGCCAGCGGGACTTAACATCTGGAATGTTAAAAGTCAACAGCTCTGCTCTCAGAGAGCGGGGAGGGCAAGAGGATGCCAGGAGGGAGAGTTGTTGAGCCCCGGAAGACAGACCTCAGCCGAGCTGGGGAACAAAGGCACTGGCAAGCACAATCTCCCTCTCCCATCCCCCAACCGAAATTCCAAAGGGAACCAGGTCCCATCACCAAACTTGCCTGCACCGGCAATACCCAACACTGTACTTCTGTGGATCCATCCTTCCAATGGGCCTGCCTCCCTCCTGGTGCTTTAGGGCCCCTCCCACAGGGACCACCCATGGCAAAGCAAGTTAAACCTCCCTTCTCGCAACTGTGCACCTTGCGGATCCACCCTGGTTAATAGTACCTTGGCCAGATCCCATCAAAGCAGCACCACAAGCCAGGCAGTGTGCAAGTAGCCCAGACAGGGGCCACACCACTCCAGAGTGAGTCCTGCCCCTGGGAGAGAGGAGGATAAGGTATACACCAGTCTGACTGCAGCCCCGCACACCAACCCAAGTTTCTCCAGACAGCACAGGAGAAGTGCCCTGCAGTTTGGAGCCACTGCAGGGACTACCAAAAATGACGAAATGGAAGAATTCTCCTCAAAAGAAACTCCAGGAAGCAGCAACAGCTAATGATTTGATCAAAAACGATTTAAGCAATATAATGGAACAAGAATTTAGACTAATAGTCATAAAATTGCTGGTCTTGAAAAAAGCATGGAGGACAGCAGAGAATATATTGCTACAGAGATCAAGGGACTAAGAAATAGTCATGAGGAGCTAAAAAAATGTTATAAATGAGGTGCAAAATAAAATGGAGGCAGCCATAGCATGGATTAAAGAGGCAGAGGAGAGAATAGGTGAATTAGAAGATAAAATTATGGAAAAAGAGGAAGCTAAGAAAAAGAGAGATAAAAAAAATCCCGGAGTATGAGGGGAGAATTAGAGAACTAAGTGATGCAATCAAACAGAACAATATCTGTATCATAGGAATTCCAGAAGAAGAGAGAGAGCGAAAGGGGCTGAAGGTGTACTTGAACAAATCATAGCTGAGAACTTACCTGATCTGGGGAAGGAAAAAGGCACTGAAATCCAAGAGGCACAGAGAACTCCTTTTAGACGTAACTTAAATCAATCTTCTACACAACATATCATAGTGAAACTGGCAAACACAAGAATAAAGAGAAAATTCTGACAGCAGCTAGGGATAAACAGGCTCTGACTTACAAAGGTAGACACATAAGAGTAGTAGCAGACCTATCTACTGAACTTGGCAGGCCAGAAAGGAACGGCAGGAAATCTTCAATGTGATGAACAGAAAATATATGGAGCTGAGAATCCTTTATCCAGTAAGTCTGTCATTCAGAATAGAAGGAGAGATAAAGGTTTTCCCAAACAAACAAAAACTGAAGGAATTCATCACCACTAAACCAGCCCTACAAGAGATCCTAAGGGGGATTCTGTGAGTGA
Source organism: Panthera onca (assembly GCF_046562875.1). Lineage (NCBI taxonomy): Eukaryota > Metazoa > Chordata > Mammalia > Carnivora > Felidae > Panthera > Panthera onca. The sequence goes on along the minus strand of NC_138345.1, from coordinate 110,195,084 downwards.
AATGTTGCAAGGACCACAAAGTACCAGAGACATCACTACAAGCATGAAACCTACAGATATCACAATGACTCTAAACCCACATGTTTCAATAATATCACTGAATGTAAATGAACTAAATGCTCCAACCAAAATACATAGGGTATCAGAATGGATAAAAAAACAAGACCCATCTATTTGCTGTCTACAAGAGACTCATTTTAGACCTGAGGACACCTTCAGATTGAAAGTAAGGGGATGGAGAACTGTCATGCTACTTGAAGTCAAAAGAAAGCTGAAGTAGCCATACTTATATCAGACAAACTAGACTTTAAATTAAGGCTGTAACAAGAGATGAAGGAGGGCATTATATAATAATTACACAAGAGCTAACAATTATAAATGTCTATGTGCTGAATACAGGAGCCCACAAATATATAAAACAATCACAAACATAAGCAACCTTATTGACAAGAATGTGGTAATTGCAAAGGACTTTAATATCCCACTACAACAATGGATAGATCATCTAGACACAGGATCGATAAAGAAACAAGGGCCCTGAATGATACATTGGATCAGATGGATCTGACACATATATTTAGAACTCTGCATCCCAAAGCAACAGAATATACTTTCTTCTCGAGTGCACATGGAACATTCTCCAAGATAGATCACATACTGGGTCACAAAACAGCCCTTCATAAGTATACAAGAATTGAAATCATACCATGCATACTTTCAGACCACAATGCTATGAAGCTTGAAATCAACCACAGGAAAAAGGCTGGAAAACCTCTGAAAGCATGGAGGTTAAAGAACACCCTACTAAAGAATGAGTGGGTCAACCAGGCAATTAGAGAAGAAATTAAAAAATATATGGAAACAAATGAAAATGAAAATACAACAATCCAAACGCTTTGGGATGCAGCAAAGGCAGTCCTGAGAGGAAAATACATTGCAATCCAGGCCTATCTCAAGAAACAAGAAAAATCCCAAATACAAAATCTAACAGCACACCTAAAGGAAATAGAAGCGGAACAGCAAAGACAGCCTAAATCCAGCAGAAGAAGAGAAATAATAAAGATCAGAGCAGAAATAAACAATATAGAATCTTTAAAAAAACTGTAGAGCAGATCAATGAAACCAAGAGTTGGTTGTTTGAAAAAATAAACAAAATTAATAAACCTCTAGCCAGGCTTCTCAAAAAGAAAAGGGAGATGACCCAAATAGATAAAATCATGAATGAAAATGGAATTATTACAACCAATCCCTCAGAGATACAAGCAATTATCAGGGAATACTATGAAAAATTACATGTCAACAAAGTGGACAACTTGGAAGAAATGGACAAATTCCTAAACATCCACACGCTTCCAAAACTCAATCAGGAGGAAATAGAAAGCTTGAACAGACCCATAACCAGCAAAGAAATTGAATCAGTCATCAAAAATCTCCCAACAAATAAGAGTCCAGGACCAGATGGCTTCCCAGGGGAGTTTTACCAGACGTTTAAAGCAGAGATAATACCTATCCTTCTCAAGCTATTCCAGAAAATAGAAAGGGAAGGAAAACTTCTGGACTTATTCTATGAAGCCAGTATTACTTTGATTCCTAAACCAGACAGAGACCCAGTAAAAAAAGAGAACTACAGGCCAATATCCCTCATGAATATGGATGCAAAAATTCTCAATAAGATACTAGCAAATCGAATTCAACAACATATAAAAAGAATTATTCACCATGATCAAGTGGGATTCATTTCTGGGATGCAGGGCTGGTTCAACATTTGCAAATCAATCAATGTGATACATCACATTAATAAAAGAAAAGAAAAGAAAAGAAAAGAACCATATGATCCTGTCAATCGCAGAAAAAGCATTGACAAAATTCAGCATCCTTTCTTAATAAAAACCCTCAAGAAAGTCGGGATAGAAGGAACATACTTAAAGATCATAAAAGCCATTTATGAAAAGCCCACAGCTAATATCATCCTCAATGGGGAAAAACTGAGAACTTTCCCCCTGAGATCAGGAACATGACAGGAATGTCCACTCTCACTGCTGTTGTTTAACATAGTGCTGGAAGTTCTAGCATCAAGCAATCAGAAAACAAAAGGAAATCAAAGGCATCAAAATTGGCAATGATGAAGTCAAGCTTTCACTTTTTGCAGTTGACATGATATTATACGTAGAAAATCCGATAGACCCCACCAGAAGTCAGAACTGATACAGGAATTCAGCACAGTCACAGAATACAAAATAAAGGTACAGAAATCAGTCGCATTCTTATACACTAACAATGAAGCAATAGAAAGACAAATAAACTGATCCCATTCACAATTGCACCAAGAAGCATAAAATACCTAGGAATAAACCTAACCAAAGATGTAAAAGATCTGTATGCTGAAAACTCTAGAAAGCTTATGCAGGTAATTGAAGAAGATATAAAGAAATGGAAAAACATTCCATGCTCTTGGGTTGGAGGAATAAATATTGTTAAAATGTCAATACTACCCAAAGCTATCTACACATTCAATGCAATCCCAATCAAAATTGCACCAGCATTCTTCTCAAAGCTAGAACAAGCAATCCTAAAATTTGTATGGAAACACAAAAGGCCCGAATAGCCAAAGTAATATTGAAGAAGAAGACCAAAGTGGGAGGCATCACAATCCCAGACTTTAGCCTCTACTACAAAGCATTAATCATCAAGACAGCATGGTATTGGCACAAAAACAGACACATAGACCAATGGAATAGAATAGAAACCCCAGAACTAGACCCACAAACGTATGGCCAACTAATCTTTGACAAAGCAGGAAAGAATATCCAGTGGAGAAAAGACAGTCTCTAACAAATGGTGCTGGGAGAACTGGACAACAACATGCAGAAGAATAAAACTAGACCACTTTCTTACACCATTCACAAAAATAAACCCAAAATGAATAAAGGACCTGAATGTGAGACAGGAAACCATCAAAACCCTAGAGGAGAAAGCAGGAAAAAACCTCTCTGACCTCAGCTGCAGCAGTTTCTTACTTGACACATCTCCAAAGGCAAGGGAATTAAAAGCAAAAATGAACTATTGGGACCTCATCAAGATAAAAAGCTTCTGTACTACAAAGGAAACAATCAACAAAACTAAAAGGCAACCAACGGAATGGGAAAAGATATTTGCAAATGACATATCGGACAAAGGGCTAGTATCCAAAATCTATAAAGAGCTCACCAAACTCCACACCTGAAAAACAAATAATCCAGTGAAGAAATGGGCAGAAGACATGAATAAACACTTCTCTAAAGAAGACATCCAGATGGCAACAGGCACATGAAAAGATGCTCAATGTCACTCCTCATCAGGGAAATACAAATCAAAACCACACTGAGATACCACCTCATGCCAGTCAGACTGGCTAAAATGAACAAATCAGGAAACTATAGATGCTGGTGAGGATGTGGAGAAACAGGAACCCTCTTGCACTGTTGGTGGGAATGCAAATTGGTGCAGCCACTCTGGAAACAGTGTGGGGGTTCCTCAAAAAACTAAAATAGGTCTATGCTATGACCCAGCAATAGCACTGCTAGGAATTGACTCAAGGGATACAGGAGTACTAATGCATAGGGGCATTTGTACACCAATGTTTATAGCAGCACTTTCAACAATAGCCAAATTATGGAAAGAGCCTCAACGTCCATCAACTGATGAATGGATAAAGAAATTGTGGTTTATATACACAATGGAGTACTACGTGGCAATGAGAAAGAATGAAATCTGGCCTTTTGTAGCAACGTGGATGGAACTGGAGAGTGTGATGCTAAGTGAAATAAGTCATACAGAGAACAACAGACACCATATGTTTTCACTCTTATGTGGATCCTGAGAAACTTAACAGAAGACCATGGGGGAGGGGAAGGAAAAAGAAAAAAAAAGGTTAGAGAGGGAGGAAACTAAACCATAAGAGACTCTTAAAAGCTGAGAATAAACTGAGGGTTGTTGGGGTTGGGGGGTGGGGTAGGTAATGGGCATTGAGGAGGGCACATGTTGGGATGAGCACTGGGTGTTGTATGGAAACCAATTTGACAATAAATTTCATATAAAAAAAGAACTTGTAACACTCAACACCGTCAAAACAAATAATCCAATACAAAAATGGACAGAAGACATGAAGAGAAATCTTCCCAAAGACATACAGATGGCCAACAGACACATGAAAAAATGCTCCACATCACTCATCACCAGGGAAATACATATCAAAACTACAATGAGATACCACTTCACACCTGTCAGATTGGCTAAAATCAACAACACATGAAATAACAGGTGTTGGTGAGGATATAGAGAATGGGGAGGAACCCTCATGCTCTGTTGATGGGAATGCAAACTGGTACAGACAGTCTGGAAAACAGTATGAAGGTCCCTCAAAAAGTTAAAAATAGAACTATCCTATGATCTAGCAATTACACTACTAGGTATTTACCCAAAGAACACAAAAATACTAATTCAAAGGGATATGTGCACCCTGATGTTTATAGCAGCATTATATACAATAGCCAAAGTGTGGAAAGAGCCCAAATGTCCAATGACTGATGAATGGATAAAGAAGAGGTGGTTTATGTATACACACACACACACACACACACATATACATATAATGGAATATTACTCAGCCATCAAAAATAATTAAATCTTGGGGCACCTGGGTGGCTCAGTTGGCTAAGCTGACCATGACTTAGGCTCAAGTCATGATCTCATGGCTTGGGAATTCAAGCCCTGCATCAGGCTCTCTGCTGTCAGCACAGAGCCCACTTGTGTTCCTGTCTCCCTCTCTCTCTGTCCCTCCCTAATGCGTGCTTTCTGTCTCAAAATAAATTAAAACATCAAAAAAATTTAAATATATATATATATAAACATATAATATGTGTAATTTTATATAATATATATAAATATATATTTGTCAAACCCTACAAGTAATTTTTTTCTCTTTTTATTTTTTAAATGTTTATTTATTTTGAGAGAGAGACAAAGAGAGAGCAGGGGAGGGGTAGAGAGATGGAGAGAGAGAATCCCAAGCAACCTCTGCGTTGTCAGGCTATCAGCACAGAGCCCAATGCAGGGCTTGATCCCATGACCCATGAGATCACAACCTGAGCCAAAATCAAGAGTCAGACACTTGACTGACTGAGACACCTAGGGGTCTCTCCAAGTAACATTTATGCACACTAAATTTTGTGCACCTCTAATTTAAAGATTTCAACAAGTTTCATATACTGTTTTAAATGTTTTCCCTTGATATGTTCTCTTCTTCTATTCATCTTTGAATAACATCCAAAATAGAAGATCAAAATACAGACACATACTTTTTACAATAGCAACTTCATAAACGTATATAGGTATATAAGCATATATTACAAATGAATAGATTGGTTTTTCTGATGTTTCTGTACAAGCTTTAATTGTACAATCATCATTTTTTTTGGTAGTAGGGCACAAGGGCTATGACAGAATTAGTTGGTAAACAGATTAGACAAAGATGGAATGGAAGCTGGAGATGACATAAAGCAAACTCTTGGAAAAGTCTTAGTAGTAGGTAACAGTCTGGCGACATTTTCAAAATGTGGAAGCCTAGTCCCCAGCCATGACCTCTTAAAAATAAATTTGCTGAGGTATGGCTTAGGAATCTGTGTGTAATAAAACATTCACAGCTCATTCTGATGAGAGTCTTAGTTGAAAGACACTTTTCGACAAGGATATTGGGAACAGAATATTATGACAGGAATTTAGGCAAAAGAATCAGGCATTGGACAGATCAGAATTAGACTGGGGTACAAAAGAGTGTATTGGCTAAAAGGAAAGAACTGTGATTTGATCACAGACACACACACACACACACACACACACACACACACACACACACACACACAGAGTAAGATTGTCTTCTTATTGAGAAATAAGTAAGTTCCCTCTGCTAAGAGTAAGATTTGGTTTAGATTGGAGGATAGGAATCGGCCTCCAGATATAGGATAACCATCCCTGATACAGGATTTGGCATAAATTTGAATATTAATTATGGAGTTGAAGAGATGATTTCAGTAGCCCTGGAATTTTCATTTCAGTATAGAAAATTCACTTTTTTATGAGCTTGAAAAATCACTAATAAGTGAAGTTAGCAGAAGATTGGGAAAGGATGGGCAGGTTTTTATTTATAGCTTATGTTTGGAAAATATCCTCATTTTAACCTACTCTGAATCAATATACAGGAATTCAAGAGGAAAGAAACCGCTAATATCTTTTCCTGTTATACATCACAGTAAGTCACAGATCATGGTCCACATCACTCTTCATGTCCTTACACTTTGTACAGTTGACTAAATATCAATGTCAACAAATGCCTATTAGGTCAATATTTAGACAAGCAAACCCAAAATTACTACCTCTAAGTTCACCAGTGTTTATAGTAACTAAAGCAGCAAAGTGTATAAAATAGGGCATTATGAGTTCTGTTAGTTGTTTTTCCATTAGGAAACACTTTATGTTGATTATAAAACAAAATGAAATGTGTTTTCCTCTTGTATCCTGCTTGGATGCTTGGATACTGGCAGGCAGTTTGCTGCTGTTTCTCAGCTAAATCTAAAAGAATCACTGGATTTTGGATTTTATCTGCTCCTCAAAAAAAGCCTAACCCTGCACAGGAATTGTATGTTACTATAACATGTATCTATCCACCAACAACATATGTCCTTTCCTTTTTGGCAAAGCACATTTCCTATTTCTTTCTGAATAAAATTAATAGGGAAATGAATAAAGTTCAGTGTCACACATAGCATTCCATTACCATATTTACTGTATAGAGCTTTGGAGTGGTAAAAGTTTCACAGACAAAATACACTGATCCAAGTCACCCAAAGGCAATGTCAGTGTGTTGGAGACTCTTGTTGGGAGTTCTCTTTTGGTCAGGAGGAAACAGCAGAGCAGTGGAGGCATAGCTATTTTCTGAATGCATCAATTATATCATTTTTATGCATTAATTTACATTCACACAGAACACTTGTTCATAAACACTATTTAACTGTTTGGGTAGGGAGACGGTAAGAGTAAAGAGGAAGAGCAGAACGGCAAAGATGGGTGCCCTCAAGTTATGCTATCAGTCAGTATTGTTGGAAAGAAAAAAAAGAAAAGAAAAGATGGATGAGCCCCATAGAGACAATTATCCTTTATGAACTGAATGACAGTATTAAAACTCGGAAAAACATTTAGTGCTTATAATTTGCCTATAATTTGGCTTATGTCCTTGGCTATATGAGAGACTGATAAAGAAGAGTCAAGCCTGAAAGAAAAGGTTAGCCTTTAATTACATGTTTTCTTGTTCTCCCAGTGTTGCAAATCTCAATGTTCTGCCCTATCTATGCATGTCTTACCACCTCAAAAAGATTGAACATTCAACTGCAGAGCTGGCCTTGAAAGAATGGCCAAATAGCTAATTACAAAGACAAGGAAAAATTGTTTTAATGAGCATTGGCAGAGGTTTTTAAAAACACCTTCCCGCAATAAATGATGAAAACAAAATATCTTATACTGTTTTCACTTAGTTTTAAAAACTAAGTAATAATAAATTTTAAACACATCAACCATATGAAATATGCAATGACATGCTAATAACCTTCTTCCCATCTCATCTCCAGTTCTAACTTCATGAGTTTGTTGTATACCCATGCAGTTTAGTGTGAGAAATTACATGCTACTGTATTTTTATTTGAATTTCCCTGACCACTAATAAGAATGAATATTTCCTGATGTTCATTAGTCACTTAAAACACTTCCAGAATTTTCTAGAGCAGGGCTCTCTAACAAAACTGTTCCACCATTTGGGAGATTCTATCTGTGTTGCTGCCCAAAATGGTACCACTAGCCGCACATGATTATTGAGCGAGGAAATGTGACTATTGAGACTGAGGAAATAAATTTTAAATTTTATTTAGATATAATTAATTTAAATTTAATTATCATGTGTTCTCTATCTACCATATTGGACAGCATGACATCCACAATCTCATTATAAAAGTGAAGTCTATTATAAAAAATACTCTGCAACCTAATTTTGTTTGCCTCATTAAAATTAGTCATAGACAGGGGTGCCTGGGTGGGTCAGTCAGTTAGGCGTCTGACTTTGGCTCAGGTCATGACCTCAAAGTTCATGGGTTCGAGCCCCACATTGGGCACTGTGCTGACAGCTCAGAATCTGGAGCCAGCTGCAAATTCTGTCTCCATTTCTCTCTGCGCCTCCCCTGCTCATGCTCTGTCTCTCTCTCTCTCTCTGTCTGTCTGTCTCTCCCTCTCTCTCAAATATAAACATTAAAACAAAAGTTAAAAACAAATTATTCATAGACTTTTATCCAGGTCACTACATATAGATCTATTCTTTTTAAATAGACGTATAAATTTCAAATCCATAATTTATCCAGCCATTCTCCTACTGATTAAAAGTTTTTAAATTATTGCTGTTGTTTTGCCAATACAAAGTGTTATTTTAAAAAAAACCTCTCACCTTTGTGGCTATGATTATATAAACATTATCAAAAGTATACACATTTTTTATTTCAATAGCCAATAGATTTCTATCCAATCTTTCCAAATATATTGCAATATTGCACATTCCTATGAGTAATGAATTTCTGGACCCAGTTCCCTTACTCTCTTGTCAGCACTAGATACTATTCAGGGCTTCTTATTTTTTGCCAATGTCAGAGGCAGGAAATTCCATGTTGTAGTTTGAACCTGCATTTCCCTGACCACTGACAAGAAGAATTTTTGTGTTTATTTACTGGTCACTTAATACATGTTGACAATTCAAAGCCATCATCTGATTTTCCCTTAAAACAGAAGCTAAAGATCCTAAAGCACTTGTGTCATAAATGCTTTATGACAGCAAGAGCAAAGTAAGCAAGGTTTCCCCAGCCTTTTGAGATTTTGCCTAGAAAGCCTCACTCCACAACAAACAGTGAGGGGATGGGCCTGGCACAATCATCTGGGGTAATTTGGGGGGCTCAAAGAACTACTTTTAAATATATAGGTAGAGTTCAGATCCAAATTTAGTTATATAGACAACTATATGACTTAAGATTATGGTTTATTATAGAACTAGTTTGTTTTTTTTTTTTTTTTTTTTTTTTTTTTTTACAATATAAAACTAAAGTACAGGTGTTGAATTACCCACATGTGCCTTGTACCTATCATGTTAGACAACACAGTGTTTAGAGTCTCAGATACATATGGTAAAGGTTGCTTGCTGTGTTATCAAAAATTAAACATACTAGTGCAAATTGAAAAATAAAATTCAAGAACAATGTTTCTCAAAGTATGGTCCAAAATTCAATTGCATCAAATCAATTGGGGTGTTTGTTAAAGAAGCCAATTTCTGGTTTGCATCCCAAACTCAAGAATAATCATATTCTGAGAGACACCCTGGAATCTGTGTTTCAACAACCTATGTTATTTTTATACAACTAAAGTTTTAAAAACGATTTCATTTGAGGGACTGAAACAATGTGATAGTTTTTTTGTTGTCATTTAAATCTAACCAATTTTGCATTAAGACAAAAAGTCATCTAACAGGAAAGCTAACCTAAAAATAAACTCCAAAATACTTTAAGAGTAAATGAAAATACTTTTTGCTACAAACACCAGTCTATATATATTAGTAACTGTTAGTGTTTGTAGGCATCTGATGGTTTCTTTTGGAGGATCATCAACAAAATAAATATTATATTTTAAACAGACTTTAATGTTATTAAAATATAACCACACAGAATATGTTTTCAATCTTCTAATTTTAAATTACTATCAAAATATATGTTATCCACTAGGAAAGCATTGTAAAATTAAAAAGCATTGTTTTACATAACAAAAGACTAGGATTTAGACTTGGGTTTTGTGTTAGCTATATGAGGCATTAGTCTTAACTTCAATTCTATGACTGTTAAATAATCTATGGAGTGAGAATTATAGTATCTATTTCAGATAGTTGTTTTGAGAATTTAATCAATTGTAGTCCATGAAAAGCACTTTGTTAACTGTAAAGTATTGATTACTATTATTATTTTAGCAATTTGGGAACACTTTTAAATAGGCCTTTACAGGAAAGGTATTAGCAAGATGATAGAAGGTTCCAGCTCTCATCTTCCAACAGAAACATCAATTTAGCAACCACTCACAGAAAAGAAAACCTTTGTGGGATTGTCCAACCAAGTATGGGTACAGCTCAGGACCAGAAGATGCTCCCTTGGCCCACAATTTCCCCTATGGAGGAAAGCAAGAGCAAGGTAAGCAAGGTTTCCCCAGCCTTTTGAGATTTTGCCTAGGAAGCCTCACTCCACAACAAACAGTGAGGGGATGGGCCTGGCACAATCATCTGGGGGCAGCTAGGAGCAGAAAGAAAGGAAGAGCTCACAGGAATGCACACATAGATCTCAACAGTTAGATGTGGATCCTGCTAACCAGTTCAGGAACTCCACCAGGAGGATTATCCATGAACTCTACAGGATGACTTGCCTGCAGAACCCCCATCAACCCACCAGTGTGCACCCCCAGAATTCCACATGCCATTCCATGGCTGAACCCCACAAACCATGCAAAGTTCCTCATTACCTCTGAAGATGCCTGTGCAAGTCCCTACAGATAGCACATAAATTTCAGTATTAGGTGCAAATCTTAGCAGCCAACTTGACTCTGCAGGAATGGGAAAAAGATGTGTAATCTTGAACACTTAGGGAAAATAAATGGGAAGCTCTCAGCACTGGCCTGACTTAGCAGGATGGAAAGGAGGCACAGATTCCTCAGACATTAGGATTCCCTAAGAGGGTACAAGAGGAATGGTCACATCCATACGAAAAGTCTGCTACATCCCCAGAATCTCTAGCTGGCCTGAGTAGTGAAGGTCTTTTTCGGCTAAAGCCAGGCAGTAAAGACTGGAGGAGGTGACCGCTTCTTCAAATGTGAAGACATTAATGCAAGTTTTCAAGGAATACAAAGTAAAGGAAAAGTTTTTTGTTAATCTTTACTTTAAATCCTAAACAATCTCTTTCTTTTTCATAACAAAAGTACAAAAAAAAAAAATGGACAGAGGAAAAATGACATTTGCAAATGATGTACAGTCAATAGGCATTTCAATAATCTCATCACCAATACCCATGTGCAAAGTATAGACTTCAAATGGATAATTGTCAGCAATCAGAACTATAGCATAAATCAACAATCTTAAAATTTCACATAAAAAGATGAAGAAATGAAGCAAAGAATATCACCCTCCCCCCTGGAAAAAGTCATCAAATCACACAAGAAGACAGCAAGAGAGGAAAGAAGAAAGAAAGTACAAAACAATCAGAAAACAATGAACAGAATGGCAATAGTAAGCCCTTACTATCATTAATTACTTTAAATGTAAATAGATTCGATTCTTTAACCAAAAGACATAGAACAACTGAATGTTTAAAAAGCAACCAAGATCCTGGGGCACCTGGGTGGCTCAGTCAATGGAGAGTCCGACTTCAGCTCAGGTCATGATCTCAGGGTTCATGAGTTCAAACCCCACATCAGGCTCACTGCTGTCAGTGAAAAAGCCCACTTTGGATCCTCTGTCCTCCCCCTCTCTGCCTCTCCCCTGAACACACTCTCTCTCACACATAAAGTAAATAAATAAATAACCTTAAGATCCTACCATATGTTGCCTATAAGAGACTCATTTTAGCTTTAAGGACACACATTGTCTGAAAGTGATAGGAGAAAAAAAGATATTCCATGTAAATGGAAACCAAAGGACTAGAAGTTGGTCATATTTGTATCAGACAAAATAAACAATAGTAAAAAATTGTCACAAGAGAAAAAGACAGCCGTTATGTAATCATAAAGGGGTTAGTGATCCAGGGATATAACAATTGTAAATACATATGCATTCAATAACAAAGCACCTAAATATATAAAGCCAATATTAACAGAACTGAGGTAAGAAATAGAATGAACTCTACAGTTCATAATTCTATAATACAGTTCAGCAATTCTATAATAATAATAGGGAACTTCAATACCCCACTTTCATTACTGAACAGATCATCCAAACAAAAAAAATTAAAGAAACAGTAGACTTGAACACTATAGACTAAGTGAACCTAAAAGATATATATAGACCATTCCTCTCAAAAGCAGCAAAATACACAATCTTCTTAAGTGCATTTGGAACATTATCCAAGACAGAGCATATGTTAGGCCACAAAACAAGCTTTAACAAATTTAAAATTGAAATCATAGCAAATATCTTTTCTGACCACAATGGTATGTAAACAGAAATCAATTAACAGAGGAAAAATTAGAAAATTAACAAATATGTGGAAATTAAATAACACACTCCTGAAAAACCAATAGGTCAAATTTAAAAAAATCAAAACTGAAATTTAAAAAATATCTTGAGGCAAACAAAAGAAACACAAGATACAAAAAAATTATAAGATAGGCTAAAGCAGTTATAAGAAGGATATTTATAGCAATAAACGTCAACAGTGAAGGAAGGAAGGAAGGAAGGAAGGAAGGAAAGAAAGAAAGAAAGAAAGAAAGAAAACAAACCCAATTTCACACCTCAAGGAACTAGAAAAAGAACAACCTGAGCCCAAAGTTAGAAGAAGGCAAAACATAATAAAGGGTAGAACAGAAATAAGTAAAATACAGACTAAAAAAATAATAGAAGAGATCAGCAATACTCTTCTATTGCAATACTCTTCTAAGAGCTGGTTTTTTGAAAAAGTAAAGAAAATTGACAAACTTTTAGCTAAACTAATTAGAGAGAGGGGATTCAAATGAAATTACAAATGAAATAAGAGACAATATAACTGATATCCCAGAAATGCAAGGATCATACGACTCTTCTATGAACAGTTATATACCCCCAAATTGGATAACCTAGAAGAAACTGACAAATTCTTAGAAAGAGACAACCTATGAAGACTGAATCATGAAGAAATTGAAAATCTAAACAGACCAAATAAAAATAAGGATATTGAATCAGTAAATCAAAAACCTCCCAACAAAGAAAACTCAGGGCCAGATGATGTTACAGGTGAATTCTACCAAACTTGCAGAGAAAAATTAATACCAATCCTCTTCCAACTCTTCCAAAAATTTGAGAGGGGTGGATGGAATACTTCACACTCATTTTAAAAGGCCAGCCTTACCCTGATGTCAAAGCTAGATAAGAACACTACAAAGATAAAAATATAGAAAATTACAAGACAATATACCTGATGAACATTGACTTGAAAATCATCAAAAAATACTACCAAACAGAATTCAACAGCTTATTACAGTATCATACACCATGATCAAGGGGGACTTATTTCTGGGATGTGAGATTCGTTCAACACACACATATATGTGATTTACCATATTATCAGAAGGATAAATATTAGATAATCATCTCAGTAAATGTAGTAAAAGTATTTGACAAAATTGAATGCCCATTCATGATAAAAACTCTCAATTAAGTGGGTATAGTAGGAAAATACCTCAACATAATAAAGACAATATGTGACAAGCCCACAGCAACCATCATACTCAATGATAAAAAGGTGAAAGCTTTTCCTCTAAAATCAAGAGAAAGACAAGGATACCCACTCTTGCCACTTATATTCAACCTCGTACTGGAAGTCTTAGCCCAAGATATTAGGCAAGGAAAAGAAATAAACAGCATTCAAATTGGAAAAGAAGTAAAATTGTCTGTTTGCAGATAGCATATTATACATAGAAAATCTTAAAGATTCCATCAAAAGCTATTAGAACTATTAAATAAATTCAATAAAGTTGCAGAATACAAAATCAGTATGTGACAATCAGTTGTGTTTCTATACATTAAAAATGAACTATGAGAGAAATTAAGAAAACAATCCTATTTAGAATTGCATCCAAAAAAGAAGAAAATACTTAGGAATAAATTTAACCAAGAAAGTGAAAGATCTGTATGCTGAAACTATGAGACACTGATGAAAGAAACTGAACACTGAAATAAATGGCAATATATCCTGTATCCTTGGACTGAAAGAATTAATATTGTTGAAATGTCCGTAACTACCCAAGGTGATCTACAGATTCAATGCAACCCCTATCAAAATTCAAATGGCATTTTTCACAGAAAAAAAAATTGAATTTGTATAGAACCACAAAAGACCCCAGAAGGTCAAAGCAATTCTGGAGGTATCATGCTTCCTGATTTCAAGCTATGTTACAAAGCTATAGTAAACAAACTGGTATGGAACTGACACAAAAGCAGACACATAGACCAGTGGAACAGAATCAATACCCTAGAAATAAACTCCCACATATACAGTGAACAGATATGTGACAAGGAAACCAAATATATTGAGTGAGGAAAGGATGGTCTCTTCAATAAATAGTGCTGCAAAAACTGGACAGCCACATGCAAAAGAATGAAATTGGACCCCTATCTTACACTACTCATAGAAATGAACTCAAAATATGGGGCGCCTGGATGGCTCAGTTGGTTAGGCTTCCGACTTCAGCTCAGGTCATGATCTCACGGTCTGTGAGTTCAAGCCCCATGTCAGGCTCTGTGCTGACAGCTCGGAGCCTGGAGCCTGCTTCAGATTCTGTGTCTCCCTCTCTCTAACCCTTTCCCGTTCATGCTCTGTCTCTGTCTCAAAAATAAATAAACATTAAAAAAAATTTTTTTAAATAAAAAAAAAAGAAATGAACCCAAAATAGATTAAAAGCTTAAATATAAGACCTGAAGCTATAAAACTCCTAGAAGAAAACATAGGGGAAAAACTTGACATTGGCCTTGGCAATGATTTCTTAATATGACACCAAAAGCACAAGCAACAAGAGCCAAAATAACAAGTTTGACTATATCAAACTAAAAAGCTTCTGCACAGCAAAAGAAATAATTGACAAAATGAAAAGGCAACTATGGAATAGGAGGAAATATTTGTAAACCATACATCCAATAGGTAGTTAATATCCAAAATATAAAGAATTTGTACAACTCAATAGCAACGAAGGCAAAAAAAAAAAAAAAAAAAAAAAAAGGAAAGAAAGAAAGCAAGCAAGAAAGCAAGCAAGAAAGAAAAGGAAATTTCAAATAATCCAGTTAAGAAATGGGCAAAGGACCTAAATACACATTTTTCCAAAGACATACAAACGGCCAACAGATACATGAGAAGATGATCACTATCAGGGAAATGCAAATCAAAAACACAATGAGACTTCTGGGAAGATGTCAGAGTAGGAGAATTCTAAGCTTACCTCATCCCAAGAATACACCAAGATAACAGCCATATCAGTGCTACCAACTCAGAAAACAACCCAGAGACCAGAACAGACCTATCATGGCTGATTGCAGAGGAACCCACATCAAAAAGGATAATAGAGGGGCAGAAATAACTAGGGAACCAACCCCTAAATGAGACTAATCATAAATGGCAGGGACACCACAAGCACAAAGAAGCAAGAGGATCGGACTCCACACCAGGCCCTTCAGGCACTGGGGGGATAGGGAGATGGGGATTTGCACTGGGAAGATGTATCGCATAACATTTGGACTTGAAAACTAGTGGGGTTTAACTTTGCAAGTTTTTACAATCAGTGGGCCTTAATTCTGGGTACTTTAAAAATCAGTAAAACTAATTTTAGGAGAGCTAGAGGGCGATAGGAAACTGAGTTCCCATGCTTAAAGACCCAGCATAACAAATAACCCAACAGGACACAATAGAAGCAGCAGTTCAAAAATTTGAAAAGTGCCTGAGGTATATATGTGAAGGAGATATATTTGCCAATCTCAGCTCATGTGCTGGAGAGGCAGGGACTTTTAGACTTCTTCAAGAACAAAAGAGCTAGTGGGTGCCATTTCTCACCACCTGTAAGAGTTAAATTGTAGTGTAGGGCTAACCTGTAGCCTTAAGAAATAACAGCTTTGTTTTAACACTATAGGTTAAGAGATAACAGCCTTATCCTATCAATCAAGGGATGGATTAGCACTTGATTGGATTAGGGCAAGGGCCTGTTTGAACTCTTTCCACCTGGGAACTATTCCTTTGTTCTGTTCCCAGGTGATAATAAGACCATGTGGTCGGCTCTAAAAACTCTGTACCCCGGCTGTTCAAGACTGCATTCTGGTCAAGAGTGTTGGTCCTGATCGATCGGTTTGCCTTACCTCTCATTGCAATAAACTTTGTTGTGACTGTCACTGGTGCCCGTAGCATTCTGTTTCAGGAGTCCTGTGGATGCAACACACCCTCCAGCCTAGATAGCCCAAAACTTGTGGGAATCAGTGGAAACATTCTCCACCCATCTTACTAACACTGTGTGATCCACTCCCTGTGTTTTCCTATGGATTTGCCTCATGCAACCAGGTCAATTCAGCGGGTGTCCCTCCAGAGTGACTTTGCCAGGGTACAACCTGCAAGCAGACCCAGCTGAGACTGGCTCCACTCCAAAGTGACTCCTGCCCTGGGGAGATGGGAAGATAACCATACACACCAGTGCTCTTGCAGCCCCAGCAGTCAAACCTTACAGCTGGCAGTGCAGAGAGAGAATCCCCAGCAGATGGACTGGAGGCAGACATCTGACTGCATGCACTGCCCACCAACAAAAGCCTCTCAGGGGACAAGGTAGAGAACACCCTGCAGGCAGATGTTGTTGCAGCCCTGGAAGATATGCTGAGGACAGGCATCCAGGCTGACTGATGGCACTGCCAAATTGCAAGGTCCTGATGGCTCCCTAGATTCACCCCTTACCAGCACAGGGACCAAATCCCATCTGGTATACACACAACAAGCAAAGTGGGCCACTGTAGCCAATTGGACTAAAGGCACATGTAGCTCAGCCCCAACAATAGGATGCATGAATCAGACACAGGAGACACCTCTGAAGCACCTGGTTCTGATGACATTGTGCTACAGGGTACTATAAGGCCACTATTTTCAAGATCAGGAGATGTAGCTTACTTTTCTAATATACAGAAACAAACATAGAATTAGACAAAATGAGGAGACAGAGGAATATGTCCTAAATGAAAGAATAAAACAAAACCACAGCAAAAGAGCTAAATGAAATGGAGATAAACAATATGCCTAATAAAACATTCAAAGTAATGGTCATAAAAATACTCACTGAACTTGAGAAGAATGGAGGATTTCACTAAGACTTTCAGCAAAGAGATACAAATATAAAAAAGAGCCAGAGATGAAGAACTCAATAAGTGAAATTAAAAATACTCTAGATGGAATAAATAGTAGACTAGAGGAAGAAGAAAAATGGATCAACAACCTGGAAACAGAATTAGTAATGGAAAGCAATCAAGCTGAACAGCAAAAAGAAAAAAGAATAATAAAAACTGAGAATGGGTTAAGGGAACTCAGCGACATCGTCAAGCATAGTAATATTTGCATAACAG
Source organism: Panthera onca (assembly GCF_046562875.1). Classification (NCBI taxonomy): domain Eukaryota; kingdom Metazoa; phylum Chordata; class Mammalia; order Carnivora; family Felidae; genus Panthera; species Panthera onca. Next base: position 110,177,659 of record NC_138345.1, on the reverse strand, counting down.
AGATCCTGGGAGAAGAGGGACAAAGGGCAAAAATTTTATTCGAAGAAATAATAGCCAAAAGTTTCACTAATTTGGGAAAGGAAACAACCAACCAGATCTAAGAGGCACAGGGAGCCTTGTCCCCCTGACAGTCAACCCAAAAGGGTCCACACTAAGACACATAATAATTAAATTGGCAAAAAGTAGTGATAGACAATTTTAAAGGCAACAAGAGAAAATAGTTGCATCCAAGGGAAACCCCACAAGGCTATCAGCTGATTTTTCAGCAGAAACCACAGAGCCGATGGAAGTGGCATGATATATTCAAAGTGCTATAAGAAAAAAAAAAAGGCTGCAGCCAAGAATACTCTACCCAGCAAGGTTATCATTCAGAATAGAAGAATACATAAGGAGTTTTCCAGACAAACAAGTTAAATGAGTTTATCATTACTAAACCAGCCTTACAAGAAACATTAGAGATTTCTTTGAGTGCAAAGAAAAAGCCATAAATAGGAGTAAGAAAATTAAGAAAGGAAAAAAAAAATTATAGGTAAATGTATATAAAATAAAAGTAGTAGCTTAATCACTTATAAAACCAGTATGGAAAGCAAAAAAACAGTACAATCAGTTATATATATAAAAATCAGTCAAGGAATTCACTAAATAAAAGCATGTCAACTATGACATCAGATACTTAAAATGTAGGGGTGTGTGTGAAAATATTTAGAGTTTCCAGAATGAGTGCAATGTTAAGTGATCATCAACTTAATATAGATTGCTATATGCATAGGATGTTACATAGGAACCTAATTGTAACCACAGATTAAAATAACTGTAATAGATATGCAAAAAAATAAAGAGAAAGAAACTCAAACACCTCACTAAAGAAAGCCATCAAACCACAAGGGACAAAAGCAAGAGAAGAAAACAGAAAGAGAGCAGAACTAAGAAGAAATAAGTAACAAAATGGCAATAAGTACATACCTATCAATAATTACTCTGAGTATAAATGGACTAAATGCTCCAATCAAAAGATACAGGGTGACTGCAATGGATAAAAAGGAAAAACCTATCTATATGCTGCCTATAAGAGACTCACTTCAGACCTAAAGACACATGCAGGTTTTGAAAGTAAGGGATGGAAAAACATTTACCATGAAAATGGAAGCAAAAGAAAGCTGGGTTAGCAACACTTACATTGGATAAAATAGACTTTAAAACAAAGACTAGCAAGAGACAAATAAGGATACTACATTATGATAAAGAGAATAATCCAACAAGAGGATATAATAATTGTAAATATTTATGCGCCCAACATGGGAATACCTAAATACATAAAGCATCTATTAACAGACATAAAGAGGTAATCAAAAGTAGTACAATAATAGTAGGAGACTTTAACACCACCTTCCATCAATAGATAAATCACCCAGACAGAAAATCAATCAAGTGTGTATTGATGGCACACTTACCCAGATTGACCTAACATATATATTAAAAAGATTCCATCCCAAAACAGCAAAATACACACATTCTTTTCAAGTGCACACAAAACATTTTCCAGAATAGATTATAGGCCACAAAACAAATCTCAATAAATTCAAAAAGATTGAAATCATATCATATCTTTTTCTGACCGTAATGATATGAAACTAGAAATCAATCGCAAGAAAAAATCTGGAAAGAACACAAATATATGGAAGCTTCTAAACAATGAATAGGCCAACCAATAAATCAAAGAGGAAATTTAAAAATACATGGAGACAAATGAAAATGAAAACACAATGGGCCTATATTTGGGATGCAGAAAAAGCTGTTTGAAGAGGGAAGATTATAGCAATACTATCCTACATCTAGAAACAAGAGAAATTTCAAACAACCTAGCCATACACCTAAAGGAGCTAGAAAAAGAAGAACAAACAGAACCCTAATCCAACAAATAAAAGGAAATAATAAAGATTAGAGCAGAAATAAACAAAATAGAAACTGAAATAAACAGATCAATGAAATCAAGAGCTGGTTCTTTGAAAAGATCAACAAAATTGATAAACCTTTAGCCGGACTCATCAAAAAAGCAGACGAGGGGAGGAGAGAGAGAGGTCTTAAATAAATAAAATCAGAGGGGTGCCTGGGTGACTCAGCAGCTAAGTGTCTAACTCTTGATTTCAGTTCAGGTCATGATCTCATGGTTCATGAGACTGAGCCCGCATCAGGTTCTGCACTTACAACAGAGACTGCTTGGGATTCTCTCTCTCCCTCTTTCTCTGTCCCTCCCCAACTCATTGTCTCTTTCCTTAAAAATGAATAAATAAACTTAAAAAAATAAAATCAGAAATGGGGAAGAAATAACAACCAACACCAAGAAACACAAAGGATTATAAGAGAATGTTTTGAAAAATTATATATCAGCAAATTGGATAACCTAGAATAAATAGGCAAATTCCTAGAAACATATAACCTTCCAAAAGTGAATCAGAAAAAAATAGAAAAATTGAATACACCAATTACTAGCAATGAAATTGAATCAGTAATCAAAGAATTCCCAACAAAAATCCAGGACCAGATGACTTGCCAGGTGAATTCTACCAAACATTTAAAGAAGAGTTAATACCTATTCTTTTCAAACTACTCCAAAAATTAGAAGAGGAAGGAAAGTTTCTAAATTCGTTCTACAAGGCCCTGATACCAAAACTAGACAAAGATGCCACAAAAAAAGAAAACTATAGGCCAATATCCATAATGAACACAGATGCAAAAATTCTTAACAAAATACTAGCAAACCAAATCCAGCAATACATTGAAGAAACCATTCACCACAATCAAGTGGGATTTATCCCAGGAATGCAAGAGTGTTTCAATATCAGTAAATTAATCAATGTGACACATCACATTAATAAGAGAAAGGATAAAAAATAACATGATTATAGATGCAAAAAAAAAACATTTGGTAAAGTACAGCATCCATTCATGATAAAAACTCTCAACAGAGTAGGGTTACAGGAAACATACCTAAGCATAATAAGGGCCATATATGAAAAACCCACAGCTAAATTGAGAGGTTCTCCTCCAAGATCAGTAATAAGACAAGGATGTTCACTCTCATCACATCTAGTCAATATAGTACTGGAAGTCTTAGCCAGAGAAATTAGGCAGGGAAAACAAACAAAAGGCATCCAAATTGGTAAGGAAAAAGTAAAGCTGTCACTATTTGTAGCCGACATGATACTATATGTAGAAAAACCTAAAGACTCCAAAGACTCCACCAAGAAACTACTATAACTGATAGATGAATTCAGTAAAGTCACAGGATACAAAATTAATACACAAAAGTATGTTATGTTTCCATATACTAATAACAAAGTAGCAGAACAAGAAATTAGGAAAAACAATCCCATTTACAATTGCACCAAAAGTAATACAATATCTAGGAACAAGCTTAACAAAGGAGGGGAAAGACCTGAATTCTGAAAACTACAAAACATTCATGAAAGAAATTCAAGATGATGCAAGTAAATTAAGATATACCATGCTCATGTATTCAAAAAATCAATATTGTTAACATTTTCATATCACCCAAAGCAATTTACAGATTTAATGCAATTTCTCTCAAAATACGAACAAAATTTTTCATAGAACTAAAACAAGTGATCCTAGAATTTGTATGGAACCAAAGAAGACCTTGAATAACCAAAGTAATCTTGCAAAAGAAGACCAAAACCAGAGGTATCACAATTCCAGATTTCAAGTTATACTACAAAGCAATAGTAATCAAATCAGTCTTGTACTGGCACAAAAATAGACACATAGATCAATAGAACAGAATGGCGAGCCCAGAAATAAATCCATGCTTATATGGCCAATTAATCTACAACAAAGAAAGTCAAGAATATGCATTAGGGAAAGACAATCTCTTCAACAAACAGAACTGGGAAAAATGGACAGCAACATGCAAAAGAATGAAACTGGACCACTGTCTTACATGATATACTTGAAATGGATTAAAGACCTAAATGTGAGACCTGACACCATAAAACTCCTAGGAGAAAGCTTGATAATTTCTTTTACATCAGCCATAGAAGCGTTTTTCTAGATATGTCTCCTGAGGCAAGGAAAGCAAAAGCAAAAATAAACTATTAGGATGGCACCAAAAACAAAACAAAACAAACAAACAAAAAAACCTTTTGTGCAGTGAAATAAACTAGCAACAAAAAGAAAAGGCAACCTACTGAATGGGAGGAGATATTTGTAAATGCTATATCTGATAAGGGGGTAATATACAAAATATGTAAAGAACTATACAACTCAACACCAAAAAAACAAATAATATGACTAAAAATGGGCAGAGAACCTACATAGACATTTTGGCAGATAGCCAGGTAGCCAGCAGACATATGGAAAGATTCTCAATATCACTAATCATCAGGGTAAAGCAAATTAAAACCACAATGAGATATCACCTTACACCTGTCAGAATGGCTAAAATTAAAAAGACAAGAAATATCAAGGGTTGAGGGGTATGTGGAGAAAAAGAAACCCTCATGTGCACTGTTGGTGAGAATGCAATTTGGTGCAGCCAGTATAAAAAACAGAATTGGGGTTCCTCCAAAAATTACAAATAGAATTACCATATGATCCAGTAATTTCACTACTAGGATTTACCCAAAGAAAACAAAATCTCTGATTCAAAAATATATATGTATCCCCATGTTTACTGCAGCACGGTTTACAATAGACAAGTTATAAAAGCAATCCAAGGTCCATCAATAGATGAATGGATAAAGAAGAGGCAGTACTTACATGAAATGGAATATTACTCAGCCATAAAAAAGAATGAAACCTTATCATTACCACACATGGATGGACCTAGATAGAATAATCATAAGTGAAATAAGTCATTCAGGGAAAGGCAAATAGCGTATGATTTCACTCATATGTGAAATTTAAGACATAGAATAAACAAACAAAGAGTAAAATATACAAACTTAAAACCAAACTCTTAAATACAGAAAATAAACCGGTTGTTTTCAGAGAAGAGATGGGTGGGTTATGGATAAAATAGATAAAAGGAATTAAGGGTACAGTTATCTTGAGCACTGAGAAATGTATAGGATTGTTGAATCATTATATTGCACACTTGAAACTAATATAACACTGTGATAATTATACTTCAATTTTAAAAAAGCACAATGAGATATCACCTCACACCTGTTAGAATGGTGTTAGAATGTCAATAAAGATAAGATATAAGTGTTGAAGAGGATGTGGAAAAAAGGAACACTATGCACTGTTAGTGGGAATGTAAATGGGTACAGCCACTATGGAAAACAGTGTGGAATTTCCTCAAAGAAAAAAATTAAAACTAAAACTACCACGTGATTCAGCAATCCTATTTCTGGGTATACTCCTGAAGGAAATGAAATCACTATCTTGAAGAGATATCTGTACCTCCATGTCCATTTCAGCATTATTCACAATAGCCAAAACATGGAAACCGCCTGTGTCCATTGATAGATGAATGGATATAGAATATGTGATATATACTTAAAATGGAATATTATTCAGTCATGAGAAAGAAGGAATTATTGACATTTGTGAAAAATGGATGAATCTTGAGGGTATTATGCCAAGTGAAACAAGTCAGACAAAGAAAGACATATGGTATGATCTCACTTATATGTGGAATCTAAGAAAGCCAAACTCCTAGAAACAGGGTAAAGTGGTGCTTACCAGGGGTGGAGGAGTTGTTGATCAAAGGGTACAAACTTCCAGTTATAAGATGAGTAAGTTCTGGTAATTTAATGTACAGCATGGTGATTATAGCTAACAATACTGCATTGTATGCCTGTTAATGTTATGAGAGTACATCTTAAATGTTCTCACCACCCACACACAAACAGTAATTGTGTGAGCTGATGGATATGTTAACTTTCAGATCGTGGAAATCATTTCACAAAATATACATGTATAAAATCATGTTGTACACTTCAAACTTACAAATTGTTATATATCATATATATTTTAAATTTTTTTTTTCAACGTTTTTTATTTATTTTTGGGACAGAGAGAGACAGAGCATGAACGGGGGAGGGTCAGAGAGAGAGGGAGACACAGAATCGGAAACAGGCTCCAGGCTCCGAGCCATCAGCCCAGAGCCTGACGCGGGGCTCGAACTCACGGACCGCGAGATCGTGACCTGGCTGAAGTCGGACGCTTAACCGACTGCGCCACCCAGGCGCCCCTATATCATATATATTTTAGTAAAATTGAGTAAAAAATATTTCTGAAGAAAATACACTACTTCAAAGTTCTTGGGGGCGCCTGGGTGTCTCGGTCGGTTAAGCGTCCGACTTCCGCTCAGGTCATGATCTCACGGTCCGTGAGCTCGAGCCCCGCATCGGGCTCTGTGCTGACGGCTCAGAGCCTGGAGCCTGTTTCAGATTCTGTGTCTCCTTCTCTTTCTGCCCCTCCCCCGTTCATGCTCTGTCTCTGTCTCAAAAATAAATAATAAACGTTAAAAAAAATTTTTTTTAAAGTTCTTGAATTACAGGTAAACGTTGAAAGCAAAATTTTCATGTGTATATTTTAAGTGATTTTCCTTCTTGAGTTTCTTAAACCTAGGATAGAGGTTAGAAAGTGGGTGTCCACTAAGCATATATCCTAAGAGAGTATGTAGATAGATGTTTTCGCTGATAACTGTTCTACTTTTACTTTCAAAATCACTGATTCAAACACCTCAGATTCTGACCAAGATCACCAATCTTTTCAGCTTGCTGGTCCATCTCTTTCTACCATAACCTTAATTGTGGAGAGCTATTGTCTTCTGTATTTTCTCCCTATCTATAAACCCCTTCTCCTGGATTCATTTATCCCCCACGAAATTTGGGTTTCAGTGTTTCTCATTTCATAGTATCACCAATTCTCATGTCTTCTTTGTTCCTCTCTCCTTTAATTACATCTATCTGGCAAAACCTTAGCTTTATTTCTATCTGAAATGATATACCTACCCTATCTGCGCTGGACACCAGACAACTGGGTGCCCTGGAGCAAACTGCACAAAGGGTATCATTATAAAGTAATGGTCATGTACGTCAATCATGCCCTGAATACTGTCAAGCAATTCTATTGCAGGATTTTATTCAACTCTTGCTACCACACTGCAAACACATTAGCTTTTCACACCTTCTCTACTCTCCACAGGCCATAACCCCTTCACCTCAGCCCCTCATTCTCAGCAAATATTCTCACCTCCTTCAGAGAAAATACATCAACAGATTGAAATGACCTTAACTTTCCATTGCAAACATCCACATCTACTAGCAATTGTGCTCCTATACCCTCTACCCTTGTGGTTGCAGTTGTTAAGGTGCCCCTTCTCCCCTTTACAGCCCAATGCCTCCTGTGTTCTAGATTCTACCCTCTGCCACCTTTTCAGAAGACTCGCCCCTTTAATTATACCTTCTCATTTTTATCTCTTCAGTCTCTCTTGCCCTGCCAGATATCCCCAGGAGACATATTCCAGTCTCTCCCACCTTAAAAAAAAATGCTTTGACCTCATATTTCATTCCATTCATGGTCCTTACTTTCTTTTATAGTCACACTTCTTTCAAGAAATTATCTACCCTTAAGGTCTCTATTTTCTCACCTCCTACACATTCCTTAATCCATTCAAGTTTGACTTCTGCTCCTATCATTCTACTGAAATGACCATTGCTAGTTACCAATGACTAGGAAGGCCACATCACTGAAACACATTCACTGGGACAGCAGGCTTCAATTAGGACGCTTCAGGGCAAACTGGAACATAAGGACTCCTTATCCGATTATCTACCTAGTGCTAAATCTAGAAGCATTTTGTCCCCATCTTACTTGACTACTTAGTAGCATTCATTTGGCCACTCCTTTGTTTCTAAAATACGCTCTTCCTTAATAATCATCTGGGAAATCCCTCCTACCTGTCTTCCCACTTCTTAGTCAATTTCATTCTCATTTCCTTGAACATAAGATACTGGAGTTGCACAAAGCTGTTTCAAACATCATTTATTTCCTAATCTGTACTCTGATTTATATAACTCCACCAATTCCCATGGCTTAAATTTTCATCTCTACGTCAATGACTTTCAAAGTTTCCTGTCTGGCCTTGACTTCTCTGAGCACCACAGACACAGAAAACTGATTGACTGTTCCAATGGGAATTTTCACGTGTGTACTGAGACAGGAGGGTGCTCCAGACAGGCAAACAATTTGGCACTCCTTTCAATTACTGTTTTTAAAATATTTGTTAATTGTATTTTTTGTGGGAGGAAAAACAAACTACTGAGTTTTATGCTAAAACATTTATTTACTAAATTATTATAGCTCAAGGTTTTGAAAAAAAATTGACAAAAACTCTCCCATATTTTTGTCTTTTTTCTCTTATAGCTTTTCAAACATCTTGTTAAAAGTAACAATAAATTTAAAGAGCTTAAAAAGTTTTTTTTATTTATGTTTCAGAGAAAGAGCAGGGGAGAGGGATAGAGGGAAAGAGAGAGAATCTCAAGCAGGCTCCATGCTCAGCACAGAGCCTGACAGGGAGCTCGATCTCATGACTATGAGATCATGACCTGAGCTGAAATCAAGAGTCAGCCACTCAACCAACTGAGCCACACAGCCATCCCAGAGAGATTTAAATACAAGTATTAGCATTGGAATGAAGCTTAGAAACACTAAGATTCCCAGTGGCATTGAGACCAGATTCTCATTATTGCTTCTCTATATTCATTATTAATTGAAAAATTGAAGTACTGTGATAACTCTGTCAATTTCTTTACATAAAAAATACTTGAAGAAATATTTGAAGAATATTTAGGAATTTAGGATAACAAAAATAAGAAGCAATGACTTTAGTGTGGGTCACCTAGCAATGTGAAGACATTTGAATCTAAAAATCTAGTTACTATGAGATAACCAACAGAGAAAAAAATCTTTACTTCTAGGAAAATACACACACACACAGAAGTATCTACTCTTATTGAGTGTACACTCTTGCCCAGGTACTATACCGGAGGTTTCATAGAAGCATAAAGATCCCAAGTTTTGGTGTCATTAAGATCTGGCTACAAAATCCCAAGTTACCACTTATTAGTGGTGATACTTTGGTTAATATATATATTTTTTAATTTCCTCAAGGATCATTTGCCTTTTGTAGATGGAGAACAGTGTATTGTATAAATGGGGTTGTTGAGAGATTTAAAAGGGTATATGTAATATACTTGATACAGTGCCTGGTACATTGTTCATAATAATAGGCTTTATCAGCAGCAGCAGCAACAGAAGCTGATATTATCTTTGGACCTGCTTTAATTTTCACTTCATTTCACATGCATCTTCATATCACTCCTGTTTCACAGATTACAATCATTCCCATTTTAAATGAGGAACTGAGGCTCAAGGTAATCTAGCTAATAATTGGTAAAAGGGGTAGTGGAACCAATGTGTGTCTAACTATGGAGCTTCTTTCCACAGTACTGTGCATATTCAGTGTAATTTGTTCTGGAAATTACTGACTTTTATAGGAAACTGACTTTTTCCCCCAGAGCAACTTGCACATACCTTTACTCATATAAATTCCCAGATCCACTGACTCATTTGGACAAATTAAGAATTTTATGTGCCAATGGAATAGAGAATTGGGACCAGAGAGATAGACGTGTTAAGATATATGTACTGGTACCTCATTAAGAAGGAAGCTACTGATACACGTATATGCATATCTGTGGCATTAAGTCCATATTAAAGTATAGTTTATAGTATTAACACATCATTCAAACACCAGAACCAATTACCATGTAAGTAGAAAGACTTCTTTTATTATTTTGCACATTCCTGCAATCCTTTTTGAGGTTCTAGTTTTAAATAGTTTTTAATCTCTGTGCAATTTCAAATTTTCCTAGAGAATTAATCTGTAGTATAAAGTTGTTCTGCTTTGTTGAAAAATAAAAGAACATTATATAATTGTGGCATCATTTATATAACTGGAGTTGTTGGAACTTGCCTCTAACAGGGCAAAGCCTCAAGTAAGTCTTTTGAAATGTGCACCAGACAGTATTATCAATAAAGAAATGGAGCAGTGCCTACAATATCTTCCTACCATGGAAGAGTCCAGATGATTCTACTTCCCCTGAGCTATATAGATTAAGATCCATAAAACAGTATTTAATGCCACTTAAAATTGTAATGACAAGGTTACAGTGCATAATTTTGTCACCAGTCCAAAAGGTAGTTAAAATTTTCCAAGGTAATATCTATGTTTTCATATATATATTCATCTCGTATAATCTGAAACATTGGTGGATAAATGAGAAATGAAAGATTACTTATGTTTATTTCATGTCTGGACAGTCTGTTTAAACATCTGAGTTTCATTGGTATGTTGGTTTAATAAAAATTTCAGTGCATGATTTTTTTCTGCGCTAAGGTAAACTCTTTCAAACAATACTGAGAACATAGGCATTAGCAGACAAAACAAAAGAGTCTTTTGCTAAGCAATGCCAAATCTATTCTTGCAATGCAAGTGGTAAACATACAGCAAAGAAGAGTACCTTCCAGCCCTCCTGAAGTTATTCTTAATTACATATTAAAGCTCTCTGCATACTTCGTCACTTTAGTACTTGCCTAGAAACCTATAACACCATCAGAGAGTAACATTTTGCGAATCAAATGGAGAAAACTAAGGCATGTTACCTCAAATCAAACTGTCTTGCAGCGAGCTGTTTTTGAAAGGTAAGGTTGCAACTTTTCATATTAAAATGCTCAACCATCCTCCAACTTGCTGTGAAAACGCATATTTGGCAAAATGTATGATGCAGGCTTCTGAGATTAATGAGACTACTCATACCTTTTACACACATATATACACATAAAAATATTTATCTCGCTATTTTGGTGCTCTTTGCACACAACTGAGAGATAGCATTGCTCAGAGTTTAAGAACACAGAATCCGGAGATAACGTGAGGATGAACCTCAGTCCAGTTCAGCTCTTCCTCTCCCACTTGTGTGGCCTTGAACAAACTTTTCCCTTCTGTAAGTCTTACTTTCTAGTATCTGTTTCTTATTCAATGGGGAAATATAATAATATTATCTACCTACTAAGATTATCATGAAGAACATGAGATAATTTATCAAAAGCTGTTAGTGGAGTCCCAACTATATAGTGCTCTATAAATGTTTGTAGAAAGGAGGAAGATAGAGAGGAGGGAGAGGAGGAGGGGAGGGGAGGGGAACCTGATTCTAAGTTTAGGTATAACAAGAGGGAGTTGCGATTGGAGAAAGGATTCTTTGCAGGGGGGTAGGCATGAAGAAGCAACAGGAAAACACAAAATGACTTTTGCAACAAACGGGCTTAATACTTCATACTCTCATAAAAATTACATAGTTCAGCTATGATGTTTCAGTTGCTGGACAAATTTATGTAACTTTTATACTTCATCTTTTTATTTTTTTTCCCTGCTGTCAAGCTGATCTAGGAGATACTAATCAATCTCAAAGTTGCAAAAAGTAAGCTGGAAAAGGTGGGCTGATTTTATTAAAGAACAAACCTAAAAGGATGCTAGATTTTCCTCTGGCTGGCATGATTATAACAAGATGTGTCTGGCATCAGTTGCCTACACCCAGTTACAATTCAGTGCCAAAGGAATCCCCAAACATCTGGGTACTGTTTTACTTTGCTCTGACAACAGTTGAGGTTTTGGCGCCTCCTGTTTCTTCTCAACTGGAAAGGACATTCCTTTCTGCCCAGCTCAAAGTTTATCTCCCTTGCACTAGAATGTGCATTCTGCCATTAAATCTAAAACTGCTTTGACGTGTTGTTATAATACCTCATGGACGTGGAAGGTTTATTGCGACCTCATGTGAAACATGGGAAATGGTATGATCTGGTTGCCCCCTGTGTGTTCTTACATGGGCACAGCAAATCCTACTTTCTGTGTTTGGACACTATAGCCAAGGCATTTATCAGCTGCTTTTCCCCCTACCATCCTCTCATATGCTGCTAAGTTGTATTATCACTTTTGTTTAGAAATGATTGGGCTTGAGAGAGATTTTTGTTCTCAGTCCTTCCGGTACAATTGAATTCCGCAGTGGAATTACAACTCTGAGAGAGTGACTAAAGATCTCATTTGATACAAAAAATGTCAGCAGGAACATTTTAGCTTTTTAGGTTTTGATATTTGTACAGTGCTACAAAAGATATTCAGTATGGTAACCATTGAGGACTTACTAGACGGCAATATCATGCTTGCTATTTTACCTAATTCTATTTGATCTCCAGGACCCTATTAAGGAAGATGATATGATGAGAAAAGTAAGTTAAGAGATGTAACTTACCCAAAGGGATAGAGAAAACAGGAAGTAATTCTGGGTTTTTAATTTTGTTTGAGTAAAACCTTTGAGGAATGCATTTATTCAATGATATTCTCATGACCAAATTCTATACTTCTTCAGGCAAGTTTTGGGCACCTACACTGAGGGCAGTATTGTTCTGGCACTGAGAATACACCAAAGAAGAGGTCACAGACAAATGTTAAGTGTTCTGACCAAGGCTACGACAGGATAGCAATCCGTGAGAGATTTCTGCAGAAATATAAAAAAAAATAATGTTTCCTTATTTTTGAGAAACAGAGAGAGAGAGAGAGAGAACACAAGCAGGGGAGAAGCAGAGATGGAAGGAGACACAGAATCTGAAGCAGGTTCCAGGCTCTGAGCTGTCAACACAGAACCCGATTAGGGGCTCAAACTCACAAACTGTGAGATCATGACCCAAGCCGAAGGTGGACGCCTAACCAACTGAGTCATCCAGGTGCCCCGATTTCTGCAGAAACTTAAAGCAGGGTCAGAGTGAGTGGCCAGCCCAGTTACTCTGACTCAGAAGCTGAGAGCAGATAAAAGAAAATGTTCTTAGCCTAAGTAAAGCTTATATAACCTAGTAAAAAAACAAAACAAAACAAAAACAACAAAAAAAAACTGATCTTAAGTCCTAGCTGATGCTGAGATCCCATCAGAAACCTATCTATCCACTCATGGCATGGAATAAGTTATTCAACAGGATTAATCCATATAACTACAACATTAGAGAAAATATATACTAAAGAAACTCATTTAAAAATTAAGGAAAACATGGATGATTGTTTAGCTGTTATTTTCAACAATTCAATCATAGGTATTTAAAGGCTGTTTTATTTCCTACCACAAAAAAAGTTACTGTTTTATGAATAAACAGTTTAATCTTCAGCAAGCTCCTTTTCTCTAATTTATGGCACCTGGTCTAAAAAATTCCAAGGCAGCCACAGAGATTAGTCACAGATGTCAGCACTGGTGGTAGCAAAAGTAAAGACCTCAGACTTCAAAAAGTTAGGGATTTGCCACAATGCAATAAAAAGAACGGATGTTGCAGACATCATAAGTGGCAGAAAGGGCCAGAAACTCAGAAATGAAAATGTGGAGATAATTCAACTTCTACGAGTGTTGTGTTTTCAAAGTTCCCTTACTTTTCAGCAACTATCGAGATGCCCAGATATACCCTCCTTTTCTGTGCCTGTGACCCCAAATCAACTTTATCTCCGATAACCTCTCCCTCCTACCATAGTGCCTCTCTATTGTAAACTCCCTTTCAGGAAGCTGGATAAGACAGGCTTTACAGTTTGATAGTTTTTTGAGTTGGGTTGTGCTTTGCATAACAGTGCTGTCTTCCCACATTTATTCAAGAGCTTTTAAAAATATTATGAGGTCTCTTTTACGTTGGTCTCCTTTGATGTTGGCCCCACTCACAGACAGGCTTCTTCCATAAAGTGGCCCCCAGCAGGCACAGAGTTGCAGAGTCTTTAATGGCCACAAGTTCAAAAAGAGATTCCTCTCTTCCCAGCATCCCTAGTAATTCCAGGAAAAGGATGCTGATTGGCTGATACTGCGTTTCTCATTCCTAAACATCACTGCTGGAGAGGAAGGGGGGGGGGACATGCTTCAATTTGGGGCACTACTAGGGAGAGAAAGAACACCTTCTTTAACAAAAGAGGGAGGTAATCTGTTACCAGAAGATCAAGGATGCAGGCCTCAAAAAAAAAAAAAAAAAAAAAAAAAAAAAAAAAAAAAAGAAAAAGAAAAAAAAAAAAAAAACAAGCCAATTTCAGGAAGCAGTTTGAAAGGAAACTTTAGAGAGCTAAGAACTAATAATTCCCTCAGTGACCCAGATCTCAGGCAGGCAACAGGAAGATACCAAACTATTCTGCAAAAGATAGTGCTTGGTAACTACTTTTTACCAGGTGGTTATTTCAGGGATAAAGAATTGTAAGGCCACCATAATGTTAAAAACATCAGAAAGCTACTATTAGCCCTGAAGCTGATGGGAACAGGTGGTATTACTGGAGCCTAGAAGCCAGTTCGTTTAACAGGAATTGAGACCCATGCAATTCCCATGTGGCAGGAGCTGGTGCCAGGGAGGAGGTGCAGCCACACCTGGGATGCCTGCTGCGGTGGAGAGATGGGGACATGTATGCCTCTTCTCTCTTTCTTCCTCCCTCTCATTGTTCTCCAGTCTATCCCATTGGCTGAATGGAATCAGAAGTAATCGACAAATGCATAAGTTTATGTCCTCTGGGAAGTAAATGTCAAGATGGATTTAGATGTGCAAGAGATTGATTGGAGCTAACACCTATGAAAGATAAAGGGGAAAAGGCAGAGCAGTAGCAGAGAAAGCCTTCAGATCCAATACTAACAGGAGGCTAACATGAGGCAGATCAGAGCATTGGGTAGTAAAGGCCTCAGACCATCACAGAGCTTCAGAAAAGACTCCTAAATGGAAGCACACCCTGAAGACACCTCAGCTGGATGCTCTCAGCTTCCCAAACTTCCTGTGGAAAGTTCTCTCTTGAAGGAAGGTATGGGCATCTTATCCTCAATAGTTGCTGTCACAAGGAAGCCTGAAAACACAGATTTCCATGTTCAACTCCTGAAATATAGATCAGAGCAGGAGGAGAAAGGAGCAGGGATCTAAGGCAGACAGGCTAACGACAGGCACATGGATAAACAAAGAAGGCTTGAGTGCAATAATTACGGTGTATAATGTCTTACCATGCTTAGATTTAAATGCATACATCTAGAATTAAAATTGTTGGATTTTTTAAGAAACCAACATTACCAAATAAAACAAATCTTATGTTTAAGAATATTAAGAACTGATATGTGCTAAAAAAGAAAGCTATATTATGGACTAAATAAAGGACACAAAGCTGGAGCGAAGCTCACAGCCCTTGACTCAGCCAACCCTTTTGTAGATATTCAAATAGCCTCAAAAAGATTGGGTGAGATGCTTGTGACAGAATCAAGGCCAGAACCCCAATTTCTTGACTTTTGTACAATGCTCACATGAGGGAGCTAATCGTGTTTAGCTTAATTTAAAAGCTAATGCTTGATAGTTCTACAAAACAGAGGCTAGACAATTTTGTCTTTAATTATACTGCTGTGTGAAATAGGAAAAAAAAAAAAAAAAAGAAACCCAGCCTCATTGACAATTTATTCTTTATGCCAATTTTATTAAAAGTGAAATTAAGGGGCGCCTAGGTGGCTTAGTCAGTTAATTGTCCGGCTCCTGGTTTCAGCTCTCATAATCTCACAGTCCATGATTTCGAGCTCCAAGTCAGGCTCCACGCTGCTTGGGATTCTCTCTCTCCCTCTCTGTCCCTCCCCTGTTGGTACTCTCTCTCCAAAATAAATAAATAACCTTTTTCAAAAAGTGAAATGAAAAACAACCAGCCCCCAGAATAAATAAACAAATCTAAACCATTTTGTCACGTTTAACAAATCCCTAATAAGTTATTAGGTTGCAATGTGTCAACCTAGGTACGATCAACTAATTGATTTTTAATGTCTGTAAAAGTGTAAATATACTGTAAGTAGTTTTCTCCTTAAGAACAATGGCACAACAAAGGCATGTTAAAAAAGTCTCATATTGAGAGAAATTTGTGTAAATAGTTGTAATGACCCTTGAATTGTCTCTATTGGGATTGCGGTAACATCATCCAATCACAGCCTCCTTGAAGATTTCTAAATACATGCCAGGTTACTTATTCTTTGCTGAATAAGCACAGTGGTTTTATTACTGCTTAGCTGTTATAAGAGGTTGGATTGTAAAACATCAATTTTATAATATATTTGCTTACAAATAGTTACATCCTGGAATGATGTAGTTTCATTTCTTAGTCCCCTAAAGACAGACTATGGGACATTATATAAATACATGTTAGAAAATCTGCCTTCAGAACATATTCAAACACACATCTGCATCATTATCTGCAAAATATAAGTAGACCTTGTGGAAATCCTGCTGCATTAAATTTTGCTACAAAGGGTATGAAAGGACATAAAAGGTTAAAGCTACCAAACTAAAAGATTGGATCGGCGTCTCTGGAGCAGTGTTATTTTAACTCTGTTTTATTTTTTGAAGGATAACTTGCAGATCTTGCTGAGAGAAATGTTTGAGAAGTCCATGGACACTAAAAGAAAATGACAGAAAAATGTAGACACAGTTTAAAGTCCTTAAGAAATTCAGAAAGAATTTTGCAAAAATATAGCCACTGCAACCCAATGAATAAACATGTATTAAAAGATGATCAATTTATGAAAACATTTTACAGACTCTCTGAGCAAAAGCCACACAGACAGACCAGAATGACAGTTTCTCTATCTTAAAGGCTGATGAAAGTTAAAAGCAGTGCATTTGTTTTTCATAACAAATTCAGAAAGTTGTAATATTTAGAATAACAGCCCTGGAAATCACACCATAAACTGTTCAGTAAGATTAAAACTGCATCAAAATGAATTTTCACAGTAACTTCTAAATGCATATGCTTTCAACTAAGGCTTTAAGATATCTCAATGTTAAAAATGTATTTGGTATACCAAGATATGAGTATCTGGTCACGTTTCACCACAAGTATTCAGATCTTGGATTGTACTGTCAGCACACAAGTTTTTATTTCAAAGACTATACATAAAATTCTGGGCATCTGGTAGGTTTTTAGGAAAACAATATTTATAGGAAAAATAAAGTTTTTAGTTATTTATGAATCATGAGAATTTTTTTCAATGGTCTATCTAGGGAAAATGTATTATACAGTTTTAAATTCCACATTGGGCTCTACATAGCTCTCCTAAATATCCAACAAATCATAATAGAGTTTCTGCTGTCACAATGTTTGAAAAAATAAAATATATTTTAGTTTCACTAAGATTCTGCACTGAAAATAAACCTGTTATTTCCTTCCAACTTATAATTTGATTTATTCATTTCCAGATAAAGTGTTGCAACTATACTTTTATGTAAGTGATTTTATGTAACATTTTCATCCTTTGATGGTTTGTACTTTGTGTCATTGAATATGCATGTATTTTCTCCCTTTTGATTGAATAAAAGCCAGGTGTGCCAGGGGGGATCCTAGTCCTATCCTAGCCCTTCCCTCCCAGTCCCTTCGTGCCAACCCTTAGAGGGAAGAGTGCCACTGGGATAGATCAGGTTTCAGGGCATTTTATTTTTTGTTGTGTCCAAAGAGCTAAGGGTGAGTAGGCAGTTGCTATGTCAAGTTCAGTGTTAGCAAGTTAACATTGGCAGGCAGACGTGAAAATTTCAGATGATCTCATCAGATAAGGAAAGATAAAGCTAGCAGCAGCTATCTCCTGGGATTTGGCACTCTGTACTTATGCACTTGAAGATTGCAACGGTAGGGTAGTTGTAACAATTAGGAAAATCTGAGTTACGATGCAATAATAAAAATCCCTCATATCTCTGTGTCTTAAACAACAGAGATGTGTTTCTCACTCATCTTACATGTGCGTGACATTTGGGGCCGGAAGTAGATGGCAGTATCAGAAACACTCAGAGTTATATAACCAGAGCTTTTAGCCACTTACTATGCATGCTGGTATACAAAATTGCTTCTATTTTATTAGGAATGTCATTCTGTACTTTAAGTGTCAGTATACATGAGAATGGACATAAAATGGTTAAAAAGATAGTTATTGTAGTCAGAAGCAGCATTTAATAATATCAACCATGAAGTACAAAGACATCTTTGATATTCTCCAGCAGAAATCATTTTGTTGGGGATTAAACTGAAAGTTAGTTTTTCTTCCAAAAGGAATTGTGATAAAATACAACATACTACCTCAGGATCTGTAAAAACAGAGGCAGTAGTCATAGGGTGCTAAGTTTGGGTGAGAAATCAGTAAAGCTCCACATATGCAGATGACAAGATCATTCCTGGCTAATAGGTAATTGACAGGAAGCATTTTGAAGACTTGAGTATAATAGGCAGTTATAATAAGGATTTGATGACATTTGGTTATTGTTATTGTAGGATTATTTAATTTTTTCTTCTTATATATTAGTATTTTTCAAGTATTCTAAAACAGAAATGTATTTTGAAACATGGAGAACAAACTGAGGGTTGCTGGAGGGGTTGTGGGAGGGGGAATGGGCTAAATGAGTAAGGGGCATTAAGGAATCTACTCCTGAAATCATTGTTGCACTATATGCTAATTTGGATGTAAATTTTAAAAAATAAAAATAAAATTGAAAAAATTAAAATTAAAAAAAAAGAAAGAAATGTATTTTGTAGGAAAAAAATGAAATAACCAGTTGATGAGTCCTCTTATTAACAATTGTAATGCCCCAATAGTTCATTTTTGCTTTTGTTTCTCTTGCCTCTGGAGACATGTCTAGTAAGAAGTTCCTATGGTTGAGGTCAACGAGATTGTTGCCTGTTTTTCCCTCTAGGATTTTGATGATTTCCTGTCTCACATTTAGGTCTTTCATCCATTTTGAATTTATTTTTGTGCATGGTGTAAGAAAGTGGTCCAGTTTTCCCAGAATTATCTCCTGAAGAAACTGACTTTTTTCCATTGGATACTCCTTCCTGCTTTCTCAAAGATTAGTTGGGCATTCATTTGTGGGTCTATTTCTGGGTTCTCTAGTCTATTCCACTGATCTATGTGTCTATTTTTGTGCCAGTACCATTCTGTCTTAATGATTTTATAGCTTTGTAATACAGCTTAAAAGTCCAGAATTGTGATGCCTCC
Source organism: Panthera onca (assembly GCF_046562875.1). NCBI lineage: Eukaryota > Metazoa > Chordata > Mammalia > Carnivora > Felidae > Panthera > Panthera onca. The sequence goes on along the minus strand of NC_138345.1, from coordinate 110,158,577 downwards.
AACTTTGGTTTTCTTTTTCAACATTACTTTGGCTATTCAGGGTCTTTTCTGGTTCCATACAAATTTTAGGATTGTTTGCTCTAGCTATGTGAATGCTGGTGCTATTTTGATGGGGATTGCATTGAATGTGTAGATTGCTTTGGTTTGTATAGACATTTTAACAATATTTCTTCTCCAAATCCATGAGAATGGTATGTTTTTCCATTTCTTTGGGTATTTTTTAATTTCCTTCATAAGTTTTCTATAGTTTTCAGCATACAGATCTTTTACCTCTTTGGCTAGGTATTTTATGGGTTTGGTGCAATTGTAAATGTGATTGATTCTTGATTTCTCTTTCTGATGGTTCATTATTGGTCTATAGAAATGCAACTGATTTCTGTACATTTTATGTATCAGAATTTATGTATCAGAATTTCTGTACAATTTATGTATCAGCTCTAGCCGTTTTTTGGTGGAGCATTTCAGGTTTTCCATGTAGAGTATCATGTCATCTATGAAGACTGAAAGTTTGACTTCCTCTTTGTCAATTTTTATGCTAGCTCATCAAGATAAAAATATTCTGCACAGCAAAGGAAACATTCAACAAAACTAAAGGGAAACCGGTGGAATGGGAAAAGATATTTGTACCTGACATACCAGATAAAGGATTAGTACCCAACATCTATAAAGAATTTGCCAAACTCAACACCCATAAGACAAATAATACAGTGAAGAAATGGGCAGAAGACATAGACTTTTTTTTTCCAAGGAAGACATCCAGATGGCTAACAGACACATGAAAAGATGATCAACACTACTCATCATCAGAGGCATACAAATTATAACGACAATGAGATAATACCTCACTCCTGTCAGAATGGCTAAAATCAACAACTCAGGAAACAATAGATGTAGGCGAGGATGCAGAGAAAGGGGAACACTTTTGCACTGTTGGTGAGAATGCAAACTGGTGCAGCCACTTTGGAAATAGCATGGAGGTTCCTCAAAAAATTAAAAATAAAACTACCCTATGACCCAGCAATTGCACTACCAGGTATTTATCTAAAGTATACAAAAATGCTGACTCAAGTGGACACATGCACCCCAACATTTATAGCAGTGCTATCAACAATAGCCAAATTATGGAAAGAGCTCAAATGTCCATTGATTGATGAATAAAGAATATGTGGTATAAATATACAATGGAATACTATTTGGTGATCGAAAAGAAGAAATCTTGCCACTTGCAACACCATGGATGGGGCTAGTGTATAATACTAAGCAAAATAAGTCAGTAAGAGAAAGACAAATATTATATGATTTCACTCATATGTGAAATTTAGGAAACATAGCAAATGAACATAGGGGAAGGGAAGGAAAAATAAGATAAAAAGAGAGAGGGAGGTAAACCATAAGAGACTCTTAAATATAGAGAACAGACTGAGGGTTGCTATAGGGGGAATGGGCTAAATGGGTGATGGACATTAAGGAGAGCACTTGTTGGGATGAACACTAGATGTTATATGTAAGTGATGAATCACTGGGTTCTACTCCTGAAACCAGTACTATGCTGTATGTTAACTAACTTGAATTTTAAAAAATAAAAAATAAAAGAGAAAACACTACATTAAAAAAGCAGCCCAAAATTGTTTTTTAATAAAAATAAAAATTTCAATGCATTTTAAGGATCTTGATATAAAGAAATAATTTAAATACATTATAGCATGGGGGAACAATGAATAGGGTCTATAGAATTTGGAGAGCATGCATGAGAGAATTCCTTTATGCAAACTACAAGTGTCCACAAAATCCTTGGTGGACTTGGAATAGAAGGTTGTGTCAGGTGGCTCAGCTGGTTGAGAGTTTGACTTCGGCTCAGGTCATGATCACATGGTTCGCGAGTTCAAGCTCTGCATCAGGACTCTGTGCTGACAGTTGGGAGCCTGGAGCCTGCTTCAGATTCTGTGTCTTCCCTCTCTCTCTGAGACCCCTCCCCTGCTTGTGCTCTGTCTCTCTCAAAAATAAATGAACATTAAAAAATTTAAAAAAAAAAAAAGGTTGTATCAGATCTCCACCATATATTATTTGTGGTAGACTATAAACATTTATGTTTCTATTAACAATGTAGAAAAATGTCAATAACCTCAATTCCATATAGTTGGGTCCATTATTATTTGCAATAATGATTTGTCGTCTTTGTAAAATCATAAAATAACAAACCCCATCCAGGTATTGTTATACATTGTGCTATGGATATTATTTCTGGAGCTTTTCTGGGCTCTGTTTTTTAAAACTACAGAAGTTATCACATTCGGGGTGTTGATCTCTAGTGTTTTCTGATTATAGTGGTGAGAAATGCACTCATAGACACTTTTCAGTGGATATATATACAGCTCGAAGGGTGGTTTGGCCCATAGATCACTGTATGACAAGGTTGGCCTTGGGAAGTTGACTGCCGATATCCCCTCTCTGAACTCTCCCTCTAGAATGAAGGCTGTTCACTGATAATGTTCTGTACCAGAGTTTTCTAATTTAAGTATTAAAAAAAAAAAAAAAAAAAAAAAAAAAGGAAATTTGGACCCAAATCTTAATTAGCCAAAGTCTAAAGCTCAGAATAGGATGACAAAGAGAAAGAGAATAATCCAGCACATGCCCCTAGGAAATGACAAATTTTCAAAGGGAAATTGCTGGAAGTCCATGAAAAGGTGGGACCCTAGTCATGAAGGCTCACAGTGTCAGCAAAGATTCCTTTGCTCCGGCTTAGCCTGAGAGCAGCAGAGTGGCCTCTCTGCAAGGGGCAGTGCAGCAGTAAAGACATCTGTAATTAAGTTGAGAGCTGACAATAAAGGTACTTGCTCTATTTTATAGGTACCACATGAACCTCAAAGATTCTTATGTGTTTTCTAGAGACAGGAGACTACTTCCTTCAATAATACAGGAGTCTGAATTTCCTAACTCCAGAGTAAGAGTTGAGATCTCAGCAATAGATTTTACTCAATACAAGCAACTGTGATTACTTTGTCTAAGAAGGGGCCATTTGTTTTGTCTCATTTTTAATTAAAATATATTTGACATATAACATTGTATAAACATAAGGTATACAACATGTTAATATTATTAATATTGTTACACTTATGTATTATATGATTGTCATTATAGCAATAATTAGCACCTCTATCATGTTATATAATTATCTTAAAAAATAAAGGAAAATGAGGTTACTACCCTCAAACCACTTTTGACATTCTGCTTCCAAAGTTGCTTTTCCTGAATTTAGAACACTAAACTGTTAGACCCTTATCTCTTAAGATTCTTTCCAGTATAACTCTCATTTCTTATTGTTATTTTTCATTTAACTTTTCTTGCATATTATTACCACCACCACCATCCCTGATTAATACAGAAAACCCTAAATAAAGCTAGATATTTCAGTAGACAAAAAAAAAAAAAAAAGTGGTATTCCTAACACACTTTATTTCAGAGTAAAATTTACTTCCTTTTTTATTATATGGATATTCACTCATTCATTTATTCATGTAAAAATATTTCCTGAGTACTTCTATGTATTGGGCATGCTGTTTGGTGCTGGGTATATAGCTGTAAACAAATCAGCCATGTTCCTCCCTTTCGTGGAGGAAAAGAAGTAATGGTTAAATAGTAAATTTTAAATATATTGTTTCTTTGAAGGAAAAGAGGATGAAATCATGGGAAAGAAAAAGAAAGAAGATCTATTTTAGAACAAGAGATGGCATCCATGGATATCTGAGGCACCACTGATATGAAGTAAGAGGAGGAAAAATGTGTAAGTAGAAGGAAGAGCCATGAGGCAGAAAAGAGCTTGTCATGTTGCAGAACTTAGCAGAGGCCAGTGTGACTGAAAAATAGTGAATAATGGGCACAGTGACATGAGATGTAGTTGGAGAGGAGGCAAAGCCCGAATTTTGCAGGGCTTTGCAAATCATGCTAAGTATTTTGGTCTTCATTCTAAGCACAGTGGGCAGCTTTTCAAGGATTTTTAGTAGAGAGAGGTGATGTGATTAGAGAGAGGTTCCTAACTGACCATTCTGGTTGCGATGAGAAGAATGGAAATGAGGAAGATGAAGAAGGCAAGTTGGCCTTCTAACAGTGCAAATTGTAACACAGATGGTGGTCTAATCAGGAGGTGATAATGGTGTGGACTAGGATAGTGGTCAGGAAGAGAGAAATATATAGTTTGGAGATAAAGTTAATCAGAGTTGGTAAAAGTCTTAGTATCAGAGTTGGGCATGTGGATTGGGAAGAAGATGATGTCCATTTTTTCACTTGGCTAATAACCCATAGTGCCATTCACTGGGAAAGGTGGATTTGGATAGGAATTGGAGTACTTGGGAGTAGGGCAAAGAAGATTTGGTTTGGACATGTTACAATTAACTTTAAGTTTAAGAACTTTATGAAATTTAGCATTCAAATATCAGGATGACATTTAGACGTACTAGTTCAGAGCTGAAACAAGATTTCTGACTACAGGGGCACCTGGCTGGCTCAGTCAGTAAAGCATGTGACTCTTAAACTCAGGGTTGTGGGTTTGAGCCCCACTCCCTCACGGGGTGTGGAGAGACTTAAAAATAAAATCTTTAGAAACAGAAGACTTCTGCCTAGAGGTCTAAATCTGAGAGCCTTGACACAAAGAGATATTTACAGCAATCACTTAAAGGATCCAGAGGGAGGAAAAAAGGAGTAAATGTGCAATGTCAACAGTTGATATGCAAACAGATCTGAATTCCCAGGGAGACAGAATGCAATTTGGGGGTCTGTTATAATTCATTTCAATATAATTCTTATAAATTAAGCCAAAAAAATTGGAATAAAACAGGGAATCATCAACTGCTGACCTTGGCTCAAAGGTTTATTTAATCACAATACTTCTTTTGCCATGAATGTCAATGTCATTAACAAAATTCCAAAAGATTTTCTAGGAATCAGTGTGTTGAAGAAGCAACTTGATTAGCTGACCCCACTGGGGAATAAGTGATAATTTACCTGGATAACTGCTCCAAATTGATGATTACTTTCTTGTGCATTGTTTAATAAGCTGTTAAATTAAAATTTCCTTTGCAGATTAAGAGCGGTTAGCTCTGTTTTGTAGCTCTAGAAGGTTATTAGCTGTGGGAAAGATTTTATTTTTAGATTAGAAGCAAATCAGATATTGTAGGAGAATTCATCAGGCCAAAAGATTTTTTGAAAGAAGTGAAAGCATTATGGTTGAGTATAAACATTACTATTATGTTAATTACTGTCTTCAATATTTAATGTCCATAAAAACCTTTCCAAGTTTCTCAAGGACACTTCCAGACAGAGCTGTATATTTTTGAGGAAATATTAGAAAAACTCCCTCTACATTTGTCATATTGAAATCCAATTATGCACATAGAAAAGACAAAGAAACAAAATAAATTGAAAAACAACATGTTTAATAAAGTATACATATTACAAATAGGCTTAAACATCGCATACTGCTTAAAGCTTTCACTTTTTTCTTAGAAATTTGAAGAAAAGCATGCAGTGAAAGTTTAAAACAAAAAAGTTGGAGTCTTAAAAATAGATTCTAACTCATGAAATATAAAATCAGCATTATCTTAATTGATAAAATTCGTATAACATCACCTTCTCTTATATAATACATATTCTACCTAATTGCCACCAAACATAGGACTACTATGTGATGGGCATTTAGGTATTGTAAATAGTCTCAAGCTATATCTCTGTAAAAATCCAAAACTGAAAAGAATAAATCAGAATATGTAAGTGTTAGCAAAGTTCTTTTTAAAGTAATAAATGTGGGTGGAGTGTTCCAGTCAAATCTATGTCTTGAAATGGCTTGTTTTGTTTTGCTTTGTTTTGAAGACAATGGAAGCTTAGCAAAGTGACAAATTAAGACAATTCAGTTTGCAGACCTTTAGGCTTTACAAAGGAACTGGAGAAAGAGACAGATTTTCATTTGACAAATGCCATTTTGATTTTACAAACAAGGTGAAATGCCAAAGACACACTGAGTATCATACCCTAGAAAAGTCAGATCTCAGACACTATACCTAGGCTTAAACAAACACCTGGCCAAAAGTCTAAGCATAAAAGATAAATGTGCCAAAGTCCTGGGTCCTTCTTAGCTCTCACCTGGCCTGTTACAACAGCTTCATAAGGAGCTTTTCATTTTCCCTAAGAAGTAGGCTTTTTTGAGAATTTACCCCTGCTCACGTGTCTTGAACTTTCTGATCCTGCTCTTTTGTTTCATCAGGTAGCTCAGCAAGGAATGATCATGTCCTAAATCTTTACTTGCTGATGTCTTGTTCAGCCTTCAAAGCTCTGCACAGAGAATAAGTGTCCCATATTCCTCACTATTTAAAACAATTTTCCTGGTGCTTTCATGTACATGACTACCATCGACAGCAGCAGCAGGTGTTGGACACCTACCTTGTGCCCAGCACTTTGCTAGCTACAAATGTTAAATGCTTTTTCTAATTGACAAAAAACTTTGCAAAGAAGATATTATAATCCTCATGTCATAGGAAAAGAACACAGAGTCATGAGGTTATAAATCATATTTAGAGAACTCTAACTTTATGCCCAAAGTTATTTGGTTAGTATAGAGTGGAGAAATACTTGGAACAGGCCTGCCTCCAAATCCCAGCTTTTTCCCTTTGTAATGAGCCTGGGCTGTCTTTGTATGGGATTATAAATTCCCTCCAGGCAGAAATCAAGCTTCATTTGTCTCTTTATTCTCTAGTATTTAGTATAGCCTTTAGCCTTGCACAGAGCAGAGTGTCAATAAAAAGTGGTTGAATGAAAAAGTTTTTTCATCCTTTCTACTAATTAACATGGTAAACTATCAAATACTCACCCAGGATAGGCAATATGGTAAGAGATGCAAAGTACTTTAATAGCAGTTTATTTGTCCATAACTGGGCATTTGAAATCCTTGGAGGAATAACTTTTGGAGGTAACTAATTATCAAGAATTACATGTGGCTCTGTTAGCTAGTTTATAGCTGGATGAGATCTTTTAGCTGATAGGAAGAATGTATAACAGTGACGTTGCATTCTGGGCTGTTGGATAAGTACAATTATGATTGCTAAAAGTAGATTGGGGATGAGACTGGAAGTCCAACACTCTAATCATGAGTCTGGTTCTCCTGGCAACCAACCCCCCATCCTCAGGTGAGGTCCAAAAGTCACCTCATTACCAAGACCCTTTTATCACTCTCATCACTTAGTAAACTCCAAGGGTTTTAGGAGCTCGGTGCCAAAAACAGGATGAAGACCAAAGACATATTTCTTATTATAAAGCACAGCGTCACATATGCTAAGACATACTTTGAGCATAATGTTCAGCATAGAGTATCAAAAAATAGATCAGTCTCCCCTCTGTTATGTAACATCCCAAACCAGTTAATCATGTGTTGTTGAATATACAAAACAGAAAGCAGTTTATTTGAAAACCACAGAAAGAAGCAGCGCATGCTGCATTAAATTTAATTTCCCATGCATTCTTCAGCTTCACAGTTATTTATAGATCTTTTCCAAGAATAATTTATAGTTAAAGTGGATAAAGTTTAAAGCTATGTAAAGTTGCTTTTAGTATGTTTTACTGTGAGGTTGGTTTTTTTCCCCGCATCTATTTAAGTAAAAAAAAAAAAAAAAAAAAAAAAAATGTATATGACTAAAAATAATGCAGCATTTGGATGGGAAACTGTGATCCTCACTATTAAGGACCCCAGAAATACTTTTATACTTTTACAACAAATTATGTTTTTGCATGTATTACCATAATCATGTTCAGAATCAATGCCAATATGTAGTGATGATCAAAGAAAGAAAGAATCTGCCTTCTAAAAAAAAATGTCCCCCAATCCATCAAGATTTGGGTAAGCAGCTCAGATAGAAAAATCCTCTGATGGGAAAGGATGATCAAAAACTAATCTCTCCTCCCCCTTAAGAACATTGTTGTTGTTGTTGCTGTTGTTGTTTGGTTCCTTCAGCTGGACTGCAATCTGCCTGGCAAGGCAGGAACTAGGGAGACTACATATAATTTCCAGAGTGTTCTCTCTGACATGACCTTGCTCTTTTTGACCTGAGTAAGAATAACCTTATGTGAAAAAGAGTTTTGCAATTAAACTCTAAACAAACAAACAAAAAAATAGATCTGGCATAAAAGCTACCATATTTCCAAATCTGTAAGTGAAAGATGAGAAGCAAATAATATAACAACAACAAAAAATGACTTTTACAAAACCCCTTACCCTAACAAACCACCTTCTATTGTGTCAATACAACTTTGCAAGAGCCATTGCTGATGTTTTCTCCTCCTCAGCCTCTGGTCTCCGTAAGATTTTTTGGTTTGACCTGTACTCTCTCTCCAGTCTCATCTTGAGGAATGCTTCTTGTTCTCTTTTGGTGTCATAAGCCATCTTGCTCCAAGGCCATGGAAAGAAATATCTGGTATCATCTTTCTTCTCTTTCCATCATATACTCTGGCCTAGTTTATTTGGCTATGAGGCCAAATGCCCAATCCCTTAGGGAGACATTTCTCCCTCACCCAAACCTAAGCCTAACTCCCTCTGCAGGACTTTCATAACCCATACACCTTTATATATTTACTGGTAGAATATTTAGTTAATGCATTTTTCCTTCATTAAACTGTATAATACATGAAGAATATAACCATGTCTATTTTCCCATCATTGTATCTATAAAACCTAGCAAATGTATGTTAAATAAATGGTTGAATGGATGATTCGGTAGATGGATGGGTGGAGGGATGGATAAATAAAAGAGGGATGGATGAGCTGTCTCCCAGTGGATATGTTCTCTAATCTCAGATATGTGAGGGTACCCTAATACTGTAGAACAAATTATCCAATAGAAATGTGAGTCATATATATCATCTTAAACTTTTTCAAAGCCACATTAAAAAAATAACAAGTGAAAATTTAATGTTATGTTTAACTAAACATTATCAGGAGATTATAATTTAATCATGTAATCAATGTAGAATATTTTAATGAGATATATTACTTTTTTTTTTCCATACTACGTGTTCAAAATCCTAGGTGTCGTTTACAGTGCCAGCACATCTCAATCTGGACTAGGAGCATTTCAAGTTCTCAATAGCCATGTGACTTTGCAAAATCTGGAGAGCTAGTAAAGTAGATCTGCCAGAAGTTTGTGTGTGTGAAGAAATATTTTGGAGTGAAAGGTATTTACCTTAGGCAAGAACGTTGAAAATACACTTTTGTTCAAGGTCATTGGGTGAAACAGAAGGAAAGATTTGAAAATAGATTGTATTTTTCTGTTCAGCCTGCTATAACAGAAATATCATAGACTGGTGGCTTGTAAACAACTAAATTTATTTCTCATAGTTCTAGAGTGGGAAGTCCAAGATCAAGGCTCTGGTAGATTCAGTGTCTAGTGGGTTTACAGATGGGCTTTCTCATTACAATCTCACAGGGCAGAACAGGCAAAGTAGCTCTGTGGGGTCTTATAAATTCCCTAATCTCATTCATGAAGCCTCCATCTCATGACTCAAGAACCTCCCAAAGGCCCTACCTCCTAACACCATCACATCGAACTTTCTTTCAAAATAAAATTTTGCAGGGAGACAAATATTTAGTCTACAGCCAGATGAATACTTTTGCTAATTTTATTGTCTGGTCCTGACCTTCCCATCTTTTCTTATAAGGTACTCAGAATGAGAGGCTTTCACACAAAATAAAATCATTTCCCACGAAAATCTCTGCAAGATAAAGAGAACACATAGCAGTTGAAAGAGGACCACACGAGTAGGGGTAAAATAGAAGGGGACTGTGGTGGCTTAGGAAGGGGACCAAAAAGGAAACCGGCAGCTGTGACAGCACAGACAAGGAACAAAAGGGAAGGAGGAAAACAAGGTGGCATCATTATGGTGGCCCAGAAGACCATGTCACTGAATTGATACAAGACTCCCTGTGAGTGTCCTACCTAAAACAGTTTAGAGAAGTGTGAGATGTGGTGAGAGGACCCAAATTTTTCTTGCTAGAGCCTAAATTAGACATACTATTTGTCAGTATTATTTTCCTGCTAAGATAATGGGCTAGGTGAGAAGTGTGATATTTAGAAAATCTATTTGAAAGCCAGCCAAACGTATTTCAATATTTGATTTAATAGCTGCTGTTTCACTAGATACACTGTGCCTGGATTCTCATCTGTAGAAGAGAGAGAACTATACCTAAATGAATGGTCCAGTGAGTGTTAGATGAGATAATGCCATGTTTCCTCAAATATATTATATTCATGCTGGTCACCATCCTGGTCTATCTGGGACTGTCTCAATTTTAGCACTGAAAATCCCCTAGTCGTGGGTAAGTTAAGATGTTTAGTTAACCTCACGTATATTTGAGAGGGTTTTTATGGGAATCTTTTCAATTTTAATAATTATATATTTATAATAATTTTTATTTTAAAATGTTTCAATGTTTAAAATGTTCATGTTTTACACATGAAGTATGATAGTTATTATGTAAGTTAGAGTTGAATGGGTAGGCCTATGAGAATCCAATTTAGGCAGATAGAACAAATTACAGGCATAGTGTTTGAGCATACCTGTGAATATTTCAAACCTTCAAAAACAAAATTCAGAAAAGCTCTTCAGAAGTGTTAATAATAGATGTGATTTGTACCATTAGAGAAGGTTTTTATATACTCAACTTCCATGAACATTGTTGAGGGTTGTTTGTTTTTGTTTTCGCTTTATTTTGCTTTTAAAAAATAGGCAAAATGTTAGTTCTGGTGGCAAAAATTTTGATGGTAGATGAATGAAGTTTGGGAAGCATTGAGAAAATGTATATATAAAGCATTTTTTTCAAAAGGCCTAGCATATAGTGGTGTTCCCAAAATGTTTTGTTTTGTAATTTTCTTCCTTTTTATTTGTTGTTGTTAAGAGAATTTAGTATAAAAGACATTGGAATTAGACAAATCAAAGTTTGAGTCTTAGCATTGACAATGACCGACTGGTAGACTTTATCCATGTTATGTATTATTTTCACATCTCTATATAATAGAGAATGGAATGCACTTCAAAATATCATAAGCATTTTTAATATTGTCAGGATATTGCTAAGATGTCTGTTCTTCCCAAATTTATCACTGAATCTATAGACTCAATGCAATCCCAGTCAAAATCCCGGCAAAAAGTCCCAGCTTACAAGTAATTTTAAGGACGTATAGTGCTTTGGACCAGAGAGTATGAGTTTCTGTGATAGAAATAACATTCTCAAGAATAGTGACTTAATGTGTTTATTTTTCATTCATATAAAATAAATCTATGGATATGCTTTCCAGGGAAATATGAAAACTTCCCAGTTTTAGGGAGGACACAGGCTCCTTTTATCTTTTTGCTCTACAAAATGTGGCTTGCATATTAAAATTCAGTTCATAGCCCAAGGGAGCTTCTAGAGCTCCAGACATTACATTTGCATTCCAGGAAGCTATAATAATCAAAACAGTGTAGTGTAGGCAAAAGAATAGGTAAATAGACCAATGGAAGAGACTAGAGTGTACAGAAATGGACCCACATAAGTATAGTCAACTGGTCTTTGCAAAGGAGCAAAGGCAATACAATGAAACAAAGATAATTTTTGCATAAATGGTGGTGGAACAAATGGACAGCCACATGCAAAAAAAAAAAATGAAGTGAGGCACAGACTTTTCACGCTTCACAAAAATCAATTCAAAATGGATCACAGACCTAAATATAAAATATAAAACTATCAAACTCCAAGAAAATAACATAGGAGTATCTAATGAAACTTTAGATACAGAAACAAAGGCATGATCCATTAAAAAAAAAAAAAAAAAAAAAAAAAAAAAAGCTAGACTCACCAAAATTGAAACTTCAGCCCTGGAAAGACACCATCAAGAGAATGGGAAGACAAGCCACACACTAGGAGAAAATATTTACAAAAGACACGTCTGATAAAAGACTATTACCCAACATATACAAAAGATTTTTGACACTCAGCAATAAGAACACAAACAACTCAATTTTAAAATGGGCTAAATAAGTTAACAGACACCTCACCAAAGAAGATATACAGATGGCAAATAAGCATATGAAAGGATGTTCCAAGTACATACAATCAGGGAAATGCAAATTAAAACAACAATAAGATACCACTACATGACTAGAATGGCCAAAATCCAGAACATTAACCCCACCAAATGCTGGTGACGAGGTAGAGCAACAGAAGTCTCATACATTGCTAGAAAGACAGTTTGGCATTTTCTTACAAAACTTAACATAACCTTATCATATAATCTAGAAATCATACTCCTTAATATTTACACCCCCCCCCCAAAAAAAAAACCCTGAAAATGTACGTGTGCACAAAAATCTGTGCAAGCTGTTTATAGCGGCTGTGTTCATATTTGCCAAAACTTGGAAGCAACCAAGATGCCGCAGTAGGGGAATGGGTAGATAATCGGTGGTACATCCAGGCAATGAAATATTATTTAGTGCTAAAGAGAAATGACCTATGTTCTAAGCCAGGAAAAGACATGGAAGAACTTTAAATGCATATTACAAAGTGAAAGAAGCCAGTTTGAAACGACCATATACTATATGATTCTAACTGTAGAACATTCTGAAAAAGGCAAAACTGTGGAGATAGTAAAAATATCAGTGGTTTCCAAGGGTGGGGAGGGGAAGATATACATAAGTGGAGCACAGAAGAGCTTTAGGGTAGTGGAAATACTCTGTATGATACTCTAATGGACATTATACACTTGTCCAAATTCATGGAATGTACAACACCAACCATAAGCCTTAATGTAAACTATGAACTTTGGGTAACTTTGATGTCACTGTAAGTTCAGCTGTAACAAACGTACCACTCTGATGAACCATGTTGTTGATGGAGGAGTCTATGCATGTGCAGGGACAGAAAGTACAGGAGAAATCTCTACTGTCCTCTCAATTTTGCTCTGAACCTAAAAGAGCTTTAAAAATAGTCTTTTCTTTTAAAAAAAAATAACCTTGAGGATTCAATGTGACAATTGCTATAAAGCAAAATGTCTATACAGACTAGGCACTTGGTAAATTTAGTCCCTTTTCCCTGAATCTTCATTAAACAGAAGAATCTGTGTGTACTTAAGTTTTCTTCATACTCTGATCCAGGGAAAATATCACACCATTTTAATTTTCACCTGACTATCTTCAAGCATTCGTTCAGGTATAGTAGCAAATAGAACTGTTGGAATAAATCTAAACCAAACAACTCAAACATGTGATGTAAATCCCAATACAATTATGGCAGGTATTAGCTTGGAAAAAAACTAATATATTCTAGTTGCTGGGATAAAAACATATGTTTATATGTCTTGGGACAATAACATGCTTTCCCAGTAATTCTAGAAAAGCTACATTTTCTGAACTTTCATCTTTTAAAAATCTTTTTACATATAAAAATACACTCTCATAATTGCCTTTCTGAGAAAAGAAGGAAAAGATGGAAGAAAAGCAAAAAGGAGGAGGAAGAGGAAGAAGATGAAAAGAAAATATTTACTGAGTACCTTCTTTATAACAGGCACTGTGTTAAAACCTGATATGAAGCATTTGAGCTGCAATGACTTTGTAAAATTTAAATTTATATAAAATCAAGGATATTAGTATGTATCTGCTCTTAGAACAACAAAAAATGTTCCAAAACCCTTACAACAAGCAAACTCTTCTAGTTCTAAATATTTTTTAAAAGTATTTTTACCCTTATTCCCAAAGGTCTGTTATTTTTAACTTTCCAGTACTAACACTCTTTTTAAAATATTTCTCTTCATTAGAATTATACACTTCGAGAGAAATGTTAAAACCACTGCCGATGATGCAGTTAAAAGGAAAAGAAGAAATTTCATGCATTTGAAATCCCAAAATAAACATTTAGGTTCACAGCTGCATACTTCTATCATTAAATATCAAGATAAAAATCTCATGGTTCTATTTCAGTAGGCTATGCCTTTCCCGAGAAAAAATTTTGAATCCCTTGGCCAGACTCCAAAACTGGGCAGAATTAAACTCTAATAACCTAAGATTTCTATCACAAGCAATGTATTAAGTCATCTTCTATGCATTTAGAGTGGTACTGGCTATGTAACACCTATGGGAGATTGAAAATAGTTACTCCAATAATTTTCCTATAGTATTTAATCCTCTCAAAGAATACCAGCTGAGAAAGGCTATTAGTTCTTTCCCTAATAAATATGTTCAAAACCATGTTGCCAGTAAATAAGAGATGTGAATGAGTAAAAATGGATGTCAATTAATATGGAGAATTCATATAAACAGAGAAGATAGAAATCTAAAATATTTGTGTACAATTGGAAGCTCTCTTTTCAACCAAACGGCACTGAATCATAAAAGAAAAAATACAAATGAAGATTGCTCAGAAAGAAATTTCAGTGGCTTTTAGAAAAAAAATACTAGTATGTATGGTTATATTGCTGGATATTTTTCCTTTCTTTAATTTAAAAAAGAAAATTTAATGTTTTTTATTTTACTTTTGAGAGAGACACAGAGCGTGAGTGGGGGAAGGGGCAGAGAGAGAGGGAGACCCAGAATCCGAAGCAGGCTCCAGGCTCCAAGCTGTCAGCACAGAGCCCAACGCAGGGCTCAAACTCATGAACTGTGAGGTCCTGACCTGGAGCCAAAGTCAGACGCTTAACTGACTGAGCCACCCAGGCGTCCCCAGATATTTTACTTTCTTAAAGCAATCCTCAATAATAGTGAAACTAAATAACATTTGAAAAGCAATAATGAACAAGGAACAATATAGCAATCAAATATCAGTTTCAGTATATGGGTGACCAAAGAGAGAGAAAAAGACAAGGGTAAAAATACCCTCCACAAATTCCTAAATATCTGCACTCTGATTCCCACCCATTGTCCATTCTATTGGAAAAAGTTGTCACCCACCTAAGCATCAAGTTCATCAAAGGGTAGTCTAACTCTACATTGAGTGTAATATTCTATGCACACTTCCCCTACCCAGAATCATCCCTCAGAAACCTCATCCCAGTGATCTGCTACACTTGACTCAGCATAAGATCAATGTCCAAATCCCAACTACGTCTGTTATTGGAGAAAGGACATCAGCGATTTACTGAAAAGAAACAAAATTGAGAAGAGAACTTAAGATGTTCTGTGTTCTATGAACAAAGGCATGACACTTATAAAAGTGCATGAAAATATAGTCCTGTGAAATTAAATTCAGAGATTGTTTAGTAGGGTGAGGACAAACAGCCAGATACTTATTGAATGGATGAAAAAGGGGATGTGACTATCTTCTCTTGAAACCAATTATACATACATGGTAGACAGACTGGTAGTTTTCCTGAAAATCTGTTCTTGCCTCCTGCAGCCAAGAATACTCTATCCAGCAAGGCTTTCATTCAGAGCACAACGAGAGATAGAGTTTCCCATACAAGCAAAAGTTAAAGGAATTCATGACCACTAACCCAGCCCTACAAGAAATATTAAAGGGGACTCTTTGAGTGAATCAAGGGATTCACAAAATAAAAGAATGTGATGTATGGACACCATACACCTAAAACATGTTGGGGGAACGAGTAAAAATTTAGCACCTTTAGTACAAATTCAAATGTTTAAGAAAAAAATTTAAATATTTATTTTTGAGAGAGAGACAGAGTGCAAGCAGGGGAGGGGCAGAGAGAGGGAGACAGAGAATATGAAGCAGGCTCCAGGCTCTGAGCTGTCAGCACAGAGCCCAACATGAGGCTTGAATCCAAGAACCATGAGATCATGACCTGAGCTAAAGTTGGACACTTAACCAACTGAGCCACCCAGGAGCCCCAGTACAAGTTCAAACTTAAGTTTGAACAACTTAATACAGATCGCTATATGCATAAGATGTTATATAAACCTAATGGTAACTACACATCAAAAACCTGCAATAGTTATGAAAAAAATGAAGAGAAAGGAATGTAAGTACATTACTAAAGAAAGCCAGCAAGCCATCAGAGAAGAGAGGTAGAGAAGAAAGGAACAGAGAAGAACTACAAAAACAACCACAAAACAAGTAATAAAATGTGTATAAGTATATTCCTATCAATAATTACTTTGAATATAAATTGACCAAATGCTCCAGTCAAAAGATTTAGGGTGATGGAATGGATAAAAAAAGCAAGACCAATCTGTAAGCTGCCTGCAAGAGACTCATTTCAGACCTAAAGACACATGCAGATTGAAAGTGAAGGAATGGAAAAGCATTTATCATGCAAATGGAAGTGAAAAGTAAGCCATGGTAGCAATATTTATATCAGAAAAAAAATAGACTATAAAACAAAAACTGTAACAAGAGACACAGAAGGATACTACATAATCATAAAGAGAACAATCCAATAAGAAGATATAACAATTGTTGATATTTATACACCGACATGGGAGCACCCAAACACATAAAGCAGATAATAGTAATATAGATATATATATTTGCCAACACAAATTTTATATCACATTTTAACTTAATTTTTGTCCAAACATTGTAAGTATAGATCAACTTCATTATTAAAACATGATATAGATCAACTTCATTATTAAAACATGATGACCATATAAATGAATTGTCAAAGCTAATCCTAATGGTCAAAGCAGCCAACCAATTCAGATCTACTTTTTCTATAAAATGCCTTACTTACTATCTGATACAATGAATGATTTAATATGACTTCTTACAACATCTATCCACCAAGTGATTGTAATATCAGAGTCATTTTGTTTCTGTATTGTCTGATGATTCTCCTCATTATGAGACATAACTTCCTGTTTCTTTGGAAGTTTGTAAATTTTTTATTGGATTCTAGACATTGTGAATATTATGTTGGGTGCTGGCTTTTATTTTGTTTGGGCAAAGTTTAAGTTATAGTTTTTGTTTTTCTAGGACACAATTAAGTTACTCGGAAGCAGTTTGATCATTTCAGGACATGCTTATAAGCTTTGTTAGTCATTCCCAGTCTTTAGTCCAGGGATAATTTGGCCTCACTACCTTTGTATGAGGCAATACACTTCTGAGGACTCTATTCAATATCCTGTGTGGTAGAAGGCGCTGTTTGGAGACCCCCTCTACTTGTCCTATGGCCTCAAAACTCAATCCAGGCAATAAGATAGGGCAATTCTATTGTACATTTGTTTCCTCTTCTGAAGGAAATCGCTCTCACTGTCCTGCACTATCTTTTGTCCAATGTATGAGAACCATTGCTTCAAAAATTGTTTTTTGCTGATGGTGGTGTTTAAGGAGGGGTAGGGAGATCTGCTTAGTCTCTCATCACCAAACATGGAAATATCACTTCCCTACTCTTGAATATATCTTAACACAGAAAATCTCAACACAGGCCAAACACTGCTTCTAACTTCACATGACATTCTTAGCAAAATTTATATAAGATCGGGTAAGACATGAGATCTCACCCAGGGTTAATATTAACATACCAAGGCTTTATGTTTTCTAATACTGCAAATTTTCTCCATTTTTTGGCACCCTGAAGGTTTTATTCTTGACAGTAATGTACCATATAAGTATTTTGCATATTTAAATAGTTTAAGTAGTGTTCTGTATCATTCAGAATCCAATCAGAAGAAAAAATACCACTCAGTAATTTGAAGAACTACAATATGAGAAAAGAAATGTTAACTATTTACAGGAAATTAGCTACTAAAAATGAAAGAGAATTTTAAAGAATGCTGTAGGACTGAGGGAGAGTACCAAAGGAAGGAATAAATGTGAAAAGAGGTCCCTTTCCCAAAGCTGAGATTCAAAGCTCTTTGGAGAAGAGAAAGCTTCAGCCTGCTGGATGGAGATAAAGTTAGGGTTATCAATGGTCAGAGTCGGTCCATGTCCACAAGGCCAGTTTTGAGAGACTGGCTCACTTGAAGGTGAGCCTTCGTGTGCCCTCCATCTGCTGGCTGCAGCACTGCAGGAGTAGGCTGAGAATCATTGTACCTGAAGCTACAAGACAAGCCCTTTTCTCCTGTAGTCTTACTCCACAACTCTCTACTGGCAGAAAAGAAATGTTTAAAAGATTGAGCTCTAGGATCACAAACAGCCTCATCAATATTGAATATGGAGTTAAGAAGCAATAAACTGATAACTGACCTGTACTCTTTTTTCTTTCTTTCTTTCTTTCTCTTTGTGTCCCAGTTGGATAAGTGTGATTATGGAGTGAGGTAGGAAATAAGAACCAATATGAGTCATTTAACTACAAACCATTCTCGGGCTGATCAATTTTAATATGAAAGTCAAAGTTATCAAAATTAATGTGTTTGGAACAAACTGTGTCTGGATGCCCCCAGAGAAAGTGTTTGTGCACATTCAGGATAAAACTTCTCTGTCTATGATATAGCTTGTGCCTACTTCTCTGCACCGCTGTTCCTCCCTGCTCCAGCAATATCAAACTATTCTGTCGTTTTTCACCTCTGTAAACTTAATGACAGTGTCTTCTCTATATAGAATTCTCTTTTTCCTCCATATTATGGCAAGTATTATCTTAACTAAAAGGCCCTTCCCTGACTTACTTAACTGGACTGAATTAAATGCCTCTCATTGGTGCTTTCATAAGATTATCTGTTTATCTCCATCAGCACTCATCAACTAGTCATTTTCATTTCACTATTTATTGTTGATCACATGGGCTGTGGTTATTAATCCATTTATGTCAAGGATGTGACAGAAATATGATTTTATGTCATAAGAAAATAAATAATGAATAAAGGAGACAAATATAGTTATCCAGGAAAGATGTTATAGGATTTTTGAGGAAGAGCATTGTAAAAAAAATAATCAAGCAGAGATGTAAAATATGTGTTCTATAAGATTTTGTGATAAATTAGATAGGGAGGTATAAAAGAGAAATAAGGCAGAAATGCTTATATCCTTTCAATGTTTTAACTTAGGTAAATGGATAGGAGTAATATTGTTAGAGCTAGTGTATGCAGGAGTAAGGACAGATTTGAGAGCCTGGGTAATACCGGCATATATTGGCAGTATATAGCTGTTTAAAACAAATAAAAAACCATTGGCTTAAAATAAGAATTCTTTTTATGTAAAGGACCAGATAGTAACTATTTTAACTGTGGGTCATAAGTCTCTGTCACATTATTCAACTCTACTGTTGTGGCACAAAAGAACCAGAAGGAAACGAATGAATGAGCAGTCAGCTGGATTTAGTCTACGAGCTCTACTTTGCCATCCCATGTAGCTGTGGTCATTCTAACTCAACCAGGGTGGAGACTGCCAAATGGCCTATTCACAGGCCTGGAAGTTGGTTCTTGCTTTTGTTTTCAGCACCTGTTATTCCCCCATGTGTCCTTTCTTCCGCCAATAGGCTAAAAAGGTTTTCTTACAAAGTAATATTCCCAAGACAGTGAAAATGTTAACTGCAAGGCCTCTTATGGCCGAGTCCCATAGTTGCACACCATAATTTCTACCATGTTTTATTTGTCAACATGAATCTCAAGGTCAGCCCAGATTCAAGGGACAGGGGAAATAGATTCAGTCTCCTGATGGGAGGAGCTAAATAAAAAACATGATGGCCATTGTCTTCAATCTACCATAGGGAGGCATAGGATTTGGAATATAGGAGAAAGCTGAAATTATAAATATATTTTGTAGTTATCAGCACATATGTTATAACTGAAATTATGAGAATGAATATTTATTGAGAAAACTAAATGTACCTACACACATATATCTATTTATTATCATAACATTTATTATATACTATTTTATATATAAATATAAAACCACAGATATCATAATGAACTATTCTTTAAATACCAACATGGATAGAATATTATATCAATACTGAATGAAAAAAGAAAATTTCAAAATTGTATGCAAATACATTAAATCTATATATTGCTTTTTGGATGGTTAATAATAATGATGGTTAACAAATATTGCTCCTACATGTCAGCCCCCCTTCTAAGCACAATTTATATACTAAGTATATAATTATTATAAGAAACTTTTGAGATTGGTACACTAGTACAATAATCCTTTTTAATATATCATAAACTTGATCCTGTGAAAGGGGAAATAAAATGAAGTCACTTATGTCAAGAGATTTTAAAATGGAGCTAGGAGGTCATTAAGGTAGGCCCCATGCATGTCCTTACTGGATGGAACAATAAATTTGTGAACTGGACCAGACCTAAAATATTCCAAGGACACTGACAACACCTACAACTTGCTACAGTAATGGACTTTTGCTTAGTGACAGACTTAGCAACCAGTTATGTTTAGCCAAGTTTTAGGCAACCAAAACCAATCAAAATTCTTTGTAAACAACAAATACAAGCCTTCTCTTTTTGTGTTGAAAAATCCCTGACTTTTGTTCCCTAGTAAGACCACAGTTTAGGTTGCTGCCCAAATTGGTGCCAACCAAATTGCAATTCTAAGACCCCAAATAAATGATTTTTTTTTCTTACTTCGGTTCTCTTTACCCAGTCAACAATCCAAAGATAGATCTGGTAACTCTTCCAAGGTCACACAGTTAAGTACAAAGCTAGGATTTAAACTCCATTTTAAAACATGGACTGGATATAGATCAACTTCTGGATAGCGGTTGTCTTTTTTATTTTTTTTAATGTTTATTTTTTGAGAAAGAGAGACAGAGAGTGAGTGGGGGAGGGGCAGAGAGCGAGAGAGAGAGGGAGACACAGAATCCGAAGCAGGCTCCAGGCTCCAAGCTGTCAGCACAGAGCCCGCTGCGGGGCTCAAACTCACAAGCTGTGAGATCATGACCTGAGCCAAAGTCAGACACTTGAGTGACTGAGCCACCCAGGCACCCCTGGATAGTTGTTGTCTTACGGCAGGGAGTAATGAGAAGGAATTGTAATTTTATCAATAGATAGGTAGTCTAGCTTTTCCAGTGAAAAAGCCCCAAAGCAATTACCAAATAACCTGTTTAGTCTCAAAGTTTAGTGGTGAATATCCCCAGTATCCTGACTGTGATCTTAAAATATATTTCTCATGAAAATAAGCAAACTGGGTGATTCCCAATTCCAGGTTTGTATCAGGAAATGTGTAAAATCAATATGAAATAACTTGATGTACAGGAAGCAAGGACTATTAAGTCATGTGAAAAAAGGAAAGAAAAGCCCAAGCCCTCCCAGCCAAAGAATTGAATTTGACTGAGGATAATAACTGAAACTGATTGAATACCACCAAGTGCACTTAATCCTTAAATTCATAATGATAGATAAAATGTGTACATCATTTTAGAATGCTTGAGACCAGCTCATATTCTTGAAAAGTGGTAAATAAAGGGAAACAAGGCTTTTTTCCTGCCTTTTCCTGTTCTACTGCATCTTAAGGTAACCAAATAGCTGATAAGGGGAGATGACTTTTTAGAGAGCAAATCAAATAACAAACACAAAAGGCAATGGAATATTATTATTTTGCAACTCCAAGTGAAACAATGAATCCATGTAACTAATAATGGTGGCTAAAATCACAAAAACAGAGCTATCCAGATAATGGACACCTCCTTAGCAAAATATATATACCACCTGTAAGCAATCTTGTCAAAAAACTGAATCAGATCAAGCCTCTACCTCTAATGACCAATTTTCTGAGTACAAAGAAAGATGTTCAGTGATACTATAAGAACAGAACCAGCAAAATCCAAGAAAATTCAGATAGATAACACAGGACTCTATACAGTAAACTGATTAAGAAAAAAGAGACTCCAGTCTGGCGTGTAAGAAGCTAGAAAGGTAAACAAACTGAAAAATCAACAACTCTTCCTAGCTGCATAAGAGAAGTGAGGTCACAGGGCAAACCAACGTTCCCCAAATTTGTAGAGACCAAGGACCAAATTTAGAGAATCACAACTTACCAGAGCAAAGACCCAGGAGCACACATCTCTGCAGGAACCAGGGAGATCTGAAGTGTAACTGATGAACTGCTGGAAGCTCAGCATAGACACAGCTGAGAAATAAAAACAAAAGGGAGACACAATCATAGGGGGGACTGCATACTTTTGTGTATTTTACCTCCAAAAGTTCAACTAAGTTCTCACAGTGAATATTAGAGGAAAAGTTGCCTTCTGTCTCTGGCTGAGGGACGGGAAAATGAGCCACATTGAAATACGCCAGAGCACTCTTCTTAACAAGGTATCTGCCCACAGGAAAAACTATTTAACTGCAGCCTAATCTGCTGGGGTGTTATCAGACCTGGGGGAAGAGACATACGCAACTTCAGCTGCCTTTAATCATCCTATCCCATTTAGGGGCAGGGGGTTGGAAAATAAGAAACCAGTGTGAGGTTTACAACCCAGAGATATAAGTCCACTAAAAGGCAGACATACTCATAGGACTATAGGATGCTTTCCCTCACCCCACACCTTACTACATTACCAAAGACTTATTTAAAGTAGCTCCTTTTAGAAAGTGTATCATTTCCAGCTATCGGAAAAAAATTATAAAACATACTAAATGGCAAAAAACTGTTGGAAGAGACAGAGCAAGCATTAGAACCAGAGTCAGATGGCAGACATGTTGAAATTTATAGATTGGAATTTAAAACACTATGATTAAGATGCTAAGGACTCAAATTTATAGAAACAGAGAGTAGATTGGTGGATGTTAGGAGCTAGGGGGTGGGAGAAAGGAGGAGATGTTGATCAAAGAGTACAAACTTCCAGCTATAAGACAAATAACTTCTGGCAATCTAATGTATAGCATGGGGACTATAATTAACAATACTGTATTGTATTCTTGAAAGCTGCTAAAGAGTACATTTTTTTAAAGTATAGTTTACATATAATGTTACATTAGTTTAGGGCATATAAAAGAGTAGATTAAAAAAAAGTTAATGTTTATTTATTGTTGAAAGAGAGAGAGAGAGAGAGAGAGCACAAGTTGGGGAGGGACAGAGAGAGAGGGAGACACAGAATCTGAAGCAGGCTCCAGACTCCAAGTTGTTGGCACAGATCCCAACCCGTGGCTCAGACTCACTAACTGTGAGATCATGACCTGAGCTGAAATCAAGAGTTGGAGGCATAACTGACTGAACCACCCAGGCACCCCCAAAAAGTTAAATGTCCCAACCATCACAGTAACTTAAAAAAATGGTAATTATGTGAGGTGATAGATGTGTTAACTAACCTTACTGTGGTAATCATTTCACTATATATATATATATATATATGTATGTATCAAATCATCACATTGTCCACATTAAACTTATACAATGCTATACATCAAATATATCTCAATAAAACTGGAAAAAGGATGTTAAGGGCTCTAAGGGTAAAGAAGAGAGCATGTAAGAACAGATAAACTATGTAAGTAGAGAGATGGAAAACCAAAGAATCAAACAGAAATTGTAGAGATCAGAAACACTGTAACAAAAATGAAGAATGCCTTTCATTAGCTCATTAGTAGACAGGACACAGCTGAGGAAAGAATCTCTGAGCTTAAGGATATCTCAATAAAAACCTCCAAAACTGAAAAGCAAAGAGAAAAGAGATTAAAAACCAGAACCATGGATGCCTGGGTGGCTCGGTTGGTGAAGCGTCTGACTCTTGGTTTCGGTTCAGGTCATGGTCTCATGGTTTGTAAGTTCAAGCCCCACATCAGGTTCCACGCTGTTAATGCAGAGCCTGCTTGGGATTCTCTTTCCCGCTCTGTATCTCTGCTCCTCCCTCACTCACGCATGCACACAAGTGTGTGTGCATGTTCTCTTTCAAAAATAAATAAATGAATAAATAAATAAACTAAAAAAAAAAAAAAGAACCGGATATCCAGGAATTGTGGGAAAACTATGTATAAGATATGTGTAATAGGAATTCCAAATGGAGAAGAAAGAGAGAAATGAACAAAACAAATTGAAACAATATAGTGACTATTTCCCCAAATTAATGTCAGACATAAAACCAAAAATCTAGTAAGCTCAGAGAACAGCAATTAGTATAAATGGCAAAACAAAACAAAAAGGCTTAGCCTAAGCATCTCATTTTCAAACTACAGAAAAGCAAAGATAAAGGAAAAATCCTGAAAGAAACCAGAGGAAAAGACATCTAACTATAGAGGATCAAAGGTAAGAATTACATCGGACTTCTCTAAGAAACCGTGCAAGCAAGAAGACAGAGTGAAAGATTTAAAGTGTTAAGAGAGAAAAACAAACAAACAAAAAAAACACCAACCTAGAATTCTGTACTATGTCAAATTGTTCTTTATTTTTTAAAATGTTTATTTATTTATTTTTGAGAGAGAGAGAGAGAGAGAGTGGGTAGGGGCAGAGAGAAAGGGAGAGAGAGAATCCCAAGCAGGCTCTGCCCTGTCAGTGGAGAGCCCAATGTGGGGTTTGATCCCATGAACCACTGGATCATGACCTGAATCAAAATCAAGAGTTAGTGGCCCTACTGATTGAGCCACCCAGCTGCTCCATGAAGTTATTCTTTAAAAGTGAAGGAAAATTACTTCCTCAGACAAGCAAAAATTGAGAGAATTTGTTTTCAGTAGATCTGCATTGCAAGAAATGTTAAAAGAAATTCTTTAAACAGAAGATGCTATAGGACAGAAACTTGGGTCTACATAAAGAAAGGAAGAACATCAGAGAAGAAATAAGTGAAGCTAAAATAAAAACTTTTATTGTTCTTGTTTTTTGATGGTCTTTGAAGTTAATTGTTTGTTTACAATAGTAAGAGCAACAACACATTCAACTTAAATGCGTATTACCAAGTGAAAGAAGCCAATATGAAAAGGCTACATACTGTATGATTGCAACTATATGACATTGTAGAAAAAACAAAACTATAGAGATGGTTGAAAAAAAAAAAAAAAGACCAGCGATTGCTAGGACTTACAGGGGAGGGAGACACAAATAGGCAGAGCACAGAATTTTAGAGCAGTGAAACTATTCTGTATGAGACTATAATGATAGATACATATCATTATACATTTGTCCAAACCTATAGAATGCACAACACTAAGTTTGAAACCTAATATAAACTATGGACTGGGTGATTATGATGGGCCAAGGTATGTTCACCAGTCATAACAAAGGTACTCCTCTGGTGGGGGATAGTGATAATGAGAGATAGTGTGGGATAATGCATGTGTTAAGCAGGAGATATATGGGAAATCTCTGTACCTTCTGCATAATATTGCTGTGAATCCCAAATGGCTTTACAAATAAAGTCCATTTTTAAAATTAAAAAAAAAATAAAATTAAAATATAAGAGAACCTGCAGGTTAAATATATGGTTGTTCCTTATTTTGCTCCTGAGTAAGAAAATAAATATATAAAAACTTTTAAGAATAATAAAATAATGGGAAATTTACATTCAAACCCTGGATTTGTGATAATTCTGAGAAATTAGTTTTAATTTTTTCTTTAAGTATGATAATGGAATTGTGGTTACTTTTTAAAAATAATCTTTTTTCAGGGTTCCTGGATGGCTCAGTCAAACATCTGACTTTGGCTTAAGTCATGATCTCATGGTTTGTGAGTTCGAGCCCTGCATCAGGCTCACTGATATATATGTGTGTGTGTGTGTGTTTCCTTCTGTCTCCCTCTCTCAAAATAAATAAACTTAAAAAAATAATCTTTTTTCTTTCAGACATACATACCAAATATTAAATAAATGAAATTATATGGTGTCTATACACAAAAATAAACTCAAAATGGAAGAAATACCTAAATGTGAGACAGGAAACCATCAAAACCCTAGAGGAGAAAGCAGGCAACAACCTCTCTTACCTCACCCACAGCAATTTCTTGCTCAACACATCTCCAAAGGCAAGGAAATTAAAAGCAAAAATGAACTATTGGGACCTCATCAAGATAAAAAGCTTCTGCACTACAAAGGAAACAATCAACAAAACTAAAATGCATCCAATGGAATGGGAAAATATATTTGCGAATGACATATTGGATAAAAGGTTAGTATCCAAAAATCTATGAAGAATTTACCAAACTCAACACCTGAAAAACATGATCCAGTGAAGAAATGGGCAAAAGACATGAATAGACACTTTTCCAAAGAAGACATCCAGATGGCCATCAGACACATGAACAGATGCTCAACGTCACTCCTCATCAGGGAAATACAAATCAAAACCACACTGAGATACCACCTCATGCCAGTCAGAGTGGCTAAAATTAACAACTCAGGAAACAACAGATGCTGGCCAGGATGTGGAGAAATGGGAACCCTCTTGCACTGTTGGTGGGAATGCAAACTTATACAGCTGCTCTGGAAAACAGTGTGGAGGTTCCTCAAAAAATTAAAAATAGAACTACCCTATGACCCAGCAATAGCACTACTTGGAATTTATCCAAAGGATACAGGAGTGCTGATTCATAGGGGTACATGTACCCCAATGTTTATAGCAGCGCTTTCAACAATAGCCAAATTATGAAAAGAGCCTAAATGTCCATCAACTGATGAATGGATAAATATATATATATATATATATATATATATATATATATATATATATACATACACATACATACAATGGAATACTATTTGGCAATGAAAAAGAATGAAATCATGCCATTTGCAGCAACATGAATGGAACTGGAAAGTATTATGCTAAGTGCAATAAGTCAGTCAGAGAAAGACAGATATCATATGTTTTCACTCATATGTGGAATTTGAGAAACTTAACAGAAGACCATGGGGGAAGGGAAGGGAAAAAAAACAGTTACAAACAGGGAGGGAGGGAGGCAAACCATAAGAGGACTCTTAAATACAGAGAACAAACTGAGGGTGTGAGGGTAGATGTGAGGGGGAGGTGCATAGGGAGAGGGGAAAATGAGTGATGGGCATTGAGGAGGGCACTTGTTGGGATGAGCACTGGGTGTTGTATGTAAGCAATGAATCATGGAAATCTACTCTCAAAACCAAGAGCATGTTGTACACACTGTGTTAGCCAATGTGACCATCAATTATACTAAAAAAAAAAAAAGAAATTACATGGTGTCTTAGATTTGCCTGAAAATTATCAAGGGAATAATGCAGGTGGGATATTAGATTAAATAGTATTGTTGATCCTCATTGATGCTGGGTGATAGGAACATGAAGTATATTGCACTGGTCTCTCTACTCTTGTACATGATAGAATTTTTCCTTAGTAAAAAGTAAAATTCAACAATATTGTACATGCATAAAAAACATATTCATGCTATGAATTATAGTGATGAAATTAACACACTTGAATCCAACACTCAATTTAAATTATAATACAAATAGTGTTTTATCAGGGCGCCTGGGTGGCTGAGTTGGTTTGAGTGTCTGACTTCAGCTCAGGTCATGATCTCAAGGTTGCACCCTTGTTGAGCTCTGTGCTAACAGCTCAGAGCCTGGAGCCTGCTTCGGATTCTCTGTCTCTCGGTCTCTCTGTCTCTCTGTCTCTCTCTCTCTCTCTCTCTCTGCCTCTCCCCTGTTCTGTCTCTCTCAAAAATAAATAAACAATACAAAAATTGAAAAAAAAGAAAAAAAAACAAATAGTGTTTTATCTAGCTGGTGTTTCTCCCTGGTCTCTTCCCTTTTAGCCATTGTCCTGACTTTTTATTATTTCCTAAAAGTTTCTTCATAATCATCATCATTGTTATTATTTCATTGCGTTTCAGGGATATATCTAAATATTTGGTTATGCTTGGTTTTTTAAATTTTACAAAAGTATTGTTGTATATAGTTATATATAGTTTATATAGTTTTATATTGTTATATATAGTTTAAGTATAGTTTAAGTCGTCTACCGAGATTTACTTTTTCACTCAATGTTATGATTCTAAGATTCATTTACTAGTTCTTTATAAGTGCACTTGCTACATAATTATAATTAACATTTTAAATATTTAGCCCCCAAGTAAAGCAAAAAGTTGTGACAAACAGAGATCATGTCTTCTCATCAATTTTCTCAACTCCTGCCAAAGGTAAGCTACATGGTAAGTATTTTTAAAATGCACATTTATGAATAAGTGTTAATGAATAAGTGTTTGCATGAATAATATAGCTACAAATGTGCTTCAACAACAATAACAAAAGAAGTATAAATGACTTCCTTGTAAAGATAATATTATTTCTAAATTTTCAAGACACTTTATGAGAATAGCTGTGAAAATGCAGAGGTTAGGTGCAATTAGGTGAAATTGAGCATAGGTCCTTCAATTCTTGGACTCAAATTCCCCCATTTATAAATTATAACATAAAGCATTAAAATATATATTTGCTTACAGAATAAACTTCCCACTTTCTTTAGAATTCAATTAGATAAAATTTAAATGATGATTTTAGTATTCAGTACAAAAAAAATCAAAGACCCCAAACATCCATCTAACAACTGAATATAATAACATTTTATTTAATTGAAAACTGACATATAGCTGGCTCTGAAATTGATTGATGCCATGAAGTCAAAGCTGATGCAGAAAGGTTCATCCTCAAAAAAAAAAAAAAAATGTGAAATATACTGTGGTATGTCAATTATACCTCAATAAATGGAAAAAAAAAAAAAAAGAAGGCAACTTAAGCTCAAACATTTCTCCTTGTCATGTAGGAAGGATTTTCACCTGGGATAGAGGCCAGTGATTTATTAGGTTAAGTTTTCTTTCAGTAGCATTCTGATTACTCTCCATATTATAAACACACAACAGCTTCATTTTATAAACCCAAGCATCATTCTTTATTTTTATTACTTCTAGGAGACTGTGATAGTATTTAATTTAGAAAGAGAAGACTAATATCCTTGTTGACATTATTGTTGACCAAAGGACTCCCTTGCAAGGAGCATGAGTCTTTGCCAACAATGGCTATTGCTTGTTTAGTTAAAGCCTTGTAAAAAGTTCAGAAGGGAAATGATGAGGTACACTTTTAATCCAGCAGCTGGAACCATTCATTGTTCAGTATTACTAAGAGCTATAGTCTCTGTAAAATCTGATCAAACTTAATATAAAGAAAGGCAAATTTGTCTGTTAAGTATATCCAGTCTTCTTTCCAGATGCTGGTATTCAGTGTTGTTATATCATTTAAATTCTCTTTCTGCTTCTTTTAGAAAAAACTTTCTACTTTCAATGAATTGAGAAAAGAAAAAAAATATATAATTATTACTCTGTAGGCTTGGGATTTTTATCTCTTTCATTCTGTTATAAATCCACTTTTTTTTTTGTCAGATCCAATCATGGACATAAGGATATGCATGAGTCCCAGAAATTATCAGGTATTGACCCTATGGTAAATTATATTCTGCCTTTGGTAATTACTCTCGTTTGACTACTATTTTTCTATGGTACTTATGGTTAGAGCATTAAGCCTGCCAACTTTAGATAAAAATTGTGTTACAGGTTAGGCTTCGTTTCTGTTCCCTACCGTCCAACACGACAAAAAATGGTAAGGAAATGTTAAATTAAGGTAGAATAAGGCTGGATGGTCAGTAAAATAACCACACTGAAGTACTGTGGCTTAATGTGGAATTTCTCAGGTCAGAATTATACTGATATTTATACTTATACCTCTTGGGTGACTTTGTGAAACCAAGGATAATTAGAGCCCCTGGAGCCATGGAAAAGCTCAGTATACTTTAGTATATCACAGTGATATGATTGTTTTCTGTATCTGCCATAATATGAAAATGATTGTAAAGCACTAGCCTAATGTTTTAAAAATTAATCAAAGGAATTCTGTCTTTTTAAAAAAAGTTTATTTATTTATTTTGAGAGAGAGAGAGAGAGAACATGAGCAGGGGAGGGGTAGAGATAGAGGGAGAGAAAGAAAATCCCAAGCAGCCTCCATACTGTCAGCACAGAGCCAGATGCAGGGCTTAAACTCATGAATGGTGAGAAAATGACCTGAGCCAAAACTAAGAGTCAGATAGATGCTTAAGTGATGGAGCCACCCAGGCATCCTAGGAATGCTTTCTTAATAACTACATTGTCAAGTTTCTATATGTTCCCACTGGTATTAATTAAATATAACGATTATCATTTTTGAAGTAAGTATACTGTCAGTATAAGAATTCCAAAAATATTTTGTAATTCAATCATTATTAATATTAAAATATAAAAATCCTTCACATAAGCTCAAGAGACAGAGGTTATATTTTATTATTCTTACTTACTTTTAGATGATTGAATACATCTTATTTATCTAATTAATTTATTATAAATAAATTTGGATCCACAAAAAAAGAATAAAGAGTGCTAAAAATGATAAATACCTGGGAAATTATAAAATATTTTTCTTGCTATATAAATTTCCTTTAAAAATAATCAACTGCTTAACAAAATAATAATAATAATGTAACATGGGGTTTCCGACAAATGTAGATTAAAACAAATGACAACAGTAACACAAGGTCCCAGAAGAGAAAAATGGAAATGTACCATAATATTTTAATGCTATTTGAAAGTAGACAATATTAAGTTAAAGATTTATACTCTAAGCCATAGAGTGGTCATTAAGTAACACAACATAAAATTATAGATAACAAAGCAAAAAAGAAGATAAAGTAATAATCAATACTAAATTAATACCAAAAAAGGCAGAAAATGGGAAGAGAGAAAAATAACATATGAAACAAATAGAAAATAATAGCAAGATTATAGATTTAAACTTAACCATCTCAATAATCATATTGTATGTAATCCAATCATCTCAGTTAAAAACCATACATTGTCAAATTGGATATTTAAAAAAGCAAGACCCATGTTATAAGTTGCATTATGTCTCCTCAAAAAAGATATATTGAAATCCTAACCCCCAATACCTCAGAGTGTGGCTTTATTTGGAGAAAGGATCTTTACAGCAGTAATTAAGTTAAAATGGGGTCATATGATGGGTGTCCTTCTTCCTAGAGGACACTTGGAGAGATAGAGGACAGACATTCACAGACGTAAAACAATGTGAAAATGGAAAGAATGCCAGGTGAAGACAGACAATTGAAGTGATTCATCTGCAGGCCAAGGAATGCTCCTGGCTGCCAGAGACTAGAATAGAGGGACGAAACAGTTTCTTATCTAGCATAATAAAAGGAACATGGCCCTGCTGACACTTGATTTAGCAATTCTGGCCTCCAAAACTGTGAGACAATAAATTTCTGTAAAATCAACTCTTCTTTATAAATGTAAATTTTTTAAATGTTTGTTTATTTTTGAGACAGAGACAGAGAGCGAGTGCGGGAGGGGCAGAGAGAGAGAGGGAGACACAAAATCTGAAACAGGCTCCAGGTTCTGAGCTGTCAGCACAGACCCTGATGAGGGGCTTGGACCCATGAAGTGTAAGATCATGACCTGAGCCGAAGTATGACGCTCAACCGACTGAGCCACCCAGGCGCCCCTCAACACTTCTTTATAATGAATTGAACAAGAAATATTCAAATGAATTGAACAAGAGAGAAAATTAACAAGAATATAGAAAACTTGAAAATAACACTGTTGAGCAACTTGACACACTTCACTTGTGTTATAGAACACTACAGCCAACAAGAGCATGCGTATTCTCTTTAAGTATATATGGAAGAGGGATGCTATTCTGAGCCATTAAAATGAGTCTCAATAAATTTAAAATTACTCATGCCATACAAAGTATGTTCTCTGACAACAGTGAAATTAAATTTGAAATCATTTATTGAAAGGTAGAAGACTCCACCAAAAAACCACTAAAACTGATAAATTAATTCAGTAAAATTGCAGGATACAAAATCAACCTACAGAAATCTGTTGCATTTCTAATTTTTTTTTAACGCTTATTTATTTTTGAGACAGAAAGACAGAGCATGAATGGGGGAGGGTCAGAGAGAGGGAGACACAGAATCTGAAACAGGCTCCAGGCTCTGAGCTGTCAGCACAGAGCCTGACGCGGGGCTCGAAGCCACTGGCCGCGAGATCATGACCTGAGCCAAAGTCGCCGGCTTAACCGACTGAGCCACCCAGGCACCCCTCTGTTGCATTTCTATACACCAATAATGAAACAGCAGAAAGTGAAATTAAGGAATCACTCCCATTTACAACTGCACCAAAAACAGTAAGATACAAATTAATAAACCTAACCAAAGAGGTGAAAAGGCTGCACTCTGAAAACTATAAAATACTGATGAAAGAAATTGAATACAAAGAAATGGAAAGACATTTCATGCTCATGGATTGGAAAAACACATATTGTTAAAATGTCTATACTACTGAAAACAATCCATACATTTAATGTAATCCCTATCAAAATACCAACAACATTTTTCACAGAGCTAGAACAAACAATCCTAAAATTTATATGGAACCACAAAAGACCTCAAATAGCCAAAGCAAACTTGGAAAAGCAAAGCAAAGCTGGAAGCATCACAATTCTGGATTTCAGGTTATATTACAAAGCTGTAGTCATTAAACCAGTATGGTACTGGCACAAAAATAGACACATAAATAATAGAACAGAACAGAAAACCCAGAAATGAACCCACAACTATATGGTCAATCAATCTTCAACAAAGCAGGAAAGAATACCCAATGCAAAAAAGACAGTCTCTTCAACAAATGGTGTTGTGAAAACTGGACACCTGAAACGAATATTACATTGTATGTTAACTAATTAGAATTAAATAAAAACTTTTTTAAAATCCCCAAATATTTGGAAACTAAATAACACAATTCTAAATAACACATGAGTTAAAGAAAAAAAATCAGATAAAGTAGTTTGAGCCAAGTGAAAATGAAAACACACTATGTCAAAATTTTTAGCATATAGCTGAAGTAGTACTTAGACATTTATAGTAGTAAATTCCTACTTTAGAAATGAAAAGATCTTAAACGAAGGGCTTCAACTTCTACTTTATGAAACACTTAATGCGGAATCAACATACTTCAATGTATTAAAAATAATTAATTAAAATGACATGGTTACCTCAATAAATGCAGAATAAAAGAACAAATAAAACCTTATGTGAGTAGAAGGAAAAAAAAGAAAAAAACCCAAAGATCCATGTGTATATCAAGGGCCCAAAGAAAATTGAAGATAAGGAAATCCAATATTACAACCAAAAACGTTAGTAGAAAAGAAAACCACAAACCACTATCCTCAGGTTCTTAATAAAATTTTATCAAATCAAGTCAGAGAATGAATAAAAAGGTAATATACCATGATTAAATGTGGGTTAATCCTATAAATGCAAGGTTGGTTTAACATTAGAAATTAACTAATATACTTTACTGTATGAGTAAAAAGTTAAAACCATATAATCATTGCAATAAATGCAGACAAAGCTTTTGACAAAAATCTCACACTGATTCTTATAAAAGTTGTCAGCAAACTAGAAATATAAGGGAACCTGATAAAAACTGATAAAAAGTATTGTTTTAGTTTTCTATTGCTACTTTAATAAATACCACAAAGCTGATGGCTTAAAACAACACAAATATATTATCTTATAATTATGGAGGTCAGAAGTTTAAAATAGTTTGGTAGGACTGTGTTACTTCTGGAGGTTCCAGAAAAGAACCATTTTCTTCCTTTTTCAGCTTCTAGAGGTTCCCCACATTCTTTGGTTCATGATGAATGAATAAATACATTGTGGTATATCCATTACTCTTTTTTTTTTTTTTTTTTTTTTTTTTTTTTTATTTTTGGGACCGAGAGAGACAGAGCATGAACGGGGGAGGGGCAGAGAGAGAGGGAGACACAGAATCGGAAACAGGCTCCAGGCTCCGAGCCATCGGCCCAGAGCCTGACGCGGGGCTCGAACTCACGGACCGCGAGATCGTGACCTGGCTGAAGTCGGACGCTTAACCGACTGCGCCACCCAGGCGCCCCCATTGTGGTATATCCATACAAGGAAATACTACATAACAATAAAAAAAATAGGTGAATTACTGATCACATTAAAAACATGGTTAAGTCCTAACATAATTTTTCTGAGTAACAAAAACCAAACCAAAATGAATACATGTACTGTGATTTACTTTTCTAAAAAGTCTCGAAATTACCAAGTAATCTTTAATGACAGAAATTAAATTAGTGATTGCCTGAAGATGGTGGGGGTAGGGTAAAAGGGAGATTAAGAGGGAGATCTTTCAAAGGGGCATGAGAACACTTTTGGGGGAGATAGATAATGTTTACTATTTTGATTGTGGTTGTGGTTTAGTGGCTGTATACACATGAGAAAACTTCAAAATGTGCACTTAAATATGTGTAGTAATTGTGTGTCAATTATAACTCAATTAAACTGTTTTAAACCAGGTTAACCAAATCCTTGAATAGTTTTTGGCCTTTCACGTTCTCAGAACTAAAACTCGTATTTCAATAAACAGTAAGTGTGCTAGTTGAGCTTGATCTGAGAATTTGGATACATATTTAAGATTTTTCACTATGTCAAGTATCATGTCACCAGATGTTAACTGTGGACCCTATTCCACAGAATTTAAACCCTGCAGCACTTCTGAAGTATGAGTCTGAAACAAATCAGAAAGAAAATCAACTTAGTGATGCTCAAGAAAGAACTCAGATCTAGGTGAATATTTGGGGATTCTTAGATGTTAAAATCTCTTAGATGTCTAAACACATCTATATTGTGCTTTAAAATTCAATAAACAAAAATAAAAAGAAGAGCTCTGTTGCTTGGAAGGGGAGGGAAGAGAAATTAGGATAAGAAGGAAGAATTATGGCAAAGTTTAGTAATCATATGATCACAAAAAAATAATGTTTCAGATAGTACTCCACCATAAAGATTCTTAGCCTGTCATGCAAGAAAACCCCTGAGGTCCAGGAACGGGCTCAAAGACATGTAAAAATGTTTCTTGAACACATGTGCATTTTTCCAGAGCGGAGGGCCCATAGATAGGATCAAAGAATGGAGAGTCTTCATTACCCAAAATATTGATGCCTACTCAATGATCTATCTCAAGAAAATATTTATGGCAAAATATCATGAAAACGTTCCAGTCTGTTTGATCTCCTTTTCTCTGTTTAGACGGCGTTATGACCAGCTGGCTTATTTTTATGAGCTTTGTAACGCATAGTGTGACTCTGAGATTCTTTTGAAATGAAAAAAAAGGACCCGGCCAAATGTGTTATTCAAGATTTTCCACATTAAATACTCATTTGCTGAACGAGAGAAAATTGAATCAACCAAATCTTTCCAACAAATTCTTTCATCACATGGACAGATTTACCAGATATAGTGGAAACACTCAGAAGTTTAAACTATTGTGTCAGTATTTTTGTTGCAAATGTCTGATTGGGACAGCATTCTGTAAATTAATAGAAGCCGGCCAATTTTATTAAAGGTAGTTAAACAACGTGTCATACAGAACCACCTGTATATGTTTTCTTAAATCATTAAAACATTTTAACATCAATTTTTTGAAACATTTTTTAATGGTGATGATAAAATGCAGTATACTCATGCTGTGTGTTAGGAAATGTACACATATCTGAGTAGGCCTTCAGAAGTCTTCTATTACTTCAGTTATCTTCTTTCACATTTTCTCTGTCAACTATTATTGTAATCTATAGCTATCATGATCTTATCTTTTCTGACAAAGCCTTGTGATAGATCAGTCAGTTAAGTAATTGAACCATGAACTGTTATGGAAACTCCAAGTCCCTTCAATCAATCCTATTTGTAAATGTCCAGATGCTGAGAACATATTCCTCGGTCCTATTATTTGCATGTATATTTCCATCTATCTTTTCTATCCTAAGACGTTCTAAGCTATATCTTGGAAATGAACTGAAAAACTGATCAGAACCCAGTTGTAATGGTACTGCTTTCAAATATTTATACTCAATATAGTCCTCTCAATATTCTTTGAATTATTCTCCATGTTTTAACTATTAGTTTTCTCCAGTTTTAGTTCTCACCCAATGCTGATATCATTTTTATTATTTTTAATTTTTCTTTGTGAGTCTACTTGTTGGCAACCAGAGCTCTCTTCCACTCCCTCAGCCATAATTCTTTCTCAGCTATACTTCTATTTACCTTTTTTTCAATATCAATAAGCATGCTTGTCTCATTCGTTGTTTTCACTTACCCTATCTCTTTCACCTTGAGAGCCAAGGAATGAGGTTCTGCTCAGCTGCAACCTCATTTGATGTGACGTTAACATGCGTTTCTTTTTTATTCATTGCCAAGTTCAAAAACATTAACACTGGGGAAATAATTTGCCAGTTAAATTATCTCAGAGTAGGGAGATGTGAAGATTATAGCAACTCTCTTCAATGTGTGAAAACAATGTTTACCAAAAATGAACAAACAGATAAGCAAACTCTGAACCCAGAGAAACATCTCCTCAAAGATAATCCTGGAAAATTATTTTTCTCTCATTTGTTAAATATTTCAGAGTGTTCTTAATCTTTCATTCAATGTCAAAAAATATATATTCATTTTGTAGCATTTCATTCAATCACACATCGTATATTCCACTGGTCTGTCACTGGACTCCTTTTTCCTGGGTCATCTAAATAAGTGGATGGTGACTTGACAGCATTGATATAGTTCACAAAGATGTAATATTGGTGTCTTGCATCTATTTATATGAAACTCTATATGTTCAAGGGGGAAAAAAATGACATGATTCTATCTCAGGAGCAGTAAAGGGTAGGCAGCCACTGCTGCTCTGCAGGTTGACTTGTGGAAGAAATAAGCAAGAAGTAAGAAGAGGGTAGCCTGACTCTATTCCTAGTCTATTTCAAAATGACAGGACAGACCAAGGAGACTTTCTGCACCTAAGAAGCAGTTCTGGATTTAGAAATACAAAAGCCGTGGTAAGATTCTTTTCAAAAGATCTATCCAGCTTAGATACCTTTCCATAAAGTTAAATAGACTCCTCTTTCTTATAAGTATGTTCTGCTAAAAACAACTTAGCTGTGTCCTGAATTTTAGATCAAAGGCATTTTCCCTTAGGTAATATAAAGGTTGCACATTACAATATAAAGAGCACATATTTTAGAATCAAATAAACATAGGTTAGATTTCAATTCTACAATTTTCTGGCTATAGGATCATGGTCATGCTAATTGTCTGAATCTCAATTTCCCCAAACGGGGATATATTACTCATCTTTGAGGCTGTTGTTTTAATTAAGGAGATAAAATGTGTAGGTATGTTATATGCATCAGGCTCTCAATTAAATGGTAAATATGATTATTTTTGGATGTTGCTTATTATTCTGATACTTAGTGTTGTATAAACAGTGAATGTATCTTAACTTTAATTTCTGTCGTGAGGTCAAGATTCAGTTGCTTGTTTGTTTTCTGTATTCTGTACAAAAAGAGGACTTTTAATTTATGATTACAACTCAAAATTACACCAGGATATATCTAAATGTTTCTTTCTTTTCGTTGCTTTTTCCTGGAATGTGACGAGCTCTTTGAACCATATGCAGGTCTATTTTCAGTTCCGAAAATTGTTTTTTATTTATATTTTCATTATTATTTATTCTGATTTGCTGGGGATTTCTTCTTTTTTTTTGTCAAATCTACAATCTAGATATTTATTCTCTATTTTTATTCCATGTTTTCAGTTCCCTATCATAATTTTTTCATCTTCCTTCTTTCCCACTATATCTGGAAAAAGCTTTGGAAGTTTCTGTATACCACTGACTTAATTTTATGTAATATTATTTGTTTCTTTTCTTCTGCAATGAATTTTAACAATGCTATTTTTTTCTTTGTGTCTTGAAATCCTTATTTAGTCACCTCCCTTTAGCTAATCATGTTTTCCCTTTACAGTTTTCTGCTCCTGTCTCAAAGAGGCAAAGACTTCTTGCATGCCATTAAGAATGTCTACTCATTTTCTAAGCTTTAGAATGATTATATATTAGGTTATTTTCAGAAATATTTTCTTCCTCTGAGTTTTTAGTTGCTGTTTCTTTCCCCATACTCTACAGTCCTTTCACATTGCTCCCTCTTGTTCTTGTTCTTTGGTCATCACTGAATGAAGCCAAATCTTTTCAGGTTTTGTATTTGTCAACAGAAAAATTGTGTGTCTTGCCCTTGGCCCAATTCATACATTCTTAGATAATGGTTAAGTCTCTTCCAAATCAACAGCTGAAGAGAAGGTTGATGTAAACAGTTCCCGAATCACTTCTCATTTTCTTACAAGGCTATCCCTCATTCGGCTATGTACCACTATGGCTGCTATTAATCCTACAGAAAGTTTTCTGTTTTCTTCTGAATGATAAGCTGTATAAGTTAACTGCAATTCTCAGGACGTATTCTTTCTAGGAATTTCTGATAGTGTTAAATTCTTGCTATAGTGTTTGATTTGTGGAAACTACATTTCGTTGGTGATAGTGCTTTTCTTCATTACTAGACCTACACTGTCCCACTGACTTTCTGGGATTTTCTTTCTTTGACTAGATAAAGAATAGGAGTCAGGAGACAAAAAATGGAAGTATACTCATGCTATTCTGGTTGTCCCAAAACACAATAAATGTTTTGATAATAGATCTGATAGATAATAAATGTTAAGCATTTCTTGTCTATTATCAATTGTCAAATAATAGAAGGACAGTAAATTAATATTCTGATTGCCACTGATGTTGAGGATTCAACCTTCAAAACTTCAATGGGACAAGTGTAAAGTATTATCTCTATTTATGAGGTGAAATCTGGATCACTTATGCGGTGACCTGTAGCTACTTTTTGTTTTTCCTAATCATACTAACTCTCACATACTTAATAAAGACTCTTTCCAAAATCTAAGTTTAGGTGACCTATGAACCTTAGTGTTCAGTGTTCTTTTTGTAACATTTTCTATCATTGTCTTCATAGATATTTCAGTGGGAAATAAGAGAGAAGTAACTGGGAACAATCAGCCAAGTTCTATTTTAGTGAAATGTCTAGGTGGGGACAGTGTTGCTTAATTCGCTTATTAACTTTTTTATTGTTAAAAGATATTAAGAATCAGTTCCATTATTGGTGAGTTAAACACTGATTCAATTGTTTTATTCATAAACATCTGTAATTTGCTGATCTTGAAGTTTCTCAGGCTTCTTTGGTGTCACTTTTATGTCCTCATCGCATGTTGCTGCCAAGAGTTATATTGCAGAAATGAAAAGGAAGTAGAGAAATTCTAAAGCATTTATAGACTTGTTTCATATAATTTTCCATATTGATAGGTGGAATCCATTATTAATAATTTGGGGAAAACAGTCCTCCCTATAGAAGGACACTGAAAGTAAATTTTTGGGTTTATTCCCTATCCTACCACCTGGAAATGCTAGGGGGCCTACTTCTTTGTTATATAAGTCTTTGAATAGTCAACTCTAGATCCCAGCAAGGTGCTATACCACTGTGCTCCAATGACATAAAGCCTGCTAGGAAAAGTGTCAAGTTTGCTGTAGTACAATTAGTGTGAATTTGTGGGCAAAACACGGATTGAGGCCGTAGCCCTAATTGTGGAGAGGAGGCAACAGTGAGACTATCTCCAAGGAAACTCAAGCAGATACAGGCTATTTATGGGCTAGATGGAAAGAACTTAGGGGACATAAAGTGAGCTGCAGAGCTAGGAATTCCATTTGAAAATAAGACATGAGAGAACAAGGATGGGGTCCAGTTCTGGGAGATAGACACAGGACAAGTGCAAATGGACATAATTCAAGCTAACTGGTTGAGTCAGACAACATCATGTCTTCCTACCACAAGTGTTCAGGGTTAGAAAAACAAATAACCCTGGATAGTAGGATGGCCCAGCACAAAAGAACCTATATTACTCCTCAATCCCCACCATCACCATCATATGCACATATAAACAGGCAAATATATTTTGCAGGAAGGTGCCCATCTTTTCACAGTTTTAGGACAGACGCAAAACAGGTCAGGTAGCTTGATAGTCTTGCCAATATACATCTTGTTCAGGCAGTGTTTTATCAGAAAATCAATTTCTTGTAGAAGTTTGCATGCTGACACTTAAGATAATTGCAAATTTCCTCTGGATCTTCTTATTTGAATACTTTGCTTTGAACAATAGCTGAAAGGGGATCTTTGTCTATAGATTTAATAAAGATGCAGTTTTATGAGTGAAAAGGGCAATCCATATTACAGAATTAATTTTAGAAGAATAGAGAGACACTGATATATATTGATGGTCTCTTAAATGTAGAGTGACCATACAATTACATATAGAGAATATATGTTATTTAATAAACACCTAAAACTTGGCCATAAATTCACATCAAAATACTAATACCTTAGAGTTTAGAATATGATGATTCTGGTGTCAACAATCAACTGCTCAAAAGGATAAGTGGTGACACCCTTAATTATCCACTGCTCCTCATTTACTTCTCACATTACTCACAGAAATAATCCACCCTGGACTGGCCAATTCATTTTACTAGAGGTGACACACAAATCATAACTATTCCTATGTCTCTAAGTTAAAGCTAAGTGTTCAAATTTAAGGATAAAAACTACTTCATTAATGGTGGTTCTCTTGCTTTACTTGTGTATTTCTTAGATATAGCACAGATACTTGCAAATAGAAAGATTTCACTAGGTTCCCTTCCTTCTGAGTCACTTTCTGGAAAATGTCTGTAACAAAATAATTTCTCAAAGCTTCCCTGGAAAGTTGCTTAAAGACATTTTTGACTATTGATGGGAAATAGTACATTGAGGCTGAGATGTAGAAAAGACTCTTCCTTCTCCATCCCTAAAATACTTTATGATTACTTACTTTTATTTAAAATTTAGTATATCCTTAATAATAAAAGCTATCCAAACCAGGGCACATGGGTGGCTCAGTGCCAGTGCAGCATACAACTGCAGCTCAAGTCATGATTCTGTTCATGAGTTTGAGCTCCATGTCGGGCTCTGTGCTGGCAGCTCAGAGCCTGGAACCTGATTCGGATCCTGTGTCTTCTTCTCTCTCTCTCTTCCCTTCCCCCACTTGTGCATTCTAGCTCTCTCTCTCTCACACAAATAAATGAATAAACTTAAAAAAAAAGTTATCCAAACAAATCTTGTTGTGATTTTACTATTTAATAGTTCCACACACTCTGAATTAGCTATGGGAATTGAGTGATATGGAAATATATCAACATTTCTCATTAGGAGTTATTTGACAATAGACATCAAATTTTTAATTTGACATGCAATTTTGTTTCTGTGGATTTTGTTTCTAGATATTTATATGTACAGATCCTTAAAATATGCACACACATTTACTGTAGCATAACTAACACACTGGAAACACTTTAAGTGCTCACAAGTAGACGTTTGGTATAGTAGTTATAGCATCCTTACAATAGAATACTATGCAATTTTTTAAAGAATAAAGTAGCTTTTGTAAGAGTCATTATTAAAAACATACGCAAAATATATTAGAGAGAAGAAGGCATAGATTATTGTGTAGAATACAACAATAGTGTGTAGATATATATGACTTTGAAGATGCTTGTATATACATAAAACATTTCTAAAAGGATATGAAAATATGTTTTACAGTGCTTTTCTCTGAAGGGTATGATAGACGTAGGAAGAGGGAAGGATGCTTTTCACATATAAGCATGTGCACTGTTTGACAGTGTTAATTATACTGTTTTTACAATAAAAAGTTTAGTATATATTTTCTACCAAATGACCAAAGAGTTTGATAAAAGTAAGTGCCCCTAAACCCAAGCCTCTAAAAATGGTAAAGAGGTCTTTTTAATGGATATAGTAATGCAAGAAGGAAATAGTGGCACCAATTTACCATCCTACTATTCTTCCAATCTTGATTCCATGAGAACAGGGATGACTGTGATTGAAAGTGGAAATCATGTAAATGACATCTTTTGATCTTGACTTGTGTCTCATGTTTCCTAGAATGACTACAAGAAATTACTACAAACTGAATGTCTTAAAAGAACAAAACTTATCCTCTCACGGTTCTAGATATTAGAAGTTTAAAATTAAGGTGCTGATAGGGCCATGCTCTCTCTAAAGGCTCCAGGGGATGGATCTTTCCTTGTCTCTTTCTAGCTGATGGTAACTGCTGGCAGTCCTTGGCATTCTTGGCTTGCAGTTGTATCAATCCAATCTCAGTTTCCATCTTTACATGGCCTTCTCCCCTGTGTCTGTCTCTTCTCTTCTCATAAATCAGATAGGATTAGAACCCATCCTAATTCGGTATTACTTCATCTTAACTTGATTACATCTACAGAAACCCTATGTCCAAAAACCTGCTTATATCTGAAAAAAACCTGCTCCAAATAAGGTCACATTCACAGGAACTGGGGGTTAAGGTTTCAACATATTTTTGTGGGACATAATTTAATGCACAATTTGATTTTTTTAGATCCTCCAGTTTATTTTTTTAATGTTTATTTATTTTTGAGACAGAGAGAGACAGAGTGTGAGCAGATGAGGTGAAGAGAGAGAGAGGGAGATACAGAATTCAGTGTAGGCTCCAGGCTCTGAGCTGTCAGCAAAGAGCCCAACACAAGGCTCGAATTCATGAGCCACGAGATCATGAGTTGAGCCAAGGTCTAATGCTTAACCACTGAGACACCCAGGCATCCTTATATCCTTCACTTTAAATTGCTTATTCCATGAGACTAATCCTAAGGGACTGTATGAGGATTGGTGTAGCAGTTGAATTCAGTGTCAGTCTGTCAGCAATCACAATTTCTGATAGC
Source organism: Panthera onca (assembly GCF_046562875.1). NCBI lineage: Eukaryota > Metazoa > Chordata > Mammalia > Carnivora > Felidae > Panthera > Panthera onca. Next base: position 110,115,967 of record NC_138345.1, on the reverse strand, counting down.
TCTTACAGAGCTCCTCTCCATCCTTATCATAAACATTTCTCTTACAATGTATTTATATCAGCAATGGAGGTGAACTGAAGAGTGAAAGACCTAACTATGCTTGGTTCAAATACTTTATATAATTTAGGATGATAATACTCAGGAATTAAAACATTTTAATGGCTAAAACTTGCCACATGGAACAAATGACTTCTGATGTAATGTGTATTAAAATATACAATTGACTCTTGAGCAATGTGAGGTTCAAGGGCACCAACCCCCTGTATAGACAAAAATCCATGTATAACTTTTGACTCCGCTGAAACTTAACGACTAGTAGCTTACTGTTGACATGAGGCCTTAATGATAACCTAAACAATCAATTGACACATATTTTTTATGCTTTATGTATTATATACTGTATAATACTTTATGTATTATATTAAGAATATACTGTATTCTTACAATAAAGTAAACTAGATAACAGAAAATGTTATTAGGAAAATCATAAGGAAGAGAAAATACATTTATAGTACTGTACTATTAAAAAAAATGTGTAAATGGACCCGTGCAGTTCAAACCCATGTTGTTTAAGGGTCAGCCGTACTCATTATCTGCAACTAAACACACAGAGTAGGATTCTAGGACTCTATTGACAAGGGGAAATAAGCATAACGTCATATTTCAAAAGTTTCGTGATATATACAACCCAATATTGACTTTCATTTTTATTTACCTCTTTAAGAAGAGATGATCACAAAGAACCAATTGTGTTATCTCCCACCCACCCACATGGGTAAGCCTTGTATTAAGTTTGCAGTTCAAATCATTCTGCTCTTTGACTTTTGAGAAATCTTTTTGGCTGCTTAGCCCTGTGAATATCCTGGGCCTCTAGCAACCTGGGAGCCAACACACTGGAGACCTCTCCTGTGGCAATCATGATAATGCTGGATAATACTTTTTTTTTTAAATTTTAAATGCATTGGTGAGCTCACAATAAAAAAAATAAGAGACTCTTAAAAACTGAGAACAAACTGAGGGTTAATGGGGGGTTGGAGGGAGAGGAGGGCGGGTGATGGGTATTGAGGAGGGCACCTGATGGGATAAGCACTGGGTATTGTATGGAAACCAATTTGACAATAAATTTCATATTAAAAAATAAAAATAAATACAAATAATAAAAACATAAAAATTAAAAAATGGGGAAAAAAAACAAAAAAAAATTTAAAACCTTCAGGTTTCAGAAATCAAGGAAAAAATCTAAAGCCAGAGTTATAAGCACCTGAGTGGCCTAAAGAAGTCTTTGACATTATAAAGGCTTTGACAGCTAGGGGCTATTGTTTGTTGTTATTATTTTATACTTTATGTTTGAATGGATGATGCATCTACCTGGTTTAAAAAATAAAAACTATATAATAAGTTTTACTTTTACCCCATTTCCATCCACAAATTCCCCTTCTTTCCATCAACAATGTATTGTATTAGTTTATTATGATCCTTCCAGTGTTTCTTAGACAATGTAAGTACATTTGTTTCTCCTTTATACCCAAAATGTAGGCCACCTTTTGTATGTAATCTTAATGAGATTTGATGCTGTTGCTTTCAGTGAACAGTGTATCTTGGAGATATTTCCATATCAGTACATAGAGATTTCCTTTGTCTTTTAAAACACCACACAATTTTGATGCCTTTGATTTCCTTTTGTTGTCTGATTGCTTGATGCTAGAACTTCCAACACTATGTTAAACAACAGTCGTGAGAGTGGACATCCCTGTTGTGTTCCTGATCTCAGGGAGAAAGCTCACAGTTTTTCCCCATTGAGGATGATATTAGCTGTGGGCTTTTCATAAATGGCTTTTATGATGTTTAAGTATGTTCCTTCTATCCCGACTTTCTCGAGGGTTTTTATTAAGAAAGGATGCTGCATTTTGTCAAATGCTTTTTTGGCATTGATTGACAGGATCATATGGTTCTTTTCTTTTCTTTTATTAATGTGATGTATCACATTGATTGATTTGCAAATGTTGAACCAGACCTGCATCCCAGGAATGAATCCCACTTCATCATGGTGAATAATTCTTTTTTATATGCTGTTGAATTCGATTTGCTAGTATCTTATTGAGAATATTTGCATCCATATTCATCAGGGATATTGGCCTGTAGTTCTCTTTTTTTGCTGGGTCTCTGTCTGGTTTAGGAATCAAAGTAATGCTGGCTTCATAGAATGAGTCTGGAAGTTTTTCTTCCCTTTCTATTTTTTGGAACAGCTTGAGAAGGATAGGTATTATCTCTGCTTTAAATGTCTGGTAGAATTCTGAGGCACCTGGGTGGCTCAGTCCCTTGGACATCCGACTTTGGCTCGGGTCATGATCTCACGGTCTGTGAGTTCAAGCCCCGCGTTGGCTCTGTGCTGACAGCTCGGAGCCTGGAGCCTGCTTCAGATTCTGTGTCTTCCTCTTTCTCTGCCCCTTCCCTGGTCATGCTGTGTCTCTCTGTCTCAAAAAAAAAAAAAAATATCTGGTAGAATCCCCAGGAAAGCCATCTGGTCCTGGACTCTTATTTGTTGGGAGATTTTTGATAACTGATTCAATTTCTTCACTGGTTATGGGTCTGTTCAAGTTTTCTATTTCTTCTTGTTTGAGTTTTGGAAGTGTGTGGGTACTTAGGAATTTGTCCATTTCTTCCAGGTTGTCCAGTTTGTTGCCATATAATTTTTCATAGTATTCCCTGATAATTGCTTGTATCTCTGAGGGATTGGTTGTAATAATTCCATTTTCATTCATGATTATATCTATTTGGGTCATCTTCCTTTTCTTTTTTGAGAAGCCTGGCTAGAGGTTTATCAATTTTATTTTTTCAAAAAACCAACTCTTGGTTTCATTGATCTCCTCTATAGTTTTTTTAGATTCTATATTGTTTATTTCTGCTCTGATCTTTATTATTTCTCTTCTTCTGCTAGGTTTGGGGTGTCTTTGCTGTTCTGCTTCTATTTCCTTTAGGTGTGCTGTTAGATTTTATATTTAGGATTTTTCTTGTTTCTTGAGATAGGCCTGGATTGCGATGTATTTTCCTCTCAGGACTGCCTTTGCGGCATCCCAAAACGTTTGGATTGTTGCATTTTCATTTTCATTTGTTTCCATATATTTTTTAATTTCTTCTCTAATTGCCTGGTTGACCCATTCATTCTTTAGTAAGGTGTTCTTTAACCTCCATGCTTTTGGAGGTTTTCCAGACTTTTTCCTGTGGTTGATTTCAAGTTTCATAGTATTGTGGTCTAAAAGTGTGCATGGTATGATCTCAATTCTTGTATACTTATGAAGGGCTGTTTTGTGATCCAGTATGTGATCTATCTTGGAGAATGTTCCATGTGCACTCGAGAAGATAGTCTATCCCGTTACTTTGGGATGCAGAGTTCTAAATATATCTGTCAAGTCCATCTGATCCAAAGGCATCAAAATTGGCAAAGATGAAGTCAAGCTTTTACTTTCTGCAGATGACATGATATTACACATGGAAAACCTGATAAACTCCACCAAAAGTCTGCTAGAACTGATACATGAATTCAGCAAAGTCGCAGGATACAAAATCAATGCACAGAAATCAGTTGCATTCTTATACACTAATAATGAAGCAACAGAAAGACTAATAAAGAAACTGATCCCATTCACAATTGCACCAAGAATCATAAAATACCTAGGAATAAACCTAACCAAAGATGTAAAAGATCTGTATCCTGAAAACTATAGAAAGCTTATGAAGGAAATTAAAGAAGATATAAAGAAATGGAAAAACATTCCGTGCTCATGAATTGGAAGAATAAATATTGTTAAAATGTCAATAGTACCCAAAGCTATCTATACATGCGATGCAATCCCAATCAAAATTGCACCAGCATTCTTCTCAAAGATAATACAAGCAATCCTAAAATCTGTATGGAACCACAGAAGACCCCGAATAGCCAAAGTAATATGGAAGAAGAAGACCAAAGTGGGAGGCATCACAATCCCAGACTTTAGCCTCTACTACACAGCTGTAATCATCAAGGCAGAATGGTATTGGCACAAAAACAGACACATAGACCAATTAAATAGAATAGAAACTCCAGAATTAGACCCACAAAAGTATGGCCAACTAATCTTTGGCAAAGCAGGAAAGAATATCCTATGGAAAAAAAACAGTCTCTTTAACAAATGGTGTTGGGAGAACTGGACAGCAACATGTAGAAGAATGAAACTAGACCACTTTCTTACACCATTCACAAAAACAAACTCAAAATGGATAAAGGACCTGAATGTGAGACAGGAAACCATTCAAACCCTAGAGGAGAAAGCAGGAAAAAACCTCTCTGACCTCAGCTGCAGCAGTTTCTTACTTGACACATCTCCAAAGGCAAGGGAATTAAAAGCAAAAATGAACTATTGGGACCTCATCAAGATAAAAAGCTTCTGTACTACAAAGGAAACAATCAACAAAACTAAAAGGCAACCAACGGAATGGGAAAAGATATTTGCAAATGACATATCAGACAAAGAGCTAGTATCCAAAATCTATATCACCAAATTCCACACCTGAAAAACAAATAATCCAGTGAAGAAATGGACAGAAGACATGAATAGACACTTCTCTAAAGAAGACATCCAGATGGCCAACAGGCACATGAAGAGATGCTAAACATCGCTCCTCATCAGGGAAATACAAATCAAAACCACACTGAGATACCACCGCATGCCAGTCAGAGTGGCTAAAATGAACAAATCAGAAGACTATAGATGCTGGCGAGGATGTGGAGAAACAGGAACCCTCTTGCACTGTTGGTGGGAATGCAAACCACTCTGCAAAACAGTGCATCCGCTCTGGAAAACAGTGTGGCAGTTCCTCAAAAAATTAAAAATAGACCTACCCTATGATCCAGCAATAGCACTGCTAGGAATTGACCCAAGGGATACAGGAGTGCTGATGCATAGGCGCTCTTGTACACCAATGTTTATAGCATAACTTTCAACAATAGCCAAACTATGGAAAGAGCCTAAATGTCCATCAACTGATGAATGGAAAAAGAAGTTGTGGTTTATATACACAATGGAATACTACTTGGCAATGAGAAAAAATGAAATATGGCCTTTTGTAGCAACGTGGATGGAACTGAAGAGTGTTATGTTAAGTGAAATAAGTCATACAGAGAAAGACAGATACCATATGTTTTCACTCATATGTGGATCCTTAGAAACTTAACAGAAGACCATGGGGGAGGGGGAGAAAAAAAAAAGGCTAGAGAGGGAGGGAGCCAAAACATAAGAGACTCTTAAAAACAGAGAACAAACTGAGGGTTGCTGGGGGGGGGGGGGGGTGGAAAGTAGGGGAGGGAGATTGATGGGTATTGAGAAGGGCACCTGTTGGGATGAGCACTGGGTGTTGTATAGAAACCAATTTGACAATAAGTTTCATATTAGTAAAAAATAAAATAAAATAAGATAATAAAGTGAAAAAAAAAACACCACACAGTATTCATTCGTGTGAAAAGCAATTGTTTATTGATGGACACAGGTTGCTGCAGTATATAAACATGTAATTAAATCATAGTGTATATATGTAAATATATCTGTAGGATTAATTCCTAGAAGTGGTTTCCTTGGATTATAGAATGAGTTCATGTTTTATTGTGAGTGATATTGCCAGATTGTCCTCCATGTAGGTTGCACCATTTGATAATATGAACAGCACTGTAAAGAATGTTTCTTCTTCTCCAAGCTGATGCACAAAGCACATGTCAAAACTTTGGATTTTTTCCAATCTTCTAGATGTGAAATTGCATGTCACACTTTATTTTGTTATGCATGGTGATGAGTATCTTTTCATACATTTAAGAATCTTTTATATTTCTTCTTCTCTGAACTCTACTTTTGTCCTTTTCCCATCTTTCTACTGGGCTTTTGAAGTTTTTGTTGCTGATTTCTTAGAAAATTTTATACATAAAAAAAGTTTATCTAGAAACTAGTATTTTGTACTCCACAACAGAAAATATTACATAAAGCCTGTACGCAGCAAAAGATGACTCGGAAAAAAAAAAAAAGGTTAGAAAAAGAAATGATTCATGAAAATCTACCTGGTAGGTAGGTCAGGGAAGAGACAAGAATTTCGAGTTATTTCTGATAATTTCTGGTTATTTATGGTTGGACTCTGGGGAAGAATAAAAAATTTTCTGTGAGAAGTTTTTGTGAATCCATATTAATAGTACTTAGCATGGAGATTCTCAAGCTTAGAGAGTAACATTAAAAACTCTGGCTTAGAGCCAGTGAAACTCTAGAATACATAGAGGACATGGCCCTTGGTACATAATTTGTGACCTATATTTCTGTCATAATTCCCGGAATACAGACATGAGAATGAACTAACGAATGAGCAGATTACTACTATATGAAATGTAGTTACAAAGCAATGATGCCTAAACATTTCCCAAGTGTTTTATTGCAGGAATTATGGCAAAGTAACAGTGTCTCTCTCAGAATACTGCCCAGGGCAAGGATCCTGAGACCAGAAACCAAGCACACTAATTAGTAACCCTCTATATTAAAGCACATAGAGAAATTGAATTCAAGTAAGGAAAATAAAAGTGCTTTTAGTGGGCTATTTTCATAGGAATTTGAATTAAATATGTGAGGATATGCTTTGCAATTTTGACCTAGGAACAAGTTTTTATGTTCAAGCCTGTAATTCCCTATTCCTTAAAATAAAGCAATATATGTGAACATGAAAACAACATACTTTTAATATTATTTTTAACTTAAATTTTAAATATTATAAAAGATTCCAAACATACAAAAAATATGTAAAACAATATAATAGAAATCCGAGTAGTATCATGAGTTATAACAAATGTTAATATGTTGTTTTAAGAGTCAAGATAGGCTAGTTATGCTATGAAACAAATACCACACAGGTATCAGTGACTAAAAGTAACATAAAGTTATTTCTAACTCATACTGCATATCACTAGGAGTCAACAGGGAATTTCTACTCATTGGAGCCACTCAGGGTCTCAGGCTGACAGAGTCCCCACTATGCCCTCTGTCTCAACAAGTGGCTTCCGCATGTGCCACAGAAGAGAGAGAGAACATGAAGATTTACACATCTGGGAGTGACATGAATCACATAGCCTCATGTTTCATTGGCAAGTGCAGTCACATGGCCACACTTTAACCTCAAAGTGTGGGTAAGTATATATCCCTTCCTCACACCTGCAAACAAAGAACCCAAAATATGGGCATTTGTTTTTAACAAAACACCCAATAAACAGACTGAAAAGAATAAAATAAATAATAGCTCAAGTCATTAAAAAAACACAAAAGCAATACAAGTAAATAATATGTATGAAAAGAGAGTATTAAGTTTGGAGGACATTTTTTAAAAATGTAGCATGAACAATATAAATACTAACTGGAAGAAGCCCATAGTAATATTCATCAAAATTTTCATGACACAAATGGGTAGGAAAAGCACCTATAAACATGAAAAAGAATGAATTATTTATTTAATAAATAAACTCCATTCAAAGAAAATGCCATAACAGGGGTGCCCGGCTGGCTCAGTGGGTAGAACATGCAACTCTTGATCTCAAGGTCCTGAGTTCAAGCTCCACATTGGGCATAGAGCTTACTATAAATAAATAAATAAATAAATAAATAAATAAATAAATAAATAAATACAATAATATTAGGACTTCTGGGTGGCTCAGTCCGTTAAGCATCCAACTCCTGATCTCAGCTCAGGCCTTGATCTCAGGGCTGTGAGTTCAAGCCCCGTGTTGGTTTCCAAGGGAATGGAGCCTAATAAAAAAAAAAAAAAAAAAGGAAAAGAAAATACTGTAACATCTAACTCCAGTTTTACACAAACCCTTCCAGAGAGTAGAGAAAATATCACCATGAATTTTAAATGGCTAGTGGAAGTGGAACTTTGATACCATAACCAAACAAGGACAGTAAAAAAAAAAAAAAAAAAAAAAAAGAACATTGTAAACCAATATAATTAATTAAATATCTTAAGAAAAACATAATGAACCAAAATCAAAAATGTAGGCATGTGCTTGAGTGACTCAGTCGGTTGAGCATCCAACTTCATTCAGCTCAGGGCATAATCTCACAATTCATGGGTTCAAGCCCCACACTGGGCTCTGTGTTGAGACCTCAGAGCCTGGAGCCCTCTTCAGATTCTGTGTCTCCCTCTCTCTCTGCCCCTCCCCTGCAATACTCTCTCTCTCTCTCTCTCTCTCTCTGTTTCAAAAATAAATAAACATTAAAAAAATTTTTTTAACAAAATCACAAATGTCTATAAAAATAATGTGTAATAACCAAATTTGCTTAACCTTAGACAATCTATTAATATAACTCAGCATGAAGTAATCTTTTTAACAGATTAAAGGAGAAATATCATACAATTATTTTTACCAGATTAGCATCAGCTATAAGGCAACATACATCCATGTGAATAACTCAGCAAACTAGGAATAGAAGAAACTCCTAAATTAATAAAAAGTATACGCAAAAAAAATCTACAGCAAACATTAAGCACAATAATGAAATGTTAAGGCATTTGCTAAAAAATTAGGAACAAGACTAAGATGCTATTGCATATACAAATATTATACTAGAGTTCCTAGCCTATAATATTAGAGAAGAAAAAAAAAACTGAAAATAATAAAGCTTAGAAAGAAAATGAAAATATAAGTATCAACAAATAGTCTGATTCTCTAAATATAAGGCCCCAAAGAATACAGAAAAATTATCAAATTATTAAGAGTTTAATCAAAATCAATATATAAATACAACTAAGTTTTTATATCCCAGCAACACACATTAGAAAACACAATTTTTATACACTAAAAATATATGAATTAAGAAGATAGTAGTGCTGCAGAGATAAAACTTTGATCAGTGGAAAACAAATGAGAGACCCAAAACTAGACTTACGAAAATCTAGAAACTTGATTCATGACAGAGTTGTAAATGCAAATTAGTAGGAAAGAAAATACTAATTAGTAAATGCTGCAGAGCCATTTTGTTATTTATATGGGGGGAGTAGTAAATAAATATCTTGTTTCACAAAATCAATTTTACATAGATCAAAGACTTAAATAGGATAGCGGAGGAGTTAAGATGGCAGAGTAGTAGGGGGGCCCTCAGCTTGTCTAGCCCCTCAAACACAGGTAGGTCAACATCAAATAATTTTGAACACCTAGGAAATCAATCTGAGGATTAAAAGAACAATCCACATAATTTGAGGGAGAGAACATGACAGGTATGCACTATGAAGTGAATTGGGGGAGAGAAAAGCCTCGGTGCTGTAGAAGGGAGGGAGCCCTTTTTGTGGAAGGAAAGAGGGAGAGAGAGCACCGCATCAGGTTCACGCAAGAAAAACCCTCCCCCCAAACCACTGACTGGGGAATCAGGAGGCACTGACTATCTGAAGTTTTGGAAGTCTGTGCCATTCACTGGAGCCATCTGGGAGGGCAACAGTGCTCCTGAGGAGAAGGAGGGGAGGTCCTGGAGAGGACAGCAGACAGTGTGGTGTGGGGATTCCCTGGGTTGCACTGGGAAAGAACGTTCCCCTTCCTGGAGTGCATTTGGAAGATGGTATATTGCCTCTTCAAGGATAAAAGACCCCCTGGGGCCTTTGAATGGCTGCTCAACAGCAGGGGACAGAAGCAGCACAGTGGGCAGATAACCTGGTTGCTGCTTTTCACTCTGCTTCACCAGGAACTCTTGGCACCTACACAGCTGTGCAACTGCTTTTCTGGGACAGAACGGCGCCACGCACAAAGTTGTGAGGCTCCCTGGAGGAGGAGGCAGCGGCGGAGGAAGAGGAGGAGGAGGAGGAGGGGGGGGGGTTGGTCTAGGCCTTACCAGGTCCTTTTAAAATTTGAAGTTTTGAATCCCAGTCACAAGCCAGAGATAAAACACAGAAGAGCTGCGGTGCCAGATACGTCAAGGGCCCAGGCAAAGAAAGGTTGAGGGCAGGGACCTGATGGAAGCATGGGATACAGGATGGGAGATTGTTCACTTGTCTGTGTGGTCTACCTGAACAGTGGTGGGTACAAGGTCCCTGGGGCAAGAGAGCTGGGTGACACCAAGCTCCTTCCCCTCCCCCACCTCTACCACCAACGAAATGGTACTTCAGCAAGCAACCCAGCGCCCCTAGTGGAGCCACTTGCCCTAAACTGCTACCAGTTGCACCTTTCAGGTGCATCTTTACTAGGTGGATCTGACTGTGAGCCAGCACAGTGGGCCTCTCCCCCAGGGGACCAGCACAGCCTCCTGCACATGCCCCAAGTCTAATGATAATAGGGTGCTCCAAAGTGTTAGCTTCAGTTCTGGCAGAAGTAGGATAGCCTTTTTCTCTTTCTTTCCTTTTCTTTTTCTTTCTTTCTTTCTTTCTTTCTTTCTTTCTTTCTTTCTTTCTTTCTCTTTCTTTCTTTCTTTCTTTCTTTCTTTCTTTCTTTCTTTCTGTTTTTGAAACCAGGCTTATAGTTTTTTGTCCATTTGTTTCTTTTTTTCATTTGTCTCATTTTTTAGATCAGGCTTCTTTTTTTTTCCCCTACATTTTCTTTCTTGCTTTCTTTTTCTTTGTAATCAGGCTTATAGTTTTTGTTTGTCTGTTTGTTTGTTTTGTTGTTGTTGTTTTTCCTTTTCCTTTTCTTTTTTTTTGGATCAGCCTTTTTTTTTTTAATCAGGCTTATTTTAACAAACAAATCAAAGTGTACTAGGTTAAAGGTCCAAACACTCACCACTGCAAGCAAAGAGGAACTATGCAAATGAAGGACCTGGGGGAAAAATCAGCCAAATCACAACAACAGAGTAAAACACAGCATATACCAGAAACACTTCCTCAGTGTATGGCCCCTTCTTAATATAGCATTACTTTCAGGAGCAGAAAAAACATAGCAAGCTTTCATAACATGCAAAAGACAGAAACTCAGACAAAATGGCAGATGGAGGAATTCTCCCCCAAAGAAAAATCAAGGAGAAACTACAGCCAGGGATGTGCTCAAAACAGATATAAGTGATATATCTGAATAACAATGTAGAAGAATAGTCATAAGAATACTAGCTGGGCTTGAAAGAAGCATAGAAGACACCAGAGACACCCTTGCTGCAGAGATAAAAGACCTAAAAACTAGTCAGCCAGAAATAAAAAACACTATGACTGAGATGCAAAACTGACTGGTAAAATCACCATGAGGATGAAAGAAGCAAGGAACAAATAGGTGATATAGAAGATAAAATTATGGAAAACAATGAAGCTGAAAAGGAGAGGTAAAGGAAACTATTAGATCATGAACATAGATTTAGGGAACTCAATGATTCCATAAAGCACAATAATGTCTGAATTATAGGAGTCCCAGAAGAAGAAGAGTGGGGAAAAGGAGCAGAACGTTTATCTGAACAAATTATAACAAATCATTCCCTAATCTGGAGAATGATATAGGTATTCAAATCCAAGAGGCACAACAATGCCCTTCAAAATCAACAAAAACAGGTCAACACCAAGATGTATCATACTGAAACTTGCAAAATACAAGATAAAGAGAGAATTCTGAAAGCAGCTAGGGATAAAAGGTCCTTAACCTAGAAGGCTAGACACATGAAGTTAGCAGTAGACCTGCCCACAGAAACTTGGTGGGTCAGAGGGAGTGGCATGATATATTTAATGAGAAAAATAGGAAAAATATGCAGCCCAGAACACTTGATACAGCAAGGTTGTTATTCAAAATTGAAGGAAAGATAGAGAGTTTCTAAGACAAACAAAAACTAAAGGAACTTGTGAATGTCGGAAATCAAATAGCTATGTCCTGGTTAAAGAGATTGTAGGGAATGCGTTACATTGCTTTCTGACCCTGCTGAAAACAGGTGGCCAGTATCCAGTTGATGCATATTTAGGGTTTGGGTCGTGCCTGTACTCACGAATTCCTTAGACCATATTATCTATGGAATATCTTATCTTGTACTCCAGCCTGCTTTTGGCATCTGCTCTTTTGTAGTCTTGGGAATGCCTTGTTTTTTGCAGAATTTCTACATATTCTTACTGGCACTTAGCCACTGACATATTGTGCAATATATATATTTCCCTATAATGTATGCCTAATAAATAGGGGAGCTTGAGAGCAGCTGAGGGAGACTTCCCTCAGCCTTCCTCTCACCTCTCTCGACTCATGGAGTCTTGAGTAATCCTTTCTGCCAAACTTGGCTTTGTTGGACAAAGCCAAAAGCCGAACCCACAGTTGGTGACCCGGATGTGATAGTAACAGCTTCGAGAGGAAGATTTTCAGGTGGCAGAATCCACCTGTAAAGGAGAAGAAAGTGAAACCATCCGGAATTCAGACAGACAGACCTCATCCTGGTAAGGGACAGCTATACCTGCTTGGGATAGCTGCCATCATGTCTAGTTTTCAGTGAGTATTTCCTTTCTTTACCAGGGGCCAAAAAATGACATAGGAACAGCTATTATATTTAAAAACTTCACAGCAGATTTTAAAGGTGGCTTATTGTACTGTTAAAAAGATCAATTGAGTAAATTGTTATGAACAATATGAGACTCCTGCTCCTGCTTCCCCAACCATGGTACAGTTAGTTGATTTAGATCTATGGGAACAAGTGGGAAACATTTTTTTAAAGAAAACATGAAAAAGGAGAGAAGGTTCCTGCTTCCATTTTAGTGACCTGGAGTTTAGTCCCCACATCATTATGTCCATTACATGTATCTCCAGAGAAGGAACAAATTAAAAAAGAAAGCCGAACACCTGCCTCTCCCACGGTACCCCCTACAATGTAGGATGATTTCCCTCTGCTGCCTGCTCCTGTCCTTATTCCTCCCGATGGCTTAAAACTAACACCTATATCGGAAGGATACAAGCCATCAGTTATGCAGCAATATTTACAAGAGGGATATGCTGCTGGGGAGTTTCATACATTCCCCATCATTACCACTGCTGGACATCAACCTAGACATGAGTCACTCCCTTTTATTGTTTTATTGTCTTCAAGGAATTGAAACGAAGTGTTGCTGAGAATGGTGTCTAAATTACTAAGGGGTAATCGAAACAATAGGAAATGGATATAAAATGACCCTTGGGATTGGAAGGCATTAACAAAAAACATACTTCTCCTGTTTAGCATGCTGTGTGGACTTTAGAATATCAAGAGGGTTGTGCTGCACAGGCAATTCATAATAAGATTAGGGTATTCTGATAGGAGTAGAAAATGCTACAGGTCTTTGTCTAGACATCAATGGAAAGTGTTACCTCAAGGAACAATTAATTGTTTAACTATCTGTCAGTAATTAATTCAACAAGCCTTACTGCCCACTCGTAAAAAATTTCCATCCTGTCTAATTTATCATTATATGGATGATACTCTTCTTGCTGCTCCTACGTAGATTTTACTTCTCACAATATATCAACATTTACAACTTTCCACAAAGGAACGTAGGCTTCAAATAGTTCCTGAGAAGTTTCAAATGCAGGAGCCTTGGCAATATCTAGGACACATAGTCTTTGCTTGGACAATACGGCCTCAGTGCATCTCCTTAAATACTACTCATTTAAATACCTTAAATGATTTTCAAATAATTTTAGGAGCTATTAATTGGATTCATCCCACTGTGGGAATTACTACAGGACAACGTTCTAATTTATTTAATATTTTAAAAGGAGACACTGCTTTAGATTCTCTTTGTAGTTTAAACCCTGAAGCAGAAAAATAATTAATTATTATTGAGCAGGCATTTAAAAACAGGCAACTGTATCACCGACAGTTAGCTTACCCCATTTATCTATTTATATTCCCTACCCTCCATATGCCTGCTGGACTTCTAGGCCAAGTTGTAAAAGAAATTCACTGTTTAGAATGGCTTCCCCCCCCCCCCCCCACTCATTTAAGAAAAACTTCACTCGCTATATACAACAAATTATAGAATTATTATTTAGGGGCAGATATTGTTGCCAACAACTAACAGGATATGATCCTGATTCCATATATCTTGGGGTGTCTTATGAATGCTTTCAATGGATTCTTAATCTATGGAACTCCAAAAGTGCTATGGCAGATTTTGTAGGCCAACTTGTTTACTCTCTGCCATCAGACAAATTGTTATAATTATTGTAACAATTGTAATAATTGTAATTATTGTAATAATTACCTCTTTTAAACATAACTTTACCAAAAAAAAGTATTTCCACAGCCAATTTCACAGGCAATCACTGTTTTTATAGATGGCTCTGGAAAACTACTAAATCTGCTATTGCTTGGTTTGACCAACGATGGCATAAAGTAATCTCCAAAGGACAAACATCTACTCAAAGACCAGAACAATTTCCTAACCCATCTATTTCTATTGTAGCAGATTCTCAATATGTAGTTTAGGTGATACAGAATATAGAACAGGCCTCTATTGGGGAATTAAAGGATTCTTCCTTACTGTTATTATTTTTAACTTTACAAGCCTTACCAGATGAACGAACACACCCTCTTTTTATCACTCAATAAAATCACATTCAAGCTTACCTAGACCCTTAACAGAAGGAAATGAGGTTGCAGACCAATTTGTTGGCTACAATATGGCTTTTAAAACTGCTCAATTATCTCACGACTTTTTTCATCAAAATTATAAGTCCCTTATTAATTACATCTTACCATAACTAAAGCTAAATAAATTACTCAAGCTAAATAAATTGTTGCTGCCTGCCCTGACTGACAATAGCAATCAGGAAGATTATTGGGAATTAACCCCAGAGGTCTAAATGAAAATCAGCTTTGGCAAACCGATTTTACACATTATGCCCATTTGGGCATCACAAATATATCTACATGTCTACAGACACCTTTTCAGGATTTATAGTGCCTTTATCCACATCAGAGAAAATGCAAAAAATACCATTCATCATTTTTTACATGGCAGTTTCAAAAGCTGGTAAACCTCAACAAATTAAAACAGACAATAGGCCTAGATACCTTTCCTCCATGGTAAGGGAATTCTTCCAAATTTGGAATATACAACTCATTATAGGCATACCATATAACCCTACTGGACAAGCTATTATAGAACATACACATGCCACTTTAAAACAAATGCTTCACAAACAAAAAGGGGAACCTACATAATGATTCTGCTTGGAATTCACTATATAAAGACTTATACACACTAAATTTTTTAAAGTGTGATTCCCATGGCCTCACAGCTGCCAAACAGCATTTTGTGTCATCTCCTGGCTCAAATATTAGAGCCAAGGTTTTACTCAAAGACATACAAGGTGATAGTTCATGGAAAGGGCCCTATGAACTAATAACATGGGGAAGGGAATATGCATGTGTTCTTCTCCCATCAGGACCGCAGTGGGTGCCTGCCCGTCTGATTAAACCATACCATGAGTTGGAAGGATCAGCCCCTTAACCCTCTTCCTCAGATGGCCAATGTGTCCTTACAAGGTCAACAGGGGATACCATGCCCACAAATGATGAAGGCAAATGAGATCACCTGGGTACAACTTAAGAAGCTCGATCAACGTGTCACCAAAATCATGCACCATGTTTGAATGCCACCAACCCCAGAAAATAGGCTTTTAGCATATTTCACTATGGTTTCTCAAAGCCTGACTAAGCAAGATTTGCTTAATCTTTTTCTTTATCCAGGCCACTACTGCTTTTCCATCACTGTATTGGGCTTGTATCATAGACCCCTCCCCCCTTTCTTTAAGCTGGTTAATATAACATTTGACAACCCATATTATGTTTTTGAAGTACCTCCTCTGGCTTGGTATACAGACTGTATCAGCCATTACAATATCAACACACTTTTCTTTACCTTAAAAAGACAGCCTCAAATTTGGCCTTCAGGAAATCTAACAAGGCCCTGGGAAAGGTCCAATGGTCTTGCAGAACTAGCCCAAGCCATTTCTATGTAGAGACCTAAAAGGTTTTTGGATGGCTCATTGCCTTCTTTATCTCATTGGTTGTCATCTTAGCCACAGCCTCTGCTGCAGTGGTCTCCCTGACAGTCTACCCATACTGCTAAAGTAGTCAATCACATAATGACTAATATCACCAAGGCAATGATTACTCAAATGCAGATTGATAACAGTATCATGCAGAGACTGCAAGCTGCAGAAGCAGCCCTGGAATAGATGGGGCACTGCCAACAGGCACTTGTTCATCCTAAAAATACATAATGTGACTGGCAACATGACAAAATTTGTGTCGCCCCCTTACAATATAATATGTCTCAACACTACTGGGATTTAGGGGGAAAAAAACACCCACAAGGAGCTTTTTTTTTTTTACCAATTTACAATCTGAGATTAATGCTCTGTCTTCCCAGATGCATCAACAAGTGTTAGATATTCGACAGGAAACACAGATACAAGTTGAACAGGAGTTATTTGACAATATGAAATGTTCCAACCAACTGTTCCATGGCCTCAATTTACATATTTGGATTATTGGAACTCTGTGCTTGTTAATCTTTTTTGTATTTTGCATAGCCCTTTGAATGATCTACGCCATAGTGGCCTCCTCAAGATATCATGAATGATGACTGATTGCCCTCCTCAACTCCCATGAACAAGAAGACTTTTCAAAGAAAAAAGGGGGTATGTGGGAAACCAAACAGGTATGTCCTAGTTAAGATTAGAGGGAATGCAATACACTGCTTTCTGACCCTGATGAAAACAGCTGACCAGTATCTAGTTGATGCATATTAGGGGTTGGGTCCTGCCTGTGCTCATGAATTCCTTAGACTATGTTATCTATGGAATATCTTATCTTGTACTCCAGCCTGCTTTTGATATCTGCTCTTTTGCAGTCTTGGGAATGCTTTGTTTCTTTGTAAGCTTTCTATATGTTCTTACTGGCAGGTAGCCACTGACATACTGTGCAATGTTTTCCCTATAATGTATGCCTAATAAATAGGGGAACTTGAGAGCAACTGAGGTAGACTTCCCTCAGCCTCCCTCTCACCTCTTTTGGCTTGTGGAGTCTTTAATCCTTTCTGCTGCCCTCATCTTTGCTGGACAAAGGAGAAGGCTGAACCCACACATGAACACTAAACCAGCTCTTCAAGAAATATATTAAAGGGGACCCTTTGAGCAAGAAAGAGAGACCAAATGCAACAAAGTCTAGAAAGGAACAGAGGCAATCTATAGGAACAGATTTTTGACAGGTAATCCAATGGCACTAAATTCATGTCTATCAATAATTATTTTGAATGTAAATGGACCGAATTCTCTAATCAAAAGACATGGGGTATCAGAATGGATTAAACAAAATAAGACCCATTGATATGCTGCTTACAAGAGACTCATTTTAGATCCAAAGTCACCTCCACATAGAAAGTGAGGGGATGGAGAACAATTTATCATGCTAATGGACACCAAAAGAAAGCTAGAGTAGCCATACTTATATCAGACTGACTAGATTTTGATCCAAAGACTATAATAAGAGATGAAGAAGGGCACTAAATCAGAATAAGGGGTCTACCCAATAAGAAGATCTAACAATTATAAATATTTATGCCTCTAAATTGAAAGCATCCAAATATATAAATAAATTAATAAACTTAAAGATACTCATTGATAATAATACAATGATGGTAGGGGACTTTAACACCCCACTATGGCAATGGATAGATCATCTGAGCAGGAAATCAATTAGGAAAAAAATGGCTTTGAATGACACATTGGACCAGATGGACTTAACAGATATATTCAGAGCATTTCATCCTAAAGCAGCAAATAGACATTCTTTTTGTGTGCACATGGAACATTCTCCAGAATAGATCACATACTAGGTCATAAATCAGGCCTCAACCAGTACAGAAATTTTGGGATCATAGTATGAATATTTTCAGACCACATCACTATAAAACCTGAAGTAAACCACAAGAAAAAATTTGGAAAGACCACAAATACTTGGAGGTTAAAGAACATCCTACTAAGGAATGAATGGGTTAACCAAGAAATTAAAGGAGAAATTAAAAAAATACATGGAAGTTGATAAAAATGAAAATATGATAGTCCAAAACCTTTGGGATGAAGCAGAGGCAGCCCTAAGAGAGAAGTATATTGCAGTGCAGGTCTTCCTCAAGAAGCAAGAAAAAGTCTCAAATACACAACCTAACCTTATATCTAAAGAAGCTATAAAAAAGACCCAAAACCAGCAGAAGAAGGGAAATGATAAAGATTAAGGCAGAAATAAATGTTATTGAAATCGAAGAAACAAGATTAACGAAACTATGAGCTGGATCTTTGAAAGACTTAATACAATTGATAAAACCCTGGCCAGGCTTATCAAAAGAGAGAGAGAGAGAGGGAGGGGGGAGGGAGGGAGGGAGGGAGGGATGGGTAAATGGGGGGAGAGAGAGAGGAACCAAATAAATACAATCATGAATAAAATCTGGAAGATTTTATCTGGAACAAATCTGGGCAATCTGGAAATGAACAAATTCATAAAAACTCACAAACTACCAAAACTTAATCAGGAAGAAATAGAAAATGTGGACAGACTCATAACCAGAAAAGAAATTGAATCACTAATAAAAAAAATCTCCCAATAAACAAGAGTGCAGGTCCAGACAGCTTCCAAGGGGAATTCTACCAAACATTTAAAGAAGATTAAATACCTATTATTCTCAAACTGTTCCAAAAAATAGAACTGGAAGGAAAACTTCCAAATGCATTCTCCAAGGCCAGCATTACCTTGATTCCAAAACCAGACAAAGACCCCACTAAATAGAATTATAGGCCAATCTCCTGATGAACATGGATGCAAAAATTTTTAACCAGGTACTAGCAAATTAAATCCAACAGTACATTAAAAAGAATTATTCACCATGATCAAGTGGGATTTATTCCTGGGCTGCAGGGCTAGTTCAACACCTGCAAATCAATCAACATGAGATACCACTTTAATAAAATAGAAAAGGATAAAAACCATATGATTCTCTCAATAGATGCAGAAAAAGTATTTGATAAAATACAGCATTCTTTCTTGATAAAAACCTTCAAGAAAGTAGGGATAGAAGGATCATACCTTAATATCATAAAGGCCATATATGAAAGACACATAGTTAATATCATCCTTCATGGGGGAAAACTGAGAAATAGAACAGAGATTTCCACTATCACCACTGTTGTTCAACATAGTACTGGAAGTCCTAGCCTCAGCAATCAGACCACAAAAAGAAATAAAAGGCATCCAGATCAGTAAGGAAGAAGTCAAACTTTCACTCTTTGCAGACAACAAGATTCTCTATGTAGAAAACCCAAAAGACTCCACCAATAATTGCTAGAACTGATACATGAGTTCAGCAAAATTGCAGGATATGAAACCAGAAATCTGCATTTCTATATACCAACAATGATGCAGCAGAAAGAGAAATCAAGGAATTGATCCCATTTACAATTGCACCAAGAAGCATAAAATACCTAGGAGTAAATCTAACAAAAGAGGTAAAAGATCTGTACCCTGAAAACTGTAGAGGAAGTATAAGAGAAATTGAAGATGACACAAAGAAATGGAAAGATATTCCATGCTCATGGATTGGAAGAACAAATATTGCTAAATGTCTATACTACCCAAAGCGATCCACACATTCAATACAATCCCTATCAAAATAACACCAGCATTTCTCACAGAGCTAGAACAAACAATCCTAAAATTTGTATGGAACCAGACAAGATGCCAATTAGCCAAAGTAATGTAGGGGGGAAAAAAAAAAAAGCAAAGCTGGAGGCATCACATTCCAGAGGCATCACAATACCGGACTTCAAGCTGTATTACAAAGCTGTAATCATCAAGACAGTATGGTACTGGCACAAAAACAGACACATAGATCAATGGAACAGAATAGAAAACCCAGAAATGGACCCACAACTATATGTTCACCTCATCTTTGACAAAGCAGGAAAGAATATCCAATGGAAAAAAGACAGTCTCTTAACAAATGGTATCGGGAAAACGGGACGGCAACACACAGAAGAATGAAACTGAACCACTTTCTTATCTCATACACAAAAATAAATTCAAAATGGATGAAAGACCTAAATGTAAGACAGTAAACCATCAAAATCCTAGAGGAGAACACAAGGAGCAAACCCTTTGAACCTCAGCTGTAGCAACTACTGACTAGACATGTCTCCAGAGGGAAGGGAATTAAAAGCAAAAATGAACCATTGGGAATTCATTAATATAGAAAGCTTCTGCACAGTGAAGGGAACAGTCAACAAAACTAAGAGGCATCCAATGGAATGGGAGAAGATATTTGCAAATGACATATCGGATAAAGGGTTAGTATCAAAAATCTATAAAGAACTTATTAAACTCAACACCCCAAAATAAATAATCTTGTTTATTTATTATGGGCAGAAGACATGAATAGACACTTTTCCAAAGAAGATAGAAATGGCTAATAGATACATGAAAAGATGCTCAGTGTCACTCATCATCAGAGAAATATAAATCCAAACCATGAGAAGATACCACCTCACACTTGTCAGAATGGCTAAATTAACAACTCAGGAAACAACAGATGTTGGGAACCCTTTTATCCTGTTGGTGAGAATGCAAACTGGTGTGGCCACTCGGGAAAACAGTGTTGAGGTCCCTCAAATAGTTAAAAATAGAACTACCCGACAACCCAGCAATTGGGGCACAATCAAAGGGGCACAATCATTCCAATGTTTATAGCAGCACTATCAATAATGGCCAAATTACGGAAATAGCCCAAATGTCCGTTGCCTGATGAATGGATAAAGATGTTTTATATATATATATATATATATATATATATATATATATATATATATATATGAAATTTTGCTATTTGCAACAATGTGAATGGAACTAGAGTGTATTATGCTAAGTGAAATGTATCAGTCAGAGAAAGACAAATATCATATGATATCAAACCATAAGAGAATCTTAACTATAGAACAAATTCATGGTTGCTGGAGGGGTGGTGAGTGGGGGGATGAGCTAACTGGGTGATGGGCATTAAGGAGGGCACTTGTTGTGATGAGCACTGGGTGCTATATGGAAGTGATGAATCTCTGGGTTCTATTCCCGAAACCAATACTACACTGTAGGTTAACTAACTTGAATTTAAATATAATCTTGGAAGAAAAAAAAGACTTAAATAAGATAGAAAACTTTAATGAGAATTTTTAAGGTAGAGAAAGATATATTAAACAAGACAATCACAGGGGCACCCGGGTAGCTCAGTTGGTTAAGCATCTGACTCTTGATTTCAGTCAGGTCATGATCTCATGATTCATGTGCTGGTGGCACAGAGCCTGCTTGAGATTCTCTCTCTCTCTCTCTCTCTCTCTCTCTCTCTCTCTCTCCCAATCTCTCTGCCCCTTCCCCACTTGCTCTCTCTCACTCTATCTCTCTCTCTCAAAATAAATAAACATTTAAAAAAACAAATGCCAATCATAAAGACAAAGATTGATAAGTGTGGCTACAAAAAACTTAACAACTAATTTCAACTCAAGACCCCCATAAAAAGAGTAAAAAGAGAAGTAATAGCAAGATCTTGATCTTGAAAATATTCCCAAGGATGAATAATTTCTTTCCTAAAAATATAATGAAGATATCGCATACAGAATCACGTGTATGACTTTTTAAAATTTCTCAACTGTGGTAAAATACACATAGCATATAATTTACCATTTTCATCATTTTTAAGTGTACAGTTTAGTCATATTAAATGCATTCATATTGTTGTGCAATCAATCTACAGAACTCTTTTCATCTTGCAAAACCGGTACTCTATTCCCATTAAACAACAATTCCCCATCCTCACTCCCTTAGCCTCTGGCAACCACCATTCTACTTAGGTATGTAAAATTTGACAACTTTAGGTATGCTGTATAAGTGGAATCATATAGTATTTGCCTTTTTGTGACTGGCTTATTTCACTAAGCATAATATCCCCGAGGTTCATCCATGTTACAACATGTGTCAGAATTTCCTTCCTTTTTAAGGCCAAATAATATCCCATTGTATGTATATACCACACTTTGTTTATCCACTCATCCATCTATGGACACTTGAGTTGCTGCCACTTTTTGGCTATTTTGAATAATTTAACTATGAACATGTGTGTACAAATATCTCCTTGAGATTTTGCCTTCAACTCTTTTTTTCTTCACTTTATTTATTTATTTTGAGAAAGTGAGCAAGAGAGAGAGCACAAGCAGGGGAAGGGCAGAAAGAAAGGGAGAATATCCCAAGCAGGCTCATCAGCACAGAACCCGATATGGAGCTCGATCCTACGAACCGTGAGACCATGACCTGAGCTGAAACCAAGAGTCGGACACTAAACCAACTGAGCTGCCCAGGTGCCCCACTTTCAGCTCTTTTGAGTATAGACCTAGAAGTGCAATTGCTGAATCATATGTTAATTCTACTTTTATGCCATACTGTTCTCCATAGGGAACATTTACATTCCCATAAATACTCCACAAGTGTTCCAATTTTTCCATGTTCTTGCTAACATATGTTTTGTTTTGTTTTCATAGTGGCCTTTCTGACAAGTATAAGGTTATACTTCAGTGTAACCTTGGTTTGCATTTCTCTAATGCCAATTTTTAAATTCGTTTGCTTTCATTTTTGTTGTCACAGGGATGACTTCTAAAATCCATAGAAATGAGCAAATAAGAGTATCAAGGAAACTTTATGCATTATAAATTTAATATAAAGCTTGAAGTAGGCCAATTTAAATGATGTGATGTTTTATGATTACGTACACATTTGTTAAACTATAAAGAAAAATAAAAAGGTAACAAAATTCAGGCTGCTGGTTACCTCTTGAAACGGAGATAGAAACACAAGATTGAGAGCACATTGGAGCTTCATTAACATGAAGTGTTCTACTCTTTAATAAATCATTCACATGGACGTTTACATTATTGTCATTTTTAAATAGTTCATAGGTACTATGTACAATTCATTTCAAAATAAAAAGTTTTATAATGGGGAAGAAAAATATGGGGAGAGCATTGGTGAATAGGAAGCATCCGGTTGATGAATCCTTTATTTAAAGGAAAAAATTATTAAATGAAGAATTTTATGACGAGTGACATTGAAGTTGTACATTTGTGTGTGTGTGTGTGTGTGTGTGTGTGTGTGTGTGTGTGTAATGTATAGGAACAGAAAATATAAAATCTAAATATCATTTATGCCTGAACACAATGGGTGAAATCAAACGAAGAAATCAGCAATGTAGAAATCAATGCTTGATATTTTAAAAGTTATGTTAGAGAGAAGGACAGAGAACACAAGTGGGGGAGAGGGACAGAGGGAGAGCGAAAGAATCCTAAGCAGGCTCACACTCAGCTGGGAGCCAAATGTGGGGGTCAATCTCACAACCCTGGCATCATGACCTGAGCTGAAATTAAAAGTCGGATGTTCAATGGACTGAGCTACCCAGGCGCCCCTCAAGATTTTTTTTTTTTAAGTAATCTCTACACTCAACATGGGGCTCAAACTTACAACCCAGATATCAAGAGTCATGCTTTACCAGGGCGCCTGGGTGGCTCGGTCGGTTGGGCGTCTGACTTCGGCTCAGGTCATGATCTCACGGTCCGTGAGTTCGAGCCCCGAGCCCCGCGTCGGGCTCTGTGCTGACAGCTCAGAGCCTGGAGCCTGTTTCGGATCCTGTGTCTCCCTCTCTCTCTGCTCCTCCCCTGTTCATGCTCTGTCTCTCTCTGTCTCAAAAATAAATAAACGTTAAAAAAAAAAATTAAAAAAAAAAAAAAAAAAAAAAGAGTCATGCTTTACCGACTGAGCCAGCCAGGCACTGCAGTGCTTGATATTAAGAGTAAACACTGAGGGGCGCCTGGGTGGCTCAGTCGGTTAAGCGTCCAACTTCAGCTCAGGTCATGGTCTTGCGCTTGTGGGCTCAAGCCCCGTGTCGGCCTCTGTGCTGACAGCTCAGAGCCTGGAGCCTGCTTCAGATTCTGTGTCTCCTCTTCTCTCTGCCCCTCCCATGCTCATGCTCTGTCTCTCAATAATAAATAAATGTTAAAGAAAAAAAAAGTGAACACTGAAACCAATGAAACACAAATATATTTGTAAACAATATTTTAAATAAATTTACAAAACTGAATACAGATTTTGAGATCATTTTTTAAAATTATTTACAACTCAGTTGTTAAGAATAAAAAGAAAAATGGATAAACAAATATTCTCCACATCTTCATCTTCACCTGCTATGAAAAGAATTTAAAAACCATTTACCAAGATATGGAAACAATCATATTATATATACATACTATATATATGTATATTGGGTACACAGGCACAAACACACACACACACACACACACACACACACACACAATGGAATATTTCACAGCCATGAGAAAGGAGGGTATCCTGTCATTTGTAACAACGTGGATGGACACTGAGAACATTATGCTAAGTGAGATAATTTAGAGAAAGACAGGTTCTGTATGATATTACCTATATATGGAATCTAAAAAGTCAAACCCATAAAAACACAGAGTAAAGTGATGGTGATTGCTGATGGTAGTTCAAGGGATAAGATTGATGTTGTTTAAGGTACAAACTTGCAAAGAGTAGTAAATAGGCCATGGAAATATAATGCACAGTATAACAAATGCAGACAATAATATTGTACTACTTGCTAATGAGACTAAAACATAGTAAAACAACTAAAAAGAAAAGATAATTATGTAATGTGATAGAGATGTTAATATTGCTATAGTGGCAACAAATTACAATATATAAGTGTATCAAATTAACAAATTGTGCACCTTAAACTTATACAATGTTATATGTCAAATATATTCAAAAACAACAACAACAAACCACTTACCACTGAGGGTTACTGGGACACCATTTCTCTTGAAAATTGATAATTAAAGAAAAATGTTAAGACTTTATCCTTCCTTTCTAAATGTACTGTATAATGCAGAAAGCAAATAGCCCTGGTAGATGAAGGAAATATTTTTCCACTGAAAAATTCCACCTAATATGAGGAAGCAAATGACACAATTAGAAAATTACCATTTTTGCAATCCTTTAAGAAGTAAGTGACTCAGGAAAAGATCATCAATGGTTAATTAAAACAAAAATAAATGAAAACTTCATGGGAAAATCTGACGTGAAGAGATCAAGCTCTCACCATTTGAACTGAGGTGAACAATCTCAGCTTCATGAAAAGCCAGAAAGCAAATGCTTCCCCATATGAAGGGATATGATCAGCACAGAATGACCTTTGAAGAATTCCCACTTAAAAAAAAAAAAAAAACAGATTGGGGTAACTGGGTGGCTCAGTGAAGTGTCCAAATTTGGCTCAGGTCATGATCTCATGGTTTATGAGTTCCAGCCCTGCATCAGGCTCTCTATCAGTGTGGAGCCCACTTCAGATCTTCTATCCCCCTTTCTCTCTGCCCCTTCCTGGCGCTCTCTCTCTCTCTCTCTCTCAAAAATAAACATTAAAAAAAAAAAACAGATCAAGAACAAAAACATACTTTAAATCTAATCAAGGCTTAAATCTAAATTCTCTGGAAATATTGGAGTATTAAAGTTAGGAAATAACATAAGGAAACATTCCGACAGTCTAGAATGTGGAAAATTCCACAGAACAAATGGTATGATTACAAAAAAAGTTTATTTATTTATTTTGAGAGAGAGTGAGTGGGGGATGGGCAGAGGGAGAGAGAAGAGAGAATCCCAAGCAGGCTCCATGCTATCAGTGCAGAGCCTGATGCAGGTCTTGAACCCATGAACCATGAGATCATGACCTGAGCTCAAATCCAGAGTCAGACGCTTAACCAACTGAGTCACTCAGGCTCCCTACTGGAGTGATTTTTGTATCAAATCTGTGTATTGCTTTCTCACTAGAAGATTGTAGTTGCTTCTAAAGTGATTTTGCTGTGTCTAAAATTCTTATTTTTCTGTACCATATAGTCACACAGATAATATCATAAAATTTCCTGGCAAACTATAAAAGCAGAATCACTAGGTAACCAATTAGTAAGCATCTACTTAGCTAAACACTATAGGTGTACAAATAAAGACATGTAATACATAAAATCCCTTTCACACTCAAATTAGCCCTCTACTTCTTCCAGGGAAAAGCAGATAGCATTCCTTTTTCCTTTTCCATATTTTTATTTTTCTTCTATTTGCTTTTCATTTTTCTCTTCTTTAGCTAGCTAAAATGTTGTGGATTTTTGTAAAGGTTTCATTGTTATATCTATTATTCTAATTATTCTAAATATTGTTTAAATTAATAAGCAAAAGTAAAAAAAATCAGAAAAAAATTTAAATATCTAATTCACATAATCTTCATAAAAATTATGAAGTAGGTGTTGCCAGTATTTTCCCAATTTCAAAAAGAGACTCAAGAATAAAGCATATGCTTAGGAATACATAGAGAAGCAAATGTTAAACTTTGTATTTCTATGATAAATTCCCCTTGTATTGTAGTTATAATGTTTTCCATATTTCCAAGCCAATTCTCAAAGTTTAGCTGTAAATATGGATTAGTTGAAAAACCTGAAGGTGGTTTTACCTGATCAGAACTACTTTATCCACAATAATTCTATAGTGGAGAACAAAATACTTGCTGTATATAGCTTGTTAACATTTGGAAATTTTAATAATTTTAGTAATTTTATTTTAGTGTTGTGAAACTCAACGTACCCACCATGCTGAGAAAAAAAGCAATAAAGCAAATAAATCTAAAATAGGAGAATCATTTATAATCCTGGAGTTAAGATCTTTAAGATTTTTTTCAAATTTAATAGAATGTGTTTTATTTAATCTCAGGCATTATGCCCTTATTATAAGTGTAGGCCTTAGGGTGCGTGGGTGGCTCAGTTGTTAAAACATCCAACTTCGGCTCAGGTCATGATCCATGGTTCATGAGTTTGAACCCTGTGTTGGGCTCTGTGCTGACAGCTCAGAGCTTGGAGCCTGCTTTGGATTCTGTGTCTCCCTTTCTCTCTGCCCCTCCCCTGCTCATGCTCTCTCTCTCTCTCAAAAATAAATAAATGTTAAAACTTTTTTAAAAATGTGGGTCTTTTCTGGAAGTAAAGACTTTATCCAAATTTATTTAAAGTTCTAAAAAACTAATTGTTTCTAGTTAAAACTATTTGCTAGATTGAAGGGATATGCCTAATGCATTCAGAAAGTTCATAAATAGTAAAAATGCAAATATTTCAACTTGTCACTAGCAAATTCTATTAGAGTTTTAAGGAATAGAATGAGTTGATACTATCTAAACTATTTCGGATCAAAGAGAAAGAGAGATTCTAAAGCCTACATAACAATCAATACAAAAAACAAAAACTATATCTCAAATACAATATAATTGCAAAACTTAAATAACATATTAGCAAAGAGAACTCATCTGCTTATTACAGGAATAATACAGTACAATAAAGAAGACTTAATTTCATAAGTGAAATAAAGATTTAATTTTAGGGTATCTGTAAATATCATTTCCTTAATAATAGGTTAAAGGAAAAAAAAAACCTTTAATCATCTTCACAGGGGTCAAAAGGCATTTGATATGTCCTCCAACCATCATTAATCTTTAAATATTATTATATTAGGTCTAATAGGTCTAATAGGTCTAATTACATTAGGTCTAATATCCTTGACTCTATATTTAAATATATATCAAAACAAAAAAACTTTCAAAAATTATTGCTTTTCTAACAGGTGTTAGATGTGTTAGGTGATATCTCATTCTGGTTTTGATTTGCATTTGCATTTGACTTGATTTGCATTATACTACGTGAAATAACTGAGAGAAAGACAGATACTGTATAATCTCAGTTATATACAGAATCTAAAAAACAAACAAACAAACTCATGGAAACACATCATATTTGTGGTTGCCAGAGGCAGAAGTTGAGGGGGTGGGAAAAATGGGTAAAGATAATCAAAGGGTACAAACTTCTAATTATAAGATAAATGAGTCCCATGGCACGCCTGGGTGGCTCAGTTAGTTATGCGTTTGACTCTTGATTTTGGCTCAGGTCATGATCTCATGGTTCATGAGATTAAGCCTGCCATCAGGCTCTGTGCTGACAGAGTGGAGTCTACATGGGATTCTCTCTCTCCCTCTCTCTTGGCCCCTCGCCTGCTTTCACGTGCATTCTCTCTCTCTCTCTCTCTCAAAATAAATAAAGTAAACTTTAAAAAAGATAAATAAATCTTGGAGACATAAGGTACAGCATGGTGATTATAGGTAATAATCCTGTATTATATATTGCTATATATATAATATATTATTGCTATATCTATATATATTGCTTATATATATTGTCAAGTTGCTAAGATCTTAAAAGTTTTCATCACAAGGAAAAAAAATTCTAACTTTATGAAGTGATGAATATTCACTATTTATTGTGGTAATAATTTCACACTACATGCATGCATCAATGCATTAGTTTGTACACCATAAACTTATACAATCAATTATGTATCAATAAAATTGGAGAAAAAAGTCATTATAACTCTAATAAACATTGTCATGAAATTCAGGAAGGGACAAGAATCCAGAGTTTTTCCTTCTTTCTTATTTGGTTATGAGGAAACCCAGAGGGGTGAGTAACCTAAAGTAGACACACTGTTGTAATAGGTGATTGCTCAGGCCCAAACCCAAAGAGACCATTTCCATGGATTGCTGCTGCGCTCGCCCAGGGTTAGATGAAAAGTAGTTGTTGCATCATGACTTGCTATCCTACAATCCCCAGGAGCATGCCAAGAGTTACCTATTGAATATTGAATGGGTTCTGCTTTTTATGCTATAAAATGTATGGACTTGCTCTAGAACCCTAGGTATCTGGTCTACAACTCTCCTGTCAGGACACACCAGAGATTCTCTATCAATTATACTCTTTCTTCCACAAAGGGTACACACATGTTGGAATCTAGAGAAACATAATTTGGAAAAAACACAAATTATCAAAATTTGTCTAGCTAAAAATAAAAAAAAAACATGAAAGATCAACAATCATTAAAGAAATAGGAGCAATAGTCAAAAGTCATGTTCAAAAATTGCAAATTTTAGTATTTCAAATAGACTTGGAACTTTTACATAGATTGGGTTGTAAAGTAAATCTTAACACCTTTCACAGTAAAGGTTTTCCATAGTGACATTCTCTGGCCACAACTCAATTATGTTAGAGGCTAAAAAGATAAATTTTCAAAATAAATGCATTTGAACATTTTATAGTGTTACATATCTCCAGACAGCTCATGGTTAAAAAAGAAATCATTATGAAAATTAGAAAGATTTTGAACTGAATGATAACAAAAACCCTTCATATTTAAAACTGGGGAAAATGGTGTTTTGAGAAGAATTTGTAACTTTAGGCACTTCTCTTAGAATAGAAGACACCCTGAAATTAGCTACATATGCAATTGAGTATGTTTTTAAAAAGAACACAATAAACCCAAAGAAAGAAGTAGGAAGGCAATAAAGGGCAGAAATCAATGAAACTGAAAACAATACAAACCAACTAAGTAGATAAGCCTCTGGTGAAATTAATCAAGAGAAAAACTAGAAAATGCAAATATATAAATCAAAACCATCAATAAATGCAAAGCTAAAATGAGAATAAGATTATTTTATCAACAACTCTAAACCAATAAATTTGAAATCTTGGATAAAATGAACAATTTCCTATAGGAATATATCTTAGAAAAATGGAAAGATAAAGAGAGAATCTAGGATGATTAATAGACTGAAACATTTGATTACAAAAGTACTCCATATAACTGGTGAATACAGTAAAAATAGTGTCGTAAGAGAAGCCTGAACTAAGGGAAGTGCTTTATTGGACAATACTTGGCCTTCTCCAGATTCGTCCCATCTTGTCTCCTGGGGTAAAACTTAGCACAACCAACAGGGAAGTGTTGTGGAAGTCCTAAGTGAAGAAGGGAATTGTACTACTTCACAGTCTGTTTTCTACCGAAATTTTTCTGAGGAGTTAAAATGCATTTGGAGGACAACATCTATTGATTTAAAGGTTTAAATAAAATAAAGTATACATCACATATGCAAGATATAGGTTATCACATTTTCTTTACTCAACTGCTGTAAAGTTGAGTAAAGAAATACTGCTGCAGCAGGATTCCCTTTAAGTCAAATCTCATGTCTAAAGTGTTGGTGTAGTTACACAGTTGAGGTTAAACCCTTGAGTTAAACCGAAGATTCAATGGTAAAACCAGATATTTGAAGCAGGTTTTTATATTAGGACAAGTAATGATTTTTATCACAATGCCTCAAATATATAATGCTTATTAGCAAAATTTGTGCTTTAACTATTGAAGCATATGCTCTTGGCTAAATAAGGATAAAGGGAAGTAGAAAGGTAAATTGATTTATGCTTGGTTGGCTAGGAAATAGGATTTAAGAAGTGTGAAAAGGAGAAAGATGGAATTTCAGTGAATTTAAAGATTCTATTCACCCAAGGAAGATAATGTGTTGAGGTAACTAACCAAATGGTTCTGTCAAACAAAACAAAATACAACACT
This sequence comes from Panthera onca, assembly GCF_046562875.1. Classification (NCBI taxonomy): domain Eukaryota; kingdom Metazoa; phylum Chordata; class Mammalia; order Carnivora; family Felidae; genus Panthera; species Panthera onca. The sequence continues at coordinate 110,085,422 of NC_138345.1, read as the reverse complement.
CCACTATTATTAATCAGTTATCTAAACTTTGCCTGAACAGGCATTCAACTTCAGGGTTTTTTTTTTAATGTTTATTTATTTTTGAGAGAGAAAGGCAGAGCATGGCGGGGGGGAGAAGGGGAGGAAGAGGGGCGGGTACAGAGAGAGAGGGAGACAGAATCCAAAGCAGGCTTCTGGCTCTGAGCTGTCAGCATAGAGCCCAATGTAGGGCTCGCACTCACCAGCCAAGAGATCATGACCTGAGGCGAAGTCAGATGCTTAACCACTGAGCCACCCAGGCGCTCCAGGTTCAGTTTTAATTAAAAGTATCAAATAGACTAAGTTTGCTTTCAAAGTCCTCCTATTCTTTCTTTGGGTACTTCTCTCTGCTTTTGCTTTCTTTTTCAGACATCAATCCTGATATGCCCTCTTTATTCTCTTCTCCCAGCTTGCCTCATTCAGGCACTGTCCCATGTTCCAAAATAACTTTCATACTTTTTTTTTCAAAGTTGTGACTTATAGCATCTTCAGCTGTGACACATCTAGCAATTGACGTTCACATCCGCAGCCAATTCCCATGGGCATTCTAACCATGAGCGCTTCAACTCTTTTTTCTCTCACGAAACAATTAGAGGATGCAGAGGTCTTAAAAGGGTATTGCTCTAAAAAAAGAAAGAATCCTCTCTAGTATTTAAAGTACATTATTAGCATTAATATTAGTAGTATTAATACTAGAAATAAATTTGTGACACTTCTCAACGGATCACTACATCATTGTGTGAAGATAGCATAGTTAAAGATGGTGTGGGGAATATAAAGTACAGCTTAGGGAATGTAGTCACTAATACTGTAATAACATTGTATGGCAACAGATAGTAAGTATAGTTACTGTGATGAGCATTTCATAATGTATGTAATTGTTGAATGACTCTGTTGTGTACCTGGAGTTAATATAATATTATTTGTCAGCTATACTTCAATTAAAAAATAAAAATTTAAAAAAAAAAAGAGTGGTGAATTAGAGGAAGAAATTCTTGTTGGGCTGATTCACCCTAAGGCAAACAGTTCTGATACTCTCTCTTAGGAAATCTATAATTTTTTTCAACCATTTTTATTTCTAAAGATCAAGTTGCAAATTATGAAATTTCACACCAAATGAAATTTGTCTCTTTATATCTATGTGCCTTCCTTTCTTCTCCCAGTTTAGACCATATTTAATCATAAATAGAGAGATAGTCAACTTTTTATTGGCATAGGATTTTCTAACTTGCCTATATGACCCATGGGAAAGAAATAGATTTACCTAGATGACAGTTTATTTCCTTCCATGGAACTGAAAACAAGTGAAGGGTTAGATAGAGACTGAAGGAGTTAAAGTAAATTATTATGATGTCCTGAGGATAAACACTTGCTAATACACAAATAGTTTTCTATTTGGAAGGAGAAGGAAGAATAAAAAAAGAGAAAAAGAAGGAAGAAGGATGAAAGGAAGAGAGAGAAATGTAAAGTAAGAAGAGAGGGAAGGAGGGAGAAAAGGAAAAAAAATTACAGCAAGACATTATGTCTTCAACAAAACTATCAGCTCCTTGGAAGTGACCAGGGACTAAATTTTGTATGGCATTGCTTTTGAATCTTTTACAGCAGTGGGCACAAGGTAAGCATACAACAATATATGCCTGCAAATATACAAGATACATGGGAAATTTTTGTTTGTTTTCAAACAAAGGGGGAAAAAAACTTCCTAAGCTATTTAAAAGAAAAAATGTATTTCTCACAAAGTTGCACAATCTACAGCATAAGGGGGTCACGTTTTTTCCAATGAGCTGGTTCCATTTTATGCTATACAGCTTCATCAGCCGGCTGTTATTCTGCCAAACTCAGGCAACTCAAAGGTCAGGCTGTTGAGGGGAGACCTTCAGGAGCTGGAAAAATTAATAAAATATGTGAATGACTTTTTCTCCTGTCCTTATTTTCTTGTTGTTTAACCTCTTTTAGGTATAACAATTGCTTTGGGCCATGCATTATTTTTAATTAAGTGCTCATAGAAATTTTTGTGTCTGAAATGACTCAAAAAGTGGGTGAGAGCGTATAATTCTAATCTAGTCAGGCTTTGACTTAGTAAATTAATAATAGCTCAATGACTCTAAAACCAAGAGATTGTCCTTGGGAAAAGACTCAGAAAAATTCAGATGCATAAATAAACATAGAGTTCACCAAGTCTAATCAATGAGAACATTTTTTCTCATGTCTTTTACCTTCTATGTTAACTATCACTCTTTCTCTGAAAACCAGCTAAAAGAAATTGATTTAGAATATAACCATAAAGAATTAATTATAAGCATGTATGAATGCATCTTATGTGGCAGGCAAAATATTAGATGCTAGGAAAAAAAAGAAATGACCTCTCTTCTTCTCTAGTGAAGGATGGAAAGGAATGAGTGGATGTTTTTATTACACAAACATATTTGAACATTTACTATGTGCTAAACATATGACTGGTTCTGGAAATAATGAAATAAAAAAGATAGATATAGACCCTTCTTAAAGAAGTTTGACATCTGGTGGGGACATAGAGTATAAAGAAGTGATTACAGTATAATTTAATAGACATTAAAGAGGTATAAACAGGATACCATGAAAAATAACTGATTATTGAAACACAAATTACTCTCAATTCAAAGTTGAGTACAACAATAAGTGTATGAATATGTGATATGGGACCATAAAGGGCTCAAAACACTGAAGAAGTCAGGGAAGTGTTCACAGAAAAGGTATATTTCAACTGAGGTGGAAAAGCTGAGTAGGGTACACCAGATGAAAATATTCAGGTTGGGTGAAAGAACAACATATCAGACCATAAATTTGTCAACAAGCCTGTCTTGGGTAGTAAACACTAAGAATTTTCCTAAGAAGAACAGTAGGGTACTTATCAGGGAGTGATGTAAAATAACACCAGAGTAAGAGGTTAGCTATAGAAAGTGAAAGGTCATTTGGAGTAAGCCAAAAATTGAACTTTTTCCTGTAGGCAGAGAGCCAAAATAACTTTTTACAAAGAGGAAGAACATGGATCAATTTTTAAAATTTATATCCAAGTTAATTAGCATATAGTGCAATAATGATTTCAGGAGTAGAATCCAGTGATTCATCCCCTACATGTAACACCCAGTTCTCATCCCACCAAGTGTCCTCCTTTACGCCCATTGCCCATTTAGCCCATCTCCTCCTCCCACAACCCCTCCAGCAACCCTCAGTTTGTTCTCTATGCTTATGTTTTGCCCCCCCCATTTTTATATTATTTTTGCTTCCCTTCTCTTATGTTCATATGTTTTGTATTTTAAAATCCACATGAGTAAAGTTTTATGATATTTGTCTTTCTTTGACTAGTTTCACTCAGCATAACATACTCTAGTTCCATCCACGTTGTTGCAAATGGCAAGATTTCATTCTTTTTGATTGCTGGGTAATAATCTATTGCATATATAGTCCACATCTTCTTCATTCATTCATCTGTCAATGGACATTTGAGCTCTTTCCATACTTTGGCTATTGTTGATAGCACTGCTATACACATTGGGGTGCATGTGCCTCTTTGAAACAGCACACCTGTATCCTTTGGATAAAACCTAGTAGTACAATTTCTGGGTTGTAGGGTAGTCCTATTTTTAGCTTTTTGAGGAAACTCCACACTGTTTTCCAGAGTGGCTGCCCAAGTTTGCATTCCCACTAACAGTGCAAAAGGTTTCGTCTTTCTCTGCATTTTCGCCAACATCTGTCTTTGCTTGAGTTGTTAATTTTTGCCATTCTGACAGGTGTGAGGTGGTATCTCATTGTGGTTTGATTTGTATTTCCCTAATTATGAGTGATGTTGAGCATTTTTTCATGTGTCAGTCATCTGGATGTCTTCTTTGGAAAAGTGTTTATTCATGTCTTTTGCCCATTTCTTCACTGGATTATTTGTTTTTTGGGTGTTGAGTTTGATAAGTTCTTTATAGATTTTGGATACTAATGCTTTATCTGATACATCATTTGCAAATGTCTTCTGCCATTCCATCAGTTGCCTTTTAGTTTTGCTGATTGTTTCCTTCACTGTGCAGAAGTTTTATTTTGATGAGGTCCCAGTAGTTCATTTTTGCTTTTGTTTCCCTTGCCTCCAGAGATGTGTTGAGTAAGAAGTTGCTGTCGCCAAGATCTAAGAGGTTTTTGCCTGATTTCTTCTCGAGGATTTTAATGGCTTCCTGTCTTACATTGAGGTCTTTCATCCATTTTGAGTTTATTTTGTGTATGGTGTTAGAAAGTGGTCCAGGTTCATTCTTCTTCAAGTCACTGTCCAGTTTTCTAGCACCACTTGCTGAAGAGACTGTCTTTATTCCATTGGATATTCTTTCCTGTTTTGTCAAAGATTAGTTGAGTTGGCCATACATGTGTGGGTCCATTTCTGGGTTTTCTATTCTGTTCTATTGATCTACATGTCCGTTTTTGTGTCAGTATCATACTGTCTTGATGCTTACAGCTTTGTAATACATTTTGAAGTCCAGAATTGTGATGCCTCCAGCTTTGGTTGTCTTTTTCAGGATTGCTTTGACTATTCAGGGTCTTTCTGGTTCCATACAAATTTTAGGATTTTTGTTCCAACTCTGTAAAAAAAATGCTGGTGTTATTTTGATAGGTATTGCATTGAATGTGTAGATTGCTTTGGGTAGTATAGATATTTTAACAATATTTCCTCTTCCAATCCATGAGCATGGAATGTTTTTCCATTTCTTTGTGCCTTCTTCAATTTCTTTCAGTGTATAGATTTTTCACATCTTTAGTTAGTTTTATTCCTCAGCATTTTATGGTTTTTGATGCAATTGTAAATGGGATCAATTCCTTGATTTATCTTTCTGCTGCTTCATGTTTGGTGTATAGAAATGCCACTGATTTCTGTGCATTGATTTTGTATACTGCAACTTTGCTGAATTTAAATATCAGTTCTAGCAGTTTTTTGGTGGAATCTTTTGGGTTTTCCATATAGAGTATCATACCATCTGTGAAGAATGAAAATTTGACTGCCTTCTTGATGATTTGGATGCCCTTTGTTTGTGTTATCTGATTTTTGAGGCTAGGACTTCCAGTTCTATGTTGAATAACAGTGGTAAGAGTGGACATCTCTCTCATGTTCCTGACCTCAGGGGGAAACCTTTCAGATTTTCCCATTGGGGATGATATTAGTAGTGGGTTTTTCATATATGGCTTTTATGAACTTGAAGTATGATCCTTCTATCCCTACTTTCTTGAGGGTTTTTCTCAAGAAAGGATGCTGTATTTTGTCAAATTCTTTCTGTGCATCTATTGAGAAGATCATGTGGTTCCTGTCCTTTCCTTTATTAATGTGATGTATCACATTGATTGATTTGCAGATATTGAACCAACTCTGCATCCCAGGTGTAAATCCCACTTGATCATGGTGTATAAATCTTGTAATGTATTGTTGGATCCGGATGGCTAGTATCTTGTTGAGAATTTTTGCATCCATGTTCATCAGGGAAATTGCTCTATAGTTCTCCTTTTTAGTGGGGTCTTCGTCTGGTTTTGGAATCAAGGTAATGCTGGCCTCATAGAATGAGTTTGGAAGTTTTTCCTTCCATTTCTATTTTTTGGAAAAATTTTTTCTTTCTTTCCTTTCTTTCTTCTTTCTTTCTTTCTTTCTTTCTTTCTTTCTTTCTCTCTCTTTTCCTTCCTTCATCCCTTAATTACTATGTAGAAAGTGAACTGGAGTAAAAGAAGACATTGGTGGAAGAAAACCCAGTTAGGAGATAGTTGCTAAAGTTCAAAATAACAGCAATACACATCTGGAAAAAAGCAGTGACAGTGGAAATGAAGAGGTAAGGATAAAATTGAAAAGCATTTCTGAGGTAGAATTTGTAGATTGGTTCCTACGCAGGTGAGATTGTGTGGAAGGTAAGATAACAGGGAGCAGAGACAGAAATGTAAGAATTGGGAAAGCTGGGAAGATTTTTAGCTTGAAGCCTAAGTGACATCATTGCCTTAGATGGACCATTCAAGGAGACAAGTAGTTTTAGGAGCAAGAAAACATTTCAGAAAATAAAAAGTGATCTACTTTGCAAATTTAATTTCTAGGTATCTTTATAGATACTAAAGACATGAAAGAGGACATTTGAAATGGTTGATTTTTCAATGTAAGATCCAGTTCACAGGGAGAAATTGTATACAGTTAACCCTTGAACAACACAAGGGGTTAGACATGTCCCTCCACCTAGAGAAGAGAAAGTGTTATTAAGAAAATCATAAGGAAGAGAAAATACATTTACAACACCATACTGTACTTACTGAAAATAATCCCCATGTAAGTGGAGCCATGCAATTCCAACCCATGTTGCTTAAGGGTCAACTAGAAGCCCAGAGATAGTGAAGAAGTAAGTGGAAGGGGTTTTCTAATCAACTTTCCTTTCTCTAAGAAGAGTCATTGTTACCTGCTGAGTTCAGGGTGAGGTCAGGCTGAGGATAAGAAGAGTGAATAGAGATGGGGGAGACCAGAAGAAATTGGAAATGAGAAGAAAAACTTAACAAATACAAGTGAAAGGTTTAGCATGGAGCCAAAGTCAAGATGAGATTAAAAACTCTAAATTTATAGTTCTATAATGCTCTATAGCAAGAGAGGAAAAAGAAAATGATTGGGTTATTCTAAAAAGGTGGAATTTAGTTCCTCCTTGGAAAGCCGCAATAGGAAAGTTTGTAAAGTTTTGGCACAAGCTAATAATACAAGTACTAACATCTCTGGAATGTGGAAGCATGTTATATCTGCTTAAATACCTACGTGTGTGAGAGAGCTGTAGTGCATTCTTGGCTGGGAGAAACCAACAGATTAAAATGAGCTCTGTGGTGCCTGGGTGCTCAGTTGGTTGAACATTTGACTTTTGATTTCAGCTCAGATGATGATCCCAGGGTGGTGGGATTGAGACCCCCTTTCGGCTCCAAGCTAAGAGTGGAGCCTGCTTAAGATTCTCTCTATATATACCTCTGCTTCTCTGCCCTGCTCTATCTCTCTAAAATAAAAATAAATAGGGATGCCTGGGTGGCTCAGTAGGTTCAGCATACAACTTCAGCTTAGGTCATGATCTTACAGTCTGTGAGTTTGAACCCCACATCAGGCTCTGTGCCTCTATGCTGACAGCTCAGAGCCTGGGCCCTGCTTTGGATTCTGTGTCTCCCTCTCCTTCTGCCCCTCCCCCACTCATGCCCTGCCTCTCTCTCTCTCTCAAAAATAAATAAACATTGAAAAAAATAAAAAATAAAAGTAAATAAATTGGTTAATTTTAAATATGAGCTTCCTGGTCATTAAAATATTATTACCAACATTTAGCAAACTGCTATACTAGACCATCTTGTGTTACTTTATCCATTTTAGAAAGGTGAAATTCATCTTATAAAAAGCTTAATTAAATATACAAAATATTTGTAATTTTCTTGACTAACTATTCTTGACTTTTTAATGCAGTGATATCCTTAAAGAGTGCTCTGTTTTCTTCCATTCCCTAAATAAAAACATAGTTGCATCATGACTTCTGATTATAACCAAAATTATACTTTATTCTTCTTGGTCCTTGACCAGTTTCCTCAGTAGTAGATAATATGATGCATACTAACTGGTTATTGACCTTTTGCTGGCCTTGCTCTGATGAACATTAAATTCAGATGGAGAATCTGTAATGAATAGCGAAACACAAAGGCAGCTATTTTATTCCTCTGTCCCTTGACTCTTTGAGCTGAAAGAAGTGCCAACGAAATATAGCAGAACACAAATATTCACTGCTTGATATGCATCAGCTTATCTTGTTGTTGGCTATGCATTACCTTTTTCTGAATGGCACACAAGAAATTGTATGAGATACTAAGGCAAAATATTCATGTTCAAGTTTGTCTATGAACATGAATCTCCTTATATCACAAACAATTTAGTTTTCTTTTGAAAGAGTTCCTTTAAAGGGTAAAAGGATGTTCTATGAACAAGAAGATTCCAGGTCATTATCCTCAAACCTGGAGGGTTGAAGTGGAGGGGCATAATACAGATGTCATATTGAAATTGACTTAAGTGACTTGATCTGTTTGAAGTTATCCAAATTCCAGAGCTTCCTTTTCCAGATCATAAACTCAGAATTGCCTCAGACTTCATATATATAAGTCTCCCACAGGATTCGTAGCTTTTAGATGGTATTTTTTTTTTTGACCTTTAAGGCCATCTGCATGCTTTTACTATTCTTTCTTGGTTATTCTAAAGATTAAAATGTGTATGTTGGACTTATATGAAATATTAACTTATATGCTTCCCTGACAACTCTCGAACTTTAGAATACTTCAATTCCATTTCCTTTAATGGTAAATTAGACCATTTCCTCCAATTCTTCACTTCTTCCCTTGTGATAGAAACACACATCTATAACCTTTGATTTAAGGCTGGAGTGCCCCCACTAGAGCAAGCAGAGTATATTTCCTTGAATTACTGATATTCAGCCTAGCTGAGCACCTGCTTCATCCAATGGCATGTTAATGGACATAATATGAGCAGAAGTTTTAAATGTGACTTTTAAGTTTATTTATTTTGAGAGAGAGAGAGAGAGAGAGAGAGCTCACACACGAGCTGGGGAGGGGCAGAGACAGAGGGAGAGAGAGAGAATCCCAAGCAGGCTCCATGATGTCAGCTCAGAGTCAGACATGGGGCTCAATCTCACCAAGAGTGAGATCATGACCTGAGTCAAAATCAAGAGTCAGACGCTTAACCAACTGAGCCACCCTGGCGTCCCAAGACTATGTTATCCGATTCCAATGATTAATCTTAATCTAAGTTTAATAGATAAATCCTGCCAGATGCTTGGGCTGTCAAGCATTTATTTCATTTAACTGACTTGGTAAAGCTATAGATAGAAACATAGCAAATCAGTTAGGAAGGCAAGTTCTAAAATCAGACTAACTTGGGTCTTAATCCTATTCTCCCATTCAATAGCTGTTTGATTTTAGTTGTTAAATTTCTCTGTGCAATTTCCTCATCTACAAACTGAAAATTATAATGGTAACTTCTACATGGGATTGGTATAATAATTAGCACATATAAAATACTTAGACCCATTCCTGGTACTAAGTAACTACTAAATACATGCTAGCTATTATTATTACCTGCTTCATCAGGGAGATTTGTGAGGCCTCCCTTGTTTTCTTCTCCTATCCCCCTAAACCAGGAATACCATAATAAAAGTACCAAATAGTGGGAGGAAAGACAAGATGTGACCCAGTGATAAATTCACAATACTTCTGCCTTCATTTGTGCTTGCTTGAATGTGTTTGGAGGGTAGTGGAGATACCTCTCTTCTTTCCTTCTCCTGGCCGCAGCCTGGGAAACTAGTAGAGAAGAATGCAAAAATCTCACATTGCAGAAGAAAGAGAGAGATGATAAAATTATCTTGGTAATGCCCTGGCTCCTGGATGGGTGGTATGTTTGTCTTTCTCTTTATTCTTACTTTGGGTGTTGGCTGCTTTTAGTTCAGATTTAATACATTCAATCTGGAATAAACATTACTAAATTTGGAAGAAGAACAGTTTGAAACTAATGGAAAATGGCCAGTGAAAAATGCTAAACCCAAATTACCAATGTTTGTGGCATATGGAAAATAAAAAGTATGAAATCAGTTCATAATACAATGCTGGTGTGTAATTATTTCTAATTTTAGAAATAATAATGGGCTAGATGAGTTTCTATTAAGTATTAAACGGATACAAATAAATGAAAAATTTATAACAGAGATCAGGTCTTGCAAGGAACTAGAGGTTACCTGCATAAAATTCCCTAAGAACAAAAAATGCAAAGAAAACTAAATGTGAGGGTTGAGTAAGTAAATTATGGCATAAATGGTGCAGCCATTTAAAAATGCTATAGATCTATTTTTTTTTAATCGCTTCTCAGCCTTTTGGCTAAGATCAAGTGAAATCTAAATGTGTCCAAGATATATTTTATGTGATAAAATCTAATTATAAAGTGGTCTTATAGCATGAAGTAATTTTAGTTACTTAAATTAAAAGGAGAGGGAAAAATTGCCTGTGTCCCTGTAAGTGTGTGTTTGACTATGAAACATTTTAGAAAGATGTACATAAAAATGTTAATACTGGTTACCTTTGGATGATAAAATCAGCAATGATAATTTTCTTTTAAAATTATTTGTTATTATTATCTAAAATTTTATAAATATTTTTCTTATGTATTCAAGGAAAAAAATCTGTAAAGCTATTTCCATTTTCAAAAAAGTTTGATTGAAAAAGATTAATCTTACCCATAAAAATTTAAATCTGAGTCTGCATTCATATGAAACATTTTTGAAGAGCAGTTGAAATAGTGACCAAGATAGACAGCAAAGGAATGCTTGCCATTCACTTTTTCAATGTGCAAATTTGAATCAAATTAGATTTCCAGTAAAGATGATGGTATATGACTCCATGTCTGAATATCACACTAAGCAAAATAATAAGCACAACAGAAAACAATAAAGGAATTTCCATTTATAAAGACATTAGTAAATTACCAAAATGTCTTACTGTAGAATCTACTATATATTTGCCATTTTTAAAATATTTGATCTACAAAAGGGAAAGATACTCACCTTTGACACATATCTCCCATAATCAAGAGTGGGATGCTATTTGGGGAAAGAAAGTAAGCAGTATCCCTAAAAATCCTTTACTTGGAGATTGGACCCCTTGTAGTTTGGATGGGTTGCAGGAGAAGTATGGGTCATCATTTTGGATACCCTAGACCACAAGACCACAAGCTTTGTGAAGTCTGGAACTATAATTTTGTTGTTGTTGTTGTTGTTAACAATCTTAACCTCAGTTTCTGGCATCTAATAAGGGCTGAATAAATATTTGTTGAATAAATGCCTGGAGTTGTTTTCCTTCCCACATAATGGCAGCAATGGAAGGAGAAACCAAGTGGTAATGTCATTTTAATTTAACCTAACCAAGTTTCATAACCAGGAGGAAACAGCTGCTCAGCCACAGAGGAAAGTTAACCAAACAGACATAAATATTCATCCATCAAGTAAAAATCCTGCGAGCCTTTGACTATTACACTGATATGGAAATCTGCCAGGATAATCTGAATCAGACTCTCTAAAATGGAGGAACAGCTGAAATCCAAAAAACTTACGATCTGAAATAATGTGAAATCTTTTGCTTTTAATCACTGTATTGCACTGTGTCTTTTTCCAAGGAAGATGCAAGTAATCTTCCCAATGATTAAATTGTAATGATAGAGTTGTAAGATAACATTAGACTAAAATACTATCTTGTCCTTCCAGATGGCTCTAAACTAATTAGAGTAATAATAGAACTTCTCTGATGCACCTTTAAGCAAAGATTTAGTAATTCAGAACACTTCCTGAGAGAATGCACAAAAGCAACATGACTCAGAAAGTCAGTGTGCTACCAAGATCTGGTCTCAAGCTGTGTCCTATGCATCAAGGGTTCACAGGGTTCTGCTGGGTTTTAGAAAGAACTTGAGGTTTTATGGTTTTGCCTTCAAAATGTTTAAGTGTACAACACAGTAACATTAACTATAGGCACCATGGTGCATAACAGATCTCTAGGACTTCTTCATCTTGCATGACTGAAACTTTACACACACTAAACAGCAACTCTTCATTTTCCTTTCCCTGAGGCCCTGGCAACCACCATTCTATTTTCTGCTTCCATGAGTTTGACTACTTTAGATACCTCATGTAAGTAAAATCACTAGCCATGTGTATATATCACTCCATATCTGTAATTACATGTATGTAAAATTATAGAAGTCAAATAAAAATAAATAAGAAAAATAAATGGAAAGTGTTAACTGGAATTGTAGAAAAACTTACCAAATAGACACTAAGTAGAAATGCCTTAATTATTTTTCTGTATATCCCACATATTCTGGCTTTCATCAATCTACAACTATAATAAATTTATACTTATTTACTCAAAAAATCATAACCAGTTTAGCTATAAATCTTAAAGCAGAAGTTTACTTAATAGGGATGTAGTATATAAAATAAGTAGGTCAATACATAACTGTTGAATAACTGAAAATTACTCTGGATAACTCAAGCAAAAGAGTTAAATTTATTAGAATATTAAGATAACACACAGAAGTGGAAAACATTGAACCACCATCCTGCCTTGACAGTCTCAGGACAAAGACTGTTTGTGGGTCTTTAACATCAGAAACTATTGAACCTTCTCTTGTCTGTTCATATTAGATATCCTGTGCTAATAACTTTCATTCTCTCTGGGGCTCTGATCAAGTTTCATGTTTCCAAGAAAGAAAATTGGATTTGCCTAATGCCAGATGTGAAGTTATCCAACCAGTCTGATGGCAGGGCCCGGGCGGTGGACGGATCAGGACTGAATGGCGGCCCACCAAAAGTGAAACTTCTTGTACTCCTGCTTTTATGTAATTTGGCCTTAGCGTTGGTCAGGGCAGCCCCCTACCAATGAAAGTACCTGGGGATTTGTCGGTTGGGGAATTGCCCACAACAGGCTCCCCAGGAAAAGAGCCATTGGGGAAAGAAATAAGATTCCACAGGGAAATTATGCGGCCCTACATCCAGCCCTTGAGACACCCTATAAAGACTTCTCTACCTAAAGGAAGGATAGCCCCATATATTTCCCAGCCAAGAGAGGGACAAATGGGTTCAAAATCCCCACTCTGGCAACAAAGGAATGTATCTATGGATACAAGTTACTTACTCCAACCCCTAGTCCCACTTGGCCCCCAGGAGGCATTCCAGATGATAACTGGACCTGGTGGGTTAAGGTACAGAACGGTTCATTAGTTCCTAGGTATACATTGCCTCTGTGGGAGCACATAAGGCGTGGGTTCCCAGGGCCCTCTTGGCTCCCTCCGGGAACCCCAGACCAAAGGGAATACTTTTGTTCTTTATACTGCAAATGGTTCAAAGAAACAATTAAGAAGTCAGGTCCCTATAAATATTCTACTTGAGGTGTTGAGAGCTAGATGACCTTTCATGAAAATAGCGAAGCAAACGCTTTATAAACTATAAATAAACATAGATACATAATGAAAGTAGTATGAAGAAATTAATCAATAAGCAAAAGGCAGGAGGGAACATTACAAAGAAATAACCATGAGGTTCCTTAATGGGTGATTACACAAAAGAACATTTTTAGAATTAGGTAAAGCCGAGAAACATAGATGACACACGCTACAAGGAAATTGCTAACAAATATAATGCCACGCTTGCCACAGTAAAGCGGCCAGTCTAACACACTGCTGTTTTCTGTGTCCATTTGTTATTTTCGCCGATGCCATTCATCCTTCGGGAACCCCTGGACCAGCTGGGGCTGAACTCCGGCAGCCTAACTTAGATTAAGGTATCTAGATCCTTGATAAATCAGCCAGGTAAGTGTCTGGGGGGCAGAGGATGTTGACATCAACAAGGTACAGGGTAAGAAGTGAAAACAAAGACATTGTCCCAATTTGTATCACTGTAATGGGTTATCCTTATGATCAGAGCAATGTTCTCTTGAGGTAAAAATAGATGGTGATGCATGAAGAGTCCTCTCAGAATGTGGCTTGACCACAATTGAGTTTGCTCTAGGACTAAAGCAAGAAGTAGAGTTATATATCTTAAATTGATTTAAATAAGCAGAATGTAGTATGCCAAATCCTATATCCCTGGCCTACTACTAGAATTTAATGTCAAAGTTTCTCTCTCCTTCCCTTTCCTCCAGCTTCTGTTGATAGACAGTAGCCGTTATTTTCTTTGGTTCATCTTTCTCAAGATTGCTCCATTATAAGTGAGAGCTGATTTCTCATGCACTTATGTAGCTCTGTGTTTAGCTCATTAGACATGGGAGGAGTGCATCTTGTTGGCTCATTGATCATGCTAAGTAGACAATATCGCAGTAATAATATGCTAGAAAATGCAAGATTGTACCTAGCTTTTTTAACCAAAATTGTATATTCTGAACTTAAACATAGTCCAGCATCTTGCAATTCTCAGATTTCCACCCTTTTTAAGGTAAAATAATTATAAAAATATACTTGTAAAGCTTCCCTTATATAAGAATATCAGAAAACCATATGGCTGAGTATTTTAATTATCTATTGCCTTATAACATATTCTTTCAAAATTTAGCAGGTTAAAAAATGGAACATTTATCTCACTGTCTCTGTGTGTCAGGAATTTAAGTGCAGCTTACCTGGGTGTCTCTGGCTCAAGGTCTTTCATGGGGTACAACACCCATTTGGGGTGTTGGCTAAGACTGTGATCTCACTTGAAGGCTCAGCTGGGAGAGGATCTACATCCAAGCTCCCTCAATACGGTTGTTGATAGGATTTAGTTCCTCGTGGGCTGTTGAACTGATGACCTAAGTTCTTTACTAGCTGATGGCTAGAGAGAGACTTCCAAGACAGAAGCCACAGTCTTTTTTGTACCCTAATCTTATAGGTGACATCCCATCAACTTTGCTACATTCTGCTCCCTAGAGAGGAATCGCTAGGTCTAATCCACACTTAAGACAAAAGAATTATTCAGGGTTCAACTCCCAGAAAGCAAGAATCATTGGGAGCTCTCTTATAGTCTGCATTTAACACCAAGGAAACCCAGATCTATGATATTTTAGTATTGGAACCACAGGTATATTTTGATATTTAGGAAGTAGAAGAAAGTCACACAGCAAAGCACAATAAAGGAACATTAAGACTAAGAAGAGACTTTGGTTAAAAACGAAGGGCATTTATGATTACGGTTCTATAAACCAAGAGGAAAAATGGCTCAGTTGCTAAGACAGATGTTCACTGATGAACATGAAGACTTTTATACCAAACATTTACATCGAACATTTACTAGGCCACATATTTCTGTACAAATTTTAAGTGTATGCCTAGTTACCCTCTACAATAGGTATCTGTCCATCATGACTTGTGGTTATCAGTACAGAGTTAGGCAAAGATACTGGCAAGCTCTAGACAGCTTATAAAGGAAACCCTTGTCAATGTAAGAAAAATGAAAAAAAATTAAATAATTTTAACAAAGTGTGCTTTGTTAAAGCATAAGAGAGACACATAGAAAGAAAAAAATGCAATAATTTAAATTGCTTATGTTAATACAAAAGCAAAATACTTTGAGGCAAAACAATTCAAGAGCTGTGGGCTTCCTTTAGCTCTATAGGAAGCAGGCTTATTATACCTCCTCATATGAAAAATAAGGAGGATAACCAAATTCCCTAACCAAAAAATAAAAATCAATAAATTTAGATATTTTAATCTTCTTAATGAACTATGAATACAGATACAGATACACAGAATTAATGCCATATGGGATGGGTAGAATAGCTGAGACAGAAAAATAGAAAAAGAAATTTAACAGACATTGGAAGAACAACTTAAAACACACAATTTGGCTATGTTAAAATCAACATGGCATGTTTTATTTAGGAAATGGCTGATGGTCTACCTTACTAATCACCCTAAGGTTTTATTTCTCAGATAACAGGAAGCTCTCTTTTATGTTTTTTTTTTTTCCAAGATGAAGAATGGATAAGTGAAGCCAATAATGATACATTAGTGCCCTATTTAAAAAGCTGGGGAAATAATCTTAAATACACATTTTCAGATTAACTCACCAGACAATTTAAGAACACAGTGATTGAAAGCTTTAAAAAGGTATGAAAAAAAAAAAACAGTGGCCCTAATATTCCTAGCAGTTCACCAAGATTTATTGAATGTCAACAATATGAAGAACACTCTACACCAGAGGTAGGAAGCCAATGAACCATAGTTCACATCATTATTTTGTTTTACAATAATATTTTTTCTAATATTTATCATTTGTAAAAAGTCCAAAAGCATAAAAAAATATAAAATCACCCACAATAAACATCATAAACATTTTGGTATGTTTCCTATTAAAAAATATGTGTTTTTACATATGGATGTGTGTGGATAAATTTTAAATATTGACATATAATTTTTAGAAACTATTATGCAAATTTAACTTTTCCCACCTACAATGTCAGTGTTTTTTAAAATTATTATTACTGAATATACTTTTAAAAACATGACTTTTAAATGTGTGTAGCATTCCATCGTGGTTGTAATACAATTCATCAGATCTGCTTGTATAACGGATATTAGATTGTTTCCAACCTAAATATTTGTTTTGTTTATTTTTTGTATTCATGTAGTGATAAACATCCTGAAGCAAAAATGTACTGGTCATTTATCATGCAGCAAACAGTCTGTGCTTTCAGAGTTCCTACTCTCATGGGGAAAAAAGAGGCATAAATAATTACATTTTCATTAAAAGAGGTACAAACAATTATTGGCATATGGTAAATTCTAAAAGACAAATATCAATTGCAGGGCAAGTATAGGCAATACAGAACTACCTGCTTTCTGTCCACGGACCCAGCTAAGATCTCATAGAGCTCACACTTGCCTGAGCCTTGAAAGAGAAATATGAGCTTGTCAGACTATGAATTTAAAAGTTTCCAGGCAGGGAGGATCACGTGCAAGGGTGGCATTTGAACTGTACTTAAGTGTTTTCTTCTTCTTTTTAAAAATATTTTCTTTTAATTTTTTAAATGTTTACTTATTTTTGAGGGAGAGACAGAGAGAGACAGAGTGTGAGTGGGGGGCTGGCAGCAAAAGAGGGATAACAGACTCTGAAGCAGGCTCCAGGCTCTGAGCTGTCAGCACAGAACCTGATGAGGGGCCTGAACTCGCTAACCGTGAGATCAAGACCTGAGCCAAAGTTGGTCGCTTAACCAACTGAGCCACCCAGGAGCCCCTTAACTGTTTTCTTTTTGAAACACTCTCTTAATTTCCATGATTCCAAACCCTCTTCCGCTTCTCTTCCTCATGTTAGTGGAGGAATATACATATTTGCCTTTTCTCCTGTTTCCAGCAGTTGGGACTCCCTAACATAAACTCCTGGCCTCTTGCTACACTCCTCAAACGCTCCTCTACATGCAGAAGACAGTAGGTTCTGCTGTGGCTGAAAGTCATTGGTTTACATTTTATGTCAATCATCTGCTATCTCTGAGGATTTCAATATCTTTTCTCCTCTTTCTACTGGACTGGTGGGAACAGAAAGCTTAAGTTCATTTTTGAACACTAAATTTACCTACAGAACTTTCTTAAGACACAGATGGAAGTATGAGAGGAAAGAGGGGCTACCATGACTTTCTAGTCATTTAACTCCTCTACGACTGACTTCAAGCATTTAGCAGTAATTTTAGGCAATATTATAATTTCTGCTTTCTGACACTGTTTCTCAATTGGTTCTGCACTGACCAAAGAATAGGGGGTACTATGTATTTACCACCTAAAATCCCAGTAATTTGTATCCTATTTGTAATTTCTATGTCTGTTTGCTCTGAGAAGAACTGGTGTTTGGTTGGATGTGGGAGGTTAGGGATAGAGAACCAGATGACCCCAGATGCTAGAAGAAAATCTCTACCAAAGAAGGGAGAGAATGGGTGAACACAATGATTTTGGTTTTTGAGCTTAAGGCATCTGTGGGGGTCCCTAATGGAGAAGTCAAGTAAGAAGTTATAAGAAGAGTTACAGCCTTGTTATGTGAGATGTCAAAAGTTTACTTCAGAGTATGTCATGAGTTGATCATAAATCAATAAGAAAAGAAAGTCAATTTGCAGATTATTAGAGGCAGTACAACATAATCATAAATAACAATAGCTTCATAAGAAGACGATCATATTGCAGAAGAAAAAAGTTTAGGAATCAGAAATATTGAAATAATTTCATTAATTTGAAATTTTGTATAATGTGAAAAGTATTTGCAATGATAATAAATTGTTGGTATCTATATTTCTTTAAAATGAAAGTATGACAGGCTTTCCCATTTCTTTCTTTTCCTCTTCTGTCTTAATCTTAACAGCATTAATGTAACATGATTAACTGGAAAATGTCAGTGTCTTGGAGGCCTAACTTAAATCTTACCAGGCTAGGTAAAAGAAATGTTATAGATTATCATTTAATGTGTAAACTCTGACATTGGGAACTATGCCAGCTTTTAAAGAATAATTTATGACTCAAAAGCAAGCAGGAAAGTACCTAGCAGGTATGTGTAAGTATTAGCTACTAAGATAAAATATAGCTTCCAAGAGGAGTATATTTGTAGTGGGTGACAAATTTCCTTATCATTTTTCTCTTAATAAATATGTGTATGGTTGTAGCACTTCATCATTTAGTTCACTAAAAGTTACATACAATGTGTCACATAAGGGGTCATAATATATGTCAACCTAGGCTTCTGTGAGTTTTCAAACCTGAAAGACCCGTTTGCTATTTCACTGTGCTTACAAATTTGTATTCTTTACAAACAATATAAATAAAACCTGCAGGACTTTAAAGGAAAAAATAAATCACATCTGATTGGAGGACTGAAAAAGATTTCAGAGAGAAAGTCAAACTTGAACAAGACCATCATGAGTTGCACAGATGATAATGTGGCAGAAAGAAAAAGACTAGAAACACGGTGTTTCTCAAAGCACATTAAACATCCTAAAATTTTGGAATGGGATATTTTTAAATAATATTTTTCTCTCTCCTTGCTACTTTAACACTATGCAATCAAGTCAGCTGGACCTCTTGAAGGCCAGAAATGAAAATGAAAATGAGCCCCAGGTCCTTTTTGGGAATTCTTCAATTCCTTCTTAACTGACTTCTATTCTCATCCTTTTTTTTTCTATCTGGCTCTAAACTGAAACTATATATTTTACTTTTTGGATTTGGGTGTCTACATTCAATTTCCCTCACTTTTGGCTATTAATTATCCTTACTAATTCTTTTACTTGTACTCAACCTTGTGCTGTGACACTTCCCATGCTAGGCTATTTCTGATACGATGGCTCTCCTTTGTTTTGGCCCTTTGGTACCCACTCCCAGTGCTAGGAATGGTTGGCACCCAGGACAGCCTAATATGGATCCACATGAGGAAGGATTTGGACATCAACCATGGAAGTTACTTTTGTTTTATTGCTATTTATTTTTTTCTGGAAATACAAATGTTTGTTGGAGGAAAGTATAAAAAAGAAGAAAAAAATTACCTGCAACTCCACTGCTCAAGATAAACACTATTAACCTGTTGATATATTTCTTCCTCATCTTTTTTCTATTTGTTTATATACATATTTTAAAAAATAAAATTGTGTTAATAGTACATATACATTTTGTGTTTTGATTTTACATACTTATTTTATAATAATAATTCCCAGTATCATTAGTTTTGTCAAAAAATGTGTTTTTTAATGGCTTGTACATTTATATATAAATAAAACACGATGAAACTCTATTATTAATTTATGTTGTTTTTTTAATTTTTCACTATTGTATAAGAAACCCTAATATCCTGTGGTCTATATAGTACAAGTCACAATCAAGGAACTATAGGTATAAAGCTAGATGTAAGTACAAATAACACTAATTCTATACTTGCTCATGGAAAACATTCTTAAGAAACCCATTCACAGACAACTGAAATTTTTTGTAATATCCCTTAATCATTTGAGTCTATGCAAATATCCTGTTTCTCCTTAAAGTCTGCCCACCAAGTATAACATTCATCAGTAGACCGTGTCTACAGCAAGTATTACTGTGATGTTCTAATAGTGATTTTCTATTTCCCTCATTTCTTCTATGTCCGTTAGCTGAAAATCTTCAAAAAGGAAGACACATCTCTTCCCTCTCCTCAATTCATTCATTCATTCAATCATTCACTTATATCAGTATAGATTTATATATTGGAGGAGTGTATAATTCAATATTATTATTACTTTGTTCAAATTGTTATAGCACTGGTTGTTGGAAACTTTTTTAAGTAGGCTCCTTTGTTCTTTTGATATATCTCCATCTATGCATCTCTCTCTCTCTGAACATTCCCTTACTTTCTAGTAGCACACAATGCTTTACACTACTTTTACATTTTCCATGACCAGCCCGGGGATCAACCATTTCTCTAAGGAGCCCAGATTCCTTTTATTGGATAACTATATTGACAAACCAAGATCTGGGCACTAGGTAAACTCACTGCAAAAAAGACATCATTGCTTATAGGCCTTTTCAGCAGACATAACTAGGAAATATGTGTGTGTATACTAATGACTATGCACACATAAAAATGTTTACCTCTGTATCTATCTGTATGTATAATATAGTAAATACGAGTTTATGCTATTATCTCCAACTCCAACCCAGTACCACAAGATTCGTTCTAGTCTTCCCCCTACTGGCTTATTTGTAAATTCCTTTTTTGACAGTGAGAAAACATATCCACTACAGCAATACCATGCAGAACAGTTCCATCACCCTAAAAATGCCACTGTATGGCTCCTATATAGCCATTTCCTCCTTTCTTTCCTAATCTTCAGCAACTAATGATCTGTTACCCATTCCTACAGTTGTCTTCTTCCAGAATGCCATATAAAGGAATCATACAGTTGACACCTTTTTGGGGTCTAGCTTCCTTCACTTAGCAAAATGAAGGCAGTATTTTAAACACACTTCTACTAAACCTCAAATGAAGTATTGCAAAAGTCCCAACAGGAGGTAAAATGGATATAAAACGAATAGCACTTTGAGTCTTCCACTTCTGCTTGAACAGAACAAATGTGCTTTTAATCTGTTACATATAGGCTTCCATATGCCATTTGGCTTTCAATTCTTTTTCTACTGGTTTAAGAAAGTGTTTATGCAGTAGTAGTAATAATGGAGGACTTTGGAACAATTGGGAAAGATATTAAAGATGAATAACAAAACATGGAAACTTGTTTGAATATGTTGAATAAGTGCACTATGAAAAATCCCAGGTATTTGTGTTGAAGAGTAGATATATGTAGACATCTCATCAAAACAGATTCAAAAGAAGAGAAGATCTGGAAGAAAAGCTAAATTCTGTTTTGAAATTTTTCTAAGTGAGAGGTCTATACTAATACTTTGAAGCTCATTAATTAAATCTGAGTTAAAGATACAGAGTTGGAAGTTATTGCCTCATACACATTAATAAAATACATGGATATGAGTGAGTTATCTGAAGGAGAGTATATAAAAAGGGAAAATAATAAAAGCTCAGGATGCTGGTATGTGAAACACTCATATTTAATAAGTAAAATATGAAAAGACCATGAGGAGACAAACAATCTACATAAAAGAAAGCCCAGGAAAGAATGATATCACAGGCTGCAAGAAAATGGGGTCTTTCAAGGATTTAGGTGTTTAACAATGTTAAAGATCAAAAAAGAAGAAGTAAGACATTAACAGAAAAACAAAAATGTTCCCCCTAGATTTGGCTGTTAAAGTTTGTTGGTGATGACAAGTTTCAGTGTGTCAAAACTGAAGTATATAGCAATTGGTTAGTAGCAAAAGAAAATAAAGGCATAGTAAAAAGAGTAGGTATAGCGTATTCTCTCTAAAAGTTTGAGTTAGAAGAGATAAAGAATTAGGAGAGAAAAAAATGTGACCTGTGGGATGTACAGGGTTGGTAGGCTGCATTAAAGCTCCTCTTTAGGTTTAGAAAAACTTGGTTTTTCACGTGTTTTAAAAATAATTGGTATCATTTATTCTCAAAATTACTCTTTTTGGTAAATATTCTTAAATGTGCTTAAGCTAAATTTTAGTTAAATGTTATATAAGATAAATAAAATTACATTCAATTAGTAGAAAATCTCTAGAATTTCTGAAGTCATATAAAAGAAAAAGTGTTTAAGAAATGTAAAAATTTACTTTTTGGAGTCAAGATGGAGAAGTAGAAGCAGGAACCTGGACTTACCTCATCTCTCAAACACAGCTAAATCAACATCACATCATTATGAACACCTAGGAAATCAATCTGAGGATTAAGAGAATAATCTGCATGCATAATGAGAGAGAGAGAACATGGCAGGTACCAGGTGCAGAGACAAAAACTGGGGGAGAGAAAAACCAAAGTGCCACAGACGGAAGGGAGCCTTTTCTGTGGAGAGAAGAGAGAGAAAGAGAGAGGGGGAGAGAAAACTGTGAGTCAAGTTCATGCAAGAAAAACACTTCCTCAAAACCACTGACTGGGAAATCGAGAGGAACCGACTATTGCAAGTTTTCACCTACAGTGGAGCTCAAATTCTGAGGTTTTAGAAATGTGTGGCATTCACCGGAATCAGGGACAATGCTGCTCCAGGGGAGAAGGAGCAGAGGACTAGGAGCAGACAGCATGGTTAGAGATCCCCTGGGTTGCACTGGGAGAGAATGTTCCCCTTCTTGGAGTACATTTGGAAGAAGGTATATTGCCTGTCAAAGGGCAAAACACCTGTTGGGCACCTTTGAGCGGCTGTAACAGCAGGGGACAGAGGCATGTACTGAAGGCTGATAAAGTGGTCATGGTTTTTTGCTGTGTGTCACCTTAAGCTGCAGCTGTGCAGCTGCTTTTCTGGGATAGAACAGTATTAGGCACAGTGCTATGAGGCTCTCCTCCAGAGGAGAGGAGATGGGGTCTACACCATGCCAGGTCTTTTATGATTTGTTGGAATTTTGAATCCCTGCCGCGCACCAGAGATAAAATACAGGAGAACTGTGGTTCCAGGAATGCCAAATGCCCAGGCACAGACAGAATGAGGGCAGGAATCTGACATAAGCCTGGGATACAGGAAGGGAGATTGTTTGCTTTTCTTTGAGGACTCCCTGAACAGCTGCAGGCTGAACTCCCTTCTCCAGGGAGGAGAGAGTGGGGTGACGCCATTTACCACCTCTAACTCCCCCACCTCCAACTCACCAGCATGGTCAGATTTCAGTGAGCAACACAGAGCCTCCAGTGGAGCCTGGGGCCACTTACACCAAACCCCACACCCCTGTGCCCTGCAGGTGCATCTTTACTATGGCAGGAATGACTGTGAATCAGCCCAGTGGGCCTCTCACCCAGAAGACCAGCACAGGCCCCACTGCATGTACCAAGTCTACTGATCATAGAGTGCTTCAAAATGTCAGCTTCAGTTATGGCTGAAATAGGACTAAGCTTCTTCTTCTTTATTTTCTTTCTTTTTCATTGGAATCAGGCTTATTGTTTTCCTTTTTTTTTTTTTAATTTTTTTTAATGTTTATTTCTGAGACAGAGAGAGACAGAGCATGAGTGGGGGAGGGGAAGAGGGAGAGGGAGACACAGAATCCAAAGCAGGCTCCAGGCTCAGAGCTGTCAGCACAGAGCCTGACACAGGCCTCAAACTCACAAACTGTGAGATCATGACCTGAGCCGAAGTGGGTCGCTCAACCAACTGAGCCACCCAGGCGCCCCTCCTTTGTTTGTTTTTGTTCCTTATTCTTTTCTTGTTTTTGGATCAGCGTGTTTTTTTATTTTAATCAGGTTTATTTTAACAAACAGATCAAAACACACAAGTTAAAGGTCCAAAAACTTACTATTTCAAGCCAGAGAGGCTCTGCAGATGACTGACCTGTGGGAAAGAGCAGCCAAAACACAACAGCAGCGTGTTCACAGCATACACCAGAAACACTTCTTAAAGTGCCATGTCCTGGAGAGTGTATGACCCATTTTGATATAGCATTACTCTCAGGAGCAGGAAAAACATAATAAGCTTTGATAACACACAAAAGACAGAAACCTAGACAAAATGACAAGATGGAGGAATGTGCCCCAAAAGAATGGTCAAGAAGAAATCACAATCAGGGATTTATTCAAAACAGATATAAGCAATATATATGGACAAGAATTTAGAACAACAGTCATAAGAATACTACCTGGGCATGAAAGAAGCATAGAAGACACCAGAGAAACTTTTGCTACAGAGACAACAAACCTAAAAATTAGTCAGGCAGAAATATAAAGTGCTCTAAATGAGATGCAAAACTGACTGTATGTAATCACAACGATGATGAAAGATGCAGAGGAATGAATAGATGACACAGAAGATAAAATTATGAAAAATAATGCAGCTTAAGAGGAGAGGGAAAGAAAATTATTAGATTACAAATGTGGACTTAAGGCACTCAGTAATTCCACAGAGCACAATAATATCCATATCATAGGAGTCCCAAAAGAAGAGCAGGAAGAAGGGGCAGTAGGTTTATTTGAACAAATTATATCTGAGAACTTCCCTAATCTGAGGGAGGAAGCAAACATTCAAGTCCAAGAGGCACAGAGAACTCCCCACAAAATCAATAAAAACAGGTCAACCCCAAAACATATCATAGTGAAACTTGCAAAATACAAAATAAAGAGAGAATTCTGAAAACGGCTAGGGACAAAAAGTTCTTAACCTACAAGGCTATACACATAAGGTTAGCAGTAGACCTTTCCACAGAAACTTCGCAAGTCAGAAGAGAATGGCATGATATATTCAACAAGAAAAATGGAAAAAATATGCAGCCAACAATATTTTATCCAGCAAGGCTGCTGTTCAGAATAGAAGGAGAGATAGTTTCCAAGACTAGCAAAAATTAAAGAAGCTCATGAACACTAAACCAACTGTACAAGAAATTTATTAAAGGGGCCCTTTGAGTGGGAAAGAGAGACCAAAAGCAACAAAGACAAGAAAGGAACAGAGATTATCTACAGGAACAGTGACTTCACAGGTAATACAATGGCACTAAATTCATATCTGTCAATAATTATTCTGAATGTAAGTGGACTAAATGCTCCAATCAAAATACACAGGGTATCAGAATGGGTAAACACACACACACACACACACACACACACACACACACACGACCATTGATATGCTGCTTATATAACTCATTTTAGACCCCAAGACACCTCCAGATAGAAAGTGATGGGATGAAAAACCATTTATCAGGCTAAGGACATTAAAAGAAAGCTATAGTAACCATACTTATATCAGACTAACTAGATTTTATGTGAAAGACTATAAAAAGAGATGAAGGAGGGCAATAAAACAAAAAGGGGCCTATCCAACAAGAAGATCTAACAATTATAAATATTTATGCCTCCAAATTGAGAGCAGCCAAGTATATAAATCATTTAATAAGCTTAAATATACTCATTGATAATACAACAACAATGGTAGGGGACTTTAACACCCCACTTACAACAATGGATACATCATCTGAGCAGAAGATCAATAAGGAAAAAAATGGTTTTGAATGACACATTGGACCAGATGGACTTAACAGATATATTCAGAGCATTTCATCCTAAAGCAGCAAATACACATTCTTTTTGTGTGCACATGGAACATTCTCCAAAATATATCACACACTGGGTCACAAATCAGGCTTCAACCAGTACAAAAGGATTGAGATCATAGCAAGCATATTTTTAGACCACAACACTATGAAATCTAAAGTCAACCACAAGAAAAAATTTGGAAAGACCACAAATACATGGAGGCTAAATAACATGCTACTAAGGAATGAATGGGATAACCAGGAAATTAAAGAAGAAATAAAAAATAAAAAATACATGGAAGTTGATTAAAATGAAAACATGACAGTCCAAAACCTTTGGGACACAGCAAAGGTGGTCGTAAAAGGGGAGTATATAGCAATTCAGGCTTTCTTCAAGAAGCAAGAAAAGTCTCAAATGTACCACCTAACCTTACATCCAAAGGAGGTGGAAAAGAGAATGAAATAAAGCCTATAACCAGCAGAAGAAGGAAAATAATAAAGATTAGAGCAGAAATATATGATATAGAAAAAAAACAGTAGAACATATCAACAAAACTAGGAGATGGTTCATTGAAAGAATTAAAAAAAACATATTGATAAACCTCTAGCCAGAGTTATCAAAATGAAAAGAGAAAATAACAAGATAAATAAAATCGCAAATGAAAGAGGAGAGATCACAACCAACACCATAGAAATACAAATAATTATAAGAGACTACCATTAGCAATTATATGCCAAAAAATTGCACAATCTGGAAGAAATGTATACATTCCTAGAAACATATAAACTATCAAAACTGAAGCGGGAAGATACAGAAAACTTGAACAGACCCATAACCAGCAAAGAAATTGAATCAGTAATCAAAAATCTCCCAACAAATATGAATGCAAGTCTGGATGCTTCCCAGGGGAATTCTACCAAATATAGAGTAATACTTGTTATTCTCAACTATTCCAAAAAAAGAGAGATGGAAGGAAAATTTCCAAATTCATTCTACAAGGCCAACATTACCTGAATTCCAAAACCAGATAAAGACCCTATTAAAAAGGAGAATTACTGACCAGTATCCCTGATGAACAGCAATGCAAAAATTCTCAAAAAGATTCTAGCAAATTTAATCCAAAAGTACATTAAAATAATCATTCACAAGTGGGATTTATTCCTGGTCTGTAGGTGTGGTTCAATATCTGCAAATCAATTAACATGATATACCACATTAATAAAATAAAGGATAAGAACCATATTATCCTCTCAATAAATGCAAAAAAAAATGTGTTTGAAAGAATACAGCATCCTCTCTTGATGAAAACCCTCAAGAAAGTAGGGATAGAAGGAACATACCTCAATATAATAAAGATCATATATGAAAGACCGTCACCTAACATCATAAAGGTCACATACAAAGAACCACAGCTAACATAAACCTCAATGAGGAAAAACTCAGCTCTTCCCCTAAGGTCAGGAACACAACAGGGATATCTACTCTTACCACTATTGCTGAACATAGTACTAGAAGTCCTAACCTCAGCAATCAGACAACAAAAAGAAATAAAAGGCATCCAAATCAGCAAGGAAGAAATCAAATTTTCACTCTTTGCAGAAGACAAGATACTCTATGTAGAATACCGGAAAGACTCCATCAAAAAAATGCTAGAACTCATGTTGATACATGAATTCAATACAGATGCAGGATACAAAATCAGTGTATCGAAATCTGTTGCATTTCTATATACCTATAATGATGTAGCAGAAAGAGAATCAAGGAATCAATTCCATTTACAACGGCACCAAAAATAATAAGACACCTAGGAATAAACCTAACTAAAGAGGTAAAAGATATGCATTCTGAAAACTATAGAATACTTATGAAATAAGTT
The DNA here is from genome assembly GCF_046562875.1 of Panthera onca. Lineage (NCBI taxonomy): Eukaryota > Metazoa > Chordata > Mammalia > Carnivora > Felidae > Panthera > Panthera onca. The sequence goes on along the minus strand of NC_138345.1, from coordinate 110,058,392 downwards.
GAAGATAACACAAAGAAATGGAAAAACATTCCATGCTCATGGATTGGAAGAGGAAATATTGTTAAAATATCTATACTATCCAAAGCAAGCTACACATTCAATGCAATCCCCATCAAAATAATACCAGCATTTTTTACAGAGCTGGAACAAACAATCCTAAAATTTGTATGGAACCACAAAAGACCCTGAATAGCCAAAGAAATCTTGAAAAAGCAAAGCAAAGAGGGAGGTATCACCATTCCAAACTTCAAGCTATATTCCAAAGCTATAGTGATCAACACAGTATTCTACAGGCACAACAACACACACATAGATTAATAGAACAGAATAGAAAACCCAGAAATGAACCCACAAGTGTATGCTCACCTCATCTTCGACAAAACAGGAAAGAATATCCAATGGAAAAAAGACGGTCTCTTCAACAAATGGTTTTGGGAAAACTGGGCAGCAACATTCATAAAAATGAAACGACCATTTTGTTACACCATATACAAAAATAAATTCAAAATGGATGAAAGACATATATGAGACAACATCAAAATTCTAGAGGAGAACACAGACAGCAACCTCTTTGACCTCAGCTGTAGCAACTTCTGACTAGACACGTCACCAGAAACAAGGCAAGCAAAAGCAAAAATGAACTATTGGGACTCATCAAGATAAAAAGCTTCTGCACAGTGAAGGAAACAATCAACAAAACTAAAAGGCAACCAACAGAATGGGAGAAGATATTTATAAATGGCATATCAGATAAAGGGCTAGTATCCAAAATCACTGAGGAACTTATCAAATTCAAAACCCAAAGAATAAATAATCCAGTTAAGAAATGGGCAGAAGACATGGACAAACATTTCTCTAAAGAAGATATACAAAGATATACAAGACACATGATAAGATGCTCAACATCACTCATCATCATGGAAATAACAAATCAAAACCATGAGGAGACACCTCTCACCTGTCAGAATTGCTAAAATTAACAACTCAGTAAACAACAGATTTTGGCGAGGATGTGGAAAAAGAGGAATCCTTTTACACTGTTGGTGGTAATGCAAACTGATGCAACCACTCCGGAAAACAGTATGGATATTCCTCAAAAAGTTAAAAATAGAACCCTACGACCCAGCAATTGCACTACCAGGTATTTATCCAAAGGATGCAGGGGTGCTGTTTTGAAGGGACACATGCACCCACTGTTTATAGCAGTGTTATCAACAACAGCCAAAGTATGGAAAGAGCCCAAATGCCCATCAATAGATGAATGGTTAAAGAAGATGTGATATACATACATACATACATACATACATACAAACAATACTGTGGAATATTACTCAGCCATCAAAAAGAATGATCTCTTGCCATTTGCAACTACATGGATGGAACTAGAGTATTTTATGCTAAGTGAAATACATCTGTCAGAGAAAGACAAATACCACATGATTTCACACATATGTGGAATTTAAGAAACAACATAGTTGAATACTGGGGAAATAAGATAAAAACAGAGAGGGAGACAAATCATAAATTTTTAACTATATAGAACTAACCAAGGGTTGCTGGAGGGGAGAGGGGGATGGACTAAATGGGTGATGGGCATTAAGGAGGGCACTTGTTGTGATGAGCACTGGGTGTTATATGTAAGTGATGAATCACTGAGTTCTACTTCAGAGACCAATAAGAGAAAGAAAGAAAGAAAGAAAGAAAGAAAGAAAGAAAGAGAGAAAAAGAAAGAAAGATAAAAAATTAGAAGTGGTTCACTAGTCCTCCTCAGCAGCCTGAATATTAAAGACCAAATTATAAATGTGTTGGATAAGAGTTTGTTGGATGAGTCCATTTTCAACTAAAAATAAAAATTATCTTAAACAAACACACAAAAAAATTAAATGCTGAATCCGAAAATTTTGGAGTCAGAAAGGAAACAAAACAAGACAATCCAAAGCTAAAACTAAGTCTGGTTGACATGATAAATTCAATCATGTTGGATTTAAGGAGAAAAAATACATATAATTCAATGACAATAAGCAGTGGGATAACAGGGACAAAAAAACATATTGGTTATAAATTATTCTAATTAGAGCTCTTGACTTCAAACCTATGTAGTCAATAGATGCACTTAGCTCTTCCCCTTAAGAACTGGAAATTTAATCTCTTGGAGCCTCCAGGGGACTGGAATAATAATAGCATCCTACCTTAAGGTTGCTTGAGGGGAGTAAATGATGAAATAAAATGATGCTGTGATATCAAGTTCTGGAACAAAGTAAGTCCTCAACAAAAGGTTGATGATGACGATGGATTACTTCATTTTCTCAGTCCAATATAAGTTCACCTGGTATAAGACAGTAGGAAAAATCAAACAGGATTTCTAGAGCTTCTTTCCAAGTTTATATCATTTTCTAACTAAAAAAGTTTCATGATGAAGTCACTTGCACTGAATTTTCTCACACTTTTGATATATCATTAGCCCTCAAATGCTAAAGTATACCATATCTCTTTTATGAAATAGAAAATTGATGGTCAATTATGTCCAGAAAGCAATAAAAAAGAAAAGAAAAAAATGATGTGGCAAGAATCTCATTTTCTTCCATAAGTAATAGAAAAAGTATAGTTGGAAACATCTTCTGTAAACTATTTTTAAAAAGGAAAATCAGAAAATTTCATTTTTCAATGATTTTTATTTTATTTGGCACACTTAGGTTGAGTCACATGAATTTGAATAGTTTACCCATATGATCAAAGTTAAAATTTGTTTTGACATTTTGTTGGCCTACTGTCTGGGATTTTTGGAGTAATTTGTTTAAAACTCTGACAGGAAACAATTGTTTTGGAGAACATTTTAATTCACAGAGTTTCAATAAATTATATCAGCAAGTATATTTGCTTTCAAAAACACTTGAAAATACTTACTTTAATTATGTATTAAGAAAAAGAATTCAGTTGGAAAAATGGCCCAGGAAAACCAACAAAATGTGGAGAGTTGTCTCAAACAAACTTAGAGAAAAAAATGTTTTTAATGCAAACTAAACACTGATTGAAAGGTGACAGACAAAAAATGGATGACACACCACAGTTTTTGTCTTGGGGATTTTAAATATACCCTTAACTGGGGTATAGAATAAGATGTATGGACAAGAGTATCTAATTTCTTAGAAAATATTCAAAGAAACATGAAAATCTTGTATGTTTCCTCTTCTTATATGTTTGAAGTACCCTTTAGGAAAGCAGTTTAGGAATGTTAATTTTACTTAGAAAATTTTTAATTATTCTAGTACTACTATTTTTATTTTTAAAGTCAAAAATTAAATAAAAAGAAACATGAAAAAGTAAAAAGTAATAATTTTTATCATACACAGTTTCTATTTGTATCATTTATAAATTATGCTATGCCTTTATTTTATAGAATTAGTTGAATATCAGTAATAGCATTTTTTGTTGTCTTTTTTTTTTTTTTAACAGACAGAGCACAAGTAGGGGAGGGGCAGAGAGAGACGGAGAGAGAGAATCCCAAGCAGGCTCTGTGCTGTCAGCATGGTGCCTGATGGGGGGCTTGATCCCATGAACCATGATATCATGACCTGGGCCTAAACCAAGAGCTGGACATTCCTGAGTCACTGAGGAATCCCAAAGAGAGAGACTCTTAAGCAGGCCCCATGCCCAGTGCAGAGCCTGATGCAGGGCTCCATCTCACAACCATGAGATCATGACCTGAGCCAAAATCAAGTCAGATGCTTAACCAGACTGAGCTACCCAGGCACCCCAGTGGCAGCATTTCTATTGCCTAATTTTTATATCACTAAGAATATATTGATTTATAATTAAATAGTGAATAACATAAATATCTCATTAAGCAAGGTATACATTCATTAGTAAATATAAAGAAGTTCATCTTACATGAAAAACTTACTTAAAGGAAGATTTTCTCTAATTGAGAAAGGATTGGCACTAGAATAAGTTACTGAGGTTGGCTAGAGAATATAAATTTTTGGAAATATTGATGTGTGAAATAAATGATGATGTCACTTGCATATCCTTCACTTTCCTTGTATTGCAATATTATAAAATAAATTTGTATTTATGTATTTATATTTCTCACTTAATTTGGGTTTTTGTTCAGATATAATCTTCTCAGAAAGGTTTTCCCAGATCATTCTATTTAAAATAGTCCCATTTCCAGCGTGCCTGGGTGGTTCATTCAGTTAAGCATCCAGCTCTTGATTTCCACTCAGGTTATGATCTCATGGTTTGTGGGATTGAGCCCCGTCTCTCTCTCTCTCTCTGCTTGGGATTCTCTCTCCCTTTCTCTATGGCCCTCCCTTGTGTCTCTCAAAATAAAAAAAATATACTTAAAAAATTAAAAATAAAATAGTCCCATTACCTTAACTTATTTTTGTTTATAGCACTTCCACTACCTAATATTATGTATTTTATTATGTATTTATTTGTATGCTTATTATTTTTCCTCTCTTTAATAATTTCCATGAGAGCAGATACTTTATTTTATTTACTGGTGTATCTCAGAACATATTTAAGTGACTGGAGTAATAATGTGCTCAATAAAAATTATTTGAACAAATGAATGAATTATTGTTTGTGTTCCCTAATAGAGATTGCTCTTGAGGGGCAGAATATCACTCTCCAGCAGAATAATGTGCTTTAATATGGTTGCCTTATAGTAGAGAACTAACAAATATTATTTTAATCCTATAAAAATCCTTGGAGAATTCAGGAAGTTAATGTGGGATTTGTGAAAAAAAATTAGAGTACTCACTTTCTAAAATGTCACTCACTTAATTTGGGCATGTTGTATAACATAACATAACATTCAAAATTCTCCTCCAAATTTATACAAATTGGTTTTCCAAATGATAATTTACTATAAGCAAAACTACATATATTGCAACTTCTCAGAGCTTAACTTTGCCTGTAACTGAAACTCCTCCTTGGTGGGATTATCTGCATCTGGTCCCTACTCACCCCCACCCCACCACCACTTCAAAACCTCAGGAAGGCTGGATAATGTCTCATGATCCAACTTGGATTACCAAATTTACTCTCTCTGCTACTCTCTTTACACTTTTGCATTATAGATCTGATCAGTTCCTTAGCTTACATTTGTCTCTCTCTAAATTAAGAGGTTAACTAGATAGAGGTTAACAAAGTTCTCTTTCATATCTTTCTATGATGTATATATCTGTTAGAAATTCTGATTGGTATATCAGATCGATAATACATTACAAAATACTTTTATTTAAAACAACTGCTTCTAAAAATAACCTTAAAACAGAAGTCATTTGATCATAAATTAAAATCACAAATATGACCTGCTACGAAGAGGCAATGCTTATTGACCTACTGACACTCTAAATAATTACTTGGTTATCAGAGCAAAGCTAAATTAGAACTGATGTTTCTTACAAATGGGTTAACTCTTACAATAATTTTTATTTGTCTAAGTTATATTATAACAGAGTATGATCTACTACTCTGAATTTCTCTTCCAAACTGAGATGTAATTATTATTGTATATATACTGCCTTGTTTTCCGTGCACCAGATTTATTCTGTCTGTTGTTAATGATAGAGTAAATACTGAGTGTTTTCTTTTACAACTAGGATTGCCTGCTAATTGTAAAAAATATAGAGATTTAGGAAAATTAGTTATTCAACTACTGGTAACATTGTATTTCCTTCTAGTCATAAAATTATGAAAGGCCAAGATGATTATATAATAAATATATATTTATATATGAATGTATATGTAAAAATATATATGTAATATATAACATATAAATATATATTTATATAGATTTTTATGTTTATCTATACATGTGTACATATACATATTTCCTTATAGTCATACAATTATAAAAGATCAAGGTGATTATATCATAATCATGATCACATATCATATATCATCATATAAATGAAGTACTAACTGAAATTGTTTTTACCACAAGTTTTTTGTTTTTTTTTTCAATATATGACATTTATTGTCAAATTTGTTTCCGTACAACACCCAGTGCTCATCCCAAAAGGTGCCTTCCTCAATACCCATCACCCACCCTCCCCTTGCTCCCACCCCCCATCAACCCTCAGTTTGTTCTCAGTTTTTAAGAGTCTCTTATGCTTTGGCTCTCTCCCACTCTAACCTCTTTTTTTTTTTTTCCTTCCCCTCCCCCATGGGTTTCTGTTAAGTTTCTCAGGATCCACATAAAAGTGAAAACATATGGTATCTGTCTTTCTCTGTATGGCTTATTTCACTTAGCATCACACTCTCCAGTTCCATCCACGTTGCTACAAAGGGCCATATTTCGTTCTTTCTCATTGCCACGTAGTACTCCATTGTGTATATAAACCACAAGTTTTTTATCCATTCATCAGTTGATGGACATTGAGGCTCTTTCCATAATTTGGCTATTGTTGAGAGTGCTGCTATAAACATTGGGGTACAAGTGCCCCTATGCATCAGTGCTCCTGTATCCCTTGGGTAAATTCCTAGCAGTGCTATTGCTGGGTCATAGGGTAGGTCTATTTTTAATTTTCTGAGGAACCTCCACACTGCTTTCCAGAGTGGCTGCACCAATTTGCATTCCCGCCAACAGTGCAAGAGGGTTCCCGTTTCTCCACATCCTCTCCAGCATCTATGGTCTCCTGATTTGTTCATTTTGGCCACTCTGACTGGCGTGAGGTGATATCTGAGTGTGGTTTTGATTTGTATTTCCCTGATAAGGAGTGACGTTGAGCATCTTTTCATGTGCCTGTTGGCCATCTGGATGTCTTCTTTAGAGAAGTGTCTATTCATGTTTTCTGCCCATTTCTTCACTGGGTTATTTGTTTTTCGGGTGAGGAGTTTGGTGAGTTCTTTATAGATTTTGGATACTAGCCCTTTGTCTGATATGTCATTTGCAAATATCTTTTCCCATTCCGTTGGTTGCCTTTTAGTTTTGTTGGTTGTTTCCCTTGCTGTGCAGAAGCTTTTTATCTTCATAAGGTCCCAGTAATTCATTTTTGCTTTTAATTCCCTTGCCTTTGGGGATGTGTCGAATAAGAAATTGCTACGGCTGAGGTCAGAGAGGTCTTTTCCTGCTTTCTCCTCTAGGTTTTTGATGGTTTCCTGTCTCACATTCAGGTCCTTTATCCATTTTGAGTTTATTTTTGTGAATGGTGTGAGAAAGTGGTCTAGTTTCAACCTTCTGCATGTTGCTGTCCAGTTCTCCCAGCACCATTTGTTAAAGAGACTGTCTTTTTTCCATTGGATGCTCTTTCCTGCTTTGCCAAAGATTAGTTGACCATACGTTTGTGGGTCTAGTTCTGGGGTTTCTATTCCATTCCATTGGTCTATGTGTCTGTTTTTGTACCATACCACAAGTTTTTAAACAACATAGATCACACTTTGTCTCTTTTTGCATCTGTTTTAATGTTAAAATCAACATTTTCCTACATCATCAGTCTATTTTTTAATAGTTTTTACTTTCTAAAAGTTTTTATTTTTATTTATTTTTATTTTTAGCAGTTTTTATTAGTTTTGTCAGTTATCTGCTACTGCATAACAAAGGAACTCAAAGCTTATGGCTTAAAAAAACTACTTTATTATATCTCATTATTCTGTGGTTGACCAGGCTCAGCTGGGCAGTTCTGATTTACTATATCATGTTGGCTGGGGCTGCAGTGATTTGGGGGCTCATTTGGGTTGGAATTTGTCCAAGGGAGCTCACTCATATGGCTGACAATTGATGCAGATTGTCAGGTGCTCTGGCCTCTCCAAGGGTCTTGGGTTTCTCACAGCATGGTGGCTTTGTTCTGAGAGAGAATGTCCCTACAGTGAGCATTCCAAGAGACAGGAAACAGAAACTGCTATTCCTTTTAACAGCTAGACATGGAATTAGCACAATGTTGCCTCCATTGCATTTCATGTGATAAGCAGTCACAGGACTTTAATTAAGGGGAAGTAAAATAAACTCCACCCCTCAATGGAGAGAATGAGAAATTTGGGTCCATATTTAATCCACAAGAATAGCTGCATAATTTCTACTTGTGTAGGGACCATAACTTAGTCAAAGTTAAAAATAATCTGCTAAAAACAACCAACAAAAGGAGAATGTTTATTATAATTAAGGCTAAGACACATCTGTGCAACTTTCTTTGGGTTTAGCCTGCTTAGGATTCACTTAGTTTCTTGAATTTGAAGGTTATGTTTTTTTCTGAATTTGAGACATTTTCAGCCATTACTTCTTTAAATACTTTTCAGCCCCATACTATTTCTACTCTCCTTCTGGACTCCAATTTTATTTATTTATTTATTTTTTTTGGACTCCAATTCTAGATCTTTTATTATAGTCCTTCAGGTCTCTAGGTTTTTGTTTTTATTTTTCAGTCTATTTTCTCTCTGTTGCTCAGACTGGGTAATTTTTACTGTAGTATCTTCTAGTCCACTTATTCTGTCCTCTGTCCACTTCTTTCTGCTATTGAGCCAATTCATTGAGTTTTTTTTTTTTTTTTTGGTTACTACATTTCAGTTTTAAATTTTCTATTTGATATCTTCTATTTTTTGAGATTTTCTAATTTTTCGTGTTTCAAACTTGATCATAAATGGTGCTGAAGTATTTTTATGATGGCTGCTCTGAAATCTTTATCAGTTAATCTCAACATTGGTGTCATTTCAGTGTTATCATCTATTAATTATCTTTTCTCATACAAGTTGAGATTTCCTGGTTTTTGCTTTGGGGGGTGCTTTTTCCTCTTCCAGGCAGTGTGGTGTCATCAGATACTTCACGGAGAACATGAAATACCACTTCTGCTTTTGGCTATAACAAGGTTTTCCTCCCTGTTAGGATGTCAAAGAAGGTTGAACAAACCACCAAGACTTTCATCCCTATATGTCAGAGGCGGTCTGCTAAAACAGGTATTTCAATGAGGTTCATAGTCTCAGAACATAATACATAAAATGTGCAGGATATGATAAAAAAAAAAAATCCTATGCTTCCTGCATGACCTCCACTGACACTGCAGTTGGAGGAGGGCTTCTTACCACTAGATCATGATGAATGTTCTGGCTTTTTGCTTTGTTTCCTCTCACAGTAGTGGAAAGAAGGAGGGTGTTTAATATGGGTAGGTGGCAATAAAAATCCAGAATCTTCATGTGGCCTCTACTGAAACCATATGGTAAAAGGCCTGCTTATCACCAGGCAAGAGTGAAAGTCCTAGCTCCCTACTCAACCTTCTCTGATAACACTCTGGTGAAGAAGTTGAGAGTCTTTGTTATACTCCCAGGTAAGGGTGGAGGTCTAGGCTCCCCTTGGGGCTTTTGCTGACTGGGATGCCTACTTGCCTACTTGATCCAGAACTGTGTTTTTAAATTCTGATTATTTTCACTTCACATTTCATGAACATTTTCAAATGTTTTTAAACTCATCGAGAAATTGTTACACAGACCTCTCGAACATCATTTTTAACAGCAATCATCTACACTAACTTATGAGAGAAATATCTTTAGATGGTGGAATTGCATGTAATTTTTATTTTCTCTGTCTCTTCTTGTCTGTAGTGTCTACATTCTCTTTTGAACATATATTGCTTTTGTGGTAGGATATCACTAGGTAATTATTAGTAGTAAACAAGTATTTTTTTTTCTAAATCAGACTAGCATTACATATATCAATAAAAATAAATAGTACAATATTATTAGAGGCAAATCACAGGAATTCTATCCATAGTTTAGAAGATTTGACAGAAAAAGTTTAGGAGTACTATGTTCTTTAAGTAGCATTAAACTTTGTAAAAGTTAACTCCCCAATTTTTATCTTATAATTCAGTAATATTTAAGGCATGTCCCTTTGTGTTCCCTCCCCTCCTCTTTCTCCTTCCACCCACTTAGTTATCACACAGAAAAGCATTTCAGTGCTTCTTTTTTTTTTTATTCTCTGTTTTTCCATTGAAAAGATAAAAGTTAAGAATATCCTTAATAATCTAACTAAGGGGCAGACGGTCGTACAAAAATAACCAAGTTTACCAGAATCATGGCAAAAAAAAAAAAAAAGCCACATTTCTCTGAACATTGCCACTGAGCAAGATGAATAAAAGTCAAGGTTTTTATGCTTCCCTTCCTCAGAACTGAAAAGTAAGGTAAAATAACACCAACAGAATTAGTTAAAAGAATACTTCCCTTATTTATTTCACTTTGATTATTTAACCTAAAGCCTAAATCAGGAATACTTCAATCTCTACCTCGTCTAGCCATTGAAAATCCACAAGGTCCACAAGGCTATGTTCTCTTTTCCTCTGTGCTAGACAAAATAGGACCTCTTAAACTGCTTTATCTTTCAGCTTCCTCATCTGTAAAATAAGGAATTACATCCTCAAATGTTTTCCAACTTTGAAATGATTTTTACTCCATAGATGAGAGTGTCAGTGACTGTGCTTTCCTGGGAGGCCTGAGTCCTTGCTCTTAGCTCTGCACACACCCCTCACAACACCTTCCACACAATGTAACCCAACATCCTTTGTTGACTGTTAGTAAGCTAAATGGAGTTTTTACCTAAGTGATAAACTAGTTCACTAAGCACTTGATTGAAAAGAAAATATTATTCTAATAACAGGATTCAGTAATTTTAAATCTCCAGTGGAAGACTGGATTCCATTCTTCTGATTTTTGTCAGACTACCTCCAAACTTGCAGGTAAGGCAGCTAGTGGCATCAAAAAGAGAGATTTCTCCATTTATTTCTTTTTTTAATGTTTATTTATTTTTAGAGAGGAAGAGAAAGCATGCAGGGGAATGTCAGAGAGAGAGGGAGACAGAGGATCTGAAGCAGGCAGCACACTGACAGCAGACAGCCCAATGAAAGGCTCTAACTCACAAGCCATGACATCATGATCTGAGCCAAAGTTGGACGCTTAACCTGAGCCAACCAGATGTACTAAGAATACTCCATTTCTAAATTAGAATCAAACTGGTAGGAACCTCTGGAGTCAAGAGAACTGTCTTTTAGTAAAATGATTAGGAAATATAAGCTTAAATGTCATTTTTTTAAAGCACTGCTGTGCCATTTTGTTCATGTGGATGAAGTCCAAGTCGCTAAGCTCTTTTCATTCATTCACTCATATATTCAACAGGCATTGAATTAAGTAATAAAAATTGTATTAACTACTAAAATATGGAAGACATACTCATTATGTTTGTGAATCTTAAAATTTCTTCACTTATACTGGAGTGTGTCTTCAGAAGATGTTAGTAACTTGGTCTGTTTCTTAACGATGATAGCTCTGAAATGTGCTAATAGATTTACAAAGCCCTTAAAAAAGGGTGCCAGTAAAATAGAGATAGAGATAGGAGCCATTTAGCTTGTCCTAAAAAGTATTTCCTATATTGAGAGTATTCTCAATGAATATAGACAATGTATTCATCGTCTATAAAAGTGATTGGGGGAGGGTGGAGGTGGAAGAAGAGAGGATTTGTACAGACATGCTGACAAGGGATCATTTCTTTCAGATCCTGTGTTACATTTCACTTTCTCTATTTTTTTTTTAATGTTTGTTTATTTTTTAAGAGAGAGATAGACAGAGCCTGAGCAGGGGAGGAGCAGAGAGAGTTGGAGACACAGATTCGGAAGCAAGATCATGACCTGAGCCGAAGTAGGATGCCTAATCCACTGAGCAACCCAGGAGCCCCTATACCACATCTTTATTCATTCATCTACTGATGGACACTTGGGCTGCTTCCATAATTAGGCTATTTTAAATGATGCCTAAATATATAAATATAGGGTTGCATACATCTTTTTGAATTAGTTTTTTCATATTCTTTAGGTAAATACCCAGTAGTGGAATTACTGGATCATATGGTAAGTTTTAATTTTTTGAGGAACTTCAGTACTATTTTCCATAGTGTCTGCACCAGTTTGCATTTCCCCCAACAGTGCACAAAGGTTCCTTTTTCTCCACAGCCTCACCAACACTTGTTTCTTATGGATTTGATTTTAGCCATTCTGACAAGTATGAGGTTATAGCTCATTGTGGGTTTTTAAAAATTTTTTTAATGTTTATTTATTTTTGAAGGAGAGAGATACAGAGCGTGAGCAGGGAGGGGAAGAGAGAGAGAGGGAGACACAGAAACCAAAGCAGGCTCCAGGCTCTAAGCTGTCAGCAAATCACAACGAGGGGCACCTGGGAGGCTTAGTCAGTTAAGCAGCCAACTTCACTTTCTCTATTGAAGTAATTGCCTTTGTTAGTGAAGTTTCCAAGATATTAAAGCTCTATTCCCGCACTGCATCTATACCCTACTGGGTGGCTTGCCACTAAAGATGGCTGAGCTATATGACACTAGCTACACTTCAGCAAAAAGTGTGTACATTATTCCTTGCTAGCATTATTTCCAAAAATCTCTGCTATAATGAGTTTGGCTGGAAAAGTCATAAACATCAAAAATCTTTCTCACTTTTATATCTATTCCTTAAAGTTTAATACACAGCTAATCTACCCTCCCTTGATCCTTTTTCCCTTGATTCTATGTGGGCCCCCAGATTGTTTTGTAATCCTATAAGAAATATTAGTCCCCTATCACAGAAGTCTTTCCCAAGAAAAAATTGCCAATCCAATCATAACATTCTGCTAGGAAGGTAAATCACAAGGATAAAGAGAATTCTGATTCTTCTTTCTTTCCATAAAAAGCCCCAATCCAGTATGGAAATCTCACTGTGTATAGATTAGCATCCACTTCATATCATTAGCCACTCTGAAGCTAGAGTAATGACAGTGTGGGAAATAATTTTTACTGAAAAGAATAAGATTATGGGAAATGTAGCATTTGAGAAAATTTTAGTCACGGCAATGTTGAGCCAACTAGAGGGAAAAAAAGACAGATAACCTAATCAAAAGAAATTCTTGGGCAATAAAAAGCTGTTTTTACAGAAAGATTTTACAAAAAGGAGACAGTCTTAAATTCTATATTCATTCCTATCTCTGAGATAAATAATGTTGAGCAACAAATGATGAAATGCTGAAAAATTCTGCATGGGAACATTGATAGTACTGGGCAATTAATTTTATTTTTATTTTTTTTTGCAATTGGTAGCTTTTATTTTTATTTTATTTATTTATTTATTTATTTATTTATTATTTTAATATGAAGTTTTTTTTTAAATTTTTTTTAATTTTATTTTTTTCATGAAATTTATCCTCAAATTGGTTTCCATACAACACCCAGTGCTCATCCCAACAGGTGCCCTCCTCAATGCCCATCACCCACCCTCCCCTCCCTCCCACCCCCCATCAACCCTCAGTTTATTCTCAGTTTTTAATAGTATCTTAAGGTTTGGCTCCCTCCCTCTCTAAACTTTTTTTCCTTCCCCTCCCCATGGTCTTAAATTTCTCAGGATCCACATAAGAGTGAAACCATATGGTATCTGTCTTTCTCTGTATGACTTATTTCACTTAGCATCACACTCTCCAGTTCTATCCACGTTGCTACAAAAGGCCATATTTCATTCTTTCTCATTGCCAAGTAGTATTCCATTGTGTATATAAACCACAATGTCTTTATCCATTCATCAGTTGATGGACATTGAGGCTCTTTCCATAATTTGGCTATTGTTGAAAGTGCTGCTATAAACATTAGGGTACAAGTTGGGCAATTGATTTTAAAGCCCTGATACCCCTCCCTGATACAAGGGAAGTGGCCATTTCAATTCAGATGAGAATCGACACAGACTTAAAAGAGGGAGAAATGAATTTAACGATTAAATAAAAAGAAAAAAATCAAATAGTACTGGTATAATATCTTTAGAGATTTTCCTTGGCCACATATCCCAAGGGTTTCAGCAGGTAATTCAGTTTAGTTTCCTAAGAACTGCATTCTTGACAGCAGGCTGTATTTATAGTTATTCTTAAGGTAATTGCATGGCAATGCATTATTTTGTCAAGTCTTAGTATATATTTAGTTATTTTCAATATATTCCTACATTATCTTTGTAAAGCCCCAAGTAAAATAACTCTTTAAGCTTTTATTAAAGACAATGATCTAATCCAATAAATACAAGATAATTGCTAATATTCAGAGTCATGAATGGCTAAGGAAGCACAGCCATCAGAGAGAGAATAGTGCTATATTCTATACTATATAACTGATTCCCACTGAGATGTGCAAAGAGCTCCTGCATCAACCATGTTATAGACCTTGCTACTAGTTGGCAGGTAGGAGTAAACTCTTTACGACAATTTTTACTGCCAGTGAGCTGAAATGTTTATGTACCTCCATTGTCAATGAGAGCATTCTTGGTTTCCTAACCAAAACTATAAGGAATAATAAGTAGCAATAAAAATGACCACTTAATGTAATCCTAAAAGATACAGATTCAGAATATAGATTTAAAAAGCCTCTTTAATAAAATATTAACTAACTCAGTATTGGAACTGGGAACTTAATGCATCTTAAAATTTATTCTAGACTTAAGGCATGTTTTGTTTTCTTCCAATTTCAGATTTACTAGCCATGACTATTAACTTCTTTAAGTTCTATTTCAAATACCATCTCTTTAGTGAAGCTGTCTTTGACCTCTATCTGCAAATAGGGATACTTTCTCCAGCAGGACTCACTGTTCTCCATATAGGCTCCTAGAACACTTTGTATTTAACTCTGTCATAATTTGTTATTAGAGTTGGTTGTTGTTACGTATTCCTTTCCCACTAGCTGTGAAATTATCTAAGGACAGCATTTTATTAGTATGTTCATCCCCAGTGCTTAATACAGTGCCTAAAACTGAGTGGTCACTTATTAAATATGGGTTTGGTATATTCCGTGTGCATCTTCATTTTCAAAATTCTCTGTGGATTACGTTCAGCCAAAAGACAAAAGACCTACTGACTTAGACTTCCCTTCTGTTAAGAACTCTTTAAGCAAGTCTCAGAATTTGATGCCTTTATACAGCTATGGACATATATTATGAAATGTATTATCAGATAGATCATATGTCTGGATCACGTTTTTAAACTACATTTTATTTAAAGTCTATGGGGCGCCTGGGTGGCTCAGTCGGTTAAGCGTCTGACTTCAGCTCAGGTCACGATCTCGCGGTCCGTGAGTTCGAGCCCCGCGTCGGGCTCTGGGCAGATGGCTCAGAGCCTGGAGCCTGTTTCCGATTCTGTGTCTCCCTCTCTCTCTGCCCCTCCCCCGTTCATGCTCTGTCTCTTTCTGTCTCAAAAATAAAAACGTTAAAAAAAATAAAATAAAATAAAGTCTATATGATCCATCCAGAGACAATTCAACTATTAAGAAGCAAAAAACTCTAAGCAGCTACTGAAGAACATTGTGTGATAGATCAAGTTCTTCTGGGTGCCTGATAAAAGGTTTTAAAAGGCTTCTGATTGAATTTTTAAAGGAATTCATCTTTATAACCCTTGTAAGAATAAAATAATGTGATTAGTGTCTGACTGACAACAGGGTGTCCTGAATTCTTCTACTGATGTGGGTTTACTCTGAAGTATCCCAAGTGAAGTTGCTTTCAAAAACTTAGCTTACTTACAGGAAAATGTCAATTGTCATGAACACATGGTAATCATTAGACTGATCAGTACATGGCTTTCCTGTTTTGTGTTTATAGCCATTTGTTTCTAGTACACTTACCATTGTGTGTATCCTCCTTGTAGTGTTTTTACTGGTGTTGATTTAGATTGAACTATGAAATTTTTGGCTAGGTACAGAAGACAAGAATTTTTTTTGGATTATACTGATATTTTCAGTCCAGGCATCACACAGAAGACAACACTGTCAGTGCCAGTGTCATGTCCTCAGCACATGAAAGGATGACTGAATTAGCATGGAAGTCTAATTTAACAAAATCCTGTAATGTTCAGTAATTAAATAATCACTCCTATTAGGAAAACTAGGGCACTCCTCATTCACCAGCAAGACAACAAAGATAGCATCAGTTCTAATCTCAATTCCAGAGGGCTTTTTTTTTTTAATATATAGAAACTAACAAGCTAATTTTAAAATGTATCTGGAAATGTTAGAACCCAGAATATTCTACATAGTCATGAAAAAGAAGACTAAGGTTGGAGAACTTATTATTACCTGATTTCAAGACTTGATATAAAACTATAATAACCAATCAGTGTGGGTCTGGCATACAGATCAACAAATAGATCAATAGAACAGAATAGGGAGCTCAGAAATGGACTTACACTTAGTTATTTGGTTTTTGATAAAGGCTCCAAGACAATCTAATGAGAAACAAAAGCCTTTTGGCAAATGGTGCTGAAATAAATGTTCACATGAAAACAATAAACTCTGGCCATACACATACCACACACAAAACTAATTTGATATGGATCACAGATGTAATCCAAAATTAACATCATGAAAATTTTTAAATGAAATATAGAAAAACCATTGTGACCTGGGGGGGTAGCCAAAGTTTTCTCAGATAAGAGAAGACATTAAATAACAAAACAAAAAATAATAGAATTCATTAAAATAAAAATTTACTTATTAAAAGACACCATTAAGACAATAGGCAAGTAATAGAGTATGAAAAAATATTTATTAAACTTATATGTACTAAAGGACTGATATCCTTTACTATACATATAGATATGGGTATGTCAACAGCATGGTTATTTTGTTGGCTGTTTATAGGTAGAAACTAATGAGAAACTGTAGCCAGATCAGCATTGGTAAGAGGAAGTTCAGATTGCTGAGCCCATGTATAGCTTCTATCCTGTCACCATGGCCAGTCTACCTATGAGTTCACTGAACAAGTACTAGATGGAGAAAGAGATATTTGACATTTTGGAGAACATGTCCTTTGGTACACTTAATTGTTGAAAGAGTTCTCTATAGTAGATGCCATTTAGTGAGGACTCACGAGACAATTATTTTCACACTAGATGTCAAGCTTGAGAAGTTCATCCATATGCATTTTTCCAAACCTCCTTGCCACTACACTTTCAGTCCTGTTCTTCCTAAGTCCCTGGTCATAAAACCAAACCACTAGCAATTTCCCATAAGTCAATGTAGATTCATTCTTCTGATCATCTTTTTTTTCTAGACAAGGTAGACACTAAAATGTCCCACTCAATGTTCTGCCTACTAGGGTGATTTATATTCACTCTCTTCCTCCAGACCACCCCTGAGTGAGGTTGTCATGTTACAGCAGTGCAGC
Source organism: Panthera onca (assembly GCF_046562875.1). Classification (NCBI taxonomy): domain Eukaryota; kingdom Metazoa; phylum Chordata; class Mammalia; order Carnivora; family Felidae; genus Panthera; species Panthera onca. The sequence continues at coordinate 110,041,242 of NC_138345.1, read as the reverse complement.
TATGGTTGGTGCTAGCAAATTGTGTATAACCATCTATAAACCAGGCTTTTTTTTTCCTCCTCAACTGACTGGTCATAAGGAGCTCTCCATAAGATCACAGGTGTGTACTGAAAGCAATGAGAGAATGCAGCAGCTGGAGTCAGTGTCAAAGGAGCCTGAGCCTATATATACTATTTCCATTTGATGACAGAGTGCTGTTGTACGTGTCCAACTTAATGGCAGGTCAGAAACACCCAGTTTGAGATGGAAAGCTCAGGTCACATGGTCACTTGATGTTCCATGGCTAGGCATTCAGTCTCTACCAGGACCCAATAGGAAGTTAGGATATATTTCTCAAAGGAGGAATAATAATCTGCAGAAAAAGGCAAAGGTTTACTCCAAAGTTCTGGAGGTCTGACATTCTCCTATTGGTGCTTGCAAGCAACTCCACAATACATCAATATTTGCCATAGACGCTCTGAGTATCATTGGATCTGCTAAGTCATGAGGCCCAATTAGCAGAGCAACCTGTATGTGATGCCTTAACTTGCTGCACAGACTTCTCTTGCTCTGGTCCTTACTCAACATCAGGACCCTCATGGGTTACTCAGTAAATGGTTTCAACTAAGACATTCAAATAAGGTGCACATTGTCTCCCAAATCCATAATGGCTATGTAGCATCGAGCCCCATTTAGTGCTAGGTGGTACAGGCACAACAACCTTTGAGGGGATATGTTCATTGGTTCCAAACCATTGGGCTTGAAATTTCAATGATGTGGCAGACCTCTGAATTTTCATGTGATTTCTCTCCCTTCCTCTGCTTTGCAAATATTGGGCCAATTAACGCAATCTGTGAGTTGTGGCTTCTCTTTTTCAACAACACTAAGATAACTCTGTGAACTATTCTAAACTGTCACAATGGATGGAGTTTTACATAATCCTGTGACTTTACATAGCATATACAATATCTTCTGTATTAGTTTCCCATTGCTGCTGTAACAATTGCCACACGTTAGAGGCTTTAAATAACATATACTTATTGTCTTACAATTCTGGACATAAGAAGTTCAAAATGTGTTGGCAGGTCTGCATTCCTTCTGGGGGCCCTCAGGGAGAATTGATTACTTTCCCTTTTCTAGTTTCTAAAGACTATCTGAATTCCTTGTCTCATGTCCCTGTATCACTCTGACTTTGTCCATGGTCTCATCACCTTCTCTGACTCTGACCCTCCTGCCTTTCTCTTATAAGGACCCTTGTGATTATTTTGGGCCCACTTGGATAATACAGGATAATCCTTTATCTCAAAATCATTAACTTTATCACATCTGCAAATCCCTTTTACTGTGTAAAGTAGCATTTTCACAGGTTCTGGGGATTGGGATGTGGACATATTTGGGTGCCATTATTCTGCCTGCCACATCCGAAACTGAGGGCTGCCTTGAAAACATTTCAGAAGAATTCCAATCCATTTTTTCTTTCTTTTGTGGTTCTTGCCCAGAATTTCTATAAAAATCAAAGTAAATATTTTTCCTTTGTCTGACTTCTGACTGATCCAAGTGTTGTCTGTTTAACCCTTGTTTTGGTGTCTTGGAGCAAAGTGTAGAGAGATGGTGTTTCAGAGAGAGAGTGTGGGATCTGAGTCTTGGCATTGCTACTGACTATGGTGGGTTTGGTATGTTTTCTTATATGTAAAGTAAAAGCGCTTTTACTCTAGAAATTAAACTGCATGATGTAGGTTAAACACCTAGCTTGATATTTGACACAGAGAGGAATACTTCACAGATGGGGGTGGTTATTATTATAACAGCTACAATTACTCATTTAGATTAGACATTCTTAACTCTAAGTGTCCATGAGAATCATTAACAAAACAACAAAGTCCAGGAACCACCCTCAGAGATTATGATTTAATTGCTCTATGATGGCTTCTGGACATCAGTATTTTTTTAAAAAGCCCCCCAGATAATTCTAGTTGACGATCAAGGTTGAGAAAACACTGACTTACATGAAGTTGGCTAGGATATTAACCAAATCTTTTCTTGTATTGTGGCACATTTAAAAAACTCTTTCTTTTAAAGTCATTATTTAAAAACATATTTTGCAAGGGGGTGCCTGGGTGACTCAGTCAGTTAAGCATCCAGCTCTTGATTTCAGCACTGGTCATCATCTCACAGTTCATGGGATCATGCTCCACATCACTTTGGGGCTCTATGCTAACAGTGAGGAGCCTGCTTGGGATTCCCGCTTCCCCCCCATCCCCCACCTCTCTCCCTCTCTCTCTTTCCCTGTCCCTCCCCTGTTTGTGCTTACTCTCTCTCTCTCTCAAAAATAAATAAACATTAAAAAATACATATTTTACAAATATAATTTGACTGAAGCACACATGTGGTGAACAGATGTACATTGATTGCAAAAGACTCTTTTTTCTCTAATGTGTTTAGGCTCTAAAAAATATTATAGTTTTATCTTTTTGACAAATAATGATTTTACTTGAAAAAAATTATTTCTCTATTGAGCATCCATAAGAGGTTTTCAACATTTTAATATAGTTTTTGAATATAGTGGGAAATAGTGACTTGTTTAAAAATTATCATTTAATATTTAATGTCAGTATTTTAACATAGCTCAGAAATTATTTCCAATATGTCTGAGGGTATGTTCTTGCTAAAAACAATCTCTATGAATTTTGTCCTGTGGCTTCAAAATAAGCATTTGTCTCAGATTATCTGTTGAAGATTCTGATTGTGTGTCCATAAAATTAACAAGATGATTTAATGAACTCAAAACAACCAACTGATGAGGGTAAGATAATTTTGAAGCAAACTAACTGAATGAATTGACAGGTTATTTGAATTTATCTACCTTTCTAACTATCATCTATAGATTTAAAAATTAAATTATTGGTAATGTATAGAAAAGAGATGTATACCATATTCCAAATTGCAGGGGTTTGTGTTACTGTTATTTTAATTTTGGAATCAGTATTTTAAAGATAACTTTTAGTGAATTAAGCCTTTATTCGGGTTAAAATAGACTCTGACCCAGACTCATGTTTAGATATCTTTGTGAAGAACAAAATAAAACTGTGTATCCATATCAAGTTATTTTTGGGAATAGCTGGAGCAAATATCCTTCACAGCCAACTATTTTTATATAAGGATAAATAATGAGAAACAGAACATATATTTGAGTATCAAGCTAAGCAAAACAGGCAAAAATCAGTATTTTCTCATTCATGAAAAGACTATCATATTTCCCCTTAATAACATAGTGCATTAATCCCCTAAATATTTTCAAGAGAATAAATAAATCCTCTTGCTAAGAGTATCATTCTAGTAAGTATCAAAAGAAAACTAGCTTTTCTTATATTCTTTTCTACCAATTATTTACCATTTGCTACAAGTATTTTTTTTCTAGATAAAAGGAATACATTCCTTTTGTGAAAAGGCTTTTTTTTTTTTTTTTTTTTTTTTTTTTTAAAGAAAGGTAATCATAGGTCCCTCCTGGTCCTCTCTGTTGCTAAAATTATGGTAGAACAATAGTCTGCAAAATGAGATGAACCCATTCCAGTAGTTGTGCAAAGCAATCCGTTGGGGAATGGGAAGAAAATATTCACTTACCTCTATTTATTATGTAGCATTCATACAGAAAGAAATAAAACACATTCAGATTTAAAATACGAATTGACAGTAGTATGTGTATATAATTTATAAATGAATTGCTATATATTGGGACTGTATACAAAATTATTTTTTCTCTGAGTGATATGTGATCAAAGGAGTGTGAAGATTTGCTAGCATTGGTGCCCTTTTTCCAGCTGCATCCATGTGAACTCTGGATATGGCTGCAGAGTGCTGGATTTAGAAGAGTCTGAAAAGAGTGGATTTCTCTACATGATAGAATGAGAAGATATTGGAATAGGATGGAGTGAATGGCACATTTCTACACTCCTAGTGGGAGGGATGAGGAAAAAAAGGTGAGGAAAAAGAAAGAAGGAAAAAATGGAGAGTCCAGGCTATTGCCTGTAAGAAGACCACATTTAGAAGTGTTATAGAGTAGTTTTGGGGTGCCTGGGTGGCTCAGTCGGTTAAGCGTCCGACTTTGGCTCAGGTCATGATCTCACGGTTTGTGAGTTAGAGCCCTGCATCGGGCTCTGTGCTGACAGCTCAGAGCCTGGAGCCTGGAGCTTGCTTAGGGTTCTGTGTCTCTTTCTATCTCTGCTCCTCCCCCACTTGTGCTCTGTCTCTGTCTCTCAAAAATAAATAAACGTTAAAAAAAATTTTTTTTAAAGAAGTCTTATAGGGTAGTTTAATAGCAAAGATTTTTTAAAACAGGGGCTTCTTTTACTTAATGTTACATAATTTAAGTGTTAGTTGATGACCTTTCTCCCGTGATTCCCAAATCTCCAGTAAAAGTTTTTCCATCTGCCACAGCCTTGAATATATGGTGACTGGGAGGAGGAAATAAAGAGGAGAGGCCACATTCACATCATTGCCATGGCAGCAATTGCATTATCTGCTTCCTAGCTGTGGAATCATGAGCATCATGTAACACCGAGGCTTATCAATTTATTTCTAAAACTCCTCTTCCAGCCTTGCCCTGGAACCTTGACCCAACACTATGCTGCCTAACCTGGATTTCACCTTTTTTGGGTAACTATTTTTTTCTCAGTTACAATCCTTGAGTCAATACTGGTAAACTATAGTTAGTGTATTTGATTAAGTTACCTTCAGAATTTTGACGTATTTTCAGAAACATGGGCATATTAATGATGGTGAGAGTGTGAGTGTTAGTAGAGGAAGAAAAGGCAGTATTCCCAGGATACCACAGGGGTTTTTCTAGCATATAAAAGGAATAGCACAGTCTCTGGAGTTTATCCAAGAAAAGAGGGCTTAAATTCAATACCAGGACCTGCACTAACAATGGAAATTTGTGCTATAATATAACGTCTTTGAGTCATAAGTTCCTCATTTAAAAATGGAGATAAGAATACCTACTTACCTAGAGATGTTTAAAAAAAAAGAAATGTTAAAGAAGTTAATTATATATGTATATAAAATGTCTGGCACAGAATACTCAGTTAATAGTAGCTGTTGTTGTTATTATTATAATAATAGTATATATATATAATCAAATCTGGTCATCTAAACACTTATTAACCTCACAGTATAACACAGGATAACTTGGACAGGCAAACTACATAACTGATGTCCCAAAGTGCTTCATTCCTAACTGATTAAGTCAGGCAAGTACCCTCTCACATATACATTGGATTTGTTTTACTCAAACTATTATATTTTTCTCCTTATATGTTACATAAACAAACTACAAAATAAAATAGTACTTCAAAATCTCTTATGTTTATTCTTTTTTCATATAACCTTACCTTATCCTTATTTTATTCTTTAAAATGTTTATGTTGCTGGCTGGCAAAAACAACCTAAAGACTTAAAAAAAATCCATACCATATAAGCAGGGAAAAGTTTAACCGTTTCTCAGAATATGTGTTTTCTCTGTGTATGTGTGTGTGTTACAATAGAATCTTGAAGAAAAAGATTTTATACAAATCTAATAACTTTTTAATTATTGATGTGTTTTTCTCTTTTCCTTTCTTTGTCCAAGTTAGCTTGAAATATCTGTTTAACAGGAAGGAGATAAGAACTTCTTACTAGAGAAATACAAGACGTGAAGAGGTCGGATTCAGCCACTAATATGCAAACTAGAGCTCTGTGTAACCAAGAAACAAGATTACAGTTAAGAGAGCAAGAGGGAAAACTTTCCAGATTACTTCATTTTCTCCATTAAAATATCAAGGGCTTGAAGGACCTAGCTCACAGAGCTCTCCTGTCCCACAGAGATACTTCTTAACCCATGACAGAAAAGCAGCCAAGCTTGCTTCTCCTCTGTGGCAGAAAGGAGATGCTATGAAGGGAAAGGAAAACAAACAAAAAGCCCATTTTCTGGTCCCAGGAGAGAATGGGAAGGGACAAGCAAGAAAAAGAAGCATGAAGTGAGTGTATGACAACCTCCACCCCCCATCCCAATTCACTTTCAGAGAGAGGAAAATGTGGTTTAGAAAAGTGAAGGTAACGTGGGAGGAGAGTGACTGTTCCCCAATTTCCTATTTAAGATGCAGAAAGAGCTCACCTTATGTGATGCTCTTGTGGCTTGGCCATACTTCCTTGATGTTCTATGAGATAGGAGAGAGGGGCCTTAGGGCTTAACTTTGCCAAGCTGCTTTCTAGACTTAAATGATATGAATGAATGTTGAGAATAGAGAGATCAGCTATGGGGCTTACTGGGAGCAGCACAATGATCTCTGGCAGAGATTAAGGTTTGAGAGTTGGAGGACATGGAAGAACCTTGTGGGTCTGTAGCTAGCCAGGAATCAAGTCAGCTAGGGAATGCCATCAAAATCTGGTTAGGACAAGAGGCATCATTTTCTGAGTAACACTCCCTACAGACCAGCAGTAGAGACTGCATCTAATTGAAATCAGATGCTAACCAGGGCTCCTCCACAGTAATCTAGGACTTTCTTTCCAACCTCATCTGGGAATCCCTTTCACCCTTCCTAGGTTGGAACACTTGTTTCTTGAAGCACACACTTCTTTGTTTTCATCCTCATTATTTTCTGGAACATACCAGTTTCCTGAAAGAGTTTTTTGGGGAGAGGAATGATCTTAGGTACCTGAAAATGTCTTTATAATATTATAAGTATTATATTACACGTATCCCTCAATTAACAGTTTTAGTTTATTTCTGAGAACCCATTGCTAACTCAAAAGTTGTTTAAAAAAAGAATAATTCCATCAGTTTTAAGGGGAAAAATATATTGTATTTCTTTCCCAACGCAAAATAATACCCAAATGATTTTCACAGAAAAATATATCAATTGAGCAAATAATTACTTATATAACTAAACTATAATAATCTGAAAATAAATATACATGGTTTGTAGGTGAAATTTAATAATAAATATTTATTGTACTCATCAAGAGAAGAGTCAACTTGATAGTGGGTAGTGGTTAGTGGAGGAAAGTATAGGAAGCAATTCTTTGAAAGAGTGGAAAATGTGATAGATAATGAACTTTTAGGCAGGCATTCGGTATCTGAAGCAGGTATGCTTTATAATTTTGTTTTCTTTGAGACTGTGATAAAATAAATGCCATGCATGACCACATTTTTAAATATATACACATAATATTTATGTACTAAGGGTCATAGAAAACCATGTGTTTTCCTCCTTGGCTATTTATTCATATTTAAGAATGGGGCACTAAAATGCTGACTGGACAGTGTATGTTCAGAGGTTAGATGTGTGGATTGGGGGGTTGAGACTGTGTGGTGACTGAAAGGGGACACAGATTCTTGCTTTAGAACCCTCAAATTATAGAAGCTGTAGGATTTTCCTTTTAGACTGGTTTGTTTCTTCAGAAAGCACTATTCCAATCTTTAACTAAGGAATGCATTTGATGGATGGCATAGGCTTAGCTATCAGTATTCTCAAAGCTGAATATGAGAGGACGGCTAGGGTCTCCTAGTTCCCTCCATATACTTTCTTTTTTAATTTTTTTTTTTCAACGTTTTTTATTTATTTTTGGGACAGAGAGAGACAGAGCATGAACGGGGGAGGGGCAGAGAGAGAGGGAGACACAGAATCGGAAACAGGCTCCAGGCTCCGAGCCATCAGCCCAGAGCCTGACGCGGGGCTCGAACTCACGGACCGCGAGATCGTGACCTGGCTGAAGTCGGACGCTTAACCGACTGCGCCACCCAGGCGCCCCATATACTTTCAATTAATCAAGTCTTCAGTATATGTCTCTAAGGCTAGTGCCAGGCTGACTCAATTTCTCCAGAGAACAAATTTCTTTTATACTACCAGCATGCAGGAAGGTAGATACTGGCAAAAGGATGGAATTAAGATGCCTAACAGACTTTCAAACAATCTTTCTGCCCTCTTTGGTACCTAATGCTTCTGATTCATGAATGTTTATGGTTCTGTGATGCTTATCCTCTTGTGTCATTTGACATCTTTGTCTATAAAAACTTAGATTTCCATTTTTTTCTTCTTTGCTTACATCAGTTACTAATTCGTTCATTGGCTTTCCCACTTCAAAAATTTGTTGACATCCGTTATATAACATCATCTCCCACCCTTTTGCCCCTTCTAGTTTATACATTGTTATTCATTTACAACAGTTTTGAAAGAAAAAGGGCAAACATGAGTTCCTCTATAATATTTAACTAAAAATTTTCTTCTCTCTCTTTTTCTCAGGAAAAGACAAAACAAAAGTTTGCTCACATCAAATGATTTTGAACTAAAATTTTCAGACCAAAGAGTAAAATTGAAGGACTATAGTGACAAAAAAATGAGAACTTAGGAAGTGTTCTAATTGACCTGGAAGTGAAACTTGGGATAGTGTGGTATGGGGAGTTTAATTATTAAATGGTACCACAGTCATTAATGTGTAAAAGAAAAGACTTTAGTGTTAAGTAAACCTGGATTCAATTTGGGACCTGCCATTTATTAGCTGTCACCTAGAAAAAGTTGCTTTGGCTTCCTCCTTTGTAAAGTGAAGACAGCTAATGTCTATGATAAGGTTTTCATGAGGATTAAAGTAGGTAATATTAAGTGCTTAATCTAATACCTCACACAAACATGGTGCTCTTTGATAGTTATTACATAAATTTGGCTACCCATCATAATATTTTGTACTCCTGAAGAGTTCTAATTTCATAATTATTTCACTATTATTTCACTATTATTTTTTACTGTTTTTATATAGGATTTAAATAGTATATATAGTAAATACATCATATAGAGTATGAGCATATTATATTGTATAAAGTATGAGTGAGCAAGTTGAAAAGGCACCAGCAGAAGAGGGATGCAGAAAGAAACATAAAGAAGAACCAGAATCTAAAGTTTCATCTTTGAAACCACCTATTCCCATTCTACTCTACCTGCCTTCCACATTGTAAAGACATTTCTACAAGTGGTGGTTGCTCAAAGCTATCCACTGAGCTCTCCTGTGGATGTTGAAAGGATTCGATCTATTCCAGGAAAAAGGAGTAAAATTTACAGCTGAGCTAAACCTCTGAATGTCACAAAGGGTTGAAGGTTATGAACAGACACTTCACCTGGCTTCTTCCACTGACTCTATTCTCTGCTTCCCTGTGGTCTTCTTTGGGATTTTAGCATAAGTCTATCTTCACAACCACAGGCAAACTTCCACCAGAATTGTTGACCAGGGATCAAATGTGCAGTATCATGTTTTGGTATTTGTTTGAAGTACCCAAGGATATCAAATCTTGCAAAGAAAACCTGGAAAAATGCATGTGTTGGTCCTTTATTAAAATCAAACTTCAGATTAAGGTCTAAATCTGAAATTTGAACTGCTTAAGGAAAATTATAAATATTAAAACCACTTTTCAATCATTTTCCAAGCCAGGCAAATTTCCCTTAACCCAGCCTCTAACATATCTATATATGTATCTATCTACCTCCTTCTCTGTCTGTCTCTCCATTGATACCATTATGGAGTTACTAAAGTAATTCTCTTGTTTAAAGCCCTTTTTTTTTTTTTTTTTTCTGTTCTAAGTTGAGCATGGCTACAGACAGAATCAATTTTGGAATAATTTGTCAAATAATTTATATTGAAAATTTCAGTGGAAGGAAAAGATAGAAGCTCCACATATGCATAAAACTCTACCTAAATAAATAATACTACATGCACATATAAACACATTTTAAGTTTAATTTACCCATTCTTATTCTTTTAACACCTTCAACTAATAACAACATTTATAGCCTGAACATTTCCTCTGGGCATAGAGAAACACTCTTTTATTTATTCCAAATTTTCTACCTCATTATCTTTAATAACATACATTGTCTTCTCAGTTATTTTCAAGGAGAAAATGATTAAAAGGCAGTTACAGATAAGAGAGCCTTTAAGGACTTCAAGAAAAGGGATCTGGTTTCAGGCTGAATTTACTATCTTCTTGATGCCTGATTCAGACTGAAGGCAGGAACTTTTTAGTACGCTAAGTTATAATTTAAAATTTTTCACATGTGGAAATTATGCTGGTGTCTGATAGAGTTTGGGGCCCAATCTAATCACACTAGTCCATCACAGTGGAAAACCCTTCCTGGCTGTGATCGGAGAGAGAGAGATGCAACAGACAAAAGGATCAGTGAGAATCAGCATGAGAAGGACTTGGTCTATTTCTGGCTTTGGAGACAGAGGACAGGGAGAACAAGACAAAGAATGCAGGTGGCCTCTAAAACCTGAAAAAGGCAGAGAAATGAATTCTTCCCTAGAACTTCCAGGAAGGCACTCAGAGCTGGCCAATACCTTGTTTATAGCCCAGTGAGATTATGAATCTGACTTCTGACCCACAGAACTATAAGATAATAAATTTCTGTTGTTTTATATCCCTAAGTTGGTAGTGACTTGCTATGGCAGCCATAGAAAACTAACACACAAACTTCAGTAAATTTTATAATCTAAGCATTTCCTTAGTGTTTCAACTGTGTTAAAATAGAAATTATCTTAATAAAATATTTTCTATAATAGAGAGAATAAGTAATTAAAATTTTTCAATATTTCATATGACAAGTCTAGGAGTTAATAAACTTTGTACATGAAGTTTTTACTCACAAGAATGCAAACAGCTATCCTAATCACAAGTAAATTTTAAAATTCAAAAGAAACTTCCAGTTATAAGACAAGTTTTGGGGATGAAATGTACAGGATATGGACTGTAGTTAATACTGTATTACACATTTGAAACTTGCTAAAAGAGTAGGTCGTAAAAGTTCTTATCAGAAGAAAAAAAAGCTTTGTAATGATATGAAATGATGGATGTTAACTAAACTTATTGTGGTAATCTTTCACAATATATATTTATATCAAATTGTTACATTGTGCACCTTAAACTAATACAATGCTACATCTCAATTAAATCTCAATAAAACTGGAAAATATTAAGGGGCATCTGGGTGGCTCAGTCAGTTAAACTTATGACTCTTGGTTTCAGCTCAGATCATGATCTCACAGCTTGTGAGATCAAGCCCTGTATCAGGCTCTGTGCTGACAGTGCAAAGCCTGCTTGGGATTTTCTCTTTCCCTCTCTCTTTCTGCTCTTCCCCTGCTCACACTGTCTCTTGTCTCTCTCAAAAATAAATAAATTTTTAAAAAATTAAAAAAATAAAACTGGAAAATATTAAAAGTGCAAAAGAAAGTGCTTTCATAATACCAAAGAAGAAATCTTATGTAAATTTAAAAAATAATATACAATATCTCTTGTCACAAAGGAGCTATCAAATTAATTTCTTACTATGTCTCAAAGTCTATACTAGTCATAGCTATGTCCCAAGTGATCAAATATTCTTATCAAGGCTTGAAGAAGTGACTTATAAAGCTGTTTGTGACATGTTCTAAATATATTTCAATTCCAGGTCTTTTGTGTATGAATAAAACCAAATATCAAGATTCACAAGCACAAGTTGAAGAAAATACACTAACATCTGGAAATTTACATCATAAGAAGAGACGGTGTCATGGAAAACAAAGGAATAAATGATTCATCTTTTGGGAATGTTTGCTTCCTGGAAAGTAAAGGCAATTTTCCTCTCAAGTGAGAAATGTGGTGAATTTAACATAAAAACAGAATAGATAAGACAAAACAACCTAACATACTCAAAATCAAATTCCTATAGCAGAGAATAATCTGGATATTTTCTATAATAACATGCTATTTGTTAACGTATGTAATCAGTACTCAGAATAAGGCACCAAGCATGTTTAGATCTCTGCTGTGCAGAACATTCTGTTAGGTACTGTGAGATATTTCAGAAAATCTGGTCCCTGACATTAAAGAGTTTACTCCCTGCGAGTCAACAGGGAATTACTACATGACAATTATCAAGGAGCACACAATATTAAAATGACATAGAAGAATGACAGGAATAAAATGTGATTAGTCAGGGAAGAGAATAGATAGGAATCCATATCCAGAAATAAATAGGGTTGCCAGGTGCACAGTGCAAATGGAGATGTGCTGAGAAAGCCACTTTCAGAGAAAAAATATGTCCCCTACCAGTCCTTCAAGATGACTTAAATTTTTGCCATTTATCTGACCTGTCAGCTATTCATCTATCCAGAAAATATTTATTGAATTCTACACACCAAGTTGCATGCATGTCAATGTAAGTATTTTCCTTTCTTTCTCCTTTTTTCTTCATTTTTGGGTCATTTTAAATATGATTGTTCTGTGGAAGAGATAACATAGAAAATCATTATTAGATCCTAACATGTAATTATGACCCACATTTTCCTCTCCTCCCTCTTTCTCACTTCACTGAAGAATTACACTAACCTTTTAGTTCATGTTCCAAACACCCATTGTCTACACTACTGTCAGAGCAATCTTCTAAAATTGTAATTCTCATTATTTTCTCATAGTATTGATTGCTTTCAAAATTTACCTGTCCAGTAGCTCGATTCTCCAGGGCCCTAAAAGAATAGCTGAAGTGAAATGATGAAAAGTTTAGACACACACGGTGAGTAGTTCAAGAAATGACCTGAGCTTGACCACTTTTATGAAGTCTAGAGGTCCTGGTAAAACACCCACATGAGAGATATATAGGTAATGATATAATGGAGCATGGGTGCATGAATATATTTTTAAAAGGTATCATTTTCTGGAAAGAAAGATAACAGGTTAGCATTTGCTATGAGCATGATTGGTCTACATACAATCACCAGGAGTTTGGAACTTACACATTTAGCAATCAATCCATACAAAATTGGCAAGTCATAACATGAGGATGGGGTACCTTCTGAAGAAGATGAATTTTAAGGGAAAAGAGCAAAGAACAAGGGATTAATTCCTGGAAATCTCTATAGGGTGGTAGAAAAAAAGGATATCAGAGAAAGAGCATTGAGAGAAATAATAGAAGAAATGAATCTTATAAAATTTGTATTAGTGTTGTAAAAAAAATTCTATTTCATTTGTAGTCAGAGTTTGTATATGGGACGATGTTAAGTAAAATAAAGTATTCTGTGAAATTACTCCTGATTTTTCTCTGGGTCAGGAGGGTTTTGATATTAAGCAGGCTAAATGGTTCCAATTCTTCTTTTCTTGAAATTAAATAAACCAGAGCTGCTTTTTTGACTGTTTATAAAAGAAGAAAATGAGCTGCCAAGATACAGTTAATAATATTGTGTATCTTTGAGTTTGTCACGGAGGGACTTTTAACAAGCCCTAGCATGATCTTGTTTTTGCATACCCCAGCCAAATAACTTCTCAAATTTCTTATTCTTAAAACTGCTCATTAGTACAAGCTGGTAATCTAACTACAGCAATAGCCAAGAAACATTGCTTATTCAGCCACTAGAACAAACTGAGCTGCTTTAAGTGATTTTACCTACTGACTCATTAAAATGAACCATCATAATCCAATCTTTTTATTTATGCTGAAGTAGCTAATGGCTAAAGGTGTTTTAATTTATCAACAAGAGTTTATACATAACTTGCCTATGAGGAAAAACATAATTTTAGGATGTTATCCAAGAACATAGACCCTACAAGAAGAGACAAGAATCAAGAAATAAAAAGGCAAAAGGGGAAAGTTTATACAGTCCTGCAACTTTTAAATTCCCATTATTGAAGTGTTTCAGAGGTTGATCTGCCCAGAGATGGCCATGGCTCTTCCCTCCCCAGCGCCCCCCCCCCCCAATTCCAAAGCACATCACAACCTCTGCTTCCATTGTTAATTTCCCTTCTGCTGCTTTTTTAAAAAAAAAAAAAATTAAAGTTTATTTATTTTTGAGAGAGAGAGTGAGAGAGGGGCAGAGAGTGAGAATCCCAAGCAAGCTCCACACTGCCCTTGCAGAGACTGATGTGGGGCTCAAACCCACAGACTGTGAGATCATGACCTAAGCCAAAACCGGGAGTCTGATGCCCAACTGACTGAGCCATCCAGGTGCTCCAAGGACCCTTCTGATTACATTGGGTCCGCCCAGATAATCTAAGAATAAATTTTTATCAAAACATCCTTAATTTAATCACATCTGTAAGAGCACTTTGCCATTTGAGGTAACATATTTACAGAGTCCCAAGATTAGGATATGGACATCTTTTGAAGGCCATTATTCAGCTTACCACAATCACTATACCAGGGAACTCATAACTAACTGGAAAAGACTCTCAGCTGATTCATGAACTTCTTTAATTATATCTAACCTGCTACTTTTACAAAATTTTTTTACTGTATAGATGCACATTTGGGAAAGTGCCAGTTCTCTAAACTTTGTGTCTTTCACCTATAAAATGGAATTAAGGCCTACTTCCATAATAGGGATGTTCTAAGGATTAAATGACATAGTGGATAAAGAGCAATCCCCACTGCATCATACAAGAGTGCTGTGGCATTGTGCTGAAAAGTGAGTCTTCAGTGCAGAGGGGACACATTCAACTTACTGTTGCATGTTTGCAGTACACTGGAATTTCATACTAGTCACATTGAAACAACTTGAATTAAATTGCATGCTTGATGAGAGAAAGAAATAATATAAAAATATATACCATGCTACCTGTCATTCTACCCAATAGACATATGAAAGAATGAGTATGTAATGGGTTACTTGAATCTGCTCTTCCTTGGTAAGGTTCAGTGTTCTCAGTTGCCCATCCCATGTCTTACTCCTGAACTTTGTGTGAATATCAAGGGCTTCTTTGCCTTTTTCTGTTTGAAGACATGAATAGAGACTACCTGCTCCCTTCCCACTTGCCCCTCCATGGAAATTCAGGCTACATTTCAATTTCTCATAATTTCAACCATTCATTAAGGTCATGAGTAAAATGTCTACCTCACAGACTCCATCCTCTGAGCTACACCTTGGCCATACTTGACTATTCGAGATTTTCAAAGACCTTCTGAGAAGTTGCTCCTAGATATGATCCCATATATGAGCCATCTATGAAGAGAGATAACTAAGGAAAAATAAATATCAAAAGAAAACACATCAAAAAGAAGAAAACACAACACAGGCAACTATTTAAAAAAAACATATTTTACAGAATCATACCCTTTACTCCACTCCCTGAGACCTGCACAACCTGCTTCAATTACCCTTGTATGTGCTGACATTAGGTACATCCATTCTAGGAAAGCTGTGCCCTAAACAGTGGACTTGAAGACAAGACCTCCATGGTAATTACTTCAGTTGCTCTTTAAAATTTTTAATAATTCTCTTTCAAGGATTGGTTTTTCTATTTATTATCAATGTTCTGAGCTATAATCAATTGTTACCTTTTTCTCAGCTCTTTACCCTTATGCTTTCTTTCTCATTGCATTTGGTGTTCAATTTTGAGAAGAAATCTAAAGGATTTAGGAACCTATATGGCTACCTGAAAGAGGAGTGTTCTATGACCCAGCAATTGCACTAGGAATTTATTCAAAAGCTACAAAAATGCTGATTCAAAGGGGCACATGCACCCGATGTTTATAGCAGCACTATCAACAATAGCCCAATTATGAAAAGAGCCCAAATGTCCATTGACTGATGAATAAAGAAGATGTGAGATATATATATATATATATATATATATATATATATATATGTATGTATATACATATGTACATACATACATACATACATACATACAATGGAATATTGGTGACCAAACAGAATGAAAGCTTGCCATTTGCAACAATGTGGATGGAACTGGAGAGTATTATGCTAAGCGACATAAGTCAGTCAGAGAAAGATATCATACAATTTCATTCATATGTGGAAATTTGAAAAACTCAACAGATAAACATAGATAGGGGAAGGGATGGAAAAATAAGATAAAAACAGAGAAGGAGGCAAACCATAAGAGACTCTTAAATACAGAGAACAAACTGAGGGTTGTTGGAGGAGAGGTAGTTAGGGTTAAATGGGTGATGGGCATTAAGGAGGGCACTTTTTCAGGATGAGAACTGGGTATCATATGTAAGAAATGAATCACTGGGTTCTACTCCTGAAGCCAAGACTACACTGTACGTCGACTAACTAGAATTTAAACAAATTAAAAAAAAAATAAACTAGGAAGAAGAAGAAGGAGGAGGAGGAGTAGAAGGAGGAGAAAGAAGAAGGAAGAAAGGAGAAAGAAGAAAGAAGAAGAAAGAAGAAAGAAGTGTTCTAGACAAAGAATGAGAAGTACAAGGGCCTTGAAGAGGGAGCTCAGTAAGAAGACTGGCTGACAGCAAGTGAAACAGTTGAGGACGAGAGAGGTAGGAGCTAAGCCAGAAGGATAATGTAGGAGTTTTAAAAGCACATTAGACTTATTTCTTGCAAATTTTTCAAAAGGATACAAAATCCAGAAAATGTGAAAAAAAAGTCCTCATAGTCCCCACTGTTGTGCAATTTTATCATTTCCAATCTGTCTTTCATTAATGTCAGACTGACTCCAGAGAAAAACGTTGCTTTGAAAAAATTTTTTCTTGGATTATGAAGCATTGAAAATTTAAATGCTTAAAAATTATGTATCAGATTTTTTTATAGTTTCATGTGACAGGAAACCCAATCTAAAAGGGATTAAGAAGCGTTTAAGAACAAAGGGAAAGTAATTGCTTCATGTATCTGAAAAATCAATTATTTGATGGGTAAAGGGGAATGGGAAATTTAGGCTTCCAATTATGGAAAGAATAAGTCACAGGGATAAATGTACAGGTACAGCATAAGAAATGTAGTCAATGGTACTGTACTAATATTGTATAGTGTGACACATGGTAACTACACTTGTGGTGGACATAGGATAATGTAGAGAGTTGTTGAATCACTATGTTGTACACCTGAAAATAATGTAACACTATGTGTCACCTATGTTTGAGCTAGCTGTTCTAACTCTAGACTTGGATTGTTCCTCAATCAAATCTAATGGAAAAAGAATGAGAGATTTTGGGAAGTTCCAGCATGTTACTAATTTTTATTATGTCACATACAAACTCCTGAACTTGGCTACAAATGGCCATATCCAAGGGGATGGAATATGTTTATTTCTCTCAATTCCTATCCAGTAGAACATCCCTGAATGAATCTCCAAATGGTGGTACCAGAAATAGGGTGACTTGATGTTTGACAGCAAATAGACAACTGAGGAAATAAATGTTCACTTATTTGTCTACCCCATCTTTTCATCCAATCATCTTTTAAAATATCTCTATCTACATAAAAAAACTTACGCTATGTCCCACAGAAAACACAATATCCTCACCTTTCCCAAAGCAGTAACAAGTCTCATTCACTTACTGCATATATCTGTTAAGTACAAAATATCTTCTCAGTGCACAGTCTTTTCAGACCCATCTCTAACTCCTGTCAGCCCACAGAACTAATGCTATATAATATGTTTAATGAATACCAAAACATCCAATACACCGTTCCTTGCTAATCTGACATTGGGGAAGAGATACAACATACAGCAGTTGCTGCTACATAACTCATCATATCTTGCACATAGAGAAGGCAAAGACACTTCAACTCAGTAGTGAAATGTGGTTCCTTGGTCAACAAATCTAGTTGTCCTGTGCTCTCTAGAAGGATCTTTATTGCATTGTTGAGAAGGAAATGATTAATGACAGGTTAATAAACCACTTACTAGTGGGGATAATGGGGGGAAAGAATTATGTCCACCAGATCTTCTTGCACATAGGGATTCCCTAACTACAATATAGGATATTTCTGATCCATCTATTTTTCTTACTGTAGAAAAACCTGACATTTATAGATTTTGCCTGTATCTGGTGTCTGTAACCTTTGAAATATTAATAAAGTTTGATGTAAAGTGAGATCTATGATTTTAGTGGGTGTGTTTTGATAATTCAATCTAGTGAGTTAACACTAGATTGAGTTAACACAATTGTTTTCCATGACCATAACTGAGATGAGTAACGTAATTCTTTATCAGTGTTCTTTGTTTAACCTCAAGTTCTGGAGCCTGAGGATGATTTTCAGGTTTGAGACAACCCTAGCCTATTGTTTGTAAAGAATGAGATTTCTCTAATAGTAAAATTTATTTAAACTCTTGATATAATTTTAATCTATTTTCATTCACTCTATAGCATGGGGTAGTAAACAGAGATATGAAGAATCAGTGTTTAAATCTGAAAAATCACCCTTCAATTTCCTGTCTTCTAGAAATTGACTATGACCACTATTTGGCTTTAATTATGTGCTCCTAAAAAATATGTTGAAGTCCTAACTCTTGGTACCTCAGAATGTGACCTTATCTGCAACCAGGGTCATTGCAGATATAATTAGTTAAGATGGGATCATACTAGAGTGGGCCCTAAATCCAGTATTACTGGTGCCCTTAAAGGAAGACACATAGATACAGAGAGAATGCCATGTGAATGGAGGCAGATTCAAGTGATACATCTACAAACCAAAGAATGTAAGAATTGTTGACAATAGTCAGAAGCTATGAAGAAGTCATGGAACAGATTCTCCTTCAATGCCTCCAGAAGGAACCAACACTGCTAACACCTTGATTTTAGACTTTAGCCTCCAGAACTGTGAAACAATAAATTTCTGTTTTAAGCCATCCAAGTTTGTATTTTGGTGCAAGTTGGTACTCTGTTATAGCAGCCCTAAGAAACTAATACAGCCACAATGCACTGCTAATGACATTAGGCCTGGGCTGAATGTGTTTTGTTTTGTATCTGTGCCCCTGGACTGCATATTCCCAATGGGAGTAATTTATCCCCTTCTTGGGCCATGACTGCTTAAATGGAAATATGTGTGAGAAGTCGGAGATACTAGAATCTCTTCTCAACTACCATTCTTGCTAAATTGTCCCACCTCTGATTTTGCTTGAGTCAACAGTAGCCTGGGGCAGAGAACTTGGCTTTTCCAACCCTGTCAATATACTTGCAGCTATCTCAGATTTCAGACTGCAGGTAAAGGACCATCATACAAAACAATATTCTTTGATTTGTTTTCAGATGGAACAGATCCAGCTTAAAACTTCCTCGTTCTGGTTTGACCTTACTAATGACTCTATTTTGCTGAATTTTTCAAAACAAGTTCCCTTGTCCTGTAGTCTTGTTCAGCACAAGACACAGAGTGGACAATTTAACCAGTTATTTTGCTTATGCTTAATTAAAATTCTTTTCAAGTCTGGGATTGAGAGACCTGCACTGCCCACCATGGGACCTCATGAGCTTGGCCAGACAACATACACAGTATAGTTCCTGCTCAAAAGCTGGCACAACCAAATATGGCTCAAGATTCTTCCACTTTGGTTTACTTTATTGCCTTTCCAAATGTAGTTAGACCAGGTTTCTAACAATATCCACTGTGACCTAACTTTTTGTCTCTATAATCAACTACTTTGTCCTAGCTGTATTCTCACATAAGATCTCTCCATGTGGTGAGATGGTTGTCACAATTTTAAACTCTCATTTTCTCTCAAGTCATTGGTGTTAGCAAAATCAAGGGTCATTTCATTGGCTTTGATCTGGTTACATTCTCATTCCTAAATGAATCATAATAGATGGATTAATACCAAGTGCTTAATGACAAGTCTGAGTCATATGCTCCGGCCTCTACACCTCCAAAAACATATGGGCTCATTATGAGGAAGGACTAAATCCCCAAATGGCCATTTGCAGAAGTGGAGGACATTGAATATCGACAGTCAGAAAATGTGTAAATAACAGAATTAAAACTTTTTTTTTTTAATTTGTATTTGAAAAATATATAATGCCTACAGGAGAAAATAAAAACCACTGGACCAGTCAACTGATGAATGGATAAAGACTATAGCATATCCACATAATGGAATATTACTTGGTAATAAACTATTGATGAACGCGTCTAAAATTTTTTTTGAGTGTGTCTTAGCTTGGGTTGCTATAACAAAATGCCACAGACCTGGTGGCTTAAACAACAGATATTTATTACTGATAGTTCTGGAGGCTGACAACAAAGAGCCAGCAGGTACTCACACCCAGTGAAAACTCTCTCCTTGCCATGCAGATGGCTGCCGTCTTGCTGTGTTCTCATCAAGTGGGAAGACAGAACTCTGATCTCTCTTCCTCTTCTTATAAAAACACTAATCCCATCCCATCCCCACTGTAATGAACTTATCTAAACCTAATTACCTCCCAAGTGCTCCATCTCTGATTATATTAGGGGTTCAGACTTCAACATATGAATCTGTAGGTGGGGCACAAACATTCAGTCCATTGCAAGAGTGGAAAGCCAGACAAATAATGTATGATGCCCTTATATATAACCGTAGAAAAGGTAAACTAATCTACAGAGGCATAAAGCAGATCAATTGTTTTAGGGACAGGGCTGGAAAGGAATAGTGGGACTGGAGGGACTACTCAGGGCATGAGAAACTTTGAGAAGTGTATATGTTCACTATCATGATTATGGTGATGGTTTCACAGGTGTATATAAGTGTCAAATTTAACCAATTGTACACTTTAGATATGAACAGTTCACTGTATGTCAATTATCTCAAAACTGTTTTAAAAATATTCTATGGTACATTCTTCCAGTCATTCTCTGTATTTGATATTACTAAACTGATTGTAGAATTCTTTTATAAATGGTTCACCTAAATTTTTATTGTATTTTTCCATATTTTTAACACATCTTTTAATATTACACTTCTTTTTGAGGTTTATTATACATCTGGAAAAAAGCATATATCATGAATTGCCAAAAATTGAACATATCTGTGCAAATATCCCTCAGACCAAGAAGCAGACCAGAACATCAATGCCCACTTCACATTCCTTTCCAATAAACATTCTATTTCCCTTCCTAACAGAACCACTATTCTGACTTGTAACAGCACAAATTCATCGTGCCAGTTTTGAGTTTCATATTAATAGAATTGTAATAGTAGTATCTTTTGTGTTTGGCTTTATCCAGTATTATATTTGCGAGACCCATCCATGTTGCTTCATGTAGCAGTGATTCATGCATATTCATTATATATTCATAGCATTTCATCGTATGACTATATCATAAATATCTTGTCTGGTTTTCATGAGTATTTTGGTTATTTCAAGGTTGGAGCTTGCACAGTTAATCCTAAGATTATTCTTGTATCTTGTAGAGCATGTGTAGGTATATTTTTGTCAGTACACCTCAGAGTAGAATTGCTGGGTCATGAATATTTGTATCACCCTAAAAAATTCCTTTGGCTTCCTTCGCTCCTGACCCATACTTTAGTACTAGAAATTTACAAATAGTCCGCTCTGGAATTGCATATAAATGCAATCATATATGATGTACTCTTGTATATGGCTTCTTTTTGCTCAGAGATACAATTTTTTTTTTTTTTAATTGCTGAAGAGTGTTTCATTTGAATAGATTGCGCTTTGTTTATCCATTTATCTGATGAGCATTTGGGCTGTCTCCAGTTTTGTTACCATGAATAAAGCTACTGTGAACATTTGCATTATGATTAAAGAGCACGGTCTTGGAATTTACTGAGGTTTCCTTTATGGTCTGATACATAGTGTGGTTTTGTAAAGATTCCTTATGTGCTAGGAAATAATGCATTGTGTCAAGTGAAATTCTATATAAATTTAATAGGTCAAGGTTATTTAGATCTTTATCCAGTTATTTTTTTCTCTGCTTGACCCCTTAGTTTCTCAGAGGATTTTGTTAAAATCTCTAGTTACAATTTCTGATTTCCCTGTACTATTACTCTTTAAAATCTCTAGTTACAATTTCTGATTTATTTCCCTGTACTATTACTCGCTGTTATTTTTAGATTATATTGTTGATGTATGTGTTTATGATGGACATGTCTTGTTACATTGTTCCTTTTACTAGTATGCATCATTCATCTTCTCTTCTGGCCTTGAATTTTGTTTTGTCATGTATTAAAATTGTTACCCTGGCTTGCTTTGATTCATATTTACTGGTAGGCTTTTTCTCATACTTTTGCTTCTATATAAAAGCCTTTCAGGGACAACATGTTGTTGGACCTTGTATCTATAACTCAATGTAATTATATAAAACTTAGTTGAATATAATGAAAACAAAAGAGAGCTCTAACAGCTTATTTTTTGTTAGGTTTAACTTATTTTACATTCATTTGAATTACTGCTACATTAGTCCTTTATATCTTAGCATCTTTTTTTGTACTGCACTTTCATTTGCCCTGGCCCCATTACTAAATTCCATTGGGCTACGGTGAGTTTTCTTCTGATGGATTAAAAGTTACAAATTGTTCGTATATTTGTAGTATTTGTTTTTAACCTAAGCCCCATAATCATGTTTAATGATGTCTTAAACTTTGCCACTGTTTTTGAGTAAATAAACCATTAGTAAGCTCTCATGTTCTTTTGGTTTCTCCCCTACCTCCTCCTTCCCTGCTTTAAACTGGATATACTTTTTCTTTTAGTTTCTCTTTCTTAAACTTATCCAATAGGCATGGGGTTTGGAAGAGAGGATGGGAGGAATGAACACCTCTGGATGTGATGTTTAATAGATCACTGGGTTCATGGTCCTGAAGTTTAGAGAAACTAGGCTGGAGGTTTGGAATCCTATAAAGCTGAAACCACTGCTCAAAGGAAACAGGGAAATAAAAAGGGTAGAAGAGAGAACATTGGTACTTAAGGTACAGGAATAAATTAAAAAGCTTGCAAATGACACTGCAGATCCATCACCAAGGGAAATTGCGGTGTCATATAAAGAGATCATGTATTAAAAATGTACACACTACAAAAGGTTCCCAATTTACAATGGTTTGACTTATGATTTTTTGCCTTTATGATGGTGTAAGAGATATACATTCAGTAGAAACTGTATTTCAGTTTGAATTTTGATCCTGTCCTGGGCTAGTGATACCCAGTATGATACTCTCTAGTATGGTGGTGGGCAGGATCAGCCAGCCATGAGATAATCAATACACTGACAACTGTTCTATACCCATACAACCATTGTTTTTCACTTTCAGTACAGTATTCAATAGTTTCATGAGACATTCAACACTTTATTATAAAACAGGCTTTGTGTCTAATGATTTTGCCCAATTGTAGGCTAATGTAATTGTTCTGAGAACATTTAACATAGGCTAAGCTATGATGTTCACTAAGTTAGATGTATTAAGAACATTTTCAACTTACAATATTTTCAACTTCAACGGGTTTATTGGTATGTAACCCCATCATAAATCAAGTAAGATCTGTATATTCACTACTCAGGAATTAGTTTTACAGATGTCACTATTGAGCATAAGTCCAATTCTGCTGATAGTTTGATTACTCTGATTCCACTCCCAAAAGGCAGTTACCTGGCCTGCCAGTGCCCATCAAAAACAGGATTCTGGTCATAAGTGGCCTTCTTGCAGTTACAAAGATTTTCTGTGGTCTTTCGCAATTCCTTGCTTAGATAGGCGGAATGGTGGAGAAACTCCATATCCCTCAAATAACTCCCACTGTATTGCCTGCAACTTTATAAAGAAAGAAGTTCATTTGATTTACTGTTAAGATGACTAACAAGACCTATCATTTGTAGTTTAACATGGATTAATCAGATGACTTTCCTAATATCAGAAACTAAATCCATGGGGGAAGGAAGGAATAAGGACAATGGAGTTTAACCACTAAAGTCTTTAAGAAAGGGAAAACTAGAATGGTTTGGTGAGAAGTATTTTGCTTAAGGTAAAAACTGAAGGCATCAGGTTCCTATACAATAAAAACACGACTTGACGGGAATTATGCTATCCATTGGCAGAGTCACAGAAATGTTACTTTGAATAAAGTGGGTTCCAAAGAACATGAATTTGCCTGAGATTAAGTCTTCAGAGACTTTTAGGAAAGATTTTATCTTATGCTACCTTCCTAAAAGCAGTGAACAGCAAAGAACAAGTTCCTTAGCTAGCTAAGGAACCAGCATTAAATATCTAATAATCTGTTTGCTACACAACCATCATTAACATTATCTCTGCTAACACATAAAGCAAATCATATGTATCAAATGCAAGCCTAAGCCTGTGATTACATTAATGATTAACATCTATTATTTACTACATACCTAAGCCTTATGATTACATTAATGATTAACATCTATCATTTACTATACCACGAACTATCCTAAACAATTTAAATATATTAATATTTTTAATATAAATATATAGATTTTTCCACTTGCTGAATTTATTTCAACAAATCAACTTAGAAATGTCATAAAACTTCTGACATATAAACATACTGCCATGTTATGAAACAGATGTTAACACCCGCTAAAAGTCAATAATCACTTGTTAGGAAAGCTGTTCATTAATAAGGCCAGTCTTTAGCAAAACTAAAACCATTGTTTCTTTAGTTTTCCCAATCTAATAAAATATTATCAAGCCACAATCAAATAAAATAAAGACAACACTGGATGGATAGATCAGTACTACTGGTTGGTTACAGCTGTAAACAGATTCATGTTGATACTACGTGAAAAAAAATTAAGCCAATTACATCAAATAAATCATGGCTTTTCTTTAACACAATTTACTACGTGATGTTAATTATGGTCCTTATCAAACATGTTTGGTAAAGACTATTTACAATGTGCATGGCTGAGCATGCATTATTTATAGTTACAAAAATACCTGCCAGTTTATACAATAGGATATATACATATTAAACCTATATAAATGTAAACCAAGGACATATAGGTTAAACATTCCTTTAAGTTATATTAGTAAGGGTGGTACCAAGATTTGAATCCAGGCAGATCCATAACTCAGACTCCTAATTATTTCACCACACTGACTTCTACTTATGTGTATAAAAATCCATATTTGAATTTGTCTCATTTTCTTTAGTTTCTGTCACTAAGGGTTGAAAATGTATCACTGTTCTTGAAGCAATTTAACACATCTTTCTCATATCACTGCTAATAAAAACTACCCACCAGCTCTTCTGTCTTTGTGGGGCAGAAATCTGTTGATACACTACTGTACTTCTCATTTGAACACTAAAAGGCAATTCAGGTGAAGGTTTTAAAAAGCATTTTATACTGAATATTTAGAAATATGGTACACACAGACACCACTATAATATAAAATGCATATAATATTAAACTATTTTCTTATAAACCCTTAACATGGATGGCTGATAGCTTCCAAGAGACAAAATTTTGGACAAAGGTACCAGATATTTTGGGGGGTTCATTTTAAATATCATTTAGTCATGCAAACAATTAGGAAGTTTTTAAAAAAATAAATATGACAAATATATGGATTTCTGAAGTAGAAACTGACATACAAATCTATATATTTTCATAATAGTTCTCATTAAAGCATCTTCAAAGAAGTATTCTGCAACATGAAGTTGAGAGCTCAAATTAGATGCAATGAAAACGCATGAGGTTTTATTAGAATTGTGTAATTCACATACTAAATATTTACATAAACGTAAACACAAAATTGCAAACATATTTGTTTTATCCTCCAAGTCATGAGCTTCATGAAATCACTTACTGGTATAGTTACAAGATAAACCTCCCAATTCTGAATGTTAACAAGGAAATACCATAGGAGCAATAGGAGAAAAATGCAATTCTTTCTTCTGAGAAGCAGTGAAAAAGTAACCTAACTGCCCCTTCGGGATTGTCAAAGCTTTCCTAGAACTCCTGGGGGAATATATTCTTTTGTAAAACAGTGAGAACTAAAACTACATCGCTTTACCAGCACACAGACCTATGATAAGCTTTCTTTTCCAAACATACAGATGCCTACAACTATGAACCATAGGTTAGTGACCTGGACTAAAATGCCCCTAACCATCCATATCCCTATAAAGGCAGTTCCAAAGAGGTGGGAAAAAATCTATTACCTTTTTTCACTTGAACAGCTTCAATAAAATTTCTACTATGAGTTTAAAGAGAATAATCACCTTACACATAAGCAAGCTTGACGGTACTTAAGATGAAATAAATACTAGTTATCAGAAGAACATAATTATTAAAACATCAAAACTTAACCGGGTTATGTTACTAAATTAAAAAGTTAACACAGAAGAGATAAAGAGGATTTTCTTGAACTAATTTAGAATTTCCTGAACTAATTTTGAGCAGTGGTCATTAACCCTGACTACAAATTAGAACCTGAGAACTTTAAGAAAAATAGAAGCATGGCCCCCTAAGAAATTCAGATTAAATTGTTGTGGGGTGGGATTCATATTTAAGAGCCCTCCAAATGATTCTAATATGAAGTGAGGGTTGAAACATTAATTTGGAAAAATCATTAATTACTCAGGGTGGATTTGACTTAAATAAATTATTTAAAACTCAAATACATGAGCACTTCCTACATGATAGGCATTGTTCTAAGTGCAAATAAGGAGGAAATTCTTTTTTTCTATAAAAATCATTGGATAACAATATATTTTTTATCTTTTCAATAGTTATACAATTTTATTAAAATATTACTCAAAGCTCTTATTATAATCTGCTGTCATGAAAGATTCTCTTTACTTTTCTGAATTATCTTTGTTTGATACTATAACAGAAGAGATCAAACTCAGAAACTTTTTCTCAAGATACGTGGAGAGAACATAAGATTAACATAGATTTTGTTTTTCAAGTCATAGTATATGAGGTATTCTCCATCTTATACCTGGAGTCACAAATCCATAATTTAAAAACTGAAACTGGGTATTGCTTTAAATCCTGAATAGAATCTCCTAAATCAAAAAATGAACTATGATTGGTGTCAGTGCTTGATTTAAATTGCCTAAAAAATAATCTATGACACAACCTCAGGGAAGCTAGTAAGAGTGGGTCTTTAATGTAGACTATGTTTCTTGTGACCTATTTAGAAAAT
Source organism: Panthera onca (assembly GCF_046562875.1). Lineage (NCBI taxonomy): Eukaryota > Metazoa > Chordata > Mammalia > Carnivora > Felidae > Panthera > Panthera onca. Next base: position 110,014,412 of record NC_138345.1, on the reverse strand, counting down.
ATTTCTTTATAAAAACTTACAGTAATGATTTTTGAAACAATTTAGTTATCTCAGAGGAACAGAAATACAGTTTTTTAAATTCTACATAATTAGAAATCAGTTACTATCTCAGGATGATAGCTTGAGCTTTAACATTTTAAATTAAAACCAACTTTACTCGATACTGTAAAACTCATTTGAAATGTATTTTAACTCAAAAAATCAGATATAAATTAATAAATTTGATTTATATCTACTCTTCAACCTAACAGTTTTCAGGTTTAAATTTGCTAAAATTAACTATTAATCCTATATGAGGCTAACTACCTTTTATAGCTGGAAAGTATGCCAAAGACGATGAAATTTTGTTTAAACTGTAATATATGCATTTATAGGAAAATGCAACAGCAATTTGTTTTCCATAGTTGATGGAATTAAAACAGCTTTAAATTTTTTATGAAAGCTCAGTAGTCAAAATAAATATTTAATAAAAATATACACCATAGGAAGATATCAAGAACTTAGTGTTTAAAAATAAAACTTTGTCACATTGTTTTGCCTTCAGTTAAATAAAGAACTCAATTTAGTTGTTTAAAGTATCTAAGAATGATTATGTTTTTGGAACAATTAAAATTCAAATAACACTAGAGAGAGAACACTAAGATGAAAGAGAATCTTACTATGTTTTAACTCAAAAGTTTAAATGAAGTTATAATTATTGGAACTTTTTCAATCTGACTAGACTCTAATAAACCCGAACAGTTTGGGGAGTAAAAAATCAAAGACAGCTATGATTTATGTGGGGTTCATGCTGTGAAACTCTCAGTATGTAAAAAAATAAAAATACAGTATATATGAGCACCATTAGAAATGTGTGTGCGTATTTAAAACTTTACCTGATTAAAAATTGCATTTCAGAGTAAAGTTAAGGACAAGCACACAATTATGAAAAATACATTCTTAAACTAACATGTCATAGGACTTATTTTAAAAAGTTTTACCTGGCAGTCCTTCTAAAAATCAACCAAAGAACATAACCTAAAAGAAGCCAGTATTCTTTTGTGGTGCCAAGTTCCTTTGTTAAACAGAAGTTACCAAAGAAAAAAGAATGTGTTCATTAAGTGTTTTCAATCCATAGTCAGATTCCAAAGGTAACAGAAGGTAATGAAGTCAACTAATAAATGCAAATTCATAGAATAAACTAGCATATGTTGAATCTGCCCCCAAGGGTTTATCATTCAGGCTTTAGATTATTTTTGAGAGTAGTCAAGATTACTCTGCAGGTAGATTCTTCTACATAAAAGATACAAATTTGCCAACTGTAATTTAGTATTTCTGCTATATTTGCCAAAACTCAGAACTACTGTCATATCTTATACAATACATACCCTGGGGTAACACAGGTATTTAATGAAAATCGTATTTTGATCCTATGTAGAGGCAGCTCATGATAGACTGTCACATGTACACTTGTTGTTTTTTCAAAGCTCCCAGTATAAACAATCACATAAGATAGACTGAAGTTCTTTGAAGACATTGTCACATGATAAATAATGCTATTCACCATTTAAAATACGTTCAATCTCTTCTAGTCTTTTTAAAGCAGCAACTCTTTTTTTCTCAATTTCTTTGATTTCTTTTGTTGTTTTATGGGGGGTCTCTTTGTCTGCACTTTTTCCCAATAGTTTGTTGGACTTAGACTGACTTTTATTATCACTTGGTTTTATGATCTGTGTAGGTCTGGGTTCACCTCTTACTTCTTTTACATTTTCAGTTGGAATTTTGTCTCCTTCTACACCTGAAGTCTTACCAGCTGGGGATACTGGCTGTTCTGCAAAACTAGATGAGGATATTTTATCCCTGACTATATTCAAATGGCGTTGAATATATTCTTCATGTGGTGCTAATGCCAATGTTTCAACCAGGCATCTTTCAGCTTTTAGTAAGTCCTTCTCTTCAAAATAAACAACACAAAGATTGTGTTTTCCTTGCACATTGTTTGGATCCATCTCCAAAATTTTTTCAAAACATTTTTTTGCTCCAAGTATATCTTTCTTTTGATTCATCAGAATGTCTCCCTTTAAAATGAGACCCTTGATATGGTCAGGATAGTATCTGAGTAACTCTTCCAAAATTGGCAAAGCCATTAATTCCTTTGCAGTCTGAGAATACAGGAGAGCCAGATTAAACAAAGCACTTCTAAAATCGGCTTGTAATTTTATGGCTTTCTTCATCCACATCTCTGCTTCACTGTCCTTTTTGTCATCCATGGCAAGCATTCCCAAATTGAAATAACCATTAGCATCTTGTGGCTCTTCATTTATGTAGCTAAGAAGGCGTTTTCTAGCTTCAGGTCTAAGTTTAACCTCACCTAAGAATAATTTTTTTAAAGAAAAAATACATATTGTTAACAAATGAATTAATAAGCCTGAGGAACAAAAGACACTTTCAGTATTTATCTAGTTAAGATTACAAAAAGACAGCATCAAAACAACTAATTTCTGTACCTACATCAAAAAGTGGAATGAAAAAAACCCAAAGTTTTCCCAGGAAAGACAGTTGTGTTTGAAACACTGAAATGATAGCCCACTTCTTTTCCTTTAAAGCAGAAAGAGTGCCTCAAAAATCAGAAGGGATGACATATCTCCTTAGTTAACAATCTAACTGGTAGTAGCAGAGGAAGAAAACGCAATTAGGGGGAAGAGGCCTGGGATTTGCCAAAAATGACATGTATTCTAATCTTGACTCTATTAACACTATGACTTTATACATTAAACAAATAACTTCTCTGGGTTAGCCTGCTGAATTTTCTAGGCATTACATGGGATATATGTAAAACAGCTCAGCAAATAGTAACTACTACTGGATAAACAGAATGTTTCAGTCTTACAAAATCAGATTTTTAATTACTTCAATTTTTTAAAGATTTTCAAAGGTAAAAATATACCATTAAATCTAAAGCTTATAAATTTAAATATAAATTAGGATGCAAATATTTGAGATAATTTCTATTGCAAATAAATAGAAAAACTTCAAGTTCCACAACTACAAATCTTAGGGTGCAATCTTGTGTTGAATACTGGGCATTTTTCATGATTGCCAAGGTTAGCTAACTTTACAAAAACATTAGCTTTTCTCTAAATTTATGTTTTGAATACCAGGCATAAATATCTCCCTCTATACTTTTATTTGACAGTAAGATGAATAAAAAACATTGTAAAATAAATCAGTCAGCTTAAGTTCTTATCTTGAACTAGTTTTACTAAACTAGCCATATGACATTTGGGGTAGTTATTAGATCTATTTGGTCCTTACTCTAATATACTAAATAGAACAATGGCAAAAGTAAATTCAAATACCCTCTTTAACTCAAATACTATGATTTTATGATTCTTTCATTTTTTGTAAAAGTTTTTAAAAAGTAAGATTTAACTACAAAAATCTAAATGTACAAATTTTTTCCAAATTAAAAATTAAGATTATAAATTATAAATACTGCCTTTTGTTGTAGTACTAAAATACCCATGTATCAAAGATCCTAATTTACTGTCACAAATGATTTAGTTTTGTTAAATTACAAAAAATTGTAAATTACAATAATACATCACAAAATAAAACTAGATATAAAATGATACCAAAAGTACTTGCTCTTACAAATCAAGGTAAAATACATTGTTCTGGTTTTTTTCTAAAATAAATAGAAATATAATGCTCGTCTCCCTAGAAATAATTATATAAGAATTTTTGCAAGTTCTGATTATTTGGATGGTATATTTAGGAGTAAGAAATTATATATTTCTGTGAATAAAATTGACAAAATAGATTAAAAAGGCACTGCTTAATAGACTGCTTGAATATTAAGTCTTAACACATACCCAAAGAACTAATAATTGTGTTAAGGCATATTACTTGAAAACTTTAAGTATTTTAAATATTCTTATATTTATCTGCAGTTTTGATATAAACTATTCATAAAACGTCTGCTACTCATAATGTAATTTAAGTTCAGATTTCATTATACTTCAAACTATAATGTGTTTAAATATAGAACTATTTTAAGAAAACATACCTGATTCTTGCATTAATATAGCAGAATTGAATAATGCTAGCTTATGCTTTGGATTTAATTCTAAAGCACGATTAAAATTTTTTAGGGCTTCATTTGGTTCTTTAAGTTCAATATGAACAATCGCCAAGTTGTACCAAAGATCTGCATTATTTCTGTCCAGCTCTAGTGCTTTAAGATATGCTTCTTTTGCCTTAAGAGGTTTATTCATTTTTAAAAGCAATTCTCCTCTGTGGAAAAATCAAACACAAGCTTTACTTACAACATTACCATGTCAATGTGTAGATACTATTTTTTGTAAGTTTCAACTTTTTCCACGTATTCACAGCTTTCCTTTTTCCTTTTAACCCAGGCTTTTAAAGTTTTCTACCAAAAATATCTGAAAATGTCCTCAAACCTGAACTCATTAGTTTAGCAAATTTGGTTTGTTAGGTTTTCAAGTATAATTAAAGAAAGAAACAGCATACCTGACTTTAAAGGGTAAGATGCGGGGAGGTATCCAAGAAAGGGGAACAGAGAAAATATATTCTTTAATTGTATCTTGAAAGAAGGCAGACCAGACTACATCATAAAATTGGCAGCGACAAGAATGGGAGATTAAGTTTTCAGGGGACCAAGTAATAGCATTTGAAGAAGGAAAATAAATATGGGAGTGATGGGGAAATTCCAGTATTCAAATCTATGTTAGAAGTCTCGTTTATAAAGAGCAGAATGAAAATTTTGCCCCTTCTTATATTAATTTAGTATTCTACAATGTATTCTTATAAAATGGCCATTCATTAAAACGAAAGAAAAAACTCCCCAAAACAACAAAAAGAGTTTTTAAAAAAGCTGACTAGTAGTCAGGGTAGGAGGGCACTAGTGCCACCTGCAGGTACCTTTGAGGAACACATGTGGAACAGAAGATCACAGTTTGAAAACCATTTTACAAATCCTTCTAATACGGATCTATTATCTGTTAGAGCTTTAAAAAGTCATTTTGTTTAAGCACATATGTGCAAATAAATTTAGGCAGTAATATGAGAATACTTTTATTATGATACCATTATGTCCTTTCAGTATAAGCATAGGAATGAAATCAAATGAATGACTAATATTCTCAATTAAAGCAACTTCTGGAAAGAGCATCTGTCCAAGATGTTATTTTTCAATGCAGATTGTTGAATAATTCTTCATAGATTAACACATGACAGATTTTATTTATATATGCAACCCCACTAAACTTAGCTAATTTCAACAACTACTGGATAAAACTGAACAAAGACAGCTTCCCAACTTATGAACAGATTTTTATCTCAAAAACTAATGAAATTCTGAATGCATTTTCCCCATAAGAACAATGTTAAAAATTATGATTAGGTTTCTGGGCCAGCGGATGAAGCAGAGTTTAATACACAATTTTACTCAAGTATAATACAAATGATAATCCTTACATGGTAAAATATATTAAGTTCTCTCTAACATGTGCGGCCAAAAGTTTTTGTACTGACAACTAAAAAGTTTCTTTGTGATAAATAAAAGGCATAATAACCAATCAGTTGTCAGTATTTAAGAAAGCTCTTGAGAGTTGGATATTAGAAGTAATTATTAGAAAATACAAGTTTCAAGTGCTTTAAGTAAAAAAGAATGTGACAATAAGAAGTAAATGAAACTAACAAGAAGCTTCTACTCTTTCTTCCGTATAAAACCTTAGTTTGCTACTACAAGTGACAGTCAATTTCAAATCAAATCAATTAAATTTGATTGTAAGTCTAAACTAGGGTATGTTTCTATGTTCTCAGTCACAAATAAGATTACTAAAAGAAAAAAAAAGGCAATTTAGTTCAGACAGTCAAAATGTACATGCAGATACAGCTTCAATTCTCTGTAATACAACTTAAAAGTGAACTACAAATACCTGCTAATATAAGCCTGCTTGAAGTCGGGTCTCATGCTTATTGCTTGTCGGTACAGCTGATCTGCTTCTTCCAGCCGGGACTCATTTGTTCTGATCAGATTGGCCAGATTAATATAAACGTTTAGGTGGTTAGGGGCAATTCTGGCTGCATATTTTTTACCAGGAATAATCTGTTCAGAAAAACATAACTGGATGTTTCAGTACCACATAAAAATAAAAAATAAGTATTCTTAGTAGCTTACTTCAAATATGTATGACATAAAAAGGTTATGGTACCAGTTTGTATTGCTATACTGAAATAAGTCATAAAAACGTGAAAGTACCTACAGTATTTATAAAATGTTAATAAAATAATTAATATTTTGTGGTATTAAAGGAGATAATATTTTTTCACTCATGCCAGCTCAATGGAATATTGTTAGCTTTTTATTCACATGCATCATTTTATAAAATCCTAACTAAATCTAAACTTTTGAGACTAAGGTCTGTTAGCATATTTGTATCAGACAAGGAATAGAAAGAACTCAGGTCTCTTTCCTCTCAGTCTAGTGTATTTGTTACAGCATGTCAGCTTCCATGTTGTCAGCAAAGTACTTCCTGGTTGTGACAGGGTGGTTAATTTGTTAAGAGTTATACTAAAGCCTCATTTGGTAGAATTAGGAAATAAAATTCCCTTGTTAACTGATTTTTCAGGTTAAGTAAAGATTATAAAAGATATATAGACCCAAATTTTCAATGAAAGTAAAAAATTATATCTGAAAAAAGTCTATATTGAACACAATATAACTTTAGAATCTTAGGACTGAAACAATGCTTAAGATCATGTGGTCCAACTGTTTTTGAAACATTTATCAAACTATATCTAGTTATTTTAATATTATAATTATTAATGTAATATTAATATATACTACCATTGAGAAGACTGTAGTGCAGTTTTTTTGTAATGTTTATTTTTGAGAGAGAGAGAAAGAGAAAGACAGAAAGAGAGAGAGCATGCACCAGTGGGGGAAGGGCAGTGACGGAGGGAGACACAGCATCCATAGCAGGCTCTAGGCTCTGAACTGTCAGCATAGAGCCTGACATGGGGCTTGAACTCACTCATAAACCGCAAGATCATGACCTGAGCCAAAGTCCGACACTTAACCAACTGAGCCACCCAGGTGCCCTGCAAACCATCTTTTCTGATGAAAGACAGGATCTGACTTTCCAACTTTCATGCTATATTATAATATCCAGTGAATTTTCTGCATGTGTCATTGTTACAACTGAACACAATACAGCAACAGAGGTATATCCCCTCATTTTATTAGTTTCTTATTCATTTATCTTTTGATAGGAATAACGTTGCATTTAGTGCTTAATGTACTATATAAAAATCTCTTCACTTAAAGTTACTTAACTCATTGATAACTTGTAATCAAGAATATCTAAAATTCATAACTTTATAAAATTTTTTACAAACATAAGTTTAATCTTTGCCTTTTTAAAATTTATTTATTTATTTTTGAGAGCAAGTGTATGCACACGAGCATGTGGAAGGGGCGGAAAGCAGGTTCTACACTATCAGGCACAGAGTCCAATGCGGGGCTCGAACTCACCAACTGTGAGATCACGACCTGAGCCGAACTCAAGAGTTGGATGCTTAACCAACTGAGCCACCCAAGCTCTCCTAGAAATTTTTTTTTAATTAAGTGAGCTAGAAAAGTAAATATAATCCTTTATAAAACTTGTAGTACTGTGCTCAGCAAAATAAGTTAAGTCAGAGAAAGACAAATACTATATGATTTCACTCATGTGGAATTTAAGAAACAAGCAAGCAAAGGAGAAAGAGAGGTAGAACAAGAAACAAACTCCTAAATATAGAGAACTGATGGTTACCAGAGGGAAGATTGGCGGGGAGATGGGTGAAACAGGGAATGGGGATTAAAGAGTGCACTTGTATGAAAGTGTTGAATCACTATATTGTACACCTGAAACTATTAACACACTATATGTTAATTAGACTTTAAATAAAAACTTGTAGTAATAAATGGTTTATTGGACACTTTACATTTGTATCAACAAATTGAAGAAAAGATAATCTAGGTAATTCTATTCAATATGGACATCTAGTAGATATGACACAATAGAAATAAATTATGACAACTTACTTGGGGCATCAGGGACTTAGCCATCATGTAAGATTCTTCAGCTTCTTTGGTTCTATTTAAATTTTTATAAGTTCTTCCTACATTCATGTGAGCACCAATATCATCTAAAATTAAAAAAAAAAATCATTTGTTGGCAAATATACTAAATAGTATTCAATGTAAACCCAAAGTTTCTAGCAACAAAACACTAGGCAAAAAAATACAAAAGCAAGCAACAGGTCCTGCATCCTCCTTAAAGTTCTTCTAACAGAGTGATCGATGCTATACTAGAAAATTATGTCATAAAGTACTCTAAGGACAGAAACTGCATATATGACATGAAAGGGGAGATATAGAGGTAATAAAGAAATCTGTATCATTTCTCTTCAGATTTTACTATACTATACTAAGGCTTGTTTCCATTTCCTTGATGCATAGCTCTGGAATTCACTCAAAATGTATGGCTCAACTCTAAAAGTAAAAAGATCTACAAGTGAAAAAGATCATGATTCCTAGAATTATTTCGAGTGTTATAACTAACAAATATACATGCATGGTGGGATGGGGCAATGAGACTGTGAAAAAACTCTGCAATTTTGTTTTTTAAAATTTTTCTGAATGTGGTCAGAATGCAAGTATAATAAAATATTAGGATTCTCCAGTACCACTTAAGATGCAGCAGCCCATCCTACATAACATATTTATAACTTTTTAAAAGGCTGTGTTACTATCAGTATGTCAGAAACTTTTATCTGATTTTCTGGTATGGAGAATCAAACCCACAGCAAATTTTTTCAGGGAAACAAAAAATATGTTATTTAAATAAGAAAGATATTAGGGCCCACTGCATACTACTTTTAGGACACATTTCCCAGTAAATATTTCAAAGGTTTGGAATAAAGATAGAAGAGAGAAGATCTTAAATCAGACAAATGTTATTGAATGAATCTCTCGCAGACATGACAAGGTTTCACATTATGATTTCTACTTGCCTATGACACCAATGATTTTGCCTGTTGGACAGTTTTCTGCCTGCACCTCCTAGGACACATAGGGGCCAAGCATATATATCTTAGTCATTCTCTTAGGAAGATAGTAAACAGTCCTAAAATCTTGGTACATTATGTTTCAGGCTGGTAATTGTGCACACTGCACAGAAAATGTCACATGCAGCACAGGTTTGGTTAAAGAAGTAAGGGACAAGATTGGGAGGAAAGGGCTGATTTTTTGTTTTTTGATGTACTGCTGAGTCTTTAAAAAAAAAAAAAAATTTAACGTTTATTTATTTTTGAGACAGAGAGAGACAGAGCATGAACAGGGGAGGGTCAGAGAGAGAGGGAGACACAGAATCCCAAGCAGGCTCCGGGCTCTGAGCTGTCAGCACAGAGCCCGACGCAGGGCTTGAACTCTCAAACAGTGAGATCATGACCTGAGCTGAAGTCGGGCGCTCAACTGACTGAGCCACCCAGGCGCCCCAATGAGTCTTAAGGGGTTTCAGGAGAGAGGTCAAGAGGGAAATAAAAAAAAAAGAAAAAAAATTGCTTAGGCAAACCATTCCCAGTCCTGGCTGCAAATTAGGATACCTATGTACTTTCAAAAAGTCACATAACCTCAGCACCACCTCACTCTATCAAAATAGAATCTATAGAAACATGATCTGGGAAAATGTTTTTATAAGGTTTCAAAGGAGGTTCTGATGTAGAACCAAGGTTGAAATTCACTGCATTACCAAGAGCATATAAAAATAGAGTAGGTAGTATTTGCTCTTATATAGCTCATTTTTTTTTAATTTCAAATAAATCTATATCATTTATTTTTATGTATTTTTAATTTTTTAAAGTTTTTATTTTTTTAATTCTTTTTTTTTTTTAATATTTATTTTTGAGAGAGAGAGAGAGAGAAAGAGCCTGAGCAGGGGAGGGGCAGAGAAAGAGGGAGACGCAGAATCCAAAGCAGGCCCCAGGCTCTGAGCTATCAGCACAGAGCCCGAAGCAGGGCTGGAACTAATGGACCATGAGATCATGACCTGAGCCGAAGTCGGATGCTTAACTGACTGGGCCACTCAGGCTCCTCAAATCTATACCATTTATTATAGAGATCGGAAAGTTACTTAGAAAAACTAAGTTACTAAGAACCTGAAAAAAATTAATTATAAAGTGAGAATTTAAGGAAAGAACAAAGAAACTGGTAGTTTAGATAAACAAAATTCAGTGAAGTATTTACAATGTTATTGACATCAGCTCCAATCGTAGAAAGAAAATATGTTGGGGCGCCTGGGTGGCTCAGTCGGTTAAGCGTCTGACTTTGGCTCAAGTCATAATCTCATGGCTCATGGATTCAAACCCCACATTGGGTTCTGTACTGACAGCTCAGAGCCTGGAGTCTGCTTCAGATTCTGTGGTCTCCCTCTCTCTCTCTGCACTTACCCCTTTCACACTCTACCTTCTGTATCAAAAATAAACATTAAAAAAAAATTTTTTTTAATAAAAGAAAAGAAAGAGGTTACCTACTTGGATGAAAGACAAGGCAAATTAATACCCACAGAAATCAGGTTCTTAAAATTATGGCAAGGAGATATTGTCATCAATGCAGACTTCAGACACTAGAGTAAGGCAGCCCTACTTTCTCAAAGAACTAAGGTAGCAATTAGATATCCTACAACAAAGCTAATAAAATGAAAGACAAAATTTCTAAGCAGTTTCTTATAAGTTAACAGAGTTTTAAGATTTCAGAGAAGGAAATAACCATTACTAGAGTAAGGTAAATTTAAATTTGAAAACAAAAAGGGTTGGAAAAGAAGACAAGATATAAAAAGCAATGACATTTAAATGACTTTTAAAAAGCTATAGGATTTCAACAGTCTTGCTATTATGAGTATGCTATCCAAACCAACAATAGCATGAATCTAGCAGTCTATCTTTAATTCAATGTAAATGAGAACTGACAAGTACTAAGCAACTTTGTACCTAATAATTCCTTTTCCACCAACAATGAAGCTAAGCAATCTCACAGTGGTGGCCCTGGCATCTATGTTGCTTTCCAGTATTTCCTATCTACAAAATTATCTGTCAATTCATCTAAAGAGATAAACTTAAAAACACCTGAAAACTCATAAATACTCTTTAAACATTTCCATATTGACAACATCAAAGTTGAACTACAGGTCCATGATTTTTTTCTCGCATGAATAATTTCAAAGATTTGTACTTAGATAAAAATGAAATCAAAACAAACCTTACAGAATTCTGGTGTTCCTTGACAAAAATCTATCCTTGTCTTGTAAAGATGTTTATGGAAACTGCAATTCCATTTGTAAAAATTTTATCTTTGTGAATTGAAATTTTTTTTTTTTAAACACTGGTAACCATCAAAACAAAAAAACCACAATTCTTCGTTTAACACAACATGTGTGTCACCTTCTCAGACCACTGCATAATTTATAATCTTACTCTGGTTAAGCAAGAAAAGCCTTCAGACTCAATGTTTTATTTATTTTTTTAAAGTAATTTAAAAATGTTATGAATCCCTATTTATGTGCTCAACTGTTCCAAGGTTTTAAATATCTAGATACTTGTTACCCCAAATTTTTACCTCTAGTCCCAATATCCCTTATCTCCAGTCTTATGAATCTATCTGTGTATGTGTAACACTGACAAAAAAGGACTCTTGATATCCCTCCATATATGCCATTTCATCTATCAAATCTATGAAGAACACAACTAAAAAACAAAGAAAAAGCTAGGATGCCTCTAAATACCAAATTCAATGTTTCTAACTTTATGTACTTTTTCAAGTACTTTACGTACATAGAGGGGAGGGGCAAAGAGAGGAAGAGAAAGAATCCCAAATAAACTGGTTTACCTATTTTCTTAGCCCATGGCTAATTAGAAACAGCAATTTTGAGAATATTGTAGAGAAGTCATACTAATGGAAGTATCAGCAATTATCTCAAGAAAGGCAAAGAGTGACAACTGACAATGAAGGGAAAAATTATTTTAACACCGAGTACTTGTACCTGGCAAAGCTATACTTCACCAAATTGATTATCAGTACCACCCAACAACTCTACTATATCAAAATAAATTCCTTAAATGTCTAAGTAGCTCTAACATATAATCCAACTCAAAATAAGACAGCATCGAGCACTATAGTTTTCAAGTCACCTGGAATGAACAAACCTTTTACTTTTATTTTCCCAAATATAATTCAAGTTTTAAAAACAAGCTATCCAAATAGTTTTATTAATTAATAATGCTTACCTGGCTGAACATGAGTAGCCTGTAAGAAGTATTTCAAAGCTCTCTCAAAGTTCTTTTCATTTTCCAGAGCATGACCCACATTATTCCATAATTTGGCATTATTTTTATTTACCTTAAATACATAAGCATAGATAGAAATTAGTTACAATTAAGAAAATACAACTCCAATTAACACAGATATTTATCTGGTATACCATTAGGAATGGAGTATTCTACAGAGATATCCACGAATGGGTGAAGGTGGTCAAAGATACAAACTTTCAGTTACAAGATAAATAAGTTCTATGGATGCAAGGTATAGCATGGTGATTATAGTTAACAATGTTGTATATTTGAAAGTTTCTGAGAGTAGACCTTCAAAATTCTCATCAAAAGAGAAAAACTGTAAATATGTGACAGATGTTAACTTGTTGCAGTATTTTGTAATATATCCATAAATTACATTGTACACCTTAAACTAATACAAAGTTATATGTCAATTATACCTCAATAAAACTTGAAAAGTAATTGAGACTTTCTCCCAAAAAAGAAAAACTTGTGGATCTATATCTATATCTATATATAAATATATATATCTCCAATCAACACAGATATTTGTTTGGTATATTATTAGAAATGGAGTGTTTGACAGAGGTGTCCCTGGAGAGGAGAAATAAGCAAAATGAACACGGCTTCACCAAATTTACTCTCCTTCCTTTTAACATCAACATACTAAAACCATAGCAGTCTGATTTCATCTGTTTTATATATTAGAATTTTACTAAAACTTTTATTTGATCAAAGCAGCTTGGAGTGCTGGCTGACTCAGTCAGTAGAGAATGTGACTCTTAATCTCAGGGCCGTGAATTCAAGTCCCACATTGGACACAGACCTTACTAAAAAGAAAACCAAAAAACAAGCTACAATGTTGTTTGAAAGCTGCTCTATTTATATTCTTTTGGAAGAGAAGGTATTTGAACATGAGAATATATTTAACACTTCACTATTTATTTTTTAGGCTTAGTATAAAGCTGTTTATGTGGTCTATTATGGTAATGGGAGCCCTGGGATTAAAGTTCTAAGTTTATCTGTGCTTTCAGAGTTCACTGATGGGCATGGTGTTCCTGCAGGAAGAGGATGGTAGCTGGCCAAGGAACTAGCTTCAGTGACTAGGACTGTGGTTTTGAGATTGTCCTAGGAGTAAGGATAAGCAAAATCTTGAAAATTATGGGGCTCCACTGGTATTTTAGGAGTGCAGATTAAGAGGAATGGTAATGAGGTCTCTTCTATTTATAAACTTCTGAGCTAGAGGAAAGAGTGGAGCTACTGAGACTAAATGATAGTCATGTGATCTTAAACTGATGTCAAATCAAGAAATGACATTGACTACTGGAATGAAGCAGTATTCTAGTAAAGCCAGGCAATGGGGAGTACAGAAATAGCCAAAAAGAATTTAAGAATTTACAGATTTGAAGAGAAGCACCTGAAAAACAAAATCATTGGTTTTAACTTTTACAGAAACCAAATTTTATGATTTTTAAAAAGACCTTATTCCTAGATATTGTCCATTCTACAGAAATGCTTTATCACTCCTTCCTGCCAGTGCGTATCTTAACTACCGTACTGTAACCACCGGTTATCTTCCACATAGTAAGGTGCCATTTTTGTTATGTATTTTATTTCATTGAATCTAAGATGCCATCATTTCTAAGACTCACCATTTAGAAAAAAATAAGCCACTAAGGGTGCCTGGGTGGCTCGGTGGGTTAAGCATCCGACTTTGGCTCAGGTAATGATCTCACGGCTGGTGAGTTCAAGCCCTGCGTCAGGCTCTGTGCTGACAGCTCAGAGCCTGGAGCCTGCTTTGGATTCTGTGTCTCCCTCTCTTCCTGCCCCTCCCCTGCTCCTGCTCTGTCTCTCTCAAAAATAAATAAACGTTTAAAAAAAAAAATTAAAAAAAAAAAAAAGAAAAAAGAAAAAAATAAGCCACTAATTGTTAAGATGCCTCTCACTCTAAGATTTATTCTGATTTTAGAGATGTTAAAAGGTAAAAATAAAAAAAAAGAAAAAAGAAAAAGTGCACCTTTAGAACTAGTGAACTATATATAGTATTCTTAAATTTTTTTTTTTTAATGTTTATTTATATTTGAGAAAGAGAGACAGAGCCTGAGCAGGGGAGAGGTAAAGACGGAGACACAGAATCCGAAGCAGGCTCCAGGCTTTGAGCTATCAGCACAGAGCCTGATGCAGGGCTCGAACTCATAAGCTGTGAGATCATGACCAGAGCCGAAGTCCAATGCTTAACCAACTGAGCCACCCAGGCTCCCCTACAGTATTTTTAAACATTCTATTATCATTTGAGCTTCTAACAACTATATAGTATTTAGAAAATTATTCATATATGCTGTAGACATACAACTAAGTACTATTCAGAGCCCTGGTTATGGTATATATTATATAAAGAACAAATTTTTATTAATCTTTTGGTGAAGTACTTAAAATTGACAGTTAAATGTCTAATGAAATGTAAAAACATCTTAAACATGACTATAAGAAATCATTAATGACATACTTTCCTGTCATTCTGGGTAATACTTTACCTTCAAGGCTGACATAAACAATGTATATTCAGACTCCCAATCCCAATTTCTGTGGAGTGTTTTTAAGGCATGAGTGAATATCACCATAGACAGACAAACCCAGGATAACTTTTTTAATACACTGTTTAAAAGAAAAAAGCAGAACAAAAACAACATTATCTATATCACCAGAAGCATTTTACCTTTTACAATAGAGGTAAGAAATATGTTAAATATCCCCAAATATCATGTTTGAGTTTATTTTAAGGAATGAGGATTCTTCTAACAATCATCCAACTTCAAAGGCAACACCAAAAAATTAAATATTATGCACACTGCCTTCTACTTCAGTCTTAAATTATATTAAATATTCCACTATTGGTCTCTATTTCAAAAAGTCTGCTTAAGTTTAATGACAAAAAACCCGATAAACCAATTTTTAAGTATGACTTTCTTTTTGGGGCTTTTACTTACAACTTGAACATTCTTAATTGTGTTTATCAAGGGTCAATTTTATCATTGGCTGTATTTTAAAAAATTTTGGCTTACCCAGACTGCATCTATACCACAGATTATCATGACATTCTTTGAATATTTTTACATTCTAAAGCTAGAGTTATTTATGACAAGTCATAGTAAAACTAACTCTTTATATAATAGATACAATATAGCTTATATAGCTTTAGGCTAATTATTTGGGAAACAATTCCTCATGTATAAAAAGGTTACACTTCAATAATCCCTATGATCACATTCATTACTAATGTTCTCTGAGTCTATTTTTTTGTCTCAGTAACACAGTTCAACTTCTTTCATTTTGACAGATCCACTTAATCAGGATAAGAGTGCATGGATCAGAAAGAAAACGGACACTGAAGGCAGTGAGATGTAAATGTGAATCAAGAGTCTACTATTTACTAGCTGTGTGATCTTGAGGTAATCTGGTTCAGTAACCTGTATGAGCTTCAATTTTCAAATGTGCACACCAGAGTTAAGGAAAGTTAGATTAAATGAGAAAACAAATCTAAAAGGTCTATCATGGCTCCTGGCACCTGGGAAGCACTCAAAAACTGGTAGTAATTATAACTGGATAAATGGGTAGAAGTTAAGAGAAAAGGCTTGGTAGATGTTAGCAAAAATTGTAGACATGGATGAGATCATCCAAAGAGAATATGCATTGTGACAAAAATGGCTGTGAATAAAACTCTGAGAAATAAATATTTAAAGAGCAGTTACAGCAATAAGAATCTGAGAAGAGTCTGAACAGAGATGAAGAGACATGGAAGAGAATTAGGAGAGACACTTTTTACAGATGCCCAGGAAATAAATTTTAAACACAAGCACTGACTGGATTTAGTTACTAGAACGCAATGATAATAGAGAGAAGTCAGAATTCTGTGTGTTGAAGGATGACTAGAAAGTGAGAA
Organism: Panthera onca; assembly: GCF_046562875.1. Lineage (NCBI taxonomy): Eukaryota > Metazoa > Chordata > Mammalia > Carnivora > Felidae > Panthera > Panthera onca. The sequence goes on along the minus strand of NC_138345.1, from coordinate 109,998,097 downwards.
AGCAGAGTCGGTGACCATTTCTTGCATATATACAATGTGAATATTCTGTTCCTTAATTGTTAGTTTGAGGCCTCTAGGACATGGTAGTTATGATGAAGATAGTGATATCAAATTACAGACTGCTTACTATATGCATTTTACATATATTAAATCAACATGACTCACTTAAATAAGAAGCCTATATCTTAGTTCACTGCATGTGGAAGTGGCAATGGTAATTTGTAACTTTAGTCTCAATAATATCCTTGTTTTCATTTGGGTCTAACTCAAAGTGTGTTAGGTTTCAGGCTTACAACAAAATTATATAAATAAGAGAAAGAACATAGGGTGAGGTGGGTGCCATGGAGCTTTCTTAACTTCAATTACAGAAATATGAGGAAACGATCAAGATGGAAAATAAAAAGGTATAAAAATATGACTTATAAAACTAAACACTTTAAATACTTAAATGTATCACACTTAATTCTATAGTTTGTAAGCATTAAATGAGCTAACATTTTAATTCACCTTTTGTTTGATATTTTCTGCCATCCATGGGCTACCAAAATACAGAACCCCATGCTAGGAACATATAATACTCGCTCAGCAACAACAAATCCCACTGGGAAGAAAAGGTTTGATGCAGGAATAAATGGTAATGCCATTAGACAAAGTGCCTACAAAGAAAAATAAGACATTTTATTTAAAAAATATGTGGACATTCAATAGCAAAATCCAAATATTTTATCATTTAACTTGAATGATAAATGACCATTAATTTGAATGGTTCACTGTACTGGTGGACCATTTTTAATAATACTCTAAACAATACTAGTTTAAACATAAGAAAGGCAATTTAGGGATAGTAATAACAGACATCAGGATTATGTCACCAAAGTGAGATCAAGCTAGAACTTATAACCAGAGATCATCCAATTAAATAAAAAAAATTTGGGGGGAATATATATAAATAAGACAATTTTTATACATCCAACTAAAGTACGTGTGGTAAAAATAAACTGATAAAGATGTTAACAGGTTTTAACAAAAGAAAACCAATCATACAAGTTTTTACAATTTTACTACTGTAACTATTCAAATATTGGAAATTGAGGAAATGACATAAGGTATACTTCAGACAAGACAGTAGACTACTACTTCTGTACCCCAGCATTACTTGCATAACATTCTGATGGATCATATACATTTAACAGTGGCTTAGTATATACACAAAAATAAAACTGCCCCATTAAATAGTAGTCCTTTATTCTACAAGAATTTCTAAAATTCTAACACTGTACATTGACATAAAACATCATAAAAATGCTTAATTTGTTTTTGCCATTTTGAAAATGAGTTAACATAAGGTTGCTAGATTATAAAGCCATTAAAAAGATAGGATACAAACAGCTAGCACACAAATAACTTGTGAAAAGAAGTTGGTTGTTATTAAGACACCTGTTTCTATGGATATCTGCTTCCACAATTTGTTACCCTAATTTGTTTTATAGTATCTAACTGAATAACTGCAAATTGTTCCTTCAGCTTCAGAAGTTTGAGTCTTCTAACAGTTTGAGAGGAAAGATTGTTTTTCCTTTATTATATTTTATTAGTAAAATATAGATACAGAAATGTGTATTTCTCCATCACAAATTAATGACTTGTAATGAGGAAATAACTCTAAAGCACTACCAAATTGCTCAGTATCATGCTAATTTATAGATCTAAAATTTTAGTGTTTTCTTTTTGATCAAAAAGGTAAAACATTCAGAGTACATAATTCACTTTCCATTTCCCAAGAGTGGTTGATAAAAATAACCAGCTAGCTGCAAAAGAGACATTCCAAAATATGTAGTCCTTTTCTAAAAACAAACAAGCAAACATTTTTTTTTTAATAATTCATGGCTTCCTTATAGCAATTTTATTTAAAAGAATTAAAAGTGTTAAATTCATTCAAAGATGCATTGGTTATGATGCATAAGCTGCATACACAAAAAACAATCTCACAAAAAACCTACCGGTTCCTAGATAAGGAATGCCTCTAATTAACTTAATGAAAAGTTCTAATATGTTCTCTATTGGTATATGCTAACCTAGGTAACTATGGCTACCATAAGTTCCTTCTTCAGTAATATAAAACTCTCTTTAAAACAACAGGTGTTAGGAGTGCCTTGCTGGCTCAGATGGTTAAGTATCTGACTTCAGCTCAGGTGATGATTTCATGGTTTGTTGGTTCGAGCCCCATGTCGGGCTCTGTGCTGACAGCCCAGAGCCTGGAGTCTGCTTTTGATTCTGTGTCTCTCTCTCTGCCCCTCCCCCACTTGCACTCTGTCAAAAATAACATTAAAAAAACAACAACAACAAAAAAGAAAAGGCGGTAGTGGAAAGCTCACAGAGTTTGGACAAATCTCTTTCACTTCTTATTTCTTATGTAACATAATAAGGTAAACCACTCAATCATCTTGCCAATCAGTGTTTCTTCATAAAAAGGGATTAATAACTGCTTATATTGTTGATACATATGGCATTTTATTTAGTAAGTGCTTATCATGTTATCTGGTACTTGGCAGGTACTCCTTTGATCTACTCAGTCCCTTCCATAGATCTTCAGAAAATATCACCATAAAAAATAACCTGTTTAGTACTCTCTTAAGGCAGTACTTAAGGTCACAATTGTTCTTTTGTACACATAAAATAAAATTTATGTAAATCTATGCTTACTTCACTGGCACGATCCTCTTTTTATTTTTTATTCAGCTTACATTACATAAATCATTACTTTATTTGCCTGAATTTTAAATTCACCCAACCTTCCTTATTTTTCCTTTCTTTTAGCAGAACCTCAGCTTTGGATGTGTTCTACCATATATCTGCTTTGTATTTACCTGAGCAACAAAGCACTACTAGAGACAGTCCCAAAGCAGAACAGATTAGTATCATCAAAAATTCATGGTCAACTTCAAAATGATTCTTAAGACTGCTCAGAATTTCTAGGTTTCTTTGGTAGGCTCATTCCCACTCTCCTAGATTTTAAATCTTGATTACTTTACTCAAACTTCTGATCCATGACATTTTCAGCAGGTGACTATACTTCCAAACATACAGAGAAAACTACACTCATAAAACAAGAATTCCTTCAATTCCCTGCTCCTATACCAACCAACATCCACATTCACATGTATTTCCATCCATTCTGAGATATAAGAGGCATCTCCATCTGTCTCAGGCCAAACCTGAGCTGTATCTACATGGCCCTTGCTCCGCACAAATCTCACAATTAGCCATCCCTTCATTTACTCAGCCACTTTCTAATCAACTGTATCGTTCCTATCCATATTTAAATATGCCCTTGTCTCCCCAATCTTAAACATGTCCTTTGACAACATATATTTATGTTACCATTCATTATGTACTTCAGGTGTAAATCAAGTTCCCACACTCTTATGAAAGCACTTTTATAGTGGGGGTATGAAGTAGCTCGTTTTAACCCCACTTAATCAACAGTTCAAATCAATGAGTATGTTTTTGCAAATCAACCCATTATTGACATCCCCTGCTTCTAAAAGTCAGCCAACTGAGTACTCCAATGAAAGTGATTCTCCTACTTCTGAAGGTACACCAAATCTAGATCTTCATGCTTCCTCCAAGCTCTACATGAGATCAGTCTGTGATACTTGAAGTCAGCATAGTATTCTCTCACTTAGCTAGTAATAAATTCAAGTTTGCTCATCCTTTGAAATATTCAAAGTTGAGTTACCCTATGGGTTGGTTATCTACACTAGCAATCTTCACGTCCTCATCTCCTAATCAAATTTTTCCACAGAAATAAATTTCATTTAAGTAACTAATACACCAAAAGACGTAAAATATGACTGATCTCACTTTTCTGCTTCACAGCATCTGTTAGTGATAACCATTCTATCTTCCTTAAAACATTTACTTACCTTCTGTCCACTTGGTCTAGCTCCTACTTAGGTTCATTCTCTTCTACACAGTATCTAAATACAGAAGGTCTTTTTTTTAATTTAATTTATTTTATTTTTATTATTTTCTCAAGTTAATATACAGTGTGGTCATGGCTTCAGGAGTAGAACCTGGTGATTCATCTCTTACATCTGACACCCTGTGCTCATCTCGAAAAGTGCCCTCCTTAATGCCTGTCACCCATTTAACACACTCCTCACCAACCTTCAGTTTGTTCTCTGTATTTAAGAGTCTCTTATGGTTTGCCACCCTCTCTGTTTTTATCTTATTTTTCCTTCCCTTCTCCTATGTTCATCTGTTAAGGTCCTCAAATTCTACATATAAGTGAAATCATAGGAGATATTTCTCTGACTGACTTATTTTAAGCAGGCTCTGCACTCAGTGTGGAGCACAGCGTGGGGCTTGAACTCAGGATCCTGAGAACAAAATCTGTATTGAGATCCAGAGTCAGATGCTTAACCAACTAAGGCACCTAGGCACCCCCAAATATAGAAGTTTTTTAAAGACCTACTTGTAAGTTTCTTTTCTTTTCACTCTATCTAGCCCCTTCAACTATCTACTGAGGAAGAATTAAGACCAAATACTCCAAGGCATTAATTATGTGTATGAATTATCTTCTATTCCATGCATCTACAATGGTAATAGCTGATTACTATCTTTGAGAACAGTGACAAAACCCCAGGTGAGAAACCTCTAAAATCGCCATAGACTTTCTTAATCATATCCTGGTTTCAATTACTATCTCTATGCCAATACTGCAATCAATTTTTTATGTGTAGCTTAGGCGTCTCCTCTGAACTCCAGGCACCAGGTGCTATTCAAATTCCCCACTAGGATCAAACTCAACAGATCAAAAAATAATAGTAAATATGATCTTTCTCCCAAACCCTATATTCTTTCAATTGTCTCTATATATCAGAGATTAGCTTCAAATTTTTCCAAAATGCCAATTCCCTGGTAATCGGGGCCTTGTATTTATCATATCCTCAGTGCCTAAAATGCTGCCTGGTACACAGATCACAACAAAAAACTTTTAGTGAATGACTAAATTAATCTAGTGACTGCAGCCAGGTATGATGTATTTGTAAAGTATTAAAAACACTTTCTGGCATGTAGCAAATGCTCAAGAAAATGTTAAAGATTATTGTCTTCAATAATTTAAAGGAAAACAAAACTGTTAGAAGTGACAGCAAAGTAAGAAAATTACAAAGAAATACATCCCTGAATAACAAGACTTTGTACATAATCAGAGTCCTCTGAACATAGTAAAAAATAACTCATAGAATAATGAAGTCTTACTAATGAGAACTAAAGAGCTAATATGTTTCTAGTTGTCTACCTTACATGACATTCTTCTCTGTGTCAAGAAAACAAAGTATATAATATGATCCATTTCCTCAAAAAAAGTGTATAATCTACTTGGATAAAGAAGTGGAAGATAACGATGCCAAAAGGGATGCTTCATGATTTCAGAGTTCCTACCAAATAGGGAAATTTATAACCAGTTTTTATTTTACATGCTGAATATATATGCCTGCATATGAAATTCTGATATATATATATATATACACACACACACACACACATATATATATATATAACCTAAAATAAATTAATAAATTAGGGTGATGTTGAATAAACAAAAATACTGTTTCTAAGAAGATGCTTTGACAAATTAAAGGTGGTCTTTAAATCAACTGAATGTTGTATCAATTGAAAAATTAAGAAAGTTTTCTTACCATTAAAACAGTCTTGGAGGAATCACCAGGGTATCTGAGACTGAATACCCCCAAAGCCCCCAAAAAGCAAAAGAAAATAAATGTGGCAAGATTTCGAATATCTAGAAATGATTCTATAAGTGGTATTGTTCCCATGGTCCAATCACAGCACAGTTCCGAAGGATTTAATAGAAGCCAAGCATTCAAGGGAAGGAGGTAGTTAAAAGTTAGCTGCCTTGTAGGAGTTGGGCTTACAGCAGCTGGGTTATCAAATCTGTAAAAAGATTAAAAAAAAAGTTATTTTAACCTAAAACACGTTTCAAACACAAAATTAACATGTAACATATAAATAAAATACCAAAAAAGCAGTATTTCATATGTAATCTCACTTAAAATGACAAAGTATTTTTTATGAATACCTCAGTCCTCACTGGAGTTCAAAATGTCCAACCCTTATGAAATATCTAGTTGAGAATCTATGAAGAATGGTTGGAAGGGCAACTAGATCAGACATGTGTACCCTGCAGAAGTGCTTTCATTAAATTATAACCTCATTAAAAGTAAAAAGAACATTTTAATAGACTCGTTGTAGGTGCTGTATGAGTGCTTCTGAGAACACTAACCAATATTTTCTTCTGCATGAGATGCTTCTTTCAGCACTAAATGCTAATAAAAATTATGCTTCCTAGAAAGAAAGGTTTTCTTTTGTCATGGACAGAAAAAACTGTATCACCTATGAGCTTTTCCTCTTTGCTTAGACTTTTAGGAAGCTGAAACCAAATTTCCAGTATAGAATAGTAGCTGTATTTCCCTATGTAACATTTTATTTGTGTTCTACTTTTTCTCCTACTATATACTAACATAAGCTTATACTTTTTTTTCCAAGTTTTTATTTAAATTCTAGTTAACATACATGGTAAAACATATGTGGTTTCTGTGTAGAATTTAGTGATTCATCACTTATATATAACTTATATATAACATATATAACTTATATATGTAAGTGCTATCCCAAGTGCCCTCCTTAATGCCCATCACCCATTTAGCCCATCCCCCACCCACCTCCCTCCATCAACCTTCAGTTTGTTCTCTATAGTTAAGAGTCTCTTACAGTTTGCTTATATCCTATTTTATATTTGTCCAGGCCATGATATATTACATGTATGTTTCATTAATTCAGTCTGCTTCTTGCAAACTAAGTCAAACCATAGTCAAATCATTTTTTAAGTATATTTCAAATGAATGGCTTCAGATACTCATTTCTTTAGGCTACATTCAAAATTTTATTGGTTTTGTTAATATTAGTCTTTAAAAACCCAATTTCTCATTTTATAATGAATGAGTTAATACAAAAAATCAACCTCTACCATTTATTTGACTTGGTCTTCTTAAAAATTCAAATGGCTGGGAAACAGTAAATACTATTTAAACAAATAACATCATTTTAAAAACTTTCATATTTGAATGTCTACATATATGAAAAATAACAAATCCTGAGTCAAGGCTTGAATTATCAAATAACGAACAGAACTGAACACAAGGCTGTCTTTTTTCCTATAATCCACTATTCGAAGTTCAGTTTTATAATTAATAGTTTATTTAGAATAGCTGATTTAATAACTGTACTATAGAAAAAGAACATGTGGCAAAGCATGTGAAACCATATTATAGTCAACTTCGCTGATAATTTAATACAAGAAATTTATATATACACATACTTTTAAATGCTTATATTTGGAAAATATATATTTATATGTAATATAATCCATATAACAATCCACACATACACAAAATACATTAATACATATAGACCACATTATCATACTACAGAAATGGAGATAAAAACAGTTGATGCAAATTCTCTAAAAGGAATAAAAATAGTAACACTGAATATGAGGGTAAAGAAGGAAATATAAAATACTATTTACAGTTTAATCTCTTTTCCATATTTTACTATTTAAATAAGTTGGTTCAGTTTAGCACAGCTAGACTCAGAAGTAAAAATTCATGAAATTAGAAAGTAATTATTCTTCAAAGAAAAAAATGCTACTGAAAGGAATATTGCATGGAAATGTTAAAAAGAAAGTGTTTAATGTAAGAGAATTATCTGAATAAAATTTTATTCTAGCCTGGGCCAGCAATGCATTATCATGGATAGCACCTGAACAACATTTTGGCCCATCTGTTAAAAAAGATCTTGCATGTAACGTTAGTCACTTAAATAAAACTGGATAAGAAACTAGTATAAATTTCATTTTATTTTTTTTTAACTTTTTTATTTTTTTGAGAGAGAGTGTGAGTTGGGGAGGGGCAGAGAGAGAGAGAGAGAGAGAGAGAGAGAATATCCCAAGCAGGTTCTGCAATGTTAGGGCAGAGCCCCAATGCAGGATTCAATCTCACAAACCATGAGATCATGACCTGAGTTGAAATTGAGAATTAGATGCTTAACCGACAGAGTCACCCAGGTGCCCCTATAAATTTCATTATAAATTTTACCCTGAAAAAGGTGAAATGGGAAAATGCTAAATGTTAGAGCAGGAAAACAAGATATGTAGACTGTTAAATTCAGTATAACTTTTGCTTCTAGTCTTTTTTTTTTTTAATTTTTTTTTATGTTTTTATTTTATTTTTGAGAGAGACACAGAGTGCTAGTGGGGGGAGGGGCAGGGAGAGAACAAGACACAGAATCCAAAGCAGGCTGCAGGCTCTGAGCTATCAGCAGAAAGCCTGATGTGGGGCTCGAACTCACGGACAGTGAGATCATGACCTGAGCTGAAGTCAGACACCCAACTGACTGCGCCGCCCAGGCGCCCCTTTTTGCTTCTAGTCTTAAAGGAGAGAAGAACTGGACAAGACATAACACAGTTGGGTATCAGGCAAAGAAAGACAATGATACCCAAGAGAAGGAAAACAAATGAGGGAAACCCTACCTGGAAAGTTCAATACTTGGATACAGTTCTTAGTCTGTGGAGCATTGAGGGAGAACCCAGTGGAGCCTAGGAGTATCCCTGAGTTGTGAAGATGGAACTGGGATCCCTAGGAGCCCAGGTCAATAGAGTCAGTGGGGGAGAATACCAGAGAGAAGAAAGCTGCTGAGAAAGAGAACTCAGATCTGTAGAGGGTCTCCTTCCAGTTTGTAGTACTGATCAGAACCGATCCGCATATATATATGGAAATACTCAAGGTCAGTGTAGTGGGTTGAACCATGTCTCTCAAACATTCATGTCTATCCAGAACCTCAGATTTTTTTCCTTATTTGGAAATAGGTTCTTTGCCAATGTAATTAGTCAAGTTAGGATGAGGTCACACTGGATTAGGGTGAGCCTTAAACCAAATGTATAATCACTGCAGTGATACAGCAACACACCAAGGAATGCCAAAGACTGCTAGCAACCACTAGAAGCTACTAGGAAAGAGGCATGGAACAGACTTCTTCCTGAGAGTCTTCAGAAGGAACCAACTATGCCTGACACAGTTTGGACTGTGGCCTCCATCACTGTAAGAGAATAAATTTCTGCTGCTTTAAGCTACCCAGTTTCTGCTAATTTGTTACAGCAGCAGGAAAAATAATAGAAATAGGAAACTACCTCTCAAACGAATTAGATAAAAATTCTCAAATGCCATACAGAGCTAGGAATAGTTCCTCAGCAGCCAGAATAAAAGCCCTCATAAGTCGCAGTCTATCAGACAGAATCAGTAGTGGAAGAAAATTACCTCTATCATAAATGCTGCTGTGGTCTCATATAACAAAGCTTAAGAGCAAGACTAGAAGATGAAACATCTCTCAAATAACTTAAATGCATCCCAAAATAAAGCTCTAAAATATTTATAGGAATATATTAAAGTAAAACTCACATATGGCATCTACTAAAAAATTACTGGGCATGTGAAAAAGTAGAAACATATAATCTATGAGGAGAAAAATTATTCAATCTAAACTAAGAAATGACACACACAAGAAAATTAGTAGATGAAGACATTAAAGTACTAGAACATGTAAAGACATGAAACATAGAAAAAAGGCTTAAACAGAATTTCTAGAGATGAAAACAATGTCTGAAATGAAAAAGAACTAGAAAAAATTAAAGGGAGACTCGACATTGCATAAAAAAGACCAGTGGACTTGAATGCAAAGCAGAAGAAACTACCAAAATGAAAACGGAGAAAATAGTTCTGGGAGGGGAATAAACAGAGCATTAGTGTGACAACTTCAAAAGGCCTAATTTACATGTAATTGGGGTCCTAGAAGAATAGAAACAAATTTCAATGAGTAATGGCTAAAACATTTCCAAAATTTACATACTAAAACATATAGATTCTAAACTCAGTTAACCTAAGCACAGTACACATGAAAATAAAAGTAAGCGTAACCAGAAGTTTGTATCATTTGACCACCTTCACCCAAATTTTGTTATATGATAAGTATGTCCTACAGTAGTAATATGCAGCATGGGGACTACAGTTAATAATACCATATTACATATTTGAAAGCTGCAAAGAAAGTAGATTGTAAAAGTTTTCATCACAAGAAAAACATTTTCTGTAATTATGTATGGTGATGGATGTTAAGTAAATTTATTGTGATAATTTCTCAATACGCATATACTAAATCATGACACTGTATACCTAAAATTCATAGTGTTATATATCAGTTATGTCTCAATTTAAAAAATAAAATAAAAAGAGAAACAATGGTGAGGAGAAAATAATAAAAGCAGGCATAGAGAAAAAGACACACTATATGCAGAAGCACAAAAATAAAGATGACAGAGGTTCTCCCAGTAAAAACAATGCAAGCTAGAAAATAGTAGAGCAACATTTTTAGAGTGCTGAATGCAAAACAGTCAGTGTGGAATTCTAAACTCAGGGAAAATATTTTTCAAAAACAAAGGTAAAATAAAGATATTTTTATATACAAAAGCTAAAACAATTTGGCATCAACAGACCTACAGGTCAAGAAATGATAAAGTCCTTTAGTCACAAACAAAAATGGTACAATACGAAAATCACATTAAATGTAAATAGCTGAAACACCTCATTTAAAAAACAGATTATCTGATCAAACAAAAAAGGAAGACCCAATTATATGCAGCCTGTAAGATACCAACTTCAAAGATACTGATAGTAGTGCCTGGATGGCTCAGTTGGTTAAGTGTTCGACTCTTGATTTCAGCTCAGGTCATGATCTCATGGTTTGTGGGATTGAGACCTGCCCTGGGCTCTGTGCTGACAGTTCAAAGCTTGCTTGGAATTTTCTTTCTCCCTCTCTCTCTCTCCCTGCTCTCTCAAAATAAAAAAAAAAAAGATATTGATAAAAAGTAAAAAGATGGAAAAAGATAAACCATGTAACTCTAACAAAAGATATATAAAGTGAATTTCTGAGTAAAGATTATTACTAAGGATAAAGAAACTCATTAATAAAGGTAAAGGGATTAATTCATCAAGACATTATAATCCTAGATGTTAACCACTTGAAAATAGAGCTTTAAAACACATGAAGTAAAAACTACAAGAAATAGACCAATCTACAATTATAGTCAAAGATTTCAACATCCTCTACTTAATAATAGAACAAGTAGACAAAAATCACTTAAACTATATAAGACATCACTTAATAACCAATTAAGTTAAAATAGGTTAAAGTTTCATTAGGTTAAAATCATTATTTTCATTCGTTGGTTTCATGAGTATACTCAATATGTCAAAATTTACTAATTTGTACATTATAAATATATGCAGGTTTTAAAAAAATATTAATTATACAAAAAGCTGTTTAAAAAAACTTCAATGTAGGGGGGGCACCTGGGTGGCTTAGTCATTTAGCAGCCAACTCTTAATTTCAGCTCAGGTCGTGATCTCACGATTCATGAGATCGAGTCCCGCATCGGGCTCTGTGCTGACAGCGTGGAGCCTGCTTGGAATTCTCTCACCCTCTCTCTCTGCTCCTCCCTTGCTTGTGCTCTGTTTTTACTCTCTCTCAAAATAAATAAATAAACATGAAAAAAGAAAAAAAAAAACTCAATGTAAATCAAACACTTCTATTATAATCACTGAACATCAAGAGTTAAAGAAAGAATGAAAACAAAACAAAACAAAACAAAAACAAAAAAAAGAATCAGAATTTCCATACCTGGTGAATACTGGAAGTTGGGACTGAATGACCTGGACTCTAATCACAACAAGTAATAGGGTACTGAACATCAAAACAATGAGTTTTATTAGTGTCTGCAGCATAGAAAATGGAATATTACTCTTCCCACGGAAAAACTGTCCGGCAGTAGTACATAATAATGGCAAAGTATACTGCAATAGGAAAAAAAAAGTTTTAAATAACAATATACTACAACGTTTTCAACAATGCAATACATTCAAAATGCAAGATTAGATATAAATTGACTGTAATTATAAAATCAGTATGGAGCAATGTGTGGAACTGATAAGGAATAAAACTGAATCCAATAATCTTACCCGATAATGAATCATATTGGACGGTATTACTGTGTACATTTCCAAATTACCTAATGATTCCATTATTGAAACTGAAACAACAGTCTTAAAAAACTGAAGGAGTTATAAAATGTTAAGTAATTTTCAGTGGATACGAGGACAAAATATGCCAGTTTCTTGCAAATTTTTGGTAACATTATTGGTAAAGAGAATAATTTATAATGACACATTTAGAAACCAAGTTTATTATCATCAAATTCAAATAGGATAAAAGATAACAATAAAAATTGTATTTCTCCTTACCCCCTGGGCAATAAATACTTCATACACACAGCAAATTCCCACAACTGTTATTCCTTGTTCTTTACACAATGTTGCAACAGCAACTAAAACCACTGTCAAAGCAATTGGAGTCCATACTGCAATTTAAGAACAGAAAAATATAAACTACACAAAACAATTTTATAGTATCATAAATGAATATTTTAAGTTATACAACTGTTGGACATTACTAAAAAACTCATGATTCTATATTCACATTTGTGCTATTTCCCATTAACCTATACTTCATATTTCAAAATGTATTTAAATGTTGTGATTTTATATACCCAAAACAAAACATTGAAATGTATAACTTAAACTAAAAAATTTTTGTAGAGAGGAAAATTATCTAATGAAATGTTTTTAAAAAGTTTATTTAGTTTGAGAGAGAGAGACAGCATGCACGCATGCATGCACGCACACAGGGAGGGGCGGGTAGAGAATCCCAAGCAGGCTCCCTGCTGTCAGCACAGAGCCCAAAGCTGGGCTCAATCTCAGGAACCCTGAGATCATGACCTGAGCTGAAATCAAGAGTCAAATACTTAACCGACTTAGCCACCCAGGTGCCCTGAAATACTAATTTTTAAAACAAAGGTAGGGTGGCCAAATTGGAGAAGGGAAGCTTAAAGGCTGGAGTGTTGTGATTAATGAACCATGTATGTGAAATGAAGGCAAATTCTTTAAATTATTACACAGACATCTATATGTTTTATTATATCTGTCATTTATTAAAAACTTCAAACTGAAAACTACTAAGCAAAGTAGAATAACATTCTTATTTTAAAGAGTATAAAAACTGAAACAGATAAATAGAATTTAAATTAATACTATTCTTTTAAAAAATCTGCATTAGAGGGCACCTGGGTGGCTCAGTCAGTTAAGTGTCAAACTCTTGGTTTCAGCTCAGGTCATGATCTCACGGCTTTGTGGGTTCGAGCCCTGCATTGGGCTGTGCTGGTAGTGTTCCTCTCTCTCTCTGCCCCTCCCCTTCTTGCACTCTCTCTCAGGATATATATACACACACATATATATGTACATATATATATATACTTAAAAATACTATCAATAGAATATTCATAAGTTCTACTTAAACAGAAAACCTACTTCATCAACTTTAAGCAATATCAACTAGTTTAGTAATAATTTGATTCAAGAAGAATGAATTTTGAGAATAATTCCATATCTACTAATTTGCTTTATGACTTTGAACAAGTTTTCTGAGCTTAAGTTTTCCTTAAAATTTCCGTAAAATATGACCTCTGATTCTTTTCAAGTTAAAAAAGCATATTGCAGTATAATTGTGTGACCTCAGGTTTATTTATTAAGAACATTAATCAGAGCAAAATCTCAAATAATTGACTTAAATCCAAGTATAAATAGAAAAATAATTCATGAGTTTGATATATCTTCTTTTGTTGTTGGGCTTACTACAGAAATTCATTTATTTTTGAAATTGTTTTCAACTTTAAAATACTCTACTGATTAAAATTACTGTAAGAAAAACAACTCAAAAAACCTTCAAACACTATTGGAGATACCCAGTAAAACAGTATTCCTTTCCTAAAAAAAAAAAACAAAAAAAAAACAAACCTCATATTCCAGTCAGATCAAAACCATCAATACAAAAGTACATTATACCAAGGAATGAAACATAATGCTAAATTCTGTAAGAAATTCATACAGGAAAGAAATCAATAGATGATTATTTACAAAACAAGCTGAACCTAAAGTTGAACCTTGAAGATATATACATAGAAAAACTGGGGAAGAGGTATGCATGCATAGAGAGGAGGAGGGAATAAGCTTAGCAAATGAATGATACAGAGAATAGTATGAATGGAAGGGTATGAATATAATAAAAATTAGTGGGAAATAACGGCCTTGAAAAGATATTTAAAACAATATATCAAATGGCTTGTATAACCAGTTTAGCATATATTATTTGAGTCTCAAAATCACTCTACTGTGATATAAGGGAAGATGTAATCATGTGCATTTTTAAGAAGAAAGAATTTTAGAGGTCCAAAAAACAGTCATGCACAATAAAGAAATCAGGACTTTAACTTGGTTCTTCTGACATTAAATTCAGAGCTTCTCCCTAGTTTGTAATTCCACTCCAAGACAGAAAGCAAACAGCTGCATTCTGTAATGCTGGATTCAATCTCAGCAACTAACAGCTCTAATAAAGGCAAAAGGTTTATTGAAACCAGTCGCTTCAGTTCTTCAACTTTTGGTGATTACATTACTGTATGAACACATACTTTGATTTTATAAATAGATCTCTGGGGTTAAAGTTAACCACGTGTAATTTTGTCCAAAACAAGTCCCCCTGCTAGATACACTAACAACACTTAAAAATATACATGTATAAATACAGAATCCATTTCAATCATTAAAATTCATTCCAATTTCAAAATATAGGTTTCTAAACTGAATTTTACATGTATAAAGATACAAACCTTTAGCAATCACATATTCAAATAGTTATTTTAAGTATCTACTACATTTTGTGGAGGAGAAAGATAATAGTCATATAAACAAGATTTGTTAACTGATGATCTAAGTGTTAATAAAGAAAAACAGAAGGTGAAGGGAAATAGAAAGGAATGGGAAGATGAGTGGTGCTGCTAATGGCATCTGAGCAGAAACCCAAAGTAACAGAAAGAAGCAAAGGCCCTGAGGTGGATCATGCTTTCAAAATGGGTGTGGGTCATGAATAACCTAGAATTTAAAGTGATCAAATAATTACAAATTGGAAACCTTTGCAAGGACACATACGTTAAATAGTGAATACAAAAGATGATGACAAATCTGTTTATGGTCTCAAGTATAAAATTATGTAATGTGGAATAGGACTATGGGAGTTAAGAGGACAGAGAGAGGTCCAAAGCAGGTTCAGCACTTTTTTTAATTATAATTTAATCACTGACTTGGTCATTTGCTCAACAAGTATATACTGAACACCTACTGTATACCAGGAACTCCATTCCAGGAAATGGAGACAGAAACCTACCTATATTGCAAATCTAAGACAACACTAAAGGTGTTTGGCTAAATCACTTATTTGTTGAAACTTAGTTTCCGTTAATGTAAAATTAGGCCCCTTATCATCAGTACTTTGGGTTTATAGTGAGAAAATTCTCCAATGATGTAGGGAAAAAAAAATTAAAGTTTAGATCAACCAAATACAGGTTACTATTATGTAAAACCTCTTTCAGGTCTACTGTTCACACAACTAAAAAATCATTTTTATTGCCTGGAACTTGTTTTCTGATAATACCTGGCATAACTAGGATTAATGAGCTAATGTGTACAAAGCATTTTCCAGGGTGGGCCACATGGTAGGGACTCCATAAATAGCTGAACTATGATCAACACCTAATAAAAGTTATATTCTAATAGGCTTTCAACTTTATCTAAACAATACAATGCATGGCCTTCACAGGTGTTATTATAGAAAGACAACTGAAGTATTAGTACTTGTATCTTTGATAGGTAACAACAGATGGAACTAGGAATGACTCTAAAACTCCTATACTCTAGGGTAAATTTTTTAAGTTAAATTAAATACAGAATCTGTTAGTCATGATAAAATATAAACTGCATACAAAAATAATTTTTACTATTGACAATGTTGCATATCATGTTCGTATGTCCATACGTGCTGAAATAGTATAATATATAAAGATAAACCCAAGTGTGACATATATTTTATAATAAATAGAGTAAATAAAAATTACTTAGCAAGTTTTATATCTATAGAAAAAAAATTAAATGTTAGACACTTACCTATGGAATTATCTGGTCCTTTTGATTTGGTATATGACAAAAATGCAGCTAGAAAAAAGATAGATGACAAAAGTTCTGCTCTTCCTACAACACCGGTTACCTAAAAAGGGAAAGGGAGAGGAGTTCGTATTAATGAAGAGCCTCTTGAAAATTTAACTACCATATATAATAGGAACAGCACTTTAGAAATTAAATTGCCATAATTTTTCAAGCATATTTCAGTTTCTTAGACATGCTTTGAGTGCCCTCGTGTGGTGAATCTGTGTATCTTCCATAAAAATAAATTTTCCAGTGACTCTACAATAGTTCTGTTATCATCACTATTTTGAAATAATTGCAGACCCACAGGGAGTTGCAAAAATAGATACAGAGAAGTCCTGTGTACGGTTTACCCAGCTTCCATCAACAGTAACATCTTATATAATATTAGTACAATATCTAGAGTAGGTCTTAATTAAAAAAGACAAAAAACCTAAGACCTTACATATTTTCTTAAAATACAAGTGTTCTTAAAATATAAAAACATCATAAATTCAGTAAGGTCTATCTCAAAATAAACTTATAAACTAAAGACAATGAACTTTAAAAAGTCCTTTTAAATTCTACAAAATTAAATATAAAACCCTCAAACCTCTTCCTCTGAAGTATGCCTGAGTGCCTGAATCAGTTAAGCGTTAACTCCTGATTTCAGCTCAGGTCATGATCTCTGCTGTCAGCATAGAGCGTGTGTGGGATTCTCTCTCTCCCTCTCAAAACAAATAAACTTAAAAAAAAGAAAAAAAAGAGGCCAGTACATAAAAAGTTTGGGGGCGCCTAGGGGGCTCAGTCAGTTAAGCATCGACCCCTGATTTCGGCTCAGGTCATGATCTCTGCTGACAGTGTGCAGCCTGCTTGGGATTCTCTCTCTGCCTTTGTCCCACTCATACTCTCTCTCAAAATAAATAAACTTAAAAACAAAGTACTCTTGTGACACCTGGGTGGTTCAGTTGGTTAAGCGTCAACTTTGGCTCAGGTCATGATCTCATGGTCTATGAGTTCAAGACCCGCATCGGGCTCTGCGCTGACAGCTCCAAGCCTGGAGCCTGCTTCGGATGCTGTGTCTCCCTCTCTCTCTGCCCCTCCCTGGCTCATGCTCTGTCTCAAAAATAAACAAACACTTAAAAAAATTTTTTTAAATAAATAAAAAATTAAAAAAAGAAAAAAAAAGTACTCTGAATTCACTGTAGAATTTAAAACAACCTATCATTTTTATAAACATATGGAAAAATATCTGTTCAATTAGACATAAAAAGGTTCAAGACAGTGAGAGACACACACCCCTTCTAATACACACACACACATTCAAACACTTGGAGTTTAAACATACACATTTTTGCTTACAACCAAAAGCTCATAACAAAGCAATTGAACAGAGTCCTCTTTGCTCTGTTGTGCACAGTTTTGGGGTTTCACGGTTTTCAAGAAAAATAAAGTTATAGTTTATGTCTTAGGAGGTACTGGCTGACAGACACATTGGCAACAGCAGAGACAGCTAACAATTTTGAAACACATGGCAAGAGACAACATGAAAGTACTGGGTATCATCATTTGTTAGGATGTGTTTATGTTTACATACATTTTGATATATTTTCATCCTTTACTTAAATTTGCCTTCCTAAATATTTCCTATCCTTTGAAACACAATGCCAAGTTGACAAATATTTTAAATCTATATTCATAAAAAAATTAGCAAAAAAGACCTATATTCATTTATATTTTACATTACTAATCTTGAGCAAGTATACCTTATACCCTTAAATAATAAATGCTTGTTTCAAAACTTGTTTTAAATTTAAAAATTTTATGTAGCCTGGAAAGTTAAGACTTACACTAATTTAAAAATCTTCAAATATTTGATTTAAAGCCACAGTTAATTTTTTTCTTAAAAACATATACCATTATAATCATTATGTAGGCTCTGCTAAACAAAAAAAAAAAAGAAAAAAATTGATTCACAGTTTTACTTACTGCTTCTGTGTGTATTGGGTGCACTGCAAAAAGTAAAGAAGCAATGACACTACTCCTGTTGTCCAGAAAAAGTTTGCAGACTTTAAGAAATATCACACTAACCACAGCATGAAAAATCATATTTAGGAGATGATATGACATTGGTTTCAGCTCACTAAACAGATAATTTAAGCGAAATGTCAATACTGTTAAGGGACGGTAAGACTTGTGGCTTCTCTCCTGAAAGGAAAAAAACAATCATCATCATTAAAGTACCATGGTCCTTCAGGGCACACAAACTAATTGCTGCATTTACTGTTGAAACTAGCAATAAAATAATGAAGTGAATGCTCCAAGGATAACACAAACATAAAATACAGCTTTATAAGCTGTGTTTTCCTATTTCCTTAGTCCCAAAACAAGGCAATTTCCTCTCCTAAATATAATGAAGAATCAACAGCAGAGGAAGAACATTTGACTTTTAACTCCTCTTTAACACACAAATTAAAAAAAGAGAAAAATAGGGGCACCTGGGTGGCTCAGTTGGTTGAGTGTCCAACTCCTGATTTCAGCTCAGGTCATGATACCAGAGTTGTGGGATCAAGTCCTGCATCAGGCTCTGCATAGAGGGGTGGAGCCCGCCTAAGGTTCTCTTTCTCTGCCCCACTCTGTCCCTCCCCCCACTCTTGTGTGCTCTCTAAAAATAAAAATATAAAATAAAATAAAAATATAATAATAGCACTGATCAAATTAGACCAAAAGATTCCTTCCAAAGCCTATATCCCCATCTATACCAATACCAGCATTTATATAACTGCTGGATAGCTCTTCAAAAGTAAATACAAGAATTAAATGTTTACCAGCACAGTTTAAATGGTGAAGTCTCAAAATGATACTGTCTAGTTGTTTTATGAAAAATACCTTTGTAATGTATACACCTGAATATATTAAGCCAAAAACTCACTAAATACTACACAGAGGATAATACAAAAGCAAAAACTTTCTTAGTTTTTGCTGAATTTCTTTACAAACTGTAAGGTTCACTTAACCAGAAAAGTTTTACTGTAAGACAAAATTAAAGCCAATTTAAGAATAAAACACAGGTCAAAACCACATAAAATATTACCCTAGCTATTTTTAAAAATTTTAGCTTGGGAAGATGGAGGTGTAGGAGGACGCTGGGCTCACCGTGTCCTGCTGATCACTTAGATAGATTCCACCTATACCTGCCTAAATAACCCAGAAAACCGCCAGAACACTAGCAGAACGGATTCTCTGGAGCCAAGCACAGACGAGAGGCCCACGGAAGAGGGTAGGAAGGGCGGCGAGGCAGTGCGTGCTACACGGACTGGCGGGGGGGCAGCTGGGGCAGAGGGGCAGCCCGCCGGCCAAGCAGAGGCCCCAAGTCTGGCTGGCAAAAGCGGAGGAGCCAGACGGAGTGTGTTCTGACAGCAAGAGGGACTTGACATCTGGAAGGTTATAAGTTAACAGCTCTGCTTGGAAAGCGGGAAGGCTGGAGGAAAACAGGAAGGAGAGTTGTTGAGCCCCTGGCGACAAAGCTCAGCTTGGCAGGGAACAAAAGCGCTCGCCAGCGCCATCTCCCTCGCCCATCCCCCAGCCAAAATCCCAAAGGGAACCAGTTCCCGCCAGGTAACTTGCTTGCACTGTGAAACACCCAATGCTGTGCTTCTGCAGATCCATCCCTCCGGCAGCGGGTCTGACTCCCTCCCCCTGCCACAGGGCCCCTCCTGAAGTGGATCACCTAAGGAGAAGCGAGCTGAGACTGCCCCTCCTGCCCCTGTGCACCTAACCTATTCACCCCAGCTAATATGCCAGATCCTCAGCACCACAAGCCTCACAGTATGCAAGTAGCCCAGATGGACCACACCACCCCACAGTGAATCCCACCCCTAGGAAAGGGGAAGAGAAGGTACACACCAGTCTGACTGTGGCCCCAGCAGTGGGCTGGGGGCAGACATCAGGTCTGACTGTGGCCCTGCCCACCAACACAAGTTATTCATAAAACAGCACAGGGGAAGTGCCCTGCAGTCCCGCACCACTCCAGGGACTATCCAAAATGACGAAATGGAAGAATTCCCCTCAAAAGAACCTCCAGGAAATAACGACTGCTAATGAACTGATCAAAAAGGATTTAAACAATATAACAGAAAGTGAATTTAGAATAACAGTCATAAAATTAATCGCTGGGCTTGAAAACAGTATACAGGACAGCAGAGAATCTATTGCTACAGAGATCAAGGGACTAAGGAACAGTCAGGAGGAGCTAAAAAATGCTATTAATGAACTGCAAAATAAAATGGAGATGACCACGGCTCGGACTGAAGAGGCAGAGGAGAGAATAGGTGAACTAGAAGATAAAATTATGGAAAAAGAGGAAGCTGAGAAACAGAGAGATAAAAAAATCCAGGAGTATGAGGGGAAAATTAGAGAACTAAGTGATGCACTAAAGAGAAATAATCTATGCATAATTGGTATTCCAGAGAAGGAAGAAAGAGGGAAAGGTACTGAAGGTGTACTTGAAGAAATCATAGCTGAGAACTTCCCTGATCTGGGGAAGGAAAAAGGCACTGAAATCCAAGAGGCACAGAGAACTCCCTTCAGACGTAACTTGAATCGATCTTCTGCACGACACATCACAGTGAAACTGGCAAAATACAAGGATAAAGAGAAAATTCTGAAAGCAGCGAGGGATAAACGTGCTCTAACATATAAAGGGAGACCGATAAGACTCGTGACAGATCTCTCTAGTGAAACTTGGCAGGCCAGAAAGGAATGGCAGGAGATCTTCGATGTGATGAACAGAAAAAATATGCAGCCGAGAATCCTTTATCCAGCAAGTCTGTCATTTAGAATAGAAGGAGAGATAAAGGTCTTCCCAAACAAACAAAAACTGAAGGAATTCAAAACCAGTAAACCAGCCCTACAAGAGATCCTAAGGGGGATCCTGTGAGACAAAGTACCAGAGACATCGCTACAAGCATGAAACCTACGGACATCACAATGACTCTAAACCCATATCTTTCTATAATAACACTGAATGTAAATGGACTAAATGTGCCAACCAAAAGACATAGGGTATCAGAATGGATAAAAAAACAAGACCAATCTTATTTCTACATAGATATATGAGAGGGGATGGAGAACTATTAATCATGCTACTGGAAGTCAAAAGAAAGCTGGAGTAGCCATACTTGTATTAGACAAACTAGACTTTAAATTAAAGGCTGTTACAAGAGATGAAGGAGGGTATTATATAATAATTACAGGATCTATCCCTCAGGGAGAGCTAACAATTATAAATGTCTATGCACCGAATACAGGAGCCCCCAAATATATAAAACAATTACTCACAAACATAAACAACCTTATTGATAGAATGTGGTAATTGCAGGGGACTTTAACACTCCACTTACAGAAATGAATAGATCATCTAGACACACGATCAATAAAGAAACAAGGGCCCTGAATGATACATTGGATCAGATGGACTTGACAGATATATTTAGAACTCTGCATCCCAAAGCAACAGAATATACTTTCTTCTCGAGTGCACATGGAACATTCTCCAAGATAGATCACATACTGGGTCACAAAACAGCCCTTCATAAGTATACAAGAAATGAGATCATACCATTCATACTTTCAGACCACAATGCTATGAAGCTTGAAATCAACCACAGGAAAGAGTCTGGAAAACCTCCAAAAGCATGGAGATTAAAGAACACCCTACTAAAGAATGAATGGGTCAACCAAGCAATTAGAGAAGAAATTAAAAAATATATGGAAACAAAAATGAAAATACAACAATCCAAACGTTTTGGGATGCAGGGAAGGCAGTCCTGAGAGGAAAATACATTGCAATCCAGGCCTATCTCAAGAAAGAAGAAAAATCCCAGATACAAAATCTAACAGCACACCTAAAGGAAATAGAAGCAGAACAGCAAAGACACCCCAAACCCAGCAGAAGAAGAGAACTAATAAAGATCAGAGCAGAAATACACAATATAGAACCTAAAAAAGCTGTAGAGCAGATCAATGAAACCAGGAGTTGGTTTTTTAGAAAAATAAACAAAATTGATAAACCTCTAGCCAGGCTTCTCAAAAAGAAAAGGGAGATGGCCCAAATAGATAAAATCATGAATGAAAATGGAATTATTACAACCAATCCCTCAGAGATACAAACAATTATCAGGGAATACTATGAAAAATTATATGCCAACAAACTGGACAACCTGGAAGAAATGGACAAATTCCTAAACACACACACACTTCCAAAACTCAATCAGGAGGAAATAGAAAGCAGCGAAGAAATTCAATCGGTTATCAAAAATCTCCCAACCAATAAGAGTCCAGGACCAGATGGCTTCCCAGGGGAGTTCTACCATACATTTAAAGCAGAGATAATACCTATCCTTCTCAAGCTATTCTAAAAAATAGAAAGGGAAGGAAAACTTCCAGACTCATTCTATGAAGCTAGTATTACTTTGATTCCTAAACCAGACAGAGACCCAGTAAAAAAAGAGACTACAGGCCAATATCCCTGATGAATATGGATGCAAAAATTCTCAATAAGATACTAGCAAATCGAATTCAACAACATATAAAAAGAATTATTCACCATGATCAAGTGGGATTCATTCCTGGGATGCAGGGCTGGTTCAACATTCGCAAATCAATCAATGTGATACATCACATTAGTAAAAGAAAAGATAAGAACCATATGATCCTGTCAATCGATGCAGAAAAGGCATTTGACAAAATTCAGCAAACTTTCTTAATAAAAACCCTTGAGAAAGTCGGGATAGAAGGAACATACTTAAACATCATAAAAGACATTTATGAAAAGCCCACAGCTAACATCATCCTCAACAGGGAAAAACTGAGAGCTTTTTCCCTGAGATCAGGAACACGACAGGGATGCCCACTCTCACCGCTGTTGTTTAACATAGTGTTGGAAGTTCTAGCATCAGCAATCAGACAACAAAAGGAAATCAAAGGCATCAAAATTGGCAAAGATGAAGTCAAACTTTCACTTTTTGCAGATGACAGGATATTATACATGGAAGATCGATAGACTCCACCAAAAGTCTGCTAGAACTGATACATGAATTTAGCAAAGTTGCAGGACACAAAATCAAGGTACAGAAATCAGTTGCATTCTTATACATTAATAATGAAGCAACAGAAAGACAAATAAAGCAACTGATCCCATTCACAATTGCACCAAGAAGCATAAAATACCTAGGAATTAATCTAACCAAAGATGTACATAATCTGTATGCTGAAAACTATAGAAAGCTTATGAAGGAAACTGAAGAAAATATAAAGAAATGGAAAAACATTCCGTGCTCATGGATTGGAAGAATAAATATTGTCAAAATGTCAATACTACCCAAAGCTATCTACACATTCAATGCAATCCCAATCAAAATTGCACCAGCATTCTTCTCAAAGCTAGAACAAGCAATCCTAAAATTCATGTGGAACCACAAAAGGCCCCGAATAGCCAAAGTAATTTTGAAGAAGACCAAAGGAGGAGGCATCACAATCCCAGACTTTAGCCTCTACTACAAAGCTGTAATCATCAAGACAGCATGGTATTGGCACAAAAACAGACACATAGACCAATGGAATAGAATAGAAACCCCAGTACTAGACCCACAAATGTATGGCCAACTCATCTTTGACAAAGCAGGAAAGTACACCCAATGGAAAAAAGACAGTCTCTTTAACAAATGGTGCTGGGAGAACTGGACAGCAACATGCAGAAGGTTGAAACTAGACCACTTTCTCACACCATTCACAAAAATAAACTCAAAATGGATAAAGGACCTGAATGTGAGACAGAAAACCATCAAAACCATAGAGGAGAAAGCAGGAAAAGACCTCTCCGACCTCAGTCGTAGCAATTTCTTACTTGACACATCCCCAAAGGCAAGGGAATTAAAAGCAAAAATGAACTACTGGGACCTCATGAAGATAAAAAGCTTCTGCACAGCAAAGGAAACAACCAACAAAACTAAAAGGCAACCAACAGAATGGGAAAAGATATTTGCAAATGACATATCAGACAAAGGGCTAGTATCCAAAATCTATAAAGAGCTCACCAAACTCCACACCTGAAAAACAAATAACCCAGTGAAGAAATGGGCAGAAAACATGAATAGACACTTCTCTAAAGAAGACATCCAGATGGCCAACAGGCACATGAAAAGATGCTCAACGTCGCTCCTTATTAGGGAAATACAAATCCAAACCACACTCAGATATCACCTCACGCCAGTCAGAGTGGCCAAAATGAACAAATCAGGAGACCATAGATGCTGGAGAGGATGTGGAGAAACGGGAACCCTCTTGCACTGTTGGTGGGAATGCAAATTGGTGCAGCCACTCTGGAAAACAGTGTGGAGGTTCCTCAAAAAATTAAAAATAGACCTACCCTATGGCCCAGCAGTAGCACTGCTAGAAATTTACCCAAGGGATACAAGAGTACTGATGCATAGGGGCACTTGTACCCCAATGTTTATAGCAGCACTCTCAACAATAGCCAAATTATGGAAAGAGCCTCAATGTCCATCAACTGATGAATGGATAAAGAAATTGTGGTTTATATACACAATGGAGTACTACGTGGCAATGAGAAAGAACGAAATATGGCCCTTTGTAGCAACGTGGATGGAACTGGAGAGTGTGATGCTAAGTGAAGTAAGCCATACAGAGAAAGACAGATACCATATGGTTTCACTCTTATGTGGATCCTGAGAAACTTTACAGAAACCCATGGGGGACGGGAAGGAAAAAAAAAAAAAAAACAAGTGGTTAGAGTGGGAGAGAGCCAAAGCATAAGAGACTCCTAAAATCTGAGAACAAACTGGGGCGCCTGGGTGGCTCAGTCAGTTAAGCGTCCGACTTCAGCTCAGGTCATGATCTCGCGGTCCGTGAGTTCGAGCCCCGCGTCGGGCTCTGGGCTGATGGCTCAGAACCTGGAGCCTGCTTCCGATTCTGTGTCTCCCTCTCTCTCTGCCCCTCCCCCGTTCATGCTCTGTCTCTCTCTGTCTCAAAAATAAATAAAACCTTAAAAAAAAAAAAAAATCTGAGAACAAACAGGGTTGATGGGGGGTGGGGGGGGGGAGGGTGGGTAATGGGTATTGAGGAGGGCACCTTTTGGGATGAGCACTGAGTGTTGTACGGAATCCAATTTGACAATAAAAACCAATTTGATAATAAATTTCATCTATTGAAAAAAAATAAATAAATAAAAATTGTATGTAAGGGTATTCAAATTCAGCTTCTTTGCTCTCTTACCTCTTACCATATCTTGCTGGGACCCTGGTATTATACTTGTAAGCTTTTCATCCCTACTAGGGAATGTTAGGAACCACAAGGAACAAATATTTCTCCTTTGAAAATAGGAACATTTTAATATCTCTATACTGACTACACACACCATGAGTGTTGTCTACTTAGAATGTTCTTTGCTGCTTAATTTCTGTATATCATTGGCTTTAGCTCAGGCAGACAAAATTATTTTTAAGGCACTATACTGAACTGACATGATTTGTATCCAATAGCAAAAAAAAGGTTCTAGAAACCTTTTGAGAGCCTAAAATGTTACCATAGTTCCAATGGGACATGTTTGCCAGCTGAATGGATAAAGTCTGAAAATGCAAGGGGAATAGGTTATTTTTAATTGCAATATACATGATTTTTTTTGTTAGGTCTATTAGAGAGCCATAGGTAATGGCCAATTAAAAAATTAATTATTAACATAACTAATTATAGTAAATCTTGGATTGCAAAAGTAACTCGTTCTAAGTGTTCCACAAAACAAGGAAATATTTCTAATAAATTTTAACTTGATAAATGAGTAATATCTTACAATAGTAGTATGTGAAACAAAGTCACATGATCACAACTGAGACAATGGCGCGCGCTCTCTCTCTCTCTCTATGGCTGTGGAATTGTGGGTGACCATCTCCCATGGTCACATGCTTGATCTCAGGCTGTGGCAGAAATCGGTGGTTTCAGAACTCTGGAGGGTGCCCACAACTGGCACTAGTGTCTTGTTTGTCACTTCAAACTACCTATGTACGTACTTCACTTTTCCATACAAGAGTAAGCTAAGGAATGCTTTGTTTCATTTTACGTCAGACTGCCTTCAGATATAGACTCTTTCCTCTGCTGTCTTACTGCCAGTTTCATTAAATATGACAAGAATTTATCAATACTGTATTGTAGTATCTCTGCAAGCGTATATGATGGCCCCCATGCAGAAAAAGGTTGAAAAGAAAGGCAGTGAGGAGGAGATGATCATGGTGGATGTTAAGAAGGAAATCATTGAGCAGTACAAACAAGGCATGCAAGTGGCCGAAATTGCAAGATTTTATGGAAGTCTACATCTGCATCTCATCTGGAGAGGAGGAGAAAAAGGTAGAGGAATTCCTCACTTCAAATGAGATTAGGGAGAAGTGTAAAATGTGGAAACGGTGCAAAATTTTATAGAAATGTACCACCCAAATAAGGCTGTGGCAGTGTGAGTGATGAATCTATTTAATGGCAATGCAATGTCACATTTCCACAAAATCCTCAAAAGGAGGCAAAAGCAAGTGCCAGTGGATAGGTTCTTTGTTTAAGTTGCACAAAAAGAGGAAGATTCCATGGAGTCTATAGATAGCAGTGATTCCGTTAGTGATGGTGAAAGTTGTCCTACACAATAACACTCTTCTCTCGTCTCCCTCACACCAGCCACTAAAGTTTTCAAAGGTAAGTGCAGATTAATTTTTCTTTATATTTTGTATTTTCTTAATTTTATATTATATCGCAGTGTGGTAATGGAATAAGCTTAGGAATTCCCTGAGCCTGCACTGATGGGTTAACAAGGCATAAAGAATTAAAAAGCCATAGGATACTCACACCCAAATTTGGGTAAACAAGATTAGGTAAGTAAGTATAGAGAGGGTGGGCCAATGCCCCAATATAAAAGTATATGAGGTAAATAAGGTTGGTATTCAGGGAAGATACCACCCGCCCCCTCCCCCACCCCCCCAACTCCCCAACTTAGTATTATAGCAGAAAGCTGCTTTTGCAGAAGGACCAAATTAGGTAAACAGGTAAATAGGGCTATAGACCACTGCAGGGCAAAGCTGCCCAGAGCAGAGCTAATTAACAAAAGAAAGGTTCCTAGTTGACTCTGAGGTTACATGTTCCACCTTTCTTGTCCCCAGACAAGTTTAGGTAAACAGGTGGTGCCTGAGGTCTGCTGTAAACAACCTCCCTCTGGGCACCAGGATTTTTTGTTTTGTATTAACCCAAACCCCTAACCCTGCATATCTTCAAGATCCCCTTTCCCATGAGTCCATGAGTTAATGTTTACAGTTTCATTCTCTCTTTCTGCACGTTCATCACCATGTTTGTAAGCCTTCTGATCCTAATAAGAAAGGAGCAAGGACCCTTAATCAGGGGCTCTTGTCTTCTCCCGGACATTAGCCATCTTTTGCATTTTAATCCTGCATCTCGCTTTCTTGCTAGACAAGAAAGAACTCTAGGCCCAGAGTCTACGACATTACAGTATTGTAATCATTTTTATATGAATATTTTTGGGTTGTGGAACAAATCATCTGAGTTTCCATTATTTCTTATGGGGAAATTTGCTTTGACATATAAGTGCTTTGGATTACAAGCATGTTTCCAGAACAAATTATGCTCACAAACCAGTATTTTACTGTATTTACACAATTCATTAGTAATCTGAGACTCTGCTATGACAAATAATCATTAGCATAGTAGATAACAGGTTTACTCTTCGAAAGTACAGTAAAACAGCTATATTACAAACAAAATAATATAGATCATTATTAAATTCAGGTATATTAAAAGAAAATTTAATTACTCATATTATTAGGTGGCAATAGAAACATAGGCATGAATATAATGAGTGAATTAGCTGACAGTTCCCTGCTAATGTGAATCTCCATATAGTTGAGGCAATATCTAGTGCAATGGGATTATTTGCAAACATTACCTTAAGATAGATATATTGTAGGCCAAATGCCAGACAAGAGTGGCTCATTACAGCTCAGTGGTTTTCAACCATGGCTGCACCAGAGAATCACTTGGATAACTTAAGAAACACCCAATCCTCTATCCCCCCAAAATCCTACAATAAAAAAGCGAACACACACAAAAAGAACAAGACAAAAATATTGATGGTTACATCCCATTCTGAGCTAACTGTAACTAACAAGTTTGAGTAGAGCCTTGGTAACATTTTAAGTGCCCCAGGCAACTGTAATATGCAGCCGGATTTATAATCCACCGAACCATTCAAAAACAGAGTATTACTATCTAAAGAATGGGTTTATAAAAGAGATGATCTAAACACTGAGAAGCCAAAAGGAGTCTAAAGATCCCTAATGTGCCAGTATTCATAGAGTTCACGAGAATGTTCTAAGCCCAAAATGTGTCTTTAAGCTCTATACTGGCACAAAAATCCTTATATAAAGGTTTGGTGATCTGCACACAGGCCTCTAGCCTATCAGTACTTAATGACATCAACCATTAGATCTTTGTGCTAATTCCAGGCTTGTCAAGAAAACATATAATACCTAAATACTATTCAGAACAATTTTTCCCTAGTGGCATGTTTCCCAACAGGAAAAGAAGATGCCCATCTGAAAACAGGAGGAAGCAACAATCTCCACCATATATTGTTATTCTAATTTGTTCATTCATTTTGTCTGAGTTTATTATTATGAGTATTTTCTTAGTGTGCCCACTTATAGGTGCTTTGAACAAAATCAAATATTGTATTTGTAAAGCTGAGGAAATCATATTGACACGAAGGTATGATAACTTTCATGAGACCTTTAATCTAGCCAGCTAACCTTTCAGTTTAAAATCTCAATGCCATGATTAATATCACAACAGATACTAGCTTAAGTTGTAGGAATGGACACGTAGTTCTAAGGGTCTCTGGGGATAAAAGGTAGAAGGAAATAAACTGACTAGAAAATAATGTATCTTATTATAGAACCATTATTTTTTACTCATTATCAAATATGTATTTTTTTTAAAGGCTAGAATTAGGTGAGAACAGGAAGGTTTAAGAAAATAAAGTCTGCTTTTTAACAAGAAAAAAATACTTATGTGCTGTCACTAAAGGAATGACAGACTTCACCCCCACCCTTGAGAGACTTCCATATTTAAAGCCTGCTTGGGATTCTCTCTCTCTGTCCTTCCTAAACTCATGATCACGTGAGTGCACACATGCACTATCACTCTCAAAAAAAAAGTCTAATCTATTTATACTGAAGTCACATATTTTCAGATGGTTAAATATATCCAAAGTGGTCACCTCTTTGGCCTGAATCATGGAAAAAGAGAAAATTAGCAAGAAATAGATTTGTTTACACTTACTCGTATCCTAATATGTTTGGTTTTCACACACATATATTATTTTTAAAAAGATTAAACCAAGGTATACAACTAAGGAAAGAACCATATACTGCTTTAAAGACGATAACCACATCTTCAACTTCCTATCTAACATACAAATTTTTGGGAAACAAATTCATAAATGCTATGATGCCAATGTTGATAGAGAATTACGAGTAATAAACTACTAGAATTATTTAAAATCTGAGATACATATAAGCAATAAATAACTACTTACCTCAGACATAGGGGTTCCCCAGAAGTCATTCTGAAATAAAGTTTTTAAAGGTGTAGATGGATGCAGGTCTTTATTATCCAGTATTGCTGAAACATCATCAAAAACAAAACCACAAAAGAGGCTGTTCCAATAGCAGGCAGTAACCACACCTACTATTAAGGTTACTTCTTTGAGGTTAATATCAGCCATCTTTTCCACAAGCACTTGTGGATAAAATCTAGGAGGGAAAAATCATGAAAATAAAATAAGCATCATTTTTTTCAAGTAAGTAAAATTTTAGTAGAAGGATAAGTAAAATAGCGAATGCTAATTCTCCTTGAGAATATTTCAAAGCTCAGCTCAAATATCATCCACCTCTAAAAAGCATTAGCTGCTCACTCTTCAAATTTCTAACTTAAAATTAATTGCTGCTTCATGAATTTCAAACCTCTACTACAATCACACCACTTACTTAATCTCTGGATTTATATCTCTAGCTAACTAGATAGTGAATTCCTTATAAGTCGTCACAGGTCAGATTACTCAGGGAAACAGATATACATACAAAAAACTTAAAAAAAAAACTAGTATGGTCTACTCAAGGAGTAGTAAATAAATCTTAGTGGGAAGAACAGTAAATTTTTGTGGGAAAACAAATATTTGAAAAAACATTGAACATGGATTTTCTGAAATGTATCTTGAAACTTCTATTTTAGTACTTAATATACTAGAAGATCAACTATTACCTAAATCAGGTGTCCAAACTTGCAGCCCACAGCCTTGGTTTGGTTAAAACCTTTTAAACATATCTGTCTTAAATGTCTCTATAGGAATTCTAAGCCTAAGCTAGCTGTATACTAGCCATTTAAGTATCGTCTTGTCTTTAACCCTGACTTGTTTGATTGATTTATGTTATCTGGCCCATATAAGCTTAAAACCCAGTTCTAAATAGTGTTTCTTTTTCTTTTTACCACAAATGGTTTTAATATAGGGAATGGGCTTCACACATGAAAATTCATAATTAAGTCATTGTTTTAGAGAGGATTCAGTGAGGGGTACCTGGGTGGCTCAGTCGGTTAAGCATCCAGCTCTTGATTTCAGCTCAAGTCACGTATCTCATGGATGCAAAGGATGGAGCCCCGTGTCTGGCTCTGCACTGACAGCACAGAGCTTGCTTGCAATTCTCTCCCACCCCCTCTGCCCCTTCTCATTGGTGCTCTCTCAAAATAATTTTTTTTTTTTTTTTTAAATAAAGGATTCAGTGAGAGAATGGTTTAGAGTAAAAGGCACTATAATAACTGGATGATACTGAAGAATCAGCCCTATAATTAAAATAAGGGTACTCTTGAAAAACAAGCTGATGATCTACTTTTTTAGCTTGAGTAGTATCATTAGGATCATTTTAGGCTCATCACTTGTGGAAGATAGAACTATGCCCCCCTCCCAAACTGTCCACATCCAAATCCCCTGATCCTGTGAATATGTTACCTTACATGGCAAAAGAGACTTTACAAGTTGTGATTACATGGAGGGTTTTGCGATGAAGAGATTATATCCTTAATTATCTGGTGGGCCAATTCAATGACACGAAACCTTACAAAAGGCAGGCAGAAGAGTAAGAAAAGCAGAGATGAGAGTGATGTGACAGCAGGCTAGGGCCATAAGGCAAGGAATGATGGCAGCCTCTAGAAGGTGGAAAGGCAAAAAAACCACTTTCTTCATTAGATTCTAAAGGGACCACAGCCCTATTGACATTTCAATTTTAGTCTAGTGAAACCCATTTTGCATGTCCATAGTTATAAAATAAATTTGTTGGGGCGCCTGTGTGGCTCAGTCCATTATGCGTCTGACTTCAGCTTAGGTCATAATCTCCCGGTTTATGAGTTTGAGTAGTGCATCGTACTCTGTGCTGACAGCTTGGAGCCTGCTTGGGATTCAGTGTCTCCCACTTTCTGACCCTCCCCTGCTCATGCTCTCTCTTCTCAAGAATAAATAAACAGTAAAAAAATAAATAAATAGAATTTTTGTTACTTTAAGCCAGCATGTTTGTGATAATTTGTTATAGCAGCAAGAAGAAAAAATACATCACTCACAGAGCCGGAAGATCTAAGGCCTGATATACATCTGGCCTAGATGTAGAGAGGAAGAATACAGTAGGGAGGGCAGAGAGAGATTTAAAATCAGACGTAAGTTTATATAAAGATACACACACAAGCCTATTAAAGTGCCTTTAGAATTGGATAGGAAAACCTTAGAATATGTTACACTTAAAGAAATGCAAAATCCAATGCTACCAATCACCAAAAGAAATTAGCTGTACCTTTTGAAGGATAGTTTTAACTAAAAGAAAAATTATCTAAGGGTTTATCTTGAGTCCACAAGTGATTTATCATCTCTAAAGAGTAAGACCTTATACCTTATTATCATAGAAAAAGCTGATAGCACTTGTTTAAAGATTGGAGACTGACCAGGCATTATTTGCCTCACTCATTCTCAACTACACACTAAAATGACAAAGTATTAAAAGAGAAAAGAAAGGGGGGTATAAATTCCCAAGGATAAACACCACTGGAGGGGCAATCATAGCAAGTTTTGGAAGCTGGAAAAACAAAATTTAGCAAGTGACCTAACAGAGCTCAGGAAAGTGAATCTAAAGCTTAAGGTGGAAAACTTAAAAAGTTTTTTGCATCCCTGCCAGCATCAATCTCAAAACTGGTGACAAGATCTCAAGAAATAGGTTGGAACATATGGATTTGTTAGAATTTAGACCCCTTTCCCATTGGGTACAGGCAAGTGACCTCTTCTATAGCAGAGGAGAAGATCAGAGACTTCCTCTCCGAAATAGGTGAAATACAAGGTGTCTGACACAGAAGACACAAGTCAGAAGAAAGGCAGCAAACTGAAAATGAGGGTTAACCAGAAGTCTGTCTATATACATTTTGAGACACTCCAGCTCTTTTTTACAAACTGGTATAGAATCTTATAAAATATTACAACTCTGGAAACAAACAAAAAGGACTCTAAAAGTTTCCACAAAGAAAACAGGTTCCATACCAAAGATTATGAATCCAAACAAATCTTTTTTTTTTTCTTTCACTAATACTGGAAGCTAGATGCAGAAGAAAAAGGGAGTAATGCTTCAAGTTTCTGAGGGATAATAATTTCCAACCTAAAATTCTATGTTAATAAACACAAATTACCCAACTAAGAAACTAGAATAAAAATATTTTAAGACATTCAAGGTCTTAAAAACATTACCTCTGTCTCCTCTTTTCAGGAAACTAATAGAAGATGTATACCAGTAAAATTAGGGAGTATACTAAGAAACAGAGAGAGGGAAATCAGGAGACGGGATCCAATGCAAGATAGCAACAAAAGAAATACCCAGAAGAAAACAAAAACTAAACAAAACAAAGCAAAAAAAGAAATACCCAGAATGACAACCATGCAAGCAAGTCAACTAACCACTTCATACTAGAATAGGTCAGAAAGTTCTTGAACAACACTCCCAAGAAGATATAAACAGAGCACCGAATGGGTGAGAACCATGTTACTCTTACAGTGTGTGTGTGTGTGTGTGTGTGTGTGTGTGTGTGTGTAATTGAAATTTAGGAAAACAAAACAACTCAGAACATCCACCATGGGATAGATGAAAATCAGGTCTTGTGTATCAGTCAGAAACCTCTCTCCCATAAATAATGTCAGGTTCCTGACCTGGTGACACTTGGAGTTCTTACCCCAAACTGCTGTTAAACTATTTGGTTAAACATTCTCACCACAGGAAAAATTAAAATAAATAGAGGAAATAGGAGTAAATTAAACCTGTGGTTTTACTACTTCACAGTTATATTTGGGAATTAACATGTATTTGATTATTAGAGTACTTATATTGTTCAGAAGAATCTTATACACTGTAGACTCTTGATATATTAGCTTCAAAAAGAATTTAAAATGCAATTTTATATGACACAATGATATGTAAAATATACATAATATTAAATTATTGGCCATGCAGTTTGTGGATTTAGGCTTTTTAGCTGAAAAGTATACTAATTTAGCCAAGTTTGCAAATATATTGGAATTTTTGTAAGGACTTGGGAGTTGCTATAGTTTTAAGTTTAATTTATTAGGTGTATACAAATTGTTTTAAGTATTGAGAAAATTTTGCTTTTTAAGTCAGGTGTCTTGAGTCCTTGAATAAAAATTAGGCTCAGTTGGTTAAGCATCCGACTTTGGCTCAGGTCATGATCTCACGGGTTCCTGAGTTTGAGCCTCCTATCTGGCTCTCTGCTCTCAGCACAGAGCCTGCTTCAAATTCTGTCTCCCCCTCTCTCTCTGCCCCTCCCATGCTCATGCTCTCTCTCAAAAATAAACATTAAAAAAATAATAAAAATACATTAAAATTATAAATGCAATTTTAAATTAAGGCAATTTAACCAAGTTTTAAATGTAGCTTATGCATTTAGTCCTTTCAATTTGAGTTATATAAAAAAGGGGGTGGGGGGGGCGTGTAAGTTTACAAACATAATAAGACTTTTAGGTTGAATTTAAAGGTTTACAAAACATAAGGTTATAAAATGTTACTTTTAAAAACTTGGACAGTTCCCAGGATTTCTAAATATAGTTAGGTAATTAAGAGTTATACAATCACATTAAGTTGCAAACAGTTCCATTCAGTAATTGACGTGCTCAATGCCAACATAATAATCAAAACCCTCAACTTGATTTAACTTTAGGGATTGTCTTCTGCTCCAAGCTCAAGCTCACTGCAAATGAGAAGCCTTGTGACATGGAGAGGGGGTTCAATGCTTCTCTTTCTTTACCTAGAGATAATAGTACCTTACATGCTTGTTAAACATAAAGAAAGGAAAGCAAAAATGCTTACTTGACCATTATATCAAAGATGAGATTCTCATAGGTGTTTGTTACCATGTACCCCTTTTTCTAAAAATCCAGTAGTACAACTGTGGAAAAAATAAACCTACAGGAAAATTTTATATGAATTTGTGACTATTTAACCTGGAAAGTAGAGTTCTCTCAGTTCAATAATTTCATGATCTTCTTCAATAAGAATAATCTATATTTTATGACTATTTTAAAGTGTATAAAACTTTGGCCTGCAAAGTTTATGAAGTATTTACTCTGACTCTTCCTAATCTTTCCAGTCTCATGTCAAGAGACAAGCGTCAGCTTGCTGCACACTGAGTCTTCTCTACTAGAACAGACTAAATGAAATATTTTATACACAGTGGATACTAAAGTTCTCATGGTTATGCTTTATTATAGATGCTGGAAAATAACCTACCATTCGTTTTCTTTTTTTTTTTTTTTTTTTTTTAAATTTTTTTTTTTTTTTTTTTCAACGTTTATTTATTTTTGGGACAGAGAGAGACAGAGCATGAACGGGGGAGGGACAGAGAGAGAGGGAGACACAGAATCGGAAACAGGCTCCAGGCTCTGAGCCATCAGCCCGAGCCTGACGCGGGGCTCGAACTCACGGACCGTGAGATCGTGACCTGGCTGAAGTCGGACGCTTAACCGACTGCGCCACCCAGGCGCCCCTACCATTCGTTTTCTTGATAAAGCAGCAAAAAAGGGAATGGAAATAACATCTGAACAAAATTAGTTGACTGATACAGGGAACAGAGGTAGCAATTACAAAAGGGAAAGTCTTTTTTGTGAAATGATTTTGATTAAATAAAACTGCTCATAAAACCAGAGAGAAGACAGAAGGCAGGTCCAGGCAAGTATTCCTGTAGCAGGGACATTTATAAAATTATCACATCTCTTGGTATCACTCTTCTCTTGGTAAAAACTGACTGATGCAGAAAATATGATAAAAAAAATAACAGTTTTAGTGATTTTCCTCAAAATTAGAGTGACTGAAGTAGAACTTGAGTTAAATTTGATTCACAGCTACGTACATACTATAATGCATAAGGACCTAGACCATAGCAAACTTGTTTCCTGTTGTATCGCCCTTGTCTAGCTGTTGGGGAAGGTCATTGAAAAGATGTGACTGACAGGGGGGCCTGAGTGGGCCAGTTGGTTAAACCTCCGATTTTTGATTTTGGCTCAGGTCATGTTTGTGGGATTGAGCCCCGCATAGGGCTCTGTGCTGACAGCACAGAGTCAGCTCGGGATTCTCTTTTTCTCCCCCTCTGCCTTTTCCCCACCTGCACGCCAAAATAAACTTAAAAAAAACAAAAAACAAATGTGACTGCCAGCTGATCTATAAATTGGGCCCAAGTGATCTGTCCCCTCCAGTTGGAATGTGGGTTGTTTGCTTTTCATGCAAGCTTTGCTATCCCAAAGGCTACTGCAAGGACATAGCCTTGAGATAATGATATGGTGTTGAGAACACCTGCACAATATACTTGACTGAACCCAATTAAGGCCTCTCTATATAAACTTTTCAGATTGGGTGAGTGCAGGGGTTCATTAGTCTTTCCACTATGCAAGACAAGCCTCATAGGTAAGTACCCTTTACTTAGTGAAGCTGCCACCTTCCAACCTGGAATGGCCTTCCCCTTTGTCTCTCTGCCCTCCATGTTCAGAAGCCAGTTTCGGATTACACCTGGAAAGCTCCTAAGGAGGTTATAAGTCAATGCTAGGACAGTGTACAAGCTCAAAAATACTGTTAGAGTAAAAAAAAATGAAATTTAAGCAAGATTTTGCATTTTGTCAGGACTGTAATTGAGATCTGGGTAACAGTCTTGGATTCATTAACTATTAGGAAATTACTTAGGTTCTCTGAATTTATTTTCACTTCTGAAAAGTGAAAATAAAATTTACCATTAGACCAGGTACCTTGAGATGCTGGCAATATAAATGTGAACAAGAGGATGAGGGGAACTAAGGGTAGTAAAGATGAAAACAGACAAACGAAACTAGTAAATGAATATACAGAATAGTGATAATGAATGAAAAACAAGAAAAAAAACAAGGTGCTACAGAAAAATCAGATTCCACGAAAATAAATATGCAGTTTTAAGCACATGATTAGATCTCATCTCTTCCTTGCTAAATTATGAATTAAAAACTGAACATGAAAAACGTAATTCAAATTCTTGAGTAAACAAAGTTACATCATTAGAATGTGATATTTACTACAGACAGCAAGACTGAAGAAGAAGCACTCCACAGATACTGGTCCCAGCATGCCTGAGGAGGTAGTATGGCAGTCAAGAGAATGTTCTCCAGCCAGAAAGATCCATGCCCAATATCACACTATTTAAGCACAGTACTTAACTTCTCCAAGCTTAAGTTTTTTAACTTAGTTGGAAAATGAGGACAATATAGGCACCTACTCCACTGGACTGTGATGAAGAGTAAGTGAGATAGTGTGACAAAGTTATAGTGTTGGCATTTGTATAGTTATGGCATTTCCATAAAATATATAGATTAATGGAACAAGACAGCCCAGAAATGAACAAAGGACCAAAAATACGTAAGGAAGAAAGAGTCTAATAACTGGTGTTGGGAAAACTGGAGAGCCACATGTGAAAGAATGAAAGTGCATAATCTTACAGTACTCACAAAAATCAATACAAAATGGATTAAAGACTTGAATGTAAGACCCGAAACTATAAAACTCCTAGAAGTAAACATAAAGGTAAGCTCCTCGACACTGACCTTGACAATGATTTTTTTTTTTTTTTGGATTTGAAACCAAAAGCAAAAAGGAAAAATAAACAAGTGGGACAACATTAAACTAAAAAGCTTCTGCACACCAAACTATTAACAAAATGAAAAGGCAACTTATGGAATGGGAGAAAATACCTGCAAATCATACATCTGATAAAGGATTAGTATCTGAAATATGTAAGGAACTTAAACAGCTCAACAGCAAAAAAAACAAAAGAATCTGATTTAAAAACAGGCATAGGCACCTGGGTGGCTCAGTCAGTTAAGAGTCCAACTCTTGATTCCAGCTCAGGTCTTGACCTCACAGGTGCGTGAGTTTGAGCCCAGAGTTTCTTTTTTTTTTCTTTTTTTTTTTTTTGTCAGGGCAGAGCCTGCTTGGGATTCTCTGTCTTCTTCTCTTTGCCCCTCTCCCATTCTTTCTATCAAAAATAAACATTTAAACAAACGAAAAAACAAAAGAACTTCTTCCAAAGACTTACAAATGGCCAACAGGTACATGAAAAGGTGCTCAATATCACTACAGCAGGAAAATGCAAATCAAAACCCTGAGACACCACCGCACACCTGTCAGTTTACTGTCATCATGAAGACAAAAGATAACAACTGTGGTCAAGGATGTGGAGAAGAGAGAACCCTCGCACACTGTTGGTGGGAATGTAAACCAGTGCAGCCTCTATGGAAAACAGCCAGGAGGTCACTCACGATTTAAAACAGAACTACCATATTATCAAGCAATTACACTTCTGGATATACATCCGAAGCAAATGAAACCACTATCTAGATGAGATATCCATTGCAGATACCCTCCATATCCATTGCAGAATTATTTACAATAGCCAAGACGTGGAAATACCTTAAGTGACCACTGGCAGATGAATCAAGAAAATGTGGTATATACATACAATGAAACATTACTCAGCCATGAAAAGAATGAAATCTTGCAATTTGGGACAACATGGAAGGACCCTGGGAGCATTATGCTAAGTGAAATAAGTCAGACGGAAAAAGACAAATACCGTATGATCTAACATGTGCAATCTAAAACAACAGCAACAACAACAACAACAAAAACCAAAACAACCAAAAAACAAAAACGAACTCATTGAAACAAAGAACAGACTAGTCAAAAGGTAAAACTTAGAGTTACAAGGTACGCAGGTTCTGGGGATGTAATGTAAGCATGTGAAAAAGATAATGAACTTTATGTGGCATATAATCTCCGTAAAGGATACAACAAAATCATCATTCCTACATTTTAAAGACATTCATCAGATTTGTATCTTACGAAATCGGTATGTTTTTATTTTTTACTGAGCTATTTTACCCAAACACGTGGTTTGGAAAAAAATCTGTATATTTTCAGAAGGAAAATATATCAATTACAATTAAGAAAAAGTCCTAAAAAGAAGATAACTGTAAGAGGCAATGGTCCAAACAGTTGAAAATGTCATTTCAAGTTTAAGGCTTTTTCAGAAAGTTACCTACTAGTATATTTCAGAATGGCTGAGCGCAGCAGGATGGGGAAACTTTGTCCAAAAGAACTGTAAACACCTGAGAACACTTTCATATAAGGGCATCTTCGGTAACCAAGCAAGTGACAGTTTCCGGGCTGGTGAATACTGAGGCCCTTCTCTCTCCACCCCAGCAGTAGCCTGGACAAATTCTGAACTCCCCTCTCTGGAGCCTTCACTCTATGCCAGTACCTCAACCTTCAGGTCCTCCGATCCACGAAGGCTACGGTGCTACAGGTAAGGCGGACAGAAAAGAATGTGTCCTTTTCTCGATTCTTTACTCACCCCGAAATCACGATCTTGGCGGCGCGGCCCCACTCCACTATACTGAATGGATTCTGAGAGCAAAGAAAACTAAAACTTTTTCTTCTTACAGAGGGCACCACCCGGGGAACGTTTGCAAACCCCTAAGGAGAAGGGTGCTTCCCACCTCTTCAGACCTGGAGCGAGTCCTTCCGCCCCAAAGCACGAGCTTCGTTAAGCCGGGACCGCTCCCCTCAACTCCTCCCCCGCCGCTGACCCGTAGCCCGACCTCACCTGGGAGCAGTTCCACCAGGAGACGGCTTAGGGAAATCTCAGGAAAAGCGGCCCAGCGAGTGACGCCACCGAAGGCACAGTCATGGTCTATCTAATTCTGGTCACCGGCGCACACGCGCCTCAGCCACTGCGCCTCCCGCCTCCGGGTCGTTCCCCCACCACCCCAGCACCGTCGCAGCCTCCCGCATTGCACGCCGGGAACGGCCTACCTCCACATCTCAGAGACTTCATTTCCCAGCATGCACAAATATTGCACGCAGAACTGCACTCTGGGATTTGGAGTCCTCATCCCTCACCTTCTCCCAGTCTTTAACAGAGAGTACAAGGGACCTTGCAGGAGAATCTAAACGCAAAGCATCACCCAAGGTCGTGAAATGTAGGCTCCCCTCGCATCCGGGGCCTTGTTCCGTCTTTAGCTGGGTGGGGAATGGTGTCGCCTAGCAGCCGCTGCCGCTCTTGATTGCACTGGACCAGTTGGCGGGATCCAGAGACCCGGTGGAAGCGCGCTGTGGAGCGGTCGGGCGTAGCGGCGGGACCAAGCTTGGTCCGTGCGGCAGATGAGGGGACGCTGCTGGTTGCCATCCTTGGTTAGGTGGGTGGATTTTGGTGAGAGGGAGCAGCCAGTTTCTTTCCAAGCAGGTTCTTTAAGCCTCAGGGCCCGTATGTAACAGCCTAGCTTCCCTGCTCCGTAGTCTTTGGTTGGCGACCCATTTGTCTTCTAGCTTCGGCCCTGGTTTCCTCGGCCTACCTGCGCCCATTTCAGCCGTTTCCGCACCCTTTTTACCCCCAGTTCCTGCTTCTCCGGATCAGGATTCATTTTCAGCCTTCCAGGCAGCCCCGCGCTTGGCACCATTAGATATTCGAGCGCCTCTAGTGGTAAGGGGGGGCGTAGAGGAGGAGACGCAGAACCTTAGTTCTTATCTAGATGAGTCTTAGGAAGGGAACTTGTAGTTTATTCAGCTGGTGCAGCATCTGCTGGTTTGTGCCAGCTGTAATTTTGATCAAGGCTATATATATCTGTATATATGTATATCCGTCATACAATTAAGGAGCCATTGCTCTTTGCTAACATCTTAGAGTTATAATGATGTAATCTACAAAAACAGTAATGTTGTTTACATTGAAAATGCTAATACCCACCTGTTTTGTTACAGAAGGTAAAGCGCAGTGAAAGATTTCACGATGCCACCTAATATAAACTGGAAAGAAATAATAAAAGTTGACCCAGATGACCTGCCTCGTCAAGAAGAATTGGCAGATAATTTACTGGTTTCCTTATCCAAGG
Organism: Panthera onca; assembly: GCF_046562875.1. Classification (NCBI taxonomy): domain Eukaryota; kingdom Metazoa; phylum Chordata; class Mammalia; order Carnivora; family Felidae; genus Panthera; species Panthera onca. The sequence continues at coordinate 109,957,222 of NC_138345.1, read as the reverse complement.
TGCTTAACTGATAAACAATACATAGTTGTGTGTGTACATACACGCACAACTATGATTAAGTTGTCCACGAAATCAATGAATGTCACAAATGGAAGAGTTCTCATATTTTGCCTAAGGGTTATAAAATATAAAATAGTTGCTTTCTCTTTACTTAGGTGGAAATAAGTGAGCTAAAACATGCAAGTCAAGAAAATGTGATACACCTTTTCAGAATTACTCAATCACTAATGAAGGTTTGTATGCTGTGGGTTTTAACAATGGTTTTGACTATTAGAGGACGTTTAAGGAACTGTTCTTAAATAAGTTAATCTTTATGAAAGCACCAAGATCACTGAAAATGAGATTGCTTCAAATGTGGATTGAGGATTTTAGTGTGAAAAACATTGCTAGTTTCTGCTCTAAAGTTCCTAGAAGAATGTATAAGGGAAACAGGATGGGGGTGTTTAAAAATAACATACGGAGGTCCTTTGTTAATTATGTTAACATAATTCTGAAGTCAGAATGAAAACTATGAATGACTTCTGTAGGGATTTGTTAGGAGGGGGAGAGATTTTGGTGTGAGAGGCCTCATAAAGGGCAAAGACCGATGAGTATACTGCAGGTAGAAATCACCCTAAATAAAAACTGGGACTAGAAAATGTGCTTATTCTTTACATTTGAGGAGACAGGTGCAGAAAGTTAATAGTAAATTGTAGCGAAAATAAATGTTGGGTATAGTTTACAGTAGTCTAAGTGTATTTTATGCTATTGCCTATGAGGAGCTGTTAGGATTTTTGAGCCACAATTGATTGATTCAAAAGTATTCCTTAGGAAGGCTAAACTAGGTATGTTAAAAGGACAGAATGAAGGGAGTTGAAGTTGTTTAGACAGAACGTTGTGAAGGAGGTTAAACATAAGATTCTGGACTAGAATAATGACAATTGGAATAGGAAAAGATAGTAGAAAACATTACGGAAAAATTAGAACATTAGAAAAGTTACATTACCACGTATGAGATTGAGGAGAAAAAGAGGAATCAAAGATATTTTGAAGCTGTCATATCCTTAAATAAGAAAGTCATCTATTCAACAGACATTTACTGAAAATCTCCATATCCCAGGTACTGAAGGCATTAAATACTAGGAAAGCAAATGAAACAAAGTCCTTGTTTTCAGTGCTTTTGTAAAGGCATATTGAAATAACTTTTCTTTTTAAATGTTTAGATGAAAGCTCAAGAAGTAGAACTAGCTTTGGAGGAAGTTGAAAAAGCTGGAGAAGAACAAGCAAAATTCGGTAATGCCCTGGAAGAAGTTTATCATAGTGTCCAATAGGGGACTCCATTTAACATATTCTATAAAATGTGTGTATTCCCAACTTACTTTGAAAGACATGTGTAGAACTCCTGTTTTATGGATGAGGTATAGAAGTTACTTTCTCTTATGTACCTTATTACAATCATGATGGAGTCTTTAAAAATAATTTTATTACTTTATTGAAATTTATGTAAAAGTTTGTTTTGAGATAAATCTGACCAATTGAAACTTTTTTTTTAATAGAAAATCAATTAAAAACTAAAGTAATGAAACTGGAAAATGAACTGGAGGTATGTCCTTTTGTATTTCCCTAGGGTGTAATTGTTAATTTCATTACTTTGAATTAATACTTTTACAATTTTCTGTTGTCTGGAAAATCACAAGAGTGATATTGTGTTCATAATTAATTGTTCAACATATATTATATATTTATTACATACCTTAAATTCTAAGAATTGAGCATTCAGTTGTGAACAAAATAAAAACATTAAATAACCTGAAGTTTACAGACTAGAGGGTTATACAGAAGATTACTAATAACTGAGCTGGCATGGAGGCATATGGGAATTTGAGGAATAGTGACAGAAGGATATGGCAGAAGAAGTAGCTTTTGAGAAAGCTAAGAGCCAAAATATGAATGTAGTGTTAAGGAACCAAGACATTGAAATTCCTGAGAATGTGGGAAGGAATGTGCTACAAAAATTAGCCTTTAAAAGGGAGAAAAGACCTTTTTAATAGGAAGAATGGATGTGTATAGAAGCTTTTATGTTTGTAGGTTTAGTACCTGGAAGTGGAGAGATTGGAGGGATTGCTAAAAATAAGAGGGGAAGATATATGGTCAAATTTTAAGGAAGATTAAGCTTCAAAAATAATGGAGAATGAAGTGGAGATTAGGAGATATAGAGTCAGATGATTTGAGTTCAAATCCTGATTCTTTTACTTATTAACTGTGAACTGGGAGGAGTTATTTTTTATCCCCTACTGTATATCCATCTCCTAGAAGAATATCAGCCACTCTCAGTTAATACTTACTAAATTAATTCTGAAGTTGGATTCATTCTGTTGGTGTTTAGCCAGGTACCTGCTGTGGAATGGAAGGATAGGGCTGTGGGAGTGGGAGATACTAGTAAGAAAGTGGTTGATGTGATGATTATGAAATCTCAGCTGATGGGTAAAGAAATCAAGATTTGATTGGTGGGAGAGGTTAGAGAGGAGTCCAGGGATTAGAGGGTCCTGTGAGGTCAGAGGGCAGGCATACTAGGAATCATGAGAGAATGTTTCTGCTGGCACAATGTTCTGGTGTGGGCATGAAAGTGGGAGGCTATAGTGAATTCAAGAAGCATGTAAAAAAAAAAAAAAAAAAGAGTGAGAGAGAGACCAGAATGAGAGTTATATGGATGTGGAAACTGCTTAGTGGGGCTTTTTGTGGAAGACTAGGAGCCATGTGCCAAAAATTCTCAATGAATTTTGAGAGGGAACAGTTGGGAAGTTAGTAGTTTGCTACTACCCTGAGTAGGTAGGGATTAGATAACTGGATATCATGTGGAATTCAAAGCAGCTGGAATTTTCACAAAATGGTGGAGGAAGGATAGCTTGGAAGTTGCAGGTTGAGGTAAATCAACACCATGTCTTGACCCTAAGGTCTATGGGATGTGAAAGAATGAGCATCTCCCAATTAAAAGACTTCCAAAGGAATTAGTATATTAAAGGAACCAAATTGGACCTAAGGCAGGGAGATGGAGAGTATGATTCAGTAAAAGGGCTGGGGGTATAAAAAATTTATCTTGATTTTTGAGAGCACAATGGAAGGTTTTCTGAAGGAGGAAAAAAGTGAGAAAAGTATTATATAGGATTAAGACAACTGTATTGTAAAGAGATGAATGTGAGACAGGTAGATGACAAAAGGATGTTTTGGACTATGAGTCCAAATAACAGGAACATGAAGTGAAATGGATTTAATTTGCCATAAGATTTTTTTTTTTTTTTTAAAGTAAACTACCCCTAATGTGAGGCTCAAACTCATGACCATGAGATCAAGAGTTGAATGCCCTACTTACTAAGCCAGCCAGGTGCCCAATCTGGCACAAGATTTTAAAGATGACCTTAGTCTAGGCCAATCTAGTACAGTAACACTAATCACTTGTGGTTATTTGCAAATGGCTATTTAAACTTAAATTCATTACAATTAAAATTAAAAATTCAGTTCTGTAGTTGCAGTAGCCACATTTCAAGTGCTCAAAGCCACATGTAGGTAGTGGCTGTAGTACTCTACTGTGCAGAGAACATTTCCATTATCCTAGAAAGTCCTGTTAGACAGCAATGGTCTAAAGAGAGTCTTAGGGAAAGGGCAGGTTAAGAGCAACAGAGGTCAGCGACTGGGTGGAGGCCCTGGTGAGTTGTAGCCTGGTTTCAGAGTTCTGATGCTCAGGAGAAGCCTTCATAGCTCATTGCCTGTGTTCTCTGCCTGTGTGGTTTAGTCTGGGGTCTGTGGCTCAGTGGTTATAATAGAGCCTGAATGATTGACAGTCCATTTGTAGCTGTGGGTGGCTCAGAAAAAGTTTAAGGGCTTGCCAGTCTGCAAACTAAAGCTCAAATTAACAGTTTTAAAAACAGGTTCTTAAGCTAACATGATTTTAAACATCTGGTGCTGATTATAATACAAATTTAAAGTCAGTTTGTTGTTGATTCTCCAATTATAATGAGATTGATTTATAGTTTTGGTTTAATTTAAGATGGCTCAGCAATCTGCAGGTGGTCGTGACACTCGGTTTTTACGTGATGAAATTCGCCAACTTGAAAAGCAATTGGAACAAAAAGATAGAGAATTGGAGGACATGGAAAAGGAGTTGGAGAAAGAGAAGAAAGTTAATGAACAAGTAAGGAACATTTTTTCAATGAATCTTAACCATTTAAGTTACGTAAAAACACCTGATTATGCATTTTATAGTGGTAAGTATCAGTATGTTTTATGTGAGAATTGATGTACTGTATACTTATCTCTACGGTTTTACATCACTGTTCATGTTGTCATCACATCTTTAAATCAAATTCCTTGTCTTCAAGAGTACCTCAACTTTATGCAATAAATAGCTATCCATAAAAAAGTAAAGGTTCTTAAGTTGTGTTAATGCCAACATTTTGTAAATCAATGCATATTTTAAATCATAATATTTCATCATTTATACAAATATAGTCATTACCTTTTAGGTTATTCCTTGTTATTTATAAGATAATTCATGCAGTGTACACTTAAATTTAGTTTGAGGGCAAAATTTTTGGCAGATGAATTTGTAAATTCCTGTCGGAAAACAACATGTTTCCTAATTTGCCTCACCTGTCAGTCAACTTATACAAAATCTGCTGCCCAAGTGTGGTAACTGTCCCATCCCAGATTCTCAGAAGCTTTCTCTACCTTTGTGTCCTTTAAGTGAATGGTGTATTACATCCTGAGAATCTTATTTTGTCCATTGTTCTCTTAGAAATAGAAGGTGGTAAATTAAAAAAAAATTTTTTTAACGTTTTTTATTTATTTTTGAGAGAGGGAGAGACAGAGCATGAACAGGGGAGGGTCAGAGAGAGGGAGACACAGAATCTGAAACAGGCTCCAGGCTCTGAGCTGTCAGCACAGAGCCCGACACGGGGCTCGAACTCACGGACCACGAGATCATGACCTGAGCCGAAGTCGGCCGCTCAACCGACTGAGCCACCCAGGCGCCCCGAAGGTGGTAAATTTTAAATAAACAACAATGATTATAAGGTGATGTTGCTATTTAAAAGAATCTGTTATAAATTTATTTGTAAGGAAAAACATCCCTATTCTTGCTGTATCCATTTTCTTATATAATTTAGAAGATTCATATAAGAGTGAGCTATTTATACACTTGTTGTAGTGGAAAAAGTATGGATTAATGGCGCCTAAAGATTAGAAATAAGTTCTTAGAGGATTGTCTGTTTAGTTGACTCAGTAAAACGTAATAGACCTATGGCTTTCTTAATAATCATAAAGGATTTGGGGGCACCTGGGTGACTCAGTCGGTTAAGCATCCAACTTTGGCTCAGGTCATGATCTCACAGTTCGTGGGTTTGAGCCGCGCATCCAGCTCTGTGCTGACAGCTCAGAACCTGGAGCCTGCTTCAGATTCTGTGTCTCCCCATTCTCTCTCTGCCCCTCCCCCACTCATGCTTTGTCTCTGTCTTTGTGTCTCAAAAATAAGTGTTAAAAAAAATAATCATAAGGGATTTAACCTATGATCTACAGTAATGGAATTGCTTGTTGGGATGTTTGTCGTTTTCTAGACCATTGTTCTTCTGTCTAGCCCATGTATTAGTCAACTTTTTTGCCATTCATACCACATACCCTTAGTGAATCACAACTACCTTGTCCATTCTTCTTAGACTACTATCTTTATTCATAGGTACATACACAGAGAGCTTGAATACATAGGCTGTATACCATTCTAGTTGCTAGATTCTTTGAGATGGAATATGAGTATGAGTTGTTGGCAATTTCTTCTTTGCCCTTAACCAGTCATTCAGTTATTATTGAGTATTCACAGCTTGCCAGAGACAGTTAGGGCAATAATATTATGCTTCTTGATATTCATTGTCAATAACAAATGTAACATGGATGATACTCTGGGGTGGGATATCTAAATCAATCTTGAGGTTCAGGAAGTGATTTGTAAACTAAGACTGAAGTAGGAGTTAGTCTGGCAAGGGAATGGGATGGCCTTGGTGGTTAAAGAAATGGCATTCTGGGCTGAAGATACAGCATTTGCTAAGATCTAGAGGGAAGAGATGGCATGGTGAATTCAGGGAACTACAGTTACTCATTCTGGCTGAAATATAAGTAAAATAGCTAGTATAGAATCCTTACTAATTGCCAGTTACCTTATATGCACTCATTTGTTATTCATTTCAGACTTATCATATAAGATAGGTAACATTTCCCCATGCTATAGATGAGGAAACTGAGGCACAGAAAGATTAAGTAATTGTCCATGATTACAGAAATAATAAGTTGTAAGACCAGGATTTAAATCCAAACTTACTCAGTGAGTCTGTGTTCTAAACCACTATACTATCCTGCCTTCCTAGTTCAAACATTTGTGATCCTCTGGAGAGATCAGCACAGGTCAGTTTCTAAGGAATTTGCTCCTTTTCCTAAAAGGAACCAATGAAGAATTTTGAATCCAAGAATATCATGATGAGATCTGTATTTTTGAAATTTATTCAGCTTTAGAGAGAGTGGATTGAAGGGGATTAGGAATAGTAAGGAGACAGGTGTGGTAATTCAGGCAGGTGCCAATGATGGACTAATTAAAGTCATAACTCAAGGGATTAAGGGCTGGAGACACTTAGTTTAGAGAGGTAGGTGTAATTGGATGTAGTGAATGATTGATTGTCAGACAAGAGGGAGGAAAGGAGAGGGGCCCCACTAAGGAGGGATGCAGGAGGGGTTTAGAAGGTGTGCAATTAGTTTTCACTTTTATACATGTTGAGTCCAAGGTCCCAGTGGGCATATTCACAAAAGAGATCTATGGATTTGGAATTCATGAAAGAAAGTGTGGATGATGATTTGTGAGTTATCGACATAGATATTGAAACCATAGAAATGACTGTAAGGCGATCTCTGAGAAATGTCTAATGAATAGGAAGAGGTGCTTCAAGGAACAACACTTTAGAAAGGACAAAAATAAAAAATGTGATGTTTGACAAACTAAGAGAAAGGAGCATGAGTAGTGTTAAATGCTTCAGTGTTCTTTACATCTCTGTCCTTGTTAAAATTTTCCAATTCATAAACGATGGGACTGTTTCTTACCTCCTAGCTGATGATGATGATAAGGATGATGATGATGGTGATGATGATAGTAGTAGTAGTAGTAGGTAAACTCCTCAAATTTGTGTAACATTTTGCATTTTGTTATAAACTTTCTCTAACCTTTTTATTTTGAAAACTATCAAATAAACATGCATATACTCTTCATATAGATTCCCCAATTATCAAAATTTTACCACATTTATTTTACCTGTCAGTTTCTTTGTTTTAAGAAAAAATCTTTTTTGAACGTTTATTTTTGAGAGACAGAGACAGAACACAAGCAGGGGAGGAGGAGAGAGAGGGAGACACAGAATCCAAAGCAGGCTCCAGGCTCTGAGCTCTCAACACAGAGCCTGATGTGGGGCTCAAACCCACAAACTGTGAGATCATGACCTGAGCCAAAGTCAGACTCCCAATGGACTGAGCCACCTAGGTGCCCTTCTGTCAGTATCTTTGTAAACACATATCTCCCTCTCTTTCTCTTTGCTGCGTCAGTTAAGAGTTGACTGCAGATAAGATGATACTTCACACTGAAATATTTCAGCATGTCTCTCCTAAAAAGTGTATTCCCCAAAATAACCACTATATAATTACCATATGCAGGAAATTTAATATTTATTCAATACTCTACTATCTAGTCTATAAACATATTTTTTTCTATTGGCCTAATAATGCCCTTCACAGTCCTCCACCCAATATCCAAGGTTCCATCAAGGTTCACATACTGATTTGGTTATTTATTATAGACTTTTAAATGTATTATAATTGCAAACCACTGATATTTTATTTTTTCCTTGAATAAGAGGCAAAAGCAGAAAAGTGAAAGGTCATAAGAGGGCTGGGGTTTGGACAACGGATGAAAAAAATCTATGATAATGGTTATAATATTTGTTTTGGGAAACAAAAAGAGTCATAACTGAAATCATCTATATAAGGAGAAGGAACACTCCATAATTTTTTTTGTTATTTCATGCACTGAGCATTGTGCTGATGACTTTATATACAATATACTTAATTTTTACATCAACATATGAAACGGAAAAATTGAATTTAAGAGATGGTAAATGATTTGTTCATATTGTACTAGAAATTGGTGGACGAAGAATATAAACTTGGGCCAGTCTGATTTCAGATTGCTTCTTTTTAACCATTATGTTGTACTGCCTTATATTTCTAAGTAATTTAATGCTCAACAGAACACAGAATATTCTAGACCTGACATAGAAGAACTGCAAAATGCTAAAGATTTTGGACAGAAAATTACTGTTTATTAGATTTTGGCAGGAGTGGGGGTGGATAATCTGTCTACAAAACTTTGGTTAGAGTTTTGGTTTTAGTTTGATTATTGAAGCTTTTAAACTTAACCTGTTTTACTTTTCCCAGTCCTTAGATTTCCCAAATTTTGGATTATTGTTCATGTCTTGGATCAACGTGAAATCCTTAACAGTTAATCATTCTCTACTTCATTAGAGAGGATTTCAAATTTAAATTGATCGGCTGAAAGCCTGGTTTTATATTGAATCACTGCTGAATTTTATTATTATTAATCTTCTTTTTTTTTTTTTTTTTGCTATTTTAGTTGGCTCTTCGAAATGAGGAGGCAGAGAATGAAAACAGCAAATTAAGAAGAGAGGTTGGTAAAAAATTTTAGTAGTTGTGGCAGTTCAACAAAGATACTTGTTAAAAAAGTTTTCGTAAATTTATACTCTAACTAGAACTGGATTCTTCTAATAATGTTTTCAAGCTGGCTGATTTTATGATATGAATTTGTCTCAGGGAAATAGAAAATGAGAGTTGAAGCCGTCAAGTACTGTATTCATCTCTTACTTTACGTGGGTAAATTTTGCTTTGTTTTATAAGCCATTCTTTGTTTGCTAACTGACTGTACAACTGGATTTCTGTCTTACCGCTCTTCTTTTACCTACTGTTCTTTTAAATGTTTTGTTTTTTCATGAAATCTTAAAAGTTCTTTATTATTTGGCTCTTTTGAGCCAAATAATATTTATGCATTGTTTACCCTTATAGGAGTTCTTATCTTTTTAACATAATCAAAATATTCTTTGTTTTGGTTGATTATGAGTATTCTTGCTTTTTTTGATCATCCAAAATAATATCTCATTCTCCTATAATTTCTCATTTTGGTTTTAATTTCTAATGCTTGTTTTTTAATTATATATTTCCTTTCTCGTTTCTAATTACATTTTTCCTGTTCTTTTCTGGAGAACAAACGTCTAAAGAAAAAGGTGAGACTTCAAGGGTGGTGATACCTTGGGAATTTCAAGATCTGTTTTGAGATCCCTATTTAGAGGGTGAAATTTTTGTTTCTCTGGATAGTTTCTTAATAGAAAATACTGTATTTGGTCTTCTTCCAGAATGAGCAACTTCGTCAGGATATTGTTGACTATCAGAAACAAATAGATTCTCAAAAAGAAACACTTTTGTCAAGAAGAGGAGAAGACAGTGACTACCGATCACAGTTGTCTAAAAAAAACTATGAACTTGTCCAATATCTGGATGAAATTCAGGTAAAATAGAAGTCATTTCAAGGCAATGATTCTTGTAAAATTTTAATCTTGTTATAATGTAAATCTAGTGTTTGGTCCTACATTTAAATCCTTTAGTAGAAATCTTCAACTATGCATTTGTAAACGTGAAATAAATTATATCTTTGAAGTTACAAATGTTGCAAATTCATTCATTTTATATGCCTATTTTGGGCATTGCTTAAGAAGAACTAAACTTTTTTAGGTGGAATTTGCTTTATATTTAATTTAATTGGTCAAAAACAATTGGTATTACAGACCTAGTAGAAAGAATTCTCTGGATCTAGTAGATCAAGTGGAAAGAATTCTCTGCTCTCCAGCAGACAGTTAAGACTCTGTTTAACTTTAATTTAGTTTAAATTTCAGTTTCTTAAGTTAACTATTACGTTTTTAACTTTATTAGACTTTAACAGAAGCTAATGAAAAAATTGAAGTTCAGAATCAAGAAATGAGAAAAAATCTAGAAGAGTCTGTACAGGAGATGGAAAAGATGACTGATGAGTATAACAGGATGAAAGCTATTGTACATCAGACAGATAATATAATGGACCAATTAAAAAAGGAAAATGATCATTATCGGCTTCAAGTAAGAATTGCTCTTAGATTAACTCATTTGTGCAGACTTCATGTTGTATCATTACTATTTGTGTGAAGCTGAAAAGTACTTTAACTTTCTAGGATGTGTATTTTTGTCTTATGCTGTAATGTATTTTCTTATACTGTAATATGTTGCCATGCTGATTTATTTGTCCATATGTGTTTCTCTAATGGGACACAAGGTATCCTTTATGTATACCTCATTATTCTTGCCATTTAGGATATATAGTTGATACCTGAATGAATGTGTAGACAGCAATCCGGGAAGCTAATAAATGTGGGGATTTTCTACTAAAGATTCTTAGAAGCCCTGTGGGCCATGAAGTTAAATTTTACACCTTAAAATAAATATAAATATCCTAGAAAAACAATACATTGCTCATTTTTTACATGGATTAAACTAGTGTAAAACATAGAATAATGCTGAAACATATAGTTCTCTAGTAATGACAAATAATTATACCTTTGTAATGAGACAGAAACCATTAAATATTGCCTCTAACTACAGAACTGCTCCAATAATGAATGTGCATTGGTAATGTATACGTGTATACACGTATGAGGATGTATAATGTATATATGTAATGTATGTATAAATATGCATATATAACAAATATGTATATATTGTGCTATTTTGCAACAATTCTTGAAATAATTGTTACCTTTTAGGTGCAGGAGCTTACAGACCTTCTGAAAGCAAAAAATGAAGAAGATGATCCAGTCATGGCTGCTGTCAATGCAAAAGTAGAAGAATGGAAGGTGTTTTTTTCAGTTGACATAATGGGTTTTGCATTTGTATTTTTGATTTCAATTTCTTAGTTTTCTTTAAAGGCCTTTGGTAGTTAATGACATTTTTATTAGGCAATATTTAAAGTACATCAAATGTCCTAGTTACAGGAGCACTAAGTGCTCTCTCTTGTGGAATCCTCTAGCTTATTTGTTAGTAAATGAGTTCTTCCCCATCAGTGAGTTAAACTTTAAGCTGAACTTTTTGATAGAAGTCTAAGTCTAAATCATAACATATTTGTCCTCTAAAATAGATAATTCTAAGTAAAATTAAAAAATTTTCAACATAACTCATAGTTACTCTGCATATGTATTATAGTTCCAGGTTTAATTTTAGTTTTTTTAATTCTCACGTCAAATCAAACTATTGGTTTTCAGTGGAAATGGGAGAAAGGAAAGGGATCTTTTAGAATCATCTGAGTTTTTTTCCAAAGAACACCTTTCAGGCTCCTCCCCACTCTCCAACCCCAACCAGATCCCCTGGCCTTACCATATCAGAAGCTAAGGGTTATGATGACTATATATTTTGAAAAAAGTCTGAAGCTATTCTGAATGAGTAATTCTAATTTTAAAAGCTGTCATTTCCATAGTTATTGGTTTTTAACAGTTCATATAAATCTTGTTGGCTATTTGGAATTGGTTATCTGGGAAGCTCAGATAACCTATATTTTAAACACAAGCAGTAGGAGTGGAAATGAGGCCCAAAGAGTCAATTGGAGATTAGTAAACTTTCTGTAAAAGTCCAGAGAATAAATATTTTAGACCATCTGGTCTCTGGTATAACTAAACTCTGCTATTATAACATGAAACCAGCCACAGACAATAGATAGATAGATGAATGAGCAAGGTTGTTTCCTAATAAATCTTTATAAAAACAGGCAGCAGGCCAAATTTGGCCTTTGATTCTGTTTTTTCATTCCTGGATAAAAAGTTTTTACATTATTTTAATTTGGGAGGGAGAGATGGTAGTATAGTATTCTACTGCAGTTTACTTTGTTTTCACTTAATGCCTTTTAAGAATGATAAATAGAGTACTGGTTTATTCTTTTTAATTGCTTTGTAATTTTTCTTTATAGATAAGTTATTTATTTAATTGATTCCCTATTGTGTGACACTTAGCAAGATTCTGGTTTTTGATATTAGAAGCAATGTTTCAGGGGTGCAAGGGTGGCTTTGTTGGTTAAATCCAACTGTTGGTTTCAGCTCAGGTCATGATCTCACGGTTTCATGAGTTCCAGCCCCACATCAGGCTCTGCACTGACAGTGAGGAGCCTGCTTGGGATTCTTTCTCTCCTTCTCTCTCTGCCCCTCCCCCATTCATGTTGTGTGTGTGTCTCTCCCTCCCTCAAGATAAATAAATTAAAAAAAAAGAAACAGTGTTATAATTAATTCTTTATGTATTTGTTATTTTGCAAATATGCAGGTTAAATTGCTACAAGTTGTGATACATATCCAAATATATACCTCGAGTTTGACACTTGTCTTTAGGCTTTATTGTATTTTTTGCTATGAAGTATTTCTTTTTATATTATATAGTTTATTTTTTTTGTGCCTTTTTATCATAATTAGAAAGGGTTCTGAGTATAAAATTGTTTTCTCGTACTTTCTTCTAGTGGCTCCTAATTTCATCTTTTACATTTAAGTCTTTGAAGCATGTATAATTAATTTTGGCATGAAGAATGAGGTATGGATGCAGTAGACCTACTCAGTCATCCAAACATTATATATTGAACATTTTATCTTTCCCCTACTGAAATAGTTTTATTTTTAATATATACGAAACTTCTGTTGAATTTGAATTTATTTTTGGACTCTCTCCTTTATATTGATTGATATGTTTTCTAACCATGTATCTTTGTTTTAGTTATTGTTATGTATAAATATTTGTAAAAGCTGTTCATTTTTCAGCTTTTACATGCTTTCCTATGAACTTATTTTTTTTAATATAAATTTTAGAAATAGTTCTTAAAAATTGCATTTTAGAGACGTCAGGTTGGTTCAGTTGGTTAAGTGTCCAACTTTTGATTTCGGCCCAGGTCATGATCTCACAGTCCTGAGATCAAGCCCTGTGTTGGGTTCTGGGCTGGGCATGGGACCTGCTTGGGATTCTCTCTCTCCCTCTCCCCCTTCCCTGCCCTCTATCTCTTTCTCTCTCTCTTTAAAAAAAAAAAAAAAAAGAAAGAAAGAAAAGAAAAGAAAAAGAAGAAATCTTATTTTATTGGATATGTGATAAATTTATAAGCTAATTTATAAGTTGATTTTGGTATTTGGTTCTTCTAGCAAAGAACACAAGACATCCTTAATTCAAAATATTTTATGCCTCTTGGTGGCATTTTAAAGTTTTCTCCATAAAGATTAATTGTGCAAAACTTTTTTGTAGTTGTATGAAGGTATTTATAACATGGATAGGTTTTGGAAGCTTTTGATTGTTGAAAGATTGAATTTCTAAAGCAACAAAAATTTTTTAAAATGTTAAAACAGCAACTTAATGTATATTTTTGAATCATTTCTTACTTGAACTTAAGATTATACACACAAAAGGAACAATGATATGCAAATAGTTGCTGATACTTTGTTACTTCAAAGTGAATTTTATTTCCTGTATTTTCTTGAAATATGCTAATGGTATATATTAAGAGTATTTATCATAAGTGAAAAATGATTTGTCAATTTTCCTCTTATGTAACAGATCCTATGTTGTTTATATCTAGTTAATTTTGTCTTCTAAAGATGATGAAATTATTGAATATCAGCAAATGTTACATAACCTGAGAGAGAAATTGAAAAATGCCCAGCTTGATGCTGATAAAAGTAGTGTGATGGCTCTACAACAGGTAAAACCTTTTCAAAATTTGGTTTATTAAAGTAGTCAACGTGTCTAACTTAGTGGCTTGCACTATTGGGTATATAATAAAGTCTTTTAAAGTCCAGTCCCAAGAAACAATTAGAATTAAGTTTAGAGTTAGGAATAGAATTATTTTGTGTGTTTTTCTGTGTTGATGCAGATAATACCCATATTGTTTTGATTGAGAGTTATTTAATAAGAAACTTAAAAACTTTTATAAACTTAAAAATAGCTTCATACTCTATTAACATTTATCATATCGTATGTTAGTGCTGAAATGTCCTGTATAATGTTAAAAAAGCTAAAAGTGTGGTTGTAATTTGTGCTACATATTTTACTTTTGGGACAGCTGGGTGGCTCGGTTGGTTGAGCATCTGACTCTTGATTTCGGCTCAGGTCATGATCTCACGGTTCATGGGATCAAGCCCCATGTCCGGCTCTGCACTTACTGTGCAGATCCTGCTTGGCACTCTGTCTCCCTCTCTCTCTGCCCCTCCCCCACTTATGTTATCTCTCTTTCTCTCTCTGTCTCTTCTCTCTCAAAATAAATAAACATTTTAAAATACATAAAATAAAAAATAAAAAGATTTTTCTTTTGGTACAAATATATTCATGTAGCAGTTATACTTTCATCATCTGGGCTCTGTGGTCATAATCCAAAAGAGGGAAATTTGGGTAGTATTTGGAGGATAAGAACAATTGCAAGGGACAGTATTTTGAATGAAGCACTGTAAGGTGAAAGATGGTAATGGATGGGTCATGAGGAATGGTAGCCTGAAAGTCCTATGAAGCCATTAATGTTAGAAAGTTCTGGAACTCCCTTTGCCGGGATGTTAGCCATTATATCCATCTGTGTTAGAGTGACAGCAGTGTACCTAACACTGTGTAGTGCAGTTGAGGGTCTACAAAGTAGTAGAAGACATAATTTTGATCCATAAAAAATATATTCTATAGTCTTGTTGAAAAAAACACAAGACCTACTTTTTTCCTTACTTTTAAAATGTAGGTTAACGTTCATGAAGAAATAACATTCATTATTGAAAAATATTTTATAGGGTATACAAGAACGAGATAGTCAAATTAAGATGCTCACTGAGCAAGTGGAACAATATACAAAAGAAATGGAAAAAAATACTTTCATTATTGAAGATTTGAAAAATGAGCTTCAAAGAAACAAAGGTAATTCAATGTTGAATAAGTATATAAAGTTATTTTATGTACCATCCAATTTTACAAGTATTTTTATTATGTCTTGTCATTATATGTATTATTGATTTTTCTTTTTGAATTTTATCATAATTTCAAAAAATTATACAGTATGTTATTACTACTTTACATATATTGCTAGTGTTTAAATTTTTAAGTGATGGAGATATTTTCAGTAATTTTTCCCTGATGAAAATTACATTAACATTTATTACCAGATTAGTTACATGAAGAAATGAAAAATGGTGATATAATTAATTATACTTATTTATCCCCTTTTTTTATAATTAACAAAGAATAGAAGAGAATAAAATTGTGATGCATGTAGCAGCATTGTAGATAGTTTTCAGAAGTTCTTTGACTCATCAACATTTGAATTAACCTTACCCAATTTAATGTCTCATCTTATTCTCCCTACCCTGGGTCATACTGCTTTGCCTAATACATCTAAGTAGAAGCACATGCAACATCAATGGTCTTCTGTTGCCACAGCACTACATGCCATAGTTATACCAGGGCACATTAATGCAAACTATTCATGATAAATTCATGACGGATTTAACATAGTTGCTGAAGATAAAAAAATAAAACACAAAGGGAAATAGCTAGGGAGTGTGTATGTGTGTAAGTGAAATAATGGTGGTGGTGGTGGTGGTTGGAGTTGTGGTTGTAATTTTTTTTACATGTTTTTTTTGTTTTTTTGTTTTTGTTTTTTGTTTTTTTTTGGGAGAGAGAGTGTGTGAGTGGGGGAGAGGGACAGAGGGAGAGGTCTCAGTGTGAAGAACTACATGGGGCTCGATCCCATGACCCTGGGAGTTGGAGGCTCAACACACTGATCCACCCAGGTGCCCCTGTATGTTGTAATTTAGAAAGTGAGGCAAAAGCCTCATTGAGGAGATACTTGAACAAACACACCAAGTGAGGTAGTAATCCAGGCAGATATCCCTAAACAATGGGAATGAGTGTAAAGGCACTGAAGCAGGAGTGTACCTAGCATGTTGAAGAACAACAAAGAAGCCTTTGTGGCTGGACCAGTGGGCAAGTGGGGTAATAGGTGATGAAATCAGAGGTAACCAGGGACCATGTCATATGGGGACTTACAGTTCACTATAAGGACTTTGGCTTTTATTTTAAGTGAGAAGAAGCACCAAAGAAAGTTTCTGAAGATGGGAATGATATAATTTGATCCATGCTGTATCTGCAATAGACCATAGGGGTGTTAAGGACAGAAGTAGGCAAACCTGTTTAGGGCTGGGTTTCCAGCAGGTTCAGAAATGATCAGGTACTTAGTTAAATAGGACATGTTAAGTTTGAGATGCTTATCAGACATCCGACTGAAAGTATTAAATAGGCACTTGTATTTATAGAAGTCGAGATGGAGGACAACAGTCTCAGGCTCAACATATAAATTTGGGAACCATATGTGTAAAAATGGTAGTTGGAGTCAGGAAGCTGGCTGAAATCATCAAAGGAACAAATGTTAAGAAAAATAACAAAGATTGAGCCCGAGGATGCTTTTACTTAGAGGCTAGGGAGATGAAAGGGAGCAACCGAAGGAGGCTTAGAGATAGGGGAAAATCAGGAATGTGTGGAGTCCTGAAAACCACATGAGGAAAGTCAGCAAGGAAGAGAGTAAGCAACCGTGTTTAGAGCTATATCCAATGCTGCGGATAAGTCATGAGGAGCACTGAAAATTGACTAGTGGATTTAGCAGTGGTCATTTTTGGTTTAAGAGAAAGTAGGTAGAGATGAAATAAAACAGTATGGAAACTCTTTTGAAGACTTTGTATGAAGGGAAGGAGAAAAATGGAGTAGTAACTTGCATGAGGAAAAGTGTTTTTTCTTCTTAAAATGGAAGAAACAATCATGCTTCTAGGTTAAAGGAAAGATCCACTAAAGAAAAAAAAATTGATGCATTGATGAAGCAGGACAGAGAGAGAACTTCTGGAGCAATATCCTTGCGAAGGCATTGGGATGGGAGCTAGCGTTCCAGTGGGGGTAGTTGGTCTTAGGATCACAGAGAACTCATCCATAATAACAGGAAGGAAGGTGGAGTGTGTAGATACAGAAGCAGGTAACTGTGTAGATGACCTGATGGTGGGAACAGGTGGAACTGTATTGATTGCTTCTCTTTTCTCAAGCAAGTTAGGATTGGGGAAGATGTGTTAGCAGTTTGAGGAGAGAAGAAAAGAGAAGGTATATAATGGCTATCTGGAAGAGTGAACAGACTAGGGAAATGTAATATGATTGTTGAGCCAACAACAAAGCCCATTTGTTACACTTATTTCTATGTGTGTGTGTATTATGTATTTATCAGAATTATACTTTGACAGTAGTTTAAACTGCTTTAAAAGGGTGATTGATACCATGGGTTTTGCATATTCCAGCCACCAGGAGAAAAAGAGGCAGTTGATCTCTGCTATCAAATAAGAAACAGGTCTTATCTAATGACATTTCAGTCAGTCCACAGTCATATGACCCCTAAAGTCACAGAAGGTGTGTCTACTAATGTATACTGTATACCTGAAGTGAATTTGTAAATTGACCGAGGTTTTCATTGGCCAGCATTAGGTTTAGTTATTAGAAATAGAGATTTGGTAAATGGTAGCAAAATCAAGACAGAAGTTTATTTTTCTCCTTGTGTAATGATGTAGAATTAGGCAGTCCAGGGTATTGCCCTCATCTGTTTCATCCAAGATGGACCTTTCCCCTCCTATCCATATCCCAAACTGCAAGGTAGAGGAGGCAGGGCAGGAGGCATATGACACACACTGAAGGTTAGTCAGGTAAATATGTTGTGGAGAGCCATGTGGAAGAAGGAAGAATAGATACTGGGAGGAGTCAGGCTCTGTTACATTCTCCATCTAGGCTTTTTACTCCAGAGAGGAGGGCTCGTTTCTTATAAACATACGTGATCTCCCACACGAATCCATTACCACCTACTTTTAAGTATGTGCTCCAAATCAGTGGGTGCTCATGGATAAGAATGATTTGTGTTGATCATAGGAATACGATATTTACCTCAAGCAACCTCAAGCAACAGTTTGGTAAGGAAATCTAGGTGGAGATTTTGTAGCTATGAAGTTTAGCTGCAAGTGGCAGAAAAAAATCAAATGTAATAGTGTTTTAAACAGGACAGAAATATATTCTTCCATGATGTAAACAAAGTTGAAGCAACTAGTTTGGGGTTGGTATGATACCTGTTCAAATATTGGGTATCAGGTGCCGTGTTACTTGTTGTTCTGCCTATCTTAACGTGTAGTATCCATTTCATGTTCTGAGTGTTTGAGTTCCAGACTTAATACCATATTCCAGATAGCAGGAAGGAAGAAAGAGGCATTCAGTTGTCTCCTTTAAAAACAGTTCCTGAAATACACATATGGCTTGTTTACTTGTATCCCGTTAGTCACACAACCACATCTAGCTGTTGGGGTATAAGGGGAAATTTAGTCTGTATTTCAAATGGCTGTGTGTCTAACTAAAATTGCAAAGCTCTAAGGCAGTGGACAAAGGTTCAACAGTAGGAACAGATAGCTCATGGTTTTTGCCACAGTGATCATTCTTTGAAAACAGTGTTTTACAGTCTTTTACGATCCATAACCTTTCAGCTAAGATTTTATTGAACTTTTTAACTTGTTTTATCATGAAAATAAAAACAAATTTTATTTTAAAGATATAAAATTATAAATTAATATTAAAGGGATTTTCTTTAGTGACACAACTCTTTTCCTGCTTCCCGTATTGGAATCAAGGATTTAAAGGAAGAAGTAGTCAATTCAATTCTATTAATTCATGAATTTTTTTTTCCTCCTGTAGGTGCTTCAACTCTTTCCCAACAGACTCATTATATGAAAATTCAGTCAAAGGTTCAAATGTTAGAAGAGAAAACTAAAGAGGCTGAGAGAACAGCTGAACTGGCTGAGGCTGATGCTAGGGAAAAGGATAAAGAACTAGTTGAGACTCTAAAGCGATTAAAAGATTATGAATCGGTATGTATTTTTATCTTGTCCATCAAGGAGCTTACAATATTCTTGCCACTTACAGTGAGACTGTTCTATGCTGTATACTGTGTTCCTTTAAAAGCCTTCAGAAGTGCTTTGTGTTCAAGGTTCTCTTACTCAAACTTTTGAGTAGCATTTACTTTTCAGCAAGAGAACTGTTTTCTCATCATTTGATCAAAACATTTTGCCCTGATAAGCAACTTTGGTGAGGCAGCAAGTTTAGTTTTCTTGTCTAGATGTGACACCATTGGTTTATTTGATAAAAGTTATTTCAGGGACAGTTTTGCTGCCTACTGTGCCGACACACAGTTCTTACTCTGTACTTTTGGTATTTTTAAATCTAATTACCACTAAAACAGGCATCTAATGGCTTACGTATTCTAATAGTATCACTGATTTGTTATTCCTTTCCTACATTTTGTTATGTGTTTTATATGTCATTTTCTGAGTCACTTTGTTATTAGGATGCTATACTGGGAAGTTTCAGCTGTTCCATTTTCCATCATTATTGCTGGATTTGGTTTTTGAAAGAACAATAAAAAGCATTTAATGACACAAATCTTACATATATGTGTACTTCCGCTTAGACTTAATAAGAAAATAAATTCATGAATTTGATAATTTATTCAAATAAACCATGTTATACTTAAATTAGATTGGATATTTTTCAGGGAATATATGGTTTAGAAGATGCTGTTATTGAAATAAAGAATTGTAAAAACCAGATTAAAATAAGAGATCGAGAGATTGAAGTATTGACGAAGGAAATCAATAAACTTGAGTTGAAGATCAATGATTTCCTCGATGAAAATGAGGCACTTAGGGAGCGCGTGGGTGAGTCATCTTTTAAGTCCATAGTTTGATCAACCCTAATTGTCAAGTCATTTTTTTGTTTTCCTTCTTGTTTATTCAGTATTACTTTAAAATAGGTGAGTGTTTTTTTTTTTTTTTTTCTTTTCCCAAATCAATCCTCTAAAAATATTTAATACAAAAGTGGAGCTGCTCTGATTGAAGTGGGGTTGAGGATTAAATGGGGTTGGGATGGTGGGTGGTCAGACCTGGAGCAGGGTTTTATTCATTCTGGATCTCTTCATTAATAATTGCTTGTTTAAAAACTGAAAGTCTACTAAGTTAATACCACACGTTAGAAGTTAACCACCCCCCATCTGTATGACCCATGTTAGTTTGCAAAGTGCTCTTGTTCAGGTAAATTCATGAGGACATTTAGAAGTACTGGTTAAGTACTTGACTTTTATATTTATACTGCTTAATTTTTACTTTGGTCTAGTATTTTAAGGTTACTATTGATTCTAAGAAGTAATTGGTAAATTTGGCTTGGAAGTTTATTGATTTCAGTAAATAGTTCATTAATGAGTATTTTTCATTTGAATGTTAAATTATGACAGTGCAATCTAAATTGCTACTTTGAAATGAAAATAAAAACCGAAATATTGATTTCATTATACTTGGTAAATCCCAGTTAATGCTTTCTTAGAGTTAAAATGATCATCTGCGAAAACTATTCTCTAGAGGAAGGAAAAGTAAATATTTATAAAGATGATTTATTTGTAAAATGTATGTAAGTACGACCCAGAATCATGCCAGTACCCCAGGTTAGCCTTCTGATCAGCTTCAGATCACAGCCAACTTTAAACTAGAGGTCGCTAAAGATGACTGAGCCAATTGGACAGCTGTCACAAACACCAGATTGTCTGTATTTGAAAGCCTCCAAATCTTGGTTTATACTGCTTGAGATGATCTTCATGTCTACTCAGTAATAGAAAGTTAGGCACGCTGGGGACATCAGACTAGTAATGATAATGTAATTTATATTGATATTAATAATGACTACTGTGTGCCAGGCATTGGACTAAGTATGTTATATGGGTTAATTTTTTATACCCTTGACAACAATCCGAAAAAATAAATACAGTATTATTCCTACAACTTAATTAATAATTGACAGTGAGAATTGAGTGCAACTCTGTTTTATTCCAAAGCTTTTGTTCTGAATTAACACATTCTAGGACTTTCATGATAACCTAACGTGGAGAAGAAGACTGATCCTGAAATATATTGTCAGGATTTCCATTAATAATTGTGATAAAATATTGACTTGTAAGGTTATAGTTCAAATATCTGGAAATTCTTGCACAAAAAGTACCCCATTCTCTAGTGATACTGGCTAAATAAGTGATAATCATTTGCTTGATGATAACCAATTGCTATATGAAGTTTTTATAGTTCATTTGATTGTTGATAAGGTTTTAATTGTATTGCTTTCTATTTTAGGCCTTGAACCGAAGACAATGATTGATTTAACTGAATTTAGAAATAGCAAAAGCTTAAAGCAACAGCAGTACAGAGCTGAAAACCAGATTCTTTTGAAAGAGGCAAGTGTGATGGTCAGTTAGTTATTTTCTGGTTGAACTAAAAAGAAATACTAATAATTTGTACTTTGTAGATTGAAAGTCTAGAGGAAGAACGACTTGATCTGAAAAAAAAAATTCGCCAAATGGCTCAAGAAAGAGGAAAAAGAGCTGCAACTTCAGGTATATCCAAATCTATATTTGCAGATATATTCCAAATCTTTAAAAGAATCATTGGAAAATGAATTGTCAGGAGCTGAAATCTTCTGTATTTTAGAAATATTAACATGGGTCTTCTACAAGTTTAATAAATGAAATGAAATAATGGCCTGATGAGAAGTATTTGAGTATCATTGGTTTCTATCCTAAATCTGAAACAGGTAAAAACAGAAAAATAAATAAACAAAAATAAGTGAAAAGAAAACTTTAGAATCATCAACTTTTGAAAACTTCACAGTTGGTCTGTTAATTTCTAGGCAATTCCAATACATTGTGATCAATAATGATAGAATTTAGTAATTTCTACATTAATATATGTGGCTGTTAATATTTTTTCCTTTCCTTAAGAGCAATGCAGTGAAAACTTTTTGCAGATTATTCTTTTAAGTAATGTTTTATTGAATAAAAATTAACTTTTTTATCTTACTTGGTATCAGGAGAATAATTGGTTTAGTTTTCTAATAGCCATTGCATTGCCTTTTTTTCAGACCATAGAGAAGGAATTTTTTTTTAACTTCACCCAAGTCCACAAGTGTCTGAATAACAGAGGGTTTTTTCATTGGTTGGTTTGGTTTGGTTTTGGTTTGTTTCAATTTTTTTAGCATCATGGTCTCTATATCAAAAAATTTCTAAAAGGAAAAACTCCATAATTTATTAACATATTAACTAGCTTACTCATTCATGGTTCTTAGCTATTTTATATGTCATTAAACTATTTTAGTAGTTATTAACAAACACTTTAATATAGAATAGGTAAAGAATGATAGAGAAGCTAAAAGTCATATTAGTTTCTCATATTATTAATATTAAAAGTGAGCTGTGGGGTGCCTGGGTGGCGGAGTTGGTTAAGGGTCTGACTCTTGATCTTGGCTCAGGTCATGATCACACAGTTCTTGAGATAGAGTCCCACAGTTCTTGAGCTCTGCACTGACAGCTTAGGGACTGCTTGGGATTCTCTCTGCCTCTCTCTCTGCCCCTTCCCCACTGGCACACACTCTCTCACAAAATAAATAAACTTAAAAAGAAGAATTAAAAGAAATAAGCTAGATTAGAAAGTGGTATAGGCTACATGTGGATCAAGGATTTTGGAAATAATTCTTTTGTTTGAGTTAGAACTTGATTTTACTTTTTAAGAATTAAAGGATTGGAATAATGGAGAACTCTTTTATGTTTCTAATTTGTTAATTCTTTTATGTGTAGGATTAACCATTGAGGACCTAAACCTAACTGAAAACTTTTCTCAAGAAAATAGAGTAGGAGAAAGGAAATTTGATTTTGCAAGCCTCAAAAATATAAGTGAAACACAATTAAAGGTAAACAGTATAAAGTGTTGTTATGGCAAAGAGAACGAAGAAAAATGTTATTATCAGTGCTTTCATTTCTGCCTCCCATATTTTATTTTGGACATTGCATCTTTTTGTAGTTGTTAAATAAAAAATAAAATGAAACTTTTTAAAATTTAAATAACCTGTTAATCCAAAGATTAATGAGACCTTATTTACTCTGAATATAGATTATGAGTTCAGATGAAATAGAGCTGCTGCATAGGAGACCTTCATTCAGTATTCCACAGTTATATCAGAATGGGCCAGAAGAGAATGTCACCATAGGATCATTATCAAGAATGTTATCTGAAATTCAACATAGTGTAGAAAGTGAAGTGGATCCTTTGGTCTCTTTAAACATTCTTCATCCGTACAAGTAAAAGATAATAATTCACCTCCAGAAATGATTATAATAAAGGAGATTTTTAAAGCACCATGTCTACAATCTTTAAGAAATCTAGAATCATTAGTCATTACCTTTAGTAGGAAGAGCCATGAAGAAATAGATGACTACTTATACTCTTTCTGACAACTCCATGAAGAATGTGTCTAGAAGCCATCAGGTTCTTGAGAAAACTAGTTTCACACAAAACGGTTCATCTTTACAAGCCCTATCAACAGCTTCCGACTTGATGGAGAAGTTATCACTTAGGCAAAAATCTGTGATAGTTTGTGAACAAATTCATGATAATAGGGCTGACATGGAAAAATCACAAGTAGCAACAGCAGAAGATGAACAGGTTCATACCCAGATAAAATATGCTGATACCAGTTTGAAAGAAGGTATAAGAAAGAGTGAAGTACCTTTACAGACAGAGGTTTTGAAAAGTGAACTTGAAGTTAATCTTCCAGATCCTGTGCCTATTACTGCACAATCAAAATCACCTCAGATAGATCCACTTGAAAATCTTATAGAACAGCTACAGAGAGAACTAGTATTTCTTAGATCTCAGGTGAGCTTTCCTCCAAATTACATTCCTGGGATCATTTTTTTATTAATGCCTTTTTAATGGCTTCTCTAACAAAGTTCTATAAAATAATAATTATAATAAGAATTTTTTGTTTGCATGTAACACTAATTTATACACACACATTCGTTTTTAAAAAATCTAAAAATGCAGTAAATTTGATATGAAATCATTGACTTGCCTAATTTATTATTTCTTTAGAATGAAGTGCTAGCACAGGATTTATTGATCAAGGAAGCACAGAATAGAAATGCAGAAATAGAGCTTGAACGTCATAGAAGCCAGACAGAACAGGTAGTATAAAGACAGACCATTAAAAGAGTAGATTGTGGTACTAAAGACAAAAACTTCCATTATATTTTTCTCCCTTTTGTTGTAGGGGCGGGGATCACCATCTGTTTTACCTTTCAGATTTTATTTTTATTACTGCTGCTAGGTTTCTATAGCTTGTTTCTTGTGTGTTACACCTCAGCTGATCAAATTTTCTTAACTTGGAAACTATAAACTATTGGGATAGTTTGTAAAAAAAATAAATAAATAAATTTTATTCTTTATGTTCTTTACAGAATGAATTTCTTTCAAGAGAACTAATTGAAAAGGAAAGAGATTTAGAAAGAGGTAGAACAGTAATAACCAAATTTCAGAATAAACGTGAGTTACTATTATCTCTTATTTTTCGGTACTTATTTATTCTATACTGAAAACCATGGATCTAAAAGGATTTTAATACATTCTCTGTTTTCTAGTCTGTTTTTAACCTTTATTGTCTCCATAATACATAGACTTCTGTCTCATTCATCTGTTTGGTTTGCCTTGCTCTATTCGTTGTCAGAGAAAGTTATTAATCTGGATTTTTTGTAATGACAAATAAGTCAGTTTTTTTGTTGTCCAATAAAAGTTAAGTGAGAAAAACAAATTTAAAAGATTTTTAATAAAGTGAAGGCAAAGTATGTTCATGACTTCTTTCTTTCAACTATGAAATATAAATATGTATATATATATATGTGCATGTAATTTAATAAGGTATATCATTTAACTCAACTATTCACACATTGGATTTTAGTTAAAAAAGTTTTTACATTTATTTACATTTGTATTTCCAAATGGGTATTTTTTCTGTATATGAAATATTTGTTATTTGTATAGAATAGCATAAATTGTGAAGAAGGTAGTCACTGAATGAGAAAAATATGTCCTTTTAGTAAAAGAATTAGTTGAAGAAAATAAGCAACTGGAAGAAGGTATGAAAGAAATATTGCAAGCTATTAAAGAAATGCAGAAAGATCCTGATGTTAAAGGGGAAACATCTCTAATTATTCCTAGTCTTGAAAGACTAGTTAACGTAAGTTTTTTCATGTTAGTTTTGTTTTGTTGTTTCGTATTTTTAAGATGTTGTTCCACTGTTCTCCGGTCTTCATGGTTTATGATGAGATATTTATGGTCATTAGAGTCATTATTCTCCTGTTTGTTACATGTGGTTTTTCTCAGGTTGCTTTGAAAATTTCCTCTTTTATTTGGTTTTCACTAGTTTTACTATAATGTGCCTTGGTATGTGGGTAGGTATGTGAGTGTGCACATACATCTATGTATGTATGTGTATGTTTGGGGTTTGCTGAGCTTCTTGAATCTGTTTACTTATGCCATTTGTCACAATTGGAAAGTTTTCCACTTTATTTCTACAATATTTTTTCTGCCCCATTGTCTCTGGGACTCCAGTGACACATTAGACCTTTTGATATTGTCTCATAGGTTTTTGAGGCTTTGTTCATTTTTTCTTCTAATTATGTATCTTCTCCTGATTGAGTGATTGCTACGTATCTTTTTTTAAAAATTTATTTACTTATTTACTTTTAATTTACATCCCAGTTAATTAGCATATAGTGCAAAAATGATTTCAGGAGTAGATTCCAGTGATTCATTCCCTATGTATAACACCCAGTACTCATTCCAGCGGGTGTCTTCTTTAATGCCCCTTACCCATTTAGCCCATCCCCCTCTCCCGCAGCCCCTTCAGCAACCCTCAGTTTGTTCTTTGTATTTAAGAGTCTCTTATATATTTTGTCCCTCTCCCTGTTTTTATATTATTTTTGTCCTCCTTCCCTTATGTTCATCTGTTTTATATCTTTAATTGCACTAGTGAAGTCATACGGTATTTGTTTTTCTGACTTATTTCACTTAGCATAATACCCTTTAGTTCCATCTACATTGTTTGCAAATGGCAAGATTCCATTCTTTTTGATTGCTGAGTAATACTCCATTGTGTGTATACGTATGTATGTATATATACGTATATATGTGTGTGCGTATGTATATATATATATATATACATACGTACACACATATATATACACACCACATCTTCTTTATCCATTCATCCATCGATGGACATTTGGGCTCTTTCCATACTTTGGCTATTGTCAGTAGTGCTGCTATAAACATTGGGGTGCATGTGCCCCTTCAAAACAGCACACCTGTATCCCTTGGATATATATCTAGTAGTGCTGGGCTGTAGGGTAGTTCTATTTTTAATTTTTTGAGGAACCTGCATACTGTTGTGCAGAGTGGCTGCACCTGTTTGCATTCCCACCAGCAGTGCAAAGAGATCCTCTTTCTCCGCATCCTCACCAGCGTCTATTATTGCCTGAGTTGTTAATTTTAGCCATTCTGACTGGTGTGAGGTGGTATCTCATTGTGATTTTAATATGTATTTCCCTAATGAGTGATATTGAACATTTTTTCATGTGTCTGTTAGCCATCTGGATGTCTTCTTTGGAAAAGTGTCTCTTTATGTCTTTTGCGCATTTCTTTACTGGGGTGAAGAATTTGTTTTTGAGTGTTGAGTTTGGTAACTAACTCTTTGGATTTTGGATACTAACCTTTTATATGACATGTCATTTGCAAATATCTTCTCCCATTCCGTTGGTTGCTGTTTAGTTTTGCTGATTGTTTCCTTCGCTGTGTAGAAGCTTTTTACCTTGATGAGGCCCAATAGTTCATTTTTGCTTTTGCTTCCCTTGCCTCCAGAGACCTGTTGAGTAAGAAGTTGCTGTGGCCAAGGTCACAGGTCACTGATATTTTCCTCTATCATCTCCATTTTTGTTTCAAACATCAGCCTGAGACTTGTGAGACTTTTTAAACAGAATTTGGAGTTCCCTTTGGCTGGTTATTTTCTTTCTGGAATTCCCATCTCACTTTCCTATGACTTTGGGCTCCATCTCTGGTTTTCTCAGCCAGAAAGATCACAGGTCACTACAACGAAGCCTGCCCACCCCACACCATCCCCTTCCCCCCCACAAAAGGAATATTCACTTTTCATTGGTTCTGTCTTCCAAGTTTTATCTCCAGAACCTTTAAATAGTTGTTTTTTGTATTAACTTGTTAAGCATGGGTCTTTTAGGACCTTATACCACAAACTTAGAAGTATAATAGAATGTAGTAAGAATATTTTAAATATTCCAGTGCTTACACATTGCTACAGGAATGTTAGCTATCAAATAATAAACTATTTATATTTACTATGTAGAGATTGGAGAATTCTACGGTATTAATGAGTGTTACATAAACTTGAATAAAATACACATTTTAAATTCTTAATATTTAAGGGGCGTCTGGGTGTTTCATTTGATTAAGTGTCCAACTCTTAATTTCAGCTTAGGTCATGATCTTTTTAATGTTTATTTACTTATTTTTAGAGAGAATGAAAGTGTTGGAGCAGGGGAGGGGCAGAGAGAGAGGGATTAGGACAGAATTCCTCTGCCAGTGTAGAGTCCATTTCAGACCTTGAATTCACAAACCCCCAGATCGTGACCTGAGCTGAAATCAAGAGTTGGACGCTCAACTGAGTGAGCCACCCAGGCGCCCCTAAGATCAAACTGTTTTCTGAGGGAAGCTCTACTTAGTAACCAAATACAAACAGAACAAATAGCCCAGGAAATCCTAATTTCGTCTATTTCAGTTCGCAGCTTCTGGTCTTCTCAGGACCCCTACTTCCAGAGATTTCATCTGCTTCTATCCTGGGTTGTCATTCTTTTTTCTGATTGGTATGCCCTCTGTGCAATTCACATGACCTTACCTGCTGTAAGAAATCTTCAGAATCAGTGATATGTTAGATATCTCTGCATTATGTACTTTATGTCACTTTCTATAGCCACAGGATATTCTTCAGTGCCTCTAATTATCATCTATTTTGGCCTCATTTTACTAAGAGGCCATGTACAACATGGTGCTATTTGTCAGCAAGACAGTTAACTAGACTACCTTGTCATCTGTCACAATACCTCCTTGCACCTACTTCTGTCTTCCTAGTATAACTTTTGAATTAGTATTAACTTATTTCTGTAAGGCCTTCTCTGATCTCCTTGGGATAAAGGCTTGCTTTTTTAAAACTACTGCCGCAAGTTAAACTCTGAATCACCCTCCTGAGCAGGAGATTGCACTTGGTTTTACTCATCTTAACCTTCCTTGTCTTCTGCCTTCCTTTGTGAAGCTTTACTTTGCAATTAGCAGTTTTGTTATGTATAGTTTATTTTTTTATTTTTATTTTTTTAAGTTTATTTATCTCAAATTTATCCTGAATCGTGAGATCATGACCTGAGCCGAAATCAAGAGTCAGATGCTTAACCAACTCAGCCACCCAGGCGCCCCTAGTTTCTTTAAAATGCAAATATATTTATATGTATGTACTGTATAGATGTGTATGGGGTATATGTATATTTATGTGTGCCATTGTTGGAGAATTAGGACCAGTGCAGCCTCTTGGAAAATATTTTACTATTTGACATGTTATTTTTGTTTATCCAACACTCTTAGATAATACTCTGTTACCATACTTTGCATTTTTATCATCTGTGCTTCAACTGTGTGGAGAGGAAGCAATAAAAAGTCATTTAATTAAATGTAGTAACTATTTTATTCTTTTGCTCGTTCTTTACGGGTGCTGCATAGTTTCAAAGTATTTGCATATAAGTTATCTCATCTTGACTGTATAAAAACTTTGTGAAGCAGACAGATCTAACATTACCTCTTTAGAGATAAGGAAAGTAAGGTATAAAGAATTTAATTCACTGCTGAGCTAGTAAGAGATTGGTTAGGATTTGAACCCTAGTCCTCTTATTCCCTTCCAGTTTTTCCAGTCTACCACTCTACTAAAATTAGGTAAATGTTTGTTAATTGTTTTAATGAGGTAATTACTATGCTTGGTAAAGCTTATGTAAGTTAATCTAGAGTTTTGTAAATTTAGATTCCTAAATAAATGGATTTAGCATATTTTGTTATACCTGGCAGTGGGAACAGTAAAATGCTTAAATGTGAATTTTATTTACGGGTAATTTTTTAAATGATGATTTCAGTATTTTGCTTCACATTTCTTCAATATAATCTAAATATGTTAGGCTATAGAATCAAAGAATGCAGAAGGAATCTTTGATGCAAATCTGCATTTGAAAGCCCAAGTTGATCAACTTACTGGAAGGAATGAAGAATTAAGACAGGAGCTCAGGGAATCTCGGAAGGAGGCTATAAATTATTCTCAGCAGTTGGCAAAAGCAAATTTAAAGGTAAAACTTTTCTTAAATAATAGAAAATGCTAAGCATTATGAACATAGGCTTAATATGAAACTTAATTTTTTTAAAATCACTGAGAAAATGCCTCTTAAATTAATTCAACAATAAGAAAACTTTTTGGAGTTTTCTTAATTAAGTGGGAAATAACTACTTTTATAATAAAAAAGAATACAAAAATTCTAAGTCTCTGCCTGGGTTTCTAAATAGAATTTGAAAGTATAATTTAATTAATGCCTGGTAGGGCATTCATACAGTTCCTTTTTAAAAATAATTCTGTACGAAGTATAAGTTACTGCTTTTAAATTTGTCTTTGGGTGTAAGAGATGTGTTTCTCATTTCTGAACTCTGTCTTTCCAGATAGATCATCTCGAAAAAGAAGCCATTCTTTTAAGGCAATCAGAAGGATCAAATGTTGTTTTTAAAGGAGTAGACTTACCTGATGAGATAGCACCATCTAGTGCCAATATTATTAATTCTCAAAATGAATATTTAATACGTATCTTACAGGTAGTAAAAATTTTGCATGTGAATAACAAAAGTAATTGATAATATGTTTTTAATTTAGTCTTCATACATTCTTTTGAGTTCTTAGAATATTAGCATTGAGGTATATTTTTATAGATTTTGATATTAAATGGAATTTGTAAATAAAAGAAATTTATTCTTCATCTGCATGAGAAGCATGTTGACATATCTTGTGCACATACAGGTCATATGAAATATATGATAGTAGAATAACATGCAGCAGCCAAAGTAGTAGTGTATAATTAAGGGGAGACCTTTTATTTAGTGTTGGTTGGATAAGCAATTCAAGTGAATAAAGTCTTGACAGAGCTTTTTGGTGAAATGATTAGAATTGTTCCTTTTTTGTGTTAACTACAAGAAAAAGGTTTTAAACCCAATTGTCTTTAATGTTTTTCTTCCCTTTATCTTGTAAAGTGTTAGTTAATCCATTAGTGAATTAGGAAGGGAAGTGCTTGCCCTGTTTGTCATTTTTGCTGTCTATATTGTGGTCATTGTGAATGGCCTAATGAGAGGTGCTTTTCATTATTTCATTTGAAGTGTAAATACCCATAACATTATGTTCATTAAAAATATAATTATAGGGGTGCCTGGATTGACCGTCCAACTCTTGGTTTCAGCTCAGGTCATGATCTCATGGTTTTTGAGTTCAAGCCCTGCATCAGGCTGTATGCACACAGCACAGAGCCTGCTTCAGATCCTCTGTCTCCCTCTTTGCCCCTCCCCTGCTCACACTTGCACTCTCTGTCTCTCAAAAATAAATAAATGTTAAAAAATTTTTAAGGAAATATAATTACAAAAATGTATTTGAAATGAATGAAAATACATTTTTGATTATAAGCACTACTGTTTCCATCTCCTAGATGATCCATTTGTAACTGTACTTGAGTTCTGATTATCAAATACTTGTTTCTGTATTTGGAAATTAATCTTTTTTTTGAAAATTAGAATTTGTGTGTTATCTAAGTCAGGGAGGGACAACCTTACCACTTATTAGAACATTACTTTATAGTGCATGTTATATTACTACTTCTAAGTTTATAACTTTAGCAAATTTTTTTAAGTTTATTTATTTTGAGAGAGACGGGGAGTAGAGAAGGGGCAGAGAGAGCAGGAGAGAGAGAATCCCAAGCAGGCTCCATGCTGTCAGTGAGGAGCCCGACAGGGGGCTGGAACTCATGAACTGTGAGATCATGATCTGAGCTGAAATCAAGAGTCAGATGCTTAACCAACTGAGCCACCCAGGCACCCCTTAGCACTTTATAACTTATTCTCCTGCAGTATAGGACACTGTCAACAAGTAATGACAGTATTGTCATGTTGCTTGAGATGAAATTCATTTTTTTTTTTATCTTTATAGAAAAAAAAACATATGAGAGGTATTGTGGTAGATTAGGGAGCACGTATTGGGACTCTGAAAACCTGTTCATAGTGGCAAAACAGGTACTTGGACTCCCATACCTAGGAGTGATGGACATAGCCAAAGCCTTTAGAGTCATGACCTGATTTCAGGTGTTCGATCTGCATGTAAATATAGCATCTGACACCAAGTTTGCCATATTATATATGCTTAGAAATGATTACCAAGTGTAGTGGTGATGAGTTTCTTAATGTTAAGCTAATCTTTCCAAGTCTCTTTCTTCATTTATAAAATGAAATAATTGGAAAGGACATTTGAATAGAGGCATGAACAGTTAAGTTCACAAAAGGGTCTGTGAGGCTGAGTGGACTGGAGGTAAGTTTGTAGCCATTGTATCTGATAATTTATATGGTTACGGAAACTAACAAATATGATAAAAATAATGTTACCAATTTTATAGTACTTCTTTTTAAACATATTGCCTCATTCCATATGCCTTAAACTAAGATATTCAAAATAGTATAGAAATTATCTGAGCTGCTAATGGATTTGGTAACTATTCTCTTCTATATATTTTTCTGTAATCTTGTCAGATTATGAATTTATACTTTCAAATATAAAATATATTCTTATTCTTTTTTAATCCTTATTTCTAAACCAATTTTTAGGAACTAGAATATAAAGAAAATAAATTAAAAAATTTAGAAGATTCTCTTGAGGACTATAACAGAAAATTTGCAGTAATTCGTCATCAACAGAGTTTATTATATAAAGAATATCTAAGGTATAAATGTTAACAAAACTTTATAATTTGGTTGCAGTATGTTCTTATTAATGATGAAACTAATGTAAGGGAATACTTAGATATTTTGTTTTACCCTTCCCTCATACCTCTTTCCTCCTACTTTATGTCTTAGTTTCCTTATCTATAAATTTCTGAGATAGTAATGCCTTTTTCATAGGGTTGTTATAAAATTTAATTAAATTGTTACATAGAAATGCTCAGATATGAGCATTTGGTAAATGTCCTGGCACATGAATATTTTGTAAATGTCAGCTGTTAGCATCATTCTTCATCATCACTGTCAGCATTATTGATATATATCCATTGAGACTATTACATTTCTCCGTATCTCCGCTATTTCATCTGTATCAACAGAAAAATTTTCTTATTAGTCATTAGAATACCTGAGCAAAGGTGATTTAAACATGAAGGGTAATTATTATGTGACCTAACAAGAAACCCAAAGCTAATTATAGGGTAGGTCATGTTTAGGGGTTGTTATTATCTCCTATTATAGTTTATAAAACAGATGCAGGAGTTCAAGAAAGATGGAGTCATGCCCGCTGAAGAAGAGGCAATTTTTTTTCCACATGACTTTTCATTTTTAGATAAAACATTTTTTCCAAAGTCTTCTAGCAGAGCAGATTTTGACTCAGATCACTTTAGCCAGAGTTGGGCCAATGAGCTGTCCGAGTCCTATGTTCAAGTCCAAACTATTCAGTGGCAGAGAATGAACGATGTCACTGTAATTTGTTTATGCTGACTGGATTTCTGGTGACTGGAATGTCTCTTGGGTGGGCAGCAGTATCTTACCTTTTAAGTCAAATGATTTCTAATAATGTCTGTATTCTATATTTTGCAAGTATTTAAATTAACACTGAAGCTTAAGACTAGGGTCTGAAAATTGAGACCTGATTTCCAGAATTACTTTGGAGTGTTGATTATTTTCCTATTTTCTGTTTTCAATAAATTGTTTATAAGATCCATCATCATTTGTTATATTGTAACAGTTGTAGAGTTGTGATTCATGGAATAATGAAAGTAGCTTGATAATTTCTTTACACTGCATTTATTTAATAAAAATATAACTTACAGGCTAAATCCTTTTGGAATGGAATTTTGAGTTATTCTGTTATCGGATACCAGTAGCTATGATGTCTGTTATTTCATGAAAACTTTAAATTTCCATAATTTAAAGTTATCTTTTTCTGTAAGTATTAGGTGTATTATATTGTCATTTTTTATTTTAAGTGAAAAGGAGACGTGGAAAACAGAATCTGAAACAATGAAAGAGGAAAAGAAAAAACTTGAGGATCAAATCCAACAAGGTGCTATAAAAGTAAAAGAATATAATGTGAGTAAAAACCCTTCAAAATCAATATATACTATTGTACAAATTAAGATAGCTACGTTCACTAAGTAATGTAAACGTGTCTTTGTGCAGAATTTGCTTAGTGCTCTTCAGATGGATTCGGATGAAATGAAAAAAACACTTTCAGAATATAGTAGAAAAATTACAGTCTTACAAGTGAATGAAAAGTCACTCATAAGACAATATACTACTTTAGTAGAATTGGAGCGACAGCTTAGGAAAGAAAACGGGAAACAGAAGAATGAATTGATATCAATGGAAGCTGAAGTTGGTGAAAAAATTGGACGTTTGCAACGATTTAAGGTACATCTGATTTTTTTTTTTTTTTTTTTACTCTATGAAAACTTTCAGTTATGAGGAAGAGAGGATCATACAATGAACAGCCATCTCCTGGATTAATAGTTAACATCTATTAACATTCTGCCATAATTGTTTCATCTGTTTTTTGTAGGAATAAATTGTAGACATTTCTTCCCTAAATATTTTAGTGTGCATTTCTAAAAAAGCCTTTTTTTGTTTACATAACCACAAACTTTATCACATCTAACAAAATTGGCAATAATTGCCTCACATTATCTAATGTCCCGACCATATTCACATTTCCTCCGTTATCCCAGGATCCAGTTAAGGACCCTGTGTTGTATTTGGGTATTACATTCATAAGCCTTTATTTTTTTTCATGTCTTCAATATTCATAGAATCTCCCCTGTTTTTTTTTCTCTTTGTGAAAAATGTTGAAGATTCGTGATTATTTTCTTTTGTAATTTTGTTTGTTCCTCTGTTTGTTATTTACTAAAAGCTTTGAAGCCTTGTTTATGTCAGATTAAACGTTTTTTGACAAGAATACTCCATCAGTAATGCTTTGTACTTTAGAAGTAATTATTTATATTGCATCACTTCAAGAGATGGAATGTCTGGTAGTCCCGTGTTTAGTGAGTGATTATTATCTTAAGGGGGAGACAGCCATATATCTCTATTATAAAGTGATTTAGTTAACTGGTGATATTTTGGTCCATGCAAATAACCAATTCTTTGTTAGTGCTCATAATGGGTTTAGCATCCACTGATGATTGTTGTTACCTGACTCAGTTATTTCATTAGAGTTGCAAACATTATTTTTCTAGTTATATTATACTTTCTACACTTATTAGCAGATATTCTTTTATAAAATATAGAGCTTTTCTTCATTAGCCCAGCCTATTCGGTTATTTTGAAGTATAGTTCCTACTAGAAAGGCAAGACAAAAGCTTCCTCCTTTCCTTTTAATGACTAGTCTTCAGAAATCAGAGTTGATAGACTCTGCTTCTTCTACCTGTTTGCCCGACTTCCCCATCTTTCTCTTCTTTCAGTATCATTACAGACTAACACACTTAGTCATTATTTGTCTTCATTTTGGCCAATGGGAGCCCTTTAAATTTTTTTTTTTTTTACATTTTATTTATTTTTGAGAAACAGAGTGAGACAAAGCATGAGCGGGGGAGGGGCAGAGAGAGAAGGAGACAGAATCTGAAGCAGGCTCCAGGCTCTGAGCAAGCAGTCAGCACAGAGCCTGATGCGGGGCTTGAACCCACAAACTGAGATCATGACCTGAGCCGAAGTCGGATGCTCAACCGACTGAGCCACCCAGGCGCCAATGGGAGCCCTTACTTTTTTCTTACATGGAAATCTGTTATTAATATTAAAATAATTATTCTGTAATATTTACACATTAATTTGAAGATAATCTTGCATTGGTATTAGCAGTGACAACAGCAGTGCTACCAGATTTAGTTTAAAATATCTTTATAGTTCTTGGGGTGCCTGGGTGGCTCAGTCTGTTAAGCATCCAACTCTTGGTTTTGGCTCAGGGCATGATCTCACGATTTTGTGAGTGCAGGCCCCACATCAGGCTCTGTGCTGACAGTGAGGAGCCTGCTTGGGATTCTTTCCCTCCCTCTCTCTCAGCCCCTCCCCTGCTCACTCTGTCTCTTTCTCAAAATAAATAAATAAACCTAAAAAAAATTTTAATTTCCTTATACTTCTTATTTTCCTTAGAATATCTTTCAATAGGATGTATAGTCAAGGTAATATATTCTACAGTAACTTGAAATAATTCTCCTCCTTTTGAGGTTATACTATAAATTTGATGTATAATTAGGCTCATTTGTTTTGCATTTGTCTTCAAACTCATAGTTACTTTTAGTTTCTTTTTTAAAATTGATTTGAATATATGAAACATTTGCATCTTTTAAACATGTAGTCAGAGAAATCTTACTTCTGTCCCTGTACCTTTGACTCCATTCTGCCCTAACTGCTACAGGTAACTGATCATCTTTTTAATGTTTCTTTTCGAAGATATTAACAGACATAAGAAGTTGCATGCTGTGTGTACTCTTCTACACCTTGCTTTACATCTTGTCTTATATAGCTTATTTTAAGCATGTACATGTTCAGTTTACATATCCAAATTTACATAGGATCATATAAACGCATAAGCGTTCAAAGTAAAATTAAAATGAAGTTGAGTTCCTTTTAAGGATAGTAATAAGTGAAATTGTCATGCTAACAAACTTACTTTCAATATGATCTTAAAGCTGAATCCTGAGGCAAAAAGGAACTTGTTGAATAATTAAAGCTGTTTTTATTTGGACATGTGATAAGGACATTTTGAGTCTTTTTAAAAAATTTTTTTAGTGTTTATTTTGAGAGAGGGAGAAAGAGAGAGTGCGTGCGCGAGTGGGGGGGGGGGGCAAAGAGAGGGGGAGACACAGAATCCGAAGCAGGCTCCAGGTTCTGAGCTGTCAGCACAGAGCCCAATGCAGGGCTCGAACTCACGAACTGTGAGATGATAACCTGAGCAGAAGTCAGACGCTGAACCAACTGAGCCACCCAGGTGCTCCAGGACATTTTGAGTCTTAAGAAATGTACTTGTTTTTTACTTTTGTGCTTTCCTGAAGTATTGCAAATATAGTGAGTGTGTGAGATAGAAGGGGAAAAAAGAACTAGAATGTTCTTCTGTTCAACCTGACTATTCGACCTGGATTTGGGGAGATAGTACACAACAATTGGAAAGCTGAAAATTGGATATTTTTAGGAGATGGGAAATAGGAAACCCCTCCCCACACAAAGAATGTGTGAAATCAGATTCTAAGAGTAAGGTAGAATTATGTGTACTTACTTAAATGAAAAGAAGCTATCAAAATGAGATATGAAGCACTACCACAAATATTTCTCCCTCATTGCTATCCTTCACAAGAAATGATAACTGTAGTTCTTTATCTTCCTCACTTTATAAATTTGGTTATTCCTTGCACTACTTCGTCAACTTTAGAGAGAAAAGTTCAGATGTTTCTTCGTAGTGTTAATACAGAGTCTTCAAGTAGTGAATTTTTATAATTGTATAGCTGATGAGTAGAATGTAAAACAAGTAACTAAAGTCATTGGTATTATTAGAGACAGCTAATTGAGAGAAAATTTTTCTCACTAAGTATTGTTTCTTTCATGTGAATAAAAGGTTTTCTCTTTTATTACAAAACTAGTCTGTGTAACTATAATAAGCAGAAATAGGTAAATTGTAATGTGGTAAATCTAATTTTGCCATTCAGCTAACTAAAGGCAAGTTATTTTTAAGCTTATGAAATTTAGAAAAGCCATCCAGAGGTACATTCTTTTTTTTTTTTTTTTTAATACAATTTATTGTCAAACTGGCTAACATACAGTGTATATAGTGTGCTCTTGGTTTTGAGGGTAGATTCCTCTGATTCATCGCTTACATGCAACACCCAGTGCTCATCCCAACAAGTGCCTTCCTCAATGCCCATCACCCATTTTCCCCTCTCCCCCACCCCCATCAACCCTTAGTTTGTTCTCTGTATTTAAGAGTCTCTTACAGTTTGCCTCCCTCCCTCTGTTTGTAACCATTTTTTCCCCTTCCCTTCCCCCATGGTCTTCTGTTAAGTTTTTCAAGTTCCACATATGAGTGAAAACATATGGTATCTGTCTTTCTCTGCCTGACTTATTTTACTTAGCATAATACCCTCCAGTTCCATCCACGATGCTGCAACTGGCAGGATTTCATTTTTTCTCATTGCCAAGTAGTATTATTCTGGGTGATACATATTTTCTTGCTGCTGTGTATTATGCTTTTCTGAAATTGAATTTCATTTTACTATGATAGTTATGAAAGGATTTCCTTTTTTTTTCATTTTTATTATGATTTAAAATTTCTAAATAGTACTATTTCTTCTACTAAAGAAATGAATAATTATTGTAATATTTTTAATACATAAGAAATCTTTTCTTTAGTGATTCTAAAATCTGTTTTGCTTTCAGCTATATTATCTTATCCTTCTGAAAAGTGGCTAGTACTTCACTAGGAAAAAATATACCAACTTGATTCAGTGTGTCTTTGTTTACATAGGAAATGGCCATTTTCAAGATTGCAGCTCTGCAAAAAGTTATAGATAATAGTGTTTCTTTGTCTGAGCTAGAATTGGCCAATAAACAGTACAATGAACTGACTGCGAAATACAGGGACATCTTGCAAAAAGATAATATGCTTGTTCAAAGAACAAATAACTTGGAACACTTAGAGGTAAGTGTATATAGTCCTTGAACCTTGTAATATTAGCTGTTCCTCTTGGGTGCTATCTGTAGGTGCGGAATGACTTCATCCTTTCATCCTCCTTAGTCCACTTGCAGAATTTTATTGAATCAAGACGCTTAACACCAGGCACTTAAAAAAGAAACAGAAGCATGAACCAGACAGGTTACAGATGATTGTAACCGAAAGAGGAGGCATCATTAAGTACCCATCCTTCTCTCTTCTCCCTGATCCCAGTGCAACTTATTTTCTTGTACCCCTTGGTTTATGTTTCTTGGGATGGATATAGCCGAGAATGGCTCTTCCTGACCCTGGATGAGCTGTGGAAATCCCCATCCTTTCTAACTGTACAGATAAGGAAAATAGGATGAAGTATCACATATTCAAACAGTCTGTGGATATGGCCCAGAACCCTTGTCGTCCTCTTCTAGCCACTTGACCTCCATACCTTTAACGCAAGCAAAACCAGCTCCTGATTTGTTCATCTTCCTCTTCAGAAATAGGGGCTTGTGTCTTTTGACATCTTCTCTTTTGTGATCTTCTCCTAGGAGTGGAATGAGGTCTGATTTTGTTAGCTTCATAGATTTTACTTGCTTAGAGGGACACATTCAATAAAACACCCAAATGTTATTTTGAATAGCTTTGAATGACTCCTATAAAAATATCTGAGTGATTTATTAATACTAACTAGCAATAATCATGATCAGTTTACTTTTTACTGTTTTGCCAAAGGGAGATGATTATGTTAATTTCTGTAGAAAATTTTGAATATTTAGGTGTGGTAATAATTTATTTTTCCCCATTTTTCATGTCCTTTGCACGCTTCCTCTGTATGATTTTAGAATCCATGTAAGAAAAAAAAAACCAAGAAAATCCATGTAAGAAATATATTATGTAGATAACAGCAATGAGTAATTTTTAACTTATTTATCTATTTTTCCAAAGAATATTTTTCATCTTTCCTTAAAATTTAAAAAAAAAAAATGCGTTTGTGTTATATTCTTTCCCGCATCTCGATTATAATTCTGAGTATATTTTTATCCCTATTGACAGTGTGTCAGTTTTATTCTTTATTATGTGTATTGTGGTAGCCCTTACTCTATCCCTATCTCCTGTGTTACCTCCTCCTTACTTCCACCACTATGGTCATTCTAAACATGAATCTGACCATGGGACAACGCCTTTGCTTCACACCTATCAATCACTGTCAGCCACTTAAAGAATAAAAGCCAAATTCCTTTTGTGATTAGCCCCCACTTACCTCATGTCATCTCCTATGGTGCTCTAAGTACTTTTACAATTTGTTTTTGAAATTGAACTACCAGTTTGCTGGGACACAGTGTTTTTTCTCATATATATATTCTTATGTACCTGCTGTTTCCTTGTCTCGAAAGCCCTCCCAGGGCTCTCCACTTATGTGCTCAGTGAATTTCTATTCATGTTTAAAACTTTGTTCAGGGGCACCTGGGTGGCTCAGTCAGTTAAGCATCTGACTTCGGCTCAGGTCATGATATCTCAGTTCGTGAGTTTGAGCCCCACATTGGGCTCTGTGCTGATAGCTCGGAGCCTGGAGCCTGCTTTGGATTCTGTGTCTCTTCCTCTCTCTGCCTCTCCCATAATAAATAATATAAATAAACATTAAAAATGTTATATATAACAAATAAACATTAAATAAATAATAAATAATAAACATTAAAATAATAAACTCAATAATAAACATTAAAAAAAGAAAAACCTTTGTTCAGACACTGTCTTTTTTTCTGAAGCATCTTTCTTTATAGAACAAAGTCTCTCTGTCTATATTCTCTATCTTGTACCTGTTTCTGCTATTTATATCACATCATAATAAGAGTGTTTGTATGTCTCCATCCCCTACTGGAATATATTCTTGATATCAGGAATTCTATTTAATTCACTTTTATGTGTTTAGTACTTCCTCTTTGGCACACAGAACTAATAAATGTTGACCTCGAGAGAGTTATTAATGGTGTAGAGCCATGGTGCAAAGGTCATCAGATGTGGTGATTAGGAAATTGTTGATGCCTTTCAAGAGTAAAGTTCCTTTTTTCTTTTTTTTTAATTTATTTATTTTGAGAGAGCGAGAGCAGGGGAGGGGCTGAGAGAGAGCAAGAGAGAGAGAAGCCCAACCAGACTTCATGCTCAGCGAAGAGCCCAATGCAGAGTTCAGTCTCACAATTGTCAGATATGACCTGAGCTGAAATCAAGAGTTGGCCACTTAACTGACTGAGCCAACCAGGAGCCCCAAGGGTAGACTTTATTGAGAGTAAAAGTGGTAAAAATCAATTTTCAGAATATAAAGAGAGTGGATGATAAGAAAATGCAAAAACTGAATGGGTGGGGGTGATAAGGCAACAGAAAAACTAGAAATCTGATGATAGAAGTAAAAAGAAATTAGATACAGGTTGAAGTAGGATCAAGAGAAGGATTTATTTTATCAACTGTTTTTTTTTTTTCTTTTTTTTAAACAGGCCAATGAAGTTTGAGGGTAGAGGGAAAGAAAATTTAGAGCAAATAGGGAGAGGTCAATTGAAGATTCTAGAGGTGGGTGGTAAAAGTGTGGGTGCAGGGCACCCCACCGAGGGCAGGGGAATAAGAATGGCATCTGGAGCAAGACCAGAGTTCTTGAAAGTCTGGAAGTAAGAGGGAAAAAAAGGTAGAAAGATGTTAAAACCTCTAAGCCCTCTTTTTTTCCCCCCTATGTATTTTCAGTATCTAGAACAGGGTTATAATTGTGCACATTACCAGAAAGTCACATTGTATTCCCTTATCTTGCTTTCTTTTTTATCATAACGTCCTCTTAAAAAAAATAAATAAAACTAAATAAAACCTCATTATCCTGTTATTCTTCGTAATATGTATTATGTAACATTGTATTATGTATTGGCTTCTTTTCCAACTACCCCCTGCCCAACACAAGTTCTAGGACAGAATTTCTTTATATGATTCAAGGGCTTAAAATACCTGGCATATAGTTAGTATTCTGTTTGTTAAAACAAAGAGTAAATGAGCATATTAAATTTATGTGCCAACTCCTACATTTTTGTGTCCAGTCTGCCTTTTCGGTACTGTAATGGGATTATCTATTTTACAAATCCTGTTTCAAGAGGATCTCAAATTTAACATATCCAGAATGTCTGTTTCTGTCATAGTTGTTTCCGTTTCAATAGGTGCTGCTGTTACCTACTCCATGAAGGCAGATACCTTAGAGTTACTTTCTGTCATTCCTTTCCCCTGTCATTTTTATTTCCCAAATGTAATTCATTCATATGTGTGTCCTCTTTTCTCCATCTTCACTGCTGTGACCCTACTCATCAGGATTTTGTATTTTCTTAATTTTGATTTCTCTGCTTACCCCTTTATTTATTCTCCACATTGCATTCAGAATGGTTGTTTAAAACGTCCTCCTTAAAGAAGCTCCTGGGTGGCTCAGTCAGCTAAG
The DNA here is from genome assembly GCF_046562875.1 of Panthera onca. Classification (NCBI taxonomy): domain Eukaryota; kingdom Metazoa; phylum Chordata; class Mammalia; order Carnivora; family Felidae; genus Panthera; species Panthera onca. Next base: position 109,915,608 of record NC_138345.1, on the reverse strand, counting down.
CATCCGACTTCAGCTCAGGTCATTATCTCGCAGTTCGAAAGTTCAAGCCCTGCTTTGGGCTCTGCTGACAGCTGAGTCTGGAGCCTGCTTTGGATTCTGTCTCTCCCCCTCTCTGCCCCTCCCTTCCTCATGCTCAGTCTCTTTCTCAAAAATAAATAAACATTAAATTAAAAAAAAAAAACAACAAAAATACTTCCTCCTTAAGATGTTTAAATGATTTCCTATTATATATTAAGTTAAATTCTAGTTCCTTATCTTGACATACCATGCCCTGCCTGGTATGACCCCCTATTATCACTCTAAGTTTATCTTATACCACTCATCACTGTTATTTTTGCTGTCTGTGCTTAAGTCCTCTAATGCCCCAAACTCAGTCCTCCATCAGAGCATCAGGGTTTATCAACACATAGCTCTTCTCTCTGGCTGGCTTCTTGTCAACACTGGCTCCTTGAGCCCTTGGGTGGCTCAGGTGGGTAAGTGTCTAGCTCTTGATTTTGGCTCAGGTCATGATCTCACAGTACATGGGTTTGAGCCTTCTTTAACCTTTCTATCTTGATATGGTTCCTTTTATTTTGCTCTGGATCCATACTCTGTTTCTTTCTAGATCTTTACATTCTTAGAGTTTTTGGTTTGCTTACCTGTTCACTGTCTTCTGCCTTCCATACCCTCCCCAACTCCTGCTACACACAGATACCCACAGATGCTAAATGGTGAGGCCTGTGAAGGCCAGTATTTTGTCTGTTTCTTTCCACCGTGGACATGAAGTACAGCACCTGACATGATGGTGTGCTAGTGATGCTCGGTAACTGTGTGAGAAACTCTAAGCATTCCAGCTTGGCCAAAGTGAACATAGCAGAAGCTAATATTCGGAAGTCACATATTGGATATATTTTGATTATTTTAACATACTTTCTTTATATATGTGTGTGTGTATACGTGTGTTTATATATGTATGTGTGTATATATTCCGTGTAGGGAAGCTCCTAATTTTGTTTAAAAAAACCGGATTGTGAGTTTTAGGAGATATTATATAAAGTTAAGTCAATATCACTTATATCATATTAGTCTGAATTATAATGTAGTTTCTCAGTGATGTTTCTGTTTTATTGAGTGTGAAAATGCATCCCTGAAAGAACAAGTGGACTCTATAAATAAAGAACTGGAGATTACCAAGGAAAAACTTTACACTGTTGAACAAGCCTGGGAACAAGAAACTAAATTAGGTAAGTATGATGACTCTGATAATGTAAAATGATGAAAATCTAATAGTGAATACGTTATTCATTTATAGTTCCTTTTCTATATCAGATGAAAAGGAAGTATTTTGATAAAAATGAACTCTGCCTAACAGTTTAATTTAGCAGACAGTTGATGAATAGTATCTTATGCTAATCTCTACCAAAATTTGGTTTTTAGTTAGTAGATGAGTTTAGTTAGTAGATGAGATTAGTTCATATATGTTAAAAAATTATGACAGAGCATTAACTATTTTGAACCATTTAACCATAAAGACTGGTGATAATCTTAAATACCTATATTTTAGTGGTAGTATTTAGAAGTTTTCCACTGCATGTAATATGTGTAAAGTTATATTAGGAATGTACCATTTAATACATTTAAATTAAAAGGTCACCATAAAACATCAAAATAATTTTGAAAAGAGTTTATATTGCCTATAGCTTTACTATTATTATTTTTTTGTATTCCCTTATACATGTTTACATGAGTACTGGGTGTTGTATAAAAGTGTAGAATCACTATACTGTACACCCAAAACTAATATTACACTGTATGTTAACTAACTGGAATTTAAATAAAAACTTAATAAAATAAATAAAATGTAAATGACTCTAATAGTAAACATACATATACTTTAAATTATAATGAACATTATATACTGTATTCATTTAGTAGATATTAATATATTTGCTTTATTCATCATTCTTACACATACAAATATCCATGTAATATCTTACTGTTTGAGTGATTAAATCACGAGGCCTTCTTATTTTTGCTGTTGTTTATGGTGCTCAATGAACATCTTCATGTATATCTAACAGATATTATGACAGATATTAAAATCTTTGTGGGTCCTGCTAGGATTTTCCTTATTCATTTTTCAAATGGTTTTCCATATTCATTTTTAAATGATTATCTTAGTTTATGATGTTTAAATAATTTTATCTTACTAGCATTGTGCTTTATAATTTTCAAATAAATTTGCTCCTTTGGATAAAGTGTTTTTGTATGTTTGTTTTCTAGATCTTAGAGCTCTAATGTTATTCAAGGTTTCTGTTACAAAATAGAGCTGTTTTATTAAATTGGTAACTGGGACATGTAGTAGTTTACTGAAGCCTAACATTGGGCCTAATATTATCTAAAATAAGCTATTTTTAGAAATGTGATTTTTAATTCTTTAAGAAATTAAAAGTGAATTGATTTCCATGTAACTGCTACCTGAAAGAAGGTATCATTTAAGCTAAAATATAAAAAAAAGAGTATTACATACAATTGTAGTAAGTTCTCTGTTCATTTTACTCTGTCTCTCTTAAATAAGTGCTGGATTCCCTGTAGAAATTCCTAAATTTCTATAAGGACTAACTTTTATTATCATTTGACTGATGAAGAATATAAGTTCCCGAGAGATTAAATGGGATAGGCAGTTTCCAAACAGTAAGTAACAGAGCTAAGACTGGAATCTAGGTCTATCATAATTCATAAGGCTCGTGTGTTTTCTGTGGAACCATATTATTGCATCCTTGTATACAGTGTCCAGGGGTGCCTGGGTAGCTCAGTCAGTTAAGCGTCTGACTTCCGCTCAGGTTATAATCTCATAGTTTGTGAGTTTGAGCCCTGCATCAGTCTCTGTGCTGACAGCTCAGAACCCGGAGCCTGCTTTGGATTCTGTGTCTCCCTCTCTCCCTGCCCCTCCCCTGCTTGCACTCCGTTTCTCTCTCTCCCTCTCTGTCAAAAATAAATAAACGTTAAAAAAAAAAAAAAAAAAGTTTCTAAAATATTTGGCATCTAATTTTGATAACAGCTTGTGATTGACTTAGTATTGCTGCATATAGGAAATGAATCAAGCATGGATAAGGCAAAGAAATCAATAACCAACAGTGAAATTGTTTCTATTTCAAAAAAAATTACTATGCTGGAGATGAAAGAATTAAATGAAAGGCAGCGGGCTGAACATTCTCAAAAAATGTATGAACATGCAAGGACTTCATTAAAGCAAATGGAAGAACGTAATTTTGAATTGGAAACCAAATTTGCTGAGGTTTGATATAATTTTTATCATGTAATTGGCATAAAGGATTAGTCATGTTAGACATTTTATATTGTAAGAGATTTGTTTGTATTTCTGAAGTAATGTTAATATAGTGCTGTGTTTCATAAAAGATGTGTTTTAAATCTGAAACATTTAAAAAGAAGACAGGTATTTCTGTGAATGAGTTCTTATTTTTCATCAGCATTACATTATTAGATTTAATGTAAAAAGATATTATTTGCTTAGTTATGATAATTGCCTTCCACTACCATCCATTCATTTAACAAATATTTATTGATGCCTGTTACATGCCAGACACTGTATGGGGGCTAGTTTTATCACAGGAAATAAAATAGGCAGTAATCTCTGCTCTTGGGACTTTACATTTTAATAGTAAGTTTTAGACCTTTTTGATATGCTCAGAAATATTAAATTGGTTGGCAATTAAAACAGTTTGCAAACATTCAACAATTAATGATGAAGCAGCACGTTTATAATGTTTACCTTGAGAATTAGTATACTTTTCCAAACATATTTGTCATTTTGTTTATTTTAACTGAGTCACTAAGTATATGTTAAGATTTTATTAACTCATTTATGTTTATTTATAGATGATATAATTGAAGTCAAGCATAATGAGTATAACTACGTTTCAAACAAATGTTAAAAAATCAGATTCAAATATTAGACTATGAGTTGTCTAATATAAATGACTTTTGGTGGGTTGACATATAACCTGAGTTCTTATAATCTGTTCCTGACTCTCTTTACCCTCTTCAATCTATTCTTAATATTTCACACTCAATTCATTATCCAGACTAATGCTAAGTAAAGAGAACTGTGGTAATATCTAAGTTGAGAAGAAAATCTCACCAAAAACTAATATATCTGAACATTTTTGTTGCTTTTCTTAGCTTACCAAAATCAATTTGGAAGCACAGAAAGTGGAACAGATGTTAAGAGATGAACTAGCTGATAGTGTGAGCAAGACAGTAAGTGATGCTGATAGGCAACGGATTCTAGAATTAGAGAAGAACGAAATGGAACTAAAAGTTGAAGTGTCAAAGTAAGTGCATGCAAACTTTTTAGTCATTAGGTGCATCTACTCTAGTTGATTTTTAAGAAACCTAATTACAGTGGTTCGGGGTAATATTCTTAGTGGAATTGATACTGGTTGTTTTTATTTTTGTTTTTTTTGTAAGAATAAGGTGAAGTACTAACAAGATTAGTTTTTAACAGGCATGAATAATAATACTGAAGAGGAAATAACTTTTCAAGATTCATGTTTTTCAGAGTCCAGGAATAGTATTGCAGAAAGCACTGAATTTGGAATCAAGACCCTATGCAGTCGAGTTCTTCCACATACTAATATTTTTTTGGAGGGAAGTGGGGTGGTCATTCAACTTATTTAAACTTAAGTTTCTTATATCTGATAAAAAGATAGTATCCAGAATATATAAAGAAATTATACAACTCAACCCAAAAAAAAACCAATCTGATTAAAAATGGGTAGAAGAAATGAACAGACATTTCTCTAAAGAAGATATCTAGATGGCCAATGGACACATGAAAAGATCCTCTCAGCATCAAGGGAAATGCAAATCAAAACTGCAATGAAAAAACACCTCACACCTGTCAGAATACTAAAATCAAACCATAAAAAACAAGTATTGGCAAGGATGTAGAGAAAAAAGAACCCTCTTGCAAATGTTTGTTGGGAATGCAAATGGTGCAACCACTGGAAAAAAGTATGGTTGTTCCTCAAAAAGTTAAAAATAGAACTACCCTAAATACTACTAGGTATTTACCCCCCAAAACAAAAACACTAATTCAAAGGATACATGCACCTCCATGTTTGTAGCAGCATTATTTACAATAGCCGAATTATGGAAGCAGCCCAAGTGTCCATGATAGATGAATGGATAAAGAAGTGGTGTGTATATGTAGGTATATGTATATATATAAAGGAATATTATTCTGCCATAAAAAGAATGAAATTTTGCCATTTACAACGACGTGGATGGAGCTAGAGAATACAATGCTAAGTGAAATAAATCAGTCAGAAAAAGACAAATACCATATGACTTCACTCATATGTGAAATTTAAGAAACAAAGCAAAGGGAAAAAAAAGAGGAAGAGACACAAACCAAGAAACAGACTCTTAACTATAGGGAACAAATTGATGGTTATCAGAGGAGAGGTGGGTAGGGGGATGGGTTAATTAGGTGATGGGGATTAAGGAACGAATTTGTCAGGAAGAGCCCTGGGTGACATATGGAATTGTTGAATCACTATATTGTACACCTGAAACTAGTATAACACTGTATTTTAACTATACTGAAATAAAACAACATAACATAAATGTAAATGAAATAAATATATTAAGAAATTGCTATAGCCACCCCAAATTTAAGCAACCACTACCCTGATCAGTCAGTGTCATTAGGGAAGACCCTCCACCAGCAAAAAGATTATGGATAGCTGAAAGCTCAGATAGATGATGGTTAGCATTTTTTAGCAATAAGATAATTTTTAATTAAAAAAAAAAATAAAGGGGTGCCTGGGTGGCTCATTCCAGTAAGCATCTGGCTCTTGGTTTCAGCTCAGGTCATGATCTCATGGTTCATGAGTTTGAGCCCTGCATCCAGCTCGGTGCTGACCTCATGGAACCTGCTTGGGATTCTCTCTCTCTGCCCCTCACCCCTTCCTCCCATTTCTCTCTCACTCTCTGAAAATAAATAAACTTAAAAAAAATAATGAAATAAACTTGTTTTTTTCTCCTTTTTAAGGGAGCACTAGTATCTCTTCTTGTTTCATAAGATTGCTATAAAATGAAAAATTCAGATTTTGATTCAGTTTACATTTTTTGAGTACTATATACTGTGCTAAGTATTAAACATATATTAACTCGTATAATTACACTTAATAACCTTAAAGTAACATTGTGATTTTTATTTTACATGTGGAAATAGTTTATTCACTTGGAACACAAAATATATCTAAGGAGTAAATATTGTGTGTGAGATAGATGCTATGTACTCATTCTCATGGGTGATTTTGTGTTACTTCAGTAGAAACGTAATAGGAGCCGTAACATAAGTTGATCTGTCAACCACAAAATAATTTGTAAAAAGGGTTTTATGATTAGCGTATTATAAAGTAATACCCATTTTTTTGGAGTATTGATAGTCCTTTGAGAATGTCCATCATTTTCAGCCCATTTCACTATGAAGGACTCCATTTTGTATTCTTCCTCTTACCTCATAGACCTCACCTTTTGAGATAATTTAATTTACAATTATGCATTTTATTTTAATTTTTAAAACTTATGTAACTGGTAATGAGCATTTATAATCAATATAAGGGAACCTTATTTATATGTCACAGTGCACTAAAATTATTCTAGCCCAAAGTAAAATGAATTTTTGCTTTACCTGTGTGATCGTATAATAGTAGTCTTGGAGAAAATTTAATAATTTACCATCAAGCTTCTCCCATTTTTTGTAATTGTAGTAAGCATATAATCTTTCTTTTTTTCATTTCTGACAGTTTGTAAATTTAAAGCATATATTAATCCACCTAGGGAACCTAGGAATCTTAAATTTCTGTATCCTTAACTGTACAATTATGTCAAGTAAACCTACCTTAAACCTTATTCTAGCTCTTTGAAACTAGGGTAATAAGTATCTTATGAAAAAAGTGTGGGAGACTAGTCCTATGGCCATATACATTTGGAAAATGCTGTATAGATAGATAATTTTTTACTTTGGAACTTTTCAACATTTCATACAATACTATGTATTACGAATTTTCAACGGGGAGGGATGTTGGGAATGGAGTTTTTTTGACAGAACTCTCATGGAATTATTTCATTAAATGGTTTAGGAAATTTTGCTTTAGTATGTCACACCAAGAAGAGATGCTGGAAATTAGTGGCTTTTCCAAGAATCTAGAAATCTGAAATACTAGTATTTACTTAGAAAATGGACCTAATTGTTCCTGAAGTATTTTTTCATTTCCTAGACTGAGAGAGATTTCTGATATTGCCAAAAGACAAGTTGAAATTTTAAATATACAACAACAGTCCAGGGAAAAAGAAGTAGAATCTGTCAGAATGCAACTGTTAGACTATCAGGTAAGTACAGTATTGGCTCTTGTAAGTGGATTTTTTTCTTTTTCCTAAATTCACATTAGATATTGGATAATTTTATGGTTTTAATCAGAGGCTGTATCAAATGGAAGCTCCTGTACTTGTTCATTGTAACCTGATTAGAAAACTCTTTAATTTGAAATATCTTTCATGATACAGAAAAACATTTACATATCTACAGGTACATTGTGCTGGTCGCTAATTAAAGTTAAGGTTTGAGGAGAAAGTCTTTCAGAACTGTATTTTCTCTTGTATTAATATGTAGCTTTTTACATATTCTCCCATTATAAATTTTTTAAGATTAAAAAAATTGTCAACATTAGTGTTGTCCCGGCATTGATATTTACATATGGAAGTTTAAAAAAAAAAAACAACAAAACAGTAATATGCCAACTGTTACTTAGTTGGATACTAGATTTAGATTTTAAGTATGTTTGATTCTGGGGTTTTTTCTTTGACAAGTTTTTGGTAATCTAAAGCCAGGCTAGATTTTTATAGGATCTCATATAGCATACTTTTTTAAATTTTATGTAGTAGGTCATGGTTTTAAATCCATGAAAAGTGTCATTAGAAAAACTTGAAACTTATAAATATATACTCTTTATATCAGGCACAGTCTGATGAAAAGGCACTAATTGCCAAGTTGCATCAACACGTCGTCTCTCTTCAAATCAGTGAGGCTACTGCGCTTGGCAAGTTGGAATCAGTTACATCTAAACTGCAGAAAATGGAGGCCTGTAATTTGCGCTTAGAGCAGAAACTTGATGAAAAGGAACAGGCTCTCTATTATGCCCGTCTGGAGGGGAGAAACAGAGCAAAACATCTGCGCCAAACAATTCAGTCTCTCCGACGACAGTTTAGTGGAGCTTTACCCTTAGCACAGCAGGAAAAGTTCTCTAAAACGATGATTCAATTACAAAACGACAAACTTAAGATAATGCAAGAAATGAAAACTTCTCAACAAGAGCATAGAAATATGGAGAACAAAGCAATGGAAATGGAATTAAAGTTAAAGGGGCTGGAAGAGTTAATAAGCACTTTAAAGGATGCCAGGGGAGCCCAAAAGGTAAAACATTGGTTTTTGGTTCAGTATTTCCAAAAGAGTTACAAAGTAATTTTAAGTTTTTAATAAATAGCTATCTGAAAAATGTTTTGTATAAGACAAAAATTCCAATTACGTTATTCATTTAGGTTTTGTAAGTTAAGGCTTGGCTATTTGAATGTCTAATTGTAAAAATAAAATGAGACTCTTCTAAACTGTGATTTTGGTAGAAATGCTTAGATTGTATACTATCAAAGAACTTTAAACATTCTAGAAAAGTTTATATATATTAGCTAAATACTAATTTTAGTTATTCATAAACATTATAGTGGTTATCAGTTGAATTCTACCCTTCATAATTATTATCTGTTTAAAATTATTTACAGGTAGTAGGCCCACATTTACTTTTTAATATAATTTTGTTTTTACCTTCATTTGGTATGCATTAAATGAAAAGTAATTACCTTGCTACTTAATTTTAATCTCTAGGTTAGAAGTATTTAGGATTTCCATTTTTGAAAGTAAAACCAATGTTTCAATGACATATATGAAAATAATAAATGAAAGTGTTAGTATTATCCATTCTCACATAATTTGAAGAATGTTTTATGTTAAGATGGCACATATTTTTATAAAAGTCTATGAAAATTCTAAGTAAACTTTGCTGTGTGGCTGAACCAAGAATAATTTTTATCTCAAAGAATATGTATTAATTTCAATGAAAATTATTAGGATCAATGGAGAAATAATTATATGGACAGTGTTTACATTTGTACATGTAATTTATAAACGTTTAGGTAATCAGTTGGCATATGAAAATAGAAGAACTACGTCTTCAAGAGCTTAAACTAAATAGAGAATTAGTCAAGGATAAAGAAGAAATAAAATATTTGAATAATATAATTTCTGAATATGAGCATACAATCAGCAGTCTGGAGGAAGAAATTGTGCAGCAAAACAAGGTTTCATTTTATATTTATTTTGTGGTCTTGTTGCTAAGATACTAAACATAAGAATATTGTATGAGTGATTCCATTATTCTCTTTTTTTTTAAGTTTATTTATTATGAGAGAGAATGTGTGCGGTATGCATGTGTGCAAGCTGGGGAAGGGGAGAGAGAGAGAGAATCCCAAGCAGACTCCGGGCTATTAACCCAGAGCCTGATATGGGGCTCCATTTTGTGAACCATGAGATCATGACCTGAGCCGAAACCAAGGGTCAGATGCTTAACCGACAGAACCACCCAGGCACCCGTGCATTATACTCTTAATTGATTGTAGCTCTCATTATTATTGTTATAACATATTCGTTGTCTTATTTTTGTTAATACTTATTTATTTATTTTGAGAGAGCAAGTGAGCAAGCATGAGTGGGGGAGGGGCAGAGAGAGGGAGAGAGAGAATCCCAAGCAGACTCCAGGGGGCTGTCAGCGCAGAGCCTGGCGCAGAGTTTGATCTCACATGAGGTCATGACCTGAATGGAAATCAAGAGTTGGACGCTTAACCCACTTAGCCAGCCAGGTGCCCCTGTTTCTTATTTTCTAAGGCATTCAAAAATTTGTATTTATTTACTTATGTTGTAATAGTAGTTTTAAACTTAAAAGAAATAATACATAAATTTATTTGGTAATTAATTTTTATTTTGACATTAGTTATGTGACTCTTCACAGTTACGAGTCTCTAGTGGCTCTCATTGATGGAGTAGGAGAAGGCAGCTTGGTGTAGAATAAAGCACATATACTTTAGAGGCAGACAAAATTCCCTAAGCTCATGCTTGCTTGCCTCAAAATTTGTTGTTCCCTCCACTTAAAGTGTTCTTAGCCCAGATCCTTGTATTGTTTATGCTTTCATTGCTTCTGGGTCTTAGCTCCAGTGTCTTACCTCATCAGTGAGGCCTTTATTAGCCACCCAGTATACAACAGTAAATTCTGCCATCAAGATTCCCTAACTAGGGATTATCTAAGTTCATTTTTCTCCAGCACTCATCATCCTGTAACATGTTACATGCGTATTTATTTATTGCCTAGAATAGCGCTTAGCACATAGTTCATGTCATTAAATGTGATGGATGGATGCATGCATGGAGAGATTGAAATCCTGACGTCACATTTTCTATCTCTGTGATCTAAGGCAAGTTACTTAATCTCTCTGAGTTTGCATCCTTTTTCCATAAAATGAGAATACAGTGACCCCAAAGGGTTGTTGTAAGGATTAAATAAGAACATGTATGTAAACTTTTTTGTCATATGCTTGGTCAATGTCTGTGTATCTGATAGTTTCATGAAGAAAGGCAGATGGCCTGGGATCAAAGAGAAGTTGAGCTAGAACGTCAACTAGACATGTTTGACCATCAGCAAAATGAAATACTAAAAGCAGCACAAAAGGTATGAATGATTAACTCTGTTTGCTACTCTATAGCATGGCCTATAGTAACCCACAGAAGTGGTTTTAAAGTCCAATCAAATTTTATTGATATTGCCTTCTTTTATTTCAAATATAAGTGAGGTTTAACCATGTTTTGTCCTATAGTTGTAACAGTATTATTCTTAGTGATGTAACTGCTTTTTCTCAAAAATGCTATTTCTTAATAGTTTGAAGAGGCGACAGGATCATTGCCAGACCCTAGTTTGCCCCTTCCAAATCAACTTGAGATTGCTCTAAGAAAAATTAAGGAAAATGTTCGAATAATCCTAGAAACACGGGCAACTTGTAAATCACTAGAAGAGGTAATAAGAATTTGCATTTTTATTAGTGTATTATTGGGTATGTTTCTAGAATTTTCTAAATATTTTTTAACAGGGCTGAAGCATAGAATCATGAATCTGTTGCTAACTCTAATCTTCTTTTCTACTCTAGTATAATGTTCTTAATAAAGAGCATTATTATAAGGAACACCAGATAGGGTTAATGTGAATCATTTCATCACTACTTGTCACTCACTGATGAGTAGTAGTAAACATGAAAGGAAACAAAAAGCATCTTGTAGTTTTATGAGCAATATATTACCTTTTCTCTATATGATCAAGAATTGTTTTCATACTTGTTTATTTTTATGTTTTATTTTGAAGTGCATGCTGTATGCTCTGAATCAGTTTCAGTTCATTCCTTTTATGGGTGGTTAAAAGGTTTGCAAGAGAGCTAGAAATTATTTCTTTAATCTGGGTCTTAAATTTGATTAATATGTGATCAAATCTCTTTATTACATCATACAGAAAATATAAACTGAAGATGATTTTCATTTTGGTTTGCATCTAAACATAGTAATGGTAAATACATTTAAAAATTTTGTAAATGGTAAAAAAAATTGTAAATAGTACATTTTTAATCAATTGAAACAGTTTTTTTCAGTAATTGTAGGATTTGTCACTTATGTGAATTGCCACTGAGTTATTTGATTTAAAATATCTGCCTTAATCCTACAGAAGAGTAAACATTTTTCCTATTTTATTTTAATAAGCTACAGATTTTATAATGGTGATTCATTGACCTAGGCCACTAAAGTTCCAATTTTTTTATACTCAGCTGACTTTTATGGCTTACTTTTCTGGGGCTCTGATAGTTATTGGGCCAAACTAAAAGAAATGATTTATTACATTTCCGTTCTAAATCTACTACCACCACACACATTTCTCATTCTAAAATTACAAGAGCTAAATAAAGTGAACAGTGAAGTTTATAACACATTATAATCTTATAAATAAATGTGCATGCAGACAAGTGTGCTGCCACATGGAAATATAAGAAATATAACCTTATTAATATCAGTATATCACTAATATAAGTATGATGTGAAAAATAAAGTGAAACTCCTTTTTTTTTGCTTATAATTAATCTGACCAAAATTCAGATGAAGCATTCTAAAATGAAAATATATACTTTAATAATTTTATTATGATTTGATCATTGCAGAAGCTAAAAGAAAAAGAATCTGCTTTACGGTTAGCAGAGCAAAATATTCTGTCAAGGGACAAAGTCATCACTGAACTAAGGCTTCGATTGCCTGCCACTGCAGAACGTGAAAAGCTTATAGCCGAACTAGGCAGAAAAGAGGTAGAACCAAAATCACATCACACACTGAAAATTGCTCAGCAGACCATTGCAAATATGCAGGCAAGGTTAAACCAAAAGGAAGAAGTGTTAAAGAAGTACCAGCATCTTCTGGAAAAAGCAAGAGAGGTATGTTATTACATTATGCTTTGCTCTTTTCTTTATTATGTTTTTTAGTCAAATGCCAAATACTATTCTTCCCTGAAGTGGTAGTTTCTTGTTTTCAAGTGATTCTATTTAGGAATTTTTGCTTTCACATGATTGGATTAAAGCTCTGTCAGTAAACCTGGCAGTTTGTAAATGTGTATTTTTCTCTTATGACTGACTAAACCAGGACTAGCTGTCATGGTGAAACCGTTACGATTTTGAAAAATATCAATGGAGTTTATAGGTAAAGATTGAGGCAATAAGTTAGAATGAAATCTATCACACTAGTTAGCAGTCAGTGGAAATCTGATTTGCTAGAATGTTGATAGGAAAATCTATAACATTTAAAAAATTTTCTAGAAACAAGTTAAAAGATGATGGATACATATTATTCTAATATTAAGAATAAATTATGATTTAAGGCTGGATTTGCCAATATGAATATGTACCAGGGGAATAAATACTGGTGTAAATATATTTATATGTACGCCATACAGGTAATGTTCCTTCCCTATCTCATAGGGATTTTGGAAGATTAAAGGTAATAAGATATTTAAGATCTTTAGAATGTGAATTTATTTAATAGTTTATGACACAATTTTGATTTGCTATAAACAGGAGCAAAGAGAAATTGTTAAGAAACATGAAGAAGACCTTCATATTCTTCATCGTAAATTAGAACTACAGGCTGATAGTTCACTCAATAAATTCAAACAAACAGCTTGGGTAAGATTCTGGGAACTTTGTTCTATCCTTTTTTTTTTTTTCTTTTTTTTAATTTTTACTTATTTTGGTGGAGGCGGAGGGGCAGAGAGGGAGAGAGAGAATCCCAAGTAGGCTTCACACTGTCAGCACAGAGCCTGATGTAGGGTTGATCCCACGAACCACGAGATCATGACTGGAGCTGAAATCAAGAGTCAGATGCTTAACAGACTGAGCCACCCAGGCACCCCTGTTCTATTCTTTGTTGATTTTTGAGACCATATAATTGAAAATTTAGCTCTCATGATTTTTTTTTTTTTTTTTTTTTGAGTAGAAGCCATCCTACGTGTGTTGGAATAATCACAGCTCTGATCATTTTTCCCCCTATATCCACGTCTTTAGTAGCTCACCACTGCCTACAAAATCATGTTTATATTTATTAGCCATGTGCTCAAAGCCTTGCATGATCTGACTTCAGTCTTTCTTTTCAATTCTGTTCACCATAAGTTTACCAATATGTAACTGCTTTTCATGTTCTGAATTCAATTAATACTTGCTTCCTTTGATCTTTGTCTTCTATATATGTGAACTGACCTAACTTTCATCTCCTAACATGGAAATCTACCATTCTTTTTTTTTTTTTTTTTTTTAAGTTTACTTATTTTGAGAGAGAGAGAGAGAGAGAGAGAGAGAGAGAACGAGAGAAAACAAACATGAGTAGGGGAGGGGTGAAGAGGGAGAGACAGCAAATCCCAGGCAGGCTCTGCACTGTCAGTGTGTGTCTGATGCGGGGCTCAAACTCACACGTGTGAAGTCACGACCTGAGCTGAACATATCTTAGCATTCTTAAGCCTTAGCTAATGAATTCAGTCAACATTTATTGATCGTCCACTACATGTGGATGCTTTGCTCAATATTGGGACCACAAAGAATAAGATCTGTATTTCTTGTCTTCATAGGCTAGTAAATCATTAAATTTAAATTAGAAATCATATTTTAATCATTTGAGGAACCAAATTAAAATTATGGAATAGGTATGGCATTGGGTTGTACATGCTCATGGCTAATTTATTCATATTTCCTAGGATTTAATAAAACAGTCCCCTACTCCAGTTCCTACCAACAAGCATTTTATTCGTCTGGCTGAGATGGAACAGACAGTAGCAGAACAAGATGATTCTCTCTCCTCACTTTTAGCCAAACTAAAAGAAGTATCTCAAGATTTAGAGAGACAAAAAGAAATCACTGAATTAAAAATCAAAGAATTTGAAAATACCAAATTGCGGTAAGTTTTAGGAATGTATTATAAAAACAGGCAAATGGTAATAATGATAGAATGAGGATAAATGTAAGCATTTGCTGTGTCATGCATGGTCTAAAACCTTTATGTGTATTATCTCATCTCATTTTATTCTCAGGACTATTATGACATAGATTATTCTCTCCATTTTTCATATAGGGAACAAGGCCACAGGAATGCTCAGTAACATGCCTTAGGAGGAGATAGATAAGCCACGATTTGAATCTAGTTAATCTGGCCCAAGAGCCAACTCATGATTCTTGTTCTATACTCTCATTTTTAACTTCTTTAATTAAAGCATCCATTTAATCATCTATAAAATAGAAATGACCTTGTCTCCTTCTATATGAAGGCCAAATGATACTATATGTGAAAGTAATTTGAAAATTGTAAAGTAACATATAAATATGGAACTTTTGTTTACACACCTGTAACAGTTTCTAGCACATAACAGAGGTTCAATATTTGTTGAATGAAAAATTATTTTTTTTAATTAATCATAGTGACAGCATTCATTTGCTCTATTAGAGATTTTAAACGTTCAACCAGTTTATCAGAATATAGATTTTAGATCTAAAATAGGTTTATAGTGTATTTTGTAATCATTGTAGAATGTTAGGAATGAGAGAGTGTCTGCATTGTGCGAATGGCAGCCTAGGTCCTTGGATTGCCCGTGAGAAGATTTACGTGGGGATCAGTGCTCAGAATAAAAACGTCCAGAAGGAAAGTAGCAAGCACAAAGCAGTTTATTAAAGTAAAAGTACACTCCAAGGTGGGAAAGGAGAGTGGGTAGGTTCCCTGAGGTGGAATAAGCCCCTAGGTTGTTTTGGAATTAGATAGTATTGGGTTTCTCTGGGCTGGGAGAAGCCCCATCATTTGGGAAACTCCTCCCACAGTTTGGGAGGGGGAGTCTGACCCTGTAACGTTTGCACCAGAACCTTCATGTGGCAGGTGGGTCGAGGAGGAGTAGAGGCAGGTAGGGGTATCTATGCATTATAGTGAGTCTAAGGGTTACCCTGGGGCAGAGGTGGAAGAGGAGAGTGCATGTTCTCTGCACCTGTGGCTCTTGATCTATCAGGCCCAGGGTCTTGAAGCCACAAAGCCCCCATGTTGAACTCTGGCTTATAATGTGTTCTTTTTTTTTTTTTTTTTTTTTTTTTTTCTTTTAATTGTGGTCCTTGCCTCCACTTCAGGCCTCTGTCATTCCCTTTCAAGGACTTGGGACTCTGCCTCAGGGTGTTCCTTAAGCACTGCTCTTGTCTAGCCTCTACCTAACAGCTGTCTCTGTGGACCTCAATTTCTCATCTGAAAAAAATGAGAAAGTTGAACTACTTGACTTTATAATTCCATTCCAGCTCTGAAAGTCTTACAATTTTATATTCTTAACCTACTTATCCAAGATGTCTCTGACAATATTAACACTACTTTTGCTTTATTAAGAAGCTACCACTTTTAAGAAATTACTCTCTGAAAGAAAAAGAGAACCAGCAATAGTATTTGGTATCTTTTCAATCTCATTTCCCCCATTGTATTAAATTTTCTACATGAGATGTTATTTTTGGTAAGTTTCTGTCATGTTTTGGAGTATAAAATTGCTTGTGCTTTTGAATCTAATTCCTGAGTGTAGAAAATAATCATCTTTTGAAATACCTTGTATATATATAAATTTTTGCCACATGAAATCCTTCAGTGGTTGTTTTGTACTTTACCATTGTCATTTTAAACTAAAACTGTACTTTTATTCTGTGTGCACATGGATATGTGTATTTTAATGTGTCTTAAGAAATTATAGACCTGTGTGTTTACTTTAGTAAGACCTCATATTTTCATAATTTGATAATTATTTGTAGTAACTTCAGTTTTTGTTACATCTTGCAGGAGACATAGTATTTAAAGTGCTATTTTGTTCCTTATATTGTCTAGAGGTACAAAATTACTTGATGCAGTTGTTGCCAAAAATAGTAAATAACTACAAGGAAAAGTCTATTTTATGTTAAGTTTAAGGGTTAAGTGGAACAAAGAATTGTTCTTGTTTTGATTTGAATTAAGACTTAGGTTGTAGGGATACTTAGGACCCAATATTTGCTCTTTACAAAATTCCTATCCATCAGAGTGTTAATTGCAGCAACCTCACCATTAAATACATATGTTTGCTTATATTAGGCTCCAAGAAAACCATGCATATGAAGTGAAAAAAGTGAAAGCAGAAGTAGAGGATTTAAGGTGTCTTCTGGCCCAGTCACAAAAGGAGTCACAGAGTTTAAAATCTGAACTTCAGGCTCAAAAAGAAGCAAATTCAAGAGCTCCAACAACTACAATGAGAAATCTAGTAGAACGGCTAAAGAGCCAGTTAGCCTTGAAAGAGAAACAACAAAAAGTAAGTAACAACAGAGTATTGTCAATATTTAGGGAATATATGTGGTAATAGATTGCTTTTAGAAAAGACTTGTAAAAGATTATATATATAAATCTGTTGTACTAAAAAATATGAGCTTTGTCTTATGCTATTAAGTAGGATATTCGCCTTTTGGTGGGGTTTTAAAGTACAGATATAGCCCAGTTTCTTTGTATGTTGTCATCAGTTTGATTTGTGGGTTATCTGTAGGAAATAAGGGGAAGTCTTAATCCCATTATTTTCTCTCCTTTTCTAACTGGGATTTTATGCTACTGAGGCTATTTTGAATAATATTTTGAATGATTGAACAATTTTGGGGAGTATGAGGGAGATAATGACAGTGAGGAGGAAAGTTTAAAGAAGGAAGTCACAGAAATAGATTTTTGAGAAGCAGTTGGTCAGCGGATTGTCTGAGGTATTTTTCAAATTTATCTCAGGTTTGAGATACTCAATTGTTTTAGAAGGTGCCACTGTATTTCTGTGCTAGCTTGTGAAATTTATTGGCAAATTTCAAGTCTCTTCTAATCCTATCATTTTACTTGTCTATATAAATTCCATTAATTTCACTTGTACTAAGTAATTCAGATAAATATCTAAACTTGGATATTGAAGGGGGGCACCTGGGTGGCTCAGTCAGTTAAACATCCAACTTCAGCTCAGGTCATGATCTCATGGTTTGTGGGTTCAAGCCCCATGTTGGGCTTTGTGCTAATAGCTCAGAGCCTGGAGCTTGCTTCAGAATCTGTGTCTCCCTCTCTTTCTGCCTTTCCCCAACTCCTGCTCTGTCTCTCTCGCTCTTAAAAATAAACAAACACTAAAAAATAAATAAATAAACAACCAAACTTGTATACTGAAAACAAAACATACGGCTTTTATAGCACAAATAGCTTGATTTAATATTGGTTCTCAAAATTAGTGTCAAGATTTTGAACTCACATGCAGTTTGAAAAGAATTGAGTGCAATTATTATAGAAATTTCATTTGAAAAAGTTGGACTCTTTGTGAATTATGTTTGCGTAAAGACATGGCATTTTAGGAAAATAGTTAAAAGTGATGCATGTTAATTTTTTTGTATTATGCGTTGTTCATATAAAATATTCTAAAAAAATGTGTATGTTATAATATTCAGGCACTTAGTCGAGCACTTTTGGAACTCCGGACAGAAATGACAGCAGCAGCTGAAGAACGTATTATTTCTGCAACTTCTCAGAAAGAGGCAAACCTCAATGTTCAACAAATGGTTGATCGACATACTAAAGAGCTAAAGGTGAATGTCAACACATTCATTAATATAACAAAATTCCTTATAATTACTATTAGAAGAGGATCCACTTTGATATATAGCAATTTTGATAATGAATAGAGAATTTATTCTAATGAATTACTGATAGATAAACATACATTTTTGAGTAATAAGAATCTTCATTGTTCTCACACTGATGGTCATCTTGGAAATTAGCAAAAATAGACCATTATTAGCTACTTCTTCCTAATAGAATTAACGAAGATTTTACTTAGAATTTTTGTTTCTGTGTTGATGAGATATGTATGTAGATTTCCTTGTTTTATTTCTTTTGCTTCATCAAATTTTTCTAATTTTTTACTAGTTCATAATATGAGTTAATTAGCTTTCCTTTTTTTCTCCCTGAAATAGTTTATGGAGATTATATAGTCCTTGACATTTAATCCATAGAGCTGTGTAACTCTGAAGGCTTTTTTGAAGTTAAATATGTATTTTTTTGGCTATGTATTTTATTGTTTTCAAACATGATAGAGCATTAGATTTGGTGATTTAAGATTATTTTTACAAAACACATGTATTTCATAATGGTTTTTAAATTTCTTTACATAAAGTTTCATAGAGTATATTCTGCATAACGTGAAAAATATAAAAATTGTGTTTTATTTTGTTTGTAATTTTGATTTACTCTCGACTTACTTGTGTGTGCTCTTCACCACCATTAAATTGTGTAGGGACTGGATTTTACTTAGGTGTTTTTGTTTTGCTTTGTTTTTAAGTTTATTTCTTTAGTAATCTCTCTACCTATCATGGGGCTCAAACTCACAACCCTGAGGGGCACCTGGGTGGCTCAGTCAGTTAAGTGTCTGACTTTGGCTCAGGTCACGATCTCACAGTTCATGAGTTCAGGTCCCAGGTCAGGCTCGGTGCAACATCTCAGAGCCTGGAGCCTACTTCAGATTCTGTGTCTCCCTCCCTCTCTGCCCTCCCCTGCTTGCATTCGCTCTCTCTCAAAAATAAGTAAACAGTAAAAATTTTTTAAAAAAACCTCAGGACCAAGATCACCATCAAGAGTCACATGCTCTTCTGACTGAGCCAGACAGGCGTCCTTCTCTCTCATTGTACCTATATGTACAATGAGTACATATAGGTACATACAGGTACAATGAATCTCTCATTGTACCTATCAAGATTATCAGTATAGTTGACAGTAAAAACCCATTAAGTAAATAAATATATAAACAGGAATACCCCTTTGTTGATTTCTTCCTCAATACCTCTTTGCCTGAAATGTCATCTTCTCTGAATCCTTAACAGTCTTAAAGTCCTTTTTCTTGAAGCCTTTTCTGACTTCTCCTGGACAGTGTATGTTTCTTCTAACTGTATTATAATAGTGCTAAATTTCTTGTTAGTGTTATTGGTAATAATTTTGACCTGTAGTAGTTTATCCAACAAAACCTACTAAGTACCAGTATTTTTATCGCTGTTACTGTATGGGACAGCTGGGAACTCCTGTATAGTGGGTGGCTTCAACATACTGTCAAGCACTGCAAGTTACCCTTTTATGTCCTGTCTTTACAAAGTGGGTTAGTACTACAAGTTAGAGATTTTGTTTTATACTGGCATTTTAAATGCCATGTACATTCATATGTCCTTGTTCCTTTAAATCAGTTCCACCATAATAAAACCTTTGCTTATTTGATAAAATTTTGTTTCTGGGTGTTTGCTGAAGCTGAATTGCCTTAGACTGTTTCTTCATGTTTTGTTTTTCTCAAAAGAGACTTGGTTCATTTGAAACGAAGACAGAAAAATATATGTAGTTAGTGGGGTTTTTTTCCCTGCGACCTTAAAAATTCAGATTGAAACTTTACTTTTAGTAAGTTTTAATTTTATAAGCATTAACTAAACCTTTTTTAATAAGTATTATTAAAAATAATTTGTTTCAATAAAAATTTAGATCCACTTTCTTTTTAATAAGTAATAGATGTATTTATTTTATTGTTGATACTTGATGAAGATTCATGAATTAAACCTCTCTTTGTTTTAGTCACAAATTGAAGACTTAAGTGAAAATCTTTTAAAGTTGAAAGAAGCTCTTAAAACAAGTAAAAACAGAGAAAACTCATTAACTGATAATTTGAATGACTTAACCAATGAACTGCAAAAAAAACAAAAAGCTTATAATAAAATGCTTAGAGAGAAAGATGGAATTGATCAAGAGAATGATGAACTGAAAAGGCAAATTAAAAGACTGACCAGTGGATTACAGGTAATTTTATGTTTAATTGTGATAATGTCTTTTATTTAAAATATGTAGGTAGTTTATTCCCACTTTTTAATTTCACCTATTTGCTGAAACAACTTTCAGATCACTTTGATTAATGTGGCTAATTCCTTCAGTGACCTCTGTTGTATTTGTTGTTTTAGAGTAGCCTATCTTTAAAATGCAGAAGCATCCATAGTGCGTCAGTAGTGCATTTAGAAAATGTGGTTAGCTATAGCCTCAAAAGTTTCTATAATTGGACTATTTATTGTGTATTTTGTTTGGTACTTTTTTACTTCTAAAATGTAAAAATACATCTTATATTTTAGGGAAAATCTCTGTTAGATAATAAACAAAGTTTAATTGAAGAACTCCAAAAGAAAATTAAAAAGCTAGAAAGCCAACTGGAAAGAAAGGTGGATGAGGCAGAAATAAAGCCTATGAAAGAAAAGGTATGTGAAGAAAAAACATACTGATTAATATGTTTAACGTAATGAGAGCCTAACTTAAATTATATAATTTATGAATAGGTAATATATGCTAGAGGCTTCTGGGCTGCTCATTTGGTTGAGAGTCTAACTCTTGATTTTGGCTCAGGTCATGATCCCAGGGTCATGGGATTGAGCCCTAATTTGGCTCCATGCGCATGGAGCCTGCTTCAGATTCTGTCTCTCCGCCAGCCCCTCTCCCCAGCTTGTGCGTGCGCACGCTCTCTCTCTCTCTCTCTCTCTCAAAAATACTGTATTAATTTGAGGACCTAACACGTAATATAAATAATATAGAGAAGTCTAAGATGAGTTTCTGTCCTTTAGAAATTTAGTGACCCTAGATCATGACCTGAACCAAAATCAAGATTCAGACACTAACCAACTGAGCCACGATGGTGCCCCTATAATGTAATTCCTGCTCAGAAGTGACTACAACATCATTATGTCCTCTTCCTGACAAAGTACCTCTAAAATCCCCTCACACCTTACATATCCAGCTTTTCCCCAATATAGTTGTTTATGCAGGTAGGTGCTTTTGACCTTTGGGAAAGAAAGTTGGGCGTTTTTAGTCTACTACCTTGACCCAAATGTGTCCTTTTTATCATCCAGTAGAATAGACTGTTAGTTCAGGGTAAACAAAGTGATTTGGAATTCAGTATTGGTAGTAATCAATAACGAAACCACTCATAAATTGATTCTGTAATGTGAGAAAAGTTGCTTAAAATTTTCTAACAGGTTAACTAGTCGACTATTTTGTAATAAATATTACTGATAGAAATTATCAATCCTCCAAATCCCTTCAATTGGCTAAAGTGTATATAATTAAATTTGTTACAAATAATAAAATGAAGACTTAGTAGCACTGAAAATATATCAATAGAGACCTGAGAAATATTGGTGTTAGTAGTAGCCTGGAGAAGCTAAGGTTAGGAAAAATTTTTATTGTAAAATTTGTGCAGACAATATTCAATATCTATAAAATAATTTCAATAACATGGACATAAAAAAGAAAATTAAGGAATTTTAATGCCACTGAATAGAAAATAGTAATGGGATTAAAATGTCTTAATAGAGGGGCGCCTGGGTGGCTCAGTCGGTTGAGCGCCGACTTCGGCTCAGGTCACGATCTCGCGGTCCGTGAGTTCGAGCCCCGCATCGGGCCCCTGTGCTGACAGCTCAGAGCCCGGAGCCTGTTTCAGATTCTGTGTCTCCCTCTCTCTGACCCTCCCCCATTCATGCTCTGTCTCTCTCTGTCTCAAAAAATAAATAAACGTTAAAAAAAAAAATAAAATGTCTTAATAGAGTATATTCCAAAAAATTTTTGTCCTATGAAAATTCACCAGTGTTAGTATAATTTTTATTAAAATATTTTCATTTATATACATTGAACCACAATACTTGCTGTCTGAAGCTTTTCTGGTAAAAATTGCAAGATAAAAATGTCCTTATTCTTACAGTTTGCTTTCTTTGCTGCCTCCCCACTTGGACGAAGGTCTGATCCTCAGATACCAGTTCCTAACCTGATTCCTGTCAGAAAGCCTTGTGACTTTGCCTAGACTCCTAATCTCTGTTTCAGTTTATTTCTCCTTAAAATAGAAATGATACTATTTGCATTGCCAATTTCCCAAGATTATTTTGGCAGTCATATGAGACAATATATGCAAGTCTTTTGTAAGCCATCAAGTCCATACCACTGTATGATATTATATTATTACTAATTAGAAAAAGAGGACAACACATAGAGCAACACTAATATTAAATTTTCTATCCAGGAATCTAGCAAGAGTATTATTTCAAATTCCACAGTATTGGGCGTTTCTAATTTATGGATGTTTTTATACTCAATGATTTCATGCTGAAATTTCTGTACATTTTTCTCTGTCAACACACCCCCATGCCTTACATTCCTGTGTTTTTTATGCTGTTACACTTTTCTCCATAGCATTTATTATTATCTGACATACTAGAGATTTACCTATGTGTTTATCTTTTGGACTATAAGCTTTAATGGCAAGAATTCTACCATTATTTGGTTATTGTTGTATAACCACCACCTACAACAGTCCCTAGTCCCTAGCATGTATTAGATACTCAGTATTTGTTAAATGAATGAAAAATTTTAAATGCAGTCACATTATTCTGAAATCCATCCTAAGTGGCTCTTGGTACACAAACCATGACAAAAGAACTTCTCCCTGCATCTTCTCTTCTCCCCTAGTCAAGAACAGATCTGTGGTGATGTTTGCCTTTGTTATTTTTTTCTTGTGGTTCATTTTTAAATAATTCCAGCCTTGTTTCCCTCAGTCTTACTTCAGAGGCTGGTATCAGAGGGTGAATGCCCAATTCCATGCTGCAGAATTATTTATTTATATACCATTATGCCCAAGCTAATATTTACATTCCTGGAAGTACACAAAATTTCTTGTATATATTTCAGAAAAAAAATAATTATTAAACATTTACCGAAGTTTTTATGTTTTTTTAAAGGATAGTTGCTAACTGAATTAAATAAATAAGGTAAAAAATTGGCCAGTATCAAAGAAGATAGTTTTGATAGGGCAATGTATCTTAGATGGGCATTTGACTTTAAACTATGGCTTTTAACTCTTTCAGCCCTGACATTGCCTTTTGTAATAAACAGTGTTTTATAATATCCACATGAAATTTATGGTTAATAGAAATTACCTACATGTGTAATTTCAAAAATATCATTATAGGGGCGCCTGGGTGGCTCAGTCGGGTAAGCGTCTGACTTCGGCTCAGGTCATGATCTCATGGTTCGTGAGTTCGAGCCCTGTGTCGGGCTCTGTGCTGACAGCTCGGAGCTTGGAGCTGCTTCAGAGTCTGTGTCCCCCTCTCTCTCTGCCCCACCCCTGCTTGTGCTCTGTCTCTCTCTGTCTTTCAAAAATGAATAAACGCACAAAAAAAATTTTCTTTAAATATTATTATAAATGCCCTAATTGAAATATAAAGGAGAAACAAAATAATTCACAAAAATAATATGTTTCTACATCTGTCATGTTTCAACATGAAGATGCTCTGGCATACTACACTAGAAAACATAAGGAAATAGACTTATAGCATTAAGGTGAATTCAGAGCTACAAGTGCAAACTGATGGAAATGTATTCAGTGGCATTACTAATGCCATTAACTATTTCTCTTCCGTGCTCAGCACTTACCAGCAGCTAACATACTACAAAATATTTTTTTTCTTGCTTTTTTTCTGTATTTTGCTCCCCTTCCCTGATCTACCCAACCAACATAAATTAGACTATAATGCTTTTTCTCTGATTTTTCTCTGATCAGAGAGTGCTTCTACACTTAATGCCGAGAGTGGTATGGCAGATGATTAGCAGTATATAACCATCTGTTGGATAAGATTTGAAGAGGCTGTGATGCTAGGAGATTGCTATTTTGGTCAAAATTGGGTTGGTCATTTGTACATACATATTTTTGTTAGAAGCTTACATTGGTCATGATCATCTTTATTAGAATCTTTACTTAAAGACTTTTAAGTCTGTTGACATTAGTCCAAACTGTTCCCTAGAATTTTACCCATCAATAATAGAATACAGAACCTTTAAACTGAAGGGCATTTTTGTTAGTAGCTTGGCATGTCTAAAGATTCTAGACATTATATAGCAAAATGAATGTATTCACATATTCCCTAGGAGGTATTGGTTTACCATTGTTCCAGTAAATTGTAATTAATCTTGAAATTAAAATATTGGTAATTTTCTCCCTCGTTATTGTTTACAGAGTGCCAAAGAAGAATTAATTAGGTGGGAAGAAGGTAAAAAATGGCAAACCAAAATAGAAGGAATTAGAAACAAGTTAAAAGAGAAAGAGGGGGAAGTGTATATTCTAACAAAGCAGTTGAATACTTTGAAGGATCTTTTTGCCAAGTGAGTGTAAATTTAACCCTAGTTAATTATTTGTGAAGTCTTTAATTGATCTGGAAGTTACATAGTTTTATTGTATTTGATAGTACATATTTGATGTTATATTTGAGAAATTTCATAGTTTTAATTATGATTTATTATCTGTGATTCACTTTATTTTCTTTAAAATGTGTTTAAAATTATTTTAACAATTTGTAAACGGAGTTTCCTACAATTTTGAAATGTTAGCTCATAGCAAATACAGCAAGATCTAGTTTTTGGGTTTTTTTTATGATGTTGTTTAATTAGTAGTAAGCTTCAGTTTAATAAATTGAACAAGTAAAACAGTGAATTTTATATTTTCATGATGCTATATTGAATCCCACAGGGCTGACAAAGAGAAACTTACTTTGCAGAGGAAACTAAAAACAACTGGCATTACTGTTGATCAGGTTATGGGAGTGCGAGCTTTGGAGTCAGAAAAAGAGTTGGAAGAATTGAAAAAGAGAAATCTTGACTTAGAAAATGACATATCATATATGAGGTAAGCTGTTATGTGAAAATGTGGGACCTATTACAATGAAGAAATACTGGCTGACCCAAAAAAACTGATGTAATGAATGTGTATTATTTAGGCTTGGGTTCTGTTCTCTTTTCCCGTGGGAATTAAGATAGGTTCTTTGTATGCCACGTAATTTGGATTGTATTCTTGAACTTCTGAATATCATGTTGTGAAACTTTGGATCTTGGTTAAATTCTATGGAAAATGTAGTATTTTTGTTTTCACAGGCAGGCAGTCTTGGATAGGTTCAGGCCCCGAGTTCCCACCTGCTTTCTATGGGCTGTGGTTCTAATATCAGTTTTGTTTTCAAAGCCTTTATAGTCTCTTTGGTTCCGTCCTGCCTGTGCACCTCCCTGTTGGAAGTCTGGTATACGGGCTGCCTTCCATCCATTAGTTCAGTTCTGTGAGTCGTTGCTACTGTAAGATCAGATTCATACACACACAGCTCAACGTTGAGGCCAGAAGTTCATGAACGACATTATAGGATCCCTTTCTTGAGTTCCTCCCTTTCTGCCATCTCCCTGACACTGTCTGTTTCCCCAGGGCTCCCCCTTTTCGTATTTCAGATGAAATCTGGGGCTCTGGTTACCCTGTTCTACTGTTTACTTTAGCAATTTTGTGTATGTCTGGAGCCAAGCAATAGGAGGGCAGAAAGGGGAATGGGGAGGGAGGGGGCTACTTCCCGTCTACCCCTTTAGTAATCACAACTCTACCAATTTCCTAAATATTTTGACTCCTGTGGGTTCCCATGCAGCCTATGCCACCAGTAGCATGGGATTGCTTGAGGGTTGGAGTACGAGAGAACAGAGAGAACAAAAAAATATTGGGGGGGTGAGATTTTGTCTTGGAGAGTATCATAAGTGCCCTCTCTCCTTGCTGGAGCTAGAACTCTAAGGCTTCCCTGGAGCTTCCTCCCTCAGTGCTAACACTCACCTTCAGGTTTCAAGCAGTGTTGTGTTCAGCCCAAGACACACTAGAAGCAACGGAAAGGTAAATTGCTGCTGTTTGCTGCGACTTCAGATTCTGGTATACTGTCCCACTCTGTAAAATATTTACTTTTCAGAGTTCTCAAATAGCTGTTCCATGCATTTGGGAGAGACAAGATTGGGTGTGTTTACTCCACTCTACCTAGAACCAGACCCCCTCCCTGCCCCCAGTGTCATTTCTTTAGCAAAGCTTTTGAAATTGGTTTCATCATCTCTTTCCAAGCTATGTCTTCTGATAAAATCATGTCTTAACACCCAAAACTGTAATTTTCTGCTTTATTCATTTCTTCTTAGATGAACTTAGATTAGTTTTACAAAATTTGTTACTTCTTCTTCTAAGTACTTACAAGCAGCCCAGAATCATATTAATGATTATTTTCTAAGTGTGGTACCTGCCTGTTATATTTGGACATGGGGATACTTACTGTTCTTAATTTTTTTTTAATATGAAATTTGTCACATTGGTTTCTATGTTCTTAAATTTATCATATGTTTTTCCTCTCCATTGATCTTCAAAAATTACCATTAGTGTTTCTTTATTAATGCCTGTGATCATGTCTGTATTAATGTAATATGAACTTCTTTAAAGAAGTACCCATGAGTTTCTAGCCTACATTCGATTCCCTTTTTTTCTAAGTCATTGTTTCTTAAATCCTTCAGAATTTTCCTTGATGGAGAAGAAAAAAGTGATTAAGAATTCTTTCTTGCAACATCTATTTTGTAGTTACTGTCTGATCCCAGTAGTGGCTCCTTCTCTTCTTTGTTTTTCTTGATCTAAACATGTGTTCAAAACAATGTTAAACCCTTTTTTTCTCCTTTGCAGTTTTCACAGGATCAAATATTTTCGTTTTGAAACCTAATACTTTTAGAGGTTTAATTTGTTTTTTCTAATAATGTGAACCTGTATGGGCTGAAATAATTGGAGAAGATTTGATAGAAG
Source organism: Panthera onca (assembly GCF_046562875.1). Lineage (NCBI taxonomy): Eukaryota > Metazoa > Chordata > Mammalia > Carnivora > Felidae > Panthera > Panthera onca. The sequence continues at coordinate 109,888,195 of NC_138345.1, read as the reverse complement.
AGATTGAACTGGCCTTCTGTCTCAGTTCAACTGTGAATTTCTAAATTTTATGAATCAAATCTAGATATTAAAGGGAGGAAGGACATTCCAAGAAAGCAGAACCCTAGCAGAGACATGGTGGCAGGGGTGAAACTTTCATGTTGGGTAAGGGCAGATTTTTTTGCCTTACTAAAGGTGGACTCCTGGACAATTAGGTTGAATAGGTATAGTGGGGCCAGATTATGAAGGGCCTTAGGCGACACATGTGAGACTTGGACTAACAGATTGTTATCTGGCACCACTAAGAGCCTTTTTTATATTGTTGAGCTTTTTGAGAAGTATGTCATGATATTATTATATAGTGTTTTAAAAATAGTATTTTGATTCATCTTACACAATTCCATATAAATAGATGCATGTTCTTTAAAGATGTTAATGTATTTCTATAAATCTAAATACACTTGTTAACTCATAATTCAAAAGAGCCCTACAGTGAATCCTCTATAATATATATATGTAATATATATATAGACTATAATCTAAATAGTCATGTCCTAATTTTTATAAAATTTATAAGTTTTATAGAAATTAAAATAAATACAATGTTAACAAATACATTATATATTTTGTTTTCTGTATTTTAATACAATAAAGCTGTGGAAAGTTGGTGTTTGAATAGTAAAGAGTCTCTTGTTTTTTATCATAGGACCCGTCAAGCTCTTCCTCGAGATTCTGTCATAGAAGATTTACATTTACAAAATAGATACCTCCAAGAAAAACTACATGTTTTAGAAAAACAGTTTTCAAAGGATGCATATTCTAGACCTTCAGTAAGTGTACATCTTTTTATTTTTCTGTTTTTAGTAAAAGTGATATAAACTTTTACCTTTATCTGGCCCAAAACCTTAAGCTTCTTCTTATTAATATTAATGTACTAAATCCAACTTTTATTTTTGCCAGGTACTGATGTATATTAACTTGTTTAATCCTTCTTACATAAGTAGACCTAAGATTCTTAGACTTTGCATAAAACTGTATTCCAGAGATTTTAAAGAAGTTAATTATTTTGAGTTTTGCTGTGGCAAGAACATACAATTAAGTAAATTAGAAAAATACAGCATTGTTTCCATTCAAACGTGTGATACATTTCTAGTTTTCCTTTATAAAAAAATCATTAATGTAAAATTGTTTGTTGTATATTACCTTAAAGCAATAGTGTGTATATTTTTGTTATTTTTTTCTTCTTTTCATGTTTCTTCTCTTTCTTCTGCTTCAAGCAGAATCTGTTATGTGACACAACTACGCTTTCTACCCTTGCTACCAGTGTTAATAAATATAGGCATAATATTTATCACAAAAAGAGCACTTTCCACAAGAACAAAAAAAAACCCATAATGGTGTTCAGAATTAAAAATGGGAAGGGAATAGATGCCAGTAACAACTTACATCATCAGGTACCTAAAAGTATTCTACGGCATTACAGTAATGAAGAAAGACACACAACAGAAGATACTGTAGATTCTGCGGAGTTAAATAAATCTGAGGCAAGACCAAAAAATAAATCAAGTCCGTTTAGGTCAACTAATGGTACCATGGCAGATGTTAAGTCCAATTTTGAAAATGAACCAGATCCTGAAATTGAGAAAATTAATCAAGACTATCATGAAAATAATAAACAGGAACATGAAAACAAGGAAGAGAATGAGCTAGGCAAGAATGTGAAAGGAAAGGGACACACAGCTGAAGATGTGAGTCACGACCACCACCTGGATCCAGAAGGATCTGCCGGAGAAGACCGTGATTGTGCCACAGTTGCTGCTGCACTGACTGAGAGTGCTGAGGAGGAAGCACAGGCAAATTCTGAAACCGATGTACCAGTCCAGCCAAGAAATGAAGTGTCCCAGGTTTGAGTCCATGGCAGTCCTGTGTTTGTTTCTTATAGCAAGTGGTATACAGTATGTGGTGCAAACGGAAATCAATTGCGTAGGATTTGTAAAAAAATATTAACTATTCATGAAGTGTGTATTAAGCTCTAATTGACGAGTTCCTATAAAAATTAATGGTTATGCATTTCTTATTGATTTTAGTACTCACTGTTTTACCACTGGTACTCACTTAAAAAGTGTTAGGTAACAGGATAACAAAAACCAGGCTCTTTAGAGGTATGCATTTTGCCTTAGAAATTTCTAACTCAAGGTGCTCTGAAATCTCATCACAAACTTTTATTACAGTGAATAATATCAGTAAAAATGTGTTAGGATACTGTGTGACATTACTTGGTCATCTTTTTGCCACATATTTTATAACATACTTTTGTATAATGAATAAAGGGAGTTTGCATGTGTTGCTGTCTATGTTGTATTAGGCTCGATGCTGAGGTATAATTTTCACATATTTGCAGAGTATTGTTTCTGTTTTACATGGGAAGCGTGGAGCATGAGTATCATCTCTAGTGATGCAGAACCAGGATCTAAACACAGGTCTAACTTCACAGTTGAGGATCTCTCCATGTACACACTACTTTTGGTCAGTTTACAATGCAGTACAGACTAAGACATGTTTGTCTCCACTTGAAATCAAATAGAATATATCTTTTTTTTTTCCCCTTATCCTTTCCACCTAGATATGCCAGTCACCTAAGTCCTAAACACATCAATAAAAACAAACATTTAAACCTTAAGAGAAAATGGGGAGGGGGGGTGCCTGGGTGGCTCAGTTGGTTAAGCATCTGACTCTTGATTTCTGCTTAGGTCATGATCTCATGTTTCATGGGATCGAGCCCTGCATCAGGCTCCACACTAATAGTGTGGAGCCTGTTTGGGATTCTCTCTCTCCCTCTCTCTCTGCCCCTCCCCCACTCTCTCAAAATAAATAAACATTTAAAAAAATAAAAATAAAGGTTAGGAAAACATGGATGAAAGTGACTTCTTATTTCATACCTTTATCCAAGTTCATAATGCTTCTCTTTTTTCCCTTGATAATAAGTAACTGTAAAATTGAGGCTCCCACTGTGTGTTTCTTAACTCCCATCCACTAAGAATTTGGTTTCTAGCACTGTATTCCTTTCAACAGGATTCCTCTTCCATAAAAGAATTGGAAATCTCATAAAATTCATTATGCAAGAATTTTACTTATATTACTTTTACACAATACAGAGTTTCATTAGAATTTGTTTTCCAGAAATTGGACGATTTCAACTAATACTTTTTGTTTTTTGAGAATTGTGGGGAAAAAACGATCTGTATGTACTTACATAATTGCGTCCATGTTTTAGGAGAATGTGTTAAAAAAAAATCCTCATGTGAGATCATCAGATAGAATTACTCTCTTCTGTGGTTGATAATTAGCAAATATTATGTCTGTCAATCAGTGGTACCCATAAGTGTTTATCACTTGTTAAATCGCTACCACAGACAGAAGAGATGAAGTGAGGGTGACAGAAGAGCTCAGGGACAGGGCATTCATTACAGATTTCCATGTCTGAAGAGGCCTTAAAAATTACCCCATCTTGTGCCTTCATTTGTAAGATGCAGAAACTGAGGACCTTGCAGGTGGCATGCTTTGCCTAGTGTTAGCCTAATAGTAGCAGAATCAGAATGGATACTTGGGTTATTTGACAGAGAATGAGCATAAGCAAGGACATATTCCTGTGGTACAGACATTAACAAATATTTCTGTCTTTTGCACACAAAGAGATGCACACACATTCCTTTGAACAAAGACAAGTCAGGTTGGACACAGGCAGTGTTTCTGCCAGGGTTCTGCGCCCTCAGGTCAGAATCAAATAGCCTAGAATTTCTTTACTTTTCTATATTCTATGTTTTAATGTCTTTAATTTCTTTTGCTTTTATTACCCAAGGGTAAATATATCGGAATATGAAGTATTTAACCTACTGCTAATTTAAAAGCTATTATAGAGCCATGGATATATTTGTATAACATTGCATTTTTTAAACTATAATGTCTTTGGAGTTATTGACTTGATAGCCCATCAAACCACAGAGAGAGAATGGGATGGGGGAGGAAAAACTAAAGCTATGCTGAGTACTTGCACAAAATGTTTCATATGATGCTCATAACAATCATAGGAGGTGGGTGGTTTTCTACCCCCTTTATAGAAAAAAGGAAATCAAGCACATATTTCTCTTTCAAATGACCTGTAGTTTAGAATGAGAAGGAAGAATGAACATAAATAATAGCCCAAGGTAGATTCGTGCCAAAAGAAATGCAATATAGTGTTACTGGATATCAGAGGAGGAAGTTATTACTTGCACTTAAGGAACGAAGAAGAGCTTTCCGAAAGAGGAAAGAATTAAGGCACTTCTTTTTGGAGGCTCGTGTGTTAGTTTGCTAGGGCTATTGTAACAAAGCACCACAGATTTGGTGACCTGACAAATTTATTCTCACAGTTCTGGAAGCCATGAGTCCAAAATCAAGGTATTGGCAGGGTTGATGACTCCTTTAACCTGTGAGGGAAGAATCTATTCCAGGCCATTCTCCTTGGCTTGTAGATGGCCAGTTGTGCCCTCTTTACATTATCTTCTTTCTATGCATATCTCTGTATCAAAATTTCCCTTTTTCATAAGAACACTACTCATACCGGGTTAGGGCCAACCCTAATGACCCTAACTTGAGTACCTCTGGAAAAGCCCTATATCCAAACAAGGTCACATTCTGAGGTACTGGGATTAGGACTTCAACGTATGAATTTTGGGGTGGGGTAGGATTTAGGGCATAATATAAACCATAACAAATAATAGTCATATTTTACTTTTGGACAGGAAAAATTAGCACAAATTAGTCTTAGAAGAGCATATACATGTAGACATTATACATGTGGATGTTTTTAAGACATACTTCACTGTGCTTTCTATATTAAACTGTATTACCTTTTCTCCTGCAATTTTTATATTCTGACTTCTTTAGGGTCATTTTTTTTTAGAGTTCTCTAATTTTTCATATTTTTTGAGGGAAAGTGTACCATTTTAGGTTTTCTTATCCAATATGTCCTATATAACTTTTATTACTAAAATTTAAAAATATTCCTAACTTTATTTTCCTGAAGACTTCAGGAATAGAGTCAGATGAACACTGTCAAAGAGAACAAGAGCTTCAGAGGGAAAACTTAAAGCTGTCATCTGAAAATATTGAACTAAAATTTCAGCTTGAACAAGCAAATAAAGATTTGCCAAGATTAAAGGTAAATTTAATGTTCTTTAGTTAAGAAATCTAATACCTGAAAACCTTTTCTCCCTCTTTGTATTAGTTTATGAAGATGCCAGAAACTCATATTCATAAAATATTATGGTAGTGGTATGTTTTCTACATTTGTTCATGTAACAATTATTTATTGAAAGCCTACTTTGTTGTCAGGTACTCTTCTAGGTGCTGGGAAACAGCAATCAAAATATTTCTTGCACACATAGAATTTATATTCTAGTGGGAAAGGCTGATAATAAGTAATATGCAGTATGTCCGCTGATGTTAAGTTGATGTTAAGTGGTAAGGAGAAAAGCATGGTTGGTGTGAAAGGTGTGTGTGGTGGGGGGAGGGTTGGTTGGGACTGTATGGAATTGCTATTTAAATTAGGGTAATAGGAGAAGGCTTTCTTTTTTTTTTATAAATTTTTTTTTTCAACGTTTTTTATTTATTTTTTGGGACAGAGAGAGACAGAGCATGAACAGGGGAGGGTCAGAGAGAGAGGGAGACACAGAATCGGAAACAGGCTCCAGGCTCCGAGCCATCAGCCCAGAGCCTGACGCGGGGCTCGAACTCACGGACCGCGAGATCGTGACCTGGCTGAAGTCGGACGCTTAACCGACTGCGCCACCCAGGCGCCCCAAGGAGAAGGCTTTCCTAATAAAATATTTTATCAGAGAGCTAGGGCAGGAGGTTAGGAAGTGGGTCATACAAATACTGGAAAGAGAGTTCCAGACAACAGAAATAGCAAGTTCAAAGTCCTGAGGCCAAGTGGATGGTTGGTATATTTCAAAAACAATTATCACTCTTAATTAGGATATTTCTTTAAAAAAATTAAGTAAGTCTTTAATCTTAAAAAATTAGGATAATTATCTCTTTTAGGAATTTTGATGTTTATAAGAAGTTTATCTGGTTTTCCAAATCTCATCCTATTTATGGGAATCTCTTTTTCTTTTTGCTGGCTAATTGTTTCAGTTCTGTTTTCTAACCTGGAATATTAGCAGTCTGTTAATTCCACTGGTAATGATATAATTAAGTTATGTCCTGCTTCTAGAACACTTATTTTTACATTATTAGAACCCATACTATTAGATCAGCTGTTTCTCTCTACCATCTGGATAAGGATCTATGTATGTCATTTATGGGGTGGTTAAAATCAGAGTTCTAAAACTGGAAGGGTGCCTGGGTGGCTCAGTTAAGTGTCCTACTCTTGATTTTGGCTCAGGTCATGATCTCACGGTTTGTGAGTTTGAGCCCCACGTGGGTTCTGCACTGACCACGGGGAGCCTGCTTGGGATTCTTTCTCTCCCTTTCTCTCTGCCTCTCCTCCACTTGCATGCACATGCACATACACTCTCTCTCAGAATAAATAAACATTTACAAAAAATAAACTACATTTATATAAAGGCAGTAATGTGGAAAATATTTCTTGAAATTTACGTATAAAATATTCTTGTATCACTGCCCTTAAATATATGTCTTAGTTCAAAGTCCTTATTGCTGTAGAGACCTTGTTCAATTAGGCTATATAGTTGAAGAAATTGATAGTTCAAATGAATTGTTTTCCTTTCCTTTTCAGTGGCTATAGCTATGTTAAACTGTTATGTGTTTGCTTTAATCTTTCAGAATCAAGTAAGAGATTTGAAGGAAATGTGTGAATTTCTTAAGAAAGAAAAAGCAGAAGTTGAGCGGAAACTTGGCCATGTTAGAGGGGTGAGTGTGTGAGAATATGCCATATATTTGTGTTGATTTCAGCAGTGATAAGCTGGAAATGAAAAACAAAAAAAGTTTGGATTCATCAAAACAGTAGTGATATACCTTTACTTACCTGTAGTCTTGGTTTTTATTCTGCAGATCTACAATGTAAAACATCATTAAGCTTTTCTTTGTGTTTCAAATTAATGTATTTTAACATTAACAAGCTGTAACATGTCACATATAACAAGCATTTTATTTCAACTGGACACCACATCATCTTTTTTCATTGCATTTCCCTTCACACCTTGAAAACCTTTAACTTCTAGGAATCTTCCTTCTGTTCATTAAGGTAACTACTCACTGCTCCTTGGTCCAATTCTAACATTTTGTGACTATTCTATGATTTCCATGGCAACTTCTTAGTATAATGCTCTGTAAATGTTTCCTAGGTTTTTTATTCATATGTTTTTCTTCTAATGTTATTTTGTATTCATTTTTTACAATGAATAAATGCTGTTTTTGAGGCCCAGGCCAAAGATTTAAACCCCTGTTGTTTTCATGTTAGCAAGGGGCACAGATAGAAGCAATCAATTTAAAAACTTATTCAAGTAATAACATTAAATATGTGACAGATTTGGTGAAAATACTGAGTTGTTATTAGAAAAAAGTATTCAGAACAAATATCTAGCTTGACAGCAACATTCATTTCATAAATAAAAACCTGGGGGTACCTGGGTGGCTCAGTTGGTTAAGAATCCGACTTCCACTCAGGCCATGATCTCACAATTTATGAGTTTGAGCCCCCTGTCGGGCTCTGTGCTGACAGCCCAGAGCCTGGAGCCTGCTTCAGATTCTGTGTCTCCCTCTATCTGCCCCTCCCCTGCTCATGCGCTCGCTCTCTCTCTCTCTCTCTCTCTCTCTCTCTTCCCAAAAGTAAACAAACATTAATAATTTTTTTAAATGGGTTAATTTGATTTCTAATTATGATAGTATGTATTAAAATTATGTATTATAAGGTTATTCATTATATAGTGTGAATACTGACTAAAATGCAAAAACAATAAGCAGATTATTTTACTCAACTCTTAAACTATTTTATTTTAAAGCATAAGCAGTTGAACTTCCTAATTGGTGACCTATCTCTGTTGATAACTCTACACTAGGTTTTTTTAATTGCAGATGTCTCTTGTATTTATACTGGACAGAAACTGAATTTCTTAATCATGGCCATTGTTAGAAAATCACCTCTCTTCTGCAATTCAAATTTGGTAACTCATGAGCTCTTTAATGACACAACTCTTCTTTTGTGGGTTTTTTTTTTTTTTTCCCATGTCAAAAGAATTCTGGTATACTGGAAAGAACATTAGCTAAATCGAGTATTTAGGTTCTTAGCTTTATTCATTTGGAACAGACATCAAATTTAGAGTATTTAAGCTGTTACTCATTAGCTACATGACTAGGAATATCATATTCTCTGAGTCTTGATTTGCTTGTATGTAAAGTAAGAATTATAATTCCTATTGCATAGAGTTATTGTAATGATAAATTGAATACAAGTTTTGGCTTCAAATGTTAGGAATCAGAAATGAATGTAATAATGAGTGTGTTATGTTGTTGGTGTTTGATATCATACTCTTTCAGATATTTGATTGAATAAAAAGTTAATTTATTCTTTTGTAGGCTGGTAGAAGTGGAAAGACAATTCCAGAACTAGAAAAAACCATTGGTTTAATGAAAAAAGTAGTTGAAAAAGTCCAAAGGGAAAATGAACAGTTGAAAAAAGCATCAGGAGTACTGACCAGTGAAAAAATGGCTAATATTGAGCTGGAAAATGAAAAGTTGAAGGTAATATATTGTCAAGTTGGCTAAAATACAGCGTATACAGTGTGCTCTTGTTTTGTGGTAGATTCCCATGATTCATCGCTTACACAACACCCAGTGCTTATCCCCACAAGTGCCTTCCTCAGTGCTCATCACCCATTTTCCCCTCTCTCCCTCTTCCCCCTCCCATCAACCGTTTGTTCTCTGTATTTAAGAGTCTCTTATGGTTTGCCTCCCTCCCTCTCTGTAACTATTTTTTTACTTCCCTTCCACCATGGTCTTCTGTTAAGTTTCTCAATGTGATAATTTGCATGGAATGTTTTCACCATTATAATTTCCATTTTCTTTTAAATTTTTTAAATGTTTATTCATTCTTCGGGGGGGTGGGGTGGGGGAGAGAGAGCAGGAGAGGGGCTGAGAGGGAGGAAGACCCAGAATCCAAAGCAGGCTCCAGGCTCTGAGCTGTCAGCACAGAGCCCGACGCGGGGCTTGAATTCACAGACCCCGAGATCATGACCTGAGCCGAAGTCAGACGCCCAGCTGACTGAGCCACTCAGGCACCCCAACATAATTTCCATGTTTTAAAGAAAATTTTTAAATATATTCCTGCTATTTAAAACGGTTTTAAGAGATGCAGTAACTGTTTTACATATACAGAAAAACCTGTCGGAGACAAGGCCAAGAGAAATTAGAGTAGCTCCACTTGGGCATTTTATTATTTCAAGACCAATGGTTCTCACTCTGGCATTCTCACTCACTAGTGTCTATTTTCAAATATGCAGGTGCCTAAGCCCCCAAGCCTGACATTGATTAGATTCTTTTGGGGTGGGTCCTACCATAGGTATTGTGATTTTAAGTCATCAGCTCGTTCTAATGTGTAGCCAAGGTTGGGAACCTCTGCTCTAGATGACCAGTATGAAAGGGAAAACTTTAATTCTATCAAAAATAATCTCTAAAACTGTTATGGATTAAGTTTTACGAGTTTATAGGATCGTCTTTTATTTCCTTGTTCCGATAATGTATAATTTATCTTTTACTAGGCAGAATTAGAAAAACTTAAAGTTCATCTTGGACGTCAGTTGAGCATGCACTATGAATCCAAGACCAAAGGCACAGAGAAAATTGTTGCGGAAAATGAAAGACTTCGTAAAGAACTTAAAAAAGTATGACTTTCTTTACTGATTATATTACTTTTTTATCTTAAGTAATATATCTTTGAAAAAGTGAATGAAAAATTTGATGAGAATGTCTATTCAAAGTAGATATTCAGAGACTTAGGAATTGTATCTTTTTGGCTGCCATCCTTTCACTATGAGGAACATTGAAAATACAAAAATTAAGAAGCAGTATAATGTAGAAGCCACATGTCTGGGAGTCAAATCCTAGCTCTATTACTAACTGGCTGTGGAAACAAGGACAAGCTACCAGCCCCCCTCTAATGCTCAATTTCCTCGTCTATGAAGTTGGGAATCATAAATATCTCTTTCACAGAACTCCTGTGGGACTTAAGTGAGTTAATATTTGTGTACATGGCCTAGAACAATGATTGGTATAGAGTAAGGAATATATGAAACGGTTATGTTAAATAGTAAGATCCCTTTCTATTTCTATTTAAGTCGTGAAATATATTCCTTGCCCCAGACAACTAGGTGTTATTATTTATATGGATGATTCAGTGAATAAACTGAAATTGAGATTTTTAAACTGGTTACAATAGTATCTGAATATATTGTGAGGCCATAGTGGTAGTGTGCTTTGCATGGATGTTTACTAGTGGAAATAATTTATGGTACTTACACATAGTTTGTGCTCATAGCTAGGTCTCTCAAATATTCGTCAAAACAAAACCTCTTTTAAGTGTGTTAAGACATTATCCCATTATTCTATAAATACTATGACAAATGTAACCAAACAAAACGACAAATTTATTGTTTTTAATTTTTTTAATGTTTTTTGTTTTATTTTGAGAGAGAGAGAGAGAGAGCACGAGTGGGGGAGGAGCCAAGAGCGAGGGAGACACAGAATCTGAAGCAGGTCCAGGCTCTGAGCCATCAGCCCAGAGCCTGATTTGGGGCTGAACTCACAAAACACGAGATCATGACCTGAGCCAAAGTCAATGCTTAACTGACTGAGCCACACAGACACACCAAAAATGACAAACTTAAAGCAACCGCTAGAGTAAAATACTTGCAAATGTATTTTTTTAATGTTTATTTATTTATTGTGAGAAAGAGTACGGGTGCATGAGTGCAGGAGAGGCAGAGAGAGAGAGGGAGAGAGAATCACAAGCAGGCTTTGCACTGAAAGTGGGGCTCGATCTTAACAAATCGTGAGCTCGTGACCTGAGCCAAAATCAAGAGTTGGACGCTTAAGTGACTGAGCTACCCCATGTGCCCACAAATGTATTTTTCTAACCTGGTTTACATCATCTGTTGTTCTAATTATTATGATCATACTGCTGTTTTAGAGTAAAGGAAACATTGGATTTTTATTAGAATTTTAATCAGCGTTTAGAGCTCCAGGTTACTTTTGTTTTCTAATTTGTGGTGGTAATTTTGAATATATTGCATCTATGAGAGCAGTATTGTTTTGTCATCATGTACTAATTAGCCTTTAATGATAGGAGACTGAAGCTGCAGAGAAATTGCGGATAGCTAAGAATAACTTAGAGATATTAAATGAGAAGATGACAGTTCAACTAGAAGAGACTGGCAAGAGATTACAGTTGGCAGAAAGTAGAGGTCCACAGCTTGAAGGTGCTGACAGCAAGAGCTGGAAATCAATTGTTGTTACAAGGTAGGAACAAATAATTTATCATTTGCACAAAGTTTAATCAGTTCCAATGCTGCCTTTATTGTTTCAAAAGAATAGGACACTACTCTGATTAATTTAGTTCTTTCCTGATGAACTATTTGGTTGTTTGCTTTAATAGGATACTTTTGGCAGTGCTAGGACAGAAAAAAAAAAAAAGTGTTTTTTTCTTCCTTCAAACATTTAATGAACGTGGGTGGCAGGATATGGACACACCGGGGCTGGGGCTGGGCTGAGGGTGTTGGAGCTGGGTCCTTGGTTCCTAACACAGTACTGAGAGCGCTCAGAATCCACTCCCCTGCTTCCCAGTTCTCTCTTAACTCTGTGAGAAGGCTAGTGCGAGGGGGTAAAAGGAAATAATGTGTGATAGGTATCAGGGAAAAGGGGTCTCTTTTGTCTGCTTGGACCCCAGCTGAGGTGCTCAACCACCGACTCTATCCAGTAGACTTCTTGGTTGGTCCTTTATTTCCTTCTACAATCACACGTAGACTCAGAAGGGATTTTGAGTTACTTTGAGATTTTTTAAGCAGATAATATACTCAGTACATACTACATGCCACACACTCTGCTTCACGTTAGATGTATCTCTAAAAGGCCGACTTTGTCTGGTTCCTGTGGAACCAGGTGGTTTCCATGACTTTGGAATACCTAATTCTCACTGTGGCCTTAAATAAATTACAACTCTTCTGTGAGTTCAAGTTTTGTTGTTGTTTTTTTGATCTATAGAGATGGTCGTCTGTCTTTCCTTTTCTGAAAAGGGCTCTGTGAAGCTACAGAAAAGATTATTAATGTGAAAAGGGTTTATAAGCATTTGAAAGGGGTGATATTTAACCATAATTGAAGAGGACTTTGCCTTATACATAATTTGTGTGTTTTTAATCTGTGCACTGTACAGGTAACTGAGCACTGGGTAAGGCCTTCAGTAAACTCCTGAAAAAGTTATGTAAATTATGTAGAATCCACTTGACAGAGTGAAGGCTAATCCTGTCTGATCTTTGACCTCAAGAACCTCCCTAAATTCAAAAGAAAAAAAAAAAAACTTGTTAAGATCTGCAGCTGGGATTATACACCCACCTCAGTGAAGTGTTTAGAGATCTCTTCTGGGACCCTTGACACATTAGATCTCTCCCATGCTGCAATCTTCATAGATGTTCTATTTACTCAACAGACCAATGACATCTGTTGTCATCAGTCCTTATACTGACTGCTAAGACAGGCCGGGTGATGCCGCAGCTATTATGTATGGGGTGATCAGAGAAGATTGGGTGGCACTTGAGCAGAGAATCGAATGAAGTGAAGGAGTAAGCTTCTGGTATTTCATCCCTTCGGTGGAGTCTGTCAGGTTAAGAACACTCCTTTCTGATCATGGTTTCTCAGATTTATCAAAAACTATTTGAGGGGCGCCTGGGTGGCTCAGTCGGTTAAGCGTCTGACTTTGGCTCAGGTCATGATCTCACAGTTAGTGAGTTCAAGCCCCGCGTCGGGCTCTGTGCTGACAGCTCGGAGCCTGGAGCTTACTTCGGATTCTGTGTCTCATTCTCTCTGCCCCTCCCAACTTGTGCTCTGTCTCTCAAAAATAAATAAATGTAAAAAACAAAAACAAAACCATTTGAATGTATTGAAATAATAATTTCTGTTCCTTGTAATGTCCTTACCTGATTTTGTTGCCAAAGCATTCTTTTTCTTTTCTGTGGGAAACTTTGAATGTTATAAGCATTGTCTCCCTTTAAGGTGGTATGATATGTTTTTTAAATCATTTTGGCTCAATGTTTTAAAATTTCCTTTTGGAGTCTAGATTTTTTTTAAATTATTGGTCATTTCTTTAAAGGTTACAGATCTATTCAGATTGTCATATACCATTTTCTCACCCATGCTTTTGCATATTTTTCCTCTCCCAATAGTGTCCTTTTGGTTTTGCTCTACCTGAGTACCTTTTTTTGTATGCTTCTATGCAGGTATACATAATGTATGTATGAACTGCTTAGTTTGTGATTTTTATTTCTGAGACTACCCTGTAATACCGAATTTGATAATGTGATGAATTGCACTAATTTTTGGTTTGTCACTGAAAAAAAAAAAAACTAATTGTAATCTTTTTGCTAGTGATCAAACAGGCTCCATCCTTGTTTATAACCTTGGGAAACACCTAAATCCTCTATTTTAATTGGCTTGTTAATTAGGGGTACTTATCCCTTGTTGTCACCTAATGCTAAGTAAATATGCAGCAGTAAAAGATTTGAATAGAAGAAGCAGTGTAAGATACTCTATTATTTTTAGTGCAATGACTTGAACTGGCTTTTAAATCAATGAATTATTTCCATGTCTACACTATTTTTTCTTTACTTTTAGAATGTATGAAACCAAGCTGAAAGAACTGGAAACTGACATTGCCAAAAAAACGCAAAACCTTACTGATCTTAAACAGCTTGTAAAACAAGCAACAGAGAGGGAACAAAAAGCTAAGAAATACACTGAAGACCTCGAGCAACAAGCAAGTAATTTTTCTTTCCGAGAAAATAATGCATTTCATCTCAAGCCACTTCTTGGCATTATCTTATGTATATAAAAATGAACTCTTGGGGCAACTGGGTGGCTCAGTTGGTTAAGTGCCTGACTTCACCTCAGGTCATGGTCTTGCAGTTCGTGAATTCAAGCCCTGCATGGAGCTTCTGCTGTCGGCGCAGAGCCCGGCTTCAGATCCTCTGTTCCCCCTTCTCCCTGCCCCTCGCCTGCTCAAGCTCTCTCAAAAATAAGCATTTAAAAAAAATTTTTTTTAATGGAACTCAATTCCTCCCCTAGAAGGCCCCTCTTAAGTGAATGGCACCACCATTCAACGATTTGTTTAAGCCAAAAACCTTAGATTATCAATTCCTTCTTTCGCACCCCATCTTTTTCATTAAATAACATCAGCTCTTATTTTCAAAATAGATCTCAAATTTGACGTCTCCACACCTCCAACACTGTCAGTCTAAGCTATTCTCTCACATGTGAACTGTTACAATTTCCTAACTGGCCTCCCTGCTTCCACTCTTGCCTTGTTTCACTTTGTCCCTATTCCTGATCTCTTCTCCACATGGCTGAAGAGTCAGCCGTTTAAGTATAAAGAAAATCCTAGCACCCTGTCCTCAGAGTCTTCTGGTGGTTCCCCATTACCCCAGAATAAAATTCTAAAGTACTCTGCATAGCCTATAAGGACCTATGTGGTCCGGCATCTGGTTTCCTTTCTAGCCTCATCTTTGCTTTCCCTCATTCACACTGACCTTCGAGTCCTTTGAATTGGCCAAACTCAAGCTTTAGGATCTTGCACTTGTTTGCCTCTGTACCGAAATATTTTCATAGCCCCCTAGATCTCTGATAAAACAGAGGCTCCTCAGACCTTCCTTAGCCCTTCATCTACCTTCCATGGCTCTCCATCCTCTTACCCTGAGTTATTCTTCTTGATAGTCCTTCCTTCCTCTGGCACATTACTATATCCTCAGTGCCTGGGCAAGCAGTACTCAGTAATTATCGAATGATTAGTGAATGGAACACCATAGATAAGTGCTCATATGTGCTTTTGGAAAACCCCACATTCAAGATGCTTTACTGAAAATATGTATCGTTCTAAAACTCTAGTTCCATATCAAACTTTGCTCTCTTTTTATTGTGCCCAAAGATTGAGATTCTCAAACATGTTCCTGAAGGTGCTGAGACAGAGCAGAGCCTTCAACAGGCGCTTCAAGTTCTAAGGTACATTATCTGTTCATATGACTACCATTTAAGAAAAAAATCTTTTGATGTAACCAGGTTTGCTATATCTAGAGATTAGGATTTTTCAAACTTGATGCCTAACAGGCTTATCAGTCTTATTTCATCCTTCTAATGCCAATTACTCTTTTATATAATAGATGCTGAAAAAAACAAAACAGGGTCAACCAGATCCTAATTTGCCCAGAGGCAAATATTAATTAATGAAAAAAATTATTTACTTTCCGGATTCTGTGTGGAATACTCCCATGAGGTTCCTCCAACAGGAAAACTCTTAAAAATGATATCAGATCAGGGGTGCCTGGGTGGCTCAGTGGGTTAGGCGGCCGACCTCAGCTCAGGTCATGATCTCGCGGTTTGTGAGTTCGAGCCCCGCGTTGGGCTCTGTGCTGACAGCTCAGAGCCTGGAGCCTGTTTCAGATTCTGTGTCTCCCTCTCTCTGACCCTCCCCCGTTCATGCTCTGTCTCTGTCTCAAAAATAAATAAACGTTAAAAAAAAAAAAAAAATTAAAAAAAAAAATGGTATCAGATCAGACTTTACAAAACAAAGAATTTTCATTTTGACCTCAGTTTGAGAATGGTAGCATTACAGTAGTGAGAGTAAATGAATAAATGTTTACCTTTATAACTATCAGCAAGTTATAAGCAATGAACATCACACAGTTTATAATACTTGTATTTTATGAAGCAATGTCTGGTTTTTGTTATTGTAATACATAATCATTGTGTTCTAGATTAGCTAATAGACAGCTGGAAAAAGAAAAGGCAGAATTAATCCATCAGTTAGAAGTTAACAAAGACCAAAGTGGAGCTGAAAGCACCATATCTGGTAAAGTATTTTATAACATACTTATAGCATGTGAGCTAACCCAAGTGTTTTAATTAGGGTTTGCCTTTTTTATTTATTCAGATTTTTGATGACTGTATTCGTATAAAGTCAAATCGCTGGAACAGGTTTTTAGAGCTCTTTGCTTCTTCCAACAATAATGTTCCTATTGAGTCCTTTAAGTTGTTTATAATATTGAGTAGCAGGTGCTCAAGTGTTTTTCTCTTTGTGTTCCATATGGTGTTAACATTTAATCATGATACAATGCTAAGCAATGAATACTAGGTCTCTTGATTCCATTTTCTAAGTACAGGCCCTTTTAAACCCTCTGAACGTTATCTTCTAAATGTTGTCATCTTATTAACTTAAAATTAACTACATATAGTAAACATTGCCTATATTTTTTCTCCTTTTACAAAGTAAAACAAAGTCTAGCCTTCTACATGCTTCTGTTCAGAAGTGATCATTCTACTGCTGTGTGCATATGTATACATAATGCATATATGCATATATGCATATGTGCATTATGTATACATACACACACAATTAATGGTTGATCCTCATTATTTTCAGATTCTGTATTTGTGAATTCAGCCACTCACTAAAATTTACTTGTAACCCCCAAAACCAGTACTCCTGGTGCTTTTGCAGATACACAGCACTGAAAAATTTAACTTTTGACCCGTGTTTTTCAGATGAGATGCAACAAAATGAAGCTCTGCATTCTTATTTCAGCTCTCATATAGATGAGAGACGGTACGAGGTTATGGAGACAGTATGAGACAGTACAGCATAGGGTGATAAACTGGTTCTGGAGCCAGCTGGACAGGGTTTAAATCCCAATTCTGACACTTACTAGTGGGGCAGCCTCAGAAGAATCACTTGATACTTCTGAATTTTTTCTGAACAATTTTTTTTAAAACACAACAGAATTGACCAGGGGCGCTCAGTCAGCCACTGGGTGGCTCAGTTGAGCATCCGACTTCAGCTCAGGTCATGATCTTGCGGTCCGTGAGTTTGAGCCCCGCATCAGGCTCTGTGCTTGACAGCTAAGAGCCTGGTGTCTGCTTTGGATTCTTTGTCTCCCTCTCTCTCTGCATCTCCCCCACTAGCACTCTGTCTCTCTCTCTCAAAAATAAACATTAAAAAAAAAAAATTGACCAGAATGAGTTGTTTCCAGGATTTAAAATTTTAATCTATGTGAGATCTGAGTATGTATATGTATGTACGTTTTCCCTATGAGTAACGGTTTAATATTCACTAATTCATTGTTCATGTTGACTTTTTAGAACATCACTGTAAACAAGAGTCATTTGTTCATTACGTATATTTGATAGCCTGATGGAAATGGCAAATTCTGTTCCAAAGAATTATACCAATTTGTATCTGAACAATCTTGGATTATTTCATACAGCTTTTTCAGTATTCCACCACATATTCTTGTTACTACTGTGTATGAGCTATCATGTAGGAGTTGTACCAGACACTATGCTAAGTGCTTTAACAAGGATTTTATAACTTTGATAACCCTGTGTGGTGGGTACCATTGTCTTCATTTCACCTGTGATCTTTACCTTAAAGAGGCTAACACGGTCACAACAGCTAGAAAGTGAGAGAAGTAGGATGAAACCTAAATCTGAAACTCCAAAGCCCCTCACTGTTCTCAGCTATTGATGACAGAAACTGTATTACTGCCAAGAAGCAACTAAAAATAGTCAAGTCAGTCTCCAGGATCTCTTAAATTTTTTTTTTAATGTTTATTTATTTTTGAGAAAGAGCATGAGCAGGAAGAAGGGCTGAGAGAGGAGACACAGAATCTGAAGCAGGCTCTAGGCTGAGCGGTCAGCACAGAGCCCAGTGTGGGGCTCAGACCCACAAGCTGTAGGATCGTGACCTGAGCCGAAGCTGGACATTTACCCGACAAGCCACCCAGGTGCCCCACAACAGGATCTCTTATCGCAGCCAGCTTAGTGTACTAGACTAGCACAGTACCAAAGACTTGTTAATACTGTTGACGTTAGGCTAGTTCTCTCTAAACCTCACTTTCCTGAGAGGAAATTTCTGAACCCTATATTCTTCATCTTTTTAAAGAAAAGGGGCGCCTGGGTGGCGCAGTCGGTTGGGCGTCCGACTTCAGCCAGGTCACGATCTCGCGGTCTGTGAGTTCGAGCCCCGCGTCAGGCTCTGGGCTGATGGCTCGGAGCCTGGGGCCTGTTTCCGATTCTGTGTCTCCCTCTCTCTCTGCCCCTCCCCCGTTCATGCTCTGTCTCTCTCTGTCCCAAAAATAAATAAAAAACGTTGAAAAAAAAAAAAAATTTAAAGAAGATAGATAAGGATACCTATTATATTTCAAAGACTGTTAAGGTTCAAAATCAAACCAAAACTGTCTTGGCAATCCTAAAGCACTATTTAAATACAAAGTAGCAACAAGAATATATGGGAGAATATTGAAAAAGTTGTATGAAATAGTCAAGTATTGTTATTAATTGGTATAATGCTTTAGAACAGAATTCACCATTTCTATCAAGCTATCAAATATCATTAAACTAACTTTCAGGAAGTGCTATACATAATAATCATTTTTGCTGCACTATTTCATTACTAATCTTTGTAACATATAGCATCCCAGTGATTAAGAACCAACTCTATAAAAAATCATTAGCACTTTCTACAAAGGTGAGTGAAATTTTGAAAAATATTTTTCTCTGCTTTCCAAATTAATATGGGTTCTGCTAACTCTATTCCCAACGGAAAGGATGAGGAAAATATTTCCTGTCTTCAACTTATAATTAGGGGACCATTCCAAATGATCCTTAATAGAAATATGCTTCCTATCTCATTCATGAAAATGTCAACTGCCCATTATATTTTCAAACTTGAGCATTACTTTTAAAATTTTACCCTTCAATGGCTGCAAAATATAACCTATGTAGTGTTTAAAGAAAATGGTTCTAGCAAAGAGGGCAATTAAATAAATCCTACATGTCCACTGATTCTCATTATAAAATTAGAGATATGTTAACTCCAGGTGAGGGGGGTGGTAAGAATCTAATAAATTAAAGCCTTTGTGCTCTATTTGTGTACTTAATGTTTTCCAACCACGGTATTTAGGGTGTATTATCCACACTGCCTACCAAGTTTTTCACGTAGTAATTACACAGTAAATGTGTATTGACCGATACAGAACAGCCAGTACTGTTGGGTATCGGGAGCCTTGGCCAATACCCAACTTGGGTTGGAGCCCCTTCCCTAACAAACAGTCTACTTACTCTTTTGCTGTACTTTGAGTACCTAACAATTTTTCCTGGCTCTATATTTTTTCTCTGGAAAATAATTTCTCCCATATAAAAATTAAGCTGATTCTACACATTTAATACCTAGCATATTCCTTTTCTCTTGGTCTGCTACAGAATTACCTGAGAGGTAGCATTACAGTATTCACATCCTGAAAAGTGTTCCAGTCATAAAATGCCATATTTTTCCAGGTTCTGGTTTCATAAGTTTTCTACTTACGTTCTCTAAAATAAATCCTTTGTCAGAGTGGGGAAAAGTGGAGTCTAATTTTTATAATTTTTTTGGCAGATCTTGATCAACTAACGGAAAAGGTCAAAGATTTAGAGACACAGCTCAAAACCTCAGATATAGAAAAGCAGTATTTGAAGGTAATTAATTTTATCAAATTATAATATTATAAATGTTTTGTGAAAATAGCTGTTAAAAACAAATTTTATGAACACTATCTATGAGTTTAAGTATGCATCCTAAAAACTCCTGGGGTTACATAATATACTTAATATTTTGACCTTAACATTTCAGAGTTCATTATATTTATCGATGTTAAAAATACTGAAGAGCTACAAAAAAAAAAAAAAAAAAAAAAGACAAAACAAATAGTATTAAAGAGTAAATTTATTTTTTAATTTTCACAAATATAGCTCATTATTTTAATATATTTTCTTAAGTTTTGGGTCACACTGGGAACAGTGCCTTTTATTTCCTTTTGAAATTCTTTTCAAGAATAGCTCCTTTAAAGAAAGATACTTGCTATGCTTTATCTCTTAAAGAATCTATAAACAGAACAAGAGAGCATGAATTGGAGAATTAACTAGTAATCACTGGCTATTCTAAATGGTCACTAAAGTTCAAATGGTCCCTTTACCAGAGGCCTCTTATCCAGGTAGAAGTTCTAGAGTTTCCCTAATCCTAAATATATATATATATATATACACACACACACACACACACATATATATGAAGTTGACTATTAAAAAAAATAGGTATTTGTAAAAATATACATGAAGCCTAAACCAAAGAATCTTAACATAACTTGTGTAGTGAATAGCCAAGTCTTTGATTATCTCAGTGAGAGTATCTGATATGCTTTTGGATAAAGATTAAATATCCACCCCCTACACACACAATTTAAGAACTGATAAATTCCAAAGACTAGGACATAATTTACAGAACAGTTTGATTTGCCAGTTAACAAGTTTGTTACTTAAAACCTTGTACAGTGATACCTTATTAACAGAATCCTAAGAAAATACTTATGCCTATATAGTTTCTATTTGATTATTCAAGTTACTTTGGATTTTATGTTTGTAATTACATCTCTTTAGTTCAAACCTAAATGTATTTTATTCCTACCTATACCTTTTAAAGTTATCATGTTTCTATTAGGAGGAAATAAAAAAGCTGAAAAAAGAACTGGAAAACTTTGATCCTTCATTTTTTGAAGAAATTGAAGATCTGAAGTATAATTATAAAGAAGAAGTGAAAAAGAATATTCTCTTAGAAGAGAAGTTAAAAAAACTTTCTGAACAATTTGGAGTTGAATTAAGCAGTCCCGTTGCTGCTTCTGAACAGTCTGAAGATGAAGAGGAAAGTCCTGCTAATTTCCCCATTTATTAAGGACCACCTATAACTGTAGTTTTATTTATTTATTAACTTTGTAAGTTAAAACTCCATCAGGAAATCAAGTCTCTGACCTACATGATTTCCATCTCCATATCCTGTACCTTGGAAGGTTTAGTAAAATTTACTAGATATCCAATTTAAAATTAAATTGGAAATTTACTAAAATGTAGTGAATTTTAAATTTAGTAATTTAAAATATGAAATTTTAAACATTAGAAAAGTATATTTTTTTAGATTTTTAAATTATGTCTATCAAATGAGCTATGATGAATTTCTGTACATTCATAATATTTAAGTTTTTTAAAGAGTATGAGGGTGAACTTTAATAATTTTAACATTTAAAATTGGACTTTTACATATACTTACATACTTATATAAGACTAATTTTATATATATGTACATGTATATAAACACGTTATGAGGTTACAGCTATATGTTTTGTTAAGTGTCTAGTAAGATTAAATTGTTTTTTAAATTCTTTAATTCTCAAAATTAATGATCCAGAATTGTTTAACTGATGTTTTTAAATTACTACCCAGTAATGGTAGACAGAATCCAACCTTTGTACAAGGTGGGGAGATTACTATTACATTTTTTTAAGTTTAGTGGTTGAAATTCACTTGCTGCTTCTAAATAAAATCTTGAATAGACATTTGCAACTGGGAAATTCATTTCCTGAAATGCTAGAAGATGTATTGCTATATTAGACACTGAACCTTGAGATTTTTTACCTTCTCCACATGGCAGAATATTCAAGGTTTAAATATAATAAAGCTGTTTTTTAATTGCATTTCTAGTTTATACATCAAGTATGATATCTCTGAGTCTGCCAAATTTCTGATTATCTATTTTTGAAAGAAGATTAAACAAACTCTTAGTATCAAAGGCATGGTCATACTTGTTCAGGTTCATGTTGATAATAACAGGTTTTGAATTCATGTAAGTATCTGGAATTGGCCAGCATAAACCAAGATGATGGCGATGAACCTAAAAAGAGAAAAAAGGGTATTTAGAACCTAAAAAGAGAAAGAAAGGGTATTTAGATTTTAGATTTTATTAGCTTCATTCACTTACAAATATTTGAGTGCCCACCATCTGCCAGGCACTATTTAAGGCTCCACTTTCTTACCCTTTTTTTTTTCATAGCTGTTCTTCTCCTGACATATTATATATTTACGTGTTACTGTCTATCTTCCCCATTAGACTGTGAGCTTCATGAAGGCACAGACATTGTTTTGTTGACTCTGTATTTCCAGCACCTGGAAACATGCCAGGAACATAATCAGGGGCTCCATAAAAATGTAATGGAGTCTGTTGCTGAGTGCAGAAGCTAGCCAATTGAAAAATATGGGTGGAGAGGCATTCTAAATATCATGGGGTAGAATGGTGCTTTTTGCTCTGATTGCAGTTACTTAAGTATGGTTAGGACATATACAGTATGGGTATGTTTGGCAGCTGGGGGTGTACAGCAGTTCCAGAAAGTGAAGCCAGGGTCCTGTCATGAATAATCTTTATGCCACTAAGCAGTTTTATGTAGCAAAGTAACATTTTCACTTACTGTGAAGAATGGACAGAAAAGGGAGAAGACTGAAAGATAACATTTAGGAAGGTGATATAGTAAATCAAGCATGAATTTTGGCTTAACTTAAAATTAAATGCCAACTGGTTGGGGAGAAGTATATATTCAATAGATCAGAATCTTTAAGAAATAATTTTATGTATGAAATAATGGAGAGAGGGGTTAAAAATGCTATCTAATGTTTTGAATTGCTGGGAGTTGGGGTTGGTATGACGAAGGTCCAGTTTTGAACATTACTAATTTCAGGAACCTGTCCGAAATCGAGTAGACAAATCCAAGAGACAGAAAGGGCACAAAGTATAAACTAATTGATTCTGTAAATATTAACTGTCACCCTGGCACTTTTAACTCAAATTCTATAATCAAGTTTGGGAAATGCGGAGTTAAACTATGCTGATTATCTCAGAGAGCATTCATGTGCAACATCCACAAGAAGGGAATATGTAATGTGCAGTTTTTCCAGACATTTTCATCAGCTAAATTCTGAAGGCCATGTAGGACAACCAAAGCCCCAGAAAATGAATCCATATTGGGAAACATTATTTTATCATATAAAGAATGGTGGCATGTGAGATGAGGAAATTAAATTTCTTTACAACACATTAGAATTAACTGCAATTTGTACAGAGTATTCTCGTGCCACTTCTACTTTGTTTTAGGAACATAAGACAAAATAATCCCACAAGCTATTTTTTGCCATTACCTTGATTAAACAGCCATCATTGCAATGCCATACTATTCCTTCAATTTTACCCTCTCTGCAACCTTCAAACCAGGATAATAGATCATTGTGCTTCAAGGTTGGTAGATTTCTTATTTGAAATGCCCCATGTGGTATAAGAAGATGTAATGGATGCTTCTTGCTTCCTAACCCTAAATGGTAAAAATTTCCATTAGGCACATAAAGGTTTCAAAAAGAAATGAGAACATTTACTTCTCCAAATAAAAAAGCCTTTTAAAGCATTTAGGAATAAATTTACCAAAAAGTTTAGTTGGTTTCCTGGAAGAGAGATATACCACAAGTGATCTCATTCACAAGTGTCACCTTACCTCATTAAATCTAAATTTCACCTTCATATACTCTACACTAGGGGTCAGCAAGCTATGACCTGTGGGCCAAATCCAACCGAACACCTGTTTTCGTAGTTTCAGTGGAACACAGTTATACCCATTCTTTTAAGTACTGTTTATGGCCTTGTTTCAGAGGTATAGCCTACAGAACCTAAGTATTTATTATCTGTACTTTTACAGACGTCTGCCAAACCCTTCTCTATACCATTAGCCAAGTTCACTTATCAATGTCTGCCAAACAGCCACACTGGATCTCTGATAACTTGTATAATTACTATCGTAACTTTTTTTTTTAACTTTTTTTTTTTTTTTGAGACAGAGAGAGACAGAGCATGAACGGGGGAGGGGCAGAGAGAGAGAGGGAGACACAGAATCAGAAGCAGGCTCCAGGCTCTGAGCCATCAGCCCAGAGCCCGACGCGGGGCTCGAACTCACGGACCATGAGATTGTGACCTGAGCTGAAGTCAGACGCTTAACCGACTGAGCCACCCAGGCGCCCCAGACTATCGTAACTTCTTTATACCTGCCAATCAGTCAGCTTCTGATCTCTATACAGGATTTTCCTATTCCAGCTTTAATGTCCTTGAATCCAGCTTCATCTGCCTATCAACAATGTACTCCCCAGTGCCCTCTGGACTTAGACTCCATTCGTCATAGTACAATTCTAATGCTCATTATGCTATTCAGTGTCAATTCTTTAATTTATTCTTAGCTATTAATACTAAACTAATTACCTAGCCATGAAAAACACATAATTTTCATTCAACACAGTTCACATAAATTAAAAAAAAAAAAAAAGTTACACTTGAATAATTACCTTTCATAAATAGCTCTATAATGTTATCATAGGAAAGAATGAGAAGTTAATTCAACCTTTTGGATTAATGGTTAGAGTCATGAATAAATTTCTCCGTGGACATAAATAGAAATGGCTATAATTCTAAAAGCTATTTAACTCTAATTAGTCATTTTAGTGTGTGTGTTTTAAGTTGAACCCAGGAAGTTCTCTTTATAAGTGACAGTTACTGTAACTGAATAGGAAAAGGCTTCACTCACCATATGGGTTTCCATTAATATTTGTTCCGATAAGCTCTAGTGTTTGTTCAAGGAGATCTGATAGCGGCACCGCACTAATTTCCAAAAGACCAGGATCATCAGGATGATGCTTCAGTACCAGGGCAACTTCAAATTCATAATTAACTACAGAGGAATGCCAGCAATACTGTTTGTTGTTTTTCTCCACTGGTACCCAACCTATCAGGCAAAGAAAACACTATTACTACATTGCTGTTCTTTGGATTTAGACGTGAGGTAATTTTTACTTTTGTTGTACATTCTCAATGTTTTTTGGATGTTTATCACACACAGATTATCATTTTTTAATCAGTGATAATGTTAGCAGTTTTACTACTCAATCACAATCATTTTTTAATAATAAGGTTATTTTTTTATTCTGTTGAGGAATTAACCTGTTTGGTGATTCAGTACAGAGCACTCAGCATTCCTTTACCAGAAAATTTACCTTTTCAAGAACTGAACCTTATTTATTTATTTTTTTAAGTTTTCTCTCCACTTTATCTCCATTTTCAAGGACAACAGACCATGTATTAAGTGTTCCACAATTCACTGCACTGTTCCAATATAAACTGAATAATGTATTGATTCCACATGTATTGAACGTTATTGCTATTCCTAACTCCTGTTACCAGAATAGGATCCTTCATTGTGGACAATTCTTTATCAAACAATCACTAGGCTACATATGCCATTGTGACCGTCATATCTTTGGCCTTCAGTAGTCATTCAGGTGACTATAATAATCTTTACTGGTCCATTTGTCTCCAGGGAAACCCAACCTACTTTTATCATAATCCTGCTTTAAAAATTTAAATTTAGTTCTGCTGCACCCCTGCTTAACAATCAACGTCAGGATGAACTTCAGACTCCTTTAAATGAAATATAAACCCCTTTAAGATCTGAGCCCATTCCACATCTCCAGCCTCAACTTTTATAATGTCCTCCAGGGTCATACACCCTAAACATTCCAGCCACAGAGAAGCATTACATAAAACTTCCAAGACTCCAAATCTCTGCTCTTCATGGGAGTTTGCCTAAGCTGACCTTTCTTTCCTGCCAGCTAACTTCCTGGTTCCTAAGCTTCAGTACAGATGTCCTCTCCCCTTAGAAGCCTCCTCTAAACACCACAGGCTCATCTAGAGTTCTTCCTGTTTTCTCTGACTATACCCTGTGGATGCTTTCCTTTTAGTTCTTAAATCAGACCAATATTGCATTTCCTCTGGTGTCTAAAAGATCAAGGTTCTGATCTTCATTTCTGTATTACTAGAACCTGAGTACTCTGCACATTATAGGTACTCAAGACATAGCTGCTGAACTAAACCTTTATCTGGGGTATCTTTCCATTCAGCACACTTTTGCAAAAATTTTCACATCCCCAGAAACTATAGGTAGCAAACTAACTCAGAGAAGATTCTAAACCTGTGAGGACATTTTTAATATAAAACATCTTTATAGATTATTAATATAAATTAGATTCAGAAATTTTGTGTTATACAGATAAATACTATAAAGAACCAGATTAAAATTAAATTCTGCAATTTCTGGATCTTTTGTTCTTTTTACGAATAAAAACAAAAGCACATTTTAGAAAAGTTTTCATGATACCAGGAATGTGTCCATTTTCATCAGGCATCGGATTCCCATTTAATTGTTCTATTTCCTTCGCTGGTATCCAGCACTCTGGAACAGGTTTGAAGTCCTCCTCAACATTCCAAAAAAATTCTAAAATAGTTCAATAATTTTATATGTGGTGATGCTTTAAAAAAAAAATTAAAAAGACTGAATAAATTCAACGTGGGAACAGGTAGTAAACCCCATTCAGGTATGATAATTATTCTCCATCATCAACACCATGTGACTGCACTTCTCAGGGTTAGAGTATACTAGCACTTTAAATTTTCAATTTTGAACCCACCACCATAAGTAAATAGTGCATAAAACTCTAAAGTAGCCAGTGTTCCAGTATGTGTAGATTTATGATAAATTTTTAATACACTATAAGTATGTATATATAAATATATACATGAAAGAGTGGATATATAATGATTAATGTATGTATCTACTTATAAAATACTTAGAGGCATTTTAACGTAATAATTAAAAATACTGATAATCCTTTGAGATTTGTGTCTGATTTATAAAATTATGGACTTCTCTCTTAGATAACAAAACCAAAATGTGTTACTCTTTATAATATATATATATATATATATATATATATATATATATATATATATGTATGTATGTTTTAATAACATCAACATACTCTAATGAAGAGTCATAAAAATGTTAGGAAAACAATTTAAAATATTTTTCAATAACAATCTTTTACATATAAAGATACTCAATTACAATTTTCTTCTTTTCCCTAAGTGCTTAAATTTTAAGAAGGATATAATGTGTAGAATACCACAGCAAGAAATAAGCCAAAACTATAGATTTAAGTCAGAAAAAAATGAAAAAAAAAAAAAAAGAAAAGAAAAAGGCTCACTAACCTTTTGAGTTTTGTTTTGAATGTAGAAAATTTTTAAATCTTTTCTCAGCTAATTTGTTAGGTTTTCTATCTAGTCGAGCCCAAAGGTATGGCTGACCTAAAAAAAATATTAATAATAAAAGGGAAAAGTATAAGAGGCAAACAATAAAACTTATCTTGGAAGACATTTCAGTATAAAGTTTTTCAATAAACAGTAGGGTGACCTTCCCTAAAAGCAGCAATCCTAGAAAACAAAGGTAAATATGTATTCTAACAGACACCGTATGTGATGTATTCTTACCAGCAGTACCTGATGTAGTAAGACTGAAGTCTTTGGTTGAAGAATGGTAAACCTGAGATAAAAGTAAATATGTAACCCTGTCATAAGGACATTCCACTGCCATATTTTATTAGCAACTAGAATTTGTGAGAAAGCTACCTCTATACTAAATGGAAACATATCCAGATTATCATATTCACACTTTTCCTGAAACGTAACTGTGTGCTGTAAGGGTTAGTTCCCAAAAATCTGTAATTAGGCTGAGCTGTTTTGCATGGCTCTGATCCCTGGTTCAAGGCATGAAATAGTGATTATTAGTGATTTGTAATCATGGACCTAAGAAGTTTCAGGCAGTGTGCCTGCATTCTTTACTTACAGCAGTGAGACGAATGAGTCTTCTACCTGGTTTTAGTAAGACTCCTGGAGGGCTCTGCGGTTGAGGCTGGTTACTTAGCAGGAAGATGCCTCTGTGACCAGCAGAATATAAAATTCCTCAGCTGAGGGGTGCCTGAGTGGCTCAGTCAGTTAACCAACCGTACAACTCTTGACTTCAGCTCAGGTCATGATCTCAGTTTAAGCCCCACTTCAGGCTCTGCACTGACAGTGTGGAGCCTGCTTAGGATTCTCTCCCTTCTCTCTCAAAATAAATAAGTTAAAAACAATAAAAATCCCCAGCTGAGACTCCATTTTGGATTCCATTACCGAAGTGTGTTCTCTTCATACATCAGTGGTTCCTGATTTGAGAAAGTGTGTCCCATTAGGACCTTGGGGGCTGGGAGCAATGGAAAGGGGGGTCGGTGGGGAGGGTACCAATAGGTGCTTTCACCTGGTCTTCCCAAACCCTTTGCTGTGATGTACATCCTTACTTTTCATGCCCTTGATAATGCTGTGTACCCTTTACCTGCAATAAACTGAGGATTTGCAATCACTGTCATTTGGGGTCCTGCCCTGTAAGTTTTCTTTAATAATCCATTCATGCTTAACTGCCACTATTATACATCATACATAATGATGCATATTTAAGTTTTTTAATGTAAATATGAAAGCCTGAAAAATCTTTTAGTTTCTTCAAATATACTTTGAAATTATTGATTATAGTTTGTTTCAGACATTACGTATTACCTATTAACTATCCCAGTAAATAAGATAAAGAACCAGATTAAAATTATATTGTCATTTCTGGTTGAACGGACCTTTTGTTCTTTTTACTACTAAATATAAAAAACTCATTTCACTCATACCCATTAAGATGGCTACTACTACCAAACAAACATTTGTGTTGGTGAGGATGTGGAGAAACTGCAACCCTTGTGCACTGTGGGTAGGAACATAAATCGTGCAGCTACTATGGAAAACAGTACGGCAGTTCCTCAAAAAATTAAAAACAGAATTACTATATGAGCTAGCAATTCCACTTTTTTGAATATATACCCAAAAGAATTGAAAGCAGGTCTCAAGGAGACATTTGCCCACCATGTTCACAGCAGCATTGTTTATAAAAGCCAAAATGTGAAAGCAGCCCAAGTGTACAATGAGGGGTGAATGCCATATACATAAAACTATGTGGCACACACATAAAATTATGTGGTATATACAAACATAATGTAGTATATACACACAGTGAAATGTTACTCAGCCTTAACAATGAAGGGAATTCTGACAGGAATTACACCGCGGATGAACACTGAAATCAGCTTGTCAAAAAAAGACAAATACTGTATGATTCCAGATGTATGAGTTATCTAGAACAGTCAAAACCATAGAGACAAAGTAGAATGGTGGCTGTCAAGGACTAGATGAGGAGGAACAGTGAATTATTTAATGGGTACTGAGTTTCAATTTTGCAAGATGAAGAGTTCTGCAGATAGATGGTGGTGACAGTAGCGTAACGATGAACTGTACACTTAAAATGGTTAAGATAGTAAATTGTGTTGTGTATTTTAATCACAATTAAAAATGGAAAAATATGCATTTCAGAAAAGATTTCCTGATAACAGGAATGTGTCTAGTTTACATTTAACTGCTCTGTTTGTCTTGCTGGAATTAAGAGGTCATTTCACTATCCGCAGGAAATCACAAAGATCATTTCTCCTTTCAATGCATTTTTTGTCCTTAACTGACAATTTCTATTTTAGTTTCTAGCTCTCAAAAGGCATTAAATTGAAATAAATTAGATACTGCCAATAGTAATAAAAACTAAGGAGTTGGCAGCAGAATCAGTGGCGTAAGAACAAGCTTTAGGATTAAACATAGGTTCCATCACCTATTCAGTCATTCATTAATTATATGGTCTTGGACAAATTATTTAAGTTCTCTGAAGATCGGTTTCCATATCTGTGAAATGGAGAGGCTACTGTGCAAATTAGAGATAACATGTATAAAGCATTTATCACATTGTCTGCCTTTAATGAGTATTAAATGTTAATTACCTTTTCCTCCCTCAAGAGAAAGATAAGTGTAACATTTGTGACTTTATTATTGTGCTATTATAGTTAGAGTGCGAAGGGTTTATGAAGGATAAATGCCCCATTTCAGATATATATAGTTTGTAAAGTGATTAAAGATATTTGTAGGGGTGCGTAGGTGGCGTGGTCAGTTAAGCGTCCAACTTTGGCTCAGGTCACAATCTCACGTTTCGTGGGTTTGAGCCCCTCATCGGGCTTAGAGCCTGGAACCTGCTTCGGATTCTGTGTCTCCCTCTCTCTTTGCCCCTCCCCAACTCGCACTGTCTGTCTCTCTCAAAAACAAACATCAATAATAATAATAATAATAATAATAATAATAATAATAATATTTGTAGTAGTTTTATTTTACCTTTATAGTTAGTAATATAACAACATGTTCCATCCACTTTTTCTGTTGGAATTGCACTGTATATATCTGCATCTAATGCCTTGTGACTTATAGTTTCAGTTGCCAAAACTTTAAATGGCTTAAAAAAGAGAGAAAGAAAACTGGTTTAAGATCAACAGTCTCTACACCTTCACACATACTCCCACCTGAAATGTTCTTAATTTCACTATTTCTGAAGTATAATCTCCTGCTTACCTTGCAAGACAATTTAAAAACATTTGTCCCGTGAAATTCTCATGAATCACCCCTTCCTTTCTATCACAGCAATACCTGTTTTCCCACACAGATTTGCAATTATTCATGTTTCTTTATCCACCATAATGAGCTGACACCAGGAACCGTGTCCTATGCAGCACTGTATCCCTAGCACAGACTGTTCCATCATCCACTTGAGAACTTGACAATTATTTGCTAAATGCCTTCTATGGGTCAAGTAAGCATTGTCCTCCACACTAGGAAATATAAAGGTTAATAAAAAAAGAATACCTGCCTTTGGTAGAACTTTCATTTGAATGAGTGGGAAAATAGTAACAGAATGTGTAATACAATGTCAGGTATAATTTATAATTGATGCTAAGAAGAAAAACAAATGGGACTCTTTCAGCTTTAGCAGTAGTAAATTGCAAAACTTACGGTTTTCCTACTGTCAGGAAGAGCCACCAAGACCAACAAGAATGGAGGAAAAGACAGTTTCTGCGATTCCTACCAACTTTTTATCTGTAACTTATTTTTATTTCTGAGAAAGACTTAAGCCACCATTTTACAGTATAAATTAACATTCAACTTTCATGTGAAAAATACTGCACAATACTGGTGTGTACAGGTTTAAAACTAGTATGTGGAAGTACTATTTCAGAGGCACGTAGACTTAGGAAATTAGCACCATTCTGTTCCTGACTCAGTACTTTCAAGATAAAACAATGATCGGGGATTTATCACTAACTTCTGCAATTAGTAGCAGACGATATCAATTTAACCTGTGGTAGCAGAAGAGAGGAGGTTTGGCCCAACAGCAGTGTTTGTGTGTATTCAAATTTACCAAGGATCCTACGGAGGAGATTACTCTGATGGAGCTCTTGATGAGTCCCCAAATATTCCTTCCATAAGAATCAATTTTCAACCACTCTTTGCTAGCACCATGTCCAAAAGACAATATAAGATACCAAAGGGTACACAAAGTTCCCCGTCTCATTGAAGTCTTTAAACTGTGACTGGAAAAAACAAGGCATGTATGTTTGAAAAGTAATAGTAAATGTCAACTGAGTGATCCTCTACAACTTCTGGGTGGAAGAACTCACTGGGATAACTAAGATGATCAAAGATTTCAGAGAAGGTCTGATTCGAAAATCCCGGAAGTAATCCAGGCAAAGTGCACAGCCTGAGCAAAAATAGACAAGACTGTGCCCGGAGTGTTCACAGGATGAAAGAGACTTTACTCAAATAGAGACTTCCCTTTAAGGAGGCAAGTCTGTCACAAACACACATGGCATTTTCTGCTGCACTGAGCCCAGGCACCTCATGGTAGGTCCAACAGGCACTTCAAGAGTAGAATGGACCTGGGGCGCCTGGGTGGCTTGGTCGGTTAAGCGCCCGACTTCGGCTCAGGTCATGATCTCACGGTCTGTGAGTTCGAGCCCCGCATCGGGCTCTGTGCTGACAGCTCAGAGCCTGGAGCCTGTTTCAGATTCTGTGTCTCCCTCTCTCTCTGCCCCTCCCCTGTTCATGCTCTGTCTCTCTCTGTCTCAAAAATAAATAAATGTTAAAAAAAAAAAAAATTAAAAAAAAAAAAAAAAAAAAAAAAAAAGAGTAGAATGGACCTGATTAATGGGAAGCCTTGAATTACAGTTAAGGATTTGGATACTATGCTATAAATAATAGCGTAAGCTAATCTTAACTACAGAGGGACATGAACAGGGGCTTATTTTTCCGGGTGTAGGGTCCTTTTACAAACTACACGCCTCCACCCCCAACGTACAAAGTTGAGAATCACAGCTAGAGTGAATCACTACTTGGTTTGTTATGACTAAAAAAACACAAGTTTGGCAACTACTGCTACAGACATTTAGTAGTTAACTGCAGGGTTCTGACTAGGGAAGACCCTAACAATGATCATTCCGGGTGGCAATAAAGAACGATTAGGCAGTGCCATAAACTGTGCATAAACTATTAAGAACTATAACAGCAATGGCACTAAAAAGGATGTTATTAGGCAAAAAGTGTCAAGGTGAATGGAAAATTGGCACAAAAAGGTTCCAAGGTTCATTCTTTAATTCAACAAATATTCACCCAGTGCCTACTACACGTCAGGTCCTAAAAATTGGGACTAGAAACAAGGCAGTCTCAAAACAAGAACACGTGCAAACGATGTAAAGGGGGGTGGGAGCCTATGCCAAACGCACATGATGAATTTTGTATGATGAGTTCAAAGTACTCAATATCTGGGGATTCTGCCATCAAGGACTTTCCTACATATTAAAGAATTACCCTGATACTGGCTACTAATCATTCACCAGTACTTACTAAGGTCCCTCGATGTGTAAAACCCAGTGCTGAGAGAAACACCCAGAGTTGGGAACACTAGTTAGAATCAAGCAGGTAATTACTGGTAACAATACGTGAGATCTGATCTTTAGTGACCTAATTAGGCTAGTTGTCAACACCACCATCGTTCCTAGGTTAGAACTGGCAAAGCAAGTCTTCTACAATCTCCACTTTGTCACCACATTCTTGAAAGTAGAAACTTTGGACTGCGGTGATTATGCGAATCTTAAAGGGTCTTCCCCAAAAAGGTGGTAACCTGAGAAAAGGAACACTATTTAAGATGTGGGATTTCAATTTCCATGAGACGGCAAGTTTGAATCGCCTCATCATAAAACTTCTCTCGTAGATTCCCTCCTTTGCAACTAACAAGGTACGAGAACCTGGAGCTCGGGGAGTAGAGACCCGTATCCCAGACCTCCCCAGCGAAAATTGCAAAAAAGCTCCCGACCTGCAGGGCGGCTCTATAGCGCCCGGCAGCCCCTGAGCGGCCGCTCCACGGGGCCGCACACCTCGGTACCTGATGCTCCCTTTTGGTGGAGGGCTCCTCTTTCACCTCCGTCACAAACACACATGGCATTTTCCGCTGCACCGAACCTAGGCGCCTCATGGTAGGCCCAAAAGACAGTGCGAATGCTGAGCTCGTTTCCAAAACAGCACCCCGGCCAGGAAAGCGTCCCCTGCGAACAGCCGCCGTGCTCAAGCCACGCACACTGCGCGCCCAAGCACGGCGGCAACGCCCCCACGTCCCCCAACACCAAGCGTGGGGCGGAGACGCACGCGTAGAAGCGGCCACCTGACCGCGGCGCCTTCTGGGACTTGTAGTGCGGAATCCAAAGTACCTCCGTATGCACTCCCGCGAGCCTTGGTCCGGTGTTACCATGAACGAGATCCGTTTTCTGTGTTGTGTGTACTTAACCACACTGATGATAACTGATATAACTGATGATATTTATGAAAATTAAATGATATCAAGTTATAAGTAAAGAATCATTTCAGATGGCGATTTAACACCATTCTGGTGAAAGCTAATGCTTGTTTTCTTTAATAAGTTCCTCATTGAAGCATTATAGAAGTTTAGAGATATCCAGAGACATTTCAAGTCCTAATGGAAACAGATTTCCCAAGAGGAGTGCTAGAAAACGCTACAATTAAAACACCTGGGAACCCACCCCTCATAGTAATACAGTTTGGATTACGCCTCATTGTGCAGCATAGTATGGTTGAAATTGGTTCTGATGTTCTTTCCTGAATGCAAAGTTTAGCATTAGACTAATCCAAAACCCGATTTCATTCTCAATTTTTTTCATAGGAATCTCATTTATCTTCAGTATGAGCTCCAAAAGAATCCAAATGGCTTGAGTTGTTGGGAGTCAGTCAGCTGCAGAGCTAAAAACAGCTTTATTTGACTTAGTGCTTAAAAGAATATTGGAGGGTAAGTGATAAATTAATGATTGAATAAAATATTAAGTATTTAGTAATAGTAGCCTTTCTGTCTTGTTGAGGCTAGTATTCTTTACCAGTGAAGTTTTGACTACTGCCATTTTTATGTGCTTGGACAAGACCCACGTCTCATTTCTATAATTGTGTTATCGGCAAGAACCGTAGAGTCCAGCATTTTCCTGACTTAGCCCTTGGAAAAAATATCTATATATAAAAGAGGGTTTCCAAAGAATAAAATATCCACCCCCCCCCCAAAAAAAGCGCTATTTTTTTATTACTGGATTCACAGAGGAAGAGAAAAGAGATTTGCCATTTCAAAGTATTTACTTCCTCTTCTATCTTTTTCTCCTAGGAAAACACAAAATGGCCAAATATATATAAGGGACAGGGGCGAATAGAACACCTGATGCTGGCTGTGAGCTATTGGGACCAGACACTTAGTTAAGCACCAGTGATTTTCTGTTCTTCCAGAGGAATCCTAACAAGTAGCTTGTTTCATGGGTCTCAAGGGAACAACAATTAAATAACCCTCACAACTATCAACTGCCATTTCCCAAACTGCCACAGAATCTTCTAGATCCAACATTATGTCATTTCTGAGAGGGATCATCTTCTAAAACATTCTACTTGCTGTTTGAATAGTGGCAGCAAGGCTAACCATTCCTCAGGAAACACTCTATTTCCACTGCTTTGATTTTATCAGTGCTTGGAGCAAAGCCTTTGGCTGAGACAGAGGAGCCCAGGTTAGGGGAGAGACACAGTTCCAATTCACAGTTACAAATGGGGCTCCTATTCTAATGCGTAGCAGCCAACAGCTTTGCCTGATTCTCATAAACCTGAAGAGCCAGCAAGGAGTTACTACCAGCCCCTGTACTTAGAGTGGTATTTATTGGATCACAAACTGAAAGAAAGACTTTCTTCTCTGACTGATGTGTTAGTGTTCTAGCAAGCACCAAAGATGAAAGACACTCAATGTGAGTCTACCTTGGCCAACACAAAATACTTACAGAATTTTCAGGCCTACTCCCAGTGGTGGAGACAAATTTCCCATCACTCTTCATTATAGGGAGTAAAAATCCTCTTGAGTATGGTCACAGCTTTTCCTGAAAGACTAGAGTGAATTTCACATCAGGAAAGAAGTGAATAAGGGGTAAAAAAAAAAAAAAAGAAAAAAAAAAGAGAGTTTTGTTAAAAAAAAAAAAAAGAAGAAATTAAAGCTCCATGCTAAAGACTACCAAAATATACAGATCTATTTACTGTTCTTTGCAATAACAAAACAAAAATTCCCATCATGGTTTGACCTGTTTTTGCTGTGTCTAATGGAAATGTAATTGTCCCCAACAAACCCTAAAAGGTAAAAACCTTTTTTTTTTTTTATCCTTTCCCCTATGTTAACCATGATGTTGCATGTAATCATGCAATAATGGTGTTTGGTAACAGTATTTGGAATTAATCCATGCAGCTAAAAGCCCATAGGCAGAGAGAGAATTTATCTGGAGGAAAAGACCACTGAAAGATATTTCTTAGAGATGCTGCTCTCAGTAATTTAGGTGCTTAAAATGAATACTTTGTTGTTCTAGAGTTAGAAAATAGAGCAAAACAGAAAGCAAGATACTAAGGTTTTTTTTTAAAACATATATCTTTGCTAATATTTTCAAGGGTTTAGCCAAGTCTTTATTCTCTACTTCTTCACTTAAATACTACCCATTTATTTTTACTTTTTCTCTTATTTATAGTTATAGGCACACAACTCTTTTCTAAATTTTAGTTTATTTTATTTCTTAGATTTTACCTTAAAGTATAGATTCAGAGAGTTCATACCAATTAGTCTGTTTTACTTAACGAAAATGGGAATCCATATATCTTTATCTTATTAATTTCCAATTCAAAGTACCTTACATTTTAAAAATACATTTTGATCTACTAAACTGTCATCTCTATGGCATCTTCTACATCACCTACTATGAATAATTTTATTAAATTTTGCTACATTTTAGTTCTTTTAGTAAAAAAACTAAGATGAAGAAAGACCTCTAACTGCTGATTGAAATGTCTCATTCTGGGAATCAGAGTACTTCACCTTGTCTTCAACAATTCTCAAAATTTACAGACACTCTGGAACCTTTCTGCTATAGGAAGAAGTTATTCCTCCTTTTATGATGGATGAAAAATGAGTGAATATAGCTACAAGATGAATAAATAGTCCAGCTTATTTCCAGGTACCTATTAAAATAACACAATCTGAATGATTTTTTCCCAATTCATTGGATAGCAGTAAGTATATATTTAAATAATTGTATTTATTATCTTGGAGTATAGATAGTATATTTACATATTTTAAAAATGTGGTTTTTTTTCTAAACCATATATAGAAATGAGAATTCAGAAAACAGCTATTTACTTGTGAAATACTTAATATTTTTGACTATGAAATTAGGAACTAGTTTAAGTCCCATATTCAATCAGAACATTAAAAGATAAAATATTTTATTTTTACTAGCCTATTTGGTTAATATACTAGAATTGAGAAAGAAAGACCATACAGAATTCACTAAGATAGGCTGGCCTGCAGTTACGTGTGAGGTCAGTTATGATGAGCAAACAATGGATTAGGTAACAATGAGGAAAATTCTGGAAGTTTGAGTTTGTGTGCTTACTAGCAACCACATTCAACATTTCTGCAAAGCTAGAGAAGGTATCTTCTAATTTAAATTTCTTTAAGAATTATCTATGGTGTAATATACTGTCAACAGGAGGTCAGTTTTAAAGGAATACTACTGATAGCCTGAAAGACTGTGGAAAAGAAATTTTCCCCCCTTACACACTGATAGTTCTCATATTTGCATTCCTGCAATTCTTATATTAAAAAACATTGGATTAGCAGCAAGAGAGTTGAAAATGGCAGAAGTTGGGAATGACTGCTATTTCTTTTTTAATTCAACATGCAT
The DNA here is from genome assembly GCF_046562875.1 of Panthera onca. Taxonomy (NCBI): domain Eukaryota; kingdom Metazoa; phylum Chordata; class Mammalia; order Carnivora; family Felidae; genus Panthera; species Panthera onca. Next base: position 109,850,935 of record NC_138345.1, on the reverse strand, counting down.
AAAGGTAAATATTGTACAATTTATGGTACTTCACATGCTTAAGCTTTTTAGTAGAATGAAGGAAGATAAGGCAATAATTTGTATTGCTGAGTCAAAATTTATTATTTTCCTGCAAAATATTATACATATTTTCAATCTGAAGTAAAAGCTTATCATGTATTTTTGACATATTGAATTTCTCTAAGGAAATTAAAATTATTATTTATTTACAATTGTTAAATGCCTATGGATTTTTTGTCTTCATGTCTCACTTTTGCCTATATAATGGCTCATTGAGACATCAGATTTTTAATACTGAAACATATTGAAACATTGTATGATACATCATATTGTTATGGTTAGTGTGATTCCAATCATATAAATTCAAAAAGTTAAATTCACCTTACTATCAAACTTTGTTTAATAAATCTAATTGATTTCCTATTTGAAATTTATTAACCCAATTACTGAATTTTTCCCTGTTGACATTTAACAGCAAATATATGATAACGTGGAAAAAGGAAAAGAAGTAATATAAACAAATTAGCTAAATATGAATTCAAGTTTTTAAGGCTAAAGGGGAAAAATATTTAAGAGATTAGAATTAATGGATCTCACTGAAACCAAATAAATGTAGAAACTTGGAGCTTCATGTTCATGCCAAAATGAAAGACACAATGAATGTGATTTAAAGTGTTTCATCTCTGCTAGGAAAACTGAATGGGTTCAACCTCTTTGACCATAAGAATTAAATCCATTTCAATTGCCTGTCCCCTTATAATTAAACATAGAGATGATAAATAATAATAGAATTTCTATTCCATATGTGCAGAGTTTTGTCTGTTTTATTGCTGTATCCTCAAGTACTTAGCACAGTAATTTATGGGTGGTAAATTCTTACTAAATAATTAAATTATTAAATAACAATAATAATAGCAACCACAATACCTTCCTCACATAATTTTTACAATCTGTGAAGAGGGCATTTTATTCCTTTCATACAGATAAGGAAACTGAGGCACAGAAAGGGTGAGTAATGTATTAACTTTGTAACTATGGACAAGTAATGGAACCAAGAGTTCAAATACTGGTTTATCTAGCCCCTGTCCACTATCCTATACTACGAGATCCACAAATCCACTTTTAAAAAGGGGAAATAGTGAAGACAGGAGTAAGAGGGTAATAAAAGATAAGAAAAAAACATGGAACATGTGCCAAAAGAGAATTCAATGGAATATTTTTGTTGTATGTGACATACCTCTCTGTCAAGAAGATAATGGCCTGCAGTTTTTCCAACTGTGGACCTATGTGTAAAAGATGCAGACAAAAAAAAAAAAAAAAAAAAGCAATAGCATCCCATTAAAATGATCCACATTTGCTTTTGTTGGTATATAAAGATGTTTATATATGTATTGGCACAATTGTTTATCTCTGTAGACCAAGGGCATAAAGCACAGAGATTTACTGTAGCATAATGTGGTAATTCCCTAAAATTCCACAATAATATAAAGTTTAAGCTCCATTCACTTCCCCTGTAGAAACACACTTAACAGTATCTCCATAGACTGAGAAAACATTATCTAATAAAGGGATTGATTAATGGAGATCATCTTCACAATTAGAATATGACTAGTGTTTCTTAAAAACAAGACAAAGAGCTGGCTTTTTCCAGAAAGAGAAATTAAATTGTTCTGTCATTGGATTGTGATTAAAACTATCACTGCTCTCATATATCTATTCTTAGTGAATCATATGGACTAACAGATAACAAAAGTAGCAATTTATCAGTGACTTGTGGCATGTTGTACTATTTAATCATTATATTATCAGTCTCTCACTAAAATTAAACACATTTGCTAAAATTTAGACCTATGACTTTGTTTTGTAGTATTTTTTGTGATTCTAATTTGATCTAGTCATATTTTCTTTAATTAATTAGCAACCTACTGTTGTTGAACACTAACGCCAGTATGTTGAGTTTGCTATACTGTTTACTTGTTTCTTTTAGGGTTCCCAGTGCCGATTCCGACACTGTGAAGAGGCCCTTGGCAGTGACACTGTGTGCTCATTATGGAGAGAGGGAAAATGTTTAGATCCACTTTGCAGATTTAGACACATGGAAATGCAGGTAGAATTACGCACCATCATCATGTTTATTAAAAGAATCTCCCTTCAGTAATATTGAAATGTACACTCTTACAACACAATAGAGAAAAAATGATTCTTTCTTCCACTACTTAATTTTAGGCACTTTGCATGTTGCTCAATTTAAATTCTTATAAAAATGGAGGACTATATTTTAGAAATATCCATTGCTCTTTTAAATAGCAGAGTTTAGAAACACTGAAAGCCAGAAAACACACATGATCCTAAATCAGTAATCGTGATAGTTTTGTCACATGTAGCACGTTGTATTTATTTTGAGTATGGCACCTGATCATTACATTTCCCCCACCTCCTTTGTCTAGCAAAACTGCAGCATTTCATGCTTCTGGGAAACTCAACCTCTTGGTTGTGTGAAGATCAGTTGTATCTTTTATCACAGCAAACCTCGAAATATCAATGGATTATTTTTGCCACCAAGTAGCAGTGAGTATATTTTTTTAATAACATGGACATATACCATATTATAATCTGGTTTTGGATTAGCAGTGCAGAATGACAGATTAAATTAAGTATGCCAAAATGAATGTGATTTAATAGCCAATGGATAATTTGGGATGACTCTAGAATCGTGAGATAAGGCTTAGAATGAGCCATCAAGTAACTGCCAAGATGAAGTGAACAAAGAGCAAGTTAAACTTTCTCGGTGCACGGCTAAAGTGGACTGGATTCACCTGAAAGTGAAATGACTACTGACCTCACTAGGCAGAAGGAAATTGTGTCTCAGCAAAGCATCTTTCAACTGGAGCCAAGCTTGGCTATCATGCCTCACTGTTGCTCCCTGTGAGTGTACAGAAACCTATCTTATAAGGTGGCATGCTCTGGGCTGCACACTTCAGCTTCTAAAAGAACAGCTGTACATGTGGTTCTTCTTAAGCTTCAGTTGTGGAGAAAACGCAATCCCATTGCTGCAAAAGCTGTGGCACAACTCAATCTACATAGATGATCCTGAGACTGCTTTGTGGTGAATGTCAACATAAGTTCTGGGAAGGGGATACAGAGGACATGACACCCCAAAACAGTTAGTGGCAAGAAGCTTGCTTAAGGAGTTGGGATAGTCAGTTTCCCTAGTGCTATAGCTCTACACCAGTCTCCTGCTATGGCCAATGGAATCATTTTAGAAATGAGCTTATAGGTTATCAGTCCTTTAGGATTTGAAAAATTGGCTTCAGATAATCCTTGGCAAATGGTAAAAATTAGGTCCTCTACCTTCTTTTTGAAAACTCTGACCTCATGGCAGTCATCATATATACAATACCTTGATCAACAATTCTCTTCCTCACTAGACTGCAAACATCATAAGGATGGAGATCATAACTAGTTTCCTCACCAGTGCTCTCTGCAGTGTCTGGAGCACAGATATTCAGTAAAATTGGATGTACAGATAGATGGATGGGGGATGGACAAATGACTGGAAACTACTGGGTACCTACTGTAGTGAAAGTTATTGTACCTACTAACCGATCAACTTCGCTTCATTGGTTTACACAGAGTATGATTTTATTTCACCAGGAATGTTGTACTAAATTCCTTCTACATAGTTAATACTCTGCTTCTTAGTGGTCTATGATAAAATTACTATTTTTCAAACCAGTTCTTTCAGAACTAGAGGAAAACAGACTGTGTCTCTGTACAAAAGAAGGGTACAACTGACAATTATTGGGCTCCTCATTGTTAGAAATGCCCTGAGCTAAATTCTGTAGGGATTACATGTTTTTTACTCTAATTTTTAGACATAGAATCTGGTGGCTAAAGGTAACTTCTGGCTTTTCTGGAAGTCTTAATTTCTTCAACAGGTATCAAGACTGAGTCTGACTCTTAGAGTAAGCTTTCCTCTCTCTCAATAGAATCAAGACCAGATCCATGCACTGGGACCAAAGCCTAGGCATTATACCTTCATTGTAAGAGGGATAAGTGAGTTTCGTAGGCTGCTAATACCCTGCTTTCTCATACCTCCTTCCTCTATAGGCACAAGAGGGAGCCCCATACACCCATAACACCCTCCCACACACCCTCAACACACAACCCTTATCTGTTTTGAATTCACCAGGACCAATTTCATTCTGCCCTTTATTTCCATTTATCTGAGTTTATTTTTGAACAATAAAAACACTCCTGTGTGTTTATTATTTGCTCTCATACCACTACCATACAACACTTTAGATGTTGTGGATTTTTCCCACATCAATGATTTTTTTCCAAGCAACACTCTACACCACCATCTGGTGTCCTACAATTCAGTTCTAACACTACTAGGAGTTAACACAGAGCCCATGGGTTGAGGGCTCCCAAAAGACTCCCCCACCCAAAAAACTACTTCAGATGTCAATCAAAAGTAGTAGATCCCCAGGCTACTCAAACTCCTAACTGGGCTACAAATTGGAGGTTTCCATGATCTCCCTCCTCAGCTTCCATCATCTGCTAGAATAGTTCACAGAACTCAGGGAGCTAATTACTTGTGTTGACCAGTTTATTTTATACTGTAGGAAATCATAAAGGATACAGATGAACAGTCAGATGAAGAAGTACATAGAGTGAGGTCTGGAAGGATCCAGAGCACAGGAACTTCTATTGTGGAATTGGGGTGTGCTGTCCATATGCAGATGTGTTCACCAATTTGGAAGCTCTTCTAATCCCATATTTTTGGAATTTTTGTGGAGGCTTTTATTGTGCAGACATGATTATTAACTCAATATCCAGCCCCTCTCCCCTTCCTAGAGGATGGGGAGGAGAGGGCTGAAAGTTCTAAGCCTCTAATTATGGCTTGATCTTTCTGGTGACAACTCCCCTTCCTGAAGGTATTAGGAGCCCACCCAAAGTCATCTCTTTAGAGCAAAGGACTCTCCTATCACCCAGGAAATTTCTGAGATTTGAGTTCTATGTCAGGAAGCAGTGTCAAAAGCCAAATATTAGAACAAAAGATGCTCCCCCATACTGTTGTTATTTATGAAATTACAAGGATTTTAGGAGCTCTGTTCCAGGAACTGGTGATAGAGACCAATATATATGTTTTCTATTATTTAATATCAGTGAATACCAGAAAGCCCATCTCTCAATTGACTCATGTCTATCCTTATTTGGTCCCTTGCATCCATGCCTCCCCAACTTTCCATTATCAGCAGGATTCTTCCTCAACTTCCTCTCTGAACTTTCCCTTCATCTTCATATCTAACGTAAGCATAATTTTCTTCTCCAGACCCTACTTCTCCTGCAGCACTTTGCCAAATGGTGGCTGTTTTTTTTTCTCCCAGCTCTCAAGTAGCATTTGACCTGGAGGTGAGGTAGAAGGTTTCCTTGGTCCTTACTGCCAACTTCAAACTGCTCTCTGTCCCTTCTCCCTAAAGCCATCCAGCTTGTATTTCATGCCAACAGATTATTAACAGCCAACAGTGTTGCTGGTTTGTGTTGTTGTTTTTTTGCCTCTGTTTACATCCATCCAGGTCTCTCCTTGTTTTTCAGAAGTCTGAACTCCTGGCTCATTGTCCTCACATTGTACTCCTGTGTCAATTCTTGGTGATTTCAATATATAAAAATATGATATGCACATCACCCTAGCCTCTCAGTTCCTCGAACTCAATTCCTCCACTGATCTTTTCTTCCCCATCTCAGTCACTCTCTCTTAGTCATAACCAAATGCTAATTACCACCACGTACCCCATGATCTCGATTACATGCATTTCACCCTATGACTTGTTTTCTATTTCAGTCCTTCCAGAATCTTGAGGTAAACAATGCTTCAAGTCCACTGGGACCTTCAATTCATTGTTTGTACCATCTTTTCATAATCCCTTACCCCCCGGATATCTTCTCGAACCTCAATCTAGTAATCTGTCCCTTGCATACAACTTCTACTCTCTTGCTACTTTCTGCCTTCACTGTACTTGCTTAGCAACCATAAACACAACTTGCCACCTATTCAGTTCCTGAATCTATCACAGCTGAACATAGCTTTGGTAAAATATGTAGGTGTGCTTATTGAATTAAATTCATGACCACAGACCTCAAATGAGACCTTAATGCTGACTGCCAATCATACCACACAATACTTCCCCAGTTCTTCTATATTCTCCTACACCTTCGTTTCATACCTTCCTCCTTCCTTAAACTTCCTATCCCCCCACCCACCTTAGGTGATGACCTTACATCTGACTGAACTGAGAAACTTTAAGTAATGAGGATAGCCTCCACAAATTTCCATCTATACTCATCTATTAGAATGTGTACTTGCCTTTTCCCTACTCTTACCAAAGATGAGCGCCTAGCCAAAGGCTATCTTTCCATTTATTAACTACATCTTATCCACTCTGGTCTACTCAAGAACACTGATGTAACAAGTCTTTCCTCTGTCTTCTATATCATTTTTTTTCATTTTTATTGGATCATTCCTATCAGCATACAAGTATATATTTATTTCTCTAATTATTAGAAAAAATACTCCACTCTCTTGATTCATTCTCTCACAAGCTACAACCCCATATTTTTCTTTCCCTTTGTAGCAGTTCTCCTCAAAACGGTTGTCTATTCCTGCTGTTATCAGATCTTCCTCTCCCATTGTCTCTTAATCCTGTGTAAAAAAAAGGCTTTTCAGCCCCTTTCACCAGTGTTACACAAATTGTTAAATCCAGTGGTCAATTCTCAGTCTTTACATAATTTGAACCATTAGCAATATTTGATGCGATGCTATACTTAAAAAAATTTTTTTCTAACGCTTGTGTACATAGTGCTCTATTTTCACTCTCCCTTGTTGATTTTTCCTCAACTTCTTACATGTGGAATGTTCTAGGAGATAGTCCTTAGTTCTCTTTTCTGTCTACTCCCTTGGTAATCTCATATCTCACATCCAATCCATACAAAAATCCTGATTACTTTCTTAATATATCCAGAGTCTGCCTTTTCTCATCATTCCTGCTACTCCCACCCTGGGCCATGCCACTACCATCATCTGATGCCTGAATTATCGCAACAGCCTCTTAACTCTTCAACTCTTGTCCTTCTATGTCTGTTCTAAGCACAGTTGCCAGAGTGATACGCTCAGATGTCATACTTCCAGTGGCTTTTCATTTAATTCAGAGTAAAAGCAGAGTCCTTAACAGAGGCTTACATGACCCTACTTGATTTGATGCCCTGTTGACTCTGAATTTATCTTACATAACTCTTTTACTTGCTCACTCTCTCCAACCACACTAGTTCCCTTGCTTTTCCCTGCTTTAGGGGCTTTGCATGAAATGCTCTTCTGTTAATATCTTTATAGCTAATTCCTTTACCTCTTCAAGGCTTTCCACAAAAATGACCTATTAATGAGGTCTAATCTAAACACTCTTCTTGGAATGTAGTCAGCCTTATCACTTCCTCCCTACACATTTCCAATATTCCTGGCCTTGCTCTCCATTCTTTTTGAGATACACACACACACACACAGACACACACACATTTCAGATACAGTAGAAGTTCCTTGTTTACTACATCTATTGTTTCTTGTCTGACTCTGCCCTATAGAGTGAAAGTTCCATAACAGCAGGAATCTTTATTTTGTTCACGGATGAATCCCAAGCACTTAAAGAAGGAACATAATATTACCCTTCACACAGTTGCCAATTCCACCCTAGGATGTCCTGAGCAGTATGGATTTGTGTTAAGCAGGCAACTATTTTCCCTCTGCCCAGACACATTTCTGTTCTATAGGAAAGAAGATTTAATTTCCAGAACTGAATTAACAAACTTAAGGAATTAACATACTTGTTTGAGTTATGTATTGAACTACCATATCATCTGTTCATTTAAAAAATATTTCAACTCCTCAATAAGAATAATTTGATTTTCTGTAAACCTAATCTTTCCTACAGTATTTCCAGGAACACTGATCTACCAAGGTTCACATTAACCCAAACTAGGACCATAAATCTTCTCACCTTACACAAATTTACAAGGTTATACCTTTATTACAATCCACCTTTTTATGTTTCAGTAAGGGCATATGATTAATAAATTCAGGGTGGGATTATGACAACTTTTTATAGTAAAATGTAAGTACCGGCTCACACATAGCACTGTGGAGTTTATGTATAGTGTTGTCTCTTAGGTTAAAATAAGGGAAAATTTAGATATTTATTTTTAGGAGCGAGAGAGAGAGAGAAAGCTAGCGCAAGCAGGGGAGGGGCAGAGGGAGAGGAGGGAGAGAAAGAATCTTAAGCAGGCTCCTTGCCCAGCACACATGGCACTTGATCTCAGGAACTGTGAGGTCATGACCTGAGCCAAAATCAAGAGTTGGGCACTTAACCGACTGAGCCACCCTGGTGCCCCCAAATTTAGATATTTAAATGTGCAACCTGTAAAACTTTCTAGGGCTTCTGCTTGAGAAATTGAGACCCCATCATGGGTTGGAGCCACAGCCATGCTATCTAAGTCACCAGCTGTGCTCTTCCAGAATGAGCTGCTTGCCAAAAGCAATTTTTCAATATGTGATTTGCCATTGTATATCTTTAAGCACTAAGTGCAATTATCAAAAGTTCTACATATTTTGTCTGAGAATATAAAACTGCCAGTTAGTCTTTTTGCAATTTAAAATTTAACCTGCTAGCAAATTAAAAAAGGTTTTGGACTCTTTTGAAAGAGACTTCATTTAAATGTTGCTAAACCAGACATTTAAAAAAGAGGTCTAATCCCTCTGGTTACCATCCTCAAATTTAAAAGCAAATAGCTAATAAACTAAATCATAATGCTAAGAAAACATAATTCAGTTGATATTTGCTATAATTATAAGAATTTTCTAGGCATTTCTGAGTACATATTATATTTTCTTTGCAAGCATGGTACGTATGTGCTCTTTCTTCCATGGTATACATCAGAGGTGAGCGTATTCAGACAAACCCTTCCTCTTAAGAAAATCTCTAAGTTTAGTTAAGGGATAATTTGCTCAAAACACAGTGGCTCAAACACTGAAGCACCTGCTCACCTCCTTGGCTAATTGCTACATTATTCTACGATAGATAATTGAATAGAATAATTTGATTCTTATTTTTTCTAAGTCAGTGTCTTAGAGGTGCCTTGGACAGCTGACTATCTGACCAGTTGAAATGAACTTTAGATCAGCTCACTTTAGAAAGTCTAGCTTAGGGGCACCTGGTGGCTCAGTTGGTTAAGCGTCTGACTTTGGTTTGGGTCATGATCTTGCAATTTGTGAGTTCAAGCCCAGCGTCAGGCTCTGTGCTGACAATTCAGAGCCTGGAGCCTGCTTCGGATTCTGTGTCTCCCTCTCTCTCTGCCTCTCCCCCACTTGTGCTCTGTCTCTCTCTGTCTCTCAAAAATGAATAAATGTAAAAATAAATTAGAAAGTCTAGCCTATTCTATATGTGTACATGACCTTTTTATTCTAAGCATTGGCAAAAGATTGTAATTTATATGGTTCTTAAATAGTTTAATAAACACTTTGACTTGAATATTTGACTTGGCAAAACAGACTAATTTTGTGTGTGGGTTGGGGGGAGGAACAGTTGTTAATAGTTATAAGAAGAAAAGAAACGTGTTGAACTCCATTCTTTCCTCTTTTGGGAAGAGGGGGATGGGTAGTGTAAATGCCCTAACCCACACAGTGGTGATGCCTGGAACAATTTGTGGTTGGATGGGGGACTCTTCATCCTGACTGGACACTGTTTATGTTCTCATCTTTGGTCCAAAGTGCCTTGTAAAAGTGCAACAAAATAAAGGCATGTACTCAAATAGGAGTTCTCTAGGCCTAACATTTGTTAGTTACCTTTGCATTTGAGACCTCCACCGATTTGTTCTTTAGGATTATGTAAACTGAAACTTTAATTATGATTTAAAAAAAAATGAAGTCAGGTGACAAGAAACAAGAAAAATCTCATATTCAGTGCTTTCACATAATTTCTAAAATTAAGTATTTTCTTGTGGCAGCACTATGTTGGGCACTTTGCATGCCTCTTCACAAAAACCTGCTAAATAGATACTATCAACATCCCCATTATAGATGAGGAAACTGAGGCCTAGGAAAGCTAAACATCTTAGGCAGGATACCTGGTTCTGTTAGACTCTAAGACTGTCTTACAAAAACAAAACAACAACAAGAAAACCAGAGATGGCATTTCAAGAATGCTCCAGTTCTTTTGGTCATTTGAGTGGACTCACCCACAAGACTTCCTAATCCGGCTTCATCCTTTTGAGAGGCTAATTCTACTCTACACTTCCCTACCCCGTAGCGTTCCTTTTAAAGCTATTAAGATCCTTTACTTTAATAGAAAACTCCCTTTTTTTCTTTTAATTTACAGTAAACAGTGAACTACATCTAGCATTTCTGAGTTACGTATATTTCCATTAAATAAGGTTTCCTCTTTCTCTAAGTTTATTTTTTCCATTTATTTGTGGCAACACATCAGTGAAATTTCTTCCCTTTAAATCATCTGAAGCCCAGAAGTGAAGGTACCCCATCTGGTGTTCACCTAATCCAGAGGTCCTCAACTCTAGCTCCCAATTAGAATTACTGGGGGAGTTTAGGGGCGCCTGGGTGGCTCAGTTGGTTAAGTGTCCGACTTCAGCTCAGGTCATGATCTCACAGTTCCTGGGTTCAAACCCTGCATTGGGCTCTGTGCTGACAGCTCAGAGCCTGGAGTCTGCTTCAGATTCTGTGTCTCCCTCTTTCTCTGCTCCTCCGCCACTCACACTCTGTGTCTCCCTCTCTCTCAAAAATAAATAAAACACTTAAAAAATTTAGAATTACTGGAGGAGCTTAAAAAAATAATAACCAACAATGACAACAAAAAATTTCCTAGTCACCGCCTAGACCACCAATTAAACTGATAAGTGTTGAGTCCAGCCTTCACTGTGTGTTTTTCCTCCAACATTTCACTTCAAACATTTTCAACAGAGAAGCTGCAAAAATAGTTCAATGAACAGCCATCCATGTACTCTTCAACAGATACACAAATAAACATTTTGTCAAATTACTCTTTTCCCTCTATTGTACTTACATATATGTAAGTATAATATTTACCTATATGCATATAGTGTACCTATAATTATTTATCCCCCTTTTTAAGAACTATTCAATTACTTGGAGATCTAATGAAATTGCAGTTTGATTCGGTGTGTCTAGGCTGGGACCTGGGTCAGCATTTCTAACAAGCTGTCAGGTTCCCAGGACAATGTGTTGAATAGTGTAGCCTTATAGTTGTTTTTGTTTTTTTCAATCCAGGATCCAATTAGGCACCATTTATTGCAATTAGTTGTCATGTCTTTTTAATATCTACATGATTTTTTTTCTTTCATTTGACATTTTAAAGAATTCAGGCTGGTTGCTTTGCAGAATATCCTTTATTTATTTATTTTTGTTTAAAAAATTTTAAATGTTTATTTCTTTTTGAGAGAGAGAGAGAGTGTGAGCAAAGGAGGGGCAGAGAGAGAGGGAGACAGAGGATCCAAAGCAGACTCTGTGCTGAGAGCAGAGAGTCCCATGTGGGGCTTGAACTCACGAACCAACCATGAGATCATGACCTGAGCCGAAGTCGGACGTTTAACCGACTGAGACACCCAGACACCCCCAGAATATATTTTAAATGGGAATTTGTTTGTTTGTTTTATCCTACTTAGATTTAGATTAAACATTTTTGGCAAGAATACTGCAAAGAAGATGAATCAATATATTTTAAAAACTATACAGATATTTCTAATGCCCTAATCAAATCATTCCATGAGGTTTTTCCTAAAGAATTATGAAAAGTAAAGAAAAAAATTGAAAAGCCTCTACTCTGGGGGTTATACAAAAAAAATAATCATCTTTTTAACTCTTTCAACCAAAGGGAAGGATAGTACCCAATTCCCAAAGAATATGAATAAAAACAACTTATTTGTCTAAAAATAACTGAATCATTCAAGCAAAAGATTCTTATAATCTACCTGTTTTGCCTTTGTATTGCCTTTGTTCTAGTTATGGAAGGAATTTATAGCAGGGAATATTGCATTATGATGACAGCCTGCATGACATATGAGTGAAAGGAATTGAATTTGTTTTGAAAATAGATTAAGCACAGAAAGTAGTTGTTCATTTTTGAAATGTCTGGCCATGACACAGTGGTCTATCATATATACTAAACGAGATTCTCTTGGTTGAAAAGCACTGATGTCCTGTTAAATGTTTAAAAACTTATTCTCCTCCCTGTCCCCACTCTGCCAAAAATAAAAACAAAAACAAAACAAAATGCAGAATTTGCTTATTTCCATAGAGCAAATATTCTTACCATCGATGATTTCAAGTTACCAGTGTAACATCTATCAGCTTGCAAAATAACAATCAGTTCTCATTTGCTGATCTGAGTCTACTCCAGTACACCACTGATTTTAAAAAGACAAACCCACCTTCATCAGATTTGAGGGAAAACTGGAAATTATTGGCTCATGTACCTGAAGAGATTAAGGACAGAGCTGAACTTAGACCCAGATGTATCTAGGGCTTCCTTTGCCAACCCTTGGCTCTGGGCTTGTTGCCATTCTCCGCATACTAGAGTTGCCCCCAGAAGCCCAAAGATGGAGAACCCTGAGTCAGACTGGATTAAAATCTCATTTTGCCACATACTTCCCACCATAACCTTGGGCAGCTTAATATCTCTGTGGCCTAGTTTCTTCATCTGTATAGTAGAGATAGTAATAATACCTATATCATGGGGTTGGTTTAGATATTTAATGAATTAATACCTAATAGTTCAGAAGAATCTCTGGCAACACTCATTATTGTCATCATTACCATTGTCATTCCAAAGTAAACTCTGAAGGAAGAAATCTTTTTCAAGTTAAAGCCTTAACATTGAGCCTCATCTAATGATGTGGGAAACATATTCATCCCTGGTAATTGTTCAGGCCAAGGGAATAGCTAATCCTTGGGTCTAGGATGTCATTGTCATTCAAATTAAAGGAATTGAAGATGGGGAAAAGGTGATTCCCTGAAGGAAAACTAATGTCTTTTGCCTAAAATGAGGGAAGGAGTGACTACAAAAACAGTGATGTTACTACATGATATAAAAAAAGTATGTCTTTTTCCAAAGAGTTAGATGAAATCGATCTGATCACACCAAAATTGATTTTAGTGGTATGAAACCATGCTATAGGTAGAAAAATCAAGGTGATGAAAATGATCTATTTGTGTAAATTCATGGAAAGTACATTACAGTACTTCTTTAAAATGCAAATCCCATGGGAAAGTTACTGTAAAACAACAAAGATATACTAATATGTATCAAAACTGTTAGTACACCATTGTTTTAACCACTATAAAGAGGGAAAATTTAACTGTCTAAATGGAATTTTTTTGTTTTTGCATTACTTGATTACCAACTAATTCGCCTGAATTATTTTATTCCATAATTTAACTGGGTAGTTTCTTGTCACCAAAATTGCTGTTTTTCCTATATTGTAACTTTCTCCTTCTGATGTATATTTTAATACACTCAATGGCAAGGTTATCATGAACATTGGTCTTTATTTTTGATGAACTATTCCTTAAAACATTTTTATTAAACTCATCATAAATTTAAATAGTTGCAAAAGTTCCAACATTTTATCAACACTGACATTTAAAAATGAAAATCGATATACTCTTGTAAATACATCAGATGACATTTGAATTGCCGTATGATTTGATACTCATCATATACTTTAAAAATATAAGAACAGTAATCTCAATCAAAATTCAAACGAGTCCTAAAATTTATGTAGAACTGCAAAGAGACCAAGAACAGTGAGGACTGCTTGAAGAACAACAAAATGATAGCACTTGTTCAACCATATTTCAAGGCCTATAAAGTGATACAGATTAGAATAGTGTTGTATTAGCCAAGGGCTAACCAAACTGACAAATGGGATACAATAAGAAGCTGGAGATCCCTGCAGAGATGGATACTTGATTTGTAACAGGTGGCATGGCTGATCAATGGGTAAAGGATGATCTTTTCAGTTAATGAGTTAAGGGTGGACTACTCTGACACCATACATAAAAATTAATTCTAGGTAAATTATAGACCAAAATGTAAAAGGCCAATCTTTAAAGGTTTCAGAAGGTAATAAACACACAGAAAGTATTAGCTATTAAAGAAATGATGAATAAATTTGGATGCATTAAAATTAAAATCTGTATTCACCAAAAACACCGTAAAAGAATGAAAAGATAAGCCGTAGAATGGGAGAAAATATGTGCAGCATATGTTGTTACAAGACTTCAATAAAAGACTTTAACTCAATTGTTTGAAGAAAAATCAAGACAGAGAACCTGATGGAACAGATTTCTCTGTAGGCATTATTGACATTCTGGCCTAGATGGTTCTTTGGTGTGGTGGGGGTGAGGTGAGGTTGGGGGTGTAGGGGTAGGGACTATGCTATGCATTATGGGATTAGCAGCATTTTTGGCTCATACCCATGAGATGCCAACAGAAAGTACACTCAGCCATTGCCAAATGTTCCCTAGGGGAAGGAATAAAATCATCCCCAGCCGAGAACCACTGTGGTAGAAGAATTAGCAGAAAGCATAAACAAGATTTTGAAAAAAATAGGAAATCCAAATGTCAACCAACAAATGAAAATGTGATCAATTTATTAGTAATCAAGGAAATGAAAAAGGAAATCACTTTGAGATATCAAATTACACTCATTGTACTGGCAAAAAATTTTAAATCTACCAACTGTTGGTAAAACAAAGAGCACTGGGAATTCTTGGGCACTGTAGTCAGTATAAACTGAAACAAGCACTTTGGAAACAGTCTAGAATGATCTCGAGGAAAAGTTATACATAACTTAGTCCAAGTAACTCCACTTTCGGAGCATATATCCTGAAAATATTAATTCCCATGTGTATCCAGATATATGTAAAAGAATGTTCACAGCAGTATTTTTTGTAATGCCTGAAGGCTAGAAATAACATAAATGTTCAATAATAGTGGGATATATAAAGAGATTGTGGTACATTCATTCAATGGATACCATACAGTAATGAAAATTAATAAAAGAAATATGCAAGCAAGGATACATCTCACAGTTATAATGTTGAGTGGTGGAAGACAGAAAAAAGAGTGCATACTCTTGAATTCCATTGATAAAATGGAACATTTATAAAATTAAACTTTATTTTTAGAAATACATACTTAGTAGTGAAACTATAAGAAAAATCACAAAGTGATTATTATAAATCACGATGAACATACCTCGTGTGGGTAATGGAGAAGGAAAGTGATATGAACTGGAGAGGACACAGAGGGAGCTGTTATTTCTTGACTTAAGCATTGGCTTTGTGATGTTTGTTACATTACACATTTTATGATTTGTGCACTGTTCTGGATATGTGTTATATTTGACAGTTTTCAAAAGGTGATAAATACTTCAAAAATTTCTTCAAAAATTAAAAAAAAAAATCTTTCCTTCTCCTAAAACTATTATTTTCATTTTCTTCCTTCACATTTTTATCCAAATCTAATATTTTTATGCTTGAGTTTTATTGAGCACCTATGAAATTTAAGTATAATAAAAATGTATATATAAATTGAAATCTAAATTTTTGTTTTATTTTCTATGACAGCAAGTTTCTACACTATGGATCCTCATAATCATTAACACATTTTTAAAATAAATTTCTTTAGGGTTGTTATTATTACAATTATTATTAATACATAATTTGTAAACAGCATAATTACATTGCACACTTTGATAAATTATTCTTGCACATAAAAATAGACTTTTATTGGAAAATTATCTATTAATGAGATAATGATCAAAATTATTCTCATCTGTTTATGAAATAAAAAGGCATATAGCTAAAAGCCAATATCCAGCACTAGCATGTTATTCTAATTCTACCAAGAGAGTTAGGAGATAGTTAATATTTTATAAGCTGAAATAAAGTGAGGACTGATTTTAATAAGAACAATTCATAATATTATTTGATAAAATGGGTCTTAACTACCTCATGGAACAACACTCAGTTAGAAGAAAGTCATTTCAAAATATTTCTTACCCATTGGTTTTATCTAAGATATCATGAGTAATTTGGCAACCCTGTAAATAATTACACCTGAATTAAAAAAAATTGTGATTCTAAGGTAACTTTCAAAAATGCATCGTAAAGGGTTCCATGGATCTACTCCCTAGTAAGGCAACAATAGTTGATGAAAATTATATTAAACAAAAAGTAAAGTGTCTGGAAATTGTCCTAAGGACATATAGCGAGTTTATTTATTCAAGAAATCTGTTAAATATCAGTAAGAACAAATCACCACCCACTCCTCTTTCCATTCCTCAGTTCACTGTGGCAGAAGTTCTACACCAGGTGATTCAACCAAGAACACAGGGGGTACTCTGCCTCCAGCTCCCTGCTGAGGACTATGGTATCTTCCTAGGAGGAGCAGGCTGCTACCATTTCTCATACTCCCTCCCTCACAGCTTCATGTTGAAAGAGCTCTATTTTTCAGGCTGAGAGTTCTGGGTCTTCTCCTATCCAGCCCCACTCATGGAGCAGTTCTATTACAGAGGTAGCAGGCTTAGAATAAGAAGCCCCAAATTACCCAATTGCAAGAAGGGACAAACCAAAAATATCAGAGGCTATCCCCCTACCTAGTGCCTGCTTATAAAGCAGGGGTGTCATTCCAAGAGAAGTGAGTGCCTGTCCCTGTTCCCAATAGTGGCACTAAGGTTTTGCTTAGGCAGGACAGGTAGGCTGTAAGAGCAGAGAGCTCTGAGGCTCTCCAAAAGAGATCTGAATTTATCTGGAACAGAACAGAGCATGGGAAAGTTTATAATTATGACACTCTGGAAAACAATGGCGAGTTTGGGGGTAAGAAATGATGAAGAGACTGGTAGCTCTATGAGAGCAACAAGCTAAACTGTAAACCAGATTTGACCAAAGACAACCAAGGAAAGAGTTAAGAAGAGCTCTCCTGGGATTGGAACAAACTTGAAAGACTGGACTCAAAAACTACCTCTGCAAAGGGATCAGAACTTAAGTGAATCGAATGGTGAAGCAGATTATGCCTGAGTGCACTAGTGAAAATAATAGAGCAATCAACCAGCAAGGAATGGAGTCTGACAGCTGTCAGAGATACCAACAGAGGTAGATAGCTTAACAGAGAAACCAAGGAAAGAGACAAAGAGAGTCCTGATAAAACCATTGTCATTCCCGGATCACTGTGGATATGTCAAGGCTACATCCTCTGAGGAGTGACATCAGGGGCTATATATAGAGTGGGAGAAAATAGGTTTTGCTAAAATAGTTTGACCAAATCACTAAAATATTAAAAATCAAACAACAACAAACCCTTGGGCTAGGGTTGAGAAATCAAGATCCAGAGTTGCTATAATATATTGTCCAAACTGTCCAGTTTTAAGAAAACTATAAAAAATGTATAAGACATGGAAAGATGCAAGAAAGTGTAACTCACACATAGGAAAAAAATGTAGGCAACAAAATGCCTTGAGAGGGCTAAGATGTTAGAGTTAGTAGATATAATTTAAGCAGTTATAATATTTTCAAAATTCTACAGAAAATAGATATTGTGCTTAAAGATATTAAGGTAGGTATAATGATAATGTCTCAATAGAGAATATCAATAAATAGATGCAAACTATGAATAGAAATGAAATTGAAATTCTAGAGTTGCATAGTATAACAATTGAAATGAAAAAAAAATATTAGAAGGGCTCAACATATTTTAGCTGACAGAACAATCAGGAAACTTAAAGAGATTATACAGTCTGAAAAAGAGAGAGAGAACAGAAATAATGGTTGAAAACTCCTCAAATTTAATGAGAAATATTAATCTACATATTCAAGAAGCTCAACAAATTCTAAGTAGAATAAGCCCAAAGATATCTGCATCCAGACACATTGCAGTTAAAATGTTAAATGTCAAAAACAAAAACAAATTTTTGAAAACAACAAAGTAAACATAATTTGTCACATATAAAATAACCTCAGTAAGATTCAGACACACTGTAGTCCATAAGGCAGTAGAAGCACACAAAGTACTAAAAGAAGAAAAAATATATATGCATATGTATATAATGTATTTTTGAGCCCATAACATTTAGAAATGTAATATATTTGTCAATAAGAGCATAACAGAGGCAGGTGGGAGAAAATCTATTTAATAGTATGGAAATGATACCAGGTGGTAACTCAAATACATAGAAATAAATGAAGAGAATCAGAAATTATAAATAAGGGGCACCTGGGTGGCTGAATTGGTTAAACGTTCAACTCTTAAGCTCATGATTCATGAGTTTGAGCCCTGCATCAGGCTGTGTGCTGACAGCATGGAGCCTGTTTGGGATTCTGTATTTCTCCCCCTCTCTCTGCCCCTCCCCTGCTTGCACACACTCTCCCTCAAAAAAATAAACATTAAAAAAATTATATAAAAAAGAAATGAGAAATAAAAAAGTTAATATGACAAACCCTATAGATATATATTTTCTCTTCCTTTTCCTTGAAGCTCCTTTAAAAGATACCAAGTTAGGGGTCCCTGGGTAGCTCAGTCAGTTGAGCATCTGATTCTTGATTTTGGCTCAGGTCATGATCTCACCAGTTTCATGAGTTCAAGCCCGACATCAGGCTCTGTGCTGTTAGCCTGGGATTCTCCCTCTCCCTCTGTCCCTCTCCTGATTGCACTCTCTGTATTCCTCAAAAATAAATAATAAAAAACCTTTTAAAAGATACACATTTAAGCAAAGTAAATAATTATAACAATGTATTTTTGGGTTTGTAACACATATAGATGTAATATAACAACAATAGCACAAATTGGGAAGGGGAAAAAGGAATAGAGCTATATAGGAATAACCTTATTAGTTTTAGCTGAAATTAAATAATATAAATCTGTGATTTATACACAGGTGATTATGGTAAGTTAGGAAGTATATGGTAAGCTCTAGAGCAACTCCCAAGAAGATACCTTTAAAAATAGGGAAAAATCATAAAAATAATCAAAATATTGCACTAAAAAATATTCACTCACTGCAAAAGAAAGCAGTGGAGGAAGAGAGGAATAAAAAAGCAAACAGGAAGTAAAATGACAGATAAATATCCAATATATCATTAATAGCATTGAATATGATTGGTTAAAAATACATAAAAACAGCAGACACTGCCAGATTAAAAATAAATATTCAACTATATGTTATCTACAGGAGACACATTTTAGGTTCAAAAACTCAAGTTGAAAGTGAGAGGATGAAAAAGATGTACTATGCAAACAATTATAAACAACAAGGAAATAGAAGACTTGAACAACTATAAAACAACACAACTGAATATATCTGTAGAACATTCTTTGCAACAATAGCAGAATACATATATTTCTCAAGTGCAAATGGAACAATCTCCAGGATAAAGTATATATTAGGCCATAAAACAAAGCTCAATAAATTTGAGATTGTAGAAATCATACAATGTCTGTTCTCCAAACAATGGAATTAGAAATTAATAGGAGAAAAAAATAATGGTAAATTCACAAATATGTAGAAATTAAACAACACACCTGCAAACAACCAAGAAATTACATGGAAAATTATAAGAGAATTACAAGGAAAATTAGCCAATGCTTTGAAATGAATGAAAATGAAGAAACAGCATACTAAAACTCACGAGATGCACCTAAAGCAGTACGTAGAAGAAATGTTACAGTTGTAATGCCTACATTTAACAATATGATCTCAGGGGTGCCTGGGTGGCTCAGTTGGTTGAGTGTCCAACATTATTTGGTTCAGAACATGATCTCATGGTTAGTGAGTTTGAGTCCTGCGCGAGGCCCTGCGCTGATAATGCAGAGCCTGAGCCTGCTTCACATTCTATTCTCTCTCTGCCACTCCCCTACTTGTGTGTGCACTCTCTCTTTCTCAAAAATAAATATAAAAATTTTAGTAAAAAAATGAAAATATGATCTCAAATTAATAACTTGATTTTACATTTTAAGACTCTGGAAAAAGGAGCAAAGTAAACCTAAAGCAAACAGAAGGAAGAAAATAATACAGAGTAAAGCAGAAATAATGAAATAGAGAGTAAAAAACTGACAGAGAACATCAATGAAAGCAGTGATAAGATCAAGGAAATTGAAACTCTAGCTAGACTAACCGAGAAAAAAAGAAGTAAGACTGAAATGACTAAAGACTGAAATGAAAGAGGGGACATACTACCAATCTTACAGAAATAATAAAGATTAGAAGGGAATACTATGAACAAATATTATTTTACAACTAATGAAATGGACAACTTTCTAGGAAGATACAAACTACCAAAACTGACTCCAGAAAATAAAAATTGAAAATCTGAACAGACCTATAATAAGGAGATAGAATAAGCACTTAAAAATCTTCCTACAAATAAAAACTCAGGTTCATATGGCTTTACTATTGAATTATACCAAAAATTTGAAGAAAAATTAATAACCAACTCTTCACACTCTTCCAAAAATATAGAAGATGGGGGACTATTTTCCAACTCATTTTATGAGGCTGGTATTTACTCTTATTTTAAAACCAGACTAAGACATCACAGGTAAATTACAGACCAATATTCTTGGTGAATAGAGACACAAAAATATTTAATAAAATTATAGAAAATGAAATCCACCAACATTTAAAAAAGGATTATATTCCATGACCAAATGAGATTCATCCCAGAAGTTCAAGGTTGGTTTAACTTTTAAAAATCAATTACTGTAATACACCACATTGATAGAATAAAGAGGAAAAAACATGATCATAATGAAGAAAGTGCATTTAACAAAACCCAAAACTCTTTTGTGACTAAAAAATAAAGAAATAAAACACTAGCCAAACTAGGAATAGAAGGGTACTTACTCAACCTGCTAAAGGATATATGAAAAATCTCCAACTAACATGATACTTAATGGTGAAAGACTGAAAGCATTTCCCCTAAGATCAAGAACAATCACGTTCATTCTTGGCATTTACATTTAAGCCAAGGATGTTCATCCTTGTCACTTGTATTCAAGCCAGAGGAATTGGGCAATGATAACAAATAAAAGGCAATTAGCTTGGGAAAAAAAGAAATGAACTTATCTCTATACATATGGCATTATCTTTTATTTTAAAAATTCTAGAAATCATTAAAAAACTATTAGAACTAATAAATTCACCAAGGTTACAGGGTAAAAGACTAATATATGATAATTGGTTAGGTTTCTATTTATTAGCAAGGAACACATAATTAAATGAAAAAGGAAAATTAAAGGAAAAAATTAAAGGAAAAAAGCAATTACACATAATAGCATCACAAAGAATAAAATATTTAGGAATTAATTTAGCACAAGAAGTACAAATATTACACTCAAAACTATAAAATATTGTTGCAAGAAATTAAAGAAACTTTAAAAAAATAGAAAGAATAGCTCATGTTCATACATTGGCTATATTGTTATCATAGTAATTCTCCTCAAATTGATCTATAGTTTCAATGTCACCCTTGTCAAAATCCCAAATGACTTTGAAGAATTGACAAGCTGATTCTAAAATGTATATGGAAATTCAAAGGACCAAGATAGCAAAAACAATCTTGAAAATGAAGAACAAAGCTATAGAGCTCAGTGTTAATAATTTCAAAATCTAGACATTATTACAAAGCTATAGTAATCAAAACCACCTGATACCGGCATAAAAATAGGTATATAGATATAGATCAATGGGATAGAACTGAGAGACCAGAAATAAACCTTTATATCAATCAACCTAAGGTCAATTGGTTTTTGACAAGGATACATAGATCATTCAATGGGGAGAAAGAGTATTTTCAACAAAGGGTGTTAGGGCAACTGGATAGCCACATAAAGTTATTTTGTACTTCTTCCTCACACCTTACACAAAAAAATTAACTCAAAATAGATAAAAAACCTAAAGAGCTAATGTTATAAAACTCTTATAAGGAACCTTAGGTTATGCAAAGCCTTCTGAGAGACACCAGAAGGGCAAGAAACCAAATGAGAAATGGATTAGATTTTATCAAAATTAGAAACTTTTGTGTTTCAAAGAATACCATGAAGAAAATGATCAGACAACCCACAGCATGGGAGAAATATCTGCAAATCCTATATCTGACAAAGGGCTTGTATCCAGAATATATAAAGAATTCTTGTAACCCAATAATATAAACATAATCCTATGAAAAATATGGGCAAGGAATCTGAAGACATTTCTCAGAGATTTACAAATGGCCAATAAATTCATGAAGATGTTCATCATGTATCATCAACCATTAGATAAATGTAAATTGAAACCACAATGAGCTACCACTTCATACCCATCAAGATGGTTTAATCAAAAACATATAGTAAGTGTTAACAAGGATGTGAAGAATTTGGAATCTTCATACATTGCAGGAAGGCATGTAAAATGGTACAATTGTTTTGGAAAACATTCTGGCAGCTCCTCAAAATATTAAACAGAGTCAGCATGTTTCCCAGTGATTCCACTTCTAGGTATATATCCAAGAGATGTTGAAAACATATGTCCACATGAAAACTTGTACACAAATGTTCATACCTACATTATAACAGTCAAAGCAGTGGAAATAACCCACGTATCCACCTTCAGATGAATGGATAAATTGTGGTATATGTCTACAGTGGAATATTATTTGTATAAAAAGGGAATACAGTATTATTACAGGTGACAGCATGACTAAACCTTGAAAACACTATGGTAAGTGGAAGACGTCATATACAAAAGACCACATATTGTATGATTCCACTCACATGAAATATGTAGAATAGGCAAATTCATAGAAACAAGGTATGTCAGTGCTTGTGTAGAGGTATGGGTGTTTGAAAGACATGAAGAGTAACTGCTAATGGGAATAGGTTTCTTCTTTGGAGTGATGTCCTAAAATTAGGGCAATGGTTGCACAACTCTGTAAATATACTAAAAACTATTGAACTGTATATTTATATTGGTGACTTGTATGGTATATGAATTACATCTCAACGAAGCTTCTAAAAATGTGGCTCTAAAATTTACTGTTTAGAATGTTCAGTGAAGCTTTTGCAGCTAATGCAGCTAATGACAAGTCTTGGGAATATATATTGAGAATAGCTAAAAAGCTTTATTTAAAGCCATGTTTTTCCTTCAGAGTTTTTACCAGTGCTTTCCTTCCATTGATGTCAAGAGACTTTCCCCTCAAGAGTTATATATTATATAACATTAGTCCAGAAATGGGAGAGGCAGAATTTTTCAACAAAAATTCTTAACTGCTGCCATACTCTACCATGCATTTGAATTTAGAATGTTCCAAAACGGACACTAGTAGCACTTTTTCTAATACTTTGTGTATTCATTTTCTGTTACTGCTGTAACAAATTACCATCAACCAAGTGGCTTTAACAACCCATTTGATATCTTGTAGATCTATACTCTAGAAATTCCACGAAGACTTTCTGATTAAAATTAAGCTGTCTCCAGGGAAGCATTTCTTCTAAAGACTCTGGGAGAGAACCTCTTTCCTTGCCTTTTCCAGTTTCTATAGGCCTCCCGTATTCCATGGTTCATGTCCTCCTTCTTCCATCTTCGATGAAAGTCAAGTCCTTCTGACACTGCATCACTTGACATAGTTTCCATTGTCACATCTCTTTTCCTGGCTCTCTTTCTCTGCATCTCTCTTCCATTTGTAAAGATCCTTTTGATTACTTTGAGCCCACCTGGATAATTCAGGGCAAAAAATCTGCCAATTTTAAGGTCACCTGATTATGTCTTAATTCTACCTGCAGCCTCAATACCTCTTTCTCATATAACTTAATACATACACAAGGTCTAGGGATTAGGACATGGACATCTTGGGGGGGGGGTATTATTTTGCCTACCACATCATGATTTTCTCCTAGTAGAAATGTATATAAATTAAGGTAATGGAGAAAGCCCTATGGGTTTACGGTAGTTTGGTTTATCACTAACGGAGGATTTCTCTTTTGAGCATGTGCTATAGTAAATTCTGGCATGAGTGAAGGGTAGGCCTTTATCTTGTACAGTGGAGGAAAGGATATTGTAAACTTAAGCCTGTTCTTAGGCAAACCGACTTTAGGGGAAAGACAAATATGGAAGTTGAGGATCTGGAATTGTATTCCTTGCTTTCAAATAATTGGGATATGGCATACTCACTTAAAGACTTTCTATAATTTAGAACCCTAGTTAGATGATCATTCATTTGGGGCAGTGGTTTCCAAATTTGGCTGATTTCATAATTACCTGAGACTTTTAAAAAATAAAATTAGATTTCCAGGCTTTAATCTAGACCTGCTAAATCAGAAGTTCAGAAAGCAGAGACTTAAAAGATGTTTTGAATAATTTCTTTAGTTGATTCTGGTAATTAGCCAAATTTGATAACTACTCATTTAGAAAACAAAGGGGGTTGAATTGATGATGAAAGAAGATTCATATGTTCACTAGCTTTTTCTAGTAATTGCTTGTTAGTTTTGAAGGTTATAGAACATTTAAATATGACCTAGAACTTTGGACAGTCTGGCCAATGTGTAGCCAATAGAGGAATGTGAAAGTTTCACGCTTTCTCACTTCCAAGTAATCAGGCAGCCACCGAAAACTAGAACAATTGGATTATTCTTGTTTTGCTGTATATACTCTGCCATTATAAGCTATGCCATATTTGAATCTGCCTTCATTAATTTGTTGTAATTAGTTAAGTTATTCTTATTCACATATATAGTGTAAGAATACAGTGATACTTATGATTACTATGCATTTATACCAAAAGTGTGATATACCAAATCATGGTTATAATTCCTATCTAAAATCTATGAATTGGCATATTTTCTGCACTTTACAGGCAAAATGTTGATCTTTTTTAGTTTGATAACCTTTCCAGAAATAAGACGAGATACCTCTTAACAAAATGCATAATAAATCAGGAGTTAACTGTTGATCATTAGACATGTATATAATATAGATCTTAAAAGGACAGAAATTTTGTATTTTCTCTGTAGATATCACACCACAGAAAGAAACTCAGGAAGGAATTCTACCCCTGACCCAGAGTCAGGAACCCCTGAAACCTCAGGAGAATATATCACGACCCATTCATCATCCTTTAGTTTTAAAAACTAACTTTGAGGAAGAAGAGGAGGAAGGAGATGAACAAAATGGTTAGTAAGGCTTTTCTCAGATTTACAATGAACATTCAAAACCCTATCATGTTTTTTAATTTATTTTTTAACTGTTAGAGGTTTATAATGTAATAAATAGGGCAGAATTTGGTAAGAAAATAGCTTCAATTTTATTAAGTATATTAAATTCATTATGTTCTAATTTGTTCTACGTCTATATATGATCATTTGGATTGGAGAGTTTTTGTCGTATGATGTCTGGGAGATAGACCTCATTTAAATAGGGACAGTTGCTTACACTGATTTTTCTAATATGTGAAATACGGCAGTTTGAGACATTTACTAGTATGCAAATTACTGATTTTAAAAATTCCAAAAAATCCCACCTGTGAGAACAATATTTGGGATTCTTAATTCTGATTTGTATATTTTCATACCATTTGGCTTTGGGACAATTTAATTAAAAAAGATGTACATATATCCTATAGATGCATCTAGTTTATGGACAAAGACTCCTGAAGAAATTGAAGAAAAAAGAGCAATAAAGGAGATGTGTTATAAATCCGGTAAGAAATCAAACATTTGTGGATTTTCTAATGTTTGATGTGACAAATATACTAACCACTAGCTTTCTCATGGGAGATTAGGTGAATACTACAGATTTCATACTCCAGATATTTCATCATCAAAAAGCATAGCCTCTACAGCAGACAAAGAGTTAGAAAAGCCTTTGGAAAATGGCAGTGAATTGCAAGAAGGTAAGGCATGAAAAGGCAGCGTTTCAAGGTGATGTATAAGAGATACTTGGTGTGATAGGCTGTGAATTATTTAGTAAGATGTACACTAGAGCTAATGATAAATAATACATCAGAATTGAGAGAGAGAAGGAAATGCTTTTATCAGATGACCTAAATTTAATATGAAAAGCTGCTATTAATTATGCTTTCCCAGAGGAGGTGCAGAATGAAAAGACTACATAAACACATGGGGGCATTACACCCTCGATGCAGTAATTCTATAAATATCTTGCTTTTACCATCTTTTTTTTCTTTGCAAATCACTCTCCCTGTGAAGTAGGGGCTATTTTTCTCTGTGAATAGAAAGGACAACCTAGCCCTAAAAGGACAAAAGGGAGATCACAGGATGACGTTAGTGGCAGAACAAGGATACATTTGTGCATTGAATGAGTGCCTTATGTGTACCAGGCAATTTCAGAGGCAATGCAGCTGGATTATTCCAAGGCTGGACCTTTCATGGATCTTATGCTTTGGTGAATCTGATTTCAGTGTTGGTAAACAATTTGCCCTCAAAGGCAAGATAAGAAGAACATTATTTTCTGGATGTAAAACCAGAAACGCAGAGAAAATCCATGGGTGTTACGAGTTTATATGGTTTTCCTGCCATGAGGATGAGATGAAAGGCAAGTTTTGCTGAAGTAGGAGATTTGAATCCTCTCCTCTCACTAAAAGTAAAAAATGATAATTGGGAAAATCTCCAGGATCAAGTAGAGGATAAAGAGTAAAATGCCTGCCAGTCAAGTACATATGTGGTAAACTATTTAAACATATGGCAGTAGGTGGCAGCAACATACTATTAGATGTTAGATGTTAAAATGATAGGAAAGACTTAACTGATAGGCGAGAACCACATCTAGAGAAGGGCACATTGCCCGCATTACCTGGACAAGAAAGCAAAACCAATAATACAAGTCAGCAATGAATATAAAACAGTATATTACCATTAGGGATTAAAGATAATTACATGTACTTTCGCCTTAAATTATGGTTTTAAAAGCCTTTTATATTTAAATAATTTCAGTTAATTCATGAATAACCTTCACCAGATTTTCCCAAATATCAGTGTTTTACACATTTGATTTTCACTCTTCCTTTCTCTAAATATATACATTGTTATTTTTTCTAAACTGTTAGTGTAAGAGTAGGTTGCAGATATGATGCTCCTGCATAACTCTTACATAACTTTAGTATAACCATCAAAATCAGGATATTACCACTGATCTGATATTATTTACAGAATTTTAAACAAATTTAACCCGCTGTGCCATCCATGTCCTTTATGGTAAAATGAACTTTTTTTTTTTTCTGGTTTAGAATCCAATCCAGAATCACAAGGTGCATTAGATTATCATGTCTCTCTTTATTCTGCTTTTAATAGCTTATTTTAGTAAAAAATTATCTAGAGATGTATAAGAAAAATTCTAAGAATTATTTAATTATCACAGTATAATTACCATTTGTCAGTGGTAGACTCTAATGCTTTTTACTCAATTTGTTCATGATGAATAGGTATAATCAAAAGAAATATTATAAAATTCATTATATGAAGAACATAGCAAATAAGTTAAATATATTATACATACATAGTAATGTTAGATTGTTTAAATTTTTAAATTGCCATTTAATAAATAATACATATAGGAAAACAAACTTGCTTGCTATTTTCTTGATAATTATAAAATATGCTTAAAATTCATATATTTATAAATTTATTGTTCATCATATCACTATGCAAACAATAATTGCACTAACTTTTAGGCTTTTTACTATCATCATGAATTTTATGTAAGTACCTAATGGCTCCTGGGGTGATTTTCTATTTTTTTTCTTTTTTTTTTCTTATTTTTTCTTAATTTTTTAGGGGATGGTCTTACAGTTCCAACAAAATTTAGCCTATCTGAAAGGCAAGGTGAGATAAAAGCATCATCGGATAGGAAACCAAGGACTGACATTGCTGCTTTTGAAAATGGAGGTGAGTTAATTTATAACTGGTTGATTCTGAATATATCACCATATAATAAATGAGTCAAATTTCCTCTCTCATAGCTAATTTTGTTTTTTCAAAATATTTTTGACATTTCTATTGTTGGCTTTGGGTAAGACACTTGAGGCCTGGAAATGTATATAATTAATTGCTATATATGAATCCTTATTAGTAGAATGTCTGACACATGAGGTGCACTCTGTGAATATTTGTAGAATAAACGATTTTATGTTTAAACAATTGAATGGCTAGATGAATGAGACATGTTTATAAAATTGACAGATGTCTGGAAGTTAATATGCTGGATCAATGAGCCAAGTTTAAACAAGGTAAAGTCAAGCTGTGATAAACATAGTCTTGCATTTAAGTTCAAGACATTAATGGTAGATTTTCTTCAAGTCGGGAAAGACTCGACATGATACAGATTGTGAAGAAAAAAATAACTGTTTTTTGTTGTCCACAAGGTTTAAAAATTATTCAGTAATTGGTGATTGCTACCAAATAGCTCAGGTAAACTCACATTGAATTATTAGGAGTAGTATAGGAAGATCATTAAATGTGATAAGTCATTTAAAGTACCCAGTGGAGTGTCAGATACATAGAAGAATGCTGCATAAATGTCAATTATTATTTATACCAGTTCCACTGATTTCTGTACAGGGTAGTCCACATTTGTGTGTCATTTTTAAAAAAGGCTACTTGAAACAAATATTTTATGTTACAAAAGTGTAACTTGTATGGTGAAGAATCTGGAAATTAAGTATATAACATTTAAAACAATTATGGATGTTTATCTTGGAAAATGGAAGAACTTTAAGGAACATAAAAATTGCTTTCGTATATCTGAAGATGTTATATTGAAGATAAATTATATTTATTCTGAGTACCTCTAAAGGGTGGTACAGGGTAGAAATAAAGATTTCCATATGTTAAAGGAAAATTAATTTTGTTGACTATATGAATTTTTTTTACAATTATCTGTATGTAAGTGTATATACTGTATATTCATATACATATATATGCACATATATTAATTTAAACATGTATGATATATATAGAGATGTGGGTCGTATCACTAAGAAGTGTTTAAACAAAACTGGCAAAGGTATATTGTAGAGGATAATCCTGTATTGGAAGATAGTGTTTTACAACTTTCTGCCATCATAGCCACTGACAGTAAGGTATTGTCATAGGAGGTGACTGTTATGTTCCACAGAGGATCATATTCCTTGGAGTAGATGAAAAGGAAGCTGTAACTGAAGAGAAAGAAATTACCGTGTCGAAATGTTCAAATACTAAAGGTAATGAACCATCCTATAGTTTTAATCCGTTCATAATTTGGATTGAGAAATGTAAATATAAAGCTTGACACTTGAAACGAATATAAGAGGCAAGGTCATAAATTAAAATATACACTAAATCCAGTGATTCGGAGTCAAGAGCCCTAAGGTTTCAGTCCTGGTCTGTCCCTAAGTGTTTGACCACGAGACTTCATCTCTTTTAGCTTCAGTCTCCTTATCTGAAATATTGGCCTGTTGGACTACATAATTTCTAGGAGTGTTGCTAGATCTACAGTTATTGGTTCTTTTAAATGGTAAAACCAAGTCCTTTTTAGTTTCTTTTTCCAACTTCAAATACTCCGTGTGATTGAATTTTCTTAAAAAGCTTTGTTTGTGAACACTGTGAAGAGTATTAATTTCATGATGACTTCTATGACTTCCTCATTTTGTAATTATTACCAACTATAGTCTGTGAATAATCAAGAGATATAATAAAATCATAGTTTGTACCTCATAGTTTTTTACTCCCTTTACCATGGTTAGAAGCCCCCAGCTAGTACCTCTCTGCTGGGCAGCTCTCTTAGTCACAGACTAAAAGTTTAGCTGTCCTGTAATTAGAGGGCTTTACATATTCTGCATCCAAATGTTAAACAATTTCGTCTACTGTTTTGCCCACCCTTAAATAAACATTTTCACGAATAGGTTAAGGCACTTGTGATCGAATAATTCTTATGGGAAATGATATGTAAATCTTTTCTTCTCACTCAAAGATGGAAACCTTTTGCTGAATCGATCAAAAAAACAAAAAACAAAAAAATTCTAACTACAGTAATAACCGTTGCCACTCTTCACATGTGGCTGTTTAAATTTAAACTAAAATGAAATTTTTAAAAATTCAGCTCTTCAGTTGCATTAGCCATATTCCAAGTGCTCAGTATCTACATATGACTAGTGGCTATCATTTTGTACAGTACAGACTGAGAAAATTTCCATCGTTGTATAAGGCTCTGTTAGACAGTCCTGCTCCAAAGCATAGAACACACGAAAGTTGTTCCACTTAAATTATTTCTGGAACCTATTTTTAAATCAGCACATTTGATTTAAAATTGATAACCTTCTGATTGTTTCTTATGAAATTATTAAAAATATTGCCACAAATATATTATTTATATATTGAAGATAATGTCTGTATATCAGATATTTAATGTTTTGTTAGTGACAAATTTTGGGGACTCAATGTAGTGGTTAGGGAATTTCAGTGTTGTAAAAATTAATATATATATTTTAAAGAGGTATACCCATCATATAATGTTTGAAAAGTAAAATACCAACTGAAACCTTCTTTTACTAATATTGATATTTTATTTTTTTAATTTGCTTTAAAAGATAACAAGGACAGCCCTCATCCAAAGCGTTCCCTAACTACCCGACTAGTACCTACAACGCATGTATTAAATGCTACTGAGAATATCAGTATGAAGTGCAGAGAGGACCCCTCTTCAAGTGAGACATTAGCTCTATCACTTTTTGGCCTTAGATATATTTGTCTTATCATGGATTTGTTTTGCTTATTTGAAATAGAATTTTTAAAATGAAAGAAAAAAGGATGTTTTGAAAATTATTCAGGATTAAGAATTAAAAACAATATTCTTCTACTAACTTGGACAATGAATTGTGATGTAGGTCCTAGTAAATTATATACATACCCACTAGTTTAATTTAGGTATTAAAATTAATGATATACTACCTTCTTGGAAGATTCATTAGTACACCCTTTAAATTTAACCCATAGTGGGATACATTGACAAATTTTTATTATGTGTTGGATTATTTTTCATGATTTGGCTTTACCATGCCATTCTGTATTCTGAGCTACTTCTCTTGATACAATTAAGACTCATGAATCTTCCTTTCTGTTTCCTTCCTTCCTTCCTTCCTTCCTTCCTTCTTTCATTTATTTCATTTACTGAAACTATAATGTTCTTGGATCCCAGCCAGGCATTGAAGGGAACCATGATGGTTTTACTCCTAAGAAGCTTAGTAACATTTGTTAAAAATATGGTTTCCAAATCCTAGGAGTGGGAGCTTGAGAAACATGATGGTTTACTCCTAAGAAGCTCAGTTTAGTGACATTTGTTAAAAATATGGTTTTCAAATCTTAGGAATGGGAGCTTGAGGGTAAGGGTGGAGCATGATATTTGGAGAGGAGGTGGTGAATCAGAATTCAAACTTAATGCTTAAGCTGAATTTGAGAGCTAGGGCAAAGACAGATTTAGTAGTCCACTACAGAGAGCTAATGTAATCTACATAGTGAACTTGATGTTCATTTTCTGTGTTCAATAGTGAATGTTTAGGACCTCCACACAGAGAAATAACAAAGAATGGCCTGTATACTAAATTGTTTTAAGAGTCTCTGGAGAAATGTACCTTAGAAATTCCTAGAAGATTGAGCTTGTATATAAATTTTTCAGTGTAAAAATATGCCAGTAAAAAGTGAATAATTTAGTACTATTAGCACTTACAATTCTGACTACTTAGTCTTGTTTCACCAAACTAACCTTATACTCAAATTCTTAAAGCTTAAAAGAATAAAGTAATATTCACTAAAAGTATTTTACATTAATCCACCTTCTTAAGAAGTAGATTTATGTTCAAAATAACAATTCTAAAACTACTTAAAAATAACATTATAATAAGATATATAATTATATTTGGAATATAATTTTGTATTCTTTTAAACAATCCACAAATTCTTTTTGGGAGGAAACATTTCCTCTGAGGAATGCTACGTATCAAAAGTTTTCTCATCAATCAATTTTCAGGATAGCCTTTCTCTTGAGGGTGGGGTGCTTTAAAAAATAAGTCACACTTTGTTCTAGAAAGTAAAATATTAGTGTAGTGCATTTATTTTTTTTTCTCTTGCTTGACATGTGTATGCACAGATATGTAATTATCACCTATAGTAATTTTCAGATGAAAGCATCTCTTAAAAACCTGTAAAAATTTGTATCTTCTTCAAGTGAATGATGTCCAGCCAGTGAGGAAGCCTCACTTTAAAGGTGTGAAGAAAAGAAAATGGATTTATGATGAACCAAAGAATTTTCCTGGCCAAGGAATGCAGAGAGGTAAAGGATCTTTGTATTTGATATTTCTAAATTATAATTTGAAACAAAATTAAATATAAAATAATAATTTCTACCTGAAAAACAAATTACTGTTGTGCAACACGTTATTTTACATGTCAACCCACATCCTATAGATTTAATTCTCTTAGCACACATTGTCTTCCATAGTGCAAACATTTACCATGCAGTATGTTATTTATGGGTATGAAACCAGCTTGTTTTATCCCTCACTCCCCTCCTGCTTTCTTTTACAGCAGTACAGGCCCCAAATCCCAAAAATAAAATGAGTTACCATCGCAATAATAAAAACAGAAGTGCTGAGAATGCATCCTATATCCATGTTCAGAGAGATGCTATCAGGACTGTCTCACTGAGTGCACCTCCCCGCAGCAGGCCCACAAATAGGTCCTACAATAAAGTCGATGTTAACAAGGAACCCAAACTCAACCTTTGTCCAGGTGAGGCTCTTTCCTTACATGATTTACTCATGCACGTGGTTTGCAATCCCATGGAATCACCTGATGGTCCAAGTAATCTTCATCCCTATCCAACTGGTATTCTGTTTCCAGGCCATCACTACCACCATGATGTCTTAGAGAACTAGTGGGAAGATTTCTTCCACAAGCAGGAGTGCACACGGTTTAAAGGATATGTTAGGGAGCACCCGGGTGTCTCAGTCAGTTAAGCTTCCAACTTCAGCTCAGGTCATGATCCCATGTCTCATGGGTTTGAGCCCCATGTCAGACTCTGCTGAGAGCTTGGAGTCTGGAGCCTGCTTCAGATTCTGTCTCCATCTCTTTCGGCCCCTCCCCCACTCACACTCTGTTTCTCTCTCCCTCTCTCTCTCAAAAATAAACATTAAAAAAATTAAAAAGAAGGATATGTTAAAAAATGTGTTGGGTGCAGATGACTAGACATTGAACCTCTCTAGTGTTTTGTCTCACACCATCACACTTTGTTCCCCCTGGATAAGCTTTATTTCACTCTTGAGGATTGTTTTCAAATGGTTGACATTTTCTTGTTCCACTAACCGCATTGTTCAGTCACCACTTTCAGGTAGTGCCTTGGCTTTTCTTTAAGCCTTCATGATTGCTTTCTGAAAGGGTTAGTTTGGGGGTTAACTGCAATATTTTTGACAACCTCTCATCTCTCCCACCATGCACAGATTGCTTCTAAATCATTTCATCATGTAATAGGCAAAGTCATAGTATATGTCAGTAAGTACAAGGCCACAAGGGAGGAAGGAACCATATCTTTTCTTCCTGTCTCAGATGAATTTTGCTCTTTTGAAGATGGGTTTCAGCTTTCTCAACTTAACAAAAGGCCACTTAATTCCCTCTAATTTTGTGTTTGTATTTTCCTGTGTTCACAGTCTAGTTAGTGGCGTTCTGGATGTTGTGTACTTTCTGAAACATAAGTAAAAATTCAGTGTCTCTCTTAGGTCCTTACTTTTATAATTTAAAATAAAGTTAGCTTTATTAAATTGTTTTCCTTCTATTTGTCTTAGAAATAAATGATATATGGGTTTATATGTAAAATAAGAATATTCTTAGGTGAAACAGTCTTAATTTTATTTATTACTATTGTTTTATTATTAAATTTATTATTTTACTGTGAGTGGATGGCTGTCTAGATCTGTGTTAAGGTGGTCACAGTTATGTTCACTATTGCTTTTGGGCTATTGGTGCAAATGTCAACACAGGAAAAAAAGCAAAGAAATTCCTGGTATTATTATGAACCATGCTTTTAGAATCATAGCTGCATAGTAATACTTAAAAACACAAATAGAACATTGTTAGATAATCATTCAGGTATAAAGTTGCCAGAGGAAATGAGGTATTTCTAGACCGAGTCAGTATATAAAGGCTTTGGTTTCCTGGGGACAGTGAGTTGGTAGTACGGTAGAGCAAAATCACTGCCATCATGGGAGTCACTTTATGGAAGGTAAAGGGAATTGGCGGTGCCTTCTAGATCTTTTCTTTCTTCTACAAGTATTAGCAGAATTGTATATAAAATCATGGTAAAGCAAGGCAATGAAATATTTTTATCACATCCAGATATCACAGTCCCCTTTAGCTTAGCCTCATGGGGAGAGCTTCATTTGAAGAATTGGGCAGCCAAATTATAGGGACATAACCATGTTCATTGATAACATATATGGTCTTAATAAACTCACTTGGGTTCCTAATGCCTTAGCTTTGAAATGCTAAAATAAATTACTCAGAGAATAGCTTCACCTCTGAGATGTTTATAACTTTGAGACACTTTTGGAATATGATTTTAAAGTAAGAAAATATTTAATTCTGGTCTTCTTTTTTTCTCAGATAAATATATGTCAACATCATATAATGGTTCAGCCTGGCGAAAAAGGATTCCTTTTTCAAAAACATATTCAAAAACTGAAAAGATATATACAGGTAAATATTTACTAGTGATTTTAATGTATCATACAATTCTAAAAAATGAATGACAAGTTTCTAAGGTCAGGAAACATATTTTAGAAAAATTTAGAAAATTTCCATGATATTGGAGTTTAGTAGAAATAAACACATGTAGTAGTAGCAATTTAATTTCCT
Source organism: Panthera onca (assembly GCF_046562875.1). Lineage (NCBI taxonomy): Eukaryota > Metazoa > Chordata > Mammalia > Carnivora > Felidae > Panthera > Panthera onca. The sequence goes on along the minus strand of NC_138345.1, from coordinate 109,815,929 downwards.
TTTTTTATTGTGTTCTCCTTTGTGTTATCAGAAATCTTCTGAAAAACCTCTCTCCTTAGATACAAGCTTAGCAGTTGCAGCAGTTATGTGTTAAAATGTATTCTTTGTTGAACTGCAAAGTGAATATATAAAACCATATCTTAACACAAAATATCAAAGCCCTACTATTATCCACCATACACAAATATTAGCTGATGCAGTCTGACAGGGCACCTAAGATGAAGTTTCCAGGGCAGGATGCTCTGAGTGACTGTGGTGTCCCCCTTGTGTTCTGCTCTCTGGAAGAGTGTGGGGATCCTAGGAACCTCCCCAGGATGAAGTTTGAGGCAGACCCAACCTCAGGTGATTGTTTTTCTAAAAAGCTTAGTGGCTTCTCCGAGCTGATCTGGGACTGGCACAGCAGATTTGGAAAACCACACAGGATAAAACAGTTGCAGTTACTTTCCAGAAATTTGAATCTTTCAGAAAAAAATAGAGAGTTTCTACCTAAATCATTAGCCTAGAACTTTCAGAATCATCTGAAATCCATAAACTCTTTTACAAGAGCTTCCCAGAATGAAAACTGAACATATCCAGGTTAGAAACTGTCCACGTTCCAAAAAAAAAAAACCAAAAAAAAAAACAAAAAAACAGCTGAGATCTTAAGTAGTATCTCTCAGAACTCTTGACTTCAACTGTGCAGTCAATTGTTTTTCTTTTTTGGCCCAGATCTTTCAAATCATATTATACTCCAAGAGAACTCTGCTGTGGCACTATTTAATTGGCTATATTTTCTCTTAGATTTCTGTGCGTTTTCACATGTAATTGCATTTACTTTTGGGGGAAAGGACGTGAAAAGCTGGTAAAAATCCTGGATAAAACTACACATTGTTGAGCCACATCTTTTTCTCCTGTGGTTTCCTTGTGAGTGCGATATTATTTGGAGTATTAAAGGGCATGCTCCTCATCCCCTGTCCCTATCCCAGTGACTGCTCTTGTTTCCCGGCAGCCTTCTCCTCTCCCATCCTAGGTAGTTAAACATGAATTACAGAAGGATTTGGGGGGGGTGGAGGGATCACATCAGAGCAAGAAACATGTACCATCCGTGTATGGCACAGGAAAAGGGATGTGCAGGGGATGTAAGCTTATGAAACTTTTTCCCATTCAATCTGTAGAGCAAGGAGGAGGGTATGGAGAGGCAGCAAGGAACCAGGTACAGTGGGGGGCCACTTATTACATACTAGTCCCCTTCTGCTCTTCTCCTGTCACCTCCAGCTATGCCAGGGCTCCGGGGCAGAAAGTCAGTGATGGATTTCCCTTTGAAGTTTATAAGAATCTGAACATAAACAGGATCTGCATTGTACGTCCCAGATGCAACCCAGGGAGAAAAGCTTTGGAGAGAATTTATCAATGCCATCTGGTGGTGGGAGTGTCTAACATGAGATAGGGCCGGAGACAGCCTCTAGAGATTCCCAAGCTCCAAGTTTGCTTGGGAGGGCATCATGTATTCTTGTGAGTTTCAAGTGAAAGTGAGTTCCCCAGGAGAGGGCCAGAGGGCTACACAAAGTCTCCTGGCTGGGACTGGAAGCATAGCATCAAAGATGACTTTGTGGTCGGGCCCTATTAGAGGAGTGGACTCCAATCTCAAATTATTACGAGAATCTCAAAAGATTGTTCTGCCAGGGAGTGGATTATAAACCAAATTATCCACTTGTTACTTGCGATTGAAATATTGTCTGAGGGCAACCAGCAATGATACCACCTGGGAATTCGTTAGAAATGTAGTATCTCCATATCAGACATCCTGGATTAGAATCTGCATATTAACAAGTTCCCCAGGTGATTAAGAGGCACATTAAAGTTTGAGAAACCATAGGCTATGTTGTCTGGACCACCATTCACCAGCACAGGACCCAGGCCTTGTGGAGACCCAAGATTGCTGAAATAATATTCTCTTCCAAGCTGTCATAATGAAGCAAACATTCTCCCCTGTTCCAACCCTAAAAATGAGGATAAGCAGCAGAAAGGTGAGGGAGGGAGGGAAAAAAATCCTGAGAAAGAATTTCAAATCAAATGTGGTTGAAATGTAAATGTGAAATAACTAAGAAATCACTGAAATTGACTAAGTTTATGTGAAAAGGACTAGATAAGTTTTCTACATCGGGCAGAATGGGGACATAGAGTCAAGAAATTAAATAGAATTATAAAAATAAAGTTTTCTTATTTACCTGAGCTTTTGATTGGGAAATTTGTAACCCCTAAACTCCTATCCTTTCCAATTGTTGTTGTGATTCTCAGACTAGAGAAAGACTAGCTTGTGTTTCTTCCCCTGCACTTCCTGCTAGGGCACAGAGGAGCGATTTCAGCATTTCCCAGTGGACAGATGGGCTGCTGGAGAGAGAAGGCAGAAAGCACAAGCTGCCACTAGTCTATTCCACTAAGGAATATCTCAGAGCCAAGGCTACAGAAGTGTAAATGGGCGAGAGGAGCCTTTTGGGAAAATGCTGTCTGATGCTATGAGGATAATGCAGTAGGAGAGAAAAATGTGTGGGAACCAAGGAGAGGAGCAAAAGGCGATTAGAGATGTCAGCCCTCCCTTGAGGCTGCATGTCCTTTCTGATCAGGATAGAGCTGGTGTGACTGGAGGTGCCTGTCTCTGTAGGATAGAACATCCATTCTGTTCATTCTGGGTGTACCAAGGTACAACCTTATATGTAGTATTGTTTCCATTCCTTTTCATCCCTCCATCCAAATGCAAAAGCTTTGGAAAGAAATGGAATTAGTTTGTATGGTGTTTTGAAAATTTATGAATTAAGACAATGAGCTTAGTTTTTGTTTTGCCTTAAGATTTATGGTAAGTAATTAGCCAAAGAAATGCAGAATGATGGTGCCCTGAAGAATGCTGAACAAGAAAATAATTGAAGGATTTTCTGTGTTTTATTATTAGAGCCAAGAAGAAATGGGAGCAAGTAAATCTGGAGGTTGAGAGAAGAGAAAAATGAGAAGAGAAAAGTGCCAGATATCATCTGATTTACAATCAAAAGTGAAAATTCAAAGAATGAGATATTCAAGTACTCCATACTATATACTGGGTAGCCAAAGATGATAAAATGCAAATTCTGAAAATAAGATGCAGGAAGTACATTGTGCTCTTTCAAAACTGATAAAAATGCAAATTACAAACAGCTGCCTGTGTATTTATATAGGTCTGGAATTCATTCTATGTATTGCCACAAACATTTAATAAAATTTAAAAGTTTGACAATTAAAATCATTCTTTAATTGTAAATAAACTAAGTTAGATTGCACACATTGAGAAGTGAAATTGTGCCTTTGATCTCTGTTTTGCAATATTCTTTACAGAAGAAACCTCACATTTTCTTTCTTTACTTAGATTTTAAGCTGGGCCCTCAGTGACAGTAACAGATAAAATGTAAACAAATTCAGTGAAGTCCCAGGGTTACAGTTTGGTGATGAGTATGTTAGAGGAATTCCAATAGAAATGCACTTTGATGTGTTGTAGAAAGGAAAAAAGAAGATTGTTTTTTTAGGCAGGGCAGTGCTGAACAATGTCTTTTAATTGGCAACTACAAAATCTATCTGCCAAGATGGGCTAGATTCAGAAATGAAAAATAAACATTTTTCTACTGAGAAAACAAAAATCATACAATCATATTAAAGACAAGGACTTGTTAAAGGAAAAAAAAGTGAATTAATGAAGCGATGTCTCAAAAGTATTAGTGAGATTTTAAGGCTTTAAATAACTCTGGAAATATAAATGCTTACAAATGAAAGACATCACTTGAAAACTTATTTCCATTTCTTTTGCACTTGTTTAGAAGAATAAATTATTAATTAACTTAAAAAATTCATCTGCAAAGTAACTAAAACCAGAACTTAAAATTAAGAATTTATTCTTCAAATTTAAAGATCAGGATGAGAGCAATATACGTAATTAACCTTTCAAAGGGTGTTTTTGTAAGTTTGTAGCATTTATACTTCTGAGTTTTATTAAAGCTCAGAACTTCTCTAAGACTTTGGGACACCCTGTATTGATATTTTCATGCATCTTGTGGATATTAGTAGACTCTTGTTCAATATTTATTGTGGAGGTCATCAGAGTTTAAGCTTCGAAATATTTTAAAACATTCTATAAGATACAATTCCAGCATGTGGAGTAATAAGTCCTAGTTTCTAGCTTCTAATGGTGTTCTGTCTACCCACTTTCAAAAACATGGGGGTATAGTCATTTTGTTTTCACAAATAGTGTGGACAGAAATGAAAACTGTGCCAGCAAAATATCTTGGTGAGAGACAGGATGCAAGAGAGCAGAGTTGAAAGCCTGTCTAGACGGAGGCTGATAGGAAACATCCATAATTCCACTTAACAGATCCTCATGTCCTTCTAAAACTTCATCTAGTGCTAAAGAAGGAAGCATTCTAAGAAGGAAGTTCAAGTGTTCTTTCTCAACATACAGATTCTCAGTGTGTACCTTTATTACATGCAAAATGCTGAAGACTGGATGAGGAAAGAGAAAAATCTGAAAGAAGACTTGAATGTCATTCTCTTGAATGTGTATGTGCATTATTCCCAAACAAGTGGACATTTTTGTTACGATAAACTTTGTCTAAGAGGACCAAGTGGATAGTGACATAAACCAACCCTGTTTTTATATTTGTGATTTAGGGAAAAGGCATGACTTTAATGCAGTAAACTATTAGCCAAGAAAGAAGACAGCAAGCCCCCCAAATAAGGATAGAGGATAACAAAGATAAGTGGACCATCCAGAAATGTACTAAGCCAGTGAGAAGTTATGCCTGCTGACTCCTACACATAAAAGCAATGCATTTAAGCCTACGTTTATGGAGCCAGCAGAAGGCAGTTGCTTTTCTGGCACATACAATAGCTTTCAATGAATTTGATGGATGTACTATGATTCTATTCTTTTCAAAATGCATCAGTAATAAAAATAATAAAATAACATTTATTCAATGTTTAGTATATTAGTTTTCTAGGGCTGTCACAACACAGCACCATAAACCGGGTGGTGGCTCAAACAATAGAAATTTATTGTCTCGTAGTTCTGGGGCTATAAATCAAGGTGTTGGCAGCATTGATTCCTTCTGACGGGTGTAAGGGAGAATCTGTTCCTGGCCCATCTCATTGGCATTGTAGATTCTATCTTCTCCTTGTGTCTCTTCATACCACTCTCCCGTGTGTGTGTGTGTGTGTGTGTGTGTGTGTGTGTATTTATTCAAATTTTCTCTTTTATAAAGACATGAATCATATTAGAAACCACTCTAATGACCTCATGTTAACTTGATTACCTCTGTAAGGATCCAATTTCCATAGAAGGTCAACTTCTGAGGTACTGGTGGTAAGCACTTCAGCATATTAATTTGTGGGGGGGCACATAACAATGTCTCCTGGATCTTCCCAGCATGGGGAGGTAGGTCTTAAATGACAAATCAACTCTAACATTTCCATCTCTCTAAGCCTTTGAATTCCTTCCTTTACAAGTAAACCAAGGCAGATATGGCATTTCTAGCTCACTCACTCTGGGCCCTTTTTAGCCCATACTTAAGCCAACCAACCAACCAAACTGTTGGAACCCTTTATAATTCCCCAAGTTGTGACATTAAAAGTAGAACCACTGTTTAGTGTGCCATACCAACAAATTCATTGGAATTCAACTTCATGCTACTTTCACTATTATTCCACATCTTTAATATCCATTCCCACACATAGTCCCAGGATTTTTCTTTGTATAAATTAGCAAACTCAAATAGTTTTTTTGGAATGTATTAAACGTCTCCATGGGTCACACTTTTTACCTCATAGTTGGTGAGGCCTGGTGGGACTTTAGTCTAATTATAGGTCTACTAGCAAAGAGTAGTGGTCAGGGTCAGTCCTGAGGGGAATCAGCATTAGTTTACATGGCAACTGCCTCAGTTAATCTCAGATGTGGGTGGTGTGGCTGCTTCTGTTAGGAATGCAGAGGCTAATTCTACTGGCAAAGACTCATCAGAGTTTAGAGGCTAATGTGTCCTCAGCTTCATGAGGGTCTTCCAACATGTCTCCATTCCAACTTTCAGGACAATGCTCTTTCCCAATCAATACCCTCACTGTAACAGTAAATAACCTGTGAGTTTGGGAGTTTAATTTGCATTTCAATTCAGCCACTCACAGGATAAGATTATAGATTTGTTTTTCAGAAATCCCAGCCCTGTGTCTATGAGAGAAAGGGGTCTTTCTATCAGGGCAGCTTTCAGATTGTTTATGTGATGTGTGAGCTAGGAATTCAAGATCCTTGCTTCTCATACGTGTTTGGCTGTGAGTATACAATGGTGATATTTTCTGTATTTCTATTGCCATATCACACCGTGCATGATCAGTGCTCTCTTTACTACTAAAATTAGAGTCATTAGTGTCTTTAAATCTAATCATATTAGAGAGTCAATTTCAGAATTCCCAGAACCAACTCAGAAAACTCACCTCTAATATTATGTTCCTGTAGAGGCACTCTCAGCACCAAAATCTGCATTAGGGCTCTCCAGAGAAACAGAATCAAGAGAGGAGATCTATATATAATTTATAATCTACAATTTATATAGAGAGAATAATTTTAAAGACTTGAATTACACAATTTTTGAGACTTTGCAAGTCTAAAATCTGATGGGGGAGGCCAGCAGACTGGAGACTTACTGGAGTTTAAAGACAGTCTGATAGAGAATTCCTTCTTACTTGAGAAGGTCAGCCTTTTGTGCTATTCAGGATGAGGCCCATCCATATTATGGAGAGCAATCTATTATACTCAAAGTCCACCAATTTAAATGTAAATCTCATCTAAAAATATCCTTGCAGAAACATCTAGAATAATGTATGACTAAATACCTGGGTAATGTGGCCTATCCAAAGTGACACATAAAATCAATCTACCAGGATAACCCAGATGATCCCACTATTTTAAGGTCAGATGATTAACAACCTTAATTCCCCTTTGCCATATACTCTAACATATTCACAGGTTCTAGGGATCCAGGTGTGGGCATCTTTGGGGAGCTTTTCTGCCTACCACAACTACCTTTCTTATGCACAATAAAACTAATAGTTGTTACTACATCACAGGCACTATACTACATGAAATAACTCATTTAAACATTAGTACTCCATCCCATAAAAATAAACTATGAGCTAGGGATTATTATTGCCCCCATTAATGAGAAAATTAGACACTGAGTAGTTAGCTCATTTGTAATTGGCAGAAGCAGGATGGTACCATGAGTGCCTGTGACTCTAGCCTATTCTCTACACTCCACTAGACCTGTTGCATATCTGATTATACTTCCTTTCCTCAGGGCCCAATTTACTCTAAAGCCATACTGGACCACTCTGGGCCAGTGATAAAAACTTTGGAGTCATGACAGTAAAACTCATAGTCAAGGTTTCTTCCCTATTACTTCCCTTTTGTCCTCCCTTAATAGTGGTGTCGATATGTTGTTCATAACCATGTCTTTTCCTCATAAAATAAGGAAAAAGCAAATATCAGAACATGTATATTGTATATTGTATTACATTTGAGTTTTCTGAAAATCAAGTCAAGAAGAAAACACAGCTATATCATAAAACAATACTAGTGCCCCCTCAAATTATTTTTTCACAGTACTATATTCTAAATGCAATTCATTTTATGCGAGCATACTGTAACTGTATTAGTTCATTTGGGGTGCTATAACAAAATACCATAGACTAGGTGGTATTAAACAACAAATATTTATCATAATTTTGTAGGCTGGGAAGTCCAAGATCCAGGTACTGGAGATTTGGTGTCTGGTGCGGGTCCACTTCCTGAGTCATAAATGACTTCTTGCTATGGCCTCTTATGGTGGAAGGGAAGAGGGAACATTCTGAGGTCTCTGTTTCAAGGATACTAATTCCATTTACGAAGGCTCCACCCTCATGACCTTTTTGGTTCCCAAAGGCACTACATGGGGGGTGGGGTTAGGATCTCAACATAAGAAGTGGGGGGACACAAATATTCTGTCTATAGCAGCAATTCATTCAATAAATGTTGAAAGAACACCCTCTGAGGTTAAGCCATCTGCTAGATGCTATGGATACAAAAATAAGCCAAGTCTTTCCCTCTAAATGTTTCTAATGTGTCATGCAAAGAGTGATTTATATAATATGTGTGCCAAAGTAGAGGTATAGAATAGGTACTATGGGAATATGGAAAAGGCATGCTTCACAGATATTTCAAGTGAAAATCTAGCTTGGCATTGACTGGTCACAGGATCTCTCAAAAATTTCCTTGCTGCTAGCATTTCTTTTTATGAGCAGGAGTGCCAATTTATAGCATGGCATGAGGTATTGGCCTGCACCCCATTCTGACACCACTATGGGATAAAAGATGAACTGTTAACTTTGCAGGAGCAGTTACCTTCTACTTTAGGTTGGAGAGACATTCTTTGTGCTCTCCAGAGAGGTGTTGGTGAGAATACAGGTTTTACAGAGAACTTTTTTCTTGGACACACCTACTTTCTGTTATGCAGTTATATTATGTATAGTGATTAGCTTATTTCTTCTATTAGGTAATGAGCGTTTGTAAGGAAAGAACAGTCTCTTTCCTTCTTTATATCCCTTCCATCTGGAATATAATAGTCACTTAATATTTGATGAATGCTCTAATGCCTACCTCTGAGAATCCTTTTTCCTGCCTCAACCAGTACAAATTTTAACAAAGGAATGTAACACCATTGCCAAGATTTTTGTGTTTTGAGAGACTTATCCTAGGCAAGGACTCCACAGGCCATGGAAACATATCTATATGGAGACATGCTCCTCCCTCTAGAGTATGCTCTAGTATCACAGAAGTCAGATTTCACTGTTCAAATCATCTTGAGCCCATTTCTTGGACTGCATGAGTCTCTCCCTTAAGACATTCCTCCAAAGGATGAACCTATTAAAGAGTTGGAGAAGCAAACCTATTTTCAAGGTGTTAACAGAGGTGGAAAGTGTGGGTTGTCATGTCTATACATATACATATGTATATGTGTGTATATACACACACACACACACACACACACACACATACATATACATATACACATACAGATACACATATACAAGGTGTATATGGAACACAGCAGGGAATAGGAAGAAAAGAAGGTTCACCTTGTTCCAGGAGATTGAGGTTCTTCATGCTTCTAGTTTCTAGTGCAGAACTCTGAATTTTCCCAGAATTCTAAATACAAACCCAAGTCTTCTAGTTACTGTGCAGGGTTATTTGTCAGCTTGATTTATAATTTTTAAATATTTAAATATATGGTATGTGAATCTTCATGTCTACTCTTCCTCTAGGCTCAGCAAATATTAGGGATAGTCTTAGCACCCACATGCCAAAGAGAAACAGTTTCTATTTTTCATATTTTCCTATTAATTATGTAGTAGGTGGGATCTGAACACTAATTGTTTCTTTTATGCAAACTGTGGACAGAACGAGAAAGTCTGTATTAACTGTAACAGGAATCTAGATTTTTCCAGAGATTTGTCCTCACAGTGAAGGAGCTAGGCTGAGCAGAAGGGTCAGTGTTAATTACATTTTTTAAATATATTTCAGATGGGGAATGTATTGGACAAGTATGTGATTCCTAAATAGTTTCTAATTCCTTGATTCTACACTGCCTAGGTAATTCAGAGGCTTATTGTTGTGTGGAGCTGTTGTGGATATTAAGAAAGCCTCAGGCAAAACCAGAAGTTCTGTAAACTATTCTGTGAAAAGTAATGCATACCATTGTTCTTTGCTATTAACCAAAGAGTGATTAGGGAAAGTCATTTGATCTTGTTTAGTCCTTCTTCTAATCTTTAATATTAAGAATCTAAAGCAAAGTAAGCCCAAGATTTAGAATAGCTTCATAATTAAAGACAGTACTAGAATGTCTTAAGTGGTCATATTTTCTCAAGTATTTCCATGCTATTTTGCTCTAGTATTACATTATTAATTGTAATAATAAGGTAATAAATTGAACTTAGTATAGTGCCTGCAACATAGTAACTACCCAGTAAATTGTAACTTCTATGAAAACATAATTAATTGTAAACAATGAAACATGAATACTCAGTTTCTAGCAGTATGGTAAAATATTTATTCAAAGAATAACATCCCTTTTTGGAAGAACATACCAAAATATGCCACATTTAGAAATAACACACTGTAAAACAAAAACATCTCTTTCAGTGCATGTCTGCAGTAAGGAAAGAAAAAAATGTCCTCAGAAACCAGAATGACAAGAGGGGAGTCCAGAAGAATAAGGAAGCATGAGAACTGGTGTTTGCCTTGGGGTATCTGCAGAATCTTGGTGCCACAGAGTTTGAACTTTAATGGTCCACAACTGGAGAATGAAAAACAATGTCTAAGGCATGAACAGAGTTGGGGACAGGATGAAAAACTTCACAAAAATCCAGGACGCATTAAAGATGATAATGTTCAGAGAGGAAACTAGAAAAAGAACAATTACCTTGTAGACAGAGACAGTGTGAATACATAACCTCTTCTCTTAAAATTTCTAAAGACCTAACTTTTTTTTCAGGTGAATATTGGATTTGAATCAACATTATCAAAATGTCCCAATACACTTGAAGTGCAAAATATAGTACAAAGTGTTGTCAAATTGGTAAGTGCCCCAGGCACTTGGATGAAGTAAAAGTAAATCATTTCTGGTTTCTGGTCTCTAAATTCAGATACTGAGGAATTGCCAAAGAAAAAGTCCCAAGTAATGCAAATTTTTAATTAAAAAATTAAACACATAGAAACAACCATTGGTCAACTGTAGCAACAATATATTAAATCAGACCTGCCAAAAATATGAGAAGTGTTTTTAATAATTAAAAAATAAAATAATGCATTGAAAATATGAAGAATGACAAAAAGCTATCAATATTGGCCAGAAATATTGAAAAGAAGGTGGAAAAAATAAAGGATAGAGATTAGAAATTGCTGAAAAAAGTATAAACTGAAGGATATATTTGAGGTAAGTTATTCATAATAGATCACAGAGAGACTAAAAAATGTAAAATATAAAAGAAAGGTAAACAGAGAAAAACGAAAGGTAAAGAGATAAAGCATAATTGGAGTTCAGAGAAGACAATACAGAAAATTATAGAAAGACAAGATAATGGTTGGATTTTTCAGAATGGCTAAAAAACACCACCCTTAGATACAGTAAGCCCACTGGGTCAAAAGAGAATGAACAAAAAGAATCTCATATCTGTACCCTCTGCCTGGGACTGTAGTATATCAAAAATAACATCTTAAATCAAATTGAAAGAAAAGACAATTTGCCAACAAAAAAAAGAAATACTATGTCCATATTAGAATTCTACATATCAGCAGATCCATACAATAATGAAAAAATCAATGCATTGAAAGATAATAATCTAGACAAGAATGTGCTGCCACTTTTCAAGAATATGAAAGAAATAAAACTCTTTTAGACAAATCAAAACTGAAATCTTTGCCAAATTACTAAATTTACATCTGAAGGAAATTCTTCATGAAGGAAAGTGATTTACAAAATAATCTTGACGACCAAAAAGAATTGTTAACAAAGAACATTAATTTATGGCTTAATTTAATAAAATGATGACTGTATAGGCAATAACAAAGTTTTCTAATTTGTAAGTTCAAAAAAATCATGATAGAACTAAAATCTTAGACAATAAGTATACATAGGTTATAAGAATGGGTTATAAGAATAGATTATAACCAGATTTAAGGGAAACTGAGTTGAACATATAAGAACATATAACTTATATATAAGAACATAATCTTATATGTTCAACTGAGTTGAACATATAAGATTGTGTGGAATATACTTTATACGTTGAAGGAGGCACCATGCAAATCATAATCCAAGTACAAATATACTGTACTTGTATAAAAGAGTAAGAAATGGTATAATCTTAGACACTATGCATGCTAAAAATTTGTAGAATAACTGCAAGAAAAGAGAAACCATATTATTGACTAATTGGTGGAGAGAATTAAAGGGAATAAGAAAAATTTTTTTAAGTGAAAAGCACGCACGTGAGAGAGAAGTTCTACAAAAAGCACAAAATAAATCAGCAAAAATAAATTCAAACATATCAGCAATCACAATGTAAATGCAGAGAATTCTAATTGATTAGTATTTTTATAAGCTGTAAATATTATCCAGCTGTATAATATTTCAAACATATCCACTTAAAACTTCAGAACACAAAGGGTAAGATGACAGGGTAGGAGGATCCTAAGCTGACCTCATTCCATAGATACAACTAGAAAACACCCACATCAATGTAAATAACCCTGAAAATGACCTGAAGACTGGCAGAACAGACTCTCTACAGCTAAATGTAGAGAAGAGACCACATTGGAAGAAGGTAGAAAGGGTGGAAACATAGTCCAGAGCTAATCAGATCTCCAGGACTATCCATGGAAGTGAGGGAAACCACAGGCATGAAGAACAGAAAGAAACGGACACCACACCAGGTATCCCAGGCACGAGGAACCTACAGAGAGAAGATAAATTCTCATAACATTTGGCTTTGAAAACCACAGGGGCATAATTTCATGAGTTTTTACAATCAGCAGGGCTTAACACCTGGAACTTTAAAAATCAGTAGCCTCAACTTTGAGAGAACCAGGAGGATGACAGGAAACTGAATCCCCACCCTCAGAGAAATAGCACAACAAACAGCTCAGTGAAGATACAGCATGGAAGCAGCAGTTTGAAAAATGCCAGTCGTATATGGGAAGATTTATTTACTAATCTCAGAAAGTGCTGGAGGGGCAGGAATCTTTTGGGAGAGTTTTTCAGGAACAAAGAACTGGTGCTATTTCCCTCCCCCTCCCCTACTCCAAGCCTAGGCACACTGACACCTGTGGAACCAGCATGGGGCAAACATTCTCCACCTAAGTTGCTAAAAGTGAGCCCCACTTCTATATTCTACTGAAGATCCACCCCCTCCAACCATTCAAGGCAGGAGTTTCTTAAAGTGGCTTCAGGTCCTCTCCCACAGCAGACCCACATATACCTTGCTAACAGTGTGCCCTTACCTCTTATTATGTTGTGGACCTGCCCCCTCCAATATGCCCTTGGCCAGAGCCCATCCAAAGTGGAGCCAGAAGCATGGCAATGTGCAAGCAGCCCCAACAGGGAGACCACCACTCTCAACTGACTCCTGCCCAGGAGTGAGAGAAAGATAATTACATACACCAGTCTCACTGTGGCCCTTGCAGTGGTCTGAGGGCAGACATCTGGTCTGACTGCAGGCCCTAACTAACAATGAAAGCTTCTCATTGCACAACACAGGGAAAGTGCCCTACTGTTCAGTGCTGTTACATTTCTGGCAAACAGATGGTCTGAATCAATTCAAGCCCAAGGCATCCCCAGACTGGACCAGTAAAAACACAGGGACCAAATCCAGGCTACAATAGGCAAAGAGAACCATTGCAGATGATTAGACTGAAGGCAAAAGTGGCTCAGCCACTTTCTGATGAACATGGGACATTGCAGCATGGCACTACAAGGACCTCTTCTTCATAAGGTCACTACTTTCAAAAGCAGGATACATAGCTGAATTTCCTAACACACAGAAACAGACACAGAGAGTTAGACTAAATGAGAAAACAGAGGAATATGTCCCAGGTGAAATTACAGGACAAAATCACCAGAGAGCTAAATGAAACAGAGGTAAGTAATATGACTGATAGAGAATTTGAAGTAATGATCATAAAGATACTCATTGGACTTGAAAGAGTGGAGAACCTCAGTGAGACCACTGACAAAAGGACAGAAGACATAAATAAGAAATAATCAGAGGTGAAGAACTCAATAAGTTAAACTAAAAATACACTAAATAGAATAAATAATAGACTAGAGGAAGCAAAAGAATGGATCAAAGACCTGGAGGATGGAGTAATGGAACAGAATCAAGCTGAACAGGAGAGAGGAAAAAAAATAAAAATAGACTTAGGGAATTCGGTTACACCATGAAGCATAATAACATTCACATTATAGGGATTCCAGAAGATAAGAGAGAGAAAAGGGGGCAGAGAGTTTACTTGAAGAAATAACAACTGAAGACTTACCAAATCTGGGCAAGGAAACAGACATCCAGATCCAAGAGGCACAGAGAGACCCCAACAAAATCAAGACAAAGAGGTAAATACCAAGACAAATGGTAACTAAAATGGCAAAAAGTAGTAACAGAGAACTTTAAAAGCAGAAAGAGAAAAGGTAACAGTTACATATAAGGAAACCACAATAAAACTATGAGCAGATTTTTCAGAAGAAACTTTGCAGGCCAGAAGGTATGGCATAATATATTCAAAATGGTAAAGAAAAAATCCTGCAGCCAAGAATACCCTATCCATCAACATTACCATTCAGAAAAGAAGGAGAGACAAAGAGTTTCCCAGACAAACAAAAGTTAAAGGAATTCATGACCACTAAGCCATCCCTACAGAAAATATTAAATATGACTCTTAGAGTGGAAAGGAAAGAATATAAGTAGCAGAAAGAAAAAGTACAAAGCACAAAAGGTACAAAAATAAGTATATCTGTAAAAATCAGCCAAGAAATTCACAAAATAAAAGGATGTAAAGTATGACATAATAAACCTAAAACATGATGCAGGGAGGAGTAAAGAATGGGTCCAAACTGGGGCACCTGGGTAGCTCAGTCGGTTGAGCGTCCAACTTTGGCTCAAGTCATGATTTCATAATTCATGGGTTCGAACCCTGTGTTGGGCTCTGTACTGAAAGCTTGGAGCCTGGAGCCTTCTTCAGATTCTGTGTCTCCTCATCTTTCTGCCCCTTCCCTGCTCCCATTCTCTCTTTCTCTCTCTCTCTCTCTCTCACTCGCTCGCTTGCTCTCACTCTCTCAAAAATAAATAAAACATTAAAAATAATTTTTAAAAAAGGACGGTTTCAAACTTAAGTGACAATCAACTTAATATAGATTGCTATATGCATAATATACTGTATACAAATAAAATGGTAACCACAAATCAAAAATGAGTAATAGATACGCAAAAATTAAAACAGAAAGTAATCAAAGTGTATCACCAAAGTAAGCCAGCAAACTGTGAAAGAAGGAACAGAGTACAAAACAATAATAAAGTAAGTAACAAAATGATGACAAGTACATAACTATCAATAATTACTTTGAATGCAAATGGACTAAATGCTCCAATCAAAAGACACAGGGTGACAGAATGGATAAAATAGCAAGACCAATCTATCTGCTGCCTACAAGGGACTCATGTCAGACCTAAAGACACATGCAGCTTGAAAGGAAAGGGATGGAGAAGCATTTTTCATGCAAATGGAAGTGAAAAGAAAGTCAGGGTAGCAATACTTATATAAGCAAATAGACTTTAAAACAAAGACTGTAACAAGAGGCAAAGAAGGACACTAATAATAAGGGGGACAATCTGACAAGAACATATAAAATTCATAAATATTTATGCACTCAACATGGAGGCACCCAAATACACAAAGCAGCTAGTAACGAGCACAAAGGAAGTAACCAATGGGAATGCAATAATAACAGGGGATTTTAGCACCCCACTTACTTCAATGGATAAATCATCCAAACAGAAAATCAACAAGGAAACAGAAGCTTTGAATGACACATTGTAGCAGATGGATCTCACATAAGTTCGGAACATTTCATCCTAAACCAGCAGAATACACTTTCTTTTCAAGTGCACATGGAACATTCTTCAGAATAGATCACATATTAGGCCACAAAACAATTCTCAACAAATTCAAAAAGATTGAAGTCATCCCATGCATCTTTTCTGACCACAAAGCTATGAAACTAGAAATTTACTATAAGAAGAAATCTGGAAAAAACACAAATACATGGAGACTAAATAACATGTTACTAAACAATGAATGAATCAACCGAAAAAATTGAAGAGAAAATAAGGCCGCCTGGGTGGCTCAGTCGGATAGGTGTCAGACTTCAGCTCAGGTCATGATTTCACAGTTGGTGGGTTCGAGCCCTGTGTCAGGCTCTGTGCTGGCAGCTTGGAGCCTGGAGCCTGCTTCAGAGTCTGTGTCTCCCTCTCTCTCTTCCCCTCCCATGCTCAAAATCTGTCTCTGTCTCTCAATAATAAATAAACACTAAGAACAAAAATAATGAAAAATTAAAGATAAAATTAAAAAGTTAATGGAGACAAATGAAAATGAAAACACAACAGTCCAAAATCTTTGGGATGCAGCAAAAGCTGTTCTAAAAATAAGTTTTATAGCAATATAGACCTACCTCAAGAAGTAAGAAAAATATCAAATAAACAACCTAAACTTATAGTAAAGGAACTAGAAAAAAAGAACAAACAAAACCCTAAACTAGTACAAGGAAGAACATAATAAAGATTAGAATTGAAATAAATGAAATAGAAACTAGTAATAATAATAATAATAATAATAATAATAATAACAGATCAATAAAACCAGGAGCTGGTTCTTTGAAAAGAAAAAAAAGTCTTTAGTGAGACCCACCAAAGGGGAGAGAGAGAGAGAGAGAGAGAGAGAGAACTCAAATAAAGTTAGAAATGAAAGAGGAGAAATAATTAACACTACAGAATTACAAAGAATTATAACAGAATATTATGAAAAATTATATGCCAACAAATTGGACAACCTAGAAGAAATGGGTAAATTTCTAGAAACATATAACCTCCCCAAACTGAATCAGAAACAAATAAAAATTTTAAACAAACCAATTACCAACAATGAAACTGAATTGGTAATCAAAAAACTCCCAAGAAACAAAACTCCAAGATCAGATGACTTCACAGTTAAACTCTACCATTTAAAGAAGAGTTAATACCTATTCTCAAACTATTTTAAAAAAATAAAAGAGGAAGGGACAGTTCCAAATTCATTCTATAAGGCCAGCATTACTCTGATAAAGACACTACAAAAAAAAAAAAAAAAAAAAAAAAGGACAACTACAGGACAATATCTCTAACAAATATAGATGCAAAAATCTTCAACAAAATATTAACAGATTGAATCCAACAATACACTAAAAAAATCATTCACCACAATCAAATAGGATTTATTCTCGGAATACAACTGTGGTTCAATATTCACAAATCAATCAATGTGATAGATTACATATACAAGATAAAGAAAAACCATATGATCATTTCAATAGATGCAGAAAAAACATTTGATAAAATACAATATCCACTCATGATAAAAACCCTTAACAAAGTACGTTTAGAGGATACATACATCAACATAATAAAGGGAATATGTGAAAAACCTCCAACTAACATTATATCAATGTGAAAAATTGAGAGATTTCCCCCAAAGATCAGAAGCAAGACAAGAATGTCCATTCTCACCATTCTTATTCAACATAGTATTAGAAGTCTTAGCTAGAGCAATCAGACTAGAAAAGTAAATAAAAGACATCTAAATTGGTAAGGAATAAGTGAAACTTTCACTATTATCAGATGACATGATGCTATATATAGAAAACCCTAAAGACACCACCAAAAAACTACTAAAACTGATTAATGAATTCAGTAAAGTCACAGGATACAAAATCAATATACAGAAATCCATTGCATTTCTATATATAATAATTATGTAGCAGAAAGAGAAATTGAGAAGACAATCCCATTTATAATTACACCAAAAATAATATAATACCTAGAAATAACTTAACGAAAGAAGTTAAAGGCCTGTACTCTGAAAAACTATAAAATATTGATGACAGAAATTGAAGATGACACAAAGAAATAGAAAAGATATTCCACGCTCATAGATTGGAAGAACAAATATTGTTAAAATGCCCATAAGACCCAAAGAAATATAAAAACCTAATGAAATCCCTATCAAAATGCCAACAGTATTTTTTACAGAATTAGAACAAATAATTTAAAAGTTTTTAGGGAATGAGGCTCCTGGATGGCTTAGTCGGTTGAGCATCAACTTCAGCTCAGGTCAAGATCTTGCAGTTTGTGAGTTCTAGCCTCGTGTTGTCTCCATACTGCCAGCTAGGAGCCTGGAGCCTGCTTTGGATTCTATGTCTCCTTCTCTATCTACCCCTACTCTGCCTGTGCTCTGTTTCTCTCTCTCTCTCTCTCTCTCTCTCTCTCTCTCTCTCTCTCTAAAAGAAATAAACATTAAAAAAATAAATAACATAAAATAAAATAAAATAAAATAAAATAAAATAAAATAAAATAAAATAAAATAAAATTTGTATGGAACCACAAAAGACCATAAGTAGCCAAAGCAATCTTGTAAAAGAAGAACAAAACTGGAAGTATCACAATCCTAGATTTCATGATATACTACAAAGCTATAGTAATCAAAACAGCATGGTACTGGCACAAAAACAGACACATAGATCAATGGAACAGAATAGACACCCCAGAAATAAATGCACACTTACATAATCAACGAATCTTTGGCAAATGATGCAAGAACATGACGAAAAGTCTCTTCAGTAAATGGTGTTGGGAAAATTGAACATCTTCATGCAAAAGAATGAAACTAGATCACTTTATTACACCATAAACAAAAATAAACTCAAAATGGATTAACGATCTAAATGTAAGACATGAAATCATAAAAATTCTACAAGAGAACACATCAGTTGTGGTGATGTTTTTCTAGACATATCTCCAGGGGCAAGGGAAACAAAAGCAAAAATAAAGTATTGGGACTACATCAAAATAAAAAGCTTTCTCACACCTGGAAAGAAAGAACAGGAAAAAATGATGGTCAGGGATTTAATCAACACAGATATAAGTAAGATGTATGACCTAGAATTTAAAACCATAGCTATGAGAATACTAGCTGGGGTTGAAAAAAGCACAGATGACCACAGAGAATCCCTTTCTGGGGGAGACAAAAGAATTAAATCTAGTCAGGGTGAAAGTAAAAATGGTATAACTGAGGTGCAATCTCCAATGGATGCCATGATGGCAAGGATGGATGAAGCAGAGCAGTGAATCAGTGATATAGAAGATAAAATTATGGAAAATAATGAAGCAGAAAAAAAAGGGGAACAAAGGCAAAAGATTATGATACAAGACTTTAATAACTCAGTGACTTAATAAAAAAGAATAGCATTTGAATCATAGGAGTCCCAGAAGATGAAGAGAGAGAAAAAAAGGACAGACCGTTTATGTGAGCAAACTATAGATGAAAAATTTCCTAATCTGAGGAAAGAACAGACATCAAAATCCAAGAAGCACAGAGAACACCCATTACATTCAACAAAAAACGACCATCACCAAGAAATATCATAGTCAAACTCACAAAATATACAGAGAAGGAGAGAATCATGAAAGCAGCAAGAGAAAAAAGTCCTTAACAAGGACTTTTACAAGGGAAGAAGGAAACATACAAGGACTTTTACAAGGGAAGACAGATCAGATTTGCAGTAGATATGACCACAGAAACTTGGCAGGCCAGAAAGGAATGACAGGATATATTCAACATGATGAATAAGAAAAATATGCAGCCAAGAATTATTTATCCACCAAAGCTGTCATTCAAAATAGGAGAGATAAAGAGTTTCCCAGACAAATAAAATGTAACGAGTTCATGACTGCTAAACCAGCCCTGCGAGTAATTTTAAGGGGGACTCTTTGAATGGAGAAACAAAACAAAACAAAACAAAAAAGACCAAGAGCAACAAAGATTAGAAAGGACCAAAGAACATCACCAGAAACACCAACTCCATAGGCAACACAATGGCACTAAACTCATATCTTTCACTCTAAATGTAAATGGACTAAATGTTCTAATCAAAAGACATAGGGTATCAGAATGGATAAAAAAATAATACTCATCTATATGCTACCTACAAGAGACTCATTTTAGACTTAAAGACACCTGAAGATTCAAAGTAAGAGCATGGAGAACCATCTATCATGCTAATGAATGTCAAAAAAAGCCAGAGAAGCCATATTTATATCAGACAAACTATATTTTAAAACAAAGACTGTAATAAGAGATGAAGAAGGGCATTATATCATAATTAAGGAGTCTATCTACCAAGAAGATTCTTTTGAAGCTGTTCCAAAAAATAGAAATGGAAGGAAAACTTTCAAACTCATTCCATGAGGCCAGCATCACCTGGATTCCAAAACTGGACAAAGACCCCACCAAAAAGGAGAACTATAGACCAATTTCCCTGATGAACATGGTTTCAAAAATTCTCAACAAGATACTAGGAAACCCAATCCAACAACACATTAAAAGAATTATTCACCATGATCAAGAGGGATTTATTACTGGGCTGTAGGGGTGGTTCAATATCCACAAATCAATCAATGTGATACATCACATTAATAAAAGAAAGGATAAGAATCACATGATCCTTTCAATAGAAAAAGCATTTGACAAAATACAGCATCAAACCCTTAAGAATGTAGGGTAGAATGAACATATCTCAACATCATAAAGGCCATATATGAAAGATCCTCAGCTAATACCATCTTCAATGGGGAAAAACTGAGAGCTTTCCCCCTAAGGTCAGGAACACGATAAGGATGTCCACTCTCCCCACTGTTGTTCAACATAGTGTCGGAAGTCCTAGCCTCAGCAATCAGACAACAAAATGAAATAAAAGCAATCCAAATTGGCAAGGAAACAGTCAAACTTTCAGTCTTCACAGATAACATGATACTGTACATGGAAAACCTGAAAGACCCCACCAAAAAACTTCTAGAACTGATACATGAATTCAGCAAAGTCACAGGATACCAAAGCAACATACAGAAGTCAGTAACATTTTTATACACCAATAATGAAGCAGGAGAAAGAGAAATAAAAGAATTGATACCATTTACAATTGTACCAAATACCATAAAATACCTAGAAATAAACTTAACCAAAGAAGTGAAAGATTTGTTTGCTGAAAACTATAGAAAACTTATGGAAATAACTGAAGAGGTCACAAAGAAATGAAAAAACCTTCCATGCGCATGAATTGGAAGAACAACTGTTAAAATGTCTACACTACCCAAAACAATCCACACATTCAATGCAATCCCTATTAAATGACACCAGCATTCTTCACAGAGCTAGAACAAACAATTCTAAAATTTGTATGGAACCAGAAAAGATCCAGAATAGCCAAAATAATGTTGAAAAAGAAAAACCTGGAGACATTACAATTCTGGACATCAATCTATATTATAAAGCTGTAATCATAAGACAGTATGGTACTAGCACAAAAACACACACTTAGATCAGTGGAACAGAATACAGAACCCAGAAACATACCTACAAACATATGGCCAACTAATCTTCAACAAAGCAGGAAAGAATACCCAGTGGAAAAAAGACAGCCTCTTCAGCAAATGCTGTTGGGAAAACTGGACAGTGACATGCACAAGAATGACCCTGGACCACTTTCTTACACCACACACAAAAGTAAACTCAAATTGGGTGAAATACCTAAATGTGAGACAGGAAGCCATCAAAATCCTAGAGGAGAAAACAGGCAACAACCTCTTTGACTTCAGCTGCAGCAACTTCTTACCAGACTGTCTCTCAGTCACGGGAAACAAAAGCAAAAACAAACTATTGGGACCTCATCAAGATAAAAACCTTCTACACAATGAGGGAAACAAATCCACAAAATGAAAAGACAGCCAACGAAATGGGAGAAGATATTTTCAAATGACATGTCAGATAAATGGTTAGTGTCCAAAATCTATAAGGAACTTATCAAACTCAATACCCCCAAAACCCAAATAATCCAATGAATAATGGGCAAAAGACATGGACAGACAGTTTTGAAAAAAAGACATTCAGATGGCTAATAGACATGAAAAGATGCTCAAAATCACTCATCATCAGGGAATTACAAATTGAAACCACAATGAGATATCAACTTATACCTGTTAGAACTGCTAAAATTAACGATGGAGGAAAATAACAGATGCTGGTGAGGATGCAAAGAAAGGGGAATACTTTTGCACTGCTGGTTTGAATGCAAACTGGTAAAGCCACTCTGGAAAACAGCATGGAAATCCCCCCAAAAATAAAAATAGAGCTTCCCTACGACTCTGCAATTGCACTACTAGGTATTTATTCATAGAATAAAATAATGCTGATTATATGGGGCACATGCATTATTAACAATAGCCCAATTATTGAAAGAGCCCAAATGTCCATTGACAGATGAATAAAGATGTGGTATATGCACATACAATGAAATATTACTTGGTGACCTAAAAGAATGTTATCTTGCCATTTGCAACAACATGAATGGAATTAGAATGTATTATGCAAAACAAAATAAGTCAGAGAAAGATAAATATCATATTGACTTCATTCATATGGAATTTAAGAAGCCAAACAGATGATCATAGGGGAAAGGGAAGAAAAATGAAATAAAAACACAAATGGAGGCAAACCATAAGCTCTTAAATACAAAAAACAAACTCAGGGTTGCTGGCAGGGTATTAGGTGGGGGGATGGGCTAAATGGGTGATGGGCATTAAGGAGGGCAGACATTGGGATGAGCACTGGGTGTTATATGTAAGTGATGAATCATTAAATTCTACCCCTGAAACCATTATTACACTATATGTTAACTCGCTTGGATTTATAAGAAATTAGGCACTAGTCCTCTGATATTTATGATTTATGGGGCTGTGTGTTTCATAGTATCTCTCTTTTTAATTCATTATTCCTGGATTGCATATAACTTATCTCAGTATGAGTATTTTTACCTAAATTATTTTTTCTTAGGTTGACTTGAGGGACCCAAATAACTTGTTTTCAACTCTAATCTTAGGGTATATGTATGCTACCTCTAAGAAAAGTTTACTGTAGGCAGTCTTTCCTTTGAAAATGATTTTTGGCTGCTTTTACTAGAGGCTGTCATTTGACCTGGAAGTGAAAGTCCTAGCTAGAGAGTTTCTCTTTACTTAAAACTATTTTGTCACAAATTGGAGTATAAACTGCTTGGCCAGAAAAATAAATAAATAAAAAATAAAAAATAAAAAATAAAAAATAAAAAATAAAAAATAAAAAATAAAAAATAAAAAAAGCCACAACTTCTACTTTGCTCCTGGCATAAACTCAAAAGGACAATTTGTACCATTTGTAAGCTAATCAAAACAGATCATCCACAGTAAAGCTGGGAGAACTTTTGGTTCCAATTCAATCTGTTTGAGTTGGTTTTGGATGGTAGTGTTTATGGAGATAATTGCCCCATTGCCAAATTGATGTTTATTTTCTCTCCACCTCCAACCCCCAGGAGAAAAGACTGCCATAGAACAAATTAAGAGTGATTAAGCAGGAAAAGTAGGTAATTACCAATAAGTTCAATAAACTCACATAAGGTTTGGAGCCAAAAGGGCATTTTTTAGGCTCCTGGGTTTATCATTTGCTAGTTGTTTGACCTAAGAGAAAATACTTAATCTCTGCATACAAATTTCCTCATTTGTAATATTAGGGTTTCCTGACAGATTGTTATGCACATTAGAGATAATATATGAAGTGCCAAGAGTTTTTCCTGGGATAGGGGTGTTTTTTCATAAATGGTAACTGCTTATTACTATTGAGCTAAATATAATAAGGTCTGGATGTTTCAGCTGGGGCATAGGCTAGAAATACAGTTTGAAGTTGTTTTTGAGAACAGATTGATAATTCTCAGACTCACTTATTCCTCTTCTATGAGATCTCCTGGTGGCTAAGGATACACAAATGTTTTCCTTTTTTAAATGTTTGATTCAGAAACAAATCTATATCAAATATTTAATAGGAATATATATCTAAAACATAAAAACAAGATACATTTTATAAGTTATACCACTAAAATTTAAAAAATAAATCACAGATTTGGGGTGCCTGGGTGGCTCAGTCAGTTGAGTGTCTGACTTCAGCTCAGGTAATGATCTCACGGTCTGTGAGTTCTGGCCCCGCATTGGGCTCTGTAGTGACAGCTTGGAGCCTAGAGCCTGCTTCGGATTCTGTGTCTCCCTCTCTCTGCCCCTCCCTGGTTCATGCTGTCTCTCTCTACCTCCCAAAAATAAATAAATGTTTAAAAAATTAAAAAAAAATAAGTCACAGATTGTAGAAGAATTTAAAGTGCTTTCATTTTTCTTTTTAAAATTATGATTTAATAATTTATGCTCCCCAGGCATATGGTCCTGGGAAATTTCTAGCCCTGGGCTAGGACATCACAGATCTTCATAAAGTTTACTAAATGATTTTTACACAGGAAAATAATTTCAAATATGCTGATTTCTGACACCCAGAACTTCTCTATTCCCTTTATAAATAGCAGGTTATTATATTTTTAAGTACATAAAATGTTTAACATCACACTAAGTAAATTCTTATTGAAAACACAAATTATTTATCAGAAAGATATATTTAAAATTAAATAGGAAGCATTTGTTAGTTTGTTGATTTTATGGGTTATCCATGACCTGCTTCTTCCATGGGTCCTATTTTTGGGAAAAAATAATTCTATTTATATATAGCATATATTTTTTGAATCATCTTCAGAGTAACATTGTTACCTAATTTGTAAATTTTATTATCTGAAATACATTAACATATTAATGTGATATACTAAGGGTTCCTTATTTTCAGAAGTACATAAAGTTCAGATTCCACACTTGGTCACCCTTGTTCAGGTGGTCTGCTGATAAATGTTTAACAACTTGTTCTCAGGAAAATTATCTGCAATTTGTTGCATTGGTGGGATTTGTAGCATAAAAACACCTAATAGACTAATTTAAACCTGCAAAAGTTAAGTCATTGAACGCAGAATTCGGAAGAAATGTTTACAATGGGCTCTCCTAGCTGGAAAGAGCTCACTCCAGTATCCCTCTACATATTTTCCATGTTCTGAAGACATTATTTAAAATAATAAAATTGAATTTAATTCAGATTGAGTGTCTATATGAACCAGTTCCTATTTAGATATTGGGAACATCCCTTTAACTATATATTATATACAGTACGCTTATTTGTTTATTGTCAGTTTTTACCCTAAAATAGGCTTATGAAGGTAAGAAATTTTTCTTTTTAGTTAATTATTGATTTCTCTGAGCCTAGAATGATGGCTGACAAACAGCAGGCAATAAATAAAGATTTGTTGAATCAAATGAAGGAGACTCAATCTCTGTCTTCAATGAGATTACATTCTATCAGAAAAGGAAACAAAAAAAGAATAAAACCAAATAAGAGCATATTATAATAAGTTTTAATATTTTTCTAAAGTTGAAAATTAACTTCTAATAAATTCTATAATACTATAGTTAATAATAATTTATAGGGGCGCCTGGGTGGCTCAGTCAGTTAAGCATCTTACTTCGGCTCAGGTCATGATCTCGTGGTCAGTGAGTTCAAGTCCCCCATGCAGCTCTGTGCTGACACCTCAGAGCCTGGAGCCTGCTTCAGATTCTTTGTCCCCTTCTCTCTCTGCCTTCCCCCTCTTGCACTCTCTAAGATAAATAAACATTAACAAAAATAATAATAATTTATATCTCTCCTAAAAATTATATTTTATTGAAGTGCTGTATGTTGATTGTGCAAAAAATAGCAGCAATAATGCCAGGAATAACAGTAACTTACAGGGTACTCATTCCATGATAGGCATATGCTCAGTGAATTACATGTCTTATTGAATTTAATTCTCATAATATTCTTTCAGATATGCACCAATTTTACCTTCTTACTTTATGAGAAAACCTCAGTTCCAAATAGTTCAGTAAGTTGCTCAAGTCAACATCCACTAAGTGTCAGGTTCCATTTTAAACCTAAGACTTTTTGATTCTAGATGCTATGTTCTTACCTTCTATTCAGGTTAATGCAACTTTCCCTCTTTGTTGTTTCAAAATGGTCTTGGAGCATTCATATTTTAATTTTTATGTTTTGCAATCTGCAGCTGCAGACCAGCAGTTAGGATTATTTTTTTAAAATAAAAGATGCTCTACCATTGGCAATAGGGTCTCTACAAAATGTTTCAAATTGGCCACAGGATTTGAATGAGTTCATTATAGGTTACAAAAGGAGAGAGTCATAAATAATCTTCTTAAGGGTCTTGGGAATCCACTGGCAAGCTGTGAATGGATATTAATGATCCATTTCCCTTTAGATAGGTATTTTAGGGCCTTTGGTGGAAAACAGGGTAATTATGCATTTTGTATACTAACTACTATTTATTCTCTTATCTAGTAGCTATACAATTTTTATATGATAATTTATCCACTGTCTTCACCTGATTTTTGTAATTGTCCTGATCCTGTCACTTACTGGTATATGACTCTTGGCATGTAAATGAAGACATTAATAATACAACCTTAGAGTTGAGAGGAGTCAATAAGATGACCCAAGTAAAGTATTTAAAAAAATTTTTTAATGTTTATTTTTGAGAGAGAGAGAGAGAGACAGACAGAGAGTACAACTGGGGGAAGGGCAGAGAGAGAGGGAGAATCCCAAGCAGGCTCCGAGCTTTTAGCACAGAGCCCCATGTGGGGCTTGAACTCACAAAACGGGAGATCATGACCTAAGCCTGAATGCTTAACAGACAGAGCTGCCCAGGTGCCCCTAAAGTATTTTAAATAGTACCTGGTAAATGGTATGCAATTGCTGCGTATTAGCTCTTATTATTGTTATTTTGAATTATACTGGAGAGATCTAAGCTAAGGGAGAATGACTTTCATTTCACAAATTAGGTGACAGATTGCTGACCACTATTCTCTGCTCTGAAGTATAGTGTTATTTTATAGGACCTAGGGATGGGTGATGAGTGCAGTGCTGGTTGGGGCACAGTAAAGATCTTTACTCTTGTTATATATTCTATCAAATATTCCAGTTAATTGGCAGTTCAGAAATTTTTTTTTCAAATATATTCCCACTTTGCTTTAGGTGTTCAATTATCATTATTTAACTTTCTTCGTATTTTCCATTGCAAAGTTGCTTTATTTCCTATTAGAACATATTTATTTATTCACATTTTTTAATGTTTATTTTTGAGAGAGAGAGAGAGCACAAGTGGGGGAAAGGCAGAGAGAGGGGGAGACATAGAGTCCAAAGCAGGCTCCAGGCTCTGAGCTGTCAGCACAGAGCCTCAGGCAGGGCTCAAACTCACAACTATGAAATTGTGACCTGAGCTGAAGTCAGATGCTTAACTGACTGAGCTACCCAGGCACATAAGTTTTTAGAATAGGAACTATATTTTATTCAATGCTATGTCTTCTAAAATTCCATTTTATAGATTCTTCAATAGTTGTTGAATCAGAAATTCAGAGAAAGCAAAGGAGAAGTGATAAGCCTACGAAGTGTGTGTTTTTTCTAATGGAATCTGATTTTTAATTATCACCTTTTCTTATTTTACTTCATATCCGTCTGTGTCCTAGGTGAAATTCCATTTGAAATGCATTCACATATTTATTTCACAAACTATACCAATGAAGGTGCTCAGCCTGTTTATGTTACAAATTAACCAAGATTTGGATAACTGAATTATTAAAGTTCGAACTTAGGTTTTGCCTCTAAAGACACAAAAAGGCACTGATAGCCATTGATTTCTCAGTTCATTTTTGCTTTTTCGTGCAACAAATATTTACTTGAGCACTTCCTCAATACCTTTATCAAAATGTCAGTGATACAGCAGCAGTAAACAAACCAGAAAAAAGAGAAAAAAATTCCTGCCTTCATGGAGCTTTTATAGTATTGGGGAGAGACAGACAGACAATGAATAAATTATAAGTTAATATAAAAATAAATTCTATGGGGAAAGATAAAACAAATTAAAGTGTGTAGAATATTTGAAGGGTAGAATTTACCATTTTATGTAGGGTAGGGGAGCTCACAGGGCAACATTTTGAACAAAGGTCTGAAGGAAGTGAGCACACAAGTCGTGCAGACATATAACCATCAACATATGCCAGACAGAGGGAATAATAAATACCAAGAGCCTAAGTTATTAGTGTGCTTGGTGTTATTAAAGAAAACTTGTACCCTACAAAGTTAAGTAGGCAAAGAATATTTTATTTAAGACTATTGTAAAGGGGAAGAGAGATTGAACTCCACATAGGACTGGAGATTTTTAAGAGCTGAGTTGTTGAGATCATATCCAATCGGTGTCCATTAATTGGCTTTATCCAAAGGAAAGCAAGCTTTTTCATATCTTCATGGACAGGAAGTGGTGTTCCAATGTAGAACATGGAAGTTAGTCTCTTATCCTCCCTGGGAGAGGGAGACTGGGAGATGGGGCACTATCTTTCTTGATGGTTGATTTTCAAAGAGATGGCTTTGAAGATAAGAATAGACATTTTTCCAAAGAAGACATCCAGAGGGCTAACAGACACATGAAAAGATGCTCAACATCACTCATCATCAGTGAAATACAAATCAAAACTACAATGAGATATCACCTCACACCTGTCAGAATGGCTAAACTAACCACTCAGGAAACAACAAATTTTGGCGAGGATGGGGAGAAAGGGGAACCCTCTTACACTGTTGGTAGGAATGAAAACTGCAGCCACTCTGGAAAACAGTATGGAGGTTCCTCAAAAAGTTAAAAATATAACTACCCTACCATCCAGCAATTGTACTACTAGGTATTTACCCAAAGGATACAAAAATACTGATTGAAGGGACACATGCACCCTGATGTTTACAGCCAAATTATGGAGAGATCCTAAATGTCCATTGACTGATGAATGGATAAAGAAGATGTGGAATCTATATCTATCTATCTATATCGATATTGATATCAATATCAATATTGATACAGATATATAATGGAATATTACTCAGCCATCAAAAAGAATGAAATTTTGCCATTTGCAATGATGTGGATGGAACTCAAGAGTATTACACTAAATGAAACAAGTCAGTCAGAGAAAGACAAATACCATATGATTTCACTCGTATGTGGAATATGAGAAACAAAATAGATGAACATAGGGGAAGAGAAAAAAGAGAGACAGTCAAACCATAAGAGACACTTAACTATAGAGAACAAACTGATGGTTGCTGGAGAAGAGGTGGGTGGGGGGATAGGCTAAATCGGCAATGGGTATTAAGGAGGGAAATTGTAGTGATGAGCCCTGGGTGTTATAGGTAAGTGATGAATCACTACATTCTACTCCTAAAACCAATATTACACTACATGTTAAGTAACAATAATTTAAATTAAAACCTGAAACAAAAATAAATACATAAATTCATTAATTAATAAAATTTTCTAATAGCTACACTTTAGAAAGAAAAAAAAAGGGAATAGCCAAAGAAGTCAGTGTGTCTAGATGGTGTGGGTGTGTGTGGGGGGGGGCAGGGGCTGATGCATAAAAATGAAGTTAGGAAGGGGGGCTATGGAGACAGGTTAGATAGGGATATGTTGGTATTTCCAGACCTCAGCCTTTTCTCTGAGAGCCCTGGAAGCCATTTGAGGGTTTTGAGCACAAGAATACCACAATCTACTTTCTATTTCTAAAGGACCATGGTGGCTGCTAAAGAGAACAAAGTCCATATAGGAGGGGATCTATAGCCTCCTGGACACCAGTTAGAAGGCTATCACCATAATCCCAGTGGGAGAGCATGTAGTTTGGGACAAAGTGGTGGTGGCAAGTGTGTGACAAGTAGCTGAATTTTAATGTGCTCAGCAGTGAAAGCCACAAGATTTTTCATGGATTTTTAATGGGGGAGAAACAGAGAAGTCAGGCTAACTCCAAGGATTTTAGTATGAGAAAATGGAAGGCTGGAGGCTATAAGAGAAATGGGAAGTTTGGTTTTGGACTGTGTTCAGTTTGAGATGCTTCAAAGGGAATGTCTCTGATGACAATTGAAAATGTTTCTATCTTTTTTCTAAAAATTCGTATTTTAAGAAGTCCTGAAACCTTAATTCTCAGATTCCATTCTCTTATTAAAAGGCAATTATTTATTATTGAATTGGGAATTTTTTCAGATTTCATTAATAGAAGAGCCAAACCTCAGAAGAAAGCTTGAAAAAATAGCTACTACAAATGAAGTTAAAGAAAATATCAATGTTCTGAACGCCAGAGGTCAGCAGTATCACAGAAATAGAAGATGAATCCAGGAAGCAGTCACAGTAAGACATTTCACTGGGGCACTTTTATTTCTAACTCAATGATGCTAGCAGTAGATGTCTTCAGAAATGAAAATAAACAATGCATAACCTTTTCATCAAAGGTATTTTATATAAAGAAAACAGAATATTTCAGTTTATAAGGATCCAGAAAACTGTAATGTAGCTTGGGGGCTTCTATAGTATTTGAAAATATAAGCATGAAAACAGAGGGAGAAGGGGACACTGGGACATATTTTTTTCTGGATGCCCTTGCTGAAATCATGCTGGCAGTGATGAATTGCATTAGGGTAGAGAAGAGAGCAGCTCAGGTATCCCCAGTTCAAATTTGGTATTCCTCTCAAGGGCCAGGCTGCAGCTTTGGTATATGTTCCTCCTAAGAAAGGTGACATTGCGGCTAGGCCCTACTTAAATCAGTGGTAGCTGTTGAGGCCAGTAGGTCATGCGTGCTTGAGTCAGGGGTGGTAATCTTCCTTCCATCAGGGACTAGAGGAGGATGCAAGAAATAAAACAAGAAAAGAAATAGTGCATAAAGGAAGACAGTGCAGAGTTAAAGCCAAAGTAATAAAACTTTAGAGTCTTCCAAAAAGGATGAAGGAAAAAAAGAGAAACATTTATTTTCATATGAGCAAAAAGGACACACAGACTTGTGTAAAATAGGTAGTATATTCCTTTTTGTTAGAAAAGAGAGTAGATAAGTAAATTGTTAGGAGCTAAAATACTAGATTTAAATTTGGGGGAAGGGTGATTATCTATTGGAGAAATTCATTTATTTTGATAAACTATTAAAAGGGGTATGTGTGTAAGAGATATAGACGCAGAGAAAGAGACCAAACAGCTGTTTCTCCACAGACTGCTTTACCCTCTGTTAAACTGCTATGTAGAGACAGAAATATATTCACTCAGGATATGTCTCTTTGCAATGGGATTTAAAAATATGATATGCTCATAGAAAGACCTTATTCTATGCCAAAATAGCTGCCTTGCTTTCTCTGTGGAATAGAGAAGGATATAAATGTTTATATAATTTTATAGGGGTACAGGACAAATGCATTATAATTTATTGCCCTGAAACCATGAAGGGCAATGGGGTAAATGGACTAAAAAAGTGTTAAGACCAATTAGGCACACATGCTTACAAAGTGCCACAAATATAATCATTATTTGCACCCCTTGAAATTCCCCTTTTATCCCCACTTCATTCATCTGTAAGATCAATTATATATCTTTGCTCCTTTCAACCATAGTCTCTTATCTCTTCCAGACAAAGGACTTTGGGTATTGATGAATTTTGTCCCAGTTTTTCTTTCCTGGATCATTAAAGCCAGCCTTCCTCCTTTCCTCCCATCTTTCTTTAATTTCTGTTTCCTTCCCTCTCTCCCACCTTCCTTTATTACTTCCCTTATTTTCTCCCTTCTTGGCTCCCCCCTTCCTTTTTTTTTCCCTCCTTCTCTCCCTCCCTTCTTCCTGTCTTCTTGTCTTCAATGAGTATGTATTAAGCTCACTACATGGCAGACACTATACTTAAAGGTAAGATTAGAGAGAAGAGGACACGAAGTCCCTGCGCTCAAGACACTCCAGTTCAGTTAGACAGATAGGAGAACAAATAAAGTGCTGTTCAGTAAATGCTGTATTGAAAGAATTCACGTTTTCTCTATTTTAAAGCTCATAACTCAGGCAAGTAGAATGTCTATTATTATTTTCATTTTACATGTATGATAAAAGGATTAGAGATGTCAAATGATACACATAAAAATTCCTCATTATCAAACAAGTAGTGAATAGACTGCATGCAGTTGCTGTTTTCAAAGTTACCATGCTATCACTTCCTTCTCACCCTTCATTATATCCCTTTTCCTGGTTGTATAGGACACTCTCATTACTTCTTTTCTTTGTGACTCTGGCTTCATTTCTAGTTCCCCGTGTCACGTTCATTGCTAGACTTTTTTCTCAACCACACCTGGAGCTGATGTGCGTAAGTATTTTGTTTGTTTGTTTGGTTTTTTCAGTGAAGAATTGAGTGGCTGTCCTTTCCCTGATGATTTTCCAACTATTCAACACAACAGACAATGCTTTCAATGGTACAGATTAGTTTATTAGTTTGCATTTGTTTGGCAGTTAGAGATCCTAGCTCTTGAAGGATGAGATATGGTTTATATTAATTATGTCATTAACAAAGTTAGTTTTTTTTTTTTTTTTTTAACGTTTTACTTATTTTTGAGACAGGGAGAGACAGAGCATGAACAGAGGAGGGTCAGAGAGAGGGAGACACAGAATCTGAAACAGGCTCCAGGCTCTGAGCTGTCAGCACAGAGCCCAACGCGGGGCTCAAACTCACGGACCGCGAGATCATGACCTGAGCCGAAGTCGGCTGCTTAACCCACTGAGTCACCCAGGCACCCCAATAAAGTTAGTTTTTTAGAGCAGTTTCTCCAGAGTCCAGCTCCAGCAGGTACAGGGGTTCCCGAAGGATGAACGGCATCAGCAAAAAAGTGAAAATAAAATAAAACAAAAATTAAATGGACACAGACAACAGCAGTGTGTTAGACTGGCCACTTTACTGTAGCAAGCGTGGCATTATATTTGTTAGCAAGTTCCTCGTAGCATGTGTTATCTATGTTTCTCTGCATTACCTAATTCTAAAAATGTTCCTTTGTGTGATCACCCATAAAGGAACAACATAGTTATTTTCTTGTAACATTCCCTCCTACCCTTTCAAGGTCATCTAGCGCTCAACACCTCAAGTGGGATGTTTTACAAGGACATGACTTCTAAATTGTTCCTTTGTCCCATTTGCGGTACAAGGGACAAAAGTATTCGCTTTGGTCTGGGGTGCCGGGAGGGAGCCAAGAGGGCCCTGGGAACCCACGCCTTATGTGCTCCCAGAGAGACAATGTATACCTAGGAACTAATGAACCATTCTGTACCTTAACCCACCAGGTCCAGTTATCATCTGGAATGCCTCCTGGGGGCCAAGTGGGCCTAGGGGTTGGAGTAACTTGTATCCATAGATACCTTCCTTTGTTGCCGGAGTGGGCATTTCAAACCCATTTGTCCCCCTCCTTGGCTGGGAAATATATGGGCCTATCCTTCCTTTAGGTAGAGGAGTCTTCATAGGGGGTGGCAAGGGCTGGATGTAGGTCTGCATAATTTCCCTGCGGACTCTTATTTCTTTCCCCGATGGTTCCATTCCCGGGGAGTCCGTCATGGGCAATTCCCCAACTGAAAATTCCTCAGGTACTTTCATTGGAAGGGGGGCTGCCCAACCAACGCTAAGGCCAAATTACATAAAAGAAGGAGTACAAGAAGCTTCACTTTCGGTGGGCTGCCATTCAGTCCCGATCCGTCCACCGCCCGGGCCCTGCCATCAGGCTCGTTGGATAGCTCGGCCCCCAGCAAGTTTCAGTCTCACAGAAAAATTGAAATGAAAGCATAGAGTTCCCATATATGCTCTACTTCTGAGAGCCTCTTTTGCTATCAACATCCCACACTACAGTGTTATAGTAGATGTTATATAGATGTTATATACAGTGTTATAATAGATGAACCTATACTGAAACATCATTATCACCCAAAGTCCATGGTTTACATTAGAGTTCCCTCTCGGTGCTGTATATTATATGGGTTTTGACAAGTATATAAGGACATGTATGTTTACTGCTGTATCATACAGAATAGCTTCACTGACCTAAAAATCCTCAGTGCTCTGCCTATGCATCCCTCCCTCTCCTTAAACTCTTGATCTTTTGTTTTCCTGATTTTGTTATTGTCCCCATATTTTTGCCTTTTCCAGAATGTCACATCGTTGAAATCATACAGTGTGTGGCCTTTTCAAATTGGTTTCTTTCATTTAGTACTATGCATTTAAGGTTCCTCTGTGTCTTTTCATGGATTGATAATTCATTTCTTTTCAGTCCTGAATAATATTCCATTGTCTGGGTGTACCACCATTTCTTTTTCCATTCACCAAAGGAAGGAATTTTGGTGGTTTAGTTGCTTCAATTTTGGCAATTTCTTCCCTTTTTTTTAGCATCAATTATTCTTCTTTTAAAACCTTTGTTAGTGGTTTCGCTGAGTTTGCAATATATGTTTACAACTGATCAAAATTCATTTCAAATGATACTGTACCACTTCATGAGTAGTATGAGTAACTTAAATATAAAATAATCCGAATTCTTCATTCCTGTCCCTTGTATCATTGCTGTCATACATAAACACACACACAGGCATCAGTACATTGAATACACTCTTGCCATTATTATTTTGAATAAATGTTGTCTGTTAGATCAATTAAAATAAGAAAAATAAAACTTTTTATTTTTTCCTTCACTTGTTCATTCTTTTATGCACTTCCATTTTTTATGTAGATCCAAGTTTCTGTCCTGTTTTATTTTCCTTCTCTCTGAAGAACTTTTAACATTTCTTTCAAGGTAGGTCTATTGGCAACACACTTCCTCATTTTTTCGTTTATCTGAGAAAGTCTTTATTTCTTCTTTACTTTTGATGGATAATCTCTCAGGATACAGAATTCTAGATTGGTGTTTTTCTTCTCTTAACACTTTAAATATTCCACTCCATTCTCTTCTTTGTATGGTTTCTGAGGAGAAGTCAGATTTTTTTTTTTTTTTTTTTTGCTTCTTCATAGGCAGAGTATTTTTTTTTCCTCTGACTTCTTTCAAGATGTTTTTATCTTTGATTTTCTCAAATTTGAATATGATATGCATAATTGTAGTTTTGCATTTTGTTTTTTGTTTGGCATTTACTCTGCTTGATATTCTCTGAACTTCCTTGATCTGTGGTCTGGTGCCTGACATTAATTTGGGGGAAATTCTCAGTCATTATTCCTTCAAATATTGCTTCTGTTCATTTTCCTCTTTCTTCATCGTTTGGTGTTTTTATTATCCATGTGTCACACATTTTTAGTTGTCCTACAGTTCTTGGATATTCTATTTTTTTCAGTGTTTTTCTTTTAGCTTTCAGTTTTAGAAGTTTTTATTGTCATATCATCAAGCATCAGATTCTTTTTTTTTTTTAAACTGAGGTATAACTGACATGACACCATATTAGTTTTAGGTATACAACAAAATCATTCAATATTTGTATTGCAAAATGATCATTACAATAAGTGCAGTTAACATGCATCATTATATATAGTTATAGTTTTTTCTCTTGATGAGAATTTTCATGATCCACTCTAGCTACTTTCAAATATGAAATACAGTATTATTAAGCATAAGTTACTATGCTGTCTGTTACATTCTCATGACTTACTTTATAAGTGGAAATTTATACCTTTGACTCCTTTTATTTATTTCACCCATCCTTTGTCTCCTGCCTCAGGTTGCCATGAATCTGTTCTCTTTATCCATGAGCTTGGTTGTGTGTGTGTGTGTGTGTGTGTGTGTGTGTGCACGCGCACACACACACACACACACACACACACACACTTTGTTTTGTTTTCAAGATTCCATATAAGTGAGATCATATTTATCTTTGTATCCTTTCCTGTGACACAGAGATTTTTTTCCCTAGTCATTTCCAATCGATTAGTAAGCCCATACAAAGTATTCTTTATTTCTGTTAAGATGTATTTGACTTCTAGCATTTCTTTTTAATTTTTTCTTAGAATTTCCATTTCTCTGCTTACATTATCTGTTTCTTGCACGTTGTCTACTTTCCCCATTAAAACCCTTAGTAGGGGCGCCTAGCTGGCTCACTGAGTTAAGTGTCTTGACTTCGGCTCAGGTCATGATTTTGCAGTTCGTGGGTTCCAGCCCCACATCGGGCTCTGTGTTGATAGCTCAGAACCTGGAGCCTGCTTCAGAGTCTGTATCTCCCTCTCTCTCTGCCTCTGCCCTGTGCGCGCGCTCTCTCTCTCTCTCTCAAAAATAAACAAACATTAAAAAATTAAAAAAAAACCTCTTAGTATATTAATCATAGTTTTAAAAATTCCTGGTCTGATCATTTCTGTCATATCTGACTCTGGTTCTGATGTTTGTTCAGTCTTTTCAAACTGTATTTTTTGCCTTTTGGTGTGCCTTGTAAATTTTGTTGAAAAGTGGACATGGGGCACTTGGGTGGCTCAGTTGGTTAAGCGTGTGACTTCAGCTCAGGTCAAGATCTCATGGTTTGTGAGTTTGAGCCCTGCATCTGGCTCTCTGGTGTCAGCACAGAACTTGCATCAGATTCTCTTCCCCCCCTCTCTGTGCCCCACCCCAAATAAATAAACATTAACAAAAAAGAAAAGTGGACATGATATACTATGTAAGAGAAACAGCAGAAAAAAGGCCTTTTGTAATGGTAAGGTGTGGGGGAAGAGGAAGCCTTCTATAGTCTTATGATTAGATGTTGGAGTTTTTGTGAGCCTGTGCCTCTGGACTGTGAATTTCATCAGTGCTTCTCAGTTTTCCTCCCTTAGGTGGGGCAGAATTTCTAGTGTGGCCTGAAGTTGGCTATTTCCCTCTCTCTAGGTTTTTTAGGCTGTGGTAAAAAAATGTTTCATCTGAGGAAAGGCTTTTTAAAGAACAGAATGCTCTATGGGGCACCTGGGTGGCTCAGGTGGTTAAGTGACAGACTTCAGCTCAGGTTATGATCTCACGGTTTGTGGGTTCCAGGCCCTTGTTGGGTTCTGTGCTGACAGCTTGTAGCCTGGCGACTACTTCAGATTCTGTGTGTCCCTGGCTCTCTGCCTTTTCCCCACTTGCACTCTGTCTCTCTCAAAAATAAATAAATGTTAAAAAAACAAAGAAAGAACAGAATTCTCTGGTGTATTCAAAATAGTTAACTTTTCCTCTCCTCCTGATGGAAACATTTTATCTAATGTTCACTGTGGGACCTAGTAGGGCTTCTGAAGTTAAAACTCCTACTGGAGTTTTTAACTCTCAGAGTTACCCAAACTAAGCCTCCAACAATAATTAATCAATCACAGTTCAGGTTTTCCTGCCCCCATCACTGGTTCCTGAGGAGGTTTCTGCCCTTGTGAGTTGTGATTCTTTGTTTCTGCCTATCTTTCCAATTTGGGGGGCAATGGTTTGCCTTGTGATTTCACTTCTAAGAAGGGTTGTTGATATTTTCAGTTTGTTCAGCTTTACTTATTGTTAAGATAGAATGGCAATTTCTAAACTCCTTACGTGCCGAACTGGAAACCTGAAGCCATTTTATATTAATGTTAACAATGATGGAATAGGGAAGCAGAATGTGAATGGTAGCAAGATAGGTAACAATAGGAGATATTTCATATGAGATTCGCATTCTTGGTTATAATGGTTCAGATTCCTATCAGAGGAGTAAACTACAGGATATTTCCTTTAACATGCTTACATAATTTAGTTGTCTCCTGAAAATATTTAATCTTTGTAAATTCTAATTTCAAGTAGTTTTATTTATTTTAATATTGTAAATTTTAATATTGAAATTTATTGTCAAATTGTTTTCCATACAACACCCAGTGCTCATCCCAACAGGTGTCCTCCTCAATACCAATCACCAACCCTTTCCTCCCTCCTACCCCCTATCAACCCTCAGTTTGTTCTCAG
This sequence comes from Panthera onca, assembly GCF_046562875.1. Classification (NCBI taxonomy): domain Eukaryota; kingdom Metazoa; phylum Chordata; class Mammalia; order Carnivora; family Felidae; genus Panthera; species Panthera onca. The sequence goes on along the minus strand of NC_138345.1, from coordinate 109,778,305 downwards.
TTTTTAACAGTCTTTTATGTTTCGGTTCCCTCTCTCTCTCTAACCTTTTTTTTCCCCCTATCCCTCCCCCATGGTCTTCTGTTAAGCTTCTCAGGATCCACATAGGAGTGAAAACTTATGGTATCTGTCTTTCTCTGTATGACTTATTTCACTTAGTATAACACTCTCCAGTTCCATCCACGTTGCTACAAAAGGCCATATTTCATTCTTTTTCATTGCCACATAGTATTCCATTGTGTATATAAACCACAACTTCTTTTTCCATTCATCAGTTGATGGACATTTAGGCTCTTTCCATAATGTGGCTATTGTTGAAAGTGCTGCTATAAACATTGGGGTACAAGTGCCCCTATGCATCAGCACTCCTGTATCCCTTGGGTAAATTCCTGGCAGTGCTATTGCTGGGTCATAGGGTAGTTCTATTTTTAATTATTTGAGGAACCTCCACACTGTTTTCCAGAACGGCTGCACCAGTTTGCATTTCCACCAACAGTGCAAGAGGGTTCCTGTTTCTCCACATCCTCGCCAGCATCTATAGTCTCCTGATTTGTTCATTTTAGCCACTCTGACTGGAGTGAGGTGGTATCTAAGTGTGGTTTTGATTTGTATTTCCCTGATGAGGAGCGACCTTGAGCATCTTTTCATGTGCCTGTTGGCCATCTGGATGTCTTCTTTAGAGAAGTCTATAAGACACTAGCAAATAGAATTCAACAGCATATAAAAAGAATTATTCACCATGATCAAGTGGGATTCATTCCTGGGATGCAGGGCTGGTTCAACATTCGCAAATCAATCAATGTGATACATCACATTAATAAAAGAAAAGATAAGAACCATATGATCCTGTCAATCGATGCAGAAAAAGTATTTGACAAAATTGAGCATCCTTTCTTAATAAAAACCTTTGAGAAAGTCAGGATAGAAGGAACATACTTAAACATCATAAAAGCCATTTATGAAAAGCCCACAGCTATATCACGCTCAATGGGGAAAACTCAGAGCTTTCCCCCTGATACCAGGAACACAACAGGGATGTCCACTCTCACTGCTATTGTTCAACATAGTGTTGGAAGTTCTAGCATCAGCAATCAGACGCCAAAAGGAAATCAAAGGCATCAAAATTGGCAAAGATGAAGTCAAGCTTTCCCTTTTTGCAGATGACATGATGTTATACATGGAAAACCTGATAGACTCCACCCAAAGTCTGATGGAACTGATCCATGAATTTAGCAAAGTCGCAGGATACAAAATCAATGTACAGAAGTCAGTTGCATTCTTATACACTAACAATGAAGCAACAGAAAGACAAATAAAGAAACTGATCCCATTCACAATTGCACCAAGAAGCATAAAATAACTAGGAATAAACCCGACCAAAGATGTAAAAGATCTGTATGTTGAAAACTATAGAAAGCTTATGAAGGAAATTGAAGAAGATACAAAGAAATGGAAGTTTATTCTTCTGATTGGAAGAATAAATATTGTCAAAATGTCACTACTACCCAAAGCTATCTACATATTCAATGCAATCCCAATCAAAATTGCACCAGCATTCTTCTTGAAGCTAGAAGAAGCAATCCTAAAATTTGTATGGAACCACAAAAGACACCAAATAGCCAAAGTAATTTTGAAGAACACCAAAGCAGGAGGCCTCATAATCCCAGACTTTAGCCTCTACTACAAAACTGTAATCATCAAGACAGCATGGTATTGGCACAAAAACAGACACATAGACCAATGGAATAGAATAGAAACCCCAGAATTAGACACATAAAAGTATGGCCAACTCATCTTTGACAAAGCAGGAAAGAATATCCAATGGAAAAAAGACAGTCTCTTTAACAAATGGTGCTGGGAGAGCTGGACAGCAACATGCAGAAGAATGAAACTAGACCACTTTCTCACACCATTCACAAAAACAAACTCAAAATGGATAAAGGACCTGAATGTGAGACAGGAAACCATCAAAACCCTAGAGAAGAAAGTAGGAAAACACCTCTCTGACCTCAACCACAGCAATTTCTTACTTGACACATCCCCAAAGGCAAGGGAATTAAAAGCAAAAATGAACTATTGGGACCTCATGAAGATAAAAAGCTTCTGCACTGCAAAGGAAACAATCAACAAAACTAAAAGGCAACCAACGGAATGGGAAAAGATACTTGCAAATGACATATCAGACAAAGGGCTAGTATCCAAAATCTAGAAAGAACTCATTAAACTCCACATCCGAAAAACAAATCATCCGGTGAAGAAATGGGCAGAAACGTGAATAGACACTTCTCTAATCAAGTGATTTTAAATATTCCTCTTTTACTTTAGATGTATTCAGAAGTATTAAAAGTGTATTCTGAAAGTGAAACAAAGGTCTAGACAATTATTACATTGAAAACTTTGTGTCAAATAATTTTAGGAAACTCCACAAATTATGACTTTCTCTAATAGTAGAAAATTTTAGTGTAGTCCATTAAAGACTCTACAAAATTTTAAAGAAACTTGTTTACTTTGATTTACCCAGAGTGAAATGAAAATGATTTAAAAACCAAGTCCCCTATTTTCCTGAATAACATATGTTAATGTCTTATGGAAATATATTCCTTGAACATCCTTTGAGACCCTTTGGGTAGTTTTCTCATTGGTCTAGTCATTCAATAAATATTTATTGAGCTCCCTGGCTTGTTGAAAGAGGAAAGGGGTGATAGATTTAGGTTAGCACTCTCTTCTGGAATTTATCACACACACTTATCCCTCGTCCTGGGAAAAAGGCTATCAGCACATTTGCCTCACAGAGAGAAGACCTCATCCATGATTACTCAAAAAAAAGTGAAAAGATAAATACATTCTGGGATGTAACGTACAGCATGGTGATTATCATTAACAATACAATATATATTTGAAAGTTGCTAAAAGAGTAGATTTTAGAAGTTCCCATTATAAGAAAAAAGTTGTACCCATGTGAATTGATGGATGTTAGCTTACTGTGGCAGTCATTTCACAATAAATATACATATCAAACCATTATATGGTACAACTTAAACTAATACAGTGTTATACATCAATTATAGCCCAATAAAACTGTAAAGAAGTAGGTGGTACTTAGCTTCAGAGCTATTGTTGAGTATTCTTCAGATAGACCTCACATCAGACGAGAGGAAGAATGGTAATTGTCACAGACTTAAAGTTTAGTTTCATCTTTTCTGAGTTTGTGAAAAAGTTAATTGTAAAAATTTCCCAAGAGCACTTTTTCTCAAACAGAAGTAACTTTATCCCCCAGGGGATAGTCGGCAATGTCTACAGACATTTTGATGGTCATTATTAGCAATGTTACTGGTATCTAGTGGGCAGAGGGTGTTGCTAAATGCATTCTACAATGCATATGATAGCCCCTCACAACAAACTTATCTTGTCCTAAATGTTAATAATGTTGATGTTGAAGCCCTCTGATAAAGTGTTATTTACACAGGAACAGATAAGCCATAATGCAAGTATTGTTAGGCCTGGGATGATTATAATTTTATGAACACTGAACCTGGTGAACAAAATACAGAAAAGAGTACAAGTTTCAAATATTCCACCTTTATAACTGCAAGTTATACTAATTTTGGAATAGTACCTGAATTTTGCTTCTATTCTTATATTTAAGTGCTGATAGTTAGGGACACAACTCAGATTTCCTTTTTTTGTAAAAAATTTCCTTGTACCAGTGTTCTCGAACTGTGTCAATGACCTCAGTTTTTCAGAGAGAATGTCATGTATATTGAACTCTTTTTCCTCACTCTTCAGGACTGGACTCCTAGAAGAGTTAGCTAAGAAAGAACCTACAGCTTGAAATCACTTTTCTCAATGTGAGAGCTATGTATGAAATGTGGCCATTAGTTCTTTCTACACTGTGCTATTACAGTACAAAAGGGGCTGTTCAATCAGTAAGATTAAAAGAAAAGTAAGAACAAAGAACAGAATGGATATAATGTGAATCTGCTGTGACCCAGTTCAACTTTTGGACTTCTGTGCCTCTGCACCTTTCCAGCTGTGTGACCTTGTGCAAATAACCCAACCTCTGTCAGCCTCTATCTTGTCACTGTGTAAGGGACATAATAAGATGTCTATCTACAGGGCAGCTGTATGTGGACTGCTCAGTATTGTCTGGTATATAGTAAAGTTTCAATAAATATTACCTACCATTATCTCTTTTTTTGCCCTTTACCAAATATTATTGAGCTCCAATTACATGATAAGCTCCATGCCAGATACTGGGGATTGTATGGTAAGCCAAACAAACAAAAAAACAAACAAACAAACACCAAAATGGGTCTTTGCTCTTATGAAACTTTGTATTGAGGGGATGTGAAAGACATTAATCAATAACCACACAAATAAATCATATTTTTGTGGTTGTCCTAAAGAGAGTCTAAATGTGGTTGTCCTAAATGGGTCTATCACATATAACTGAGGAATGTGACCCCCTCTGGATCCCAAGGGGCCCTTGGAAAAATCCTACTTGTGGGCTAAGAAACCTTTTGGATCTTTGTATTGTGACAGCTATTTCTTTACCCTCAACATTGAGAAATGGTCACTAGTGTTCTTAACGTGAGGTACTATAAGTTCTGACTGTTCCATCTGAAGAAATACTTTCTACATGGTACAGCAAAGACAGAAAATAGGAATGAGTAATGTTGTTTAAAATTCTTGTATCTTCCTCTTTTTGGAATTTGTGTCTGCTACTTTCTAGTTTTTTTTTTTTTTTTAAGTTTATTTATTTGGTTTTGAGAGACAGACGGAGAAAGAGAGAATGAACTGGGGAGGGGAAGAGAGAGAGAGGGAGACACAGAATCTGAAGTAAGCCCCAGGCTCTGAGCTGTCAGCAGAGCCCAACACAGGGCTGGAGCCCACAAACTGTGAAATCACGACCTGAGCTGAGGTCAGATGCTCAACCAACTGAGCCACTCAAGCGCCCCGCTACTTTCTAGTTTTTGACTTTTCTATAGGGAATGGAAACAGTGCCACTGCCTCTCACTGACTTGAATATAAAAAAGAGAGGTTGTTCTTGGACCTTTTACCACGAGTAATCAACTGGTTTATAAAGACAGAGTTGGGCCTTTGTGTGATTACAAATACATTCTCTCTTTGGATGCAGCTACTGGGTAATATCTGTGGAAGATGACTATTGCTGTATTTCTTTTTTTTTTTTGTCTAAGATGGTGGTGGGTGGGGGAGATCTCCCACCTCCCAGCTATTTAAGCAAATGAAACTTTATCAGCAGAGAGATAAGGAATCAGTGAAGAAAGCATGGGATTATGACTTGATATTATCTTGGATAGAAAATAAAAGACTTGTCAAAAAACCCTTTGCCTGACCCCTTTTAGTGGTCTATTTGTCTTATAAGTTTAGAAAAAGATCAATCCATCTGTGAGGGCCTGTGGAAGAAACTTAGCTGTCCAAAACCCATTCTCCATTTCTTTCTTTCCAAGCAGAGTCAGACTGTGTTTAACAGCCCCTTTTGCAGTTAGGTGAGGCTGTGGGAATGACTGGGGTGATAAATGTATTTCCAGGCCTGGCACAGAAAATACCCCAAGGACCTCCTCTTGTTTGCTCTCCTTTATGGCTGTCCAGCGTCACAAGCCCCAGGGTGAATCTGGAAGCTACAGACCTTGAAGATGGCAGAGGCTCCAAAAGTCTAGGTCCTTGAACAGGTATATGAAGCAGCCCCCCACCCGACCCCAGCAGGAAACGTCTGCCTGGGACTTTTACAAAAGAAATATTCTTCTTGATCCTCAAACCATTGAATTTTAGAAACTTATTTGTTATTGCAGTGTAATTGAGCTAACTAATATAGGGGCTGGTGAAAAGAAGGGACATATCCATGACAATGGAATGATGTCAAATGTTAGTGAGGCCAGAGAGTTCTCTCAGAAGAAACGGTGATGGAGTTGTTAACTTTGCTGTTGATATAGTAGTTCTGAAACACTGCTTTACCCACACATAGGACTGGATTGTGAAAAGAGATTCACAGAATCAGATCTCTTAGTAGATATCAGTGTTTGCCACACGGTACTACAGATGAAAGTATCAAAATGCTCAGATGCAGCAAAGAAAGGTCTGACACACTACACATGGTTTGCAAAGTGCTACATCAGATACGGCCCTCTAGCCCAAAACAGAGGAAGTCTTAGGTGTGGTTTGCTAGGTTTTATTACTGTGGGGAGTGCCACAATTATGAAACATCTTTATTTTATACCCCAGAGAACTGCATAACTTACAGAACATCCCTCAGGGAGCTATACCTCCTAGATCCTGGGTCTTGCTCACTGTAGCTAAACCTTAGCCAGCAGCATCAGGGAAACCTATGAAATACAAGGATATTTCAGAGACAAAGTCTCTTCTTCCTAGTCTATATTAATGGTCTTTTTACCCAGAAGTCCAAATGACAAGAATTTTAAACCTAGTGGTTACCTGCAACTTTTCTTTTTCCTAATAGCATTCTCCCATGAAGGAGGCGAATGGATCCCAGATCAGTCTTTTAACTCCTTCTTTATGATTTTTTAACTCTACTATAAGAGAAATAGATAGATCATTTGTATTTTATGTCCCCTGCCAAAGGCTGAAAGAAAGCGGATAAACCAATTTGTGCTTGATAAGTAGCCCCATGTTTATTAAGCTCTCCACTTTGCACTAGGGCAATTGATAAGGCTTGGAAATAATGTAGAAACTACAGAGGTTACATAGCTAGTGAATGGTCAAGTTGGGACCACTGCATTAGGACCTAGCTGCTAAATTAGTTCCTCTAACTTGAGCTACTTTCCTAGTCAGTGAAATGTAGTTCTTTGGCCACACTTTGGCTATACTTTTCTGAGATCCACCAACTTCTGATGACTGTGTATTTGTGACAAAAAGTGGTGTGATGGCTAGTAAAACATACACAGAATAATTATTATTTTAATCCATCTTCAAATTTCCAGTCAAATTTTAGTGTGTTAATCTCAACAATTGCTTTCGGGAGAACAAGGGGAAGACCAAAGATAGGAGAAGGTAAAGTGTTTCAAAGGTGAAGAGTTTAGAAAATTAGAGTAGAAGGAATTGAGAACTTCATTTTATTCGGTTCACTTTTAGGAACAGTTTTCCAGACTCACCATCTTATTAAACAAACTGGTGTCCATAAGAGCTGAAAACTCAACAATGAATGAAAGGAACAGAGAGGGTTTCCTGATCTGTCTGCCAGTTTTAACAATGAAAAACAATAGGTGTGCGTGTGTGTGTGTGTGTGTGTGTGTGTGTGTGTGTGAACATTTAAAGTTAACCTTTAAAATGTACAAAAAGCAACAAGAGCTACAATAATCAAGATACATTCCACAAAGATTAAAAATATGTATGATCATAGATTAAGGTAGAATAAAAATGCATGTAATTTCTCCATATATTTTATACTGTGAAATATTTTAGGATAATGACCTATCTTATTCATTTTTTCATCCCTAATAAGTAAGCTCCTATTACACTTTTAATTTTTGTAGTACTAGAATCATCTTAGCACTCTTGGTGTGTTCACATGGGTTTTCTCTCTTATAAGCAGGGACCAGCCAGCCAACTGTCTCCTGTGACCATGCGCAAAGGAAGTGAAGGAACAATGGTTTAATAAACTTTTAAATCACTTTCTTAGCTGGAATTTTTGTTCACTTTTTCCCTAATGGCCTCGGTATAAATGAACACCTTGAGTTTCTGAAAATATTACCTTATATGCCTTTTTAAATCTAATAATATAATCAATGAAATTTCTTACATTTGTAAATAGTACGTTACTTTATGTGCTATCTAATAAGGATTTCCTTATGTGATTTATCCTTTAATTTCTACAACCAATGGAAGTAGGGATATTATTCCTCTTTTATTTATCAGCAAACCAAAGTTTGGACATGCTAGTTGACTTGCCTCATGGTTATGCCTACCATATGAAGTTCTAGCACTCAAATACAAGTTTTATACATTATTTTAAATAAACTACACACAAACACAGTTGTATTGTTAAAATTAAAAGTTACACCTGCTTATGGCATTGGAGATTATACAAATATATAAAGGAGGGAATTAAAATCATCTATAATCTCACGGTTGTGAGATGACTGTCAGCATCTTGATATATTTCCATCCACTATATTTTCTTTTTCCCCCCAGTATGTTTTCTATGCTTATGTATATATATTTTTTACACTTAAAAATCATACAATATACTCAGTTTGTATTTAGCTTTTTTAATTTCTGTATCAGCCCAGTTTGGAACCTTTGACTAAACCTACTTGGGCAATTAAGTTTTATTACTGTAGGGCCTAGAATAATAATACCTAGATTATTATACAAAAGAGATGAGCAGAAAGGCTTTGCATCTCAGGGTTAATTGCTATCACTCTGTAATGTAGCTTACTATGTGTCAGGCATTATTCCAATCATTTTACATGCATTAATTAATTTAATCCTTATATCAACCCTATAAGGTATGTAGTGTTATTATCACCATTTTGCATGGGCAAAACAGGCACAAGTTAGTTAAATATTTTACCAAATTTTATGCAGCTATTGGGTAAAAGGGCTGGAAGTTGACTCTGAGCTATCTGAATCCAGAGTTCATGATCTTAACTACCTACACTCACTGCCTTTCGGAGTTTGGACTCTTCTCTAAAACACTGTTCTGAGGAAGTAAACAGCTATGTGAATGCCTAAAAAACTTAGTGTTACAAAGCTTTGGGACCTTAAATGAGGGTCACTGGGCCTCACCCAAAATGGAGAGTGGAGTTGTTGGCAGAGTGGCCCTCCTTTAAAGGATCATGGTTAGGGAGCTCAGCAAGAGAGACTTGGACAGACCTAGGGGAGAGACTTAACTGTGGCATGTGCTGGCAGGGCTGGGGTAAACTACTCTGAACAGCGCATCTGTGAGGTTGGGAGGACAAGCTGCAATTGGGTAGACATTAGATCTCTTCTCAGCTTGGGAAAAGAAGGCTGGCCCACCCCTCTCGTACCATACAAGCCCTATGGCTCTTGGATGATGGTTAAGGGGCATGTGGTGATATAAAGGAAAGGAGTCCCAAGTAGCTGATTGTTAGATGGGAGCTCAAGTCAATTCTAATATAATTTGAGTTATATATATAATTTGAGTTATACAGTGGGCACAAAAAAATCTACTATACTTATGTAACCATTGCTTTATAATCGAATATTTACTTAATTGACATAAATAATGCTGTAACAAACATGTTTGAATTTTTACATTTTAGAGAAAGAATTTTATAAAATGGTATATAATTTCTCATGCATAATGTTAAGCAGCAGAAACATTAAACAATAAATTATAAACTGACCTACTCCATTTATATGGAATTCAAGAATTGGTAGCATTATTTCATATTGATAAAGTAAGAATGAAAGTTACTTCTGTGAGTAACTGATTCAGAAAGCAGACAAGAGAGCCTTCTGGGAGGTGTTGAAAATGTTTTATATCACGACCTAGGTGGTATCTACAGGGATATATATTTATATATACATATATATATATATATATATATATACACACACATATGTATATGTGTATATACATATGTATATATATATATATATATATACACACACACACATATCTATATGTGTATATACACATGTATATATATATACACATATGTAAAAGTATATGAAGATGTACACTTAAGATATCTGCCCTTAACTGCTGGATTATTATACCTAAAAATGAAGAGATTAATAATCAAATAGAAGTCTGATATTCAGGACCTCTTTTGTTTCCCAACTTAAAGGAATTTCCTGTTTTTCTTTTTCATCTTATGCTTGATAGTCTGTATCAAGGGTTGCAAATTTTGACCTGTTGACCAAATATGGCCCTTTCCCTGTATTTGTAAATAAAATTTTATTGAAATAGAGCTATGCTCATTTGTTTATGCATTGTAAGCATTGCTTTCATGCTATAATGGCATGATTGAGTAGTATGACAGAGACTGTATGCCCCACAAAACCTAAAATATTCAATGTATGGTCTTTTACAAGAAAAGTTTTTGATTTTTGGTCTATATGATCTTTTGGTTCCTTTCCAAAACAGAGATTTTGCCTATATGATACTAGAGTCCAGGATATTTTCCTCTGGAGACTTCTCTAGAACCAATGCCAATACTTCTTAAGATCTATTATCTGTAAAGAGAAAGAGGATCACAGCTCTTCTTTGTCTTGATCTTGAATCTCCACATTATACTTTAATTAAAAAAAAAAAAAGGAACAGAAGTGTTTTGAGTATAAACATTTCCAAAACATTTAACATGGGTTTGGACTGAAACCATGATTCATATAGAAAGTGTTCTTTGTATAGGAAGAATGGTGAGGAAATCCAGAACAGAGGGATATAGAATTAGAATTTTATTTCTATCAGTTTTTAGGATATGAAGGTAAAAAAAGAAAAAAATAGGAAAGAAACTACCCTGAGAAGTCTTCCAGTTCTACCTCTGCAATGTTTCAAGTCTGAAAGTTGGCTAAAGCTTAATAATTCTTACCTTGGGGCTGTAGATAACCTGCTGTTTGATTTAAGGCATTAGAAAAGCGATCAGCTTGCTCTGGATAAAATTGCTGCAGAATAAACAGCCTCATAAGCCTACCACTTCTGTGTTTTCACTGTATTATTCACCTCTTCAGTTTCTCTCCACTGTCTGGTAGCTTCATAGGGTTTCACGGCATCTATTCCTAGCCTATGATATTAATGATGCCAAAAGGCAGGCCTCAGATATACAGCTGTTTTAGGAAAGCTTTACTGGAGCAATCTTAATATAACTCCAGAGTTTCTTGGGTTTTTTGTTTTGTTTGGCTCTTTTTCCCCTTTGTCCTGTAGAAGCTACAATTTGCCATTTCTTGCCGCTACTTACATTTTCTCCCCTGCTGACACTCTGAATTAAGGTAGTTATTAAGTTACCATTCTATTCCTTTGGGACAATCCTATCTCCATACACTATAGGTAGAACCTTTTCAGCAACCTGCTGTTCACAAATCAGAAACTATAGCAGAAGTCAAGCAATTCCCTTGTCATTTCGGACATATTGAGCACTGACAATGAACTGACTATACAAAACAGAAGGTTCCTACCCTCTACAAGCTTACAATGTTGGTCTTCAAAGATATATAAGCTCTTAGGGAAAACAGAGCAGCTAAAATTAGTGAAGTCAGTGATATTAACAGATTTTAAAAATAGAGTCAAAGAATGCTCAGTGAAGAGGAAAAATTAATTCTTCAGCTTTGAGGCCATGGCCTATATCTCCCATTTGCTCTACTACAATGCTCCACAAAGCTTGAAGTTCTTTAGAGTTCACAGAAAGAGTCTGATAATCTGTCATTAAGCTATAGTTCTCCTGGTCGTTGGCAAGACAGAACCTATCATGCCACATTTCTCTGAAGAGGGGCTGCTACCCAATTGTTGCTGTTGTCCCTGAGCTCAGAGGAGAGGTCCCATGGGCTAGGAGCCAGATTTCTTAGGAGGGCATGCCAGTCCAATGGAGCTGATATCGATGGAGCTGGTTCTCTGAGTGCCGGGGAAACTGAAAACTGGATTCACTCGCTGTTTTGGAAAGGAACTGCCACTGCCAAGGTGAAGACTCCTTGCTGATATGTTGCTCACAGGAAACAGAGCAGTCAGGAAGCCCAACAGAGAACAGGAAAAAGTAAGCCCTTTCCTCCTCCTCCAACCTAGCAGGCTCCTTCTGGCCCCTGTCATTGTCAAAGCTTAGCAGGCAGCAGTTTGTATACAGTAAGTGGTTTGCAGAGTATCATCACAAAGGGTAGGAGAAGGTGGGTTTGGAGGTGAGACAGTACCTTTACAAGAGGCATAATCATTTTCCCCATAAAGCTCTGTTCTGTTTTCATTGTTTGTATTGAAATGGTGATGGGTATTAAGAAGTGCACAGTTATTTCTCAACTGTGCTGCAGACCAGTTAGACTATCCAGGAGTGAAAAAGAGAGAAAGAAGAAAGGTTTTGTGCTAGACACTGACTTCACTTTCAGTTTGAGACATTATTATTGACCAATTAGGCATGTTCTCAATATGTAGGAAACAGAAAAAAAAATGAGAAAAAGTGAGTAGAGAGGCAATCATTTCACAAAGAAGTTTTCTCTAGCTTCCAAACATCATACAATTTCTCCATACTATTTATCCTGATCCTCTCATACTCTGTAATGCTCTGGGTGGAACATGATACGTAAAATACCCAGAATAAGCTTAGCGCCTTCAATTAAGAAAGGCATGGTGAGCATATGCTTGCAATTCTTCTTCATGCATGGAAGACTCAACATGGTTTCTGTTTGTTTTACTGGCTAAATGCTATGCAGTTGGCTGTCATCTGGTATGTCAGTCGGTATAGCACACAAATGGCTTTGCTTTCTCATTTCCCACAGGCAGTATTTGTAATAGCATGATTATGTGTCCAGAATTCAAATGAACTTAGAAAAAAAAAACATGAGCTGAGTGCTATAGCATTAGAGTTTATTAAGACTGGAAGGTAATGGTTTCACTGGAGAACATTGTTTGCTACAGATAATAATGAAGAGACCCTTGCATGCTATACTAGGGGTGAAAATAAAGAGGAGCCAGGTATAATCAACCCAGTAGACTAGACTTAATTTTAAACTCACTGAAATACATCATCTCAAACATTTAAAGGAAATAATGTGCCTGAAGAAAATAGAATAAATAACCCAATTAAAGTTACAGAACACTAGATTTTGATTGTGAGCATTAAAGAATGAGGGGATTGCACTATTATTTTAATTATGATTTCTAGACAATCACTGCTATATTTTTTTGTGACAGCATAATGTACTTTGACTACGGACAGTAGGAACCAGTTCTTAAATATATCTTTTCTTCAAAAAAATCTTCTCTGTGATTTCAACCACCAGTTTATTCAGATTATTGTTGCTTTATTTTATTTTTTCACATCCTTGGAATGAACTTGGCTACACTATACATCTTTAAGAACTTCAAAGAACTTTAAGGGAGATACAATTGAGTGTGAATCTTGCCTCTGGATACTTTGGATAAAACATATAAGCAGGCCCAGAGTTCAATTTCTTTTCTAAAATGGGGATAAGGATAAGCTTAGACTGGTTAACTACTTCAGCCCTCTGACTTGCCTGTACGTGCACCAAAACATTAGCTATTATTAGTATTATTAGCTAGCATTATGTAATTATAACTATATTGCTATATTTATCACTCTTAGTATTACACTTAATAACATTAAGAATTATTATGGTTATTTTAGTACCTGTGTTTGTTATTTCTCTACAGGCTAATTTACCCTTGTAGTTGAAAAGCATCACTTGTTTTCTTGCCCATGTGTCCTGCCTGAAGGAGCAGCAAGCTGGAGAAAATAAAACTCTATTAAGGGAAGTGAGCACAAGGCTATTCCACAGCTGCTCTGTATAATGCCAGTGTGTCAGTGGGCAACATCCTGTCTCTAGTTTGAATTTACCTGCTAGGGCGAAGCTTACTGGGGGCGAATTTAGTTTGCATGAAGGATGTAACATCTTGGTGATCAAGAAGGCATTTCAAATTCAAATCAACATCATCTAGCAGCACCAATACTAATGAAACAACCATTTGCATTCCTATAGACTAACAATGGTGTGGGAAATCAGTTAAAAATGATACTTGATTTGCATGACTGTTGTGGAATACTTTGCAATCTATCATTAGATCAGCACTCAAGAATTTGAACTTGCTGCACGGAAGATAAACGAGGTTCCTAATTTAGTCTTATTAACTTCCCAGGATACTCCAGAGATTATGGGATTTCTGTGAACGATTTGAACAGGCTTTGATTCTCTCTACATTTGGGACATATATTAGAGAAGTAGAATTTGGAGACACATATGGCAGGGCTACAAGGTGGAAATAACTTGGAAATTTTTCCTAAGATTTTGGCTAAATTAGTTAAACTAATTGGTAATCCCTTTCCTGAAATGTCAAATAACTGTGACATGTTGAAATGATGTGCTTGGTTTTAACCACTTGCAAGTGAAATTCCAGGACTCTAGCATCTGCTCCTGGGCCAAGACAGTGACTAATGCCTGCTGTTAGTATTGCTAGAAAAGAATGTCATTCTGTGGGCATCTTTTCTTGATAATTAAAGAATGTCTTCAAACTCACTGTCCATGGTGGGGAATTTTCTTCCCAAGTCTGTTTCTCCATTTAGAGAAACACTTAATTTATAACCATTGCATGGCAGTGAAGCAAGTTATTCTACGACCCCAGCACGTGCATCTAATAGAGTATATTATCCCTCCAAAGGGTAAGGTTCAGATATTTCTTGGTTTTGTTCTTAGGTTTAATAAATATGATGCAGGTTAATGAGTGACTCAGCTGTAATGATCACTGATGTACACAATGTAATCTTATTTAAGATGATCTAATAGAACTTGAACTTACCCATTTCATTCCATCTCTAATAACTTTTTCTTAACTAAGGCCTGGTGGACAGATGTTAAGATTCTTCTCCCCAAGCCATGTTGGGGAACTCCACATGGCAAGGAACTTCTGGGAGCTGAAGGTGACCTCTGCCAAGAGTCAGCAAAAATAAAAGCTTTTAGTTCTAAAACCACAAGGGACTAAAGGTTGCCAACAACCATGAAAGAAGCAGATCCTTCCCTAGTCTCCAAATGAGAACACGACCCTGGCTGACACATTGCAACCATATAAAACCTTGAGCCAGGGAAGCCATATTTAAATTCCTAATCCATACAAACAGGTGTATGTGGTTTTGAACCACTAAATATGTGATATGATTATGTAGCATAACAAAATTAATACAATAGGTGATTATCATCAAAGGCTAAAATACGGCCCCAGCTTTTGTTTTTTTTAAACTGACTATAAACTTGGTCCTACTCTAATTTATTCTCTACTCTGCAGTCACTGTTCTTTCCAAAATACAAATCCGATTATGTCACTCCCTTGCTCAAATCTCTCCAGAGACTGTACATTTCTGAAGTCCCTTCACCATCTGTTTCCTATGTACCTCTCCTGACTGCTTCCAATTACTTTCCTCCCACCTCACACAAGACTTTACTCCATAGAAGCACTTCAGCCTTTGCACATGATCCATTTATTCCACATTTGCCTTTCAATTCTCAATGTAGGTATGCTTCCTAAACTTAAGTCACAAGCTTCTGTTTGCTACTGGAAAACTATATACTTTAATATTAATTTTTTAAGTAAATTATAATTGCTTATTGACTTACATATTTCTTCCATTGACTAGATACTTCTGGGGAGAGAAGCCACAGCGCATTCATCACAAACATCCACTTACAACACAATGACTAGCGTGAAATACACAGTCCATAATTATCTCACCAGTGAAGGTTACACACGTTTCTAAATGGAAAGGAGTGTTGCACAAAGTCCCACTCAACTGGCTTACACTACATCCCTCACTTTATAGTTATGGTCATTGTCTTCTTTCTTTGGTTTGATTAGTCTAAAATCAGCGGTTCTTAAGTTTGCCAGATTCAAGACCTACCATTATGGATATTTGTTTAAAATGCAAAGCTTTCTTTCAATCTGATAGTGACTGCGTGAAGCTCTATAAAAGATAACCTAGGAATCTATTATTTAACCAGTACTCTTTGCAACTCTTATGATTTAACAAGTTTGGAAACACTTGTTTGAAATGATTACGTATTATTGACTGTTGCATGCTCGAGTCCCACCTAGTTGGCCTGTGGAGCCAATTAAATCAGCCACATTAATTACCTACTGTTGCTACATCACTGAGTTCCCCTGACTTGCACTGGCTGAGTGGTTGATTTTATGTTTTCCCACAGCTCTTCTCCCAGAACCCTTACATATACTCACCTGTGTTGACTACCTCTTGGGCCCACTACATTGCAATTTTAGAGGTGGCCATTGCTTGATGTTGACTCATTCTTTTTCCCTTGATACTAATTTACACTAAAATTAAACCATAACTCAATGTAGCCCCTTACTTCCCAGAATGCAGTTTTCTAATTTACTTTCTACCTAGGTGTTCCTGAGTCACAAAACAGCAATTTCCATGAGAATGTAGATGTTGTAACTGTATAAAAACATTTTAAGTAAATGCAAGATTTTTTTTTTTTACTTTCAATTGTCTCTTCTCAGAGGATTTAAATGCATAAGTAAAATAGAAACATAGTTAAATATTCCCAATCTTCCCTAAGAGATAGGAATTTTATATCAATATTATTATTGTCATTTCATACATACTAAAATACTCCTTTATTCCAGTTATAGGGCTAACCATGTTGGGTGGGCAGCAGGGGGCTAAATATACAAAGTAGATTCCAAGTCTTCAGAAAGTTTCAGATCCTAATCCCATTCATTATTAAGCAGACCATTCTAGACAAGTGACTGAACTGCCCTGCACCTTGATTCTCTCAGCTGTAGAAATAGGGGTAACAATAGGGTTTTGTGACAAGATTTAATATAAATAGTTTAGGGAAGTATCTGGCACATGGCAAGTTCTCCATTAACACAAAATTTAAAAATGCAGGTGAAATGAGGCTAATCAATCTTGTCAGTGACTTTATTTTTTATTTTAATTAATTAGCTAGCTAATTAATTAATTAATTAATTTTTGAGAGAGAGAGTGAGAGGATGAGCAGGGGAGGGGCAGAGAGACAGGGAGAGAGAGAGAACACCAAGCAGGGTCCACACTGTCAGTTTGGACTGACGTGGGGTTTGAACCCACGAACGATGAGAGTAGCCCAAAATCAAGAGTAGGATGCTTAACTGACTGAGCCACCCAGGTGGCCCCGTCAGTGATTTTAAACCAGGTCACAATGGCTTAAAAACGATATGGAATTATAACTGGGAATATCACATTAACTCATAACTGGGAATTCAAAGTAGAGGTGGGTCAGCACCAGTCACAGTTTGTTCAGAGATCAGGTTCTTTTTCTCTCTTTTCTCTTGGTTCTTTCTCTTTTTGCATGTAGGTTTGTCTTAAGGATGGCTTCCATCATAATTGAAACATGACACCAGAGAAACAAGGGAACTTTTCTCCATACTCACTTTGGTGGAAGAGAGAAGAGCATCTCATCTCTCTTAGTTAAGGAATAAGGCAGAATTTTCTCACAAAGTTTTCGTATTCCTCATCACTGAAGTGGGCACTAGCCCACTCGAGAAGAATCACTGACAGGGGAGATAGTATTTCCTTTCACAATCAGATTTGAGGTCAGTTGTAAAAGCTACACTGCTACTTGTTTCTCATCGGGGTAGAGGAATTAGTAAGTTAACCACAGTGTTCACTACACAGAATTATTTTTCAATTATAAAAAGAACAAGATAGTTTGCATGATTGGTAACATCTTTTCTATCTCTAATATTCTGTGGTTTTCTATAAGAGAAATGATTGTTTTCTGACACCTTGGAATAATTAGGAAAAAGTACATGTAGTTAGTAAAACACCAAAATATGATGTATTTGTGCTTTTCAGTAACAAGTTAAATGATAATAATTACTATACTTTTGAAGTAGTGATAAAAGTAAATGATAGATTAAGATCTCTATTGTGATTTCAGACATTGCTAATACTACTGTGAATTTTTGCCTACATTAATAATTGCAGAGGGGCGCCTGGGTGGCGCAGTCGGTTAAGTGTCCGACTTCAGCCAGGTCACGATCTCGCGGTCCGTGAGTTCGAGCCCCGCGTCAGGCTCTGGGCTGATGGCTCGGAGCCTGGAGCCTGTTTCCGATTCTGTGTCTCCCTCTCTCTCTGCCCCTCCCCCGTTCATGCTCTGTCTCTCTCTGTCCCAAAAATAAAAAAAATAAAAAAAAATTTAAAAAAAAAAAAAAAAAAAAAAAAAATAATTGCAGAAAATTACATATTTCAGTTAGAACATAATGTAAATAAAGATTAATTGTTTTCCTCACCTTAGTCTACAAAACTTCTTCTATCCATGGACCGTTCAGGAATTCATGGATCCCAGATTAAGAACCCCTGTTACAAAGCATTGTTTTAGGAAATCAAGAAAAGCCCATGATATGAAGAATCATAGTTGCAATTCTCTTATAGCATTTACTACAGTTTCCCCATAATCTGATTATGAGACTATGTGGTATATTTTCATAATTAGATTGTGGCCTCCTTAAAGGAGAGAGACAAATCATCTACATCTTTGATTACTTATAGCACTAATCTTAAAACTGACTGCAATAAAATCACTTTGAGAGATTAAAAAATAACAGATGCTTTCCATCTACCCTAGACTGTCTGGATCAGAATGTCTGCAAAGAGATCTGGAAGTCTGTATTTCTAAAGGCTTCTAAGACAATATTGATGCAGTTAGCTTCACCAAGTAGGTGATTCACATTGGGGAACCACTGTCGTTTAACACCTGACATAACGCCTTACACAAATTACATTCTCAGCAAATGGTTAGGGATTTGAAAGAGAGAAACTAGGACATATATAAAAAGTTCACATATACAAACCATCCAAACAAAATAAAACAAAACAACCTCTCACTCAAATATGACATAAAAATGTCTACCAAAAAGGTTTCATTCATGTTGTTGTTGTTGTTGTTATTATTATTATTATTACATTTAAAGATTACATTGGTTTTATTCAATGATTCATGGATTGGGCAGCATCCCATATAGCAATAGAAAGGAGCTCCATCAGGTGTACTTCCTCAGTAGTGCTGGTCAGGTAATTCCAGGTTGAATGTTAATGGTTATATTCCTGGAGGTAGGAAAGTGGGACATGACTGTAATTAGATATTAAGTCTTGGTTTGCTGATGTGGAATCTAGCACAAGTCACTATATTTTGGACCTGCTGTTTCCTTTTTATCAGAGGCCATTTTAGCCATTTGTGGACAAGATATCCAATAAGATTCACAAGGAAAATTTATCTTTTCAGGGAAGCTCCTTGGGGAAAATTTATCTTGTTATTTGGGATTTCTGGTGTGGGGGGCACAGACAGCATTGCACAGACCACTTTGGGAATGGACTTGTTTGTCTCAGCTGCTGCAAGAGCTATTTCCGGGTTTTCTTCCACTGGAGAAAGTTCACCTTACTTCAAGCGAGTCAACTTGCTGAGGTCATGTCCTTCTTGGGCAGCCCACATCCAGTGACTGAAATGTTAGTATAAAGCCAGGCACTTCTGCCCAATTGGGGTCAATTCTGATGACCTGAGACTTTGTCACAGTTGACGTCTCCCTCTGCCCAAACACTTTCTTCCATTCTTTGATAGATGTTGGTCCCTATAAATATCCAGTAGGCCAAGTCTTCATTACATGGTTTGATCGCTTTATTTCCTATAGCACATGCATTTTAATACACTGTGATTTGTCCTGATGCTTGTGTTCAGTGTTAAAGTGGAGGTGGGCTTCACACATTCCCCTAGTGTCTTCTCTGTGATAATGTCGTGGAAGGGCTTTCCTGCGATGTTCCATGACTCCATGTTGAAATCACATTTCTCTCTAGTTCATAGAGAGTGTTGGATGTGGGTTGCTTGGAATTTGAATTTAATTTTGAATGGAACCTGACTTAAAGTCATTCCTGTTATTTTTTAATAACAAAATCATGTTTGAAGACATAGTGCATGGCTCTTGTATAAGAATTTTTAACATTAACTTCTCCTAGAATTCGGTGCCAGAGAAATTTTAACTCCTCAAATGAACAGCCATGATTCTATTTACTACAATATAAAAGCCAGGTAGCTTTGACTTGATTGAATAGAACTGACTGGAGAAACAAGATGATGGAGCTACTGTTTAGTAACTTATGCCAGTTGTACTACAAATGTCATGGTGTCTGGTGACCTGAAGGAGTCAATCGAACACACTTATTCCAATCTTGGCACCATACCATGATTAGCTGTCATTTGGATCCAAATTTTAGATACATTTAGCCCCAGTACCACAGTGTTTTTTCCTGTAGTATAAGAAAATAAGTTTGCTTAGGGGTGCCTGGGTGGCTCAGTTAGTTAAGAGTCTGACTTTGGGTCAGGTCATGATCTTGTGGTCATGGGTTCAAGCCCTGCATCGGGCTCTGCGCTGACAGCTCAGACCCTGGAACCTGCTTCAGATTCCATGTTTCCCTGTCTCTCTGCCCCTTCCCCACTCACACTCTGACTCTCTCTCAAAAATAAATCAACATTAAAAAAAAAGATATTTGCTTAGAAGATTCCCCAAAGAAACTATGAGTCTACTATATTCAGATTTATTTAAAAATTAATCTATGTCTATACAATGCAAATTAACTGTAAGCTATGTCCATGTGCATATTCAACATATATATACAGTACGCCAATTGACTAATAAGAATGCTCTTAATTAAATCATAGATCCTTCAAAGATGGACTGAAAAATGGTTTTTTACAATGGATGGCTAGCGCCAGTGACTTAGGGTTTACCCTTCTCTTTTATTCTGTACCATTTGCTTTTGCCTGTTAGTCATGGAATATGCTGTTTCTCCTTGGTTGAATTCAGGAGTTCTTTAGATTCTTTTGCATTTTCTCATGGTTTATTTGATCAAGACTGAGCCACAACAATTTTTCTATTCCTGTTGCCTTCACTTTTCTTGAACCCTGTACATGTTGCATTACTTTAATCTATGTAGTTTCCTCTTACCCCCTTTTTTTGTGTTTAAACTCTGAGTTACAATTTCACATTTTATTCCCCTCCAAATTAATCTTAGGCATACCAGTCCTTTAATAAACCGTGTTTATGGACATATAGCAAAAATATCTCAACCTCATGGTCACTTCCATCAGGTGTCTTCCTTGACACCCAAAGTATATGTTAGGGTTCCTTGATCTCAGGCAACAGCAACTAAGTTTGGTTAACACAAGCACAACAGAATTTATGGGATGACTATTGGGGTTCTCAGGACTGATCAGTAGGGGAAATATGTTGGATGCCAGGGAACAACAATCTTGTAGCTGGAATCATTTGCTTTGGGTGCTTCAGTGGGAATGAACAATGAATTCCAATTATTTCTTCTTTATTTGTGATACTCAAGATGCTCTGGGAAAAGAGCAGCTGATTAGTAAGCAAAATAATACATGTATGCCCTGAATTAATTGGGCTGTGAAAAGAAAGAAACCTGAACATTTTTATTTCTGTAGTATGAATCAGGCATTTACCATTCTAACAATACTCAATGGAAAGATAATTCTTCTAAAAGAAATCCAGGGGGCGCCTGGGTGGCTCAGTCGGTTAAGCGGCCGACTTCGGCTCAGGTCATGATCTCACGGTCCGTGAGTTCGAGCCCCGCGTCGGGCTCTGTGCTGACAGCTCAGAGCCTGGAGCCTGTTTCAGATTCTGTGTCTCCCTCTCTCTGACCCTCCCCTGTTCATGCTCTGTCTCTCCCTGTCTCAAAAATAAATAAAACGTTAAAAAAAATTAAAAAAAAAATAAAAGAAAAGAAATCCAGGAGCTTTAGGAAGAGAGACTAAAGTGAGAATATTCACATATATAAATGCCCACTATATTGGGACTTCTAATTGCTTCCATGATACTCTATGTTTCTCTCCTCATGGCACTTCCCATGCTTCTTGCCTATTTTCTATATACTAACTGAGTTCTAAATTTTGGGAGGGTAAAGACCATGCTTAACTTGTTTTTCATGTGATGCATCTTCTGGATTTAGCACAGGATTTGATACATATAACAAATAAATGCTGCATAAATAAAAAGATATATTTTGACAAACGATTAACATTGTTGCATTGCCAGTCTCTCACTACACTTCAATGGCAATATACTTCAGTAGCAATGCTACCTCAAATACACTTTATCAATAAAAATTTATTGAGTCATATAACTGAAAAGACCAGAGGTAGCAGTTTCAGGTATCACCAAGGACCAGTTTCTTTCAGCCCAGCCTTGTTTATGGTCAACATTTCATCAATAATGTTTCCCCCGTAGTCTTAAAATGGTTGCCAATAGCTACCAGAACTATGGACATCCTTTTTTTTTTTAATGTCCTGCAAGCAAGAAACATATTTGGATCCAAAATATGGAACAGAGCTGAGGAGAATGACTCCTTTATATACGAGGTTTGATCACATGTCTCCCCATGAGCTAAATCCTTTGTCCAGTAAGAAGCAATGAGTTTATTTTTTTTTAGCATGGAACTAGGGTTGGAGTCCATTTTCCTGGCTCTACTTCACTTCCCTGAACAATTTGGGAAGTGATCAAAAGGGAGAGTTTCTGGTGAGACTACCAACAAAGGTCTATTTCACCAGTCAAGCTTTATGGCCAATAATAGCTACAAACTGATCTCTTCTGGGTACAACCCCATCCCATAGACTGTGCTGTCATTCTGTTTAATCTGCTATTCTTCTCTTTTAGGATCCTAGAGAAAGTCATTAATCGTGCTCATGTGGCTGAAGTGGAAAATAAAACAAACTAAAACAAAACAGAAATACTTCTGTATAGTCAAGAAGACTTTTACTTGGGAATCACATTTTTTTTGTAGTTATTTCCCATTTCCCCCTTTCATTTCTTCTTCTTTGTCATGTCTGGCTGATGGAAATGTCAAGCAAGGCTTTGCTGCCATCAAAGGTTGTCCAGAAACAGAAAGTCTCTTAGTCTTAGTCCTTTGTAAAATCCTATATGCCCTTCCCTAATTCCCATAACTATAATTTGGTTTTGCTTACACTATGGAGAGTGATTTACTAAGCCAGGGAAAAGAAAGAGATGACTGAAATAGCTTTTTGTCTAATCCTCAGGAGGCTTTATGTATTCTTTTTCGAGAATGAAAAAAATCCAGAGGGAAGCTTTTTAGAGGATGTTCCAGTAGCAGTATTTATCAAAGTACCATATAATGTCTTGGTCCTTCGAGGGTGTTAACAAAGTGCTGCATTTAACCAATTCACTGTCTTACTTTTCACTTGTTAGCATGCTATCTGTTATCCATTATGTATTCCTATTGAATTCCTGTTTATTTTCAAAACAGTAAGCTAGGCACTTGCCCATCATTGGTAAAGTACTTGTTCCTTGCTATTCTCAGAGAATATCTAGGAAGTAATTTCTTATAAATAAAGGCAACATGTGTAAGAAATACATATTAGTATAGATTACCCTAATTAAATGTATGGTACTGGAGGGCCGAAGTCATGACCAAAGTATGGTATTGTGAATACATGAATTTCATTGTAAATTTCATGCTTTAGTGGGAGTAAAATTCCACCATACACAAGCCCATTGGTTCTTAGAATCTTCCAGTTGTGCAGAGTAAAAAAATATTGGGGGAAGATAAATTATTTCTCTTACTTTCTTTCTGTCTTCCAAACCTAGCATAATATCTTGCCACAACATTAAAGATGCTTTTAACTAACGGTCTATTGTTAAAGAACTCTTAAAGTTGTTGTATCATAGGACTGATATTTTACCAAATTTGAATTCAGTTACAAAGGTTAGAGTGAATTTTATCATGCTATTTATTCAGACATCTATTTTAACTTTTAAATAATTAAAGTTCAAAACCATGTCAAAACTTTAAAATAGTCACTAAAGTTCAGAACATAGCTCATGGCAATCCCAATGCTGGATTTTGGGTCTGTGAGGAACTAAGAATTCATCCAAAATTACTGATATTTTAGTCTCATGAGGTTGATTTTCTGAGTATAAGCAAGTATTTTCTACATGCAAACAATGTTCAACATCTGTTTTCAGGCTTTAATTTTCTTTACCTCTTTGATTTCTTTGTCTTTGTGTTTTGCCTTTGTTTTGTTTGTTTGTTTGTTTTGTTTTCTCATTTTTATTTTTTTTGTGTGTGTTTTACCTAAAAATCAACGATCCCTAAGGACTTGTCGGTGGAGTTCTCTCTTCTCTTGGGCAAGAAACCTTTAATCAGATTTGCTTTTTTTTTTAACCATGCATTCTCTTTTCTCCATAGAGACAGCAAGATTTCTGCAATTGTCAGCTGGCATGGATGGGTTGTGATCATGTGCAAGGAGTCTGTGAACATTCTCAGAAATCAGAGTTTTGTGTTGAATAGCACAGGGCAAATGATTACATGTTAGAGAGGAGAGAGAAATGCTTCTTAAGGCAATAAAATGTCTTTGAAGTGAGTTCATTTCATTACATATTTAAATTATATACCATGAACACTGATGGCATCTGAGTGAAAATATGCTGTGAATTCTGAGGGATGTCTTCTATCTTTATAATGGCTTATTGGAAATATTTCTAAAGGTTTACCTGTAAGAATACTACTAATAAGTAATGTGCAACTTAAGAAAATATCCTTGAAAAATGATAAGGGATTGACCATTATATTCCACTTCCTGCCAAATGGTTTTTATTTTCTTTCAATTTCTTTGTAATTTCCCTGTTCTTTCTAGACATTATTTTTTCTAGGGCTTTTTATTACCCACTCATAATACTGTTGTTTGTGTTTTCTCATAAAAAATGGGCGTGGGGTATCCAGAATTGTATTTCATGTGGAGACTGAGGACACCACACATGTACAAAGAGAGTATGAAAAAATTTATAACACACTTAATGAGACTTTATGAGTGGAACAGGGCTGGCACTCAAGCTAATCTGGAATGGCCTGAGCAAAGAGATGGATGATGGATTTAAGTTTTATTGTGGTTAGAGGGTAGGGCTGCGGTGAGGGTTTCTGTGCATGGCTCCAAGTTTGTGTGGTTTGAACATTCCCACTGACACCAAAAGAAGGAGGACCTAGGAATTTTTAATGGCTTGCCTAGATAAAGTGCAAGGAGAAAAGTAGGAGTAGGTCTGAAATCTTCCAGTGTTTGAACATCAAAAAATGGAAGGAGATTCTTTATTGCATTGTTCTAAATGAAAGTCTTCCGCACAGTGAAGGAAACAATCAACTAAAGCTAAAACTAAAAGGCAACCTATGGAATGGGAGAAGATATTTACAAATTACATATCTGAGAAAGGGTTCATATCTAAAATATAGAAAGAACTTATACAACTCAACACCCCCAAAATGAATAATGCAACTAAAAAATGGGCAGAAGACATAACAGACATTTCTCCAAAGAAGACATACAGATGGCCAATGGACACATGAAAAAAATACTCAATATCACTTATCATTAGGAAACACAAATTAGAACCACAGTGAGATATCACCTCACACCTGTCAGAATGGCTAAAATCAATGATACAAGAAACAGATGTTGGCAGGGATGTGGAGAAAGGGGAACTCTCTTGCCCTGTTGGTGGGAATGCAAACTGGTGCAGCCACTGTAGCAAACAGTGTGGAGGTTCCTCAAAAAGTTAAAAATAGAACTACCCCATGATCTATCAGTTGCATTACTAGGTATTTACCCAAATACAAAAATACTAATTCAAAGTGATACATGCACCCCAATATTTACTGCTGCATTATCTACAATAGCCAAATTTTGGAAATAGCCTAAGTGTTCATTGACTGATGAATGGATAAAGATTCCGTATATATTATATGGAATATTAGCCATTAAAAAAGAATTAAATCTTGCCATTTGCAATGACATGGATGGAACTAGACAGTATAATGCTAAGCAAAATAGGTGAGTCAAAGAAAGGCAAATGCCATATGATTTCATCCATATGTGGATTTTAAGAAACAAAGGGGAAAAAAAGTGAGAGAGGCAAACCATGAGACTCAACTACAAACAAACTGATGGTTATCAGAATGGAGGTGGGTGGGAGGATGGGTAAAATAGGTGATGGAGATTAAGGAGGGCACTTGTGATGAGCATTGAGCATTGTATGGAAGTACTGAATAACTATATTGTATACCTAAATTTAATATTACACTGTATGTAAGCTAACTGGAATTTAAATAAAAGCTTTGAAAAATTAAGAGGTTAAAACTCAAATGAAATGTACTAAGGGAATTTTGTTTGGATTTTTAAAAACATTTTGACAATTTTAGACTTATAGAAAGGCTGACCAACAGGAAACCTAAGCTCTATCTCATGATGTTCTCCCCAGCTCTTCCCTTAGGAGTTCTCAGATAAAGTTGTGCATGAGAATCAAAGCTGGTACATCTTGCTCTGTCATTCCTCCATCTATTGTCTACCTCTCAAACCCTTCTTCTGCTCAACTGACAGCTGCTGCCTTTTCTCCTCTGGTGGACTCCTTCAAATCCTTGACCTCTGTGGCCTTTTGGCAAGAAAGCTCCTTTGGCTTCTTGAGGTTTATTCAATTTATTAAGAGGGTTTCCTCATTGGCAGAACGATTGAGCCTCTAGTCACACTTTTATCGCCCCTTACACTTGAGCTCTCTTCTTCCTTGTTGGGGTTGTGGGGTGGAGGGAGTGTTATGGGAGGATGCTGAATCAGGTCATAGCTAGGTTAGTACCTCATATTGGACCTAGAATCACTTTTTGTTGGCATTCCATTCCTTGTTGTCCAGTCTTGCCTGGATATCCAGACTTTTTTCTTATGGTACTTTTTTTTCTTTTCCAAGCTCCCCTTTTTTCTTCTCCTTCAAAATCAGCTTCCATTAAGATCTGAAGTACATTAGAAAGGTGTCCACCTACCTATACCTCATTTATGGACTGTGTTCAAGTTTCTCAACCATAGGACTTCCGGGCCGCAGGCAAGTCAAGGATATGGTGGAACATTTATTTTCACGTCCCTGAATATTCAGTGTCATGAAAAGGAGAAACTGTCAAAATAGACTAAAAGGTGAGAAAATAACCAAGAGTGTGTTATTATAGAAGTCAAATGACAAAAAACTTACAAATGTTGGTGAGGATATGGAGAAAAAGGAACTGTCATGCACTGTTGGTGGGAATGCAAACTGGTAGAGCCACTGTGGAAAACAGTATAAAGTTTCCTCAGAAAGTTAAAAATAGAACTACCTTATGATACAGTAATCACACCACTGGGTATTTACTAAAAAAAATACAAAAACACAATTTGAAAAAATATAGATACCACCATGATTTTTCGAGCATTATTTACAACAGTCAAACTATGGAAGCAGCCCAAATGTCCAATGATTGATGAGTGGATAAAGAAGATATGTTGTATATATATATATACATATATATATATATGTATATATATATATATACAAAACAGATGAACATAAGGGAAGGGGAACAAAAATAATATAATATATATTCCATGGAATATATATGTGTGTGTATATATATATGTATGTGTATATATATATATATGTATATGTGTATATATATATACAGATATGTGTATATATATATACATATACATATATATATATGTATGTATATGTATATATATACACACATATGTGTATATATATATACATATACATACATATATATATATATATATATATATATATATATATTCCATGGAATATTATTTGGCCATAAAAAAGAATGAAATCTTGCTATTTGCAACAACATGGATGGAGCTAGAGGGTACAATGGTAGGTGAAATAGAGAAAGACAAATACCATATTATTTCCCCTCATGTGTGGATTTTAAGAAACAAAGCAAACTAACCAAGGGAGAGAAAAAGAAGACAAACCAAGAAACAGACTCTTAATTATAGAGAACAAACTGGGACCTCATCAAAGAAAAAGCTTCTGCACAGCAAAGGAAACAATCAGGAAAAGTAAAAGGCAACCAACAGAATGCGAGAAGATATTTGCAAATGACATATCGGATAAAGGGTTAGTATCCAAAATCTATAAAGAACTTCTCAAACTTAACACCCAAAAAACAAATAATCCAGTGAAGAAATGGGCCAAAGACATGAATAGACACTTCTCCAAAGAAGACATCCAGATGGCCAAACGACATGAAAAAATGCTCAACATCACTCATCATCAGGGAAATACAAATCAAAACCACAATGAGATACAACCTTACACCTGTCAGCATGGCTAACATTAACAACTCAGGCAACAACAAATGTTGGCAAGGATGCAGAGAATGAGGATCTCTTTTGCTTTGTTGGTGGCAATACAAGCTGGTGCAGCCACTGTGGAAAACAGTATGGAGGTTCCTCAAAAAACTAAAAATAGAACTACCCTATGATCCAGCAATTGCAGTACTAGGCATTTATCCACGGGATATAGGTGTGCTGCTTCGAGGGGACACATGCACCCCCATGTTTATAGCAGCACTATCAACAATAGCTAAAGTATGGAAAGAGCCCAAATGTCCATCGATGGATGAATGGATAAAGAAGATGTGGTGTACATACACCACATCTTCTTTATCTATCTATATCTATATCTATATCTATATCTATATCTATATCTATATCTATATCTATATTGGAGTATTACTCGGCAATCAAAAAGAATGAAATCTTGCCATTTGCAACTACACGGATGGAACTGGAGGGTATTATGCTAAATTAAATTAGTCAGAGAAAGACAAAAATCATATGACTTCACTCATATGAGGACTTTAAGAGACAAAACAGATGAACATAAGGGAAGGGAAACAAAAATAGTATAAAAACAGGGAGGGGGACAAAACAGAAGAGACTCATAAATATGGAGAACAAACTGAGGGTTACAGGAGGGGTTGTGGGAGGGGGGATGGGCTAAATGGGTAAGGGGCACTAAGGAATCTACTCCTGAAATCATTGTTGCACTATATGCTAACTAATTGGGATGTAAATTTTAAAAAATAAAAAATAAAATAAAATTTAAAAAATATAGAGAATAAACTGATGGTTACTAGAGGGGGGTGGATGAGGGAATGGGAAAAATAGGTGATCAGGATTAAAGAGTACACTTATTGGGGTGCCTGGGGGCTCAGTCAGTTAAGCGTCTGACTCTTGATGTCAACTCAGGTTGTGATCTTGTGGTTGTGAGATTGAGCCCCATGTTAGGCTCCAAGCTCAGCACAGAGCCTGCTTGGGATTCTGTCTCTGCCCCTTGCCCACTCATGCACTCTCTCGCTCTCTCAAAAAATTAATAAACATTAAAAAAAAAGACTACACTTACCATAATAAGCACTGAGTAATATATAGAATTGTTGAATCACTATATTGTACGTTCAAAACTAATAAAACACTGTATGTTAGCTACACTGGAATTAAAATTTAAAAACAATGAAAAAAAGAAGGCAAGCAAAAATGTATTTAAAATTTTTCTTAATGTTTATTTGGGAGAGAGAGAGAGAGAGAGAGGCAGACTACAAGGGGGAGGGGCAGAGAGAGAGAGGGAGAGACAGAATTGGAAGCAGGCTCCAGGCTCTGAGCACAGAGCCCCACATGGAACCCAAACTCACAAACTGTGAGATCATGACCTGAGCTGAAGTCGGACGCTTAACCAACTGAGCCACCCTGGCACCCCACAAAAATGTGTTTAAAAAGAGAGTGATGAAATGTATTTAAAGAGAGTCACATGTATTGATAGGTTAAATGAGATGAGGCTTGAGAATCGATAAAGATTGTCAAAGTAGAGTTCCTTGCTGATCCTCACTGTTAGTATTTTCAGTGAGTTTTGGGCATAAAATCCTTATGAAGTGTGTTAAGGTAAGAACAGAAAAAGTGAGAACAGTGCTGTGCAGGGAGAGAGAGGGGGAGAAACAGAGATCATTGACTTGCAGAGGCAATGGCTTTGAGTAATAAAAAGGAGATTTGATTGATGACACAAGTGGAACAATTGGCCTCAGGGAGGCACATGAATTGCTCATCCCTTGTAACAGAAGAGGGAAAGGAGAGGAAATAGGGAAATAAGGACAGATGTTGGCAGTTTTGTTGTAAGTACTACAGGGATTCTCTACTGATTACTTCCATTTTCACAGTAAAATAAAAATCAAGTCACTAGTGTATACTTATGCGTAGGTTGAAGGTATATTGTTTATGACATCATTTGGATTAAAGTCTTCACAGTTCTTCCCTTTTAAGGTCAGAATTCTTAGTATAAGAAACCACTCCTTATAATGTAAGAGAGATGCACTTGAATCATGTGGGCTCAAATCAGATCGCACATTGGTGACTCACTACCTGGAGTAGTCCTGTAGATGGGTTTTTTTTTTTTTTTTACCCTCATACCATTTAAATATTTTAAAACTTACTTTTCATGATTTAAATATCAGGAGATTTTATATTGAAACCAAATTTTATACTTTTGTTTTTCTTATTCAAGTATGATTTATACAGTGTTGCATTAGTTTCAGGTATACAATACAATGATTCAACAATTCTACACATTACTCAGTGCTCATCACCATACCCTTAATTCCCTTTACCTATTTCACCCATCTCCCCATCCACCTCCTTATATTTCTCTTTTAAAGAATGGATCACCTAGTAGCACCAGACCTAAATTCCTGCATGGCAATAGTAGGATGGAGGTGAAAAATACTGACTCTAGACAGAGCACTCAAGTTTTCTCCATTATCCAACGTTTTCCATTATTACCTTATAATCTGCTTGATTCATTCCTTTAACTTACCTTCCTGCTTCCTGTAAAGGATTTGAAATTGATGCATAAGCTGCAGGGTACAACTCCAGGGGCACCATTCATATTGTAGCCTCTAAGGTAGTACAGCTAGAGTTGTGCCCTGTGGGGATCCCTGGCCTAAAAAATATTTGCAATTCTTTCTTTGATGCCCACGTTGAGTTATTTGTCTGAAGAGTACTCCTAACAGACTGGTACATAGCTAAGTCTCTTTCTATTCATTATACATTTTTCTCAAGAAAAAGCTTTGCTCTGTCAGTGCCTGTAATGGGTGAATTGTATCCTTCCAAAAGGTGCATTTGAGTTTTACTCTCAGTACTTGTGAATGTGATCTCATTTGGAAATACAGTCCTCAAAGATGAAATTAAGATACAACTTAAGCTTTTTATTTTGAGGTAGTTCTAATTGTTTACTTTTGCTTTTGTTTCCCTTGCCTCAGGAGACATATCTAGAAAAATGTTGTTATGGCCGATGTCAGAGAAATTACTGCCTATTCTCTCTTTCAAGATTTTTATGGTTTCATGTCTCACATTTGGGTCCTTAATCTGTTTTAAGTTTATTTTTGTGTAGCATGAAAGTGGTTTCATTCTTTTACATGTACTGTTCAGTTTTCCCAGCACCATTTGTTGAAAAGACTCTTTTTCCCATTGCATATTCTTGCCTCCTTTGTTAAAGATTAATTGACTATCTAAACATGGGTTTATTTCTGGGGTCCCTATTCTAGTCCATTGATCTATGTATCTATTTTTATGCCAGTAACATACTGTTTTGTTTACTACAGCTTTGTAGTGTATCTTGAAATCTGGGATTGTTATACCTCCATTTTTGTTTTTTTGTTTTTAAGACTGCTTTGGATATTCACGGTCTTCTGTGGTTCCACATAAATTTTAGGATTATTTCTTCTAGTTCTGTGAAAAATACCATTGGTATTTTGATAGGGATTGGATTAAATCTGTAGGTTTCTTTGGGTAATATGGACATTTTAGACAACCTACTAAATGGGAAAAGATATTTATAAATACCGTATCTGATAAAGGGTTAGTATCCAAAATATATGAAGAACTTACACAACTCAATACCCCAAACACAAATAATCCAATTTAAAAATGGGCAGAAGACATAAACAAGTATTTTTTGCAAAGAAAAGATATAGATGGCCAACAGACATATGCAAAGATGTTCAACATCACTTTAAGTGAGATATCACCTCACACCTGTCAGAATGTCTAAAATAAAAAACACAAGAAACAACAAATGTTGTTAAAGATGTGGAGGGAAAGGAACCCTCTTGCCCTGGTGGGGGGAATGCAAACTGTGCAGCCACTGTGAAAATAGTATGGAGATTCCTCAAAAAGTTAAAAATAGAACTACCCTATGACCCAGTAATTCCACTACCAGATGTTTACTTAAAATACAAAAAAAAAAAAAGTTCAAAAAGATATATGCACCCCTAGGTTTATTGCAGCATTATTTTTAATAGCCAATTTGCAGAAGCAACCCAAGTGTCCATCAACTGATGAATGGATAAAGAAAATGTGGTGTATATATATATACACAATGGAATATTACTCAGCCACAAAAAAAGAATGAAATCTTGCCATTTGCAACAATATGGATGGATCCAGAGGTTATATCACTGCTAAGCAAAATACATCAGAGGAAGACAAATACTATATGATTTCACTCATATGTGGAATTCAAGAAACAAAATAAAGAAAGGAGATAAGAAACAAACCAAGAAATACTCTTAACTTTAGAGAACAAATTGATGGTTACTATAGGGGAGGTGGTCGAGAAAAGGGTGAAATAGATAAAGGGGATTATGGGTACACTTGTCATGATGAACACTGAGTAATGTATAGAATTGTTGAATTGCACCTTGTACACCTGAAACTAATATAACACTGTAACAATGTATGTTAACTATACTGGAATTAAAATTTAATATATATATATGATAAAATATATATATGATAAAAAAATATATATATGATAAAATATATGTATGATAAAATATATATATGATAATATATATATGATTTTATCATATATATATATATATATATATGATAAAATCATACTGGAATAGTGTGGCCTTAAATCCAGTCATTGACGTCCTTACAAGAAAAAACACAGTGAAAGAGAGAAACAGACACAGAATACACTCAGGGAGAAGAAGGCCATAATGGAGGCAGAATTTGGAGAGATTCAGTTAAGGATTACTGGCAACTACTAGAAACTAGGAACAGGTAAGGAAGGATTCTTCTCAAAAGCCTTAGGAGGCAACAAGGTCTAATGACACACTGATTTGGGGTTCCCATACCCCAGAACTGTGAGAGAATAAATTCTGTTTTTTAAGCCACCCAATTTATTTTGGTAGACCTACGAAACTAATACACAGCCTATATATTTAGAATTTTCTCTATTAATTACCCCCTAACACTCTTTGGAAGTTCTTTGGCATTCAATATTCACACTTTATTTTCTTATTTGAAAGAGCTTTGATTTTCAGAATTAAATAGAGATCATACATTTGATCTCCAATGAAATCTATACATGTTTTTAGGTTCCACATTATATACTTGAAGATTCCTAAAAACACGAGGTACCCTGATGTGTTCTTTAACTTTGGCACCATAGTATATAATGATGCAATTATGCCATCCAATGATTATGAGTGGAGCTTCATTTGTACATTTAGGAAAGACTAGGAATGACATTATTTAATTACTATTTTTAGTAGATGTAGATGTGGACCACCAGAATTAGTTGTTTTGTAAAAATCAAACACTTAAAATGTGGCCTAAGAGCATTTCAGCAGATGTAGAATTTATGTTAGAAAAAAGGATGCTATTGTACTCAGAGGGAAGAAATGCAAAGAGACATTCAGAAGATGTTTATCAAAAACATTTATGTGCCAATTATTGGTTTTGGTTATAAACTTTGGAAGTGCCAGGTAGTAGCAACACTTTCTTTCAGTTTGTAGTATCATTTATGAAGACAGCAATGGATAAGGTAAAGAGTGAACATAAATACTGTAACAGATGATTTGCTCTACATAAAGAAAATAAGAACAATAGAGACACCCTCACTCTCCAGTGAACAGTGTGTTCCTTGAATGACTCCTATATAACTAATATTCCTGGTGCAATCAGAAAGTAAGCCATGCAAAAACAAATGCATTAGATATCCAGCTTTGTGGATTTCACTTACATTATTAATTACAGGAAAAAGATATTAACATTTTATTAATTTAACATTTTGGTAACAGGAAAATTAATTATACGATGAAAGTCTCTCTTTCAAAAATGAATGACTGCATTAAAACATTTAATAATGCCTGTCTCATTGAAATAAATTCCACTGTTAAAAATTTTCTGAACAGTTAAAGTGTTCTAATGGTTACAAAGTTAGATATTTTCATTATTTTTCTAAATAGATATATTAATTTAAGTACTGTAGTTTTAAGTGTATGTGTATCTAACCTTAATGGAGAAGTGACTTTCCAGAATCCAGTCAGCTTTCTAACAAAGGTGACCAAATTATAGATATATTATCTTTGGTAATAACATGTACAGTGACTTTTCAAAATATTTTAATAAATATTCAGTCTAAAGTAATAAATTTTTATTATAGTACAAAGTTAAATTATTTTGGATTTAAAAGCTATTAACACTTCTTTACTCTTACAGGGAGATTTTGTTGTTTCTTTTTTTAAGCTACGTAGACACTTTTTGCTACTGACTTTCCATGGAGGAAGCAACAATTGAAGAGCTGTAGAAAAATATTTTTCTGCATATAGTTTTACTGATATTATTGACAACCTATAACAAATATAATACAATTATATATAATTATAATACATAGCTAACTCTCTCTCCATGGTATGACTGTATGAATCAGAACTAATCTAATCCATTTAGTCAATTCACTCTGAGTAATTGTGATATGTTACAACTTTCATATGCCACAGACACAAAGGCAATATTCAATGAGAAATTATTTATTCTCTATTTATCAAATAGTAACTGAATGTCTCCTATGTTCTCAATACCAAGGATATAGCTGCAAATAAGACCCGCAGCTTTAAAAAGCTCACTGTCTATGGGAAAGTAAATGAATGTTTCTACATAAGAGCTTTTGTTTTTCCAGGTTTTTATTATACACATTAAGTAGGTGCT
This sequence comes from Panthera onca, assembly GCF_046562875.1. Lineage (NCBI taxonomy): Eukaryota > Metazoa > Chordata > Mammalia > Carnivora > Felidae > Panthera > Panthera onca. The sequence goes on along the minus strand of NC_138345.1, from coordinate 109,743,715 downwards.
ATAGACTGAATGTTTGTGTCCTCCACAAATCCATGTGTTGAAAAGTAATCCTCAGTGTGATGGTATTTGGTGGTGAGGCCCTTGAGAATTGGTTAGGTCATGAAGGTGGAGCCTTCATGAATGGGGTTAGTGCCCTAGTGAAAAGAGGCCCCAGACAGATCCCTCATCCCTTCCTCCATGTGTGGTAACAATGGGAAGATGGGTATCAGTGAGGAAGCTGACTTTCCCCAGACAGTGAACCTGTAGGTGCCTTGATCTTAGACTTCTCAGCCTCCAAAAGTATTTAAAATAAATTTCTGTTGTTTGTAAACTGCCCAGTCTATGGTATTCTGTCAAAGCAACCTGAGTAGACTAAGAAAGTGGGGCAGATGTAAATGCCAGGCCAAGTAAAGACATTTCATGCTCCTTGCTTCTATTGGATGTGACAGATTAATCATTTTGCCCTTGTGTCAAACATTTTCCTTACAAAGTCACACTACTACTTAGTTCCCGCCCTGCTCCCTCCATCCCAGGTATTGGCGACAATAGTACAGGCAGTTTCTGCAGACTCTTTGTCTACTTTCCCCTGATGTTAACATTTTATATAAACATAGTACATTTGGGGGCGCCTGGGTGGCTCAGTCGGTTGAATGTCCGACTTTGGCTCAGGTCATGATCTCATAGCTCGTGAGTTCAAGCCCTGCATCAGGCTCTGTACTGACAGCTCAGAGCCTGGAGCCTGCTTCGGATTCCATGTCTCCTTCTCTCTGCCCCTAACCCACTTGCATTCTGTCTCTGTCTCTCTCTCAAAAAATAAAAAAATAAAAAAAAATTTAAACATAGTACATTTGTTAAGACTTAGAAGTCAACACTGGTACATTCCTATTAACTAATATGACTTTATTAGGATTTCACCAGTTTTCCACTCATTTCCTCCTTTTTATTCCAGGGTTCAATCCAGGATACTCCACTGTCTTTAGTGGTACATCAATTTTTGATTTTCTTATTTTTAAATGACACATCTTATTAGAGATAATATAATTTTCCTACTTTTCCTTCTTATTCATTTCCTGTTTCCTATTCATTTCAATAAAATTTCTGTAATTTAAAAAGATTTTTTTCTTTTTTTAATGTTTATTTATTTATTTTGAGAGAGAGTGTGCACGAGTGGGAAGGGGCAGAGAGAGAGGGAGAGAGAGAATCCCAAGCAGGCTCCACACTCAGTATGGCACCTGACACGTGGGCTCGATTCCACAACTATGAGATCACAACCTGTGCTGATATCAAGAGTTGGACACTTAACCGAATGAGTCACCCAGGCACCCTTAAAAAAGATTCTTAATATTTGTTGAACCACTCAATAAATTTACAGCTCTGCTGAGTTTCAGGAGGTAGGTTTAAATTCAAAGTCAGAAAGAAAACTTTGGGAAGGGATAATATGATCAACTCTTCTAAAGTTCCTAAGACAATTGAACATCATAAGACCCAGTAGAAGAAATTACTCTTCTAAAATTCCGCAAAAGCATGTTATACCACAAAGTGAATGGGAAATTAATCTGACTGCTGCCTGACAGCAGATAGAATAGACAGCAGATAACTTTATCATGGAGATAGAATTCCTCTTTGTAGAAAATCAAACCAAAGTTACCTAAGAATTCTAAGATCAGAGTTAGAGAGAGGTCATGGTAAAAAAGGTCAGCAAGAGCACTAACTTTGATACAGGACACCTTGCATTGTTTAGTCTCTTGACATCTGTGAGCACCAGAGAGATTAGCGAGATGTTGTGTGGCACCATCTCTCTTATCTTCCCAAACTTCCCGGTGCATCGCATATTTGTGTCACTTGTAGATGAGCTTCTCCTTGATTTTACTTTAGCTATGAAGATTTATTTATGATCTGTAAAAACTATCTTACTCCACTGAATGTCATTTTCCTAAGGATGAACATTTTACATTGTTTTGTTTTATACTTCGTTTTCCTTTCTTTAATTTACGATTATTGTTTTCAAAAAATAAGGAATTTATACATATGGAAAAATAATTAAGTTTTACAATGGAGCTTATAGGGCAGACAAGAAGATACCCTCCCCGTTTTCTAGGCCCAGACCCCAGAGATAAACTCTTTTCGTCATTCACGTTTTGCTTCTTCTGGTGGCTACATTTGAAAATCTAAACAACATGCTTACACTAGCAACTTATCAACTTATCTTTGGAAAATATGGAAATTTACTCTATACTCAGACATCTGGCTCTTCTCCAGCCTGGTGTCTGTTCTCCTTCCTGGTTTGATAGTCTTTATCTCTACTTCTCCCACAGTCACCTCTGTAATTTAGAACTATACAAAATACCCCAATTCTTGTTACACTGCTTTAGAAAATGCTTTTGTTTTCCTTTTCCCATTATGCACATAAGCTTATATACCCCTATTTCTTCCCCACTTTATCTTCTAATTTCTATCAGCAAGCTTTTTTTTTAATGTTGTTGAGGTTACTAACATTACATCTTGTTTTATAATTGTTTTTTATAATTTATATATAGGTTAATTAAAAATGTAAAAACCAGTATACAACATTCACATTATATTCATAATATAAATTATATAATATTCATAAAATTCCTTGTTGATCTTTGTAGGGTTTGCTAGGATTGCCTTCCATCTTCTTAGGTACAAAGTAAGGATTTCTGTTTCACTTGAAGGTGAATGTTCTTAGAGTTGATTTTTTACTACTGTATCCCATCAATCCATTCATTAGTTTACTTAATTAATACTTATTGAGTGTCCACTCTGTGGCAGGTATAGTTGAAGGCACTGAGGAAACAGCAGTAAATGAAACAAATAGAAAACTCTGTCTCTTGTGGGGGGCCTGAGTGGCATCTAACTTTGGCTCAGGTCATGATCTCCTGGTTTGTGAGTTCTGCCCCATGTCAGGCTCTGTGCTGACAGCTCAGAGCCTGGAGCCTGCTTCAGATTCTGTGTCTCCTTCTCTCTCTGCCCCACCCCTGCTCGTACTCTGTCTCTCTCTCAAAATTAAATAAACATAAAAAATAAATAAAAAAGAAAGAAAACTGTTCTAGTGAAGTAGGAGACTAAGTGTGAGAGGATAGTGGTGATTTGGTTTATAATTTAAAATGGAGTGGTTAGAAAGGACTTCATTGGGGATGCCTGGGTGGCTCAGTTGGTTGAGTGTCCGACTTCGGCTCTGGTCATGATCTCGCGGTTTATGACTTCCAGCCCCACATTGGTCTCTGTGCTGACAGCTCAGAGCCTGGAGCCTGCTTCGGATTCTATCTCTCCCTCTCTCTCTCTCTGTACATCCCCCATTGTGCTGTCTCTCTCAAAAGTAAATAAATAAACATTTCAAAAATTAAAAAGAAAAGAAAGGAAAAAAAAGACCTCACTGGGTAGCGGGTGTTTGAGCAAGTAATAAAGAAGGTGAAGGAAGGAATGATGGGTTTGCGGACAGGACATGCCTAATGACAAACTTTAATTTTAAGTGTGCAGGACACTGAGACTTGTTTGAGTTGTGTTACAGTTAACCTTTGTTGTATACAAAACACCCAGACTCAGTGGCTAATAGCCCACCACCACGGCATAGTACTCCCTGTACTCTTTTGCTAATTTCACTGGCCTCACTCATGTAGATTCACTCAGGTGGCATTCAGCTGGGATGGATAGTCTCAGGTTCTTTTTTTTTTTTAAATGTATATTTATTTTTGAAGGAGAGAGAGACAGTGCATGAGTGGGGGAGGGGCAGAGAGCGAGGGAGACACAGAATCTGAAGCAGGCTCCAGGCTCTGAGCTGTCAGCACAGAGCCTGAAGCAGGTCTCGAACTCACGAGTTGTGAGATCATAACCTAAACTGAATTAAGACGTTTAACTGACTGAGCCACCCAGACGCCCCAGGGAGTCCTAGGTTTTGAGACTTGCCTGGTAGGGCTGGAAATGTGGGAAGTCTAAGCCCTTCTCTTCATGTGGTGTTCCATGGTGGGCTTCTTCACCTGATGACAGAGGATCCACAACGATGAACACAACAATTGCAAGAACTTGTACAGTGTTACCTGTGCCAAATTCTATTGGTCAAAAAAGGTCAGAAGAAGTCCAGATTTAAAGGATGGGAAAAGAGATTCTACTTCTCAATGGGAGGAGCTGAAAAAATGGTATAGTCATTTTTTTTTTCAATGCACTAAAAGTTGATTGCCTTCCAAACAATAACCTAATGAAAAGATATGCACTGGGTGTTAACACTCAATTTATTTCAATTTCAATAAATTTCAATTTATTTAAAGAGAATAAATTAATTTTGGCGGGTTTAACACTTTCTGATTGATTCTATGCATGAGAATATCGATATGAGGACAACTAATTCAGTAATTAATAAAAACATCTTCAGTTAATCTCCATTTCTGTACCTTTACCTTTTATCTTCTGTACCTGTACACCCTGAGGCTAATGCCTGTCCATAATTACTGCAAGAATGTGCTACCTCATCCACTGCAGCCCAATTATTTGCATATTGTAGACTGCTGCCTTTTCCACTTTGTTTCATTTACTGGAACATTTCCATCTCATTTACATCTTCTAGAACTATGTCAAAATTTCTAGCTGCTGGTGACCTCTCACCCAATCTCTTTGCTGGTTGTGTTATTCATTTCCACTGTGTCCTACCCTTTCTACTCTGTCTCAAGGGGCTGAAAGCCTGGGAACTACATTTCTAGAGTACTTTGCTTCAAAGTTTTTGATGTCATTTCTGTTCTTTTAATAATATGCACTCATAAAAAGTTACAAAGGAAAAGAGAAGCAGAAACCATTCTTCGAACTGCAGTTGCTTTGAACTCTAGCAGGCGTGTGCTTCTGCAGCAGCTGGATTCTATGTTCCACTGCCAGCCACTGGCTTGGGGGTTGGGAGCAATTGCAACCCTGTGAACTTGTGTGGGAGTTTCCTGACTTCTTGACTGCAGTTTGCTGCTGGGTGACCTAAAGAACTAGGAGCTGTTTATTCCTGATGTTTGCTTTTGAGCCTTTGGAGTTATTTTGTAAACTGTATCAATTCTGTATCAATTCCCTTTATGCTTGAAATCCCTAGAGTTGTTTCTGATTTCCTAATGGGTACTTGGAGTTATTTCTTTAAGTATTCCTTTATTGTAATTTTAATTCAGTCAGGAGGAAAGGAGGGCAAATGTATGCATTCAGTCTGTTGTTTTGAATTAGAAACCATTTACATTTCTTTATCACCTGTTTTGCTCAGTTGTTTGAGGTTTTTATCCTATATACTTTCTCAAGAAAAAAGTTAGGACATACAAAAGGGTATGACATTGAAAAGATAATTTCTTGATTTTTAAAAATAACCTTAATCTGATGTCTCATGGACATTCTGATAGCAGTTTTCCTAGGAGAACATTATTCCTTCCTCTGTGATGGACAGTTTCTTGTGTCAGCTTGGCTGGATTTTAGTTCCCAGTTATTCAACCAAACACAATCTAGGTGTTGCTCTGAAGATATTTTGTAGATGTGGAAAAAGTCCATAATCACTTGACTTTAAATAAAGGAGATTACTCTCAGTAATTTTGGTGGGCCTGAAATAATTAGTTGAAGGACTTAATGAAATCTTCCTGAGGAAGAAATTCCAACTGTGAACTTCGGCTTCAGCTTCTACCTGAGAGTTTTCAGTCTGCCCTTCTTGATGGATAGTCCTCCAGATTTTGGTCTCGCCCAGCCTGCCCTCATACCCCATAATCCTGTAAACCAATTCCCTGCATTAAACCATCTATCTATGTATCTAGCCAGCCATCTAGCTATCTAGGTTCTTATTCCCTGATGGTACCCTGTTACAACCTTTAAGCCCCAAATTGGAAAGTCGCTATTTCTCCATATCCCAACCAAACAATGGGATTTTGTCAAGTTTTAGTCTTTTTGCCCATTTGTTCTCTAGATATTTTATAGTTTTATTTTTATTCTTAAATCTTTCATCTATTTAGAGTTTATTCTGGAGTACAGAGTGAGGAAGATTCAAGTTTATCTTTTTCAAGATGACAGCTCAATTGCCCAAAGACATTCATTAATATCTTAAATCCCTGTGTAGATGTGAGACTACTTCTGGAGTTTCTACTGTAATACTGTTTTAAATTTTGAGGCTTTATAATATATTTTAATATCCAATAGGGTTTTCCCAATTTTGTTACTCTTTTTTTAGCTTGATATTCTTGGTTTTTGGTTTTTTTAGCTTTTTCTACAGAAACTTTAAGATGTACAGCTTCATTAAAATGTACTGGTGTTTTTACTGGGATCATACTGAATTTATAAAATCAAGGAGAATTGATATCATTATGAAGTTGAGTTTTCTTAATTACAAATATGGAAAATCTTACTATTCATTTAAATCTACCTTTATGGCCTTTTAGTTTTTTCATTTAGGTTTTATATATTTCTTTTTAAGTTCATTTCTAGATGTTCTGTCATTTTGCTGCTATTATAATTTCAATCTTTGCTTCTTTTATAGCTTTGCTTCCTAACGTTTATTCTTTTTACATGATAAAGACAATTGCCTTCTGAACTCTCAGGTATTAAACTAAATCTTCTTACTTTTTGTAGAACTTTTTTTTTTCTTTTTTTTTTTTTTTTTTTTTAATGTTTATTTATTTTTGAGACAGAGAGAGGCAGAGCATGAACGGGGGAGGGTCAGAGAGAGGGAGACACAGAAACTGAAACAGGCTCCAGGCTCTGAGCTGTCAGCACAGAGCTCGACGCGGGGCTCGAACTCACAGACCAGGAGATCATGACCTGAGCCGAAGTCGGCCGCCTAACCGACTGAGCCACCCAGGCGCCCCTGTAGAACTTTTATAATGGATTCTTTTCAGTTTCCAGGTACATGATAATTTCAGCTGCAAGTAGTTATAATTTAATCTTTTCTACGTTTTATTTTTTAAATCTTTAATTTCCTTTTTTTTCTTTTTTTCCCCTTTTGTTATCAACACTGGCTAACACCTTTAGTAGAATGTTACATTAAAATGCTACCAGAGAACCTATTCACTGTATCAATTTCTTTAGTTTAAATATTTCCAGTATGTCCCTGTTCACTTTAATGCTGGCATACTATTGTAAGGAAGTATCTATCAGTTCTTATTTTAATGAAGATTTTTAATTTTTTAAATTTTATTTATTTTGAGAGAGAGAGTGAGAGTGTGTATGCGTGTGAGCAGGGGAGGAGCAGAGAGGGAGAGAGAGAATCCCAAGCGGGCTCCATGCTGTCAGCACAGGGCTTATTCTTGTGAGTAATGCAGGGCTTATTCTTGTGAATCGTGATATCATGACCTGAGCCGTTATCAAGAGTTGGAAGCTTAATCGACTGAGCCACCCAGGTGCCCCCAAATGAAGCTTTTTAAAAAGTAAAAATGAGTTGGAGTGCCTAGGTGGCTCAGTTGGAAAGCATCCAACTTTGGTTCAGGTCATGATCTCACAGCTCCTGAGTTCAAGCCCTGTGTCAGGCTCTGAGCTGTCAGCACAGAGCCTGGAGCCTCAGATTCTGTGTCTCCCGTCCTCTCTCTCTCCCCCTCCCCTGCTCGCACTCCATCTCTGTCTCTCTCAAAAATAAATAAATATTAAAAAAAATTTTTTTAAAGTGAAAATGAGTGCTAAGTTTTTGTCAAATGGTCTTTCAGTATCTATTGAATTGATCACACAGTTTTCTAGGTATATTAATAAGATAATTTTTTATTAATAATTTTCTACTGTTAAATTATCTTTGAATACAGGAAACAAATCCCATTTGTTTATGAAATAATAAACTTTCATTAGTCTTCCAATTGTTTTGCAACAATATTCATAAGTGAGATACAACTGTATTTCTTTTTATTTATTTACCCACGTTTTTCTTTAATGTTTATTTATTTATTTTGAAAGAGAAGAGAGTGCAAGCAAGGGAGGGGCAGAGAGAGAGGGAGAGAATCAGGCTTTGTACTATCTGTGCAGAGCCCGAGGCTGTGCTTCAACTCAGGAACTGTGAGACCGTGAGTTGAGCCAAAATCAAGAGTCTGACACAACCAACTGAGCCATCCAGCTGCTCCTGTCTATTTCTTTTAGATCAGGTTTGTTATGAGGGTTGCAATTAATTCAGGTAGTAGATTTTGTTGTTGTTGTACCAATTATTCACTACCCATCCTAGTGAAGGATTATAATTCCTCGCCCCATTGGCAGCAGTTTGGCCTTGTTACTTGCTTTGACCATCTGGGCAGTTGTGACCTATGCTACTCATCAACAGAAAGCTTAGGAACCATCAGCCTTTTCCTTTTGCTTGCGAGGCCAGCATATCTTTCATAGCTAATGATCCTTTAATCTGAGTTCCCAAATGAAGAAAATATGGGATATATAAGCAGTCAACTGTCCAGACATGGAATATGGATGAGGAGTAAACATTTGTTCTTGTAAGCCAACATTTGAGACATTTACTAATGTAGCATAACCTTCTGGTTAAAATTATTCTTTAGTATTTAATCATGTTTGCTTGTATTTTTTTTTTTTTAATGCTTGCTGGTATTTTAATTGCAGGCATTTCTCCCATTATTTATTCCTAATGGTTGCTCTTTGTATACATGAAGGAAACTGATTTCTGATATAGCTCAGGGGAAAAAATATTAGAAAGTTCTCTTCCTTTTCTTGCCATCTTGAATTACATGATAATTTTCCTTGTGAAGTCATCTGAAACTGATACCTTTTTTGGAGGGTGGAATATCTCTTTGATAGTTTTAAAATTACTTTTTTGTAAGGGAGGATTTTCTTTTTAGGCTTTTTATCTTTCATTGTCAGTGGTGCTAATTTTCCCAGAAAATCATCGATTTATTTCAGATTTTCATCTTTGCTAATAAAACATAGCCACTTTTGATTTAAATAATTTCCTCTGTATTTTTGTCTCAAGCTTTAAAAAATCTTTATTTGTATAGAAAAATAGGTGAATGACTTAAAATTACCATCTAAATTTGAAATTTTAACGTTGAAAAATAAAAATCAGTACTTATTCGGGTCAGGATGGAGGTAAATTTTATTTTTTATAGTTACATATTACAGGGAATACACTTTCAAGTGTTAAAAATCTATTATCATATATGTCATTAAGAATATGCTTCAACTTGCTTGGTTTTCATCTTTTCTATCTCTTATAAAACCTCCACCTTGAAAAAGTTGAGAAAACCTCATTAATATATCGACACTGGTGATATGAGAGGAAGATGACAAAATCTCTTCCATTATAATTGTAGAAAAATAGAGATAAGCAGTCAAATCAAAGATCAATTTGGAGCAGGTTTAGCAGTAGAGAAATATTGATTCACCATCCACGTTTTAATCAGTAACTCGGAGGGTGACAGAGAAACTTTACTTAAAATTTGCTGCTCTCAAAAAGCTAGGTGAGATAAATAATTATGATGGGTCAAAAAATGAACATTCAAAATGACCTCAATCAAAATGAGTGAAGGAGGTCAAAAGTTACAAACATCTGGTTATGAGATAAATCAGTCCTGGGGTATAAGCTACAGCATGTTGACTGTAGTTAATCCTGTATTGTATTTTTGAAAGTTACTAAGGAGCTGGATCTTAAGTTCTCATCCCAAGAAAAAAATCTGTAACTATGTGTGGTGATGGATGGATGTTAGCTAATCTTGTTGTGGTAATTCTTTTGTAATAAATACACACACCAAATCAATATGTTGTACATCTAAAATTGATACAATTGTATGACGATTAAATCTTGATAAAAAAAAAGGGAAAAAATGGCCTCAATTGTTTGGAATACAAGGCTGAAACAAGTAAGATGCAATTTAATGGGATGGAGGGAAACATCAGTATTTTGGTATAGATACGAATTGTCACTCTATGGAATAAGGCTTAGCACCAGTACAGTGATGCAAGTTTAATTCACCATTACTAACATTCGAGCCAGCATTGTTTTATTGGTTTATGCTATTTAAGAGTTACCCTGTTCTTAGTTTGAACTAATAGAAATGCAAGAAACATATCATAAGTGATACATATCTGACTATTCTCTGTGCTAGAAAGACTCCTTTGGAATTACTGTATTCAGTTTTTAGTCATATTTTAAGAGAGAGACTGAAACCTGCAATTTGTCAAATAGCTATCTGGACTGTGAAGCTGTTATAGAAACGATATCATGAGAAGTATTGGAAGTGTCTGAAAATTTGAATGTGAAGATTAAGACTGAAGGGAATTTCTCTTCTAGGAAGTTTTACATGAATCTCTGTGTTTGTCCAAAGATCCGTCTGCTAAGCCTGTCCCACATACTGCACATTCATTCATTCATTCCATTGAAAGGGCGGGCCTACGCCGGCCGACTCCATCTTGTTCTTTGTTCTCCACCTTGAGTGACTATGTCCCCGACATGACCCCTTTTCCGGGAAAATCACAGAAACCTCAGACCGCGCCTCCTCCCCTTGAGTACCCTCCCGCATACCCATTCAAACTTCCTGATCAAAACACGCCCAGCGACCTGCGTAACAGGACTCCAACCCTTCCCCAGCCAATCGGCTGAGGCCACAGCCATTACCTCACCAACTGCCCCTAGACCCCTATAAAACCTTTGTGCTTTTGAAACTTACTCTCTCCCTGGTATCTCACCGCTGCGTCGGTGCAGGTAGGGGATTGAGCTTGAGCTAGCTCGAATAAAGGCTCTTTTGCTTTTGCATCGGACTCGGCTCCCTAGTGGTCTTTGGGGATCACGAATTCTGGGCATAACACCATCAAGAATTATATGGAATGTCTGCACATACCAGGAGCTGTTCTACACTTTAGGGCACTTAGTGTGAGGGAAACAGACACTTATGGAACTGACTCTGTGGGAGTCACAGACATTAAACAGGAACACGTTAGTGATAAGTGCCATGAGAAAGTAAAACGGCATGATAATGAAAAGTAACTAAAGAGGGAGTGATTTTTATATCTTAGTTATGAAAGGCCTCTCTGAGGAGGTGACATTTGACACAAGATGAATTACAGGAAGAAATCAGCCGAGATATAGGATTGGCATCTTCCTTGCACAGGGATTTGGGAGGGCAAAGGTCTTCTCTTGTAGGAATGAGCTTGGCTTGTGGCAGGAGCAAGGGATAGAATGGTAGGCGATGAAATTGGAAACATAAGCAGGGCAATTTCTTTTATTTTTATTGTAGAGTGACAGAGTGTGAGCACGGGAGAGGGGCAGAAGGAGAGAGAGAATCTTAAGCAGGCTCCAGACTCAGAGCAGAGCTCGCGATCTCACAACCATGGGATCACGACCTGAGCTGAAATAAAGAGTCTAATGCTCGATGGGCCAAGCCACCCAGGTGCCCCAGGGCTATTTCTTGTAGAAAGTTTAGACTGTGGTTATGAGTTTAAATTTTATTCTTAGTGTCTGAGAAGTTCATGGAAGGTTTAAACAGGGAAATTCCATGATCAGATCTGTAAGCTACAAGGCTGCTGTAACTCAGGGGGAAGTGTGAAAGAAAGAAACACTCAGGGGTGCCTGGGTGGCTCAGTCGGTTCAACGTCTGACTCTTCAACCCAGATCATGATCTCATGTTTCGGGAGCTCTGTGCTGACAGTGCAGAGCCTGCTTGCGATTCTTTCTCTCCCTCTTTCTCTGCCCCTCCCCTGCTCATGCACGCACATGCTTGCTCTCTCTCAAAATAAGTAAACTTAAAAAAAATTTAAAACAAAGAAAAGAAACACTTAGGAAGCACTTTATTTTTAGCATTTTCCATATTAAGTAGATGTTGTTTGCTTACTCATATTCATTTTCCTCTAAACTGTAGCTTCCTCAAGAGCAAGAATCATATCTTGTTTATTTTTGTGTGGCCAGCACCCAGAAAAATATCTGGAACCCAAGACATACGCAATAAATGTTCCCTTGAAGATTTTAATGTTATTATCTCTTAAATAAAAAAAAATAATATTTGGAAGCTGGTAAGATCTATTTCTGTCACAGAAATGGTAGCAAAGAAAGCCAGTTTGGAACAACAGCACAGTGAAACTGACATAGAAGCAAACAATGAGGTGTATTTCTGTTGCCTTTTATTCTATCAGCTCTTTCCAGCTTATTCCTGATTGTCTTCTGAATTTGAGTGTCATGAGTCAATATCTGAATCCTTAAACTATTTTTCACCTTTTTTATTAACTGGTGCTGACTTATTTCTGTTACTTTCAAAAGAGAAAGAGCCCTAGGATTAATTTTTGATTTCTACTTACTTGCTGAATGATTTTGGGCAAGTTATTTAACTTCTATAAGTTTTAGTTTTATATTCCTTAAACCAGATTTGATAAAAGTACAATATCTGATGAGAATACAAATTCAGATAATGCAATTAATTGGGTTCTTCTCTGTCTAGATTCCATTAGTCATACTACGTGTGGAAGGTAGCCATGATGGTATTTGGATTGGAATGAAATGCCAGGTGAGTTAATGACAAGCTAGCCCATTTGGATTTCTTCATCCAAGAAGGAGAGTGAGTCTCCAAGTCCCTAGCACTTTCTTAGCCCAATTGCCCCATATCTGTTTTACCAAATGGGCCCTGAAAGATCCCTGGAACTGATGCCTATGACCTAGAAGTCCAAACTATCATTGTCAGACACATAGAAATATTAAGCCAGAGTTGATAGCTGTTACTAGATGACACCAAGCTATAATTGGGACCAGCATGGCCGCTCCATCTCAATCCTTTCCTCCCTCTTCCTGATCTGCCTCATTGGAAATCTTGGGCAGCCTCAACCTAATCATTTAATTACACTTATACTAATATTACTTCATATGTTATGCAATTGAAAATTTTATACATCAATTATGACATTATGGTGGGGTTCTGCCATAATAAAGTCTACCGATAAGGTATCAAGAGAATTAAATGAGATTATATATGTGAAGTTCTTGGTGTTGAGCACCAAACACTCAATGACTGTGAAACTGGTATCAATCATTAGTATTATAGTCCTCAAAATTATGGTTATTACAGTTGGAGGATGAGCAGTAAAGGAGTTGAAACTCAACATGGCTAATTCTAATATTTCTTATATAGTTGGAGAATAGAGTTAATACAAATGGCTGAAGTGATAATCTGTGAATTTCACTTGCATAAGTTACTTTTTTTTACTCTTCTATCCAGATCTATTGTGAGTTGGATGCATATTTAATATTTTCAAAAGAAGAATTGGCAGTGAGTTTGTTCTGTTGGCATTTTTGCTTAGACATATGCTCTATCTATGCCCAGAGATGGTATTATTTTTACCTTCCTGTCAGCACACTGATCTCTTTTATAACAGCAAACATTTCAAAATATGAACTTTTGGGATTTAGTTTATTCATTTTAAAGCAGTCATCTTTTAAACTTGTATTCATTTCCCTTGATATATGAAGTCTGTAGATTCTATGCTACTTAGGATTTGTAAAGCAATTATTAAAAGTCTTTGATATTTATAAAGGATCTGAAGCTTTCAGAGTGATTAATTATTGATTACCCAAATGAATCAACCTATCAGGCCATAATAAATATTTAATATTTTCTTGGAATGAAGTAATGCATTTCATTAAGTTTTTTCATTATATTGTTATTCTGGTTTTAAAATTTCTCACGTGTTGTTTTGCAATTAGATGTAATCTGCTTTTTGAAAACAGATATTTTTGGTTCTTATAGCATATTTGTTATTTTAAATAAGCCAAAAATATAACATAGTTAATAACCACACATTTCTCATTTAAATCTGAATGGTTTCAAATTTATCTGTTAGGAATTTTTTGGTGTCTGATATTTATAAGCAAGAAAAATATCCTTCTTTCTCCTTTCCTTCGTTCCTTCCTTCGTTCCTTCCTTCCTTCCTTCTTTTTCTTTACACAAAAACAGGTTTGGATGTTTTCACTGTTCCAACAATGTCAATCAGCACAAGTCACTTCTCAAAAACTGATTGGTTCAGATTAATATTTGTAAGAAATTTGTTAAGCACTAAGCACAAAGTGCTGTTACCTGTGTCTATGGAATCAATGACTCCATTAAAAAACTGCTGTTCAGTGATGGAAACATGGACCTATTCAACAATGAAAACCTTTACAATGAAGCAACTGCATTCAAATAGTAAAACACTTATGATATATTCTTTGTGTGAACAGGTCCAAGAGTCTTTGAAGAATGTAGTCACATTAGCAGCACTACCCATACACAATTAAAAACTGTAAATATTCTGTGCGCTATGACAGATTAGGATGTAACAACAAAAAGGACATAGTTCCTACATCTCAGAGCTTGTAGTGTGAGAGATAAGTGCAAAGCCAATCACATAAAAGTGCTGTGATAATGAAAACATCCAGAACTAAGGCAGTACATAGTGAATATATAACACCCTATGTGTTTATGTCTATGTATGTGGAGAGGGGATAAGTAGGAATTTGCAAAGTGAATAAGTTGGGAGGAAAACATTTGTAATAAAAATAGAGTCCATAAAAATGCTCAGGGTTTTGAAAAAGGTAGTTGGAAGAGTGGGATGAAGGGGAAAGAGAATTATGTTAAAGAAACTGAATAAATAGAGCTTTAAATAAACATTGATGAATAAACAAATGAAATAGTTAAGGGTGTTAGACCAAGTGAAAGAATAAGAACTATGAAAAAATGCAAAAATTTTTTTAAAAGAATGGGAGGAAAACTCAGAATAATGCAAAATTGGAAATTAAAACACTTATGAATTAAATGTTTAAAAGGTAAATGTGAAAATGAAAGATAGTGACTGGAAAATGTATTTCTATGGGCACTCTTGAGTATTACCTTAAAAATACATTTCATTGCAGTATAAAGTTTAGGAAAAATTGGCTAGATTTATTTATCACAGGACTTCTCAGAGCCGTTGATATGTGAATACACACTGTGATTCTTGCAGAAAGAAATATACTATGGCAGCTTTTCCTATATTTCTTGACTACACATTTTTTTCTTACTAGAATTTCCAGGGATTACTATTCTGAGAAACACAATGAAAAATACTATATTAACAGAGATGTATCAAAAAATGGAGCAGAGATGGGGAATAAGAAACCAACTTTACTTGTTTTCCCTGAATTTGACATTAATTCTCCCTGGGCAAACCCCTTTTGGTTTCAGGCACACCTTTTCCCACCTACTTTCCAGTCTGCCATAATTTATTTTTCATATTTTCAAGCATAAAATCCCATTATGTACTATATGTATTCATGTGTGTATATACATGTACATGTGTAAGTACATACATTCATACATATATGTAGTGTGTATATACAATGTATATATATGTGTGTGTATACATATATATATATATATCGCATCTTTGGTTCTCCTTAAAAATCAGTTTTCTGAGTTCAAAGGTAAATAGTATCAACAATTTTGACAGCAGTTAAGAGTAGTATATGACAGAAAATGTAATGAAGACCTTCATTGGTTTAAAGTAAAAATAAAAAAAATATATAATATACAAAAAATATAATATACAAAATATAACGTGGAAAATGCAGTAGGAATATTTCCTCAGTCTTCAAACATATTACCACACAGAAACTCTTAAGGGATCAATAACCAGAGTGTTTATGCATGCCATATGGAAATATTTCCTCTGCAGTGTGCCTGCATTGCTATTTAAGTGGAGAATAAATGTTATGTTAGCAATATTTTTATATAGCCTAGAATTTTTTTATTTTTTTCTCCATTGCATCTGGATGGCAAATAAAAGATAAAATTCAGCTAGAGAAAAAGTTATTTATATAATCTTACACAATGATATGATTTTAAATGAAACTTTTACAATTTTACTCTTGAAAGAATAAGCAGCTTTTGCTTTTTCAAAAATAATAAGTTCAGCACATAGGTAAATATGTGCTCCAACAACAAGAAAAAATATTTTATGGACTGTTATTCTATAACGTTAAGCCAATGCTGGACATAACAATGCATTTTATACACTGAAATGATAATTCAAATAGGAAAATTCAGTAACTTTGGAATTTCTAAAGCTATTGTGCTTGGATGTCTATCCAGAGGATTTTCATAATGCACCAATTTCTTTTTATGACTTTTATCTACCAAATAAGAGTAAAGATGAAAATCATCTTAACACTGTTAACTTTTCACATTATAAAGCACTACATATTATAAAGCATTCTTCTCAATCATAGAATAATTGAAAAACAGGAAATTATAGAAAGAATATTAAAATTGTACACATCCACTCACCCAGTGTTAACCATTCTTAACATTTGCCATATTTGCCTACACATGGCTTGGATATGCACTGCTCTATTTATCATGCATTATAGATACACAGTTTTACTTTGCAGCACAGCATCACTCTGTATGTATTCCAAGCCACATAACATTGTTGTTTTTTCCCATCAGTGGCACTGTAAGGAGATTCTCATGTTTACTCAGACATAAATCCCATAGTTTACTACATGGTATCCACAGCTTGTTTCCTTTCCTGACTCTAGCAGCCCTTTCGTGCTGTCTGTGACTATCACTTCTCTTAGGTAATGTTGTTGCATACTGTGCTGTAATCACACAACAAATCCTGCTCCCTCCTTCATGGGACCCTATCAGAACTGATTTCTTTGAAACTTTTGAGAAGCATCCTTCTATACTCTAGGTAGTAGGGAAGAAAAGACCTTTATCTAAATCCCTAAAATTATGTTTTCCTTGGTGTATCATTAAACTTCTGAGGTCTGGATTTTAATGTTATGCAGATTTTTTTTAATAGAAAAAAGGTTTTAATTATGGTTGCAACTTCTTCCCTCCATGAAATGAGAGAGTAGGGCAGGAGTTACATCTAATTGACAATTCTGTGTAGTGAGAATGGCTTGTCCTCTCACACCCTAAAAACTTTGTGACTTTCCCAAATTTATGACTTTCTGGTGCAGAAGTATACCTTTGTCAGTTCTGTACCTCCAGGGTCTAATATCATGTTTGGCATATAATACACCTTGAAAATGTGTTTTATTTGTGTGTATGTGTGTGCGTTGGGGTTGGTTAGCATTTGTGTATACATATTTGTATGTGTGTGTGTATTATTTTATTATCGATGATTGGTGGTTATTTTTTTCCTGAATAAATGTTGGTTATATTGGTTAAAAATGTAGAGAGAAATATATATCTTGTTTTAGTAAAAAGAAGCATTGACTCTTGCTAGATGTAGCACTAAATCTTTCTCCAGGTAATTTCCATATATATTAAGACACCAAGGCATTCATATTATGGAGAGAAACGGGGTTCCTATTGTTTATCTGAAGATAGAGCTATAGTACAGTGCAGGTGCAAAGCTATGCCATGATAAGAAATGTTACATAATAAGAATGTACAGCTCCTGCTCAGAGTGAATTACCATTAGTAAAATCCCTAAAGATGTTTTCAGTGATGTTGTCCCATTCATCTTCTTTGAGAGTTTAGGAAAGGGGACATTTATCGAAACCTTAGAATTTGGCCAATTTATTTCTTGGAAGATAGAAAAACTACTCTTAGGAGAACTCTGTTTTACTGAAATTTCTACTTCTCCTTAATTTACTTGACTTCTTTTCTATTGAATAAATTACACTTCACAGAGATCTTGGAAATTCTTTTAATGACTTTGGGATATACAGCTGGGCTCCAACTCATTAAATAGTTCTGTCAACTTCTACCAAATAACTGTGTCTAGTCCTTGCCCAATGAGTGTTGGAAAGTTCTAGAACTACCATCCTTTTTGGGGGGTACAAGTGATATATGCTTGTTTCATCCTCAGAGCAACACCAACCAGGGATTTCCCATATTATGCCAAACCCAGCCACCAATTATTTAAAAGCAAAAAAAAAAAAAAAAAAAAAAAAAATCAAGCAATTTTCCCTAAACAGCAGACACTGGTCAACTTATTATCTACCACATTTTGAAATTTCCTAAAAGCTATCATGTAAGCATAGATACATATGTTAATGTTAGCCATGATAAATTACATAAAAGATATAATTCACATTTACAAAATATACAGCTTTCCATTAATAAATATGTATTAGATTTCTTCTATATATTTATAAGATGTGAAGTATTAATATTTCTAAGTTAAATATCACCAAAAAGAGTGTCCTAGTTAATCTTTTATGATTGTAAAAATTAAAGGCAGAAAAGATAAAAAAATGTAATAACACTAAAATTTGTCTCAAAACACACTTTAACTTTTACTCAAGTGAGTCTTGATTACTGATTTCATACTTAATAAGGATGAACAACTTTCACTTAAGCTGTTCAGTTATGTAGTGGCTACCCCTGAATCATTGGACATCCTTCTGATTTCTCATCAAGTCATCCTTTTCAATGGGAAATTGATTTTTGCCCCTGTTATCATCCTTGAATTATCTTGTAGGTGAACCTGAAACTCAGCTTTTTGAAGTCAATCCTGTCAAGGTTAGTGTTGTTTTGTAAGCATTAATGAATATATGAGCACATATTGTCATCTAACTCTAATAAATAGAGCATCAATGGAGAATCCTTAACTCTAGGAAACAACTGGATACAGGAAGGTCAAAAAAAGGAAGAAGTGGTCTTGCTTTGATTCTGGGCTAATGAATGAATTGGCATTAGAAAATTCTCTACTTGTATGCACCATGCCAGGATCCCTGAGATGGCAACAGTCTATACCCCCAAATGGAATGCAACACACATTTCTGTCTGCCCATATTTTGGAGGCCCCCAATCTGATGGTTGCCAAGCCAACTTCTCAGGAAACAAAAAGACAAACAAGGCAATAGCTGTCCCTGAGAGATAAAGGACGGACAACTAATAAGCACCCTAAAGCTAATTCAAGAGTCACAGTTCAAAGATCTAATTCTTACAGATGTTTTTAACCTGACAATCTAAATTTGGAAAGAAAGTGACAATGTGAAATTTTACCTTTCTCTCTCAACCAGGCACCTCTATTCGAAATCTAGGAGGGTTGACTTTGATTAACTTTTGCTTGGGTCTGCCAGTTTTCCCAGGATCCTGTCTGCAGGCTCTGGAGTGAGTGCAATGTCCCAGCAGGTATTATCCTGGTTATGAGAAACTGTAAAGTAAGAAAAATAATTTTCCCTGTCCCCTTTATGGTGAGTGCTTGGCTGAGCTCCCTTTTTGTCTAGGACACCTTGTAAATGGATAAACCTATCTAGGTTAAACGTTCTCCACTGTGGCCACTGTAATTCAAGATTACCTTTGGTAAGATTAACCTGCTCGTTCAGGCTTTAAACGAAATTTTATTCACCTGAGGCATCGCACTGGCGCCAGTCCTGCTTAAGTCCGACTAGGTCCTTCCCCCGGAACTAGCCTGGTTTCTGGTTTCTGATTTCCGGGCCGGAACCGGTCCGATCCTGGTTCTGTCCGGTTTTTAAGTCAGACCCGGGCTGGCTCTTACACTGGGTCCGATTTTTAAGGGGGACTCAATTTTTCTTGTGCCAGTTTTTGGGCCCAGTCTGGAAAAAGAAATGGTAAAAAAAGGTCTCAAACTCCTAAGGCAAAACTGTGAAGGATCCATAAGGACTTAGCTACCCTGTCTTGAGGCAGCGAGAAAGCGGCGAGCTCCAGGGGCCCAACAGGTACGTACAGTTGGTTGTTGGATGTTCCCGGGAGCTGACGGGGCCTTGTTAGGTTCCTTCTCAAGGTTACTCACAGAACTGTTGAATGATAAACTGAGGCATATTAAAATTTTTAAGTTTATTTGTGCAAAAATTGGGCAGCTTCCAATATAGCAGGTAGGAAGGAGCTCTGAGGAACTTTGCGAAATGAAAAACTTTTATAGGCAGAAGGGAGCAGGAACAAGGAGGTTACGTTAGGCACAAACAAACAAATAAACAAAAACAGCAAAAAAAACCCAGATTGGTTATTGCAATTACTTTCCTTTGGGGGAATGGCAGGCATCTAGGAGGCAGATTATTTAAATAACACTATTTAGGTGAATCCTGATTGGTTTTAAGTTTGCTTTTCTGGGAAAGCCAGAACTGTAATTAAGTTAGGTCTCGGTTTGATGGAGTGGGACTTAGCATAAGCTGCCCCGTTTGGAGCCTGTTGTCTGGTTTTTAACACCTATATGGCTTATATACAATGTCATGCTTAAAAGAGAGTTCTTATTACAACGTGTTAGAATGTTAGTGCCTTTTTTGTACGTTTCTGACCGTAATTAGTATATTTTTTTCTTTTAAAGTTTATTGTTTTGTGAGAATATGAAAAAGATCCACCTATATTTTTCTGTAAGACTAGTAGAATTTTCTCTGCATCCTGTATTGATGTATCTGTCTTTTCGCTCTCTGTTTGGAATACATATTTTTCAGATTTCCTATTTAACTGGTTCATCTCTGAATATTCTATTGGATTCATCTATTTGTGTATTATAGTGTTTCTCAAATTGTGTGTTTTTTTTTTTTATTAGAGAAGATGTCGCCTTAGCCAACATGATTAGAAATAGTATTTTCTCGATAATAATTTAAGAAGTGCCTGGGTGACTCGGTAGAGCATCGGTCACACTCTTGATTTCAGCTCAGGTCATGATCCCAGGGTCACGGGATCTAGCTAGATGACAGGCTCTGTGCTGAGCATGGAGCTGCTTAATATTCTCCTTCTCTCTCCATACTGCCCCATTCCCCTATTCACACTCTCTCTAAAAACAAAACAAAAAACAACAACCAAAAAACTGGTTACATCAGACAATCATAAAAAATATACAGAATCCTAATTATTTTAATTTAAAAGATATGAATGCACATTATTTGCAGTCTGTTGAATGAGATCTTAGGCTTTTTCTTTGACTATGGTTTTATTAATTTTGTGTCATTGGTTTTGCATTAATGATGCTTATATCTTTCTTTGAAATAGGGCATAACCTTTTCTGATCCACAGAGTTGAAAATATTTTTTTCTAGCAATTTACATTTATTATGTTTTTCTAAAACATTTAGTTTTTATGGCAATAATTTTCTTTTTGAGCACATATTTCATGGGTTTACATAATATGTAATTAAACTAGGTAATTATTTAGCATCAATAGACATAAACAGTTCTGAGTTTTTAGTTTTAAATACAAGTCATTGGCTGTGTCTTTAGTATTCAGACAGCATCAGATGGTATGTTTGGTGGTGAAAGAATTCCTTAAATGGGTAGATTATTTAAGAAAGGATATTTGTACTTGTGTTACAATCGTCTGGGACTCTTGTTATAATAAAATGGCATATTTCCATGCTGTAGTCCTGACCTAGAAAATCAGAATTTTTAATGTTTGACCCACAAGAAAATTTCAGACTTAACATGAATTCTAGGTGATTCTTCTGCATTATTCTTTATTTATACCAAGCTAATTTATGTAATCTTTTTATATTTTAATATTCTGCAGGGCTCCTCCCTCAATTTTCTTTTCTTGATGTTCTTGGCTAGTTCTGTATATTTGTTTTAACAGATCAAAGTTAAAATTTTACTTTCAAATTATTTTGTTTCTAGTCATAACTGCTTTAATAGATTAATTTGGAGACAATTAACATCTTTACAATGTAGAATTTTAGTTTCCACAAGCAAGTTATGAGTTTCTATTTATTTAAGGCTTTTAAGTATGAGTCATTAGGGTTTTAAAGTTTTCTTTGTATAAACCCTACACAATTCTTGTTAAGTTTCTTCCTAAATGTTTTATCTTCTTTTGTTATCCCTATTGGAAACAAGATCTATTTATCCATTAAATATTCTAATTCACTTTGGTTTATATATTGAAACCTTTCGCTTTTATATTTTGATTTTGTTATCCATCTCCTGATTTATATTTTGTCCTATTGTTTGTAATATATGTTTCAGTGTGTTGTGTTGTGTTTTCCAAATATTTAGTCATATGTACTACAAAGAATAATTGTTTTGCTTTTTCCTTCTATGTTTCTTTCTTTAAAAATTTTTTTTAATGTCTATTTATTTTTGAGAGCACGCGCGAGAGAGAGACAGAGACAGAGACAGAACATGAGCAGGGGAGGAACAGAGAGAGTGGGAGGCACAGAATCTGAAGCACGCTCCAGGCTCTGAGCTGTCAGCACAGAGCCCGACGCGGGGCTCGAACTCACGAACCATGAGGTCATGACCTGAACCTAAGTGGGACGCTTAACTGAGCCACCCAGGCACCCCTCACTATATTTATTTCTTGTTTCTCATTTTAACTGACTTCCAGAATGGTACTCTGCTGTTCTGCAATATGGAACTGGGTCGCCACAGGGACCTTGTTTACTCCTCCTGTCTCTGGCACATGGCTATGACTCTTATCAGTCCCAATTAATCATGCTGGGATCTTTACAGAGCTGCACCATTTTCTTCTTGAATATTCTTCCCTGAAGTATGGAAAGTTATATCCTCCCTCAATTGCTTCACAGAGCTTCATGTTTAGCAGACATTTTTGTTAGTTTGTGTTTTGAGTTTGGAGTGGTTTATCTTATTTAATTGAAGATGCTGTATTTTTTATTTTTGTTGAGTTTTGTATAGAGTATAATTACTTTTATCTACTTAATTGTCACAGGAAATATTCTCCATAAATTTTTTAAAGATATATGAAAAATATATTGTTTGGATTTTAATTTCTTTTTTCTTTTAACATAAATTTACACAGTCAAATAATTAGAATTTTTCTTGGTTTATCAATGTCACAGAAGGTTGCAGAATGTAGTTAATTGCTGAAGCTGGACATGGAAACAGGAATTCGTCATGCTATTCTCATGCTTTTTGTGTTTATAAATTTTCAAAATAAAAAAAATGTAGTTCTCTCCTTTGAGATCTGTCAGATCTTTACCAAACATTTTCTCCTCTTATGATTTTATTTTCAGTTAATTCTTTCATTAATTTGAATTAATCTTTTTGTGTATTGTTACGTGAGTATATATTTTCCCCCTCAGAGAAGTTTACCAATAATCTCAGCATTATATATTGAATAAACTTCACACACTCTCTGTCATTTTCCCCCAACAGATTTATGATGCTACTTTCATTGTTGTCTAACATCATCATGAAGGTCTGTTCCTGGAAATTTAATTTCATTCCATTTACCTATTTTTCTTTCAATTCTTACATAATCTATTTATAGCTTTTGCAGTTTTAATTATTTTTCATAACAAATTTCCCTCCTTTTCTTTTTATAAGTTTTCTTTAATCTTTTAATCCATTCACACTTCTTGATAAACTTTGGAACCATTTTGTCAGTTCTAAAAACAACCACTTTGGGATATGATTAAATAGCATTAAACCTACTTAATATTTTGAGAAAACTCTTAAAAGTCTTCTCTTCTCAGCTAGATGCAAGGTGTGGTTTTCCAGTTACTCCAGTCTTGGTTTTAGATGCTTAGTGAAATTTTATAGCTTTTTTTTTCATATATGTCCAGCATATTTCTTCTTAAATTTACTTTTTATGTATTTTATACTTTTTATTAGCATTGCAAATTATAGATAAGATAGATATAGGTATAGATATAGATATATTTATAATTACAATTTCTACTTTGTTGGTTTTCCTTGGATTATACAGCACCAATGACTTTTTTTTTTAAATGTTTATTCATTTATTGAGACAGAGTGGGGGGGGGGAGCATTAGCAGGGGAAGGGCAGAGAGAGAGGGGGAGAGAGAAAGAATCCCAAGCAGGCTCTGTGCTGCGAGTGTAGAGCCTGATGCAGGGCTTGAACTCACGAACCCTGAGATCATGAGCTGAGCCAAAATCAAGAGTCAGATGCTTAACTGACTGAGCCACCCAGGTGCCCCACACCCAATGATTTTTGTAAGCTTCTTTAGTGTATAGCTCTCTATTGATTCTTTTATCAATTTTCCTTTTGTTTCTAGAAGATTATTTTTTATTTCTTTTTTTTTTTTTTTTTTTTAATTTTTTTTTTTTCAACGTTTTTTTTTATTTATTTTTGGGACAGAGAGAGACAGGGCATGAACGGGGGAGGGGCAGAGAGAGAGAGGGAGACACAGAATCGGAAACAGGCTCCAGGCTCCGAGCCATCAGCCCAGAGCCTGACGCGGGGCTCAAACTCACGGACCGCGAGATCGTGACCTGGCTGAAGTCGGACGCTTAACCGACTGCGCCACCCAGGCGCCCCAATTATTTTTTATTTCTTGCATTTACTGGAAGGAAAGTCATTTTCAAGGAATAATTGACTTTTAATTTCTTCTTGATATTATTCATTGGGGAAGGGTCCCAGAATAGAATTATATTACAATGATGATACTGGGTAAACTTTTGCTACCTGTTTTAATGGACGTTTCTCTAGTGTTCTGCTGTTAATTATGAGGCTGTAGGTTGATTTCATGTTAACAAAATAATTTTAAACTTTTGCTTGCTAAGATGTTTGTTTATTGTTTTGAAATTTAAATATTTCAACTTTGTCTAATGTCAAAATGTATCTTATTTATAATTTCTTACTTTCTCATCAATTTTATATTTATTTTATCATTCTTAATTTTATATCTTTATATTTACCCTTTATCTTGATTAGACTTATTAGAAATCTGACTATTAATGCTCTTTTAACAGAAAAAAAATCTGGTTGTTAGATTCACTATTCTGCTTTTTTTTTTTTTTAAGTTTATTTATTTATTTTGAGAGAAGGAGAGAGAGACAGAGAACGTACACAAGTGGGGGAGAGACAGAGAGAGAGGGAAAGAGAATTCTAAGCAGGCTCTGCACTGGCAGCACAGAGCCCAATGCAGGGCTCCATCTCACAAACTGTGAGATTGTGACCTGAGCCAAAACCAAGAGTCAGATGCTTAACCGACTGAGACACCCAGGTGCCCCTCTGTTACTCATGTTTAATTTAGTAATATTTGCATTTATCTTTCTTATTTCCTTTTGTATTCCTTACACTTTTTTATGATCCTCTTTCCAACTTTTTGAGTTGAGCATTTTGATATTTGCTTTCATTTTCATTTACTTTTAGTATGATTTTGGCCACAAACTGAACACTTTGATAGTTAGCTTATCGGTTACCAAGAATTAGCCAAGAATTAAAGATAACCTGTCAAGTATTAATTTATTTAAGAAATCTTTATTTGGACTCTAATATAAGATTTTTCTCTTGAATATTATCATTAACATACATCTAGTATTGAGTTCTCTGTCCAACTACTAGAGGACACTCTATCCTTCCATACCCATAGTTAGAAAGACTAATTATTGCTGTGATAACAATGTATATTGATCAACTGCAAACTGGTATGATTTTTCAGCACAGAAATTTTTTTCGCCATTCAGGGATTAGAAAGTCAGCCATGCAGCTTTGCTTCAGGCTCTAGGTCAAGATCTGCCCTGCTTATAACTGTACGCTATCACTTTTACTCAAATTCAGCTGGTCAAAGCAGGTTATATGGCAAGCCCAAATGGGGTGGATAATTATTCTCTCTCCACAGGAAAATGATGGCAAGAGCAGGGAATGAAGAAAGAATTGTGAGACAGTAATACAGTTGACCTCAAGCATTATGATGGAACAAATGCTTTACTTTCCTGATCTATTTTTAAACAGCAGAGGTAAAGACCAAGAAGGCTAAGCTTAGAGGTTAGCAAAGAATCCAGTGAGGCACCTGCTTATTATAGAATTAAGGACTACAGTAATTCTTACTATAATGTGGTTTAGTAGGGAAAGAGAGTTAATAAGGAATTCATTCCAGAACCCTAGCTAAAGTACCCAGACTAAATGTTAGTTTATAAACTCAGGTGTGGAAGAAATATCACATTTCTTTATTTCCTTATATTAAACTGTGTTAGACTCAGTCCCTATGCTACTTTGGGATTTACATCACAATCATAGTCTATGTTTTCCTTATCTCCTCACTGAAGATTATAAGAAACTTGGGAAATTTATGTGGTTCCCAGAAAGTATTGCAAGGGTCTTTACCAAGCCATCAGAATTACTCCAGATAGTCTTATTATTCCACAAGCAAAGAGTCAGAAGGAAAATACAACAAAAGGTTAACAATAGTTACATGTAGGGTGGGGGTGCACAGATGGAAGATGAGATTGGAGGGAGGGAGGGGACATATTTTTCTTTTCTATGTATTTCTTTTCTATGTTTATGTGTAGTTTTTTAAAATCATTTTTCTATTCTCAATATTTTTCAAGTAAAAAACAAAGATAAATATTGCACTACTTTCATAACATTGTTATGAAGATTAACTAAATAATACATGTAAAGGGTTTAGCACAGTGTCTGCCTCATAGTAAACTCCTTAACCCACTGTGTGGGATTTTCCTACTGTTAACATGGTTATATCAGACACTGTATTTCCTAGAGTATCCTTCCTTGTGTTCTACCAGATTAGAATTGTCTAAAAGTGAAGTTGCATGATATTTGAGAGGCAGAAGTGAAGCAACAACTATGCTCTGAAGATCATTGTGGGTTAGAGATTAGGAGGGATTGATGTACTTGGGTGGACAGGATCCATTTTGTCCTTGCTCATGCCTATTCCATGTCTAGAATCTCTTCAACTCTCCACCACCCTCCTAATGCAGAGCAGTGAGACTCACTACAGCATGCTTGATTATGAACTCACAGAGGTAGTGGCCATAGAAAGGGAATCAGTTAGGAAAGAATGGGACACTGAAAATTGAGTTAAGGATTTATAACAGATTCCAATGAAATGAGTTGCCTTGAACCCAAAAAGACTCTTAAACTTTCTTCTCTAGAAAAAGTAGCCATTCCTCCCTAGTCTGAAGTGTTTATTTTTCCTTTCCTTGGAAAACTAAAATGGCCTGTTATAGTTGTCTTGTAGGAGATTGTTGATCCTTTTAAATATCTACCTCTACCACCTGTCATTGCTTCTAGACCTATGATGGTGCTCAAGTTCTGGCAGGCTCCTGGGGGTCAGACACAAAATGTGAACAATGAGGAGGTGCCATAAATACCAAAAGACTTGCTAGATTCTGCCAATTTACATCAACAAAACTTGAGGAATATGTGTGAAATGGAAGGAATGTTCTATTTAATTTGGCATAAGTTGATATGAGTGCACTAAGCAGAGATTCTGGATTCAGTGTGTTAGCTTGAGTATCTGGGAGTGACTTTACGAGTTTGTTTTATTTATTGACTGATGTCTGGACCCAAAATTGGACTATACTGCAGTGTACCTAAAATACCAGAATTTCCTTGGAATAATGTAGAAGAAGGTATCAGAAGGCCCAGAGAGATCAGAGTGCTACAGTGGATTTATAGAAGGTATGCTCACCAACTTCTTAAATGTGTCTCTTGGGAAGGTCAGGTGGACCTCCATTCTCCAAGATTTTGAGAAATATATAGATGAAGGAAGCACTGACATCCTGGATATCCCTTGGCATTTTGTATGTAACTATTGATCTGGCTCATGCTACTTTCTCTACACCTGTTAGGAAAGGACGGTAGAAGTTTACTTTCAGTTGTCAAGGACATTAAATACTTTCACTGTCCTACCTCAGGACTATTTCAATTATTTAGCCCTCTGTCATAATCTAGTGCACAGGGACCTTGATTGTTTCTCTATTCAACCATATATTACTTTGGTCCACTGAATTGATGATATTTTGTTTGAACCTGTTAGGCAGGAAGTAGCAACTATTCTATATACCTTGGTAAGACAAATATGTGACAGTAAAGTGGGAAATAAATCTCATAGGAATCCAGGGACCTTCAGCCTTATTGAAGTTTTTAGAGGTCCAGTGGTTTAGGGCATGTCAAAATATCCCATTAAAGATAAAGGACAGATGTTGCATCTAGCCCTTGGTACCACTAAGAAAGAGGTACAATGCATACAATGTTTATTAATTTTTAAATTTGCCATTATATCAATAGAATTTCTTCATATTCCTGAAGAGTATGATAGAAATGCTACATTATATAGATGTACTACAATTACTTAATGACTTGTGCTATGAATTACTTATGCTGTTTTTGCCTATTATAAAAATAATTGAATGCAAATATAAGTATTAAATTCAAATCAGTTGTCATCTTTCAGAATCAGTTTTCACTAGGCCAGGTAACCCCTACATAAATTCTCAGATTGTCATATGTTTCATTTCCCTTCTTGCCTTTTGCTTTTCTAAGTTTGGTAGGACATTCTAATTCTAAATCTTAGGGAGATTTTTCATCTGTTATTGCTAAAAGTAAAAATGCTAATAATATTTTATTTCAAAAGTATATTCTAAAAAATATACAGAATTTTTATTGATGTTGTCAATAATTTGATATGGAACATTGTGGAATGTGACTTAATTATCATTCCAGATCAAAGTCAAATAAAGCATGAAACACTTTTATACTTTATCATCTTTGTGTATCTTTTATGTATTCAGGATAGTGGGATAATAAGCATTCCTAAATTAGTGATAGAATAAATGCTTTGGTTTATTATAGCAACATTATCAAGTAATACTAGAGCTTAATTACCCATTTCCTAAAATCACTGTATTTTCTGCTGATAGCTGCTTGGCATAGAGCAAAAAATTCTTCCTGTCTTTGAAAAGAAATCAAAGGATTCACATCAGGCATCTAAAACTTGAGAACCTGCAGTGAGAGAATCATATAAACTTAATAAGAAAATATCCTCTGACAAGTAGGATTTCACCCACACAATTGAATGATCATGACAAGCTGTGATCAATAATATCAAATGTCCCTGGGACTGTTTCTTATCCATTGTTATATTTCTGAAAAATGATTTATAGTTCTGAATACAGTGACTTCAAAGCAGATTTGAGGGTCTTGATGAAGAAACAGGAGATGGACTTACTTATATCTCTAGGGCATTAATACCTAAATATAATCCATATAGAATTTTGCATTAGTGTGGACATCAATGTGTATTTAATTAGAAGATACTAGATAGATGATAAATATAGATTTTCTGTAATTGTTATTCACTTAACTCATGCTACAAATTTATAGTGGAAAAGAATAGAAGAAAAAAACCTTAGAATCTGAAATATGCTAGTTTTGTAAACTATGTACCTTCAGTGTTAATGTTAAAAAAAATCATTGGCATAAGGTAAACTAACATCACTACCTGTAAAAAATATTAAACTACAGTAATATTAATGGTAACTATTAGCTCTATAAGTGGAGAAGAGTAGGGAAAATACACTCAAAATATGTAGTATCATAATAAAATACATTAAGGCACATCAAGATTTCAGTCACCAAGATATTGATTTCACATGGAGTCATAATTAACTCATATTTGTCTCTTCTGTACAGAAGTTCATAAACAAGAGGAGTTTTCATTCACAACTCCTCTTCTGCCAAATTCCAAATGAAATGAAACCAAAGCAAGCACACTACAAAATCTGATTCAAAGGAAACCTCAGACACTGAAGCCATTAAGCACACATTTCCTAAATAAAAAATGAGTTGTCTGCATGCTGTCTTGACACAGTCTGCAAAGTCTCCCTGAATAAAATAGCAGCTCAGCAGATTGTCAGAGAGCTCCTGAGATAAACAAAAACCAAATCAAACTCCCCTCTTCCTGTCTTTCCACCATTTCAGCTTCATCTTGACAGAAGAAAAATGCTTCTCCACTTTCAAAGAGAGATCCTCAAATATCGCCACACAGCATATGGGCATTGCCTTTGATTTGGAATAGGTTTTCAAAACCTGGGAAGTAATGCACTGACTGTATGCAAAAGATGCCTGACTAATGAATCATTTAGGAGTTTAAGAATTAATTACTTTTATTAGATTTATTAACCCCTGGCAATTAAAATTCAAATTTCAGAAAAGACTTCAGGGTAATTGTAGTTGTTAAGAATAAAGAGTCTGGAATTGAACAGTTGGGTTTAAATACTATGCATACTTGGCTTCTCTGGGTCTCATTTTCTTTATCTTCAGTGGGAATAATGATAATCTTTACCTCACATAATTGTCTTGAGTTAAATTAGTTAATATTTTTTTTAGAACAACATTTCATGTCATGTAGTGAATTTTATGTGTGCTACCTTCAACATGGTGATTATTATAATATTACTATTATAGTTTTGCTTTTTTAAAAATTCCTGTCCTGGGTATTTTCAGTAACCTGTATCTCCTGCCACTGTATAGCTATCTGAGGATCATTAGCTATGTTCTATCATTAACATAGTTTATAAACCTCTTTCTAGATTTCTAGGCCTATGATAAACAATGTGTATATTCACAGAGATGAGATGGGATGGAAAGTGAGCAGCAGTTGGTGCCCCTAGCTTTTAGAAAGTCCTAGAAATAAAAACTCTATGCTTCTGTTTTTTTAAATATGAAATTTATTGTCAAATTGGTTTCCATACAACACCCAGTGCTCATCCCAACAGGTGCCCTCCTCAATGCCCATCACCCACCCTTCCCTCCCTCCCACCCTGCAATGTGCTTCTGTTTTGTAAGACTATTTACTTACAGGAAAAACTGTGAACTTGGAAGATTGTTTCAGATTTTCTTCTGTGGTGGCTGCTCCTTGCTATCCCCCTGAAACCAAGGTTTGAAAGATGCTCCTGTCTTCTTAGAGCCTGTTATGGTAGGTTCAGCGTCTTGACATCAGGGTCCTGCGTCTGGACACATGCTCTGCATCTTTCTCTTGTTCTTCAATTCATTTGCTACTGTGTCATCCCCAGTGGAACAAGTGCCCAAGTACCATGTCTCTCAGAATGTTGCCTTCTCTTAGAGAATGCTGGATTATAATGTGTTCATGCAAAAAATGAATCCCAACTGGAACGTTAGCTAATATTTTACCATTCCCAAATATTGACTCAAACTCTCTCCTTCTGTTCCTTTAACACATAAATCACACATATTCACTAATTTTTTAAAATACTCATTTTGCATGAATTAGAAGACCCATCATGGTTCATATGTAATTTTTTTAATGTTTATTTATTTTTGAGAGAGAGAGAGAGAGAGAGAGAGAGAGAACACGAGAGGGGGAGGGACAGAGAAAGAGGAATACAAAGAATCCATGAAGCAGACTCCACCCTCTGTGCTGACGCGGGGCTTGGACTCATGTACCATATCACGACCTGAGCTGAAGTCAGACCCTTAACTGGCTGAACCACCCAGGCGCCCCTCGTCATGGTTCATATGTAGAAGATAATGCTTTATCATATGCCCTTTGCATAAATATCTGAGGTCAGTTTAGATGTTACATGGATTATTTTATTACTTGTTGAACCTATAAGTTTATTGTCTGTTGCAGGAATGGGAGAGGCATGGCCCATTCTTACATATTTTAGGATGAAGTTGTCTTAACTGGATCAGCATTTCCCAATTCATGATTGGTGGTCCTTGAGAAGACCAATGATAAAAAGAGGATATTGTTGCCAAATTGAGAAACACAGCCTACTCCCCAGTACTTTGAGAGATTCATAATGCACATTATCATATTAAAGGTCATGAGAATTTCCATGGAAAAGAAGAATATATAATTTTACTTTAATCTACACTTCCATTGTACTTTGTAGAGTATCCACTAACATATTATGGAACAAGTGTTCCTTGGAATATCCTTTGGAAAAGACTGTTTCAGATGAGAAGTAGTGGAGTATATTCAGATGAGTTAAATGATTGTATTTAAAGAAGAACTTGCTATAAGTGAAAAACAGACATGAAACTAGAGTTATGCTTACTTTACAAATTGTTTAAAAATATTTGAGCTAACCATTTATCAGACTTTCCTTCTTCTAATTTGCACTCTTGACTCTATAAGTAGGCAGATTTTGATTTTAATAAGTGATAAGTGAGAGTGAATTAAGATCCACACACCAAGAGAATGGCAAATGGCTCATGGCATAGCCTCTATGTCACTAACTGCATGAAGTGAGAAAATTAGGTTGTCTTATTCCGTGGATTGTACAGTAGCTCATGCTGTGCTGGGAATTAGGCTAAATTAAATCTAGATCACAAAAAGCTTTATATGCTATTAGCAAAACTGTAGTTATCAATCCTTTCTCTAATGAGAAGTCAGAATAATGGAAACTGAACTGGACTAATGTATCTCCAATTCTTAGTGCTATTGGTGAACACAGAAGCAGACAGTCTACAATGACTATTTTTATTGTTTAGCAACTCTGCCAATTGTGCATTATGGTGGGAAAAAATGGGCTTCTATTAAATGCTTTAGCTCCCCATTAGAGGCTGGAAGGATGTTAATTTACCTTCTTTTTTATGCAGGGTCACAATTACTCTGAATCTGAATCAAGTAGAAATAAGTTGTCCCCACATACCAATACCTACTGGAAAACTCCTCATGCTTCCCGTCATTCCCCTCCCAGAATATTTAAGGGCACCACATGCTTAAATGGAATAACCTAATCATACCAACTGAACATGTTTTTGCATTTCCCCAAGTAATCATTTCCTAGTGTTTCCAAGTCTCCTAATGTCAGAAGTGCCAGGTAGAATTGTGCCTCTAATGTCTTCTCTAATTTGCTCACCTTGGAATGCTCATCTTTCTCACTGTTAGTCTAAATGACTAATTTGTAGCAAATTAGTCTGGTGTTAAGATTCATCCCAGACCCCCACGAGTTGAAGTCATATTTTCTTTTCTTGCTCCTGAATATATTCTCAGGGCATAAGAGAGAGACTAGAAAATAGAAATGTATTGGTTGAGGGGCTTTCAACTAAACCTCACTCATTTTCTTTTTTCTGTTTGCTATCTTTGTTAAAAAGTGAGCATTTGAATATTGAAACTTTGAGAAATTTATGGTGAGGTTAAAAAGAGGGATGTAGTGCACCTGATGGGTGTAGTGAGTGTGTAGGAACAGGGAGGCCAATGAAGAGGAAATTTCCTCAGTTATAAATGTGCTTTGAGGAGCTTTTCCAGCATATGACAAATATCTGATTGAAGTTGATAGTTAAAACAAACAAAAATAGCAGTGAGTTAGGATAAACTGGGAAGAGAATCCTTGTCTACATATTGTGGGGAAAAAAACAGATAGTAAAATAAAATAAACACAAGTGGATACAAGAATAAAGTAAGTACAAATGACAAATGAGAATGGAATAGATGTAGCAATGAGGAGTACCAATAGGGAAGGTTGAAAATATACTCAAATTTTTTGGACATTAAAAATGTTTAAAAGGTATTTGTGAGTTGGTAGTTTTTAGAGTTTTGAGGAACACCATTTCATTTGAAGTTTAAAAGTAATTGAGATGAAGGATATATCCATGTGTAAGACCTATAAGGTAAGAGATTATTATCCAAGATCTAGAAATTCATATAAACTTGCTGTATTACCTTGAAATAACCAGTTAACACCTGAACATATTTCTTCTAAGATAAAGCAGGTTAATGATAAAATATCATCCCCTTCTCTTTATTTTTTAATGTTTTTATTCATGCTTGAGAGACAGAGAGCACAAGTCGGGGAGGGTCAGAGAGAGAGAGGGAGAGCAGAATCTGAAGCAGGCTCCAGGCTCTGAGCTGTCAGCACAGAGCCTGATGCAGGTCTTGAACTCACAGACCATGAGATCATGACCTGAGCTGAAGTTGGATGCTCAATTGACTGAGCCAACCAGATGCCCCATCATCCCTTTCCCTTTAAAAAGCACTTTGACTTTAAAAGCCCTCATTTAATGTCAAGTCATTTTTTAAAGCTTCCAAGCAACACAGAGGGATGAGAAGTGTTTAGAGGTATGTATCCTTTCCCAAGTAGTAAGATGGGTAAACTGAGTGACAGAACTTTAAGAACAAATAAAATTAGTCCAACCAAATTAAGATCAAAATGGAAAGACACATTCAGGAGAAATTGCCAAAGAAACACTTGGAATTAAAGGGCTGAAGAAAGGGGCCAAGAAATCAGTAATAGATAACTTTGAGCCAATGCACGCCAGATGGGAACCATACGGCATGTTATATTTACAGATATTTTCTTGAGAAAGAACTAGATCTGTAATATTCTGAATCACTTATTTTCCTTAATGCTATTACATCTGTCATATCAAGTAGTTATAGGAACGAGAATGATGATTGACTTCCAATTCCTATAGGTAATGGTAGTTGCCTAAATTAAAATTTCTAAAACAAACCAAAACCAAAAACAAAACACAAATTTCTCCAAAACAATGTATGCCAAAGAGAATAGCAAATAAAGTTACCCACAGTTGATATCTAAGACATGATTAAAACTCCAAGACTATTAGAAATTTCAAATTATCTATAGGTAGTAAAATAAACATACAAATTCAATGGATTTATTCTCAGAGCACACGACCATGTAGGAGTCAGTCAAAGATTGAGCAGAAAGTAGGAAAAGTAGATAGGGACCTAAAAGTGATAAAACACTGTTAAAATCACACACAGCAAGAGAGTCAACACCCTGAGTAGAGAAATACAGAGAATGTGTCAGGGACCTTGTTGATCATAGTTCTGGCTAGTGGAGGATAAAAAAGGAAAAGAAATAGAAGTATACAGAACCAGTGGAGGAAGTTTTGGAAACGCATCTGCTCTGGGGTAGAGTGGGGAGACTTGGAGTATGGAAGCATTCCTTGGGGTCTTGTTGGTGAAAGAAAAGAAGGAAGCAAGCAGTGGGAGTTGAAGATCCTACAGAAATAAAAAGACCTACAAAATAAGAAAAAATACTAGTCATTCTGTCTCTCAGTACCTGCCAAAATAAATGGCACTGTTAATTAAAGAAACTTCAGTATAATAATAGAGGGTGATGATCTTGAACTAAAAATTCTAGTAAACAACCCAAACTTTCAACATTGGCCCAGATAAACCTATTACTTTTGTATATGAAAATATGAGATGAACAGAACTGAACAAAACAGAAAAATGCATACAACATCCACACAAAGCTACTATAAAAAGAAAATTGAAAATAAAAATGGTTCTGGCTGCCATAATAAAATAAATACCATAGGCTGGTGACCGAAACGACAGAAATTTGTTTATCACAGTTCTGGAAACTGGAAATTTGAGGTCAGTATGCCATCATGGTCAAGGACGGGTGGGGCTCTTTTCCTGGCTTGCAGGTGGCCACCTTCTTGTGTGTGCTCACATGGCCTTCCCTTGGTGCATGTTTATGGAAAATAAGGGGGAAATATCTCTTTTTCCTCTTATAAGGCCACCAGCCCTATTGGATTATGACCCTACTTTTATGAACTCATTTAACCTTAATTACCTCCTGAAAGCCCTATCTCTAAATACAGCCACTTTGGAGATTAGACATCAACACATGAGTTTTGGGGAGATGCTATTCAGTCCCTAGTAAGTGGAAATTGTTTTAGATGCTGCATGATCTTTCCCTGAAACCAACAATGACGCAGAAGAAGTCAGTAACATAGCACTCAATGTTAACTATATAGCCTAAGGAAGTGTGTGCAGGTATGGACAAGCAGTTCACGTTAGAAATACAAAATTTTGAAATAGAAGTGGACAAAAAACAGGAAGATATGAAATGAGAGTCAATTAGAAATAAATAGAAGAAAAAGGTAAAATCATCTTAGAATAAAAACAAAAGAGAAATCATCTCAGAATAATTTATTAAAAGCCTAAGGAAAAATTGAACATTTTATAAGGTTTAATGAGGGATTAAATGAAAATTGAACACTAAATACATTTAATTGTAGCTTTATGAATAAAAGATGGGGACAAGGATGGAAGAAACATGAAATTACAAAGTAGAGATAAGGTAATCAAAAATGGGAAAAGGGTGAAATAAAAAATTGAATAAGCTTATTGCTTGTCACATAAGTATTAGGGGTATAATTACATTTGAGAAATCAAATAGTTGAAGCCTCAGTAAGGAAACAAAGTTATAATAAAAACATTTAAAAATTTATTTTAGAAATTTGGTAAGAGAATAAATCTTAAAGGTTCTTATCACAAGAACAAAATTTGTAATTATGGATGGTGATGGATAGTAACTAGTCTTATGGTGATCAGTTCACTGTATACAAAAATATGGGATTATGTTATATAAGTGAAATTACTATGTTATATGCCAGTGATACCTCGATTTAAAAAAGCATTCACATAAAGACAGCCACTAAGGATAAAAATACAAACCTTTCTATACATCATAGGAGACACAAAAGAAGAGCAAAATAGACTACTGCCTAGAGACAAAAAAAATATGAACATTACATAATACACAGTAAATATAATAACATATTAAGAAGTTATGTAAATAGTCTTAAGTCACTTATTAAAGATTTTTCAGAATAGCTCATTATGAAAATCCAACTAAACATAAGAGATGCCTGCAACAAGTGACTGAGAAAAATTGCAATGAAAAAAATTGATAAAATTTCATCAGACAAATGCAAACAATGAGAAAGTAGAGGTTTTAATCTTTACATTGGAAAAGTAGGTATCAGGTCAAAAGCCATAAAATAGTGACAGAGTCTAAGGGAACTTAATAGGGTTGAAGGCCAAAATTCACAAAGAAGATACAACAGTAGTGAATATGTATCAAGTAAAACAGCATTTGCCTTTGAAAACATATATAGAATTATTTATAGAAGAAAACAGCATGCAAAATAACAAATATAGAATGTTTTGTTTTTTATAAAACAAGGGGAGATATGTGCATGCGTGTCTGTGTATCTGTATATACTTATTATTTTTTAAGTCTCTGAAAGGAAAGAATAAAAGGGAAACTATAATGAATATGTGAGAACTCATTAGAAGGCATAATGGAAAGGAAATTTATCTTGTATATGTTTATATATAATATATTTAATGTATTTGCATATTTTATGTGTAATATGTATATATTTTGTATATTTTAACTTCAAAATCTGTAATGATTTACATTTTTAAAAATTGAAGTAAAATAAAGGGGAAAGAAAAATTATATAATTAATTAGGGGCAGATACAAATAAAGCCAAGTGTGTATCAAGCGATAAAATAGCCATATAGGAAAGGGAGTTATTCAAGGAACTTTCGAATGGGGTTCTCTGAATATCCTTTATGAGTTATAGATGTGGGTAAAGAAAGAATTAAAAAAACAAAAACAAAAACCTGTATTTCATTTGGTAGGTTTGCTCCTAGTGACATTGGTTCAATAGTTCTGAAATTATTTTGCGTCATGAAGGGTAAAACAGATGGGTAAATATATTGATGTTGTTGGGAAACAGGGTAAAATTGTGAGAAATATAGGTAAAATCCACAGATAAGGAGAAACCTTGTAAATTATAAATATATGTATCTTTCTTATCACCATCCATGGAACTGAACCAGAATCAAAGACAAGTCATTGGCAATGAAAACATCTAGAAAACCAAACCCAGGTATTGGTTTCTAAACAATATTTCACATTAAAATAAACAAAGGTTCTATGGAGAAATGGGTGAATCTAGGTTTCCTACCAGGAAAATGGTAATGTGAACCCAGAATATTTTGATGTACCAAAAATCTAGAAATCAATACTATTTTGCTGAGAAAATAACATGGGAACAAAATTCTGTTTACATTAAAGTAGGAGCAGGCTAGATGGACCTCACATGGCTAAACTTGGGACAATTTTAATATCAAATATGATGGCATTAATGCATTATTAAAAATTGATTTTTAAAAAATCCATGTACTTTTGGTAATCAAAAAGGAACAAAATATTTTAAGATCTTTTACAAATAAATTGTGCTAACTCTGTATTAATCAGAGTTGAAAAATAAGATGTGTCTCACTTTTTTTAAGATTAAAATTTTGGAGGGGTGCATGGGTGGCTCAGTCAGTTAAACCCAAGATCTGGCTCTTGATTGTAGCTCAGGTCATAATCTCACAGTTTGTGGGATTGAACCCCACGTTGGGCTCTGCACTAACAGCACAGAGCCTGGTTGGGATTCTCTCTCTACCCCTGTCTCTTCCCTTCCCCTGTCCACACTCACTCTCTCTGAAAATGAATAAATAAATTTTAAAAGAAAAAGATTAAAGTTTTGGAAAACTCAAATTTGGTCAGTCATTTATTAACTATCAAAACTAACAATGAATGCTTAGAATGTGTTTTCAGCCCTGCCCTAACCACTTTTACATGTTTTATCTTATTTGATTCTCTTAATGCCCCTGAGCAGTTAGTTTTATTTTATAGATGGCAGCATTTATTTGGAGAGTTAAAAAAAAAAAAAAAAAAAAATATATATATATATATATATATATATGTATGTATGTATATATACGTGTGTGTGTGTATACACACACACACACACACGTATATATACATACATATATATATATTAGCCCAGGGTCATGAGAAAGAGCCAAGATTTTAACACAGGTCAATGTATCTCTGAAGTTTACATTACTGTTCTTTGACCTGTCATTTGTCCCACTTAATAGTTTTAAAGGACTAAGTCACCAACCCATTTGGTTATCCCAATATTCTGTGATCTATTCAAATTGTGGACTATTTATTACCTTTGTTTACAAGTGAAGACATTGAGGTTTACAAATGTTAAATATCTTGATCTAATTCATAGCATAGCCAGAACTTGGATTTAAGCATTTTTAATCCTACTCAATTTTTTTTTCAAAGTAGAATGCTGCCAAGAAGCTACTATCTGGGGAAGTTTTGAAAAACTTAAAAAATTAAATCTTTCCTGATGTATAAAGGTTGCTTTTACATGGGTTTTCAGGAAGAAATACCAAAACATTTTTAGAGACTATAAATGGTCCCCAAAAGATTATCACATACATTTGAATTCCCAGAACCTGTGAGTATGTTAGGTTGCATGACAAAGGGCAATTGAAGTTGAAGATGGAATTAAGATTGTTAATCAGCTGCTATTAAAATAGATTTTTCTAGTAAGTCCAATGAAATCACAAGGATCCTTAAAAATGGAAAAGGGAGAGGGCGCCTGGGTGGCTCAGTCGGTTAAGTGGCCGACTTCGGCTCAGGTCATGATCTCGCAGTCTGTGAGTTCGAGCCCCGCGTCAGGCTCTGTGCTGACAGCTCAGAGCCTGGAGCCTGTTTCAGATTCTGTGTCTCCCTCTCTCTGACCCTCCCCCGTTCATGCTCTGTCTCAAAAATAAATAAACGTTAAAAAAAATTTAAAAAAAAATGGAAAAGGGAGAGACATCTGGGTGGCTCAGTTGGTTAAGCATCTGACTCTTGATTTAAGCTCAAGGTTCGTGAGTTCAAGCCCCAAGTCGGGCTCCATGCTGACAGTGTGGACCTTGCTTGGGATTCTCCCTGTCTCTCCCACTCTCTCTGCCCCTCTCCTGTGTGTGTGCTCTCTCTCTCTCAAAATAAATAAACTTAAAAAAGGTAAAAAAATGGAAGAGGGAGACATAAGAGTCAGAGACTGATACAAGATGATGAAAGCAGGGTCTAGGTGAGAAGGATTTGCTGGCTTTTAAGATGTGCAAAAGGGGCCATGAGTCAGGGAATATGGGTCTTTAGATGCTAGAAAAGACAAGGAAAGAGATTGTTCTCCAGAGCTTTAAGAAGGATTCTCCCAACACCTTGATTTTAGTTAGGGAGATCCTGCATTAGTGTTCAAAACCTCTAGAATTTTAAGGTAATAAATTGATGTTGGTTTTAGCCACTAAGTTTGTAGTAATTTGTTACAGCAGCAATAGAAAACTGATACAGAGACAAAAGATTTGCACAGGAAGAAAGTAAGCTAATAAATAATAGTGGGTTATTTTTGAGTCAGTCCTCATGAGATGGAAATGGATGGATATACTGATACCATCAATTTTGAGAAGGCTAGAAAGTTATAATGTGTTTGAGGTTAGAAGTTACGATATCTGACTAGGGAATTATAAAACATATCTAGGCTAGGGAGGATCATAACTCTTCCTCGGTTTCAATAACTTTCTCATTTGCTCTCTCATCTTTGGAAAAGAATCAAAGTCTTTGTAAAGAGGTGTTATTGTGTTGAGAAAAGAACATGGGAACAAAATTCTGTTTAAATTAAAATGAACTGAGAGAAATTTTTAAAAAGTGCATAGAAGAGCAAGGGGCTTTGTCTGATCTCACCATTTCTTCTCAGCCTCTCTGACCTGCTATGCCTACCAGGTCAAAGAAGACTGTTTAGCATTTTCTTTTGTGAATCAGTTTGAAAGAGAGTAAGAACAAATGCATGCTGGGTCCAAAATTTCAGTAAATCTTTTTAGGGAAATTTCAGAGGTCTATGCACAGAGAAATGGAGAAATTTTAAGATCATTACTTTGCAGACTGTCAGATAAGATTACATTAGGCTGACCTGCATGGTTTCAGCGTAACTGAAGAGAATTGCTTGAAAATGAGTAGGTGATTGATTCAAGTCTCTCATTTCACTTTCATGTTACATCCTTCAACATATATATTTTCCTTCTGTACTGTAAAATCTTTATGTTAAGGGGCTATAGGTCTGCAGAAAATTGACATTTTGGATACAATCATTTTTAATACTGACATAGTGGTCATAATGTATTTCATTTTCCATTTGGAAATATATATCAAGGGTTAGTTTCTCTAAAGTTGGAAAAATTACAGTATTTTAGCCATGCTTACATCTAGATATTATTCTCTTTTGGAAAGCTCTTAGACTACGAAACTCTAATTATGGCAATGACTGAATCTATAATGATGCAGTATTGCCATAATGTGGATCCAACAAAGACATTAAGGCAAATGAAACATTTAGCCCATCATTATCATGGAAAAAGAACAACTGCTCCAAACCGGGCAGGATGGGCCAGAAAACGGTTTGATTTGCCAAATAGACGAGATCATAGTGGATAGTTATGAATTTTCACTTATTGCATTTATATAAATCAGGCCATGTTGTGGATGATCTTGATGTTCTATTGAGAAGTTTCATCGTAAGCATATAGTAGTAACAAACCATCTAGTATGTGTGCTTTTATTTGGAGGAGCCTGGGTGACACAGCAAAGCCATAAGAGATTTACTTTATAGCATTTGCACATTATAGCCCACACACCACGGTCAACAATTTTTTCTAACTAATTTATATGAAACTGCAACTCAGGTAATACACTTTGTGGTTTCACCGGAACAAAATGAATCAACCAGAACAAAAATGAATTTTAACTTCATGAGAAGGATACGTATGAGTAAAAAAAATACTCCTTAGCAGGCTGGGAAATGGATTATTTTGTGCTGTAGCAGTCTTGATTTACAAACTCTCTGAAGTTATACAAACATGTTTTCTCTAGTTTTGTCGTGTGTGTGTGTGTGTGTGTGTGTGTGTGTGACAGAGAGAGAGAGCGAAAGTGAGCACACACTATAGCAGCAAAGGACTTCTGGGTGTAATTGATCAGAAACCCAAAAACATGAGCTATGCTTGGGGCCTCCTAGAAAACTAAATGCTAGTTTCTTGGTATAACTGAGAATGTTGGGGCTTTTATTTGCTTCCTAACTTGTGATCTGAATAGGGCTACAGTGAAGCTTTAGTGACTCTTCATCTCAGGTGAGTTTAGTTAACTTATGTTCAATGTCATATTCTTAAATCATTACATATATATAGCTTCATCACATATATGGCTAAGTTCTCTGGGGGACTCCTTCTGCTCGCCCAAGGTTGATTTCCTCATCATTGTTCTACATCACATTTCTCTCACATTTTGACTTTGCTTCAATAATTATCCTCTTGCTTCTAGTTAGCATATAGATAGGCTCAAACTAATCCCATCTTTAAAAAGCAAAATAAAGTCAAAACTTTCACTGAACCCTATCATCTTTTATGGACACTTTTTTCCTTCCTTTCAGAGTTCTATGTTATACCTAGGCCTCACACTCAAATCTCTGCACAGATTAGGCTTTTGATGGAAATGAGAAAAGTGGAGCCTTGGGGAGACCAAAGAAGGTTGCAGGGTGTGTGTTCATCAGCTTCTGCTGGGGCTCATTCCTTCCCTGCAAAAATGCAGATCTAGATACCAGAGGGTATCTAGTTTCTCATTTTTCCAAAAGGACCTGGAAATATGATCTAAAATGTCTTTTTTTTTTTTTTTTTGAGGAGGAGAGCACATGAATAGGGGAGGGACATGGAGAGAGAATCCAAGCAGGCCCCTCTCTGTCAGCCCAGAGCCCAATGTGAGGCTTGAACTCACAAACTTCGAGATAATGATCTGAGCTGAAATCAAGAGTCGGACGCTTAACCAACTGAGCCACCCAGGGGCCCCTAATCTAAAATGTCTTCAGTGCTACATGTTACTGACTAATAAAACCCAGCCCAAATCAAAACAAAACACATTGCAGGTCTGTTAAAATTTCCCCTGGGTTGAATTCAGCTAATCACTTGCTAGTTTGGGCTAGTTTGCAGTCTTTGGAATATTCTTATTGTCCTCACTTTCTCTCTTCTCACTAATTCTTCAAACTGTTTTAATATAGCATTACATAAATTAAACTGTAAATAAAACTCAACATAAATAAAACTGCTCCTACTAAACTCATTTGTGATCTCCTAAATACCAAACTCAATGATCGCCTCTCTGAAGCATTTGATATTCAGGATCACTCCTTCTTCCAGGTGCTTCTTACCGATGTACCTGTCACTTCTCAGTGACTTCCTCATTGAAAGTGCTTTCATATTTTCCTTTGCAGACTCCTTTTCTTCTACATTTTCTTAAATACAAATGTCATTAAAATTTCCATAGTCTTCCATTTTATTATTAATATTATTGTACATTAATTAATGTATATGCAATCTCTTCTGAGTGGTGTCATCTGATTTCTTCACTTCAACTTCTACCTGTGTAATAGTCACTTTTAAATGTGTATTTCCAGCTCATATCTCTTTTCTTGGTTTCTAAATTCATACCTAAATGTTTATTAGGCATCTATAGTTAGCCTTTCCTAAAACTTCTCTTGCTTAATTAAAGACATTTT
Source organism: Panthera onca (assembly GCF_046562875.1). Taxonomy (NCBI): domain Eukaryota; kingdom Metazoa; phylum Chordata; class Mammalia; order Carnivora; family Felidae; genus Panthera; species Panthera onca. The sequence goes on along the minus strand of NC_138345.1, from coordinate 109,700,989 downwards.
TTCTCTTCTAAATTTTGGGTGAACAGCCATCTGTTTTTTCCCAGGACTAAGGAATTTCCCAGAATGGAGGACTTTCAGTGTGAGAATACTGGTATAGTCCCAGACCAAACAAATGAACAAGCAATGATTGGTCACCCCACCTTTTTCCCACCTTGTTTCTTTTCTCTCTTTTTAATATTGGTTTATATAACTACCAAAAAGTCAGTTCCTAAAACAGGAAAACTTAGAATCATTCTAGATCTGAATTCCCAAAATGTGGTCCTTAGAACCTCTGTGCTGCTAATTAAAAGTGAAGATTTGAAACACAACTCCTGTCTTATACCAATTGAAACAAAATATCTGAGGATGGGTCATTTGGACTTGCATTTTAACAAGTTTCCCAAGAAATGATTAAAGTCATTTAGGTTTTAAAATCCCTGTTATTGACCCTTTCCTCTCTTGTTCTGCTTCACACAATCAATAGGCAAAACCATTTCCCTTATTGTCTCTTTTTTTTCCCTCATTCTTACAAGTGCCTCTTAGATGGGGCTGTCATCATTTTAATATTATGTTAGAGTAATTGTCTCCTAGTTGATTGCCCTGATTCTAGTTAACTCTTTTTGAAAGCATCCTCTACGATACTATTACAATGAATATTATAAAATGCAAATCTGGGGACGCCTGGGTGGCTCAGTCGGTTAAGTGTCCAACTTCCGCTCAGGTCATGATCTCATGGTTCATGAATTTGGGCCTCGCATCAGTCTCTGTGCTGATAGTTCCGACAGAGCCCGGAGCCTGCTTCAGACTGTTTGTCTGCCTCTCTGTCTAACCCTCCTCAGTTCGTGCTCTGTACCTCTCTCTCTCAAAAATAGACATTAAAAGAAATTAAAATGCATGGGGCGCCTGGGTGGCTTGGTCGGTTAAGCATCCGACTTCGGCTCAGGTCATGATCTCACGGTCCGTGAGTTCAAGCCCCGCGTCAGGCTCTGTGCTGACAGCTCAGAGCCTGGAGCCTGTTTCAGATTCTGTGTCTCCCTCTCTCTCTGCTCCTCCCCTGTTCATGCTCTGTCTCTCTCTGTCTCAATAAACGTTAAAAAAAAAAATTAAAAAAAAATTAAAATGCAAATCTGAAACCTACTCATAATCTTTCAGTTGTTTCCTATCTCCTATAGTTACAATTAATAATAATAATGATAATGATAATAATAATAATAATTATTATTTGCATGGTATTTGAACATGTTTGGGAGCTAGTTTCTCATCTATATCCTTCACAGTGCCCTTAAACATTCCTGTGTATTGTTGGGTACCACTATCAATTTATGAGCTTTGGGTGGAATTGAATGGAATTGGCTCTACCTGAGACCAGGCATGACCAATCAAATAATAACTTTCTGAAAGCAACATGACTGGAAAGCCATGTCACATCGTCCAAATAAGTCTGGTCTTACTAAAGCCAATTGCTGAATACTGCATGCATGAATGAAAGCAAAAGCATTCTTTTCTCGTGGTCTTGAGCCTGGAATGTGGACTTCGACACAATGAACTTTTTACCTAAGAATGAAACCAACAAAGAGGAGAGAAAAGTCAAAAGATGGCTCCTGATGACATCCTTCAAGTTCTTGGGTCAATCCTGATTTGTGCAGTGATTCACTTAATGTCTCTTAGCTCCAAATCCATACTTCTAAATTTAGGGGACTGGGACTTGGCCAACTAACTTCACAGACTCTCTTGATAGCCAACTTCCCATTGGGTTCTCCTAGTGGGAGGTGCTACAGTCAAAGGGAAAGAAACAGAGGGACTTCCCTTCTGGTCACAGCTCCTGACAGTGTGGCTCCAAAAAACTGAAGACAATTATAGCTCTAGCCTCTAATTTATTTATTTTTATAATAGATTTTTTGTATCATGGTAAAATATGCTTAACACAAAATGTGATAAAATGTACCATTTTAACTATTTTCAATTGTATCATTTCAAAAGGCTTTAAAAAAAGCAATATAGGCATATCTTATTTTTATTGTTTTTTTTTTTGTATCTTTGTTTTGTGCTTCACACATACAGTTTTTTTTTTTTTAATAAATTGAATGTTTGTGGTATTAAGTGAGTGTATTAGTGCCTTTTTCCTAACAGCATTTGTTCACTTCATGTTTCTGTGTCACATTTTGGTAATTCTTTAAAAAAATTTTTTTTAATATTTATTTAATTTTGAGAGGGAGAGAGAGAGAAGCAGAGAGAGGGAGACACAGAATCTGAAGCAGGCTCCAGGCTCTGAGCTGTTAGCACAGAGTCTGACGCAGGGCTCGAACTCACGAACCGTGAGATCATGACCTGAGCTGAAGTTGGACGCTTAACCAACTGAGCCACCCAGGCGCCCCACATTTTGGTAATTCTTGAAGTATTTAAAACATTTCATTATTATTACATTTTTTATGGGATCTGTGATCAGTGATCTTTTATTTTATTATTTTAATTGTTGTAGGGTGCCACAAACCATACCCATATAAGATAGTGAACTTATTCTATAAATGTGATGTGTTCTGATTTCTCCACCATTTGGCCATTCCTCCATCTCTCTCCCTCTCCTTGGGCCTCCCTAGTCCCTAAAACACAACAATACTGAAATTAGGCAATTAATAACCCTACATGGCCTCTATGTCTTCAAGTGAAAGAAGTGTCACATATCTCTCACTTTAAATCAAAAGCTAGAAGATTAAGCTTAGTGAGGAAAGCATGTTGAAAGTTGAGACAGGCTAAAAACTAGGCCTCTTGCACCAAATAGTGAATTAGCTAAGTTGTGAATACAAAGTAAAGATTCTTGAAGGAAATCAAAGGTGCTATTCCAGTGAACACACAAATGATTAGAAAACACAGCTTTTTTTTTTTTTTTTTTTTTTTTTTTTTCATTGCTCATTGTGGATATGGAAAGAAAAAGTTTTAGTGGTGTGGACAGAAGATCAAACCAGACAACCCAAAGCCTGAGGACACAAGATATTTAGGTTAGCTTATTAACATCCCCTTGTGCTTCTACCATCAGAGTAACCAATTTCCTGGAAGTAAATGCTTTCTATTTAAAATGGCCTCCGTTTTTATGTCTGGACCTTGGCTGGTCAAGGAGCTAACTCTCTTTTTCTTTGCTTAAGCCAATTTGGGTTATGTTTCTTGTCTCTTGTGATCAAAAAAGTGTTAAATAATATGCTTTTCTCTCTGCCTAGAATTTTCTTTCATTGCCTATGTGGAAAACTGTCAACAATTCTTTGAGGTTCAGTTAAAGCATTATGTTTTCCGCAACTCTCTATGCCCATCCCTTGGCATCACACCAATGACATTGTACCCTTTCAGCCAGAGCTATGTACTTCTTTCTCTTTCTTCTTAGAAAGTCTTCTGAATATTGAGTTTTCTTATTGTATGAGAGTGCATCAGACATTAAATGAATTTTGTAATAATTTATAGATATCTGTTTATATTTGAAATCTCTTAATGCTTTATTTGCTTATTTATTTTTTTAAATGTTTATTTATTTTGAGGGAGAGAGAGAGAGAGTGCAAGCATGAGCAGGGGAGGGGTAAAGAGAGAGAGGGAGAGAGAATCCAAGCAGGCTCCGTGCTGTCAGTGCAGAGCCCATTGCGGGGCTCAGACTCACAAACCATAAGATCACGACCTAAGCCGCAATCAAGAGACAGATGCTTAACTAACTGAGCCACCCAGGCGCCCCTGTTTATTTATTTTTTTAAAGTTTGCTTACTTATTGTGAGAGAGAGAGCATGAACAGGAAAGGAACAGAGAAGGAGAGAGAGAGATGAAGAGAGAATCCCAAGCAGGCTCTGCACTGTCAGCATGAAGCCCGATACGGGGCTTGAACTCATGAACCATGAGATAATGACTTGAGCTGAAATCAAGAGTCAGATGCCTAGCTGACTGAGCCACCCAGGCATCCCTTTAATGCTTTAAGTTGTTGTGATTTTAAAAGGGCCTGTGGCACTAAAGCATTTGTATATTTTACTTAGTATAGATATGGTTCACATGAACATATATTTTACAAATCATATTACACTCATTGCTTAGTTGAAAAAATGTTTCTAGTATGTTTTTTTCAATGAAAAAAGTGCAGTGTCTGAAACTGCATTGATACTGAAAAATTTTTTTTTTCACACTTACAAAGTTTTTGTGTGTTATCAAAGGATAGAATTTTGCCCTTTGGTATATTGCAGCTTATTTTATTGTCTGGAGGATTTCTGCTAAATTCAATCAAGAGAGCATATGTTTCATGATTTGACTCCCTTGGATTTAAACCATATTCTAGATTTTTATGCATCATTTTAATTTCTACTATGTATCAAAAGAACCCAAAACTATTTCTAGATTTTCCATTTATAATTCGCTCTGAAAAAAATCCATTGAAAGTAGATTCTATATCCATATGAGCTCTCAACTACTCTGATATCTCTAGGTTTGCTTTTAAAGTTACCAAAAATAATAGAATGCATTTTATCCTACATTTTGAATGTAGGATAGTGCCATTTTATTAAAAGCTTTAGTGCTATTTTATTAAAAGCCTGATAATAATGGTCTTTTACAGCTCAAGGAAACCTTCTGAAGGATCTATTGATAAAGGTATGTCAAATGAGATGTTTGCTTCTTCTTTTTTTTTACTGCAAAATTGTGTAATGATAGCCAGTGAGATTATATATCAGTATAAGATCTCTTGAATTTTTTAAACATAAACCAAATTTGGAATAAAGATCCCCAAATCTTGTTGGTGTTTCAGTGACACTGAGGTTCTCTCGAAATGTCTTAGGGTTGCCCTCTGCAGAGATTCTCAAGGACTGTATCACTATGTTTTATCTCTATAGAGGAAATCCACTGAAGTTGTTGCTGATGTACCTGTATGTCTGTAATGTACCTGTACATTAATTAATTAATCCAGTAATTCATTATTTCACTTTCTGAGTGCCAATCATATGCCACAAACATAGGCACTGATGGTAGAGACAATGAAGAGAGAATTGTTTTGTAGGATGGAAGTGCAAGGAGAGTGGTATACACAGAGTAGTTGGGGAGATTTGTATCAAAGCAACCCAGCTTTGTTTCTGGGGAAAAAGGGAGGACAGGGTACCTAAGAAAGCATGAGTACCAGGTGACTATATCTCAGACTATTTAAACATTTTTCCCAGCCAGATACTTGCCCGGCCAGGAATGAATGAGGAGGGAAAATTTCACACTACGGAAAATAAATTGATATATAGAAAAGAATTCGGAAAACCAGAGCAGTGCATCCTGTTAATCCTAACATGATCTGATTACTCTGAAGACCCATGGTTCTTCATTACAGAAAATCATCATGAATACTGCTGCCCCTTGCTAGGTGTGCTTCTGCTGGGGACTATGTCACCTGGTAATAGTCAACCACAGTCACTGGAGTCTCCTCTGTCCCATCAACATAAGCTTGTTACTGTAAATAATTTGACATCACCAGATTTCACAGTTCTGCTGAAACTACCACCATTGCCATCTATTAAAAAGCATAAAATGCTCTTTTTGGAGCTTTTAGTCCATATTTGATAGGAATAGAATTTACTAACATCATTATATTATATTATCTGGAGCCAGCTTCATTTGGAAACCTCATGTCATTTCAGTGCAGTCTCATTTTGTTATTAGTGTGGGAATAATACAGTAGCATGCCATAGTGTATGATTTCTACACTTTTACATTTCATAGTGCAATAAAACTAAAAAAAGCGGAGATATGCAGGCTTAATAATGTATAATTTTAGCTAAAAAGACATGAGAAACATCTACCATCTACACTAACTACTGCTTTAAAATTATATATATATAAAGTATATATTAAATAATATATATATAATGTTTAACCACTGAATTTGAAAAATATGAATATAGTTCACTTTGAAAAACTCCATGATTATACAATCTTCTTAATTTTTCTACAGTTTAGAGAAGGTTTTTATACCACTGAGTACTGTGGGCCAGTAGGCCTGGGTTTGAGAACAAGTGATGTAAGGGTTAGGGAATGGCCTTGAAGTTGGACATGAGTTTATATCTAAGTTATGCCATTTTTCTAGTTGTGTGAATTTGGTTAATGTATTTAACTTCCCTGAACCTGTCTCTTTACCTGTATGTAAGGCATAATTGTCTGCTTTGCTCTCAGCACAGGGTTGTTGGAAGTATTTAAAAAGCTAATGCGTGTGAAAAAAAAATTAAACAATAAATGTTATAAAATATAATTCTAAAAAATTCTATTGAGGACCCTGAAGGAATTACAAATATTCCTCTCCTCCCAATGTGAAGAAAGAAGAAAGAAAGGGAATTAAAAATTACTTACTGCCTTTTAGATTCCAGAAACAGATATAACTGCCTTTCATTTCTTTTATTCCTCACAACAAAGCTAAACATTACATATTTTAATAAACATTTCACAACTGGAAAAAAAATCATGAAGCTCAAAGAGTTAACCAATTTGCCCCAATCACATAGTTGATGAAAGGTGAAATTAGGAATTCAGTCCAAAACATGTTCAATTTTCACTATTTCATGCTCCTCTGCAAGAGAAAAAGCAGCATACTCTGTGTTGTCAAAAAGCATAATCATTCTTTTTAGCTCTTAAAAGTATGAAATGTTAATTTTGGGGTTAGCTTATAGCAGAGGCCACAGTCAAGGACAAATTCTGTCAGTGTAGTTTATCCTTTAGGCATTAAATTCCTGGATTACATTCAGGAACCTTCTCCTTTATTATAATTAACTGCCAAATTAACTTTCATGATGAATAATTTAACACAATTATTCAGATGTACTTCAGGAAGATTCTTACAAAGAAAATTAGGCAATACCATGACATTTAAAATAAAGTTTCCGCAACTTCTTTTTGGGGGCTAAAACAAAGTAATAATACAGTCTTAGAAACTAATCATATAATTTTTGAACTCAGGAATCATTTCTAAAATGACACTCTGTATTATCAAGTATAAGAATGGCATATGAGGGGTGCCTGGATGGCTCAGTCGGTTAAGCATCCAACTTCGGCTCTGGTCATGACTTCGCAGTTCATGAGTTCAAGCCCCACATCAGGCTCTCTGCTGACAGCCGTGAGCCTGGATGAGCCTGCTTCAGATTCTGTGTTTCCCTCTCTACCCCTCACCCACTCACACTCTGTCTCTGTTTCTCTCTCAAAAATAAATAAACATAAAAAAAATTTAAAAAAAAGAATGGCATATGAAACTAATTATTGAATTAAGTGCATCCATGTGCTATTTTGTGTTTCTAATAATAAAGACAATATATTTAGGGTCAGGTTCATACAGTCTTAGAATATATTCAAATGATTTTCTCACTTTCCCAATATACAGATTTACATTATGAGAGAATATACCTTGTTCCTATACATTTAAGATATAAAATGACTTACTTACAAATCAATTGTGTTAGTGTCCTATGAGTCTTTAAAGTTAGAGATACATTTGGTGGAACTCAGACTTTCAAGACTGTTTATATTCAGGCTGTTTACATTCATGCTATGTTAAAGCAGGAGAAAATAAAACGTGGATGGAAGTTGAGAGTGGAAAACAGGTATCTGGATTCACCCACACACAAAAAATTGTGTGTGTATTTTTTTGTGTACCTCCCGTATTTATCATAATTAGAGAAAATTCTTATTGCTTTTACATCCATTTTTTTAGTACCTAGTATTATAAGTGGTACAGAGTGAACACTAGGTAATTGTCCATATCTCAAAAGTATCTTGGTATTTGGCACCATAGAAAAATACTTTTCTGTGTCTAACTGAAGTTTCCATTTTGTAAGACTTCAGCTTTTACAAAAGTCAGGTTTAAGGAATTGAAAAAAAAAAAGGTATTATCAGTGAAGTGGTGACTTACCAATGTTTAAGTTTCTTTGCTCTGGGCAATCCTTGTACGTGGCTTTAAAGAAGACAACAATCAGATGTGTATTAGATATGAAACTAGTCCTATTAGATATCGCCTGTGGCCTCTGGAACATCACTGGCACTATTAGGCTGAGGCACACTCTCCGTATAAATTGTTGGGATGTAAAAATAGCAAATGTCAATGTGCTCCTTTTCTTTCGTTTCTTAACCTTCATGTGTTGATTCTGAAAAATCATTACTAAGCTATATTTGCTACCTTAGTTTCTTGGAAACCTAGACAGAGGATCTAGAGATAAGTAGCAAGCAATTTCATTCTTTACTTCCCACTGCGTTTTGCTATTGCAGCTGAAATGGTATGTGACCTCTGTATTGCCTAGTCACAGCAGGGTAACTTTAAAGGACTAGGAATTTGGCTGGAGTTAACACTTCAACCCTTGAACATTCAGGTTATTATTTATATAAGACCAAGTATACACAACTGTTACTGGCTGAGCATAGACTGATTTTCCCCCTTTGCCTTTTTTTTTCTTCAGTTCAGATAAAATTTACTCTTTGTGCAAGAATGCTATCTTAAAGTAGCCTTGCCTCAATTTATCCATTTTCTTCTGGAAAAAATTTCTTTTTGGCTATACCATCAAGTCAGAACACTTTGTTATTTCTATTAGATGTCCTTGGCTTATATTTTATGGGATCCTGGAGGATGAGAAGTATGTATTCCTTGTTACTAATATCCACAGAATTTTTATTATACTTTGTACTTTTTAGGTACTTGAAAAATATTGGAAAGTAAGTTATTTGGTTTATATATAGGTCTCTGTATTTACATGAGTCCTGAATATCACCCTTTTTTTTCAAACAATAATATTTACATATTACTATGGTGAATAAAAACAATAGCTACTACTAGTTCTTGATCATTTTCTTTATGTCAAGCACTGTATTTGTGCACATGCATCACATGGAAATCTTGTTAAATTGCAGATTATGATTTAGGACACCGGGGACAAATCTTAGATTTTTTTTGGTTTTTTTTTGGGTATTTTTTCACAAGTACCTATGTGATCCTGATATTGCTTGTCAAGGACCACACAACAGCCATATAAATAGTAGGTACTCATTTTCTCATTTTTCAGATGAGTAAATTAAAACTTAGATAGATGAAGTAACTTGCCCAGTGTTGTACAATTAGAATTTAGCAGAGCTGTTCTCAAAACAATTTGTGTTTATTGTGAAAACTAATCCTTAAGCCAGTGCTTCTAAATCTTAGCTGTAGGAAAGAACCTGTTTTTCTCCTCCCAAACTATTACCATTCAAAGATTTTGTGAAGTACAGTATAAATGAATTACTAGAGAAATGAGATGCAAGCTTGTATGTTTTATTTTTAGATTCAACAGATGTAAAATTACACAAGGTTACTATAAAAATTTCTAAACAATTACTCCCAATTTCCATGTTTTTCCATAGCAGATCAGTAATAATTCTAAGACCAGCAGTGGTCCGTGAGGGCACTTTGAATAGCATTGCTCTAAACTACTATGACATTCAGGAGAGCAGAATTTTTTTTAAAGCAATCTTTACAACCAACGGGCTTGAACTCACAGCGCCAAGATCAAGAGGCACATGTTCTGCTGACTGACCCACCCGGGTGCCCCAGGAAAGCAGGATTTTTAAATGTACTTGTCAACTCAATGGAAATTACAATGGTAGTTTTTTAAATAAAAAAGTATTAGTTTCTTTACATTTAATAAATACATTTTGTTTAAAAAAAAAAAGGAAAAGGAAGAAAGAAAATACGAAGAAGAAAAACTGAAACTAAAACATAATTCTTACAGATGGGTCTTAGAATATAAGAAGACTTTTGCTCAAGTAAGCAAAAATGAATTGATTTTTTTTTTAAATTTTAGAGATAGAGTATGTGAGTGGGGGAGAGGGACAGAGGGAAGGAGGGGGCAAGAGCAAGAGCGAGAAAGAGAGAGAGTCTTAAACAGGCTCCACACTCAGTGTGGATCTTGGGATCATGACCTGAGCCGAAATCAAGAGTCAGATGCTCAACTCACTGAGCCACCCAGGTGCCTCTGTATGGATCTTTTTATCTTGTCCCCAGTTATTTAGAGAAAGTTATATTTTTTTCCAGAAGTATTGCTATTTATTTCTTAATTCAATTGCATTTTTATACCTTCTAGTTTCTCTGTGAATGTTTAGTGGCATTAGGCATCTCATCCTTGGCTCTAAGTGTAGAGTCAGGCAGAGGTTATGGCAATATTTTTATATCATTTCATGAGAAAACTAACACTTTGTGTTATTTAATCTATTTTAAACATTCTCCCTTCTTCAGCAATCTGAGAAGAAAACACAAGATAAAGCAGCACTACTTGTGAACACATTATCCTTTTCATCGATCAGTATGGAGAATGTCTGGTGTTTCTCCTTTTATTTCATTAATCTGGAGTGTTTGCATATTTTTTTTCAGAAGAGAATCTGCCAGTTTCAGAATTATATTACTCCAGAATCATTTAAAATCAATCTCCTTTTTAGGGTAGATGATTAGCCTTAGTTCCTTCATGGTGTTTGAGCTTCTGTTGAAATCCTAAGATTTTCTGTTGTGACTATTGATCTAGCATCTAAGATCCAATATTTTGTGTTTGACATAATGTTAATATTTTTGTCTACCTGCTAACTATAGTCAAATTCCGGTGCTAAGCAACTTAAAGCTTTGTTCCTTTGTTCATATTGTTTAACTTTTTCCTTACTGGGTAAAAATTATAGTATCATTGCTCTAAATCTATAAAAAGTAGCATAGGAATTAAAAATCCTCCAGCATTTGCAGTAGTATTGTCTAGGAAATAAATATGTAATAAGTTGACTAATACCTGAGATTGTACCAGGATAACCTAAGGAAATCTATACATCAAATATGAAGACAGAGTTACTTAATTTTCTTCAAGTCTTTCCTTTCAGGAGTCAACCTCACACAGCAAACCCAGATAGACCTGGTTTGTACATTGGTTCTGTTGCTGGAAGCTCCCTGGAATTTAAACAGATTTATTTATTTATTTATCTATTTATTTATTTATTTATTTGCTCTCAACGATAAAATAGTACTAATAATATATCCACCTCATAGTTGCTTGATATGACCCAAGATAGTATATGGAAGGAACCTAAAATGTTGTAAGATGTTCAATAATGTTCCTTTCTTTCCTTTAAATTTTATTTTTGAGATGAATATGTGTGGAGGGGCCACATAGACAGTTTTGTATTCAGGAACAATTTCTGTGAAGTAATAATTTTCTGCAAGACTAATTCTTTATTGTTTTTGTGGTGGGATATTTTATACCTATGTCTATATCAATATTTCTGTATCTATTCCTGCATCTATATCTGTATTCAACTCCATGTTTCACTGTGTATCTTTATTCATCATGTATATCTATATATCTGATATATTTGTATCTGTCTATCATCATCTATCAATCCACCTACATTTTGATTATTTTTCTATCTGTACTGAGAAGGTAATATTTACTCATATTCCAGACCAAATGTGTGAAGAAAATGTAATTTTTTGCTTCTATAACAGATGTAATCTTCCTCTCTCCATTTAACCCCACGGGGTGTTACATTGTAAGGAGAACTTTAAACATGTCAATTAACAGTGCCACTGTTTTTTTTTTCCAGTTAAAATAGTGTTCTGTGGATGCCTCGATCTCCTTTAGGCAAATGTCTGGCTGTTCATATTTTCTCCCCCAATAATCTGCTTCTATGCAAGTTGACATCTGGGTACAGAGGGGGCCTGTACCATTTGGAGTGGTTGGGAAAAAAGGGTGTTGTTTCCTGAATCCCCCATGTCTGTTGTGAGTAGCTGGTATTCTCTGGCTTTTTTTGAGTGGTGGGTGGCAGTTATGGCCAAAACTTGTGTTTCTGTCTATGTTTCCCTCACTTACTATAAGCTGTGATCCCTCTTAGAATCTTCTTGTTCCTTTACTGGGGTACATGGGAACCTCTCAATCATTTACATGCCTTATAGACCACAAGGAGCCAGGGTACTGAATAGACTCCTTTTTCAGATAACTTTTTATGCCAGAGTTCTACTAGTCATATACCATGATGGACCTAAAATTGAGTTGGTCGCTAGTTTCTTCTAAAGGCCTTTAGTTTCTCCAGATATGCTAACAGTGGTCCCACTGTTTTTTGGCCATTCCCAAAAATAATTGGGTAGGAATACCACCCTTGTGCAGCTTAGTCATGAGCAGTAGAAAAAATTAGAACCCTGAAATTTACTTTTATCCTACTTTCATCTCTCTTATCCTCCTATAGTCCTATTGAGGGAGAGGAAGAAAGGGACCAATTCTGTATTTCCTCTCCCTTTCTAACCCAACTCCCTTAATGTCATATCCCCTACTTCCTTTCATGGACTCAGGGAGGAAGGGGTATCATTATTGGGATTTGATATGTATTACAAATTATTCCAAGAATATTGGGATGGATGTCCATAAGGCCACAAATCTCCTTTGAAAGGGAAAAGTTATAACTGAGACTAAATTTATATAACCCACTTGATATGACTTCAGAACATTTAATGACCTAGGAATTGGTTATAAGTAAACACATCACCATAATGGAGTTTATCTATAAATATTACTTTAATCTTCTGGCAAGCATTATGACCTATAGCTCTTCTCAGTTAATGTGTCCTTTTCATCCATGAGTTTGTCAGTATTGTAATGTAACCTCCAACTGCCTACAACTATTGTATCACTTTCAGCCTAAAAAATTAAACCAGTGCTATTGATGTATTTTTCTCCAAGATTTCTTAAATGGAGACTTTCCATGATTGAAGCAGATTAATACCTTATCACAGTGATGAGACTAAGTTCAGACTGCCATTTCATTTATGTAACATGTTGGGGTAGATGTACTGTATGTATCATCCTGGATATTTAGTATGCATGCATATTTTTTCCAAAGGCATGAAAAACATTGTCATAGTTATTTATTTCACTTATTCAATAAAATATCTGTTGAATATTACTAAAAACAAAGCAATGAAATGTGGTTGCATAGATAAATAAAAAAATTTCCCGGGATATCTGGGTGGCTCATTCGGTTAGGCATCAATCTCTTGATTTTGGCTCGGGTCATGATCTCATAGTTCGTGAGATGGAGCCCCGCATTGGGCTCTGAGGTGAAAGCGTGGATCCTGCTTGGGATTCTCTCTCTGCCCTTCTGTCTTTGCCCCTCCCTTGTTTGTACTCTCTCTCTCTCTCTCAAAAATAAATAAACATAAAAAAAAAAAAAAAAGAAAAACATTTCCCTACCCTTCTCTTGGACATACAGCCAATCAAGATAATTAAGTATGTAAACAAATTATTTAATAGGATGTCTTTTTTTTAAATATACCTTTAATATACTTACCAGTTTCTTTAAAGTCCCTGTCTAATAACCCCAACAAGTGATTTGTATCTGCCTTAATTGGACATTTCTTTTCTTAATAATGGGTTAACATTTTCTTACATCTTGTAATTTTTATTGTATGCTTGACACTGTGGGGTAAAAGTATAATAGATACTGAAGTGAATAAAATTTACTTATGGAAAAAGGAATGCCTCTCCTTTGGTTTCTAGTTTGGGGAGTGGATGAATCAATACACTATGTAGGTAAGCTGTATTTAGGTTTTGTTTCACTTTAGTTACATTTAGTTAACCATTTGGTTCAAATATTTTGGGAGCAGATTTAGGATTTTCCCTTCAGCAGAGCTTGGAGTCTGGTCACTGAATCAAGTGATTATTGCCACCTAGGAAACTTTCTGCAGCATGGAAGTCCCCTCTCTGTCTTATTGACAAGTTCCAAACTTTGGAGGACATCTAAAAGTTCAGAGTGTCTGGCAGGCATTTCTCTCAGATCTGCTCAGGTTTTAGCCTTCAGATGGCTGCTGAAGTGTACTCAATGAAGGCTGAGTGCTTTGTGAGGGATTTCTGTGAACTCTTCTGCCTTGCTCTCAGTTTTTAGTGAGCTGTAATAAACATAAGAGTTAACAGAGTTATCATGGCAGAGTGCTGATGGGCTGGTAAGACCTTAGTGTGTGACACATGAGCTGGCTATTAAAAGATAAACAGGATTCAGACTGAGAGAAGTAGTAATAGAAGGACCCTAATCCATATGCTTTAACATTTAGGTTGATATTGATAGATCTACTTTACCTTATAACATCACCAGGAAAACTGATCCTTAGCTTGTGTGCTTTTCTTTTATTTGCTTTATATTTTATAGGCAAAATTGTATCATCAGGTATATACTGTCTCTTTTGTATATTATTTCCTGACAAAATTTAATTTTTGACTGACACACAAAAATACACGTTTTAACCAATACATTCTTTATTTAAAAAAATTATTTAAAAATTTTTTTAATGTTTATTTTTTATTTTTGACAGAGAGAGAGAGAGAGAGACAGACAGAGCATGAGTGGGGGAGGGGCAGAGAGAGAGGGAGACACAGAATCTGAAGCAGGCTCCAGACTCTGAGCTGTCCGCACAGAGCCCTACGCAGGGCTCGAACTCAAAGTTGGCGAGATCATGACCTGAGCCAAAGTCGGACGCTCAACCGACTAAGCCACCCAGGCACCCCCAATACCGTCTTTCTAATTGCATTTTATTTAGACTCATTGAGATTATCATTGTGTTTTGATAGGAATAGTTGCCCAGAAATAATTGTAGGTAATATTTAAGAGATACTTAACTATATTTAAAGGCTGGTGTAAATGCTTTATAGGAATTATCTCTTTTAGGACAACCCTTTGGATGCGGAACTAATATTATGGTCATCTTATGGATAAGAACATTAAGAATTACAGCACTTATATGACTTATTCAAGGTGATATGGTTAGCACTTGGTGGAGCCGGAGCCCAGTTTATTTGACCCTGCAGTCAGAGATGTTAATTGCTGAGTTCTCCGTTTTGCCAGTAGAAAGAGATGAAATCAGCAAGTCCTGATACTCCTGTGGAGTATCTCTGCTGTGATCTAATAATGAAGATGGCACTGCTTATAGAAAATTAAAGATTTGAACTGAAGTATTACAATCTTGCTATCAATCTTGCTTATTCTATGTTATCTCTAGGTAGGTATTTATATAATGTTTGTAAAAAATGATATTTAACTTGCCTCATTTTCTGTTGTTTTTCATTTACCTGTGTAGCACTAAGTAATCTATTTTAATGCCTCATTTTCTGTTGTTTTTCATTTACCTGTGTAGCACTAAGTAATCTATTTTAATCATCTAATTATGTACTTTAAGTATGAAAGAACATTCAGAGTCCCATCCTCAAGATTACTTTTTCAAAATACTCAACATATTTAATTAAAAGACTTGGTTAAGAAATATGGAAATGTGGGGTGCCTGTGTGGTTCATTTGGTTAAGTGTCTGACTCTTGATCTCAGCTCAGGTCTTGATCTCAGGGTTGTGAGTTCAAGCCCCACATTGGGCTCCACACTGAGTGTGGAGCCTACTTAAAAAAAAAATGAAAATGTTTCCACAAAATAAGATTTATAAAAATATTTTTCTTTAATTTACAAACATTAATTTTACTTATTAAACATCCATGGTAAGCTGTAAAGTAAAATAACAATCAACACGTAGTTTATATTTTCCTAAGTCATAAGTTGGAATGGCAAATATTAGAGAAATTATAGAAGAATAGAACCTGTTTTTGTGTATGTTTGGTATGACATTTAGCATTCTATTATTGATTTTTTATAGGCTTCCATGTGTGTCTACTTGCATACTTTCTTCATATGTAATATTTTGAACCCTACACATGTATTTAAGTCAGAGTTATTTTTTATTTTATTTTTTTTAATTTTTTTTAACATTTATTTATTTTTGAGACAGAGAGAGAGCATGAACGGGGGAGGGGCAGAGAGAGAGGGAGACACAGAATCGGAAGCAGGCTCCAGGCTCTGAGCCATCAGCCCAGAGCCCGACGCGGGGCTTGAACTCATGGACCGTGATGGTGACCTGAGCTGAAGTCGGGCGCTTAACCAACTGAGCCACCCAGGCGCCCCCAGAGTTATTTTTTAAAATGTTAATCAGATCATGTCACTTTCCCATTTTCAGCATTTTAATAGTTTCTCATCATCAGTATGAGATTTGAAGTCTTTACTATCACTTGCAAGGTCTTACATCAGCTGGCTTCTCTGACCTTATTTCTGACCCCTTTCATCCTGACTCATTCTTCTCCAGCCACCTAGTTTACTTGCTGCTCCTTCAACATGGTAAGAAAGATTCAACATGAGGAAATTACAGATTTTCTTCCATTTTTATGGAATGTTTATGTCCCAGATAATCACATAGTTTGCAGCCTGACTTCCTTCTTGTCTTCCTTCTTGCCTAAATACCATCTCCTCTGTGGAACCTTTCATGATTATCTAAAGTAGTACCCCTCTTTACCCTGTCTTTACATACTGTTCCTACAGTGCTGGGACCCAGGCTTTTACCACAAGTCTTAGCTCTCTGGAAATTCCATTGGCTAGGATACTCCTTCCATCCTGAAATCAAACTTCCCTATATATCAGAGGAGCCTGGTCATTCACTGGGAAGAGTTCTCAGATTCATTTTTAGCAATTGCTCAGAGTTCAGTGCTTACTGTCTAACTTCTTTTTCTGTTGGGATGGGAGCTGAGGGAGTAATACAATGTATTGGAAATGGAGAAGATTTTTACTTCAACCTGAGAAAGGCTACAAGTTAACAAGCCTGAGGTGAATACAGTAGAGTTCAAGAAAACCTACCAAAACTAAGAGATAACAGCAAAGCATGTATCAAGACCAGAGTCAAAGATATAAACATAAAAATTAAGGGGACGCCTGAGTGGCTCAGTTGGTTAAGTGTCTGACTTCGGCTCAGTCCATGATCTTGTGGTCCATGACTTGGAGCCCTGTGTCGGGCTCTGTGTTGACAGCTCAGAGACTGGAGCCTGCTTCAGATTCTGTGTTACCCTCTCTCCTTGCCCCTTCCCTGCTCACACTCTTTCTCGCTCTCCCAGAAATTAAATATATATATATATATATATATATATATATATATATATATATATATATATATATTTATTTATTTAAAATAATTTTTTAAAAAATAAAAGTTAGGTAGATAAGGGGGAGAGCAGAATAATTGAAAGTTAATTGAGTGGAATCTGGAGAAAATGCCTAGAGATTCATGCTAGTTTACTGACATAGGTATGTATTAGTTATGATGTGATGGACCCCAAGACAAAAAGTGCCAGGAGTATGTATTATCAGGTACAGGGTTAGGTGTTTAAAATATTTTCGTCACAATGATGTTGAACAGTTTACAGATGCAGGAAGTATAATAGAAAATCATAAGCAGTTCTATCTTATTGCAGTGCTGTGGACATGATGTTATGCTCCATGGGTGAGGTATGATTTGAGTTGGGCCTTGAGTGTTGGGTAATAGTTGTAGGCAAGAGTAGGCAGTAAGATGGGAACAGATGTACACAGGCCATGAAAGAATATCATGAAAAGTTCAAAGGTAGGGACTTGGGGGATATGTTAGAGGAATAAAAAAGGGCTTTTTATCCTATCTTATTAATGTCAGATTAAATTCAATATGTGTAAAATTAAACAGATCTTAGCTATATTTTGGACTATATCCTAGGGCATATGTAAAGGTTGATATCAGCTACAAAACCTGAATACCAACCTCTGTCAATTACTGAATTACCAAGAGGAACAAAAATTGCAAAGTTTTTCTGATGATAATCACTAATTCAGTAAGCACTTGGGTGCAGTTTATTTGGACAAACATTTATTGAGCTCTAATGTGATAGGTAGTGTATTCAATGATGGGCTTATGAAGATAAGTAAGATGTAGTCCCTCAAGGGGCACAATAGTGGGAGAGACAGATTGGTAGATAATTAAAATACAGCTTTCTACATGTACAGTGCGTACTCACCAATATTGAGATTTCCCTTACATCTGTAATTATTATTCAAACCAATAAGGAATTGATTGTTAAAGAGAAGTACTTCTGATTTCTAGATTTTTTGTTTTTGTATTTGAGCAAGAACATGTACATTTTTTGTTTATATTATACATATATTTAGACTTTAAAAATGATTTACAGATATCAAGGGATATTTTATGAATTGGACAGTAAACATTTTTTAGGTCAGAAAGAAATAAAGGCGATCATAATAGAATATGCTGTTAGTTATAAATAAGGATTTCATTGGCTGGACCCCTATCTTTTATCCTATGTCATCATATCCAGTGAAAACTCAGAACTTCACAGGCTTTCTCTCACACATCTCTTGGAAGCATAGTGATTTATTGTTTGTTGTTGTTCCTGGTTGATGCCAGGGTGTTTACCTGCCATCTCATGTGTGTTTGAGTTAGCATTAGATGGACGACTGGATGCAAACATAAGTATCCTACAGGTCAGTGTTTGTAAGTTGCATTAAAATCAGAAAAAACAACAGTAGTTTGCCTTTTTGGAAGACCTTTATATATGAGCATAACCAATATTTTTAGAAACCTCTCAATTGAACAAATTAATACTTCTATATACAAGTAGGAATTTGATCCTAGAAACAACAATAATGAAAATCAAAAACTATGATTCAATAATGATTTCTACTTGGTGCCTGATAGATTGAACGTAGCAGTAGTAAGGATGGGATGCCTAGTCCTTTAAGTCAATGAGGAATAGGATACAGGTGTAGTCATGACTTAGATTCCATAGGAGAAACCACAAAACAGATTTTTACAATTTCTGTCACTGAGGGTTTTATCTTCACACCTGTGTAAACCATCAGAGATTATGCAGCTCATACTTTCTTCGTAGAGTAAATCATTACTTGCCACATTTACTGCTGTACTTTCCTGAAGTCCAGCTTGATGGACTATAAAAATGAGAATGATTTACTCTCAATATATTTCTATTGAAGCAATAATCATTGCAAGCCATGAACATACACAGGCTGTTTTCCTTCTGGGTGAGCATATCTCAAACCAGCTCAAGAAAGAGAAAGTTTAGGAATGTAGGTAAGATGGGTGAAGCCACTCAACAGATGTTGAGTGAGTGTAATGTGTTCATGCCATACTAGGTGCTATACGTGCTGGTAAGGAAGAATTAGGTGGCAATTTAAAAAAGTGTCAAGGGGAGACTAATAGTGTTGAAAGTTTGAAGAGGACAAGATGGAGGACAAACCATGTATCTTAAGATGTTTGGTTTCAATTATCCGGAAGACCATACTCAAAGCAGGAAGATACATGTTTGAGGGTAGAGAGACCGCTAGGCTTCAAGTCAGGACCTAGAGGCTAATTTTGTTTTGGCATTAATTTGCATTTTCAATTTAGGCAATGGGCTTTAAAGAATTAAATTTCAGTTTTGTCCTCTGTACAGTGGTCTACTTTATGTATGAGTTGTTTCAGGTCTGACTCTGTGATCCATGAATTCTTTCTCTAGTTCCACTGAGGAAAGAACAAGAGAAACAGGATTTAGATAATAAAACATAGGAAGTTAGAAATAAAGACACAATAGCTGGTGATGAGAGAGACTCAATATCAGGAAATGCTTTTAAGAGAAGTCAAGATGCCACTGTTTCAGCAGATAAGTGATAATGTTTGGCTTTCTAGGCTGCTCAAATCACTGGCTGAAAGCAGTAGGGACAGATGATTTCCATGGGCTTCTTCAGCCTTCTGAATCACTTCCTAGATTGCCAGCTTTGAAGTGTCAAAGAGAAACAAAGGTGGATTTTGTTCAAGATGGCAAGACAGATTTTATTCAGATTATTGCAGTGGGGGAGAGGCACTTCAGTATAAACAGCTCAAATCCACTGAAACAAAAGGTAGGAAGCTTGTTTAAATGCTGGGGGATGCTAAAGGAAATGTCCTGGGCAGGAGCTGTGTGGGGGATGTTAGGGTAGGGGCGGTTGGTCAGTGTGCTCAGGCCTTGTGTCTGCTAAGTGGCATGTATTGAAGTTAGACTCCTACCTCCCATAGGGGCCCTAGTCTTCTTGATTACATTTCAAAGGGATGACTCCTAGGTCCTTGAGAGAGACCTTTCTGGGTTATAAAAGATATATTTTAAAGAGATAGAGGTAGGATTTACAACTGTATACTTTCTAAAGTAAATGCTCTGAGAAAAAGGAGGTCAGGGGACTGAAGTCATGTTTTGGCTGGAAGAAACAGTAAATTCTTTTGGCAACACTGAACTTTCTCAGGCAGATATTTTAAGGGGCTTGGGGTAGTCATTCTAGGGACATGACCTTGAGCTGATAGAAGCTATGCTGGAGTTTGGTCAAATGCCTTGGTGTGTGTGAGGGAAGTAGATGCAGTCATCTGTGCTGAGAATCTGTGCAGCCAGTCTGCAATTCTCAGAAGGCAAACTGTAAAATTATACTTACTGTTGGCTTTCAGGATAAAGATGTTTTCCCTCCATGTTGTTCTGAAGCTCCCTCATTGGAACTACAACTGTCTTCTTGTACCTTAGTTTTTACTCTTGCAGCTCACTTGGTTACTAAAATGATGGAAAATTAGGGAACAGTCTTACTCGAACTGCTCAAACACACCTTGTGTAATGCATGTCCCCACTAGATGGCACTCTAATCATAGAACTATCATTTAAAAAAATCAATAATATCGACTTTATATGTGAAAAATTCCACTTACTTTCTGTCTTAAAATTGTTTTCTCTTTACCACTCAAATGAAAAGCATAGCTCTCAGAACACTTGAATTTTTTATATGTAGTTTTAGAAAATTGTCAAGTTCAGTTATTTTGTTGGGCATTCAATAATTTATAAGGCCTTTTTATACGCCATATAACAAGAAGCAAAATTCAATAAATACATGGGTGGTATGAAATATTAGTTTATGTTTAGTTGGTTCAGTTTGGTTGTTGTAAAGTGAATTATACACTTTTTAAACTCTACAAAGTAATGTAAAAATTTTAAAGTGTTTCAAAAACATAAGGGAGGTGTGAAGGGAAATGCGATTGCTGTGAAATAAGCCAGAAAAATGGCCTTTTTGCATTCCCATTTTGACATCTCTATGTATTTGTTGCTTATAACTATGGTTATACTTAATGGAAATAAATGGGTTTTTAAGAACTTTCCATAAAAATCTCTTCTAAAAATCTCAGCTCCAAAGATAGGTAACTGTCCTCTCTCCTCTGCTTGGTCTTTCAGGAACCTGGCTTTCACTGATGAACAATGGATAATTTACATATGTATTTATACGTCAATAGCAGGAAGCTTTTAAAATTAGAATGAAAGTGACCTTTCCATTTCTGGAATGACCAAATAGACCAGAAATCAAAACTAAATTTATCTGTGGTTTAGCCTAGTTGAACTAGGAGGGGAAAAAATAAGATAAGTAGATAAAGTATGCATTGCAAAAGTGATTCGTTTTTCAGGAATAAAACGAAAGATTTATAGTCAAATAGCAAAGAGGCCCATATTTAGGGTTGGTTTTCAATAGCAACAAGAGTCCAAATTAAGAATAAAACAAAATAGGAAATAAATGTCAAGCAATGTACATTTTCTTTCATAAACTCAATACCTGAAAAATGACTTTCTATACAATGATAAATTTCATAAGATTTTTTTAAAATAGTATGAATACAACCTGAAGAAACATTATCTGATTTTAAAATGTAGATTTAAAAGGTAGATAACTTAGGAAAAAATATATTCTTTGTAAAAGGATTAATTTCACTTTTCTTTTTGGTGAATTATATGAAGTCATTTGAAATATGATTAAAATTAAATATGTATATAACTTATAAGAATATATTAATTGGTACTTGTATGTTTCTTACCCTCCTGGAGTAATTTATTTACTTCTCCCTCTTTGTTTTTTTAATATTTTGAATTTCTTATTAAAGTTTATAATTTCCCTGGGTAAGTCCAATGTGTGTCTTGTAGTAGATATCTGATAAATGTGTGAATAAATTGGTGAATATTGTATGAAGAGACATGAGTTTATACAGCTATGAAAGCAAATTATGAAAATTTATAATATAGTTGAAAGAATAAACAAATTATCTTCCAAGTGGCCAAAATGGCCTTAATATTCCTTCTTTGCTTGACTGAACTTTAGACAGGTTTCTTCCTAATTGTAGGCACCTGATTTTTGTCTTAGAGCATTCTCTTTAAAAAACTTGCTATTGTAGGGGCACCTGTGTGGCTCAGTCAGTTGAGTGTCTAGCTCTTGATTTTGGCCCAGGTCATGATTCCAGGGTTCTGGCATCAAGCCCTGTGTGGGGTTCCACGGTCAGCATGGAGCCTGCTTAAGATTCTCTCACTCCTTCTGCCCCTCTCCCCCGCTCACACACACTCTCTAAATAAAAAGACAAAAACAAAAAAATAACTTGCTATTGTCAATTCTTTGTCCGTCTCTTAGATATAAGTCTTCTCTCTGCCTTCAGCTGATTTTACAGCCCAAGAGTATCTTTCTTTCTCTTAGACCTGGGAGCCATCCCTTTGAAATATAATCATCAAGAAAGGTAGTACCCCTATTACTCATTCTTTGTGTGAGGCTAGGAGCCTAATTTATTTAAGTGCCAGTCAGTAAACACTGATGGACTGATCCCACTGGCCATCTCTCCCTCCACCAGCCAAATTCCTTCAGTCCAGTACTTTTCCATTAGCTTACCCCAGTGATGAAAAATTGTCTCTTCTCTTTTTTGTTTCATGGAATTGAATTCACTCCCTCTACCCTATAACTGTAAACTTGAATTAAGTCTTCCTTGCTTTTTAATTTGTCTTGTGCAATTTTCTTTGAAACTAGTTTCATTTTTAAGAACCAAATGGATATTGGAACAAAAAATGTGCTATACTAGGTTACACTGGTGGTTATTTGGGCCAGTGTTATTTCCCTAATAGGAGTATTAGAGATGTTTGTATTATTTTTATGAATATCGACTTCAAATGTTTAGGATATACTGCAACCATCTATATAATTATTAATATTTTATTTTCTCTTAGAAAGAAATAAAAATTATTATAAATCACTCCAGTAAAAGTGTTAACAGAGGTCTGGTATCAGGGTTGGGAGGGGAGTATGCTTTTGTGTGGCAGGGTCATAGATGTCATTCAGGGAGGGTAAACCAGAATTAGAGGAGCATCTTTTCAGAGTTCCATGTAACATCTTAGGATATACACACTCACAGTCAATATGCTTGAAATTAATATGGGGCCCTGTTGATCCCATAATTGATCATTGAGGACCCAGACTTAGGGATTCCACATACTTGATCATGGTTTTTATGGCATTACTTGATTATCTTCTAAAAATATTTCTTTGAAACTTAAAGGGATGAGTTTAATGATACAGATTTTGATTATATACTCCTCAGATTATCCCTCAATAATCTGCAAAATCTCTGTAGAGATTATTGCAGCTCTACAATTCTAAAGGGAAGGTCAGATAACTATGTTCATAGAGTAACTGACTATGAAATTTTAATACTGGAAAGGAAGGAAGCTGCTTCTCCATTGCCCTGAACTCACTAGTCAAGATCATAATACAATTGTGTTTTGTGTTAAGCTATCTCAACCTAATTTTGAAGTCCTGGATAGAAGTTGACCTCTTCTCCTTGATTAGTTAATTAAGTTTACACCCAACCACTTCTTTTATTGAGCTTTCATACTGGGTCTACTGTATACCCACCCTAATTGTCCCAGGGCCAGGTACTGATAATTGGGGACAGCCCCTATGTTCTTGTCCTGGGAAACTGAAATTATGCAGTTTAGCCAGTCCACTAGGAGCCTTAGAAACCTACATAACTAGAAGCCACACATAAGCTGCCTCCTACTAGTCCAGCTTGCTTATACCCTGTTCTGGGATGTGACCCCCTGTGTAGCCCTGACTGGCAGGCTTTTCTATTTTGGAGCTGTAAGTAATAGTTCTGCATTTCATCTATTCAAGTATCAGTGTGTTGTGTTCTGTCATGAAAGAATCTTTATATCTTATAAAACAAAAGTTTTATAACCTTTATAACAAAAGTCAGTAAATTCCATGCTCTCTTCTGTTGCTTCCAGACCATTGATATCACACCAGAGCTGATCCATCCCTCTTTCTTTATGACCCATGCCATCTAATCATGTCACTTTCCTTTTATTATGACTATTGTCTGTCAGCATCTGTGTTTTACTTTTACCTTATTTCAATTAATTAAACACATCTTATTTCCATAAGATATTTCATATTTCCATATTATTCCAATGTTGGACATTTCAGTAAGAAGCTTTAATATTAAGTCCATTATCCCTTGTTCTTAGAGTTCCTCAAACTCTACAACCACATTCAATTTCAAAAAATCAGCCACTCATGTTCATCACTCTCCTTTTGTTTTGAACAGTTTGTGGGCTATCTACACATGCAGTTCAAGATCTGCAGAAATTCCTCTCTACCTTCAATCTTACACGTTCAATTAATTTCAGTCAACACTGCTCTCTACAACATGTACATTTTTAAAAACCGAGGAGGGTGCAAAGAGACACAAGAAGCTATCCTTGTTTTTTCAATACCTTATAATCTGAAAGAAGAGATAAGGACACAAATAACATGACCAGGCGGAACTTACAACATAGTTGAGGTAAAAACCAAGAACTCAAGAGATTAAGTGTAGCCATTAGAGAAAGTATAGCATCATGCACTCACTCTTGCTTAGCTTACTTACCTTGCCTTTTTTACTTAATGCACCAACTAGCAGTTTATATTTCTCTATTTTCTTGGTCCATTACCTTTTCACTTGCCTTGCTAACAAACTGGAACCCATATATTTCAATAATGCTCTAACACATTTAATGCTATATTAATGGGTGGGCTGGGGATAAGTTGCCTGAGATATCAATTTATAAAGATCTTTAATGTATCATTGGAATGCCGAAGTACTATTGGAAATGTAAGGAGATGGAGAAAAAGTTGTAGATAATAGAAATTCTCTCAGGGAGCATATTATACTTGGCTGAAGGAATATTTGGTAAGCCTTTGAATTTGTTTTTGCTTGAATAAATAAATGGTGGCCATTCTGAAAAGGAGCATTGTTCCGGGAGCTATAGCCTTTCATTTTTCTTAGTGGGAGATGTAAGTTGGGGACTTGAGCTTCACTAATTTCTTGAAACAACAAAAGTAGTTATTCTCTTAATTCTTCCTTTTCTCAATATGGCAATCAGCCTTTTGTTTCTGAACATAGATTGAAAAAAGATTTAAAAAATAATCTGCCTGGAGCTTTCCTTGGGAGCTCAAATGCTGCATTCCAGTCCTGATCACGTAAAACTTCCTATCTCTTTGACCTTCAGTCATGCTTGCTCTGCCATTCCTCAGACTGAGCAATAGGTACTAAATTATTGAATCAGAGATAAAATGAATCACTAGATGAAACTCTTTGGAAGCAAGTTAACTTTGGGGAGGACTATAAACATGAAAAAATAATCTGGTTATATGAAAAGTAAATTTTTTATTAAAGTATACACATAGGATACATCTATGTATCTATGTATCTATGTATCTATCTCTATCTAAACTGATCTAATTGAATTCAGGTTGTATGTCTGTCCAGGTCTCCCAATGCCAACTTAATGATTTTAAATTTATAGCTTTCCAATTTACTCTGAGCCTTATCAAAGTATTTCTATATAAACTCATGTGCTACCAGAACTGATTATATTGAAGTATCCCTAATATACATTTCAGCTCTAAACCTCTCTTGTTTAATGGAAGAAATATTTATTTATAATTTGTCTTGTTCCATGTAGAATTAAGCCCATACATTGCTGTTGATTATTCACATGACCTATAATGGAAATGTAACAATAGATGGGTATATCCATAAATAGGTAGTAAGCTTAAGTCAATATTTTATCATATAGGCAGCCAGCAATTTCAGTGATTACATTTCCTGTATCAACCTGACCAGGAGTGCACAAAGTGATTATTAAGGGATTTAATTTATTTATTTATTTTACATAAAAATGAAAATTGCCAAATTTGAAGGAAAAAAAATTACCTACAAGTATTATGGAATGCTTTTAGGTATTAGAATTTACAATACCTTTTATGTTGTGGTCGTTAGTGCAACTAAATTAGCATAGAATAGCATACAAAATTCCTTTATTCAAACTTTGATCCAATCCACCTGCATTAAAATTAACTTAATTTGTTGAAATGAAGATTCCTGACCACAGGCATAAAAATCAGAATATCTTGGATACAGTCCATTAACAGAACCAGAGTATTTTAATAAGCTTCTTAGATAATTTTTATGCATGTTAAAGTTCAAGAACTGGTGCCTTAGAGATAATTTATGCTCAGAAAATGCAATAAGATTGTGGGCATACAAAGCACAGGCCAAAGATTTAAGACTCTTCAGGAACTCAGAGGAGATTTCTATCAAAATAAACAACTTCATTGAAATAATAGCATGACATAAGAAAATAATAAACCAGGAAATAAAATAGGAGTAAGAAAACAAACACGTAGGCACAATGCATATTTTTATGCTGATTTGTACTCAAATAAAAAGTTGTATTTTCCTGTAGTGTATTCTGAAACCTCCCTCTTAGAAAGATGAGGCTCATCAAGGTGGACACCTAAATTGAGTTACAGAGATGCTTTTTTGGCTGCTGATCTACTATCTTGAAAGATCTTTGTTGATGCATTGTTATGTAATGATTTTACAAATGTAAAACTTTCTTTAATCTGTAACTTCTAAAAGAAAGGAGATCACACAGAAACTGTCAGAATACTGTCAGAAGCTATATATTTCTCAGATATCAGAGTTTATAAAAGTCCCAAGAGGGAGAGGGAATAACATTTATATTTCCCATTTTAGAATACCTTTCACTTGAGGGGTACCTAGGTAGTTCAGTAGGTTAAGTGTCCAACTTTGTCTCAGGTCATGATCTCATTGTTTGTGAGTTCAAGCTCCATACCAGGCTCTGTGCTGTCAGTGCAGAGCCTGCTTCAGATTCTCTGTCTTCCTCTCTCTCTGCCACGCCTCTCAAAAATAAATAAAACATTAAAAAAAGTTAAAATTTATTAAAAAATACCTTTCACTTGAGAAATTCATATACTGTAAAACCTTGGATTGTGAGTAACTTGTTCTGCAAGTATTCCTCAAGACAAGCAAACATTTCTAATAAATTTTAACTTGATAAATAAGCTATGTCTTATAAAACAAGTAGTACGTGACACCGAATGTCATATGATCACAACTGAACCAATGGTTCTTCTCTTTGTCTCTCACTGTGGGATTGTGGGTAATCATCTCCCATGCTCGGATGCTCAGTTTCAGGCTGCGGTGTTTGGCAGAAATCAGTGATTTTTCAGGTGCCCACAACTGGCACTAGTGTGTTTATTTTTCATCACTTCCAAGTGCCTATGGACAGTCCTTTGCTTTTCCATACAAGAGTACGCTTAGGAATGCTTTGTTTCATTCTAGGTCAGACTGCCTGCAGATACAGACCCTTTCCTCTGCTGCCTTATTTCCAGTTACATTAAATACAGTATATGACAAGAGTTTATTTAATATTGTAGTCAACATCCGTGTGAGCATATACAATGGCCCCATGCAGAAAAACGCTGAAAAGAAAGATAATAAGAAGTAGATGATTACGGTGGAAGAAGGAAATTGTTGAGAAGTATGAATGAGGTATGTGAATGGCCGAAATTACAAGATTTTATAAGAAATCTATGTCTGCATCTCATCTCAGAGGAGGTAGAGAAAAAGGTGGAGGAATCCCTCACTTCAGATGAGATTAGGGAGATGTGTAAAATGTGGGAAACAGTACAAAATTTTTTAGAAAAGCACCACATGAATAAGGCTGTAGCAGCGTGGGCAATGAACCTGTTTAATGACAATGCAATGTCACATTTCTGCAGAATCCTCAAAAGAAGGGAAAAGTGTCATTGGATAGATTTCTTGTTAAAGTTGCAGGAAAATGAAAAGATTCCATTGAGCCAATAGATAGCAGTGATTCTATTAGTGATAGTGAAAGTCGTCCCCCACAATAACACTCTTTTTTCATCTCCCTTGCACCAGCCAAGAAGGTTTTCAAAAGTAAGTGTAGGCTAATTTGTTTATTTTTCTTTATATTTTGTATTTTCTTTATTATTTTGTGTTTATATTAGAGTATCGTAATAATTTTTATATGAATATTTTCGGGTTGTGCAACAAATCATCTGAGTTTCCATTATTTCTTTTGGGAAATTTACTTTGATATATAAGTGCTTTTGATTATAAGCATGTTTCCGGAAGGGATTATGCTTGCAAACCAAGGTTTTACTATACTTGACTAAAGTTAATGGTGAACTGATCATTATATTGTAAATGCTTGCCTCACTGGGTAAAGATTTATTGTTGCTGCCCAATACTAAAAAGGAGTATTTCGTAGACAGTCTTAGAAAAACACACTTTGTATATAGAGGTGTTAAAGCTTGATGGTATGGAAGTGTTTTGATGATCATGAGCAAATTGTTTAGTGTCATTTGTCACATTTTGCCCATTTTTGAGTGGAGATAATAGTGGTTACTGTATCGGATTACTGGGAGGCTATATTGAGTTAACAAATGGAAAATGGTTAGAATAGTGCTTACCAATGGCAAATAATCAATGAACGGTAATTTATTTATCTACAAGAATATTTAAATGTTTACAATGTCCAGAGGTACCTGAGTTGCTCAGTTGGTTAAGCATCTGACTGTTGATTTCAGCTCAGGTCACGATCTCACAGTTTGTGAGATCGAGCCCCACACTGGGCTCTGTACTGACAGTGCAGAACCTGTGTGGGATTCTCTCTCTCCCTATTTCTCTACGCCTCCCCTGCTCACCTGTGCACATGCACTTTCTTTCTCTCTCTTTCCAAATAAATAAATAAACTCTAAAAAAAAATGTTTACAACATCCAGAAGTTTCCTGTCCTGACATACTTTTTAGAGATTCTGCTCCTAACAGTCAAAATCTTTTTCTTAAAAAGAAAACAAAAACAAATAGCATTGTAAGTTTAGAAGATATATTCATGAAACTACTGAAATAACAAAAAAATCAAGAATTTCTGTGGCTTAGCACAAATATTATTTTTTACTTATGCCAAATGCAAATGCTTCTGGTTGGTGAATGGCCTCTGAGAGTCCACTACCAATTTTCTTGAGAGCCTTTGCCCCGAAATTGCATAAATCATTGCTACTCATGTTTTTTTTGGTGAAATCTAATCATGTGGCTACACTTCTATGAAAGGAAAAGTGGAAAATATAGTCTACGCTTAGGTTCTGCCACCCCGTGAAATGGGAAGCCCCAATTTTTGGTGGACAGCTAGGCATCTTTCACACAGCTCCCACTTACACCAGATGTTTGAAGCAATGGTTCTTCTGCATTTCAAGTGACATGGTGATTCATGGTTATTGCGATTTGGCTATGTCTACACAGAAAAATGACTTTTTTTTTTTTTTCCCCGGGAATCTTTTGTATGTGGTCAAACAGCTGGCTCTTTTGAGAGCAATTTGTGAATAATTAATCCTTTTTTGGAAAGCAGGCTTGATGAATAGTGGAGAAAATAAATGGATGTATATATTTCATTAGGAAGAGGAACCAGAAAGAGCAAAGGAGAGAAGGAAAAACATTTAAAGGCTTATTGACTGGCCTCTCAGTGTGTCTGAGACTGAATTATTTCCTCTCATTTGTGATAAAACTGTACCCCTCCAAATTTGTCCTTGTAATCAGTGCATTTCATATAGCTCATGTCTGGAGACAGAATAAGTCTGTGGCTTTGATATAGGCATACTAATTTACAATCTCTTCTGGTAGCCTAAAATCCTGAACAACATTCTTCTTTATCTCTGAGTACCCTAGAAATAGGTAGAATGATTCAAATTCTGTACCATATAAGTAGATTTATTTTTAGAACTAATTCCACTAAAACAAATTCATTTGGTTTTGATTTGACAGAGGAACCAACTTCTTCTAAACCAAAAATTGCTTTTTCTAGTTTCATTTCTGGTGTATTTCCCCAACCCAGACTCTATATAGCCCACTTTGATCCACATAGTCGTGTCTTAGTAGTCTTTGTCCATCTCTTATATGTGTGCGTGAAGTTATTTCATGAAGTCTTATTCGTGAAGGGCAGGACACCACTATATACCAGGAAGAGTCTGGACATGCTCAAATCTTTCTCATCTGAAGATACTCTCTTCCCTTGTTTTCTAGGTATTACTGAGCTACTGCCCACCTGTGCTGGACTGTATCCATCCCTTGCATTTACTTGGCCAATTGACTCTCAAATGCCTTTTATCTCTAGCAGCACAATATACAACACAGCCCATGCAGCCTAAGTAGTACATAATCATGCATTCTAGTGATAGCTCAGAAAGACAATAATATCAACAACTATAAAAAGTTACTGTGACATTACCAATTTTCTCGTCAGTAAAATCAGACCAGTAGCATCTATCAAATGTGGCTTTTGACAAAAATAAGGAGAAATGAATGTGAGGTGGCTAGCCCAGTGTGACACTAAGGTCTCATTTAAAAATTATTATTGTTACTATAAATGTTACTGTAATTAATTTTAATCTCTTGAGTGCTTTTTGTCCCATCTGTTGTAGCTCTTCCCCCGAGTTCATTCACAAAGCTTCAGCTCTTAGTCATGTGTCACTAGCTCCCAAACCTGCACCATTGTAGCCCTGGCATTTCTCATGAGGCTCAGGCCTGCATTCCCATCTGCCTCGATCTACCTAGTGAACTCCAGTGAGATTTTCTGGAGGTATCCCTACACCCCATACCAAATTTCTTTTCTCCTTTAATTCTTATTATAAAATTTTTTAAAACATTTATTCATTTTTGAAAGGCAGAGAGAGACAGACCGTGAATGAGGGAGAGGCAGAGAGAGAGGGAGACAGAATCTGAAGTAGGTTCCAGGGTCCGAGCCCTCAGCACAGAGCCCAATGCGGGGCTCAAACTCACAGACAGCGAGATCATGACCTGAGCTGAAGTCGGCTGCCCAACCGACTGAGCCACCCAGGCGCCCCTCCTTTAATTCTTATTATAATGCTGTTTGTAGTGTACCATTATTTTCCCAAGTTATAGGTGAGGAAACACTGAAACGGGAATCAAGCCCAGCAAAACACCCACACTCTCCAGGAACTTAAAATTGCTCTTCCTCCTTGATGCCAAGTAATTTTACCTCTTCCTCATATTTTTTTCCATCATCATACTTTGTGATTTGGGGTTACAAATACCACCTAAGATTTTTTTTTTTTCAATGATGGAGTTTCAATTTCTGTCCTAGGTCTTTGATTTTTGGTGACATTTGAGAGGAGAAGGGGTAGATATTTTTATATTATACCATCAAGAATCTGGAAGTCCCATGGCTGAACGTTCAAAAGTATAGTTACAGGTATTGAGGGCAACTAGGATGGTGAGAAAATTTGAACAGGGAAGCCAGAAGGGAGAATTGAGTCAAGATTTAAGAAGAGGCATTTCTCAAAGTAGATTTTAAAAGGCTGTGTACAATGGAAAGACAGGGGAGAAGTAGAGAAAGTGTAGACTTTGGTGTCACACTGACCTAGGTTAAAACTCCAGCTGCCATAGTCCTTTGTGATATGTAGTAAGTTATTTTATATCAGAGCCTTGGTTCAGTAAAGGTTAGTTTCCATTCTTTCTATCCTCCACTTCAAAATTACATATGCTTAATACCTTGGCTATGGCCATTTAACTGTATTATGGGTACAATCATCTGCACCTGCACATAATTAAGGTTCTTGCTGCAAGTTATTTAGCTGGTGATAGAGGTTGCTTAGTAGATTAGTTGTTCTTAAATGTTCTTCAGACCACCTGCTGGATTTTATGGGTTGAATGGGGGGTGGTGATTTGAATTTTGATACATTTATGCACAGTTTCCACACATAGACTATGATTAGTTACATTCATTTAATAGGCACTTAGCAAATGCCCTTGTGAAAGTGAGAAAATATGGGCGATTGCTCAGTGTATTTCAAACCTTGTAAGAGCATTGGCAATGCTAATGAATAATTAATCAACTAATTGTTGCCCCGTTCAGTGTTCTCCATTTGGAAGTGAGATGAGTTACTTTATACATGGTGACAGACATTTAAAATCCGATTTCAGTTTAGGAGTAGAGATGTGAATTGTTTTTGTTGTACAGTTTAAGGGCAGGGATTGCTTGTGTAGAACCTCTGACCTCTAAAAATCACCTGTTCTCTCTTTTGCTTTATACTCTTTGCCTTTCTTATTATGTGTGTATCTCTATTGGATCTTTATGAATTTTGAATGTATTGATTTTATACTTTTGTCTCAATGTATATACTTAGCATCTTTATGTTAAAATGTTATCATTTAGTAAAATGAAACAAAAAATCCAATAATCTTTAGCATTCCTGGTATTTTTATTTTGTCTAAAACCAGCCCAGGCTTATTCTTTGGTAAGCTTTTCTATCTGTCACATTTCTCTTTGCAGATTTAAGCTTTGGAGTTTATTTCTTTTTAAATTTCCAGATTGCTTAGGCATGATACCCTTTTTGATGAACTTGTACAGGAGATTTGGGTGGGATAACATCTGCAACACAAATCTGGATCTATCCAAGTGAAACCAATTTAAACGTACTAAATTGCTGGAGCATTCCAGGGGCCCTGATTAAAAGCTCCTCCAGTCCAGGAGTTGAATAATCTCACTGCCACTTCAGGACATTGGATGTTTTATGTTATCTCTAGTGGTGTTCTTTCAGATTAAACATAATCCTATTAAGCAATGCTGCTGGCTTTTGGGGCTATATACTCTTGGCAACGGTATGTTCTGCTGTTATTTGGGACTGTGTTTCTTAATTCTTCATCTTGGATAGCTGTCACATTCTAGCAATAAGCTTACATGCAGTAGACGGTTGGATTCTTCATTAGTAGGACTGATTAAATTGTCATAAAATATCTATGACCCAAATGTCCTCAGGCCACATCACACTTAAACCTAAATGTCTTTAGTTCGATGTCCAGTCTACTGAAAAAGGACATATTCCCCCCCCCCCCCCCCTTCAGTCACTACAAAGTTCCTGAGGAGTCCCAAAGTGGTGTCCTACATGTACTGACTAATCAGTTCTCTGTCGTGTTTGGCTTATGACGAGTATAGACTTTACCTTGCCAACTTGATGTGTTACCACTGATAAAGTTAAGTGAGATGGAAATCTTCCCACATGATCACATCTGTTTTGGTATTTCTTCAATAGAAGTAAAGATCTTGGTCACTGTTGCTCTCAATTCAGCCAGAATTATAATTGTGATACAGTGTCAGACCTGGTCCTGGGAGTTTGCATATACGAACTCACTCTTTATGAAAATTCTATGAGGAAGGTATTATAATTACTCATATTTTGATGTTGGGAAGATTTGAGGCACAGAACAGTTAGGTAGTTAACTTAAGGTTACACAAAGTCAAATGGATTTAATTTATACCCAAGCCAGCTACTTGCCAACTTTGTGGCCTAGAGACTGTTTTGTAATCTCTCTCAGCCAAAATTGTCCTCAGCTGTAAAGTGTAATTATCAGGAGTACTTATCTCCTTTAGTTGTTGTGAAGATTAAATGAGATAATTTATGTCAAGTGCATCCTGAATTATAGCTATTGTTGGCTACTGTTATTATTTTTTGTTAAAATGAACCTAAATTGAATTTTAGAAAAATCTCTTCTTCCAAATCATTATATTTAGTGGATGAACTTTCTTCAAATTTATAAAAGTAAATACAAAGGAACTTCTAATTCTTTCTGAAGTTTTTTGTTTTGTTTTGTTTAGTGGCTTAATGTTTCTTACTTTGAGAAGTGAAGTCAAGGTTGAAAGCTCAGAACTTGCTGGCACAGTGCTTATCATCCATCTCAACTCCAAATAAAGAGCTGCTCAGGGGTGCCTGGGTGGTTCAGTCGGTTAAGCGTCGGACTTCAGCTCAGGTCACGATCTCGCGGTCCGTGAGTTCGAGCCCTGCGTCGGGCTCTGGGCTGATGGCTCAGAGCCTGGAGCCTGCTTCCCATTCTGTGTCTCCCTCTCTCTCTGCCCCTCCCCCGTTCATGCTCTGTCTCTGTCTGTCTCAAAAATAAATAAACGTTAAAAAAAAATTAAAAAAAAAAAAAAAAAAAGAGCTGCCCAGTCAGAGGGCAGTCAACTTGTTATACTTAACATTTGTAATAAGTGCTTTCTGTGTGCCTGAATCTGTGGTAAATGCTTACAGGTGTTATTTCTTTGAATCCTTATGACAACTGTATGTAACAGATGTTATTATTATCCCTGTTTTATAGAAAAGAAACAGAGGCATATGAAACTTAAATAATTTGCCCCAAAGTTGCCCAGTTGTTGAATGATGGGGCCAGGATTCGAATCCAGACACTCTGAGCCTGGATGCTGCTCTTAACCAGTACTCGTCCCCACATTCTGTGTTATAAGACATTGCAGAAATGTTCTACTGGCTAAAATTAATTTTGTGTCCTGACACTATATTTATGTATTCAACAATAATCTGATTTTATTGTCGTGCTGCCTATTTTCTTCCCTCAAATTACTATCATTCTAGATAATAATTATCTATATATGAATGCCAGAATATCCTAGGGTATCACAATCATTGTTTGGTGTGTTGAAAGTTTTTTTGTAACTAAAAATACTTAAAGTATGGGCATTAATGCTTTTCTTTTAGTAAATTTAAAAGGATTTAAGGCTGATTGTTTAACAATATCATTGTCACTGGCTTGAATTCTTATATGTTTCCTTAAGTTGATGAGAGAAGGGTAAATAAACACTCTTGTGAATTTTGTATAACTGTGCATATAATTGTGGGGATATGTCTATCACATTATCGTCTGTCATGCATATCAGAAAAAGAAGGGGCTTGAACTGGTAATATAGAATGACTGCTTTAAAGAGAGTTAGAAACTGACATGTCACTTTTAGTTTGTATTCTATTTCTGCATATTGAAGACAACAAGATAATCTTAAGATATTTAATTCACTTGTTAAAATCACTGATCTTAATAAAAGTGATTTATTACTGAAATCATGGACATATATTGAAAATGTATAGCATTGGCAGGGAAATTAGCTATTGAAAGGTCAAAACATTCTGAAAAGTAAAATATTTTAGTGGTCTTTTAATAATAGTTAATCCTGAGATGAAAAGGAAAGAAATAATAAAATGAAAGAGTAAAATGCTTATGAAAATAAATTTACCAATTAAAAAATAAGGGTTTTTTTTCAGATAAAGAAATAGAAACACTATCTTTGTCTGTAGGGTAATTTTTCATAAATATAACCAAATATCTTTACTTTAAACAATAAAACACAAAACAAACAAAATTTGAAGCAGCAAATTTTAATGGAAATAGCACTGGGCTTGAGAAGTGATAGGATTCTTGGATCTGGCTTTCTACATGGTGTCTGATGGGTCATTAAGGTCATTAAATCAGTCTGGGCCCTTTTTTTTTTTTTTTTTTTTTTTTTTTTTTTTTTTTTTTTAAATGTTTATTCATCTTTTAGAATGGGGATGCAGGCTCCAAGCTCTGAGTTGTCAGTGCAGAGCCCTATGCGGGGCTCAAGGCCATGAACCGCAAGATCATGACCTGAGCCAAAGTTGGCCACTTAACAGACTCAGTTTCCCAGGAACCCCTGTTTTTTTTTTTTTTTTTAATTTGTAAAATGAACAGATATGGTGATAATTTTAATGTTCTTGTTATTCATCATTATAGGCTTTATTATTCTAAATTGGGGATAAGCCTTATTAAGGAAAAACTTATTTTTAAGAACTTTGTTTTGATTAGTATACTATTGGGGAAAGGTTTAAAGAGGTCTTATTGTGGAGAAAATCTTACTGCAAGCTATCCCATAGTCTTGAGTATCACTGTACCTTTAGCATTATTAGAAACTCCATTTTATTATTTTCTGTTGATAACTATCATGAGCTTGACAATATTATATAACACTATATTAAATAGTCCATCTGACACGCATTAAGTGCATACACATCAAGATTATCAGATATTTTTCTGTCTTACAAATAGGTTGGCAAGTAGAGATATAGATGTTCATTCGTAGAGATGAACGATGTTCATTCATAATCACTCATATCTGTTCATCCACAAAATTTTATATTTAAAAGTGCCACAGGCTCATAGTCCTGTCTTGTGATCGCATCCACAAATATGCTTTGGAATTAGTTTTTGTGGTTTAATTTTTCATACTGTTGACATTCTGTTTCTGAGATTCTCATGGGAGCTTCTTATTGTTGGCCTGGTAAAAAATCTATTTCCACTTGCTGCAACCAGTTTTAATTTTCATGGCTCTACTAAAAAATATATGAAACTAAAGATGTTAAACCTATATGTCTTCACTGAATTTATATTTGGTAATTTGAAGTTTAGGAGAGTTATGTCAGTGCAACCAAGAATTAATTTTGTGCTATAAACCAATTTACATCCCTTCCACTGGCTGTTCTTTGAGTTCTACCATTTAAATAATTCCCAGCTCTTTTATTTCTCTGATGATTTGGAGGTTAATAATTTCACTGAAACAATGTAACCAAGGGAAGTGTGAAAGGAAGTCTTCAAGACTCTAGGTGCTTTTGATGTTCTTTTCATATGTGAG
Organism: Panthera onca; assembly: GCF_046562875.1. Classification (NCBI taxonomy): domain Eukaryota; kingdom Metazoa; phylum Chordata; class Mammalia; order Carnivora; family Felidae; genus Panthera; species Panthera onca. Next base: position 109,664,465 of record NC_138345.1, on the reverse strand, counting down.
TTACTTAAAGAGTCTTTGAAAATGCAATTTTTAGGAGATTTTTTTAGAGTATGCTGGTCATTGCCTAAGTCAGATGATGAAGAAGAGCAAAGAATAGCAATAATTTGCATGTTTTTGGTTTATTCTCTGTCAGGAAGAGAATTATTAGATATTCATTGCTGGAGAGTCTCAACAGAAAAATGAGAAAAAAATAATTACTGACTTGTGCAATAGTAAGGGCTCAAGGTATGAAACATACAGAATAAAGATGAAGGATGGAATTGCCCATTCGAATAAAAAAATGAGATAAAGATTGGAAACAAAATAGAAGTCATTAAAAACTGATAATGATATTATTCTTTAATGTTTTATAAACATCTTCATAGCCTTGTTTATACTGGGTCCACACAATCCTGTGAAACTAAACTCAAAGTGTTATTTCATTTTTAAAATTAAGAAATTTGATGCCTAGGGAATTTAGATGATTTATCCAAGTTCACACACTTTCAGTGTGGCATATACACTACTAGAATTGATGCTTTTCTCTCCCCTTTGTAAGTCTTGCCTTACGTGATCTAGTCTTTTGTGTTTTCAAATATTTGGAAACTGATGTTAAAATACTACTTTAGCTATTCAGAACCTATAGGAATGAGTTTATCTAGATAATTAATTATACTATTCTATATAAGCTGGAAGGATAATTTGTTGCGTTACCTTTTAATTTTCACGTGAAAATAGTGTAAATAAAATTTTTAAAGCTTTTTTAGTAATGGGTAGTTATCATTATGTATTAGTTATTGTAGTGCTGTAACGATATGTGAACATATTGAGATATTGGACTAAATGAACCACAAATGTAAAACAACCTAGGTGCTTAAATTACGTTAATGACTGATATAACACTATCCTTCAATTTTTAAAGGTCACACCTGCAAAACACTTGAATAGTTGATAATTCAGTATAAAACACATCCAACTAGCATTTGCTTATACTTGCATTTTCCCATTTGTGGCAATTGTCCATTTTGCTTTCAAAAATAACAATCTAATGTTTCTTGAACATGTTATTTCTCGCAAGAGGAATTTTAGGATAACTGCCTAGATGCTACTCTTTGTCCATTATTTCATGCTTTGTATCTCTTGAGCAAAATTTCTAGACAGAATGCAGAAAGACAGAATAGAAGCTTCTTGTTTACACTTCATGGGATGTGTACCAGCTCCAAGAAATGGACTAGTGCTACACTGTCAGTCTTTGCTCCAGGAGAGATGAAACTCTGGGGTCAGCTTGATCCACAGAAATAGTATTCTGTTGTATACTGTCAGTGAGGAGGATTTCAGGCAGTTGCACAGAATTGTTGGGTGGACATTGTGTGTAGTTGTGGTGTATGGTAACAAGAAGAGATGCAGGATCATCTTTGAAAGGAATCTGAAGTTGAACATAGTTCTTGGTCAAATTGTATTGTCAAAAGATGAGTGCTCTTGCTTTGAATATTTGAGTGAACCTTATTGAAAAACCAGAGATAATGAAAATGAGACAGAATAGGAGAAGCGGGAGGGGAAAATCTGGAGAGGCATACACAGCTATGTTTATGTTTGTGAGTGGTAATCTTGTGCTTTTGTGAGTTGTGCTAGTCAGATCTTAAAAAATAAATGGTTCAGACAGAAGGACATGCTGAAGGTGTCCTGAAGGACAGGTATTTTATAATTATAATTTAAATGTGTGGATATATCACGATGCCCTTTTCTACTCATGTCAGAAATTTAGTTAATAGCTGAGTTCCTTATTCTCAGTATAGCTCTGTCTTCAGGAAAATATTCCAATAATTTGTTTTTTGTTGGTCAAGAATCTCATTTGTTTGTTTTTTTTTTAATTTCTTTTTATTTGTTTGTTTTAACTTAGTTAAGTACTATACATAGATAAGACCAGAATCTCTGTTTCAGAGATGTCAATATGCTCTAGCCCTTTTTGGAAGTAGATTAGTGATCTTTTGTTAAATACTGGAGGACATACTTATTCTAAAAATTCTATTCACTCACTGTGGATCAAACTTGCATCATCTTTGAAATGAAGACAGTAAAATTTAGAAAGGAAAGATAAATATAAGTTGCATGATTAGTGTCCTGGACAACCTTAAGAGACATGCTCTAATTTCATCCAAAAATGTTTCAGTTGTGTTCATAAGACAAGATTCAATATGGCAACTCATTTCATAGCAGACCTTTGACATCTGTGCTCTAGTTGTGATTTATATGTGTGCCTATTAAAAGTGATGTTTTCTTTCAAATTTCCATTAGCTAGTAAGTGTGACAATTCCCTAAAAGAAAGATTAGTAAGTATGAACTCTTAGGGTTTTTAATTGCTGATATTCTAGGAGCAGGCTGTTGTTGGTATGTATGCTTATGATTTCTGGGTTTGCATTCCCAGGCTCTGACTCCAATAGCTGGATAATGGTGGGAGCAACTGCATCAATTTCTCATTTTCTGTGTCCTCATAGAAAGGGAAATGATTTGGCCAAGGTGTCTGCAACAGTCCTAACATACTGAAAGCTTATTCTTCTGTGCCTCCTTGTTGACACAGTAATTCTCTCTGTGCTTTTTATCCATCCAAATGGAAATGAAATCTACTGTTCTCTTAAAAGAGAATATTTAGGGCAATAATTTCAGTAATTAAAACTCATATATACTTAAAAATGTTAATCCTTAGAATAAAAAGAAGCAATAATTGAATTTAATGATCACATAATAAAATTGATTTTTGACAACTTTTAAATGTATTTAGCAATCTTTACTTTTCTACTTTTAAATTTCTTACTATAAAGAAAAAAATACATGTATGTCTGGATTTCAGTGGTAAAAATATTTCTAGTTTCTTTTCCACTTCTCATCCAACACTAAAATTAGATTTATTATCTTCAAAAATATTTTTTTAAAGTCTGATATTCCATGAAATTTCCCAGTCTCTCAGATGATGTATTGTTTTACCAAAAACTTCTAACAAGGACATATCAGAATGGCATCAGCTGTCTGAAAGAGTCTCAACTAATATGAATATTAACATCACTTTTAATAAATATACTAAATGTTTTTGTCTTTGAGGCTGAGCCAGAATAACTATTTTTGGAAAGAATTCAAAAGACAGTTTTAATACTGGCACAAGACATATCACTTACTCCATTTAAAATGTATGGTAACAAGAAAGCAGATTGTCATAATATTAGTCAAATCTCAGAGGGAAATAACTCTTTTAATTATAGATTTTACATCACTATTTTATGGGTTTTAGTTGTCATGCTGCAGATTAAGAGTAGGCAAACACTATGAAACATAATATTTGATGATTTGAATTTGAATTTTAATGCATTTAAAAGGCTGTGCAAAAGTGTTTTGCATCAAAAATGGCAGTGTAATAGATTGAGTACATAGGCTAGCCACATAGCATGAAGTAGTAAATGCTAATATTATCACATTGTATTTAACATTGACTCATGCTAACATTGTTGGTTGTGCTCAGAGCCCTGAGGAAAATGAACTCTTATTCTTGATTTCCTCTTAACTACATTTAGAAGTTGAAATATAATTTAAACAGTAGATGGTCTATTATTTGCCTAAGAGTGCCATAGGGTGAATAAAAGTAGTATAGGTACACTAGAAATTAAATTATATAGTATATATTAATTTTGTTTTACTGTTAGATATTACTTACTTAATCCCAAAGAGCACTTAATTGGTATGATAAAACAGTATGGAGATAAATTTAAAGTGAATGATTGGGGGCACATGGGTGACTCAGTTGGTTGGGCATCCGACATCGGCTCAGGTCATGATCTCACACCTTTGTGAGTTCGAGCCCTAAGTCGGGCTCTGTGCTGACAGCTCAGAGTCTGCAGCCTGCTTGGGATTCTGTGTCTCCCTCTCTCTCTGCCCCTCTCCTGTTTGCATTCTGTCTTTCTCTAAAAGATAAATAAACACAAAAAAATTAAAAACAAAGTGAATGATTAGATAAGGAATGGGAAGAAATAAACATTTTATTAAAGACTATCTTTGGTTAATGTACAAGCAGCACAGGTAGGACAGGTTATTGATCTATCTGCAAAGAATGGAGATATTTATCTCCAAATGAATATATTTGTTTTGTTTTGTTGTAATTTTCCCTAGACTGTAAGATTTAGGAGGTCAGGTACTGTATGTGCCTTCTTCAGTAAGGGTGTACAGAGGTCACTCAAACATATTTACATTTACTTTTGTCATATTATAATCTTGTAAAATCAACAAACAAGGAGCCAGATATTTTTACCATTATCACTCCAGTCACTGTCATTAGGATCATGAGATTAAAAAAAAAAGTCTTACAAGGCTGAGGCATAGACTCTATCTTGTTAGTCATTCTTGACCTTAAGGATTTTTCTTTCATAGTGGGAATATGAGGCAGAGATATGATCAAACAGACAATATTCAAACCCATTACATAAAAATCAGAGATAAAAGCTCACAGTGTAAACCAAATATAAGAGTAAATTTTGGACATAATGTAGAAAGAAAATCTTTTTTTTAAGAAAACTCTTCCTGGTAAATATTTATACAGGAGTTATGTAAAATTTAGATTCTACTGAATGATAAAAAAAAATACCCAGCATTCACTTGAGTGAAATATTGGAAAAAATGGAAGAACAGCTGATTGTTGTGTAAATTGGAGAAAATATGTATCGCCTAGTTATGTGATTTATATAAAGAAAATTGGGACCGACTCTGGTCTCCACAGTTCAAAACAAGTAAACACTGTATTACACAGAGAGATCAGAAAGCTGATCTCTCTTTCTCAGGGCTACTCATTTTAATGCTGTCGTTTCACTTAATAACAATCATGGCGAAGAATAATTTCAATCTATTCCAGTCTGGGTATTACAATGTTAAAAGAAACTACACTATTAGGGAAACCATGTGGGCTTGATGGGAATATAACCATGGAAATTCTAGGTTTCATAATATGATACTAGTTATTATGGATTTCAGAATTACATATGTATCCATATGGGTACATTAAAATGATATATTTAATTGTAATTCCCAATACAGAGCTCATACATCAGCTCTTGGCCATCATAGGACATTATTGAAGTGAATTAGACCCTCCGAGTTACTATGTAAATGACTGTCATGGCAGTACTACAGAGATAATGCCTGGTATAATTTCAGTATTGCAATAGACCATTTCAGTGACTTTTCTTCCACCAACTAGATATGCCACAAAAGCTCAGATGCTAACATTGTTAGAAATGAGTTTGAAATAAGATGCAGCAAAGAACAATAAGCATGCTTCAAAGGTGGTTGCACTTACAAAGTGAAACTAAATATTAATGTCAATAAATTGATGTAATAGAAATTGCAGTGTTTTGTGGTTCCTTTCCGTTTCATTGCAAACATTAAGGGGAAAAGTGTTCCTAGAAAATCAAAATATCCTGAAAACACTTTGGAAATGGCATGATTTTATCTATTACTGGAAGATTACAACTTTAGTAGAGAATAAAGTATCCTTCATAAGAAGTGAGATGGTATCTTACAGGGTGTTTAACATCTTTAAAAGGAAAAATAATTTAAGTACTTCACTTCTATTTTCCCATTGACCTGGTTTTTATTACAAACTACTTTTGGCACCTGATTTAGCCATTTGTGAAATTGCTAAGTGGTGACCTTGGAACAGAAATTCTAACATTCTTTTAAGTGTTTAACTGTAATTCTAGCCCCCAACTCAATATGCCTAACGTCTTCATTGCTACTGAAACAGCAAAAATACAAGAAACTGTACAGATCATTAGTACTATTTCAATTGTCCTTAGCTTTCCAGAAGACATCAAATTCTTCATGAATTTCCAGAGTTCCAGAGAAAATATGTTAATAGAATATTAGCATAAGGGGAGCAGGCTGATCCTTTTGTCAGTCATTAAATTATGTCTTCTTGAGTTTTAGTGATATAGTATAACATGTTTTATGACTGTTTTCTGAAGACAAAATAATGAGTGGTTAAAATAAAGGCAAGTCTTGGAGAGGAGTTGGTGTGACAGTGTCTCTGGCATGTGTCCGAAGATCAGGAACAAAGAAGAAGTGATTAAATTCTCTTCCTGCCACCTTGTTTTGGGGGTGGCTTATTAGTTCCTAGGGCTGGCATAACAACTTATTAAGTTGGCCTAAAATACAGAAATTTATTCTGTCATGGGTCTAGAGGCCAGAAGTCTGGAATCAAAATGTTGGCAAGACTGGTCCATTCTAGAAGCTCTGGGGAAGAATCTGTTGCATGTCTATTTCTGTTGTTTGCTGGCAATCCATTTTATTCCTTGAAATCTGAATGTATCCCTTCAACCGTCACTTCCAGTTTCTGCCTGTTTTCACATGGTGTTCTGCCTACATGCCTTTCTGTGTCTCCAAAAGACCTTCTTATAAGGATATCAGTCATTGAATTTGGGACCCATCTCAATCCAGTATAAACTCATCTTGACTAATTACATCTTCAAAAATCCTTTTCACAATGAGGTCTCACTCTGAGGTTCCTGGTGGACATGAACTTTGGGGAACATTATTCAACCCTGTACAGAGAAGGGTAGCTTTAAGTTAAATCTGTCTTGCTTCAATGGAGTTTTGAGTTAGACATTATTAGTGTTCATCAATGTCACCAGTTCTCCTTACCTTTTTGAAGTTATGGAGAACACTTCATGGCCCCTTTGCATGGTGGGACTATATAACTGGTCCTTCTCAATAGCCTGTGAATGGGACTGATAGGAATTACTGTGAGGCTTAACTACTTAGGAACTGGTATTGTGGTTTCCATGCTCACCTATTCTGGTGAAGTCTGAAACCGGAAGTTGTGAAGGAAATGCCACAACATTAAGGTTGCCTGGATAGCAGACTTTAAGTGAGAAAGAAACTTTATGTTTTATTATGCCACTGGGATTTTGGTGGTATTTGTTATCAAAGCAACAAATCCGAGTAATCTAAATTCTTCAACTTCCAAAGCATCTTTGAATATAAGTATATGGATCACAAATTAACCAGTATTCTGAAATTGAAGCATAAACTGTCTTAACTCAAAGGTTGTTTTTTTTTTTTTTTTTTAATGTTAGACATTTAAGTTTCTCCTTTCCTAGAAAAGGCAATTCCATTCATAATTATTTGTGGAATCCATTTATACTGAGAACTATCTACTCATATATATTTAGAAAATGTATGATTTATGTTACCATTGACACTGCAATATGGGCAAATAAAGCTAAAGATTGGTGCTGAACTCTTAAAAAACCTATTTGTGCTAAGAGAGTTATGACATATATTTGTGTCATTTAACTATTATAAAATTCCCAGTGGTACCACATTGGCAGGAAATAAGACTTTTAAAAATGCTGTTTCTGTATCAAACAAAAATTTGTTGAGCTGTGCTTTAAATGCCAGAACTTAGCTTCAAAGGAAAAGCTTTTATTATTGAAAATAAAAATTGTAATCCATAGATACTCTTACATTGGTTGCAAAGAATGCTGTGACATTTCAGACATATGTTCAACTTCCAACTCCATAATGAGTTTATTTTGAGTCTATTTATATACAGTTCATTTGAAGGGCAAAAACGAGAAGTTATAAACAAATGGCAGGGGTCCAAAACTGATGTCAATTAAGCAATGATTTTATGTGTAATACAACCCCCTGCTGGGATGTCTGAAGCTCTTTCTAGAAGGGTACATAAAAACTTAGTGCTAAAAGACAATGGAAAAAAGGAATATAAAATGGAAAGAATGCATTACTCCCCAACAAGATTGGACTAGAAAATGCTTCAGAGTTTGAAGGGCAGTTCATTGACCCGAATATGCTGATCTATGGAAGAAGGAAACCTCACTCAGCATAGAATAGTCTGGACTGGGTACCCTCTACAAAGCTGTCTGGTTAAATGACTTTCTTACTGTGTAACAAGGCAGAATCTCAAGGGTGACCCTCTGCTCTCAAAAGTGTTCTTTATCTCAAAGGTCCCTCAGAAAATGCCTGTGTGCTTACTGTCATGGGTGACCTGAAAAGGATCAAAGTCTCCTAGAGGCCTTGAAACCAATCTGGTCTCTTGATATTTCTCAAAATAAAGATGACCTTGAACTCAGCAAGAGTTGCATTGCCCTTAACATAATTCCAGCTACTGTGGATTTGGAGAGCTCACTTGAGCCTACTTTGTCTAATATTTACGGTCCCAAAATTTTACTCAAATTCTCTGCATTCAGTAAATATTTTACTGGCTATCTTCCATGTCTACGATATTTTCTGGAACTGAGTATGCAATGATGAATTACACAGATGTGGTATCTATCTTATGAAACCCACAGTCAAATGGGAAAATCAGGCATTACATAAACAACCAAACATAAAAATTATAATTGTGCTTTATGAATGCTTTTATAAAAGATAAATGAAATAAATGAAGTCCTCTATCTCTTCACATCATATAAAGGACCTCATGCTGATGATACTTCAGCAATTTGAAAGACCTCATTTTGAACTGCAAATAGAAGGTTTACACTTCTGTGTATTTAGTCTAACCTTTTCCTGTCAACGTACACAGTTTTGACCCTTTGGAATTTTAATTGCTACTATGGAGGCTGTGTGATTTGTTTTTTTGTTAAAACCTGCTGCTAATCCTGACACCTGTCTACTTTTCTAGAAGAAATGGAATTCAGCAACATTAACATATAATCTTTCCCAATCTCCAATTATATTTATTGCAAATGCTGAAATCACAGACTATATGTCATATGTCTTTACAGCTTCTGCAGCACAGAGCTGAATGCTTATCAATAGGTGTTGGATGAATGAAGGAGATCATTAAATACTCTATATGAAATGATGGCTTAAGAAAAGAAAACCTAACAAGTATGTAGAGGAAGGGATCTGACTTCATATCCTTGACAGTAACTCAGAAAAAAGTGGCATTTATATAAATGTTAAAATACTTTTAGAACACTTAAAGATCTCTATTAAGAGCTCAGTTCCTGCTAACTTGAATTTCAAGAGCTCAGTGATGATATTTGAATTGACATCGACCATCACTGAAAGAGTTTAATGAGTTACTGTTGTTTAGATACAAATAAAACCTGTCCTGTCCTTATATAAAGTAGAAATTGGGCTTTCACCATTTTTAAAATATATTTTTAATTTTTCTAAATGAACCTATGGGTTCAATTCAGTGTTCCAGGCAATTACTTAACCTTCCCTTCATGCTCTGCTGAACTCTGATTCCATCTCCATAAACCCCTCAGCTTAAGGTACTACCATTCCAACAGTTATCTGTACCTGAAGACACTCTGGACCCTCTATTATATGGATCTCAAATTTTATTTTCTCAAGTCCAGTCTGACTTACCCAGTTAGATGTCAGAGTCTCCAGAGAGATTACTGTGAGGCAAATGTGAGCAGTAGCCTCAGCCACAAGAACAATGATCATTGCCTGTCAGCTATCCACACCAGTTCCAAGAGAACAAAAAGACTAGAATATCAATCCCAAATCCTTATCTCATCCCCATGGCTTCCCAAAACTAATTTACCCTGATGCCTGGTGGCCTTTTGCTGTTTTCGTCTCTTGTCCAACCTGCCCATGTCCCAGCTGGCTTAATGAACAGTCTGTCCTCTCTCCTGCTGCTTTTGGCTCTGACTCTTGTATCTGGTTCTAGGTCTGTGTTTGCCTTGACCTTGGTATCTGTGAGATCTGACTCTTGACTGTGACTGTTTTTATTTATCTCCTGTGGTTCCTCTTTTGACTTTTCCAGGTTTGATTACCTGTTTGTCTATGTTCTCCACTAGTATTTATAGTGCTGGCATGACAAGATAGTTACCATTATTAAATAAGGTTGAGTAATGGGACTTTTGGTACTTAAAAATTATGATTGGATATATCAAGTTCTTGTCATATTTTCCAAGAAACCAAGTATATTCTTTAAACTAAATGGGCTTAAAGGTATAAAAACTTCTCCTGGTTTACAGCCAAACTCCATTAGTGATGATTAATCATAGTAAGAGGCCAAATGAAAACTAGAACATTGCTTACACTCTAAGTTAAAATGGGGAAACGAATCTGTCTGGATTACTAAGGGGGATTTACTTTCCTAAATGTTCTGCAGGTAGTTTAAACTGAACATGTGCAGTGGGGCAATATTTTGAAAATTATTGATGTACTTTTTTATTTTGCCTTTCAGAGTACAAGACCATTGTCTTAGTTTGCCTAAGGCAATAATATGCCTGGGAGAGATTGGGATTTGTTACAGAAGGAATGCAAAGGAAAAGTGCCCAAAAAATAAAAAAAGAGAAAAGAATAAAGAAGTATGTTTTAAAGAAGGTTTCTTGGCATTGAAGTTAGTGTTGGCAGTTTCCTCTCATAATGATAAATCAAACTAGTAGCTATTCTAGAGAGAAGGGTTCCATTATTTTTACATTCCCCATATTTGCAAATAAACAACTCATCTTGGAGTAGTCATTTCAGAGCTTTCTTGTAACATCTAGAGCATAATTTTGCCCTCTATGGAGTCTTGGCCTAGTGGATTTTGGAAAGAAGAAAGAGAGGAAAATAAAGCTGCTACTTGTGGGTCTACATTTTCCTTTTTCTAGGCTTTAGAAAGTACATTAGAATAGAGAAAATATTAGCAAAGTCAGAGGGAGACCCGTTTCCCATTTGAAACTTCAAGAGGAGGATACTTGTAGAGGGTCTTGTAAGAAATTGGTGCACAACCGTTTCAAAGTGAACTGGCCAGTGTAACCTATTAAGATTAAAAATCCTTCCGACGATTAGCTTTTCTAAGGCACCCTTGGTTCTCATATGGATCTTGACAGAAGAGGGTCACTATTGTTGGGACCAAGTGAGGACTATAAACAGAATGATTCTAATCAGGGCCCGATAAAAGTTTCAGGCAGACCTGAGGTTTCTACAGCAAGGTTGAAGGTTAAAGGCAGGTATGAAAACCACAAGAAGCAGTGTTTGTGCCAAAAGCATGACCTCTAAAATGTATTAGCCATAGACTTCAGCATCAAAAGAGAGCAGAACAACCAGAATCCAGGAGGACAAAGGGCATTGCTGAAACTGCTAGAGGAGAAAGTGCGGATTTTATGTTTCTTCTCCCATATCATACAAGTAAAAACCCACACTGCGCCCCCGCCCCCCCCCCAGAAGTAAGGGTCAATCTTTGGAGCATATTGTATCTAAGAGACACTGTATTCAAATGAATCTCTGAATTAGACTGCACATTTAGTTATCTTCCCCCCAGTCACTGATCAGAAATGGATAAGGCTATGGAGAAAGACCAGATTACAGAAAACAATACAGAAGTAATTTTTTTCAATATAGACCTAAATTCTGAGTACTTACACATACCTGAAAAAGAGCTCATGATTTTATCATGATTGGCTTTCCCTCTTGTCTTCTTTATCTCTGCCAATAAGACTAATGTTCTGTCTGTCATTCAGGCCAAAATCCAAAACCATTTTCTGTTTCTGTTTCTTTTTCAGCATCTAAGTTGTCAACTTTTACAGGGCTTACATCTCTGACAATCCTTTGGTTTCTCTCTTTTCTGTATTTCAAGAGCTTCCTAATTGGTCTCTTTTTCTCATGACTCTTTTCCAATTCTTTCTGTGCATGACTTATATTAATCTTCTAAAATGAAGACACTGATCTTACCTACTAACCACTTCTCAAAAACATTCATTTGTCATTATTTATTAAACTACATGCAAACTTCTCAGGACTCTTGGGAAAAAATATGACCTTTATTGTTTCATTTTCCTTTTATCTTTATAAATATTCAGGGAAATGGCCGAAGTGGAGTACTTTTTCAGTAAGGCACTGCTGGCTTTTAAGTCCTGGTGCTTTAGCTAGTGCTATTCCCTTTGCCCAAGATGTCATCATTTCTGTCTCCGTTTTCTGCTCCTTAAATTCATTGTGTGTGTTAAATCCCCTCTAAATCTCACAGTGCCTCATCTTCTATAATGCCTGCGATAAATGTTTGGAAATATTTGTTAAATTGAATACACAATGTGATAATGATATAAGGTGCACCTTGTGATGAGGCGTGAACTTAGAGATCCAAAAGAAATGAGAGATTATCCTCTGGACTTAAAGGAGAAAGGTTCACAGGGAAAAGTAGAAATAATTTTCAGCAGAATGGAAAAATAATGAAAATTGGGTGCCTGGGTGGCTCAGTTGTTAAGCATCTGACTTTGGCTCAGGTTATGATCTCACAGCTCATGAGGTCAAGTCCCAGATTGGGTGAGCTCGGGCCCTGCTTTGGGTAAACATGAGCCCCCCTTGGGGCAAGCCCCACTTCTCTCTCTCTCCACCTCTTTCTGCTCCCCCCCTCTCTGTCTCTGCCCCCCCCGGGATTCTCTCTCTCTCTCTCTGCCCCTTGCCCACTTGCACCCTCTGTCTCTGTCTCTCAAAAGAAAAAAAATAATGAAAATAAAGTTCTGAAGATCCTTCTTGTGACTCTGGAGTGGGATCTGGCTGTGGTGCTAGGGTTTATGAGAAGACACTAAAACAATTAAGGTGCAACTGGCATTTGCCATGAGTTTCTTTTTTTTTTTTTTTTTTTTTTAATTTTTTTTTTCAACGTTTTTAATTTATTTTTGGGACAGAGAGAGACAGAGCATGAACGGGGGAGGGGCAGAGAGAGAGGGAGACACAGAATCAGAAACAGGCCCCAGGCTCCGAGCCATCAGCCCAGAGCCTGACGCAGGGCTCGAACTCACGGACCGCGAGATCGTGACCTGGCTGAAGTCGGACGCTTAACCGACTGCGCCACCCAGGCGCCCCTGAGTTTCTTGTTTCTGAGATGAGGATGGATCTTGAGCATATACAAGCATTAAGAAGGTAGGCCATACCTTCAGACATTAAGAAGTTTGACTTAACTGGTATAACTGTCCTCATCTTCAGATATTTCAAATGAGTGACTTGTTTACATGGCCAGACATCTGCTGTTATAGAAAGAGGGCAAAGCAGATCATCTTTCTCTGTTAGCCACTGATCACATGTTAAATGTTGTTTTGTGGGTGAACTTTATCAATACATTTCTGTGCTATCCAAATATAAGTGATGCAAAGAAAAGATACAAGCTTTACTTAGCTGATGTACATTGGGAGCATCTAAAGACCAGGTTAACTTCCTGGGTTGAAACAAGATTGGTGTCTTATTGGGAGAGGAGAGGAGAGAGACACATGTCTCCTTATGGTTTGGCTTGGGTTAACAGTTTTTGTATTTAAATTCTGCAAAACTTGAAGTTGAAGGTTGAACTCATTTTTGTGCCAACTTCTCAGGATTGTTAGTGTAATCTTATCTTGATAATTGTCAGAATAGTGCTTTCTGAGGACTGTTTCTGCAAGGTTTATGTTTGGTCAGTAGTCAGGGTTCATGAGGTGAGGAAATAGACAAGAATCAAAGACCTGGAGGAAACTGGCGACCCTCTCGATTGTCTGCTTTATTCCAGCTACAGTGCAAGTAGGGCTTTCAAGTTGTGTATGTGAAGGAAAGTCTCCACTGCTTGATCATAATACATAGGCCCTGTTAAACAAAATAAATAAATAAATAAATAAAATGAGATCATTCACAACATAATAAAATGGAAAATTCTTTTAGTCAATGGAATTCTCCTAAATGCGATTATTAGCATTTTTAGGAAAAAAACAAAAAACAAACAAAAAAAAAGCAAAACTTGGTTGACCTATGGATGTTGAGTGTGGGACCAGAAGTACTTGCTCAATAAAAAAAAAATGTAATTTCTAATTCCACTTCTTAGATAAGGGTTTCTCCAACATTATTTGTATTTTTATTTATAGTATATTATTACCAGTCTTTGATAAGAGTAATTACTTGTTGAATGCTATTCTGTTTCTGTATTTCACCTAATTTGTCAGAATGTGGTTATACTGCTTCCTTCCTCACCTGATTCAATCCTTTTTTTGACTCTGATCATCATTTTGCCTCATCTTTATCAGCAGTTTTCTCCCTCTCCTTCACTTAGTTCCCTCTAGGCTATGAGCTCCTTGAGAGCAGGGCTATACCTTCTGATTTACCCGAGTCTTCTCAGCATCTGGCCAGAGCAACTGCATTGCAGAACTAATCTGTTGGTCAGTGAACATTCTGTGGCCATGAACAGGAGCCTAATACTTGGAACATAACATGTATATAATAAAAGCTGTTCAAAAAACATGTTGAATGGATGGATGAGTAAATGTTTTCTATTCCTAGCCATTCTTCAAAGACCGGTCTTAGTGCCTATAATTTCCCAATCTATCTATGGACCTGACATAACATTTTATTCTTTTTTGACATCTGCTCTATGTTATTTATTTGTGTATTTGTGTGTAAGACTATGTTTGTATTTTTCTTTTCCCTATCCCACCACTAATTCCCCATCCCTATCCTACATTATAATTTCTTTTCATGAGAACTATGTCTTAGTCATTTATTTTTTATTCACCAGAAAATCGCATATTAACACTAATAATTTTAATCAGATTATAACCAGAAGCATTGATTTTTAATAGCAGATGTTTCTTTAATTGTTTAAAGTTGATTAATTTTGTATTTTCAACAAGGGTGACATATCCTTGATTGTAGGTACAATATCCTATCCTTTCTATGGCCTCAAGACTTTGTACCATCTTGGGCATATAATGGTACATTCAGAAATACTTTCTGAATCATTAACTTTGATTTCCCATGTGTATAAATTATTTTTGAGTAGTGGTTTGAATACTGAAGGTTTTAACTTATTTGGCATCTGGATTTGTCTGACAGATGATTTTAAGAGTCTTATAATTATAAAATATCATTTTTTGAGACAGATGTACATAAGTGCCTCTTTTGAAATTGAATAAAAAGAGTCTAACGTCTGTGGTGAAGGCATTCATCATGCCAGGTCTCCCAGAAACTATTTGATACTTTCTTTGCTTCCACTAGAAATAGTCTTCCAATCCATTTTTCTAGAGCAACAGACTCAGCAATTCATTGCCTCCTTTCTGTTTTCTCACAGGTTGTATCTTAGTTTGCGCCGTGGTAGTAAGATATCATAGTGGCTTAAACAAAAGATACTTATTTCTAATAGCTCTGGAGGCTGGAAATGTGTGACTGGGGTGCTAGCATGATCAGATTCTGATGAGAGCTCTCTTTTTGGTTTACAGATGGCTGTCTTCTTGTTGTATCTTCACATGGTGAAGATAGACCATTTTTCTCATATCTCCACTTAAAGGGCATTATTCTAATTCAGGAGGGCTGTATCCTCATAACTTAATTATCTCCCAAAGACCCCACCTCCAAATGCCATCACACTGGGAATTAGGGCTTCAACATGTGAATTTTGAGGAGGACACATTCAATGCATAGCAGGTTGCATTGTTTCCTGTTAGTTTTCCTTGGAATAAAATGGGTCACTAGCCCTGTTTCCTCACCACCATTCACCTAATTGCTAAATCAATAACAAATATTTTGAGTTTTTATTATTGTAGTTTCTCACATTTCTTACCAAATTTTTATATGAGATGAGGTACAAGATAAATTTTTATAACAAATGAACCAAAACTATAGTTATTTTAAATAAGATTGAAAGTAATTTTCTCATATTCTCTCAGAAGAGAGAGGTCAAAGCTGGAATAGGTCTACTACAGAAAATCATTCATGGGTATAGTTTTCTCATAGGATAATGACATAGTTAGATGTTCAGTCATCACCTAGGATATTGTTCTACTCTACATGGATTGGAGGCAAGAGAAAAGAGGAAGTTCAGAACAAATGACTTTATCTTCAAGGCAGTTACTCTGAAGTTATACATATTATTTGTGCTTGCATCTTCTTTGACCCAGACATAACACTGTGACCTCACATACCTGCTGTGAAGGATGGGAAATCAAGTCTGTAGCTGGGTGTCCCGACTCCACATAAGCTGTAAATAACAGCATTCTATTGCTTAAGAAAAAAGAGAGATGAAGAATGGTTTCTTGAGGACAGTTAGCAGTGTAAAATACTAATTTATAAAGAAAGTTTCACAGTATTCATTGCTAGGGATTGGTTTTATCCTTCTGTGTTTCAGAATTGAAGCATTAGTAACAAATATCTCTTGCTTACTAAAAGTAGGACATAGGAAATTTTCCTATTCTCTTGGAATTTCATCAAAAGCACAATTCAGTGGAGAATTGTTAAAATTTGGAGGAAATGGCTCCATCAAAGCAATAAACAAACACATTTTTCCCTACTAATTCTTAAAAGCATTCAATTTTGTTAGGAATAAAATATTTGTTAACTGATTTTGACTTTTTTTCTTAAGCAATTTATTTGGGTCACTGCACTACTACTCTTTAATATATTCTCTACAAAATTCTCAATTGACTGCAAAAATGATTATCAGTAGGCTCCCCTGCTGTTCAACTCAGTCATTCATGACTTTACCAGATGGTTTTGCTTTTTGGGCCAATGATTTTTTTTTTTTTATCATATTGTTTCCACTCCTCTGGATATACAGTCAAGATCTAAAATATGACACTCATTTTTAATTTCATGACTAAAATGTAAAATATGATGCAGATACATCTTTTATTTTCTGCATATTTAAAGATAGTAACCAGAATGTTGGCTATTAGTTGTATGCAAAGTAATTTTAAAGTACACCTATTTTCCTCAATTATTTTCTTCACATACTCCCTTGTTTATTCTTGTTCTATAATAATTCAAGTGCCATTAGTTTTTACCACCTTTTACAATCTTTCCTTTGGTTATTCTATTGCTTTTATGGATTTGCTTTATTTAAACAAGTTTATTTAATGTGTTGGTCAAAGTCCTGCTGAGGAAAGCTAATCAGTTATTACCCCTCAATTATTTCTAGTCTATATAAATAGTGCATAGTTTGAGATACAGTTAAACAAAGAAAAACAGAGGAAGATTAAACTACGTGAAGATTTCTCCCATGTTTTAATCCATTTATGTCAATCTATCTGACAGACAAAACATTATGAGGGGCGCCTGGGTGGCTCAGTTGGTTAAGTGTCCGACTTCGGCTCCGGTCATGATCTCACACTCCGTGAGTTCGAGCCCTGCTTCGGGCTCTGTGCTGACAGCTCAGAGCCTGGAGCCTGTTTCGGATTCTGTGTCTCCCTCTCTCTCTGACCCTCCCCCGTGCATGCTCTGTCTCTCTCTATGTCTGAAAAATAAATAAACGTTAAAAAAAAATTATGAAACTTTAACTGTTTAATTGGTCACACAACATTTTCAGAGGTTGCTATGACCTTAGCTTATATAATCTTAGTAAAGATTTATATGTATATTTATAATTTACTTCATAAATTATTAATTTATTTTACTGACAAAACTTTCAAAGATCTTACCCTATGCTACCTTATAACAGCAATTAACCCGAAGTCATATGCTCACTACCGACCTCTAAAATATGAGGTTTGGTTATGTATCTAATTCTGATATAGAGAACAAGTTTGAAAACTTGGTAAAAACAGATTTTAAAATATTTGTTTTTTCATCAAAATATAGAAATATTTTGGAATTCAGTGGAAATGCTAATCACTTAAGTCAACTTTGTCGTGTTATAGATAAAGGATCTAGGATTCAAATTGCTTAGCTACCTTCTGTAGAGTCACACCCTCAGCTGGGGTTGGGAGAGGCATGGGTGTCTGGACAAATTCACAATCTCTGCTCATATAGTGCTTTTTCCTTTGCCATGTTTTAGTTTCAGAATGGGAACTTTAATTGCCCACTCTGAATAGTTGTCAGTAATCCATACTATTTAATGATTAAATTAAATACATGCATTATGCATCATTCTTAAGAAACTTATAAAATATTTGCTTCATTAATCACAAAATTCCAAGAAAACTTGTTTTGAATGCCAGTGAGTTTAAAATGATTACCTTGATTTTATGATCCCCTCCAAAAAAAAAATTATTTAAATAGAATTATTTGAAGAAAACAAGTTTACATGCTATTTTTTTAAAAAGTCAGTGCTTTGCTTGTTGCTTTATTTACTGGCTTTATGCCTCCATTTGTCTTTTCAAGAAAGAGAGCTAGCTACTGTTTACTACACATATTCTATAATATATTCTAATAATGTTTTATTTGATGGCAAGAATATTGCATATCTTGTGTTATCACATATCTAGCACCTAACAAGGGGCCTAACACAAAATAGATAATAAATATTTGTGAATAGATAAATGAATATGCATATACACATATACATATATTTTTGAACATGTGGCTTTATACATATGCATATGTACGTATATACATATACACACCTATACATGCATATATATATATTTTGTTTTCAGTACGACCTATCAAGTTTAAATTAGTCTGTTTGAAAATATTACCTTCTGTTAAAAAGAAATGTTCTAAGTTATTTTTGTGCAGTTTTGAAGTAGGAAGGGTTAGTTGGGAATGTGGGAAGGGAAGGAGAGAATAGGGCATTGTATGGAGAAGGAAAACAGTATAAACTGAGCGTGTGACTACTGATAATTTGTTGTTGCTGAATCATAAAATGCATGACAACAAGTAGTAAGAGAGAAGTCTGGAGACTGGGTAGGAGGCAACTTATAAGCACGCTACCATAGAGTATATATAGTTTTAAAGGATATTCTCCATTGATAGTATCAGTAAACAAATATATATTGTGCTGGTCTCTGCTTGTGGTGTTCTGGGCAACATGGCCAACATAATTCTTGCATAAAACTCATTCTTCTATTTCTGGTTTGCTTTAGGAAATGTTTTATATATGCAAATTAGTTCTGTGATTCAAAGTTACGGTTTTTGTTTCTTTTGAGTTCCTGTAACTATTTCTGGCAAAAATTTGAGGCAAATTCAGTCATTTCACAAAAATTATGGATTGATTCAGATAAGGCTTACTTTTCGCTTGTGTATGCCTTCCTGCTCTCTAGTGCAGTAGAAAGGCTGGAAAGCTTGCACAATGACTACTAGATGTGCTCTCTCTGGAGGACTTCTGGACCAAAAACAGGCCAATGCCCCTGTTAATGGCTGAGTTGTGTCCCACTCAGCATTTATATGTTTAGGTTCTAACCCTTAGTGCCTCAGAATGTGACTGTTTTTGGAGATGAGGGCTTAGAATAGTTAAATTTGAAGAAAGTCATTGGTGTGGACTCTAATCCAGTATGACTAGTGTTTTTTACTAGAAGAAGAGATTAGATAACAGGCACACGGAGGGAAAATCATGTGAAGACTTAGGGAGAAGACTGCCATCTACACACAAAGGAGAAAAGCCTTAGAAGAAACAAACCTCCTGGAGTTTTAGCCTCCAGAACTGTGAAAAAATAAATTTCAGCTGTTGAAGCCATCCACCCTGTGGCACTTTTCTTATGGCAATCTTAACAAACTTATACAGCCTTAAAGGACAATGACATGACATTTAAGTATCTGGAATCCCAGTATTGTCTCAGAGTTCTGGGTTCTAAGAAGTCTAACACCCCTCCTTCTTTTTTTTTTCTTTTTTTTTTTAATTCTTTTCTTTTAATCTACAACAGCTGCAAAATGTCACTGAAGGGGCATCTAGGTGGCCCAGTTGGTTGAGTCACTGATTCTTGATTATGGCTCAGGTCATGGTCTCACAGTTTGTGGGATCGAGCCCTGTGTCCCCGTGTAGGTCTCTGCCCTGGTAGTGTGTAGCCTACCTAGGATTTTCTCTCTCTGCCTCTCTCTGCCTTCCCCTGCTTGCTCTCTCTCTCTCAAAACAAACAAACATTTAAAAAAATGTCTCTCAAATGTTAGTATACAACCACCTCACTATAGAACTATAATAACTGTGGATACTTTAAAAATTATTAATATCAGAATCAGAAAGTGTTATGACATAGCTCAGAGTTTCTCAAAATCAACATGGTGTGTGGGTCTGGAGAGTTTTTTGTTGTGGAATGCTCTCCTGTGAATCATAAGATGTTTATTAGCAGCATCTCTGGCCTTTACCCTCTAGATGTCAATGGTACTCCTCCAGTTGTAGCAATCAAAAGTGTTTTCAAAATTGCCCAATAATCACCTTGTAGGCAAAATCACCCTTGGATGAGAACCATTGCTTTAGTTTGAATATCTTGATAGTGTTTTTAATGCATATTTATTATTTGAGTTGGATTATTGGAAGGTCACCCGAAGTATGCATCTGTGTGAAAGAATCACTTTTCCTGTATATATGTAAAGTAGTTTTGCTGACAGTAAGGATTCACTTTCTTTTTCTGACACTTTATTATTTGTTGAAAAATAGTCTAATTACAGTCTTCTTCTCTCAGAGTCGTAGTTGTAATTATTAGTCACATTGACCTTTTCTGTTGAATAAAAAGAAACAAATGTTACATCATAAACCATAAAAGCACTGGT
The DNA here is from genome assembly GCF_046562875.1 of Panthera onca. Taxonomy (NCBI): domain Eukaryota; kingdom Metazoa; phylum Chordata; class Mammalia; order Carnivora; family Felidae; genus Panthera; species Panthera onca. Next base: position 109,644,107 of record NC_138345.1, on the reverse strand, counting down.
ATTAAATGCTAGTTGCAAAGAAGTGTATTCATTATGTACTCCCAAATTAGAATGAAAGATCTTTACAAGGTCTTTATTGGAATATGTTTGAGATTCTCCCCCTGGAATATTTCTTCATTTTGAATGGCATAGACAGCAGGCTTTCATGACCACAGAAACCTCTTTATGAAAAAATTAAATCAAACTTTATTTATTGCTTAAGGAAAAGACTTCTGTGGAGTTAGAATGCAATCTCAGATCCTTTCTGACTATTAAAATCTGTAAAAGTCAAATTATTCAAGCCATTTTTGTGGAATATAGTTGACAATGCAGAGAATTTTCTGCAAACACTCATCAAGGTTGAGTTCTATTAGAAAGCTTATGAACTGAAGGGGCAGAAAGTCAGCCAGAATCTCCATAGTTTGATATTTGAATATTTTTGATATGTCATATCCAGCTGCAGTGTTTCCTTAATGAAGGAGCTCAGATGTAAGCTGTAGTCCTTTGCTGGCTTTACAGCCAATAGGGTCTATGTAGTAAAACAGCTATTACCTTATTTTAAAATCAATTTTAAAGAAACTCCTCTAGAATTCTAGGTACTGTCTCTGACTGAATATGAGTGAGGTTTACTTACATTGGCTGTTGTATAGTTACAATGTATTTTTCCTTATTTAATGATTTTTATTAAATATATACATTTTCATTTTCAATATGGGCTTTGAAGATCTCAGTTCAAAATATTGATTAACAGAAAAATAAATTCTTATTTAAGAAACAAAGGCTAATTAAGAAATTTGGAGGGGAATTTGAATTACTGTCAGAATATAACAAGGTTAAAAACTTTGAGTTTAAAGATTTCAAGCCTTGGGAAGAGTATGTTAATGAGCTAACTCTTAGCTCATAAGAACATATTATATCAATGATCAGTATTCCAGTGTTGACCTAGTTTGAAGGGACATAGAGCACACAGTCCCTAACAAAATCTTTCTTTATTGCAGATAAAACTAATCCAGACTGTTGTTCCCCAATGTTTTTAAGAATAGGACGTCCTTTTAAAAATAATAAAATAAATTCAGGGCACATGGGTGAGTCAGTTGGCTAAGCGTCCAACTCTGGATTTCAGCCCAGGTCATGATCTCCTGGGTTCACGGGATCAGCCCCATGTTGGGCTCTGTGCTGACAGTGCAGAGCCTGCTTGAGATTCCCTGTTTCCCACTCTCTCTGCCTCTCTCCTGTTCATGCTGTCTGTCTCTCTCTCTCTCTCTCTCTCTCTCTCTCTCTCTCTCTCAAAAATAAACAAATGAACTTAAAAAATAAAATAAAATAAACTCACTGTTCTATTCCATTTATCCATACATTTAACAATGCATATTTATTAACTGTAATGAACTAGATAGTTTTGTAGGCTTGGTAATATAGTAGTGAATAAAAAAAGCCCCTGTCCTCATGGAGTTTACATGCCACTGGAAGAAAAAGTTAATGATCAACAACAAAAGGAATTACAAAAATATATTATTCAATCTGGCTATAGGTGCTATGTAAAAAAGTAAAGCAAGATAAGGGAGATAGCAAGTGCCTAGTTGTATGCTGATTAGGGAAGACATCTGTCTTAGGTACCTGTAGAACTTTTTTCAAAAGGTTTATTTGAGGGACAGGGTGGTGTTCTCAGAAGGGATAGGCTGGGCAAAAAGCTCAGCAAGAATGTGGTCTCAGCTGGAAACTTTCAGGTAAACCACAGGAAGCTCTGGAGTGTAAATTGCACTGCAGAAGTCGTCCCACTGTGAGGTAGGATTTGGCCTTTTGTAGCTTGTGTCAGTTGACCTATGGCAGAAGTGGTAAGGCGTGGCCTACAGAAGAGGCACCTCTATTTGGTTGAGGTCAATTATCTGTATAAAGGAAGGGTAGCTGTGAGTTCTCATCCAGTCAACATTAGTAGCAGCTGAGGATGGATGTACCAGCCTATAAAAGGGATCTGAGTGGCACTCCAGTGTCCACTCACATATCTGGGAAGATGATGAGAAGAACATAAGGAAGAAAGATAGCTAAATCATTCCAGGGAGAGAGAACAGTGACTGCAGAGAACCTAGGGTAGAATTATGCCAAAGACCCTGAGATTATAACTTACTTGGCTTGAGGAATAGCACCATATCTACTATAATTGGGATCATGAGAACAAGGAAGGATGGAAGGTGATGAGGAATGCAGGCGTGAGAGCAGATCACGCAGGATCTTGTAGGCCATTGAGTGAGATGAGAAGCCATTAGATTTTCTGAACAGAATGAATGATCTAGATTTAGTTTTACAATACTCACTTTAGCTGCCACGGGAACACTAGAGTGTAGAAAGCAAGGATGTAAACTGCAGAATCAATATTTGCCCTTTTAAACATCCTTTGATTGAACAACCACATGCTATAAAATAGCTATTGTGAATTTATTAATGCTTTTATGTGATTTTGCATCTGATAATTATAATTACATTCTTATAGATTTGTAAGTACTACATGTAAGTTGGCGGTGATATTCAAAATACTTAGTAAGCAATACTACAGAGGTTCGAACCAATCAGTGTGGCCTGTGGAAAAGACACCTCTATTTGGTTGAGGTCAATTATCTGTATAAAGAAAGGGTATACAGGTACCCTTGGTATACAAATACTTTGTAGTGGTATACAAATAATCTGTTGACCCCTTACAATATAACCCCTTGCCTTCTCAAATACTCAAGGCTCCAAAACAATGTGGTAAATTTTTGTCTGTTCTGAGAAGAAGCAAGGAACTCACTTGAGTCAGGTGGGGTGGTATTCAATGATGGGAACTAGCTCTTGTTGAAAATGCCAGATATAAATGTATAGGAATGTCTCAAGTTAGAAAACAAAGGATTTTGTAATCTAGTCATAGGTTTCCACAAGTTAAAACCTGGGAGTTGAGCTGAATAGCATTTTCCTTCTGGATACTTTTTCTGAACACTCTACTTCCCCTGTATACCCACATCACTTTATATGTTACTACTTGTTTCTTCTGTCTATTCTGTAGATTTTGTTCTAAGAGCAGGGACCAGATCTCTTCTGTTTATTGTTGTGTGGTCAGAATCCAGCAAGTGCTTGGCACCACACTGACACATAATCTGGATACCTGAGGACTGTGGCAGTGGAATACTAAATTAGGTGATGGGATTGACTATAAATGTGAATTCGGTTTGAGGACAAAGAGATATTCTATGGGTCAACTCAGGAAAAGACTTTACTTCTTTAAAATAGCAATAGCTTGAAAAAAAAAAAAGCAATAGCTTGGCCTAGGATTGGTGACTCAAACCAAGTCACCTAGTTAGAAGTACAACTAATTCCAAGAGTAAGGTGAGTAGTGTCTTGCTGCTAGACGTTTATATGACAGAGAAGTATATTTCCATCTTATTTAAATCACTATATTTTTGGATTTTGTTGTTATAGCAGCTTAGACCGTATCCTAACAAATGTGTCAACTCCAAATGGATGCCTTCTAAAACTATGTCTTCACCTATGCCATCTCCCATGAACCTCAAATATATACCCAATTGCCTACTCAACATTGTTACTGCGATATCTATTAATCAGAACTGTTGATTAACTCTGCTCTTTGGGTCTACGTTTCCTTTATTTTCCTATTTCAATAAACAATACCACCCTTTACTCAAGTGCCCATGAAAGAAAACATGTTACTTTTTATTTACCTGACCTGATCGACCTCCAATTCATCAGCACATCATATTAAGATCAGCCTTTATATACTAAGCCTGGCCTTTCTTGCCAGTTCTACCTCTAAATGCCAACCCACGTCAGCCTCATATTTTGCCCAGATCTTCATCTATCTGGTCTTCTTTTTTCCACTCCTGTTGTCCTATAATCTACTCTTTGTGAACTAGTCAGTGTAACCTTTTAAAAATATAGTTCCCTTTGAATCACATCTCCTTGAATATCTCTCCAAAGACTTCTCTCATCTTACTTAGAACAAACTCTAATACCCTAATCATGGCTTTGTAATCTTTATCATTATAACCTCACCAATTTCACCTTCAACTGTTCTCTCCCTTGTGAATTCCATTCTGTCCACACTGCTGTTCTTGCTATACTTTGAGAAGTCCAGTCTTGCTTATATGCCTCAGAGACTGCACTCTTTGCTGCCTAGAATGTTTCTCCTCCTTAAAGTTGCATTGCTTACAATCTCATTTTCATCAGATTTCTGTTTTGATAGCCCTTTACTGCAGTAGCCTTTCCTGTCCACCCTGTCTGCATTAGCACTCAAACATGTTCCATTGCTCTCTCTACTCTTGCCTTGCTTTATTTCTTCTTCATATCCCTAGCAGATTCTGTATTATGTATTTATTTGTTGAATGTCATTTCCATCCACTAGAATGAAAGTCCTCTGAGAGGAGGAATTTTCTCTTTTGTAGACATTAATCCTCAAGAGTCTAGAATAGTACCTGATAACTGTCAGACTCTAAAATATTTGCTGGTGCCATTAGCCTTTTAAGGCCTAAACCTTCAGTGCTTCTTTCAGTGCTCCAACCTGGGGAATAACAGCCTCATTTGCTCTGAGGGCTATTTCCATCTTTTAAGACCTTTACTTCTTTTTAACTTTATGTATGTATGTTTGTGTGGGTGAGGGTATATGCGTGTGTGTGTGTTAAGTTTCAAGCAGTTATTCCCCATAGATGCATTACAATCAGTTTAGAAATATATATTCTTATTGAGTATTCTCTAAAGAATGCAAATTACTTCCAAACCTCCAACCCTTGAATAATGCAAACCATTGGTAAAAGAAGAGCCCTGCTCCACCATGCATTTTAATACAGAGTAGCTATGTCAACTGCTACATTACAGTCAGTTGAAAGATAGACTAAAGGAAGCTGAGTTACACATTTCAGGGATAGAGTTTATGGGGAGCCACATTAAGTACTTTATGCTACAGAAATTGCTATGGCTAGTTTTCCTAACACTGTATCATTTACTTATAGTAATTGAGGGTGGACAGGAATGAGGATAGACTAGAATGGGATAATGACAACATATATTGGTTCCAAATGACTCAAGTGTTTCAAACAGAATTTTATATTAGTTCAGTCTCTTTATTATACCCAGAGGCCCTTGCATTCTCTTCAGTAAAGAGCCTAGAGAGCAAATACAAATGGCTGTAACCAGAACTTACCAAAATATATGTGATATCCTCATCAAACATTTTTCTTTCGTCCCATTTCTTTATTGCTAGAGGGACACCATGATTAATAATGTATTCTATATTTCTTGGGACAAGGTTATATTTAGGAATTATTTATATTAATATTCTAGTTGAAATTAGTGGATTTTTTTCCTTTTCAATCAACTTAAAGAGATTAAGGTATTGTTTTTTTTTAAAATATTGGCTATACAAAAGGGGTCAGAATTATTTCACAACAAAGAATAATTATAATTCACTTGAACAGAAGTATGAAATTATGAAAAATAATGCTTTGCTTTTTGGAAAGTATACTAGACAAAGAGAGCATAATCGTGACCTCTTTTTTTTTTTTGTGATGCAGTCAATTCTTATTTATTATTCTTAATCTTATTTTGCAACAGCTTTAGTGAGATATGGTTCACCTACCATGCAATATACCCATTTAAAAAGTGCATAATTTAGTGATTTTTAGTATATTCACAGAGTTGTATGACCATGAACAATCCATTTTAGAACATTTTCATCCCTCCCCAAAGAAATCCTTTGGTACAAACCCTTTTGCAGTCACCTCCTATTTACCACAACCATCTCCATCCCTTAGCAACACCTAAATCCACTTTCTGTCTCTTTATTTTGCCTATGCTGGACATTATGTGTAAATGGAATCATGGAATGTGTGGTCTTTTGTAACTTGATTTCTTCACTTAATGTAACGTTTTCATGATTCATCTGTGTGTGGCATGAATCAATACTTTGTTTCTTTTTATTGACAAATAATATTCCATGGTATGGATAGACAACATTTTATTTTATCAACAATTGATGGGCATTTGGGTTATTTCTACTTTTTAACTATTATGGATATGCCACTATGAACATTCACGTACAGATTTTTTTTTTTTTTTTTTTTTTTTTTTTAGGTAAGTATTCACGTACAGATTTTTGCATGCACATGTTTTAATTTTTCTTGGGTACATATCAAAGGCTAGAATTGCTAGGTTCTGTGGTAATTCTGTTTGATGCTCATGATGTTGAACACCATTTCATTTACTTATTGACCTATTTTTATTTCAGTGTTTTCTGCCTTGCAACATGCTATCATTTATTGCTGTTTTAATATTCCCAAATTTTTGTAATCCTGGAAACCATGTGTTTTGTTTTTTTGGGGATTTATATAAAGTAAAATGAGTGTGTTCCTTTATAAGTTTATTGCATAGATTTTGTCAAATATATACCTCCTCTGCAGGTTGACCTCTTTCTCCTGTCCCATTCTTCCTAAGCTTTCAGATTTCTAGGAAATTTACTTGGTTTCTGTATTTCTTTACCTGTATTAATCCATTAGTACATTCTGGATGAATATTTTTACATTACTTTTTGTCTTATGAATTTCTTGGCATATCTCTTTGCCTTTGGTTACTGCCTGTGACTGGCTTTAAGGATCCTATGATTTTTAAAAATTTATGCTTTATTTTTTATGGAGATACAATGGACATATAACATTATATTAATTTCAGGTGTATAGTTTAACAATTCCATATTTGTATATATTGAGAAATAATCACCACAATATGTTTGGTTAACATCTGTCCCCATACATAGTTACAAGTTTTTTTTTGTGATAAAAACTTTTAAGATCTAGTCTCTTAGCAACTTTTAAACATGCAATACATATTATTAACTGTAGTCACATTACATTCCCATGACTTATTCATTTTATAACTGGAAGTTTCTATCTTTTGATGCCCTTCACCCATTTCACCCCCCACCCCACCTCTGGCAATCACTACTCTGTTCTCTATATCTATGAACTTGTTCTTTTTTTTTGTTTGTTTTAGATATTACGTATAAATGAAATTATATGGTATTTTTCTTTCTCTGTCCAATTTGTTTCACTCAGCATATTGCCCTCAAGGTCCATCCATATTGTCACAAATGCCAAGATTTCATTCTTTTTTATGGCAAGTAACATTCCATTGTGTGTGTGTGTGTGAGTTTCACATTTTCTTTATCCATTCATCCATAACTTATATTTTCTTTTTTATTGTTTAAAATTGACATCCAGATTAGTTAGCATATAGTGCAAAAATGATTTCAGGAGTAGATTCCTTAGTGTCCCTTACCCATTTAGCCCATCCCCCCTCCCACAACCCCTCCCGTAACCCTCAGTTTGTTCTCCATATTTATGAGTCTCTTCTGTTGAAGTAATATGATTTTTGTCTTTCTCTGACTAATTTCACTTAGCATAATACCCTCCAGTTCCATCCATGTAGTTGCAAATGGCAAGATTTCATTCTTTCTTATTGCCGAGTAATACTCCATTGTATGTATGTACATACACATATACATACCACATATTCTTTATCCATTCATCCATCAATGGACATTTGGGCTCTTTCCAAATGTTGATAGTGCTGCTATAAACACGGGGGTGCATGTGTCCCTTAGAAACAGCATACCTGTATCCCTTGGATAAATGCCTAGTAGTGCAACTGCTGAGTCATAGGGTAGTTCTATTTTTAGTTTTTTGAGGAACCTCCATACTGTTTTCCAGAGTGGTTGCACCAGCTTGCATTCCCACCAACAATGCAAAAGAGATCCTCTTTCTCCACATCCTTGCCAACATCTGTTGTTTCCTGAGTTGTTAATGTAAGCCATTCTGACAGGTGTAAGGTGGTTTCTCATTGTGGTTTTGACTTGTACTTCCCTGATGATGAGTGATGTTGAGCATTTTTTCATGTGTCAGTTGGCCATCTGGATGTCTTCTTTGGAGAAGTGTCTATTCATGTCTTTTGCCCATTTATTCCCTGGATTATTTGTGTTTTGGGTGTTGAGTTTGATAAGTTCTTTACAGTTTTTGAATAGTAACCCTTTATCTGATATGTAATTTGCAAATGTCTTCTCCCATTCTGTCAGTTGCCTTTTAGTTTTGCTGATTGTTTCCTTTGCTGTGCAGAAGCTTTTTATTTTGATGAGGTCCCAGTAGTTCATTTTTGCTTTTGTTTCCCTTGCCTCCCTTCCCTTGTTGACTAAGAAGTTGCTGCGGCGAAGATCAATGAGGTTTTTGCCTGATTTCTCCTTGAGGATTTTGATGGCTTCCTGTCTTACATTTAGGTCTTTCATCCATTTTGAGTTTATTTTTGTGTATGGTGTAAGAAAGTGGTCCAGGTTCATTCTTCTGCATGTCGCTGTCCAGTTTTCCCAGCACCACTTGCTGAAGAGACTGTCTTTATTCCATTGGATATTCTTTCCTGCTTTGTCAAAGGTTAGTTGGCCATACGTTTGTCAGTCCATTTCTGGGTTTTCTATTCTGTTCCATTGATCTGAGTGTCTGCTCTTGTGCCAATACCATACTGTCTTGATGATTACAGCTTTGTAGTATAGCTTGAAGTCTGGGATTGTGATGCCTCCTGCTTTGGTTTTGTTTGTCAAGATTGCTTTGGCTATTTGGGGTCTTTCCTGGTTCCATACAAATTTTAGGATAATTTGTTCTAGCTCTGTGAAGAATGTTGTTGTTACTTTGATAGGGATTGCATTGAATATGTAGATTGTTTTGGGTAGTGTTGACATTTTAACAATATTTGTTCTTCCTATCCAGGAACATGGAATCTTTTCCCATTTTTTTGTGTCTTCTTCAATTTCTTTCATAAGCTTTCTGTAGTTTTCAGTGTATAGATTTTTCACCTCTTTGGTTAGATTTATTCCTAGGTATTTTATGGTTTTTGTGCAACTGTAAATGGGATCAATTCCTTGATTTCTTTTTCTGTCACTTCATTAATGGTGTATAGGAATGCAACCGATTTCTGTGCATTGATTTTATATCCTGCAACTTTGCTGAATTTGTGAATCAATTCTAGCAGTTTTTTGGTGGAATCTTTTGGGTTTTCCATATAGAGGATCATGTCATCTATGAAGAGTGAAAGTTTAATCTTCTCCTGGCCAATTTGTATGCCTTTTATTTCTTTGTGTTGTCTGATTGCAGAGGCTAAGACTTCCAATACTATGTTGAATAACAGTGGTGAGAACAGATATCCCTGTCTCATTCCTGACCTTAGGGGGAAAGCTCTCAGTTTTTCCCCATTGGGATGATATTAGCGTTGGTTTGTTCATATATATGGCTTTTATGATCTCGAGGTATGATCCTTCTATCCCTACTTTCTTGAGGGTTTTTATCAAGAAAGGATGCTGTATGTTGTCAAATGCTTTCTCTGCATCTATTGAGAGGATCATATGGTTCTTGTCCTTTCTTTTATTGATGTGATGAATCACGTTAATTGTTTTGCAGATATTGAACCAGTCCTGCATCCCAGGTATAAATCCTGCTTGATCATGGTGAATAATTTTTTTCATCTATTGTTGGATCCAGTTGACTTATATCTTGTTGAGGATTTTTGCATCCATGTTCATCAGGGAAATTGGTCTATAGTACTCCTTTTTAGTGTGGTCTGTATCTGGTTTTGGAATCAAGGTAATGCTGGCTTCATAGAAAGAGTTTGGAAGTTTTCCTTCCATTTCTATTTATTTATTTTTTTTTGGAACAGTTTCAAGAGAATAGGTATTAACTCTTCCTTAAATGTTTGGTAGAATTCCCCTGGAAAGCCATCTGGCCCTGGACTCTTGTTTTTTGGCAGACTTTTGATTACTAATTTGATTTCCTTACTGGTTATGGGTCTATTCAAATTTTCTATTTCTTGCTGTTTCAGTTTTGGTAGTGTATATGTTTCTAGGAATTTGTCCATCTCTTCCAGATTACCCATTTTATTGGCATATAATTGCTCATAATATTCTCTTATTATTGTTTTTATTTCTTTTTTTTTTTTAATTTTTTTTTCAACATTTTTTATTTATTTTTGGGACAGAGAGAGACAGAGCATGAACGGGGGAGGGGCAGAGAGAGAGGGAGACACAGAATCGGAAACAGGCTCCAGGCTCCAAGCCATCAGCCCAGAGCCTGACGCGGGGCTCGAACTCACGGACTGCGAGATCGTGACCTGGCTGAAGTCGGACGCTTAACCGACTGCGCCACCCAGGCGCCCCTATTGTTTTTATTTCTGTTGTGTTGGTTGTAATCTCTCCTCTTTCATTCTTGATTTTATTTATTTGGGTCCTTTCCTTTTTTTTTTTTTTTTTTTTGATCAAACTGACTAGTGGTTTATCAATTTTGTTAATTCTTTCAAAGAACCAGCTTCTGCTTTCATTGATCTGTTCTGTTTTTTTGGTTTCGATAGCATTAATTTCTGCTCTCATCTTTATTATTTCCTATCTTCTGCTGGTTTGGGGTTTTATTTGCTATTCTTTTTCCAAGTCCTTAAGGCATAAGGTTAGGTTGTGTATCTGAGATCTTTCTTCCTTCTTTAGGAAGGCATGGATTGCTATATACTTTCCTCTTATGACCGCCTTTGCTGCATCTCAGAGGTTTTGGGTTGAAGTGTTATCATTTTCATTGGCTTCCATATACTTTTTAATTTCCTCTTTATCTTTTTCATTAGCCTATTCATTCTTTAGTAGGATGTTCTTTAGTCTCCAAGTATTTGTTACCTTTCCAAATTTTTTCTTGTGGTTGATTTCGAGCTTCATAGCATTGTGGTCTGAAAAGAGCACGGTATGATCTCAGTCTTTTTGTACTTGCTGAGGGCTGGTTTGTGTCCCAGTATGTGGTCTATTCTGGAGAACATTCCATGTGCACTGGAGAAGAATGTATATTCTGCTGCTTTAGTATGAAATGGTCTGACTATATCTGTTAAGTCCATCTGGTCCAGTGTGTCATTCAAAGCCATTGTTTCTTTGTTGATTTGTTAGTAGATGATCTGTGCATTGCTGTGAGTGGGGTGTTGAAGGCTCCTACTATTATGGTATTACTATCGATGAGTTTCTTTATGTTTGTGATTAATTGATGTATATATTTGGGTGCTGCCACATTTGGCACAAAAATGTTTACAATTGTTAGGTCTTCTTGGTGGATAGATCCCTTGATTATGATATAACACCCTTCAGCATCTCTTGATACAGTCTTTATTTTAAAGTCTAGATTGTCTGATGTAAGTTGGCTACTCTGGCTTTCTTTTGTTGACCATTAGCATGATAGATGGTTCTCCATCCCCTTATTTTCAATCTGAAGGTATCTTTAGGTCCAAAGTGGGTCTCTTGTAAACAGCATATAGATGGATCTTGTTTTCTTATCCATTCTGTTACCCTGTGTCTTTTGATTGGAGCATTTACTCCACTGATGTTTAGAGTGAGCACTGGAAGATATGAATTTTTTGCCATTATGTTGCTTGTAGAGTTGGAGTTTCTTGTGGTGTTCTCTGGTCCTTTCTAGTCTTTGTTGCTTTTGGTATGTATGTATGTATGTATGTATGTATGTATTTATTATTTTCATCTTTTCTTCCCACAGAGAGTCCCCTAAAAATTTCTTGCGGGGCTTGTTTAGTGGTCACAAACTCCTTTAATTTTTGTTTGTCTGGGGGAACTTTTTTTCTCTTCTATTTTGAATGACAGCCTTGCTGGATAAAGAATTCTTGGCTGCATATTTTTCTGATTCAGCACATTGGATATATCCTGCCACTGCTTTCAGGCCTGCCCAGTGTGTGAATAGGTCTGCTACAAACCTGATCTCTCTTCCCTTGTAGGTTAGGGACTTTTTTTCCTTGCTGCTTTCATGATTCTCTCCTTGCCTGCATACTTTGTGAATTTGACTATGATATGCCTTGTTCATGGTTGGTTTTTGTTGAATCTGATGGGGGTCCTCTGTGCTTACTGGATTTTGATGTCTGTGTCTTTCCCCAGGTTAGGAAAGTTTTCTGCTATGATTTGCTCACATAACCCTTCTACCTCTATTTCTCTCTCTTTCTCTTCTGGGACCCCTATGATTTTGATGTTGTTCCTTTTTAATGAGTCACTGATTTCTCTAATTCTTAAATCGTGCTCTTTTGCCTCATCTCCCTCTTTTCTTCTGCTTCATTATTCTCTATAAGTTTGTCCTCTATATCGCTGTTTCTCTGTTCTGCCTCATCTATCCTTGCCGCTGCAGCATCCATCCATAATAGCAGCTCAGTTACAGCATTTTTAATTTCATTCTGACTAGTTTTTACTTCTTTTGTCTCTGCAGAAAGGGATTCTAATCTATTTTCAACTCCAGCTAGTATTCTTATTATCGTGATTCTAAATTCTGGTTCAGACATCCTGCTTGTATCTGTGTTGGTTAAATCCCTGGATGTTGTTTCTTTGTGCTCTTTCTTTTGGGGTGAATTTCTTCATTTTGTCATTTTTGAAGGGAGAAAAGGAATTATTGAGGTAGAAAAATTAAAATTAAAAAAATTAAATTTAAAAAAATATTAAAATTAAATAATGAAAAACACACAGACACATAAAAAATCAAATAAATGATGCTAGATCCTAGGTGTGTTTTGATCTGGGTGTTGAAAGTGGTTTGACAGATTAGAGAAAAAAAAGGGGGTGGGGAAGGAAAAAAAAGGAAATCGTTTGAGAATTTGAAAAAATGAATACACTGAGGTAGACTAAAATGAGATGATGGAGGTAAAATAGAATTTGAAGAAATAGACACAAAAGTAATTAATATAGTAGAAAAAAATTAAAGAAAAATATTTTCAATAAAAATTAAAAATAAATATGATTTTTTTCTGTATTTAAGAAAAAAGAAAAAAAATGAAAAAGAGAAAAAAGATAAAAAAAAGAAAAAAAACTGGGCTCCTGGGTGGCTCAGTCGGTTGAGCGTCCAACTTTGGCTCAGGTCATGATGTCATGGTCTGTGAGTTCAAGCCCCACGTCCGACTCTGTGCTGACAGCCAAGAGCCTGGAGCCTGCTTTGGATTCTGTGTTCCCCTCTCTCTGCCCCTGCCCCACTCATGATTTCTCTCTGTCTCAGAAATAAATAAACATTAAAAAAATTAAAAAAAAAAGAAAAAAATCGTTTGAAAATTTGACAAAGTGAATACACTGTAGTAGACTAAAATAAAATGATGGAGGTAAAATAGAATTTTTAAAAATTTACATAAAAGCAAAAAATATAGTAAAAAATTAAATAAAAATATTTTACTAGAAATTGAAAGTAAAGATGAAGTTTTTCTCTTTCTGCATTCAAGGAAAAGAAAAGAAATGTAAAAGAGAAAAAAAAATAAGAAAATAGGAAATTGAAAATTTCACTGAAAAGGTGAATACACTGAAGTAGACTAAAATAAAATGATGGAAGTAAAATAGAATTTGGAAAAATTAACACAAAAGCAAAAAATATAGTAAAAATATTAAAAATATTTTTAATAAAAATTGAAAATAAAAATGAATTTTTTTCTTTGTGTATTCAGGAAAAAGAAAAGAAGTGTAAAAGAGACAAAGAAAAAAAAGAAAATGGAATAGATGAACCTGCTAACAGATTGAAGTAGGACTGAAATTGCTTCGTTTTCCCCTAGAAGTCAGTCTATGTAGTGCTTTACAGTCCATAAACTAAGCCAGCGGTGAGACTTGTGTTCTTGAAAGGCGAAGTTGGCCCAGTTGGGCGGGGCTCAGTGTAACAGCTCCACTCTCCACTAGATGGTGCTGCTAGCCTACTGGGGTGGATTGTTGCAGTGCTCTTAGGGCGTAAGCACATGTGCGGGATTGGTGAAAATGGTGCCACCCAGCTACCCAGTCTGTTCTCCTGGATCAGCAATGCGCACCGGTCCTCCATCCTCAGCTCTCATCCACTACCTGCTCCTTCACTCTCTGTGAACAAGCCCCAGGCAGCACTTCTCTCCCGAGTTTTGTCTCAGATGCGGCTGTTTTTCTTGGCCTCTTACTTCTGAAGGACTGCAGCTTTGACGTGTTCCGCCCCTCTGCGGAAGGTTCTCACTGAGCAATGGCCCAATGAGCAATGGCCAAATGTCGGCTGCACCCAGGAACGCTTGCTGGACCCTGCTGCTCCTGGTGCACTGAGGCTGCGGCCAGGAGCCAGCCCGCCCCAGAAAAAGTTCTCCAAACAGTGTAGCAGCAGCATTTCAGGGATTATGGAAAATCACAACACACATCTGGCACCAGGCGTCACCCTTAAGGACCTTGCCCCAGCACCAGTGAATGTGGCTGCCTTCTGGGGTCTGCTGCGACCGGGTGGCTTCAACAGTCTCCACAAAATGTCCTTCCAGCAGTGGAACCACTTTTCCCCATGTGGCCCAAGAACGTCCTGGCCCCCACTCTGTTCCTGTGGATTCGCCCTTCCCACCAGAGCACCACCAGGTATCGAGCTACGGAGTTGCAGCCTTTGCGCTCCCCTTGTTTACAGTCTTAATAGTCCTAACCCTCTCCTTTCTTTCACCTTTCTCCCTCTCCCTTTTTAGTTTAGTCCCTGTGGCTGTTTCCAATTTTCCACTTTCTCTCCAGCTGCTCTTGGGGAGGGGTGCTTTTCCTGTATTCTCCCCCCTCTCTAGTCTCTGTCTTCTCTCTGCCCGCAAAAGCAGTTCCCTAACTTCCACAGCTTCTCACTCCCCAAATTCACCTCTCCACGCCATGTACCTGCTGAATTCTGTGGTTCAGGTTGTGCAGATTGTTGTGTTAATCTTCCAATCAGTTTTCTAGGTGTGTAGGATAGTTTTGTGTTGGTCTGGCTGTATTTCATGGACGTGAGTCACACAAAAAACTTCCATGCTGTTCTGCCATCTAGGCTCCTCCCATAATTTATATTTTCTTAATGCCAGATTTCAAAATAGTTTTAAATTGAAAATGATACAAAGTTGAAAATTAATGTTAAACTTTATCAACTTTTCTAAGTAAGTTCTACAATCTTCCTTATTAGATATAATACTAATATAATTCTACACAAAGTTATAAATCCTAACGTTTTAGTAATGTATGTATACATTTTAAATAAGAAAGTTTATATTCTGTATTGTAATTCATGTTGTTACCTAGGTATAGAGAAAAAAACTCTCAATATTTTTTTTTGGTCCAATTATATTTGGTCCAATGTTATTGGAGATGTTCAGAAGTTGAAATGATTCATGACAGTTTTATAAACGGATTGAAGGGGTGCCTGGGTGGCTCAGCTGGTTATGTGTCCAACTTCGGCTCAGGTCAAGATCTCACGGTTTGTGGTTTCAAGCACCACATTGGGCTCTATGATGACAGCTCTGAGGCAGGAGCCTGCTTTGGTTTCTGAATTTCCTTCTCTGACCTTCCCCACTTATGCTCTGTCTCTCTGTCTTTGTCTTTCTCTCTCAAAAATGAATAAGCATTAAAAAACATCTTTAAAAAGGTTTGAAAATGGACTCTAAACTGAAAGCAGAAAGGTAATACAAGAACTAATTAAAATAAATACAAGAATATAAAAAGCAAATGGTGATTTTAAAAGAAGGTCTGTGGAAAGTGAAAAAGATATGAGGACTGTTGCAGAGGTTATTTAATAACACAGACCCAACAACCAGTTAAATTTGATTGTAGTAGGATTATATTTGCAATTTTAAGCTTCCCTAGAGTTAAATCTAGTCTCCCATATAAGTTGAATCTTTGAAAATGTCAATGACAACACAAGGAACATCCAAAAAAAAAAAAGCAATTTATTTTGGTTTTCTGTACAGGGTGAATCTGTAACTCCTGTTGACACTCTGATCCACAAAATGATGCCCAAAGGAAACATAAATTAAATGGTATCACCACAGAGAGAGAGGATAATGATTAAGTGGCATTTTTTCTCAGGTTCTGTGAAATGGGGACTCATGATATATCAGTTTGTGAACTATCCAATGAGTTTGAGAATGCTTTGGGGATATAGAGGCGTCAGGGTCTGTCAGCAGTAGTAGAGAGAGAAATTAAGAACTAACAATTAGGTTATCATAGATACACTAATGTGATCTGAATTAGCATTTCTTATTTTATTAAAATTTACCATCAACTGCTTGAGAATGCAGAGAAAAGAAAAGTTGCTAATTGAAACAACAAAAGTAAAGAGATATTTGTGCTTGATTGATTGCCAGTGACAGATTACAAGCCAAGTGCTTGACAATTACAAGGAAATAGTATTTCAAACAAAAAGGATCCATTGATTAGAAGAAATTGTTATGACAGTTTTTATGGAAGAAATTGATAATCAGTATATTGATAACTGTGAGGTATTGAGCTGATGAAGGTTTGCCTGTGTGAATGTTCTCTGGTCCTTTCAGGTCTTTTTGCTTTTGGTCTTTTTTGTTTTGTTTTGTCTTTTCTCCCCTCAGAAAGTCCCACTTAAAACTTATTGCAGGACTGGTTTAGTGTTCATAAACTCCTTTAGTTTTTGTGTATCTGGTAAACTCCTTATCTTTTCTTCTGTTTTGAATAACAGCCTTGCTGGATAAAGAATTCTTGGCTGCAGACTTTTCCGATTCATCACGTTGACTATATCCTGCCACTCCTTTCTGGTCTTCCAAGTTTCTGTGAATAGCTCGGCTGTGAACCTGATCTGTCTTTCCTTACAGGTTAAGGACGTTTTCCCCCTTCTTTCATAATTCTTTCCTTGTCCATGTATTTTATGAATTTGACTATGATATGCCTTGTTGATGGTTAGTTTTTGTTGAATCTATAGGGAGTTCCCTGTGCTCCTTGGATTTTGATTTCTGTTTTTCCCCAGAGTAGGAAAGTTTTCCACTGTGATTTGCTTGCATAAACCTTCTACCCCTTTTTCTCTCTTTATCTTCTGGGACTCCTAAGATTTGAATGTTCTTCTTTTTTAATGAGTCACTGGGTTCTCTAATTCTTATATCAGGTTCTTTAAAGCCTTTGTTTCCCTCTTTTTTTCTCCTTCATTATTTTCCATAATTATGTCTTCTGTGTCACTGATTTGCTGCTCTGCGTCATCCATCCTGGCTGCCATGGCATCCATTTGAGATTACATATCCGTTATAACATTTTTAATTTTGTCTGGACTAGATTTTACTTCTTTTATCTCTACAGAAAGTGATTCTTTGTTTTTTTTTAACCCCACCTAGTATTCTTATTATCGTGATTCTAAATTCTAGTTGACACATCTTGCTTACATCTGAGTTTATTAAGTCCCTGGCTGTTATTTATTCCTGTTCTTTCTTTTGGGGTGAATTCATTCATTTTGTCATTTGAGAGGAAGAAAAAGAATTAATAAAATAAAAAATTAAAATTAAAAAGTTAAAAACAACACAAAAAGTCAAGTAAAGGAAGCTAGGTCCTAGGTGTGTTTTGGTCTGGTTGTTGAAAGAAGCTTGATGGAAAAGAGAAAGAAAAGGAAAGGAAAAAAAGTAAGAAAATCTTTAAAATTTAAAACAAATGTATACAATAAAGTAGAATAAAATGAAATGAAGAAAATAAAATCGAATAGAAAAGTTTACAAAAAAGTAAAAAATATAGTAAAAAAAAATTTAAAAATTTATAAAAGTGGAAAATAAAAATAATTTTTTCTCTTTCTGTACCCAAGATTAAGAAAAGCCAAAGAAAACAACAACAATAGATGGACCATCAAACAGAATGAAATCCAAATGAAATTACATCCAGTTTCCCCTAGAAGTCAAACTATGAAGCACTTTATAGTCTGTACACTAAGCAGGCGAAGAGACTTGTTTTCTAGGGCTTGGTTGGTGCAGTAGGATGGGGCTTGGTGTAACAGCTCTGTTCTCCCCTAGGTGATGATGTTTAGCTTATGGGGTGTATAAGTGTGGTGTGGGTGTGCATGCACATAGGAGAGGTGAAAATGTCTTCACCCAGGTTCCCAGTCTCTGGCACGGGAACACTGCACTCTCAACAATCAGTATTCAAGCACCCCTCTTTTGTCTCCAGTTTCCATCCACTCCCTGCTTCTACAATGTCCATGTGCAAGCTGTCAGCCTTCCAGGCAGCTCCTCCCTCCTGAATTTTATCTCAAATGGGGCTGTGTTTCCAAACCCCTCACTTCTGAAGGCCCTATGGCGTGGACCTGCTCCACCCCTCTGGGGGAGGGTCTTGCTGAGCAATGGCCAAGTGCCGGCTTGCCCCTGGGGAACGTTTGTGCGATCTCATCACTACAAGGCTCAGAGATTGTGGCTGGGTGCCAGCTTGCCCCAGAAAAATTTCGTGCGGTTGTGCAGCAGCAGAGGTTCAGGGACTATGGTAAATCACAACCAGTGCCAGGTTTCACCATACCCTGGTGTCTTTATTCCAGTGCCAGCAAATGTGCTGTTCTCTACTAGGACCTTTGCCTAGGGGGGGGCTGTATGACCACCACCAAATGCCCTCCTAGCAAGGGAACTGCTTCTCCCCTTGTGGTCTGCAGACCCCTCAGATCTCGCTGTCTCCTCCTGGGGATTTGGTCTTTCCACCAGAGCACTGCCAGGTATTGAGCTGCAGAATTTCTGACTGCTCTCCCCTGTTTATAGAGTCCTAATAGGATTGAAACCCTCTCTTTCTCCTTTCTCCCTTTCTTGTTCAGTCACATGTAGGTGATTCCATTCTTTCTTTTTCTCCCCAGCTACTTTTGGGGGGAGTGCTTTTCCTGAACTCTCCCCCGTTTCTCTGTCCTCTCTCCACAAATACAGCTCCCTACCTTCCACAGCTTCTCTCTCCCCCAGTTCATCTCTCTGTGCTGCGTATCTGCCAAATTCTGTGGCTCAAGTTATGCAAATTGTTGTGTTTATCCTCAGATCAATTTTCTAGGTGGTTCTAGTACCAAAATGGTTTGGTACTGATCTGGTTGCATTTCAGGGATGAAAGAAGCATAGAACCTCCATGCTACTCTGCCATCTTGGTTCCTGTCTGTAATTTTTTATTTTCATGAATGTTTATGGAGTATAGATCTATTTCAAAAGGGATTTCTTATTGAAAATAGAAAAGGTGATTAATTTGTTATTTATGAATCCAAATACTTTAGGACTCTCACATCAAAGATAAATCTAAGGTTTATTGTTTTAAATTTTGAGTTTACAAAAAGTATCCTCAAATAAGGTAGAAGCAATATACTGAATTACAGAACTCACCCCGAGGAAAAAAAGGTATGATGATGCTATGCTAACAGTATGATTTAAATCCAGAGAACAAGATTTGTTTTGCTTTCTGTTCACTCTGAATATTCATAAAGTTCTGAGTACAACCTTAACTTTACTTTTTTCTACTTGTTAGTTATCAAGAGATCATTTTATACTTCTCCCTTTCTGGAAGCTCAATGTTTTCTCCATATATCACTTTTTGGTTAATTTATAATAAGTTTAGCTGAAACAAGTAAATATTTAAAAAATTTTTAGGTAAGCCTTGATGCAATAGGCAATGAACAGTGTGGGTATAAGTCATAAACTTGAAAAATAACTTGGATATATATTGTCATTCTAATGTTTTCTTTTTTCTTTTCATAATTGGCCCCATGGGGAGAATATGACTGTTAAAATGTAAAGGAGCAGGAAGATTTTGTAGATTAAACCACTTACAAACTCTGCATAAACTGATTGACAGTAAAACAAACAAACAAACAAATAAACAAAAAAACTAAAGATAGCTCTATTTGGATACAGAAGACAACTCCTATGCCTAACTCCATGACTGAAAGCTGTGTGAAATTGAGCAATTCACTTAACCTCACTGGGTTGCAAACTCTTCACCTATGAAGTCACTTACTCTTGGTATTATTTTTAGTATTAAATAAGAGAGCACATATTAATAAACACCCTTTCAGAAAAGTATGGCTGGCATTCAGAGTATAGGAGATATTAGTTTGGATTAATAAAATTTTATCTTACCACTTTCTTGTCTACTTGGTCAAAAAAGAGATCATGGGTGGGTCAGTCAGTTAAGCGTCTGAGTTGGGCTCAGGGCATGATCTTATGGTTCGTGAGTTCAAGCCTCACATGAGGCTCTGTGCTGATAGCTTGGTGTCTGGAGCCTGCTTTGGATTCTGTGTCTCCCTCTCTCTGCCCATCCCACACGCTCACTCTTTCTCTTTCTCTCTCAAAAATAAACATTAATAAATAAAATAAAATAAATGAAATAAAATAAAAAAGAGATCACAAATAATGTATGAAGTTGGTTAAAATCTCTCATTTTTGTAAAGTAATTTTTTAGGAAAATGTGAGCAAAAGTAATAGTGATACTTAAAGAGAAATATTTTGTAAATATTTTGTTTTCCTTCATAGGTATATTTTCTTAATCTCTCATTAAAATGTTACTTCCTTGAGATTAGAGATATTTATTCAGTGATCTGTCTTCATATGGCACTTTGGTGAATTTGTATAGAATTATCTAAGTATATCACAAACACAAGGAATTATAGCACCATTAAGAAATCACTAATATCAATACATTTTTTTAATGAAACATTAGATAAATAAGCATATTTTACCTAGGCATGACTTCTTAGATTCATAATAACAGAAATACACTCTGATTAAGTGAAATACAAGAATATTTCATAATATCTTTAAAAACTTTATCTTAAAGAACTTAAAGGCAAAATAAATAATTTGTTGGCTTGATAACTGAGACAAGAAACTGGAAGTCTGAGAGTAACCAAGGCAGTTTTTCTCTCCATGTCTCTCTAGGGCTCCATTGTTTCCCAGTTTTAATTCTTTGTGCATCTCTGGACTCATTTCCTCTGTTTGTCTGTACAAAGGGGAAATGAGACCTCACCATAGATGTTAAGTTTATAATTCAAGGGTATCACAGGGGATGACCAATTTTGGGGGCCCTAATCCAAATTATGAGGAAAAGAACCGAATTTGCTTGGTTTGTGTCAGATGTCTGCCAAAAGTACAAATAGCTGAGGCTGTGGTAATGAGGCTAAACCAACTAACTAGCTCCGGGGTCCCAGATAAGTTTTATGTGTCAGAGGCTCACAGGCTGAGCATTCATCTTAAAATATGTTTAGTATAATTTTTTGAGGAATTTCCATACTGTTTTTCCACAGTGGCCGTACCAGTTTGCATTCCCAGCAAAAGTGTACCAGAGTTCCTTTTTCTCCACATCCCTGCCAACACTTGTTTGTCTTATGTTTTTGATTGTAACCATCCTGATAGGTGTGAGGTTATGTCTCATTGTGGTTTTCATTTGCATTTTCCTGATGATGAGTAATGTTAAACATCTTTTCATGTGTCTGTTGGCCATTTGTATGTCTGTTTTGGAAAAATGTCTTCATGTCTTCTGCCCATTTTTAATTGGATTATTTGTGTTTTTTTGGTATTGAATTGTATAAGTTCTTTATATATGTTACATATTAACTATTGGATATGTAATTTACAAAAATATTCTCCCATTTGGTGGGTTGTTTGTTGGTGGTTTCCTTCACTGTGAAAAACTTTTTATTTTGGTGTAGTCCCAATAGTTTAATTTTGCTTTTGTTTCCCTTGCCAAATGGGACATACCTAGAAAAATGTTTCTACAGCTGATGTCAAAGAGATTACTGCCAGTGTTTTCTTCTAGGAATTTTATGGTTTTGGGTCTCACATTTAGGTCTTTAATACATTTTTAGTTTATTTTTGTGTATGGTGTAAGAAAGTGGTCCAGTTTCATTCTTTTGCATGTAGTTGTCCAGTTTTCCCAGTTGTCCAGTATTTTTGAAGTGACTGTCTTTTTCCCATTGTATATCCCTGCCTTCTTTGTCATACATTAATTGACCATATAATTGTGGGTTTGTTTCTGGGGTCTCTATTCTGTTTCATTGATCTATATGTCTGTTTTGGTGCCAGTACCATACTGTTTTGATTACTACAGCTTTGTAGTGTATCTTGAAATCTGAGATTGTGGTAACTCCAGTTTTGTACTTTTTCAAGATTGCTTTGGCTATTCAGGGTCTGTTGTGGTTCCATACATACCATATGATCCAATAATTCCACAACTCAGTATTTATCCCCCAAAAACAACACTAATTCAAAAAGATATTTACAGTAGCCAAGATTTGGAAGTAAACCAAGTGCCCATCAATAGATTAATGGATAAAGGTGTGTGTGTGTGTGAGTATGTGTGTGTGCACACACACACATATATAATATATATAATACATTATATAATATATATATAATATATATATAATGCATTATATATATATTATATATATATAATATATATATATATAATATTACTCAGCCATAAAGAAGAATGAAATCTTGCCATTTGTGACAATATGGATAGATCTAAAGAGTATAAAGCTAAGTGAAATAAGTTAGTGAAGAAGCTGAGGGAAAATGAAAGAGTACGCCTAAACAAAGCACACTCAAGGTAAGAATAAAGATATTGGTTACTGACAAAACAATTGTTGACAAAAGAGGACACATAGCAGCACCAAGCTGAACAACAAGAAGAAAAGCTGTTCTATGAAAATCAGTCTATAAAAAGAAAACCTAAGCTAAAAAATTAGCAAATCCTTAATAAGACTGATTAAAGTATAAAAACATGAAGAACAAAGGAAATATAAATACAGATATGGTAGAGGTAAATAATTAGAATACAATGAACAATAGCATGTAAACATAGTTGAAAACCTAGAAAAGTGATAATTTTGTAGAAAAAATGTTATCAAAATTGATTCAAGGAGACAAATAAATGTCAATAAGCACTAAATAACTCAATAATTAATCAAAAGCCCAAAGTCCTTCTTTTCAATTTTTCCTCCTTCCTTCCCTCCCTTTCTCTTTCTATCCATTCTCCCATCCATCCCTCCATCCGTGCATGCACTTATCTTTCTATCCATCCATCCATCCATCCATCCATCCATCCATGCATAGATAGACGATTGTTTCACAGAAGTTTTTCTTCCATTCTGGTAACATGCATACATAACACATTTTGATCATAAAAAAATCATAAAATTTTAATTTAATAATTTTAATTCTGATAAAAAATATTTTTTAAAACAGAATGTATGCAAATAAAATCTTTATATAAAAACAAGGTAAGTTCAGACCAAAAAAAGAAAGCTATTCTAAATTTTCTTATGACTTCTATATAAAATATTGGCAAATTCAACTCAGCAGTTTTCAAAGAAAATATCCTTTAACCAAGTAGAGTTTATCTTCAGAATTTAGGGATGATTGTATGCAAAGCTGTTATATTGATAGATTAAACAAGAACAGCAAATGAACATCTCAAGAAATGCAGAAAAAACACTCCATGAAGTTTAACACTCAAGGTAAAACGTTTAGCAAACTTGGAATTGGAAAAAGTGAACTTCTTTGTCCTGATTAATAGTACCAATCAAAACAATAGACATCACACTTAGTGGTGAAACTTTAGAAGTTTCATTAAGTCAGGAAGATGATGAGGTTGTGTTTCTAGTTTAAGCTAGGAAGCCCTAGCTGAAGTCAAGATGAAAGAAGTATAAAAATTGGAAAGAAGAGAACAACATCTTTATTTGAAGACATGATTATCTATATAGAAATTACAAGAGCATCTAAAGACAAATTATTAAGAGTCTTCTAAGCACCAATGATAATTATTAGAAAATGTAAGTGAAAGGAAAAAATATACCAGTTTCTATAGAAACAAAAACTACAAATTACCAAATATATTTAATTACAGAGGTATAAAACCATTCTGGAGAAAAGTGCAAAACATTGGAGAGATAAAAAGAAAACAAAAGATGTGTGTGTGTATGTGTGTGTGTGTGTGTGTGTGTGTGTGTGTACACTCACATACCAGGCTTATGATATTTATGAATTAAGCTACAATAGCTAAGTAGTGTTGACACTTCCCAAAATTATTTTTAAATGTATCATTTATAAATTTAAAACTTCCAATGGGACTTTTCAGGAAGCCAGGGAAGTTGACACCTGATTTCATAGGGAAAAGCAAAGGACCAAGGAGGATAAAAACAATAGTTAAAGTAAGACACAAAAGAACAGTCTCTAAAGGAAAATATGGCTAAATTTTGATTATGTTAAAAGTAAAAACCCTGTACAAAATAAAAACTGAAAAGACAAACCATAGACTAGAATACATTTTCACTGCCTATACCTGATGAACCCAATAGTCATAAAATCTTGCCTAAAAGAAAAAAAAAAACTACAAATTAACTATTAAATAATCAACCAAGTTAAAGGACAGAAAAATTGGTATAAATATGTATTTCCTTAGAAGGAATTCCAAATTGTTAATATCTATTTGTGGTAGGCTACATAATGGCCTCCCCAAAGATGTCCACATCCTAATCCCTGGAATCTGTGACTGTGTTATCTTAAATGGTAAAAGGGACATTTTATATGTGAACAAATTAAAGATCATGAAATAGGAAGATTATTTTTGGATTGTCTGGGTGGGTCCAATGTAATCACATGTCTCTTTATAAGAGGGAGGTAGGAGTGTCAGAGAGTAGATGTGGTGACAAATGTAAGAGGTTGGAAGCATGTGAGGAAGAGGCTGCAAGGAATCCAGGCCAATTTGAGAAGCTGAAAAAGGCAAGGCAGCAGTTTGTTTCTTAAAATGTCTAGAAGGAATACAACCCTGCCAATTTTAGATTTCTGGCCGACAGAGCAAATTTATATTGTTTTAAGACACTAAGTTGGTGGTGATTGGTTACAATACCAATAGGAAACCAATACAATACTTCCCCTTGTCTTGTAACCAGAGAAATTCAAATCAAAGGGCAACAAAATATCATTTTTCACCTATTGGGCAAATAATTACAAACCTAAAAGTAGCATGTGTTGTTGAGTATGTAGGGAAATTAGACTTCTTGTACAATCTGATGGGTATAAATAGAGTCTAAAATGGGTATAAGTATAGTCATTTTGGAGAGAAAGCACCAGTGACCTACATGTTCTTCTACTATGTATATACTACAGAGATACTCACACATAATGCAAAGGGAGGGATGATAAGAATGTTCATTGAAGTTATTTGTAAGAAAAATTGGAAACAATCAGAATATACAAAAATATATTTGTAAAATGGGAAACTGCAGCCATTCAAACACATAAACTAGAGGTGCAGTTATCAACAGAGGGAAAAGCAGTAAGTTGGAAAAACAGTTCAATAAACTGCTATTTATAATATATGTATTACCACAAAATAATATATATTGTCTATGGATATACAAGCATTACGTAGGCAAAACATTTATGAGAACGATAAATACCAGAAATAGGATAGTGGCCTCTTTTGGTAAAAGAGAGGATCAGAAAGTAATACACAGGTCATTCAACTCTGTTTATGTTTTATATCTTAAAAATAAGGTGAGGTGCACATGGTGAAATTTTGTAAAACTGGGTGTTTAATAAATATACATTTGTTACATTATTATCTACATTTTTATTCATATATGAATTGTTTCACAATTAAAAAAAACCAAAACTCATCTCTATTTTAACCCAACCTCAAAAAGTTTCTTTAAAAAAACAATTTTCCTGGATTTATTGTTCTAGAACGTCAAACTTAAAAATGAAAAGGAGAGAAATTTTCATTGCCTTAAAAATAGCTTAATGGTCTTGGAAAAATCATAATTAAACTTCTATATACTAAGAGCTTCAGTCAAAAACTTTGTAGGAGTGATATAAAATATTGGAATTGATTTTCAAAGAACACATAATATGGTTATATAATGGTGCACTACAGGTCAATAACTCAAGAGGCAAGATGTTGGGGTAAGGAAAGCAACTCTATTTGGAAAGCCAGAAAACTGAGATGGTGGACTAAAGAACCATCTGAACACATTATGAAATTTGGACATCTTTTATGTTAGGAAAAAGGGGAAAGTGGGAGGGGGTTGAGTCAAGAGATGAGTGACATCTGTAGACATTCAGGCACCCACAAGGATCTGCAGAAGGTCATGAAACTTTTCTGTCCTTGGTAGTTGATCTTTGCATACAGGAATCTGGTCATGATGTTCCTGTACATCTTATACGTAGGAAATGTTTTTTCTGTACATACTTTTTTACCTCTTCAGTGGAATATGGGCTTTGAGTAGGGGTAGTTTTCATAAATATTAACATGCCTACAGGCATAGTTAAGTATCTAAGCTATAGGTTCCAGCAGAAAAGGAAGTAGAAGCAATCTGTAGTCAGATATGCTAACTTTCTCCTGTTACAGTTGAAAAATGCTCCAAATAAGCTACTAAAGGCCAGCGTAGGGGTTGGGCTTCACCAGACCAACTTATATGACACTAGGTAAATCTCTAAACAATTCTTTCTAGGGCTAAGATCCAGTGGCCTGAGGCTCCCTTCTAATAGGCAAGGGAGATCAGAAAAAGGATATGATGTACCTGTCACAAGAAATAAAAACACTGTTTTTGGAAAAAATCTAGTTTTTAGCTATTCTACCAGCTTTCTCTAGAAATTTATCCCAATTACCTCTAGTTATAAGACACCTAGGATTTACTTTTTGAGATATCTGGAAATTGAATATTTTGTTAGCAGATTAAAATTAAAACTGAAATGTCCTATATTACTGGGAAATAAACTGTTCAACTTCAGTATCAACTTAAGTATTTCTTCTTAGAATGGAACCCTGTCAACTTAGAAAATGACATTGCTATTTAAAATGCCATTCCATGGCACTCTTTAATTAAAGCAGCAACCTACTATCAATATGCTCCCATCGATGAGTTTTTAACCATTAGAATCTGAGCCGTTTGATATACAGTTTAATGTTTTTCAGAAACTATATATAGATTCCTCAGAGATTTAAGGAGGGAACTTAAAATTCAGTACTTTAAAAGTGATAGTTCAGACACAAGGGAAAAGAGCAAAAGAGAGAAAACAAGGCAGACAGCAGAGGGGGACCAACCGAAAGACAGATAAACAGAAAGCTGAGTATGGGATGGTGGATGCATATGTCAGAAATGGTCACCCCAAGTAATTGAATATTCCTGGTTTATGCCCTGGTGAGGTGGTAGTGGTGGTAGGGAGAATGAGAGGGTTAATATCTTTCTTAGCATAGGGTCCATGAACATCCTTTCTGTGTCTGGGAAGTGAATGTATTTCCTGTATTCAATTCAATCTAATTTCTCTTGATTTCAGGTCATTTTTAATTCCCAGTTATGCTGTTCACATTATTGATGTGGCGATTTCAAATGAATGACAGAAGGCAGATATGCTAAAGCAGAACAAGGAAGAAAAGACTATAGTAGTTCAAAAGAATTAAGCTATACAATTTTAAACAAAAGTACAAATTTATAGATATAAGAATCAGAAGGCCAATTAAGTGGCTTATGGACATGGTGGAGAGAAGGGCATTGTGTATTCTTACATTGTGTATTGTTAGGATACAACTGGCAATTCCATGCTCATCTAATAACAAGAAGCAAAATAAATATCATGTCAAGAGAGAGAACCAGAAAACTGAAAAAATCAAGAACAAAGGATACTTTCTCCATATCTTAGGAGTTTCATGGCTTCTCTCATCTTTGCTTGTCTCTATCTGTATGTTTTTTGTTTTGTTTTGTTTTTTTACTTTCATCCTTTTTCTTGTGCTGGCTCATTCTACTCATGAACCAGTACACTTGACATGACCTAGTTCGGAACAGAGACTGGTAAATTCCCTCTATGTCTTTCTTGCACATCACAAAATAGATAATTTTGAACAGTCTAGGTCACCTTTTTTGCCATTTTTGAACCAGATGCCATCATATTCATTATCATCCTCACCATAATCACTACTAACATTTCTTGAGTGCTTGCTACATGCGATGTACTGTTTTTCCTCTCTCTCTCTCTTTTTAATTTTTTAGCGGTGGGGGAGCAAGCGAGTGAGGGAGAGAGAAAGGGCCAGAAGGAGAGAAAGAGAGAATCCCAAGCACACTCTATGTTCAGTGTGGAGCCCCACACGGGGCTCAATTGCACGATCCTGGGATTCTGACCTAGGCCATAATCGAGAGTTGGATGGCCGACTAAGCCACCCAGGTGCCCCAGTGCTATGTACTATTCTGAGTGTTTTACATGTATTAACTCAATATATATAATTCTGAGAGGAGGGCATTATTTTATTATTTCTATTTTGTAGACTTGAAAACTAGAGTAAAGGTAAGTAATTTGGTGAAAGTCACTGCTACTCTGTGCAGAGCCAAATTTGAAACCAGAGGCAGACTTCAAAGCCTGTCGACTTCCCATTTCCACGATACCATAGTATCTGTAGGTCAGTTGTGGATCCTTACTTTGTTTAGAAGGGTTAGGGGCTGGGTTTTGGAGTTCTCCAATTAATCAAGGTGGGTAATGACCAGACACTTCCTCAAGTTTGGGTAGATGAGACAAGCAATGACAAGGCTAGCATTTTGTAATACACTTAAAGAAGTCACATTTCTATGGCAAACTGGCTGAATACCAAGAGAGCTCAGGGCAGTGTCACCTTGGTGGAGTCAGCCAGAGCTTAGACATTCCATGTGCCTGAGACTTGATTGGACTGAAGTATAAAAACTGAAACACAATCTTAACAGATTTATGTGGCAGGACAAGTTAAATTATAACCAGAAATGTATCTGAAGAACAAATAAAATTAGGTGTATGGAGAAGCTAAATATTGGATGCTATTTATCTTATGAATCAATCTTTTCATGGAAAAATACCTTCTACATCAATTGGAGGATGCTCTCCCCCAGGATAGTTTCTGGTTGATAGTTGACATTTGTTTTTCAAGTTCTATTTCTTCTTCAAACTGCTCACATTCTGTCTTGAAGTATATTTAATGAAATAAGTTATCTTAAAGCCACATTTTGCTCAAGATTGAGGTTTATTTTGTCTCTTAAAGTGACTTTGCTTACTTTTTATATCATGTGTGATATGCTGACATTATAGTTTAACTCTCAGAGGACAACTAACTTTATCTATGTATATATTATTAGGTCCCTTCACTGTTTATCCTCAGAGTAAGACTTGAGAAGGTTCTATAGAGAATATGGTGGATAAGAATACAAATGTTAGATGCAGATGTATGTAGGTTTGAACTTGTTATTGCCAAATGTAACTAATTTTGTGCAAATTAACAAAATATGTGCCCCAATTTTCATAGTTATAAAATAGGAAAAATAATAGGATGTATCTTAGGATGTTGCTGAAGGAAATTAATTTCCACAGTGTGTGGAACATAGTAGAAATAAGCTACTCAATAAACATTCAATAAGTGGGAGACATTAT
Organism: Panthera onca; assembly: GCF_046562875.1. Lineage (NCBI taxonomy): Eukaryota > Metazoa > Chordata > Mammalia > Carnivora > Felidae > Panthera > Panthera onca. The sequence goes on along the minus strand of NC_138345.1, from coordinate 109,614,941 downwards.
TACCATTAATATTCCCTCTAATAGGATGATTTCATTAAATGGACCACTTGCACCTGCAATCTATTTAATGATACACTGCCAGGTAAGACATCTAAGGATGTTATAAGATCTGAAAGTCTTCTTATATGGATGGAATTTGGTATGGATTCCTTGGTGAAGACAAAGCTAATTTTGTGGTCATCACACACACACATATATAACACATACACTCTTATTCAAAAGATGTGAGAGCCCTGAAGGACAATATATCAGTCATCCATTGTTGTGTAACAAACAATTTCTAAACTTAGTAGCATAAAATAGTTACAATTTTTTTCTTTTGATTTTATGAGTTGTTGGAGCTCATCTGGGTGGCTCTATGTGGTGCATCTCTGGTCACTTGGATGACTGAATTTAGCTGGGAGTTTGGCCAAGGCTGCAATGTCCAAGATGGCTTCTTACCCTCCAGAGTCTCTTGCCTCTCATCATTCACTAGTGAGCCCAGGTTCCCCATGGACACTGGTTTCTAAGAGAATAAGGCCCACTCTGCAAGGGTTTAACCAAGCTTCTTTTACATCACACTTGCCAATGAGGCTCACTTGACCGTGCTCAGATTTCATGTGGAAGAGACGATGCAAGAATCTGGAAAGTAGTAATAACAGCCCATACTTTTTAGTGTTGCCATATGAAATAGTGTAATATATATAAAGTAACCAGAAAAAGTGGTTCTCAGTAATGGTGAAAACAAGGCTCAAGGAGCATCCAGTCTAATCAAGGAAGTAACAAGACAGGGCACCTGGCTGGCTCAGTCGGTACAGCATAGGCATGTGACTCTTGAATTGTGAGTTCAAGCTCCACATTGGCTGTAGAGCTTTAAAAATGGAGTAAAAAGACCTTCAAACAAGTATGTTAGCAGTTAAACTTTAAAATATCCTTTAAATGTTTATTATGTATTTTTGAGAGAGAGAGCACGTGCTCACAAGAGAGGCAAAGAGGGGGGGACAGAGGATCTCAAGCAGGCTCCATGATGTCAGTGCAGAGCCCAGTGCAGGGCTTAAACTCAGCAACTGTGAGACCATGACCTGAGCTGAAATCCAGAGTTGAACGCTCAATTGACCGAGCTACCCAGGCACCCTAAAATATCCTCTAAATTAACTTGCAATGTTATGAGGTCAAGATGAAGGATAGACTAATATTCAAATGATCTTATTTTCTTTGAATATAATGACTTTAATGCTGGTAGGTTAGTCTAAATACCCCAAAGAGCTCTCCCTACCTTAAATTTCTTAATAAAACTCTTTGAGATGTAAAAATAAAAATTTTTCCTATTTCAAAATATTGACTGATAGGTCCAACCTTTGTCTCCTGTTATCTGTCCAGTATATTTATTATTAGATAAAGATCCCAACAAGAAAAGAGCACAGATGAGTAAACACAACCCAAACCAGCCACACACCTGTAGTAACTCACTTTTTCCTCACTTATTTCTTTCTCCTTGATAGTATATGAAAAGTGGACTTTACAAAGTAATGTTCCATTGTCTCCTCAGTAACCCAAGTACAGTTTTAGATATGGTGAAGGAGAAAGGACACTAGGTTGTCAACTGGGCCTGTGTAGCAGTCACCTGGGCAATGCATGAGAAAATTGACAGAGGCTATTGCTTCAGAAGATCGGTACTACAGAGGAAAATATTGTGGAAGCACTAAGTACTGCTGAGTTCAAACAGCTTAAGGGCTTTTCATGTTTGATTCCTATTCCCTTCCCTAATGTACCCAGGGATCACTGAAATGGTGGATTGAAATGTGTTTTGGAATAAAACTCTCTTTTGCATGACTTTTCTTTCTTCAGAAAACTTTGATTTATTAACCTTTGTTTTCAGAAGGGTACATCTTTGTTTCACATTTCCTAGGTGATGGATTTTTCTCTTACATGAATCTGTACCATCGGGTTGCATTAGTCACACTGCATTATGTTGCACTAAATCAAGTAACACAATGTGACTATTAATGTTGTGATGTGTAAGAACATGTCTCACTCGGGACTGGGGAAAATGTGATTTTCTGAAAACAGCTGTCTCTGCATTTATTCAGTAAAACTTTTCACCTTGGAAATGGTGTTGTTTGCCACCTAAGCATTTTCATTGGCAATTTTGAGGTATATTTTAAAGTCTTTTTTTTCCCCTCTAGGATCATTAAATATTCACGATTCCACTAAAACTCTCAATAATGAAATAAATTTTAAGAACAATTACAGTGAATGCCTACCACCTCAATATTTAGATCAATGAGGAAGAATACAGTCAGAATGTTCCAGAACAGACCTTTCCAGAAGATTGATCATGATATATCAATAGACTGGAGTATTGATTTTCTAGTGTCTGTTGCCACCACAACACTCACTTCTCTAAGGTGATTTATAGGAATTAGAGGAGCAGGCTTTTCAAGCATGTTATTTCTCTATGTCTCCAAAGCCTGTCTTAGCAAACTCCCTCTGCCTCTCTCTTTGCACCTTGATGGTCATCATGAGGCTTAAGGAAAATAGAAAACAGTACCCCCATCAAAATAATGTCATGCACTAAAAGTGATCTTTGATTTCTGTTAGGAATGAATCTACTTAGTCCAGAGCAAGAAACTGTTCCTTGCATTCCATTAGGAAAGAATCAATACTGTTTTGTCATTGGCCTACTGAGGTACAAGCTACCATGGTGTTCTCATTGCTTTGTAAGTGTTTAATCATCCCACTTCCATGCATTTTCTTTTCTTCTTGTAAAAGCAAACAGTACTTACTTCTGTGATTGCTTGAATGTTTTCTTCATCATAATTAGGCTATATAACCCTGAATGTTGCAAATACATTTTTTTAAGTTCTTAAATGGAATATAAAAAAAATCAGAAAAACAAAACTAAACCCTACTCCAAACTGATTTTCCCCTTATTTTTCCATCTTACTTACTTCTGCTGCTATTTCTCCCTCTTCACCTTGCTTATATATCACATTGCTTTACTTTTATCAAAATAAAATATGCACATAGTAAAAAAAAATCCAGTATGCCAAGTAGTTCCATGTCCAGTGGTGATAAGTGCTATGGGGAAAATAAAAATAGTGGGAAATAGCCAAATTATGGAAAGAGCCTAAATGTCTATCAACTGATGAGTGGATAAAGAAATTGTGGTTTATATACACAATGGAGTACTACGTGGCAATGAGAAAGAATGAAATCTGGCCCTTCATAGCAACGTGGATGGAACTGGAGAGTGTGATGCTAAGTGAAATAAGCCATACAGAGAAAGACAGATACCGTATGTTTTCACTCTTATGTGGATCCTGAGGAACTTAACAGAAACCCATGGGGGAGGGGAAGGAAAAAAAAGAAGTTAGAGTGGGAGAGAGCCAAAACATAAGAGACTGTTAAAAACTGAGAACAAACTGAGGGTTGATGGGGGGTGGGAGGGAGGGGAGGGTGGGTGATGGGTATTGAGGAGGGCACATTTTGGGATGAGCACTGGGTGTTGTATGGAAACAAATTTGACAATAAATTTCATATATTGAAAAAAATGAATTAAAAAAATAGTGGGATTGGTAGGGAGTGGTGGGATGGAGTTGATAAATTTTATGCTAAAAAATCAATAAATATAAATTTTGTTTAGTATAGCAGAGTGAACAGAAACTTAATCTTCTCTGTGTTCTGAATCATAGAAAACTGTACATACCCACGTTCATGCATACACAAGTATATACAAATATGTGTAAAAATAAGAGAAACATCTCCATAGGGCAGAAGAACAGAGAAAATCTATAGTTTCAAATACTAAGTAGCTATATGGCTCATAGGAAGTGAAAATTTAACTCAAGAATTGAAAGGACCCTAAAGCTTGGTCAGAAACAAGAAATAGAGCTGGAGGTTTGCCTTACACTCAGGAATTTGGGGAAGAAAGAGAGAAAAACATCCAGAACTGGAAACTTGGCCTATGCTTGCACAGAATATATTCCACCAAATGTATCAATTACCAGTGAACATGGAGAGAGAAATCCAGGCAAATGTGAAGCACAGGGCAGGAAAGACTTGCACGGTAAAGTGACAAAAATGAAGCACACCAGAATACTCACCATTGTGTGAAGATCTGCAGAGAAACTAAACATGATAATTAAAGCCTGCAGGAAAAGAAATAGTCAAACTATAAGAAAAGGACATTAAAATAAATATATACATAACTCTTAAAGAGATAACATTTTCCTCTCACAAAAACAAGAAATTACAAAACAAAGACTGGTAATGTGTGAAAGAGTGAATTATACAAGCCTTGGAAATGAAAAATACACTATTTGATGAGGGGAAGAGGGTCAACAGAAGAGATGAATGGTAAACTCTTCTCAGTTGAAGAGAAATGTTATATTTTAAACTACAACAAAGCAAATCACATATGGATATATGGAAATAACATAGAGATAAAAAATACAAAATATGAAACTAGTTAAAAAGAAGACTGATAAACTTCAATATATATTTAATAGGCATTTTTAGAAGGTGTTGTTTAGAATAAAAATTAAATTGTTAAAGGAATATTTTACTGTTTCTAGAAACAAACCTGTAACTCTTCAGATTGAAATGTTCACTGAGAGCTGAGCAGGATAAGTAAAAAAGATGCACACTAAAAGAAAAAAAAACTTAAGTGTACAACATCAGTGATAATGAGAAAATGTTACACAAGAGAATATTACAATTGCAATTACTTATAAAGGAAGGGCGATTAAGTTGACAGAAGTCTTATGAACAAAAATACATGCATGAAAACAAAGAGCTGAAGGAAAATGACTGTCAACCTAGAATTTAATCCCCAATTAAACCATCACTCAGGAGTGACAGTAAGATAAAGATATGAAAAGACTAAAAGAGTTTATTGCTTAACAGACCATCTCTGAAAAACTGCTAAAAGATTTACTACAGGAGGAAGGAAATGAACCAAGAAAAGAAAAGGGTGGGGGGAGGTGGTAAAATGCATGGAGAAAGAACATACAAATAAAGTAATAAAATAAAGTCAAGCCTCAATATTTACTGTGAGATAAAGGCAGTAATACTTGAACAAATTGAGATCAGGATAGAAAACTGTAGTTAAAGATTAAGTGGAATTTGCTGCTTTCAAGGGGTTCGTGGAACAGTTAAATTGTAGTAAGGTCCTTGTCTTGTTCAGGTAGGAGGCAGAGATATGATTAATTGTAGGTATTTGTAAACTATGTGAAGAGAAATTTATTATAAAGCTAAGAGCTAACATGAAAGAATAGGAATTACATACATAATTTTAAACTGTTAGAGAGTAAACATGAAATTTCAAGGAAGGAGAAAAAAGAAGTAAGAAAAGTATAATAATTGGAAAGCACAAATTATAGAAATCATTTGGACTGTATTTATAATCACAGTACATGGAAAACTCACATCTTAAAAACTCTCAGAACCACTCGTACAATTGGATACTATTCAGCGGTTGAAAGTAATGAATTAGATCTAGGACTGTGGATAAATCTCAAGAACATATTGTTGAGGGAGAAAAAGCAAGTGTACTTATTTTACAATGTGATGCCATTATGCAAACACCACACACTCAAGAATACTTTATGTAGTCTGTTCAGCTACAACTCATGTTTCTTGTCATGCCAATTAACACATACACAGCTAGTGACTAAGAAAATAACGCAGAGATTGCAGCAATTCATAAGTGATCTTTCCTCAAAATATTACCATTTTCTGCTACCACGTGACAGTGGCTGATTCGAAGTGTAGTTACTCAGCCAGAGCCCACTAGCTAGAGAGGAATAGAGTGCAGTGTTTTATCAGATATCATATCATGCCATGTCCTCTTGGCCTAATTCTCTTGGCCACCTCTTCCTCCTTTTTCATCGCAGTTTCTATTTGTTTCTCAGTCACCATCTTCAGGTAGCCTCCTGAGCAAAAGGATATATAACACATATTTTCTGAATTCTCAAATATAAAAGTATGTCTGTATTCTATTTTGGGTAACTGTTTACTGCGAGTACACTGAAGAATATAGCAGAAAGAAATGGGAATTCTCCTGGAAAGGCTTATTTTTGGATTTTACATACATCCATTCATTCTCTGTGGAAACCTTCTGTTCTGTTTACTACAAGCAGCATATGCCATCTAGCAGTTAACAAAATACCCAGGCTACCTTTTGCTGTATTGCAAGGACAAGTCAGGATATAAACTGTGTGTATTATTTACAGATGCTAGTCACGTGAAGTGAAATTAAGTATAATTTTACCATTAATTGACATCCATCCTGGGCACTGTATTCTGCTTGCATTCAAGTTGTAGGTACTTCTGTTAAGATAGATCAGCATTTCTCAGAAGATAGGTCCTTGCCTTCATCTAGGCCACTTTGCTACTACTTTTTAAATTCCATTGCCTATCACAGAAAGTAAGGACACTTTCCTTTTGGCCCTTAAGCTCACTTCTTGACTTCAGGGCAAATATTTTTCCTGAAGTCACTTGAGTTTAACCTTAGCCACTATCCTCTGTACCTGCCTCATGATAATTTACAATTCTGCTCCTGATATCAACACTTATGTGCTCTAAACTTCTATCAAGCTCACTCCATTTACTCCTCAATGAGTTGTTCTTATTCTTAGACTAATATTTAGGATAGCTGTTGAATTAATGAGGCTCAGATATGTTGTGGAAATAACTCTCTGAGAAATGGCAGTGGCTTATGACAACAAAGGTTTATTTCTGTCTCATGCTACATGTGCGTTCCAGGTCAGGGTGGCTCTGCTCTGAGGCTGTGCTCCAAAGTTTGTCTTCATCCTGGACCCAAATTAAATGAATAGCCTTGATATGAGACGTTGGTGACTTCATGTTTGAGGAAAAATAGAACATAACAGAACCTTGCAATTACTCTTACAAATTTCTTCTTGGGAATAGGCTATCTCACCTCGGTTCCCATTTCACTGGCCAAAGCAAGTCATGGGACAAAAGTTGATGTTAATAACTGGTGAAAGATAATTCACCCAGAGGGAAAAAGTGGCAAATATTTTGAACAACTCACTTTAATTATTGACAATTCTATAGTTGTATTTCCATTAAATTTCTCTGGTACCCCTAATATTTCAATAACATGTGAGTTATCTCTTCCTTTCCTTCTCCCCCATCTTCTCATCCCCAGTATGTCACTAACACATGAATCATCTATTCTTTTCCTTCTCACCCATCTTCTCATCCCAATAAACCAAAAAGTCCTCCTGATTGATTTTCTTAAATGTTTTCATATATATGTCCCCTTCTTTATCTTTACTGCTTCAACCTGGTCAGACCCATATTTTCTCTCTCTTGAACAATTACGTCTCCCAACTGGTCTGCTGCCATCAATTCAATGTCTCTTCATGTCCATGTGCCACATGCCTGCACCTTGATTATGTCAATCACCTGCTGAATGTCTGAGCCCTTGTAGGCTTATGGGAAACTTCCTGATGTGAGCCCTGTCTCCTCTCTAGCTTCTTTGTTCCTCACCCCGGGGACTCACTGCAGTACTCTGTGAAATGTACTGTCACACCACCTTCCCCACTGCTCATTCATTTGTGTAACTCCTACTCATTTTTCAAGAGATCTCAAGCATTCCTGGGAAGCCCTTTCTAAAGCCCCCAAGATCTTGAAGGTCCTGTAATGTATTGTGCATTCCACTATTGCTGCACTTATGTTTGGGATACTTATCTTTATACGCCTGTCTTCCTCACTGGACTGTAAACTCTCTAGAGTTAGGGACTGATTTTTACTCATCTTTGTGATCAATTATGTCTCAATAATCTCTGTTGTACCCAACGCAGTATCATCACATAAAAGATGCCTAATAATTTGGCTTTATGAATAAATAGATGTAAGCCAAAAAATACATTTCCTTCTTCAAATAAAAAAACCTACAATAATTTTGGAAAAACAGCTTATTTTGCACCTGAGCCAGGTGTAATAAACATAGTGACTTCTGTAGGTTTTGTTTGGGAAAGTAGAGAAGTGAGATATATCTTAGCATCATTAGTTGCTTTAATTTTTTTTCCTTATAAGTAAAGCTGTAATCCACAAAATTTAATATATTCACTATGGATTGGCTTATACATGGAAATTCCCCCATGAATTCGGGTTACTATCCTAAACATTTCCCTTGATGCTCAAGATCCTTGTATTTAAATGAATAGGAAATTGCAGTCATGATTAAAATATTCTTCTCATAGATATAATCACAGGAGCCAATGGTGGGAAAATACACAATGGTGGGAAAATAGTTATAAAGTTGCAGGTAATGTATAATCCATCCGTGGTGTACAAATTGGATTTTAACTTTGCTCTTCTATTTGGTGGCACAAGGCAGTTGACAAGGATAGATCTTCAAAAATGTCATACTATCCCGATTCTGAACAGTATGCACTCTTATATAAATGACTTCTTTTATCTGAAGAAAGTATTCTCCTAACAGTTATGTTACACAGTTATTTCATTATCTGACATATGTCAAAAATTAAGAACAAGGACAAAAAAATACAAAAAATGTCCATTTTGAGATACATGAAAACACTCTACATACATTCACATTTAAAAAGTATTTGTAACATACTAAAGAGGAAAAAAAATCCTTAAATTATAGTACATGTATTACTATGGTCAACAGATTCAGCTGGATTCACATATGATTTGATGGGCCAAAATATTCTGATTTTTGTCGATTATCTGTCTCTTTAGCCACACTATAATATCTTTAATGATGCTAAATTCCTCTGTGCAACTTCAGGTAGACTAGATATACATGATTAACAGTGATATTATTTCATTTACTTAATACAATTTTGTTGAGCTCCTTATTGTATGCATTGTTATAAACGATGGCAATACAAATAAACCGTGAATAAATACAGTCTCTGCTCTTCGGGCTTATATTCTGGTAGAAGGAATCATCTGACACACAAGTTAACATAACATTCTCAGATTCTGATAAGTGGCATAAAGAAAATAAAAGGGTAAGAAGAGAGCAGTGATGGGAAGGCATCTCTGAGAAGCAGGTGTTTATACAGACATCTGAATGAAGTGAAGGGGGAGTGTTAGGACAACTGGAAGCAGAGCTTTCAAAGTAGAAGACACAGGGAGCAAGTGGCTCTGCAGCAGGAGCCTGCGAGGTGTTTAAGGCCTTGTAGTCCATGGTAAGAGCTTCAGATTTTATTCTGAGTGAGATAGGTAAGCCATGGCAAGATTTTGAGGAAAGGAACACGTTTGTAAAAGCACTTGTAGAGAAAATATACCATCAAGAGAAGTTTATAATGGTTCAGAGAGGCTAGGAAATAGAACTTTGTCAGTATCCCAGAAGCCTTTCCCATAACCCCTCTCTTCACTCAGGAAGTTCTCAAACTTTTAAATTTATTTGACAAATAAAAGTGTTAATTTTATTGATCTAATCGAGTAATGCATATTTTTTAAATAATTGGGTAAAAGAGCAGCATATGAAACTGAACTAAATAACATTTTTTCATTTCTATCATAGTTGATGCTCTTGACTCAAACTGAGAATTGGATAAAAAAAGATGTGTCTTTGTGAAGTGATTTCTAAATGTAAAAGAGTATTTTCACATGGGAGACCTTTACATATATAATATGCATTTTCATAGGAAATTATTGCTAATGATGGAATGGTAGTCTTTCCATCATATGCTATCCTCTAGCCCCCTTATGGTTTAAATATCTACTTGGATTTCTCCTCATGAAGCTTATAAAGTACAAATAAAGGTGTGTATTTGTTCTGAGTGAATAATGGGTAGTTTGATTTTGGTATGCGGTGTATTGTGTTGCTTTAATGTCAGTCATTACTCTATGTGATGTGTGTATAGCATTCTCAGATTGATATGTTTAAAATTAATGAGGCATTTGTCCTCCCTGTGAAGAAATAAGGAAATTTTATCCCAATGAATTATGTAGACAGAATTAAAACAAATCAATTTTATTTTGGAGTAGATATTTTCTGAATTTAAAGGCATCCTAACCATTACAATGAATTGATACGATGCTTTGAAAAAAAAAAAGTGTTAAGTAACTTCAAATCACAACCAAATAAGTATGCTAAAAATGCTGGTGGCGGGATTTCATCCCTGGATCTTAAATTTGAATCATTTTGCTCCCCAATTTTGTCCTCCAAAGGGATAATTCATTGACTATTTAGCACTTTATTGAGTGTCTTGTATGTGCCAAATTCTAGGGTAGTTACTAGGTAACTACTTATTCAAAGATCAATAAGTACCTAATTTGTTCTCAGCTAATAATTTATCCAAGAAAAATGTATATGCAGTAACTAAGAGGTGTAATAGCCAGCAAGATATGCAGCTGACCAATATAACAGTTTTGTGTGAATTAGAAGAAGGAACCCCATTTCTCCTAAGACGTATAAATTAGAACAAGCTCTCCCTCTAGGCAAAGGTAGTCCTATCACTGGATAGCTCAGAAAATTTATGGGTGGATATAAAAAAAAAGGTATCCTCCCTCTACCTCACTTTTTTTTCCTCCTAGAAGATGCATTCCTACGATAGGATACAGGCTGTGCAAGTGGAGTACTGGTTGAATTTATGTTGTGATTCTCTCCCCTGGGTACTTTTGTGCAGTGTACAAACTTCACTACCATACATGATAACCTCACAGCTAGTGGTCTCACAGGGGAAACCCTAAGCAGGCAATTATGATAGATATTATTTTGGGAAGTCTCCTCCCAAATGGAATACTTGAATATCAAACCCGAGAGCTAAGAGGTAATTTTGACAACCAATGACTTGAGAGGCAATTTCAGTAAGAAGGAAAAAGCTGGAAACATGGCATTTTTCACATTTTGTTTAGTGGCAAGAAATCTGATAGGGATGAAATAAAAGATTCATAAGTGGGAGTGATATGAATTGTGCCTGGAAAGAAAGTCTTATGCCTGATTATGAAGAGTCTGGAATGCCTGATAATGAGTTTGGACTAAACAAAGCAGGTTTGGATTACTTTTGGGGGAAAACTTGGAAATTATATAAAGGATACTTGAGTTAGAAAAACATTCCATTTAGTACCTCTTGCAAATAGAACAGAGTTAAGACAGTGCAGCTGATAACTGCTTTGACTTGCAATGTGGCAGACAGGGCTGCTGTCTATTTCATGGCAAAGATCGGAACGTGTCTTGGAAATTTAAATGACACCATTAAAAGTGTGAATCCATTGACCCATTTCAAATTTTCATAACGATTTTTCTCTAAATAGGCCTATTAATATCATTATCAAAGTAATAGGTAAAATAAATAAATAATTAAATAAGTTTATATGAATAATGAAAATGTGTGAATACAAAGCCAATGAATTATTCATAAAGTCCTATGAAACCTTAAGAGAATGTCAACCTTATAAGGGTTAGTACATTTTTAACTGAAGTTTCGGCACATATATGTTGCTATATAATGGTTTTTATGCCAGCTTAGTATAGCAGATACTTCTGAAAGGAACATCATTTAATTATACTGGAAAAGGGTTGACTTTCTGATAGGTAGGGTAACTTTATCATCACAGAACAATTTTTCTTTCCTTTAATGCTCTGTCAGTACTTTAATATTGTGCTTTTGATTGTCCTAGTACAAATTTATCTTCTCTGATACATTTTAAATTTAAATTCTTAAAGTTTATTTTTTAATATGTGCTAAAGATGAATACATTGTGGGCTCAGATTGAAGTAGAATTACCTCATGACCTTTTAAAATGATGTATTACTTGACTATGTGATCTTGTTCAGTGGGTAAGTTAACTTTTAACTTCATCAGAGAAAACACTTCAAGAATAATAATGATAAATGATCTTTTAAAATATTTTTATATTTCCCAAACTTAGTCACACTGTTCTCCTTTGTTGTCTTGTTTTCCTTTGCTTTCTCACTTTCAAGATAAGTTCACTGTAAGGGCAGGCTTTGGGATAATGTTTTTCCCAGTTACTCCTTGTGAATCAGGCAGAATACAGAACATATGGATCAGTAAAGAGAGGCTTTATTTTATCATAAAAAAAGTAATGCATGACTTTTTAAAAAGATGCAATTGGCTAATATGGGAAAAATGGAATACTTTCCTAAACCTGTCTCACCTCTGGGTGTAATAACTTTTAGGTTTGGAGCGAATTCTTCCATATGATTTGCTATACATATACAAATAAAACAGGAAGATTTGATTAGCTTTAAGATTGTCACTGCTTAAGTATCCATTTGATACTGAAATCTATAATAGATTCTTGAACTTGACAGAATCTTGTCTTGATTTTCAAGTTTAGAAAGCACAGATGCTTCATAGAATCACATCATGTTCTTCACATATTTCAGGCCAATTTTTAAGGTTCATTATAGAGGTTCCTCGTGTTTAAATATTCTGAAACTACTTACTAACAGCATACATTTTGTTCTGTGAGTGATGAAATGTTTGATTTAAAATAAATTAATCAGTTGAAAACTTAGAAGGTAGGTAGGAAAAGTATGATACTAGAAACAAGGAGGTAAGTTAAGAGAGACATCTAAGGATGGGAAGGATTCTCATTAACAACACAGACCACATGGAGAATTGAAGTATCATTCACTGCTGCTCCCACCACGCTAAAAGTTACTTTTTGCTGAGAGTAGGTGTGAAGATCTAGGAAGAAGTCTCATGGTCCACCCAGGCCCTCTTTCATCTCAAATTCTAGCTGTCAAAAATAACAAAGATTCTTTATTCATTATCCAGTGTAAAGTACTTCACTTAGAGCTCTCTGCCTCTTAGATCTCTAAACTTCTTCTGTATGCTCTTTTTGTGATGGGGTCCATCACTGATCCAATTAACCATGTTCATAATGGTAGACTAGTGTAGCACATTGTATGGTGACTGCTGCATAATGAGTTTCTCAAAATTTGTCTGTGAATATTAGAGGCACTTTGTGGATTTTTAATAGGGCAGTATAATTAAAAGGCTCTGTATGTGGTCTTGCTTTAGAAGACACTAACATGGGCGCCCAGATAATGGAGACTTTTGGTAAATTGAGTTATTGGCCCAATTTCTTGCCTTTACAATATCCCTGCCTTTTAGTATTTTATTTTTTAGATTGAAGAAAATGTTTTAGTAGATAGTAGTATATAATCATCTTTATACCAATACAGTTATGAACTATAACTTTTATATGGAAGAAGGAGCCTTGAAAAGGAAATATGCCTAGGGCCAAAAAAGTCAACACTCGGCCCTGTCATAAGGTGGGCCTGTGGGCTTGGGTGACCATGCTGAACCTGTGTGTACAGGGCATAGGTGGTTGCTCAAACTTCTTTTGGTTCCTTCCACCTCCTGGACTGTTCTTAGGACTATTTCTACCTGTTTTAATGTGCCTGTTCTTAGTCTCAGCCTGTGCAGCCACTCTGAATTTAATGCCAAATGCTGTATGCTTTTCTGGGGAAGCAAGCCCAAGCTTCTTATCAGATTCTCAGGGGAGTCTGGAAAGATGGAGCACTCCCATTCAGAGTTGCAGTGTTGAAGCTAGAAGCACCTTGATGATGAAGGAGGTACTTATGATGGTGTAAGAGGACTCGGGGAGGCACTGTGATGACCCTAGAGGTCTTATGGTAATGCAAAGAGGGACCATGATGACATAGATGGATTCTGAATAATAAAAGGTGTGTGATGACTTGGAAGATGTTGGAATATGTGGCTTGCTTTCCAGTTTCCAAATGGATTTGGATCCAGGACTTGGGCTCAAGGTTCTCTGTGATCTAATCAACTGACTCAGGACTCTCAGGACTTGGGCTCAAGGTTCTCCATGGTCTAATCCACTGGCTTATTCTCTTTTGTGCTTAGATACTCCCTCCTCAAAAGGAATTTTGAAAAACTAGCTACCTGTCCACACACTGAGGTTGACATCTGAAAAAATGTTTTGTCATAAGTTTAAATAGTTAAAAACGGTTTTGCACTATTGCCAAAATTGATAATTTTTGTGTGTGGAATATAACACACATAAAATTGAACATTTTGGGGCACCTGGGTGGCTCAGTCGGTTAAGCGTCTGACATCTGCTCAGGTCATGATCTCATGGTTCGGGAGTTTGAGCCCTGCATCAGTCTCTGTGCTGACAGCTCAGAACCTGGAGCCTGCTTCAGATTCTGTGTCTCCCTCTCTCTCTACCCCTCCCTCACTTGTGCTCTGTCGCTCTGTCTCTCTGTCATTTTTGACAGAGAGACAGAACATGAGCAGGGGAGGGGCAGAGAGAGAGGGAGACACAGAATCTGAAGCAGGCTCCAGGCTCTGAGCTGTCAGCACAGAGCTCAACGCGGGGCTTGAACTCACAGGCCGCGAGATCATGACCTCAGATGAAGTTGGACGTGCAGCTGAGTGAGCCACCCAGGCACTCCCCCAAAATTTTTTTTTAAAAATTGAACATTTTGACCATTTTGAGGTATATGGTTCAGTGACATTAAGTACATTCATATTGTTGTGCAACCATCACCACTCTCTATCTTCAGAACTGCTATTTGCTATTTGACCTTGCAGTACCTTCCAGTGGAAATGCACCTCATTTCTGGATTCTGGGACTGGTCATGTGCTCTTTTTTGGCTAATAGAAAGTGGGCAGAAGTGATTATGTGCCATTTCCAAGACTAAGTTTTTAAGAGACATCACGTATTTATTTGTGTTTTTGCATCTCTGCTGTGGACGTGAGGAAAACATTCGCAGGGAGAATGAGAGATATGTGAAGCTGAACCAAATCTGACCTTTAGTTTATAGCTGCCCTGTTGAACCCAGCCTAAATTAGCTGAACTCCAAATGACTCTCTGATGAATGGCCAAAAGAAATACTTTCTTTTGTATAGCACAGAGATTTTTGTGGTGGTTTGTTATACCATAGTAGATGACTTACATAGGCCTAAACTTGATTTGTGGCAGCGTGGAAGGGGAGAAATATGATTAAGATCGTGCTCTCCTTCTTCAAACACTCTCTGTCCTTGAGGTCAATGACATCATACTCTCTTGTATATTGTTTCTATGTCTCTGGTTGTTAATTCTCAGTCTTCTTTCTACTTCTTAATGTTGTAATTCTACAGTGATTAAATTTCATAATTCAGAGTAACCTAGTATTCTTAAAACAATGTGACATCATATTCTGTTATCTTTTTTTAAAAATTGGATTCTTTAAAAAGTGTATTTTGTTTATGATTTTTGCAGTTAGGTTTCTGAAAGATATTGGTCTTTAATTTTCCTTTATTGTAATGTGCTAGTACTATTTGGAATCATTATTATGCTAATCTTATAAAATGAGTTGAAAAATTTTCTCTATTTTCTGAAACATTTTGTATAATAAATTTTTATTTCTTCCTGAAAGATTTGAAAGAATTCACCAGTGAAGCCAACTGGTCCTAGAGTTTCCTTTTTGGGAAAAATTCTATTTATGTATTCATTTCTTTAACAGATCTAGGGCTAATGATAGCACCTATTTAATTCTGTGTCAGAGATAATATTTTGCATTTCTCATTTTTATCGAAAGAAAATTTATTGTTACATGTTTGTTCAAAATATTTTATCTTTTTTATGATTAAAAGGCTAAGTGATGTTACATTTTTATTCCTGAATTTGATAATCTATACTTTCTTTCTTATTATTTTGATCAGTTTTGCCGGGAGTCAAGCCCACCAATTTCCTTATTCATTTCAAAGAACTTATTTTTGGATCTGTTGAGTTTTTCTATTGTACATACACATTTGATTTCATTGATTTCTGTTCTTATATGATTATTTTTTCTCTTCTAGTTTCTTTGTCTTGAATTTGCTATTCCTCCTTAACTTTTTGAAAGTTTAAGTAATTTATTTTCAAAATTTTTTGTGGTGTCCTGAAATGGAATTTTGTTTCGTTTCTGATCATTGCAGAATCAGCCTTCCATTGCCATTATTTACCACCCTTCATCACAGAATGGGAAGTTCTTCCTTTTTTAATTCCTATCCCAGTGAATGGCAACACTACTCAGCTAGTTGTAAAAATTCAGATGCCTGTAAGTATCCTTGAAACATTCTATTTTTTTTTCCTCCTCTGCCTGTTTCCATAACACACCAATTGTCAAAGCTAGTAGCTTCTAACTTCTAGATACATCCTTAATCCATTGACTTCTGTTTCTCTTTCTAAATATGCCTCATATCCATTTACTTCTCTTCACTTTTATTTTACCAAAACTGATGAAATGTATTTGATAGTTTTCTCCACTTCCATTTTTCCCACTGTTTTATCCCTTTTAGCTACAATCTGCCTGAGTTAGGCTGTTTCTAATTTGAAAAAAAAAAATGACTCTTCAGTTGATTCCAGTTTCTTTTAATATATTAAAAAATAACAAAATCTAAACCCCATTTTTATGCTCTAAAGTTCCTGCATGACTGTTTTTTCCTGCGTTACCCATCTCCTCTTTTGCCCTGCTTTCATTTGTTGTCTGTGCTTCAGAATAGGCCTCTCACTATTCCAGCCTGTCACCATTCTCCCCAAATCTAGTCATTTCCACAAGGTACTTCCTAGATCAGTGTGTTGTTTCTTTTCTTCCTCTTGTGAAGGATTCAGCTGAAAAATTACTTATTAAAGAAAGCCTTTTTGGCTCTCCAGACCTAGAACAGATACCCCAAAATATGTTCTCACATACTGAGGTCAGAATTTTGTGTTTCTTCGGTGTAAGACTTTTCCAAGTTATTTATAAGGATGATTTTGATTTTTTGTACTATTAATAGAATGTGCATTCCATAAGAAGAGCAATTACATTTGAATTGTTATCCATTTGCTGTTGCATATCCAGTTTTTAGGCAGAACTTTGAACGTGGTAGTATCCAATAATTATCAAAGGCTTGAGATTAATGGACCCATCAGAAGTTGCCTGCTTTGATGGACAGAAGATTTGGAAGGGAGATAACTATGCAAGAGAAATTATTCCAATTAGGAGAGATTTAGGAGGACACACTCTTTGTATCTCTGCACATCACCATTGTAGTACATACAATAATTGAATAAACAATAATCATATATATTTATAATGAAAATGAATACCCTGGCACTGGCATTTATTGAGTACTCATGATATGTCTGGCACTATTTTAAGTACGTTACATATCATCTCATTTGATTTTATAATAACCCCACAAGATTTGCCCCAATTTTATAAATGAGAAAACTGAGGCACAGAGTAACTTTCCTAAGGCTACATAAATAGTAATTGGTAGAGCTGGCATTTAAATTCCAGGTATCTTGCTTCAGAACCTTACTGTTATTCACTATGCTGTACACCCTTGAAGCATTTCCCCCTTAGGATAACAAATAGGAGTTCAAAGAGAAGGTGATTTATGATATCACTGTTTTTTCTTTTCATTTTTTGTGTTCATTAAATCCTATAAAATGGCATTCTCCATGATTATATTTTAGTGTCTGATGTTTAAAAATACTTTATTCTGTAACAAGTATCTGATGGGAAAGGAAGAATTGAAATACATTTTGACTTAACCCAAAAGACATTCTGAAAGAGCCAGTATTCTTATTGCAGGTGTGATTAACAGCAGATGAATATTTTAAACTTTACTTATAAAGATGTCTGGGCTTCAGACATGCCTGGATACATAGACTCAGATAATGTCATTAGAATTCAATCTGCTCTATCTCTGTTTTAATGAAAGCTCTTCCATATGGTGGCAAGATGGCCTCTAAAAGGACTGGGCTTATAGCTTACTACCTTAACAATCAAAAGGAAAATGGGTTAACTGGGTGGCTTAGTCTGTTAAGCATCTGACTTAGGTCAGGTTATGATCTCATGGTCCATGAGTTAGAGCCCTGCTGCAGGCTCTGTGCTGACAATTGAGAGCCTGGAGCCTGCTTCGGATTCTGTGTCTCCCTCGCCCCTGCCCCACTCACATTCTGTCTCTCTCTCTCTCTCTCTCTCAACAATAAGTAAACATTAGTTTTTTTTCTTTTTTAAAGCAGTCAAGAAGTACAGCCAGCTCTTTTCCAATGATTCAAGCAAAGTGCTATCTAAGGTTCTAATTGCTCTTACTTGGGTCACCTGTTTATCAGTGACCAATCACAATGCTTAAGGTAATGAATTAGTCTTACTGCATACATATGAATCATATGCCTATTATCAGAGTCATAGATGAGAACAATCTGTAGCCTCAAACCCCAAACTCAGAGGAAAATCAAGAAATTCTTCTAGAATTAAGGTGAATGAAGAATGAACAAACAAACTGCATATGAAGAATAAATTAGAAGAACTTCAAGTTTAAGTAACAATGGCAATAGTATCATTTATGATCTTAGAACTGGTAGTCCTTAGTGAAAGTAACTGCCCCACACTGCAGTCCCACATTGGACTTTGATTCAGGCATTGATACTCTTGGGATCTAAACTAGTTTTCAACAAATATAGTTATCTCCCCTGAATGCCTGTAATCTCTTCCTTAAAATCAGATGTCCTGCATGGATACACTAACCAAGAGCCTAGTTCTCATTATTTTTAAGTGAAAAAAAAAAATGAAATTCATGAAAACCCTTACCTCAGCACATTTTCCAAAATGTAACTAAAATTTAGAGAAATGCTTATAAGTAATGAATTATCATATTAGAATGTAAAAAAGCTTAAAATGTGATGTTCTGACCGCCAACAATACAGTTTATAATTAAAGGTATTTTGTGCATGACATACATAATGCTTATCTCCTTCATTGGCACTTTTTCAAAATCTTTTCTTCTGACTGACAGTCTAATACTTCTATTTGAAATGTAAATCAAGATTTAAAAAAAAATTTAATAAAAAATAACGTGTTGAGCTTTGGGGATGTAAATTTACAATTTTTACCCCAACAGACATTGGCTGAAGATGTCATGTTCAGAGATATATACCTTCTATGAAACTTGACTTGCATTGTAAATGTATATATATTAATTTTTTTGTATTTCCATATTATAATGCTTTGACATTTTTAAAAACCTTTATGGCTGTAGAGAGATTGTCCCTCTGAGGGCTAGGTAAGTCCCAACAAAAACAATTATTTGCTTCTAAGCATGCTTTTCATATATAAACCAACCAGTCTTGAGTTTGTACCCCCCAAGTACTTCCTTATTTAATTCTCTTGCACCAAGCCAAAACTTCTCCTGCTCTAAATTATCCCAGGGCCAGGTATGTACCAGGCAGCTAGACTGCTCCTATAGAGTAAAGCCTGCCAGAATTCTTCAAAATCCTAAACTGTGTGTTTTGTCTTACCTTTCCCATGGAAACCCCAGTGAAGACTGTGGCCTATGCTTTCCCCCTCACCCCTGTGTTCTGGCTCCTGACCACCCTAGTGATTTGCCCTATCATCCCATGTGGCATGTGGTGACCCTGTCTTTGGAACCTATGAATATAATAAAGTTCATTCTCATTTCCGGCTATAGCTGCACTGTCATACCATATCCAACATGTACATTTTTAAAACATAGCTATAGAATACCCAAGAGGCATTTTGCTAAGGAAATGTTAACTGGAGAGATTTCTGCAGGAATCTTATAGTCTGCTTGCTTTGGGAATTTGAGAAGAGCCCATTGTAGGAAAGAGACATGACAATGCAGAATGATGGCTAGATATTTGCTGCAACTACTTGAAGCTTGGAATAATGTTTGGCAAAAATAATAACAAAATATGTATACTCAAATACTCAAGTTTCAGAGGTAAACAGAAATGGAGGATGATTTCTATTTTTTTACAATTCTCGTAAACAATATTTATTACTTTAAAAATGATCAGCCCTTGCCTGAGCCAAAACGTTAGAGTAAGCAATTTAAATATTCAGGGAAAGCAATTCTATGATATCCAAAAGCATATCATATTAAGATAACGTAAAAAGTTAGTAAGACAGTGTTACCAAAACTACTAAAAAAGTCTTTCTGAATTTATGAGCAATTGCAATTCTGCAATGCTTAGGTGAGCAAAAGTATTCATAGCCTGGCAAACCTGTCAGAGGGTAGCTATGAAAACAATAGTCAAACGTTCAAATGGGAGCTAGTAGCTGAGTAATGAAAGCAAAAACAACACTTTAAACTACTTTTGAGAATAAAATAAATAATTTTTTAATATGTCTTTTTTCCCCTCAAGTGTCTCTCACCAAGGGAAGAAAAACACTTCTAAGTTCTAACAGAAAGCATGAGAGGAAAATAATTGCTTTATTAGTATGCTGTGGAAGAAAAAGGATGAGTTTTATTGTCACACAAACCTGTACTCTTCTCCATTTCCAGGGATGAAGCAAAGAAATTTTTAGTGAAATGATGATGGGAATGTCCTAAGTTCTATAACACTTGGTCTCTTCATTGGTAAAATTACATAGTAGCTCAGTATCATTGGGTTTCTGTGAATTTTAAATTAGATCAAAATTTGAGACCTTATCACTGTTATTTAACATCAGCTGTGCCATATCTTAAGTTAAAAATTAATTGTGGAACGGAATTGTGAAACTAAATTTCAATCTACAACTGTATTTTGAAATTCCTTCTTTGTTTTAGAGTTGGTGTGTTTGTTTTTTCTATATCCATAGAAGAAAGAGGGAAAAAAATTAAAAATGTTTTTTCACACTTTATGGGGAACTGAGTGTGTGCTCAGAGCGTGTATCCAGAACTCGCCGACAAATCCTCTGAAGTCATTCTGGCATGATAAGCTCTTTCCTGATTAATGGTGTAATAAATTCAGCTTTTATATAGACTATTTTGGTGATTCCAATTCATTCTTCAACCATAGCATCTTAGTATGCATTTAGTAGTCACATGAGCATCTGAATATATGTCAGTTTGGGGCTCTCTGAATGGCAATGATCATTCTTTGAGGTGATCTTTAAAGATCCAAAAGTGCATTTGATATGTTCCACCCACCCTCCAAATTCAGTGAATATTTCTTTATTATTTGCTGTGTGATGTCAGGACAGATAGACAAGGTCATTTTATTTATTGTATGTACTTGACTTCATTTGGCATTTGTTTTGCTTCAAGTTTTCATTCAACTTGGTAATCCATAAGAAAATGGTTTCTTCAGCATTAGAAAACAGTTTAACTAGAAACTTGGAAAATTTTGAAATTCTGCAGTTGGCTGAGTCCCAGAGGCTTCTCAGAATTTAGATGCTTTCTTTTTATCTAGTACCTCTATGATATTGTGATTGTTGTGGTGGGGAAAATTTTCCTCTCCTTTTCCAAGATTCTTCTGGCTGATCTAAGAATTAAACCATCTTGAGACAAATTAACAGGAGAAAATCAACTTTATTTTTTTATGTACAGGAATCACATGAAGAGTTTAAATGAAGAGTTTAAAGACAGAAAGGTAAAATGTGGTATATACGTTATCCTGAACTAAAGAATGGTGGGAGAGCAATTCACAGGGTACTAAGAAAGAGCAGACGTTTGCTAATCAGATGTTTGTACTGCCTTACAGAGTGTCATTCAGATGAACTTTATCTGTGGTAATGTGTTCTGGGTAAGACCTCCAATTTAGATTCTTCTAGGTAGTAAAGAGGGGGGCAAAAGTTTCTCTTACAGTCTCTATTGCTTTTATTTCAAAATAGTTCTCATGCCAAAGTGGCGCATTTTGGGGAGACTTTTTCTGAACCCCTTCATGATTTATAACAAATGGATATTTGGTCATTCAGATGACCAAAATATAGTTCACATATGTACATTTGATGCTTGAACAACATGGGTCTTAGCATATGTATGGGTCTGCCAAACAGTTGAAAATCCACATATAACTTTGACTCCCCCCAAAACTTCCCTAATAGACTACTATTGACTGAAAGCCCTACCCATAACATAAACAGTTAAGTACACATATTTTGTATGTTTTATGTTTATGTATCATATACTGTATTCTTACAATAAAGTAAGCTACAGAAATGTTATTAAGAAAATCATAAGGAAGAGAAAATATATTTACAGTACTGTAGAAAATCCACATAAAAGTTGTTGTTCAAGTGTTAATTGTTTTTGGTTTTTGTTTATGGTTTCTGGCTCACAGCTCCTAAAACCCTTGGAATTTCCTGTGATAAATGCAAAAATGCAATAGTTCTGTCTTTCATTATGTTAATGTATTGAGTTTTGGGAAGTACTTTGGTAATTTAGGGCTGTGGGCTGGTTGCCAGGACAACCAAGCACAGGAGTAGAGGGTTGGAACTTCCACTTGTCACCACTCCAACACCACCTCCAAGGAGGGGAGAGGGGTATGAATTCTATTGCCAATGGCCAGTGATTTAATTAGCCATGCCTCTGTAATTAATCCTCTATAAAACCCCAAAGGACAGTGTTCAGACAGCTTCTGGGTTGGTGAATACATGGAGATTTAGGAAGAATGACACACGCAAAATGAGCAGAAAAACTGCACTCCTTCCCCACACCTTGCTCTAAGCATCTCTTTCAACTGGTTATTCCTGAATTATGTATTTTTATAATTAACTGGTAATCTAATGAATAAACAGGTTTCCTGAGTTCTGTGGGAGACTCTAGCAAATTAATTGGACCTAAGGAAGTGTGTGCCTTGGAAGCCTCTGCTTTGTTCAGTTGGTCAGAAGTACAAGTAACAATCTGGGCTTGGGACTCACATCTGAAATGGGAGTCAGGTAGGGGGTAGTCTTGGAAGACTGAACCACTAACAAGTGGAATCTGATGCTACCTCCAGGTAGATAGTGTCAAAATTGAGTTGAATTCTTAAACAGCCTGCTGATACCTGAGAATTGTTTGTTGGTGTGGTAACACTCACATTGGAATTGGGTCCAGGAACTGAAAAGAACTAGCTTTTAACTCTTTGGTTCCCTTTTGTACTTTTTGAACTGCTTGGAATCCTCATGGTGTTGCTAACCCTAAATTGCTGAAACAGAAACCTATAATCTGAATTTCTTAGTTCTTAATGGAGAACATACTTTAGTGATCACAATGAAGTACTCCAAAGAAAGCACTGAATAAATAGTTATAGAAAAACTGCTAGTGAAGTAGCAGCCTTTAACAGCAACCTTCTAGAAACTGGTTCCATGAGCAAAGAATGAAGAATGGGGATTTCACACTGAAAAAGAACCCTATACTAGTGCCCCTCAAGTCCCCTGTCATTGCCTTATTCTGAATATAACTTGTGATTTACCCAGTAGAGATTTCTTCCTCAGATAAAGTTAAATAAATATTTGCAAAAATATTTTTATGTGCAGGCCCAATTACTAGGAATTAACACTAAGTTTCCAATGAATATAAGACTTGGAAGTGAAACAATGTTAGAAAAAGAAGTGAAAGAAAAATTCAACAGCTTCCCTGACTAAGCAACCATTTCTTTTGGAAATAAGTCATGGTGGTGCTCACAAATTGTGTATGGAGGTGGGGGGGAGTTTAGTTTTCTTTAAAATACATGGAAAATACATCTCACATGGTTTTGGTAATATTTTTTCTTGTGGCCTTCAGATAAAATAACACATTGTAGCTGTAGGTATGCTTCACTTGAAGAAGATGAACAAGGATCTTTACTTAGAAGAAGTTTTTTCAGTAATCCATAATGAAAGTATTCCGTTTCCTAAGGTTGTTCTTATTCCTTCATCTCACCAAAAGACAAAATCCTTGTTTAGTCTTTTCAGACTTCCTGGTAAGAGATTTAAAGCTTTATGTGAACAAGTCAATACTTTCTTTTGAACATCTTGCTGATAAGTCTTCCTTTATGAGACACATGATTAGGCCTGAATTTGAACAAAAAGATTCATCAAACCCATCTCTGGGTTTCTTTCATTTGAAACTCTGAAATTTTATGTAACACTGGCATAGTAAAGCTTTTTCTTTTTCATAAACGTCACTTGGATTTAATGTAACTTCTCTGAATTCTTTCAGTTTACTCTTATAACAAAAGGTAGTTGTCCAATAGCGAATAACAACAGCAGTAAAAACCCTGGATTTTATTCCAGTGTTTTAACTTGTATCAACTCTCTTATGGACCTTTTGCATATGTTGTAGGAGAAATTAACTGATGAGTCATTAATATTAAAATGTCTAAAAGGATTTTCTGTAGGCTAAATAAATTTTGAACTTAAACATTTTAATACATGAAAATAGAATCTCCTATCTTGGCTAATTAGTTTTAATTCACTTTAACTCTTAATTATTAGTGATGAACTATGGATAATATTAGTTTGGTAGAATGTGCTTAGATTGGTTTCAAAGTATTTCCCTTTAGGATATGGCATAAGTTTTTCTTTTTAATGCACAATAATTATATACTGTGTACCCACCACACATATATTACATAACTTCTTTTGTTTCTTCAGAAAACACCTCAGGGTGCCTGGGTGGCTCAGTTGGCTGAGCATCAGACTTAGGCTCGGGTCATGATCTCACCGTCTGTGAGTTAGAACCCTGCATCAAGCTTTGTGCTGACAACTCAGAGCCTGGAGCCTGCTTTGGATTCTGTGTCTCCCTCTCTCTGCCCCTCCCCCCACCCTCTCAAAAATAAACACTAAAAAAATTAAAAAAAAAGAAAGAAAGAAAATACCTATACTTCTTCCAGGTCTCATGATGTCCCTCTTTTTTTTTTTTTTTTTTTTTTTTTTTTTTTTTGTTGCCACTGCTTTAGCAAATTTTAGCGAACGTTGGTGGGGGGGGCAATATGCTATTTGTTCACATTTCTCTGTGCAGTAGGACCATAAGCTTTCTCCTGACTAAAGCTCCTTCTCTTTGTATAGTCCTCTGTTAACTTTGGGAAGTTTGGATATGCTATTGCAGCAGTATTTGTTGGAGAAGGTCATTGAGAGGACATGACCACAGGTTGACCAGTGAGCTGGAGCTGGGCAGTTGGAGGCTCCTCACTCCCTCCCTTATCCTTGGAATAAGCCATTATTCCCTAGCTATTTCAAGAACACAACCTTAAGATAATAATGTATTGTTGAGACCATCTTTGCTGTCTATGTGACTGAAATCTGTTAAGGGCTCTATATAAACATTTAAGATTCTGTCAGGTAGATGCAGAGATCTATTTGTCCATCTTGTGGCTGCCCAAAAGAAGCCTCATATGTAAATTCCCTTGCTTATTAAAACTTCCATTTACCAATTTGTAGTGGTCTGCCTCTTGCTTTGGTCTCTCTTTGCCCCCCCCCCCCCCCCCCCCCGCCACGTGCAAGGGGAGTTTTTAGATTTCATCCAGGAAGCTCCTGAGTTTTTGAACCAAAAGTTTTTTTCCCAGTGTCTGTCCACTAAAATAGATTGTTAGCAAATGTGAGCCAAATCATTCCTGAAGAATCTAACACTTAACTTTTTTGATTATTGGCTAAAGTAATTGATAATGAATTAGAATGTTATGTAATTTTAAAAGGTACTTGTTGAGGACAGTCATAAATAATATGACAGGAGAAAAGATGCTAAAAGATATTAAGGAGTTAAGGCTCAGATGTGGTTTTCTTTGTTTCATTAATACACCAATATAGGCGCTCTCTGCAGAAAAGGTTTAGTTTTTTTTTTCATATTTTATTAAAGTTTATTTTATTGTCAAGAAGCCTTTGACATGACCACAGTGAGAATTCCCTCTTCTATGACCAATTCATAAAAGCTACGACGATTTTCTTTTATGTTATGTAAGATTCAGCTTCTTATGGAAGAGAATTTTAGTGTACTGCTTTTTAAAAAAATTATTTCTCAGTGAACTTCATTTTTTAGAACATTATTTAGAAAAATACTGTGAAGAGAGTAAAGAGAGTTGTACTATATATTACTTACCCAGTTTTGTTTTCCTGATTATTAACATTTTGCTTTAGTGTGTTACACTTGTTACTATTAATGAACAAATCTTAATACATTATTAATTCAGTTCATATCTTAATTTCTTTTTTTTTTTTTTAAGTAGGTTTGATACCCAGCATGGAGCCTAGTGCGGGGCTTGAACTCATGATCCTGAGATCAAGATCTGTGCTGAGATCAAGAGTCAGATACTTAACTGACTTAGTCACACAGGCACTCCTAATTAAGTTCATATCTTATTTAGATTTCCTTACTTTTAACCTAATGTCCTCTTGCTGTTCATTTTCCTATCCAAGATACCATACTGCATTTAGTTGTCATGTCTCCATAGCCTCTTCTTGACTGTTATAGTTTCTTGTAGTTTCCTTGATTCTTTCTTTCTTTTCTTTCTTCCTCTCTCTCTCTCTCTCTCTCTCTCTCTCTCTCTCTGTCATTTGTCATTCGTACCCTCCTCCCTTCCTCCATCCCTCTTTCTTTGCTCTTTCTTTGCTTTTCTCTTTCTTTGCTTGTCTTTCATTTTTTTAATGACCCTGATAGCTTACATGAGTAGTGGTTGGGTATTCTATAGAATATCCTTCAATTTGAGTTTATCTAATGTTTTTCTTATAGTTATCTTGGGATTTATGTGTTATTAGAAGGCAGACCACAAAGTTAAAAATTCTATTATCATCATATTAATGGTACCTATTATTCAGATGACTTATCACTGTTGATGTTAATCTTGACTACTTAGCTGAAGTAGTGTTTGACAAGTTTCTCTATTCTAAGGTTACTTCCCTCCCTGCCCATATTATACTCTTTGGGAAGATGTGACTGGGCAGCACATACGTAAAGAGTAGGGATTCATACCGCACCTTCTTGTACATATTTTGTATCTTCTAGAATATGTACAAAAATTATTTGGAATTCTTCTGTACTAGAGATTTGTCTCTTCTTCCCCACTTATCTATTGGTTAAATCAATCCATTCTATTAGTGTCGAATCATGCATAGTATTTTATACTTTTGGTTGTAATTGAATACTACTTTATTTAATTTGTTGGCTCGGATTGTTAAGCTTTGGCCATCGGGGCTCTTTCGGTTGGCTCCTATCTTTCTGACACTACTAGTTGCTCCAGGCCCACTTTGTATATTTATTACTCCTAGTCCTAGATTCAGCTGGCTGTCCAAGGAGCGCTAATCCCCTTTTATTGAAGAATATTAGAAACCAAGATCTGGGTGCTAAGTATGCTCATTGCCACTGGTTTTCGTTGCTTCCAGGCATTTCAGCTGAAAGTGCACAGAAATATATGTGTGCATACTAATGCTTATACATAATTATCTCTTAATATTTCTATAGGTAACCATCTGTCTCTATATTAAGACAAACATGACTTCACACTGATGCCTCCAACACTAATCCCTTACCACATAGATCATTCTACCGTTTTCCTCTTGTTTATCTGTAAACTCTTAGTCCAACAGTGAGAAACCTAGCTCCTACCATTTGCCATCCATTTGCTTCATTATTCAGTTCCAGTATATATGCATAGCAGTATATGAATTATTAACCTGTGTCATCATGGGAAACACTTCTATTGAGTATAGTTCAGTACTTATGTGCAGTTTCTTTTGCTATTAGTTGTACTACTTTTTTGGTACTTCCTCCTCCGCCATTCCCTTCGTGGAGATTGTTTCATGCATTTGTAATGTGGTTAGATTGTTTTGTCACATTCTGCATTGCAATCTTGGATTCTCTAACCTTATAAATTATGTTTTAAGATTTTTGTGTGTGTTCTATATGCTTTGATTAATACATAATGTTAAATTTCCTCAACTACAGTATTATACAGAATACTTTAACCACATTGAAAGTGTCTCCATGCTTCACAGTTATAACCTTCCTCACTTCCCTGGGAACCCCTGGAAATTTTTTGTACTGTTGCTATAGTTTGACCCTTTTCAGAACATCATTTAATCAGAATCATGAAGTAGGTAGTCTTTGAGACTGGCTTCTTCAATTTATCAATGTGTATTTAAAATTCATTTAAGTTGTTAGGTGGCTTTCTAGCTAATTTCTTTTTATTGCTAAATAATATTTCATTGTATGGATTTACCATAGGTTATTTATTCACCTACTGAAGGACAATCTCACTGCTTCAAGTGTTTGGAAATTATGAATAAAACTCATAAAATTTACACAACGGAAGATTTTTTTTGTGCACATAAGTTTTCAAATCAGTTTGGTCAGTGACTAGCAGTGCAATTGTAATTACTGAATCTCATGGTAAGGTTATGTTTGACTTTGTAAGAAAATGAAAACTATCTTTCAAAGTGGTTGCATCATTTTTCATGAGAGTTCCTTTTGCTTCACAACCTCGCTGACATTTGGTATTGTCAGGTTTTTGTTTTGTTTTGTTTTGTTTTGTATTTTAACTATACTAATAGTTGTGCATTGGTATCTCATTATAGTTTAGTATTTGTAATTAACTCATTACAAATGATGTTAAGCATCTTTTCAGATAATTAATATCTGTGCATCTTTGAAGTTTTTTCATCTTAGATATTTTGTCCATTTTAAAATAGGATCATTTGTATTATTGTTGACTTTTAAGAGTTCTTGCTTATTTTGGACACAAGTGCTTATCAGATATGTATTTTGCAAATATTTTTTCCCAACCTGTGGCTTGTCTTTTCATTCTCTTAAGGTTTTTCACAGAAATTTTTAATTAAACCCAACTTACCAGTTTTTTGCATTAGTCTTGGTTTTGATGTTTTATCTAAAAACTCATTACTGGATCAAAGGTCATGTGCATTTTCTCATCAAAGTTTTATACATTTGCATTTTACATTTATGTCCTTGATATTTTTTGAGGTAATTTATATATAATGTATGAGGTCTGTACCTAGATTAGTTTTTTGTTTTGTTTTGTTTTGTGTACATAATGTGTAATAGTTTTAGCACCATTTGTTGCAAAATCTGTACTCTCTCCTTTAACTCACCTTTGTTTTTTGTCAGAGATCAGTTGACTGTATTTGTATGGGTCTATTTCTGGGTCTCTATTCTATTCCATGGATTTGTAGGTCTATTCTTTTGTGAATACTAAACTGTCCTAACTGCCAACTTTGTGCAGGATTATGTTAGCTTTTCTAAGTCTTTAGCCTTTCCCTATAAAATTTGGAATCAGTCTATTACCTATAAAATAGCTTGCTGGGATTTAGAGTTTCAGTCAATCTATAGATCATGTTGGCAAGAATTGATATTGTAACAATATCTGGGAACACAGATTATATCTCTGTTTATTTAGATCTTTGATCCCTTTCATCAGAGTTTTATAGTTTTCAGCATGGACATCCTGTAGATATTTTGTTAGCTTTACACCTAAGTATTTTATTTTTGATGGTATTTAAGTTTTAAATATATATATATATTTATATATTAAATATATATATTATATATATATATTTAAATTTCAAATTCCCATAGTTTGTTACCAGTATATATTAAACTATTTTTTCTAGATTGATCTTGTTTCTTCTAACTTCTCTATACTTGTATTAGTACCAGGAATTGGAGAGTTTTGGAATTTTCTCTCCAGACAGTTATGTTATCTGCCAACAAAGACAGTTTTATTTCTTCTTTCCCAGTCTGTGTAATGTTTATTTACTTTTCTTATTACAGTGACTAGGATAATGTTGAATATAAGTACTGAGAGAAGTCATATTTGCTTTGTTTCTAATATTAGTGGAAAAGTGCCCAGTTTCTCACTATAAAGTATGATGTCAACTGTAACTTTTCTGTATGTGTTCTTTATCAAGTTCAGGAAGTTTCCCTCTTTCTAGTTGGGTGATAGTTTTTCATAAATGGGTATTGTATTTTCTCAAATGCTTTTTTCTTTCTCAAATGATTTGTTCAATATGATTTATTTCTTAGTCTGCTAATATGATAGATTAATTATTTTTGAATGCTGAAATAGCCTTTCCTGCTTGGAATAAATCCCATTTGGTTATGGTTCATAATTATTTATACATTATTGAATTCAATTTATTAATATTTTGTCAAGGACTTTAGCATCTCTTTTCATGAGAATTACTGGTCTCTAACTTTCCTTTCTTGTAATGTTTTCTCTGGTTTCATTATTAGAGAAATAATGTGCTCAATGAATGAGTTAGGAAGTATGCCCTCTACTTTGATTTTCTGGAAGAGATTCTAGAGACCTTGTGTCATTTCTTCCTAAAATGTTTGGTAGAATGCATGAATGACACCAATTTAGGTCCACACTTTCTCTTTTGGAAGATTATTAATTAATTTTTAAAATAGATATATGACTATTCAGATTATATATTTTTCCTTATATGAATTTTTATAGTTTTGTGTCTTTAAAATAATTGATCCTTTCAAATAATTGATCCATTTGACCTCAACGATCAAATTTATGGAAATAGAGTTTTATGTAGTATTCACTTTTTAAAAAATGTTTACATGATCAGTAAGGATGATCCCTCTTTCATTTCCAATATTGATACTTTGTGTCTTTTTTTTTTCAAGATTAGTTTGGCTTGAAATTTATCAACTTTATGGATCTTTTTAAAGAATCAACATTGATATTGCTACTTTTTTAATATTGAAATCTGGTTTTTGATTTCTGAAGTTTCTGCTCCGTTTTTATTATTTCTTTCTTTCTGCTTATTTAAGGCTTGGTTGATCTTCTTTTTCATGTATCCTAAGGTAGAAACTCAGAATAATGAGTTTAAATATTTCTTCCTTTTAATACATACATTTAAAACTATAAATATATTTCTAATAACTGCTTTCAATGTGGTCCACATTTTGATAAATTATGTTTTCATTTAGTTCAAAAGGTTTTTTTTCCTCCAAATTATCCTGAGACTTTTTCATTGGCCCATATGTAACTTTGAGTGCGTTTTTAAAAATTTTTTAATGTTTATTTATTTTTGAGTGACAGAGAGAGAGAGACAACACTAGAAGGGAAAGAGCAGAGAGAGGAAGATACAGAATCCAAAGCAGGCTCCAGGCTCCAAGCTGTCAGCACAGAGCCCAACGTGGGGCTCGAACTCATGAACCGTGAGATCATGACCCGAGCCAAAGTCGGACGCTTAACTGACCGAGCCACCCTTTGAGTGTGTTTTTAGTCTCCAAATATTTGAAATTGCCCAGCCATCTTCTATTATTGATACCTAGTTTAGTTCCATTGTGGTCTGAGACACTGTACTTTGTATCGTTCCTATTCTTTTAAATTTGATAATATTTTTTCATGGCTCATAATGTATTTTGTCTTTGTGATTGTTCCATGTGGGCTTGAAAAAAATGTATTTAACATTATTGGATAGTCTATTCTATATGTCTATTAGAATTTTTAAGTTTATAGTAATCCATCCTCATAGTCCAAGATCTATCACTCTTCTGCACAGTTGAGACTGGAGAATTAAATACTTTCATCTCTCAAATCTTTGATGTGTCTGAAATCTCTTTTGTCCTTAAGGAATGCAATATTACTTATTTACTGTTTAACAGGGAGAAGTCTTGGAGGACCAAAGTGGAATTTTGGTACTCAGGGATTAAATCATTTTGAGCCAGTTTCTAGTAATGCTCCACACCCCCTCCTCCAATGTACAGTCTTTTCTGGAAAGTACCTGCAGGTTCCTTTGGAGAGAATGAGAATTAAGTTTTATATTATATAATATTCTCAAGGAGCTTCTACCTTCCTCATTGGAGAGACTCTGAGTTTATAAACTGGAGCAGGCCTT
Organism: Panthera onca; assembly: GCF_046562875.1. NCBI lineage: Eukaryota > Metazoa > Chordata > Mammalia > Carnivora > Felidae > Panthera > Panthera onca. The sequence continues at coordinate 109,583,449 of NC_138345.1, read as the reverse complement.
GGAATTAGGTGAGAGATCATGACTGTCTGTTGTGGTGACCTGTGGGGTTACTATTCTGAATGAAACCAATAGGAAACAAAGAATCGTGAAGTGTTGCACATGGACTGTATCTTGTAAGGTCACTGAAGTTACCAGGCCCAGAACTGTCTTTACAGTTTTTGATTATATGAGCCAATGAATTACCTTTTACTTTTTATGCCATTTTAATTTAAGTTGCTGTCTCTTGCATCTGAAAGAATCCTAGTGGATGCAAATTGAAATTTACAAGTACAGATGTTACAAATCTTATGCATTGATTTGCATGAGCAGCTAGCTTCTCACCTGGACAACTAAGTAGCTTCTTTCTCCAGAATGCATAGCCTCTGGATTTATATGCTCAATGATGATTAAGGATTTTTTCAAACAACCCTGCGCAGATTGTTTGCATATGAGCAAAATGGTAGAGGAGAGTTCCTGACTCCTTTTCCCTGAAGCTTTTCCTCTCTCCCACCCCTTTATACCTAATAAAGTTTGGTTTACTGCCAAAGTCTTTGTTGACTATTTTACTGAAAATACCTTAGTGGTGGGAATTTTAGTTAGAAAGTAACAGAAGAGGCCCAAAGGAGAAAAGTGTTTCACCAGATAGTTTCTCAGTAAAGGAGAAATCACATTGTATTTTTTACCAATTTGGTTTGTCTACAGAAAGAGTAAACTTGCCGAGAAACATCTTTGAAGACAAACTAAATGTTCCCCTTCCATGTGTCTTCCTTGTTGTCTGAGAAATCCGTTGAAAATGGTTCCATAAAAAGTCCTTCCTTATGCAGCTACAATAAGAAACAATTGAGAAAAACTGATCATTTCCTTTTGTCATAGCTCCTCATGTGACCTCCAGAGGAGTAAATACCTGAAATAACAAGCCTGGATATAAGATTTTGTTTGAGAAAAGTTTCATGCATAGTTGAAATATAATTTCACAGAATCTTTTGTTATGCTCAAATTCTTTTGTGAATGGCAAGTCTTCTATGAATGGCAAATGTTATTGATAAGAGCCTGAGTCATTAAGGCTCATCCTGCTTCAGTCTTGACACATACACAATTCTTAAATTGCATTTATCATCCTTATAGAATGATTTTGCCATGTTTTTTCATGATATGGGATAAAGATGTATTCTTTTAATTTGTTCTCTAAACTACAAAATGAAATGTCTACACCATTCACTGTTTAAAGATACATTTTCACATTTGTATTTAAGATAACCTTTCAGGAAACCTTCATATACCTCTCAGTCACTTACTTTTTAAAAAACAATTTAGGATTCAGCCTTTAACTTTTTCACCTTAAAACAAAAGTCTTGTCCTTTGTTAGAAAGGCTTTCTTTCTTGATAGAAATGTAATTTTAGTTTATCTACATTGACATTTGAATTTGTATGCATTCATTAAACATTCAGATTGTATAAATAATGCGATCTGTATTTTAACAAAGGAAGCTTTCATGGATGAGTAACTTCTTCACTTGGCATTATGACAGCTATTGAGAATTGGAAATTTCTGCATTAAAAAACACTGTAAAAAACCTTTACCAAAAAAAAAAAAGAGAGAGAGAAAATCAAATAGAATAATTTTAAGAGTAGTTTTTAAATGTTTTTGATGATTCAACAATTTCAAGTATATAAAATATATATCACATTTTATAACTTCTCTGGAAGCATATGCTCATTTAAAAGATATTATATCCTCAATCAAAATCTTCTGTTTTCTACAAATTTATAATCTGTACCCTCTTTTATTCCCTTATGTTCTGAAAAGACCCCTTGTCCTATCTTCTTAGTGGCATAGCGCAGAACTTCTGTTTGTACAATTATTCATGGTACAATTCGCCTGACCTTTCCGTCTGCAGTTCATTGTTGAGCATGCTTAATCTACTTGTTTTCTTGACCAGTGACCATCACACATGTTTCATCCTGGACCTGAGCATGTTGTACAAAAACCTTTATTCATTGTCATGTAAGAGCACAAGTACACTATTTGAAGCACATAATTGAATGACAAAATACATACCAGAGTACCTGTGAGCTTATTTTCTGTTATTGTTCTTTCAAAATCTAAAACCTAGCAAAATACCTGGCACAGAGTAGGCACACGGTAAATATTTGATGAATGACTAAGAATAATGCTCTTCGTGCATGCAAAGAGGAAAATCAGGAGATATGACCGTAGAAAGTACAATGGGACTGTAGAAAGAAAAGAACATGAGGAGAAAGAAAATTTAAGGGAGGAAGAAGACTAAGACCATAGAAAACAGTAAGGTGGATCCCACTACATGCTTGGACCACAAGGAAGGCAAGGACAAGCAAGGAGTGCACAGTGATTAAGTGAAGATTTGTTGACTAGCTAGCATGTGCTGGGAATTTTGAAAATATTCATGTATTCATCATTAATTTAACATTTTTATTAAGCACCTACTTTATGCCAGGCACAGCTTTGGATTCTTGAGGTCCATCACTGAACAAAAGAAAGACTCCTGCCCTCCTGTAGCTCCACTTTAGCACATATTTAGATGGTATGTAATAATCATAAAAGAAAATACTATGAGAAAGGTAAAAAATGCTATGGGAAAAAAGAAAATTATAGAACAGTAGAATTGTACTGACAAGGTGACCAGGAAGGCATCTCTGGGAAGGTGAGGTCTGCGTAAAGAGGAATGGATGGGAATTAGGCAAGAGTATGTCTGGAGGAAGATCAGTCTATGCAGTGAGAACAGTTGAAGCAAAGATGCTTAGGAAGAAGTTTTCCTGGGTGAGGGAGGCACAGCATGGAAACCAGAAGGGCTTGGGCAGAAGGAGCAAGGAGAAAAGCAGTAGGAAATTAGGTCAGATTTAATGGTGAGATACAGGGAGTGGCGAACAATCATGAACATAGTAGGTATATTTGTCTTTCACTCTGAGTGAGATGGAAGCCATGGGAGGGGTTAGAGTACAGGGGTGGTTTGCCTCTGTTTTGTTTAAAAAGCATTATCTTGTTCACCCTTATAAAAAATACTGTGAAATAACATTTTAGCAAGAATTATTTTAGATGTAAAGAAACCAACTGAAATTGGATTTCACGTTAAGCACTGATTTTTTCCCTCCGCCTCTGGAACAGCAGGTCTGGAGAGAGGTGTTTCTAAGAATAGTGTAGTGAATTAATGATGCTTAGTTCTCTAGGCATCACTGTGGGCTTGCCATTCTTCTGGTCTTCCCATCATACATAGTGGTGAGGTGATTGTTGTAATTCCAGGAATCACATCTTCACACAATAGTCCTCAAAGCCAGTAAGAAAGATGGCTTTTCACTCTTGATCTGGGTTTCCTTATCACTTTCTCACTCTCTTATCCTGCCTTTATCAGGGAGTGAAATAGTTTTCAGAAATCTCCAGTATCTTTCCTGTGAAGTTCCTTTGAACAAAACTGGGTCATATCACATATCAAACAATAAACCAATTACTAACTGGCAAGTGGGGGAAAGGATTACCTTCAATCAAGACATGTCATCTGGGGTAGGACATAGCTACATGGTACCTGAATAAAATTAGAGTTGTGGTAACCAAGGATAAGGAGAAATGACTGATGAGTAGGCAAATGATAGTGTCTTCCAGAGGCAGTAGGTTTTGTTATGTGCGTTTACAGGTGAATAGAAGTTTAGAGAGTCTTTGTAATTCTCCTAATATAAAACAACTTAAAAAGGCAGAGCAAGGATTGAACTCCAGGTCTATCTGATTACAAACTCATGTGGGTTTTTTGTTTGTTTGTTTTTGCTAAACCAGACAGGCCCCTCTATAACTATGCCACACTGTTGTGGGGATTGTTGTAGGGGGACCTTTATCCAGATGGCAATGGCTATTAACTTACCACTGTTGCGTGAATTGTTTAATGCTTGCTGACAAGACAAGCATATTTTCTCCCTTTAAACAGAGTCCATGTATGAGGCCAAATATTAGTTAAGAGGTTTGTGGGTAAGCAGAATCTCTCACAGTGGTCTAGTTGCAAACCACAGAACTCACTTTAGCTAGTTTAATCAGAAATGAAATTTAATGAAAAATATGATAGGTCACAGAATCCATGGAGGCTATACAGTCAGGAACATTACTGAAATCATTCTAATAGCCTGTTGGCAGGCACAATCTTTTTGTGCCTGAGTCCAAGAATTAGGCAATTGTTGGACATCTCCACAAGGACATCTGCCACTATTCTCCATGAAATCTCTCACTGGGCATGACTTTCTCTATTTTCTCCAAACATAGTTTCCTATGTGTTTTGTTTGCAGAGGCAAGGACACACGCCTATAACCTATCTGCTAAGGAAGCTGAGAATTCCCTGGAAGAAATTGTAAATTATTGGTGTCATTTCTTTTTTTAAATGTTTGATAGAATTTATCTGGTCCTGTATTTACTTTATTTGAAAACAAAAGTTTTTATTTTATTTTATTTTATTTTATTTTATTTTATTTTATTTTTTTATTGTATTGTATTGTATTTTAAAGAGAGATTGGGAGAAGGGCAGAGGGAAAGAGAGATAAAATCTTAAGCAGACCCTGGGATCATGACCTGAGCTGAAATCAAGAGTCAGACACTTAACTGAGTGACCACCCAGGTGACCCATGTTATTTGAAAATTTTAAACTACTAATTCAATTTCTTTACTAAATGTAGGCTGATTCAGATGACCTATTCTGCCTTGTGTGTGTTTTCATAGCTTTTGTCTTACAAGGAATTGGTCCATTTTATCTAAATTATCACATATGTAGCATTCCTTTGCTACTTAAAAAAAAAATGTTTACCTATTTATTTTGAGAGAAGGAGGGCATGAGCTGGGGAAGGCAGAGAGGTAGGGAGAGAGAGGGAATCCCTAGTATGCTCCATGTCCATCCAGCATGGAGCCCAGCACAGGGCTCGATCTCACTACCACGAGATCATGACCTGAGCCAAAATCAAGATGCTTAACTGACTGAGCCACCCAGGCAACTCCCTTTGCTACTTTTTTAATGTCTATGCAATCAGTAGTGATGACCTCTTTTATTTTTAATATTGATAATTTGCATCTTCTCTCTTTTTCTCTTGGGTAGCTTAACTAGATGTTCATGAGATTTATTGATCTTTTCAGAGAACCAACTTTTGATATCATGTTTTTCTATTATATTCCTGTCTTAATTTCATTACTTTCTTGTTGTAGACTCTAAGTCTACAGTTCTCTTTTGGCCAGCAAAAGAGCGGACACAGGATTAAAGCAAGAGATGGCTAATGTCCAGGAAAAAGACAAGAGCCCCGAATAAGGGTCCTTGCCTCGTATTTATTAAGATCAGAAGGCTTAAAAACATGATGGGCGTGTACAAAGAGACAAACTGTGAACATTAACTTGGGGACATGAGGGAAAGGGGGGTTTGAAGATATACAGTGTTTGAGGTTTGGGTCAATATAAAACAAAATCCAGGCACCGGGAAGATGGGTAGATGGTTATCAACAGCAGACAGAAAGACACCCTGCCTGTTATCTTTGCTAGCCTAGGGGATGAGACAGATAGGGGAAATAACCTCAGGGTTGACAAGACACCTTTTCTTTTGTTAACCATCTCTGGGCTGCTCTGCCTGCAGCACAGTAGGTCCATAGTCCAATTCACCAATTTACCTAACCTGGCCCTATTCTCCTGTGAAAGCAGCTTTTCTGCTATAGTACTAAATTTGGGGTGCTTCCATCCTGAACATCTAATCTTGCTATTCCTATGTATTGGGCACCTTTGCACCATTTCTATTTCAGGCCTTTGCCTCTCCCTCTCTATTTTGGGGCCTCTGCACCCCCTCTCTATTTTGGGGTGCCTTTGCACCTCCCTATTCTTGGCACCTTTGCACCTCCCTATTCTTGGGGTGTCTTTGCACCCCGTATTCTTGGAGTGCCAATCTGTTTTACCCGAACTCAGGTGTGAGCATTTTATAACTTTGTATTTCTTTATGTCTTGTTAACCCATTGGTGTAAGCCCAGGGGATTCCTAAGCTTATCTCCCACAATATCTCCTCAATATTTATTATGTATATTCTTCTATTTGTTTGAGGCTTAAACTGTTTTCTTATCTCCAGTCTCCTACAGTAGAAGCTAAGGTTGTTACTGATTTTAGCACTCTGTTCTTTTCTAAGATATGCATTTAATGCTAGAAATTTCTGTTTGCGTACTTTCATTGCATCTCACAAATGTTGATTAGTTATATTGTTATTTTCATTTAGTTCAAAATATTTTCATTTCCCCTGAAACTTCTTTTATGATCATGTATTAATTTGTTTAATTTCCAAATATTTATGGATTTTCAAGTGTCTTTCTATTACTCATTCCTAGCTTAATTTCTTATTCAATTAATTAAACACACTTTGTCTGGTTTCTATGTTTTTAAATTTTTTGAAGTATGCTCTGTGTTCCCAAATGTAATCCTTCCCGGAGGATGTTTGATATGAGCTTGAGAAAAATGTGTACTTTGGTATTATTGGGTGGAGTTTTCTGTAAATAATGTCAATTAGATAAATTTGATTAATGGTGCCATTCAGATCAACTATACCCTTAGTGAATTTTAGCCTGATTCATATATCAATTGCTGAAAAACCGTTTTGAAGTTTACAAGTATATTTATGTATAGTGAACTTGTCTCTCTTCTTTCAGTTTTATCAGATTTGCCTCATATATTTTAACACTTTGTTAGATGCATAAATATTAGGCATTCTGTAATGCTTTATCACTGAAAACTTTCCTTGTTCTGAAGTTTGTTTTTCTGAAGTATAGTTACTCTAGCTTTCTTGTATTAATATTAACATGGTATATCTTTCTCTATCCTCAAATTACTACATACAGACCCTTCACAGTTAAAGTGATTATTGACATGATTGGATTAAAATTTACATTTTTGTAACTTTTGTATTCATTACATTTGTTTTTGTTTTTCTTTTTTTCTCTTTCCTCATCTTTAGCTTTCTCTGATCTTAATTGAATGTTTTATATATTTTCATTTCCTTTCCATTTCCTCTTTTTAAACATATTAATTATACTTCATTAACAGTTTTTTTAGTGGTTGCCTTAGAGTTTATCATTTTCTTTTGTAACTAATTTGAGTTTACCTTCAAATAACACTATATGCTTCACATATATGTAGGTACCCTATAACAGAGTATTCCCAGTGTGTTGCTGTCATTGAGTTCATTTATCTCTGTGCTATAATCACCCAATGCTTTGATAGTATTATGACTTTAAAGAGACTGTTATGTTTTTTATTTTTATTTTTATTTATTTATTTTGAGAGAGATTGAGAGAGTGCACACACATGTATGCACACTGGAGGGGCAGAGAGAGAGGGAAAGAGAGAATTGCAAGCAGGTTCTGTGCTGTCAGCCCAGAGCCCAGTGTGGAGCTAATCTCACAATCATGAGATCATGACCTGAGCCAAATTAAGAGTCAGACACTTAACCAACTGAACACCGAGGTGCCCCAAACAAACCATTAACTTTTAAATTAACCATGAATGAGAGAACTATATAGTTTATAATATTTTTTGGTTATATATATAACTAGCTATCATAGCAGAGCTCTCTTTGTTTGTGGTAAGATACAGAGATGAGGAAGCATTCTTTAATTAAAAAAATTTTGATCTCAGGCTTTTAATTGTCCTGTGTCCTAAACTGTGATTTTCACAAGTATTTTTGGGGTCTTTTTTTTTCCCCTCTAAATATGTGTGTCCAGGGTGGGAAGAATGCCCTTCTTCAAGCTATGAAGAGTCTCGTAATGTCTTTTCCCTGGATGGTAGTCCTTTGCTATGGAGAAAACTCTGGGCATATTTCACAAAGCCACATCTAGAATGAGATCTTTCTTGGATCTTCACATTAAAAAGTGGACTTTCTGGATGTAAATCCCACAAATGTGAGACCTCTAAGTTTCATATCCAGGGGATTTTCATTTTCACTTTGGTCTATGTTCCATTTCTCATAATTCAGCAAATTGTTTTTTAAGCTTTCTTAATAGTTTCTGGCTGTAGTAGCTTCAGTTTCAGGTTAACTGATCTTGACTGTGTCTCACTGACTTTGCCTCTGTCCCCAGATTTTGGGGTGATGTTTTACCCTGTAACACTTATTCTCTAATAATAAAAGAAGGGTTATTGATTTGCAGTTTGTTTAGCTTTGTCCTTTTGTAAGGAACATAGTGATGACTTCTGAGTTCTTTACAAATCAGTGTTGAAATGAGAAGTCTGCAAGTGTGAATTTTAACTTTTACCTTTGAAAGCCCTAACTCATAATATTGGAAATTCCAACTTTATAGGAACATAAAAATATAAACAATTATAAGAATAAAAAATAAAGGATTAGTCAAAACATGTATGGCTACCACAAATATCACAAACATTTACTAGACAACACAATCAGCAAAAAAAGAAAAGAAAGAAAGAAAGAAAGAAAGAAAGAAAGAAAGAAAAGAAAGAAAGAAAAAGAAAAACATCGTAAGTGATGTACATGTTTAATAACATTCAGCTTAGCTAGCTTCACAGAGGTATTGGCCTGCTATTGGGGCAGAATATTTAAAGTCTGTTGTCTAATGTTCTCTAGATCATGTTTAAAAGGGCAAACACAATGTTTCCACAGTGACTTCTTTTTCTAAACTTCTAATCCTAACCGGGTGCCTACTGCCCTGTTCCTGTGATTGACTCATTCTTTCCTTAGTTAAATTTAGATAGTTTGGTAATGGACAATCCTGGAAGCAGTTTTTGTAAGGAGAACATTTCCTTGTCTCTGATCTGGCCTGTTATGTGAACTAATATGTTTTAACAGTAAGTACATATCTTATTATTTTATTTTCCTTTACTCAATATAAATGTTGTCTTATTCAAATAGGCTAATTTCCCAGATGATAATATATTTTTACCCTGTGCTACATGCTATTTTCCATGTGGGCCACCTTTCTTTAGAATCTTCTAGAAGAAGAAGAGAAATTCGAATAGTCAAACCTGTCCAATATTTGGTTAGGAAAGTATTCGAAGCTCTTGATTTAGTGAAGTTTGAAGGTTGTCTTAAATTCCATTTATCCATGCTCTCTTTGCTGCCCCATTATATGGATGAATGTGACCTGAGGGTGGACAGTAAGTACTCGGTGACTGACTGAAGCACAAATGTTAGCTGCCACAAAATAAAGTTGCCTACTAAGAGGCAACAGGGTCAAAGCTTTCACCCTAAATGAAATATTTTTGACAGTTTCACTTTTAAAATAAGTTAATAATTTTAACAGGAACTACAGTAGTATTGTTGGCTTTTTCACAGTATGTACAGTATTATTGAAATATGTAAATGTAAGAAGTCTATTTTAATAAGTTCTTTTTAAAGGTATGAATGTGCCCTTTTGATGGGAAGAATAAAAATAAAAGATAATTAGTTTGACTGCTATGAAAGCACTCACATTTCTACCTTGGGCTATAGTGAAACATTCTGCCTGAGTTACACAGCTTGATTTATCCATGAAAATTGCATTTATAGTACTCCTAGAGCACAGAGGTATAGAAACTAATGTCATGACCTTAAATAAGAATTCTAAATCTAATAAGAGCCTCTTTTAATTTAAGGATGTGATTTAGAAGTTGCATTTTAATAGCACTTATTAAACCTAATATATAAGAAAATTTGTACTTGGACTATGTTGTTGAAGCTCTTGAAAATAGGTAGAGAGCTTTGACTTCTAAATCAGAATATTAACATGAAAAAACATCTTAGTTTCTTGATCTCCCTAGATTCTTACCCCACTGTACAGTCTGTGTCTGTGGCTTAAGCTTCATGTATGGATGGATATGAAACCAGTCAAAACTGGGACAACAAAGCATCATACTAGATTTGTGGTTAATTCTGCTCTGGCCATGATAGCTGAGTTGCTTATTCCCAGGATTCTGTTCTATCTATCAGTGTCTTCTGATTAAGGGCCTACCTTGTTTTACTCTGGCATCACTAGTTCCATTTATATTTTCCAGTTCTTTAGCAGCTTAGTTGCTGTCATGACACATCAAATCTCCAAATGATTGGGTTCCTGCCCACACATTTTTGTCCCTTCTCCTACTTGATGCTTCTGAATATCCACTGTCCTGTTCTAATCTTTGCTTAGACAGACAGCCTGACTCTAGGATTCATTTCAGCAGCTTGCTTTCAGTACTCAGTTGGGAGTTGTAATTTAATCTGGACCCTATAATTTTTAAGAGAGTCTCAATCATAAGAAAAAAAAAACCAAAAACCTGTCTTTTAAAATAGAAGGTAATTTCAAAAATTTGAGGTTTGAATATATCTTTAGGGTGACTATTTGTTTTAGGAAACAAACAAAATTATACCTCCTGCAATAAGACAAATACACAAAGAACACACAATGTTTGTGATCCTTTAAGTTATATAAGTGAAAATTAAATATCCTTAATCAAAACCAATATTTGAAGCTGGAAATGTTGAATCAGTGAAGCTACTTTGTGTGTTTATAGAGACATGAGCTGGTTATAGTCTTATTAGTTTCACCTTTAAAGATCATTCCTCCTAAAAATATTTATTTTAAAAGTGTGGGTTTAAAGTATTACATGACTTCATTAGTTCCATTTGCTCTTGAGAAGGTAAGATGCATTATTTTTACTATATTGCTCACAGTGGTTTGGGGATAGAAACTGCAAAGATGAGGGAAAATCTAGTTCCACCCCTCTCTCTAACTTTGAATGAAAGGAGGAATTGAGGAGGAGTTCCAAGGCACTCTGTCATCTTAACATAAACTATACTATCAATTCCCTAGATTTAGACTGAATAGGAAAAAATGCTTTGGTATTGGGCTATTAAACTCTGTACACTTCAGCTGTCCATGTGGAACCATAAAGGAAGATTAATCTCTTTGAAGGGAGAATCTGCTTTTCCCTTAATAAAATGGCTATTTGTAATTTCAGTCCTCCTGGGAACAGATTGCTCCCAAGACTGTGTTGCAGGATTGGGGAAGGGTTTGTAAAGGAGAGAAGCTAACATGGTCAGGAGGTAGTTGAACCTGTGATCACCATTGTGGGAGACTTGTGCCCCGCAGTGGTGATAGGTTATGGAAGCAATATAATAGGACCCAGACCAGAATAGGAGAGATTTTGAGGTTATGTAATTATGGGGAACATTTGCTGGTAGAGGAAGTAGTGGTGGAACTAAAATTCTGGAAATCAAGACTGCGAGCTCTGAGTCAGTATAATTTGAGTACTTAGTGAAAATATGACATTCAGAATCACAGCAACTTTAAATCAATCTTTTTCTGGACTGATGACCTTGTTTTAGTCTTACTTCCAGACCTTACCTCAAGGTCAGAGTCCTTCTAAGGCTTATTTATGAGCTATTACTTCTAATTAATGAAAGGAAATTTATTATTTTTATTCCAGCTACTAAGTGAGGTGACAGAATTTTTTAAAAAGTTTTATTATCTAGTGGAGTTTAAGGAAATTCTTTACTATTTGAGTTCATTTTCAAATTTGAGGATCTAGTGTGAATTTGGTTCTACCCAAGAACATGCTGAAATGCTACTCTTGTGAAGTCTTCTGTAACTCCTCCCAAGGAAAATTAATTTTATCTTTTGATGGTCATGGTTTTCTTTGGTACCTTTTTAAATTTTTTTTTAATGTTTATAGGTATTTAAGAGACAGAGAGTGGGAGCAGGGATGGAGGGGCAGAGAGACAGGGTTACACAGAATTTGAAGCAGGCTCCAGGCTCTGAGCTGTCAGCACAGATGGAGCTCAAACCCACAGATCGTGAGGTCATGACCTGTGCCAAAGTTGGATGCTTCAACGAAGTGAGCCACCCAGGTGCCCCATCTTTGGTACCTTTTTTAAACTTAATTTTTATGAGGGTTCATATTCCTGTTACTTTTGTGCATATCCTATATGTCCTGTGGGACTCTACCCTTCTTAAGAGCAGGTATAATTTCATTTATTTACCCAGCAAGTATTAATTACTTATTATGTTCTTGATCTCCTTCCCCAAGCACTTAACACAAGACAGAACACACATAGAGTAGGTGCTAAATAAATGTTGGTAAAAAGCTAACAAAAGATAATATTTTCATTTTCTCATGCTCCTTGGAATAACTTTCCTCACTACGTCCTTAATGGTCAGAATGGAAGACTGACATGAGGGGTCTCTGTGTATATTTGGGGTCTCTGTGTATATTTTTGGTAATTAAAAAAAACTCCCACACCATAAAAATATCATTTGGATATGTCTTATTTCTAAATCAATGGTGAGATATTTGCTAATGTGGGGTAAAACTTTTTTATTTTCTCCCATAGAAGACATACATGCTGTCATTGTAATGCAGTCAGCCACCAACACTGCAAAGGAGATGGAAGAAACAAAGAATATGACAACAAAATAGGATTTTTAAAAACTGTGTAAACTTGTCACAAATTTTGAGTTCCTACATTTAACTGAAGTTTTATCTATGCTTTCTATGATTCTAATTTCTTCTGCAAAGTACAAATTGAACAATTTATGAGTTGAAGGAAAAATCTTGGCCAATGATATATTTAGAATATGTTTCTCCTTTTCTAGGTTGTGAATCCCTTGAAGATGGGGATTATTGTGTTTTTTCCATTTTGGAGTTACAACATTTCTATAATCTCTGTTAAGTAGTAAATGCTTAATGTTCACTGAATGAAGTAATTAATTTTATATTTCCTTATTGACCTCTTCACTCCAAGATTTGTTATCTCTGTCAATATGAGGTATTTTATTGCTTACTGTATTTAAAAAAATTCTCCTCTAGAATAAATTAAGAATAAACAACATGGGTTTTTTTTCATTTTATTTATTTATGTTTTTCATCATGATAAGTGTACTCTTTAATCCCCATCTCCTATTTCTCCCATTCCCCCATCTATCTCCCCTCTGGTAACCGTCAGTGTGTTCTCTATTGTTATGATTCTGTTTCTTGCTCTCTCTCTTTTTCTCTCTTTCCTTTGCTCATTTGTTTTGTTTCTTAAATTCCACTTATGAGTGCAATCATACAGTATTTGTCTAAACTGATTGACTTATTTTGCTTAGCATTATACTCTCTGAGTCCATCCATGTTGTTTTAAATGGCAAGATTTAATTCTTTTTTTATTATGAATGTATATACTTACATATACATGTATATGTGTGTGTGTGTGTGTGTGTGTGTGTGTGTAATATGTATATATACATGATGGACACTTGAGATGCCTCCATAGTTTGGCTATTGTAAATAATGCTGCAATAAACATAGAGGTGCATATATGCCTTTAAATTAATATTTTTGTATTTTTTTGATAAATACCCAGTATTGCAAATACTATATCAAAGGGTACTTTGTACAGTACAAAGGGTTCTATTTGTAATTTTCCATACTGTTTTCCACAGTGGCTGTACCAATGTGCATTCCCACCAACAGTGCCAGAGTGTTCCTTTTTCTTCACATTCTCATCAACATCTTTGGTTTACTGTGTTTTTGATTTTAGCCATTCTAACAGGTGTGAAATGATATCTCATTGTAGTTTTGATTTGCATTTCCCTGAGGATGAGTGATGTTGAGCATCTTTTCATGTGTCTGTTGACCATCTGGACATTGGAGAAATGTCTGATACTGTCTTCTGCTCATTTTTAAATTGGATTATTTGCTTTTTGGGTATTGAGTTATATCAGTTCTTTATGTATTTTGGATACTAATTCTTTAACGGATATGCCATTGGCAAATATCTTCTCCCTTCAGTAAGTTGCCTTTTAGTTTTGTTAATTTTGTTTCCTTCACTATGCAGAAACTTTTTATTTTGATGTAATTCCAATAGTCTATTTTGCTTTTATTTCCCTTGCCTCAGCAGACCTATTTAGAAAAATGTTGCTAAGCCTGATGTCACAAAGATAACTGCCTGTGTTCTCTTCCAGGATTTTTATGGTTTCAGGTCTCACACTTAGGTCTGCACTCCATTTTGAGTTTATTTTTGCATATGGTAAATGAAAGTGGTCCAGTTTCATTGTTTTGCATGTAGCTGTTCAGTTTTCCCAATACCATTTGTTGAAGAGAGTGTCTTTTTCCTATTGTATATTCATTCCTCCTTTGCTGAAAAATAATTGACCATATAATTTTGGGTTTATTTCTGGGTTTTCCATTCTGTTCTACTGATCCTATGTGTCTGTTTTTATGCTAGTACCATACTGTTTTAATACCATCACTTTGTAACATAACTTGAAATCTTGAATTGTGATACCTTCAGTTTTATTTTTCTTTTTCAAGATTGCTTTGGCCATTCTAGGCATTTTGTGGTTCTATATAAACTTTAGGATTTTTTGCTCTAGTTCTGTGAAAAATGCTATTGATATTTTGATAGACATTGCATTAAATGTGTAGATTGTTTTGGGTAGTATAGATATTTTAACAATATTTTTCTTCTGATCCATGAGCATGGAATGTGTTTCCAATGTTATTGTTCCAATATTATTTACTTGAAAAATGAGCCCAAGCTTCATGTACTATGAGATTAGGCATACATGAGCTTTTAAACATTATTTATGTTTAGAACAAATATATTTAGAGGGGGTTCACAGTAAAACCTTCAATCACTGGAATTCCCACTGTGTGGGAAAATACTGAGTGATTGAAAAATATTTGAAAGAATAAAGGTATTATATTTCCTCTGAAAACTGCCTAAAATGATATCAATGAAAGGTGTCAGCTTAAATTATTTAGATGAGATATCTATTGGAGACAGATACATGGTAAAAAAAATACTCTGCAATTAGAAGAATGAAACATTGTAAAAGCAGAGAGGCTACAATACAAGTAGTCTCTTTTGTGTCTTAGATGACAACATAAAGCTTCCTGATTCAATAGACAAGACCCATAGTTCAGTTTCCATCTTCTCTTGTGATGTTGTGTCTGGTTGAATAGATAAAAGCTCAGCTCTGAGATGAAACACTTTCATAGACCTGGAATCCCTAATCCCATTTAAAGGGTAGAAGACAAAGGAACAATATTAGCATATTAAAGAATTATAAGGGCTTTTTTTTTTTTTTTTTTTTTTTTTTTTGGTTCTCTTTCTGTGTTTAGTATTAACTGTGGGAAAAAAAGTGATGTACAGGAACTGGCTCTTATTGGCTTGTGAGAGCCATCGTGCATATCTTCACCACCTTGTGTTTAATGTGATTTGAAATTGGCCTTGGTAGGGGTATTTAAATGACAAAAAAGGCAATTGCTACATGTCGACATTTTTTGTTTTTTGTTTTTTCAGAGCTGGTTTATTATCGCTACTGCAAAAGATTTAGAAAGTTGATCAGAAATTTTAAATTAAAAGCAATTATTCATTATACCTTTTACCAATTTTCTGAACTCATCCTCTTCTCTCTATCCTGGTTTCATCTGCCTGCTAGATAAAATGCACCCATCTCAGTTTAAGGTACAGGCAAACCATGTATTGGTCCCTGTGTAGTTCCTTAGTGATTTAGCCATATTTACAAGCAGTCCATGTTTTCTTGCCTCTATGACCTTTTGCATATGGTGGTCTTTCTGTTCAGAAAACTTTCGCCTGTGCTTGTTTCTCACCAAATCCTACCCATTCCTTAAAACTCAGCAACAGTGTATATCATTCCTTATGGAAACCTTTTCTTGACCTCTTTCACCCCTACCATGATCTGAATTAAGCATTCTTCTTTGTAATCCCATTATAAGCTCTGATTACCCTTATTATACCATATTTATGAAATATAGTCTGCATTAGTTTTCTATTGCTGCTATAATAAATGACTTCAAATTTAGTGTCTTAAAATAACACTCTTACAGTTCTGGAGGTCATAAGTTTGAAATGGGCCACAGTGGGCTGAAGTTAAGGTGTTGATGGGACTGTATTCCTTTCTCAAGTCTGCAGGAGACAATTTGTTTCCTTGACTTATCCAGTTTGTAGAGGCTGCTTTTATCTGTGACTCAATGGGTGTCTTTTATAGTCAAAGCCAACAATGGCTGGCCAGTCTTTCTCACTTATTACTCTGACACTGACTCTTCCACCTCTGTCTTCCAGATTTAAGGGTTCTTGTGGTTACATTTGGCCCATCTTGATAATTCAGGAAAACGTCCCTATTTTAGAATAAGCTGATTAGCAACTTTAATTACATCTGTCACCTTAGTTTTCTTTTGTAATGTAACATAATATATTCATAATTTCTGGAGATTAGAATGTGGACCCTCTTGGGAGGCCATTTTTCCGCTTACCACAGACTTATAAATATTATTTAACTTGCATGTATATAGCTACAGTTTCCAGCATTGCATGAGGGCTCAATACATAATTTTTAAATAAATTTGTATTTACAAAACCATCAATTTTTATAGAATCATGCAAGTTTAAAATTAGAACAACTTTAATGCTTTGCTCTTTTATATTTCTTGAGCTGTGATAAGGATTTAAGAAGTTAGTTGGCTATGTATTCTTGTATATGTTTTAGTCTGTGCTCTTATAATACTCCCATTTTTACTCTGCTACATAACAAGTAATTGAACACATCACAATGATGACAACATATTTAGAAGTGCTCAATTTTAGTAAAAATCCACTGGACAGACTTCCTAAACCCCTGGTTAAATATTCTCATGAACTGCAAGTACTTTTGAATATTTCACCACCATTCTGTACAGTTTTTCAACATTCATCAAAAACATCATTTTCTGAACAGAAATCTGACCTCCTTAGTGCCTAGCATAAACAGTAATCTGCATTTGATTTTTATCAATTGATAAGAATTTAACAAATATTTGATTTTGATGAATATCAAAAAGTATGCCCTGTTTAAAGTCACAGGAAAAAATTCTATCTATAAGCCTCTACCTTTTAAATAGATAATGAAAAACTTTGTGTTTTTTTTTCCATAATGAGATATGGGTTGGCAATTTAATTTGGGCTAATATCCCCAAGGTAGTCAGAAGGTTATTTCAAAATAAAGAAAATTTAAAGAAATATCTTACCCAATAGTCCAATGACAATATATACTCTCTATCTTGTCCAAATGAGAAAGGTAATATTCTCATCTTTAAATGTATTTTTACTCAACAAAACTTGCTGCTTAACCCCATAGTTCTTTATAACTACTGTGATTTTGTGGAATGCTATATTGGAGAAGCTGATTGTAGTGTGAATTAATGTAATTTAAAATTAATGCAATTTAAAATCAGAATTTTAGAATTTAAAAAGACTTTTTACACAGTGTTTTAAAATTATATTATGCAATACCAGTGTATCGATTTCGATAATGCCCATGGTATGGTTCTGGAAAGGCAAATTAAGAGAGGACATAAAAATTCAAAGGAACTTAATGCTGTTTACAAAGACATGGGGTTCTTAAATTGGAAAAATCAGCCAATTATATTAACAAAGCTAGATAAATAGTCAGCCACCAAATAATTTCTGGGCTTTTTCATATCTAGTTCAAAGTAATTTATCATATTGGACTTCCCTTCCCCCTTCCTTTAGGTATTAGGATCTGTGAAAAGTTGTCTCTTTCTACTTGTGAGATAGGATTTTTTTGGAAACAATCTTTTTTGTTTGTCTCTTGAGGTTATTGTCATTAAATTGTTCTTATTAAACACAAAATATGCAAAGTACTGTGCTGCATTATGTAAAGAACATTCAGCAGACATGGTCCAGCACTCTCATTTCTATAATCTTCACAGTTGTGCTACAGAGTTTCTGATTGTATAATTTTGTCCTTTATTTCTTTGGTTTTCATGCCTGTGAAATTGCTGATGCAATTACAGATCATGGCCAAAATTGTAGACTTGATCATAGACAGCATAATGAACCAGGGAATTATGAGTATGAAATTCAGGGAAAGTTGTTGAACTCTGAGCTTCAATTTAATAAAAGATAATATATATATTTCAAGAAATCTCTCTCTCTATAAAATATATTATAATTTATATTATAATATATAACAATATATCAATAAGACAATATTAATAAATAATATAGTATCTAAAATATATATAACATATAATTACTATATAATAAATGCCACATGTCATATATAATATATATCATATTAATTAACTATATATATATATATTTATATATATAAATTTTCATTTAGAATTAAATGAAATTAAGTTAAATACCTAGTACAGTTCTAGCACCTGCTATAATCGAAACATATCAAACTTTACTCTCTGGAATGACTGAATCATACAACAGAGGTACTTTTTGAAGCCCCAAAGCACAGGGGGGTCCCTGAGGAAAAGTCAAGTGTTAAAGTAACAATCCTAAAAGGCAAGACTGCATATGGATATTCAGTAATGTTTTTACTATTTTACTCAAAGTTGGGAAGAGAATGCCCTGAAGGCAAAGGTTAATGGTAATGGCATAAACAGAAATCCACAAACATTTTATCCCATTATGTTTTACAAAAAGAAAATTTGGGATAATTAATGACTTACCCACCATCAATCATCCTAGAGGATAATAAATATTTTTTGTCTGATTGTAATTCTTAAGCATGATTAAGGATGATGATTTTATAAAATTCATTTTTCTTTTGGAATTAATTAACCTTTGTGGCCTTAATTTTAACTGTAAAATAAATAGTTTATTTCTGTGATAGCTTTCTCTTTAATAGAAAGGGGACATGTGGTCAATTCCTGATTGATTTTATAGAACTGGTCCCAGATAACTTTGTTTTTATAGCTCAATTAAGTCTTTGGGTGAATGCCAAATCATGCATAGCTACAAGTTGAAGCTAGAGTTCTGGGTAGAATTCATGTGTCCCATGTTTCAAGACACAGCGAGGGAGGGTATGTATCAATAATCTGAATAATAGCTTCTATTTATTTTAGACCTACTGTGAGCAAGAAACTGCACTTGATGGCTTATTTCTATGATCTCACTTAATATTCACAGTAGGGCTACTAAAATGCTTCATGTTATACTTTGAGAACAGACAAAGAAATAGTCTCAGGAAGGCTTAAGTGGCTTTTTCAAAAAAGTCACATTACCAGAAAATGTTGGTGTTGAGGTTCCCATACTGGTCCATCTATCTGATTCCAAGTGGAGGCTGTTCCACTGCTTTTAGCCTATTTTAGCCTATTTTAGCCTCAGGCACTCCATTATGGGGGGGAGGTATATTGTCGAGTAGTTAGGCTGAAACTATATTTCCCAGAATTTCCTTCTCTGCATAGTTCTGAGTTAGGGTTAACCACAAGAGAAGTTGCACACAATTTGGAAGACAGAGGCAAAGCACCAGCCATTGTGCTCTAAATGTCAGTGTTGAACTCCAGGCACCACCAAAGCTCACCTGGCTGTGCTGATATGCTGGTTTACCTTGTTGTGGAACAGCCACCAGATCCTCAGCTCCTTTATCTTCTGTGAGTCCTGGGCCAGTAAGGAACCAGTTCTAAGGTGAAGGCACCAGCTTCTCCTGTATGTCACTCACTTAGATCTACATAGTAGTAGGACCTGTTTGCCCTGATAGGTTTCAGTTTTTCTTGAGGGTGCCAGATTTTTCTGGCTTTCCCATGTCAGCTTTTCTTCCTTTCTCCTGGCTTTGCTTCCCTATAGTAACTTTAGGACCACTCTCAAACTGGAAAGAAGCAACCTTCTGTAGAGTTCTCAATCAGCACCCACAAATTGGGCAACACTTAATCTTTAAATCACTTATTGTATATTACACCCTAATGCTCGTGCCCCCCTGATAAAACCATGACTGCAAACCTATAAAATATGTCTTACAGTTGTGCTCATAGATAATTTCTGCAATATTGTGATGGTGTTGTATCTTTTGAAACAAACTATAACCTATCTCTGTTAAATTACAAGTTAAACAAAATCATTTTTTCCCTTGCTTAAAAGTGAGTGATTTAAAAAGCTAAGATAATCTCTCTAAAGCTTTTCTATTGAACAACTACATCAAACGTATTAGAGTCTCAGTATGATTTACATGCTAAAATTTACAATCATGAGGCCAAAATACCGGCTTGTATTACTTACTGGCTCTTGACTATAAATTTCACCTAAGTCATCCAAACAAATTTGCATCGGATCAATCCTAATCTTTGCTATTGAGTGTTCTGTGCTTTGTATTAATTAAGGTGATTGGCTTGTAATTACTTCATTACTTATGCCTGTACTCAGTTTCTGCATTACTAACAATTATGTTGTCTTTAATACTACAAGAAAAGTATTACATCTAGATCTAAATTGACTTTAAAGTATTTAGAATCTATGTACTACATCAATATGTCTTCCTTTTTTTCCCTTCAGATTACACAGAAGCAGCTTAATTTAGTATTTAATTCAAGATTTTTCGATCATGCAAGCTGTGGACCTGTGTAATGTCAATTATAGACCTGATCAGAACTTCCTGCTATCTAAAATGAAGTAAGAAATGCATCTAATATGTTCTTCCATTTCCCCTATTTTTACCCTTTGTTTATATTTTGTGACTCTCCACATTTATGAAGAAACTGAGAAATGTAATCTGGACAACAGAGGCCCATTAATCTGGTAATAATAAGAACTAGTAAAGGAGTCAGAAATATAACAGCTTCATTTGTGTCCTATTTGATGTTTAAAACCCTTCTCTATGCATTAACTTAATATTCATAAGAAATGTGTAGGATAAACAAATCTTATTAGCCTTATTTCAAAGATGAGGAAATTAAGACTCGGTGATGTTAATGCTAAAATCACAGTTCAAAGAAGTAATTGAGCCATCAATTATTGACTGTGTTATTTATTTGTTTGTTTAATGTAAAGCAAGTAGTATAGATAGTGGACAGGCTATATATTATAGGTTTTATGACTCTTTCTGAATCAAAGATCTGTGATCTTAACTAAAGTCCTGTGACTTTGACTAAGTTAATTTTCCTGATCTATTTTTTTCTGATTTATAAATGAGAGTCACAGAAATTTATTATGAAAACTCTCCCAATGTTTTATGATATGGAACTTGCTTATCAAATTTGTGAATAATTAAAATATTATTATTGGTCTTTTAATGAATATTTGTTTTATCTTTGAGTATTTAATCCTAAAATGTTTGAATCCCTATGCAATTATATTATTTTTTTTAAGTTTATTTTTTATTTTGAGAGAGAGAGAGGGAGAGAGAGAGTGGGGAAAGGGGAGAGAAAGAGTGAGAGGGAGGATCCCAAACAGGCTCCACGCTGTCATCATAGAGTCCGATGTAGGGCTCAAACCCAGGAACCATGAGATCATGACATGAACTGAAATCAAACGTTGGATGCTTAACCAACCAGGGGCACACAAGTGCCCCTTATATTACTTCTTAAGATTATTTTTATCCATAAGAGTATGTATCTAATATTATAGCATAATAGTTATCAAATTTTAGCATATGTTACAATCACTTGTTAAAACACAAATTGTTGCAACATCGGACTTTGTGAATCAGTAGATCTGGAGTGGGCTCCAAGAATTTGTAATTTTAGTAAGTTCTGAGTTGATACTACTGCTGCTGGCTCAAGGCCCACACATTGAGAACCTTTGTTATTGGTGAAAATATCAAAGAAAATAGAATATGATGAATAGAACCTTATTCTCCCAAAACAAACAAGCAACAAACAAAAAACCCAAAATACATGCCAAGAAAACACTTGACTGAAAATGCATTAAAAAATTTTTTTTGGTTTAAAAATTTTTTTTATTTTTCTATTTTTAATTTTATTTTGTATTTTTTTAAAAAATTTACATCCAGGGGCGCCTGGGTGGCTCAGTCGGTTAAGTGTCCGACTTCGGCTCAGGTCATGATCTCGCGGTCCGTGAGTTCGAGCCCCGTGTCGGGCTCTGTGCTGACAGCTCAGAGCCTGGAGCCCGTTTCAGATGCTGTGTCTCCCTCTCTCTTTGCCCCTCCCCTGTTCATGCTCTATCTTTCTCTGTCTCAAAAATAAATAAACGTTAAAAAAAATTAAAAAAAAATTACATCCAAATTAGTAAGCATATAATGCAACAATGATTTCAGGAGTAGATTACTTAGTGCCCCTTACCCATTTAGCCCCTCCCACAACCCCTCCAGTAACCCTCTGTTTGTTCTCCATATTTAAGAGTCTCTTATGTTTTGTCCCCCTCCCTGTTTTTATATTAGTTTTGTTTCCCTTCCCTTAGGTTCATCTGTTTTCTCTATTAAAGTCCTCATATGAGTGAAGGCATATGATTTTTGTCTTTCTCTGATTGACTCATTTCACTTAGCATAATACCTTCCAGTTCCATCCACATAATTTCAAATGGGAAGATTTCATTCTTTTTGATTGCCAAGTAATACTGCATTGTATGTGTGTGTGTGTGTGTGTGTGTGTGTGTGTGTGTGTGTGTGTATACACACACACATACCACATCTTCTTTATCCATTCATCCATCAATGGACATTTGGGCTCTTTCCATACTTTGGCTATTGTTGATAGTGCTGCTCTAAACATTGGGGTGCATGTGCCCCTTCGAAACACTACACCTGTACCCCGTGGATAAATACCTAGTAGTGCAATTGCTGGGTCATAAGGTAGTTCTGTTTTTTATTTTTTGAGGAACCTCCATACTGTTTTCCAGAGTGGCTGCACCAGTTTGCATTCCCACTAGCAGTGAAATAGAGATCCTCTCTCTCCGCATCCTCGCCAACATCTGTTGTTGCCTGAGTTGTTAATGTTAGCCCTCTGACAAGTGTGAGTTGGTATCTCATTGTGGTTTTGATTTGTATTTCCCTGATGATGAGTGATGTTGAGATTTTTTCATGTGTTGGTTAGCCATTTGGATGTCTTCTTTGGAGAAGTGTCTATTCATTTGTTTTGCCAATTTCTTCACTGGATTATTTGTTTTTTGGGTGTTGAGTTTGATAAGTTCTTTTTTTTTTGAAATAAAAATTTTTATTCTTATCATTATTTTCTATCCCTTAACATTTTTTTTAATATATGAAATTTATTGTCAAATTGGTTTCCATACAACACCAAGTGCTCATCCCAAAAGATGCTCTCTTCAATGCCCATCAACTACCCTTCCCTCCGTCCCACCCCCCCATCAACCTTCAGTTCATTCTCAGTTTTTAAGAGTCTCTTATGCTTTGGCTCTCTCCCACTCTAACCTCATTTTTTTTTTCGTTCCCCTCCGCTATGGGTTTCTGTTAAATTTCTCAGGATCCACATAAGAATGAAAACATATGGTATCTGGTTTTCTCTGTATGGCTTATTTCACTTAGCATCACACTCTCCAGTTCCATCCACGTTGCTACAAAGGGCCAGATTTCATTCTTTCTCATTGCCATGTAGTACTCCATTGTGTATATAAACGACAATTTCTTTATCCATTCACCAGTTGATGGACATTTAGGCTTTTTCCACAATTTGGCTATTGTTGAGAGTGCTGCTATAAACATTGGTTACAAGTGCCCCTGTGCATCAGTACTCCTGTATCCCTAGCATACAGGAATGGGTAAATTCCTAGCAGTGCTACTGCTGGGTCATAGGGTAGGTCTATTTTTAATTTTTTGAGGAACCTCCACACTGTTTTCCAGAGTGGCTGCACCAATTTGCATTCCCACCAACAGTGCAAGAGGGTTCCCGTTTCTCCACATCCTCTCCAGCATCTATAGTCTCCTGATTTGTTCGTTTTGGCCACTCTGACTGGTGTGAGGTGATATCTGAGTGTGGTTTTGATTTGTATTTCCCTGATGAAGAGCGTTGTTGAGCATGTTTTCATGGGCCTGATGGCCATCTGGATGTCTTCTTTAGAGAAGTGTCTATTCATGTTTTCTGCCCATTTCTTCACTGGATTACTTGTTTGTTGGGTGTGGAGTTTGGTGAGCTCTTTACGGATTTTGGATGCTAGCCCCTTGTCTGATATGTCATTTGCAAATATCTTTTCCCATTCCGTTGGTTGCCTTTTAGTTTTGTTGATTGTTTTGTTTGCTGTGAAGAAACTTTTTATCTTCATGAGGTCCCAATAGTTCATTTTTTCTTTTAATTCCCTTGCCTTTGGGGATGTGTCAAGTAAGAAATTGCTGCGGCTGAGGTCAGAGAAGTCCTTTCCTGCTTTCTCCTCTAAGGTTTTGATGGTTTCCTGTCTCACATTCAGGTCCTTTATCCATTTTGAATTTATTTTTGTGAATGGTGTGAGAAAGTGGTCTACTTTCATTCTTCTGCATGTTGCTATCCAGTTCTCCCAGCACCATTTGTTAAAGAGACTGTCTTTTTTCCGTTGGATGTTCTTTCCTGCTTTGTCAAAGATTAGTTGTCCATACTTTTGTGGGTCTAGTTCTGGGGTTTCTCTTCTATTCCGTTGGTCTATGTGTCTGTTTTTGTGCCAATACCATGTTGTCTTGATGATTACAGTTTTGTAGTAGAGGCTAAAGTCTGGGATTGTGATGCCTCCTGCTTTGGTCTTTTTCAAAATTACTTTGGCTATTCGGGGCCTTTTGTGGTTCCATATGAATTTTAGGATTGCTTGTTCTAGCTTCGAGAAGAATGCTGGTGCAATTTTGATTGGGGTTGCATTGAATGTGTAGATAGCTTTGGGTAGTATTGACATTTTAACAATATTTATTCTTGCAACCCATGAGCATGGAATGTTTTTCCATTTCTTTGTATCTTCTTCAATTTCCTTCATAAGCTTTCTATAGTTTTCAGCATACAGATCTTTTACATCTTTGGTTAGATAAATTCCTAGGTATTTTATGCTTCTTGGTGCAATTGTGAATGGGATCACTTTCTTTATTTGTCTTTCTGTTGCTTCATTGTTAGTGTATAAGAATGCAACTGATTTCTGTACATTGATTTTGTATCCTGCAACTTTGCTAAATTCATGTATCAGTTCTAGCAGACTTTTGGTGGAGTCTATCGGGTTCTCCATGTATTTTATCATGTCATCTGCAAAAAGTGAAAGCTTGACTTCATCTTTGCCAATTTGATGCCTTTGATTTCCTTTTGTTGTTTGATTGTTGAACACTTCCAACACTATGTTAAACAACAGCGGTGAGAGTGGACATCCCTGTCGTGTTCCTGATCTCAGGGGGAAAGCTCTCAGTTTTTCCCCATTGAGGGTGATATTAGCTGTGGGCTTTTCATAAACGGCTTTTGTGATGTTTAAGTATGTTCTTTTTATCCCGACTTTCTCAAGGGTTTTTATTAAGGAAGGATGCTGAATTTTGTCAAATGCTTTTTCTGCATTGATTGACAGGATCATATGGTTCTTTTCTTTTCTTTTATTAATGTGATGTATCACATTGATTGATTTGCGAATGTTGAACCAGCCCTGCATCCCAGGAATGAATCCTACTTGATCATGGTGAATAATTCTTTTTATAAGCTGTTGAATTCGATTTTCTAGTATCTTATTGAGAATTTTTGCATCCATATTCATCAGGGGTATTGGCCTGTGGTTCTCTTTTTTTACTGGGTCTCTGTCTGGTTTAGGAGTTAAAGTAATACTGACTTCATAGAATGAGTCTGGAAGTTTTCCTTCCCTTTCTATTTTTTGAAACAGCGTGAGAAGGATAGGTATTATCTCTGCTTTAAATGTCTGGTAGAACTCCCCTGGGAAGCCATCTGGTCCTGGACTCTTATTTGTTGGGAGATTTTTGACAACTGATTCAATTTCTTCACTGGTTATGGGTCTGTTCAAGCTTTCTATTTCCTCCTGTTTGAGTTTTGGAAGTGTGTGGGTGTTTAGGAATTTGTCCATTTCTTCCAGGTTGTCCAGTTTGTTGGCATATAATTTTTCATAGTATTCCCTGATAATTGCTTGTATTTCTGAGGGATTGGTTGTAATCATTCCATTTTCATTCATGATTTTATCTATTTGGGTCATCTCCCTTTTCTTTTTGAGAAGCCTGGCTAGAGGTTTCTCAATTGTGTTTATTTTTTCAAAAAAACAACTCTTGGTTTCATTGATCTGCTCTACAGTTTTTTTTTAGATTCTATATTGTTTATTTCTGCTCTGATCTTTATTATTTCTCTTCTTCTGGGTTTAGGCTGTCTTTGCTGTTCTGCTTCTATTTCCTTTAGGTGTGCTGTTAGATTTTGTATTTGGGATTTTTCTTGTTTCTTGAGATAAGCCTGGATTGCAATGTATTTTCCTCTCAGGACTGCCTTTGCTGCACCCCAAAGCGTTTGAATTGTTGTATTTTCATTTTCGTTTGTTTCCATATATTTCTTAATTTCTTCTCTAATTGCCTGGTTGACCCATTCATTCTTTAGTAGGGTGTTCTTTAACCTCCATGCTTTTGGAGGTTTTTCCAGACTTTTCCTGTGGTGGATTTCAAGCTTCATAGCATTGTGGTCTGAAAGTATGCATGGTATGATCTCAATTCTTGTATACTTATGAAGGGCTGTTTTGTGACCTAGTATGTGATCTATCTTGGAGAATGTTCCATGTGCACTCGAGAAGAAAGTATATTCTGTTGCTTTGGGATGCAGAGTTTTAAATATATCTGTCAAGTCCATCTGATCCAATGTATCATTCAGGGCCCTTGTTTCTTTATTGACCATGTGTCTAGATGATCTGTCCATTGTTGTGAGTGGGATATTAAAGTCCCCTGCAATTACCACATTCTTGTTAGTAAGGTTGCTTATGTTTGTGAATAATTGTTTTATATATTTGGGGGCTCCCGTATTCGGCACATAGACATTTATAATTGTTAGTTCTTCTTGATGGATAGACCCTGTAATTATTATATAATGCCCTTCTTTATCTCTTGTTACAGCCTTAATTTAAAGTCTAGTTTGTCTGATATAAGTATGTCTACTTCAGCTTTCTTTTTACTTCAAGTAGCATGACAGTTCTCCATCCCCTTACTTTCAATCTGAAGGTGTCCTCAGGTCTAAAATGAGTCTCTTGTAGACAGCAAATAGATGGGTCTTGTTTTTTTATCCATTCTGATAGCCTATGTCTTTTGGTTGGCACATTTAGTACATTTACATTCAGTGTTATTATAGAAAGATATGGGTTTAGAGTCATTGTGATGTCTGTAGGTTTCATGCTTGTAGCGATGTCTCTGGTACTTTGTCTCACAGGATCCCCCTTAGGATCTCTTGTAGGGCTGGTTTAGTGGTGATGAATTCCTTCAGTTTTTGTTTGTTTGGGAAGACCTTTATCTCTCCTTCTATTCTAAATGACAGACTTGCTGGATAAAGGATTCTCGGCTGCATATTTTTTCTGTTCATCACATCGAAGATCTCCTGCCATTCCCTCTGGCCTGCCAAGTTCCAGTAGAGAGATCCGTCACGAGTCTTATTGGTCTTCCTTTATATGTTAGAGCACGTTTATCCCTAGCTGCTTTCAGAATTTTCTCTTTATCCTTGTATTTTGCCAGTTTCACTATGATATGTCGTGCAGAAGATCAATTCAAGTTACGTCTGAAGGGAGTTCTCTGTGCCTCTTGGATTTCCATGCCTGTTTCTTTCCCCAGATCCGGGAAGTCTCAGCTATTATTTCTTCAAGTACACCTTCAGCACCTTTCCTTCTCTCTTCCTCCTCTGGAATACCAAGAATGCGTAGATTATTTCTCTTTAGTGCATCACTTAGTTCTCTAATTTTCCCCTCATACTCCTGGATTTTTTTATCTCTCTTTTTCTCAGCTTCTTCTTTTTCCATAATTTTATCTTCTAGTTCACCTATTCTCTCCTCTGCCTCTTCAATCCGAGCTGTGGTCGTCTCCATTTTATTTTGCAGCTCATTAATAGTATTTTTTAGCTCCTCCTGGCTATTCCTTAGTCCCTTGCTCTCTGTAGCAATAGATTCTCTGCTGTCCTTTATACTGTTTTCAAGCCCGGCAATTAATTTTATGACAGTTATTCTAAATTTACTTTCTTTTATAATGTTTAAATCGTTTTTGATCAGTTCGTTAGCTGTTGTTATTTCCTGGAGGTTTTTTTGAGGGGAATTCTTCCGTTTCGTCATTTTGGATAGTCCCTGGAGTGGTGTGGAACTGCAGGGCACTTCCCCTGTGCTGTGTTGAATAACTTGCGTTGGTGGGTGGGGCCGCAGTCAGACCTGATGTCTGCCCCCAGCCCACCGCTGGGTCTACAGTCAGACTGTTGTGCACCTTCTCTTCCCCTCTCCTAGGGGTGGGATTCACTGTGGGGTGGCATGGCCCGTCTGGACTACTTGCACACTGCTAGGCTTGTGGTGTTGGGGATCTGGCATATTAGCTGGGGTGGATCAGTAAGGTGCACAGGGGCGGGAAGGGCAGGCTCACCTCACCTTTCCTTTGGAGATCTGCTTCGGGAGGGGCCCTGTAGCACCGGGAGTGAGTCAGACCCACTGGAGGGATGGATCCGCAGAAGCACAGCATTGGGTATTTGTGTGGTGCAAGCAAGTTCCCTGACTGGAACTGGTTCATTTTGGGATTTTGGCTGGGGGATGGGTGAAGGAGATGGCACTGGTGATCACCTTTGTTCCCCGCCAAGCTGAGCTCTGTCGTCCGGGCCTCAACAACTCTCCCTCCCATTGTCCTCCAGCCCTCCCGGTCTCCGAGCAGATCTGTTAACTTACAACCTTCCAGATGATAAGTCCTGCTCGCTGTCTGAACACACTCCGTCCAGCCCCTCCGCTTTTGCCAGCCAGACTTGGGGGGCTCTGCTTTGCCGGCGGGCTGCCCCTCTGCCCTGGTTCCCTCCCGCCAGTCTGTGTAGTGCGCACTGCCTCTCCGCCCTTCCTACCCTCTTCTGTGGGCCTCTCGTCTACGCTTGGCTCTGGAGACTCCATTCTGCTAGTCTTCTGGCAGTTTTCTGGGTTATTTAGGCAGGTGTAGGTGGAATCTAAGTGATCTGCAGGATGCGGTGAGCCCAGTGTCCTCCTACCCTGCCATCTTCCCAGAAGCCTCCGAAAATGCATTTTTTTAAATACACTTCTTGAAAGAACCATTTTAGATTTATGGAAGTATTAAGAATATAGTATAGAGTGACCAATATACTGCATGCTAAGTTTTATTAACATTTTATATTAATATGATACATTTTTATAAATAATTAAACAATATGATAGGTCATTATTAACTAAGGTCTATAGTTTACTTAGATTTATTTATTTTCTTAGTTTTACCTAATGCCTTTATTTGGGGGTTCTAGACTACCACATTTATTTGTTTTTGAGTACTTCCTTACTTTTTGGGGTTTTCTTGTATGTAATTTTTTGTTTTTGATTGTTTCCTTTTTTTCTTGTATAAGTTACTCCAGACTCATTTTCTATTAGTTCCTTCCCTAGGCCTTGATTTAGCCACTTCTCCAAGGATCCCTGGTTACTGTTACTGGGGATGGTATTAGAAACCCAGTTCTGATACTAGGTATGCTCATTGCTCCTGAGTTGTTTCTTTTACATCAGCTCATCTGACAGAGCAAAAAAATATATATGTATTTATACTAACTGTATTTATATATCTGATCTAGGGCTGACATAACAAAAATACCATAGACCAGGTGGCTTAAAAACTGAAATTTATTTTCTCACAGTGCTAGAGGTTAGAAGTTGGAGATCAAGATGCCAGCTTGATGTCAGATTCTGGTGAAACTTTTCTTCCTACTTTGCAGATGGCCATCTTCTTGCTATGTCCTCATATGGCCTTTTCTCAGTGTGTTCACATGTAGAGAGAGACAAAGACAGAAAGAGACATTTCTTTCTTCCTTAGAAGGCCACTAATACCATCACAGAGGGCACAACTTTTTGACCTAATCTAACCCTAATTTCTTCTAAAAGGCCCTATATTTAGGTAGTATCGCACTGGGGGTTAGAACTCAAAATATTAACTTGGAGAAGAGGACAGTCATTTAGTCTGTGGCATTCCACATGTAGGAATGGATTCTAAGGATGTAGGATAATGGTAGATGGATTATAAAGTTGGATCAGGTTGAATTTATTGATATGAGTTCACTAAACAGATTCTGCATTTACTATTATAGCTGGGAGTTAGAAAGAATTCTAACAGTTTGGTTGAATTAGCTGAGAATTGGACCAAAAGGTGGCTCACAGTGAGTGAGTTGGAAATGTTGGACCTGGCTTGGTTTAATGCAGGTAAAGAAGTTCAAAGCTTAAATACATTGGAATGTTAGAGTAGATTTGTCATTTAAGACACACATACCCATGTTGGCAGTGTCAGAAGACATACTTTTAACCAAGACTATAATAATTAAACTTATGAGGAGAGAAGAGCCCTAGCATCTGTGAAGAGCCTGGTGATTGATCTTTTCTATAGGCCAGAGCTTGCAGTGGGAACTGTAATCACTGAATTGGGAAACTTACATACAATGGGAATAATTGGTTTCTAGGATGACAGGGCCAAGTGGACACACTCAACCAGCAAAGACAGGATGAGCTTGTTGACTGTAATGGACAGTGTTCTGACAAAGTCAAAAGAGCAACCAGAATAGTCTGACTTGCATAGATCTGTGGTGTTGGCTAGTTGATCATGGTGTTCTTGGAAGTGAAATAGATAGGAAATCTACTGAATTCTTAATTTGTATAAACACAAAAGTTCTAGGTGAAGTGAACATAAGTCTAACATGGATCATAAAAACAGAGTCATAGCTCTTCAGTCAATTTCCAGACACGAGCAAATTTATAGACTCAGAACCATATGAATGAGAGGAAAGCTGTGTTCTCCTGAGAAAGCACCCTGATACACTGACAAAATTTTATAGTTAATCTTTCCTTCAGTCTTCCCAGAGGGATTTCCACTTTCTAAAAGTGGAAATAAGCACTGAATAGAACATTTGAGTCAAATATGTAATAGCAAGATATTTATTGATTCCTGGTTTGATGGAATTAGTAAATTCACTGATATGATATTGAGTATGGAGGTCTGAATGAATAGGACCACAACATGGAAGTTGTACTAACCCACTGTGAGACACCATTTATTCTTTCCAGGTTTAAGACAAGGCAAAATTGAGCTATCAAATGTAAAAGTAGTTGAGAGAGCTATTCATTAATTAGATCTTCTGTATTTTAAGTTTGAATCCTTGAAGGTCAAGTTTTAACATACATTGGGACACATTAACTATTTTAGTGGAGAATCCTTAACTTCTAACACCCATGAAAACTTTAATATATAAGTTATAAGGGGTAGTTAATTAATTCAGGATTTCCCTCCAGTATTCTATAAGAAACTAAATTAGTGCCCTAGGGCCATTTCCAAAGACAGTATGGAGTGCCAAGTAGCTAAACAGAAAACTACTTAGTAAATTAAAATCACATTTGTAGATAATAATGAAATCAATACCATATCTCATAATGATGAACTTAGACAACTCCTCTTTGGTAAGGAAAATCAACATCAGACAACAAAAGACTATCAATGCAGCTCTGCAACATTCTGTTGGCTAGTTGGTCTTGTTACTCTTGGTCTGAGTGTTTTCATTGGTTTGTGATCTGGAGGTCCAGACCCTCCCAATTAAGTCATTGTTTCAAACATGCATGGCAGATACTGAGGTCTGCATGTCATTGAGTGGCTAAATACAAGCCCTCCAGCACAAAGACCTTGCTGGCTTGCCTGTTACCAACTGAACTGATGACTGAGATAAAGGACTGGTAGTAATTAGTTAAACTGGAGGGCCTGACTATAAGCTAATGCTAGAGGCGCAATCTTAGCCACAGATAATTTACTTAACAAACAACCTGATACCCTATTAACAAATTAGGCCATGTGACTCCTAAAAACAATAATGCCTATTGTCTCTTACCTGGGCAAAACCTTGGATTGTTGAGAGCTTTTAGATTCAGCTACCCTTAATGGGAGTTTTAATTGTACTGGTCAAGTTCCAGTGCTTTATTCTAACGATTAGAGTCTCCCAGATGGCAGTGTCACAGATTATGGCACTTACGCATCACCTTTGCTAGCTATGAAACCACGAAACCTCTTAAATTAAAAGATATTTGTAAATCAAGCTCTCAGGCCCAATGTTGCTTTCAAATTTCAAATGTACCACAGATTTGTTATTTCACCACTATAGCCACAAAAACATGACCCCCATCAACCTGAGTGGATATCCACTTGGGAAGACTATCCCAGTTCCATATCTCAGATGATATCAGCCTGACCTTGGAACTCACTGCTAGAGGTAACATTGCCTCAGGTAACATTGCCCAGCTCAAGTCATCACTGTTGGAAATAACTGCCCCCTGCACCAGAGTCAACTTTACCCCAGACAATTGGACCACTGCCCGGCAACACTCATGGGCTGCCTCTCCTAAGGACTGACAAATTGGACATGGAACATTTATTATTTTTCTTCCTTCAATATTAAGGATTCTATTACATTTCTTGAGCTCACTGTTTTCTTTGCCCATGATCTGGTATATTCCTTATTTTCTGTCAAAACATATACCCTACACTCTCATGCCTAATTGAGGGTTTTGAAGTGGGTGCTGCTATCTTTGACACTCTAAAAAAATAATGGAGCATATTACTTTTATTGTCAGAAGCAACTGCCTCTTATTGATCCACCTCTCAAACCTCTGGGAAGAGGGTTTCTCACTATTGAGAACCTTCTCATATTCCACTCTTCCAACTTTCCACAATGGTTCTCCCACCCATGTCTCTATGATTATCACAATTACTCCTTACCCTTGCTTACAAATACCAGTAACCTTTACGTATCCATTACTGAATTATCACTTCATGTCCTCCCGCTATATAACTGCTGGACCTGCAAACTTGATCCAAGGAATACAAAAATATATTATTGTCAAGAAAAACATAGCTGATACCTTTATACACTTTACACCTATACCAAGATATTGTTAGAGACCCTAGAAATTTCACATCTGCTTTCTTGACTAATGCCACATAAATAGGGAACTTGGTTATGGGCTGCTGTGTAAAAGGCTCCTTATATTTCTATTTGTTTTTCTCCTTTTTTTCCCCCTCTCATAATGTTTCCTGTACTTACAGGGCATCTAATATCCTCTTCTCTGGAAGCCTCTTCTATTATTCAGGCCACTCAAATACTCAAAATAATTGAGTTCAAATTTATGTCAATATGTCAGTGGGTCAATTTGTAATATGGACTTTTTTGAAATGCTGTCTTGACCCAGTTTTGAGGTCCTGACTAGAGGCCAGTCAGTTCTTTTTTTTTTTTTTTCAGCTGATTAAATCTACACACCAACCATTTCCTTTATGGGGCTATCACACACTGGGGCCACTATGCACCTGCCCTAATTGCTTCTAGGACCAGATCTGACACAACTAGGGACAGCCCCTAGGCCCTGGAGTCTGAAAAATTATTCAAATTAGCCAGTCCACAGAGAGCCTTAGAAACGTAGCTAACCCAACCCTGAATGCCATATATAAACTGCCCCCATACAACTCCAGCTTGCTGTTACCCTGTCCCCAGTTACAACCTCGTATTTGACTTTACTTGCAGCCTTCTCTTGTTTGGATCTGTAAGTAATAAAGAGTTTGACCTTTCATCTATCTGAGTGTCATTCCATTGTGTCTTGCCATCAAAAGAATCATTAAGTTTTATAAAATAACTTGCAATGTTCCAGACCAACTCTAAGATCTGACACATTAAACCTGTATACCTGTAATAATACCACAAGAGTTGTAATTCTTTTTAGTGGATCCCACACCTACTTTTCTGCTGGTGCCAATAAAGAGGCCAAGGGAGTTTCAGGAAACTTAGCAGCAAAGTAAATGTAAGCCTACAAAGGAGCTAAAGGCACCAGTTCCACATAGGAGGTAATAAATACAAACGTTTTGATTTTCCACAACATATTAGGCATAGTTCATCAATCTGGAAGCCAATTTAACCTTCAGGAAGATTTTACTAAATACTGTCCCTAGGCCCTTACCCAAGACTCTGATTAGACTCAGATATTGGTATTCATTAAAGTTTTCCAAGTGACTCAAACACGATGACAAGTAAAGGAATCATTACTGAGTTACAGGAAGCTAACCCAGGGAAGCAAAGATGCAAGTATAAGTGGATGCTAGGCTAAATAAAAGCAACATAGCAATAGCCAATCGAAACACAGCTGAGAACCACTAAGAGCTAAATATATGATGTGTATCAGAAATTGCTGATTGCCTAAAGGTAATATTTTTTCTTCTCCTTCTATCATATAGTGTTGTTTGGTGTCGTCTAGAAAACGATTATTTTCCCAATTCTTTGCATTTAGGACCTGTGTCTAATTCTAAGGGAATGCTACCAAAAAATGGTATGTGGCACTCTTAGGCCAAGGTAATTAACAAGAAGTATGTATCTTTTCCAAAGACTTTCTTCTTTCTTCTGTTGGCCAGATGTCAATGTGCAGCATAACCTTCATTCAAGTATTAAGTGTGACATTGTCTGTGTCATCCTGAGTCCATGTCAGAACCTCCTCCAACTTGGAACACTTGTACTAGATTATTCACAAGAAATGTAGTTATATCAAGCCATTAACATGCCGTATATATTTATTATAGCAAATATTATACTCACATATAAGAAATTAGTAATAGGGTGCTGCCATAACAAATCTAAAATACGTAGCCATGGCTTAGTGGTAGGGTAATTGTCAATAAAGCAAAAGAACTAAAGCAGGGTGGAAGTCAATGCTGTTGAGTGATGCTATGGGGAAGCTACTGTCTGTGGGAACTTTGAAGGCAGCCTGTGCCTAAGGAACCTAAAGACTGAGGAGAAATTGTAAAGAACTAGAATGTCATAGCCTGTGTTGGCTATTATTGGATGTCTGTAGCAAGATATTGTAAGAAAAATATGTGCTCGGAAAAGAATTGATTCATTTTCAAACAAGAAAAATTATGGAATTATAGGTGAAACACTCATTATCATATCATTAGTTTGCAAGCTTAATGTTACAGATTTTAAAAAAATAAACATTTTCATGTATTGTAGAGCACATTTAAAAATATGGAGCTCAAATAACAAAATATGTTTTTAATTTTCTGTCAGTTTCATATTTTGATTCATCAATTTGTATTTAAAAGGATTACAGTGAAAGTAATCTATCCCTATAATGGGAAAAATACACATTGTTATAATTCTGGCAAGAAATATCATACCTTGCAACTGTTTTTTTATCTGACTCAGAGAAATGACTGCCAAGGAATGTAGAAAGGAGTATTTGCTGATTTTTATAAGCCATCTGTTTTTGCATAGAGCTTTGCAATTTATGAAGTATTTTTTATAATCATTTGATATTACAGTTGAGCATGGAATAGAGAGGGCAAGAATTACAGTAATAGGAAAAAAGGGTTGATGCTAGGATTAGAAACATGAGCTTTGGTGTTGGACTGGCTGGATTCTAACCCTTGTTCTTCTAGCTCCATGACTTCAAATGAATTACTTCTGTGTCCTCAACTATAAAATGAAGGTACTTTGTAGAGCCTCCAGGATTGGTGTAAGGATTAAATGAGATATATACACAAAACATTTAGAAGAATGTCTGACACAGGGAAAACACTCAAAACATTTTAACAATTGTTAGCAATTATGTTCTGAATAATAAAATTGTGATCCAAATAAATTAATTTACTAAAGATTACATAATGAATAAATTTATGTTCCTAGAGTAGACCCAGAATCACCAGACTTCTGATTTAAGGATTTTCTTTCTTCCATAGCACCTGCATTTTGGATAAATTAGTATAAATACTTATTCACTGATTTTCAAACTACGAACTTGTCTAAACTATGCTACTATATACAGACTTGAAAAAGATTTATGTGCCACATGAAGAACTATTAGTTGTGCTCACCACTATATGTCTGTTTACATTTCCTGGGCGTATGGAAACTTATTTCCCAGCATTCTTGATAACTGGCCACATGGCTGGCTCTAGTGAATGGACCAAGAGCAGAAGGAAGTCTGTGCATTTAAGAGCTTGTCTGTGCTTTTTCTGGGCTGTATTTCCCCACCACAGAAAGAGTGGATGCATTAGTTGAGATGGAGTGCTTTAATATGGACACAACCTGAATTTCTCAGCACCTTAAGGAGTCCAGTTGCCCTGAAATACCCAGATCCTCAGCCAACTTTGTGTAAAGAAAAAATAAACTTTAGTTGGGTTGAGACATTGAACTTTGGGGTCTAGCTGCCATATAACCTAGTCAATCTTATCTGTTAATTTTCATCATCCACTACTCTTGACACTACTCTCAAATTCCTTCTCTTTAATCAGAGCATACATACTACTATAACTTCTGTCCAATGACCTGCCCTGTGCTATGGTACTGAAATTGTGATTTCCTAAATATCATATTTCAACCTCTTCATTTTATATAATTGTTGGCCCTTTTTACTCTTTGGTACCCAAATCTCACTTCTTAGTCATTTTCCTCATTTAGGAGGCTTTTTTTTTTTACTTCTTCTAATGCATCTTCCTCTCTTATCTTGTTATATAGCTTCCTGAATCTACTCTTTCTGTAATGTTTTCTTCATTATAACTGTTCATATACTTAACTGTTTTCATTGTTAATCATGTAAGCTCTGTGAAGAAAAAAAAACTGACTTTTTCTTCGTTCATCAACGTACCCTAAAGACCTATCCTATTGCTGGAAAGTAATTACTTTCTAATTAATATTTGTTGAATGAGTAAATAGTGATTGGATGAGTATAAGCATGCAAGCTTCAAAATGTCTTTTGATTTGCATTGATCCAAGTCTGTTTCCTTCCTTATTTGGTAAGCTAGGGTGAAATCACATTATTCATTGTGAATTTCTTTTCAGACATGAGGAAATCGCATTTAGGAACAAAATACTCCAAATGAAATAAGGCAGTGTTTATTAATTAAAGTCTTTTCAGAAATACACACACACACACACACACACACACACACACACACACACCATGCAGCAAGCAACCTTTTGTAACTAACATCCTAGTTAAGTTTTAATTATTGATTTATTGAGCTCTCTGATGAAATGGATTTTTCCTCCATAAGATGAAGGAATAAAATCTATGTAGCTATACAATGGTGTGTGGTAGAGATCCCTCCTGGAGCATTGCACCCTAATGTTTTAAATACAAGTATCATTCTTATCAAAATATTTAAAGAAGTTTAAGAAATGGATGCAAATATATAAAGGAAAATAGGACTCTAGATTTTGTGTTGCAAAGGTTTATATCTCTTTAAAATCTATAACCTTTTGTAGCTAAATCTAAAACCAGTATGTTTCTTGAATCCTTTCAGATGAAAATAGTGACTTGTACATTTTAGAAAGAAATCTTTTAAAATCAATCAAAATCAGTATGATACCTAATTTGAAACTATAGTGTATAAGGCTTCTGGGCATAGAATTCTCCCAAGAATGCTCACAGTTCAAAGGAATCCCTTAGGAAAAGGGTGTAATAATTGGTAAAAAGATGGTAGAGATACATCTGTGATATTAAAGAACACTTTTTCTAGTACGAAAAGGAAGCAACTAATTGAAAAAAAATGCTGTGAATTAAAGCCCATTCTACCCTAGGATAACAAATTTAGAGTGGCAGATAAACTGGAAAGTGATTTTCAATTTGCTATATATTACAATTTATGTATGTTAATTTACATACATAAGTAAAGTATGTTAATTTAAAGTATGTTAATCAGTGAACTGAGTTTGACTATCTCTCAGAAAGAGATGCTGCTGCCCTGTGTACATTTTAAGTGAGCAAATGCCCAATTTTCCCACATTTATGAAATCTGTCTTTACTATATAATCATATATGTGAGCGCCATTCTTCACCTAATCATATGATTTGGGGCCAATAAAATATTCCATTTGAACCTCTTGACATGAGGCAGCCAGAGGCCACAGAAACAGCTCTAGAATTAAAGTCAATATATTTATGTCTAACTTCCTCATTAGATCCTTTGGATCCTTCAATTATTAGTGTCTTAGTATATCATTTAATCTCTGTTAACCCCAGTTTCATCATGTAAAATGGTATAGAAATACTGCCTAACCTTTTCAAAGGACGTAACATTTGTTAAAGTTTTAAAGAAACTATAAAATAGTTTAGAAATACTAATATTTATCAATAACTGTCAACAATTAAGTTGACTACGTTTTTTTCTTTATTTAGACTAATTTGAGTTGACTAAAACATTCCTTTGGTATTTTATATACAGATTAATTAATTGTAATTAATTGTGGGAACAAAAATCAACAAGTGGTAAAGCATGCTTGAAAATTTCAAAATATATCTGCTTTATCAACCTGGAGCATTTGTCAGTCAGAAACTTTATTGTTTGATTCCCAGACCTGTGAATCTTCTGAACCAGTGAGGAAGATAGTTCCAAGGCATGTTCTCTTAGTCTTAACTAACAGAGTTTTGTTGTTATTTGTGTTTTTTTGTGAGTTTTTGTTTTTCTTTTGTCGAGCAGAAACATTAAAAAGCAATGGTCATCTCTTTGTCACCATTATTTCAAAAAATGAAGACAATTGGAACATCTTCCTCTTCCCTTAAAAAGGAATATAATCTCAAATTAAAAGAGAGTCTGAACAAATAGTATAGTATGCTTGAGAAAGAAAAGAGGAAAAAGGAGACTATATGACTCAGAGAGAATAGTTAATTTTAAGAGACATGGTGCCACAAGAAGACTGAAGCATGTAGCATGTAGAGAGCAGGTATCAGAAAAGAGAAAAGCTTCCCACTATTACAGTGATGAAGGGATTCTTTTTGAGATAGGGAGCAAAGTGGGTGAGGCATGAATTGATTTCAGTAACTTATAACCCAATTCTTAACTGTGACTGGCAGGACAATTTAGATTCTACATAGATAAAACCCAAGAAATCCAACCAGATGTAGGAGTTTGATTACTTTGATCTTTTGGTTAAATTGGGGAACTTTCTTTATCTCATTTCCTCTAAAAAATCTTTTCAAAATAAGATTGCATTAAATAGCTGGTTCTCTTAAAATATATCAAAATTCATTTTTTTGTTTACTATATAACTAATACATAATTATAACCTGTCAAAGATAGTTAGATGTTTTGTCATTATTTGGAGTAGTTACCTCATGTGGTAGAAAAGGTACTGAAATGGAACTCAGGAAACTTGTTATCTATTCTCAATTACTAATTGATTGACTTTGTATAAGTTACTTGATCTTTCCAAAATATAATTGTCATACTATGTGCATAATATTCTTCACAGTGGAGACTTTTAATAATTTTTTGTTGAAAAGAACTGAGTTAAATCAAGAAATTCTGAGAGTTGGATATGATTTTTCAAGTTCCTGCTATATCAAAAGTTCTATGATGATTCATTCATTCAGTACTGTGGGTGGCTTTCACTGTATCAGAATATTTGTTAAAAATGTTTAATGTCATTATTTCTTTATCTACTAATTATAGACTCACATGTATTTAGGCTTTCCAAGATGGTTCAGAAAAATGAACTACATACTTTATGTATCTTGAGGACACTAACGTATTTTCTGACTCAGCTCCATTTAGAGCTCTTTTTCCAAGGTCTTTTTAAAAATATATATAATGCAGAAGTAAATACATCCACACGTGAAAACACATACACATGTTTGTATATGTATATAATATATACATGAATATAATGTGTATTCATATATATACCTATACATACATACGCATTTCCTTCCTTAAAATGACTTCTCCAGGGGCACCTAGGTGGCTCAGTTGGTTAGGCATCTGACTTCGGCTCAAGTCGTGATCTCATGGTTCGTGAGTTCAAGCCCCGCATTGGGTTCTGTGCTGACAGCTCAGAGCCTGGAGCTTGCTTCAGGTTCTGTTTCTCCCTCTCTCTGTCCCTTCCCTGCTGGTACTCTGTTTCTCTGTCTCTGAGGAAATATATAAACATTAAAAAAATTTTTTTAAAATTAAAAATATGACTTCTCCAATATTTTCATATTACATATGAAGATTCTGAGGCAAATAAAAGTTAAGTGATTTCTTAAAGTCACTTAAGCTTATTATTATTATTATTATTTAATTTTTTAATGTTTATTTATTTTTGAGACAGAGACAGAGCATGAGCAGGGAAGGGTCAGAGAGAGAGGGAGACACAGAATGTGAAGCAGGCTCCAGGCTCTGAGCTGTCAGCACAGAGCCTGACGCGGGGCTCAAACTCACAGACTGTGAGATCATGACCTGAGCCGAAGTCGGATGCTTAACCGACTGAGCCACCCAGGCGCCCCAACTTAAGCTTATTATTGACAAAACTAAGAACATAACTTATTTATAGGATCCAATCTGCATGCTTTTATGAAGTACCATTTTATATTTATCTTTTTGTTTTTTATTTTTTTAATGTTTATTTTGAGAGAGAGAATCCCAAACAGACTCTGTGCTGCCAGTGCAGAGCCCGATGTAAGTCTTGTACCCACAAACTGAGATCATGACCTGAGCTAACACCAAGAGTCAGGCACTTAACTGACTGAGACACCCAGGTGTCCCAGTACCATTTTATTCCTAAAGAGAATGCTTTTATGTTGCAGATTTGAACAGTCACAGAAGAGCCAGTAAGAACATTAATTTTGTTTAATCATGGCAACATACACTCTATTTTGGATTATAAACAGATTAAGGATGAAACAGTCTATCAGTTGGCTATTGCTGCATAATGAACCGCCTTAAAACTCAGTGACTTAAAAGAATACCCACTTATGTGATCATAAGTCTATGGTTTGGCAGTTTTGTCTGGGCTAAGCTATGTAGTTCTTTTGGCTTTGACTAGGCTCATTCATGCATCTGTGGTCAGCTGCCAGATTGGCTGGAGGCTGGCTGATTTAAAAGGGCCTCAGCGAGCATGATTTGAAAGTCATTCATGTACTCACATATCTTGCTAAGCTTGTTCACATGATTGTTACAGATTTCCAATAGCAAGAGGGAAAGTATGCAAAATGTTTTGAGGGACACATTTAAAACTGGCCTGTTATATCTTCTATATTTTATTGATCGAAACAAGTCATAATGCCAGCCCAGATTTAAGAGATGGAGAAATAGTAGCAAAGTTGCTTTGCAAAAAAGAGTGGTTACAGAAAGGGATAAAGAATTAAAGTCAGTTTTTGCAATTTGGTACGAATAGCATTTTTGTAACTATAGTACCCAATAGGTTTAGTTTCACGGCCTTGCTGAGAAGGGCTTAAATATCAAAATCACAGACCCTTCTTTTTAACAAATTCTGACATATACATACGTATACCAACTCCTGGAATGTATGAAGATCAACCCATGCTGAGAATCCCAAATGACAGTCATTTTGAAAAACAATTTGGCAGTTTCTCATAAAGTCCATTTCATTAGATGTTTATCTAACTGCCAGTTAAAAACTACTATTTTCTGAACCTAAAAAAAAAAAACCATAACTACTGCCATGGTGATAAATGACTATTTTTTTCAAATGTTTATTCTTTTTCTGAGAGAGAGATAGTGACAGTGTGAGCGGGGGAGGGGCAGAGAAGGGGAGACACCAAATCTGAAACCAAAGCAGACTCCAGCCTCTAAGCTGTCTGCACAGAGCCCAACGTGGGGTTCAGACTCATAAACCACGAGATCGTGACCTGAACCAAAGTTGGACGCTTAACCAACTGAGGCATCTAGGTGCCCTGGTGATAAATGACTGTTGGCATAAGTGGGTTTTTTTTGTTTGTTTTTGTTTTTTAGTGACTTCCTGTACTAACGGCATCTCTGTCAGAAAGTTACAAAATGTGAACAATTATGATTGTGTTACATGATACAGGCAAATGTATACTGTCCTTCATTTCTTTCCTAGCTCTCTTGTTCGCTTAACTTCATGATATATAAAAATAGGAGAATGGAACAAAAATAAAGCAACTAATTAAGAACTTTTGTCTGGGATAGGGATTGGGCAAACTAGTACTTGTGGGCCAATTTTGACTTACTGACATTTTTTGTAAAGCTTTATTGGAACACAGCCATAAGCGTTCGATTTCATATTACCTATGACTTC
Source organism: Panthera onca (assembly GCF_046562875.1). Taxonomy (NCBI): domain Eukaryota; kingdom Metazoa; phylum Chordata; class Mammalia; order Carnivora; family Felidae; genus Panthera; species Panthera onca. Next base: position 109,541,580 of record NC_138345.1, on the reverse strand, counting down.
TTTTGCGTTACAATGACAGAGTTGCATAGTTTTCATACTGACCATATAACCCACAAAGCCTAAAGTGTTTACTCTGTCATCCTTTACATAAAACATTTGTTGGCCTGGTAAGTTCATTTGTTCACCAAGCCTCTTGAATAAATTAATTTACCAATAAAAAGACTTTTTCATAATTTATTATGCATTACAAAAACAGATTCAGAGATTCCATGAAGTAAATTTGTTTTATAAACAATAAGATGATAATTTAATAAATGGTATATTCTAAATCAAACCTGGTTAGTCCTTCAGCATGGCAGAGTTAGCCCATTGACCCAAAAAGTCAATGATGGAATCAGAACAAAAAACCCAAAAAAGTGATGTTAGAAAAATATGGAGCTTATGAATCAAAAAAGAAAATTGGCTTTTGATCTAGGATCATGAAATAAACAAATGCAGAGATTTCTGCAGTTTGGACAGAGTATTTGTAGGTATATTTATGCTTTGTGTGAACAGAACTTAAAATTAATTATAAATACATGTTATAATGGAATAATGGAAGAAATTTTCTATCTTATCTCAACTGCTACAATTATTAGGTTAGAGACCATTGGCCAATGTTATCTTATTAGGTAGATTATTTTGCCTTTTACAATGGGACATAGTTTCTTCTATGTGGTAACATATGGGCTTGATTAATTCTCATCAGAGGAACATGGCAAAGCAATGTCCAAACATTCCATTTCCAGAAAATAATTTATACCAATATACAACAAAGGAATTCAATTAAAGAATTTTTTTTTCAGTTTTTACATTTGACTATGTCATGAAACTTCTTGCTTGATATAAATGCTTATTACTTTGAATTATTATTGTCAGAGATTGGAGAAAGCCTGTCTTCCAGGAATCTCATTAAGAAAGGAAAAGTCATAATTGGAAATCCTCATAATTCATCATTTTGAGTTAAAAAGAAAAATAACTTCTGGGGATGTAATATAGAGCATGGTGACTATAGTTAACAATACTTACTGTATATTTAAAAGTTGCTAAGAGAGTAGTTGTTAAAAGTTCTCTTCACATGAATAAAAAATTGTAACTATATTAGGTGATGGTTGTTAACTAAACTTACTGGGGTGATCTTTTTGCAGTATATACATACAGATCTTCTTCAATTTATGATAGGGCTGCACTCTAATAAATGCATTTTAAATTGAAGATATTGTAAGTTGAAAATGCATTTAATATACCTAACCTGCTGAACATCAGAGCCTAGACTGGCCTACCTTAAACATGCTCAGAACACTTACATTAGTCTACAGTTTGGCAAAACCATCTACTACAAAGCCTATATTATAATAAAGTACTGAATATATCATGTAATTTATTAAATCCTGTACTTAAAGTGAAAAACAGAATGGCTGTATGGGTACAGAATGGTTGTATTAAGTGTATGGGCTGTTTATCCTTGTGATCATGTGGCTAACTGGGAGCTGTGACTCCCTACCCCTGCCCAGCATCACCAGAAAGTACTGTACTGCATATTGGTAGCCTGGGCAAAGATCAAAATTCAAAATTCAAAGGATGGTTTCAACTGAATGTGTATTGCCTTCACACCATCAGAAACTTGAAAAACTAAATCGAGCCATCCTAAATTGGGGACTGTCTGTATATCAAATCATTATGTTTTATGCCTTAAACTAATACAAAATTATATGTCCATTATATCTCAGTAAAACTGGAAAAAAAGATTTATACCCCCCCCCCCAAAAAAAAGGCCCCTGCTGGGAGAAATCAGCTTATATTCATTTGCTGTTCTCCTCTAATAATGGAGAATCCCTGCTACTTAGAAGCAGGAAATAGTTCAAGGACAAGGGCCTCGCTGGCAGAAGGCTGAAGAAATGCTGTAATTTCTAATTTTACAAATTTTGTGTTGAGTGGAAAATAAAAAGGAATCTTATCTATTGGTATAAAAAATTATTGTATATGAATCTAATATGGTGGATGACATGTGAAAATTGTCTAATATTAGTGCACTGTTGAATACTGAGGTAAACTCAATGTGGTCATGGGATGTTATTTTGTTTATCAGCTCCAGCATGCTACCATTCTGTTTAGGATATTTGCATGTATATACATGAGTAAGGTGACTCTATAATTATCCTTTTTTTATAAAGCCTTTGCCAAGTTTTGTGTCATTATTCTGGCCCATGGAATGAATTGGGCATATTATTTTTCTCTCTGATCTCTGGAATAAATTTCAAAAGTTGGATTCATGAGTTTCTTAAAAATTGGTCAAATTTGCATATAAAACCTTAGGCTTGGCATTTTCTTTGTGCAAAGATTTTCAACTATGACTAAAATTCTTAGTAGGGGGCCACACATACTTTCTATTTCCTCTGGTTATATTTTGACAAATTGTATTTTGTAGGAGTTTCCAGTTATTCCAAGTTTCCAAAATTATCCTGTAACATCTTTGTTGACATTCTCATTTTTGAGATGAACCCTAAGATATGCCACCTAGATTCCCCTTTAGGACTAAAGAACTTGCGTAAGGTGCTGCCATGAGATGACCACTAGCAGGCAGCCCATTTCAGAATTGGCTCAGTAGAAAAGAGATGCTTCAACCATAAAGGGTCATGTACCCTTTATAGGGCATTCTGAATCCACTCACTGATTAGCTTATGGATATAAAGTCATGTCCCCTCATGTGAGCTAGGGACCTTCTAGAGGAGCATCCCAGCTTCAGGTCTCCCCAGAAGGTGCTTGAGGCCTTTGTTAATGCTGTACAGAAGCCTAACTTCTCCTTTAACCCATTGCTGCTTCATTCCCTTCCCTTCCACAGATGATAATCCTAACACTCTTATAGCCCTCATAATCACCATCTCAGAGTTTACTCCTAAGTATGCCCAACCTGCAAATTTTGGTCCCACAAATGGTCCAAGAAAAGAGATGTTAAGATGAGATTTGTAAACTGTATAACATACTGGTTATCTGTCTGGCATCAAGGATCTAATCACTGGAGGTTGGTTGCCTAATAGTCCAAGGTATGATGGGATTGTCTCATGTCTTATATTCCCTACTACTGAAAAAGAAGAACAAAGGCTGGTAACTCTCTTAAGAGTCTAGAAGCAGCATGTTGGACATCTGGGAATAATGATCCAACCCATATATTGGATGCCATGAAAGGCTTTCAGCTCAGAGCGTAGACAGAATAGAAAGGGCTCCACAGCAGTCCAGAATGCATTACAAGCAGTTTTCTTGCTTGGTCCTTATAACAGTAAATCTGTGGCATTCGGGGTATAATGGTGGGAAAAGATCTTTTTGGAGCTTATGGCAAGCCATATGAAACATGAGAGAGTCACAGAGGAGACCCTAAGTTTCTAGGGTATCTACAGTGGAAAATTACGTACCTTTTCATACATAAGCTCCTGGTATGTTACTGGGCCTTGGAAGAGATGGGTGTTTGACCTTGGGGCACAAAGTAACCATGAAACCAGAACTGCTAATCTGGATTCTGTCAGAAATTACCACGTCAAATGATCAGGCAGGCCCAGCAGAAATCACTGTAAAATGAAAGTGGTACATCCAGGATACAGCGTTACCAGGGCCACCTGCCACAAATAAGATGTGGGAGCAGGTATCCAGATCCCCATGTCACTTCTGTCCTGACCCAGAGGGATTAAAGCCTTAAAAGAACAAAAGCAAAACTGAAATTTTAAAAGAAACCAAAAGATAAATATCTTTCTGATCTTGAGTCAGGAAACATTCTGAAGATGAAAGTTAGGAAAAATGTCTATAAGATTGACACATTTGAATATTTTAAAAATAAGAATTTCTGTAGACAAAAAGATGCTTTGAAAAGACAGCATAAAGTGACAAATTGTGACAATATGTTTGCAACTTTTAACTAATGGCAGATTATTATTGAGGTGTGTAAGAAATTTAAAAATTAGGGGCATCTGGGTGGCTCAGTGGATTAAGTGCCCAAATTTGGCTCAGGTCATGATCTCGCAGTTCATGGGTTCAAGCCCCACTCAGGATCTGTTCGGACAGCTCAGAGTCTGGAGCCTATTTCAGATTCTGTGACTCCCTCTCTCTCTCTCTGCCTCCCCTCTCACACTTTGTCTCTCTGACTCTCAAAAACAAATAAACATTAATAAAAAATAAATTTAAAAATCAATAGAAAAAATAATCTTAAAAAAAGTGGGCAAATCACATGAAAAAAGCATTTTAGAGAAAAGAAAACCTATTTGGCCTCAAATCATGAAAGACTCAAACTTCATTATTGTTCATGGAAATGCAAAACAGGTAACATAGTGATGACATTCTATTGGCAGAAAATAACAAGTCTGACAATATTGTTTGGGAAAATGGAGAACCAGCATTTCCTTATCCATTGCTAATGAGGGTGTAAATTTGTACACATATCTATGAAAAGTTTGTCAGTGTCTTATAAGTTGATCATTCATATTTCCTACAAACTGGCAACTCATTTCCTAAGTATATCCAAAATCAGCTTTTACATATGTGCACCTGGAGAGATACATAAGTATGTCTCAGAAATGTAGTCTTTTAGTAGCATAAATTGGGAAAACAAACCTCAAATGTCCATTCTCAAGAATATGGGTAAATACATCATAATATAGTGATGAAATGGAATGATAAGTTACCATTATATGAATGAATCCATATGAATGAATTTTAGCAATGCAATTTTCAGTGCAAATAAGAAGTCTTGAAAGATTTCAACCATAATGACATCCATTTTATAAAGTTTAAAATAAGCCCAGACTAAACAGTTAAACCCAGACTAAACAGTTTATTCTAAGTAATATTTTATTTAGGTATACATGTATATATGATTAAAAAAATAGGTAAGAAATAAAAAATCTGGACTATTGGAGAAGAGGCAGAGTATAAGAGAGGAAAGAAACCTGCAGGTGGGATTATTTATTTTTAGTTCTTTGCTCGGGTAGTGGGTTCTCAGATACTCATTTTATACGGAAAATAAATCAGCCAATTATATTAGTTTTTTTCTTGCTGTGTAATAAGTTACAACAAATTTAGTGGCTTATATATAAAAAACAACTGTTTGTTAGCTCACAGTTCATTTAAATTAGAAGTTTTGTCCCAGTGTGGCTACTCTTGTCAGAGTGTCAGGAGGCCAAAATCATGTGCCATCTAGGTTGAATTCCCATGTGCAGGCTCTAGGGAGGGAAAACAAAAAACAAAAAACAAAAAACCCTGCTTCCCAAATCTTTCTTGATGTGTGTCTATAGGACTTATGTCGTCCTTTCCTTGCTAGCTTTTGGTTGAGAGTCCTCTTAGTTACTAGAGGCTGTCTACATTCCTTGACTCAGAAAGCTATCAAAGATATGCTGAATGCTTCTCAGGCTTGGAGTCTCTAATTTCCTCTTCTGCAGCCAGGTGGAAAATTTGATTTTTAAAGGGTTCATGTAATTAGTTCAGGCCCACCTAGATAATCTCCCTATCTCAAGGTCAGCTGTGCTATATCACGTCACCTAATCACAGGAGTAAAAATCCATGCCATTCACAGTCTGGCAGATTATTCAAGACTTGTACACCACAGGGAGGGAAATCTGAGGGGCCATTATTCAATTAGCTTCCCACTTCAATAAACCAATAAAATCAACTAACAAGGAGCCAATAATTATGATTAATCCAATATGTGCAGCAAAGTTATACTCTGATAAAAAAGCAAATAAATAAAAAATAATTTGTCATCTATTTGATTGTCTGAGCCTTCCAGTTAATATTTTATTGAGTTTTAAAGTTTAACTTTTTTTCTTAAGTGTGAGACAGTCTCCTCTGAAAGTTGGCCAAAACTTCTCAAGTAAAAATTACCTTTGCTTTAAATAATTAACTTCTCTGGGCAAGTGTGCTAATATGTAATATCTGTTGTTATAGCAAATAGTTTCTACAAATGTAGCTTCCTATAAAATATTATGAGTCTAATACTCTAGAGATTTTTTCTTTTTTTGAGATTTTTTCTTGATTATCTTTTTTTTAAGTACGTTTTAAGTTATGGGCATGAGATGTGGAAATAGTATGAATCTAATTCATCAAGTACAACATAGCATTAAAGATCTTGAGCTCTGGAGCCTGACTTTATAAGTTTAAATACTGATTCTTATCAAACTCAAAACCCCCCAAAATAAATAATCTAGTTAAGAAGTGGGCATAAGACATGAATAGACATTTTTCCAAAGAAGACATACAGATGGCTAATGACACATGAAAAGATGCTCAATATCACTCATCATCAGGGAAATACAAATCAAAACCATGTTGAGATACCTCCCACCTGTCAGAATGGCTACCATGAACAATTCAGGAAACTGTGTTGGCAAGGATGTGGAGAAAAGGGAACCCTCTTACTTTGTTGGTGGGAATGAAAACTGGTGTGGCCACTGTGGAAAACAGTATACAGGTTCCTCAAAAAATTAAAAACAGAACTACCTTATGAACCAGCAATTGCACTACTAGATATTTACCCAAAGGATACAAAAACATTGATTTGAAGGGACACATGCACCCTGATGTTTATAGCAGCATTATCAACAATAGCCAAACTATGGAAAAAGCCCAAATATCAATCAGCTGATAAATGGATAAAGAAGATGTGGTATATATATAATGGAATATTACTCAGCCATCAAAAAGAATGATATCTTGCTATTCGCAACAACATGGATGGAACTAAAGAGTATTAAGCTAAGCGAAATAAGTCAGAAAAAGACAAATACCATGTGATTTCACTCATGTAAGGAATTTAAGAAACAAAACAGATGAATATAGGGGAATGAAGGGGGAAATGAAGAGAGAGAGAGGCAAACCATAAGACACTCTTAACTATAGAGAACAAACTGAGGGTTGATGGAGGGGAGGTGGGCAGGTGATGGGCTTAGATGAGAATTAGGAGGGCACTTTTGATGAGCACTGTAAGTGATGAATCACTAAATTCTACTCCTGAAACTAATATTATTCTATATACAAACTAGAATTTAAATAAAATTGAAAAAGGAAGAATAAAAGATAAAAAAAATACTGATTTTGTCACTTATTAGGTGGCTTTGGACAAGGCATTTAATTTTCCTATGTCTAAGATTTCTTGTTTACAATGGGAAAATGTTTTATTTTCTGAGGGATGACATTGATACTGCATTAAAGTAATATAACAAGTCATACAAACTTTATAAATATTAGCTATAAGATTATGCTCATAGTCATTTTCATCATAAAGATTTATTTATTTAGAAGTGTCCTAGTGCACATGACACTAATACTTTAGTTATCTATTCCTTTAGCCTTTTCAAAAAATGCAAAACAAAAGATAGCTTACTCAGTGTTTTATAATGTTAATTATATCAGTTGTCCCTTTTATCATTTTTAAATATTTGCATGCTATTAAATATATGTCATTTTTTATTTTGACTCTCTGTGGCTAAAAACCCCTTTCATTTTCCATTTCTTCAAATGACTTGAACCTCCTTAGTTGCTGTCTGATGTTCTTAAAGTAAATCCACTGAGGTTTTGCCAAGTCCTTTCTGCTTTTTATACTTTTTGAGACTTTTTTCATTGATGTAATATATGTGAACTGACAGGCTATTTGTTGCAGTCTTACTCATTTTTCTATCAATGGTTTATTCTTTATTAAAAGGGAATGGGAAATTGAATGAACTTGTTAAACATTTTCATTTTGTTTGCCTTTTATACCTCCTTTTATGGAGGAGATTTTAGTACACTTCTCATTTTAGTCTTATAAGATATTTTGATAAAATTCCACATCTCTTTATAGTAAAACATGAAAGAGAACACTTCACCATTGAAGAAGTCAGCATTTTTATAAATCCTTGTGCCTTGATTTTTGAACGTTTCGTGAACCCAGAGTGGGTTAGTTACAACACAGTGATGTGTTTCTTTTTTTTTGTCAGGAACTGCCAATATGACAACTCAAGGAAGTAAATGGTAAAATGAGAATTAGAGAAACCAAGCCAATTTCCTCTATGAAATTACATGCCATATGCTCAACATTTAGGTCAAAAAATGTGATTTAAAAATAATGAAAACAAAAGAAATGAATCTCATTTATGCTAATGAATTCTCGTAAAAGTAACCAAGTAAATATAAAATAGAAAACATCCATTACTGGAGTTCTTTCTTTTTGAGATAAACATTGAAGTTCCAATTCTAGGATTTTAGAATTAGAAAGCAAGTAACCTTTTATAGACATTTGCTTAGGATTCATTGCTGAAGGTAGAGTTTGGTGCTCTATGGGGTACTCAACCCTTGAGAAATGGATGTACATGCCTGAAGGATGCAGATGTGATGGAAAGGTCAGGGTCATTTGGGTTTGAAGGAGACCTCAGTGATGACAAACAGTAGAACTCTGCTATTTCTATTAAGGGCTGGGTGTGGAGAAGGATGTTGCCCAAATGGGTTGTGGGACATTGGCAGGTGGGAGATAGAAAGGAAGTACAGAGAGATTCTTGGAGGGTTTCTAGAGTTGAAATTACCTTTGTCAATATATTAACAGAACTAAGTGGGATACACATTGGTGGAAACATATTAGTATTTAGAAATAGGGATCATCTGTAGATAAGCTGGTAGAGTCAAGTAGTAATGACCAGCCCTAATCCTTTAAGAGGAGTATGTAAACTGATTAATCCATTGCTACTGATGCCATCTCAGTTTTTTGATGCTAAATGACACAGGCAGAAAAAAATAAGAGAATGGATCTGCGAATAGATTTTCTTTCATAGTGTCTTCAAATTAATCCCAGTCCAGTAAGCTAGAAGAGAAAAAAAAAAATCGTTCCTTGGTAGTCAGATTTAAAAAAAAAAAAAAATTTTTTTTTTTTTTTTTTTTTTTTTTTTTTTTTTTTTTGAACTTGTAAAACACTGAAAGGTTGTCATGCCTGGGAAAGTGTTGGGAAAAACCTCTCGGGCAATGTTGTCTAATAGAAGGATAATGAGAGTAACAAAAGTGATCCATATGTTTAATTGAAATTTTCTAGTAGTCACATTAAAAGAGTAAAACAAAACAGATGAAAATAAATTTTTAAAATGTTTATTTTTGAGAGAAAGAGAACACAAGCAGGGGAGGGGCAGAGAGAGAGGGAGATGCAGAATCTGGAGCAGGCCCCAGGCTCTGAGCTGTCAGCACAGAGCCTGATGTGGGACTGGAACTCACAAACCGCGAAATCATGACCTGACCCAAAGTGGGGTGCTTAACCGACTGAACCACCCTGGGGCTCCAGAAAATAATTTTTAATTTATATTTTATTTATCCCAACATGTAAAGATATTATCATTTCGAAAGGTAATCAATATAAATTATTGCTGATGTATTTTACCTTCATATTTGTATTAAGTTTTTGAAGTCTTGTGCGCAGTTTACCTTTATAGCACATATCAATTTGGATTAGCACACTCAGATGGTCAAGAACCACATGTATTGACAATTTATCTCTAGGCAATAACCAGCTCATTTTATATGTGGAATTGATGGCACAAAGAAGAAAAGAGATTTTGCCACGGCTACTGTTAGCCGGTCACTGGCTTAGGCAGAGCTAAGAATCTAGTTTTTTCCTACACTCCCCAGCAAATTAAACACATTAGATGAGGGCACCTGGGTGGCTGTCGGTTAAACATCCAACTTCGACTCAGGTCATGATCTTGCATTTTGTGGGTTCGAGCCCGGCGTCAGGCTCTGTAGTAACAGCTCAGAGACCTGGAGCCTGCTTTGGATTCTGTGTCTCCCTCTCTCTCTGCTCCTCCCCTGTTCACACTCTGTCTCTTACTCAAAAATAAATAAACATTAAACACACTAGATGAATTGGAAAAATACTCTATTTTGTCATCATATGTTTGCATTGACAGAGTAAAAACATTTTTTAAGAACAGAAATTATTTAACTCAGGATGGTCAGAAAAGTAACAACTACATTTTGTAGACAGAAAGCTATTTTATTTGCAGACACAAAGTGACATAACAAAGATTTCATTAGTGATATAATTTATATATAAAGTATATTTTAGTAAATCCTGAAAGTATTTCATTCACTCACTTTTACCAACATACCACATAAGATAACATATTTAATTTTCCATGATTGAAATGTTGTCTTAACCTAAGGGATATTTCAAGCAAGTCTCTGAGTATTAAGGAGCAGAAATCATTTCAACTGAATTTAATAAAGAAGGTGAACATTACTTGATGTATGATCAGGTTTTATGACGTGTAGGATGCCAATATTAGTATCTGGCACTTTATAGCTTATATGACACTTGGACAATTTTTCTGCCTATTCAAAGGGATAGATACTCAGGTAGAATCTCTTTTGGCCCCATCCTCCTTATTTAATATGTCATGTGAGGTCATTACACAGAGAGCCAGGCATTTTCCCTTACCTATACTGTTAGATTCTTCATGACAGTGATTGTTTCTTATTATAGGAGTGCAGATGCTATAATATTTAGCCATAGAAACACACTTTTATTTTTTTTTTAATTTTTTTAATGTTTATTTATTTTTGAGACAGAGAGAGACAGAGCGTGAACGGGGGAGGGTCACAGAGAGAGGGAGACACAGAATCTGAAACAGGCTGCAGGCTCTGAGCTGTCAGCACAGAGCCCGACGCGGGGCTTGAACCCACGGACCGTGAGATCATGACCTGAGCAGAAGTCGGACTTTTAACCGACCAAGCCACCCAGGCGCCCCAGAAACACACTTTTAAACAAACCAAAAAAATCATTATAGATAATACAACAACCCTATAGAAGGTGAGGATGGGTCATATTTGTAAACAGTAGATGAACAACACACAAAACTAAACACTGATGAACTGTATAAAGTAAATAATTGTCCACAATTATCTATGCTAATTTCTTTCTCAGATTTAGGATTATATTGTTTGTACTTCATATTCTTTACTCAGCTTTTAAAAAGTATTTGAAAGTGATTTTGCATATTTTTTCAAGTGTTGTCCTTGTTTGTTTTTCTTGTATAAATATATTTTCAATTGTGTTTTGTATTATTTGGCATATATTTCTGCCTGGGTTTGATTTTTATGTTTAGAGGGATAGGGAAGGCTAGAAAGTTTTGAAATTAACTTTGCCCACAACACACCATGTCCATAAAAAGCACTGTAAACAGATCAGATAATAAGAAATGTATTGGCCCTCATCAAGAATATTAAAAAAAAAATTTATTCTATTCTTTATTTTTTTTTTTTCACTTTCTCAAACACCTTAACATTTAATAATGTAGAACTACTGGCAATGAATATACTGGAAAACAATATAATTATTTCAATATTAAGCTCTGTTCTATTTTATTTTTTATAATACTTTTTTTTTTTTCACAAAACTGGAGACATTAGGCACCTAGAGACCCAGTTTTGATCCTGTTTATAGTAACAAGACTCTTTTAAACTAGGAGATCCCTGTGGCTCTGCCTTTAATCCTTTGGGGAATTTTGTTTGGTTCTTTACTTTTGTACTGACTTCCAAATTGTGCTTTTGTCCTGACTTATACTAGCAAAAATCAACAACCTAACCCCCAATAATACAGCAGCTGTCATTAAAACTTACTGATAAGACATTGTTTTGATGAGTTTAAAGGGACAGCAACTTAATTTTCTTTTATTTCATGATTGCCTCATGGAGAAATTTATAAAACTGAAAAATTTCATTTTCACGAATCTTGGCAATGCTCTGTTATTTTCCTAATTTTAATGAGTGTGTTTAAATCCACAAGATATCCTGAACATTTCTCAAATCCTCCTCATCCCATGATCTACTGCCTCAGAGTTCTGCTTTCCCTGTTGTCTACATATGTTTTTCTATTCATGGTTTGTGACTATTTGAGATGGAAGAGTGAGTACTTATTGGGTGTGTCCCATTCTTCTTCCATATAATGCTGTATAATACACTGTGAGGAAGGTAGCCCTGTCTCAAGTTTACACGTAGAGAACACGTCACATTTTCAGAGCTTAATAACTTGCCACAGCTATCACGAGCTTTCACCATCTCTGTCACTCTCACCTGTACACCCTCTCTATCCTGGATGTTTGCAATAGACTTATCTCCACAGAATCTAAGTTTAAAACTTTAAAATATAAGCCAGAGAAAATAAATATTCTTCTCAAATCCCTTCAATGACTTCATATCTCACCAATAGCCAAAAGCCAAAATCTTTACAATGATCTTCATGATCTGGCCCCTTACCCCCTTCCTAAGTTCATATCCTACCACTTTTTTTAAATTGCTAACAGATATCCTGAGACTACTGGAGGCCTGACATTGGAGAGCTCACATGGATACACAGAGCCAAAAATGTATAAAAACTTGTAATTGGTGGTAGAGTTTACTAGCTATCCATGGTTAAATAACATATTACTTGAAGACTGAATGGCTTCAAACAATAGTTGTTCATTATCTCTCACAGTTTTTGTGGAGAAATTAATGAGCAGTGTGGCTGAGATGTTTTGGCAAGGGGGATCTCTCATGGCATTGCACTTGCAGTTACGCGTTGGCCAGTGTTGCAGTCATCCAAAGGCTTGATGGAGACTAGAGGATTTACCTTCAATGAGGATTGCACACAGAGTTGGGGAATTGGTGCTGGCTGTTGTCAAAAGGTCTTACTTTACTACCAGATGATCTTCTCCACAAGACTGCTGGAACTTCCTCACTACATGGTGACAGGCTTCCCCCAGGGTGAGTGATCCATGAGGCCCATGTGGAAGATGTTGTGTCTTTTAGATGCTGCCTTAAAACTTTCACATGGTTGTTTTTATATTATTCTATTAGTGGTACCAATAAACTTTGATTCATTGTGGGAGGGCATGAGTACTAGGAAGCTAGAATCATTAGGAATCAACTTTGCAGCTGGCTACCACACATAAGTTGAGTCTTGGATAAAACTGCGTATGAAACTTTGAACTGTTTCTGTTAATCTAATTTGGGTTGATTCTTATGTCAGTTCCAACACATTGAATCCTAATTGGTACAGTGGAGTCCTAATTGATTCATTAATTGGGTAGTTTAAGAGCTTTCAATCACAGGATTAATTTAAACAACAGATTATTAAAAATAGGGAGAATTTTAAGGGTTCATCCTTATAAATATGAAATAAGAGGTGACTAACTATTAATCATTGCATAACCTTCAGGATAGATTTATTTTGCCTGAACTGTGAAAACTGATACAGCATGACTTACAGTAATTAAACATATTAAATTTTTGTTGGGCTGCACTCTTGGAAAGATAGTTGTTCCTCAGGTTACATGATGGCAAAAGTTGGAATGCAACCTTATGGCTAAGTTATATTAGTTCTCATAGAATGTTAAGTTTTGAAGTAGCTTTTGAGAATGCTTATTCTTGTGTAAGTAAATATATCTTGTTGGCATGGAGAGTGGAGGCTTGATTTTTTCATTTCTCTGCTGCTTTTGGTTAGGCATTATGTTATAAACTAGTCATTCTACTGTCATGAATCTTGTAAGACCTGTCTCTACTCTGATTCAACATTGTTTTATCACCTAAGGCAAAGAAGATGATTTTTAGTGACTTTTTAGCATAATATTCGGTTTTGCTATTCCTTAATAAATGTCCTCTCTTTACAAATCAAAGAGAATATCGTAAAACTTATTATGAAGCAGATATGAATTGCAAAGAAAAAGAAAAAAAGGAAAAAAGAGAAAAAATGATTTACTTAATATTCAACATTTTTAATTTTTTTATTTATTATTTTTTATTTTTTAGGAACTTATTTTCAGACTGTTCACAACTAAATAAGCAAAACCTTGTTAAATACTCTGGCATGAACACTCAGGTACTGAGATTTAAGTCATCTAGATAGAGGAATATTTTAAAAGTATTAATTTTAAGAATGTGATATCATTGTTAAAATTCTTTTGCAAACATTTCAAGTATGATAAGGTATATAATAAGGTAATAATTGGAAACCTCATAAAAATAAAATGAGCCTTAAATACTTCTCTCTCTATTCAATTTTATTTTTCTTTTTCCTCAAATCTCTATATTTGGTATACTCCTTTATGCATTTAATTTGCTTGCTTTTGTAAATGCAATTAAGATTTTGGCAAATTTACAAAAGAGGCTAAGAAATTGCTGTGAAAACAAAGGCGGACATAAAAAAGAAATAGCCATTTTGGTAAATTTGATAGCAAGAGTACTAAAATCTATCAAGCTCTTCTTGGAAAAAAATGGATAGGAGAATGTGAGAGGTGCCTTCAGCCGGCTCTAATTGAAGATGTACATAAAACAAAGAAGCTGGAAGCCATCATTATGACTCTTTTTATATAGCAGCAAACAAATACATTGGCAGTAAATAAACAAGGGCATATGTATGTGAAAGATAAGATATACATGAGCATTTTCTAGAATTTTGTGTAGAAAGAAATAGTAGGAAAGAAAAGGGATATTTAACACAATTTAGATATAACAATAATTTTGTTAGGAATTATATTTACAGCAATAGCCCTTGACCAGATTATGTAGCTGATGAATTTTTGACCTGTATTCATCTTTCTGTCAAGCTTTTACCTGTAGATCTGTTGTTCTCCTTGTGATTTCTCAGAATTACAACTAGACATGACTTACCACTTTCACTTAGAGCGAGATGAAGGCAAGAGTCAGACATTTAACATTAGGGCCATTTAACAATAATAAGGTGCTAAGATATGGATGGTAATGTAATTGGATGAAGAAATTGTATTTATGAATACTCCTGTAAGGGACAATTCTGAACAGTGAACTTGAATCTTATATTAATTGCCTTCTGGCAAATATGATTCCAGTGACCACTGGGCTTTTGCTTACATGAAACAAAAGGGAGATATGAAAGCTTCAGGCTAGTACCAAATGTCTTTGAACAATGGTGTGAGGCAAACTCTTTTATTCTTTTCCCTTCTCCCACATGACATTCAAACTCTCCTATAAATAAATATTTAAAATATATTTAAAGAACTTCAGTTTAAAGTGGTTCCAAATTTTAGCCTGCTTGTTGGGCTGTCATATTTAGTTCAAAGTTGTCTAATTTTGTGGCTAAGCATTCCCTTCATGCTCTACATCTGGCACTTGATGCCCTCATTTCCCTGTTTCTTTTTTTCCTTTCTTTTTTTTAATTTTTTCAATGTTTATTTATTTTTGAGAGAGAGAGAGAGAGAGAGAGAGAGAGAGAGCAGGGGAGGGGCAGAGAGAGAGGGAGAGACAGAATATGAAGAAGGCTCCAGGCTCTGACCTGTCAGCACAGAGCCCGATGCAGGGCTCAAACTCATGAACCATGAGATCATGACTTGAGCAGAAGTCTGAGGCTTATCTAGCTAAGCCACCCAGACGCCCCTCCCTGTTTCATTTTGTTTCCTTATCACTCATCCTAATGTACTTTGTACTATCACTAAGTTTCAACCTAGATGACATTTTCTATGAAAAACCTTCCTTGACTTGGCTAGTTGCCTCTACTATTTGATCCTCTTTTTGACCTTTAGTACATTGGGCTTCTCCTTATCAAAACCCTTGTCATCTTGTGGGAGTAAATTCTAATTGTACTGTCTAACTGGCTTTCTGAATAATATACCTGGTGAGGGCATATTTTATCATGTCTACCTTGTTCACTATATTATACAAATATTAACATGGTAATTCTGCCTTTAATATATTTTTATCAAATAAATGAATTATTGATTCCAAACAACTGATGCTGTTAAATCTTCCTGGCATGAGCTTTTAGATTTGATATTTTGGAAATTTACAATCTGTTCAGATTGCTTATTGGTTCTGTCCTGTGGCTACTATGGAAACATGCATCCAAGTTGCTGCCTATAAGAAGGTTAACTCCACCCTGGAAATGCCTAGCTCTATCTCCTTTAAGTTTGGCCATCTGTAAGTCTTCCCTTTTTCTTTGCCATCTGAGTGATGTCATTTAGATGGCCATGATCAGGTGAGGGCTTAGGACAGAGGTTTTTAATATGGAGTTTATGAAAATCTTTTCAATTGTAGACAAAGGAATACCAAAGGATGGCATTTCTTGATGATGACAAATTTCTGCCACCACTCCAACCAAAAGGAGTACCTTAGCTTCATATGATGCACTGTAGTTCACTAGGACACCACCCTGAGATTTGAGGCTCTTGTATGGAATAATCCCTTTGTGTACATTCCTCAAGAATCTGTGACAAGGGTAGACATCTAGTTGAGGACTAAAGATCTTAGATTTTACTTGTTTCTTTCAGTTTATTTTTTGCCATAATGATAGGACTAATACTAACCACATCACAAGGAGCAATATTAATTAAGACAAAAATAAACAATAGGAATAAAAAATCCCAGGATGACAAATTTAAGGAAGGGCAATCATGAGACTGTAAGCCCAAAGAGCAGTCCATGATTATGGCTATCATGAATTTTTTTTTATATTTTAACTTTTTTAATGTTTGTTTATTTTTGAGAAAGAGAGAGACAAAGTGTGGACAGGGGAGGGGCAGATAGAGAAGGAGACACAGAATCCAAACCCAGCTCCAGGCTCTGAGCTGTCAGCACAGAGCCTGACAGGGGGCTTGAACTCACGTACTGTGAGATCATGACCTGAGCCAAAGTCTGATGCTTAACCTACTGACCCACCCAGGTACCCCATCATGGTTTGAACTAATAGAAAATCCAGGGAAAGGAAAACATATTTACTGAAGGAACTGATAGTTATACGCATAACATTCTACTAGAGTGACGAGAGTGGAGAGTGGCTTCACTGGAAGACCTGTAGATTTATACCCCTTACTCATGTTTTTAGATGAGATACTTTCTAAGAACAATGGGGGTTCTTAGACAAAAGCCTTTTATTTTTTCCATTTAGAGAGTTAAGGCAAAAGTTTTGGTAAATGTGGTAGGGTCTTAGAGATTGGTGATGATGATGATGATGATGATGATGATGATGACTGATAACAATTAATAAGAGTTTAACAGGTGCCAGGGATTTATCTAATTTAATTTTAAGGACAACTTTCTGAAGAAAGATTATTATTAATCTCATTTATAAATAAGTAAATTCAGTTACAGAGAGGTTAGATTACTAACCTTAAAACAAGTGGCAGGAACAGAATTTTAAAGTGAGACTCCAGAGACCAAATCTCTTAGGCACACAGATGTGAAGAAAAGAACATTGTAAATAAAGAAATATCATGAACAAATACAGAGAGTTATGAGATCAGAATTTTTGCTGTGAACAGAGATTGTATAAATTTAGTAGGAGCATAAGGATGGAAGAAGTGCAGGGGTGCCTGGGTGGCTCAGTTGGTTAAGCATCCAACTTTGGCTCAGGTCATGATCTCATGCCTATGAGTTCGAGCCCTGCATCAGGTTTTGTGCTGACAGCTCAGATACTGGAAACTGTTTCAGAGTCTGCGTCTCCCTCTCTTGCTCTGTCCTTCCCCCGCTCATATTCTCTCTCTCTCTCTCTCTCTCTCTCTCTCTCTCTCTCTCTCTCATAAACATTAAAAAAAAAGGGGGGGGGGGAGAAGAGCAGTGGTAAATCAACTTGAAAATACAGCTTTAGACCTGTTGAGGAGGACTTGTCATACTAAACAATTTGTACTTATTGTTGTGGTGTAGATGTGAGAAGAAATGCTCCAAAGGAAAACATATATTGAGAAATTACCAATGCTAATAGTATTACCAAGTCTAGTAGTCCTCAGAAAGGCAAATAACTATTGGTGAGAGAGGGAGACTTTTACATTTTCTGAGACCATTATGAAGAACAGAGTCAACATTGCTTTTCTTAATGTTTCAAAAATAGAGAGAACTTCAGAATAATAAAACTAGAAGCACAAAGTTCAAAGATGGTTAGGGCTATCATAACAGTAACTCCTTAGGTGCTCATAAGGTAAAATCTCTTTAAATATTTTGTTAGAAAAAAGTTGTGACAGACTTTCAAATGGGCAAAAAGATCATTGGGTGTCTTTTCAATAAAATGTTGGCCATTGTCTAGTGGATTCCTCTGGGGTTATCTTATTATATATGGATCTGACCTTTAATTCTCCTTGAGATATTTTATACCTTTATAAATTGTAGAAACTGACAGTACTGGAAATGATTATTATATGTAGAAATGCAGTTGAATTTTGTCTGGTGGTGATATTTTGTATATGTTGAATAATATTGCACCATTCAGTAAAGTCATTTCAGTTTTCCTGGTTTCATTTGTGC
This sequence comes from Panthera onca, assembly GCF_046562875.1. Classification (NCBI taxonomy): domain Eukaryota; kingdom Metazoa; phylum Chordata; class Mammalia; order Carnivora; family Felidae; genus Panthera; species Panthera onca. The sequence continues at coordinate 109,523,361 of NC_138345.1, read as the reverse complement.
CTGTTCTTTGAATTCTTCTTTAATTATTATTTTTTTACATCTTCCTGGCTCCCTTATTAATTAATATGATAAATTTGTTATGTTTACATTTTATATTTGCATAAGTCATTATTTTTCTTAAAAATGTCCTTTAACATTTCTAATTACAGTTGGCCCTTGAACATGAGGGTTAGAGGTGTTGAACCCTCACATAGTTGAACACCCATGTATAACTTTCAACTTCCCCTAAACTTAACTACTATTTGCCTACTATTGCCTGGAAGGCTTACCGCTAACATAACAGTTGATTAACACATATTTTGTATGTTATATGTATTATACACTGTACCCTTACAATAAAATAGGCTGAAGAAAATACAGTGTTATTAAGAAAATCATAAGGAAGAGAAAATACTGCACTATATTTTTTAAAAAAATCGCATATTAGTGGACCCACACAGTTCAAACCTGTGTTTTTAAAGGGTCAACTGTATTTAATCTCTAGATCAGTGTTGAAAATTTGCTTACTCTTTATAATATAGCTCTTGTTATTGATATTATTATGGGTTTATTTACCCATAATGCTTATCAGTAGGACATTTAAATTGAATTGAAAATAATGACAATAGGGGCGCCTGGGTGGCGTAGTCGGTTAAGCGTCCGACTTCAGCCAGGTCACGATCTTGCGGTCCGTGAGTTCGAGCCCCGCGTCGGGCTCTGGGCTGATGGCTCGGAGCCTGGAGCCTGTTTCCGATTCTGTGTCTCCCTCTCTCTCTGCCCCTCCCCCGTTCATGCTCTGTCTCTCTCTGTCCCAAAAATAAATAAAAAACGTTGAAAAAAAAAAAAAAAAAAAAAGAAAATAATGACAATATTGAAATAGTTAATGTTCATTGTACATTGGTTTCAGGGATATTTTCATTCATTATTCTCATTTCATTTTCACAAAATACAATGGGGTAAATACTATTATTAGAATACTTATTTTACACATAAAGAAAATAATGCTTAAAGAATTCAATAACACTGTGTAACAAATAAATGAGAATCAGGATTCGCACACAACTCTTGCTAAGTAAAAGTGTTGTGCAAAAAGTGTTTACAAAAAAGGACCACATCCTTTTTTGAACTTATTCTATAAGGCCCAGTCTCAGTTCCAACATGAATTATGGAACATAGTCCAACAATAAAAATGAATTCAAAATAACTTGTTATATCTTCTTGATTTACTCAATACATACATAAACCCATTACAATAAACTAATGTGGTTGAGTCAGATAAATAATTCAAACTAGCTTAAATGAAAAAAAAAATAAAGGTGAAAGAAATTTTTGCTTATTACACTGAAAAGTCAGTGGAGTCAACTGGTCCATTTAATGAACCAGCTGAAAGAGCTAAAATAATATTTTGAGGGTTTTCTCTTCATTTCTTGCCTCAGTTTCTCTGCTCAGTGTTATCCTCCCCAAATTAAGAAGGATAGCTCCATGCCCCCAGGGAGATGATTGCAGGTAGCTCGAGGTTACATGTCTTTATAATTTATAATCTAGAAAAGGGAAAAGCATCTTTGCTGATAGTTCCATTAGAACAATCCAAAGGAGGCTTACTACAATATATTCCACCACTGGACTAGATTGTGTAACATATTTCTGTTGTATTTCCAGTTTATTCAAATTACTTGAGTATTTTTTTCTAAACATTGGCCCACAGATGTGCATAACAGCAGTCTCTTGTTCTTCTATTCCTCCATTTTCTCCTATTTTCTTTTAATTCTGTATGGCAATATTTCAAATAACCACTCTAATGATAGTAGAAATTTCAATGAAGAGTGAAACAGGAAAAATATGAAGGCAAAACCAGTAAAAAATTAACACATAGGAACCTGTTCTACTTTGTTTTTTAAGTAAGGGGGATGGTTGCTTTGAGATTCTGTTTCTCTTAAAGTTTACATCTAAGAATAAAGGTCAAAGATGGTATGGTACAAACTGAAAAACATTAGAGAGAGAGCATTTAGATGGTTTGGACTTGAGAGGTGGCATTAAGAGCTGTGTTGACAAATCAAGGTTCTGCATTTTAACTTAATATTAATCTATTCAAATTAGTTCATTTTACTTTTAAACTCCTTTTTATGACTCTACCCTTACCTACATTTCCAATATCAAAAGAATTTCCAAAGTGTGATGTAGGTTGAGTTAATTAGCTCTAGTTCAATGTCATAATAGGTTAATTGTCACCTCCCTATACTTTCAGCTCACACCCTTAAGTATCAATAAATATTTTAGCATTTGTAGTTTCCTGAACAAATTGTTGTCTGAATTAGATGATGTGAGGCTTATATATTTGTATTTCTTCTGAACTTAAAATATGGTGGCCTAAGTTATTTCTCCTCACAGGGAACCCTTAAAGACTTTGGATTAGGTAAGTAGTGTGATCAGTGAGCTATTTTAGGCAAAATAATCTTGTATTTTTAGGAAGAATGCACTGGAGAAGCAGAGGCTGGGTGTTAGGAAAACTAGTTAGGAGACCACATCAATAATGGATAAGAGGGCATGTTATTTGCACTTTTATTTTTTCAGGGAGACTAGAAAAGAGGGGATCAATATAAGAGATGTATTGCAAGTAAAATTGACAAGACTGGACAAGTAACTAAATGCGGTTTGGGTAGCAAGTAAGTCAAAGACAGTTTTCAAATTTTGAGGTTGGGTGACAAGGATAGATGGTGGTTCTTCTCATTTTGACATGAAACACGGCTCCCTATCTCAGTCTGTGTAGAATCTAAAATATAAGTATTGAGTGACATTCTCTAGCAGAGTTAAAATTGGGCACTTCTGTGTATAAAATTCTCATGATTTTCTATTACTTAGGAAAAAGAATGTGTCTTATTTTGATAGCAGATCTGTGGCCAGGAGTTAAACATACACACACAGCATTCATGCAAATAGAAGCAGCATGAATTAACAGCAGGATAACTTTATGAACAAGATTTTTAGTACATTTTTGTTTGAAAGCACTAATAAATCAGTTTTGTAGAAAACCTTTGCCCTGATACAACATTTACCCTCAAGGTAATGAAGATGGTTTCCTCATTTATTACTTGTCTAAGTTTTAACCTTTGTAACTTCCCCTGAGTCAGCTTACAATTTGGGTTTTAGTGTGATGATTTATGTATCATATTATTAAATATTCTGTGTAAAATATACTTGTACTCAGTATCCCGTAATGCCATTTTAGCTAGTGGTTTCATTTTTGTTTGTTTTTTGTTCATTTATTTTTCACTCAGTCTTTCTTTAAATCTGAAATTAAGGTTTTTAGAAGTAAAAGAACAAAAGGACATTTTTTCCCCTTTTGGCTCTTTAGGATACTACAATATTTCTCTGTTGGTAGGGAAAGGAAAAAAAATGTACTTTTTTGTAGAAATGAGGGCCAAATCTCAGATTCAGGCTTAAATCTGTAGGTAGTTGCTCACCATGACCTTGTAATTGACCTTTGATCTATGAATTGACCTTTGATCTATGTATGGGGCCAGGGAACTATCCTTGAAACAATTAAATTAGCTGTAACTATAAGGTAAAATATAGATGCTGTAGTTAGATAACTCAAGCAAAAACTGATTATCTCAGCTGAACTAGCCTAAATTAGCAATCTTTCAATTAATTTTGTTTTCATAACTCTGGATTATTTTAGTCAATTGATCTAAGAATACTGTAAAACTAACAGTGATGATAGTTGCCATATATTGAGAGCTTACTGTTTTCCCTACTCTATGTTTAGCAATTTATGTACATTATCTTGCTTAATGCATATAATTACTTAAGAGTTTAGTATTATCTTTCATGTTGACATTTGAAGTGACTAAGGCTCAGAGAAATGAACTTGCTCATGGATATATAATTTTCAAGAAGCAGAGCTATTTTATGTGATGTCAAAGGCTATCCCCTTAACCACTGTAGTAAAATTACTTGATAATGCCTTTATTTTTCTTATTACCATGAGTGTCCAAATTTATACTTTAAATGAGGTTTAAATGCCTTGATTTATTTTCAATGTGTTTCTTACAGATTATCCAGTGTCCTATTTTTGCTTCCTCTGGTCTATAAATGACTATTTGATTCATGCAAGTCAAGATGCAAGTTTTAATAGAGGAAATAAATGTGTCAATAAAACTCTTGATTCTACATTGAAAATTACAACTGTAAGAAAATTATATTATTTTAATGGGAATTTATTGACAAGGATGATACATTATTGGTGGTTAAAACAAATATCACTTCTATAAAGATAATATTAGAAGTTGTGCCTTGCCAGTGATCTGTCAAGTATATTTGCAAATGCTATTCTTTCTCAGGAGAGAAGAGAGAAACTTCTACTTTAACTCAAAAAACATTCAGTTTGAAATATTAGTAATAAGCATCAGAATGAGTAAAGATTGATAACTGGAATTATTTCCATGGACATGGGGAATAGTGTTATCCATGCCTAACTGTATGGTGAACTGGAATTATAACACTTGCCCATAAAAGTAAAAGTTCTCAGTTATCCCTTCCTGAAGATCACTTCCCACTGATGAAAGTTGAAATGTGCATGTGAAAGATGGAGTTGGTGCTTCTTAAATGCCTGTTATTTACTTTATTGCAGACCTCTGTAGTTTTAAAAATCATTTCAGAATAAAAGTTCCATGAGCTTTGAGGAACCCATTTCAATTTTTTCCTGAGATATTTATGGATAATTTCACTATTAAATTAATATCTGCAATATTAGAGACTGAGGAAAGATAGGATTAATTTCTTATGTGAAATCACTTGAAAATATGTATTGTGTGTATGTGAATGTTTTTGTATATATGTGAATGTGTATGTGTTTAAACATTCATAATGTAAGCCTCTTATATTAAGTTACCTAGGCTTGAGATACTGGTTTTAGTGTATGACATTATGAAAAAAAAAATCAAATAAATAACCAAATGGAGATAAATCATGTTGAAAGTAATCTTGCATTAACATTTATTTGGTGCCTTCTTGAGCTTAATACAGAGAAAATTAAGTAGATATGATCATTGGCCTGCAGCACATAAGCCTTAATAAGCATGAAAATGGAATAAAGATGTAAAAAGACATACACGTTATTGTAAAAATATCTAAGTAAGAGATCATGAGAAAGACTAAAATGATAGACAGTAAAATAAAATGTCATTACTACTCCAGTGTGCCTTTTCATGGTTATTGCACTGGAGCTGTGCTATAATTTCATCAATGGTTCAGGCAGGCAGAATATTTGGCAGTTTTATTACATGACTGTTCTATTTCTTGCCCTGATAAACCTTTTTCAGATAAGATAAAAAGAGAGTCTGCTTTCTTTAAGTTTACAGTGTTAAAAATGGCTTCATAGATTATTCTTATTCCCTCCTATTGTTCTTTGAAGAATTATTTTCCAACCTTCCCCTTTTTGATGACTATTCACTATTTCGTAAAAAATAAAATAAGTATCTACTCTGTGCCACGTATTGAATAAAGTATATACTTTCTGTGACTGAAGTACAACCTGTTTTGTGGTTTTATTGGCCCAAAACTTGTTCCTCAATTTGAAATATGGCCCTCTTTGAAATTTTTATCACTGCTTTGATTAACTTTCTGAAATAATACAAAATATTACACAATATTTTCACAATATTCACAAAATATTACACAATATTCACACAAACCTACAAATTAGAATATAGCTGTTATTTCTCTTTACCTTTCTGCTATACAAATTTAAATGTCTATCTTTCTCATAGTACATACTTTTAAGATTGCTTCAGTGACCACCTTGCCATTATCAATGTCCTTTCCTGAAAGCAATCCCAGGATTTGGCATAGTGCTGTACATATACTTTAAACAGAACATAATTGTGGGGAAATGTTTCCTCTTGGCAATGGGCTTGAAATTCTCATCAGTTTGGATAATTTGGTATTCTGATATATTTCTCTTAAGGAGTATATAATCCTAAACTTTGTAATAGGATACAAATAATATTGGGAAGCACTCTCCATTTGCATATAGCTTACTATTTATTGAATTTCTTTCATGTTTTGTTATGTTGCCTGATATTAATAAGATTTAATATTCTGGAATTTGATATTAAAACATTATTTAATCATATACACATGTTTTGAAAGTCTTTGATAGATAAATCCATATTGGGAGGAACAAAGACAATTCAATTATACTGTATTAGGCAAACATAAAGGGTATGGAGAGGTTCAGAATCTATAAGAGGACATGATAACAATCCCCAACTCTACTTTTAGGCAAAAGTAGCAAAATACAGTAGAGTTTATTAGATGAATATAAAGCCCTGAAGATTAACTATCTTTAAAGTTAGCAAAGATGACTGCCAATAATTTCTTTTATTTATGTATATGCACAATATTCTTCCCATCTAGCAGGGGAATACATTTTCTCTCCTACTGAACTGGACTGGCCTTGATTTCATTAACAAAAATAATGCAATAGATGTGACATGGTATGACTTTTGGCCCTTATATTTACAGAGTGTATAGTTTCCATTTTTATTTTTTGGAAACCGGCCTTTGTGTAGAGAAGTTCAGGATCTCCTCCTGCCAGGGAGGCTATGTAGAGTAAAAGAGAATGAGAAATCACAAGAAAGTAAAGAAAACCCTGAAGAAGAACAAAACTTCCCCAGTCAAAAAGTAGCACATACACACACTGCCCCCCACTACCCAATGAATATGTGGGACCATATTGAATAATCCAGTAATAGTAGAGCCATCCAAGCCAGCCATACATGGGGCAGAGAAGAGCCACACAGCTTTTGCATGCTCTATGTAGAAGGAGGAGCAAGTAATTTTTGTTTTAGTGGTCATTTTGGACCATGAGTTGTAAGCCACGTCTTAAGGACATGATTTTCAAGCAACAATTTAGAATGAGCTTGTTTTCCAAAAGTCCTGGAACATTATTTTAGCTCTATGCTGTGGTTAGAGAGAAATGAATCTATATTTGTTTAAGCCACTGCCAGTTTGAGTTTCTAAATCATACTACTAACAAAGACTCTCTCCTAACAAAACACATTTAAGCTCTCTTGTCAACCTTGGCCTTCTTGCCAGACCTGCATTGCCCAGTTTTAGCAAGAATTCTGCTAAGTTAGTTTAGAGAGAATTTCCCCACCCTTGATATCTGATGGCTCTCAGTATCTGGTCAAGTTCCTCATCTTCAACCTTTGATGTGTCAGTGTTTGACCTGCCTTCAGCAAGAATCCCATTTTCACTTTAGCAAGAATCCCCTGTTGATGTCTCTTCTCAATATTTTCCCATCTACTGACTCCCTCACTCTGTTCTTTGGTTGCAAATTCTCAACTGTCTTTGCTGTATTTAGAGTTGTGCCAGATCTCTCTCTCCCCTGTTATGATAGTCTTGACATCATTTGCAACTTTCCTGAATAAAGTCTTCCTAACAATTTTACCAAGTGTCAGAATAATTTTTTCAATACCATCAGAGCTAATATCTTCTGATTCAGGGGTCTTTCTCAGATATTAACTTTGAGAACTCAGTGATGATCAGGCATCTAGGTTGATTTCAGAATAGCTTTTTTTCTTTTGCATTGACTGCTACCATTATCTGCATTATGGGACTAATAAGCCTATGGGGCCCCATCAATAGGAGATAGCTTACTCTTTTATGAGGAGGTAAGGAAAGTGATGCAAGATATAGAAATGTTTTAATATCTACTCTTCTAATAAGTAAGTTTCTCTTTTAAGAATGAATTATTCGAGGGAGTGTATTTTGATTGGTGTGGTCCATATTGTGGAAGTTACTAGGAATTGAAAATGTGCAGAGAAAATATGCTATTTCTGTTTGTATCTCAGACAAATTTGGGACATCTATTCACTTTCCTCAATTTATGGACCTAGTCATCCCATTGCTCTGACTCCAGAAATTTCCCCTCCAACATAATTGTCAACCGAAAATCAAATTGTTTGGTTTTGGCCCTAAGCCACAGATTTATAGAATTCACTGTACCTTTCGGGATTTCTTTTGTGTTGTCTCTCTTTTCCCTTTGGTCTTCCTGGCTTTTGATAGATACAGCTTTTTGTTTGATCTGGGAAAATCAAAAGCCTGGATCCTAGCCAGAGTAAGTCCTGCAGGGTACATATTTAGGAGAATTACATGGAAATAATGCTAGTTGGTCAATGGAATGAAAATACAAAGTCAATTTTAAACAAGAAGATTCTATGTTAGTAAATATCAGTATCATTGAGATGTCAGAGATTCTGCTGGGAAATATTTACACTTCTTAGAAGCAATTGTTATCTTATTACCAGACAATATTCTACCAATATTTTAATTTTTAAATAAAGCAAAGAATCGTAGATAGCATATAAATATGAATATATACTGTAACAGATTAAGGGAAAGTTTTAGATAATCCTTGGACAAGATAACAGATCTAATTATATATATCCCGAATTATAACAGGAATTAAAATAACTCTGGGGAGAAAAAAAAAGAAGATACATATTGGGGCTAAACCCCATAAAGATTGTGATTGTTAGAAAAATAAAATTCTTTTTTTCCCAGTAATGAATGGTGGGAAAAATGAAATCTGATGAGTGAGTAGAGACAAAGTTTATTATGATCGGACTGGATTTTTCAACAATGGCTATTAAGTTTTTTTTTTTTTTAAGAAAATCTTTGTAGAAGGGTGCAAAGAATATTTTTTTAAAGTAGGGGAAAATGTCTATTTCTGGATGGCTTATAAGATTAGAAAAATGTATGAGATGAGTATGGGGAACTGCTGTGGGAGACCAAGAATTAGGTTGTTGCTGGTGTTGCTCTGATCACTTATTTCACACTGCTTTGCAATGCAGTTTTAAAAATCTTCTTTCCAATCGTGCGAAAGAAGTGGAGAATTGAAGCATTTGTCCAGATAAAGTTGTTTCTGCAAATGTATTACTAGCTTGAGTTATCTGGATAGTTCAAATTTTGTTCTTTCACATGTAGATAATTATTTTTGTGTTCTCCAGGATAGGCATGGGAAAGACAATTTTTAGCTTTAAGTATGTCTGATGTATGGAAAATGGCTCTTTGTAAAATATTCTTTACAAATGATTTCCAGGCAAAATGCTGTAATTCCCTGCTCCACTGGTTGTGGTATGGGACACTCCCATTCCATGTTTTCCTGGAGGCTTTGTTCACTTCAGGGAGCTTGTTAATTTCCCAGTCCCTGAACATATGCTTTCACAAGAATGTACTCTCTGTGTTTAATTTCATTTACCTTTGTGTAACTCACCACACAGATAAGACAATTATTTCCCAAATACAAATGCTGAATGTCTTATGGATATATATGATGAAAAAAGCCTTTGGGGATGTGACTTTTATGTTGAATGAATGAATGAATGAATGAATGAATAAACTGATGGCAAAATCCCAGAGAAACTAGCAAATAGAGAATTGGCAGATTTGTGGGCTGTGCTGTCATCACTGTTCAATTCCTGAAGGAATTATAAACAGCAAAATCCACTTTTTGAATATATTATGAATAATTATTCTCTTTAAACAGAAGGTGAGTAAGGAAAATATTTCAAATACATATCTAATTATGATTGTTCATCATCTTCCATCTTGACCTGAATCTTCATGTTAACCCTCTTACCCTAACAAAGAGGAATCAGGAGACCAACTTTATTTCATCTAGCTCTCCTTGGACCTCATTTATTTCAATTTCATTACTGACAGGACAACATCTGTGTTCTCTTCCCTTTTACCTTAGTTCTTAAATTCACCTTCAGAAATTGTACGAGGAAGTATTGGAGAATTTCTCAGTCTCTTGTTTTATTCTCTGTCAACTTATTCAGGAATAAAGACCTTCTCACCTATCTTTAAATTTTATAAAGTTCTTGAATCAGGCAAAGCATTCTACCACATGATGACTCTATTCTGATTATTAATTATTTTGAAAGGACCTTAGGTTTCATTAATTACATTTGCCATAAAATGTAAAAGTTGTCACTCTTAAGAATATCTAAAAAGACATTTCCATTTCAATTTTTTACATTTTGGTTTTAAAATTACTTTAAAATCATTTCAGAAAGTAAGAGAATTTAAGAATTTCTTCCAAAGGTCAACGTTGTCTTTGATTCATAAGCATATGTTTTCAGAATCTAGTAGGTGGTGATATTTCATGCTTTGTTCCTTTGCAGGTCATATGCTTAGTCAGAGTTGCCCTCCTTCACCTGATACTCCTGGAAACCAGTAATAAACTTTAAATTGATCTCCTCTTTCTTCCTAACATTGCAAAAATAATACTTAGTATAAGAAAACTTACACAAACTTCTGCATCAAATTCGTCCACTTGATGTATGTGTATTTCTATTAAGTGATTAAAGTGTTGCTTAAACTCATTCCCTCCACCTGTTCTTTGAATCCCATTCCTTGCCACTTATTATTTCAGGACACTGTTTCTACTGTCTCCAGTAGCCTCCACTGTATTTCCATGCTCCTTTTTATAGCAAAACTCCTCGGAAGAATTGTCATTATTAGCTGGCTTTACATTTTCTATTTGTGTTTCCTCCTGAATCCATTTCAGTTGGACTTTTGTCAGTTTATTATACTGAAACACAACTTTTCATTGTTGTGTAAAAACTCTAAACCACCAAATCCAATGACCATGTCAACTCAAAGCAGTCAGGCTGTTGGTGGTATTTGACCCATTTGATCCATCTTTCTTTTGAAATTCTTTCCTCAGATTTCTTGCAGGACATAATTCTCTCACTTTTCTTCTTAGATAATTGGATACCCATTATCAGTCTCCTTTGCTAGTTCCTCTTGTCTCTCCATTTCTTAAATACTAATTTGGGTTGGGATTCCAGCCCTCAGACCACCTTTTGACCTATTTATATAAACTCATCCTGATGATGATGATCTCATCCTGCTTCATGTCCTTAAATACTGTATACATATTGACAGAGCTCACATTTTTATTTCCAGTACCAACTTTCTCCCCAATTGTATAATTTTTATTCTAATTTGATATATTTCCATTTAGATATTTAATTGACTTGTTAAGCTTAAATTTTCCAAAATCAAACTCATGGTTTCTGCATTCCAAACTTATTCCTCCCATGATGCTTTTCATCCGTAAATGATAGTGAACATCTACCAGTTAATCAGGCCAGAAAGCTTAGAATCACCCTTGACTCCTCTTCTATAACAATCCACACCTAATCCATCCACAAATCCATTCTGCAATGCCTTCAAAATAACACTCCAAATCAAACCACTTCTAATCCCCTCTACTGCTACCCTACTGTAAAACAGTGCTCTTTATCATCTGGATTATTGCCATATCTTCCTCACTCATATGTCTGCTTCTTTTTGTTATGTTATTAAAATTAGATAGAAGAAATGACAAAGAGAAGTAATGGATATACTAGATGGAGGTTAATTAGATTTAATCAATCTAAAATATTTTTTTTTCTTTTTGGAAGGAGTAGAGTTCGGTTTCAGTTTTCATTTCAAATATGTGGGAAAAGAACTGCAAAAACCTGCATAAGGATCTCCTTTAAGTCTTTGAGTATTAAACTGTGCATAGGAAGTGTTAGATTCCATAGGGCTATGCAAAGAAAGAGGCATCATGAGGAATCTTCACACTAAATAATTACCAGGAACAGGGCTGAGAGACCTTTGAGTCTGGTAAGTCAGAATGGAGAGATCAATTTGAGAACTCAGGAAACTCCATAGAAAACTCTGGTCATGACAAAGAAGTAGAACTAAATCAGACAGAGTTATACAGAAGGGGATCTATACAAGTAGTAAACATGTAGGTAAATATAATAGACTTGATTGTATTTTTATTTTTAAAAATTACTCTGAAAGGTTATTACCTATTTAAAGCAAATGATAGCAAAGTATATGGAGTTTGTAATATAGGGAGAGGTAAAATTTATGAGAATAATAGTAAAAAAATGAGATTATAGAGACTGTGATGAGTTAAAGATGCATAGTTTGCCCAATAGAACACCTCACAAAAGATAATTGAACAAAAGCCAAAGACAAGATATAAATTAATACCGAAATACTCAATTATTCCAAATGTTGGAAGGAAAACAAAACAAATAAACTATGAGATAAATAGCTGGTTGCAAAGATAAACTTAAATCTGATTATATCAATAATTATATTAAATGTAAGTGAACTAAACATGCCAATTATAAGATGGCGGCCCTCAGAATGGATAAAACAAAGTGATTTCCAACTATATAGTCTCTATAAGAAACACATTTTAATTATAATCATAGATCATTTCAAACTAAAGGATTAAAAATAATATACTGTGAAAAGTCTAATAGTAAGAAAGCTGATGTGCCTATATTAGTATCAGACAAAGTTGACTTTAGTACAAGAAATATTACTAAGGATAAAGGTGACATTTTCCAATGATAAAAGAGTAAATTAAGAAACATAATAAGCCTAAATGCCTATTCATAACACATAAAAACTTTAAACACATGAGACAAACACAGACAGTCCTGAAATCTCAGTAGGTAAATCCACAATTAATGTTGGTAATTTTAATTCTCCTCTGTCAATAATATAACAGGTCGACAGAAAATCAGGAAGTGGGTAGAATACTTGAATGACACTATCAACCAATTTAACCTAATTAACATTTATACAGCACTATATCCAGTAACATATTACTTTCATTTGTATATGGAACATCAATCAAGATAGACAATATGCTTGGCTATAAAAGTCTCAACAAATTTAAAAGAACAAAAATCACTTTAGAGCATGTCTCTGAAAACACAAAATTAAGTTAGAAATAAATAAAAAATACCTTTGGAAAACCCAAAATATTTGGAAACTTTATACAATACTAGTTCTAAATTCATGGGGTCAAAGAGGAAATTATAAGGGAAATTAAAAAAATATTTGAAACCAAATGAAAATAAAAACACAACTTATTAAAATGTGTGCATTGCAGCAAAAGCAATATATTGAGGAAAATTTGTGCTTTAGATACTTCTATTGGAAGGGAAGTTTGAGATCAGTGATCTAGGCTTCTGAGCCTGCACCTTAAGAAGCTCAAAATATAGTAAATTTAACCCCAAAAAGTATAAGGAAAGAAACAATACAGATAAGAGTAGAAATAAGAGAAGTAGAAACTATAGAAGATGGAAAATTATATTTTCCAAATATAATTTCAATGTATTATATTACTTGTATTTGCATACTAGCAAAAGAGTGATAGTTTGTATGAAATTCGATAGTATAAGCCTTAAAATGGGAAAATGCAACAAAATTATAATTATATGATCACTAAGGGCAGAATTTCAAAACAGTATTTATTGATAGAACTATCCTGTGCTCCTGCCCAACTGTAATTCATTCACACTTTGAATAGAAAATGGGGATGGCTGATTCCTTTGGGAAGCAGAATTTATCATGCAACATGTTTTGTACTATAAGGAAAATAATAACAATGCTCTCTCTATATAAAGCCCTTTTCTTCAGAATGAAGCAAAGTGGCTTATGCATAGGATCTGTACAATCCTCCCAGGATCTCAGTGAGGAAAAGAGCAAGTTCTATGCACTTCTATTGTAAATGTCTGGAACACAGCAAAATGGCTGGTAGACCCACCAAAAAAGTAGTTGATCTTGAATCCAGGTTTAGGATACTATTCCTGTTATTTCTAGTTGTCTGTTAATATGAAGGAAATGGGCATTAAATTGCAAAGTTATAAAAATTAATTATGTAATTAATATAATTAATTAATTAATTATAAAAAATAAATAATTATTAAAATTATGTATTAATTAAGAAGTAAGAGTATTTCTATGCTAGGAAAAGAGACTGGAAAACCCACCTCTTATTGGATACTTCCGATTAAAAAATCGGAGTTATTTATGGCTTAATTCTATTTTCAATTAAAAAATGTTGGGGGCGCCTGGGTGGCTCAGTCGGTTAAAGCGGCCGACTTCGGCCCAGGTCACGATCTCGCGGTCCGTGAGTTCGAGCCCCGCGTAGGGCTCTGTGCTGACAGCTCAGAGCCTGGAGCCTGTTTCAGATTCTGTGTCTCCCTCTCTCTGCCCCTCCGCTGTTCATGCTCTGTCTCTCTCTGTCTCAAAAATAAATAAACGTTAAAAAAAAAAATTTAAAAAAAAATGTTGGAAAAATTTTCTGAAATTGTAGCATTTTAGAATTAGTAGGTAATTTATTTTTAAGGTGAGCACAGTGCTTGGTACAGGGTAGGTGTTCAGATTTACAGAACAATATTCACAAATAGTAAATGATGTGGCCAAGGTCTCACAATTAGTTATGAGAGTTCTAGGGCTCCTATGTAATAGTCAGGTGCTCCTTTCCTTTAGGGAACCATCTTGTTAGAAATTAACTCCATGAAGTGAATCTTTGAAGAAGCTAAATGCAAAACACCAAAACCATTTTTAAAGCAAAGCCATACAAAACAGTAAAGGGACATGAGAATTGTGTAGCTGGAAGAGCTGTTTAGATTACAGTGAGTGAAACATAACATAGGTTGCAAGATAACTATCTCAGACAATTAGATATGTGGCTCAAAGTATTAGAAACTAATTGATTTTTCTAATTTATTATATTTTCTAGTGATTTAAATTCATTCCAAGTGTCTTATATGTACTTAGGAATTGGCAGTAGAGTCTTGTAAATTAGTTTGAAATTTTCTGCTACAAAAATTTTTGATTATTTAGAAATAAATATTTGTTCTGTTGAAGTAATTCTGTGATTCACCTGTGATTTATATTTTAATAATATTTTTTTTTAACTTTGAAATATGGGAAAATATAAGCTTAAAGAAAAAACAGCCCATTATACCCTATCCAGATAATATCATTAAAAAAACACATGTGCATCATTTAAAAGTTCATCATAGAAAGCTTTAATATGAAAGATGGTATCCTCTCTTGAAAATGAAAACACAATTAAGAGTTTCTTATGGGGGGGGTTCCGGAAGATGGCGGCGTAGGAAGACGCGGGGCTCTCAGCGCGTCCGGCCGATCACTTAGATTCCACCTACACCTGCCTAAAGAACCCAGAAAACCGCCAGAGGATTAGCAGAAGGGAGTCTCCGGAGTCAAGCGCAGACTAGAGGCCCACGGAAGAGGGTAGGAAGGGCGGCGAGGCGGTGCGCGCTCCACGGACTGGCGGGAGGGAGCCGGGGCGGAGGGGCGGCTCGCCGGCCAAGCAGAGCCCCCGAGTCTGGCTGGCAAAAGCGGAGGGGCCGGACAGACTGTGTTCCCACAGCAAGCGCGACTTAGCGTCTGGGAGGTCATAAGTTAACAGCTCTGCTCGGAAAGCGGGAAGGCTGGAGGACAAAGGGAGGGAGAGCTGCTGAGCCCCCGGACGGCAGAGCTCAGCTTGGCGGGGAACAAAGGCGCCAGCGCCATCTCCCCCGCCCATCCCCCAGCCAAAATCCCAAAGGGAACCAGTTCCTGCCAGGGAACTTGCTCGCTCCGCGCAAACACGCAACTCTGTGCTTCTGCGGAGCCAAACCTCCGGCAGCGGATCTGACTCCCTCCCGCTGCCACAGGGCTCCTCCTGAAGTGGATCACCTAAGGAGAAGCGAGCTAAGCCTGCCCCTCCAGCCCCCGTGCACCTTGCCTACCCACCCCAGCTAATAGGCCAGATCCCCAGCAACACAAGCCTGGCAGTGTGCAAGTAGCCCAGACGGGACACGCCACCCCACAGTGAATCCCGCCCCTAGGAGAGGGGAAGAGAAGGCACACACCAGTCTGACTGTGGCCCCAGCAGTGGGCTGGGGGCAGACATCGGGTCGGACTGCGGCCCCGCCCACTAACTCCAGTTATACACCACAGCACAGGGGAAGTGCCCTGCAGGTCCTCACCACGCCAGGGACTCTCCAAAATGACCAAACGGAAGAATTCCCCTCAGAAGAATCTCCAGGAAATAACAACAGCTAATGAACTGATCAAAAAGGATTTAAATAATATAACAGAAAGTGAATTTAGAATAATAGTCATAAAATTAATCGCTGGGCTTGAAAACAGTATACAGGACAGCAGAGAATCTCTTGCCACAAAGATCGAGGGACTAAGGAACAGTCACGAGGAGTTGAAAAACGCTTTAAACGAATTGCAAAACAAAATGGAATCCACGATGGCTCGGCTTGAAGAGGCAGAGGAGAGAATAGGTGAACTAGAAGATAAAGTTATGGAGAAAGAGGAAGCTGAAAGAAAGAGAGATAAAAAAATCCAGGAGTATGAGGGGAAAATTAGAGAACTAAGTGATACACTAAAAAAAAAATAATATACGCATAATTAGTATCCCAGAGGAGGAAGAGAGAGGGAAAGGTGCTGACGGGGTACTTGAACAAATTATAGCTGAGAACTTCCCTGAACTGGGGAAGGAAAAAGGCATTGAAATCCAAGAGGCACAGAGAACTCCCTTCAGACGTAACTTGAATCGATCTTCTGCACGACATATCATAGTGAAACTGGCAAAATACAAGGATAAAGAGAAAATTCTGAAAGCAGCAAGGGATAAACGTGCCCTCACATATAAAGGGAGACCTATAAGACTCGTGACTGATCTCTCCTTTGAAACTTGGCAGGCCAGAAAGGCTTGGCACGATATCTACAGTGTGCTAAACAGAAAAAATATGCAGCCGAGAATCCTGTATCCAGCAAGTCTGTCATTTAGAATAGAAGGAGAGATAAAGGTCTTCCCAAACAAACAAAAACTGAAGGAATTTGTCACCACGAAACCAGCCCTACAAGAGATCCTAAGGGGGATCCTGTGAGACAAAGTACCAGAGACATCACTACAAGCATAAAACATACAGACATCACAATGCCTCTAAACCCATATCTTTCTATAATAACACTGAATGTAAATGGATTAAATGCGCCAACTAAAAGACATAGGGTATCAGAATGGATAAAAAAACAAGACCCATCTATTTGCTGTCTACAAGAGACTCATTTTAGACCTGAGGACACCTTTAGATTGAGAGTGAGGGGATGGAGAACTATTTATCATGCTCCTGGAAGCCAAAAGAAAGCTGGAGTAGCCATACTTATATCAGACAAACTAGACTTTAAATTAAAGGCTGTAACAAGAGATGAAGAAGGGCATTATATAATAATCACAGGGTGTATCCACCAGGAAGAGCTAACTATTATAAATGTCTATGCGCCAAATACCCGAGCCCCCAGATATATAAAACAATTACTCATAAACATAAGCAACCTTATTGATAAGAATGTGGTCATTGCAGGGGACTTTAACACCCCACTTACAGAAATGGATAGATCATCTAGACACACAGTCAATAAAGAAACAAGGGCCCTGAATGATACATTGGATCAGATGGACTTGACAGATATATTTAGAACTCTGCATCCCAAAGCAACAGAATATACTTTCTTCTCGAGTGCACATGGAACATTCTCCAAGATAGATCATATACTGGGTCACAAAACAGCCCTTCATAAGTTTACAAGAATTGAAATTATACCATGCATACTTTCAGACCACAATGCTATGAAGCTTGAAATCAACCACAGGAAAAAGTCTGGAAAACCTCCAAAAGCATGGAGGTTAAAGAACACCCTACTAACGAATGAGTGGGTCAACCAGGCAATTAGAGAAGAAATTAAAATATATATGGAAACAAACGAAAATGAAGATACAACAATCCAAACGCTTTGGGATGCAGCGAAGGCAGTCCTGAGAGGAAAATACATTGCAATCCAGGCCTATCTCAAGAAACAAGAAAAATCCCAAATACAAAATCTAACAGCACACCTAAAGGAAATAGAAGCAGAACAGCAAAGGCAGCCTAAACCCAGCAGAAGAAGAGAAATAATAAAGATCAGAGCAGAAATAAACAATATAGAATCTAAAAAAACTGTAGAGCAGATCAACGAAACCAAGAGTTGGTTTTTTGAAAAAATAAACAAAATTGACAAACCTCTAGCCAGGCTTCTCAAAAAGAAAAGGGAGATGACCCAAATAGATAAAATCATGAGTGAAAATGGAATGATTACAACCAATCCCTCAGAGATACAAACAATTATCAGGGAATACTATGAAAAATTATATGCCAGCAAATTGGACAACCTGGAAGAAATGGACAAATTTCTAAACACCCACACTCTTCCAAAACTCAATCAGGAGGAAATAGAAAGCTTGAACAGACCCATAACCAGCGAAGAAATTGAATCGGTTATCAAAAATCTCCCAACAAATAAGAGTCCAGGACCAGATGGCTTCCCAGGGGAGTTCTACCAGACATTTAAAGCAGAGATAATACCGATCCTTCTCAAGCTATTCCAAGAAATAGAAAGGGAAGGAAAACTTCCAGACTCATTCTATGAAGCCAGTATTACTTTGATTCCTAAACCAGACAGAGACCCAGTAAAAAAAGAGAACTACAGGCCAATATCCCTGATGAATATGGATGCAAAAATTCTTAATAAGATACTAGCAAATCGAATTCAACAGCATATAAAAAGAATTATTCACCATGATCAAGTGGGATTCATTCCTGGGATGCAGGGCTGGTTCAACATTCGCAAATCGATCAACGTGATACATCACATTAACAAAAAAAAAGAGAAGAACCATATGATCCTGTCAATCGATGCAGAAAAGGCCTTTGACAAAATCCAGCACCCTTTCTTAATAAAAACCCTTGAGAAAGTCGGGATAGAAGGAACATACTTAAAGATCATAAAGGCCATTTATGAAAAGCCCACAGCTAACATCATCCTCCACGGGGAAAAACTGAGAGCTTTTTCCCTGAGATCAGGAACACGACAGGGATGCCCACTGTCACCGCTGTTGTTTAACATAGTGCTGGAAGTTCTAGCATCAGCAATCAGACAACAAAAGGAAATCAAAGGCATCAAAATTGGCAAAGATGAAGTCAAGCTTTCGCTTTTTGCAGATGACATGATATTATACATGGAAAATCCGATAGACTCCACCAAAAGTCTGCTAGAACTGATACATGAATTCAGCAAAGTTGCAGGATACAAAATCAATGTGCAGAAATCAGTTGCATTCTTATACACTAACAATGAAGCAACAGAAAGACAAATGAAGAAACTGATCCCATTCACAATTGCACCAAGAAGCATAAAGTACCTAGGAATAAATCTAACCAAAGATGTAAAAGATCTGTATGCTGACAACTATAGAAAGCTTATGCAGGTAACTGAAGAAGATATAAAGAAATGGAAAGACATTCCCTGCTCATGGATTGGAAGAATAAATATTGTCAAATGTCAATACTACCCAAAGCTATCTACACATTCAATGCAATCCCAATCAAAATTGCACCAGCATTCTTCTCGAAACTAGAACAAGCAATCCTAAAATTCATATGGAACCACAAAAGGCCCCGAATAGCCAAAGTAATTTTGAAGAAGAAGACCAAAGCAGGAGGCATCACAATCCCAGACTTTAGCCTCTACTACAAAGCTGTCATCATCAAGACAGCATGGTATTGGCATAAAAACAGACACATAGACCAATGGAATAGAATAGAAACCCCAGAACTAGACCCACAAACGTATGGCCAACTCATCTTTGACAAAGCAGGAAAGAACATCCAATGGAAAAAAGACAGTCTCTTTAACAAATGGTGCTGGGAGAACTGGACAGCAACATGCAGAAGGTTGAAACTAGACCACTTTCTCACACCATTCACAAAAATAAACTCAAAATGGATAAAGGACCTGAATGTGAGACAGGAAACCATCAAAACCTTAGAGGAGAAAGCAGGAAAAGACCTCTCTGACCTCAGCCGTAGCAATCTCTTACTCGGCACATCCCCAAAGGCAAGGGAATTAAAAGCAAAAGTGAATTACTGGGACCTTATGAAGATAAAAAGCTTCTGCACAGCAAAGGAAACAACCAACAAAACTAAAAGGCAACCAACGGAATGGGAAAAGATATTTGCAAATGACACATCGGACAAAGGGCTAGTATCCAAAATCTATAAAGAGCTCATCAAACTCCACACCCGAAAAACAAATAACCCAGTGAAGAAATGGGCAGAAAACATGAATAGACACTTCTCTAAAGAAGACATCCGGATGGCCAACAGGCACATGAAAAGATGTTCAACGTCGCTCCTTATCAGGGAAATACAAATCAAAACCACACTCAGATACCACCTCACGCCAGTCAGAGTGGCCAAAATGAAGAAATCAGGAGACTATAGATGCTGGAGAGGATGTGGAGAAACAGGAACCCTCTTGCACTGTTGGTGGGAATGCAAATTGGTGCAGCCGCTCTGGAAAGCAGTGTGGAGGTTCCTCAGAAAATTAAAAATAGACCTACCCTATGACCCAGCAATAGCACTGCTAGGAAGTTACCCAAGGGATACAGGAGTACTGATGCATAGGGGCACCTGTACCCCAATGTTTATAGCGGCACTCTCAACAATAGCCAAATTATGGAAAGAGCCTAAATGTCCATCAACTGATGAATGGATAAAGAAATTGTGGTTTATATACACAATGGAATACTACGTGGCAATGAGAAAAAATGAAATATGGCCTTTTGTAGCAACATGGATGGAACTGGAGAGTGTGATGCTAAGTGAAATAAGCCATACAGAGAAAGACAGATACCATATGGTTTCACTCTTATGTGGATCCTGAGAAACATAACAGAAACCCATGGGGGAGGGGAAGGAAAAAAAAAAAAAAAAAAAGAGGTTAGAGTGGGAGAGAGCCAAAGCATTAGAGACTGTTAAAAACTGAGAACAAACTGAGGGTTGATGGGGGGTGGGAGGGAGGGCAGGGTGGGTGATGGGTATTGAGGAGGGCACCTTTTGGGATGAGCACTGGGTGTTGTATGGAAACCAATTTGACAGTAAATTTCATATATTAAAAAATAAAAAAAAAATAAAAAAAATAAAAAAATAAATAAAAAAAAAATAAAATAAAATAAAATACCTACAAAAAAAAAAAAATAAAAATAAAGAGAATTTTATAGATCTTGTCATACCTTAGAATTGAAAAGCATATACAAAAAGATGAGTATAATGTCTCTTTACTGTAAAAACAAAACATGATGTAGGCATTGGAATAAGCATAAAAAAAATCTGGAAGAATACATAAGAAACTTTTTTTTTTTTTTTTTTTTTTAATATATGAAATTTACTGTCAAATTGGTTTCCATACAACACCCAGTGCTCATCCCAAAAGGTGCCCTCCTCAATACCCATCACCCACCCTGCCCTCCCTCCCACCCCCCATCAACCCTCAGTTTGTTCTCAGTTTTTAACAGTCTCTTATGCTTTGGCTCTCTCCCACTCTAACCTCTTTTTTTTTTTTTTTTTTTCCTTCCCCTCCCCCATGGGTTTCTGTTATGTTTCTCAGGATCCACATAAGAGTGAAACCATATGGTATCTGTCTTTCTCTGTATGGCTTATTTCACTTAGCATCACACTCTCCAGTTCCATCCATGTTGCTACAAAAGGCCATATTTCATTTTTTCTCATTGCCACGTAGTATTCCATTGTGTATATAAACCACAATTTCTTTATCCATTCATCAGTTGATGGACATTTAGGCTCTTTCCATAATTTGGCTATTGTTGAGAGTGCCGCTATAAACATTGGGGTACAGGTGCCCCTATGCATCAGTACTCCTGTATCCCTTGGGTAACTTCCTAGCAGTGCTATTGCTGGGTCATAGGGTAGGTCTATTTTTAATTTTCTGAGGAACCTCCACACTGCTTTCCAGAGCGGCTGCACCAATTTGCATTCCCACCAACAGTGCAAGAGGGTTCCTGTTTCTCCACATCCTCTCCAGCATCTATAGTCTCCTGATTTCTTCATTTTGGCCACTCTGACTGGCGTGAGGTGGTATCTGAGTGTGGTTTTGATTTGTATTTCCCTGATAAGGAGCGACGTTGAACATCTTTTCATGTGCCTGTTGGCCATCCGGATGTCTTCTTTAGAGAAGTGTCTATTCATGTTTTCTGCCCATTTCTTCACTGGGTTATTTGTTTTTCGGGTGTGGAGTTTGATGAGCTCTTTATAGATTTTGGATACTAGCCCTTTGTCCGATGTGTCATTTGCAAATATCTTTTCCCATTCCGTTGGTTGCCTTTTAGTTTTGTTGGTTGTTTCCTTTGCTGTGCAGAAGCTTTTTATCTTCATAAGGTCCCAGTAATTCACTTTTGCTTTTAATTCCCTTGCCTTTGGGGATGTGCCGAGTAAGAGATTGCTACGGCTGAGGTCAGAGAGGTCTTTTCCTGCTTTCTCCTCTAAGGTTTTGATGGTTTCCTGTCTCACATTCAGGTCCTTTATCCATTTTGAGTTTATTTTTGTGAATGGTGTGAGAAAGTGGTCTAGTTTCAACCTTCTGCATGTTGCTGTCCAGTTCTCCCAGCACCATTTGTTAAAGAGACTGTCTTTTTTCCATTGGATGTTCTTTCCTGCTTTGTCAAAGATGAGTTGGCCATACGTTTGTGGGTCTAGTTCTGGGGTTTCTATTCTATTCCATTGGTCTATGTGTCTGTTTTTATGCCAATACCATGCTGTCTTGATGATGACAGCTTTGTAGTAGAGGCTAAAGTCTGGGATTGTGATGCCTCCTGCTTTGGTCTTCTTCTTCAAAATTACTTTGGCTATTCGGGGCCTTTTGTGGTTCCATATGAATTTTAGGATTGCTTGTTCTAGTTTCGAGAAGAATGCTGGTGCAATTTTGATTGGGATTGCATTGAATGTGTAGATAGCTTTGGGTAGTATTGACATTTGACAATATTTATTCTTCCAATCCATGAGCAGGGAATGTCTTTCCATTTCTTTATATCTTCTTCAGTTACCTGCATAAGCTTTCTATAGTTGTCAGCATACAGATCTTTTACATCTTTGGTTAGATTTATTCCTAGGTACTTTATGCTTCTTGGTGCAATTGTGAATGGGATCAGTTTCTTCATTTGTCTTTCTGTTGCTTCATTGTTAGTGTATAAGAATGCAACTGATTTCTGCACATTGATTTTGTATCCTGCAACTTTGCTGAATTCATGTATCAGTTCTAGCAGACTTTTGGTGGAGTCTATCGGATTTTCCATGTATAATATCATGTCATCTGCAAAAAGCGAAAGCTTGACTTCATCTTTGCCAATTTTGATGCCTTTGATTTCCTTTTGTTGTCTGATTGCTGATGCTAGAACTTCCAGCACTATGTTAAACAACAGCGGTGACAGTGGGCATCCCTGTCGTGTTCCTGATCTCAGGGAAAAAGCTCTCAGTTTTTCCCCGTGGAGGATGATGTTAGCTGTGGGCTTTTCATAAATGGCCTTTATGATCTTTAAGTATGTTCCTTCTATCCCGACTTTCTCAAGGGTTTTTATTAAGAAAGGGTGCTGGATTTTGTCAAAGGCCTTTTCTGCATCGATTGACAGGATCATATGGTTCTTCTCTTTTTTTTTGTTAATGTGATGTATCACGTTGATCGATTTGCGAATGTTGAACCAGCCCTGCATCCCAGGAATGAATCCCACTTGATCATGGTGAATAATTCTTTTTATATGCTGTTGAATTCGATTTGCTAGTATCTTATTAAGAATTTTTGCATCCATATTCATCAGGGATATTGGCCTGTAGTTCTCTTTTTTTACTGGGTCTCTGTCTGGTTTAGGAATCAAAGTAATACTGGCTTCATAGAATGAGTCTGGAAGTTTTCCTTCCCTTTCTATTTCTTGGAATAGCTTGAGAAGGATCGGTATTATCTCTGCTTTAAATGTCTGGTAGAACTCCCCTGGGAAGCCATCTGGTCCTGGACTCTTATTTGTTGGGAGATTTTTGATAACCGATTCAATTTCTTCGCTGGTTATGGGTCTGTTCAAGCTTTCTATTTCCTCCTGATTGAGTTTTGGAAGAGTGTGGGTGTTTAGAAATTTGTCCATTTCTTCCAGGTTGTCCAATTTGCTGGCATATAATTTTTCATAGTATTCCCTGATAATTGTTTGTATCTCTGAGGGATTGGTTGTAATCATTCCATTTTCACTCATGATTTTATCTATTTGGGTCATCTCCCTTTTCTTTTTGAGAAGCCTGGCTAGAGGTTTGTCAATTTTGTTTATTTTTTCAAAAAACCAACTCTTGGTTTCGTTGATCTGCTCTACAGTTTTTTTAGATTCTATATTGTTTATTTCTGCTCTGATCTTTATTATTTCTCTTCTTCTGCTGGGTTTAGGCTGCCTTTGCTGTTCTGCTTCTATTTCCTTTAGGTGTGCTGTTAGATTTTGTATTTGGGATTTTTCTTGTTTCTTGAGATAGGCCTGGATTGCAATGTATTTTCCTCTCAGGACTGCCTTCGCTGCATCCCAGAGCGTTTGGATTGTTGTATTTTCATTTTCGTTTGTTTCCATATATGTTTTAATTTCTTCTCTAATTGCCTGGTTGACCCACTCATTCGTTAGTAGGGTGTTCTTTAACCTCCATGCTTTTGGAGGTTTTCCAGACTTTTTCCTGTGGTTGATTTCAAGCTTCATAGCATTGTGGTCTGAAAGTATGCATGGTATAATTTCAATTCTTGTAAACTTATGAAGGGCTGTTTTGTGACCCAGTATATGATCTATCTTGGAGAATGTTCCATGTGCACTCGAGAAGAAAGTATATTCTGTTGCTTTGGGATGCAGAGTTCTAAATATATCTGTCAAGTCCATCTGATCCAATGTATCATTCAGGGCCCTTGTTTCTTTATTGACTGTGTGTCTAGATGATCTATCCATTTCTGTAAGTGGGGTGTTAAAGTCCCCTGCAATGACCACATTCTTATCAATAAGGTTGCTTATGTTTATGAGTAATTGTTTTATATATCTGGGGGCTCGGGTATTTGGCGCATAGACATTTATAATAGTTAGCTCTTCCTGGTGGATACACCCTGTGATTATTATATAATGCCCTTCTTCATCTCTTGTTACAGCCTTTAATTTAAAGTCTAGTTTGTCTGATATAAGTATGGCTACTCCAGCTTTCTTTTGGCTTCCAGGAGCATGATAAATAGTTCTCCATCCCCTCACTCTCAATCTAAAGGTGTCCTCAGGTCTAAAATGAGTCTCTTGTAGACAGCAAATAGATGGGTCTTGTTTTTTTATCCATTCTGATACCCTATGTCTTTTAGTTGGCGCATTTAATCCATTTACATTCAGTGTTATTATAGAAAGATATGGGTTTAGAGGCATTGTGATGTCTGTATGTTTTATGCTTGTAGTGATGTCTCTGGTACTTTGTCTCACAGGATCCCCCTTAGGATCTCTTGTAGGGCTGGTTTCGTGGTGACAAATTCCTTCAGTTTTTGTTTGTTTGGGAAGACCTTTATCTCTCCTTCTATTCTAAATGACAGACTTGCTGGATACAGGATTCTCGGCTGCATATTTTTTCTGTTTAGCACACTGTAGATATCGTGCCAAGCCTTTCTGGCCTGCCAAGTTTCAAAGGAGAGATCAGTCACGAGTCTTATAGGTCTCCCTTTATATGTGAGGGCACGTTTATCCCTTGCTGCTTTCAGAATTTTCTCTTTATCCTTGTATTTTGCCAGTTTCACTATGATATGTCGTGCAGAAGATCGATTCAAGTTACGTCTGAAGGGAGTTCTCTGTGCCTCTTGGATTTCAATGCCTTTTTCCTTCCCCAGTTCAGGGAAGTTCTCAGCTATAATTTGTTCAAGTACCCCGTCAGCACCCTTCCCTCTCTCTTCCTCCTCTGGGATACCAATTATGCGTATATTATTTTTTTTTAGTGTATCACTTAGTTCTCTAATTTTCCCCTCATACTCCTGGATTTTTTTATCTCTCTTTCTTTCAGCTTCCTCTTTCTCCATAACTTTATCTTCTAGTTCACCTATTCTCTCCTCTGCCTCTTCAAGCCGAGCCATCGTGGATTCCATTTTGTTTTGCAATTCGTTTAAAGCGTTTTTCAACTCCTCGTGACTGTTCCTTAGTCCCTCGATCTTTGTGGCAAGAGATTCTCTGCTGTCCTGTATACTGTTTTCAAGCCCAGCGATTAATTTTATGACTATTATTCTAAATTCACTTTCTGTTATATTATTTAAATCCTTTTTGATCAGTTCATTAGCTGTTGTTATTTCCTGGAGATTCTTCTGAGGGGAATTCTTCCGTTTGGTCATTTTGGAGAGTCCCTGGCGTGGTGAGGACCTGCAGGGCACTTCCCCTGTGCTGTGGTGTATAACTGGAGTTAGTGGGCGGGGCCGCAGTCCGACCCGATGTCTGCCCCCAGCCCACTGCTGGGGCCACAGTCAGACTGGTGTGTGCCTTCTCTTCCCCTCTCCTAGGGGCGGGATTCACTGTGGGGTGGCGTGTCCCGTCTGGGCTACTTGCACACTGCCAGGCTTGTGTTGCTGGGGATCTGGCCTATTAGCTGGGGTGGGTAGGCAAGGTGCACGGGGGCTGGAGGGGCAGGCTTAGCTCGCTTCTCCTTAGGTGATCCACTTCAGGAGGAGCCCTGTGGCAGCGGGAGGGAGTCAGATCCGCTGCCGGAGGTTTGGCTCCGCAGAAGCACAGAGTTGGGTGTTTGTGCGGAGCGAGCAAGTTCTCTGGCAGGAACTGGTTCCCTTTGGGATTTTGGCTGGGGGATGGGCGGGGGAGATGGCTCTGGCGCCTTTGTTCCCCGCCAAGCTGAGCTCTGCCGTCCGGGGGCTCAGCAGCTCTCCCTCCCTTTGTCCTCCAGCCTTCCCGCTTTCCGAGCAGAGCTGTTAACTTATGACCTCCCAGACGCTAAGTCGCGCTTGCTGTGGGAACACAGTCTGTCCGGCCCCTCCGCTTTTGCCAGCCAGACTAGGGGGCTCTGCTTGGCCGGCGAGCCGCCCCTCCGCCCCGGCTCCCTCCCGCCAGTCCGTGGAGCGCGCACCGCCTCGCCGCCCTTCCTACCCTCTTCCGTGGGCCTCTAGTCTGCGCCTGACTCCGGAGACTCCCTTCTGCTAATCCTCTGGCGGTTTTCTGGGTTCTTTAGGCAGGTGTAGGTGGAATCTAAGTGATCGGCAGGACGCGCTGTGAGCCCCGCGTCCTCCTACGCCGCCATCTTCCGGCACTCTCTATAAAATTCTCTTTATAAACGGGGGAATAATGCACCCATTTTAAGTATAGAATGTTATGAGTCTTGACATATAATTTGTGTACCCATGACCACAATCAAGCATTTCCATCACCCCAAAAATTTCCCTCATGCCTCCTGCTCCTCAATCCTTTCCCGCACTCAGTCACTGATGTGAATTCTGTCATGATAAATTCATTTTTTTCTAAGAATTCAAATATACTTACATACTCTATGTAAGGACATAGTCTATGCACTTTTGTGTCTGAGTTCTTAGTTGTTTGTCCCAATGCCATTTATTTAAGAAGCTCTCCTTTTCCCATTGAATATTCTTGGCTCCTTGTCATAAATTAATTGACCATATATGCATGGAATTGTTTGTAGACTCTATTCTGTTCCATTGATCTATATGTCTGTTTTTATTCCAATACTCTACTGTTTTTATTCCTATAGTTTTGTAACATAGTTTGAAATCAGGAAGTATGATATATCCAGCTTTGTCCTTTTTCAAGATCGCCTTGGCTGTTGGGAGTCTTTTGTGGTTTCCATACAAATTTTAAGGTTGGTTGTTCTATTTCTGTGAAAAAATACTATTGGCGTTTTGATAGGGATTCATTGGATCTGTAGATTGCTTTGGGTGATTTTGTATCCTGCAGCTTTACTGGATTTGATTAGTTCTATCCCCCACCCCCGCCCTGCCTTTTTTTTTGGTGGATTTTTAGAGCTTTCTGCATATATCATGTCATCTATAAATAGTAGCAGTTTTAGTTCTTCCTTTCTGGTTTGAATGAATGCCTTTTGTTTCTTTTACTTGCTTATTTTCTCTGACTGGGCTTCCAATACTAGGTCAATTAAAAATGGTGAGAGTGGATATCCTGATCTTAGGGGAAAAGTTTTCCCCCTGATCGTAGGGGAAAAGATTTTAGTTTTTTACCATTGAGTATGATGCTATCTCAGGGTATACTTTTTTATAGGTGAAGACATTCTGTTCTATTCTTAGACACATGCTGGAATTTTCTGCTGTCAATGGGTGTTGAATTTTTTTCAAATGTGATTTCTTCGTCTGTTGAGATGATACCTGGTTTTTTTCTTATTTTGTTAATATTGTGATAAAATATTGATTGGTGTTTGCATGATGAAACTACCTTTAATTGTTAAAAACCTCCTGGACATTATGTTTTATCCTTTCTATATATTTTGTAGATTCAGTTTGAAATATTTTTAAAGATTTTCTGCATTTATGTTTGTAAGGAATTTTTGTCTATGGTATTTCTTCCTTTTCTTTTTCTTTCCTTTAAATGTTTTTGGTTTTGTTATCAGAGTATTTCTGGTCTTACAAAATGAACTGGGAATTATCCTTCCTGTGTATATTTTCTGAACAAGTTGCTATAGGCTTTGTACTATGCTCCCCTAAATGTTTGACAGTCTTCTCCAGTAAAAACATCTGGTCATGGAGGGTTTTTTTGTAGGGCTATTTTAAATTGCAAATATAACTTATTTAATTAATATAATACTTTTAGATTTTTTATTTCTTCTTGTGACAGTGTTAGAAATTTCTCATTTTTTAGGGTATTTTACATTTATGGTATTTTTACATTTTATGTCATTTATTGAATTTATTGCCATAAGATTGTTCAAAATATAATCTTAGATTATTTTTAGGGTCTGTAGGAGGTATAGAAATGTCCCCTTTGATTCCAAGTATTGGTGAGTTCTGTTTTCTCTTGGTCAATCTAGCTAGAAGTTTATCAATTTTTATTGAAATATTTCAAGAAAGGACTCTTGGCTCTGTTGACTTTTTTATATGGTTTATTTACTCTTTCACTGATTTATGAGCTAATTAAAAAAATTCTCTTATATTTATTTTGACTACCTTTCTCTTTTTTCAAGTTTCATAAAGTGAAAACCCAGTCCACTGAATTTGAACATTTCTTTTTAGTTGGTTCATGAAACTATATATATTTTTTATTGTAGTATACTTGATACACAATGTTAACATTAGTTACAGGTGTACAACATACTGACTCAACAACTCTGTAGGTTTTATCAATCTTCTTCTTAAAACTGTTTAGCTGCATTCTTTTGATACATGAGATATTTAAAAATATGCTGTTTAATATACTATTTTAGAGACTTTCTTAGTAGTTTAATTTAATTATGTTGTAGCCTGAAAACATATTCTTCTACTAGTTCTATCAAAATGTAGAAAATTTTGTACAATCTGTACAAAAATGTATTGGGCACTGTGTTATTTATGCAAAAAGAAAATGTATATTTTTGTATCTTTCTGGTGTACTATTCTATAACTATCAATGAGATCATGTTTGTGTTTAGTACATTGTTCAAGTATTCTGTAAGCATATTTTTTTAAATATGAAATTTAATGTCATTTTGGTTTCCATACAACACCCAGTGCTCATCCCAACAGGTGCCCTCCTCAATGCCCATCACCCACTTTCCCCTCCCTCCCACCGCCCCCCTCCATCAACCCTCAGTTTATTCTCACTTTTATTTAAGAGTCTTTTATGGTTTGCCTCCCTCCCTCTCTTTTTTTTTCCCCTCCCCTCCCCCATGGTCTTCTGTCAAGTTTTGTAAGCTTATTTATTGTCTATCTGCTTTATAAGTTTTGCAAGAGGCATTTTGTAATAATTAACTGTAATTATGAATATGTATTTTTCTCATTTCAGTTTTATTTTTAACTTCTTTTATTATTTGCATACTCTTTTTTATTGGTGTGTTTTCTTGAAGAATGTTTACTTTTATCATGATGAAATATTATATCAGGTAATATTCTCTCCCTGAAGCCTATTTTATCATAGTACCAGCTGTCCAGCTTTCTTATTATTTGAATTCTCATGATACATATTTTACTTCTTTTCACTTTTCACTTTTATCTGACTTTTCATTAAAGGCTGTCCCTTATAGACAATTTATAGTTTGGTCTTTTTTTATATCCAGTGTGACAATATCTGTCTTCTAATTAGTGTGTTTAGACTTTTTACTTTGAATACAATTATTACTAGGTGAAATTTCATTGTACTATCTCGTTATTTGTTTTCTATTTGTGCCACCAATTCCTAATTATTTTTTTCCCTTTTTTACTGCTATGATGGTAGGTTTTATATATTAACTTGGCTAGGCCATAGCCCGCAATTAATCTGCCAAACACTAACCTAAATCTGCTGTGTGGGCATTTTGTAGATGTGATTAACATTTACAATCAGTTGACTTTAGGTAAAGGATATTATCCGTAATAATCTGGATAGACTTCATACAACCAGCTGAAAAATTTTAAGAACAAACTGAGGTTTTCCTGAAGAAGAATAAGTTTCCCCTACGGACTATAGCATCTGCTCCTGCCTGGGTATTTCCAGGATGCATCCTGTCCTGTGGAATTCAGCTTACCTACCCAGACTCCACAATTGCATAAACCAATTTCATGAAATAAATCTCTCTCTCTTTGTGTGTATGTATGTATATGTATATATATATATATATATATGTATATGTATATATATATATATATGCATATATATATGCATATATATATATATATGCATATATATATACACACATATGTTTGCACACACATATGCACAAACCCATATACACACATACATACTCCATATACATACACATTATATATATATATTTTTGTTTTGTTTTGTTTTTTGTTTTTTTGTTTTTTTGTTTCCTTGGTGAACCCTGATACAGATTTTATTTCCAAGAGTGTTTCTAGAAGGACAATCTTAAGGATGAGTTTTTTGAATTGGTTTTGGGTTTTAAAAAAATTTTTATCTTATATGATTAGATTTATAGACATTAATGACTCTATTTTCAATAGTAAAGAGGACATAGGTAATCAATGATAAGAATGACAATAGAGATAAGTAAAATATCATCATTGATTACTACTAATCAAACACTGTTATGGATTGAATATTTCCCCAAATATCTCCCCAAAATTCATATGTTGAATCCTAATCCCCAGTGTGAGGGTATTTGGAGGTGGGGACTTTGGAATATAATTAGATTATTAGGATGGAGCCCCCATGAATGAGATTAGTTTCCTCAGAAGAGAGGCCAGAGAGCTAGCTTGCTCTCTGCCCTCCACGTGAAGATATGTATAAGAGGTCAGCAGTCTGCATTTTGGAACAGGTTCTTTGCTGGAACATAACCATGCTGACACCCTACTCTAGACTTCAGAGCTATGAGAAGTAAATTCGTGCTGTGTATAAGCCACCCAATCTATGATTCTTTGTTATAGCATCCTGAACTAAGATAAATACCTATAGAAGGCAGGTGGAACATATGTTCAAAATTAAAAGCAGAATTTATATATTTAAATTATATATATAAGTATATATCTTTTGTACTTATAAAGTCAATCTAGGACAATAATAGGTCAGTTATGCTGAATGTAAAAATATTAAATGTGCAAGTTAAAAGTAAGTTATCAGTTTATGTTAGTTTTATCATTTAGTTCGTTTTTTAAAAATATCCTATGTTGAATTTATGCTTGTGTATTTCCTTTAAACTGTTAGACAACTTAAATTTACTAATTTCTGTTATTCAGAGAGGGGCCCATATTCAGCCTGCTACTGCTGTTACGTGGTAATATATTTTTAAAACTGAACTTGCAATTTTTTCATACTCTTCAATTACAAAAGCACAGTAGGGGAGTTTTTATCTTAAGTTTGTCTCCAAGTTGAATTACCTCCAAAGTACAACTGAAAGCATAACTCAAAACTAATGACAAATAATGTGTTGGTATTCAGTGTATGATATTGCAGCATGCATATAATATGTTACTATAGGTTTTAAAAATAAAGTTTGAATAAACACTGGTGGAATTACCCAAGCTTTATCCATGGTTAACAAGAGTTCTATGACACATATTTTGGCATAAATAATATATTAGGACCCTTCCTTCCAATTATACATTGATTCTAAATTTTCATTTTTAAAATTAAAAAAGTCTAAATTATAAAAATAAATATAGCATGGCTGGTAACTATTCACTGATTTGTTTCACTTACCACAATTCCAGCTTGACATGTAATATGTAGTTTTTATATTTAACTATTACATTAAGATTAGTCCCTGCATTTTCTAAACAGTGGAAATAGATGAGGGATTTAATATGACAGGTGCTGATTTAGTAGGCTCCAATGGAGAGTGAATTTTCTTCTTGACTGTGTGCCTAATACTTTTGGAAGGCATTGAGCATTTGCCTGAGGCCTGTAAACATTGAACTTTTAGTTCAAAATGATAGAATATATATTAATGCAATTCTTTATGTGTGCTTGATTTAAAATAAAAAAAAAAATTCCTGTAGAAATTTTCCTCATTAATCTACCCACTTTGATTCAACAAACTCGGACTCAGAGCTATGAAATGATTTGCTGAATAGCTAAATGGTAAATAAGCCTAATGGGTATCAATACTTGAAACCTGAGGGTAATTTATTTGACTTTGCTATCTAACGCATTCTAAATTATGAGTAACTAAAGATAGAACGCCCCAAAATTTAACTTATTAGTCCCATTTATATATTTTTGTTGTTTCTTATTACACAATTACCATGAGGAATACAGGAGGTTTATTTGAAGGTTAATATGACATATTTTAAAGATTGACAATAACCATCTGCTGTTTCTTTCCCAGATATAAACTAATTTTATCTGATAACAGATTCACTATATCTTTTGCAATGGGGAATTTTCATCTTGTGCACATGAACCAAATCTATATCTCAAAATCTCTGATTCTCATTTTTTTCCCCATAAATTGGATCCAATTTTCCTCTGTCTTCTGGACATATTTATGTATACTTTTTATTGGGCACAAACCCAATTTTGACTATTTCCACCTCAAAACTCTTCTTTCTTTTGAATTCCCCTGTCTATAAGCTCAATATTTCTCCACCACCAAAACTTGAAACTTAGTTATTTCTTCCTCCCTTGCCACGTCTCCCCATCCCATTAGTTTGGTGTCTTGTACATTGTAACTCTTTTAAATCTAGGCTTTTCCTTTGGATGCCTCCTGCTGGCTTTCATTACTCTACACTTGGTCTATTTAAATAATTTATATTTTCCTTCTGATATAACTTTGACATTGCTGCCAAGTTGCTTTCAGCAATGTTCAGTTCTGATATCATTCTCCTGCTTGAAAAATGTCAGTTCCTTCCCATTACCTACTAAGGGGCACCAGGTCAGGCACAGTAGTCTTTCCTAGAAGTTTCAGACAGGGAATGCCTATGCAGCTCCTGTTACCTTGTCATCTTAGCATTCAAAGTTATGTCTGGAGAATATTTGCATAGATCTATGGTCTACGGATAATAAGGCCACAACTGGTTAACAGAAACAAACAATAGAGAGAGGCAATGGGTGATTGCCTATGACTCTGAAGGAAAGCTGTCACGTAGATGGCTGAGATGCCTGAGCAGAACATGCAATTATAACCAGAGACTAATCACAGTGATTTTTAAAAAAAATACAGTTAGAGAGAAGGAATTCTGGATAGCTAACAGCTGAAAGAAGTATCTTCTTTGTAAAAGAGTGATATATATATATATATATATATATATATATATATATATATACATATATATATATATATATATATATATATGTATATATATATAACAACTCTTTTTGTGCCAAGGAATCTCATTTTTCCAAGTGAGCTCTTTGAGCTGGAGAATATGATCACAGGAGGAGGAAAATGGCTTACAGTGGAAGCTCTCTAACCTTTTGAACAGAAACATATCTGGTAATAAAGTCAATTGCAGTGCATTATTATTCCAACAATTATCTTGTCAATTGAGGTATCTGTTTAATGTGAGACAACCCTAAGACTCATGTAAGGCTCTCCATAATATAGCCTAATCATTCTCCAGACTTATTTTTTACAATTTCTTTACAAATGTCCTGAGTTCCAGCTTTGCTCAATTATGTATCCTTACTTCTCTTGCTCTGCCTGGCAGTGTTCCCTGGGTGTTTGGTAAGCCACTTAATGTGTAAAGGGCAATCTCACCAACAGGTATCTGTATATGAAATGCATTTCAAGTTAAAAACAAGAGTAACAATGTTTTGGGAAGAAAACATGGGAATACCCATGTCCATTCTCAGAAGTCACTCTAGAACTTAATTTTTCCTTCTATAGTCCATCAACTATAAGCCCTATCCTTCCAACATGGCTCATCGAGAACCAGTATATCCTGGACGGACAAAATCCAAACCTAATTTCTTAAGCTTCACCATAAATTTGAGATTTCTAAATTACTGTAGTCATCTTCTACAGCATTGTATCTATCAGTGCTTTCTTGGCTAACAGCTCTTTTTCATATGTAACAACATAGCTCCTCGAATCAAAAGCAATTTTAATTGTAATTTATATTTCATACAGAGCGTCTTGCACATGGTAGGTTTTCAACAAATATTTGTTGAGTACAATCTAAACAGAGGTTTTAAACTACATCCAAAAATTAAATTTTGATAAGAAGAAAGGGAAAAATGAGAAACTTTTTTAGACTTACATAAAATAAAATATTATGTGATAAACCTCAAGATTTATGAAATTTTGACTAGGATTTATAACTAGGATTTATAACCCCTATAGAAAACTTTGCTTTCTCTCCTTTTTAAAAAAGTGACAACAACCATGGGGCGCTTGGGAGGCTCTGTCAGTTAATTGTCCAACTCTTGATTTCGGTTCAGGTCATGATCTCATGGTTCATTGGATCAAACCCCATGTAGTCCTCTGAGCTGACTGCTTGGGATTCTCTCTCTCTCTCTCTCTCTCTCTCTCTCTGTCTCTCTCTGCCCCTCCTCTGCTTGCACACACACTCTCTCAAAATAAATAATTTTTTTAAAAAGTTACAACAGCTATATATTAAATATAGCAGCTGCAAAAGGATATCTTAATGTAAAATTTAGTGTTTTCTGATGAAGGGCAAGAACAGAGTGCTTGAATATATATGTATAAACAATTTATTGAAAAAATAAGCTATTTATTCTTATGTAAATATTATGAACCTTTGATATATTTTCATTAGGATTTATATTTTAATAGGTAAAATATTTGAAAACCTTTAGGTATAAAAGACTAAAGGATAAGTAAGTTTCCTTCTGGAAAATGCAATGAATACTGTGTGAAAAAAGACATCTACATACAAAAAAATATATATGTGCATAACACAAATATGTTACTTTGATACCTGAATGATAGGACAAGATAAAATAAGAACTACATTCTTGGTGGAAAAGATGAAAGTAGTCAGTTGAGTTGGCATAAGTGAAACTTCTAGAACATTACAATTATATGTTAATAACATTGAAAAAACTTTAGAAAGATCTGTATGTGCTTATGGAATATGTTCATTTCAAAACTCATAATGCTTCTGACAAACCAAATTGGCAATCTACCTGTTGCTAAAATCCAGATGATTTTCTTTGCTGTGACACTGAAATGAAATTGAATTGATGATTGATTCTGACACACACATTACTGCATGACAGACAAATTCCAGTTGGTGGAATATGAAGGAAGTGATTTGCGCTTCCCTCATTGCTTACTCAATTGCTCAGAGATGCAACGTCTATGAGATCTCCTGAAAAATGACACATAGATTGGGATGTAGTTTTCATTCTTTCCTTAAACTTATTTGCTAGGATTAAAAAGGGGAGATTTGATCATGTGAACCAAGACAGAGGAAGAAAACATTTCCCTTTTAAAATGGTAGCTAACTGGCAATGTAATTTTATTAAGAGCTCGTCTTGGCCAGCTGTGGGTGGGTCTCCCACCCTCTGCATGACTCGTTCACCATTTCACCTGCAGTCCACTTCTTTAAGAAAGGGTGCTGGGCGCCTGGGTGGCTCAGTCTGTTAAGTGTCCAACTCTTGATTTCGGTTCAGGTCATGATCTCATGGTTCCTGAGTTAAAGCCCCGTGCTGATTTCTGTACTAAGTGTAGAGACTGCTTGGGATTCTTTCTCTCCCTTTCTCTGCCCAAGCCCTTTTCATGCTCTCTCTCTCTCTCTCTCTCTCTCTCTCTCTCTCTCAATAAAGAAACAAACAAAAAGAATGGGTTTTAAAGTTATTACGTGACTGAAAGCCTGTGTTAGAGTCAAAGATGTAAAAGGCAAAATAGGGGCGCCCGGCTGGCTCAGTCGGTTAAGCATTTGACTTTGGCTCAGGTCATAATCTTGCAGTTTGTGGGTTCAGGTCCCATGTCAGCTGTATGCTGACAGGTCAGAGCCTGGAGCCTGCTTTGGATTCTGTGTCTCCCTCTCTATCTCTCTGCTCTCACCGTCACACGATCTCTCTCTCTCTCTCTCTCTCTCTCTCTCTCCAAAATGAATATGTTAAAAAAATATTAAAAAGTAAAAGAAAAAGGTAAAAGAAGTAAAACTAGAGAGTCTCCTTAAGGGAAGTGTGTATTTCCTCATGACTAGAATTGAAAATGTCCTCTGGCTGACATGAAGGGACATGTTAAAGAAAGGCATGAGGAGAGGGGAGTCAAATAGGGAGGAGGAGCCACACATAAAGGGTTAACCTCCTGAAGAGTCCATATGATCTACTTTCAATTCTCCGAAAATGCCACCAGATTAACTGTCAATGACCTCTCATTCACCTTAAGCCAAGCTTATCCCATCCTGCAGTAAGGGAGACTTAACCTTGCAACCTTTGTATATTTTGGGGAGTGCTTCTGAGGTGTGTGTGAGGGTTTGGATTGCCAAGACCATATATTCATAAGGTTTTGGGGTTTGGTAAGTAGGTCTAATTTAACTGATGTAGAAATTTGGTTAGTGTTGGGTGATGTTCGTGTCAGAATTGCTTAGGATTGGTGGACATAGTGAGGTGAGGATTTGATGAATAAAGTATTTTCATAAGCCAGCAACTTGCTCAGTTGAGTGATTTATGACCCTAAGAAGAAGGTTATTTACCCTAAAGAGAAATCTGTTTTCTTGAAAGAGAGTTATTTGAGAAGTGTGTTGTATAGAGAATAACTTTTTTAAGTTCCTGAAATAAACAATAAAGTCAGTCACAAATTTATGTGCCTAATCTAAAACTTCCTTGAGTAGCAAGGTCTTGTTAATGCCAACTGCTGAAATATTTCTTGATTATATTAAGCTATATGGATGCAGGCAAAGTGTTTTAACATGGGTTGGAAGATTTCACTCAAAGCTAAAGTTAAGGCCTATGTTGGACCTTATCCTCTGCTCTCTATTATGTGTAGACATGTATAGATGTAACTTTTTAAACAATAAATAACTCAAATTCTCCTTTCTACTAACAATGTTTCTCATAGAGGCATATTTTTAAACATAATTTAAAATTTTCTATCTTGAAGTGTATCAATGACAAAGACAAATTTCAAACTAGAAAAAAAAGTATATTCCTCTTTGATGACAAAGAGAATTAAATTTTTAAATACACAATTCCACCAATTATTAGGAAAATATGATTAACTAATACAGGAAAAAGTTGTATAAATAAATGACTAAGGATGAAAAATTATAGAAGTCATAATTATGAATAAAATTTAACTTAATCAGTAAATACAAGAAAAACATATTAAAATATAAATGAGATGACTTTATTTAAAAATTAGCAAAAATTCCAACATGAGAATGTCCAGTAAAATTTATAATATTTTGAATTGAAACATTCATCTATTGTCTGTGTAACTGTATGTTGCTACAACCATTCTCGAGTGCAATTAGACACTGTCCATCAGATTTATTAAACATGTATTCAGTTTCCAAGGACATCAGAGATGTCCCTACAAAACAGTCAGATGTGTATTGGATTCATGTTCAAGAAAGGTCAGTAAAGAATTGCTTACATATAAGTAGAGTTCCAGCTATCACACTGCATTTTAAGAAGGAAACTAAAGGTCTGAATGAAGGAGAAGAGACAAGGAATATACACCAGCTGTCAGGGATGGTTGCAGGAAGCTTTACCTTACATTTTACTGTCTTTCTGTAGTCACATTACATGAGAGAATGGAAATGTTTTCATTTTAGGCCGCCATGTAACCAGCTGAAAATCAGCAATTCTATTATAGTGTGAGAAGGGGAGTCTCTTTTACCTGTTTCACTGAGCAAATGAACTCCAATTTGTCTCAGTCTCTCCAATTTAGTCTAGTCTCTCCTTAGAATAACTAAAGAGCTCATTAAAGTTTATTCCAAACAAAAAGTTGTTCTTTTGTTTAAAAACCTGCCACCATCCTAGAATTTAGATAATTGTAGTCAGCTTGTTAAAAACAGCCACTGCTTCCCTTTGGAAGATAAATGATAGACTGCAATTCTAGAATGTTTTGTTTTTATTTAAAATTTTAAACACATGTGGATATTTGAATGAATTTAGGAAATAAAGCAAAATGTTAAGAATTATTTATTTTCTGTATAGTAGGATAATGGATTTTTTTTTTAATTAGAGAGGGAGAGAGAGAGAGAGAGAGAGAGAGAGAGAGAGAGAGAGTGCCCGAATGGGGGAGAGGGGCAGAGGAAGAGAAAAGAGAATCCCCAAGCAGACTCCACACTCAGTGTGGAGCCTGATGCAGAGTGCAGTCCCACAACCCTGGGATCATGACCTGAGCCAAAATCAAGAGTCAGGTGCTCAACCGTCTAAGCCACCCAGGTGCCCTGATGATAGATGATTTTAACTTATGCCTTGTATTTAATACATTTTCTAAATGTTTAAAAATAACTATATCCAAAAATCAGAAGAGAAATATACATTTCTACATAAAATATCAAGAAATAAGTCCCATTAATTAATTCATCACTTCTTCTATAAAATGTATTTGTATATTTTATATTCCGTGTACCAAACATTATAAACAAACTGTAGTCCCTATCTTGAAGGTACTTGCCACTGGGAGAGGTAGAAACATGCACCTACAATTACAGTAGAATGTCTTTGATGCACTGGGTAGAGGTTTGTATAGAATAGTATTGTAGCGCTAAGTATTCATTCTGCCCAAGCTGAAGAAAGTGGAAAAATATTTAGGCTGAGTCTAAATATTGAAATGGTGGGTAATAGCACAAGAAGGTGCCAGGGTGAATCTGGGAAAGCTATAGTTCTAAAAGGTTATCCTGTTGAAAGGACTGCATATATATATTGATGTGACTAGCGGAGAATGTGTGTGTGTGAGCACATGTGTGTGTAATAAATTAGACCAGAGGGATTTGCAGTGGCCCTGAACATCATGATGTGTCATCACAAGAAGTCTGAATTTGTTGTGAAAGGTTCATGTAGACACTGAAAGGTTTACAAACAGGTTACTGCTGTCATAAGATTTGCATTTTAGGAAGTGTCACATCTCATGCCCCTTTAATAAGTGATCCAAGTTTCCAGGTAAAGTTCAATATACAAGAAAAATCCAAAGCCAGGCCAATGAATGTGTTTATTTGAGAACCTTATAATGTCTACATAGTCCCATATTGTTAGTCCATGATACGACAGTATATGTTGCCTCTCTTGAATAGCCAAACTATGAATTCAATATCCATTTAAGTTGTTTCTGTTTACATAGTCCATTTAACAAAAGTTCAGCTAGTCTGTGCACAGATTTCCTACCTCTAGTTCAAACCCTTTCATGACTTATCTTTTAAACCCCGAATACTAACAACACAGCACCGCTTATCTCTGAAGTATAGTACACATGTACAGCATAGGCATCACCATACCCACGCTTATCTCTTAAGCCCAGCATTGTACATGCATTCATTTTGCTATCCTGTACTTGTTCTTTCTTTCTCAATCCTTTTCCCTCCCTAAGAAAACAGTGTAATTCTCGATGGAACCAAATGTTAGTGGTCTGAATGGCATCATGGAGGAGGGCAAAACTGTGTGTAGGGAGAGCAACGTCACAGAATCGACAGCTGGGAATATTAAATTGGCAAATTGGTTGAATATAGACAGTACCTGAAGTTAATATTTACAATAGTTCAAGAAGACCTACATGTTTTTGTTTGTTTTTATCATAATTCAGGTGAAAGATGTACCATTTTATCATGGAGCATTAAGGATCATTGGGCATTCAAAGGTATGCAAGCTAAATAGGCTGTGGAGCTTTGCAGACCTTCCTCTCTTGACTATGAAAAGGAAAGCAAAAACAAAAACAAAACAAAAACTTGTAACAGCATATGGGATCACTTTAGGAGTATTTCCACTATTAATTATGGTATTATTATCTGTGTTTACACACGAATTCCCCCCCCAATACTCAGAGAAGTTAAATAACTTGTGCAATTTCACACTGGTACAATATGATAGGATCATAGTTATAATTCTCTGACTCTAAAGCCTGTGTTACTTTATTATAGGTACCATCAGTTTAAGTAGTGTTCATCAACTTCATGAAATATTGTCATCTTTACCTCATAAAAATGAAAAACATTAATTGGAACCTCCTTCTCCAATTTCAGTTTTGATTTTTACAAATATTGGTGTTTATAGGGGTCCCTGGGTGGCTCAGTCAGTTAAGCATCTATCTTGGTTTCAGCTCAGATCATGATCTTGCGGTTCGTGAGTTCAAGCCCTACATTGGGGTCTGTGCTGACAGTGTGGAGCCTACGTGGAATTCTCTATCTCTGTTTCTCTGTGCCCCTCCCCTGCTCATGTTCTCTCTTTCTCTCTCAAAATAAATAAATAAACTTAAAAAAATCACACATATTGATGTTTATAGAACTGTTCCAGGCATTCTATGTAAAACCAACTAATAACATGACTCTAACAATTCTGCTTCTAAATATATGTGTTCCTGTGTCCTTGTCCTTAAAAATTATTGGGCATTTTAGACAACCTTTTTTTCATTTTTGGTACTTAACGCTGTATGAATCTGAATTCTTTGAATACTTAATTAAAAAAAAAAAAAACTCCACAACTTTTAAAATAGTTCAGTTATGTTAGACTAGTGCTTTTAAAGCTTTCCCAGCTAGTAGGGAAGAGGAGAATATGAATAACCCTGGGTATTTGTAAGTAGATCCCCAAGAGGCTGACCATAAATGTGAAATTTCTTTACAGTCTCATGTTTTTTCCTAAAATATTCATGTGGGTTTATATCCAATTCTATAATATATCCTTGCTTGGTTTAATAAAATCTGATTTAAATTATTTATTATCTATAAAAATTCTTCTGGTTGTTTTGCTTTATGGGCTTGGGTCCATTGCATTCAAAATAAAAACATTGCATTGGAAATAAAAGAGGTTCCCATGCAGTTGTTAATTGAGAGCACTCTGCCTTAAAAGTAATTTCTACTGAATAAACTAAATCTGTGAACGACCCTTTATCATTTAGGTCAGCAAAGTATTGTATTGGATCATTTTAGCTTGGTATAGCTTTTGTCACATTTTTATTTCATTTATGCAAAAGAATAACAACTCAGTTTAAAAATCAAAATCCCTGAAATGCCCACCCCCTCAAGTTAGCCATTGGATACTTGTAGGGAAGCATTTTCAAGTTCCTTTAATTAGAACAGGACTATGTAATTCAGGAGATAACCATTCCTGTTTGAGGAACTCCTACCTACATTGTTAATCCCAGAAGAGTCTGGGCCTAACTATGCTGAGGGAAATGGAGAAGTGAGGACAACAAAGTTTGTTTAAAGCTAAGTATTTGAGTGTTTGTTATCACCTGAATGTGAGATAGGCATATAGGATGGCTGTACAAGATCCCAAATCTAAATCTAAGTAGAAAAGGAACTTAAAATATTATTAATAAGAATACCAGAGTATAGAGGGAAACATGTTTCTAAAATGAGAGTTTTTACAGGATGACATAAGTGAAAACACAATGAAATAAGCTGAAACACAGTGCATAAATGGCATTAATGGATTGAGACTCTATGTCCCTTACAAAGATACAGAGGTAGTATAGCTTAGACATTGCTCAAGTGACCAGTTTAAGTGTTTTTGTTTGTTTGTATTTGTTTTTTATATATATCAGACCAGAAATTTAAATTGGGTAGATTGGGCTGTCATTTTGCCAAATCTGCAGTTGATTAAATGGTGAAAAGTCACTAAGTTATAAATGGTCTCGTATCTTTTATTTTTCTTGTTATTTTGCTTTCCAGTTCATTTTATAATCATTTTATGATTACACTGTCATAATGTTGGCTCCACTCTCCACTCTCTATGACTGTTTTTTCTTGACCATAGATTATTTGGCCATTAGTGGTTCTCTTACTTAAGGAAAGTCAATTTGTAAATGGTGTCCTACGTTGTACTGCAAACAGATGATTTGACTCAAACACGTTTCTCTCTTAACATTTTGTTTTATCTAACTTAATTTTATAAAGTAAACACATATGTTTTTTTGCATCTTACTTTTGAGCTCCCATGAAAGTGATCGTAAAGGAAGAAAGAGGTATAAGTAAATAGAAAGTGTGTGTGTGTGTGTGTGTGTGTGTGTGTGTGTGTGTAAAGCTAAATTAACTTACTCTATGCCTGAATGACCAAAAACAGATTGGGAGAGTTGCTGAATACTGAATTATAGTGGAGAGGGGTGCAACCAGGTGAGAACCCTGACCTGCTTTGGAGAAGGTCAGAGAGATTCTGGATATAGAAACTGCAGGCATGACAGAGAGAAAGAGGTAAAAAGCAGAGTGGAATCTCATGAGGTTGGACAGGGTAGCAAATTTGTAGGAAAATATATGGTCTATGCAATACTACAATTTTCCACTTCTCTAATTCCTTTGTAATTTATCTTGATTAAGGAGTGAAGTGCAGATTAACTTTTTTATTTTCTTAAACTGCTACCCATTTGCCCTAACATAACTGCACATGGTGCATCTTTTAATCCATGATATTTACACTCTTTTCTGTTGCACTGATGGCTGTATTTATGTACATATTTATGTATTTATGTAAATATTGAAGAATTCTGCATTTCAATAGTGAAGCTATTTATTTTAACAGTAAGTTTCTCTATATGGTTATTCATTTTCAGATATTAACTGACCATTCTTACCTGATTATTTTTCTATTTACACTCTATAATCAGTTTATCTAGTTACAAAGAAATATAACAAAAATAGTTACTATGTTTACTAAATTGTGCACAGCTTATTAATTGACTTAAAATTAATATTTTATGATGTTGAGCTTTCCCACTCAAGCTCATCTTTCCATTTGTTCAAATATAGTTAACTTGATGGATCTCTATTACTTGCAATCAAACATGAAGACAAAAACAAGTATGTATTTGTTATTGTATGGCTTGATAAAATCATAGATTTTAGAGTATACAAAAAATTTTAACTTTATTCTAATACTTTATGGATACATAGGATTACAGGATTGAATTTTATAGCAACTTGCTCAATGCAG
This sequence comes from Panthera onca, assembly GCF_046562875.1. NCBI lineage: Eukaryota > Metazoa > Chordata > Mammalia > Carnivora > Felidae > Panthera > Panthera onca. The sequence continues at coordinate 109,479,965 of NC_138345.1, read as the reverse complement.
TAGATTTATGTCAAACCTGAGATCAAATTTATTTATTTCTCATTTAGCATTTATCTCCATGAGCAATTAATATGATATGAAAGTCTAAAAAATATGTATACCATATATTTATTCAGTTTTATATATTTTTACTTTTAGTAGCAAGCCAATAGATTATTTAAAGTATTTATTTGTTTTTAATTCATGAACCACATATGAATTCTTGAAAACTGAATGTAAAAAATAATTTCTTAAGGTGTATTCTACTCTACTATACATAAATTAACCTAATATATTTTATATTGTATTGTTCAATTACATGATTCAACAGAACCTTGATCATCAATGCATATCTGCACTGGCTTCTTTTTTTGTTTGTTTATTTTCCCCATTTAGGGCTCTTTATAGCAAAACTTCCTGAAAGAAAGAGTTGTCTACATACAGATGCCATCTCTACTTCTTTACTTCTAATTTACATTTGAACAAATCTTTCTAGCTTATGTTTCCTGCCATGTCATTAAAATTACTGTTGAACAAAGGTCATTGATGGCCCCCATGTTGCTCACTGTGATGGACCATGGAGACCTGCAGGATCCCTGACCACCCTTCCCAATTCACTGAACAATTCTTTTCTGATCCACTGAGCCAAGGCCACACTCGATCTTTCAGAGTCCCTAGAACATACCAAGTTGTGTCACTTACTTCATGGCCTTCTTGCTTACAGTTACCCTGTCTAAAATACTTGCCCCATTTCCTTTCATTGATGACTTTTTCTGGTCTTCCAGGCCTCAGTCTAAATATCTTCTATGAGAGTCTTCACTGATCAGTCACCAGATGAAAGTAGCTACCATATTCTCATGCATTGTCTTGGTTTATGATACTTATTATCTTTGCTCCCTTATTTATTGTTTTAGTCACAATTATATTCCTATCACCAAAGTAGCTATTAGCACTAATTTCTTAATTAATACTTTTGCATAAATCAATGAATTTACAGGTGCTTGGTTGAGAGCTTATGTGTCTTCATCCTGTAAGAAAAAAGTGATGGTTTTGGGAAACATGCCTAAATTTAATACATCTCAGTTAAATATACATTTTTTGACAGCCAATAGAGGTCTAGACTGGTTGTAAGAATGCTATGTCAGTTACTATCTGTAGAAGTCTATAAGCAGATTATTTTCTAATCTTTAGAATGGAAATAATGGATCATAGAGTATACTTGCTGTGTTTGCTACATAAAACACTTGCCTACTTTAATCAGGTATGGAAAAGACTGTTAAGACATTTTCAATGCTATTAACTACTATTATTCTTAAACTATTTAACATTAACATTGTTATCTTAGCTATTTGGTTTCACTGCCCTGTATAATCACAGCTGTTAGTATTTGACCATGTCAACGATCAAGTTAGAAAAAGAGGAAAGAGAAACGAGAACTCTCTGTAGTTGTATAAAGTATTAAAAGGTAGGCTAAAAAAATCCAAAAGACTTCTGTTAAACTTTATCTGAAAAATACTGTGGTTTATTTTAAGTGAACTTCCCTTCACTTTTCCTTTCTGAAAACCTTGGTAATTCATGGCTTTTCAAAAGATGTTTTAGTTCAGAGGTAAGATGGAGAGGCTGCACACCTGAAAAGAAGATGACCCAGGAACAAATGAAAGGTGGAGCACCACAGTATGAGAATAAGCAGATGGCAGAGATCAAGGCCTCAGGCATGGTGAAGAAAGCGGGAAAAATTACAGAGGGCACAGGGACTAATGCCTCAAGATTTCAAAGATGTTGCTTTCATCATGGTCTATAAGAGAGAAGGAAGAAAGGATTGATGTTCAAAGCATCGCAACATTTTTGTTGCTCATAAAACCCTGCTTTCCATCCTTTGATTTAACTTTTACCAGCAGTGCATTTTCAGGATCATGGAGGGTGCTTAAGATCACAAACTCAGTATGGCTACTATAGATTTCTTAGCACTTAAGAAATTGAAAAAAAAAATCAGAGAAAACCATTGACTTCTGCATTACTTTCTAATACCTAACACTTCCCAGTTGCTAAGCTCATTTGTTGCATAAGAAAAATCCTGGGACAGGAATGAAGGTAAATAGTATCAAAGAAGAAAGTTGATGAGATGAAAAAGAGAGATAGTAGGAAAGTGCCCCTTACATGTGCAGAGTTAGAAAGTTGATGAGATAAAAAAGAGAGATAGTAGGAAAGTGCCTCTTACATGTGCAGCCTTAGAAAATGAAGGCCAGGAAAAAGACTTGCCTCCTCTTCCCCAATATATATCATCAAAAGGATAATATTCAGCTCATATTTTACAGGGAAGCATAAAATTAATGCCAACTCTTGCTACTACTATATCCTAACATAGCCAGTCCTTGACATGTGATTTTCCCCCCACCTATTCCATATCCTTTCTCCTTCCTTACTAAAAGACAAGTTGTGGCATAAATTAAGAATCATAGAAAGGCAAAATGGTACAATTAGGCCATTACAAGGTAAATCTGTATGCAATACCTTCTCAGGCTTGTGAGTAGGGAAAATTGAGTATTTAGGAATAGCTTTGATTTTAAATAGAAGTGTCTGGGATGGCTCTCTTTTGCCCCTTTTGGAAGGTTTCATGAGAAATGATGGGAAACTGAGGTATCTTTTTTCTCAGATTTAATACATTTGAGGACCAAGCAAGGTTCACATGAGAATAATTAAATAATTAAGGGAATAATGAAAATGTTTGGCATATCTATATTGTGGCTCACTTCAGCAGATAGAAGTCCAGATAGTTCTGCCCCAAAATACGAGCGTCCACTAGAGTATCTTGTATCTGAGATTGCTCAGAAAACATTAACATCATGGGAGTTGCTTGAGGCTTAAAAGATTTAGGGTTCCAATTTAAAGATGACTGACATTCATGTCAGATCTCCCCAATCTCATTTCATTTTGTTGTACCTTATATATATTCTCAGTTTTTCTGCTACCCCTTTTGTCTGTGTGTTTTATCTTCAAATTGGGAAAGAGAATTCAATGATGACTTTGTTTTGTATATATTCCTTGGAGCATTGAAGTAAAGGGATAGAAAACAGATGAACAAATTTTATTAATAATTAACTAATTGTATATTATTTACCATCTATCCTCCTCTTTATAATGGAAAAGGCTCCATTGTTAGGGGATTTGTTTGTTTTGTAATTTAAGCACCAGTTAGTATTCTGTAGTCTGTTTTGTGAAGTTCATATTACCGTTTTTGTATATGACTAGGAGTTCTATTTCTCAGAATCCCTTTCCATGCATACTTCTAGGTCACAGAGAGCCAAGAATATAGCTTGCGCATGATTTGAAAAGTGGAATTAAAATGGAAGCCATTGCTCTCAGAAAGTTATAGTCATCAGACATGGCATCAGCAGGCTCTAGCTTCTAACTTGTGCTCTGACTATTGGCCTTGGCAACTAACAGAAGTCTTAAGCTAATTACCAAGGGCTTAATTGCACTTTGTAGAGAAAAATCTTCCAAAGATCTCTGTATGGCTTCTTCTCTCCCCCATCTCCTTAGTACTACCACTTTGGCAGCCAGATATACATTATATCTGGGATTTTTCTGTAAGCTCCGACCTGTCCACACAGACTGGTACTTTAATGACTCTTCTGGTCCTTTAACATTTTTCTTTTCCAGAAGTTAACTTTCTCAGCTACTCTTATATGTGTGTATATGGTAATTCCTATAGCAAACTACTTGTTTGCATAGAATTTTTTGTGGCTCTGGTTTCCTAGCTAAGCCCTAACTGATAGAGATTTTAGGTGTCAGTTCTAAGGGGTAGAACCTTAAGGCTTTGATTCTGGAATTGGTTCTTTGATCTAAATAGATTTAAAGATATGAATAGTTCCTTTGCAAGTAGTAAGTGGAACACTGGGAGTCTGTCGCAAAAGAGTTACTTAAATTATCACGTTAGTTATCTGGATGGCTTTGGATGACCACATAGCTGCTGCTTTTGAAAATTATATGGAGATAAAAAGTGGAAGGACTCTGGGCTTGGTTTCCTAGAAGTGCATTAGAAAACTTATAAGAAGAAAAATGAAAACCTCAGTGCTTTCCATTCCCAGCTAAAGGCCAAAGTAAGTAACTAGCAAATTTTTGTTTTTCCTGAAAGAAATCCTTATCTCCTGTAATTACGGGTTTAATATTTATGGAAACCAAACCTAAATCTGTTTTGTGGGTGGCAAAATTACAATGTAAATTAAAGTTATAGTCTTTCAGGGTCTCATGTAAAATTTAGGGTTTTGATCAGGAAACAGTAATGTTCAGAATATGAGATGGGAATATAAAGCAGATAATAATAGTTTGGCACTCCAAATTTGGAAAAATCACCCCTATTAGTGCACCCTTGCAGGAGAAGTTAGACAATTCTTGTCTAAATTACCTGTAATGACCACTTTTAAAGTAAATAAATAATTATTTGGTAGTTGGCTAAAAAAAAGTACCTCTTGATATCAGGTCCTAATCTTTTGTACCTATACATGTTACCTTATTTGGGGGGAGGGAGGATGGTCTTTATACATGTGATTAAGTTAAGGATATTGAGATAAGGAGATAAACCAGGATTATCTGGTGTACTCTAAGTGCTGTCACATCACAAGTGTCCTTATAAGAGAAGTACATTGAGACACCACAGAAAGAAGAGGAGAAAGTGATGTGAAGACAGAGGCAGATATTGGGGTGGTGTGGCGACAGGCCAAGGAATTCTGACACTCACCAGAATATGGAAGAAGCAAGGAATGGATTCTCTTAGAGAACCTTCAGAGGGAGCAGGACACCTTGATTTTGGCCAAGGAAACAGAGATTGGACTTGTGGCCTCCAGAATTCTGAGAAATACATTTCTGTCATTTTAATCCACCAAATTTGTGGTTATTGTTTTTTAATTTTATTTATTTTTTATAAATAAAATTTCTAAATAAAATTTAGGTAACTAATAGAGTAGAAAATGCCACATTTCCTCAAGACAGTCTTCTAGCTCCTCTCTGGCTTCTAGACCTATGAGCAGACTCAAAGTCCACTAGGCTTCAGGAGGTTGGATACACAATGTCATTAGGACCATTTGTACTAAGATAATTGCAAGACTTTTATAGTTGAAGAGGAATATGAGAACATATTATAAAGGTGCTGGATTGGCGTAGAAGGGTATGATGTTGGAGAAGATTGAATTCATTGATATGAGACACATATCAATCTGTTGATAGATTGATATGATAGGAATTCTATATTCAGTTAATTAACTTGAGAAAATTGGAGTAGATCCAACAGTTTCCATGTTTGGTTGACTGGAATCTGGACACAAATGTGGTCAATGCTAAATTCAGTCAGAATTTCCTTGATATTTGGCAGAGAAAGACATACTGACATTCAGGGAGATGGATGCTGGGATGCATTTACTCTGTATGACTGACTCTGCTTTTTCATCTCTCTTCTTCATGCTCTCTAGGAGGGCACAAAGGTTTTGACAAATGCATTGGTAAGGGTAGTATAAGCATCCTGGAAGGGCTCTGTGGTAACTTTTACAAGTAGGTCAGCAATGACAGTGGGAGAAGTTACCTTTATTTTAACGTTTATTTTTGAGACAGAGAGAGACACAGCGTGAACGGGGGAGGGTCAGAGAGAGAGGGAGACACAGAATCTGAAACAGGCTCCGGGCTCTGAGCTGTCAGCACAGAGCCCGACGCGGGGCTCGAACTCGCGGACCGCGAGATCATGACCTGAGCCGAAGTCGGACGCTTAACCGACTGAGCCACCCAGGCGCCCCAGAAGTTACCTTTAAAATGGGCATTCTTCTGGATGTAACAGTGATCTGGCTGCAACATCTGTCATCCCATTGATCACCAGGGTTGATTTGGCTGATTTGGCTGGCTAGGCGGGTGTCCCCTTCCTCATGGCTCCGTGCATGTCCCTCCTGAACCTGCACACTGCATCAAAGAGGATGACCTTCTCTGATAGAGGAGGGCCATTCATTGGTCAAGGGTAATAAGTAGCTGTGCTCCCCTGCTAGAACCTCCAAACAGGCTCTCAAGGACCATTTATAGAAGAATCCAGAGTAGTCAAGCCTCTAAGACTCCAGACACATCCAAATGAGGGGCTGCATGTGGCAGTTTTCCTTTATTAAAAAAAAAGGACACTCTCAGTTCAGTTAGGATGATGGGATCCTGCAGTGGTGGGAGCCAAGTGGCAACAGTTAACCTGCTGTGAAACTGTAGGCATGGTTACCATATGGGCAGCAGGACCAACAGAATTAATCAGGATGGTTTGACCTTTAGGAATCTTTGGCTTTGACTGATTGATTCTGATGTCTCTACTAATGAAATAGATGAGCAGCCTACTATTCTCTATATATTATTTGATTTGATTTGTATTTGGTATCTATTTGTCCTTATTTCAACTGTATAAACAGAAGCATTCTAAGTCTGGTAAAAAACAAAAACAAAACTTGAATTAACACACAATAGAACTAAGGACCTTTAATCAGTACACAGACTTGAACTTGTAAAGAGGTTCAGAGAGATTTTAAAATCTTTTTTTTTCTTTTCTTGCATCATCCTCTCATCTAATAAAATACTAACGGTTAATCCTGAATCTCAAAATGTACAAAGAGGAGAGTATGAGTCCACATAGAGAGATTCTAACATTCAAGTTGTCTATCAAAAGAAAAGAATGAGAAAAATCCTTATGAGAGGTGTAGGTTCTGCTTGAGGAGGAACTAGAAATACTCAAAGAGGAACAAAAGACATACAGGATGCTTTGTACTTCCTTTTAATAAGAGGGCTACTGTATTTTTTGGTTTTATGAGGAATAATTGCACTACTTTAGTGGAGCTGTGATTTTGCTATTGTTTTAGAGTTAAAGATGATTAAAAAATGTGTAGATGGATATTACAAGAGGATGGTGGACTGTGGTGGATTGTGTTTCATCAACATGCATTTCTACTTCTGTCTGAGGCTAGGAAAAATATTTTCCATAATCCCTCTTTCTTATTGGTGTCAAGGTAGGGTTGACCAAGAGAGGGATTTGCATGAGATTGGAGGATACAAGTATAGCAGAAGCCATTGGTCTTGGAAGGGTGTTGACAGGCTCCAGCTTTCAGATCATCTTCCCCACTACTAATCTAGTCAACAATAGTGGCTTCTAGCACTAGAATACACTTTGCATAAAAATAACAGGTTCCAAAGACTTCTCCATGACCCTTCTTTATGGGTCTGCTTCAGCAGCCAGAAGAGTATGATCTTAGGAATTTTCCTGCAAGTTCTGAGTGGCCGACTCAAGTCCGTGTTCAGGCTGTGATGATGAATGACCTTGTTTCTCCATCTCCTATCTTCCAGAACTTAACTTCTTCAGCAATAACTTCCCTTTTCCCTATAATAGTTTTAACTCTTCCTGAATGAATATTGACTGATATAATTAGTATTTTAATAATATTTAATGATACTGAATTTCTTATTTCTGCTGTTAATGCTATGTAAATTTCTATATGAACTATTACTATAACATAGTCATGAAATGCAATGGATAGTAAAACTATGCTCTGAAAGTAGTCACTTTCATGAAAAATCATGAAAAATCTGCTCCTCAGTAAGTAGAAAAATGTATCATTAGTGAAGATTATATCTATATTTTTATAGATTAATTATTATTTTCTCAGTGACATCCTGCAAATATCAACTCATTTACTAATAAGACTTTTACTTCTCTTATAAATGCTATGATTTCAGGTATTTTTTCTAGTGCTATAAAGGGTGTATTAGTTTGAAGGTAAAATACCCGCTTCCAAGTTTGTGGATTATGATAGAATCCAATGGTAGATTTTATCTACTTATATGTTCTGTTCTTAATTTTTTTAAATGTTTGAAATTCACCCAGCTACTACCACCTGACTATCCAATAAAAGAATCACTAAAGCAGAAAGCATTACCTGTGTTTGCAATAAACAAATAAGTAAGCAAATAAATAAATCAATACTTTTGAAAATATTAAAAATTACCACATAAAGTAGTTTTTCCCAAATGGCATGAAGTTATTGCTTTGTTTTCCTTTAAGAAAGCAGGGAGTCTTAGTCTCCCTGATCTTGACAAGAAAACTCTGCTTATCTTTGGTATTTTCATAATGCTGGCCATATTGTATTTAATGCTTTTCTTTGCTAAAACTACCTTAGAGAGTAATATCTACTACAAAGGTCATGACTTTAGAAGATGCGTGAAGTGAAATGAGTGGCACAAAACAGTAGGTAGGAAAGCATCATACAAGTCAATGAACAACAAGGTCAATTGCTTCATATCTACTTGTGGTTGAACACAGCTGGAGTGAAAAAAGTCATAATGCTTGACTGGCATTGTGCAGCAGTGTAATGTGGAATAATAAGGGAGCTGAAATCATCAGTTTACAAAAACTGTTAGTCTGACTAGGCAAACACAGAAAGAAAAGGCAAGTTGTCAAAAATAACGGTCAAGAAAAATCCATGTGAGAAACACAAGGGTGGAATACAAAAGCACATGCCCCACACTCCTTTTAAACAACAGACCTGGAATATGGTAGTTGCTGTTAAGTTCTATTTAAACTCATATTGAACGTCCTTTGAAAGCAATATCTGTACTGTCTACCGTTGTCTGAGCAAAAATAGGATTTTTGTATGTAAGTAATATGAACACAATTTTTATTCGAGGAGTAGTCATAAAATTTCTAACTAATAAATGCTATGGTTATGCTAACATTTATTATAGCATATATCTCAGGACAAACCTCAAATATGAAAGGTTTTTGTTGTGTTTTCTTTCTCTCTAAAAAAGTTGTATCAACACGTGCAATTAAATATACACAAATCAATGTAAACTTTAGGGAAACGAATGTGTGGGAAATGGAGATTGTATGGTGTTAAATTAACATCTTATAAAAAATAGCACCAACATTGAGAAGAAGATCAAGCTTCTTCAAGATCAAGATGTTGCCTCTCCCTTTCCTGAAGTTTCCAAAGTATTTAAGGACATTACACATTTTGACTTCTTAACCATGGATTTACCCCTGAGAAGTAGAGAAGCACAGGGCCCACTGACATCAGTGGGTTTATTTGCACTACCAGCTGAAATGAAGTACCCAGGAAATGCTTTTTTCTAAACCAAGGTATTCATAGTGTGCCTGCATTTTTTCACGGAGTCACAGCCACCTTGTACCCACAATCAGTGCTCTCTGTATTTGTCTGGGGCTGCAAAATCAATTATAGGAACATTAAAATGGAGCAGTGCTCAGCTAATGATGCATAATGTTGGAGGTGTAGCTCTTTGCTTTTGTCTTTTTTACACATTTCCTTTTTGAAGTGAAAAATCAATTAAGAGGGTAGCAAAACACACCACAGATATTCTGAAGAAGTCTTTTCCTTCTCTTTAATGTGTTTTAGAGAGCTTCCCAATCATTAACTAAGTCATGTTCAGTAAGTCTCTTGTACTAATTGTCTCCTTTTCACCTTTACGGGTGAGACAATTGACTTTCATTTAGTAAAATGCATTTGTCATTTTCAGAGACATTCAGAGAATACCATGTGGGTGGGCATCTGTGCAATTTGGGATCTCCTCTGGAAAGAGATTCTCAAGTACACATATTCAATAAACAGGAGAGTTGTCAAAACATATCCTTAAAGTTTATACCCCCAGATTTTTCATCCATATTCGTAGGAATTAGAAACATAAGGGCATGTTTTCCTATTTTTAGGGTGTCTATGTGAAGGAAAAAAAAATAAAAACACAGATCCCAGTATGGTCTATAGCAACCTCCCCCTGCCAAAAAATTATGGAATACCACTCATTTAGGGAAAGGAGGGATCACAGTTGGGTAGAAAAGAAATGATATGGTAACTATTTCTGTTTTCATGAAAAATGTTCAGTGGTTAGACTTTAAATCTTGTTTTTCTGCTTATAAGGTTAGTGTCCAGTTTAGATAAATAAGAGAATAAAATCAATCTTCTGGATAGAATAAATAGCAAGCCTTTAATTAGCTCTCCACACTGTGACCAATGTATTAGTAATACTGCATCTGCTATGCACAAATAATAAAACATGATATAATATCAACCTCATTTTCTCCATTTATATTCATAATTTTTACTTACTTTCATTCTGTTTGTTCCTTAGCTAAACATAATTTCTTTCTAGCTCTGCAGTTTTACTCTAATTTTCATAATTTTGTATAAATAGCCACAGTTTATACAATATGAATTGTGTTTCAATTTCAAGTTGATCACTCCAAATATAGGTAGGCTATGGTCTCTCTCTACCTTCCTATTTGTCACCATTATATAAATGACTGATTTTATTATATGAAGATATTTTCAATGGTTTTCCAGAAAATAAGATGTTCCAACCTTTACCTATAAATGATCCTTTCTCTTTGTATAGCAGTTGATTAATTATGTTTGCCATGCAGGCATTTAAAGTATTGGGGCTATGGAGAGAGGGAAGGGGGGCATAGGAAAACAATTGATAAAAGCTCTGACTTCAGATTTCTATCAGTTAAGGGCAGCTTGCACAAAAGCAAACTCCCAGAGCTAGGGGGAGTCTAGTTTACTTAGTGGAGTAAAACTGGAACCTATCAAAAATTTCCTTTAAAACTGATTTTTCATTTTGCAGTAATGCACTGTGCATGGTCTCTAATGAAGCATTTTAGATGCAGTAAGTGAGAAAGGTTTCTCTCCCGTGGGAAATATCAATCCCAATAGGAAAAGTTACATCTTCCTTTAGCTGCTGGGATGGAGAATGTCAGATAAACTTTGTTGTTCTCATTCTGTCTTGCAACACAAGCTAGATTTCTGACAAGCTGTCAAGCTGCCCAAAGGTTTGCATACCCTTCTTCCCTGTAGATGATGCCTTCCCCAGCATGAATTGAAATGGGAGAGATATCTAAAAACAGGATGGAGAGAATCAGGGAATGAAATAATTAAGGTTTTTCTGATCATCTAGTCCTTGTTGAGGAAAGAGATCAGCTATTTAATAGGACTTGTTTGAAATGGTTTTGCAGTGTGAATCATAGCATGTGAGAAGGGAGTTTCTTATCTGGGACTGTGCCGTGCTGTTTCTAAATGTTGTCCCTGAAATTTTGGAACAAACACAGGAAAGGTTTTGGCTAAATGACTTGGTGGCATGTCACCTTCAAGGTTTTCTTTGAACAATTCATCTCTGAGTATTTTTGGCTTTTTGAACAAATTTCTGATATTTTGCATTTCATAGATTCTCTTTTGTCCTTTTTATAAAAACAGCCTCAGATGACTCTGAGTAATTCCTTATTTTTTCCTTCAAATCCCTTTTAGTAAGTTAATGTTTCTTTTTATTTCACTGCTTTTAAGGTTCTTGTTATCATAGCATGACTTAACTCCAATTGGAAAAATAATACATGTATAAAAGTGTAGATTATTGAGAGTGAGCATTACTGCGAAGTACAAATCTCTGAGCAGAGAGAAAAAAAGTTATGTGATACACTGTTTAGAACTGGAATTCTGGGGGCGCCTGGGTGGCTCAGTCAGTTGGGCATCCTACTTTGGCTCAGGTTATGATCTCACAGTGGGTGGGTTCGAGCCCTGCATAGGGCTCTGTGCTGACAGCTTGGAGACTGGAGCCTGCTTCTGATTCTGTGCCTCCCTCTTCCTCTGCCCCTCCCCTGCTCATGCTCTGTCTCTCTCTGTCTCTCAAAAATAAATAAATTTGAAAAAAAAAGAAATGGAATTCTGGGTATTTCAGAACTGAACTGGGTGAGGTTTTTGAGGCACCTAAATGAGCAATATGTACTTTGGAGGGTTTCAAAGTGAGAAGCATGGAGTAGAACTTTGTTGATCTCTAAAATTGATTTCATTCTAGCCTCATCTTTCTGATCCCTGGAGTCTCTCCAATTAACCTACAAAGGGAAGTGTTTCCTTTCTTGTTTTTAAAGACTCAAATAATGGCTCTAGAATAATTAAAAAAAAAAAAGGTTCTCTTTAACTCAATGAGGCAATGAAAAGCTTAAAATTTCTCTTTTTCCGTCTTAGAGTTGTGATCTTTATTTACTTCAATCACGGTGCAGTTTTGGGTTGTGTTAGCTCCTATATGAAGGAGGCTGGATGTTTGAGATCCGTCTGTCTCTTCTGCTGCTGGCACTGCAGCTCATTCCTCCCTGTGCATACCTCAGGAACCTTGAACTTGACTTTGCCAGTTGACTGTTTTTTAGTACATTTTAGATTCTGGGAACACACAAAAGCACACACTGAAAATACTGAAATTGTTGGGTGCCTGATGGCTCAGTTGGTTAAGGTTTGGACTCTTGGTTTCGGCTCAGGTCATGATTTCACGGTTTCCTGAGTTCCAGCCCTGCATCCGGCTCTGTGCACTAACCATGCGCGGAGCCTGCTGGGTATGCTCTTTCTCCCTCTCCCTCTGTCCCTCTCCTTCTTTTGCACTCTCTCTCTCTCTTTCTCAAAGTAAATAAATATTGAAAAAAATAAAAACAAAACAATTACCTACAAGGACCTGAGGGAATCTGCCTAAGGATTGTTATGAGTTAAGTTGAAGTTACTGCAGAAATAAAAATACACACTAACACTTCAATGTTTAATATCCCTCGTGTCTTTATGCCAGACATCCTTAGCATTATCAATGCCTAACCGGATAAGTAAAATCAGTGCAAATATTTGTATTTGTCCCTCGTTGGAAACTAAAAATCCTCTCCAAATCCAAAAGGCTGATATAGTAAACAAACACATTTTCAAAGCCCTCAGAAAGCTTAAGTTGTATTGTTAAAGACAGAGAAACTCCCCCACCCCCATAATGAAGCCAGGAGTTCCATTTATAATTTATCAATTCCATTGTATTTCTATAAATAAATAGCCAAAGAGTTAATACAAATGAAAATTGCCTTTAAGCTTTGCTAAATATTTAAAGAGCTTTTGATGAAGAATATTGAATGCAAATACAGTATAACATTTGCAACATAAATTAAACTACCAAAAAAAGGTCTTTAGGCTGTAATGATAGGTAGGCCTACATACATTTTAATTTGCAATCACAAATAAATCAAGATATGACACCGGTAGCCCATATTTAAAAATCCTTTACTTATAGTTAAAAAACAAATTATTTTTCTAAATATTACAAAAAACATGCTCTTGCTTACAGATATGTGTTACTCCAAATATTATGCATATGTTTAAAAAAAGAAACAAAAAACTAAAATCCTTATAGTCAATGCCAAAAGTAAATTATGGCTTTGAGTCAGTGAATAAAACAATTTGAAGACTCTCTGTACTTTAAGGAATCTCAGAATCTTATAATTTATTAAACTGTTCTGCAGTCAAGAATGACCTTTATAAAACTCCTTAAGCTAAATACAGTAATGTCAGGTTCATAGTGAGAATTTCTAGCGGTGACAGCCAATATTCTTCTATTTTCTTGATTCCATTATTTCAATAATTTTTAAAAGGATCATATTAACCAAACTTTAAAATGTTGAAATATCTTTTCTTTTGGAGAAATTTAATTTTAGTGTCCTAGAACCAAATTTTGTTTTATTATGGATTCATAGATGAAAACTAGCAATCATTGTGATAGACATTACCACAGTCAAATTCCTAATTTTGTTTATTAGTATTCTGGATTTGTTTCTTAAGTATTAGATATACATAATTTTTAGCTTATTGCTAACTAAGACTTCAGTAGCTATCAGCTGGATTCAAATCCTTGCTAGAACTCTTACTTTCTGAAAGACCAGAGTAAGTCTAGTGACTTCTCTTAATGCTCATTTGCCTCATCTATAAGGTAGGGATAAAAATAAAAATAATCTTATGGATTTTATGTGAGGATTAAATCAGTTAAATGCCTATAAATAATTTCATTTGTTCCTTCAATACATGTATTCTAATTACTTCGGGTGGTGGTGTGTGTGCTTGTGCGTGTGTGCATACCGCATCTTTATTCATTCATCTATCAAAGGGCACTTGAGGTGCTTCCCTATCCACTACTTTTTGAAAGGCCCACTGTGATTTCTATGGCATTTTACTTTCCTTTGCATTTTCCTCCTTTACAAAGCAAGGTGGCTCGGTGAGTTTGAGAGAGAGAATCTTGAACTAAAAAGTTTTCATTCCTACTTCCAGTGCTTGCTAGCTGTATGATCCTAAGGACATTATTTATAACTTATTCTATTCAGTGAAACTGATAAGAATACCAACCTCTTGATATGTTGGAAGAATAAAATGAATGAAACATGTGAAATGTTCAAAACAGTGGCTTCCCTCTATTTATTATTTTTTGTATATAATTTCATTTAGATATAAAAAGAAATTAAAATAATTTATAATAAAGTTTATTACTAATTTGTGAAATATTTATATTTTTTCCCTTCTTGGCAGTTTCTACATTTTGCTTATTTTCACAGTGAAAACGTAATACAGTGAAATAAGAAACACCATGTTTGAAACAAATTGATGAAATAACCAAATGCAAACCTTAAGTTGGAACTAATACTTTCTTAACATTGCACTTCATTTCCTGTGATTTTCTTATAGAGATGAGCATATAAAAATCCATATTTAACAAAAACTATGTTCTTCTGAAAAAATATATTTGGGAACATTGAAAAACTGTCCATTAAAATAAGACCTTCTGGTGTTTCATTGTCAAAATAATGTCACTCAGTGTTGGCAGTGTACCAGATTGCCATAGCAGAGTCTGATGGAGATTACTGTAATTATCTAGATCAGTGATTCTTAGCTGCATATAGATGTGAGATGGATTGCAAATGAAACTTTCTGGAATTATATTTAAAATTTCTATTTTAAATAGCTTTCATATTCTCAAAGTATTTTGATCCTCACAACTTCCAAAATACTGCTGGTTGCCTACCTTCAGACTAATTCCTATTTAAATACCATAAATTATAACTTATTTCTTTAGAAAATGTTCAGGATACCAAACATTGTAATTCTATAAAAATTTTTTTAAAAAGAAAAGGCATCATCAGATTACCATGATTTTTATTTTGTACGATTCTGCATTTTTAAAAACTTCTATGAACAAGTGTTAATTTTCAGATGAGGAAAAGAGTTATTTTAACTCAATACACAATCCAATTTTCACTAGTATATCTCAGTTTTTGTACACCTTCCTCTTCTCACTCCCTTCCCATCTCAGATGAAAGACTCGATGAAATTCTCAAACTTAAAAACAGACAAATGAGGTGCCAACATTGGCAAATTAAGTCTCTTACGTCCCCCTCTTACTAACCCAAGCAGGAATAACTTCCTTTTGGGAGGTGGAGTTTAGAGAGGCATGCTGCCCCTTGGCAACCCACTGCTCCCTATTGTGGATTAATGGTTAAGAATCTGGACCCTGGAGCCAAGGTACCTGAAATATATACCTGATTTATATACAAATCCAGTATAACCCAGCTCATTGTTTCCATTTTTGTCTCTGTAAAACAGGAACAATAATAGTATCCACTTCATAAAGCTATGATTATAAATAGAGTAAATGTAAATAAAGTGCCAAAAATCAGTGCCTACTACATTATAAGAACTCAATGAATATATTCCTCTTCCCACTTTTTTCCTTCTCATCTTCCTCATTGTTCTTATATATCCTAACTCTTAAGATAACATATTATAATCCTTACCTTTCCATTTTTATCTCTTCCTATTTCCGATAAAAATGCACTCATTTTGTGCATCACTTCAATAATTTACTGGGCTTCTGATTTAAAGAGGAAGCATTTATCACTTTTTATATGATCTCTTTATTAAATCATGTAGGAACTTGATAGATTAATATGCTAGCTGTCTAAGAAGTGCTAAAATCAAAGGACTAAAATTAAGCTTAGACATTTTATGTCCAATTGTAGGCTGGCTAGAAAGATCTGTAGAGAGGCAAGCATCTTTTAAAACACAACTTACACATGGTTATTAGCCATAACTTGTTTACTACCGCTACTACTTCTGCTGTTGCTACTACCACAACCACTCATCCACTGATCCTTCCACTACTACCCTATGCTGCATTTATATACTACTACTGAAGAAAATAGGAAATTCTATCATCTATTGACTACTGACACGGGCTGCAAAGTGGCTCTTCAAGGTGTCTTCATCCTGGAACATGTGACTGTGTTACCTCAGAGGACAAAAGGAACTTTGCAGAAGTGATTAAAAATCTTGAGAGGCGCCTCTTAGCTTGGTCGGCTAAGCATCCGACTTCGGCTCAGGTCATGATCTCATGGCCCGTGAGTTCGAGCCCCACGTCGGGGTCTGTGCTCACCGCTCAGAGCCTGCAGCCTGTTTCAGATTCTGTGTCTCCCTCTCTCTCTGACCCTCCCCTGTTCATGCTCTGTCTCTCTCTGTCTCAAAAATAAATAAACATTAAAAAAAATCTTGAAATGGGGGGGGGTATCCCTGATTATCTGGCTGGGTTGATTGTAGTCACAGGGGGCCTTATGAGAGGCAGGAGATCCTAGAGACTGAAGGCCATAGGATGATGGAAACAGAGATTTGAAGATGCTATGTTACTGACTATGTAGATGGGGGAAGGCACCATGAGCCAGTGAATGTAAAACATGTAGTTCAAAAAACAAGAAAAAACAAGGAAGAGGATTCTACTCTCAGAACCTTCAGAAAGAACCAGCTCTGGTAAAGCCTTTATTTAGCCTGGTGAAACTGATTTTAGAATTCAGACCTCTAGAATTATAAGAGAATAAATCAATGTTGTTTTAAGACATGAATTTTGTGGTAAATCACGACAGTAGCAATAGGAAACTGATAAGACCATTTCTTATGTTTCAAGGTTTGGGCAGTGACCTTGGCATGCGTAATTTCAACACTCAATAATCCTCTGATATCTTAGCTCAGAGAAAGGGCATCGGGTTTATATACCAGGTATACCTAGCCCCTTTGTGTTTAGGAAGTGCATACTTTACACAAATGTACATGTTAATCCTGATTATCCAATTCTGGATTCAGCAGCAGATTTTCAGAGGCCATATTCTTCATGTAAAAATAAAGCACTTAGGGGTGCCTGGGTGGCTCGGTCAGTGAAGCATCTGACTCGTGATTTCAGCTCAGGTCATGATGTCATGGTTCATGAGATCGAGCTCCATGTTGAGCTCTGCACTGACTGTATGGAACCTTCTTGGGATTCTCTCTGTCTGTCTGTCTGTGTGTGTCTCTCTCTCTGTCCCTCCCCCACTCCCATGTGCTCGCTCTCTCTTTCAAAATAAATAAATCAAACATTAAAAAAAATAAAGTACTTGTTTGCTTAAATGGGGATTTTATTTTAGGCTAGATAGGTTTTACTTTAAACCATTTTGCACTCACTTTTATCTCCTAATATTCAGTCAAAGAAATTAAAGTTCTGACCAAAATTTATTTCTATAGCACAAGTAAAGAAGTAGAGATATCTTCTAAGGTAGCTTCTGGATAGATAGACGTCATAGAAAAAGAGATAACTTGACAAAAAAAAAGTGCCAAAAATAGGTCACAAAGTTGCAGACTTGCACATATGAACAACCAGCTATTGGATATCTCCAATGGTAGCAGAATTCCGTTATGAAATTTGTAGAATGTTATTATGTCATGAAATATACATATTTTACATCTTCCTTTTGACACATGCAGATGAAGAAGTTCCTGGTGTGATTGCATTTATGAAAAAGTTGATGGCTGGGTGTTAAAATGTGAAAAGTGACAGCAATTTTTCAAGCAGAAAAAAAAAAACTCTTCAGAATACTAATGAGAAAAGACAGTGCGAATATAGACTTGGTAGTCATAGCTTTTATTTTCTCATCTTATCTTTGACAAAAGTATCACATCCTGAAAATGGTACCTACAATGGGTAAGGAAAGGCCAAATTGTGTGTTTCTTTGACAGAATATTACATGCAAATAATGGGCTTTTTCTACAGCCTCTCCGTTTGCATTGGTTTTGAAAAACTATCATGCACAACTCATGAATATTCTGATTTTTAGTGCATACCAATGTATGATTTTTGTAAATGGTCACAGGTGCAAATTTTTGCATGAGCAATCACACTTACTGCTGTGATTGGAAACACTGGGCATATAAGAGAGGGGAAGAGGTGATATGGTTTTGTAAATATGTAGAGAATGAATCTTTATACTTTATTCACAATTTACATGTGAACTGCATTGATACTGAATTTGGCATCTAAAATAGACTTGAAATTTTTTTTTTAATTTTATTTTTTGAGAAGAAAAATTTAAATTTTCAGGTGTTTTTTATACAAACTTTGGAGGAATGTTCACATACATGCAAGAGAATATATATTTCAATAGGTTTTCACTTGGCAAATGAGGAAAGATTTATAATAAGTAAGGATTGTGATACTTTGAATCTAGATTTACTCTGGTAGAGGACAAACAGACTTATAACTGGTCAGTATTTTTAGGTAAGCCCTTCAAGGAAAAGACAATAAGAAACACATGAGATGGATCGGAGACCCCCCCAGCCCTGCCATTAAAATTGTGCCTAGCGGTAGAAGATGCCTGCCCTATAGACAGGTACTCCCTTAATATTTTGGGATAGAATTTCTTGTTCAACTTATTTCCAGATGTGAGTCCTTCTGAGAGAGAATTTTTTGTTATTTAGTGTTTATTTATCAAGGAATTTGATTTTTAAGTTTTACTATAGTTGGAAGGCAAACTTTTGTAACTACAAATTCTGTTGTACTTGAACTGATACTTTTGCTTTATCATACAACTATACCCATTAGGTGCTAAAAACATGTAGACAACTGTTAGATTTTATCTGCCTTATCTCTAATCCTAATAAAAACTCTTTAATATAGATGTTATTTAACATTCATCTCAGTACTATTTTATGTGAATGTATCCTGTGTGATTAGCTCATGGCATAATGTCAGATGGCATATTCCTGTTTCTAGCATTTCTCATTTGGAATAACATACAAGTACTCTTATGAAAAAAATATATAATTGGGAGTTACACTTATCAAAAATAACACCCATCAAGTGGTAAGAATAACGAAATAATTCATAATTTCATGTCAGTGGATATCATTGCCCTTCCCTTTGTCCTTGGGGGCACTTGTTTTTATATTTTGGTGGCACCTTTGCAAATCTTCTAGGAACTCAGTGGCATGTTTCAGACTCTCCCAATCCATGCTAGACCTATCATTTGGGAGAGAAGAGTGGTATTTTCAAGTCTCAGGTCTAGAAAAAAGTTGCTTAACATTTTGAGGGTGACCATGAATTTCCATTGAGGCTCCTGTCTGCATCAACTGCCATCTTTCCTTTCCTGCATGGCTGCCATGTTTCTCCCCTTGCCCTTTAGTTCAGATGCCCGTGCCCCTAATTCCTGCCTTCTCAAAAACCATAAGCCACACCTCCTACTAGGTGCTGTCTTAGGTTGCTCTCCATTTTAAGGACAAATCTTCTCTGAATCTGTAGACACAAACAATGAGTAGAGAGTGAAAAAAATTTATTCCCTGGAAAGTATTCCTTTTATTGACAGTTTTTTTTCTTCCACACATTCAGATTAAATGAGTTTTCCTGCTTCATCGCTCGTGGTATCATTTTAAGCATCTTTCTTGCAACTTTTGTTCCTCCCCAAATCTCGACACTGTTGATTCTGTTAGGTCTAATTAGAAAACGCTCATTATCTTTCTATTTGTAGTTTTTCTGTGTTATTATATTATTCTCTCTATTTTATAGATAAAGCAACTTGTTCCGAGAGTTTCTCATCTGAAAAAAATAGAGCAGTAAATGATCTAACTCATGGAACTGTTGAGAAGATTAAATTACTTAATACATATAAAGTGTCCTGTAAGAACTCAATGAATCTTAGCTATTATTATTTTGATGTTCATTATGAAGGGCCTAGGTGAACCAAACAGTAAATGGCAGTGTTGGTATTTGAGTGGTTTCATTTCTTTCTCTTTTTTTTTTTTGTTTAATGTTTATTTATTTTTGAGAGAGAGAGAGAGAGAAAGTAAGTGGGGGAGGGCCAGAGAGTGGGAGACACAGAATCCAAAGCAGGCTCAAAGCTCTGAGTTGTTAGCACAGAGCTGGATGTGGGGCCTGAACTCATGAGCCATGAGATCATGACCTGAGTCGAAGTTGGATGCTTAACTGACTGAGCCACACAGGCACCCCTGAGTGGTTTCATTTCTACCATAATTTTCTTTCAGTGGAAACTAAATTATTTGTAAATGTACTGTAAAGCAACCATCTTCCATTATTTTAACACATTAATAATGAACTATTAAAAATAATATAAGGAAACAAAAAACATGTTGGAATAAAATCAGTACAGAATAACATTTCAGCTGTTTAATAATCCCAAAATGGACTACTATTGATAAAACATTTTATGTGAAATAAGGTTTTTTACTTGTCTTTCTTTTGTTATTGTAGTCAGATTCAATTACTGCAATGAACCCATGTTTGAAATTAGACCTGATGTTGCTACTTATCAGCTATAATCTTAGGCAAGTTTCTGTATCTCCTGAAGCTTAATTTATTCCAGTGTAAAATGATGATCATTAAAGTAGATCAGTATTCATTGACCACTTGGCAAGGGTGTTCTAAGCACTTTAATGGACTAGCTCAGATAATTCTCATGATAACCCTGTAGGGCAGAGGTCTCAACCCTAGATGCACAACCCTAGATACGTGATGAGGTGATTCTTATTAAATAAGGAAAACAAGATTTTGAGGATAAGGTGAGGGGATGACAGCATGAGATATTTTTAAAGTTTCTAAAGTGAATCCAATGTGTACCTCAAATTGAAAAACATCAAAATGTAAGTAAGTACTGTTAATATCTCATTTTTAGAGGTAGTCCATGTTCCTTGGCTCCCATCTTCAAAGCCGGCAACGGGTGGTCAGATCTTTCCCAAATTGCATCACTTTGACATGGTCTCTTTTTCTGTCCCTCACTTCTACTTTTAGGAATACCTCTGCTAACTGATTATAATCTCCCTGTTTTAAGGTCAGCTGGTTAGCAACCTTAATTCTTCTTAGTATTGTGGCATAACAGTTTCAGAGATTCTTGAGGTTAAGATGTAGACATTTTAGGGGAGATGTTATTCTGCCTGGCACTGTCTCCTTTGATGTTTCCTCCTCTTCTCCATCTTATTGTTATTGTGCTTAGTTGTCTTCTCTCTTCTTTCATTCTTTTGACACTCTCATCATTAAAAACCTGAAATGTCCACTAGACTTTTAAATATACATCTCTAGTCCCAAACTTTTGCCTTTCTTCCAGACTAGAATATCTATGTACTTGGCATCTATATTATATTAGATATTAGTAAATATATGTAACCCAGTGTGTTCCAGGTGAGATCTTGATGTGCATCCTCACAATGCCTCCCCCCAAACCACAATGCCTCCCCCCATAACCTTCCCCATCTCATGTGATGGCAACTCCATCATTCCTGTTTGCTTAACCCACATATCTTAGAGTCTTCCCTAACTCTTGGCTTTCTCTCACACTTCATCCCCAACCCATCATGAAACAATATTGACTAGGTCTTCAAAATGTAGGTATAGCCTGCAGAACATGTCCTTAACATATTCGGTAAAACAATCACCTGTGGCTTTTTAAGTCAAACTTTGTGGAATGTGTATCTCTCTCAAAAAAAGCCCCACATTTTTCACATGAATTTTACATAGGAAAAAATATAACTATATTCCCCCAAACCCAGTTCAATGTTTAACATTTTAATAAAATATATTAACAAATATTAGAACATTTTAAATTAACAGTTTAACAAAATGGTGTGTGGGGCAAATATTGAATCCATTCCAAATATAATTTATAAGGTTTCAGAATCGTGTAGAGACATTTAAAAAGGAGTTTCAACAAAAGAAATGACCCCTCAAATCCTTCTAGTGCTAAACAGTGAAAATACTGATAAAACACATTTTTTCCTTTTGTCAACACCTGTATTAGTTATTTGGTCATCACAAAGTATTCTGCATCCTTACATAATTATTACTTTATCTCAGATTTTTATTATGTTTTAGCTACTGTGTTTTGGCAACACATTATGGTTTTAATAATTTAGAAGAATGAGAAAGAACATTTTGGGGTACAAAGGCATTGCTCATATATCCAGAATTGGACCACTTTTCAACACCTCCACTGCTTCTGCCCTGCTATGTACCTCCATTAATTCTCACTGGGATGACAGCACTTAGTTTCCCAAAAGGCCCCACTGGCTTTACCTCCTTACCCCCTTCATGCCCTCTACCAGTCTTTTCTCATGTCCTTCCTCTGCTCAAAACCCTGTAGAAGCCCTGTCATACTAATTAAAGCCAAAATCCCTATTATAGTCTTCAAGGACCCACATTATATACCTTTATCCTGCCCTTGCCACCTGGACCTGTTCCACATTTTTTCCTCTGGCTAACTCTGTTCTAGCTATTAGAACTTCTCCTCATTTATGGAACACTCCCCATACATTCACACTTTTGCTCTTCTGTTCCCTGCACCTAGAATGCTCTTCCTTATGGCACCCTCTTGGTTAACTCACTCTTACCATGTTTTTCTAAAATCTCACCTTCACTGTGAGGCTTACCTAACTAGCCTACTTAACACCGCAGCTTACCTTCTTGACTACCCACCCACTCCTCATCTTCCTTAACCCAATTGTCTTTCTTACAGTACTTAACTAATAAACTAATAAGTTTATTGTTTTTCTCTGCCAACTAAGATAAGCTTCATGAGGGCTTGGTAAGTTTTAGTTTCCAAACGCCTGGTAAAGCTTCACAAAATATTGAAACTGAGCTCCTCTATTGACTCATTTTCCTTTTTTGGTCTCTCCTACATGCACAATAGCAACATCTTGGAATTACTGAGGGGTGCCTCGGTGGCTCAGTGGGTTAAGCATCCAACAGCTCAGAGCCTAGAGCCTGCCTTGGATACTGTGTCCCTCTCTCGCCGTGCCCCTCCCCAGCTCATGCTCTGCCTGTCTCTCTGATGAATAAATAAACAATAAGAAAAAATTTAAAAGTAGGTTTAAAATAACAGAAGAAGAATTACTTAAATAGAATCTAGAACAGTTCTATTGCCGACCTCTTTAGTGGTTGTATTTCTTTCCATTTGATGAAGTAGCTGTTGCTTGCTAGACCTTCTTCACATCGTGGGTCTTTGTGTTTATCCTCTCTGCTTTACTACTGTATTATCACCTCTTCTTTCTCTCCCCTTTCTTCTCCTAGATGCCAGATTTGGCTTTATTTTTTTTTTCCTTGTCTTCCTTTTTCTGGGTTGACTATTGTGAATGCATGAAAACTGATCTATTTTACAGTAGGATGTTTGTATTTATTTCCAGGTAATTCAATTTACTAGGTATTTTTGTTGAATTCAATATGGAAAAAAATTAATCACATTACACATTACTATTCAAATAAAATTTCTCCTTCAAAGTTTTTCAAGTGAAGAATCACTTCTTTTTAGTTAGCATCTTTTATAAATTTCAATATATATATTGAATATATATATTTATATATATTGAATATATATATTTATATATATTTATATATAATATATAATATATATTCATATTCAATATATATATTGAATATATATATTTATATATATAATATATAAGATATTTAGTGTCTTAAAGTATTTTAGTAATTAAAGTATTGTGAGAGTCAATATAGGAAGAAAGTAATGTCTAGTCCTTTAAAAATTTGGGGCATGTGATATAGGTCCAGAAATGGAGCATTTTTGAAAGAAAATATTTTGAAAATATTGCTGTGAGCAATAGCAAATGGTGGACAGAAAGTTCCCTCAAGCATTAACTGTCATTTAAGAACTAAAAAGACCTGATTTAATGAAGTAGAAGGTTTTGACCTCTCCTTTAATAAACTAATGCAGCCCTACATTGTTAAACAAACAAACAAACAAATAAAAAACATGGAAAGTAAAAGAACACAGACCTAAGTATTACAGGAGAGAGAAAAAAAATCATTGTTTTTATACAACTAAAAGCCAGGAAGATTGTTTTCATGTCCCTGTTCAAATTGCTTTGAGGTAAGTCTATGGAATTAAATATGGTTATATATTTACTTTTTTCCCTTATGTGTTTAAACTTAAAGTGCAATAGAATATAAAATAGACAAAGAAATTACTTTGAGATACAAGAGATTAAAAAACCTCTTCTTAAAGGCTAAACACATTTCTACATATTTATGTTTTCAATCAATATTTGTTGAATGAATCAAGAAATAATGAAAGTGTCCTCATTAACAAGCTAGTTACCTGGCAATATAATATTTTAAGAACTGTGAATTATTTTAAGAATTTTGTTTGTAATAATAATATCAAGACAGATTATATTCAAAAGTGCGTGTCTAGAAGGATTTTCCTGGGGGTAGATTATTCAATTTGCCTTTTTCAGAATGTAATGATGTTAAGTTGAAGAACAAAATGAAAGGTTCTTAAGTATTTCAGGTTAGAGACTATTAATGTGAGTTGTTGGAGAAAGTCTGTTTTATTTATTGTACAGTTAGTTATAAAACACACTATGTGCCAGACACTATGGTATTGGTTGGAGTACAAAGTTGGAAAGTGAAGGACTCAGTTTGAAGGAATCTAGGAGTACAGAGCAGACACACCTGTAAATGTTAGTATTGAATGCAGTGAGAGAGGTATGACACGGAATTATGTAGTTTTAAAGAGGGGATACTAAGTCTGTTTGAGTGATTTTGTTATAATTTCACAAAGGAAGTATTATTAGTGTTAAGACTTGAAAGATACATATAAATTAGTGTGAAGAGGGAAGTTCACATTCAAAAGACAGAAAAAGGCAAGCAGCTCAAAATGCTCCTGCCTTAAAGAGAGGGTAGATTACTCAGGTGGGTGGAGGCCAGGAATTCTTTAAAATATTTAATTATTAAAGCTGTGATTAAACAACTTTAAACTGATTTTCCTTATGTAGCTAGAGAATCTAATAAGTTAACGGCAGCAATGCAGGCTTTAAAAGGACATATACTCACAGGGCACATATAAACAGTTTGTTAAACTACTTCTGTATTTCTTTCTTTCATTCTTTTCTTAAATGTATTGTCAAGTTAGCTAATACACATTCTTAGCTTCAGGAGTAGATTCCCATGATTCTTCATTTACATACAACACCTAGTGCTCATCCCAAGTGCCCTCCACAATGCCCATCACCCATTTTCCCCACTCCCCCAACCCATCATCCCTCCGTTCTCTATATTTAAGAGTCTTTTATGGTTTGTCTCCCTCTCTGTTTGGAACTTATTTTTCCTTCCTTTCCCCTATGGTCTTCTGTTAAGTTTTACAAATTCTACATATGAGTGAAATCATATGATATCTGTCTTTCTCTGAATGGCTTATTTCACTTAGCATAATACCCTCCAGTTCCATCCATGTTGTTGCAAATGGCAAGATTTCATTCTTTTTCATTGCTAAGTAGTATTCCATAATGTGTGTATGTGTGTGTGTGTGTGTGCACACTCTTTTACACACACACACACACACACACACACACATACATATACCACATCTTCTATATCCATTCATCAGTTGATGGACATTTGGGCTCTTCCCATAATTTGGCTATTGTTGATAGTGCTGCTATAAACATTGGGGTACATGTGCCCCTACAAATAAGTACTCTTGTATATTTTGGATAATTCCTAGTAATACTATTGCTGGATTATAGGCTAATTCTCTTTTTAATTTTTTGAGGAACCTCCATACTGTTTTCCAGAGTGGCTGCACCAGTCTACACTCCCACCAACAGTGCAAGAGGGTTCCCCATTCTCCACATCTTTGAAGAAATTGAGGATTTATCAATCCTCAATTGATAAAAGATTTTTTTATTAAAAATCTCCCAACAAACAAGAGTCCTGGGCCAGATGAATTCCCAGGGTAATTCTCCCAGACATTTAAAGCAGAGTTCATACCTATTCTTTTCAAGCTATTCCAAAAAATAGAAATGGAAGAAAAGCTTCCAGGCACATTCTATGAAGCCAGAATTACGTTGATTCCAAAGCCAGATAAACACCCCACTAAAAAGGAATATTATAGGCCAATATCCCTGATGAACATTGGTGCAAAACTTCTCAACAAGATGCTAGCAAATCGAATTCATATTTTAAAAGAATTCACATATTCATATATTAAAAGAATTATTAACTATGATCAAGTGGGATTAATTCCTGGGCTGTAGGTCTGGTTCAATATTCGCAAATAAATCAATGTGATACATCAGATTAATAAAAGAAAGGATAAAAATCCTGTAAATAGATGCAGAAGAAGCATTTGACAAAACACAACATCTTTCTTAATAAAAACCCTCAACAAAGTTGGGATAGAAGGAACATACCTTAACATCATAAAAGCCATGTAAGATAGGCCCACAGCTAGTATCATTCTCAATGGGGAAAAACTGAGAGCTTTTTTCCAAGGTCAGGAACATGACATGGACTGTTGTGTAATATAGTGTTGGAAGTCCTACCCTCAAATATCAGACAACAAAATGAAATAAAAGACATCCAAGTTGGCAAAGAAGAAGTCAAACTTTCACTTTTCACAGATGACATTATACTCTACATGGTAAACCTGAAAGACTCCATAAAAAAACTGCTAGAACTGATACATGAATTCAGCAAAGTTGTGGGATATAAAATCAATGTACAGAAATTGGTTGCATTTCTATACACTAATAATGAAGCAATAGAAAGAGATATCAAGGAATCGATCCCATTTACAATAGCACCAAGAACCATAAAATAACTAGGAATAAGCCTAACCAAAGAGGTAAAAGATTTGTATGCTGAAAAGTATAGAGAGTTTATAAAAGAAATTGAAGAAGACACAAAGAAATCGAAAAGCATTCCATGCTCATGGATTGGAAGAATAAATATTGTTAAAATGTCAATACTACCCAAAGCAATCTATACATTCAGTGCAATCCCAATAAAAATAGCACCAGCATTCTTTGCAGAGCTAGAACAAACAATCCTAAAATTTGTGTGGAACCACAAAAGATCCCAAATAGCCAAAGTAATGTTGAAAAAGGAAACCAAAGCTGGAGGCATCACAATCCAGGACTTTGCCTGTATGACAAAGCTGTAATCAGCAAGACAGTATAGTATTGGCACAAAAACAGACACATAGACCAATGGAATAGAATAGAGAGCTCAGAAATATATAGCCAACTAATTTTGATGAAGTAGGAAAGAGTATCCAATGGAAAAAACATTCTCTTTAGCAACTAGTGCTGGGAGAACTGGACAACAACATGCAGAAGAATGAACCTGGACCACTTTCTTACACCATACATAAAAAGAAATTCAAAATGGATGAAAGACCTAAGTGTGAGACAGGAAAACATCAAAATCCTACAGGAGAAAACAGGCAGCAACCTCTTTGACCTCAGCCTTAGCAACTTCTTACATGACATGTCGCCAAAGACAAGGGAAATAAAAGCGAAGATGAACTTTTTGGTCCTCATCAAAATAAAAAGCTTCTGCACAGCAAAGGAAACAACCCACAAAAGTAAAAGGCAACTGATAGAATGGGAGAATATATTTGCAAATGACATGTCAGATAAAGGGTTAGTATCCAAAATCTATAAAGAACTTACTAAACTCAACACCCAGAAAACAAATAATCCAGTGAAGAAATGGGTAGAAAACATGAATGGACACTTTTCCAAAGAAGATATCCAGATGGCAAATAGACACATGAAAAGATATTCAACATCACTCATCATCAGGGAAATACAAATCAAAACCACATTGACATACCACCTCACACCTGTTAGAGTGGCTAAAATTAACAACTCAGGAAACTACCTCTGTATTTCTATTTATTTGTTTTAAATTTTATTGAAGTATAGTTGACATATAATATTAGTTTCAAGTGTACAGAGTAGTGATTTGAAATTTATATACATTGTAAAATGATCACCACAATAAGTCTAGTTTTCATCTGTCACCATATCAAGTTATTATAATATTATTGACTATATTCCCTATGTTGTACATTACATATTTGTGACTTATTTATTTTATAACTGGAAGTCTGCACCTCTGAATCCCCTTTACCTTTTTTGCTCATATGTAGCAAGGCAAATAGTGCTAGCAAAGGTAGATTGGAGAGTGTCAGAGATAGTACTCCAGTGCCCAGCCAGCTAAGTAGGAAAGTAAGAAAATAAGAAAGAAAAAGAAAAAGTGCCCTCCAGTGCTTCAATTCCCCAAGAAATTATCCACAGGTCCCTTCCCCACCAGCACACACCCTAAAATTAGTCAATAAATCTCCTTTACATATGGACCAGGCACTTTACAAGCTGCTGCTTCTGTGCTGGTTCTCAGAGTGAGTGGGTTTGTGCAGAAGCCTTTCAAAGCAGAGTCTTGGTTTCCTATAAGTCCTCCAGCTCACCCAGAGTTAAGCATCTCTAGTTTTCAAAGACAAACATTACATGGCTTATCTTTCCAGTGTATGTCTCCAGGTCTGGGGTGCTTGATATGGGGCTTAAACCCCCTCACTATGCAGTGATTAAATGAAGTATAGGTAATATGGATTATTTTAGGAAGTGCCTTTATTTTTTTTTTATTTTTTTTTCTTAATGTTTTTATTTTTGAGACAGAGAGAGACAGAGCATGAGCAGGGAAGGGACAGAGAGAGAGGGAGACACAGAATCAGAAACAGGCTCCAGGCTCTGAGCCATCAGCACAGAGCCCGATGCGGGGCTCAAACTCACAGACTGTGAGATCATGACCTGAGCGGAAGTCGGACGCTCAACCGCCTGAGCCACCCAGGCACCCCTAGGAAGTGCCTTTAAAAGCACTGTGTTTTTAAATTATTTTCTTACGACAGATATTCTTTGATTAATGAATGTGTCCTTTCATTAATCCTATTAACATTTTTTTTCTTTCCACATGCTATGCATTATATCAGAAGAGATGAATTTCTCCACAGTAATAACATTGATTTTAAATATTATACTCAAACTTCCATATCCAATGAGAGTTTATCTTTGGGAATCTGTATATGTACTAAAAAATGCTGCCATTCCCAAAATTATCTTATAATTTTTTTGGAGGGGTAGTTGCTATAAAAGCAGGTTATAAGCTATGTCACTAAATTAGTTTTCATTACTTTAGATTTATTCCTGACCCAGACTGTAATGTTCAGCCTGATCATCAAATTTATTCCTAATGCTTGCCTCCAGATGATTCTGAGATGTTTTCAAAATTGAATCAGCTCTCAAGGAACAGATGATTTTTTTTTTTTACCATTATGGATGTTTAAATACATGTGCTAGAAGTACAGAGAGCAATTCCCAAGAAGTTACCTAAATATTTTGAGTAATAATATCTCTGTCAGAATAAATAAGTAGCCTCCTTAAATGAATACTTCAAAAGGAAAAAACTCATACAAACACCCAAGTATTTGTGTACTTATTAAAAGTAATCAATTGCATTTCTTTGGAACCATACTCTCAATGTAACCAGGAAGAATTATAATTCAGTAATATTTCTTTCAATCATTTTGCTGGAATTGAAAATAAGTGTATCAATTGTGAAGTTGCTTTATGACAAAAAGCTAAGTCCTGACATGTGTTAAAAATTGTACTTGATTTTTATAAAATGTAATACTTAATAAAATATTAAATTTAAAACTGTTCATTTATGATTTTGAAGTGCTTACATCTTACAATCAGCATATTGCTGAGTGACATTCAGCCACACTATTTGGTCTCTCTGGGACCATGACAGTAGCTTCTTGATATTAGTGAAAATTATTTCATTAATTAAATTGTGCCTGGTAAGCCTGTTATTATTATGTCAATTTCTTCACGTTTCTACAATGATAGAATGAAAGTTCTAATGTAATATGAAAAATCAAATCACTTAAAATTCTATCACAAGGTTAATTTGATTTTATAGCAAAGATCCTTTTCGTTGATAAAAGCAAAAAAGCACAGTCTTCTTATGACAGGTTGTCTTATAATAATTGCCATTACATTTTTTGTTAAATATTAAATTCCAGAATTCACCCACTTCTGTTCTTATTCAAAGGAATACCCATCTTTGAAATTCTCCTCTCCAAGCAAGCATATCAAAAGGATCTTGGAAAAGCCACAGATGTGGCTCTAATCAAATGGAGAGTATGAATAATAAACAAAGTCAACAGGAAATTTTATCACAGGAATGTAAAGAAAATCTCATATGTGTCACTGATATTTTCTGAAGTGTGATACATAATTGGAATATACAATTGGAAGATGTATCTTACTTAAAAAAATGTTTTTATAGAATAAAGGGAGGTAGCAATGTATGATAGCTATAAAAGAACAAAGTTGAAGGTGAAAGTTGGGCTAAAATTGTTTCCTATTTTCCCTGCAGAATATTTCAATGATGACGTGAACAAAACATTCAGAATTGCTCCATCGGACCTAATTTTTATCAGGAAGAAACGGATTTGTGATAGGTGAAAAATATTATAGAAAGTGATGTTGTGATTTTAGGGTCCATAATAACCAAGGAATGGTATACTGGACATATCAGTCATGAGCCTTAAATCATTGAGTCCCACACAGGGCTATTCCTCTAATCACTTGGAAGATGAGGTAAAATATAGGTCTTTAGGCACCTCTTCAGATTGACTGAAATCGAATCTTTGCAAATAGAGAAAAGAAATCTGTATTTCTTGGGTTCTCACAGATAACCCTACTGGGGAATCACGTTTCCTAGATAATTTTGCTGGGAACTGGTAGGAGTTTTTTTTCCCAGATTGAAATGATTTACTTTTAATCACTGGTGCTCCAGCTTTGCTAAGCTTTCTGGGAGTTGCCTTGTTCCTTTGGATGCAGAAAGGGTTGCACTGAAAAGGGAATTGAGGATTAGCCTTTTGTATATCTAAAAAAGAGTACTCGTAACAAAAAGAGATACCTTCCCAATATTCTACAGACCTTGATTTTTAGTTTGTTGGTTTGTTTGTTTTTAATAAGAGTGACAGACAGTGGAGAAGAAAATTAATCACTCCTTACCTAACTTTCAGGAAATCAGACAAGTGTAGCCTATCACAGGAAAGCTATCTGTTATATTTCAGTTCAGTTCTCTCAGGCTTTTACCTAGAGGAAATCTTTCCCACATCTGGCAATTGGCTGACTGTCAGTCACAGTTTTCTGCATTGGGAATTTTCAAAATTTTCTGCCTTTTATGTGTATATTAGTGGAAGTTGGAAGAGGATGCATCAGAGATTACAAGCCTGTACCTATTTTAAACCTAATTTCTGCCTCATTGATTCTATGTGAAAATACAATTGTTTTGCTTCCATTGTCTCTGTCTTGAAATGTCAAGACAACCAACCAATAAGGAAATAAAAAGAAAGGAACAGTGAATATTCTACTTGTTTATGTAAATTTTAGTCCCTGTAACAAATATGAAATAAGATCTGACTGCACTTTAGAAGCCTTAGCTAAATGAGGTCAACAGTTACAGTCCATTGATAGTCACCATCTAATCTACATCTATTGATATAAAACATTTTGCATTGTTGACTTAAAAAATTTACAGAACATCTCTACTTACATTATTTTATTTGAAAGCATTGATTATGCACTTTTATTCCCTCACTACAATGAAGATATAATGATATCTGTGTCCAGAGAAGTTAAATCGCTTGCCCAAGTCCACACAGTGAACACTTTCGTGTATATTTTTATCTGCTCAAAGCAGATTCTTCCTTGATATTTGAGCAGAGTTGAACCAAATTCTCCCTGGATTGATAAGATATATTTTGGTCACAGTATGCATATATATCTCTATTATTGAGTTTTAAACAAAGGTAAAACTCAGTCAATTTTTATAAATATAATATTTTACAAATTAAGTAGATGAGAGTTTCTTGAAACTTGGGCACATTAATTCTGTCAAGAGTTCTTGAGGTCTTAGAATGTCACTACAAAAGGAGTATATCTTGTTTCTATCTGCTGACATCTGATGCATGCCTTTGGGGAAAAAGCAGATGAAAGCAGGTTATATAGGCTGGAAACTTAATGGCAAGTCAATTTGAATACAGAATTTCAATATACTGAATATGACTTATTGTATTATTCTTTGTCAAAGTGTTATTTAAGTACAGCTGTATGAACAATGGCTCCTTACCTGTAATGGAAATCATTTTATGAATTCTCTTCCTATAAAAATGATAACAATTAAATATCCCATGTGTTGGGGTGCCTGGGTGGCTCAATCGGTTAAGCGTCCGACTTCGGCTCAGGTCATGATCTCACGGTCCGTGAGTTCGAGCCCCACGTCAGGCTCTGTGCTGACTGCTCAGAGCCTGGAGCCTGTTTCAGATTCTGTGTCTCCCTCTCTCTCTGACCCTCCCCCGTTCATGCTCTGTCTCTCTCTGTCTCAAAAATAAATAAATATTAAAAAAAAATCTCATGTGTTAGTGCAGTTGCTTAAAGCTCATATCAATAGTCAATATTGATGAGTTTTAACGTTTTAAAGTAGAAAAATTTTATCTTTTTAAATTCTTAATTATAGCCAGCCAATTAAAAAAAGAAGGATTGGACTTAAGATGTCTTCATTCTATATACAAGATACAAGATACCTAAGGTCAGTTCCATATATGAAATCAGTTAACATTGTCCATCACATCAACAGACTAAAATAGAAAAATTACATGATCATATCAATAGATGTAGAAAAAACATCTGAAAATCTCCAATAACAACTTATGATAGACACTCTCAATTATCTAGGAGTACAGAGCTTCCTCAGGTTGATAAAGACTATGTACAAAAGCCCTACAGCTAACTTCTGACTTAATGATAAGAAACATTAGGAACTTTCCCACTAAGATCAGTACAAGACAAGGATGTCTTTTCACCCCTTGTTTTCCATATTGTACTACATGATCTAGCTAATACAATTAAACAAGAAAAGGGAAAAAAAATGGATACAGATTGGGGAGGAAGACATAAAACTGTCTTTGTTCACAGATGACATTATAGTCTTTGTAGAAAATGTGAAACAACAACAACAAAACTCCTGGAACTAATAAATGATATAGCATGGTTGTGGGATATAAGATTTATGTACGGAAGTCCATTGCTGTCCTATGTATCATCAGTGAACAGGTGAGATTTGAAATTAAAAATACAATACTATTTCCATTAGCACTACCCCAAATGAAATACTTAGGTATAAATCTAACAAAATATGTACAACATCTTTATGAGAGAAACCCCAAAACTCTGATAAATGAATCAAAAAAAAAGAACAAAACGTGGAGAGATATTCCATTTTTATAGATAGGAATACTCAATGTTATCAAGATGTCAGTTCCTCCTAACTTGATCTATTGATTCAGTGCAATATCAATCAAATTTCTAGAGGTTATTTTGTGGATATTAAGAAACTGACTGTAAAGTTTACATGGAGAGTCAAAAGACCTAAAATAGACAACATAATATTGAAGGAGAAGAATAAAGTTGGACAGCTGCCACTACCTTATGTCAGGACTTACTATGAAGCCACAGTAACCAGGACAGTGTGACAGTGGTGAAAGAATAGACAAAAAGATCAGTGGAACGAAATAGGCTAGAAATAGACCCACATAAATATAGTCACCTGATTTTTGACGAATAATCAAAGGCAGCACAATGAAGCAAAGATAGTCTTTCAATAAATGGTGCTGTAACAAGTAGACATCAGAAGGAAAAAAAATCTAGACACCAACCTTACACCCTTTACAAAAATTAACTCAGTGGATTATAGCCCTAAATGTTAACATGCAAAATTCTGAAGCTCTTAGAAGGTAACATAGCAGAAAACCTAGATGAACTTAAGTATGGTGGTGAATTTTTAGTTGCAACACCAAAGACACCATCCATGAAAGAAATAATTGATAAGCTAGACATTATTAAAATTAAAAACTTCTACTCTGAAAAGGATAATGTCAGTAGAATGAGAAGATAAGCCACATACATGGAGAAAATATTTGCAAAAGACACATCTGACAAAGGATTGTTACCTAAAGCTATAAAAAGAACTCTTAATATTCAATAATAAGAACACAAACCACCTGATTTAAAAGTGGGCCCAAGATGTGAACAGACAATTTACCAAAGAAGACATACAAATGGGAAATAAGCATATGAAAAGATGCTTCACATTGTATGTCATCAGGAAAATGCAAATTAAAATGAGATATGACTACACAACTATTGGAACAGCCAAAATCCAGGACACTGACAACATCAAATGCTGATGAGGAGTGGAAAAACACGAATCTCATTTATACTCAGTATAAGATCTAGCTATTGCTGTGCTTGTTATTTATCCAAATAAGTTGAAAACATATGTCCACACAAAAACCTTCACATAAATGTTGATGACAGCTTTATTCCAAATCACCAAACTTGGAAGCAATTAAAATGTCCTTTAGTAGGTGAATGGTAAATAAATATGGTACATCCAAACAATAGAATATCATTATCTTAAAACAAAACAAAAGAAAACTATCAGGTTATGAAAAGACATAGAGGAAACTTATATGCATATTACTAAGTGAAAGAAGACAACCTGAAGAGGATACATACTCTGTGATACCAACTATATATCATTCTGTAAAAGGCAAAACTATGGAGATGTTAAAATAGTTGCCAGTCATTGGGAGTTTGTGGGATTGAATAGGTGGAGCACAAAGGATTTTTAGGGCAATGAAAATACTCTGTATGATACTATAATTTTAGATACATTGTCATTATACTTTTGTCCAAACCCATAGATTGCACAAAATTAGGAGTGAACCCTAAGGTAAAGCATGGACTTCAGGTGATTATGATGTGTCATCAGCTGTAACAAATGTACCACTCTGGTGGCAGATGTTGATAAAGCAGAAGGTTATTCACGTGTAGTGATAGGGGGTATATGGGAAAACTCTGTATCTTTCTCTCAATTTTGCTTTGAACAAAAACTGCTTTGAAAATAAAAGTCTTAAAAAAAACTCTATACAAATAGACTTTAAAATTAAAAACAAAAAGTTAATGGGGCACCTGTGTGGCTCAGTTGGTTGGGCATCTGACTCTTGATTTCAGCTCAGGTCATGATCTCATAGTTCATTAGATTGAGCCCCACATCAGACTGTGCTGACAGTGCGGGACCTGCTTGGAATTCTCTCTCTCCCTTTCTCTCAGCTCTCTTTCTCAAAATAAATAAAAATTTTTAAAATAAGTTACTAGAGTATAAGAGAGCAATTTTATAATGAGATTCAATCCATTAGTAGAAGACATACAAATTTTAAACATGTGTATGCTTAATAGCAGAGCCTCCAAAATATGTGAAGACAACCTTGACAGAACTTAAGGGAGAAATTTAAGGGCAGATATAAGAGAAATCGAAAATGATAGGTGTAGATTCCATTTTCAGTAGTGGGTATAATTAGACAGAGGATTAAAAGGAAATACTAGACTTGAAAAACAGTATGAGTCTAGTAGATCTAACAAACATCTCCAGAACACTGTATGCTACAACAGCAGAACACACATTCTTCCCCAGTGAACATGGAACATTCTACTAGATAAATCATATGATGTGACATAATAAAATTATTTTTTTAAGTTTATTTATTTATTATGAGAGAGAGAGTGCAAGCCAGGAAGGGGTACAGAGAGGGAGAGACAGAATCCCAAGTAGGCGCTGAGCTGGTAGTGCAGAGCCTGATACAGGGTTCGAACACACGGTTCATGAGATCATGACCTATGCTGAGATCAAGAGCTGATGCTTAACTGACTGAGCCACCCAGGTGCCCTGACATAATAAAATTCTTGATAATTTTAAAAGAATTGAAATCATTAAAATATTTTCTCTAACTTCAATAAAATGAAATTAGAAACTAATAACAGAAAATTTGTGAAATTCATAAATGTGTAAAAATTAAACAACACATTCCAATGAGTAAAAGAAGAAATCACAAAGAAAATTAAAAAATACATGGAGATGGACACCTGGGTGACTTAGTCAGTTATGCTGTTCCTGGCTCATGCTCTCTCTCTCTCTTTCTCAAAATAAATAAAATAAACTTAAAAAAAATACATTGAGATAAATGAAAGTGAAAACACATTGAAAGTAAAAGCATATGGAATGCAGCTAGACCTGTGTTTAGAGGGAAATTTATATTTGGAAATGCCTATATTTTTTAAAAAGAATAGTTTCATGGGGCGCCTGGGTGGCTCAGTTGGTTAAGCGTCCGACTTCGGCTCAGGTCATGATCTCACAGTCTGTGAGTTCGAGCCCCGCGTCAGGCTCTGTGCTGACAGCTCAGAGCCTGGAGCCTGTTTCAGATTCTGTGTCTCCCTCTCTCTGACCCTCCCCTGTTCATGAGCTGTCTCTCCCTGTCTCAAAAATAAATAAACGTTAAAAAAAATTTTTAAAAATTGTAAAAAATAATTAAAAAAAAAAGAATAGCTTCAAATAATTAACTTAATCCTCCACCTTAAGGAATTTGAAATAGTACAGCAAACTAACTCAGAGCAACCAGAAACAACCAAACAAACAAAAACAGAGGTACAACTTTTGCTGGACTGACCAAAAAAAAAAATAAAAGACTCAAACTATTAAAGTCTGGAATGAAGAAAGACGTATATTATTAATCTTATACAAATCAAAAGGAAATAAGTGAGTATTATGCCAAAATTAAATAATTTACATGAAATGGTCCAATTCTGACAAAGACACAAATTCCTGATGCTAATGAGTTAAGAAAGACAAGAAAATCTGAATAAACCTTTAATAAGCAAAGAGGTTTCATTTTAATATTAAAACTTTTTACAAAGAAAAATATGTTCCCAGATGCTTTCATTGGTGAATTCTATCAAATGTCTGAAAATTAATTTATGCCAAACCTTCATAAACTCTTCCAAAAAGAGAAAAGGAAACATTTTCTAAAATAATATCAGTATTACATTGAAACTAAAACCAGACATTTGAATGTAGATGCAAAAGTCTATAAAATACTAGCAATCTCACATCACATATCAAGAGATATACACCATGACCAATAACATTTATCTCAGATGAATGCAAAGTTAGTTTAACATCCCAAAGTCAATTTAGGTGATATATCATAGTATTTTAGTCTATTAAAGACTAAAAGTTGAAGAGAAAATAATCATCTCAACAGACACAGAAACTTGGTACAAAATTTACCGCTCGTAGTAAATCTCAATAGTTTAGGAATAAAAGGAATTTCTTCAACCTAATAAAGAGTATCTACAAAAATCCTATAGGTAACATACATAGTGCTGAAAGACTGAAAATTTTCCCTAACATCAGGAACAAGACAAGAATGTCTGCTTTCACCACCTCCATTTAATGTTTTATTGGAAGTCCTAACCAGGATTAATTAGGAAAGAATATTGTAATGTTATATGTAATGTAATAATTAGGAAAGAAAAATGTAAAAAAAAGGACTAATAAGTAATTTTTGTAAGGTTGAATGAGATGATAGATCGACATAAAAATATCAGTTAAATTAAGACTGATATTAGCATTAGGATAGACATACAGATCAATGGAACAGAATCAAGAGTCTAAAAATAACCAACATCTATGGTTAATTGATATTTGACAAGAGTGCCGAGGCAATTAGATGGGGAAAGCATATTCTTTTTAATAAATAGTGATGTTCAAGTGGATTTCGAAGTACAAAAGTATGAAAGTAAACTTTTTCTTCAATTCATAAAGAAAAATTAACTCAAAATGGATTAAAGATCTGAATGTAAGAGGTAAAACTACAACACTCTCAGAAGAAAACAGGATAAATCTTTCTGAACTTCAGTTATGGAAAGAATTCTTATATATGACACTAAAAGCATAGCAACTAAAGAAAAATAAATGAGATATCACAAAAATTAAAATATTTGTGTTTCAAAGGACACTATCAAGAAAGTGAAAAGTCATCCCACATAATTGGAGAAGATAATTCCAAACCTTATTTCTATGGACTAAATATGCCTCTTCCCACCCCCAAATCATATGTTGAATCCAAACCTCTAATGTGACAATAATAAGAGGTGGGACCTTTGGAAGGTAATTAAATCATGAGAATGGAAGCCTCATGAATGGAATTAGTGCACTTATAAGTAGAGACACAAAAGAGCTTGCTTCCTTTCTCTGTTCTGAACCATGTGAGGAAACAAGAAGATAGCCATCTGCAAACCAGGAAGCAGTCTGACCATAAACTACATATATCAGCACCTTGATCTTAGACTTTCCAGACTCTAGAACTTTGAGAAATAAACTTTTGTTCTGTAAACCACTTGGTCTATGGTAATTTGTTATAATGGCCTGGATTAAGATTAAGATACATTTCTGATAAGGAGTTTATATACAGAATATATAAAAAATTCTCACAACTCAACATTAAAAAGACACATAACCCCCCAAAAAATGAAAATGGGAAAGTATTTGCGCAGACATTTCTCCAATGAATATATACAAATGACTAATAAGCACATAAAGGATACTCACTATTAGTTATTTAGGAAATGTAATTCAAAACCACTATACCTCTCACACCCACCAGAATCATTTTAATAAAAACAGGGGATGGAAATGTTGGCAAGTATGTGGAGAATATGGAACTCTCATACTTTGCTGGTGGGAATGTAAAATTTGGTAGCCACTTTGGAAAGCAATTTATCAGCCGTTTGGAAAGCATTACCATATGACTCAACAATTCTACCCCTAAGTGTATATTTAAAACACATGAAAACAATACTACATTAATACTTAGATCCAAATTTTATAATTTTATGACCGTTTACTTATAGTACACAAAAAGTGAAAATTATCCAAATGTCCATCAACTAATGAATATATAAATAAAATATAATATCCTATCCAATGGAATATTATTAAGCAAAAAAATAAAAAGAATATTATGATTGCAAGGTACAACATGGATGGACTTTGAAAGTATTAGGTAAAAGAAGCCAGTCACAAATGTTCAAACAGTGTATGATTCCATTTATATGAAATGTCTATATTAGGCCAGTCTATAGAGACCAAAATTAAATTAATGCTTATCTTGGAAGGGAAGATTTGTATGGGGATAGGGAGAGTGCTTTGATGGATATGGAATTTCTTTTGTGGATTGATGAAAATGTGCTAAAATTAGATTGTGATGACAATTGTATAACTTTATCAATATACTAAAAACCATTTTAAATGGGTAAATTCTATGTTATGTAAATTATACCTTGATAATGTGTTTAAAAAAAGATATGAAACCTCAGATTAGTCCAGCTGACTGATGAGTTAGATAATTATTTTAAATTCACTTGTAAAAAATTGGGTTCTATAGCTCATCAAAACTGTAGAATATCAAATATTATACAGTGATAATAATTCCTGAAACACACTGGATAAAAAAACACAAATTTTAAATAAATAGCAGTCAGATAGACAGAATACTAACAAACCAGAAAAGAGACTAGAAGATCTAGTGCAAAAAGAAAATAATAATGAACCTAGAATTCCAAACCAGCCAAGCTATCATTTAAAAGTAAGAACAAAATAAGGATAAAATAAATATATTTCCAGGAATACAAAGACTGAAATGTTTCTACTTACAAAATTTTCCCTGAAGAATTATAAAAGGATATTCTATATCCTCAGTATTAATCCAGTGAAAAGAAGCTACATTAAGAAAGCAACAATGAACAAAATATTGGTCGATAACAGTGATAAAAAAAGTAAGCAATGAGTCAAAAATAATAGTCCCAGAAATAGAATAATGAGAAAAACATGTCTATCACTTTGGATATGTGTATTTGAAATAAGCTGGAAGTAAAGTAATAGATAATAATAAGGAAGTTGTGAGATGAGCAGGGTTATAAAATATACTATTTTCTTTAATGAGAGGGAAGATAGACATATTTTTACACTTTCTTCATTTGAACTAAATATGCTGTTAAGAAATTTAATGGACTTTTCTAGTAATGTCAAATAATTCAGAACAACCTCATCATTGAGTACAACTGGAAAAGCTGGAGAAATGTTAAAACAGCAATAAATGTAAAAACTCCTTGAAGGCATGAGAAAATTAGCAGTAAAGAATCTCTGGACAAAGAAAACATAAAACCACAATGTTGACTCATGTATTTCTTCTGTGAAGGCATTTCCTGATTCTAGGTAGAGGCAGCCAAAGAGTTAAGAAACCACGCTGCTCTTTTAGCAACCTGTTAGGCTAGAAAGATAAAATTCAGAAGCCAGGTTCAAAACAAAACACAAAGACACATATTTTCTTCTTTAGACCCTAAAGAGCAATACTCTATGAACAGAAAAAAGAGAAGGCAGACTGTGATGGAAACTTCAACTACCTGTAGAAATGCAGCTCACCTGTGTTGAGACAGACGTTAGTTAAAAGAAAGAAGAGCTACTGTAAAGCGTCCATCTTGAGAATACAGGAACTCTACTTAGAGAAAAATATTCTGCAGAGCTGTTTTTCATTTTCTTAGACTACAGCCCACAGTAAGCATTACATTTTACACAGGGATCCAGTAACACATGCACATAAGTGTTAAATTGACATATGCTTTATGAAACATGACTGACAGTATGTGTTATATTCTTATATCCATCATTTTATTTTCTACTTTTTAAATGATGTGAACATTGAAATTATTTTTAGAACCTACAACTGACTCACAACTCATTAAAAAAACACAACAGAGACTCTCTCATTGTGGGCCTAGAAACAGGCATCAATAAAGATAATTTGAGAAGACGTTTATAATTAGAAACACGTTATGCTACATCAACATAGGAACAAACTATATACTTTATATGTGTTTATTTCATTATTTCCATTTCTATAGGTAAAATAGATTTTCCAAACTTCTGAGGCAATATATTTGAAAATTTCAATGAAATGGATGAATTCTAGAAATATATAATCAAAACTGAATGATAATTAGAATATTCAAATGAACCAATGAGATTTAAATAAAGATATTGATTTTAATAACATATGTACTTGTCCCCTTTCTAGATGTTATTCACATAAGGTTTTACCTACATATCTATCTTCTATCTTTCTATTCCCTTCCAAAAAAAGATTATGAAAGAGATGTCTAGCTAACACTTTTTATGCATCTATATTACTGATACCAAGGCAGTGCATGAAGTTAGTATTATAATATAGTTATAATACAATAATTTGCTGACTAATTGCTTGTGAGAAAATTGGCAGTCAAACTGTGTATTTAAACACACAGACAGAGGCACCTGGGTGGCTCAGTCAGTTAAGTGTCTGACTCTGGATTTCAGCTCAGGTCATGATCCCAGAGTTGTGGGATCGATCCCCAGGATGGGCTCTGCACTGGGTGTAGAGCCTGCTTAAGATTCTCTTCCTGTCCCACTGCCCCTACCCCACTTGTAGGCACTTTCTCTTTCTCTCTTAAAACACACACACACACACACACACACACACATATATACATACATACATATATATGTATACATATATGTGTATATATATACATACATACATACATATATATGTATACATATATGTATATATATGTATGTGTGTGTGTGTGTGTGTGTGTGTATATATATATATACACACACACACACACACATACATATTTCTGGAACTAGAAAAATGGTTCAAAGTAAGAAACTATCAACGTGGTGCACTGTATTAATGGAAGAAATAAGAAAATTGAGCCTTGGCATGACCCTCTGGGGGGAGAGACTATACTTCCCTGCACCAGGTACTTTAATTGAGTTCAACAGAGACATAAATGTCCTGTAGATCCATGGGTAGGAAATAAATGTATTTTAAACCAATGAAAATTCAGAGCTGTTTATTCAACAGCATTGTTGTAAAACAATCTAATACAATGAACAAATTGTCGAGTATACATAGGTTTGATTACATTATAACAAGAATTATTATGATTTAGATTTGTAAACTGCAAAGAGGATAGTTCTTAGACTTATGCATTAAAAGTAAGAAACTATATTTATAGCAAAGTATATATCAAATATATATTTCTGGCATACTTATACAATTAATCATCCATTATATTGATGCCTATTAGGAACTTGGGTATGAGAATGGAGATAGGAATGACGAAATGAAGTAAAATAAGAGAGAGGTTTTGCACAGAATGTTAGAGGTAGTGTGCCATGAATCATACCTGAGATCCATATTAAGCATAAATATTTATAGCAAATATAGCAAAATATTAACCATTATTAACTCTGGGTCCTGGTGATTTAGATTTTTGTAATGTTTTTTATAATTTAATGTGTTTTCAAAGTCTTTAATAAAATTGACCTTTATTTTTTGCATTCTCAAATTGCATAGGCATTTAGACTTCCTTCTCTTTATCTCATACCTCCATATATTCATTGCTTATGTTTTCAAATTTATGTTATTCTTTATTATGTTATTTTTTTGCTCCTAATATTTTGTAATTTATCTAATAGTGCCTCACAAAAGAGTGTCTGGGGGTATCACTTTCACAGAAAATTTTTTAAAATTGAATTGAGTTAAATATATTGTCCTGATGTTCCTCTCTGTATATATCAAATTAGTAGTAAGTTTTTAGATTCATGGTAAATATTTTCTTATAAATTCAAATCTAGCAGGTTTTATTTTAAAATGTATATTATTCTTTTCTGCCATACCATCATTTTTCTGTTCATGGCTGTATGGATACAGCTAATGATTTTGTCATCCAGTTAATATCAGCTCTTTCTTACAACCCTCAACCTAGTGAAATCTCTTTGAGGTATCTTGTTCACTTTGTACATTCAGAATCTAAAGATGTGCTTGCCACACAGAGAGCATTGAGTACATACTTGTTGAATAAATTAATTACTATAGTTAATGACAAAAATAATCGAGACTAATACGGTAGTTTACAGTATAGACAGTTATCAATAGTGTTGATCCTCACAATACAATTGTAAGGTGATTTCTATTGCCATGTGGCAGTGGAGAGAATTGCATGCTAGGAAGGTTAAGTAACTCATTTGAGGCCATTAGGTTAGTACTTCAAAGATCCATCACGTGATTTTATGTCTTCTGGTACCAAGAGATCCATAGGTAATTTAAATATATTTTCAGTCTTACTATAGAAACTCTTACAGTAATAAATAATGCAATATTAGAGAAAATATCACAGAACTATTTCCTTCTGTACCCTCTGGTCCTTTGGTTGTCTCTGAAGATCATATTCTGCTCTTTTTTAGGCTGTTGGAGGAGATGAGCAACAAAGGATTTTAAATTGATTAGTAATGTGATTGTAGAAAGTTCTATGATCCTTCCTGACTTGTTAGGCCCAAAGGGCTAATTTCAGCTTTGGGGAGAAAAACATATATATATCATATATATATCATATGTATATGATGATGATACACACACACACACACACACACACACACACACACACACATTTAGAAATGTAATAAAACCTAAATTGGTTAGAGAGAAAGTATATTCAAACAAGAGAGAGATTAGAAAAAATAATTGAACTTTTTAAAAAGAAAATTGCTTTCTTAAGTCCTTAAATATAATGCCAGTTCAGTTGAATTTTTCTTTTCTTTGTTATACATGTTAGAATTACACTGTAAAAGTAATGGTTTTCTTGTTATATGTAGAAGAAATAGTAAGATCATTGTGCATACATGTTAATTATTAATATTCTTAATTGCATTTGCTACTTAAGTAATTGAGCATACCTAAAATATTTAACACTTTTAATGTTACTCATACCAAATATTATAAATATGATAAATAAACAGACTAAGAATCTATTTAAGGGAACTTTATTCTTAAAGATATAGAGGCCTCACTAATTGGTTTATTTCGTAGGTTTTTAATCTTAGTGC
Source organism: Panthera onca (assembly GCF_046562875.1). Classification (NCBI taxonomy): domain Eukaryota; kingdom Metazoa; phylum Chordata; class Mammalia; order Carnivora; family Felidae; genus Panthera; species Panthera onca. The sequence continues at coordinate 109,436,072 of NC_138345.1, read as the reverse complement.
TGTATGTCCCATAAGAATTCATGGATAGAATCCAACTGGCTGCAAAAAAATTAAATCTTTGTTTTCACTGAACTCTAATTGAAATTGAGCTTTTCTCCAATCAGGAATTTTAACAAAAATCCACAGTAATATTAGCAATATCATTCAAACATTTTGATATCTCATTGCAATTGTTACAGATAATCTTGAAATATTACTTCTTCAAAATTATGGTAGTTATTAGACCCACCACAAGATACAATAATGAAGTGCATACATTATTTTACTATATTACAATAAACTATTTTAAATAGCATTTCAATATAATCACTTTTTAACAATTTTGTATATTTTATTTAATGCATTTAAATTATTCTGATTTGATGTAGATCCTTAAACTTTACCAGACTGTCAAAGAACTGAAACACTTTTTTGAGGAGTTATATTTAACTCAGGAATATTAATATTTTATGGGTAAGAAATAAATATACTAATGGCATTTTATATATATTTATTAAAGTAAAATTATATATTTGATAAATGTTAATTATATCTTTTTCCTAATATTATTACAGCTAACATTATTATGTGCATCTGTGCTTACAGGGTGACTTTTAGGAAGTTTCAAAATATGGTAGATAATAAGTTGGATAGTGTCTGCTGTTTAGGGAAATTTGCTTGAATTTTATTTGTTTGTTTTTGTTTTTGTTTTCTAAACAATTTGCCAGTGAGTTTGACATGATACTGGAAATCCCTGGCTTGTGAGGTTCTGGGGATGAAGGCAGACATATTTCATTTGTAGTCCCCCCAAAAGAATAGTTGTTCTAAAACTTTCCAGGTATCAGAAAAATTTCAGCAGGGATTAGAGATAGTTATATAGTGGAAGTTGACAGGACTATTTAATGATTTAGGGCCCAGGGCTACATCCCAAAGTCATTATAAGAATTTTTAAGATATCTCTGAAATGTCATTAGTTTGACAGAAAAGGATGGAAGTTGATTGAAGAGAAACAGATATTTCACTGAAACAGAGTTCTAAGAGCTGTTTTTCTATATTCTAAGCAATAAATTATCTGTTTTCTAAAGTCTCAATAAATTTCCTCTTTCCTAAGGTCTCAAGCAGAGGATAGATGGGCCAACATCACTGAAAGGGTCTTTGGGGATTTTTGTAATGATAATTCACTATGAGCAGGACCGCTACATTTTTATTATATAATGTTTCTTACCATGGCATAGCTTTGCACCTGCACTGTATTATAGCTTTGTGTCTTCATGACCGATAAGAATCCAGTTTCTCACCATGATTTGAGTGCCTTAGTGTCTTAATATAACATGGCAATTCCCCAGGGAAAAATTTAGTACTACATCTAGTAACAGTGAATGCTTCTTCATACTAAAACAAGAATGCAGATATTTTCTTCTGCATTTTTTTTTTGCCAGTATGATCAACATACTGTTTTTCAGGGAAAAACAGCCACCAAACATCACCAAAAATAAAACAGTACACACATACACACATTCTCCCACAAACAAACAAATAAAATACATTTTCAGGGCTTACTTATCATGTGTCAAGCATGATGCTAGGCCACAGAGGTACCCACTGACAAGGCTATATTATCACTTCCTAAGGTACTAATTTTTATTACTTTACAATAGATGCTATGATATTGTCTTGTCCCCACACCCTTTAAATTTGTAATTGTATTGGTCTATGGGCTTGCCCTTTATTCATTTCTTGGTCTATCATCTCTATGGTGCTGATTTCATAATAACGGTACAGTTCAAGATGTATCCTAAAGAACCTGAACTATTTAACCTGTAGATTTCCCCCAGTCTAAATGTTGCTGATTATATACTAACTATGCAATTCAAGCTATACTTCTGTCCATTTTTTTTTTTGTAGATAGATGGGTTCCATCATTCTCAGGTTCCATCCCCTGGCAAGACTAAAGGTAATGGTGTGTTCTTTCATCAGGAGACATATTATGTCTGCTTATCTGTATCTTATGACAGTTGTAGCTGTAGATGTTCAATGCTTAGACTCATGAACTGATTGGGGTTTCATAGTGATGGTATTCTACTTCTATGATTCAAAAAATATATCAACTAGAAATACTTCTAGAAAGTGATACTTCCTTCAATCCAATTATTTGGGGGTACCTGGGTGGCTCAATAGGTCAAGTATCTGAGTCTTGATTTCAGCTCACATCATGATGTCATGGGTTTGAGAGTTTGAGCCCTGTGCCCAGCTCCACACTGACAGTGGGAGCCTGCTTGGGATTCTTTCTCTCTACTTTTCTCTCTGGCCCTACCCTGGGTGTGCACGTTCTTCCTCTTTCTCTAAAATAAATAAAGAAACTCTAAAAAAACACAATTACTTGATTTTCAGTGATACAGTCTATATAGAAAAGGTAGGACATGTATACTTTGTTCTTTCTCTTTATTCCTAATTGTCAAGATAATGAATGATTTCCCTTACTATTCTCCAAAATAAAAACTCATTAATTTGAAAACTTTTGATGAATTTCAAATCATTGCAATAATTTTTCTTACTGATGCTCAAAGTTTTCCATCTTTGACTCTTTGGTACCTTTTTATGTTACCCCTGATGTTTTTTGACATGACCCTACCAATCTTTGATAGCTTCCTTGCTATCAAGGTATATGACAAGATATTTATGATAATCCTACACATTTACCACTCAATTCCTGGAAGTGGACATTTCTCTAAAGGACCCTGATTTCTTTCGGTGGGGAATGGCATTTAAAATCTGGAGATTAAAGTAATTGTCGCTATTGAATTGGTAATTTCATCTAGGCCTTGCCAATGGACCAATGGCTCTGTGTGTGTGTGTGTGTGTGTGTGTGTGTGTGTGTGTGTGTGTGTTTACGTGTTTATGGTAATAAAGGACAATCTAAGTAAATTTATGGTACTACCAAATAAATTCAGGATTATAGGATTTAACCTCAACTTCCTCTGTATTACATTGGTATCTCTTTCGTTGCACTCAGAGAATACTCATTCACTTGTACACAGGAAATGAAACAATTAAAAAAATCTAATGATCATTCATTTACTTTATCCCACATCACACAGGAATCAGTTAACAATTTTTGCATAGTCCTTCCACATTCTCCACATTCTTCATAGTTGACTTTCATTTTTTTCTTAATTCAATGAGTAATTATATATTCTGTGCTTATTACCAGCCTTTACATCAACATCTATCCAGTCATATTGATTGTGTGCAGTTTGTTCTGTAGTAGATTCTTCAGGAAAAGTCTATAAAAATAATAATCCATAAATTTTTGTGATAAATGTTTAGCTCTATTCTTTGTACTTAAAAGTCAGTTTTTCTGGATACAAAAATCTTTGACTCGCATTTTTCCCCTTGGGTATCTTAAATATATTACTGTATTTATTTTATGGCACATTGCAATGCTTTTATGAAGTCTGAAAACTACTCTTTTCCTTATAAGTCATTTGTCCTTTTTCTCTAGATCTCCAAAGGAATTTTTGTTGTTAAATTTGAGTGATTTTATAAAATGTGATTCATTTTTTTATTATTCCAGGTTGATATTCTTGGTTATGTTGAACATTCCTTCAATATGTAGTTTGTTTTATTTCAGGGAAATTTCTTGAATAATTTGTAGTATTTGTTTTGTTCTCATATTTGGCTTTCTTCTTTAGGACTGCCATTATAAATCTTTGCCTATTATGAACATTGTTATTTTTTCCCAAATCATTCTTATATTTTTCTTCTTTTTGTTTTTTATTTAAGAAGATAAGGTCTTTTTTTTTACTCTCTACTGTTGTTTTTGTCTGCTCTTTTATTCTTATGGGCTTAGTCTTCATTTGTTGTTTACTTGGTATTTTTCTTGATTCTTGAGGTAGGCTTGTATTACTATAAACTTCCTTCTTAGATCTGCTGCTTTTGCTGTATCCCCTAAATTTTGAACCATTGTTTTTTCGTTGTCATTTCTCTCCATGTAATTTTTATTTCTTCTTTGATGTCTTGATAAACTCATTCATTGTTTAGTAGTATGTATTTAACCTCCATATATCTTGCTCTTTCTAGATTTTTCTTTTTTCTTTCCCCCAGATTTTTTTCTGGTTGATTTCTAGGTTTATAGAGTTGTGGTCAGAAAAGATGCATGATAGGACCTTTGATCTTTTTTAATTTGTTCAGATTTGTTTTGTGGCCTATAATGTGATCTATTTGGAGAATGTTCCACGTACACTTGTAAAGAATGTGTATTCTGCTGTTTTAGGATGGAAGGTTCTGAATATGTCTGTTAAATCCATCTGATCCAGTGTGTCATTCAAAACCATTGTTTTCTTGTTGATTTTCTATTTGGAAGTTCTCTCCATTGGTGTAAGTGGGATATTAAAGTCCTCTACTCTTATTATATCACATTGATTAGTTCCTTTATGTTTGTTATTAGTTGTTTTATGTATTTGGGTGGCTTTCATGTTGGGTGCATAAATATTTGCAATGTTATATCCCCTTGTTGGTCTGTCTTCTTTATTATCATATATTGTCCTTTGTCTTTGTTTTAAAGTCTGTTTTGTCTGATGTAAGTATTGCTTTCCTAAGACATCCACTTGCATGGTAAATATTTCTCCATCCCCTCACCCTCAATCTGGAAGTGCCTTTTGGTTGGAAATGAGTGTCTTATACCCAGAATATAGATGGGTCCTGTTTTTTATCCACCCTATCACCCTGTGTCTTTTGATTGGAGCATTTCATTCATTTACATTCAGAGTGATTATTGATATGCAGTATATATATATATGTGTGTGTGTGTGTGTGTGTATGTGTGTGTGTGTGTGTGTGTGTGTGTGTGTGTATAGCCATTTTATTTCTTGTTTTGCAGTTATTTTTCTAGATCTTTTCTGGTCCTTTTTTCTCTTTCTCTCTTCTTTCACAGTTTGCTGGCTTTCCTTAGTGATAAACTTGGATTCCTTTCTCTTTATTCTTTGCATATCTATCTATTACTGGTTTTTCATTTGTGCTTACCATTGGGTTCATATTTAACACATTTTGCATATGGAAGTCTATATTAAGTTGATGGTTGCTTAAGTATGAACCCAATTTTTACTGCCCCACCCCACATTATAGGTTCATGGTGCTATACTTTCCATCTTTTTATTTTATGAGTCCTTTGACTGATTTTTATAGATATACTTATTTTTACTGTTTTTGTGCTTCCTACTTTTCTTGCTGTTATTATAGGCCTCTCCTTCCATCTAGAGTCATCTTTAACATTTCTTATAGGGCTGGGTTAGTGGTCATGAACTCCTTTAGATTTTTTTGTCTGGGAAACTCTTTATCTCTTCTTCTTCTGAATATAGCAGCCTTTCTGGATAGAGTATTCTTGGCTACAGATTTTTTTTCAGCACTTTGAATATATCATGCCACTTTCTTTTTGCCTGAAAAGTTTCTGTTGAAAATCTATTGATATAGTTTTATAGGGTTTCCCTTGTATGTATCTTCTTATCTCTTGCTTCTTTTAAAATTCCCTTCTTATCACTACTTTTTACCATTTTAATTACTGTATATCTTGGTGTGGAGCTCCTTGGGTTGATTTTGTTGGGGGATCTCTGCAGTGAGGCAGGGCATGGTGTAAGAAAGTTAGGTATAGAGTGTGGGCACTTCCTGGTTTCCAAAGATGGTCCTATGTTCATTCTAGGGGATTGGGGAAGGAGATGGCAACTGCTAGCTCCTTTGCTTCTGGAGAAGTCCTTCAGAAATCCCTGTCCCTCCAGGAAATACTCTGAAATGAGTAAACTACTTGCTCTCCCATTTGTACCACATGGTTTTCAGACTGCTCCTTCTATGTTGTAATTCCCTGGGCTGTTTGTCATGCTGTTTCTTTAAGGTTGGGAGCTGAGCTTCCTATTACCCTCTGGGCTCTCTCAGAACCAAGTCTGCTGATTTTTAAAATTTCTGGCTTTAAGTCTTGCTGGTTGTAAGAACTCACAAAATTTGTCCCCTCTTGCTTTCAGAAAAAAATGTTATGGGGATTCACCTTCCGTGTGGCAGCTCCTTGGTGTGGTATTCTATTTCTCTTCCCTCTCCCTGCCTGTGCCTCCCTCCCCACCATGGATGGTGGTGGTCTATTTTGCTCCTCAGCTTGTCTTTGCCCTTCCTACTGTCTTCATCGCAGACTCTTCTCTACCTTTTGTTGTGGACTGTTCTGCCAGTCTTCAAGTTGTTTTCTGGGTTATGTACACTGGCATGAGTGTTATCTAGTATCTGTGGGAAGAGATGAGCTTATCGTCCTCCTACTCCACCATCTTCTCAGCCTCCCCCAAATCATTTCAACGTAATTCTTTTCTAAGATGGAACAACACTTGAGTACCTAGTAGATTTTAACCCTTTAGTCAATACTAGATGCCAGTGTTGCTTATACTCACAAGGTAAAGACAACTTACCTTTTGAGTATGATCTGGTCATTAAAAGGGCACAACGTTCCTATAAGAAAGCATTATAGCATTTATGGCAACTCTAATTCTGGCTGGATAGAGAGAAATATACTGCAGAATTAAAACATGCTGAGGAAAGTGGTATATTTTTGGATTCTTTATTTGTACAAAGCCCTTGAAGAATTTAGTGGCAGGAGGGATTCCCCCAACCTCACTAGAGTTCCTGTTGCATCCCTAAGTATCAAAAGAGTGGTGGCAAGACAGCTTCAGCCCCGCTGATCACTGACCTTGTGGGTACTCAGCAGAAAGTCAAGAAGAATATCAGAAGGTGGAAGCTAGACTTAATGATTTCACCTCTTGCCTCTTGTTTTCAATTTCACCTGTGACTAAGATGTCAAGTTCTTACTTTCACGAAGCCATCTACAGTGTAGCAGACAGAGCTTGGGGATATTTATTGGCTTATTTGCAGAGTGTCAAATTGTGAATGTGTGCACAAACACGTAAATGGAAAGGGGGCATGGCACATCTGAAGAGCTTGAGAGGTAGGTGGTGGATTCCACACAAATAAACGCAAACATTATCTAAGATCATTTCTGTCATTGCAAATCAAGACCCTCTCCATTAAACTGGTTTAGAATTATGAACTAAGTTAAAGGTTTTAATGTGCTTTTAGGCTTTAAGGGTTGTGGTATACTTCTGCCCATGTGCTTTTTGTTTACCTGCCCCACAAAAACTTCTCTTCTTGACAGATCCAACAGGATATTTCAGTCACTTATGCTTTTATTTTATTTTTTTTAATATTTATTTATTTACTTATTTTTGAGAGAGAGAGAACATGAACTGGAGAGGGTCAGAGAGAGAGGGAGAGAGAGAAAGAATCCCAAGGATTCTGCACTAACAGCACAGACTCCAGGCTCAATCTCCCAAAACATGGGCCCAATTTCCTTAACCATGAGATCATGACCTGGGTCAAAATAGTCAGACACTTAACGGCCTGAGCCGCCCAGGCATCCGAGTCATTTAACTCTTTTAAAGGAGGTCAACTTTTTTCTGAAAACACTCTGTAGGAAAAGACTTTGTTGGATATTATGCAAAGAGGGAAGGATCCAACTATAATAATAAGAAAACCAAAAGCAAACCTTCACAATTGAGCCCTTATCTTCAGTAAAGCATGGTTAAAACTGAGTACACAGAATATAATGACTGATATGTTTGTGTTTCAAGGATGAAGCATTTTTCACCTGTGACCACTTGATTGACTTTAAACTGTAAAACTTTTCATTTATATTATTTAGAGACTGATATAGCACATGTATATGAGCTTTCAGTGGGATGCCCACTAACTAAGAAAAGAAATAAGTTTTCTTAGCAAGCAGCATTTTTCTTCTTTGGCGATATGTCAGATTTTTTGATGATATTTGTTTTGTATATAGAATAAATGTAAATCTTTAAAATATTGTTTTTAAGCATTGATTTCTCCTCAGTGTGGAAAGGAGTAAGAAACAAAGAGAATCATGAAAAGAACACCAATACAGCATTCATCAGGATCGAGGTTGGAAAAAGATTTGAAATAACTACAACCTTTTTTTTTTTTTTCGATGTGACTCAAATTACTGGAGGAGAAAAAGGAATTGTTAATGCACTATTGCCTGAGTGATGACCCGTATATGGTGCCCTCTGCTGTATCTCAGGCAGACATGATTAAATGGTGTTTGTTTTTTTAGCTATATGGTACTTGGGGATGTCATAAACATTATACAGATACTAAACTTCCATCCCTTTTCACTGCCTTTCCCTGACACCCCCCAAAATGAAATGCTAAGTTCTGTCACCTGGGGGTAGTTATAATAACCACAGCTGCTGATATTGCCAGCGGCAGGAACAGAACTGGATCAAGGAAAATGTGACCCAAAGTACATGACTTTAAACTCTAGTTGTGACAGCTAATGCAATCACTGCCGGAGGAAAATGAGTCCCTTGACTAAACTCACCCTGATTTGTTATCTGACTAAAAATGTCTAGTGGAGGGAAAAGCCAGCATTTGTGGGCATTCTTGGTTGTTGTAGGTAATTTGATGATTGAGGTTTGATAATGACCCTTGAGATATTGTAGACAGTGGGATCTTACATACACTTTAGAATATATTACCTGTTGATAACATAACTATTAGAGCTTAGGTTTTTGTGGTAGAAATAAAGGCCACAGATAAAGAATTGCAAACAACAACAACAACCTAACTCTTTGCCATAATTAAGAACTGCATTTCTGGAAGAAATGTAACTCATTAAGATTAGAGGCTTTTAAAATGTTTTACATGAGTAAACTAGAGGGCTTTCGCAAGCATCAGCCTATGATGAGCAGATAAGACTTTGAGATTCTCAGGGAAAGGAAGACATAGCGTGTGATTCTCCTCAGATAAAAGGAAATGAAACTTGAGTTAGTAAAGGTCAAAAAGACTACTAGAAACCTGTGATAACAATACATATTTGAAAACAATTACATTATCAATCAAGTAGTTAGGCCCAACCATTGAGACTTTTCTTTTTACTGATAGCATCTATGTATTACAAAGGAGCTGATTTCCTTATTAATGTATATTAATTGTTTCTAAAATCTGACTTTTTACATCAAATGAAAACATTTCCAATTAAATCTGAACACGTCCTCAACTATTACTATATTGCAGAAATTCTGCTATTATAGAATTTTTTTTTTTTTTGAATTTAGAATTGTGGTTCTGACTGGTCAATAAAGATGTATCTATAAAGAAGTGGAACTGACTTTTCTCGTGAAACCTGTAGTCTTGTTCAGAAATCAATTAACTTTTTTTTCAAGAATCTTTCGAGCAAGGGTTGAATCATTAGAAAAAACAATGAACTCCTGAGTTCATTGCTTTGAAGACCAATATTCAGTTGGTTGAATAGTCTGAGATGTTTTAGTTCGATATTCAAAATGTACTTGTTAGCCTACTACAAGTCAGAACTGTTAGATTCTGAGTAAACAGTAATAAACAATACAGCCTTCATAACACTACTTACTATTAATTATCTGTCTCTTTTTATTAATTAATTTTTATTAAAGTATAACTAACATGCATTGTTATATTAGTTTCAGGTATAAAAGGTAGTGACTCAACAATTCTATACATTATTCAGTGTTTATCAAGATAAGTGTATTCTTAATCACCTTGATCTCTTTCCTCCATCCCCTCTACCCATCTCCCCTCTGGCAGCCATTAGTTTGTTCTCTGTAGTTAAGTGTCCTTTTTTTTTAAGAAGTAAATTTAGAAAGTATAATGTTGCAAAATCTTTATTAATGGAAGAAACATATGCATGTATTTCATTTATTCAACAAGTAAGTATTGAGAATAACTCTCTATAAGGTAGTATGCAATAGGTAGCAGATACTAATGTAAATGAAGCATGGCTCCTGACTTCAGGAAGTTTAAGATCTAGAGAGAGATGTATTCTCATAACTATGATGGAAGGTGGTACAGAAAATAAGATGATAGACTTAAAATATAAAATAGTATTTTATATTTTATTAAAATCTGCATGTAGGAAGGAAGTGAAGAGGGAAATCACATCCCTATCTTTTAACTCGCCTAATCTAAGTTTTCTTTTTATAAAATGATACCACTCAGGATCCTGTTTGAAAATTGTCTTGTGATGTTGCAACAGGAAAGGTAGAAGAATTGATTAGATTTTAAAAAGTCTGGGGGCGCCTGGGTGGCGCAGTCGGTTAAGCGTCCGACTTCAGCCAGGTCACGATCTCGCGGTCCGTGAGTTCGAGCCCCACGTCAGGCTCTGGGCTGATGGCTCGGAGCCTGGAGCCCGTTTCCGATTCTGTGTCTCCCTCTCTCTCTGCCCCTCCCCCGTTCATGCTCTGTCTCTCTCTGTCCCAAAAATAAATTAAAAAAAAATAAAAAAATAAAAAAATAAAAAAAAAAAAAAAAAAAAAAACGTAAAAAGTCTGATATTCCAGACAAAAAACTTAAGTTTCAAAAAATTTTTTAAATTTTTTTAAATAATGTTTATTTATTTTTGAGAGAGAAAGAGAGAGCATGAGGAGGGGAGGGACAGACAGACGGAGATACAGAATCTGAAGCAGGCTCCAGATTCTGAGCTGTCAGCACAGAACATGACATGGGGCTGAAACCCACAGACTGCAAGATCATGACTGTTATGCCCAGAATTAGTGATCCCCAAAGACCACTAGGGAGCCGAGTCCGATGCAAAAGCAAAGAGCCTTTATTCCAGCTAGCTCGAGCTCAATCCCCTACCTGCACCGTCGCAGCAGTGAGATGCTGGAGAGAGAGAGCGAGTTTCAAAAGCACAAAGGTTTTATAGGGATCTAGGGGAGGTTGGTGGGGTAATGATTGTGTCCTTAGCCGATTGGCTGGGGAAGGGTCAGAGTCCCATTGCGCAGGTTGCTGGGCATGGTTTGAACGGGAAGTTTGAACGGGTGAGCGGGAAGTTACTCAAGGGGAGGAGGCGTGGTCTGAGGTTTGAGCTGGATTTTCTTTCTGTGGTTTTCCCAGAAAGGGGGTCATATCGGGGACATAGTCACTCAAGATGGAGGACACAGAACAAAATGGAGTCGGCTGGCCTAGGTCCACTCTTTCAATGACCTGAGCCAAAGTAGGACACCCAACTGACGGAGCCACCCAGGCGCCCCTCAAAATGTTTTTCTAAAAGAGTGCAGTTTATATATATTTCAAAGATGCCACGTTCTTTTCCAGTAGTTTCCTGAAGACCTACATTTACTTTTCTTACTGAAGGATTTGTGACCTTTTGGTGTGGTAGTACCTAGTTTCTTTATCAAAAGTAGTATATAATAAAGTAGGTGGAACCTGAATTGCCTAGAAACTATCAATCTTATTTCTTCCAAAGGGCCATACTCTTGCTTTGACCTGGGCCTGGAATTCTTCTTTTCAGAAATCCAGTCTTTCACGTCTCTGCTTAAATATCACCTTCCTAAAAAGCTCTTTGTGAAATCCTACTGAAAGCACTCCCATATACCTGCTGCCTCAGCTCTATTTTATTTCCTTTGTTTCATTTTTATCTTAGAATTTCTTAAATTCCAAAGCGTATTATTGTATTTGCTATTTTGTTTACCTTTTATTTATTTCTTATCCTCACTATTAGTGTGCGTGTGTGTGTGTGTGTGTGTGTGTGTGTGTGTGTGTGTGTATATAGTTAAAGGCTAATATAGCCTAGGCTGAAATTCAGTTGCATGTAGGCAACTAAGTCCCCAGAAATTCTTAATCTTAAATACATCTCAAAACCTCACTTAAGCATTTGTCTGGAACACAGATTTCTTCCTTCCCAGGAGAAGGTTGTGAATGCTATGACACACAATAAACATTCTTTCCCAGATCAGGTTAGAGATAATTCTTCCTTGACAGAAGTAAAGGACAGCCAGCCACTCACTAAGGCATATTAATCTAGAGGAAGCTGACTTGTTGTCTAGCATGAATTTAACAGGTTGGTCATGATCTAGAACCTATACTTCAGTTTTCTTACAGACTGGATGTTGTATCCACAACAGAAATGTACTTCTCTCTCAGGAATGAACTTTCTCACTCATTAACTCAGGAGGCCAGACACTTGAATTATTTGGCCAGCACATTTTATCTCAGAAAGCCTGCTACTGAAAAATCAAATGATAATCAGAACAACTAGAGTCAGAATAAGATAAGTTAGGTGATTCATATGTTTACTGACATCAATTACTGATAGTCTTATGCATTTCCATAATGTAGATATTATCACAAAAGTTTCCCTAAATCATTAATGAGGGAACTTGCAGGGTAGTTGTAGTTTAAAAGAAGTTGCAGGGTAGTTGTAGTTTAAAAGAAGTTGCAGGGTAGTTGTAGTTTAAAAGTGTAGTTTAAAAGAAGATATAATAACTTGGATTTAATGTAGTCAGTTAAAAAATTGAGTTAGAAACAAACTAATTAATGTATCACAGAATAATAAAACCATAACCTTGGGGTTATTTTTCTATGGGACAGGTAAAAGTCATTGAATATTATCCATTTCCTTAATTATGACAAAGATATTTTTTCCACCTAAGTCAGTATAAATAATAAATCAAACAATGTGCCATTCTCTAGTATCAGGTAATTCTTAGGCAGACTTGTTAGACAATTGAAATTCACATACACAGGAGAAAGTGTGAACACTTTTTCCTCATAATATGTTTTTTTCTGTGATTTCCTTTTTCCATTGTTCCTCAGTCATGCTATATCCCTTCCTGATGAACTCATTTCTTTATAGTGTATGTTAATACTTTCGAGCATGGTCATGGGTAACTCTTAGTTGACTAGCAGTTGAGAAGGCCTTTCAGTCGCTTTTTGTTGATTAGGCATTCCTAATCCTTACATTGGTCTTACTGCTTTTAACTCTCAGAAGACGATTTTATAGGCTTTAAGTTCTTGGGAAATAGTTCATTTTCACTCCCAGGTACTTAACACAGGATTGGCTACAGTCCTATGTTAAAGAAAGTCAGGACAGAAGAATTTTTAAGGGTAGAATTGGACAAAACATAATCCTGACATTGGGCCTAGGGAAATGGAATCACTTGAACATTAATGGAAAATGGAAATCTGGAGAGGAAGGTGATTTAGGAAGGAACTTAAGTTTAGTTTCCTTTAATAAACTATGTCTGAAAGTGACATATAAAAAATAATCTGTAAGTATAGTTCTCTTGGAAGCTAATGTCTGATATTCAAAGAAGTACTACAGTAAGGAAATGTCCCAGGTTTTCAAAGAAAAAAAAATACTGCTTAGGGACTGGTTAGCTTCAGATAACTGTATTTGGTGGCAGTGGGATTGGGAGTTATTTTTGTTTCTTCTTTTTGCTTTTCTGTGCTTTACAGGTTTTTTTGTATGGATATGCATTCATTAACTATGGAGGACAGAATTAATAAATGTTATTTAATGAAATTTCTTTGAGCCTTTTTGATGGAGAATGTGTCCTAAATATGCAAAGAGAAAGTCTGTTCAGTATATTAAAAAGTACTCTATATTTGTATGGAATTTGTGTACTGTGTTTAGAAACATTGTTGAGACCCTTCAGAAAAAGATTAATGGTGAGAGAAACACAAGGAATTTTATGTATGTTTCTATTCACACATGTAAATTTTGCTTTCAGATGTGTAATGTGATAAAAGTTTTCTTTCAAGCATGTAAAATGTAGTAGAGAAGGAATATACATTCCTTGAATATGGATGTTAGATTTTTACTTTGGGTTTTGATGAAAAACGTTAAAATACCTTTTAACATGCAACATTTAACCTTTACAAATAGGCCCATACTTACAGATTCATAATGAAAGTAGATTATTTCAGTTTTATTTTTTCCCCATGAAATTAGAGATGAACATTCTTTTTTCCCCAATGCCATATTTCCACCTTATTTTGTAATCACCTGTGTATATTATTTTCAAGCTTTACATTTCTACATAAGAAAAATAATTCCTAAAACACAAATAATATGTTCCTAATACAGTTTTAAAACTTTCAGAGGCAGGATACAGTATGATGAGGGAATAAAACTAGCTGCATATCTTCTCTAAGCAGTATAAACAGATGGTTATCTGATACATTACTCAGTAAAATTTCTAAAAAACTAGAGGAAAACCACTACATTGATGACCTACTGGGTAGGAGGCATTTGGTATTGGGATACAAAAAAAGGCCATTGTGAAATTTTGTTCAGTCATAGTAATGGCCAGATTCTATAATCAGTCTTCATAGGATGCCTAGCCCAATGTCTGTAGGGATGTCTTATGTTATGGCCTGAACGTTTGTATCTCCCTCCCACCCATCCCCCACCCCTGCCTCAAATAATATGTTGAAATCCTAGCTCCTAATTTGGTGGTATTTGGAGACAGGGGGCCTTTGGGAGGTATTTACATTTAGATGAAGTTATGAAGGTCAGGGTTGCATGATGGCATTAGTGTTCCTATAAGAAGAGGATGAGACCAGAACTTAGTTTTCCTACCTTGGGAGAATGGAGCAAAAAGCTGGCCCATTAAAAGCCAGGAAGCTGACTCTCTAGGAACTGAATTTGCTGACACCTTGATCTTGGACTTTCAGATTCCAGAACTGTGAGAAATAAATTTCTGTTTTCTAAGCCACCCAGTCCACAGTATTTTGTTTTGACAGCATGAACTGACTGAGACATCTTGAATCCAAAATTAACCCCCAGCTCAATTCTCTATGACCTCCAGCTCTGTTAGTGCATTTCCATGAAAGTGTGATGTCCTTATTAACTTACTTAAATCTTTATAATAATCTTCCCCGTTACTGGTGCTTTTTGGAGTAAAACTGATTTCTTTGAAACAAAACAAAATAGTTCCTAATAAAACATGATATTAAGTTCCATTTAAATTAAAGACAATTGTTCCAATCTAAGGTCGTGCAGGTATGTTAGATGTAATCTAGAGACTAAATTAGTATAATTACAGTCCAAATCTAAGATAAAACAGTTTATAAAACTTTCTTTTACATTTGACACAATTTTCTTGTATCTAATTACCTAAGGTATTAAGTCAAATTTCTAATACTTTATGTGTAAGTAGACAAACCATAGTGATGCTGAAATAGTTTTACCAATTTGTTCAATAAAAAATAATATCCTGGCTTACCTTGGTTTTAAAAAGCCAGGTGGCTATGATACTTTATAAATATATCAGAATTATAATATGCAGCTTATTGAACTGCTCACAGGTGTTTGGCAGAAATGATAACAGTTCGCTTACCAGAAAGAAGTACAAAGTACAAAACCAGCACAACCTGGCATATTTCCTGGTATACTAGAGCGTGTCAAAATAATAAAACTGCCCAAATAGTCATGAAGCTTTATAAAACCATATTTCTCAGAAAAATTCTAAAATGTTCTTAGCTCTGTATTTTTTAAAAACAAAATGTCAAGCAAGTAAGATTTTTCAAACAAAATATACAAATGATAAAAAAAAAATGCCAGCATTTGCATGTAATAGCAAAGTATGACCTTCATTATTAGTGCACTGTAGAACTTTTAAGTACCTATATGATTATAATTATAAAAAGGATGTGGTAACAGTTTTCTTCTTTGAAACTTTAAAACCCTTCCATGTGAGACAACATTTGATAAATCAGAGTTATTCACGCTCTCCTTATCAGGTCCTGCCAGGTTGATGCTGTCTTCTATCTTCTCCGAATGGCACTGGCTCTCCCCAGTCTTCCACTAGATTCGTCTTGTAATAGTTAGCATTACAAATCATCTCATCTCTGTTACCAGACGGCCCCCAAGCCAGCATCCATGTTGATTCCTATCTAAAGCTTCCAGCAGCTCTTAGCAGAGTGTCCAGCCTGCAGTGGGCACTATATGTATTTGCACACTGTGTACTAGGTAATTTTTTGCTAGGTAGTTTTGCCAACTCTGTAAGAATCTTGACTATATTAATCAGATGGCTTACAGTCAGCCAAGATAATCTGTCTCTAAAGTTGTTTTATGCTTCTAGGTTTAAAGTAATTTGTTATATAGTCCTAGCAACTGGAACAGAAAATAAAATTAAATTCTCTATTAATGAAATGCTTAATTGAAATATCTCAGTGTATGTATATTTTAACAGGAATTTTCGCCATGTCAGAGATGAATATTGTAAGTCTGTTTTCCCTGAATATACATGAAAGCACTTTTCTTGTGGAGAGTAATACAAAGATTCTTAAAACTAATTACATAATTATGTATATCAAAAATAGCTGCAAGACCTCATGGTGATTAGAATGTCAATGGACTATTAACTTCCCCACTGTGCCATTGATTAAAGTGAAAGGCTGGGATAAGCTATTACTGAAGGGTTTGGTGTATAAATTATTTGCAGGTGAACACTTGGCACCTCAAATATATATCTGTATATAGATAGATATGGATATAGATACAGATATATAGATATGGATATATAGATATATCTGCTCACTTGCTTAATTGCTTATGGTTATGTATGACTCAAGTTACTTGATAAAATGTGGTCTCTTATTACAATGAAGGAGTTCAAGATATCTGGAGAAAATCCAGATCCTTAAAATATAATATGAAAACTCTTAAGCTTAGCACTGATGTTAAATGGCATAAACACCCTAGAATTTATACACCCTAGAATTTATGCGTTCTCACAAGAGTACCACTATAACATAATTCATCATGACACATTGTGAACCGGTCAAATTAAATGCACCAAACAGAAACAGTTACAAGAAAAGCAATGTACAACCTAGTTAGTCTGTAGTGTCATAGGCGTTTGTGCCATCTTTTACCATGAAAAGGATCTTTGTCCTATAGAGGAACTACCGGGGTTGTTTTTCCATTGAATTTTATACTTTATTAAACTGATTCTAAAATATTCATTCTTTTAATATAAAAGTTTACCAGTCTGTTATAGAACCATATGAAAAATGGACCATGATTATTTCATATATTAACGTGAAGTAAAATGTAGTAAAACAAACAAAACTTTTCCACCAAAGTCATAGCTATTTATTTTATTTACAAATAAAACATGGTATACTATATACTAACACCTCACTAATGTATTTTAAAGGTGGTTTACTTATGTGGGAATAATCAGTATGATTGGTACAGACTACTGTAAAAATGATAATACAACTTAATATTCTTTATTATTTTAAATTTTATATAGTACAGTGAATTTGTTTTTTTCTCTTTTAAAAAAGGAAAAATTCAGTCTTCTTTGGGTTTTTCCAATTATTTCTTAAAGCCAAAATTTCATTTTTGTAATATTTAACATAACTGTGACATATTTTTCTAATTAGTATTTTATAGGTAGGTAAATTTCAGTACTAATATTACTAATATTTTTGTATCTTTGAGAATATACTATGACAGGGCAAATGATACATAGTTTTTAATGTTAACTTAGTGATTGAAAATAGTTGCATCAAGTTATATATATATCTTAGTAGCCAGCTGAAGTGGCTGTATTCTTTCACACATACACTTGCGCACACACACACACACACACACACCCACACACACCCCACAGACATACAAACACACATGCACATACACACTAATAAATTGTAGCATACTGAGCCACATCCTTGTCCAATGACCTTCCCCAGGTTTTAGTAAATTCCCAGGGGCTTATGATTTCATGGCATATTTGGCTTCCAAGGTTCTGATGCTGCTGAAAATCCCTTGTGTCTTACCTCCTAAGGCTGTTCCTGTCTCTTTTCTCTGCCCTAACTTGAAAGTCAGCCCTGTTTCCCTTATTTATACAGAAGCAACATAAAACAAAAACCTTCAGAAAACATTTGGATTTTGTGATGGTCTTAACCTAAGATTTCAGATTAATGAAGGGGTTCACTTCACAGCAGTGCTGACAATTTAGAATTAAAAGCAAATATCACCATCCATAAACAACATTTGGCTAATCCATCAAGAGGAATTAGGAGACAACTTTACCCATATCAGCTCCAGATTTATGCCAGTCTGCCTGGTCTTGCTCTTCTCTATTCACTCCCATCTTCTCTCTGTATTGTCCACTTGTCCCCAAGCCCTTAGTATTTACTTTTTATGCACATGAAAATATTCATTTTATGCAGAACAATTCACTTCCTCTTTTAAACATAGGGCCCAAATGTGCAAGTCATCTGTACATTCAGTGGTGATCTTGTAGTGTTAGAAGAAGCTTCCAAATTATCTTTATTTTTCAAGAGCACCTTATAGTAGGTCAGTTTGTATGGGCAGAACATAGGCAATAGAATAAATTATTGTCCCTTGTATAGGCAACTGTGCTGTGGTGGGGTTGGAGGTCAGTGTATACACTTCCATTTATACATTTATTCAAGAAACAATGAATTAATACTTGTTCAGTCACAAAGACAGGTGCTAGGAATTTAAAGTTGAATACGATCTAGCTTTTGTCTCCAAGGAATTCAAGGATTCTTATGAGAAAATAGATAGTTAAGAGGTAATTACAGTTAGTGTGTGGTGAGTAAGAGATTCAGAGTAATATTCAGCAAAAAGGGAAACAGAAGCTTGGATGGAGTATTGGGCAGAATATACCTACACAGGATGCAATGAGGTAAGGGTCCAGTGGGGAAAGGATGTCTTCAGGGAGACAGCCCAGAAAAAATGGCACATCTAGATGATACCTAAAGAATAATATGGAATTATTAAAGTGAGGGAATAGTACTTAGAAGATTTCAGGCATAGAAAGCAATTTGAACAAATTGAGATAATGTTTGAGTATTGGATATAAGGGAAGGAGTGGCCACAGAAGGGGATGGAAGGGTAGGGTAGGTAAAGGGTGGTTACAAAAATTGTGTTTACCATTAGCAAAAACTTTATAGTAAAGTTAAGAAAAATATTGATAATCTGGAAGCAAGAGAATAATTCAGTGGTTATTTTTTTCTCAATAAAATACCTTTATTAGAATTTAATACAGATTTTTTAAAGGAAAACTTTAAGTGGATGTATTTTTTAATTTAACTGTGCTTTAAAACATGTTATAAGTATTATTTTGAGATGGAAACATTTTTCTACTGTAAAATCTAGCTTTTATGACCAAATATAACTGCCCCTTATATATGAATAGAGTGATTCCATTTAGAAATCCACTTTAAAAGAATCCAGGTCTTTGAAAAAACCAGGTGTCCTTTGTGAACCTTCCTTTAGCTCTTTCTGGAATGTGTTTTTAAATGGAATGTGACCTTGAGCTATGAAAACTCAAAAGTTCAAAAAATTCTACAAAGCCAATATTTGCATAAGAGGAGTGGAAAAATCTATGCAGTAATTTTCTGCCCCAACACATTCTAGTGATTTTCAAATTTTTTTTCTCATCTTATAGAAAATATTTAATTCACTCAAATTATTATTTTCAACTTCCGTCTTGAATTCCTTTGAAACTATTTTATTTGGAACAAATAGCCTATACATTCTTTCATGTGGATTTTTTAAAAAGCTTTCAGTTAGCTTTAGGATTAGCAATGGTAGATCCAATGCTGTTCTGCATAAATAACTTGAGGATAGCCTTCATTCTTCATTCAAGTGCTAACATATTTGTATGGAAAATGAAACCAGGCAGCCTTTCAAAACCAACTGCTATGGCAACCAAGGATTAGAGCCTAGATTGATCAAACTATAGCTAAAAAGTCGTAGGTGCCAAGAGGCAAGTATATTTTAATGAAAGAAGTTTTATTTCAGTGATCTTTTCTCTAGCACCTGTAATGCCTCATAATGCTTAGCCTCTCTTTACCACAAAGCACCTGTTAAAAAGATGTGCCAAAGTATAAATATTGGAGCACAAAAATGCCTTTCAGAGCCCAAAACCCATGTTGTAATGCAACAGCTGGTGGTAGAATCAGTGATCTGAAAGTAATTTGGAGTCTTAAAATCTGCTTTATGGGGAAAATGGGCAACGTCAGAACAATAAACTGACTAAATGCTCTCTCATAAGGCCACATTTGACGTTGGGATGGAATAGGGTAGATTCACTGCCATGTCTATAGGAAATAAGCAGGTGGAACTTTGGGGAAAATATTTTTCATTTCCTCCTTATATCTGGATGGATTTTATTTCATCTTTTAATCTGTGAAAATAAACATATTTTCCATATTTTATTTTTCCTACTCATTGTTAAGAGAAGGAAAAAATGCATTTGAGGAAACATTTTTTCTGATAAATATACTTACCTGTTGTAGTTCTTTGCCTTTGTGAGGTTCTTCTGACAAATTAGTGAGGTTGATTCTCCTTACCAATAAATACAATGAATTGTGAATTTTTGAAGCTAGAACCAACTTTTAAATTATCCTTTTCCGTGATGTTCAAGTTATTCCAAGATGGCAGGCCTTGTAGGGATGTATGGGTGAGTGAGGGTGAGCAGGAAGTACATAGTAATTATGGTTCTGGACCACTACTGCCACATTATTCACCATAATGGACTTTTCGACCAACATAGGTCACACACTTACCAATCTTTAACCTAAGGGAAGCTTAGTGCTACTCAACATATGTCCGTGAACAGCTGAGAGCCACTGACTGTTGTTCCTAGTCTGCAAGCAGATTCAGAGCTTGTGCCAGAAGAAACTTCACCTGCATAACTGAGAATACTCTGTAGTTCGCCTGTGTTTTTTGTTGGTTTGTTTGTTTTTCAAAGAAAGAATTTCTTGATGTTGTTGATTTACATTCTGAAACAAGCTTCTTGTCTCTTTGGGTATGTCACATGGCTACCATTAATTAAAATAGGCAGGATCAAGTCATTTACAGCCCTAGAGGGAAGAGAGAAGCCAGCTCCAAAAAAGAATTAGAGATACTGTATTCAGAAGAAAGGGAAAGGTACTCATGACAGGCACCACCTCTCAGATGAAATACGCATATACCCCAAGAAATAAAAATACAATCAAATAGCCATAAAAAGACATGGACACATTTAAAATACATATTACTAAGTGAAAGAAGCCAACTTAAAAACGCTGAATACTCTATGATGCCAACTATGTAATAATGTTCTAGCAAAGACAAAACCATGAGGTGGTAAAAAGGACAGTAGTTGTCAGGGAATGGAGGTGAGGAGACATGAATAGGTGGATCATAGAGAAATTTTTAGTGATAGTACTCTGTATTTAATGGTAATACTTTGCATGATACTATAATGATGGATACATTATACATTTGTGCAAACCCATAGAATGTACAGCACCAAGAATGAACCCCAGGATAAACTATGGACTTTTGTTGATTATGATGTGTCAGTGTAGGTTCAACTGTAACAATCATACCATCCTGTTTGCAGATGTTGATCATGTGGGAGGCTGTGCATGTGCAGGAACAGGAGATATATTTTAATCTCTATCTTTCTTTCAGTTTTACTATGAACCAAAAAACAGCTCTAAAAACAAAGTCTTAATAAAAAAATACAATCAACTCAAAAACAAAACATGGTTTTATGCTATAAGTACTTTAAAAATATTTTAAATCCAGTTACCATACCCTGAGGAAAAAAAGGTTTTATAATTTCTGTGTTAAGCCTGAAAGAACGTAGTCTCTGCAAAGTTAAGTTCAATGCTAAAGATCATA
The DNA here is from genome assembly GCF_046562875.1 of Panthera onca. Classification (NCBI taxonomy): domain Eukaryota; kingdom Metazoa; phylum Chordata; class Mammalia; order Carnivora; family Felidae; genus Panthera; species Panthera onca. The sequence continues at coordinate 109,414,570 of NC_138345.1, read as the reverse complement.
AAGCTGGCATACAGTGAAATAGGTATGTCCATTTAGGACTCCAAAACTCATGTTCTTTTTATTATAATCTGATAAATTAGAGGTGCCATCATTTCAGAATTGGAGAGGAAGGATGGAAATTATCAGGGAAGGTTAGAGAAAACTTTCTATGGAGTTGAAAGACAAACTAAGACTTTAGGTATTGGTGAAGTTATCAAGGTAAGCAATATGGATGAAGAAGAAAACCCTCCAGGCAGAGGGAAGGGCATTAAGTCTCCATTTTTAGTGTTGTTAAAGCGAAATTGCACTGGGCAGAGCTAAGCAGGCAAGAAATACTTTATTCAGACTATTGCAATAGAGTAGACAGGTTGAATTCAAATTCCACTGATAAAAAAGGCAAAAGTGAGCACCTTTTAATCTTTGGAGTGAGCTAGTAGAAAAATACTAGGTGAGATTGATAAATGGGATGTGTCTAGCACATGGAGTTATTCCTGAATTTACAAATGTTTTTCTCTGTGATCAGGCCATCCAAGTTTGCTAAATGTCGCTCTATGAAGGTAGACTCCTTCCATTCTTCAGTTATCAGGGAAATAGAAGTGCTATCTCCTTTGAGAGAGACTGTCTCCAAAGAGACGGTTTCTGAGTCCTTGAGAAAGATATTTCCTAGGTTGTGAAATTGGCAAGAATCTTGGAGAAGATTTACAAATATTTCAGAGGAGCAGACAAAGAATTTACATTTGTAAGTTTTCTAAAGTAGATGTTCTAAGTAAAGGGAGTTCGGGGGCCTGCAGTGAAGAAAAAATCTGTCTAAGTTTTAGTCAGGTTGAGGGGAATATTGAAGTCATTGTGGCAAATCAGAATCACTAGGCACTTAATCACTAGGTTAAAAAATGTAGAGTCCTAGGTCTCACCCCCAGTGATTCTGATCTTGTATTCACCTTTCTCCATACTTATTTAAAGAATGATATTTTCTATGGGTTGAGAGTATGTGGCAAGGGGTATGAGATGAAACTGGAAGTGAGAAGGAACCAGATCACACAGGGCTTTGTATATGACACAAGGTTGGATTTTATTCTTTAGGTCAGGGTTCTACAAAGTATGGACTGCCTGCATCAGAATCACTTGGAAAGCTGATGTCTAGTTGTCACCATAGAACCATAGTTCAGAACCTCTGTGGTAGCAGTGGAGATCTGGAGATGAGCACTCTTAGCCTTTTAATGTATTTAATTCTCATTTTGTTTCCTTTGTTTTTTGGTTTTTTTTCCCTGCAGTTAATAACATATTATACATTAACCTGTAACCTATGCATTTCATTATTTTATTTAAAAACAAGCTTCATAATATCATATGAATGTATTATAATTTACTGAATGGCTCTCCTATCCTTAGGTATTTAAGTCATTTCTAAATTTCTTTTTTTAGAAATAATGCTTTAATAAATAAATTTATAAATAAATGTTTTTTTCCATTTTTTATATTACTTCCTAGTGAGATTCCAAGAAGCAGCATTACTTAGTCAAAGGCCATAAATTTTTACAAAACTCTAGATTTCTAAACTGTTACCCAGGTAGGTTATATAAATGTATACCTTCAACAGCAGTGTATGAAAGAATCAATTTCACAGAATTCTTGCTGACATTTAGCATTATACTTACAAAATCATTCCTTTCTTCTTTCTTCCTTTCTGCCTTCCTTCTTTCATTCCTTCCTAAAACTACTTTATTAGGTGAAATATGATATTTTGTTTTTACTTGAAGATATTCATTTACACTAGTGAAATAGCATTATTGTGTTCTTTCAGCCACATTTATTTGTTTGTTTGTGAATTTTAGATTCAGAGTCATTGTTTTACTTCTGTAGTGTTCATCCTTTTGGTTTGTTTGTTCCCACTGTAATGACTTTCCAGGCAATGAAGACACTGACATTTGCCTTTCAGTGATGTAGTAAATGCCCCCCCCCCACCAGTATTCTATTTATTTTTTGTTACAGCGCTGGAATTTTGATAACACTGGTTGTTTTTATTTTTATTCATTCAATTTTATCAATAGTTACTTCATGTTTTCTGGTTTGGGAGATTTTATATCATATTCTTTTTCATGTTTTGTCCCTTGTCTTCATTTAGGCATCTTTTTCTGGGGAAGGGTGGAGATGGGAGTGGAGATGGTGTGGCTTTTTGCAATAAATGTATTTACTTGTTGAAATGACCCTACCAATGTTGCCATGTGATATTATCAGTTCCATGTGCCTTCTAGTATGTTGCTTTCCATGGGTTAAAGTCTCATAATAAAAAGCAGGATAACCTTAGGGGCACCTGGGTGGCTCAGTTGCCTGAGCATCCGACTTAGGCTCAGGTCATGATATCACAGTTTGTGAGTTTGAGCCCTGCGTCGGGCTCTATGCTGACACCAGAACCTGGAGCCTGTTTCAGATTCTGTGTCCCCCTCTCTCTCTGCCCCTTCCCCCCCTCATATGTGCACACGCTCTCTCTCTCTCTCTCTCTCTCTCTCTCTCTGAAAACATAAATAAACTTAAAAAAAAAGAAAAAAATTTAAAAAAAGCAGGATAACCTATACTCTTGGATAGGCTGCATATGTCGGCCATCTGAAAAGCGTTATCTGTGCAACTGAGGGACAGCTGCCCAATTTTTTCTTTGGCACAGACCCTAGTATTCTGATCAGGGGCAAAACATTCAAAAGGAGAAAGACATCTATTAGGATCTTCAGTTTCTTTTACATGGTATAAGGAATATGACAACTGATATTCTAATTTCAATTTTATGGATGTTGCACTTAGTGGAACTTATTCCCAGAATCTGGCAAATGTCTCATTGTCTTTCAGCTTTATATTTGTTATGTTTTATTTTTCTTTTGAAGTCTTCATCTATTAAAAGAGGTTGATTTATGTATTATTAGTCAAACATGATTTTAAATGCAAATTTGTTTCATTCTTCTTTATCTGACCAGCAAATGGGGTGTCTGAAGAACTTTTCTCTTTCCCTCATTCCCTTAGTGGATGTAGAGTCTTGCTCTCAGTCTGAAATTGGGGAGGACATAACTGAGGACAAGCTCTCTTTTTGCTTAAGTGCAACAAGGCTTCAGCTAGTATAGCATTGAAAAAATTAAACAAATCTTCTTTTGTGTTACATAGTTTCTCTCTGGCCCTCCCACCTCTCTGTCTCTGTCTTTGTCTTCGTTTTTCTCAGTGCGTTTCTTTCTTTCTGCCATTATTTAGTTGCCTAAAATCTCATGCCTTCAGAATAAGGATAATGAGCCAGATTGTCATACAGCATTTTTTCTTCCTTACAATTTACAGAGATTCCTATATTTGATCTTCACACATTGTAAGCACATGTATACAAATTTACTGCTTAATAGTAGCGATTGATGTAATTTGAGCAGTATTAGAGCAAAGATAATTACTACTAGCACACACACACACAAACACTTAAAGTAGTTAAAACATCTGCCTGACTTTACTCACAGTCATTTTTTTTTCATGGAAGAAATTATCTTCTGTTGTTTCAAAGCACTTGAGGATTGAGGTGTTCTGCTTAATTGAGTATGATGGTTAAAAAGAACATCTAAAGCTGGATTGCCAATTAAAAAAAGTGGGCCACTGTATAATTCATACAGAATACATTAAACATAAACATAATGTTTGCTGAAACCATCATGCTCATCATTATGATTTTCCCCAGTCATTTTAATGTAGTAACTTAAATACTAGGAAACCAGGAAATAATTTCTATAGCAAAGAGGCATGCTTATATGTGGCCATCAGTATCTGTAAACTAATGCATGTAGACCATTTAATGTGTTTCTCAAAATGTGCTCTGATACCACCTGCATTGGAGTTATCTAAGATGACTTTGAAAATATAATTTCCAAGATGTACTAGAGACAGTTTTTCACCAGCAGCCTAGGTGATTTTCAGGTTTAGGATGTCACTGAAATTGAGTTGAATTTACATCAGGGATTCATATGAATCATAATTTCTTTAAGTCTCTTTTGCATCCCTTATTTCAACTTTTGGATAATTTTGACATTGTCAGTCAGTAGAATCTTTAGTTCTAGCTTCCTAGAGCCTAGTAAAGCAAATAACCAAATGATAGTTTTAAGAATTGGTATTAGGTTTATTAGTTGTCCTAGCATTTTGATAGTATAGTCTCCAGTGTAGGGGGAGAGCAGTATCAGATCAATTCCTAAGTGTCTGGCAATACCTTTGGTAATACTTGTGCTTACTTTGATTCCAGCTGCTTATTGTGTTTCGTACTTAAGAAGTTATTTTTTTTTTTTGCAAGAAAGTATAAAGACCTATACTCTATATAAGAATAAATATAAATAATTTGCATTTCTTGAAGGCAGCTGTAATTAAAAATATATCTGAATAAACTGAAATTGAAATACTAATTCTTTATTTGTTTTAAATGTATCTTCTTTGGAATTATGTACATATCGTTGTAAATTTTTACTGGAGTAATTAACTTTGTCTCTGTTGATTCTATAATCTATGTGGTTGAGATGAGCTTATTAGTGAATGGTTTAATTAATTTAAACATAATACTAATAAACCTAAGTTTCCAGGTTTACTTTGTATTCAGGACAGTGAGGCCATTACATAATTTGCACCACTTCCCATAGAAGTAGCCTCACCAAGACAGGAACAGATGCCCCTTCTCTTCCTGACACTGCTGCATGGTTTAACACCATTGCCAGTTAAAAGTAGCCTGGACAACACAGGAGCGAGCATCTCAAGATCCTTGGAGAGCTATTCAGATCAGCAAAGCATAGCATTTCCCAAACCAGACACTCTCAGTAAGTCCTCACGAATTCTTGTTATTTAAAGTTTAAATGTCCATTATGTTTCTTCCATAGATTCTTATTGATAAGACCCTCTTCTTAATACCACTCATTTAGAAGAGTGTTCTTATTGGTAAATTGCTAGTAGCACCCATCAACAGTTGAGCTACTGACAACTTATTGACAACAACAAATGTTGATTTGAAAAATCCTGATACAGCTTCTTTAATGTAAATAGAATCACCTTTAGATTCAAAACAACTTATGTCCTAAACAAAGGGATTTGAAATCATAACAAACTGATACACAACAATCCACTCTGTGATTTCAAATCACATTTTTTAAATATGTATCTTAAGGATATAACATCCTTTACAAACCTAAGTCCACTTACATATCAGTTCACCCTGTGATTATAATTACTTATTATTTTTAATCACAAACACTCAACTATATTTTGTGTATAATTTTCTTTATACATACATTTGTTTTACACCAACGTAAGCAACTATATTCCTAGTATTATTAGATGAAGTTTCCTTCTTACTTTGTGCTTAATTATTTTATACCATAATATATTAAATTGATGATTATATGTTTTTCTGCATAATGGTTTGAACATATTTTCTTTTTTTTTTCAATTAAGTAAACTCTATCCCCAATGTGGTACTGTGGTATTTGCACTCATGACTCCAAGATCAAGAGTCGCATGTTCTGCCAACTGAGCCAGCTAGGTGCCTCTAAATATATTTTCTAATATATCCTTATTAGTATGTGTGTATGTAGGCATTTTTGTAATTTCTTGTAGTGATGCTTGGTCTATGGCTAAAGTCAAATGTTTGCCTTGATATTGCATAATGTTTTGATCTACTAGGTTCTAATAGGGCTAACGTGAGATGTTTTTAATTGCAGATGGATTAGGAGATGTAGCTATGCTAGAACTGGATGCTGAGTGTGCAGAGGGTGAAGTGGACCTATTTATGCCAATATGTAGGCTTCTCTCCATTAAGAAGAAGATAATGAGCAATTTAACCAACACACAATGTCTGGAGATACCAAATGGACAGATAACTGGTCTCCAGATTCTAAATGAGCAAGAGCAGCAAGTTGGCCTAGTAAATAAGTGGCCATAAGATTTGGAAAGGGTCTTGGTTGTGGGTACACAAGTACCTATTCTGCATACCAGCATCTGCTCTTTTACAATAAAATGCTCGCACACAAAGTAAATCAATAATTAAATTGGGGGAAGGAGTGCCGGAAGATGGCGGCGTAGGAGGACGCGGGGCTCACAGCGCGTCCTGCCGATCACTTAGATTCCACCTACACCTGCCTAAAGAACCCAGAAAACCGCCAGAGGATTAGCAGAAGGGAGTCTCCGGAGTCAAGCGCAGACGAGAGGCCCACGGAAGAGGGTAGGAAGGGCGGCGAGGCGGTGCGCGCTCCACGGACTGGCGGGAGGGAGCCGGGGCGGAGGGGCGGCTCGCCGGCCAAGCGGAGCCCCCGAGGCTGGCTGGCAAAAGCGGAGGGGCCGGACGGACTGTGTTCCCACAGCAAGCGCGACTTAGCGTCTGGGAGGTCATAAGTTAACAGCTCTGCGCGGAAAGCGGGAAGGCTGGAGGACAAAGGGAGGGAGAGCTGCTGAGCCCCCGGACGGCAGAGCTCAGCTTGGCGGGGAACAAAGGCGCCAGCGCCATCTCCCCCGCCCATCTCCCAGCCAAAATTCCCAAAGGGAACCAGTTCCTGCCAGGGAACTTGCTCGCTCCGCGCAAACACCCAACTCTGTGCTTCTGCGGAGCCAAACCTCCGGCAGCGGATCTGACTCCCTCCCGCTGCCACAGGGCTCCTCCTGAAGTGGATCACCCTAAGGAGAAGCGAGCTAAGCCTGCCCCTCCAGCCCCCGTGCACCTTGCCTACCCACCCCAGCTAATACGCCAGATCCCCAGCAACACAAGCCTGGCAGTGTGCAAGTAGCCCAGACGGGACACGCCACCCCACAGTGAATCCCGCCCCTAGGAGAGGGGAAGAGAAGGCACACACCAGTCTGACTGTGGCCCCAGCAGTGGGCTGGGGGCAGACATCGGGTCGGACTGCGGCCCCGCCCACTAACTCCAGTTATACACCACAGCACAGGGGAAGTGCACTGCAGGTCCTCACCACGCCAGGGACTCTCCAAAATGACCAAACGGAAGAATTCCCCTCAGAAGAATCTCCAGGAAATAACAACAGCTAATGAACTGATCAAAAAGGATTTAAATAATATAACAGAAAGTGAATTTAGAATAATAGTCATAAAATTAATCGCTGGGCTTGAAAACAGTATACAGGACAGCAGAGAATCTCTTGCCACAAAGATCGAGGGACTAAGGAACAGTCACGAGGAGTTGAAAAACGCTTTAAACGAATTGCAAAACAAAATGGAATCCACGATGGCTCGGCTTGAAGAGGCAGAGGAGAGAATAGGTGAACTAGAAGATAAAGTTATGGAGAAAGAGGAAGCTGAAAGAAAGAGAGATAAAAAAATCCAGGAGTATGAGGGGAAAATTAGAGAACTAAGTGATACACTAAAAAAAAATAATATACGCATAATTGGTATCCCAGAGGAGGAAGAGAGAGGGAAGGGTGCTGAAGGGGTACTTGAACAAATTATAGCTGAGAACTTCCCTGATCTGGGGAAGGAAAAAGGCATTGAAATCCAAGAGGCACAGAGAACTCCCTTCAGACGTAACTTGAATCGATCTTCTGCACGACATATCATAGTGAAACTGGCAAAATACAAGGATAAAGAGAAAATTCTGAAAGCAGCAAGGGATAAACGTGCCCTCACATATAAAGGGAGACCTATAAGACTCGTGACTGATCTCTCCTTTGAAACTTGGCAGGCCAGAAAGGCTTGGCACGATATCTACAGTGTGCTAAACAGAAAAAATATGCAGCTGAGAATCCTTTATCCAGCAAGTCTGTCATTTAGAATAGAAGGAGAGATAAAGGTCTTCCCAAACAAACAAAAACTGAAGGAATTTGTCACCACGAAACCAGCCCTACAAGAGATCCTAAGGGGGATCCTGTGAGACAAAGTACCAGAGACATCACTACAAGCATAAAACATACAGACATCACAATGACTCTAAACCCATATCTTTCTATAATAACACTGAATGTAAATGGATTAAATGCGCCAACTAAAAGACATAGGGTATCAGAATGGATAAAAAAACAAGACCCATCTATTTGCTGTCTACAAGAGACTCATTTTAGATCTGAGGACACCTTTAGATTGAGAGTGAGGGGATGGAGAACTATTTATCATGCTCCTGGAAGCCAAAAGAAAGCTGGAGTAGCCATACTTATATCAGACAAACTAGACTTTAAATTAAAGGCTGTAACAAGAGATGAAGAAGGGCATTATATAATAATCACAGGGTCTATCCACCAGGAAGAGCTAACTATTATAAATGTCTATGCGCCAAATACCCGAGCCCCCAGATATATAAAACAATTACTCATAAACATAAGCAACCTCATTGATAAGAATGTGGTCATTGCAGGGGACTTTAACACCCCACTTACAGAAATGGATAGATCATCTAGACACACAGTCAATAAAGAAACAAGGGCCCTGAATGATACATTGGATCAGATGGACTTGACAGATATATTTAGAACTCTGCATCCCAAAGCAACAGAATATACTTTCTTCTCGAGTGCACATGGAACATTCTCCAAGATAGATCATATACTGGGTCACAAAACAGCCCTTCATAAGTTTACAAGAATTGAAATTATACCATGCATACTTTCAGACCACAATGCTATGAAGCTTGAAATCAACCACAGGAAAAAGTCTGGAAAACCTCCAAAAGCATGGAGGTTAAAGAACACCCTACTAACGAATGAGTGGGTCAACCAGGCAATTAGAGAAGAAATTAAAACATATATGGAAACAAACGAAAATGAAAATACAACAATCCAAACGCTCTGGGATGCAGCGAAGGCAGTCCTGAGAGGAAAATACATTGCAATCCAGGCCTATCTCAAGAAACAAGAAAAATCCCAAATACAAAATCTAACAGCACACCTAAAGGAAATAGAAGCAGAACAGCAAAGGCTGCCTAAACCCAGCAGAAGAAGAGAAATCATAAAGATCAGAGCAGAAATAAACAATATAGAATCTAAAAAAACTGTAGAGCAGATCAACGAAACCAAGAGTTGGTTTTTTGAAAAAATAAACAAAATTGACAAACCTCTAGCCAGGCTTCTCAAAAAGAAAAGGGAGATGACCCAAATAGATAAAATCATGAATGAAAATGGAACGATTACAACCAATCCCTCAGAGATACAAACAATTATCAGGGAATACTATGAAAAATTATATGCCAGCAAATTGGACAACCTGGAAGAAATGGACAAATTTCTAAACACCCACACTCTTCCAAAACTCAATCAGGAGGAAATAGAAAGCTTGAACAGACCCATAACCAGCGAAGAAATTGAATCGGTTATCAAAAATCTCCCAACAAATAAGAGTCCAGGACCAGATGGCTTCCCAGGGGAGTTCTACCAGACATTTAAAGCAGAGATAATACCTATCCTTCTCAAGCTATTCCAAGAAATAGAAAGGGAAGGAAAACTTCCAGACTCATTCTATGAAGCCAGTATTACTTTGATTCCTAAACCAGACAGAGACCCAGTAAAAAAAGAGAACTACAGGCCAATATCCCTGATGAATATGGATGCAAAAATTCTTAATAAGATACTAGCAAATCGAATTCAACAGCATATAAAAAGAATTATTCACCATGATCAAGTGGGATTCATTCCTGGGATGCAGGGCTGGTTCAACATTCGCAAATCGATCAACGTGATACATCACATTAACAAAAAAAAAGAGAAGAACCATATGATCCTGTCAATCGATGCAGAAAAGGCCTTTGACAAAATCCAGCACCCTTTCTTAATAAAAACCCTTGAGAAAGTCGGGATAGAAGGAACATACTTAAAGATCATAAAGGCCATTTATGAAAAGCCCACAGCTAACATCATCCTCAACGGGGAAAAACTGAGAGCTTTTTCCCTGAGATCAGGAACACGACAGGGATGCCCACTGTCACCGCTGCTGTTTAATATAGTGCTGGAAGTTCTAGCATCAGCAATCAGACAACAAAAGGAAATCAAAGGCATCAAAATTGGCAAAGATGAAGTCAAGCTTTCGCTTTTTGCAGATGACATGATATTATACATGGAAAATCCGATAGACTCCACCAAAAGTCTGCTAGAACTGATACATGAATTCAGCAAAGTTGCAGGATACAAAATCAACGTGCAGAAATCAGTTGCATTCTTATACACTAACAATGAAGCAACAGAAAGACAAATGAAGAAACTGATCCCATTCACAATTGCACCAAGAAGCATAAAATACCTAGGAATAAATCTAACCAAAGATGTAAAAGATCTGTATGCTGAAAACTATAGAAAGCTTATGCAGGTAATTGAAGAAGATGTAAAGAAATGGAAAGACATTCCCTGCTCATGGATTGGAAGAATAAATATTGTCAAAATGTCAATACTACCCAAAGCTATCTACACATTCAATGCAATCCCAATCAAAATTGCACCAGCATTCTTCTCGAAACTAGAACAAGCAATCCTAAAATTCATATGGAACCACAAAAGGCCCCGAATAGCCAAAGTAATTTTGAAGAAGAAGACCAAAGCAGGAGACATCACAATCCCAGACTTTAGCCTCTACTACAAAGCTGTCATCATCAAGACAGCATGGTATTGGCATAAAAACAGACACATAGACCAATGGAATAGAATAGAAACCCCAGAACTAGACCCACAAACGTATGGCCAACTCATCTTTGACAAAGCAGGAAAGAACATCCAATGGAAAAAAGACAGTCTCTTTAACAAATGGTGCTGGGAGAACTGGACAGCAACATGCAGAAGGTTGAAACTAGACCACTTTCTCACACCATTCACAAAAATAAACTCAAAATGGATAAAGGACCTGAATGTGAGACAGGAAACCATCAAAACCTTAGAGGAGAAAGCAGGAAAAGACCTCTCTGACCTCAGCCGTAGCAATCTCTTACTCGGCACATCCCCAAAGGCAAGGGAATTAAAAGCAAAAGTGAATTACTGGGACCTTATGAAGATAAAAAGCTTCTGCACAGCAAAGGAAACAACCAACAAAACTAAAAGGCAACCAACGGAATGGGAAAAGATATTTGCAAATGACACATCGGACAAAGGGCTAGTATCCAAAATCTATAAAGAGCTCATCAAACTCCACACCCGAAAAACAAATAACCCAGTGAAGAAATGGGCAGAAAACATGAATAGACACTTCTCTAAAGAAGACATCCGGATGGCCAACAGGCACATGAAAAGATGTTCAACGTCGCTCCTTATCAGGGAAATACAAATCAAAACCACACTCAGATACCACCTCACGCCAGTCAGAGTGGCCAAAATGAAGAAATCAGGAGACTATAGATGCTGGAGAGGATGTGGAGAAACAGGAACCCTCTTGCACTGTTGGTGGGAATGCAAATTGGTGCAGCCGCTCTGGAAAGCAGTGTGGAGGTTCCTCAGAAAATTAAAAATAGACCTACCCTATGACCCAGCAATAGCACTGCTAGGAATTTATCCAAGGGATACAGGAGTACTGATGCATAGGGGCACCTGTACCCCAATGTTTATAGCGGCACTCTCAACAATAGCCAAATTATGGAAAGAGCCTAAATGTCCATCAACTGATGAATGGATAAAGAAATTGTGGTTTATATACACAATGGAATACTACGTGGCAATGAGAAAAAATGAAATATGGCCTTTTGTAGCAACATGGATGGAACTGGAGAGTGTGATGCTAAGTGAAATAAGCCATACAGAGAAAGACAGATACCATATGGTTTCACTCTTATGTGGATCCTGAGAAACATAACAGAAACCCATGGGGGAGGGGAAGGAAAAAAAAAAAAAAGAGGTTAGAGTGGGAGAGAGCCAAAGCATTAGAGACTGTTAAAAACTGAGAACAAACTGAGGGTTGATGGGGGGTGGGAGGGAGGGCAGGGTGGGTGATGGGTATTGAGGAGGGCACCTTTTGGGATGAGCACTGGGTGTTGTATGGAAACCAATTTGACAGTAAATTTCATATATTAAAAAATAAAATTAAAAAAAAAAAATAATTAAATTGGGATTATTTTCACAAAGTCTTTGCCATATGCCTAATACTGTGCTTAATTCAGTAAGCCAAGGTATAGTGAAGAATAAGGTAAACTACCTAGTTAACTTGGTATGTATGCTGGGTTATAACACCAAGAGACATTTAGTAGGTCAAGCCAATCTTCATCTTCTGAGTTGGAGTGTAATACAATAGGGGCAGGATCCACAGCGATTTTGGAGAGATTGAAATGGAGGTGTCCACTGCTTCGTCAGCTCCCTACAATACAAGGTTTCTCCATTCATCAAAGGCTTTCCAGTGAGTAGATGATGCTGATGGCAAAAGGTGGGGTAGAAATGTTGGGCTTGATAATACTGGTGATGCTGGTGATACTGGTGATGCTGTATGTCCTCAGTTGAATAAGGTGACCCCAATAATGATCTGTAGAAGAAGTGGAAGATGGCACAAATGGTGGAGTTATATCCTGACCAGCAGGTGGCATTCCAGTTTGGAGGGGTTACAAAATTGCTGTTGTTGGTGTTATCTGCAATGAGCATAGGTATCCAATAGTGGGAAATAAGCAAAATAGTGTGTCTAGCATCCCACAAGACCCACTTAGTAATGATTCAAGATGTATAGTGGGTTCATACCTGCAAAATCAAGATAGTACCCTGTAAATTTCGAATTATTTCTTTCTGTCATTCTTGTCACTCAAGGGAATCTATAGCTATAATGGCCATTACTTCTAGTATTTCCCTGAACGTAATTGTACTATATCATGCTAGGCTGAATATTAAGCATTTGGTAATGATGCTATACAAGAATGTATCTGCTACTAGGTGGCTTGCCATCCATCATATGTGGTGTAAACACCAGTATTTTTAGTGCCTGCGTCCAATGTTGATACAATAAAAGATCATGTTTTTCATGCTTGAAAATTTTATAAAGTCTTCATATTATTTTATTAAAATTATGTAATTTATTTTTCCTTTGATCACCCAGTAGGTTTTATTAGTGGTAAATGCTATAATTTCACTGATATTATATGTGACATTTTGTTTTTTAAATAGCACTTTCCCCTTTACTTTAGTGTTTGGGGTGCTATTTAGTGGTTATCTTTACTTTTGTGAGTTATTTCAGTATTGATTCCATGCTTGTTTTACCATTACTTATATATCTATGGATTTAATGACTTTGCTACTTACCATATTGCTTTAGCCCAAGTTTTCATGTCTAGATTGTTAGTAACCAATCTAAGTTTTGTCTAATAAAACCATGGTACCTTTCAATTGATCCAAGAGCAACTGAATTGTAAGTGGAAGTTTCTCATTATGTTCTGGTCTTTTGCCCAATATTCTATTATTTTTCCTGTGAAGCAGGTTCCCTAGTCAGCTTCTATGATGGATAGATACCATAGCATTCTTATAGTGAATTTTTTAGCATTACTTCTACAAGAGTAGGGTAATCCTGTTCCTCACCATGTGTCTACAATAATGCATGCATATGATTCATTCTCTGATATAAACAAGGGTCTTATGTAATCAATTTGTATAATTTGGAAGGATTTATAAGCCTTAATTTTGATGTGTTGATTTAAGATTTCCAAGCTTCAAATTTTCTGTAATTCTTGCATTTTTAATATGATATTATAGATATGTAGTTGGTATATATATGTTTCTGTTGTCAACCAGGTTTTAGGGACATGTATTCCTGAGTGTCCCTTTTGGTGATGTGCCTATATAATACTGTTGACCCTTGAACAACATGGGCTTGAATTCCATGGCTCCACTTATATGTGGATTTTTAAAATTAGAGTACCACAGATGTATTATCTATTCTGTATGATTTTCTTAATAACTTTTTTCTCCAGCTTACTGTATTGTAAGAATATAGTATGTATTACATATAACATACTATATATGTGTCAGTCAATTATTTATATTATCAGTTAGGTATCCAGTCAACAGTAGGCTATGTTTTAACTTTTTTTAAAAGTTTATTTTTATTTATTTTGTGAGATAGAGAGCAAGTGGGGGAGGGGCAGAAAGAGAGGGAGACAGAATCCCAAGCAGGCTCTGCACTGTCACAGAGCCTTATGTATGTCTCGAAATCACCAATTGTGAGCTCATGACCTGAGCTGAAATCAAGAGCTGGAAATCCTTTACAAACTGAGCCTCCCAGGGGCCCTTCTGTTTTAACTTTTATGGTAGGTTGTTTTGGGAGAATCTTAAGTTATACATGGAATTTTGACTGTGCAGTGGGTTGGTGTCCCTAACCCCTGCATTATTCACGGGTCAACTATGATTCTATCAATTAGCATTTCTATCCTTTTCCGTTTTATCACCCATTGTTCCTTTGGTTTATGCATATTTTGATTAGACTCTCTTTTTATACATGAATCATTGTGTTTTTTGTAAGTTTAGAAATTCTAGCCTCATTAGCTCTTCTAGTGAGTTTTCCTACCTGATTATTATACTTTGTTACCAAAAGGTCATCTTTGGTGAGCCGGGACATGTGTAATAAATATTGAGACATAAGCTTGTGCTATTTTCTGCCATGTATCTTTACCTCATATATCCTTATTTCCTATTTTCCAGTCATTTTTTTCTCCATATTCTTGACCAGACAGCTATTTCATTAGTTACTGCCCATGAGTTTGGGAAAAGACTTTCTGGGTTTCCTTAATAGATCATTGAATCACCTATTTTATGGCTATTAGCTGAGCATATTGTACTGGTTTTCCCAAGCCTGATTCTGTCAAAGTTAGATCATCATTAGTCCTTAAGGGTACAGCCCACTGCATATTCTGGATAGTGTTATGGAGGCTGATCCATCTGTAAACTATGTATTTTTTAGTTCTGTGAATCAGGATGGTCCCCACTGCTCAACTTCTTGGGCTTAAATAGGCTCACCCTTTGGAAACTCTGGCAAATCCACTATTGGCATTGTTGAGATTTCCTCAGTTAGTATAGAGCATCTATTGTTGGCTGTGTATTTTTTTATAGGGCTTCATAGAGGGCCCAAGTGAGTCTTTCAATTGGTTGGTATCTATTCTCAGACCATGGAAACTTCCTAGTTAAAAACCCAACTGATAAAATTTGGGGTCCTGCAGTACTTTAGTCCACAGTGACAATGTTGTAAATCCTTGCAATTGTAGGCCCTTTAGTTTGTATTTAGAATCCTCATTAGCTGATGCCAATGGGTTAAAAGTTCAGACATCATTCTTCAAACTGCCTCTTGAGTTTCTGTCCACTTCAATTCCTACTCTTCCTGGTTATTTCATAGATGTGTCTTAATATTATCCCCATATATGGTGTGTGCTTTTTCTAATATCCAAACAGTCCTATCAGTTTCTGAGTTACTTCTTTTTTGGTAAGAGTTAGTATGCGATCTATACTGTTTATGATTAGGTGTGATATTTTTCTTCCTTCAGAGGACCAAATTATATCTAGAAATTTGATTGTAGTTTGATGCCTTTATTTTTTTTAAAATTTATTTATTTTTGAGAGAGACAGAGACAGAGTATGAGAAGGGGAGATGCAGAGAAGGAGGGAGACACAGAATTCAAAGCAGGCTCCAGGCTCTGAGCTGTCAGCACAGAGCCTGATGCAGGACTCAAACCCACGAACTGCGAGATCATGACCTGAGCTGAAGTTAGACGCTTAACCAACTGAGCCATGCAGGTGCCCCTGTAGATTGAGGCCTTTAATTACCTGGATTCATTGTCCAGTCTCTGAGTGTAAGGAATTTATTTAAGTCTACTTTGACCTTATTAGGTTCTTCCAAGTTATTACCAGAAATAAGGATATAATCAATAAGGGAAATGATGGTTTGTGTGTGTGTTGTGTTTTTCTGAAAGGGCTGGGATATCTTCTCTTAGAAGTTTGAAGGTATTAGGAGACTGTTAAGGTATCCTTTTGGTAACCTAGTAAACTGATATTGTCTACCTTCCTATGTGAATGCAGTCATGGGCTGGCTTTTCTCATCAATTGGTAGGATATGTTAAAGAACATCTCAGATAAATTTATCACTGTATAATAAGTTCCAGATCCAGTGGTGATACTGTTTATTATAATGCCTATATCTGAGAGTGCCCCCTCAATTTTAGGAAAATGTTTGTTTAAATTCCTATAATCTGCTATAAATCTATATGATGCATCTGACTATTTAAAAGTCCAGATAAGGCTATTATATGTTGAAGTAGTAAGCACAATAATTTGTTCTTTTATTGAAGTATACTTATTATTTTAGATGGGTTGGGTAGTTTAATTGCAGTCCATTTTACTATAGTTAAATTATTATTTGGGATGTTTATGTCTTTATTGTTCACATGTTGTCCTATTACTTTCATTCCCAGGATGTTTTCTAAATTGAGTTCTATAAGGAGCTTTGCCTTTACTGGTGGTCTATCACTAATTGTTAGAAATCCAGACACTCAAGTTCTTGGGTTAGTTTTCTT
The DNA here is from genome assembly GCF_046562875.1 of Panthera onca. Taxonomy (NCBI): domain Eukaryota; kingdom Metazoa; phylum Chordata; class Mammalia; order Carnivora; family Felidae; genus Panthera; species Panthera onca. The sequence continues at coordinate 109,398,162 of NC_138345.1, read as the reverse complement.
CCTAATCCTTCAGTTAATCCCTTCTTGTTTTCTGATTTTCCTATCTTATTGGGTTGTCCCTGAGTCATTGTTACTTGGGACCCTGTGTCCAATATCATAATAGTATTTAAAATATTTTTATTTACAAAGAGGTTTTTTTTTTTTTTTTTTAATTGAAATGGCCACTATAACATAAGGACAATTGTCTCTGGCTTGGGTCAGGAGATGGAGTCTGCTGAGTCCCTATAGGGGGTTCATTAGACTTTCTCTCCTGTTTGTCAGTGGCTCATCTATTAATGGGACTAAGTTTCCTGAATGGGTTGTCATAAATGGGTGAAGGTCTATTTTCTGTAGGTCTATTTCCTCTAAAATGTTAGTTCTTCCTGTTTCTCTGCCACTGTAAGTAGTTTCCGGTTTTCTAGTTGAGTTTCTGTTTTTATAATTTCAATTGAAAGGTGGTAGTCTAAATGATTTAGGTGACTTAGGCCAAAAAAGCCTCATGGATTTGGTTCTATTATGCCTATTTACATTAGGTATAGGGCTATTTTGTCTATATATATTAGTGTTAAAGCTATAGCTTTTATCTTGACTCAGTTCTTCAACTGTTCTGATCCAGTCAAACAGTTCTCCTGTGTTTCTGGCACCTGCAAATATCGTAAATATGCTGTTGTGTCCTTTAGGGACACATACTTTAGGATTAACTTTTAATTTTTTCTGTTGCTTCTGCATGTAGCAATGAGGGGTGTCTGTCCTCTATCATAAATCATAGTCAATGGTCCTAATTTCATTACTATATTAGTAGCTTCCCCTGCTGTCTTCCGTGCAGATGTTGTAAGGGATAATATATTACTTATAGGCCATCTTAATCTCTAGACTGCTGCTACCCTGCCAAAGATCTTTGTATATTAGTATAATTTTCTCCAAATACTCTAAGGTGTTGATTAAATTTAGTGTCAGTGGCAATGTATCCAAATTACACAATCTGCTCCTATGAGGATCAGGTCCTCGTTTGGGCTATAAATCTAAGAGCCATTAGATTTCTGTGTCCACATCCATTTGTTGGAATTTCATTCTAATTTTTGTCATTTCTTGTCTAGTATAGGCTCTCTATTCAGTAACTCTTACTGGTTTCATATTATATGTTATAGTTTTGTCTATTCTCATGGGCCATTTTGAGTAGGTTAAAATTACTAAAATTAAAGGGTTATAATGATCATCTTTCTCTTTGGGCTGTGAATTCGTGCCCTTAGGAGTAAAAGGATCTGGATTTCTTCCTATTCTGGAGGTTAACTTTTGGACTATAGCCTTTCCTTTCTATCTGTCTGCATCTATGTTGCTAAATGCTTCTAATAAGACTGCTAAAATGTCTTCCTTAGTTGCTTTTTTACTGTAGAATGTAACTCACTGGGTTGGATGATCAGGCCAACATCTGGAGTTCCCTTAACTTTAAGTTTTGTCCAGACAAATTCTTTCTAGGTCTTTAGGGATCCTAAATCACTTCTTGAATAATGTTGATTGTGTTAGTGAGCAAAGCATATTCACTATTGTCCTCCTGCCTTTCCCAACAGTGTTCAAAGCATGTTTTAATAGTTGCTTAATAAAGTATTCCAAATTATTTGTAATATTACAATAAGCAGTATTAAGATAAATATTGTGACCAATGTCAACCTCCAAACTGTAATAGCTCAATCAATTTTATCCATTGACTGACTGTTTATAGTTTCAGTAAGATGCTATAAACGGTAAATAGTGTATTAAGACTAAAGTTTGTGAATACAGTAATGGTTTTTAATATATTTTGGTCAATTATAAGTTTAGCATAATTTACCAATCTGTATTTCAAAATGAAGCAATGGCCAATTTTAATTATTATTAGTTTGGGTCAGGCGGCCAACTATGCCAATTGTTTTTGTTTGGGGCAAATTATGCTCAGAGACTGAGATTTGTCTTTGCCAATAATTTATTTAGCACAGATTTACTGTTGGAATTATAATTTATAATAGCAATATTTTACAAGCCAATAGCATACAGGATAATATTTCTTAATAAACCAATGAAGAAATATCATACTCCACACGAATGATAAAGTAGACTATTGTTCCAGGAAAAGGAGAGATGAAAGAAATAAAGTCCAAATTTAGCTGAGGTGTACCTTTCTATCAGTTGGTTCTTGGTAGGATTAGTGCTTACAACTAAAAGTTGGGCATCAGCTGTTCTGTTGAGTCCCTCTATGCTGGGGCACACAGCGAGAGGGTAATGATACCAGTGTTGACAGGCAAGGTAGGCTGCTCTAAAAGTTATTACTGGAGGGACCAGTACACGGTTTATACCACTGCCCATAAGGAGTAGCTTCGCCAAGGCAGAAATGGATGCCCCTTCTTTTCCTGAGACTGCTTCGTGATTTAACACCACGGCTGACCACAAATAGCCTGGCCGTGACAAGGGCAAGTCTTTCAAGATCTTTAGAGAGCTATTATTAGGTCACCAAGAGTAGCCTTGCCCAGACCAGACACTCTTGGTAAGCCCTCACAAACTCTTGTTATTTAAAGTTTAAATGTCCCTTACATAATAGCCACTCTTTATGCTCTTCTCAATAAGTCCCCGGTAGTGCACTGTCAACAGTTAAGCTACCGAGTGCCTATTGACAACAGATGTTGATAACGACATCCCGACAATATAAACAAACTCACCCTTAGATTCAAAACAATGTTAGTTAAGTCATCAACAGGTAGATTTGAAATCATAACAAACCAGTATACAACTGTCAAGTTGCCAAAAAAATTAAAAAGTCTTGCAAAGTAGTGGTAACTATGTAGTGATATGAGAAAAGTCACACATATTACTTGGGGAAAGAAACTTGAATAACAACTTAGAAAACCATTTCAGCATTACCTAGTAAAACTGAGAACAAAGATCCTTTATTATCCAACAGTTTCAGTTTTATAGTATATTCCTTAGAGAATCATTTTCACATATGCACAAAGATATATGCATGAGGATGTTCAGTATAGTATTTCTTATAATAGAGAAACTTTAGATATAATCTCACTCACTATCTGTCTCCAGAAGAGCGTACAAAATTCAGCTTTTTCATATAATGGAATATTGTCTGTATAAAACACATAGGAGTCATGTATCAAAACAGATTTCAAAAGAACATAATATTGGGTAAAAAATACAAGTAGCAAAATATTATTATGTAAATTTAAATGTTTTTGATATATATGTATGTAGTACGGGCATGATAGATTTTTAATTTGAATATAGATATTCTTTTAGAACAACTAAGAAAAAGGGATATAACTTAGTCCCTAAGATATATATATATTCATTCATTCATTTATCCACTTTATCATATAGGCAAGAACATTCTAATGAATACTTAGCAATGTGTCAGTCAACATTCTAGCAGATGTGGATACATCTGTGGAAAAACAGGCAGCGTTTACCTTCTGTTGTGGCTATAAAATTTTGCTCCTGTGTGTGTGTGTGTGTGTGTGTGTGTGTGTGTATCTGATGAAATATTTACCAAATTTATACTTTACACATTGATGCCTGTGCATTTCATCTTTCAATTGAAAGCACTATATTAAGGGATCTCATAAGATTAGCTCAATTATTTTTAAGCCATTTGTATTTTATTTTATTTTTATTTATTTTATCATTATAAGTGTACCCTTTAATCCCTATCCCATATTCCCCCCCCCCCCCACCCCCCACCCTTCTCCCCTCTGGTAACTATCAGAGAACCATTTGTTCTCTCTAGTTAAGAGTCTGGTCCTTGGCTTCTCTCTCTCTCTCTCTCTCTCTCTCTCTCTCTCTCTCTTTTTCCTTGCTCATTTATTTTATTTCTTTTTAAAAAATGTTTCTTTATCTTGTGAGGGAGAGAGAGAATCTCAAGAAGGCTCTGTGCTGTCAACGCAGAGCCCAACATAGGACTCGATCTCAAGAACCATGAGATCATGACCTGAGCCAAAATCGAGAGTCAGACACTTAATCAACTGAGCCACCCAGGCACCCCTGTTTTGTTTCTTAAATTCCACATATAAGATGGTATGGTATTTGTCTTTCTCTGACTGACTGACTGACTGACTGATTTCCCTCAGCTTTATACTCTCTAGCTCTATGTTATTTTTTATGTATTTTTTTTGTTCTGTCTCATATAAATTATATATGAGACATCTCTTTTATCTAACTATTCATCTGTGGATGGACTGCTTTCATAGTTTGGCTATTGTAAATAATACTACAATAAACACTGGGGTGTGTGTGTCCCTTTGAATTAGTGGTTTTGTATTTGTGTGTGTGTTTATGTGTGCTTTTGCATTTTTTGAGTAAATACCCAGTAGTGGGATTCCTGGATTGTAGGGTAGTTCTCTTTTTAAAATCTGAGGAAACGTCTTACTGTTTTTCACAGTGGCTGCTCCAGTTTGCATTCCTACCAACAGTGTACAAGGGTTCCTTTTTCTCCATATCCTTGCCAACATTTGTTGCTTCTTCTAGTTTTTATTTTATCCATTATAACAAGTGTGAGGTGATATTTCATTGTGGTTTGATTTGCATTTCCCTGATGATGAGTGATGTTGAGCATCTTTTCATGTGTCTTTTTTCCTGCATGTCTTTTTTCGAGAAATATCTCTTCATGTCTTCTGCTCATTTTTTAATTGGATTATTTGTTTTGGGGTATTGAGTTGTATCAGTTCTTTATATACTTTGGACACTAACTCTTTATCAGATATGTCATTTGCAAATATCTCCTCCCATTTGACAAGTTGCCTTTTAGTTTTATTGATTTCTTTCCTTTGCTGTGCAGACACTTTTTGTTTTAATGTAATACTATAGTTTATTTTTGGTTTTATTTCCATTGCCTCAGGAGATATATCTAGAAAAATGTTGCTATGGCCAATGTAATAGAGATAAGTGCCTGTGCACTCTTCAAGGGTTTTTATTGTTTGAGGTCTCCCATTTAAGTTTTTAATCCAGTCTGAGTTTATTTTGTGTATGGTGAAGAAAGTGGTCCAGTTTCACTTTTGCATGTGATTGTCAAGTTTTCCCAACAAATTTATCGAAGAGACTGTCTTTTTCCCATTGTATGTTCATTCCGCCTTTGTCAAAAATTGACCATATAATTGTAGGTTTCTTTCTGAGTTTTCTGTTCTATTCTATTGACCCATATGCCTATTTTTATGCCAGTACCATACTGTTTTATTACTACCACTTTGTAAATATAACTTGAAATTTGGAATTGTGATATCTCCAGTTTTGTTTTTCTTTTTCAAGATTGCTTTGGCTATCTGAGGTTTTTGTGGCTTCATATAAATTTTAGGATTGTTTGTTCTGGTTCTGTGAGAAATGCTATTGGTATTTTGATAGGGATTGTATTAAGTTTGTAGATTGCTTTGGGTAGTATAGACATTTTAACAATATTTGTTCTTCCAACCCGTAAGGATGCAACTGACTTTCTGTGTCTATTTCTGTGTGTTAGGAAAGTCAGATACTTCTCTTGCTCCTAATAATAATAGCATTATGAAGAAGAGGTCCTGTCCTAGGACATAGAGCTTCAGAGAGTGTCTCCTGTGTGTGTTGCATGTGCTTTCCTGTTGAGTCTTGGTGTCTTTTTCCATCAGTCCAGTTGTCTGCAGAGTCTTTCTTTGCCTATTGTGAGGAGTGTTTGGTCCCCAGCAAGGGTGGAAGCGTTTTATCAAGATGTGCAGTGATCTGCTTGTGAAATGAAATCTGCCATTGCTGTCACCAGGACTGAGGTCCCACACAACCCATGGGTTGGGAGATGTGATGATGTGATGTAAAAAAATCTTTTTTTTTAACGTTTGTTTTTGAGAGAGAGACAGAACACAATGGGGGAAAGGCAGAGAGAGAGGGAGACACAGAATCTGAAGCAGGCTCCAGGCTCTGAGTTGTTGGCACAGAGCCAGATGCGGGGCTTGAACTTGTGAACAGTGAAATCATGACCTGAGCCAAAGTCAGACACTCAGCCAACTGAGCCACCCAGACGCCCCATGTGCCAGTCTTCTGGAGGAGGGGCCCACAGTGCTGGGACTGAAGTGAGCAAGACAGGGAAGGGCCTAATTACTGAAGTGCAGGGTATGGGGATTGGTGCAGGCAAGTTAGGTAGCAAGTGTCAGTGCTGATCTGGTTCCCACATAGGGCAGTTGTTTATGCTATGGTGGGGGGGGGCGGTGCGGGGGGGAGGAGGGAGTTGTTGGGAGACAGGGAAGGAGCTGATGCCTGCCAGCTCATTTAACTGGCGGGATCACATCATGACCCCTGTTTCTCCATGCCATGTTCTCAGATGAGACTATTACTCTCCTCCGTCCTGTCTGCTCCCAGTGTTTTCCCAACTGCTGGTTCTACACTGTGTCTTCTCTGGCTTTTTGTCATACTGTCTCTTTAAAAGTGGAGATTCTACTTCCTGATGCCCTCTGGACTTTCCCAGAGCAGAGCCTGCCAATTTTTAAAATTCTAAGCTTTAATTTCTGCTGGTTGTAAGGACTAATGAAATTTGGCCCCTCTTTCCTTCAAAGACAAATATTACTGGCATTCATCCTCTCCATTCATGCACTCCCTGGTGTGAAAAATCTGTTTTCTGCCCTTCTCTACACCACTGGCTCCCTCCAGGCATGAACAGCATGGTCTGTTTTGCCCCAGACCACATCCTCACCTTTCCTACCTTCAATCTGGCCTCTTCTCTGTCGTTATTGATGGTGTTTATTCTGCCAGTTTTTAGGCCATTTTCTGGTTTGTTTACACTGATGTGAATGTTATCTAGTTGTATTTGTGGTACCAGGCAAATTTAGGGTACTCTTAGTCCACCATCTTCCAAGCCGTCTGAGATTACCTCATTTAACCGTCAATAGCTTTATGAGCTAAATATTAATCTCACTTCACAAATTAGGCACTGAGGCTTTCAGAAATTATGCAATGTGCCCAAAGTCATACAACTAATAAGTAGTGGAGTTGGGTTTAACTTGGTTATCTGATGCCAATGTGTGCTTCCATGTGATATGATGGGAAGAGAAGAGTTGGCAATAATTCTGTAACTTGCTCTCCACTCCTCAGGGATATGATAGGGAATTTTTACTTTGACTAGACTCCTTGCCAACACTGCATTGCCATTTACTGGCATAGAGATAATCAAGTCATTATTTAAGAATGTTTTTGTCAGGATATATCTGGTCTGAATTGACTGCTTATTATAAATGCATGTAGAGTTATAGACTTATGGAATACAATTGGTTGAAGAACAGAAGTATGTCATGTAGGCTCTCAGCCTGAATGAATAATGAAGTATAAACAAGAAGCCCAAATCTGAGCAGCTTCCTTGTCTAAGTATATTGCATTCCTTGTTAGATCTCATCTGTTACTTTGAGATGGCAAATATGTCTCAAGGCAGGAAAAGGGACTTTTTTGAAGTCATGGTTTAGAACCTTTCAAACAAAAGCCTATCAAAGCAAATGGTTACATTGAAAAATTCTTAATATGATAAATCCTATGTATATTTTACCACAATTAAAAAAACAAATATTTAGTGACATAGTTGATAATTCTGATTATCAGAATGTGTGTGTGTGTGTGTGTGTGTGTGTGTGTTCATGTGGCCTTTTGTTTCATGAGTAAATGTTTATGCTGATGAATGTTGGTGGTGGCAAGGTTAAGCTTCTTGATAGACACACTCTTCTTCATTGATTTAAACATTAAAATAGTAGGCGTCTTGAGTCCTTTACCCTTAACTGGAAGTAAGCTCATACACTCCCCAACTGGGTTTCTTAACTGGTATACAGATGACTATCAAATCTTTAACTTAACAGTAAGAGTGAAAGCAATTTCACTTTTTGCAATTTTTTTTTTTTTTTTTTTTTTTGCGGTCTGAGTTTGTGTCTTGTTTATTTGAAAGAAGACTAGAAAGATTGAAGAGGTATATGCTTTCTAGACAGCTAAAGTATTTTTTTCCCTCTGTCCAACAAAAGCCTCAAAAGCACTATGTAGCTACAGATCTTTAAGCTGAATCCAGAAGATTAATTGCCAAGTCAGGGTTTTATAATTTTTCTTTGGACCTAATGTGTGCAGATAGATACAAAAGGCCTTATTTTTCTCTCACTGAGGTAGGAATGAGAGTAATATTTTAGATGGGGCCTGGGAGCAGGAGTTGATAGTGAAATGTGGAAATAAAAATGGGAAGACTCTTTCTTTAGTGCTGAAAACAAAGAGAGAGCAGCCCAAACAACAGAGTTAGGTTTTTCTTTTTTTTTTTAAGTTTCTTTATTTTGACAGAGACAGAGTGTAAGCATGAGCTGGGGGGGGGGGGGGCGGGCAGAGAGAGAGAGGGAGACACAGAATCCGAAACAGTCTCCAGGCTCTGAGCCATCAGCACGGAGCCCGATGCAGGGCTCGAACTCACAAACTGTGAGATCATGACCTGGGCTGAAGTCAGACGCTTAACCGACCGAGCCACCCAGGTGCCCCCCCCCTTTTTTTTTTAATTTTTAAAATTTATTTATTTATTTATTTATTTATCTTTTTTTTCAGAGTTAGGTTTTAATTAAGAACTTAATTAATGAGGTAAACTAAAATAAATGGTATACATACAAGAACTATGTAACTACAATCTACCTAATGTCTATAGAGTTGATAATAGCCAAGTAAAAAAGTGTTGACATTCCATAGGACAGGACACATTCAAATTTTAATAATCAGACAACTACTGGAATGAACTAATATGAGGAGCAAAATTTAAAACATAATATTTCAGATAATTTTAGATTTAGTATACTTTTATGATTTAAATAGAAAGGAAATACCTGATCTTAAGCTTTTTAAATCAGGGCAATTTTATTAGTAAATTCTTGGCTTTGGGTAACAGCTTTCTATAGCTTCTTCATATAAAGGTTCAAGATGATATTGTATAAAACATTTATATTTTCAATAGCTGGAAATGCTAGGTATTTTGGCCCTCCCAATTATTGCAACTACTTTAAAACCATGATATCAGGTCCAGGATGGTTTGTATTACTACTTACACATTCATTTCACTGCAATTATTCCTCTGTGACTTGATTATATGCACCTATATGACCTGCCTTTGAATGGCTGAAAGTCTGATGATGGTTGTGGCCAGGATGTATTGTAGCATTGCCTAATAGGGCTTCTCTTACACATGAAGCATTTCTTTTGCTATAATGTTGAGCATTGTTGCAACAATGAGGTTATTTTAAATCTGTACTCTGAAGTAACAATAGTTTCTGTGAACACATTCCCACAGATATGATCTGGTAAAAGGAATATTGTAAAGCCAAAAATATCAGGGGTTATAAAGCTAGAAGATTAGTATGTAATTCAGTTACAAAGTCAATCAACCGTAAGTCATAAATCCCTAAGAAAACAGGCTTAATTAGTTTGGGTGCATGCCTCGTGAAACATCTTGTCAGGGAACTTAATTAATTTTATTTAAAAAAATAAAAATAAAGCTTAGATTAGAAGCAATAAAAAATCCCAGTGGCATTTTGCCATTAATAGTCACTTTGTTGACATGCATGACCCAGAATACTATATTTTAGGATTATATATTGGTAACCCATAGTTAATATTGTGGAATCTCTTTGTTCCTTCTTGTGTGCAGCAACCTCACTTCATGCTATGCAATTTTAATTCAGTGAGAGTAAAATTCCCCTCTGTAAATTACTCTTTCAAGTACGGCTGGTAATTTAAGAGCATAAACCACCTTTAACCAAGCTCTTTTGAGGGAACATATAATTTTGGAGGACATTCTCTCACTAAGTTGAAGGTAGGCTACAATTCTCTTCTATAATTCTGTCCATACTCCTTATTTTATGCTAATGTGTCACTGTTCTTCGTTATTCATTCCACAATAGATTTTAATCATGATAAAATAAAAATTGATTAAAGAGAAAGAACATATTTGAATGTTTATGAAAAATGTCCTCATGTGCCATTTTCTTTTAAAAGTTCCAGTTGCATGATCATGTTGATATTCCCTAAATTATTTTAGCAGTCTTTACCCAATAATTGAAACTTAGTTTAAACATTAATCATTTTTCTTTTAACCATTGAAATATGAGAGGAAGGTATATTTTCCATATTTCACAAGTGCTTATGAAGTCAGATATCTAAAAGTTCAAGGTAAACTAAACAGAACTTAGAAATTTTCATAAAATGATTTCTGTTTATTTCATCTTTTTTTATGGGGAAAATATTATCTTTGTGTTAAGTCTTACCAGTTGTAAATTGCATTCCAAACTTAAATTATTATGTTTCTCACCAAAACCTAGAAGCTTAACCATTACAGGTCCAACGAGTAAGCAAAGTAAGAACAATCAATTAAGTTCAGAAAAAAACAAAACAAAGAGTCAAATATATAACTCAACATAGTTACACAGGCACAAATAGATGAATTTGGAGGTTAACCATGGTGAAGAAGAATAATTGGCAGGCCACTTGGGTAACAAATTAAATCAGCAAAAGATATATACCTAAAATCATCTTTCCTTTTTTTATTTTTTAGCATTATTTAATAATTACTAGGTTAAGCATATGAAACTGCTTCTTTTAGCAAATCAAAAACTCTTGAATATATGTTTCAACTTAGGAATTAGGTACCATAATTTATCTTTTTTATCAAGAAAAAAAATCTCCCCTTCAGCCATCAAATATTTGTCTATCTACTTGAAACTATGCTTGGCTGAAATTTAAGAAAATTGAATATTTAAATTTTTTCTTAATTGAAATGAGGGGAAATATATTCTCAACATGATAGACAAGTTGACTCATTTTATATATCAGATCATGTTACTGATCTATTGAAACCCTCCCTTAGTTTACCATTTTATTCAGATTTAAAGTTTAAGTCCTTAGAATGGTATAGAATGTCCTTCATAACCAGCCTCCTCTACTTTTGAACCTTCTGACTTCATCTGCTACAACTTCTCCTTTATTACCATTGCTCTACCTTCTTGCTATTTCTTGAACATACCAGACATTGTCTCACCTCCCTCAGGGATTTTACACTATTTTCTCTGCCGACAGTATTCTTTATTCACATATATGCATGGATTACATCCTTAGTTCCTCCAGGACTCTGCCCACTATGAGGATGAGTATTTCTTTCAACATTTAATATTAAGTAGCATATTCGGAGTTATCGAACTTACTATTTCCCTTGTCACTTAGTTCTTTTCCTTCTCTATTCCACTCATACCCATTTTATGTAATACATACTTAACTTGTTTATTTGGTAATTGGCTGTCTTCACCCACTAGAATGTAAGCTCTATGAGGGCAGGGACTTTGTTTTATGACATTTATATCTTAAGATCCTAGAATGGGAACCGACATATAGTTGGCACTCAAGAAATAGTTGAAGAAGTCACTGCATGGAAGAATAGAAAGTCTCCTCTCCAGGGGAAGTCTTGGAGAAAAAAGTCTTGAATTTCTTGCAAACATGTCTTTAAAATATTTCCATTTTGAATTTATTTTTTTTTCAATAACTTATCTTGCCCAAGCAAATAAGATACTCTTAGTGAAAAGAGAAATGAATTTGAATAAATTGATATTAAGAATTTGTGTTTACATTCTCAATTAAAATAATTTGAGTTGGATTGGTAAGAAACTGGGTTTGGAAAATGAACATTAATGATATTTTATGGTACCTTAAAAGAAAAACAAAAGGTATTGTATTGAGAAAGAAGGACTGGCTTCCCTTCCCAATGCATGATCAAGATGATCTAAATACAGTATGCAGGAATAATTAAGAAGCTAGAGGAGAGAGTGTGCTATGCTGTCTAGAGATACTCATTTATTTAAACAATACTTGAATGCTTACCACATGTCAGAAACAATTCTAAGTATCATGCAACTTTCAATAAGCCAAAAATTCTCATTTAAGCAGAAAAATGAACTAGTAAATAAATGAAAATAATTTTAGATGGTGATATAACAAAAATTAAAGAAGATATAAACTGGACTCCAATGGGATAGATTGGATAGTTAGAGAAGAACTCACTTCCCTAATCTGAATTCTATAAGTAAACAACCATGAAAGGATCAGGAGGAATGCTTGCCAGATAGAAGGAATAAGACACACAAAGGCATTAGGACCAAAAAGACCTTGGTGTGTACAGCACAAAGTGGAAGCTAACAATGTTGGAACACGGGGTGCTGGGGAAGTAAAAGACACAAGTAAGGGAGAGGAGATTGAATGGGCAAGCAAGATGTGTCCTATTGAAGGCTTTGTCGGTCATAGAAAGGACATTTAGTTTATGTCAAGTGCCATTTAAAGACTTGAAGCATGGGAGTGTCCTGATTTGTTTTTAAAACAGTTTCTTGAGCTGCTGTGTGGAGATTGTAATGTTTTGTCCAGATTTATGTAAGTAAATTTTGAGTAATAATATATTTCACTTATATTAATACTTTTGGATGATGCCTTTAGAAGGGAAATATGTTCATAAATACTGGATGCAATTTTACATTAAGGTTTTATAATTTACTTAATATGGTTTTATTTTTCATTGTAATTTTGAATTACCTATTTTTATCTTTCAAAAATTTCTACCTTAGCCTGTCTGTCCCTTCACTCTCCATCACTTAGTTTTTCTAATTATTTGATGATTGGTTAAAGTGGAAAATAAAATATTCATAACTGGACTGTCTTAGTTTTGTTTAGGCTAGCTTGTATATAAAATTAAAAATTTCTTTAGTATTACTACTAATCCTATGAATATACTTTCAAACGTATTAAGCTTTTTTCTCCTGATTTACATAATTTTTCCATTTCATCATTCTGTATGTATTAGTTTCCTAAATGTGCTGTAACAAATGATCACAGATTTGGTATCTCCAAACAATATAAATTAATTCCTTCATAGTTCCGAAGGCCACAAATCATTATCATTGGAGTGGAACAAAGGTGTTAGTAGGGACACAGTCTGTCTAAAGTGTCTAGGGGAGAATCCAGCCTAACCTCTTTCAAATTCTGGTGGCTGCCAGTTTTCCTTAGATTCCACATCACTCCAGTCATCAAGGACAGCATATTCAAATCTCTCTCTGCCCCATCTCCATAACATTTTCTCTGGTGAATTACGTCTCCCTCTGTATCTCATAAGGGTACATGTGATTGCATTTAGGGCCCACCCAGAAAATCCAGGATAATCCCATCACAAAATCTTTAATAATATATGCAAAGTTTTTTTTTTTCCCCATATAAGGTGATGTCCACAGTTTTCAGGCATGAGAACATGTATATCTTTTGGGAAGTCAGATTGTGTAGCATCTAATTCTTTTGTCCCATAGATGTAGTTTGTTTTGCTCATTTAAAAACTGTTTTCTATAATTCTAATATCTGAAACAAACAGAAGGAAGAAAAATTCTGAGAGATGGGTGGTTTTCAAAGAATGTAATTTCATTTAAATAAGAAAATTAGAGACTGTAAATGATAATCCATATTAATAAATTTGACACTCTCATAAGAAATGAACTCTTTTCATTAGAATTTGAGGAAGTGTGTTTTTTTTTCCCTAGAATTTGTGCCTCTTGATGTTGGTCAGTTCCTAATATATCTCAACTTCACTATTCTTGCCTGAAAGTTGATTCCACTACTACTAATAACTGACATTGGGGTGGGAGTTAAAACACATCCACTGCTGAGAAGCCCAGGTGTTCTCCCTGCTCCTCTCCCACTTCCAGTTCTCACTCCTCCTTGGAGTGAATCACTATTAGTTCTGATCCCACTCATCTGCAGCAGTTTGCTTCTATGCATATTCTGGCCTGCAATTTCAATGTATTCTTTTATGTAGATATCATCTATTTTTTAATTGTTCTGTGGGTCCAAATTAACTTTGTTATAAATCAATATTGCATTTATCTTATGACATGTATTTTTTCCTAATTTGCTGTAGGAAAGGTAGTATTTCAGCCCACCGTATTCCTCAAAAATGTATTGTAATCTTACCAAGTGCCAAGCAGATTGTCACATTACAGGACTTCATTCCTAATGGGATTACACCACTCATAACTTCACAAGGTCATTAACATGACAGAAAAAAAGGTAACTAAAATTTTTGGGATTATTATAGACGAGTTCACACTGCAAGAAACATTTGGCATGGATCTTGTAAAATGAGGAAACAGAGAATGTGAAAAAAGATTTTACAGGAATAGCTAAGAGCATGTGTCAAGACAAAAATGCGTGAAATGGTTGAGTATTCTGTAAAAGGTGAGATGTTTAGTGTCTTTGGAAGACAGAGTGAGGTAAGTGGCAAAAGTTGAAGCTGAGGAAATAAAAGGCAGTGATTTTTTAAATTAGCTTTTTTCTATAATTCAGTAAACAAATGTTTATTAAATGCACACTATAATACAGACAGTTCTTTCATGCTGCCTGCTGCCCTTGCAGATATATATTGATATGTCAAGACATTTGAAATTTACTAAAAGAAAGAAGAGAACTAAAACATATTTTTAATTACAGAGATAAAATGATCAGATTTGGTTTTTAGCAAGCTGGATTTAATGTCAGACTGAAAAATGGTTTAAAATAAGGAGAAACCAGTGGCATAAGTAGGAGAGGTAGATGCAGTCTGACCAGAGATTATAGAGTCAGAGCTAAGACTCTGTCAGTAGAGATACAAATCCAGGATTATTCCCTAGAGATGTTGGTGAAAAAGAATTTCATTTCACTTATCTGCTAAAACTTGCTTGTATGTAGGAGAAGGTGTAGTTTAAGGACTGGGCTGATCTAGAGTATCCAACTTGGTTATGTGGATGCCTTGGAACTCCATTTACTAAATATATAAGAAATGAGTGATGAGTATTAAGGAGGCCACTTGTGATGAGCACTGGGTGATATATGTAAGTGATAAATCACTAAATTCTCCATCTGAATTTACTATTACTCTGTATGTTAACTAACTGGAATTTATTTATTTATTTTTTTGTCAGTTATAATATTATTGTCTTTTAATTTTTTTTTTTTTACTTTTTTTAATATGAAATTTATTGTCAAATTGGTTTCCATACAACACCCAGTGCTCATCTCAACAGGTGCCCTCCTCAATGCCCATCACCCACCCTCCCCTCCCTCCCACTCCCCATCAACCCTCAGTTTATTCTCAGTTTTTAACAGTCTCTTATGGTTTGGCTCCCTCCCTCTCTAACTTTTTTTTCCCCTTCCCCTCCCCCATGGTCTTCTGTTAAATTTCTCAGGATCCACCTAAGAATGAAAACATATGGTATCTGTCTTTCTCTGTATGCTTATTTCACTTAGCATAACACTCTCCAGTTCCATCCATGTTGCTACAAAAGGCCATGTTTCATTCTTTCTCATGGCCAAGTAGTATTTCATTGTGTATATAAACCACTATTTCTTATCCATTCATCCGTTGATGGACATTTAGGCTCTTTCCATAATTTGGCTATTGTTGAAAGTGCTGCTATAAACATTGGGGGTACAAGTGCCCCTATGCATCAGCACTCCTGTATCCCTTGGGTAAATTCCTAGCAGTGCTATTGCTTGGTCATAAGGTAGATCTATTTTTAATTTTTTGAGGAACCTCCACACTGTTTTCCAGAGTGGCTGCAGCAGTTTGCATTCCCACCAACAGTGCAAGAGGTTCCTGTTTCTTCACATCCTCTCCAGCATCTATAGTCTCCTGATTTGCTCATTTTCACCACTCTGACTGGCATGAGGTGATATCTCAGTGAGGTTTTGATTTGTATTTCCCTGATGAGGAGTGACGTTGAGTGCCTTTAACTAACTGGAATTGAAATAAAAACTTGGGAAATCTATTGGAGAAAAGAAAGAAAGAGAAAGAAAGAAAGAAAGAAAGAAAGAAAGAAAGAAAGAAAGAGAAAGAAAAGAAAGAATGTTTATTTTAGATAAATTCTGAATACAATGGTAGGCAAAAATCTAATATGGCTTACAAGATTTTCCACCCCTGTTTTTGTACATGCCCTATGCTTTATCCAGAGAACAAAGAATATGATGGATTTTATTCCTATAATTAGGTTATAATAGATGGAATAGTTGACCTATAGGAAGATTATCCAGGTGGGTCTGACCTAATCACTTGAGCCCTTTAAAAGCAGTAAGCTTTTTCTGACAGGTCACGGAGGAGGAAGTCATAGATTCAAAGCATGGGAAGGATGCAATGTGCCATTGTTGGCTTGAAGATGAAGAAGTTCATGTGACAAGGTTCTAAGTGGCTTCTAGAAACTGAAAGTGCCCCCTGGGTTGCAACCATCAAGGGCAAAGAGAATTCAGTCAAATAGTTTCAAGGAACTAAAATTTTGCAACAACAAGAGTAAGCTTAGAAGTGGATTTTCCCCCAGACTCTTCAGAAAACTCAGTCCATCCTATGTCTTGGTATCAGCCTTGTGATACTTTTAGCAGAGAACCACATTGTACTGTGCTAGACTTCTGACCTACAGAAAATGAGTTAATAAATAAGTGTGGTTTCATGCTGAAAAGTTTGTGACATTCTGATGTACAAAAATAGAAAACTAATACAAAACTAATGTAGTATATATTCAAATCAGTTCAAAAACAATAAAAATATATATAAGGCAATAACTTTCAACATGTATTAGAAAAGTCTATGGTGTTACATAAGAGTAATTTAGAGTTTTAATTAAATTGAATGATTTCCTTGAAAAATCTGTAAAGCAATATTATATATAAAATATAGAAAACATGAACAGACCAGACCACTAGGGAAGAAATTGAACATTGCCACAGGATTTTTTTACAGAAAGTAAAGAATAGATTGATTTTAGGTTAAGTTTTAAAGCTTTTAGAATCTTTCCATATTTGGCATATTGAACAGCTATAAAGAAAAATCGTCTTCTCAGTCCATTTTCTGAGGCACATATGATAGAGGCAATATAAGTTTCTGTTTCTTAAAGTCAGTCACACATATTATACCTTTACATTATTAAAAGTACTATCATGTATAAATTTAACATATGGACTAGATGCTTAATATATATTAAAGTATATAAAATTAAAATGTATAAATAAAAATAAAATATATACAAATGCATTAAATGCTTGAAAACATGTTCAGCATAATTTTAGGAAATGTATAACAAAACAATATATCTAAAGAATCTTGTAGATATAGGAGAGGACTATCCTGCAAAAGCAAGAAGCGTATCATAAGAAATTAAAACTTATCCTGGCACAAGTTGAGGAGGTGAGTGTGGGTAGTGATAGGTTCTGATTCTAGAGAGTGAGGTTTCAAGCACATCATGGAAATGTTTTTATGCCATGCCTAGAAGTTTAAGCTTTATCTTTCATCTTAGGTAAAGAATACAATATTTTTTTAATGTGCAGGGTGACGTGATCAGTTATATTACTTAGAAAAGTAAGTATGCTAACACTGTGGAGAATGGGGTATATAGGTAGAAGAGGATCTTGTCAGAATGATTGCTTAAGGTCCAGGAGAAGATGATGTACAGAACTGAGAGTTGGCCATGAGGAGTGGGAGTTGAGATCATTTTTATGAGAAGTATCTGATGCAGAATTGACTGGATTTGGAAAGAAAAATGGACTATGTGTTAAAGGAAATAGCAATCTATTCAGAAAACTCTTAATTTAGGAGAATGAGCAGATAATCACCCCATTTGCTTGGGGAATACAAGAGACCACACAGATATGTGGTGGAGAACAATGATTAATTTTGGACTTACTGAGCTTCAAGTAACTTTGTCCATAAAAAACAAATATATATCAGTCAACAAAAATATGGTCAGCAAATTAATCATGCCAGCATGTATCTGAAATAATCAGTGAAAATTTTAGATTATTATACTTCTGATGACATTAATGCAAAATTACTGTACCTAATTATAAGTATGAGAAGACTGGGTGCCTGGGTGGCTGGGTCAGTTGAGCATCGACTTCGGCTCAGCCCATGATCTCATGTTTATGGGTTCAAGCCCCACGTTGGGCTCCAGCTGAGAGGCTGGAACCTGCTTCAGATTCTGTGTCTCCCTCTCTCTGCCTCTCCCCTGATCATGCTCTGTCTCTCTCTCTCTCTCTTTCAAATAAACATTTAAAAAATAAAGTATGAGACAACAAATATTTATTATTTTCAGATGAGAAAACTTTAAGTGCAAGTTATAATAGGTTTGAGACTAAAATGTTTAAAAGTTGTATGTGTGTAGGAAGCAAATAAATTTGTGACTGACTTGAAGTAACATGTTATTTTACCTTTATAGACTACCATGGTGATAATTTCAAAAGATTGTGTAAAAATCAAAAATACTTCTATTACAAAGTCCATATAAGGGACATTCTTTGAATGTCTTGTCATTCAAGAAGTACCTAGCATGAAAAAATTAGCTTAATATTGTTAAACGAAATATTTTTGAGGAAATATATTTTTAAAGTCAGTCTTAGGACTTACTAAGAATGTAAGTTCCTACTTTAATGTGTTTAATTAAGATAGAGATAATTTTGCTAGATGAAAAAAATAAATTTCGGGTTGACTCACTGGAGATATGAAATTAATTCAGCCTAATTAGAAATGTTTTTGGGGGGCACCTGGGTGGCTCATTCAGTTAAACATGGGACTCTGGATTTCGGCTCAGGTCGTGATCACTCACTCATGAGATTCAGCCGCATGTAGGGCCTGCTTAAGATTCTCTCTCTTCCTCTCCCTTTGCCCTTCCCTTTCTTTCACGTGCATGCACGCACTCTCTTTCTCTCTCAAAAAGTAAAAAATAAATAAGTAAGTAAATAAATAAGTAAATAAATAAATGCTTTTGGTAAATCATAAGCTTGGTTTAAATACCTTATTCTTTTTCTAACCTATTTAAACCAATTGCCTTGCAATTAAACTAAGCTTACTAAGACCTGTTATTCTTCTATAGTACATTTTTGGTGGCTACTGTTAAGTTCTGATAAATGGCAAATGCAGAATATCAAATGACAATGGTTGTATATAACTCTAATACTTCACTATGTTCCCAGACTAAGGACTCAGTAGCATTGCCAATAAACTATAAATAGTAATACTTGTATCAAAATCCGCAGAATTTTTAATAGTCTACATAATGCTACAGCTTAAAGGGAAATCAGTAATGCCAAAATTTAATAAATTCTAAAAACCAATAGCTTAAATTTTCTTTAAAACATGTTATAATATGCTACAAGGAGAATGGCAAATCATCTTTGTGATATTCTTCCCCCAAATCCATAACTTCACTGTAATCAGGAGAAACCATCAAACAAACCAATTTGAGGGACAGTTTTCAAAATCCCTGGCCATTATTCTTCAGAAGTATTAAAGTTATAGATGAAAAGGTGAGTGAAAATATGTTACAGATGGGAAGAAACTAAGGACACCTGGTCCACAAAAGGCAACATGGCATCCTGAATTAAATCCTAGAACAAAAAAAAAAAAAAAAAAAAAAAAAACAGAAAAACAAAAAAAAACCCCAGACATTGGTGGACAACTGGGGAAATCCGAATAAAATCTATAATTCATGTCTCTGCAAACTATAGCCCATGGGCCAGATGAGTCCAGCTGCTTGTTGTAAAAGTTTTATTAGAATTTGGCTACACCCATTTGCAACAACATGGATAGAGCTAGATACTATAATGCTAAGCAAAATAAGTCAGAGAAAGACAAATAGCATATGATTTCACTCATATGTGGAATTTAAGACACAAAACAAATGAACAAAGAAAGAAAGAGAGAGAGAAAGAGAGAGACAAACCATGTGAAACAGACTCTTAACTATAAAGAACAAACTGATGGTTACCAAAGGGGAGGTGGTTAGGGAGATGGGTGAAATGGGAGATGGGGATTAAAGAACAGGCTTATGTTGAAAAAATAAAGAATATAGCAACAACCATTTATTTATGTAAAGGCTGCTTTCAAGCTTTAAGGACAGAGTTTATTACTTGGGGAAAAAAACATACGGCCCACAAGCCTAAAACAATGACCAAGTAGCCATTTCCAGAAAAAATTTACTTACCACTGATTTAACTGTTAGTATTATACAAAAATATAGAAAATATAAATATTAATTTCTTAGCTTCGATAATTGTATCATGGTTATGTAAAATGTAAACATTAGAAGCAGCTGGGTGAAGCATATATGGGAGCACTCTACTGTTTGCAACAATTCTGTATATATAAAATTACTTCAAAATAAAATCTTAAAAAAAAAAAAAAAAAGATTGCTGGGACGCCTGGGTGGCTCAGTTGGTTAAGCATCTGACTTTGGCTCAGGTCATGATCTCACAGTCCATTAGTTTGAGCCCCGTGTCAGACTCTGTGCTGACAGCTCAGAGCCTGGAGCCTGCTTCAGATTCTGTGTCTCCCTCTCACCCTGTGCCTCCCCCTAATCCACGCTGCATCTCTTTCTCCTTCAAAAATGAATACACATTAACAAAAATTTAAAAAAAAAAAGATATAATGGCTAAGACTTTTGGCTTTGAAGTCAGACAAAACTAGATTTAACCCAAGTTTGCAACCCACCAGCTGTATGACTTTCATCTCTAGAATTTTAGTAATAATAGCACCTACTCACCACAGGTTACTTTCCAATATTAAGTATAATGATGTACTTTTGGCAACTGCGTATGATAAACTCAATTTATGATAATTTATATGTAATAATGGTAGTGTTTATCACAATATTATAAAGTGTAATAATAACACATAGAAAAAATTTTCCCTAAAAAAGTAAATCCTTACAGGATTTTCCATTTTTACTTTACAAAGTGGGTTGTCTCAGATCTACTGGGATTGGTAAATATTTATGGAGGAAAAAAGTTGTAATTTTCTGGTGGAATCAAGAGGGAGTATATCCATTTTCATTTTGATGGAAGTTTCTGAACAACTGTACTGCCCAGAATTAATGAATTATTCAGTGAGGTTTAGACTAATTCTAGAAGAAAAATATAGGAAGACATTAAAAATATATACATTGATCAGTACTCAGAAGTAAATGGTTTATTTAGCTTGAATATAAAATTCTCTGAATAAGCAAAATTATCTACTTAATACAATTTCCGAATGAGTAGTATTTTTACCAACCTATTAATGTAACCCTTTAAATCCTCTCTTGCGTCCTTTCAGACATAAGACTTATGAAAGATCATGCAAACTGTCAACCTGAGACTAGAATCTGTCTCAGTGCACCAAGCATATAAGATATGAATATATTTTGTAAATTATACCTCAGTCCTGTGACTGTATCCCAACATTAAAAATACAAAATTTGAAAATCTATCCTCAAATATTGCCATTTATATTATATTAATATTCATTCCCACTGTTCCATTGTATTCAGAAGAAAAGTTTAGGAGCACTTGACCTGTATGTGTGTTTGATAATACATAGCTGTCCATTGGAGACATTGTAATTTGTTCCACCAAACACATTGAATGTTTGAGAAAATAACCCTATAGGCATCTTGGAGAACTTTTTGACTTTTGACATTGATACAGGGTTGACTTAACTACATATCCTCTTTGAGATTTGTAAAACTCTAGTATTATTGCCTACAATCTTCAGTCTTAACAATTTGCATGTAGTAGTCATGTTTTATGGCGATTGGCCTGAATTGTTTCATGTCTCTTTAGATCTGAGAATAATTAAATGTGAAATACTGCTTTTGTACATGTCACAGTATTAGATGTTAAAAATTATCAGCAATTGTTTTCATATTTTTAGAGTGAATTTTAATACTTTGTTGGTTCATCTGCTCCTTATACCTTTATTTCTCATTCTTTCCAATTCATTTGTTTGCTATTCTATACACATATTTTGGAATCCTAGATTGTGTATTTTCATGCTAAAACTTTTGAGTTTAGAGGAAATCCAGTTGGAAGTATTGCCACTCTAACCAAAGATGGCACTCTGCTGTTCCAGTAGACACCAGTTTTCTAACATGACATTCTTCCACAAGTAAGTCAGAAGTGGCCACAGTGCCTTCTCAATACAGAGGCCCACACAACCATCACTATTAGAGCGACCACAGCTGCAATCATTTTGCTATCCCTACATTTGAACCATTTCCCATGCTATTTTGCTACACATTATACTTCTTTGAAGATGAGCCTGAAGATATTGATATGCTATCCACATGATTCTGCAAGTACAAACATCGATGCAATTCAATAAATTATTTAAAAAATGTATTCTGAGTTTTGTGTTCTAGTAGACACTAAGACTGGAAAGATCAACAGATGTACCACCTCACTTCCCTATTCATCGCAGTATATATGGATTTAATACATACCTCTTTTTCTCTTTGAAAGAATACTTTTGATCATAGACCATAATGCCCATTTCACAGATGAAAGACAATTTGGACATTTGTTCAAGATCATTATTTTAAGTTAACAATCTGGTATTTGCAAAGTCTAAATGATTCCAAACCCCACACTTACAGGCACTTAAAAATTCTCTGTGTGGGGCGCCTGAGTGGCTAAGTCAGTCGGTAAAGCATCCAGGCTCTTGATCTCAGCTCAGGTTTTGATCTCATGGTTGTGAGTTCAAGCCCCACATTGGGCTCCATGCTGGGTGTAAAGCCTACATAAAAAATAAAACAAACAAAACTCTCTGTGCAGTTATGTGATAAACATCACTTTAGCCAGCGTAGTACTTTCTCCTAATTTCCTATATTGTCACTGCAGCTAACACAACATTCTTTGGTAACATAGAGCTTTTTTGTGATACTGTGAGAAAAGAGATTCATAAAATAAGTATATTTAATTTGGTCCTAAATAATGCGTAGGACTACTACACAACTGGTAGAGATTAATAAGTAAATCCATTCATACGTTAATTTCACCAAATAATTTTTTGTTATCTACAATATGCCAGGGGATCTTTTAGGTTCTGAGGAGTCAAAAATAGCAGAAAATGTAGCACCTGTGAGGACATTTTATTTAAAAAAGTTAATATAGATATAGCTTTAGTCAGGGGTCAGGGAAAACTAACAATGGATCAAAGCTTTGATTTATGGTCATATCTTTTAAAGAATTTTATATATACAATACTAAAGAGTTTGGATTTGATTCTACAGGATAAATAAAAGTCAATTGAGTATATTAAGTAAGACAATGGACAATTAGTTTATGCAGTGTTCCAGTTCCATAATTATCACTGAAAAATTATGAGAAGCTAGACAAATGGGTTAAAATTGTTATTCCATAATTTTCTTATTTTATTTTATTATTTTTATTTTATAATGTTTATTTTTGAGAAAGGGAAAGAGAGAGAGAGAGAGAGACAGAGCATGAGTGGGGGAAGGGCAGAGAGAGAGGGAGACACTGAATCCGAAGCAGGCTCCAAGATCTGAGCTGTCAGCACAGAGCCCAACGCAGGGCTCGACCTCACAAGTTATGAGATCCTGACCTGAGCTGAAGCCCGACACTTAACTGACTGAGCCACCCAGGCGCCCCCATATTTTATCTTAGATCAGAGTGCTAATTGTCAGTGCACCCTTCCTGTGGGGATAAGAGGGAGGATTTATTGGAAATGACTTGGGGTGGCAAGGAAAGGATTCATGGAACAGATTACATCTGCAAAGACCTGACTGAAGACAGTGAGAAAGACATGAAGATCCCTTCACACAGACATGGCAACAAATTTGAGGAATTTATGCTGGATAAAGAGGACATAGGTATATGAGAGTGGTATGGGATGGTGCAAAGATGATAGAATGAACGTATTTTAAGTACTGATTGAGTTAAAGAATCATAGGAGTTAATGTACTAGTGAGAGGGTTTTAAAAATATAGAGATCATAGATAAGAGCAATGCTTAAAACTGAGATTCTGGAAGGATTGCATTGATCAAAAATGACAAAGTCTAGAGAATGAGCTAGAGACAAATCATATATCATACTAGGATGTGATAATGGAAGTGCAGCTGGAGCAGGGTAGAAGACAAAATCCTTGGAGGAGAGATCAAGGCATTGAGATGCCAGGGTATTGAATAAAGTACTTATGAGCTGAAATAAATCATTATGAGCTGAAATCTCTAAGACTTATGGCAGGATTAATGTTGGGGAGAGTGACAGATTGGGTGCTAAAGTCTTCAAGGAACAAGGAAGAATTGCACAGGGGTTTGTAGAAGTCTAAAGCAAAGAGCGTCAGTAAGAAGGACTGAGACTAGGATGTACCTGATGAGACACTCAAGCACAAAGTTTAAAGAGGTAACTAAAACCTTCATCAACAAGATGAATAATATTTTAATGCTACATTTAACAGAAATCAAGATTAATCCAAAAAATCCATGATATACAAAATATTAAAATGTTAAATTAAGACAAGATCATGGTACGTAGGGTGATTTGAGATTCAAATACCATGTCTTTAGATACCAGCTCTATCTGAGATTTCTCCTGTGAGTTATTCAAATATGTACTCATTTCTCCATTTCTATGTCTGCTGGGCATCTCTAACTTAAAATGGCCAAAACTTAACTGCTGATTGCTACTTCATTTTTCTCTGTTCCTTCTCCAATCTTTCCCACCTCGGTGATTGGCAATTCTGTTCTTCCTGTTGCTCAGGAAACAAACAAACAAACAAACCGTGGATTCATTGCTAAATGCATTTTTTCCCTCAAACCTCCTCCCAACATCAGCAAATTCTGTAATCTCTTCCCAATAAATCCAGTCAGATGCCTCACCACTTTTCAGCACTTTTGCTATAACCCTAGATTATGCAAACATTGTTCCCCAGCTGCATTTTTGCAAAGCCTTCTCAATTGGCCTCCTTTCGTCTGTTCCAGACTCCCTGTCAGATACTCTCTAGCCTGCACTTAAAGGCATGACTTTCTTATGAAGTCAGATCCGGTTACATGACTGCCCAAATGTTCTAAAGCATTCTCACATCTCAGAGTAAAAGCCAAAACTCTTACAGTCTCATATATATGGCTCCTAGATATCTTTGCAACATCTTCTCCCACAAAATTCTCCCTCAAAGAGTTTCAGTAGAACTGGATTCCTTAGTATTCTTCAGATACATCATATATGACCTTTGCCCTTGCTATTCTTTCTACCTATGGTGCTCTACCCCAAATATCCATATGGCTCATTACCTCACATTCATTAGGTTTCTCCTTGAGGATCACCTTATTATCATGTAATCATCTTTACTAGATCATCCAGATGGGGCAATGATGGCATCACCCATCACTCCCTATGCCTCATATCCCTCTGCATTTATATTTAAGACTCTTATTATAACCCCCCCCCCAATTGTGTATTTATTTGTTAGTGTCTCATAAATCCATGAGGGCATGTGGTATATCTGTTTTGTTCTCTGCCGAGCACAGTATCTGGAACACAGTATTTGCTCAATAAATATTTGTGAATAAATTGGTATTTAAATAAATTACTCAATCTTTAAATATTTACCAAATATAATTAGACGGAATTTAAACATATTTAGAATCTAAATTTTAGTAATAGCATCTTTTCCTACTTTCAAATTTAAGTCAGTCAACTGAAATATTTTATTCTGAAAAGCAAATTTCTTTTATTTCAGACTATATCACTATTTAAAATATAGAGTAATACAGTTAAAATAATTATCTGAAAGTAAAGTTGAAAAACACCTTCTATTTAACCACTTCTTTTATAATTTTTTTCTTTCTGATTAGAATCTGATTTCTTTTCAAAATTAAACTTAAACAGGTTAGCATGAAATGCTATCCAGAATGGCCCAATTGTTTCATACCAAACTCTAAGCTACATTTCAAGGAAATAAATTCAGCGTTGTCTCTGAAAGCTTATCAGCTAAAATTACCATACAGAATTGATCAGATATTTTTTACCTCAATCAAAAAAACTCCAGTGTTTATAATCAGAATAATTTATTTTCTTATTTATATAACCTACATTGCTTTATTTCACTTTATAAAAGAACGCCAAAAAACAGTGCTCCAAGACAAATGTTATAATGCACTAATTTCAAAAAAAAAAATAGTGGTATAATAAGCCTCTTTGCTTTCTTTGCAGGTATACAAGTTTCTTACTACGTATTTTATTTAGCATTTTAAAAAGGAATGGCTTTATTTTTTTCTTTGACCTTTGTATCAAAATCTCTTTATGCTCTCAGATTTCTACCTAATCTTAACACAGTGAGATTCCTGTCATCAACAACTCTTGTTAAATTGATAGACTAAAAGCACAAATGAGCAAAAAGATAATTACTTGTAGAGAAATCTTAGCACATCTTTTGTCAAATAACAAAGTGTAAAACTCTCCCAAACTCCTTATGTAACATTGCAAGTCAGAGCCAACTGGTTTCTCTATAAATTAGAAACTATGCTAACAGAATAGTGGTACCTAAGAAAAAAGAAAATTAAAAAGGGACATATTTATACAGACCTGTATCTTGGCTGAAGTAAGAAAGCAAGGAAACTAAATTATGAAAATCATACAATCTGGATTTTCCCCCTCACCTCTCCGTCCTCCTCCTCCTCCTCCTCCTCCTCCTCCTTCTCCTCCTCCTCTTCTCTTCTCCTCCTTCCTGTTTGCTTAAACATAGAATCTACCTTACCTGTTATGCCTAGGACAGACAAATGGATGTACATATATTTCAGGAGAAAATAACTTAGGAGCACAGTACATTTGCCAAATTACCCCATTTTAATATAGATACATTTGTCTCACTTCTGAGATTCTGCATAATTTTAAACTCAAGTAAATGAAATAGCAGCTTATCCAAAGGGTTGAACATTTTCCTATCCAAACTGTGAAGTTCTTTTATCATTTATATACCATATGTTGGTTTTATTTTCTATATATGCATTAGAAACTAAGTGATTTTATAGCCTGTAGTTTGGAGCCACTATTATAAGCTGTCAGGTTTTTTGGTGCCCTAAAGGAATTTGACATTTTGAATGGTTGTGAATCCTACTTTTCCTATGGATACCTCCTCTTTGCTGCAAAGCAGGGATTGTAGTTTAGAATGTTTCCCTGGAATTTTAATCACTATTCTAGAATTTGAGTGATAGTGAAATCAGGTTTAATATTCTTTCTCATCATCCAGTGAATCTTTTTGGAAAATAAATTACACTTTACTCTTATTTTATGTGTTTCTCTTATACCTGAATAAAGACAATTTATAAAAAAAAAATTATAAGTTAGGTTAACTCGCAGAGATTGATAGGTAGTTTCTAGAGGTCCATAGGGAAATAGCATAAATTGAGTATGCATTTTGATAGACAACTATTCTAGTTGTTTTACATATGTACTAGCATTGAATCAGTAAGATACCTTTATGATTAAGCAGTTAGTTTTTCTTTTCCTTATTGTTTCTAATAGACACCATTCTATTTGTTTTACATATGTGATGGCATTAGATGAATGACACTCCATGATTAAGCAATTATTATTGTTATTATTATCATCATTTTTTTGGATAAGATAAAAGATAAAAGCTCAGGCTCCGCGCTGACAGCTCAGAGCTTGGAGCCTGCCTTGGATTCTGTGTCTCCATCTCTCTCTGCCCCTCTCTGGCTCATGCTCTGTCTCTCTCTCTCTCTCTCAAAAGTAACTAAATATTAAAAAAAAAAATTAAAAAAATGGGTTGGTACCAAATTTTGCCAGACTGATTCTTACAGTATCTCAGCATGAAGTTGATTTCATTTAGAATCCCCAGAATTTGGGTATCATTTTGGCCATTTGTTCATCTGGAAAACACTTTATATCTTCTGTTTCCTAAAGTATGGAGGGAAATACAAAGAGAAAGATTTCAAGGGCACGTTGAGGGGTGCCTGGGTGGCTTGTTGGTTGACCGTCCAATTTCAGTGGTTTCATAGTTCGTGAGTTCGAGCCCCGTGTCCGGCTCTGTGATAACCAGCTCAGAGCCTGGAGCCCGTTTCAGATTCTGTATCTCTCTCTCTCTCTCTCTCTCTCTCTCTGTCTCCCTCCCCTGCTCATGCTCTGCTTCTCTCTGTCTCTCAAAAGTAAATAAATGTTAAAAAAATTTTTTTTAAAAAGGGCACATTCTGTAGTAATCATGACAAGCATACACAACAAACACCATAATATAAAGCGAAAGTATTTGATACCTTTGCAACCAAGATAAATGGACTTATTAACCAGACTTTCCGTGGACAAACGAATCTTTCTCCAAGCATGTCATGTTCTTGTTCAAAACAAAATAAAAACCCATAGAACAAAAAAACAAAACCAAAAAACAAACAAAAAGACTTTAGTGGCTCAACATTGATTACTATTCTATGCTTGGACTCCATTTACCTGTTGTGCTTCATTCCTTATCATCTTTCTAACAAACACTTTAGACCTATGGTCTTTAAAATGCTTATTAGGCACTCTTAACAAAAAAAAAAAAAAAAAAAAGCGAACTAATGTAGGCCTCACTTGCCAATATTAGTATGATTCTATATATTAATTGTATAAATGCACTGCTATCATTAGTTAATAATTTTGTTCACAATATATATTTTGGGTGAAGTTACTATTAAGCATAGCACATATTTAAAAAAAAGTCATAGATAATTTTGAATATTTTGCTGTTATTTTTTAACTTTGTACAATAGTTTTGCAGAATTCCTTTAAGTTTGAAGAGTTTTCAAAAACAGTAACTATATCTTCTCTTATTTAAAATGCAAAATAATGTACCAAAAGGAGGATCCTACATTTTCATTCAAAATTTAGCTCAACATGACCAATTATTTCCTCCCTAAGCTATAGAAAATAACTTAACCTTTCTGAGTGGTGCTCACTTTTCTGGTTTGTAAGTTTATTTGGAAAACTGTGTATTTGGATAATAAACTTGAAAATAAGGAGAAAGGAGAGCTCTACAAAGAGTGATTGTTGAAGGCATTCTTTTTTAAGAAAAAAAAATGCATGAGAAAACCATAAATAAAGTATTAAACTAGAAAGAAAGGAAATGAAAAAAATGGTAAAATTAAAGAGATAAGAGAAAAAGTGAATATGATATTGAATTCTTTCCTTATAAATCATTCATGTACATTTAGACATCCCCTAAACATTCTAATTTTTTTAGTTCTACGACATCATCTAGTCCAACCTTCTCCATTTTGTGGTTGGGAAAATTCAAGAATAAACTGGATGTGCAGCTTGTCCTAGGTCACACTGCCAAAAACAGATATAGAAACCTAAATCTAGATCTCCTGAGGGCCAACTTCATGTTCTTCCTGGGACACCACATTCCTTGTGTGGAAAGCTCTTAGAACTGAAGTTCAGAAAAGAACACAAATTAAAGAAGGACAAAAGCCAAGTAAATCAGAAAATATATAAGAAGACAAATGGAAATTTATGTAAATTAATGGTTCTCAACTGGGGATCAGTTTTGCCCCAAAGGGGATATTTGATAATTTCTGGAATCACTTTTTATTTGTCCCAGTTTGGGGAAAAGGAATGCTTCTGGAATCTAGTGAATGCATACCAGGGATGCTGTTGGATACCCTAAAATAAACAGGACAACCCACAGAGCCAAGAGTTATCTGACCCAAAATGTCAATAGTGCATCTGTCAAGAAACTCAAATAAAATTTTAAAATCCTAATAATTACAGAGAGAGAGAACAAGAGAGAGAGAAAGAGTAAAAACTAAGGAAAGCAGAGTGAAAATGTGGAGATGAAAACATAACAGAAATAAGAAAAGGGGAAAATATATAACAAACAAGACACTACCAATTATGTATATGCATATGAATAACTTGCTGGGGAAAGCATATGTCTTCACCTATTTCCAAGTGTATCCATTTTTCTTCTGATAGAGGATGAAGGATATTTTATCTAAACAAACAAATGCTTTCTTCACTGCATAGCTATGAGCAAAAATGTTAAATAATTTTACTGGAGGAAAAGGGCAACTTTAAAATGAAACCTTTCATGGTGGGTTCTTCTGAACTCTAATTATATAGGAAATGTTGTCATGCCTTTACCATCAGAGTTGTTTGCTGTTCATAGATAAGAATGTTTTATTTTTCATTTTTTGTGTGGTGTTTGTACGTAGGGTTTGAATAATTATTTCATTTCCTTGAGGAGAAGTAAACATGTTTTCAAGTTCAGCTTCACATCAGCTATGGCTGCATGCATTTCAAAAGAACTCTTCAATTTTCCTCCAAATGTATGAAGAATCAGAAGCAAAGAGATATATTTAAATGATTATAAAAATGATGTGACACTTAAGTGATTGTGAGTTCCAGGAACCATTCTGAGTGCTTTACATAATTTATTTTGTAGTCCTTATAATATGAGGTAGATAGTATCAGTACAACATCCACTCGATACACGAGGAAACTGAAATACATTGAGGTTAAATAACTTGACCATCATCTCACTGAACTGTAGTACAGGTTAGATTCAAATTCAAGCATCTGGTGCCAGAGCTCTTATTCCTAATCAGCATGATATATTTTCTTTGCCAATTTTGTCTGATTTCCAGGCAATTACATTTTTGTGAGAAGCTTCAGGAGATCTTAATAGATAATTCCATTTTTTTTCACTTTGTGGATGGAGCTGATACTTTAATTCACTTTCAGAGCTCAAAAATATATATTTAAAATGCTCCTTTGCAAAAATATGTAGCAGGAATTTGCTGCCAATGCATGAATGAAGAGTAGAGCCTGTAGACTGATGCTGGCAGAGATAGTTCCTCACTAATGTCTATTATCCCATTATTAGTTAATAAAAATAACAGTAATTTAATTTGTGTGGCTCTTAAAAGAGGGACAGTCAGCTGGCATAGACCCCTCAGTGCCTGTTCCCTTTACTTGTGTCTTGTGCCTGGAATGTAAGCTTTATGTATGGAGTCCCAGCATCCATTTTAGACAGTGAGATGACCATTACAATGAATGTCCCTTACCCAAACTGACAAAGCAGAAAAGGAGCCTGGAATCTGCTGTTTATGGGTTAATGATACCAGCTTAGGAGACTATTAGATTTTGTTTACCTGAGAGAAAAATAAGCAATCTTTTTATTTAAACTATTGCTATTGCCAACCTCCTTCTGCTACTGGCAGATGAATCAAAGTCCTAAAATGTATGCTTAAGACAATGACTTATTACCCTTTGTTTTCAGCAGTGAACTTTCTTTTCTTTTCTTTTCTTTTCTTTTCTCGTTCCTTTCTTCCTTTCTTTTCCTTTCCTTTGCTTTTCTTTCTTTTCTTTAAATAAAGGAAATATGGTTTACTGAGCATATGTGTTTATCTCCTCTCCCTGTAATTCTTATTGGAATTGCAGAAAATTTAGTTTAAAGCAAGAGGGAAAAATATATAACTATATGGAAAATAAGAAAGTTAGGAGTGGAACAGAAAGAAACTCAATTCTTTACATTGGTAAAGAATTTCAGCAAGAAAGGGATTAGCATAAATCTGATTGACTGAGAAACCAGACAAGTGTCTGTACACTCATGAGAAAACTGTTGCAAAGATGGTAGCAGCTGTTTTCAGTGGGGCCCTAATGGAACTCTGAATTCAATGTCATCAAATACAGGAAGAGACCACTGTGCGGTCTTCAGAGCTATTGGAACGTTTATAACCCACAGTCATCATCTACTACACATCTGATCTCTCAGTAAATCCTACCACTTCTAGCTGCCAAATACGTACAGATTGCAGTCAATTGACACCCCTTACTGCTGTTATCGTCATCTCGTCCGAATTATTTATACTGTGTTTCTCCTCTGTTCAAAATCCTCCAATGGCTTTGCATAGGACTCAGAATGAAAACCAAAGTCCTCCCAGTAGCCCTCCAGGTGGTAATGATTTTACCTCCACTACCTCTATGACCTTATTTCCTACCACTTTTTCCCTAAGTCACTTCACTTCAGCCACACAGCTTCTCACTGAACATGCCACAGCAATCCCACATGGAGCCTGGTCAACGACTGCTCTTCCCTTGCCTGAGATGCTCTCCCATCAGGACACAGCACGGTTCCTTCTCTCACTCCCTTCAAGTATTTTCTTAAGGGTCTTCTTTTCTGTAAGGCCTTTCGTAACTACTTTATCTATAATTTTAACACTATCCCCCAACTCTTCCCTATCTGTTTTCCCTATTTAATTTCTTACTATTCATCACCACTCAACATACTAGGTATTTACCTTATTTATCTAGTTCAGTGTTTGCATCTCCTCACTAGAATATAAAACCCATAAACACAGAGATTATTACATTTAGTTTTATATTTATATATTATAAGGATGCTATATCCTGATCCTTAGAGAGCCTTACCCCTGGTAAACAACCAATAGGTGTTTTTTGTTTTGTTTTGTTTTTTTCTTTTGTGAGTATGTGTATTTTTGTTTCTGTTTTTTGTGAATGAAGAATACTTTACCAGTTTGGGGAGCTTTACCAGTTTACCGTGTGTGTGTTTTTGTTTTTGTTTTTGTGAGTGAAGAATACTTTACCAGTTTTAGGGGCTAGTTGAAATCTTCCATTTCTCCGTTTAAATAAAGAGTCTTTGAAAATAATGTTTTGCCTCTAAAGTCCTAAGATCTTCCTTTTTTTTTTTAATTTTAACATTTATTTTTGAGAGACAGAGAGAGACAGTGTGAGCAGAGAAGGGGCAGAGAGAGAAGGAGACACAGAATCTGAAGCAGGCTCCATGCTCTGAGCAAGCTATCAGCACAGAGCCCGACATGGGGCTCGAACCCACAAACCATGAGATCATGACCTGAACGTAAGTCAGATGCTCAACTGACTGAGCCACCCACATGCCCCATAAGGTCTTCCTTTTTAAAAAGGTGAATAATCTCCTTAGGAGAGATCCTGAATAGGGTTTGGGGCTCACATAAAATAAGAAAGAACTACAGTTTTTCCCACATCTCCATAATAGATATTGAGAATAATAGAAAATTCAGTTCTACTGTAAAGTGAAATGAAGTGAAATGAATGAAGCTCTCCATCCCCAGAGTAAAGTTCCCCTTACTTCAAAATAATGAAAGGAAGGAAGGAAGGAAAGAAGGAAGGAAGGAAGGAAAGAAGGAAGGAAGGAAGGAAGGAAGGAAGGAAGAAAGAAATCAGACTTCTAAAGTAATGATTATAAATAATCCATAAGGAGAGGAGAAACAGACATCCAATGCCAGTTTCACTGAAACTAGACACAAACTAAACTCTTCCCCATCCAAAACGAATGTAAGACTCACTGTGAGCAGCAGAGTCTGAACAGCTGCACAAGAGAGGAAGTGAGAGAAAATGCGATGGCTCCAGATAAAAGAGAGACCAACAAACAATATTTTAGGTGGATAAGGAGCTCATTCTTAGGTATAAAACCTTAATTTCTTGTCTGTTATAATGGAAACTGTTGCCTGCACTAGAACCATAGATTTCCTTAGATTTGGTTTGTTACTAAAGAGCAGGGAGAATAGAGCTGAATGAAGAATTATGCAGATGCACCATAAATGCAATGATGAAATGGATACTTTCTTAATCAGAATACTCAGAGTTAATACTCTTAGAGTAGAAAAGTAAAATTGAAGAATTGGTAAAATTCAGCAATATTACATTTCTTCAATTCCTAATGATTTCTCTAAATTTGGAGATGTTAAAAAACCATTAAAAGCTTAGGTATTAGTTTTGGGGTGGCTGGGTGGCTCAGTCCATTGAGTGTCCAACTTCAGTTCAGGTCATGATCTCATGGTTTGTGGGTTCTGGCCCCACATAGAGCTCTCTACTGACAGTTTAGAGCCAGGAGTCTGCTTTGGATTCTGTGTTTCCCTCTCTCTCTCTGTCTTCCTCTGCTTGTGCTCTCGCTGCCTCAAAAGTAAATAAATAAACATTTAAAAAAATTTTTAAAGCTTAGGTATTAGTTTTTATTTATTATACATTTTAATGAATTTAAAGTATCTAAGTTTAGTCAGTGGTTCATAAAAAGTCCAATATCTCATTAATGTCCAAATGACAGTGATAACAAAAACAACAAAGGTAAGAGGCAGAAGATCCATTTGAATTGTAGATGTAGAAATGGAGGGACTGGGCAAAACCATTCATGTGTAATGACAAAGGAGCTTTCTATCTCAAGGAGCATGTTGATGGGTTGAAACAGATCCAGTACCACTGTGTGTTTGAATGAGAATTCCCAACAGCCAGAGGCTGAATTTGGCTCACTGATTATCTGGGAAATGGAGTACTAACCAAGCACAGTACTGGGCCTATCTAATCCTTCTCTCCCAAAGGAAAGGCACTGGCTCTCACATTGAAATTGCAATATAAGGTGAAAGTCTCACCTCCTGCAATGCATTTTTAGACATAATTCTATATAATTTAATGGCATGATTTCTGTCACAGAGCTATACTTTGAAAGTATTTTTAGGTTGCTGATATCTTACTTTTAGGAGATTTGTCTTTTAGGAAATTAGATACAAGTTTCTAGCCTCTAGTGATTCTAGAGAACAAGTATGATTCAGAGGAGCAGAACAAAAATACCTCCCCTGAAACAAGCCATCACTACCACGTTCTTGAGAAATATTAGTTCCCTACTTACTCTGTGTTCCTGGGACAAATGAAATAAGAATGCATTTCTGATTTTGTTCTGCCTCTCTAAATTTTAAAATAATGTATAATTCTTCTGGAATTAATAATCTAATGTGGGAAACCAAATCTAAGTGGGAAACCAAAGCAAAGAATCTACCCTCTGAATGTAAAACTTTTCTTAGAAATTCTGAGCAATTTATGGGGATATGCTGGTAAAAGGGTAC
Source organism: Panthera onca (assembly GCF_046562875.1). Lineage (NCBI taxonomy): Eukaryota > Metazoa > Chordata > Mammalia > Carnivora > Felidae > Panthera > Panthera onca. Next base: position 109,363,494 of record NC_138345.1, on the reverse strand, counting down.
AAAGTTGCAGTTATGTAGGATGAATAAATCCAGAGATCTATTGTACATAATGATTACTATAGTTAATAATACCATACTGAATACTGGAAATTGGCTAAAAGAGTAGATTTCGGGTACTCACATCACAAAAATGATAACTATACAAGAATATATATTAATTAACTTGACTATAGTGATCATTTCACTATAGTCATTGCAAAAACAAGCCAGGGAGAAATCATTATTGTGCACCTTAAACATAGACATTTCTGATTTTAAATTTTTTTAAAAGGTCTAAATAATAGAGTTGTGAAGTCTTTAGACACAAATTATTTAGTAAATACACTCTAAGTGGAGGTATCAGTTTTATGTTTGTGATGTGAAATGAAAAATATAGTGGATCTCATGACAAAGAGAAAGAGTGGCTACTAGAATCATGGAAAACTATATCTTTAAAAAGTGAAAATAACCACCTCCTATCAAGTACAGTATATAACTTTAGGATATAAATTTGCTCTCTGTCCCTTTTAAAATGGAAGGTATACATTAATATTTATATAGCTTCAAAAATTATTAGATCATATAAGCATTAGTTTATTAGTAATCAGTTTCTATTACTAGGGAAATATGGGCATTGTTTACTGATGCACAGATACCTTATGATAATATCTCAGCAGAAAAGAATCTAAAAATGTGGAAGTTTAGAGTTTCCATCATTTTTACTCCTTTCTGACTCCTTGAATCAATACATTTTATGTATAGTTGTATATAGACATATACACATAAATGTATTCATGAGGATGATTTTTTTCCCTTTAGCTCTTTGCATGGAAGTCACAAATCTCTGAAAATAGATCTGCCTTAAGTTTCTATGAATCTAACCTTTTATTTTCAAACTTTTCTTTCCTAAGGAGATTGACTTTTAACTCTGCTAGTATATTTTTGCCCCTCTGTGATACTTCTTGCTAGTTCTTAAGATCTTGTTTTTGTCTTCCCTTCCAGAGTAAGGTGTTTACTTTTAGAAGGACTGCTCAGTTTCTCCCTCAGACTGCCTTTACCCCAAGACTGTCCATTCATAACTATCTTCCCTATTGCTGACCTCTGTGACTTATATTCAACAACGTTCCTCCAAAGGATCAGGGTCAGAGCCAGAAGTCAGGAGAAAGTGACAAGTGTTTGTCAGACATATTATCGTAAGTGCCCTGTTATACTTAATGTATCTTAAGGAACAAAGGAGAAAATGTAGATGAGCCAAGAAAGATCAGAAATTATTAGTCATTTAAATATTAGCTATAGTAATGAAAGCTCATTTTGTTTGTCCACAAATGACTTATGATAGGAATTTGTTTTTTAAATTGAAAAAGTAAGTAGTTAATTTAAGAACGGGACCTCAGTAGCAGGCTCTCAGGCAAGGTGAGGGTGGGGACATGAAGTGGGAAAGACATACAGAAATAAGTCAACCAGTAAACAATACTTTATGCAGAGAGAGGGAGACAATTTGTAAACACAAAGAGTTATAACATTTAACTCTGACATTCTGGAAAAGGCAAGTATATATATATATATATATATATATATATATATATATATATATGCATACACACACATATACATATATATACATATATTGACTATATATATAGTCAATTGATCTTTAATAATGGAACAAAGGCAATACAATGGAACAAAGATAGTCTTTTTAGCAAATAGTGCTGGAACGAGACAGCGACATGCGAATAAAAGCTAATCTAGGCATAGACCTTACCTAGCACCATTCATGAAAATGGATCACAAATCTAAATATAAATTGCACTACTGTAAAACTCCTAGAAGATAGCATAGGATAAATCCTAGATGATATGGTGATGTATTTTTAGATACAACACCAAAGTCATGATCCATGAAAGAAATTGTTGATAAACTTGAATTCATTATAATTAAAAATTTCTGCTCTATAAAAGACAGTGTAAAGAGAATGCAAAAACAAGCCAGGGAGAAAATATTTGCAAAAGACACACCTGACTGTTATCTAAAATACACAAAGAATTCTTAAAACTCGATAGTAAGAAAACTAACAACCCAATTAAAAAAATGGACCAAAGACCTTAACAGACACGTCACCAAGTTACACACATGACAAATAAGCATATGACAAGATGTTCCACATTATGTCATTAGGGAAATGTAGATTAAAACAAGGTACCACTGCCCACTTATTAGAATGCCTAAAATCCAGAAAACTGACAACATCAAGAAATAGAGAAGATGTGGAACCACAGGAACACTCATTCATTGCTGGTAGAAATGCAAAATGGTACAGGCACATTGGAAGACAATTTAGTGGTTTCTTACAAAACTAAACATAGTCTTACCATATGATCTAGCAGTTGCACTCCTGGGTATTTACTTAAAAGAGGTGAAAACTTATGTCTACCCAAAAAAACTGCACATGAATGTTTTATTCATTATTACCAAATCTTGATGTCCTCCAGTAGATGAATGAATAAATAAACTGGTACATCCAGACACTGTAACATTATTCAGCACTAAAAAGAAATGAGCTATCAAGCCATGAAAAGACATGGAAGAATTTTAAATGCATATTAGTAAGTGAAAAAACCAATCTGAAAAAACTACATAATGTATGATTCTGGCTCTCTGACATTCTGGAAAAGGAAAAATTATAGAGATAGTAAAAAGATTGGTGGTGGTTGTGGTATTTATTGGAAGGTAGATAATGGGATGAATAGATGGAGTGCAGAGGATTTTTAGGGCAGTAAAAATACTCTGTGTGATACCATAATGATGGATAAATGTCATTAGATCTTAGTCTAAATCCAGAAAGTACACAAAACCAAGAGTGAACTATAATTTAAACTATGGACTTTTGTGATCATGTTGTTTCATGTAGGTCCATCAGTTGTGACAAATTCACCACTGTGGTAGATTAGTAATGATCTAGGGGAGGATGAATGTTAAGAGCCGAGAGTATATGGGAGACCTCTGTGTTTTCCCCTGTGAACCTAAAACTGCTCTATAAAATAAAGATTTAATTAAAGAAAAATAGAAAGGTTTTGGTCCCTTGTGAGATCACCATATAAAGGAATGAGGTGAAAATGGACATGAAATCCCTTGCTTGCATTTTTGAGCAAATTGGCATATGAAATAGAGGGCAAAGGAGAATCAGAGAAAAAGTAGTAGGTTTTGGTTTAGATATAATGTGGTCATGAGTCCATGTGCCATCCAGGTGTGATTTCTAAGACCAAGAAGTGAGATTTTTGAGCATCTTCAGCTTAAGACTACCTCAGATGTATAGACTTCGATTTTAGAATCTGGGGTATTAGAATATTAGAATATAGTAGAATTGGCCATGGGAAGAGGTCAGAGGAGATAGAGGAAAGGGAATTCTTGCTTGAGAGTTTTAGTTTAAATGGTTTAACTATAATACTGACATATCATTACAGCTTAAAATGCTAGTTTATATAATAAGTTACTTAAAAATTATTTTATCTTCTTATTAAAATTGGACTAGGTATCATTTTGAATAGCTAAAAATGATGGCTTTATTCCTGCGAAGAAGAATTTTTTTTCCAATGGAGACGCTTTCCAACTTAACAGAAGTCTGTTTAGTTTCATTGTTTAGTTGATCCTCTTTCAGTCTGAGGAATAAAAATGCACAAATGAAGATCTGGAAAACATAGGTCTACACTACTCCTTAGAGTATCTCTAACCACGAAGCTATCCGAACAGAATTGTGTATTTGTGTTTGAGATGTGGATTACTCACCAGAGGTTAGTGCTTAAAATGCGGACGTGGAAAGGTCAGAACTTTTATCCATTAAGCCATCAAGCTTTTTTTCTATAATAAGAGTAGATGAAAGGTTTTAACTTGAATCACAATGTAAAGTTCAACAGAATGATCATATCTCAAATGGAAAGAACAAGGCAAAAATAGTTTTGTCATTCTGTGTATTGGAATCCAGTTGTCTAAATGTCAGTAAAGAATGGCAGAGTATCAAATCTTGGATCATATCACCAAAAGCCAGAATATAGGGCAATTTTCAGCTTTCTAAGTTCAAATTATATTTATAAATAGGTTGCATATTTGAACCCTATTTATCTAGCACTAGCATGAGTTTAGATTTTATGGGCATATGCTTATCTATAATTATATACTAATAAGTGTGTTTCTTCATTTAAAATCCAACTCTTAGTACTGCTGCGGTATAACATGACCCACACTGAAGAAACTAAGGAGGTGTTGTGCATATTGCATAAGAAGAATTTAATTTCATATTTGGTATGATGAATATGAAGACAGATTTGGTTTCATTTTCTTATGACACATTATTGTATGAGACACTTACAGTTTGTACTGACATATTTATAGCTCTTTTATTAAATTGTAACATCCAAATATTTTCTAAGATATTACCAAGCTATTGTGTTCATATAATTTTCTTCTGAATGATAAACACTGGCTTCATTTTATTGTATTATTTTTTAATACTGTTTCATTAAATTTAATATATTTATCCAATAAGAGGAGGAAAATGAAACCAGGTTTTTGGAAACATCTGAAACACTGTCTCCTATATATTGAGAGATAATTCATATTTTCTCATAAAGACCAGTGGATTTTTATAGTATTCCAACTTGAGGAAATAGAAATTTCTGATGAATAATATCAAATAAAACAGTAAAATTGAACAAAGAAATTCTTATTAGTCTTATTTAACAAAATGATCTGGGAAACAAAGCAGACACATTCTCTGCCATTACATTCCTCATACCCAAGAAGTAACCCACTCTGCATACAGTTAACCTGAGGTGCTGATTTTTTAAAAATAATGATAATGCATATTCAGGTTTGGTGTTTGTTAAAGGGATTGTATTGTATTCCCCACAAAGATTTGTTGAAGCCCTAATCTCCATGCTGGAGAATGTGACCTTTTTTAGAAATAGTAGGGTCTTTACAGATGTAATCAAGTTAAGATGAGGTCAGTAAAAATGGGCCTTTAATCAAATATGACTGATGTCCTTGCAAAAGATAGGAATTTGGGCAGAGCCACACAGGGAAGATGCCACGTGAAGACAGAAGCAGAAATTGGAGTTATGCTGCCCTAGGTTAATGATCCCTGGAAGCTGGAAGAAGAAATGATTCTCCTCTAGAGGCTTCTTAAGAAGGATGGCTCTGGCACTATCTTGGTTTCAGATTTCTCTCCTCAGGGACTGAGGGAAAATAAATTTCTATTGTTTTAAGTCTCATTTTGCAGTACTTTCTTATGGCAGTCCCATGAAATGAATACAGGAATTATTAGGTCAATTCTACAATAAAATAAAAATTGAAGAGCCCAAAGTTAGAACTAGCTTTTCAAAAGCAAGCAGCCATATGATATCATCACCAAACTTTCTTTGTCACAGGTATATATACGTTTTTAAAGTTTATTTATTTATTTTTGAGAGAGAGAGAGAGAGAGAGAGAGAGAGAGAGAGAACATGAAGGAGGAACAGAAGGAGAGGAAGAGAGAGAGAATCACAAGCAGGCTCCACACTGTCAGTGTGAGCCCCACAAAGAGGCTCAAATTCACGAACCATGAGATCTTGACCTGAACCAAAATGGAGTCAGACAATCAACTAATTGAGGCGCCCAGGCTCCTCTGTCACTGTTATCTTTCTAATTCTGCTTGCTCTTCCTCATTCACTGAGGATTTGAACATGTGGTTCAGGTTCTCTCTGGGCAACACTACTCATGTAGTCAGTGTCTGTTAATATATGCTCATGTAATCAATCCAGCAGCCTAGTCTTAGTTTCTCAGCATTCTCACTCCCAAGATCATTGCCTCCACTCTGTCTTACCTGTCCATCCGGTGTCATGGCCTAGACTATCATTGCCAGTAACTGTGCCACTTCCAAAATCTTGATTTCAAAAGTTAGACCACTCTGTGATCATTACTTCATTTATCTTTTCATCTCACTTCTGTCCTTAGATTTTTAAATTTGACACTATCTCTTCAATGCACTTTTTTATTTGTTCCTCATAAACCTTCAACAGTGTCAATCAGTTTCATTTCCCTCTGCAAGATCTGCCAGATTCCTTTCTGCTTTTGTGCTAGGTTTGTAATTTTGGGCATGATCTGTGATGATCATCTTGTCATCTATTTCTATTTGATATAGAAATATCATCTTGGCCATGAGAAACAGTCATGCATTCCTTGCCCTGACAAATTCTGAAAATTAAAGCTAATTCCAAAGTAACAGTAGCTTACCTTTAGGTATTTTCAAAGTAAGTTGCAATCCCATCTCCGCTGCCTTCCTTAGCCAGGATGGAGGTTCCAATCTTCATTTTTCCTCAGTTGAAAGGAACAGACGTTAAGACCCAAGTAGCCTAGTTAAAGCCCAGAACCACTATGCCTGAGGTGAAAGGGCAGGTACCCCTAATTTTACTTTGTAGGTGATGGTGGTGGGAGACTAACAGTACATTTACCTAAAGGCATTCTTCTGAAAAATTTCCCATTTCTAAAATTTTTCTTCCTTCCCCACACTGACTCTTTTTTCTATTTTTAATTTGGGTGACATCTCAAAGAATTTTAAAAAATTCAAATTATCAAATATTTCACTTGTATGTCTTGCATTCTAAAAATCCAAAAACTTCTACTGACATGCTCCCCAATATTTTACTTTAACATCTTTTGCCATTTCATCTACTCTTTCTTTTTTTAATTTTTTAATGTTTTTATTATATTTTTGAGAGAGAGGGACAAAGTGCGACTGGGGAAGGGGTGGAGAGAGAGGGAGACACAGAATCTGAAGCAGGCTGCAGGCTTTGAGCTTTTGGCACAGAGCCTCATGCGGGGCTCAAACCCACAAACCATGAGATCATGACCTGAACTGAAGTCGGACAATCAACCGACTGAGCCACCCAGGCAGCCCTCATCTACTCTGTCTTAATTAAGGTAACACTAGTTGTTGTAACATTCATTGCCTTGTGTTAACAAAATAGAATTTTGTTTTTTCACTCACAAAGAGTATAATAAGTTATTACATGAACAGCTGGACTTGATTAGAGAGAAGGAAACACAAACATTCTTATCAATGCCCTAAGTCTCAACTGGGTTCTCTGTGATTTAGCTGGTCAATTCAATGTCCCACTCACAAAAAGATAGTTTACTTTTTTTTCCACTTAAATCTTTTATGTGTCTTCCCCTACTTATCCTCATATTCTTATTTCCTTGAGAAACAGAAGCAATCAACGGAGCTAACCCTTTTTTTTTCCACCATTAATTCCTACTTACATTATCTATCTATAGCCTTAGATTTCCTCCCTATTGCAGATGTATTATGTGGACTTTTATGGGCAAGCCTTTTACTTCTGTGCTGGATTCTATCATTTCGTTATGTTGTTATTGCTGTTGTTTCCCTCACCAAGAAAAGAACTTTACTTCCAGAGTTGTTTTCCTCTCTATATAATCATGCAATTTCCCTTCTCAGTCCCAGCCTCTAAACATTTGATTAACTCAGTCTTTTGTTCACTATCAACATACACTATCTAGATGATCTTACCCAGTCCATTTATATCCAGATGGTTACCATTGCATTATTTCCAGCCACAATATCACTCTGCATTCCAAATGCATATTCTTTATTCAACTGCTTACTTTACACTTAGATATATAATATGAATATGAAATTCAATAAAACTAAAACAGAATGCAACTTGTCCTCATAAGAATGCTTTGCCCAAAGTTACCTACTATGGTAAGCAGAATTTTAAGATGAGCCTCAGGATTCTTACCTTACTTCCTAGTGTGTGTGTGTGTGTGTGTGTGTGTGTGTGTGTGTGTGTGTGTGTGTGATTCTTATATAATTTGTTCCATTTGAGGATCTCTGAATATTATGGGATCTTACTTCTATGTTATTATATGTCAAATTAACCCTACAGATATAATCGAAGTCTCTAAACACTTGGCTTTGAGCTAATCAAAAGGAATATTGCTGTAAGTGGTTCTGATCCAATCAGTTGAACTGTTAACAGGCAAAAAACAGCAACTAGGATTCTTCTGCTGGCCTTGCAGAAGCAAAATACCATGTTATAGAGAAGACCAGATGGAAAAGACTCAAGGGGAGTCTAGAAGCTGAAAGTAGTATGTGGCCATCAACCACATACTGGGATCTTCGCCCGACAACCATGAGCAGCTGAATTCAGCCAAGAACTAGTGGAATTAGGGTGCTCCAAGCCTCAAATGATATTGCTGCCCTCTCTGACATCTAAGTTTCAGTCTGGTGAGGCCCTGAGCGAAGTGCCCAGCTGACCCATACCCAGACTTCTTATCCACAGAAACTGAGACAATGGATGGGTGTTGTTTTAAGCTACTAAGTTACTGAAAATGTATTGCATAGTTAGTGGAAAAATCATCCATCTACTTCCCCAAAGTCTAGGCCAACAACCTCAGAGACAAACTTGCTTCTTTTCCTTCTCACAGCCCGTATCTAATTTCATCAACTAGTCTTGTGAGTTCTCCAAATATAAATAAAATTGGGCCACATCTTATGACCTCCCTATGACCTCTTTTGAGTCTCATAATATGTTGCTTGAACAGCTATAATATTCTTCTAACCCATCTCTTTGTTTCTATTTTTGCTGTCTTACAGTTATTTAGCCACAGAGCACTCACAGTGGTTTTTAACAACATCAGTTACATTATGTCTGTTACCTATGATAAATTTTGTTTGCACTTTTTATCACATAGAGAATAAAATTGCTAATCCATACTGTGACTTATAAGAATCAAAATTATCTGCATTCTGGCTATTTCTTTTATATATGCTCCTACCTTTCTCCTACTTACTCCTTCTACTAGAATCCCACTGGTATTATTCATTTCCTTGAATATGATAAGCTTATTCCCAGCACAAGGACCTTGAATATCCTGTGCCCTCTGCCTAGTATGATCATAGTCCAGATTTCATTTGATTTTCTCATACACTTCATTTAGACCTTTGTTCAGATTTTTTCTTGGGAAGAACTTCTGTCATCATCTTATCTACAATGCACTTGGTCTCCTTCATTTTTCTCTCCTGTTAGCCTGTACTATTTTTGCATTATTTTAAATGTGTATGTGACTAATTATTTAATGTCTATTTTTCTTTACTAAAAAAAGAAAAAAAGAAAAAGGCAGTTTATTTATCTCCATACATTTTTTTTATTCTTATTATTTTTCTTAGATTAATAATTTATTAATCTTTCCTAAATTTGCTCTCAAATAAATAATTGAACTCTGCCAAATGAATGGATCTGGGTCTTACTCCAGAGAATAACACAGGATATTTAAGATATGACAACGTTTTGTATGTGTAACTGTAACAAATATAATTTATGATTTGGTTTGTCAAAGTGAAAGAATCTTGCCTGTTGTTTATTGGAGTATTACTAACTTCTATGTAGCATATGATATATAGCCATATATTTCAAATATTAATATACATAGAAATTACATGAGGAACAATTATATACACAGATTCTTAGGCTCCAACGTCAGAAATTCAGGGGTGCCTAGGTGGCTCTTTTGGTTGAGCGTCCGACTTTGGCTCAGGTCATAATCTCACAGTCTGTGAGCTCGAGCCCCACGTCGGGCTCTGTGCTGACAGCTCAGAGCCTGGAGCCTGCTTCAGATTCTGTGTCTCCCTCTCGCTCTGCCCCTCCCCTGCTCATGCTCTGTCTCTCTCTGTCTCAAAAATAAATAAAAACATTAAAAACAATTAAAAAAAAAATAAATTCAGGGGAAGAATTTTTTTTTTCAAATGTGAGTCAAGAATTCAGCATTTACCAGGAAGTATCTCAGTGATTCTGATGCATGTTATCCTCAAATACAACCTGATTAGCACATACAGTGTATGTCTAGAATTTAATTTTTATTCAGCTAGTTAGTTTATCAGAGTTGTGTTCCTGCAATTTGCCATTTACTTTGCAAACACGTAAACCAGTAAGCATGTGGCTGACAGCTTATAAAATGTGTTTGAACTAGATCTATTTTGTAGAGAATGGTAATTTCTTGATTTTTCATTTTTAGTTGTATCTTCATTTGAGACTGTGAGTTTCTCTCATATTACATAAAGTTCCAGAACTGTGGTCTTCAATATGGTAGCTATTAGCCACATGTAGCTATTGGGCTAATGTGACTGTTCCAAATTGAGATATGTTTTAAAGATAAATATACATAATGTATTTTCATGATAGCATTAAAAAGTAAAATATATGATAAATATTTTAATATGGATTAAGTGGTCAAATAATATTTTGATTATCTGGGATAAAATAAAATGTGTTATTAAATTTAATTTTGCTTATTTCTTTCACTTTTCTGATATGGCAACTAGAAAGTTTTCGATTACACATGGGACTCACATTTATATTTCTATTGGACAATGATGTTGCAGATGCGACCAGTTTTTGTTGCTTTAATATTTAGTTTAAGAGCCAGCAATTTTTTCTTTAACAATTGTTTTCATGATACAGATGATGCTTAGATTCTTGGACAACCTTGAGATTTTAAGCCATGATTATCTCCAATTATTTTCACTGTAGAACTACTTGATTATTGTGCTTTGACTATCTGTGGAGTGCTAACTTCTAAGAAACAAATTTATTCTTATACATAAGATTTTAGCATCATATCTATCGTTCCAAATTCAGTTGTTTTTTCATAAATATTTTTTCTTAAATGGGAAAAATATTTTATATAAAGAAATAAGATTCTGGGGCACCTAGGTGGCTCAGTTGGTTAAGCATCCAACTTTGGCTTAGGCCATGATCTCAGCTTCCTGAGTTCCAACCCTGAAGCAGGCTTGCTGTTGTCACAGCAGAGCCTTCTTGGGATCCTCTGCCTCCCTCTGTCTCTGCCCCTCCCCTGCTTATGCACGTGTACATGTTCTCTGTCTCTCTCTCAAAAATAAACACTAAAAACAGTATTTAAAAAAAAGAAATGATTCCATAATAGCACTATTGGTAGCACACAGAAAAGTAAACATAATGTGGAAGAAGAGAAAAGCTATATGTATTTGAGGTGTGCAAAGGCCTTCTGACCCTTCAGTCATCAAAAACAAATTGGAACCATATATCAGAGATGGTTAATAACTGTTGAAAAAGAGGAAAATGAAAATACAGATAGGACCAGTTATCAGCTGCACTGGCATATCTTGTGAGAGCAACTTACTGCAACAAGATAATAATAAGAGTGTAGGAAAATGCTATAAAATTAATTATTTTATAATATAAATACGTACCCTTTAATTATTTAAAAGTAATCTTTTGTATAAAAAATAAAAAATTGTTTTTCTTGTACTATTTGAAAATTTAGATCCTTTTGTATGAAACTAATTTTCTTTTTTCTTTTGTTATTTGTTATATTGCCTCATAGAGTGTAGAAATTTTTTTCTTCTTTAAATATATGTAAATTATTCAGTTTCATTTTCTTAAATCATTCACAATGTAATTGCAATTGAATACCAAAAATGAGTCACTATGCAATTATCGAATACTGAATTCCAATTTAGAGAGTAAAGTGAAGAAAAGAATAACTGATGATAAGAAATCTACACTGAATGCCTATTTTTAAACTGAATAAAACTACAAGTAACTAAAATTTGTCTTCTACCGTCATAATGATGTAAAGAAGAACCAGAAATATCACAAAGATATGCTCAAAAATGTTAATAAGATACATTTTCCAGAATGTTCACAGAGAAATCAAGCAAACAAACTGGTTTGTGCCTAGTTTACTCTGGGTTTTAATGTGACTAGGTATTAAAGTGTAATCATGAAAAAAATCCATATTGACAAAACATAACCATGTATTGTTAAATGAATTAGTCATTACTCCATCATAAAGCTAATTTAAGCTAATTGTTTAATAGGATATTCCATAAAGTTCAGTCAAATTAATGATCTTTTTGTAGTCCTCTATTTATGTGTCTGCCTCCTCAGCTAGGCTAACATCTAGGCACAGCGTATGGTACATGAAATAGTCTCAATAAATTGTTGTTAAATAAATGAATAAAGAAATAGATGTGGAAATAAATGAATGTCTTTGATAGCTTAGAGATATTCATGTTTTGGACTCAAAGAAGGGCTGTTTAGAGGATTTCTTATTAGATATTTGCTTACCCAAGTTCTTGAAGTAATTCAGTTTTCTAAATGATTTTGACTTAGGTCAACATCTGATTTTTTTGACTGCTTAGCATCCACTTCCTTTTTCATTTTAGAGACACTCTGTTTCCCATAAGAAACCTCAATTTAAGTGAGGTTTAGTCTACCCTAACCCTATAGAAATAGGTAAATGATCCCAAATAGGTTAACAAGAAGAAGCCAAAGCTGATTATCAGAGTTCTGACCAGGACTTTTGGTCCAGAGCTTTAAGAAAATTATTTCTACTTGCTGTGCTAAAGTCTTCTTTGTCCTTGAACACCCCAGTTATATGAACTAATATGATTCTTTATGCTTGGGCTAACTTGAGATGGGTTTCTGTCACTTTTAGGTAGAATGACCCTCTCTCATTCTTTGACTACACATACTTTGTGGGCTTATGTAGTGTTTCATTCATTTATTCATTAAACAGTTTTGAGCGCCTGTTGAGAATTAAATGTCTGGTTCTTTATGAGGTGCTAAATATACTGAGATATATTATTTTGAATCCCTGCCTTTGAAGAATGGAGATTGGAGGCATGCAGGGAGAAGGTTGGGGATACAATGGAGGTTAATGTACAAAATGGCATGGGAACACAGAAAGAATATAGGTGATAACTTAGCTTGAGAGAAAGACTTCCAAGAGAAGGTGGCATTTGAACTGCGTTTTTTCATTCGTGAGAGGGTAAAGCATTTTTTTTTCCTGCTGTATTTTTATATTTAAAGTTGCATGTATTTTATGAAGGATTCAGCAATGTTAGCTCATGTCAACCATGTTTGTTGAACAATTATCCCTCTATTTTCTCTTTGTATCTCTATTACAGGATAATTAGCTCCTACTCAAAAAAAAAAAAAAAAAAAAAGTCCCAAAAGCTGCATAAATGTTCAACATGAAGACATAATAGTATGTGTAACCTCAGTATATGTCAACCATTCATAAAGTACAGGCCAGCTGTTGATAAGGACACTGAATATCCTGTAGCCAATGTTTTTCTTCTTTAATCCCATAAATAACTCAAACAGTAGACATGTCACCATTTGAATGGTGGTATAGAAGCCAACTGAGTTCCAACATTCATACAGAAAGCAAGTTAATGTGCTGAACAGCCAATAATTTTGTCTTGTACTGTATCTCAGTTGCCCAAATATGAAGAGAAGCCCACTTCACCCTTTGTTCTATGTACTCTCTCTCCTAACACTTCAGAGTGTTCAGAAGAGGGGACCTCTCTGTGGAAGAGAAAATTTACCTGAGTAGTCCTCTGTTCCTTGAGGATAAGACCAATGGCTTAATGGAAATAAACTAAAAATATTAAAAACAAAGCAAAAACTCCATCCATTAGGAGAACATCATTCAGGTGATAATAAATCCAAACAAAACTAAAATATTTTTCCCAAATAGAGAAATGTTATTCTTTTCGATGCCAAGCTCATGTTCTTTCTCTAGATTTTAGTACCCTTACACATATGTGCATGCATACACCTACATTCACACAAGCAAACATGGTCCACAATTCATTGCTTTCTATGCACGCCATACAGAATGAATAATTAATTGAAAATAGTGATATTATATATGTATATATATATACACACACACTATAATTCTATATAAATATATATAACCACCATATATATAAAATAGTGGCTCTGTAAACAATCAAAACAGCATTGTTTTAGAGGGGGTAGAACTTACATATCAAACAATGTCATTTTGTTTAATCAGAATTAAAATTTCTTTTTATAGGACATATTGGGAAATCTCTGAATCTCAGAAAATGTAAGAACCATGTCTTCAAGGTACACTGCTTCTACATGATACAGGCAGGATTCACATGCAGGTTTGTCTGATGCTAACATGAACACACTTTCTATTATACTATAAGAGAGGTAAGATAATGCAATCTAATCCAAAGGACTATGTATGTGATTCATGTGATTCTCATTCAGAGGACTAATTTTAATGTAAGGATGAAAATAATTTATAATTACTAGACAAGTGAATGTTAGCTATCGCAGGTACTTAAATTATTTTCCTAAGTACTTTATATTACACCTGGTAGACCACACTAGTGCTATTATTTGACAATTTTAAAATATTTTTTCAAATAAATTTTTTAGAGCTTTTCAAGTAAAGTTTAACTTTAGCCTTATTCCTTGGTGAAGTTTTTGGTATTTTACATTTATGGCTAAAGAGACTTGCATTGTTTGAGATACCCAAAGATGCCATAAGTCTTCTAGGTAGTGTCTAAATCCCTGAGTAGCAATTTAAAAAAAATCTTGCTTAACTTTTATTCTCCAGGGATTTTATATTGTCAACATGTCATGAAATCTTTATTTATCTAACTTCATCTTTTATCTCATCTTTATTTTATTTCATCCTTGTTTAACTGAAACAGGAAAATTGTGGTGAACGATTCATGTTTTCATTATTAGAAATGCCCAGGAGGTCTTGTTAAGCAGTACAGAATATAGTTGTGTGTTTAAGAACATAAAGAATGCATTTACTTATAGGTAACTGAAAATAATAGGAAGAGTGATGCAAGAGTCTCAAATTTGATGAGAACTAGTTTTAGAGTATCATCCTACATGTTATCACTTCAGAGAATTTATTGTTTAAAACCATGTTATACCCTTATCTATAAATAGTACATTGAGAGGTTATATAGTCTGGAAATGCATAACAAATTTACTTGATGACTTTCATAGGACCCCATGATCTACTGTGACTTTGTCATAGACCACTAGTTCTTTATATTTTAATGTTGTATTAGCTATTATTAATCTATTTCCATTTTTCGTGAATTAAATACATTTATTTGTTCATTAATTCTTACACCAGCATCCATTTAACAACTGCTTTGGGCATTAGCCTGAGGAGGTGGGAGTTATACAAAGATAAGTAAGACATAATGTAAATACAGGAGACAATTTTTTGACTAAATAATTAAAACAACACATGATAAGAATATGAGAGACACATGAAAAATGCTGATTAGTGAGGTGATACCAGGCAAGCTTCACAGAGGAAATGATGCTTACACATAGACTTTTGAATGATAAATGTATGTTTGTAGTGATGTAGTTTGAAGTGGGGTTCATGAGTGAATGGTCAAGAATGAATCCTTGAGATGTTTCAGTGCAAAATGTAGTTTTATAAATCACAGGGACAGGACCTGTGGGCAGAAAGAGTTGCACTGGGATTGTGAGGAGCAATTGATTATATACTTTGGAGTTGGGGGAGCTAAAGACAAAGGAAGTTCCCAACAGGATTTTCATATATTAGTGAAAGAAAACTTACAGGATTCTGGGGGCCTAGCTATCGTCAGACTAAGGTTGTTTTTTCTTCTAACAAGGCATTAACATTAAGACTGGGAGTTCCTGGAGGAATGTTATACTCTGCCTGCTTCAAGTATTTGTCAGTGGGCTGCAAATTATAAAGAAATTTAATTTATCTACATTTCTTTGGCCTTCATTTTCCACATCATTCCCCCCCACCCCCCCGCAACAATTTTGGCCCTTATATTCTTTAAGATTGCTGGAGGAAGTTGTTATCTTCTGTAACTTCTACTGAATAAGAGCATAGAGATGTCTCTACCTACAGGTCAATAGTGGTCAGTTGCGGAATGTATAGGGGAGTTTCGAAAGGCTGAGGCAGCTGAATCCAACATGGACAGTAAAGAAGTATCTCTGTGGGTTGTAAGGATCATCTGTAGACATGAAAGTTATTGTAGTGATGCACCAAGCAGAGAGATGTTGAAAAACGCAACATATTAGGATTGATATGGCTATAAGAATGAGAAGCCCAATAAAGAGACCCTTAATAGTTAACCACAATCCTCCTCCAAACCAGGAAGTTAATCAGTCATTGAAAGAGACAGTTTTTGTAAAGCTTCAATTTAGGTATTTGTATCTTTTAATAGACTTGTGACATTTTTGTGATAATCTGGGATGTATACACAGCATTATTTTAATAATGGCACATGTACCACCTTGTGCTGCTGTTAGGATATATAAAGCCATTCTGTTTTGTAGAACCACTTTGCGTATCTGTGTAATTTCAGTGTGAAGTAAAGAGATACTGTTCTGTGAATCGCTGAGTGCTTTTATGTTATATTAATTAAGGGCTTCCATATGCCAAAGTATACTTTCTAATCCTACAAATGGAGCAAAAATGGACACCAAATGATCATACCAATGAAAAATAGACCATGTCCATCTTTATTTTAAATTGGGAAGATTAGCTGGGGTAGTGATGATTTTGATAAAGTGTCCATGAATCCAGGCAAAACCTAGGTACAACAATGTATCCACCCTTGAGGAAGCAAGGGTTAGAGATTAGTTCCACATTACCATTGAGTTCCATTTGGAACTAGCCATCTGATACCAGGTTGCCTTATCCAATCAGTAGCAAACCAGTCAGTAGCCTGGAGTACAATGCTTTGAGAACATGCTTCTAATAATAACCATCCTAAATACCATGTGCTATTTGCCCAGGTATCATGTATATGATTTATTTGCTCCCAGCTTAAAATTGCCTTTTGACTGAGCTATCCAGTGGTGGGTGTCAGCCGTAATTATGCATCTCAAATTTGATATATGTCATCCTCTGTATAGTGGTAAGTAGGGTTTTATAACTTAGGCACTCATTGGCAGGCATCAATTTGTGGGTTTGTAAAGTCAATTAATGTTTTAATAGTTTGAATGTATGAAAAAGTCTGGTTATGT
The DNA here is from genome assembly GCF_046562875.1 of Panthera onca. Classification (NCBI taxonomy): domain Eukaryota; kingdom Metazoa; phylum Chordata; class Mammalia; order Carnivora; family Felidae; genus Panthera; species Panthera onca. Next base: position 109,346,611 of record NC_138345.1, on the reverse strand, counting down.
CCTGGTAAATTTCATGTCCTGTTGATCATGGACCAGGAAGAAACATTCTGCTTAGTGACAGATTTATCATGAAACATGGTATCATTATATATCATTTCTGCAATACAAGTATGTAGAGAGTGCCAATTAGTGCCTTGTAAAGGGGAAACCTAACAGGGTAACCAAGATGTACTTGATATGGGCAAAACTCCGCATGTCCAACAAGCTATTTGATTTTGTAGTTCAGCGTAATGATGTACCCATTGTAAAAAAGGAAGTCAGCCAAGATAGGTGAACAGAAAACAAAGATAAAATATACAACCTTCATTGTTGTTTGAAGAGTAGTTTCAGATCTTCTACAGGTTCATGAGAGTAAGAAGGCACATTAGTTTGCTCATTGGTTTCCTGGTAAGGCTGCTGAGAACTCTGTAAGAAAGGTATGAAGCCAATATTTGCAGGGTGTAGCAGGATTCTCGCACAGAGAGACAGGACACTGAAGCTTTTCTGTCTAGGAAGCAACTTTATTCATCATGCTGGCACGGGCTTAGTGGGTTCATACCTGAAAAACTGAGCCCCAAGCACAGCAGGATATAGCTTTTTATGCAACTTCTACTTCTTTGTCTCCCATATATGGTGACATATAGTCTGATTTCACATAGTCCAAGTTACAGAGTTATGTCAGAACTATGCCTAGGTGTATAGGAGTTGATTGGGCCACATTGCCTTCCTTTGTTCTGAGGAGGCCTCCACCACTTTCCTTAGGGACGGGCTCTACCACATTCCCCCCTTTGATGCTCACACACCCTATTTTGAGTCAAAGAGCATCATCTTGGTTTGGAGGTTTATATTTCTATAATGTCATCGCACACGTGGCTGTTTTCCTTTCCATCATTTCATCAGTGAGGCTGGAGACAGACCGTATAACCAAGAGAGCTAGGCAAGGTAGGATTAAGCAAGCTCCCCAAATCAAGAGAATAATACCTATGAGGGTTTTGAATCCCTCAAAAATGGAAAACCATTTTCCTAATAACTCCCTAGGGTTCCAACCTTTCCAGGTCTGGACTGGGACATGAGAAACCTTTCTTATTCGATCTGTGATTTCCTTTATGACTTTTCCTTGATCATCTATCAGTAGGCAGCAGTTACTTAGGTTAAACTGTCCACAAACTCCTCTGTCAGAAGCAAGCAAGTAATCTAAGGCCAGACTCTGACATTTTCATTGGTTGTAATTTCTACAACTGCTTAAAGTCTGATTATGCGATTTTAGCATGTAAATGAGAGTGCAGTAGCCCCAGGACCCATCCCCTGCCCAGGAGGCAGGGCCATAGTATTGGATTATATGCTTGGGAGGCCATTCAGTATCTTTCCAATTGCCAATCTGTAGTGCACATTATTTCCTTTGAGTCTCCCTGTCCCCATACTCTTGGACTCCCAAATGTCCCCCTCTGGCAAGTGGGACACATGACCCTGACCAGCCTGAGGGAAGTACTGTATAGGCTTTCCTACAAATCCAGTATAATCCATCTGGGGCTTGCTATTTGATGGCTGTGTCAACACTGCCCCAGCCTCTCAGATATGAGAAAAGTAAGACAAGGGGTAGGGATCTGGCTCAAGGTGCTCTGGGAACCCCCACCATTGGGTTTCCCAGGTGGTTCAGTTATAAAATCTTTGGCTTAGGCATGTTAAGCTTCCAGCAGAGATGGTGAACTTCCTTCCTCACCAGTCAAGGTAGTTTTTTTCCAATAATTGAGGTTTTGAGGAGCCAAACCCTGGTAGTAGGACTGGGATATTCTGTTCCACTATAAGGTTTGCACAGCTCTAATTCTCTAGCTTCCCATGGCCATTGATCCCCTATGTTACTCCCCCTAGCCCCCATAGAAAACAAGTAGAGATCTTTAGAGTCTGGGCTATAAACTCTGCTAGGGCTAGAAATAGATTTTTCATTGTGGCAGTGACAGGAGGAGGACCCTTCTCCATTTCTTCATAAAAGGAATGAAAGACTTGGTGGGTCATGGCCTTATGTGTGATAGTAGCTCTCGTAAAATACAACATGATTCCTGGGTCTGTGCCCTGCCCATAGATAAGTATACCAATCTGGCGGTCTGTTTTCCATTTTGAGTCTCCTGGGTCAAGGATGGTAATTTTTTTTTACACTTATTTATTTTTGAGAGACAGAGAGAGAAAGAGCACAAGTAGGGGAGGGGCAGAGAGAGGAGACACAGAATCTGAAGGAGGCTCCAGGCTCTGAGCTGACAGCACAGAACCTGATGTGTGGCTCAAACTCACAAACTGTGAGATCAGGTCCTGAGCTGAAGTCGGACGCTCAACCGACTGAGCCACTCAGGCGCCCCAACGATGGTAAAATTAACAGGGTTACAGGTTCCCGATTGGTAGTTTGACTCAGCCATACCCTTTTGGAGGAGTGCTGTTTTGTCTTTAGTCTGCCCATGTGGCCCATGGGCACAGTTCCTATAAAGACAGAAGAATTCAAGTGCTTGGGGCCAGGAACCACACGTACCAGACCCCTCACACATGTATTTATCATTGAGTCGGTACTCTCATTCTCATGTCAGACCTCCACATGGCAAACCATATGGCAATGTGTCACCTATGGCTGTACATACATCAGAGAATATGGACACTGGCTGATTTGGATATGTAATTTGAATTTTGTTAATTAGTCGGTCCACACCAGCAGTACCTGTCTTCGGCTACCTTTACTGCTGTAGGGGTGGACAAAATGATAGTGAATGGGCCCTCCAGAGGGGTTGGACATTCCATTCCTTCACCCTTACAGCATCTCCTGATTTAAGGGAGTGAGCATCTGTGATCAGACTCACAGGTAATTGCTTCTTAACCCAGTGGTGTAAGGTGGTTAGGGTAAACCCAAGGGCCTGCATCTGTCGCCTTAGGGTTAGATGACCTATCTCATTTAGATACCCCCTTATGTCCTTGATAATGGGGACAGATATCCAAAAAGGATTTCATAAGGGGAGAACCCTGTCTGCTTCTTCAGCCCCCCACTTGCAGCTGCAGTCTGCCTCCCTGAAGTTCCCTTTTCTCTCCCTGCCTAATGTTAACACTTTCCCTATTCATCCCTCCCCCTGGAATAGGGCCACTAATGCTCCAGAACAGGGACAATGCCCCTTCTGTCTTCTTCAAGCTGATAAGGGGCAGTGTGGGAGTACAGCAGTTAGAATCTACCCGAAGTTCAGTCAAGTGGCCCACGGTATGGTTCTACAGGCAGGCTGGCAGGCATGAGGTGGCACAAACATTGGCAGACACAAAGAGAAAAACACAAAGTAAAGATTATACTGACCAACAACATAGCATCTTAAGATAATGTCCCCAGTTCCCAAACCAGTCAGACAATCCAGGAGAGACCCTGATTTTGTCCAATTATGCCTGAATGTCATCTATCAGTTCTAAGACTCTGAGAATCGTCAGTTATATTGAAACAACACATGTCAGGGGATCTCTCATAACCCAGGTGATGGAGGAGCAGTAACTAATCAATAGTGGCTCTATTCTCCAAGAGTCCAGCCCTAACTTTATTTAATTTTTTATTTAAAGCATCTAATGCTTGTGAGGTGTTTTATAGAGTTTTGCTGAGTATAAGCAGACATTTTGCTTTATTTTGAGGTGTAAAACTTTTTCAAGAGCTGGAAGTCCTACCAGAGAAAGAGTCAAGGCATCCATTTACCATTATTATTTTGCAAATTTTTAGGTAAGCTGAACCTGGGTATTATTTTATAAAGCAGAGCTTTTATTACTTCTTGGGCCTTTCCAGTTTTGTTTTGTTTTTTTTTTGGAAGTGGGGGGAGGCCTCTACCCAACTAATAAAAGTATCAACTCATACCAACAGATGTTGGAATTCCTTTGACCTTGGCATATGGATGAAAACTAATTGTCACTCTTCCCTGGATAGCCTCCAGTTCCTTGATTGCCTGGGAGAGCAAGTTTGTGGTTGAGAGGATTGTTTTTAAGACATACTTCACAAGCTGATACTACTTGCTGAACTGTCCTTGACAAATGTTTCCTGGTAAACCTCCTTTGGGCCATTTGATAAGTTTTATACCTCCCTAAGTGAAAGTCCTGATGCAGTGCTTTAATCATCTTTTAACTCTGTGAGCTAGGTAATAGTAATTGCCTCTGCTCTGTATGTGACCATCCCTAGGACTGGAGACAGTGTCCATGAGTCAGACCCCAGTTCATTTCCTTGGGACAGTAAGCAAGATTGGGTCTCTTTTAATAATTGATATAGTGGGCAAGCTATTTTCCTGAACCCCAGTATCTACAGCCTACAATATCCAGTAATTCCCAAAAACTCACACAATTGTTTATCTGTCCTGGAGTTAGTAGCACTATAGTCTCCAATTCATTTATAATGTCCCTTCCTGGCAAGGGAGGAAGGCTCTCTGTTATTATCAAGAAAGAATGAGGAAAAATTAGCTTTCCCCATATTCATCCCAGGGGCTGGGAGAAAAATTTAGTTATAAATTTTCTGGAGACGTCTCTAATCATTATGCTGAGTTTGGATAGTTGGCCTGGAGTGGAAAGGAGGACAGAGAAGGTGGCTCTGGTATCAGAAAGGAAATGAACAGGCTTTTTAGTTACCTGAGTTTTCCAGAGTTACCCAAGGCTCCAGGCTTCCAATAGACAGTGGGTTCCTGGAGAGCCACCCCAAAGAGCCCCAGGTCCCATCAGTCCTTTTCAGGGACACTGGTTATCTGAACCCTCACAGATAGAGGTCCCTGAGAGCATTCAGACTTCCAGTGGTTATCTCCACATAAGAGGCATGGCTTGTGGGGCTTTGACTTCTGTTGTCCCTTCTGAAGGCAGTCTCATTTCCAGTGCCTTGACTGGCCACATAAGTGGCATTTGGTATAGGATTTTGGGAAATCTGGACTGACATAATGCATAAGGCATGACTAAGGCCTCAGATTTTTCTTAAGCCTCCTTTCCTGTTTTTTTTTATTTTTTTTTTAATTTTGATCTTGGTTGTAATATACCTGATGGGCAGCTCATAAGAGCTCCTCTGGGGTCCCTTCCAGGCCAACAGCCAATTTTTGCATTTCCTCTGAATATCTAGGGCTGATTGAGTGACAAATTTGTCATTTAAAATCATCTCAGCCTTAGGGGTGTCAGGGAAGATAGCCATATATTTAATGGGAGCCTCCCCTAACCTCTCCTCAAAGCCACTGGGCTCTCATCCTGTGTTTGTAAAATTGTGGCTAATTTAGCATAATTTAAGGGCTTAACCTTAGACCTCCTTAATTTCTCTGAAACACAAGCTTGGAAGTGGTGGCAATACCATTTCTAAATGGGATGGTCATAGTCCCAGTTAGAATCTTGGGATGGAATTACCAGAACCACAGTAGGAAACGAGAAGTTCCCTATAGGACCTCCAGCCCCGTGACAATTAGTGAGGTTTTTGTTTGTTTGTTTGTTTTTCAGAGTTATGGATCAAAATCATTCCACATTTTCAGAATGCATCCCAAAGGAGTATGGTCTTGGTTGGGCAATTGCCCATCTATAAGAAAAAGTCCCTTATTCCAATTTTCTATAGCTGGCTAGGAGAAACTTCATCTCTTGACACCTATTGGTGGCCAGGAGAAGCCTCATCTCCTGGCCCTGCCTTTTGGCTGGCTGTTCGGCTGGCAGCCAAAAGCTCTGTCAGTCTCACAAAGTACTGGGAGCAGTCACTCTTATCCAGACTCTACCCTGCCTCCGAGAGCTGACCTTGTCTTTGCTGATTTCTCCTATCCCTCTGTTTTCCACCTGCAGGACTTTGGGGCTATCGACTGTGACCAAGCAGGACTTCCCTGGTTGTAGAAGCATGCGCTAATTTTATTTTGGTCCAATAGTAGTCATCTTTACAAAAATATTTTAAAAGGCTGGTGAAAACTGATGAGGTTTTTTGGGGTGATAGTGGGAGTTGTGGGGTCCAGAGCCAACGACCAAGAAAGAATTCTTGAAGACATCTTTGGTGCAAAAAGGTAGTTTTATTAAAGAACAAGGACAGTACCCATGGGCAGAAAGATCTGCCCCAAGACCATGAGGAGAGACTTGTTTTATACCATAGAGTTGGGGGAGGTATAGTCCAGGGGAAGTTTCCGGTGAGATTTTCATAGGTTAAAGAAGACTCACAGATTACTGGAGGCCTAGCTATTGTCAAGCTAAGGTTGTTTTTCCCTCTAGCAAAGCATTACAATTAAGACAGTAGGGAGTTCCTGGAGAAATGTTTTATTCTGCCTGAGTCAACTATTTTTCAATGGGCTGCATGTTTTAAGGACATTTAGTTCTATCTGCCATTTCTTTCTGCCTTTGTTTTCCACATCTAAAACCATGTTTTTGTAAGAACAAAATTGGCCATCAAATGGGCTAAAAGGGCCAAAGTTGAAGTCTATTCCCTTGCCTTTTTCAGCAGTGCCCACATAAAAATGTTCCAAAGATGTAGATATCCATTTTAGAGTATCTAAGTTGTTACAAATTGGCATACACTGGGCTAAATGTAGCAAAATAGCTCCTGTGTATTCCAGTAAAAGCCCTTCATATATCATAGTCATCTATCCCTTATATGGCACAGGTATCCATTCCTTTGCTAAACAGAAACTACACAAATGTGGAGCATTTAGAAGCAGGCAGTGAGGACATCCTCACCATCTGTCCAGCCTTTGGATCGAGGGAGGGACAGTTTCAACTAAGGCTTGAGTAAAACAACTCATAAGGGTATGCTGTTTGGCTGTCCTGCCTTTTGGTTAAAATCATATATTTTCCCCATATTTTTGGGCAGACAAAAGGGAGGAAAAAAAACTTTTGTTTACCCCTTTTTTTGATCAAAAGCATACCAACAATCCAAGAAAACTTTGCCTTTTTAACAGAGAGTAAAGCAGAATCTTAATCTTATGCCACTGTATTTTTAAAATCCATTTATTTTAACCTTAGTCCATCCTGACCACATACAAAATTTCTTTCCAAAGATTTCCCTTCACAAACAGTCTACAACTTCCCTTTGCTTTCAGATTTTGACCTAAGCCCCTTTTCTCCAAACAACCAGTCTCATTTAGGACAAAATTACTTTCTTTTACCTTCAACAAAAATGTATTCCCATTCCTTATATCTTTCTTACATATCTCCTACTTTTCTACATACAGAGTTATTTTCCTTATTTTTATCAGTCTTAATTACATTTAGCAGAATTTTAACTCTTAGAAACCTTAGTCTCCAGTGAAAACTAAGTAGTAACTAATTGTAAACTATCTGTTACATTAGATTTTTTTAGATGGCAACTTATGAATCCATTAAGCATAAAGCATGTTTTTAAACAGATCTAAATATCCTTAGTTGTTTCTTGTTGTTGTTGTTCTGTTTTGTTTTGTGTGTGGGAGGTGTTTTGTTTTGTTTTTTTTTTGCCATAAAAAAAAAAAAAAGGCTTAGTAAGCAGTGCTTTAGTATTCCATTTGATTTGTAAGAGGCCTAAGTGTCCAATGAATTTAATTTGTTTATTATATAAGCAAACCTTTAAGGTTTTAGGTTACCAAAGACCCTAAAAGTTATCTAAACAATTACCCATTTGAGACAGACGAAATTAACCATCATTTTAAGCCATCTTTTTTGTTGACAAATTCTAACAGAGATATCTTAATTATGTTCCACCTGTGTTTACTTAAAAGTCCACCATTGTCAACTTTTACCTGGGGTACCAGTGAGGAAATCTGAAGTGGGTGGTGTAAGTCTAAGTGGGTGTTCTTTGCTCTTTGACAGTAAGGGAAGGAGGAGTCCATGGTGCCAGAAGCATCCAGATGGTCTAGGAGTCAGTTATGCAGGCTGCATCAAGATGGTGCAGAAACAGGATAGGGAGGAGAAGGCAGAAGAGGTGAGGTGCCACCCAGATGCCTGGAGGCAGATAAAAGGTCAGAGGGCATAGAAAGAGGTCTCCTGAACCTAAAGCCTATCAGCTCAAACAGATGAGCAGATGCAGATTTCTTCCACCAACAAGTGGAATTAGGCAGTCCTTGTCAGGCCAGAGAAAATAGGGAATTTCCCCTAAGAAAAGGAGTTTTGGCAGATGCTTAGGAATATTCCTTAAAGTCTCCATTCCAAGGTAGACTAACTAGAGACAGTTGGCTCTAACCATCATAGCCATTGACCCAGGAAATGAATGAAGGAGAAGTCCCCACATACAGTTAGAGTAACCGGAGTGTATTAGGAGAAAAAGTGAGACAGTTAGAGTCTCCTGTGTTATTGATGGCCTGTGTGTGTGTGTGTATGTGTGTGTGTGTGTGTGTGTGTGTGTGTGTGTGTGTGTGTGGTGTTGTTTTGTTTGTTTGTTTCCAGCATCCTGGGTTAGGTTTTGGAACACTTCTATATATTTATTAGGGTTGTCTGAAAATTTGCCCAGGTCCTTTTTATTTGCTTAGAATCTTGCAAGGAAAACAGAACCTTTATGGGGCCTAATCCACCATGAGGCATTTCAGTCAGTAGATACATTGAGCATACCTTGATTTTAGAGGGGAAAGTTTTTTTGTGTTTGTTTTTTGTTTCTGTTTGGTTTTTTTTTTTTTATCCCTGCCAATCCTGGATAAGGAGGGAATGAGGGTCTAACGGGTGGCTTTTCCTGAGGAGAGGCCTCAGGGGCGAGTCTGCAAGTACTTGCCTTTATTGGCCCCTTTAAGGCAAAGAAGACCTGCACATAAGGAACTTCTGACTATTTACCCTGTCTTCTACAATATAGATCTAACTATAAGATAGCACTGTACTGAATTTTTCCCTTAGGAGACCAGGACTCTCCATTCTCCAGGAGATATTTCAGGTGCCTCTTAGCATTGGTGGGTTCAGTATCAATCCCTGATCTAGATCAGACTCCAGAGGAAGTCTGAAGCTGCGTTAAGCCTTATGAGGTCACCAAGGAACTGCGGATTGTCACTCAACACTCACATTGGCCCATTGGTCAGGTTGGAACCCTTCCACTGTTATCTTATTGGCACACAGTCACATAGCATTTCCAAGCCAACACCCAGCATCCAGCACCTCGGAGTTGCAGTTTCATTCCTTATGGAACTACTCGGGTAACTTTGGGAGGTGATCAGGCTCCCCTTCTGCCTCTTGGGGGCAGGTCTACCAAAATGAACCTGGGTTCTTACCAGTCTGACTGGCAGCATTTCTGAACTGATTCCTGGGCCTCACCAGGTTCCGTTGTGCATTGATGGGTCCTCACCCCTGCACCCCAAGAGGGTCTATTCTTTTATGGATCAAATGGTCCACTGGTGCCAGGCAAGGTCGTTTCTCCCAGTGCTCAGAGGTTTGCACCCCAGCAACAAAGAAGGTGGAAAGGCACCATCTCTGAATTCTGGGTGCAAGCCCCCAAGAAATGTAGCAGGATTCTCACACAGAGAGATGGGACACCTAGCGAAGCTTTTCTGTCCAGGAAGCAACTTTATTCATTGGGCCAGCATGGGCCCAGTGGGTTCACTCCCGAAAAACTGAGCCCTGAATGCAGCAGGGTGTAGCCTTTTATAAGGCAGTTTCTTCTTGTCTCCCACATATGGTGACATGTAGTCTGATTGGACATAGTCCAAGTTACAGAGTTTTGTCAGAGCTATGCATTTGTGTATAGGAGTTGATTGGGCCATGTTGCCTGTCTTTGTCCTGAGGAGCCCTTCACCACATTCCTTAGGGAGGATCTCTACCACAAGGGTTTTATTGGCTCCATGTTTCATAAAGTCAACCTCAATTCCTTAAAGCTGTCTGGTTATATCTGAGTCTATGCGTGTATCTCAAATATGACATTACAGTCAAAGCCTTTGAAAAATGATGAATGTTTCCAATGGTGTCCTGTTACAAGGAGAACAGATTCTTATTGAATTTATGCAAACAACTGTAATTGCCATGAAAGAAAGAATACTCAATGAGAGTTTCTGAATTTCAGAGGGTTCAGGTAGAGAGAAATATTAAAGGCTTCAATTTGTCCACAAATGAATATTTTATTACATCTCTGTAAGTCATAGATATCTTGAGAGAATATTTCCTTAACTTGGAAGAGCAAAAACATTACAGAACCAGCAATGTTTCAAACAAAAGTCACAAAAACTATAATCATCTTCCTTAATTTGTTTAGTCCCATGTTATTAATTCTTGTTCAGTTTGAATGCAGGGCTTTAGTTAGTTCTGGAAATTCTGACCAATTTTAGGTTTATGATTTTAAAGGTATCAAAAACCTGTCTTTGTTCTTTTTAGGAATCTCCTTGCAGATGAAATACATTTCACAAGAGAAATAAGAACAATAACTATGAATGACAGAAAACTCAAAAATGGACATGGTTGAATATCTGATCAGAGGTCATATTATAGCTGGCAAGGAAATCAAGTTATTTCTGTGACACACAACACTTTGACGATCAGAATATCAAGTGATGTGCTCATACCAAAACATATGAAAACTCTAGGAATTGCATATAATCTCTAGAATAGTTATAGCGTTTACCCAAACATAACCTAAGGCATATTATTTGTTTAACAATGCTACCAGAGTCACTTACATACCAAATAAAAAGGTCTAATTAGTCAAAGAGACTTCATTTCTAATTTAAATCCTGGGAGAAGTTTGTTATAAACCTTAGAAAGTTATAAAGCACATGCCTAAATAGGGTTACAGATCATTACAAATTCTAAAACTTAATTGTTTATTTAACCAAGGTGTTAACGAGAGATTCCAAATGCAAATTTGTAGTGTTATTTGGTTGTTAGCAAAACTTAGATGCTTTAATATTGAGAAGTTTGAACGAAGTAAGAAAAAACCTGATCCAGACAAAACATAGACTGGTTTTCTGGGCAGACAAAAGAGAAAAAAAAAAATCTTTGTTTACATTCTCTTATCAAGAGCAGAGCAACAATAAAAGAAAACTTTGTCTTTTGAACACAGGGAAAAGCAGAATTTCAACCTTCTACCAGTGTACTTTTAAAAATCCATTCTTTTTAACCTTAATTCTGACCACATCTAAAATTCCTTTTCAAAGATTTCCCTTTGTAGGGCACTTTTTTATTCAACAACTTTTTTATTCAGAGTTGCTGTCTTTATTTCCATCAGTCTTAATTACATTTAGTAGAATTTTAATTCTTAGAAACCTTGGTCTCCAGTGAAAACTAAGTAGTAACTGATTGTGAATGGTCTGTTGTACCAGAAGCCTTTGGATGTGAAATTTATAAATATAATTCATAACTTTAAAAACATGTTTTTCAATAGTGCAATCTTTCGATAAAGCACAAAGCATATTTGCCAACAGACCCCAGTACCCTCAGCTTCTTTGCAATAAGAAGCCAAAAGCACAAAACCTACATTCAGTAATCAGTGTTTTAGTATTTTATCTCATTTGGAAAAGAGATGTTCAATAATTTAATCCCATCTATCATCCTAGCAAAACTTTAAAGTTTCGTGTGACCAAAGACTTGACAGCTATTTTAGCAATTACTCTTGAAAACTTTGAGACAGACAAAATTAACCATCATTTTAAGTCATCTTTTTTGCTGATAAATTGCAACAGAGATATCACCTTTAGTAAACCTAGGTAAAATAAAAGTTTCATATTTAGTGTTGATCACTAAAGACATGTCTTTCTTAAGTAAACCAACACACTTAAATTAGTTTAAGTACTGAATGTGTTCCACCTGGGTCTACTTAAATGACAATCAATTTGATCCCCATTTTCAATTTTTACCTGGGACACTGGTCAGGAAATCTGAAGTGGGTGGTGTAAATTCAAGGAGGTGCTCTTCACATGACAGCAAGGGTAGGAAGAGCCAATGGTACTGCAAGCACTGAGGATAGAATAAGAGCCAGTTATGCAGGCCACACCAAGGTGGTGGAGAAACAAGAGGAGCAGAGGGGAAGGAAGAAGAGGGGAGGTGCTGCCAGGAAGTCTGAAGGTGGATAAAAGCCCAGAGGGCAGAGAGAGAGGTCTCCTATTCATAAGTCTTATCAACTTGGACAAATGAAAAGATGGGTTTTCTTTCTACTAAAGTGGAAATAGGTAGTCCATGTCTGGCTGGAGAAGACTGGGAATGTCCCTGAAACAAAAGGAGTTTCTGCAACTGCTTGGGAATATTCCTTAAAGTCCCCGCCCTGAGATAGACTTACCAAAGACAATTATCTCCAACTATTATAGCCAGTAGCCCAGGAAATAAATGATGGAGAAGTCCCCACATACAGTCCAGTAACCTGAGTCTATTAGAGAGGAGGAGAGTGAGAGTGAGTCCCCTTCCTTAGGGATAGTGTGTGTTTCCTCCAGCAACCTTGGTTTACTCATAGGCCTATTTAGTCATTATAATCCAATATGTAAGGAGGAGGGTTATCAGTGTAGTTATTGACCAACTACATTCTGTAAGAGGCTCTTAGGTTGGGGTACTGATCTACAGCCATGAAGGCCTGATCATAGGGTACCTCTGTCCATTTACCCTGTTTCTTGCAGAAGAAATCGAACTGATAGATCATACTGAAGTCTCATGTCCCATTAGTGAGCCAGTTTTCCTCATTTCCTAAGGAAACCTCAAACAAGAGTCTTAAGATTAGCAACCATCCTGGTGACTTAGGTGGCTGTCCTATGCCCAAGACAGACAACTTTGTATAAGGACAGGAATGAAGAGAGGGCATCACGTTTCTGGGTCTTATTACCATTCTGACCATAGTACTAACTTCCAGCCAATGGCAGGTGTTCTTCTCCCTGTAGATAGCTATGGGATAGGGGATTGCAGCCTAAGCAATTGACATATTAGTGTTCCAATGAGACCAAGTCCCTGAAATGAAATTAAAGGGAGAAGTGAGGAATTACTTATCAAGTTTGTACCAAGCCTCAGAATCCAGATAAGAAGACTCAAGCCACACATTTGGGTGGCAAAATGATGCAGTTTGAAGCGGGTTCATGAGCAAACAGTCATGAAAGAATTCTTGAGAACTTTTTGGTGCAAAAAGGTGGTTTATTAAAGCACAGGGACAGGACTTGTGGGAGAAAGAATGCACTGGCATTGTGAGGAGCAATTGATTCTACACTTTGTAGTTAGGGAAGGTAAAGACAAAGGAAGTTCCCCAAAGGGTTTCCATATGTTAAAGAAGGGGCACCTGGATGGCTCAGTCCGTTAAGCATCCAACTCTTGATTTTGGTTCAGGTCCTGATCTCATAGTTTGTGAAGTCGAGCCCTGTGTCAGGCTCTGTGCTAACAGTGTGGAGTCTGCTTGGGATTCTCTGTCCTTCTCTCTCTGACCCTCCCCACTCTCAAAATAAATAAACATTTTTTTAAAAAGATTCATAATCTTAAAAAAAAAAGAAGAAGAAGACTTACAGGATCCTGGAGGCCTACCTATGGTCAAGCTAAGATTAATTTTCCCTCTAGCAAGGCATTAATATTAAGACTGAGAGTTCCTGGAGGAATGTTATACTCTGCCTCATGTATTTGTCAATGGGCTGCATGTTATGAGAAAATTTAATTTTATCTACATTTCTTTGGCCTTTGTTCTCCACATCAATCAATAGGGTGGAGAAAGTGAGGGTGGGCATGGCAGATAAAGATAATGGAGTATGAAAAGGCATTGATATTTTCCTGTATTATGGAGTTAGAAATGGCATGTGAGAGGTGAGCTTTTGTATTTTGTATTGATAAGGAAGGGGCATGAAATGTATTGATCAAGGGAATTGAACAACCACACTTTAATTTTAGATGAATAATTGGAAGGACTTTAATGAATGAAGTGGAGGAGTAAAAACTAGAGACATGAAAATTGCGGAAATAGTGTAGGAGTAAGATGTCAGGTGTCCTGTAATTTAAAGCCATAGAAAAGCAGATGGAGCAGCTGTAATGGAACTCAAGGGATTTGCTATTTGGGATGCATCAAATTTAATACAACCCAAGGAAATGTTGAAAGCAAAGAACTTCTCATTATTCGTTATAAGTAAGGAGACAGGGAGATAGCTCTCAAAGCACTGTCTCCTCATGAGGTTGGTACAGAAAGCTTTTATTCAGTGTCTTAGGGGGTGGGGACAGAGAGCTTGCACCTTGGTTCAGTTGTACATGTCTAGCACATCAATATGCTTGTGCATACATCCTATTTTCAAAAAATGGCAGAAAACTCTATCCTTAGGGTTATCCTTAGTATTATAATGAATTAAAGGTAGCTTCAGGACAATGTTAGAGGCTTCTGTGCAGGTCCTCAGCTCCAATCCAGCTCAAATTGGCTTATACCAGGGACTACCAGGTGACACACACCAGGCAAAAAGCTATGCCTGAAGCACCTAGTTGGGTGCCTCTTTGACTCTAGCTGTTGGTTCTGCAAAACACTTTTCTTTCCTGTTTTTTTTTTTTTCCTCTTCACCATCTCCCTTCTATGGGTAGCTTTTAATCCTCTTATTTGAGTAACTTCCTGTTGCATCCTAGCTAACAAAGAGAAATTGGAATTTTGTGATATACAGAAGATTAAGGCAGCAAACTTTAGACTGGATGTTTTGAGTTTTGGACGATGAAGAGAGGACAGCCTTGTGCTTTGGTAACTGTCTATCTTAATTCTTGCATTCATGCATTGGGAAAATATTTGTTAGTAATATCACATGCCAGGCATTTGGGAAAGAGCTGAATAAGACTTAACTTTCCTCATGTCTTGTAGGGAAAAATAGAAAAATAAACAATCTAAAGAAGAGATGATTAAAATTATATATATATATATAAATATAAAATACCGGCTTCCTGGGTGGCTCAGTCAGTTGAGTGTCCAACTTCAGCCCAGGTCATGAGTTCCAGCCCTACATTGGACTCTGTGCTGACAGCTCAGGGCCTGGAGCCTGCTTTGGATTCTTTGTCTCCCTCTCTCTCTGCACCTCCCCCACTTGTGCTCTGTCCATCTCTCTCTCTCTCTCTTTCAAAAACTAAATAAACATAAAAAAAGTTATAGCACAATTCACATGTAACTTTTTAAGCCGTTTAAACTTAGAGATAACTTTTATCTCTGAAATGTCTCATTTTAGCCCTTCATGACTCTGCTTTTTCTTGGTAACATGTTTTTATAACTCAGATTTTCTATTTCTTTTTGGAACTAAAGTGACAATCCACCATTATCACTATTCCAGAGGTGTCTTCACAGGCAGAGCATTATTTAATTTACTAGGGTTGCTGTAACAGATGACTGCAAACTAGGTGACTTAAAAAAAAACAAAAAACAAAAAACAAAAGAAAAAACAAAAGACAAAAAAAGCCAAAAAACAAAAAAACAAAAATAAACAAACAAACAAACCCAGAAATTTATTCTCTTACACTTCTGGGGCTAAAAGTCTGAAATCAAGGTGTGGCAGAGAAGTTCTTTCTGGAAGCTGCCAAAGAAGGCCCTTTTTTTTTTTTTTTTTTTTTTTTTTCTTTCTCCTGTAGGCCCTTGACCTCCCTTTTCTTAGAGCATTTACTTTTGAGAACTTGCAGTTAGAAGTTGTTTCTCTGGCCTTTTGATAGGCAAATCTTATTAAAAGCTTTTTGTCAGTTTTACTACCATGGAATATCTTTCTCAAGGTTCACTCCTAATCTCCCAGATTCCCTGAGAGGGTGAGGAACCTGGTTTAATAGTTATAGATATCTCCTTAAAATCCTTGGTGTGAGGGTCTGGTATCAGCACATGCTTAAGACTATTTATGTGCATATATGGCAACTAATCTTTTATCCAGGTTTTCAGGGTCAGCTTTTCTCTCTGGCTCAGCAGTGGCTCTCTGGGGTAAATTATTCTCATAACCTCATTCTCCTCTGACTCCTTAACAGGGCAACATTGTAATAGATGTTGGGCCATATGACTGTGGTCTCTAGGAATTTCTCAAGGTTCTTAGACTGGCCCATGTCTGACTTGACTCAGGAAAGGCTAGAAAACAACATATGGAGCTCCCTTAGGCCCTGTGTTCGGCATTGAATTTGCCCAGTTCTGAAAAACATAGACTGCAGTTACTGCTAAGCCTATTTAACATCTTTTCTCTTCCCTAAAATCTCTCCCCAACACCTGGCACATTTTCAGGGATTTACATTTGCTGGTAAGACTACTGAGCTATTTGTAATTATGCTGGTAGGATTTCTACATTTTTGTTTTTCTTTTTCCCTGTGGAAAGGATAAGAAAATTTCATGTTCTTGCTTACCCTAGCAGGAGATCATTTACTGAAAATATATTTCCACAAACCTTCTCTGAGAATGACTGTCCATCAGGTCTCTTCTTTTACAGCAATTTCCACGTTTTCCTCTCCTAATCACCATCCTCTTAACCATTTCACAGCATGGCAGTCGCCAAACAGATGAGGTATTTCTCTTGTTTTCCCTAAGCAAATTTCCTGAGACTGCACCAAGAACTTTTGGATCACTGAATTTTTGTACTGTATTCCCAAATTTCTCAGCCTACAAAAGCTATGCATAGTTCTTGATATTTTATCATATGAAATATCTTCCTAAGTTTAGCGATGCTTTGAAGGCATGGAGGTAAGGTAAGCTATGAAGTATAGAAGAATGAAGATAAGGTTGTTCTGAATTATCTTGATTAATAAAATATGATGCCATTGATTGATAGGAGGAATACAAGACAGTTTGAAGTAAATTAGTTGGCTTATGTTATAAACATCTGAACAGAGAGGAATCGTCCCCAGAATTTTTGTGTCCTAATCCCTACTGTCCATCAACTCATTCACACTTGTCACCAAAGTGAAGCTCTAATCATAGTAATAAAAGGAAGCCTCTCATTACACAGCCTCTATTACTTAGCTCTTTTTATCTCTATGTTCTAGATGAGGGGGTCAGTATTTTATGATTTATGGTCCGATCTTGCACACTACCTGTTGTTGTAAATAGAGTTTTAGTGAAATACAGCCACACCCATTTATTTATGTTTTGTCTGTGGCTGCTTTTGCTCTGAATTGGGAGAGTTGAGTCTTTGCAAAAAAGATCATTTGACTGTCAAAGCCTAAAGTACTTAGGCTGGTTCATTACAGAGAAAAAGTTTGCTGACCTCTGCTTTGTGGGGGTGTCCCAATTGGATGGGGAGGCTGGTGGCATGGGTGGTAAAAGAATTCATCCAAGGCAGAACAAAAGAGATAAAAGCTTATTAAATACACTGCAAGGGAGCAGTGGGTAAGACAGCAAAGGAAGAGACTGTCTGCCATGAGGCAGTGGTGAGGAGCCACAGTTATAGAGCGGAGTAAATGGGTATGGGGATGTATGGAATATTCCTTTTATTGGTAATCTTAGGAACCATGCTTGGTCAGTTAGGGTCTGGCTATTTGGAGCTGGGTTGCTTAATGAGCCTGTTTGTATTCAGCTTGGTGTTCACTATGGGCCTTTTTGTCTTGCTTGAATTTCCATTGTTCAAGCCTGTTGTCAAAAGTGGCCTCTAAATGCTCTAGATAAAATAGAGCCAGATTATTTGCTTACTTTTCTTTATTCACACTAAACTTTACTCGGAATCCTCCCCTGCTCTTTCTTAACCCAACTATCTGTGTTTAGCTGGCAAAATTCTACTTATCATTTTAAGACTTGGGAAAGGGATATATAAGCATTTTGTTTTAATTTTTAGTATTGGAAATTCTTTTCATTTCCTTATAAAACTTATGTATAAACTTAAATAATGATATGGGTATTTTTGGTCAGCAGTGCAGATTAAATACCATGAATATAAACAGCTTATTGAAGGGCTGAAAGGGTAAACACAGAAAGTGGTTCTATGTTTCTCCCATTAATACTTTCTACTACGTTCTATCTAGTTTCACTCCCATCCTGTTGGCCAGACTCTCCACTGCTAGAGTGATCTTATAGCTTTGTGGTAATTTTTAAGCATAAGACCAGTTTCTAAAAAAAGGGCCAGTTTCACTTTATAGATATTAAAGCCCCCATTCTGTGTAAATAAAAGTTCCAGTTGCATATCCAATTCAAGTCTTCTGTTCCCATTTATCAAAACCAATTAGAGGCTAAGGAATGGGTAAGGAGGTTACAACTTGTTCTTTCCTCTTGTTCCATTTCCTTCTCCTTCCTGAATCTTCTTTAGACTTCAAATATGGGGGGAAAGGGAAAAATGGTGGGATTAGATATTTTTACATTGTTAATGCTATTTTTAACTCTCTCCTCACTGACTCTTACTGGCCATTTTACTCTCTATTATGGCAAGCATCTGAATTGTTTCTTGGAGGCACATTTGTGAATTTTTTTAAGTTTATTTATTTTGAGAGAGAGAGAGAGAGAGAGAGAGAGAGAGAGAGAGAGAGAGAATGTGTGAGTGAGGGAAGGGGCAGAGAATGGGAGAGAGAGATAGAATCCCAAGCAGGCACCACACTGTCAGTGCAGACCTGATGTGGGGCTCGATCTCATGAACTGTGAGATCATGACCTGAGCTGAAATCAAGAGTCAGATACTTAACTGACTGAGCCACCCAGGAGACACCACACATTTGTGAGTGCAGAGACACCCTCCTGTGCTACATTCTGTAATACACCACTACTCTATCTTTATGATTGTATCCCACCTTCCAGGTCCTACTGAGAGGTAGATAAGGCAAGCTGAGGGCAAAGCACAAGCTAGCAACAGCCCCCCTACCCACCCAGGTGGGATATGTGTGATATTCCTCAGGCACTCCTGGCTGCCCAAGGACAAAGGAAAGGACAGAAAACAAATGGTGAATTGATAGAGATCACAGGACCTGAGTCTCCATCAGTTTACAAATATCTTAGTAAATTATAAGAAAAAGGCAATCTTATCAATAGCCTAATCTCCAGAAACCTATAGCCCCAACATTACCCTCTCCTCCATAGTGATGTGGGAAACAAAGACAAGAAGGAAATGGCAGGTAAAATTAAATTTCCTTATAACCTGTAGCCCATTAACAAATACTTGACAGAGTATAACATTTCTCCAGGAACTCCCTACTGTCTTAATGTCAATGCTTTGCCAGAGGGAAAAACAACCTTAGCTTGGCAATAGCTAGGCCTCCAGCAATTTGTGAGTCTTCTTTAGCATATGGAAATCACTTTAAGAAACTTCCTTTGGTCTTTATCGCCCCAACTCCACAGTATATAAATAGTCACCCCTCAGTTCTTTCTACCACAGGTCCTGTTTCTGTGCTTTAATAAAATCACCTTTTTGCACCAAGATGTCTCAAGATTTCTTTCTTGGCTATTGGCTTCCAATCCCACCATCACTTCAAAACCCCATCATTACCATCAATGGTCGACCCTAGTATTCTGGTGCCACTTTTTCAGGAAAACAGCTCTCTCAGATGTAAGCTTCTCAGATCAGTCTGACTATAGACACCTGTTTTTTCATCTTAAGGGATTCACACATGATGTGAAATGGTAGAACTCACACAATGTAAAATGATGGAAGTGCAGCTTGATCAACTGCCCCCATCCTTACTCCTTACCATATAATGACTGACAGCTACAGGCAACTTTCTGTATGCAGGTTTTTTTGTTTTTTTTTTCCCAGAAGGGAAAAATATATCAGGTAATTCATATATATTCCTAAACCCTATGGGGCATATTTCAGGTTGTCATCAGAATTATCTTTCACTCACTTTAGCTGTCCTCAACTTCTAATTTACAGAGAAAGAAGAAATCAGAGAGGAATAATCACTAATTCCATGTATTTGATTTATTTCTACTTGATCTGTCTTTTCCTCTTTTTCTCCCTATCTTTTCCTTTCTAAAGCTCATCCCTCTACCAATACTCTTCTATATTTCTAAGGACTATGACTATCCATTATCTTCTCTCTGTTTATCATCAATCTCTTTCTCTTTGCTTCTTTTCAGAATCATTTAACAGGCTTGAATTACATTTTAAAAATAAAGCCAAATAAGACAGTCTTACTGGAATAACTCCAATACCCCTCAAGATTCTTTTAACGATCCCCTATAAGAAACAGAACTCTTGACAGAGTATGTTACCCTTTCTTAATTTTTCATCTCACATTCACTGCAATCTGTCACTTAACTTAAAGTGCTAAAATCACTCTGTGTAACTGTAACTGGATGTTAAGTTTGCAGTATCTTGAAAAACCAAGATATAATGCATATGATAACCTGAAGTGAGATACTAATCTAGTACTAACATTTGATAATTAAGTGGTAGGAAAGTTTGAAGAGAACACTCCTAAAAGTCCTCAAACCCACAGACATTAGGAAAGGATCTGAAGATTGGAGAGAATTTGAAGAGGAAGATTTATTTAAAGAGAATTGCCACAGTAATGTGATTACCCCTTCCTGCCTCCATCCAAATGAGAGACTGTAAATCCCCTACTTCCTTATCTCAGAACAAGAGATAAGAACTTTAGAGAGGCTGTTAGAGAGTATAGTATCTGTCCACAGTGGTTGAAAATAGGTTTAACTTCTGCATAGTAAATCTAAAGGGACAGAGAAATGGCTTTTAATTGATAGATCAGCCAAATGATTTCTGAACTCTTAGAGATTGTTAGGGAAAAGAGCACGTGTTTTTCCTGGATTTGTGATGGAATGCACATGAAAGAATGAGAGAAGATAGCAGAGGGAAGAGAGAGAGACTTAAACTCAATCCAAAATGACCACCAGAGGAGGAAACAGGTATTGGTAGAGAAGCTTATGATACTAAATATATCACCAGTTTAAATAGACTGTACGATCAAAAATTAATTAACTGAGAGTCACTTATTTGAGACATGGACTTTAACATCCTGTCAAATACCCCACATGATAAAGAAAATTTATGGCTAGGATAGCCTTTAGAATAGAGAAAGTAGAGGCTAGCACTGAGCAAAGGTAAGATGTCTGGGTTGCAGTGTCATATGGTAGAGAAAAAGGTTAAGAATATGGGCAAGTTGAAATAATACACAAGGCTACTAGAGCCGCCACAAGATATACTCAAGAAGACTCAGAAGACACAATTTTTATTAAGGTCACCCAAAATATGCTGGTGGGGGTTACCAACATCACCAAATAGAGTGGTTGTTCTCACATGCAGCCCAAGGATATCAGTAGGAGAAGCAGTCTCATAATTAGAACTTGTCTTATTAAATGACACAATTGGGATCAGGAGGCCCAAAAGCAATAGATGTCAAGTGGTGGTGGTAGTGCTTAACCACCAGAAGGCAGAGTTCTATAATTTTCACCATGACTTCCACAAACAATGAGATCTTAACCCACAAATGGCTGTGGAGATCAATATAATATGGCATCCCTAGAAACAAACAAAAGGATAGTCACGATTCTGTTTAGCATCTACTAATCAGAAAAAGTCAAGAATCTAGGAACAGTAAGATGAAGACAGTTGTCTCAATATAAGGTTAAAATCCCCTGCTCAGTCTCCATATCTGACCCAATTTTAAGGTCTGTATGACCTTAAAAGACAAAAGACAAAATGACAAAAAGATGACAAAAGAGATGCCTAGGTTTATAAGAAGGACTCTGTAGCATCACGATAAGGACATATTACGAAGATTCTATCAGTGCCTCCCCCAGTGGAACCTATGGAAGTATACTTAGTTTAATGAACACTGGAGAAAGAGGGATATCCCAACATTTAAAGGACAATTAGACCAAAGATCTTAGTTGACACTGATACATGAAGATACAAAGCATCATTATAGCTTCCTGCTAGACTGGGTACATATGATAGTCAGATAATAAATTAATTTCTAGCTAAAATTCAGCTTACCTTGGATCCACAGTGTCAACATATCCACCAGTTAGTTATGTTACCAGTACCTGTGTGTATAATTGGAATGACATACTGGTCATTTTATAACCCCCATATTGGATGCTTGTCTCATGGGATAAGGAATTGTCAAATTCTAGAAGGCCAGATTCACATTTCTGAAACTGCACTTAGATCTTTTTTCAAGAGAGAACCTGCTATGAAGAGTGGCATTAACTGACAATACTCATCTCAAGGTTCTCACTAAGGTGGCTCTCTCTCCCGAAGCTGCTGCTGGCTAATGACTGAACATAGTGAGGGTACTAGAACTGGGCCATTCTTACTCCTCTAATGGATGAACCATACTCCAGGGCTGCTAGAGCCTACATAAAAGTTTAATAAAGCTTAATTGCAATCTTTATTCCCATGCAATCCTCCTTTTCCCCAAATGTCAGTTCTGCATCATGATCTGAAGGCTTTTCCTACATACTCTTAAATTTTTACAGGCATTTTTGCCTACAAATCTCTTGCACTTCTAGTTCTGTCTTGGCATCTGCTTTCTAGAAAACTTGAGCTAAAACAAAATCTGTAACTTGACCTAAAAGGCACTTAATGATTTGGAATTTTCTGTGGCACTGGCCTTGCCAGGTACAATTTTCCCTTTTGATCTTTAGGGATACAGAGTTATTTTTATTTTTATGAACCTATATGATGTAACATTTTATGAACTTTACATATTTTCTTATTTTGCCTGGAGTTTCTTTCTTCTTTACGTCCTCAGTTTTAATTTAGTTACTATGACTCTCAGGAAGGGCTATATAATTTTCAAGGCTCATCATAAAACAAAATTACAGGACTTCTGTGCAGAAAATAGTAAGGATTTCAAGAGAATGACAACAGAAAATAAGTCAGGTGTAAGCCCTGCTAAATGAGGCTACTGGGCAACTGCATAGTTCACATACCTATGCAGCTGGTCTTGCCTACTCATCTTTTGTGACTGAACCAAAATGTTTCATCAGGCATGTCTTAGCTGATCCTTTTTATGGAAGAGTACACAGCTTGAGCTGATGACCTTTTACTGTCAACTGATGGCCTAGATTCATACTTTATTTGTCTTGATGAACTCTTTTAAATATATCAAAGTAATCAGATCAAAGAACAATTCATAGTAAGTTTTATAATAAACTCATCCTTTATGTTGCAACAATGACATTTTTAAAGTTCATGCAGGGGTGCCTGGGTGGTTCAGTCTTTTAAGCAACTGACTGTTGATTTCAGTTCAGGTCATGATCTCACAGTTGGTGATATCGAGTCCCACGTCAGGCTCTGAGCTGGCAGCCTCTCTCTCTGCACCCTCTTTCTCTGCACCCCCATCCCTCTCAAAATAAATAAACATTAAAAAATTAAATAAAATTCATGCAAAATTTAAATTTTTAAAATAGCCTTTTTTTCTACTTAGTCTTTCATTATCAAGTATTGCCTACTAACTGATTTCCCTTTTATCATTCATCTTTTCCATATGTATTAGCTCTGACTTATATTAAGAACACATAGGGGCACCTGGGTGGCTCTGTCAGTTGAGCGCTGGGACTTCAGCTCAGGTCATGGTCTTGTGGTTCATGAGTTTGAGCCCCCGTCAGGCTCTGTGCTGACAGCTCAGAGCCTAAAGCCTGCTTCAGATTCTGTGTCTCCCTCTCTCTGCCCCTGTCCCACTTGTGTTCTGTCTGTGCCTCTCAAAAATAAACAGTAAAAGAATTTTTAAAAAGAACACCAACAAATTGGGTGTGGCCCTTTTATTCTCAAGGTGTCCTTTCATTTCAAGGGGATAAACTGTACGGATTTAAACAGGAATCTTAATCGATTTACAATGTACTGCTGATAAATGTCTACTGAGATTGATTGTGCCCTTCACCTTTGCTTTGTCATTCTGTCAATCTCAAAAGCTCTTATTGCTAATAAAAATAAAGTAATTAGTAAAATTGCTTGGATGGTGCTACTTTCTTTAGGTCTCCTGACAAAGTAGAAAATAAAATTGCCCTTTAAGTTTTATGTGTTCATATATATTTTAAGATTATAGACACACATTTTAAGATTATAGAGTCACCAATTTTAATCTCCAAAATGCTAATGATAATTTAGTATATTGTTTTTGTTTGTTTGGAGTGTATGTCTATATTTAGACATATTTGAAAAGTATTTTAAATTATAAAAATGATAACAGTTTTACTGTGATAAGTATGGAATATACACAGAAGTACAAACAAGACAATACAAATCAATCGTAATCACTCCTATAGATTTAATTGCAGCTAATCATTATACATTTTATCTAATCCCTATATATAAGTAATCTAGTTTAAAGATAAACTCCCCCAGCTTTAAGATATAGAAAAGACTGGATAAGATTTGTTCAAAACACCCCTGAAAATTACATTCTGAAAATCCAGATTCTTCTCCATGATTTCTGGAAATTCTGCACCTCTGGTTCTATACTTCTCTTTCCACTGAATTGGTTCTCCTGAATGAAGTTCTAGATAATCTAGCTGTTTATTTCACATAGTAATATAAGATTAATAATGGCTGTTAATTATGTTAAGCATCTTTTCATATGCTTACTTGTCATCCATATATCTTCTTTGATAAAGATAAATATTTTGTCTATTTTTATTAGTTTATTAGTTTTATTGCGTTTTTTTGAGAGTTTATTATAAATGAATACAAGTGGTTTGTCAGATGCATTTTCCATATTTTTTTTTTACCCAGTTTGTAGCTAGTCTCTATTCTTTTAACAGTATCTTTTGAAAAGCAGATGTTTTTAATTTTGATGAAATATAATATATCAAGTTTTTCTTTTGTACTATTATCTAAGATATCTTTGCCAAACCCAAAGTTACCAAATTTTTCTCATGTTTTCTTCTAGTAGTTTTATAGTGTTAGTGTTCATTTTTAGGTATAAGTTCTATTTTGTGTTAGCCTTTTTAAAATTTGCATTAAAAAATGTATATATCCATTTGTTCCAGTATTATTTGTTCAAAAGATTGCCATTTATTTTTCCACTAATTTGCTCCTAGATTTTTGTTAAAAACCAATTATTCATACATATGTGGGTCTAGTTCTAGATTCTCTATTTTGTTCCATTGTTCTATTTATCTATCTTTATGCCAAAACCACACCATCTTAATAACTATAGAATCAGGTAGTTTTAGATCACCAACTTTGTCATTATTTTTCAAAGTTATCTTGCCTATTTTAGGTCCTTTGCATTTGCGTATATTAATTTTTTTTACATTTATTTATTTTTGAGAAACAGAGAGAGACAGAGCACAAGTAGGGAAGGGGCAGAGAGAGAATGAGACACAGAATCCCAAGCAGGCTCCAGACCCTGAGCTGTCAGCACAGACCCTGACGCAAGGCTGGAACTCACAAACCGTGAGATCATGACCTGAGCCAAAGTCAGAGGCTTTAAAAAAAAAAAAATTTTTTTACATTTATTTTTTGAGAAACAGAGTGAGACAAAGCGTGGGTGGGGGAGGGGCAGAGAGAGAAGGAGACACAGAATCTGAAGTAGGCTCCAGGCTCTGAGCAAGAGGTCAGCACAGAGCCTGATGCGGGGCTCGAACCCACAAACCTGAGATCAGGACCTGAGCCGAAGTCCATGCTCAACCGACTGAGCCACCCAGGTGCCCCAAAAGTCAGAGGCTTAACCAACTAAGCCACCCAGGCGCCTCTGCATTTGCAAACATCTTAAAGTCAGCTTATCAATTTATGTGAAAATCCTTCCTGGGTTTTAATTAAGAATGTCTTGAATCTACAAATAAATTTGGAGACAATTGACATTTTAGTAATATTAGTCTTTCTACACATAGACATGGAACATCTCATTTACTTAGGTTTTCTTTAATTTCTATTACCATTTCCCCCCTAATTTTAGCATATAGATTTTTAAAATCTTCTGTTTCATGTTTATTGATTCTATTTAAATAATAATTTTAATATTGATTTTTGATTGTTTTTTTATGTAATTGATTGAATATAATTGATTTTTTATATTTAACTTGTATCCTGTGACCTTAATAAACTTACTTGTTAGTTGTAGTAGCTTTATTATATACTCCCTCTGAATTTCTACATGGAGGACGTGGTCATCTGTAAAACAAACAAATAAACAAACAAGCAAATAGTTTTACTTTTTTCTTTTCAGTATGAATGTTTTTTGCCTTATTGAACTGGATAGAACTGCTAGTACATTGTTAAGTATTAAAGGCAGGCATGTTGTCTTGTTTTGATCTTTTGTGTATAGGGGCAAATTTAAGTGTTTTACCACCAATTGTAATGTTAGCTGTAGATTTTTTTTTGTTGATAACTTTTATCAAGTTGAGAAAACTCCATTCTACTTTTTCTAAGTTTATTTATTTATTTTGAGAGAGAGAGAGAGAGAACGAGAGAGAGAGAGAGAGTGCACATGCCTGCACTGAGTGGAGGAGGGAAAGAGACAGAGAATCCCAAGCAGGCCTGTGTTGAACTTGAGCTTGATCCAATGAATGTGAGATCATGACCTGAGCTGAAATCAAGAGTCAGATGCTTAACTGACTGAGCCACCCATGTACCCCAGAAAATTCTATTCTATTTTTAATATCCTGGTAGTTTTTTATTCAGGAATGGATGTTGGATTTTTCCAAACCATTTTTCTGTGTCTAGTGAGATGATAATGTAGTTTTCTTTTTTGGGGTTATTAATATGGCAAATAATACTAATTTTTAAACTTGAAAACAATCTTGCATGTATGGGATAAGCCCTAATTAGTCATGATACTTTATTGTTTTTACATTCTATTGAATTCTATTTGCTAAAATTTTGTTTAGAATTTTTGCATCTATCTTCATGAAGGACAGTGTCCTGAAAGTCCCTCTCTTTTGGAAAAGGTGAAAGCTTTTTTAAAAAACTTGTATTTACCCCTGAATTCTATGAATTAGTGGGATGGAAAGATCAGTAGTAGCAGAATAAAGTCTTATGACATATGCTTTCTTTCCCAAATGAAATAGAAGTTTCAGTGTAAAAGCTTTTTTTTTTTTTTTTTTTTTTTTTTTAATTCCCTTCTACTATGGATGTTCTTCAGGCTACAACCACAAAATCATTCTTAAAGAATCTTTTGAACTGTTTTGAAATTCTACCCATCCTTAGCAGTAAAAGTGGTAAATTAATTGTTCCCTCTTTATCCAGCACCTTCACTTTGCCTATAATCTTTTTTTCCCCCCTCTACAATTATGGGAATCAATGGGTAATTCTATCAGATACTCTACTTCCCAGCCGGCTTGTATGTTTACAAGTCACCCTGCAGAATCTTCTCATCTGCAGTAAACCCAGCAGACAGTTCACAACAGTTCTGCCCCTGGGATTATAGCCTTTGCATCAGGGACTTAAATGAGATCTGGAACAAAATGGAGAGAAAGTCAAATGCTATCTTATGCCCAAATATCGGTATGGTTTATTTGTATACTTTATTTAAAAAAATTTAACATTACATTTTCTAATTTGATCCTTATAATACCTCTGTGAAAAACTTGGAAGGTATTTGTAAATTACATATAAAAATACTTGCAGGCAGAGAAGTCAATAAGTGATACAAGATATACAATACATAAATAAGCAACAAAGCCAAGGTTAAAAGTAAAGGTCCACTCTACATTTCAATGTCTCATGGAAAATGATTGAAGTTTAACTACTTTTAGAAAGCAAATTATTTTTCTATGTTTAGAGTATCTTCTGAACCACATATACTTAACATTGGTAAAACATTTAGAAAAGTAAAATTATTTTTGTTTTGGTAGAATTAAAGAGCATCATTTTATATGTTATTATATTATATATATATATATATATACACACATATATATGTGTGTGTATGTGTGTGTGTGTGTGTGTGTGTGTATACCCCATTGAATCAGAAAGGGGTTTTAGTTACCAAGCTATTATCTCTGAGATCCAAACTCTCCTTTTATGCTCTGCTTTATGATAGTAGAGCTATGTCTCTGCAAACTACATTTTTCTTTTCCCAGTGGGCTCTCTGTTCTTTCCACCAGTAAGGATTCTAGTTAAAGGGAAACTAGAAAGCCAGGAATGACCTTTCACCTTGGCAGCAGCAGTTGGCTTACTTCTTGTTTTATTTATTTTTAATTATCATTTTTTCCCTTTGATACTCCCAGAACTAGCCTTGTCGTGTTACCTCAGAGGTAGTAGCATCAGCTAAACAATCCCCTCAATGTCCTGTGTTCCATCTCTGTGGATCTTCTCTTACAGGTTCCTAGGTTCTAATAACACTAATTTCATCCTTTCTTTTGTTTCCCCATCCCTGTGGGTGGTATCTGTTTCCTGCAGTTACTATATCTTTGTCAGGGCAGTGTTCCCTTTTTGTTTTAAAGTTCTTCTTATTTAACTGATTCCATGTATTAAATGATTGGGAATAGAATAACTGGTGTAGTTTTTATTTGGTTGGCCAATTTATAACTGATTAATTGAGTAGAGGAGGATATGTAGTTGGAAAAGAGGGGAAAAGGCATTATAGTATTTTAATTAACAGCTCATAAAATTATGGAATTTTCAGAATAAATCTCTTCTTATATGTTCAGGAATATATGAACATATGTATAATTCTGCCATATTTTTATTTGTTTCCAAGTCATAATTTGTTGATTTTTAGAGATTGAAAAGGGAAATTTGAAAGTCCCTCTCTTTTGGAAAAGGTAAAAACTTTTTTTAAAATGCTTGTATTTACTCCTCAATTCTATGAATTCGTGGGGTGGAAAGATCAGTAGTAGCAGAATAAAGTCTTATGACATATGTTTTCTTTCCCAAATGAAATAGAAGTTTCAGTGTAAAAGAAGTGAAATTGGGTTCTACAAAGGCAATCTCTACTTTCCTAGGCTTTTTGTATCTAGTGTGCATCATTATGACTAGCGCTTTACCAACCTGATGCATCTGCCAGCACATTTTGGATGTAAACTAGTGATGGCAAACAAATAAGGATTATACTAGATCCCTTCAATGAAGGGTGGGGGCAGTGGTCAATCTGTGTCTATTTTCAAAGGGAGAAGACTTAGTAATGCAATGGGTGGTATAGTTTTGAGGGCTGGTGGTATAATCAGCACTGTAGGTGTTCTAGAGCTATAGTACTGGGATATTTGGGATATTTTACCTTCTTGATATTCTGTGAGCTACCAAGTATCCTTGTAATGCATTTCGTTTTGGGGGGGAGCTTGTTAATTAAATAAGTTAGTTGCTGTTGCTTGCAACTAAGAAATATGAATGATATATTCTTTTTTTTTTTTTAAGAAATTCTAGGTTTCTTTTTTTTTAATGTTTTTATTTTTGAGAGAGAGAGAGAGAGAAAGAGCATGAGTGGGGGAGGGGCAGAGAGAGAGGAGGACACAGAATCTGAAGTAGGCCCAGGCTCTGAGCTGTCAGCACAGAGCCCAATGAGGGGCTCAGACTCACGAACCATGAGATCATGACCTGAGCCGAAGTCAGACGCTTAACCGACTGAGCCACCCAGGTGGCAAAATGACATATTCATTTTGAGCTCATCAAGATGACAGATGAGAAAAATTAAAATAATTTTATAATTAAAATTAATACATATATGTACACATTAATAATAGCATATAAATAGTAGTAGTATATACAATATACTATATATAATATACACATTATCCACATATATACACATATGTATATATATGCACATATATATATGCACACACACATAATTTATGCATTAAGTAGCATCAAATAGAAACATTTAATGGTTACTAGTTTTTAAAGAGAGTCCGTGTATTTTTTCTTTTTAAAGAAAAATTATTTTATTCCTATACAAAATGTCCTTCTTTTCCCATTTGTTCCCAATTTTCCCTTACACTGGGGGAATATAGAGATGAAGAAACATCAGCTAATTCAAAGCTGTGATTTACAATTTAGATGAAGTGTGCTTTTCTTATGTTTGTAACCAAGATAACATTTTTATTTTTAAATAAGACAACTCCTTTTTTTTTTTACTGACATAGCAAGGGCATCATGTGTCAGAACTCTGAGACTCCCAGGTGGAAATAGACTTTGCTAGAATAAAAGCAGATGTAGGAATTGGGAACTCTGCCAAAGTAGAAATACCAGTAAGAATACAAAATATTTTTCTATGAGTTTGACAGTGCCTAAAGAATTTTGAGCTGTCATCAGCACTTTGGGTCCCAGAGAGTAGCTTGATAAGGAAAGTCTGTATAATGCTAAGGAGAATTATAGTAATTTTTCAGCTGCCTTTCAGTCTCAGGTATATCATAATAGTTTGCCATAAAACCAATACTTTGCAAATCAAGTAGATAGGAAGAGAAGTCCCACCACCTGCAGGGGTCAAGCCTGTGAAGCTGGGACAAGTACCCACTCAAATGATTACTCCTGTCCCTCACTCTAATCACTATACCTTGCTCCAGAATGCTGATTAAATTTTAGGCTGCAAAAAATTGCTATCATATCATATCATTTCTTAGGTTCTGTTCAATCAACTTGATTAAACTTTGACTCTTTTGATGTCTCTCATTCTTCACATCCATCACCTCCCTTCACCTCCCTCTTGTACGTAAGTCCTTTGCTATGCAGTTTAGGTCCCAATGTTTACTACTTCAACTATACTCTTGATGATACCTTACATTTTCTTGCCTTCCTGTCTTTGCTTTTGTTTTCTACTTGTGGGGAAAATGCTTAACTACAACAAATAACTGTTTTTCTCTGCTTCTGTGTCTAAGTGTTGTGTTCAAGGAATATGTGTATCCCCCAGATTGGTGCTACTACCTGTGTCTACCCTCAATTGTTTTTCAAGTTTTTGCTGTAAAATTATTCTGATTTCTTTAGTGAGGGTTTTGTTTTTTTGTTTGATTGGTTGTTTTTTTTTTTCTGTGTGTGTGTTTTGTTTTTAGTTTATTTATTTAACTTATTTTATTTATTTACTTATTTATTTATTTTTTACCAGTGACTGTTTTAAACTTTTTCCATCCAATCTGGTAACAACTTATCTTTCAATACTCGGAAGATTTCACCTATTTATTGGAATGAGTGCCCTCAGTAAACATTTCTTCAAATTTTAGTACATTCATTGTTTCCTCCTAAGATCTTGTCACAATGAATAGATTTCTTTCTTCAAATGCAAGAGCAACAGCTCAACCTATGTCCTTGATGTTATCCCCTTTTCCTTCGTCTATTAAATATATCCTTACTTTTATGTATTAGCTATATTTTTTTGTCTATTGTTTTTCCCCCCAGTCTTTGCATTAGCAGTCATGAGTATCTTCCATCACAAAATACGCTGTTTCCACCTGACATCACTTTTTATCTAGGGCTCTTTCTCTTCATCTTCATGACTAAGTTACTTAAATGTGTGTTTTTTACCTTTTTACTCCATATTACTATACTTCCTAAGATCTGTGTTCTACTCCTATTCACTGATCTCAGTGGCCTCTCTGCTGCTAAAGAGAATGAAAATGCTTTGGTCTCTATCTTCCTTTCATTTACTACATTTTTTGAGACTGCTGATTAATCCTTCTTTCTTGAATTTCTCTCTTATTTGATTTTCAGTCCTTTGTGGGCTTCTTGTTCTTTTCCAATCCCTCAGATTTCCTGTGTTCTCATCAATATTGCCTTCTGAGATCTTTACCCATGTTCTTTGAGATAAGATACTAGTTTCAAAGACTTCATTTACCAACTCTTTATTAATGGCACTTAAATAAATATTTCTACTCTGGTTTTCTCTCCCAAGCTCCTGTCTTATTTACTCAACTGCTTATTATTATTTCTTGCAACACTTAAATTGCAGTGTGACTCAAATGCGCATACTTCCCCTACTCAACTAATGCTTTCTCTTTTCTGAGTCTGGCAAATGTCTCTACCACCAGAGCAGCCACCTAAGCTAAATCCTATGTAAACTGATGACCTCCCTCCTTTGGTTCAATATCTATCCCACCTCCAACTAGTCTATCACTAAGTCATATTTAAAATGTTTCCAGAATTTGATCACTTCTCTGCATTCCTGCTGCCACTCTCTGTCCAGACTGATCAGTTTAGCCTTCCCCTGGGAGTTAGCATATGAACAGAGAAGTGAATGGAGTGAAATAGTAGCCCATGGAAATTTTCAGGGAAGAGTCTTCCAGATAAAGAAAATAACCAGTGCAGAGCCTCTGTTGTAGATATGCATTAGATATGACCTATGTTTTTAAAAATATTTCTATGGTTGCCAAGTAGAGGATAGATACTAGTGGAGCAAAAGTGGAGATAAGAGAGATCAGTTAGGATTTAGCATTAAATGAAAATTGATACTTTTTTTTGAGAGAGAGAAAGAGGGAGAGAGAGAGAGAGAGAGAGGGAGGGAGAGAGAGAGAGAATCTTAAGCAGGATCTGTGCCAGCACAGAGCCCAACAGGAGGCTGCATCTCACAACCCTGAGATCATGACCTGAGCAAGAGTGGGATGCTCAACTCACTGAGCCACTCATGTGCACTTCTCTTCCTTCTTCTTCCTCCTCTTCTTCTTCTTCTTCTTCTTCTTCTTCTTCTTCTTCTTCTTCTGCTTCTCCTTCTGCTTCTGCTTTATGAGAGAGAGAGAGAATGCACACACATGTGCACAAATGAGGGAAGAGGGGCAGAGGGAGAGGGAGAAGTTGATGCGTTTTTAAATGCCTGCTTTGAAAAAAATAATAAATAAATGCCTGCTTTGTACTAGAAATTGATTTGGAGTTTGCCCAGAATAGTTTCAGAGTGCTCATTGCCCACAAACACATATACACACTTACTGTTCTCCAATCATTATGTAGTTCTTTGGATGGGCTATATTCTCTCTCACTTTTGAATCATCTTACATCCTGTCCTCTATCCATTCATTGCTTGCTTCTAACATCAACTCATTTACTAGGATGTAGTCCAGATGATTACTTCCTCACCTCTAAAGCTTGGGTAACATGCAATTTATGTATGCTTTCAATTCCTACCATTATATTGTCTGGTTACCAATTTACTTTGCACTATATGAAGGTTCTTATTTGATGTGGTATCTCCTGTACCTTATTGCAGTAAGTAGGTGACATTTAAATAAGATTAGGAAGAGCCAATCATGTAGATAAATCAGGAAGTCAAAGAAGCAGATGGAGAGATAGCAACTGCAAAGACTTTGAGATCAGTAAGATTTTGTTGTGTTTTAGGAGCAACAATGAGCTAATGTGGTTAAAATGTAGTCAGGCAAGGGAGAGGAATGTGAAATTGTGTGCATGCTTGCCAACATAATATTTTTTAATCTTGTGTATAATTTATCCCCTTGCACTTATATAAGGCATTTTAGATCATAAAGTGAGTTTTCATGCCAGTATTTCCATTTGCTCCTAATTACCATTCTAGGATCATTTCTTACACATTTTTTTTCTCCTCCTATATTTGAAACCTTCCCGAATCCATGCTCAGTCCCATTCATAAACACATTGTTTCTAGCCTTCTTTCCTTTATGAATGAATGCTTTCAAAATCTCCTATTTATTTATTTATTTATTTATTTATTTATTTGGTTAGTTAGTTAATTTAATTATTTTGAGAGAGCAGGAGAGCATGAGCAGGGAAGGGGCAGAGAAAGAGAGAGAGAGAGAGAGAGAGAGAGAGAGAATCTCAAGCAGGGTCTTCACTGATAGCTTAACTGACTGAGCCACCCAGGCACCCTCTTCTTTTTTAATTTTTAAAATTATTCTTATTTAGGGGCACCTGAGTAGTTCAGTCAGTTAAGCGTTGGACTCTTGGTTTTGGCTCAGGTCATGATCTCACGGTTCATGAAGTTGAGCCTTGCATCTGGCTTTGTGCTGATAGTGTAGAGCCTTCTTCAGATCTGTCTCCCTCCCTTACTCTGCCCTTCCCCCATTTGCTCTTTATTTCTCTCTCCCTCAAAATAAATAAATAAATATTTTTTTAAAAAAATTCTTATTTCTTCACATTTTACTGATATTTTGCTATGCTGTAAAAATACAACTTCTTGTGAAATGAGCAAGAGAAAGCATTACATCTTTCATTTCAGAAGAAGATTAGAACTATCTTATTTCTTACTGCTATTTGTCTGCCATGGTTCTACTGCCATCATAATTCACAAACCTTGCTTTCTAAAAATTCACTCAAAGTGTCAGTCCAGTTTTCTACCCATCATCAATACTATTATTTGTAAAGATATAGAAACATTTATCTAAGTTTCAGTGAAGTGAATACAGGCTTCCCAGTCTCTCATTGTCTACCTCCTATAACATTAAGATTTCTTAGTTCCTTTACTCCATATGCTTGTATTGCCTTTTATTTCACTATATTTTACATACCAGAAATGTATTTTTATAACATTTCACTGCAAAAATCCTATCTTGTTCCAAGAGCTGAATCAGAGCTCTGAATATTTATTTAACCAGTCATCTATTCTTAAATCTACTATTCTTTTCTTTCTTCATCTATTTTGTGACATGCAGTTCTTCAACTCACCTCTAATTTCCCAATTCACGTATTTTACCTACATCCTTGCCAAATCGGGACAAGATGATGGACTATATAAAAGATGTAATCTAAATTTTTTTCACCTCCATTTTATTTTCATTGTCGGAGAGGCTGTGTCCATTCATTCAAGAAACATATAATGAATACCCACTCTTTCTCAGGTACTATCCTAGATACAGTAATACAACAATGAACCAAGCAATGACTGCCCTCCTTTAGCTTTAATTCTAGTCAGGGAAGAGACCATATGAAAGTAAGTACATATATATATATATATATATATATATAATGGTAAGGCATGCTACAGAGAGGAACAAAACAAGATAATGCAATAGAGAGAAAATATGCCTATATTAAAAAAATAGGTGGTAGCCCAGTAAGGGCTTCCTGATAAAGGGATATTTACGTAGAGAACTGAAGGCTATTAAGGAGTGAACTATGCAGATATCTGAGGGACTGTGTTTCTAAACACAAGAACAGCAAAAAGCCTGAGGAAGAAATGTGTTTAATTTTTATGAGTATGAGTAAAGATGTCAATAAGATTGGAACAGAGTAAGCAAGGAGAAAGTGGTAGGAAATGAATTGAGAGGTGCCACATGTCTTTAAGGTTATGTTTCTCCTCTGCCATATCCAAACTTACATCCTATAGTTCACTATTTTTTTTTTCTGGTTTATCATTGATTTTTTATTGGGTACAGTGGTAGATGATACTACTTTACTTCAATTAATAGTCACTGATTTTAAAAGTATTAATCACCTAACATGATATCCAAAACTAATGTGCTTATCTTTCCAGCATTCATATGCCTCCCCACCTAACACATATATAGCCTACATATTTTACAGTGAAAATTTAAAACATCCACAGAGAGTTTCCTTCAAAGTGTTTATTTATGTGCACCCATTTCTTTTCTTTACCTCTGTTCTGAAGGAAGAAAAAAAACAAAAGAAAGAAGGAAGAAATGGATGAAAACTAATATTTGAATTTGACCTATTCCTACTATGGGTTCCAATATTATCCTGTGTCACTGTATAGTCTTGTGTAATTGAACCTATATTATTATTATGTTATTTCTTTGAGACATAAAACCTGGGGCTACTTTTTAAGGTACAGAGAAATGAAAGCGGTCATTGTGACTTGTGCAGATATATTTTGGTATTGTGGAAGATGCTTTCTGAAAGTGACAACAATTTTTTTAAAAAGAGATTTTTGTGTGTGTGTTTGTATTTTCAACCTGAAATTCCCAAACCTATGAAACCCTAAATTCTGAATTATGGAACTAATCATGCTTATTTCATAGTCTGTTAAAATTTGGAGATATCATTTTGATTGCTTTTCTTCCAAACTATTTTATAAATCAGTTATTTCATTAGTTACTATATGATTCAGTAAAATAAATGTGTTCTTTACTTTTTTAGTTGCTTGCAAAGCATAATGCTGTTCACAAGTCTCATGAACTCATGGTCAGCACAAAGACTTACTGAAAAGTAATAAAAATACTGTTCAAACAAAAATTGTAATCAAAATATCCCCAAGCTATAAACTGATAACACAGCCATTTCAAACAAAATGTGAGAGAACTCTTTTTTGGGACAAGATATATACAAGCTGTTCTTGCAATTGTGATAAATTTGCTTTATAACGCAACACTTTATTGGAAGACTCAAAATTTGTATGTTTCTTGATATTATATTGTCCAAAAGTTCACTGTGCGGGCCCAGTGTATTAATTAGTTTATACATAGAATTTGCCTTAATAATGGTAATAATTTTAATAATAACATCAACAATAATAAATTTAGGGTTGTTTTTAATCATCATCTAACAAAGAATAAAAAATTCATTGTGATGATGAAACTTTTCAAGAGCCCTGAAAAACATTTAGAAAAGATTTATTTTTCTGAAATGATTAAAAATAGCTGCAATGAAACTATTCTGTAAGATGTTGTAATGGTAGTTATATGATATGCTTTTGTTGAAACCCATAGAACTTTATAACACAAAGAGTGAATGTTAATGTGAATAAACTAAAAAAAAATCTTTGGCAGGTTAGAGAATCTCAGGGAAGGTTTCAGACCATGATGATAATTTAAATGTATTATAAAATTTTTTATTATATTTTTATTTTATTTTTGAGAGAGAGAGACACACACAGTGAGAGCAGGGGAGGGGCAGAGAGAGATGGAGACAGAATCTGAAGCAGGCTCCAGGCTCTGAGCTGTCAGTGCAGACCCGGAGATGGGGCTTGAACTCACAGACTGCAAGAACATGACCTGAGCCGAAGTCAACGCCCAACTGACTGAACCACCCATAGGCCCCTAATTGTATTATAATATATGAATTTTATATATTCATATATATATGAATAGGGAGAGGGAAAAAGAGCTGATCTAAGTAACTTTGGAACTAAAACAAATAAACTGTACATAAGCACTATATTCTATTTGATAAAGCTGTTTTTGATGAGAGCATGAGTTAACAATTCTGATACTGCTGTGCATGTATTCTTGAACTAAAAAAAAAAATATATATAACTGAATGGCAGATCCATCTCACCTGGCTCTCATCTGGAATTCAGGTTTCTTAATGTCAGAGTGGAAATTTACAAATAAGGTATCTTATAGTGCCAAAAAGTAGGAAAGTGCTAAAAAGAAATCCAAACAAACAAACAAACAAACAAACAAAAAAGACTGTTAATGGGGATATATTAAAGGAGCATTGAAGCCAACTAAATGAGCTCCCAATGGCTAAAGAAAACAATTTGAGCCACAAAACAAAAAAGAGTATTATATTATAACCTAAAGTATAAAATAGATACCCGTAGGTCCCTGCTGTTAAAAATATATGACTGAATAAATACATACATGTAGGAGAAGATACAAAAATGAAGAATTTTGAATAAATTTTGCAGATAACCCACCTTGAGGAGAGGGAGTATATCTCATTCCTTAAATGTGGGCTGTGTACAGTGATTTTTTTTCCAAGGAATAAAGTGTGAAAAACAGGGGAAATGACTAACTTGCAGTGGAGAAATCTGGCAAACTTCAGTTCAGCCAGGTGATTAAGTCAACTTCAAAAGTTATAAATCATGTTGATAACATGTACCCTTGATATGACATGATTAAAATGATATCACTGTGGTCTTCCTTTCAAAAAACTATAATCCTAGTCTAATTATGAAAAATTATCAAATTAATCCCAGTAGAGAGTCTTACACAACTTGACCAATACCACCTGAAAATCATCAAAACTATCAAAGTTAGCAAAAATAAGTCTGAGAAGATATCATAGCCAAGAGGAGCTTAAGGAGACATGATAACTAAGTGTATCACAGTAGCTTAAATGGGGTCCTGGAACAGAAAATAAATTAAATAAAAAATAAGAAAATCTGAATAGAGACTTTAGTTAATAATATGGTATCAATAATAGTTAATTATAACAAATGTATCACGCTAATATATTAATAATAGGAGAAACTGTGTGCAACTGTGGGTGTAATATGGAGATTTTCTGTACTGTGTGCTTAATTTTTTTTTTCAATTCTAAAAGATAAAATTTATTAATGAAAATTGGTTGGGTAGTTTTAAGAATTTCTATTTTAATATTGCTAATTTGTACTTCACTGTTCTGAAGGAGTTTATACCAATGATTAAGGTTCAAACTTACTTATAAAAGTTTTCCTATGATGGATAATATCTTCCTTCATATTTATAAAAGATATAAACAATGTTATTGTGTTTCACACCTAAACAAGCTGCAGCTCCACAAATTTGGGAACTTTGTTATTGGAAATTATTATGGGAAGACACATAAATATTTTAGTTGTTATTGAAATATTTGTTTTATTTTTTTAATTGAAGTTACTGTTGACACACAATGTTACAATATTTTCAGGTGTACAATATAGTGATTCCACAACTCTATACGCTATGCTATGCTCACCACAAATGCAGCTACCATCTGTCACCATACAACACTATTACAATTCCATTGACTGTATTCCCTATGCCGTACCTTTTCATCCTCATGACTTATTTATTACATAACTTTTATTGAATTACTTCATGATAAAAGCTAGTTAAGAAGAAAATATGTAACAATAATAGAAAACCCTTTTCAATCTGGAATATGAATTGTAGGTAATACACAATGATGCTTTTATAATTACACTGAATAGTAAACTTTCCACGTGAATACTATTAATATCATTCCAAACACTAGTAATAATGTAAGTGGATCACTTAGATCCACTTACATTACTGTGGGATCAGATTGCCGACATATTAGGAAATTATATTGTGTCCATGTCATATTATTAGCATATTTAATCATCAAAATGTTGAATAAGCACTTCTGGAAATTGGAAAGCAGTTTGACCTACTTAGTTGGAAGAATTCAACAAAAAGAAAACTATTTTTTTTAATCAGGATATATTTAGCCCTGAAACCTCTTGATATTAATGTAAATATAATTTTAGGGATTGAAAGTACATATTTGAAAACACTTCATATGTCTTTCATAGGCAACATGCTTTTATTCTCTCTTACAATAATGGCAGTCTCATCACACAGGCTAGATATGTACAGTGGGAGACTGCATGGCCTTTGAACGCCAAGAATGCAGACTTTAAATCCTGGTCCTTATATTAATAACTCAGTGACTTTAGGTAAACAACCTACCCTCACTGTGCCTCAGTTTGCACATTGATATATTGGTACTGATTAGTGCTGTCTACCTGGCCAGATGATGAGTTGAATGCTAGAAATAAGGTATGTAAAGCTGTGTCATAGAGTAAGTGCTCAATGTGCTTTAATTATTCATTATTAGTGAATAATTAATGACCATATATTTTTAGAACTGTCGCTGCTAACCATTTCCTTAACTGCTGATTAATAGTTTTTTTCCTCCCTTCTTCCTTCCCCCACGCCCAAGTGTCTTGTATCATTTATGGCTGCATAAAGTATAACGTAAAGTTTAGGACCATACTTGAATCACATATTGTTAAACAGGAGGTTGACTTTTTTGCTTTTGTTTCTGTTTTCTGAGAAATTGAATAGATGTGATTGACAATAAACATGGGGATTTTAGTTTAGAAAAATCAAGGAAGGTGTCAAAATATCATAATATCTTAGTAAGTAAGCCCTGTGTTGTCAGGCCTCTACTCATCCTTCTAGTCTCCACATGGGCCACATTTCTCTATACTCCTTCACTCTAACCACCTGTATTGCTGCATACCAGTAACCCATTACTGCTGAACTTCCTTTTAATACAACACTTTCTCTTGTTAGAATGGTAAGGTACATACGTAAGTGTGTGAGCACACACTTGCATTGTGCACATGCACAAACTTTTGCTTAATTAACTTCTAATCAGTTTGTGTGTCCCATCCTCAAAAATGATTTATTTTGATGTTCCTGATTAAGTCAATTTTCTATTATATGCTTTCATAATACTCTACATCTTGCCTTTGTGGCTCATTTAACACTTTCACATTTCAGCTGGTTTTTGTGATTGATTAAATGTCCATCTTGCACACTACTATGAAAACATCTTTGAAACAGGAACTTTATCTTGTTTTGTACATTGCACACCCCTGACTGCCTCATCACTGCCTGCACATAATAAATCCAAGATAAGCAATTGTGGAATGAATGAAAAGACAACTTGCCTCATTAAACTGAAACAGTCCTGTAACAGGCAGAAAAAAAGTAAGAGTATTTCTTTAGACTTTGTTTCCATATTCTTCCAGACAGACTGACATCAGCTGCTTCTTGAGAAAGAAAAATAAAATTCACCCCAGGCCCCCCCTCCAACACAGACTTGATGTCATTGATTTTTAGAACAAATATTTGAAGATTGTCTTTTCTGTTGACTTTTATAATCAACAT
Organism: Panthera onca; assembly: GCF_046562875.1. NCBI lineage: Eukaryota > Metazoa > Chordata > Mammalia > Carnivora > Felidae > Panthera > Panthera onca. The sequence continues at coordinate 109,306,555 of NC_138345.1, read as the reverse complement.
GTAGATTAATCCAAATTTATTTCCCAACCAAAATGATATAAAACTTGATTCCAAAGCAGCTCCTCTACTATATATTGCTGGGCACCTCAGATTTTATTTTATTTTATTTTATTTTTTTACTTTTTGTAATTTATTTTGGTAAATCAATTTTTTTATTTTTTATTTTTATTCAATATATGAAGTTTATTGTCAAATTGGTTTCCATACAACACCCAGTGCACATCCCAAAAGGTGCCCTCCTCAATACCCATCATCCACCCTCCCCTCCCTCCCACCCCCCATCAACCCTCAGTTTGTTCTCAGTTTTTAAGAGTCTCTTATGCTTTGGCTCTCTTCCACTCTAACCTCTTTTTTTTTTCTTCCCCCTCCCCCCCATGGGTTTCTGTTAAGTTTCTCAGGATCCACATAAGAGTGAAACCATATGGTATCTGTCTTTCTCTGTATGGCTTATTTCACTTAGCATCACACTCTCCAGTTCCATCCATGTTGCTACAAAGGGCCATATTTCATTCTTTCTCATTGCCATGTAGTACTCCATTGTGTATATAAACCACAATTTCTTTATCCATTATCAGTTGATGGACATTTAGGCTCTTTCCATAATTTGGCTATTGTTGAGAGTGCTGCTATAAACATTGGGGTACAAGTGCCCCTATGCATCAGTACTCCTGTATCCCTTGGGTTAATTCCTAGCAGTGCTATTGCTGGGTCATAGGGTAGGTCTATTTTTAATTTTCTGAGGAACCTCCACACTGTTTCCCAGAGTGGCTGCACCAATTTGCATTCCCACCAACAGTGCAAGAGGGGTCCCGTTTCTCTACATCCTCTCCAGCATCTATAGTCTCCTGATTTGTTCATTTTGGCCACTCTGACTGCGTGAGATTATATCTGAGTGTGGTTTTGATTTGTATTTCCCTGATGAGGGGCGACGTTGAGCATCTTTTCATGGGCCTGTTGGCCATCCGTATGTCATCTTTAGAGAAGTGTCTATTCATGTTTTCTGCCCATCTCCTCACTGGATTATTTGTTTTTCGGGTATGGAGTTTGGTGAGCTCTTTATAGATTTTGGATACTAGCCCTTTGTCCGATATGTCATTTGCAAATATCTTTTCCCATTCCGTTGGTTGTCTTTTAGTTTTGTTGGTTGTTTCCCTTGCTGTGCAGAAGCTTTTTATCTTCATAAGGTCCCAGTAGTTCATTTTTGCTTTTAATTCCCTTGCCTTTGGGGATGTGTCAAGTAAGAAATTGCTGCGGCTGAGGTCAGAGAGGTCCTTTCCTGCTTTCTCCTCTAGGGTTTTGGTGGTTTCCTGTCTCACATTCAGGTCCTTTATCCATTTTGAGTTTATTTTTGTGAATGGTGTGAGAAAGTGGTCTAGTTTCAACCTTCTGCATGTTGCTGTCCAGTTCTCCCAGCACCATTTGTTAAAGAGACTGTCTTTTTTCCATTGGATGTTCTTTCCTGCTTTGTCAAAGATGAGTTGGCCATACGTTTGTGGGTCTAGTTCTGGGGTTTCTATTCTATTCCATTGGTCTATGTGTCTGTTTTTGTGCCAATACCATGCTGTCTTGATGATGACAGCTTTGTAGTAGAGGCTAAAGTATGGGATTGTGATGCCTCCTGCTTTGGTCTTCTTCTTCAGAATTACTTTGCCTATTCCGGGTCTTTTGTAGTTCCATATGAATTTTAGGATTGCTTGTTCTAGTTTCAAGAAGAATGCTGGTGCAATTTTGATTGGGATTGCATTGAATGTGTAGATAGCTTTGGGTAGTATTGACATTTTGACAATATTTATTCTTCCAATCCATGAGCACAGAATGTTTTTCCATTTCTTTATATCTTCTTCAGTTTTCTTCATAAGCTTTCTATAGTTTTCAGCATACAGATCTTTTACATCTTTGGTTAGATTTATTCCTAGGTATTTTATGCTTCTTGGTGCAATTGTGAATGGGATCAGTTTCTTTATTTGCCTTTCTGTTGCTTCATTGTTAGTGTATAAGAATGCAACTGATTTCTGTGCATTGATTTTGTATCCTGCGACTTTGCTGAATTCATGTGTCAGTTCTAGCAGACTTTTGGTGGAGTCTATCGGATTTTCCATGTATAATATCATGTCATCTGCAAAAAGTGAAAGCTTGACTTCATCTTTGCTAATTTTGATGCCTTTGATTTCCTTTTGTTGTCTGATTGCTGATGCTAGAACTGCCAACACTATGTTAAACAACAGCGGTGAGAGTGGACATCCCTGTCGTGTTCCTGATCTCAGGGAAAAAGCTCTCAGTTTTTCCCCATTGAGGATGATGTTAGCTGTGGGCTTTTCATAAATGTCTTTTATGATCTTTAAGTATGTTCCTTCTATCCCGACTTTCTCGAGGGTTTTTATTAAGAAAGGTTGCTGAATTTTGTCAAAGGCCTTTTCTGCATCGATTGACAGGATCATATGGTTCTTATCTTTTCTTTTATTAATGTGATGTATCACATTGATTGATTTGCAAAAGTTGAACCAGCCCTGCATCCCAGGAATGAGTCCCACTTGATCATGGTGAAAAATTCTTTTTATATGCTGTTGAATTCGATTTGCTAGTATCTTATTGAGAAGTTTTGCATCCATATTCATGAGGGATATTGGCCTGTAGTTCTCTTTTTTTACTGGGTCTCTGTCTGGTTTAGGAATCAAAGTAATACTGGCTTCATAGAATAAGTCCAGAAGTTTTCCTTCCCTTTCTATTTTTTGGAATAGCTTGAGAAGGATAGGTATTATCTCTGCTTTAAACGTCTGGTAAAACTCCCCTGGGAAGCCATCTGGTCCTGGACTCTTATTTGTTGGGAGATTTTTGATGACTGATTCAATTTCTTTGCTGGTTATGGGTCTGTTCAAGCTTTCTATTTCCTCCTGATTGAGTTTTGGAAGCGTGTGGATGTTTAGGAATTTGTCCATTTCTTCCAAGTTGTCCACTTTGTTGACATGTAATTTTTCATAGTATTCCCTGATAATTGCTTGTATCTCTGAGGGATTGGTTGTAATCATTCCATTTTCATTCATGATTTTATCTATTTGGGTCATCTCCCTTTTCTTTTTGAGAAGCCTGGCTAGAGGTTTATTAATTTTGTTTATTTTTTCAAACAACCAACTCTTGGTTTCATTGATCTGCTCTACAGTTTTTTTAAAGATTGTATATTGTTTATTTCTGCTCTGATCTTTATTATTTCTCTTCTTCTGCTGGATTTAGGCTGTCTTTGCTGTTCTGCTTCTATTTCCTTTAGGTGTGCTGTTAGATTTTGTATTTGGGATTTTTCTTGTTTCTTGAGATAGGCCTGGATTGCAATGTATTTTCCTCTCAGGACTGCCTTTGCTGCATCCCAAAGCGTTTGGATTGTTGTATTTTCATTTTCATTTGTTTCCATATATTTTTTAATTTCTTCTCTAATTGCCTGGTTGACCCACTCATTCTTTAGTAGGGTGTTCTTTAACCTCCATGCTTTCAGAGGTTTTCCAGCCTTTTTCCTGTGGTTGATTTCAAGCTTCATAGCATTGTGGTCTGAAAGTATGCATGGTATGATTTCAATTCTTGTATACTTATGAAGGGCTGTTTTGTGACCCAGTATGTGATCTATCTTGGAGAATGTTCCATGTGCACTCGAGAAGAAAGTATATTCTGTTGCTTTGGGATGCAGAGTTCTAAATATATCTGTCAAGTCCATTTGGTCCAATGTATCATTCAGGACCCTTGTTTCTTTATTGACAGTGTGTCTAGATGACCTATTCATTTCTGTAAGTGGGGTGTTAAAGTCCCCTGCAATGACCACATTCTTATGAATAAGGCTGCTTATGTTTATGAGTAATTGCTTTATATATTTGGGGGCTCCGGTATTTGGTGCATAGACACTTATAATTGTTAGCTCTTCCTGATGGATAGACCCTGTGATTATTATATAATGCCCTTCTTCATCTCTTGTTATAGCCTTTAATTTAAAGTCTAGATTGTCTGATATAAGTATGGCTACTCCAGCTTTCTTTTGACTTCCAGTAGCATGATAAATAGTTCTCCATCCCCTCACTCTCAATCTGAAGGTGTCCTCAGGTCTAAAATGAGTCTCTTGTAGACAGCGAATAGATGGGTCTTGTTTTTTTATCCATTCTGATACCCTATGTCTTTTGGTTGGCACATTTAGTCCATTTACGTCAGTGTTATTATAGAAAGATGTGGGTTTAGAGTCATTGTGATGTCCGTAGGTTTCATGCTTGTAGCGATGTCTCTGGTACTTTGTGTCACGGGATCCCCCTTAGCATCTCTTGTAGGGCTGGTTTAGTGGTGACGAATTTCTTCAGTTTTTGTTTGTTTGGGAAGACCCTTATCTCTCCCTCTTTTCTAAATGACAGACTTGCTGGATAAAGGATTCTCGGCTGCATATTTTTTCTGTTCATCACATCGAAGATCTCCTGCCATTCCTTTCTGGCCTGCCAAGTTTCAGCAGAGAGATCGGTCACGAGTCTTATAGGTCTCCCTTTATATGTTAGAGCACATTTGTCTCTAGCTGCTTTCAGAATTTTCTCCTTATAATTGTATTTTGCCAGTTTCACTATGATATGTCTTGCAGAAGATCGATTCAAGTTACGTCTGAAGGGAGTTCTCTGTGGGCACCTCAGATTTGAAATGGAATCCATTTAAACTCATTCCTCATGCACTGTAGTGTATATGAAAGGTATTCCAAACATAAAATAATTTGCATTATATTACCTTTTTTTACATTTTCTCTTTAATCATTTTTTTTCTTAAGATTGTACCATACACATATCAATAAACATCTTTGAAATCTTTTAATAACCATCTCTGTCTGGAATAGCATTAGGAAGCTTAGTCTTGGGAAATGCTATTGTAATTAAGGTTGTTCCGAGTCAAATGGAGTTCAAAAGAGATTAATTTTAAGCCTTGAAAATCCCATGACAACTCACATGGTGGCATGCATCCTGAAGTTAATCTAATTATTTGATGACAATTCCAGTATTGAAGATTATTTCACTTAATTGTTTTCATTTTGCCTCTTTGGGGACTCTGCTATTTGAAACAAAGTTAGGAGAATCTTTTTTTCTTTCTAAAGGCAATTGAACCTACTCTTTGAAATGAATCAGCTGACCAATGGTCTCCTTTGGTTATGATTAATTTGAATATTTTCAATTAGTTAATTGAGGTTTCATTTTTTAAAATTCATTTAATAAACGTAAACATCCTGTATCAGTTAGGATACAGATACAGTTTATGTTATGGTAACAAAAAATAAAAGAAAAAATATAAAAGAAATCTCAGAGGTTTAGTTCTTACTTCTTTGATGTCAGTGTGATCTTCAGCCCAGAGAGTGGTTATCCATGTGATAGCTCATTGTCTATGTCAATATCTACACATGGAGTCAGGGAAGAGATACATGCAAAGTTAACTGAAAACAAATTATTCCACACAGACGTATTAAACATAAATTCCACTCATTGCTCTGAACAATTCATGTGACCATGTCTTCAGAGATGGGAAGATATAATTCCCTCATTTGCCTGGATTAGAGAGAAATAGGATGCCAATGAATTTTTTCAATGTATGTCACATAGTGAAAGAAACAAGGAAAGAAAGAAAGAAAGAAAGAAAGAAAGAAAGAAAGAAAGATCAAATTCTTTTCTGTTTCTCTTTCCCAGTTTAGTTGGACTCCAGAGAATGACTATTGGATTTATTTTCTTGATCTATTTGTAGTCATAAAGTTGATAAAAGCATCTGTCAATAAGCATATTCTTTACTCTTATGGGAATCACATTTAGCAACTGGAAAATTAGAGCTTACATCTTGCATATTTTTTCCTCACTTTTAGTCAGTGGTTCTCTTTGTGTCCATTAGCATCCTCTTGGGAAATAGTCCCAGTAATTCTTAATGTGAAGATGGAGGTTGTGGGTTAGGGGTTTGTATTTTAAATCACCTTAAGGAGTCTATTGAAAGTTGTTCATAAGTGATGCTTTGAGAAACACTGATCTAGGGGCATGAAATTCTCATGTGCTTACCCAGTTAAAAATTCAATTCAATTCAAAATCCCACATGACATTTGACAGTTTTAATTAAAAATAGTAATGAAAGCATCTCTTATTGTATCAGCTACTTTTCCTCTAATAGTCAGTAAAGCAAAAGTAAAAGCAGAGATTTTGGCCACTGAAAGATCTGGATTTGAATCATAGTTATTCTAACTGGACATGTGACATTGAGAAAAATATTAACCTCTCTAACTCACAGTATTCCTTATGTTTACGAGGAGATTAAAGTGCCTACCAAATAGACTTGTGGAGAGGATCTCATGAGTTATAACTGTAAAACGATTGAAACATCAACATTAGTCACCATCCAACATTTATTGTGCGGAGCCAAAGTACCAGATATTGCTTTAAATAAATATGAAAATGTATGTTAGGAACACAACTCCAGAATTTAAAAGCCTAAGTAGTGATAAATAAAACTACATTACAGTATTAGATTATTGAACATTAGATAGATAAAATAATTTGTCTGAGACCATAGAGTTAAGTGGATTTGAGCATGAACTTGAATGCTGGTGGTTAGATACCATCATGCTAAACAGAAAGCCTGCATATATATGCTAGAGGATTTTTTTTCTTTTCTTAAAGACTATGATGAACCACTGAAAGAGTTTAAGGATTTCAATTTCGTAAAGAATATTTTGAAAGCAGTAAAGATGGCTTTCATTTAGTTTTGTTCTGAGAAGAAATTCTGGAGTTAAGGAGGACTGTTTAAAGGCTATTGCAGAAATTTACACAAGAAAAATAAGAAATTATACTGAGGTAGTGATGTTTGACAGAAGACATATTTTTCAAGTTATGTACAATATATGTCTATAGAACTAAATAAGTGATTATATATAGGTATTTAGGAAGAATGGATATTCATACTTGCTTCCTTATTTTTTTCTTGGTGGTTGGATATTTGGCTTGCACATTCATCATAGTTGTGAAAAACACCAGAGAATACCATAGAGTGAGGATGTGAATGATGTATTTACCCTTATGTATATTGAGGCTGTGATTTGGTATAATATTCATACAGAACGAGTCCAAAAGAATACGTTATACCTGTTGTGGAGCCAAAAGAGGACAATTAGTACTCAACATAAAAGGGATGTCATCAACATTTGAGGGTGAAATTATATATTTAGATGAATGTATCCATGGATGGTGAGTAGAAATGGAAAGGCAAGCATTAATAACACATATTAAATACCCAAGTTGTCTATTAGAATAGTTGAAAGGATAAAATATGGGTAAAGACTAACACTGATACCAAGTAAAATATAATGTCTGTTTACAGTGTTTCAGGCACTATGTTAAGTCCTTTATATGAAATACCTCTTTAATATTTATTTTAACCTTATGAGGTGAAGTAATATTTTATAACCATTTTATTAGAAAGGAAATTGAATCTTTATCATGTTAAAAATTTCCCAAATGTTGCATATGTAAAAAGTGAAGAAGTTGGAGTTCAAATTCAAGCATTCTTGACCTATGTGTTACACCGTCAACTATGAGTTACCCTGCTTCCAAGAATAACCACAAAAAGGAAAGAAAAAGAACATCAACTACAAAAATTTAGAGGATACAAAAATGAATTGTTTGCAAATCTTGACCACACTGAAGAACAGTGGTGGGGTTTTAAAGTTAGGTGCAGAATAGGCTGTTGTAGCCTGAAAGTAGAGTAGCATGTGTTTAAAACTTAAGAGATGAAGCAGTTAAGGAAATGAGACAATTGAGGATGTGGTATTGGGAGTGAATGGCTAAAGTTCAGCAGAGGTGAAGATCAATAGAATAGAAAAGAACCGTGTTTATGTTGCAAAATGCTACATGCATAGAATGGAGGGCAAGACAGATGCTGAGTTTCTTGAAAAAAGAGGATTATATCAGTGTTACCATCTTCAAAGAATTGGAGGCTAGGACTTATCTAGGAGGTGTGGCTATTACAGAGATAAGGGAAATAATTATGTGATACATTTATTCAATTTTCAAATTTTCCCCTTATACCTCTTATTTAAGTGCTCAAGACCAGTACCACTCATTTGTCCCCCTGACCCACTTCCAACAGGGCAAGAAAAAAAAAAAAAAAAAAAAAGAGAGAGTGAACTGCCAAAAAAGTCAAGTTGATTCTCTTTCTGTGTGTTTGATTCTATAGTTTTTCTCTCCAACTTTCTCAGCCTTTTTGACCTTATGCTTTTGAGAAACTTCTAGAGTTATCTAATTTGACCTTAGGGTGTTTAACCCACAGGCTTTATTTAATATGCTCTAATTCAAGTTTAATCTTGACCCTGTTTATTATAGACTTCCAGTTGCCTGACTGACCCAGTTCACTGTATTCTGGCAACCTTCTTCTCCTTTAGTCTCCTTCGTCCTGACCTTTTATATCTTCCTGACACTCCCTGTAGGGCTCTTGGTTACCTAAGCTGGATGTGAATGAACATTTCATGTTTTTTTCTGGCTGAAAAAGAAATCTACTTGTTCTATGTTAGAAGAAGACTCTACAATGACAGCTCCTACAATACTGTAAGACTAAAACATTTTCATAATGAAGTAGCAACTAAGCCATATGTAATTTAAGTCTTGTGTCATATATGTATGTGTATGTAGATAGATAGATGATAGGTAGGTAGAGAGATAGGTAGGTAGGTAGGTAGGTAGGTAGATAGATAGATAGAGGCATTTTTTTCCTAAATAGATTTATCGCTGTATTATGGAGGATAAACAGCTCTGATTTAGCATGAGAGAATTTTGGATTTGCAGCTCAGTGGGGTTTTGGCTTTTATAAGCTTCTTTCATTACAAAATTAATTATTTAAATAATTATAACAATGTAAATGAACCGTCATCTCAAAATAGAACCCAATTTACTTCCTGCTAGTTCCCTAAGGGTCCTTTTTCTGTAGTTCAGTGTAACCATGTCATTGCTCCAATTCACCAATTTGCGTTCCCTGCTTTATGGATTAAGCACTGCAGGGGCTATAATGTTCTAACTACCTTTGTTTCTCCTTCTTCTTTAGTGCCATGTTAGTATTTTACCAACAACTGACAAGGTTTGGTAGGAGGCAGGAGGTGAGAACAGCACGTCTACAGAGAAATTCAGGTTAAATATATGTACATTTAATTATTTACACTTGGATTTACATATTGTAATTTGGAGTTCTGGAAAAGCATTAGACTCTCTGTTTATTGCTAACAGCATGGCACTTGGGTTTTCAGAGAAGAGTTGATATGGAGCTAATTAGATTTAGTATTGGATATTTGGAGTTGCCTGAAATTGCCTTCTTCACTCTTTCAATAAGTAGTAAGATTTTGCTAAGTCCCTTATCTCAGGGAGGTTGTCTTAAACTGAGACCCTAATGCTACTAAATGATTAAAGAATTAAGTTTTGAAACATATAATAAGATTCTTTCTTATTAAAACCTTGAAAGAAACAGAACAGGGTACGTACTTGTGTGTGTGTGTGTGTGTGTGTGTGTGTGTGTGTGTGTGTGTGTAAGGGGGAAGGGGTAAAAGAAAAAAAGAGCAGTATGATAGGTAAAGAATAAAACATAACTTTCCAAAGACTTACTTGTATGGCATATAGACATCCTAATGTAGCTACTTAGGAGCCAGTCAAAATATGTGATACCTAATAACTATAGGGAAAAGTAAAACCTGAAACCTGAATTATTTTTCACCACCTCTTTAAAATAATTTAGATTGTCAAAGTAATTATGAATAAACAAATGGAAGTTTATGGAGTATATTTTAAAAGGGAGAGGGAATATGCTTGGTAATGTCCACAGTTTTGTCAAGAAATGATGGCCTTGTTGTGGTTCCACATTGGTGTAACCCAGGAGGTTAGACCAAAATCCATGAGAAGTGAGAGAGCTTGGCAGTGCAAAGAGAGTCTGAAATGGTGAGATCAAAGGCATGACGGTAGTCTTTACCTAACTTTTAATAATTTTGTTTACATTTGTAATTATTTTTTTTTAATTTTTTTAATGTTAATTTATTTTTGAGACAGAGAGAGACAGAGCATGAATGGGGGGAGGGTCAGAGAGAGAAGGAGACACAGAATCAGAAGCAGGCTCCAGGTTCTGAGCTGTCAGCACAGAGCCCCACGCGGGGCTCGAACTCACAAACCGCGAGATCACGACCTGAGCTGAAGCCAGACGCTTACCCGACTGAGCCACCCAGGCGCCCCTACATTTGTAATTATTTCAGAGATATTTGTGTAGCACAGAAACATTCATTTGAGTGATGTATGGCTCTTAGAGAAACACAGAAAGATGCCTTTTCACCCATGGGATACCTTGGCTTAGCTTACCTGGTAAATCCATGAGTGACAAGAAATACAAAAAATAGGGAATTGAGAACAACACATAAAAAGTAATTATGCCATAAATTATCCTCACGACCTCCACATGCCTGTCTTTCATGTCTATTTTTGTGCCTCTGTGCAATACTGCATGCTATCTCAATATAAATTTCCAAATTATTAATTATCTTCCTGACTGGATCAACTTATGGATGTATCTTACTTACTGCATTTTTAAATTTTATTCTTATTTTTTTAGGTTTTTAAAATTTATTTTGAGAGAGAGTGACAGTGTGTGCATTTATTCACATGAGTGGGGAAGGGGCAGAGAGAGAGGGAGAGAAAAAGAATCCCAAGCAGGTTCCATGGTCAGCACTGAGCCTGATAGTGGGCTTGATCTCACAACTGTGAGATCATGACCTGAGCTTAAATCAAGTGTTGAATGCTTCACCACCTGAACCACCAAGGCAGCCCTATTGCATTTTTTAAAATTTTAGTCTTTATGATTTTATTTCTAACATTTTATTGTCTTTACCACAATGAATTTTTGCTTTTTTTTTTTCTATTTTTAGTTCATATTGCAAATGTAATGTATCTTTTTAAAAAACTTTTTAAGGTTTATTTATTTTTGAGAGAGAGAGAGAGAGAGACAGAATGCAAGCAGGGGAGGGGCAGAGAAGGAGGGAAACAGAATCCAAAGCAGGCTCCAGGCTCCGAGCTATCAGCACAGAGCCCAATGCGGGGCCCAACCCATCAACTGTGAGATCATGGCTTGAGCCGAAGTCGGATGCTTAACCGACAGAGCCACCCAGGCACCCTGCAAATGTAACATATCTTTGTTTAAACTTTTGACCATGGAAAACATGCCAGTTTTGAAGTATTTGTTCAACTGCTTAATAAAATTGTCTGGACCTGGAGAGAATTTATTTCTGATTTTATTTTTATCTACTTTTTGAGGAATTATATCTCTTCATGTGTTACTGAATTTTATATTTCACACTCTCTTTTGATTGATCTCTCATTCTCTCTTTTCCTTTCTCTTCTCCCTTTCTCCTTCTGTGTAGTTTCCCTATCAGTTTAGCAGTTGACTTTACCATGGCTAGCCTTCCCCATTCAAGCACCAGGGTATAATGGTAGTCATTAGTTCCATAGTCACATATCTTAAGCAAATCAAGTCAGAGCATGATAAGATGGCTTGACCTATATCTTGGTCCTGAGTCTATATCTATGACTTCTTACTTCTCCAAGTTCATAACTTTCTATAGGCCATAGTCCCAACACATCTTCCAAAATAGCAGAATTTGAAACCAGTCCTTGGCTTCATACAGCAATCCCAGTCTTATATGCCCTCTTGAGAGCACACTTTTATTTGCTTTTACATCATTACAAATCCAACCTAAATGTTATTGCTCATCTCCAAACTTTAGGCAAAAGCATCATTTGATCTAATGAAGAACGTTTCAGAAAGATGAAGTGATCAAACCAGGAAGAAGATAATTTAATTCAAAACCTGCATGCATTCCATAGCAGAACTTCAAAATATCTAAAGAAAATTTTATAGAACTAAATGGATTAGATATCCACATTCATAGTCCAAGATTTCAATGTGCTTTTTTCAGTAGCTGATAGAGGAAACTGAACAATAACAAAAACAAATTCAGTTAAGGATACAAAAGAACAAAGGGATAACAAAATTAATGAACTTGTTCTAATTAGAATATATAGAGCATTGCACCAAACAATGATAGAAAATACATTCTTTTCTGAAAACCCATTTAGGAAATTCATCAATATTGGCCATATTATGGTTCAGAAAGTAAGTCTCAACGAACTTCAGTAGGTGGATATAATTCAAAGCATATTCTCTGACCACATTAAAATTAGCTAGAAATTTCCCAAAACTACAAAATTATATATTTCTAAACAACTCAAAAATCAATGAAAAAATAGAAATTAGAAAATATTTAGAATCTGATTATAATTAAGTGCATACGATTAAAATTTGTAAAGGGCATCTGGGTGGCACAGTTGGTTAAGCATCCAACTTTGGTTCAGGTCATATCTCATGGTTTCTGACTTTAAGTCCTACATCGGGCTTTCTGCTGTCATATCAGAGTCCACTTCAGATTCTCTGTCCATCTCTTTCTCTGCCCACCAACTCATGTTGCATTCTCTCTCTCTCAAAAATAAATAAACGTTAAAAAATTGTAAGAATCAACCAAAAGACTCCATAGAAAATTTTAGGTTTGAATTTATATTTTAGGAAAGAAGAAGGTATGAAAATCAATAAGCAATCTCCAATGTCAGAAATGAAAAAAAGGATATCACTATATATCTTAAAGATAATAAAAGGATATTACAAATAATTCATGCCAATTAATTGACCATTTAGATAAAATTGACAATCATCTTTAAATACCAACTTTAAAAAATGACACAAGAAGAAATAGAAACAAGAAGACAAAGAAATTGTTTTATATTTAACAATTAAATCTGAAGTTAAATACTTTGCTATGAATAAAACTGTAGGCACAGATGAGTCACTCATTAACTGCTTTGCACATTTGAGAAATGAATAGCACCAAAACATACAAAGTAGAAAATACCAAAAATAAAAGGAAAAATAAACAATTCATATTTTTATAGATGATGATTGTAACATTATTTTCTCAACAATTGATACAACATATAGTTTTTAAAAATCCATGAAGACATAGATAAGCTGAACACTATCAACCTTGTCCTAATTAATATTAGTAGAACACTAGTTAACCAACAATTGCAAAATACATATTTCTTGCAAGTCAAAAATAGATAAGCCAGAAAATAGATTTGTACATATATTGTTTTGTATCATTTGTGATAAAGGTGAACCAGCAATGCAGTGAGAAAAAGATGGATTTTTTCCCATAAATAGTGTTGAATGTATATCCATATGGGAAAATAAAAAAAAAAACTTGATGATTACCTCAAACCATACATACGTACATATAAATATAAAAGATGAAATATTAATGTTTCTTTTTTTTATTATTTTTTGAGAGAGACACAGAGCGTGAGCAGGGGAGGGGCAGAGAGAGAGGAAGACACAGAATCTGAAGCAGGCTCCAGGCTCTGAGCTGTCGGCACAAAGCCTGACATGGGACTCAAACTCAGACTGTGAGATCATGACCTGAGTTGAAGTTGGTCGCCCAACCAGCTGAGCCACCCAGGTGCCCCAAAATATTAATGTTTCAATTTGAAACCATAGGAGAATATTTTCATGATTGTTGAAGGCAAAGTTTCCTTAAATAAGATACTAACAGCATTAGCGTTAAAGACTGAAGTGTGAAGTAGACTATATTAAAAGTAATAATTTCTGTTTATTAAAAGACATTACTAAAGGAGTTTAAAAACAAACAACAGAATGGGGCGACATTAGAGTACATATTTCAAACAAAGGATTTGACTCCAGAATATATGAATAACTTCTATCAATCTATAAGGAAAAAAAAAAAAAGACAGAAAATACAGAAAAAGCTTTAAATGGGTACTTCACAAAGGATGATATCTAAATAACAATAAACATATAAAAGTGGTCATTTTATTTGCCATCAGAGAAATCAAATTAAAATCATGACATAATAATACTGCATAGCCATCAGGCATATCTGAAAAAAAATACACAGAAAAAAGTAAGCAACCAAAACTCTCAAACACTGTTATCAGCAGCATATGTTAAAAAACAAAACAAAACAAAAGAACAAAAGAACTTAACACTTTTTAGCAGTTTATTGAAATATAATCCACATACAATGCTATTCAACCATGTAAAGGGTACAATTAAGTGGCTTTTAGTATATTCACAGATATGTGCAACCATCACTACAGGTAGTTTTAGAACATTTTTCCTATCTTAAAAAGAATACCCATACATTTTAGCTATTTATGCCTACCCAGCCATAGGAAAGCACTAATCTGATTTCTGTCTCTATAGAGTCCTATTCTGGACATTTCATGTGAATAGTATCATATTATATACTATGTTTTGTACCTGCCTTTTTTTACTTCGCATGTTTTCAAAGGCCAGTCATGTTGTAGCATATATCAGTACTTTATTCCTTTTTCATGTCCAAATCATAGTTCATTGTATGAATATAACACATTTTGTTTATCAATACATCAGTTGATGGATATTTGAGTTGCCACTTTTTCACTATTATAAATAATGCTGCTGCATACATTTGTGTACACATTTTTGTATTGACATATACTTTTATTTATTTTGGGTATACACTGAGGAATGGAATGGCTACATCATTTGGTAACTCTATATTATTCATTTAAGAAATTGCCAGGATATTTTCCAAGATGGCTGTACTGTTTTGCACCCTTACTAGGTACCGCTTGTTGTTATCTGACTTTTTGATGTTATACATTCTAATGGGGTATGAAACCCCAAATTCATTGGGGTTTTAATTGGCATTTCCCTGATGACTAATGACCATTGAGCATCTTTTCATGTGCTTATTGGTCATTTGTATATCTTATGTGAAGAAATGTCTATTTGAATCCTTTGCTTATTTTTAACTGGATTACTTGTGTATATTATTGAGTTATATTAGTCTTTTATATATTGTTGATGCAAGTCCCTTATCTGTTATATGAATTACAAATACTTCCTATAATTGCATGGATTGTATTTTTACTTTCTTAATGCTGTCCTTGGAAGCAAAAGGTTTTTATCTATTTATTTATTTATTTATTTATTTATTTATTTATTTATTTATTTGTTTATTTTGGTGAAGTCCAGTATATGTTTTTTTCTTTTGTTGCTCCTGCCTTTTGGTGTCATGTCTAAGAATCATTTGCCACATGTCATATCATGATGGTTTACCACTATGTTTTCTTCTAATAATTATATGGTTTTAGTTCTTATATTTAGATCTTTGGCCATTTTGAGTTAATTTTTTTATAGTTTAAGTTATGGTCCAACTTCATTCTTCTTCAAGTGACTATACAATTGTCACAGCATTTGTTACCCTTATCAGAATCAGTTGAAAATATATGTATGGGTTAATTTCTTGACTACAAATTCAATTCCATTGATCTGTATGTCTTTCTTGTGCCAGTAGCACACTGTCTTGACTTTTGTTGGTGTGTTTTAGCTTTTGAAATCAGGAAGTGTGAGTTTTCTACTTTTTTTGTCTTTTTCAATATTGTTTTGACTATTCTGTGTTCTTGGTGATTCCATACGAATTTAAGAATCAGCATGTCAATTTCTATGAAGAAGTAAGCTGATTTTCTGATAGTGATTGCTCTGAATCTGGAGAACAATTTGGGGAGTTATGCCATCTTAACAATGTTAAGTCTTATGATCTGTGAACTTAGAATGTTTCTCCAATTATTTAGGTATCTGATTTCTTTTAACAATGTCTTGTAGCTTTAATGGGTTATAAATTGAACAGTTTGGGATAACTGAGAAAATAGATGGTTCGCATAGGAGTAGGAGAGGGATTCTGAGCAGAAAAAAAAGAAATAAGAAAACCTTTCAAAGAATATTTGCTTTATTTAGGTATCCTATACACAGACATTAAAAGAGGGAGTTTATAACATTCGAAAAGGTATACTGAACCTTGCCTTTTTCTAAAAGTTCAGGAAAATTAATTTATATCATATATTGGCACCAGAAAATGATCAAGTTTAAATCCTATTCAAAGTTATTGTAAGTAAAAGGAGAATTAGTAGTATAAGTTGCCTATAGATAGTAAAATCGCCTTAGAATAAGATGCTCAGAGATCAGGACTTCTATTTCAAAATGAACTTGAAGATATTAAGAACATGCTACACCATATAAAATAATAATGCACATCAGAATTAGAAAACCCCAAAACTGAGATAATAGAATTTAGTAAAGAATAATATAAAAGAGGGGAGGAGGGGCCAACACGGTGGAGAAGTAGGGAGATTTGAAGTTCCCTCCTCTCTCAAACAAAAGAGTATTGAAGCTAAAGGACTTTGAACTCTGAGAGCCCAGGAGACAAAGAGATAGTCACTTCCAGGGACCCACGGGGACAACCTGATGGGCCAAAAATGAACAGAGGGGAGGGATCCCCTTCTGTGGAGAGACAAAGGGAAGAGAAAGAGAAAGAGAGGCTGGGGAAACATAGGACTGTATCTGGACAAGAGAAAAAACACGGACCGGCATGGAGAAAGATCCAATCTCTAACTGAGGGGCTTTCTCCAGACTGGGGCCAGCTGCCCAGATTACACACCTGAAAAAGAGGGGAGCCAGCTCCAGTCTCAGTGACTAGGTCAGGGGTGCAGTCCACAGTAGGAGAAAGCAGTCTCCTCCCTACAGTGCTATAGAATCGGACAAAACCTGCCTGTGCCTACCAGCGAGAGACCACAGACAGGGAGGTGCGGAGCAGCACTTCCCCAGTACTGGGGTGTGTGGAGCAAGAGTTTGAATCCCAGCCAAGCGCCAGGGCATGGGAGTTGGGGGAGCAAGACAAACCACCTCGTTTGTGCCCACAGCACAGCAAGGACAGCTCAAACAGAGTGGTTTAGGGCACCTGGTCTGAGGAGAAGAGACTGAGGGCTCACCATTTTTCTACCCACCACCACCAAGGTGGGGCCTCAGGGAACAGACAATAGGGCCCACAGTTAGGTGGGACCCACCTACACAACCCTCCTCCCCCTTTGCCTGGTAACTGCATATCTACTGGAGCTGGATTGATGCTGGTGAACCAGATAGCCCCTGCTCCAGACTTGCATTGCTGCATTGCCTGGTTTAACTCTCAGACAATTATTATATAGATATAATCTTCCTTCCCTTTCTCCTTCGTATCTCTTCCCTCCTCTAGTCTGGTTACTCTCCTTGTTGGCTTGTTTAAGCAGACATGTTTAATTCATTCTCTTGATATATGTTCCACAGCTCCTTTATTCTCCTTTCTCTCTGGATTAGGCTGTATAGTCTCTCTTTCTGGACAACTTAATCCTCTTTTCTTTTTTCCCACCCTTTTTTATTTTCCTTTTTCTCTCTCTCTGGATTAAACCATATAGTTTCTCTGTATGGTAAATTTTTATTTTTTTCTTTTTCTACACCTCTGTCATTTCTCTCTTTGTGCAGGATAAGGACTCTTCCATCAGCACTGCCTCCAGCCTGTTGTTTACTTGTAGCTGGTGTTTCTGTTTTTTTTGTTTGTTTGTTTTTGGGTTTTTTGTTTGGGTGTTTGCATTTTTTGTTTTCTGTTTTTTGTTTATTTGTTTGCTGTTTTCCTTTCCAGGGCTACTTAAATGAACAAATCAAAGCACACCTAGTGGAGGGTTCAAAACATCACTATGTGTAGGGAGATAAAGTAACCAAAGTCACAACAACAGAGAGCAAGTCACAGTCCCAGAAAAACACCTCCTGAAGGGCCAGGCCCTGGACAGTGTATGACCCCTCTTTAATATAGTAGTGCTCCCAGGTGTAGAGCACATAACAAGCTTTTAAAACATATAAGGGACAGAAAACTAGCCCAAATGATTAAATAGAAGAATTCTCCTCAAAAGAAATTCCAGGAAGAAATGACAGCTAAAGAATTGGTCAAAACAGATATAAAAAAATATAACTGAACAAGAATTTAGAATAACAGTCATCAGATTAATCACTGGACTTGAAAAAATCAGAGAAGACAGCAGAGAATCTATTGCTACAGAGATCAAGGAACTAAAAAATAGTCATGATGAATTAAGAAATGTTGTAAATGAGGTGCAAAATAAACTATAGGTGGTGACAGCCAGAATTGAAGAGGCAGAGGGGAGAACAGGTGAAATAGAAGATAAAATTATGGAAAAATAGGAAGCTGAGAAAAAGATAAAAAAAAATTATGGGGGCGCCTGGTTGGCTCAGTCGGTTAAGCATCTGACTTCGGCTCAGGTCATGATCTCACGGCTTGTGAGTTTGAGCCCCATGTCAGGCTCTGTGCTGACAGCTCAGAGCCTGGAGCCTCTTCAGATTCTGTGTCTTTCTCTCTCTTTCTCTCTCTGCCCCTTCCCCACTCATATTCTGTCTCTCTCTGTCTCTCAAAAATAAATAAACTTTTAAAAAATTTATAAAATAAAAATTCTGGATCACGAAGGGAGAATTAGAGAACTAAGTGATTCAATGAAATGGAACAATATCCGCATCATAGGAGTTTTAGAAGAAGAAGAGAGAGAAAGGGGCCAAAAATGTGCTTCAACAAATCATAGCTGGGAAATTCCCTAATCTGGGGAAGGAAACAGACATTGAAATCCAGGAGGCACAGAGAACTCCCTTCAGATGTAATTTGAATCGATCTTCTGCATGGCATATCATAGCGAAATTGTCAAAATACAAAGATAGAGAAATTTGAATGGGAAAAATGGGCCTTAACCTACAAGGGTAGACACATAAGGGAAGTAGCAGACCTATCTACTGAAATTTTGCAGGCCAGAACAAAGTGATAGGAAATTTTCAATGTGATGAATAGGAAAAATATGCAGCCAAGTATCCTTTATCCAGCAAGCCTGTCATTCAGAATAGAAGGAGAGATAAAGGTTTTGCCAAACAAACAAAAACTGGAGGAATTCATCACCAGACTTTAAGACAGCCTAAGGGGGCTCTGTGAGTGTTGCAAAGACCACAAAGGACCAGAGACATCACTATAAGCATGAAACCTATGAATAAGACAATGACTCTAAACCCGTATCTTTCAATAATAATCCTAAATGTAAATGGACTAAATCTCCAATCAAAAGACACAGGGTATCAGAATGGATAAAAAAACAAGACCCATCTATTTGCTGTCTATAAGAGACCCATTTTAGACCTGAAGACACCTTCAGATTGAAAGTGAGGGGATGGAGACCCATATTTCATGCTACTGAAAGTCAAAAGAAAGGTGGGGTAGCCATACTTACAGAAGACAAACTAGATTTTAAACTGAAGACTGTAACAAGAGATAAAGAAGGGCATTATATAATAATTACAGGGTCTATCCATCAAGAAGAGCTAACAATTATAAATTTTTATGCCCTGAATTTGAAAGCACCCAAATATATAAAATAATTGATCACAAACATAAGCAACCTTATTGGTTAGAATGTGGTAATTGCAGGGGACTTTAATACTCCACTTACAACAATGGGGAAATCATGTAGACAGAAAATCAGTTAAAAAAACCAATTGCCCTGAATGATACACTGGACCAGATGGACTTGACAGATATATATTTAAAACTTTTCATCCTAAAGCAGCAGAATATACATTCTTCTTGAGTGCACCTGGGACATTCTCCAAGACAGATCACATACTCTGTCACAAAACAGCCCTCAATAAATATAAAAGAATTGAGATCATGGCATATACAATTTCAGATGACAATGCTATGAAACTTGAAATCAACCACAGGAAAAAGTTTGGAAAACCTCCAAATACATGGAGGTTAAAGAACATCCTACTAAAGAATGAGTGGGTCAACCATGCAATTCAAGACTAAATTTTAAAAAAATATGGAAACAAATGAAAATGAAAACACAACAATCCAAACCCTTTGGGATGCAGCAAAGGCAGTCCTAAGAGGAAAATACATTGCAGTCCAGGCTTATCTCAAGAAACAAGAAAAATCCAAAATACAGAATCTAATAGCACACCTAAAGTAACTAGAAGCAGAGTAACAAAGAAACCCCAAATGCAACAGAAGAGAAATAATAAAGATCAGAGCAGAAATAAGCCATATAGAATCAAAAAAAAAAAAAGAGTAGAACAGATCAATGAAACTAAGAGTTGGTTTTTTGAAAAAAAATAAAATTGATAAACCCCTAGTCAGACTTCTCAAAAAGTAAAGAGAGAGGACCCAAAGAGATAAAATCACGAATTAAAATGGATTTATCACAATCAATCCCTCAGAAATACAAGCAATTATCAGAGAAGACTATGAAAAACTATGTGCGAATAAACAAGACAACCTGGAAGAAATGGACAATTTCCTAGACACCCATACACTACCAAAACTCAAATGGGAAGAAATAGAAAATTTGAACAGACCCATAACTAATGAAGAAATTAAATCAGTTATCAAAAATCTCCCAAAAAAAAAAAAAGAGTCCTGGACCAGATGGCTTCCCTGAGGAATTCTACCAGACATTTAAAGCAGAGTTAATACCTATCCTTCTCAAGCTGTTCCAAAAAAATAGAAATGGAAGGAAAAATTCCAGACTCATTCTATGAAGCCAGCATTACCTTGATTCCTAAATAGATAGAGACCCCACAAAAAAGGAAGCTACAGGTCAAAATCCCTGATGAACATGGATGCAAAAATTCTCAATAAGCTACTAGCAAATCAAATTCAACAGCATATAAAAGTAATTATTCAAAAGTAAATGATCAAGCAGGATTCATCGGTGGGATGAAGGGCTGGTTCAATATTTGCAAATCAATCAATGTGATACATCACATTAATAAAAGAAAGGATAAGAACCATATGATCCTGTCAATAGATGCAGAAAAAGTATTTGACCAAAAACAACATTCTTAAAAACCTTCACGAAAGTCGGGATAGAAGGAACATGCTTAAATATCATAAAAGCCATATATGAAAAGCCCCCAATTAATATCATCCTCAATGGGGAAAAACTGAGAGCTTTCCCTCTGAGATCAGGAACACGACAGGGATGTCCACTCTCACCGCTATTGTTTAACATAGTGTTGGACATATTAACGTCAGCAATCAGACAACAAGATGAAATAAAAGTCATCAAAATTGTCAAAGAAGTCAAACCTCCCCTTTTTGCAGACGATATGACACTCTACATAGAAAACCCGAAAGACTCCACCAAAAGACTCTTAGAACTGATACATGAATTCAGCAAAGGTGAAGGGTACAAAATCAATGTACAGAAATTGGTTGCATTTTTATATGCCAATAATGGAGCAACAGAAAGAGAAAGAAAGAAACTGATTCCACTTCCAATTGCACCAAGAACCATAAAATACCTAGGAATAAACCTAACCAAAGATGTAAAAGTCCTGTATGCTGAAAAATATAGAAAGCTTATGAAAGAAATTGAAGACATAAGGAAATGGAAAAAAAACATTTCATACTCATGGATTGGAAGAATAATATTGTTAAAATGTCAATACTACCCAAAGCAATATACACATTCAATGCAATCCCAATCAAAATTACACCAGCATTTTTCTCAAAGCTAGAACAAACAATCCTACAATTTGTATGGAACCACAAAAGACCCCAAATAGCCAAAGTAATATTGAAGAAGAAAACCAAAGCAGGAGACATCACAATCCCAGCCTTTAGCGTCTACTACAAAGTTGTAGTCATCAAGACAGTATGGTATTTTCACAAAAACAGACATACAGACCAATGGAATAGAATAAAGAACCCAGAATTGGACCCACAAATGTATGGCCAACTAATCTTTGACAAAGTAGGAAAGAGCATCCAATGGAAAAAAGACAGTCTCTTTAGTAAGTAGTGCTGGGAGAACTGGACAGCAACATGAAGAAGAATGAAACTAGAGCACTTTCTTACACCATACACAAAAATGAACTCAAAATGGATGAAAGACCTAAATGTGAGACAGTAAACCATCAAAACTCTAGAGGAGAAAGCAGGCAACAACGTCTTTGACCTTAGCCACAGCAATTTCTTACTCCACACATCTCTAAAGGCAAGGGAATTAGAAGCAAAAAATGAACTATTGGAACCTCATCAAGATAAAAAGCTTCTGCAGTGCAAAGGAAAAAAAAATCAAAAAATCTAAAGGCAAACAACAGAATGGGAAAAGATATTTGCAAATGACATATCGGTTAAAGGGCTAGTATCAAAAATCTATAAAGAACTTACCAAACTCCACACGCTAAAAAATAATCCAGTGAAGACATGAGTAGACACTTTTCCAAAGAAGACATCCAGATGGCCAACAGACACATGAAAAGATGCTCAACATCAGTCATCATCAGGGAAATACAAATCAAAGCCACACTGAGATACCATCTCACACCAGTCAGAGTGGCTAAAATGAACAAATCAGAAAATTACAGATGCTGGTGGGGATGTGGAGAAATGGGAACCCTCTTGCATTGTTGGTAGCAATGCAAACTGTTGCAGCTGCTCTGGAAAACCGTGTGGAGGTTCCTCAAAAAATTAAAAATTTAGAACTATCCTATGACCCAGCAATAGCACTACTAGGAATTTACCCAAAGGATACAGGAGTGCTGATGCATAGGGGCACGTGTACCCAAATGTTTATAGCAGCACTCTCAACATTAGCCAAATTATGGAAAGAGCCTAAATGTTCATCAACTGATGAATGGATAAAGAAGATGTGGTTTATATATACAATAGAATACTACTTGGCAATGAGAAAGAATGAAATCATGCCATTTGCAGCAATGTGGATGTAACTGGAAGGTATTATGCTGAGTGAAATAAGTCAGTCAGAGAAGGACAGATATATGTTTTCACTCATATGTGGATGTTGAGAAACTTAACAGAAGACTATGGGGGGAAGGAAGGGAAAAAAATAGTCACAATCAGAGAAGGAGGAAGGCAAACCATAAGAGACTCTTAAATACAGAGAACAAACTGAGGGTGGATAGGGAGGTGGGGAGAGGGGAAAATGGGTGATGGGCATTGAGTAGGGCACTTGTTGGGATGAGCACTGGGTGTTGTATGGAAGCCAATTTGGCAATAAATTATATTCATAAAAAAGAATAATATAAAAGAAAAAATCATTTTCAGAATTTAGGCATAACCTAAAAAATACAATAGCAAATTAAAAGAGATACTGCTCTAAAAGATATATTGTAAAAAGGAAGAAAATTTTAAAGACAAGAAGAAAGTTCCATGTATGTGAGAAGAATGCTGCTGCTTTAGGATGAAATGTTCTGAATATATCTGTTAAGTCCATCCAGTCCAGCATGTCATTCAAAGCCATGGCTTCTTTATATTGACATGACACATAATGAATTAAGTAAAGAAGATCCAATTTACGTATCAAAGGATTCCCTGACGAAGAAAACCACAGTAAAGAAATATAACAAATACTAAAACTAACTGGAAGAAAATTTCCTGAAATAAAAGTTAAAAAACAAAACAATGGAATTACATAATAAAAGCATACATGCTTAATTGGAGAATACTGACCTAGAAGAGCCAATTTCAATATATATTTCACAAAATATTGGCTTTTAAAGAACACACACACACACACACACACACACACACACACACACACAAATTCCAGGAGGAGGGTATTTAGGCAGGAATACTAAGTAAATTACAAACAAAAGAAAATTAGGTTATCATTGGGCTCTTTGGCAGTGATGCTTCATTAAAGATCAAAATAGAGTATTATATTTAAGACAGTCAGTGAAAAACATGTTCAAGGAGTTAATATCTCATAGAAATTACTTTGAAGTATAAAGTTCACAAACTCTTATCTTAACTCAGGAAATACTGTTACAATGATATCTTCTTAAGAACCTATTACAGAATGAGTTTCAGACAACCAAAATGCCTGGAGACAACAAGAGCTTATGTGAGCATGAAAAACATTGTTATTTGTACAGCTAAGGTTGAATGAGGCTTAAAAAGTATGTAGTATGCAACTACTATAAATTCAAACGATGTAGACAAAGTATGAGTATCATAGGGTTTGGGAACATTGTAAGAAAAAAGTATTTCTCAATAAATAATTCTTAGTAAATACTTTGATAGTGGTAGTAGTAGTATTACTACTATTCTCTGTGTAATATGAGATAACGTAAATTATTAATTATAAGAAATTCTGATTTGATCATCCCTGTGTCCTTAATAACCAGGATACTTGGTATGGATTAAAATAAATAGAGATATAACACAGAGAACATTAAGAAAAATTCTATACTACTGGATTTTAATTGGAAAAATGGGAGTATCAATATACAGAGACTTAATATTTAATATTCAGTATAGAATTAAAATGATCAACATTCTGGCATACGTGATTAATTAATGGATCTAGGCCTTACCATCAACAGCTATTAATATCACATACACAAACAGGAAATTAGACATTTTGGGTTCCCTACAAAACAAAATGTAACAAAACAAAACCCTAAAACATAAACAACGACAAAATATATATACCATCACCTACAGATTTTACTAATGGATTGAATGTGAATCTTAACAAAACTCTGAATTTAGCTGCTAATTTGTAGAAAATACAGAGGACAATGGTACATGTTGAATGTATCATGACTATGAAATCAGCAAAACCTATAATATGGGAAAATCTACAGATTTTTTGTAGCTAAATTGTAAGAAAGAGAATATATATATATACACACAAACATACACATACTCATATATATGTCCATTAAACATGTTTATGTTTATATAAACACCATTAAACATGTTTATGTTTATGTAACATTATGTTATGTAACATGTTTGGTTATATATATGTGTGTAAGTATATGTATATACACATGTATATGTATGTACAAAATAAACACAAGAAATGATTCCTATAAAAGTCAGGGTAATGTTTACTTCATGGAGATGTAAGGAGTTAAGATAGAAGCAGGGCACATGGAGGAGTTCCTGGAGTCATTGTTCAAGTTGTATGTCTTAACCTGGTTTGTGTTTTGCCTCATAGTATCTCATTAAGCTCTATGTTTGTTTCATGTGGTTTTCTGTTATCTGTGTTTAACAAAAATAATTTTTAACTGATTTTTTTTTATTCTACATTAATGAAGTCATATTTTTTAAGGGATAATTTAAAACAGAAATAACATGCCATTGTTTTTCTAGTTGTAAAATAAAGTTCTCCAAGGCTTAGATTTAAAAAATAATAATTTAAACATATCCCAAACTACAATTAAATATGAGTATGCTGTGGGAAGCATGTCTTTTAAAAAAAGAAGAAAAAATGGGGTATTAGGACAAAAACAAATATACCTAGAAGTTTGTACTGAGCCAAGCAAAATAGAGGGGCTTCTTATGGAAAAAATAAGAACATAGACTCTACTAAGAAGAGAACCTGGCATCTTCTAATTCCTAACACTTTTTTCCCCCTGGTTGTACTATTATGCTTTCTTTCATTACTACCTACAATAGTCACCTGAATTAAGGCAAATTTAAAAATAATTAATTCTAAATGATACCTCACTGACTAGGGAATAAATGTAAATTGGCTGCTTAGTTAAAATTGACTGAGGTAAGCAAAATGTCTATATTGGAGATATGAACAGACATGTACATTTTACAGTAGCAATTTATTTTGTCCTTTTAAAAAGTTTTTATTTAAATTTCAGTTAGTTAACATACAATACAATTTAGTGATTCATTACTTCCATATAACACCCAGTGCTCATCACAAGTGCACTTTAAAAAAAAAATTAAGTAGGCTCCACACCCAATGTGGGACTTCAATCATGACCCTGAGATCAAGAGTCTCATGCTCTACCAACTGAGCTGGACAGGTGCCCCAACAAATATACTTCTTAATCCCCATCACTTATTTAACCCATCCCCCACCACCTCCCTTCTGGTAACCATCAATTTGTTTTCTATAGTTAAGAGTCTGGTTCTTGGTTTGCATCTCCCTCTCATTTTTTCCCCTTTGTTCATATGAGTGAAATTATATAGTATTTTTTTCTTTCTCTGAGTGACTTATTTTGCATAGCATAATACTCTCTAGTTCCATCCATGTCATTGCAAATGTCAAGATTTCATTCATTTTTATGGCTGAGTAAGATCCCATTGCATATATTTACCACATCTTCATTATCCATTCATCAATTGATGAACATTTGGACTGTTTCCATAGTTTGGCTATTATAGATAATGCTGCTGTAAACACTGAGGTGCATGATGTATTCCTTTGAATTAGTATTTTTGTATTATTTGAATAGCTAGCAGTGCGATAGCTGGGTCGTAGGGTAGTTATATTTTTAACTTGTTGAGGAACCTCTCATCTGTTTTCCAGAGTGGCTGCACCAGTTTGCATTTCCACCAACTGTGCAAGTGGGTTCCCCCTTCTCCACATCCTCACCAAAACCTGCTGCTTCTTGTGTTGTTGATTTTAGCCATTCTGGCAGGTGTGAGTTGATATATCATTGTGTTTTTGATTTTTTAATTGGATTATTCATTGTTTGGGCATTTAGTTTTATAAGTTCTTTATATATTTTGGATACTAATCTTTTATTGGATATATCATTTGCAAATATCTTCTCCCATTTCATAGGTTGCCATTGAGATTTGTTGATTGTTTCCTTCACTATGCAGAAGCTTTTTATTTTTGTATTTTTTTAACGTTTATTTGTTTTTGAGAGAGACAGAGACAGAGAATGAGCGGGGGAGGGACAGAGAGAGAGAGGGAGTCACAGAATCCGAAGCAGGCTCCAGGCTCTGAGCTGTCAGCACAGAGCCCGATGCGGGGCTCGAACCCATGAACCCTGAGATCATGACCTGAGCCAAAGTCAGACGCCCAACCAATTGGGCCACCCAGGCGCCCCTATGCAGAAGCTTTTTATTTTGAGGTAGTCCCAATAGTTATTTTAGTATTTATTTATTTATTTATTTATTTATCTATCTATTTAATTTTGGCTTATATTTCCCTTGCCTCAGGAGACATATCTAGAAAGAAGTTGCTATGGCTAATGTCAAAGAAGTTATTGCCTATGTTCACTTCTGGGATTTTTATGGTTTCAGGTCTCACAGTTAGGTCTTTCGTCCATTTTGAATTTATCTTTGTAAATGGTGTAAGAAAGGGTCCAGTTTCATTCTTCTGCATGTTGCTGTCTAGTTTTCCCAACACCATTTGTGGAAGAGACAGTCCGTTTCCCACTGCATATTCTTTCCTGCTTTGTAGGAGATTAATTCATTATACAATTGTGGTTAATTTCTAGGTTTTTTATTCTGTTACATTGATCTATGTGTCTCTTTTTGTGCCACTGCCGTAGTATTTTGATTATTACAGCTGTGTGGTACAACTTGAAGTCTGGTATTGTGATGCCTCTAGCTTGGCTTTACTATTTCAAGATTGCTTTGGCTACTCAGGGTCTTTAGTGGTTCCATACAATTTTAGGATTGTTTATTCTAGTTCCATAAAAAATCCTGTTGGTGTTTTGATAGGGATTTCATTAAATGTGTATTATTTTGTCTTTTAACAAAGTATGTAATTCATCCATTTAACTGCATTTAGACTATAATCAGAAAGCTTTTTTATACATGAGTGGTCCCAACTTTTTTCTTTGTTTGCTAAAGAACTTTTGGAATAAAAAAAACACATACTTTTTTTAACGTTTATTTTATTGTGAAAGAGAGAGAGTGTGAGTGGAGGAGGGGCAGAGAGAGAGGGAGACAGAATCAGAAGCAGTCTTCAGGCTCTGAGTTGTCAGTACAGAGCCTTTAGCTGGAGGCGCGGGGAAGCGGGGGGACGGGGGGGGGGGGGGGGGGAGGGGAGGGGGGGCGGTGCTCAAACCCATGAACGCCTAACAGAATGAGCCACCCAGGTGCCCCGAATTTTTGGAATTTTTAAATTTCTTTTCTTTGCCCTTTTCCAACCTCAGAGGAGAGTCCTAGTGTGGGATTTGTTATGGGGTTTAAATGCAGAGTTTGTAGGAGTAAAAGATATGGGGAAATATGCCTATTGGAATTGAGCTGGAATTTGAATTCAGTGGTAAATAGGGAACAAGAGTAGAATTTTTAAAACATACTGCTTTATAGATTTGTTCACATTATTATAGTTACTTTGACATTGCTTTTTATTTCTGTGTATGATATTTTGACTTACGCTGCTCTGAGAATGAATCATTTTGATAAGAGATTTACATGCAGTAAACACGAAAAAGTAGAGCCTTGTATCAATAAGCTATCAGTGGGCCATAAACCACTCCAAAACATGGTGACTTAAAACAATTTATTATTTCTCACTAGCCTATTAGTTGGCTAGGCAGTCCTGATGTAAGCCAGATTCTGCTGATCATGAGTGGGCTCACTTATGTATTAGCAAGGATTACCTCTGTTTCCGGGGTATGTATGGGGAGACTTTAGCTTTCCTCCATATATTCTCTCATTCTCCTGTGGGCTGGCCCAGATTTGGTTTTGTGGCTGAAATGGGAATTCCATGGAGACAGTAGCACACAAGGTCTTTGAAACCTGAGCTTAGAAACGATGCACCTTCACTCCTGCTGGTTGTTTTTGTTTTGTTTTTTTGTTTTAGTTTTTGTTTTTGTTTTTGTTTCTGCCAAAGTAAGTAATAAGTCCAACTCAGATTCAAGGGATCATGAGGGAAGAAAAAACAAAACAAAGCAAAATAAAGCACAGTAAAACAAAACTCCACCTCTTGAAGTGAGGAGCTTATGAAGTCCCATAACATAGGGTTTGGAGATAGGAAGGCTCTTAACTGGGACCATAATAAGTTAAATCAGTCTATTGTACAGTATCAAACATCATTTAAGGTTTAATTTTGTAAATGTTTTTCTAAAAGAATAAGAGCTTCAGCTTTTCAAGTTTCTATGTTTCCTTTATAAATGTAGGGGTATTTTACATGTATTATAGCTTATTACTCAGTTGAACATATAAATGAGAATGAACAAAGTTAGTTACAGAAAGTTCTTGATAGTTACAAAGTGAATTTAGGGCTTGATGGGCTGCTAAAAATAAGCAGCAGAAAACAAAACCACATTGTATTTGCAATGTGTTTTCTGGAAACCGATTGATTACTTTTTGTAAGTTTTGTGTTTGTTTACTCAATGGATATGAGTTTAAGTTTGGCTGTGAGTAATAGAAGACCCCAAGTAGTAGCCATTTATATAAGTTATAAGTTTATTTCTTGGGGTCACAGCTATAAAGGATTCCATGGTGTTAGAATCTAAGTTTCTTTTTGTTCTACTATACATTTTTAATTTTTTTTTTGATTTTGGAATATGCTTAGATTTACATAAAGTTACAAAGATAATACAAAAAGTTAATGAATACCGTTTACCAAATTCCCTCATTGTTAACATCTTACACCATGTTAGAAACCAACATTGATATATTACTATTAACTAAAATCCTGACTTTATTTGAATTTACTAGTTTTCTTTCACTAATGTCTCCTTCAGTTCTAGGATTCAATCCAGGATACCACATGGTATTTATTTGTCATGACTCTGTAGTCTCCTTTGATGTGTGAGACTTTATCAATCTTTCCAACTTTTCCATGACCTTGATAATCTTGAGGCACACTGGCCAGGTAGTCTGTAGACTATTCCCCAATTGGAGTTTTTTTAAAATTTTTTTTTGGGGGGTGGGATTTAATTGGGGTTATTGGGTTTTAGCAAGAATACTAGAAGTGGAGTGCCTTTGTCATCATATCCTATAAGTGAATAGATGACATTGTTACATTAACCATCACTTGGTTAAAGTAGTGTTTGCCAGATTTCATCACTCTGAAGTTACCTTGTTTTCCTTTCTATGCTCTATTCTTTATAGTCACACCTTTATAGTCTTTGTAATCACATTTAAAAGCACATCTTTAAGGGGTGGACACTAAGCTCTATCTCCTGGCATGGGGAGAATGTACATATATTAAAATGAAGTTTATAAGGAAATAAGGAAAACATATCTCTTCTCTTCCATTTAATTATTTATTTAATCATTTATTTATATCATTGCAGTTCATTGATATTTATTTTATACTATAGGTTATAATCTAATGATAAATTATTCATTTTGTTGCTCAGATAATTCCAGTTTTAACTATTGGGAGCTTTTTAAGGTTGTTGGTCTCAATTTTTCTTTGACATGTCACCATCTTGTTTTTTGTTTATCTTTATTTCAAGATACTCCAGAATAATCTTGTGTTTTCCTTGGCCACACTCTACAATAACCATTTCTCCAATTAGCTCTAGTTCCTTTTATGAAAAGGATACTTAGAAATCAATATGTGGGTGGTAGGTGTGCTTGTTCCCCATGAGGTGTGCATGTTTCTAGGCTGTCAATGGACAGAACTAGGTAATATATGAATGTATACTAATGCATGTATATGCAGATATTTATAATTATTTATATATCCTCTGTGTGTATACAAATATATGTATATGTGTAAACACATATATGTGCACACATGCATATTTATATATTAAATAAATATGAGTTTATTCTTATGTCCATGATCTAATCCAGTAACACATGGCTTATTCTAAATTTACTTTCTTACTCAGCTGTAATTTCCCTCTATGACAGCAAGAAATCTGGCTTTCACTATCATCTACTCTTTTACTTATTTGTTCAACCCTATTGTACACACCTATCTCAGTGTGCAACATAAGAGCCTGAAGATTCCATGTAGCATATTGAAGGTAGGGGTGGAGAATTATAGGCAAAGAACACACATAGAATTTCCTTTAAGGAAAGGTTTCCAGAAGCTGTCCTGCAACCTTTCTGGCTGATATCTCATTGGCCAAAAACTAGTCACAAGGCCACATAAAGCTGAAAACAAGTTTGGGAAATGTAATCTTTATTCTGAGAAGCAAAATGCCAACCTTAAACAAGAAACAAACTATTACATTGAAAGATGGGAAAATAAAGGGGAAGAAAATTGGAAATTTGCTAAGATTGAAAAGTTAGAAAATATTCACATTTCCTGGATATTGTTGTTACTATTATTATTATAATGAACAAAGTAAGGAAAAAGAAAGTGGTCAATTTTAGAAGTCATGTGGCATTTATAGAAGGTAATATAAATAGACTGGAAATATAACTTTTGTATCTTTTTAATTTATGTTTTATTCCCCTTCATCTTTGCCACTATCTATAGTCCAGTTGAATTTAAGGAAAATGAACAGTGATTAATATATTTAAAGCCAAAATGGGTCTAAGAATTAGGTTGAGAAATCTAATACCTGCTGTCATTAAGGGGTCTGGAGAGACTATTTCAACACATTGTCTAAAATGTTCTTTAAATGTGTGAAAGAAGAGGTACTTTTATTTTTATATCAATGTTTTCCCTTTTCTTCTAACAAGGATTGCGAGCAGTGACATTAATCTGTTGACTGTTGCTGAATATATCAGATACGCTTCATAAATGTGCACCTGCTGTGCTGCTGAAAGAACCTGGTATTTTCTGATGCTCCATTGAATACAATGGACTGACAGCTTAAAGAGGCAGAACGAAAGATAGGTGGGAGGGAAGTCCAAGAGTAAATGGGTTAATAATACACCATAATACACTCTTCACTGAAACCAGTTATTACTGAAAAGAATAGGACAACAAAGTCTTAAATAAAGGCTATCTTATGAAATGTAATAATACTAGAACTTGTGCTAAAATAGATATACTCCTCAGGCTGAACTCATTATAAATTCTTAAATGCATGGTACTGTGGCTTTTTTTAAAAAAGTCTGTTATTTAGAGGTGATGGTCTTGCATATGAGCTAGCCAAATTATGCATAATACTTATACAATATTAAAATGCAAAGAACTTTTATCAGAAAAAAATTGGCATATCATACTCCCCTATGTAACATTACATTTTTAAACTTTCAACAAAAGACCTATAAAACCTCTGGGTATAGCTGCATAATGGTTCCCAATTGTTCTAAGAAATAGCTCACTCCATGGAAAACATTATAAAGAAATTTCATTCAGCCCTAAATATGTCTATTCTTTTGACATAGGCATAGCAATTCAAGCGTAAGAATGAATACAAAATAGGCCTTACTAAACCTAAAATGGGATTTTTCTTTATTTTTAAATTATATTCCCCTTCTAAGAAGCGAGAATACTTGGGTGTAATTCAGTCTAAGCTACTACATACGTGAAACTTCAGTGTGAAAGTATTTCACTAATTAATCCTTCCTTCCTAATTATAGCTGTAGAAAAGCACTTTTTCTTTATAATTTCTGAATATGTATCTTAGTACAACTTTCAAATTAAAAACTCATACATTAAAAATAATTGAGTTACATTTAAATAGAATACAGAATGTTTACATCCTTCAGGTTTCTATTATTATCATACAAAATATGTTTTAATAATATGAATATAATTATTTCTCTTCTGATAGAAATATGCCTTAGATTTTGCCAATTATTAACAATGATTATGATTACAATATTAATAGAATAGAAAATTTTTTTTCTACCTGAGTTTTATTAGTTCTTGTAGTTTATTTGTTGAATAATTTTTCATAATATGCAAACATTTCTGACATTTTTCAATACACATAAAATTATTGCAACCGTAGGTTTTCATGTTTTATTGTTTTTTAAATTTTTATTTTCAAATTTGCATTTGAATTCTAGTTAATTAACATACAGTGCAATAATGGTTTCAGGAATGGAGTTCAGTGATTCGTCACTTACATACAACATCCAATGCTCATCATAACAAGTACCCTCAATACCCATCACCCATCTAGCCCACTCCCTGCCCACCTCCCTCCATCAATCCCCAATTTGTTCTGTCCTAAGAGTCTCATAGTTTGTTTTCCTCTTTTTCCCCCTCCCATATGTTCATCTGTTTTGTTTCTTAAATTCCATAAGAGTGAAATCATATGGTATTTGTCTTTCTCTATTTTGCTTAGCATAATACACTCTAACTCCATCAATGTCATTGAAAATGCCAAGATTTCATTCTTTGTGATGGCTGAGTAATATTCCATTGGATATATATACCGTGTCTTTATTCATTCATCAGTCAAGGGATACTTGGGCTCTCTCCATAGTTTGGCTATTGTTGATATTGCTGCTATAAACATCGGGGTGCATGGACCCCTTTGAATCTATATTTTTGCATCCTTTGTGTAAATACCTACTAGTGCAATTGCTGGATCATAGGGTAGTTCTATTTTTAATTTTTGAGGAACCTCCAAACTGTTCTCCACAGTGGCTGCACCAGTTTGCATCCCCACCAATTGCGTGAGAGGGTTCTTCCTTCCCCATATCCTTGCCAACAGCTGTTGTTTCTTTGCTAATTTTAGCCATTCTGACAGATGCGAAGTGGTATTTCACTGTGGCTTTGATTTGTATTTCCCTGATGATGAGTGATGTTGAGCATCTCATGTGTATGATAGCCATCTGGATGTCTTCTTTGGAAAATTGTCTATTTGTGGCTTCTGCCCATTTCTTCACTGGATTATTTATTTTTTAGGTGTTAGTTTGATAAGTTCTTTATACATTTTGGATACTAAACCTTTATTGGATATGTCATTTGCAAATATTTTCTCTCATTCCATAGGTAGCTTTTTTAGTTTTGTTGATTGTTTCCTTCACTGTGCAGAAGCTTTTTATCTTGAGGAAGTCCTGATAGTTCATTTTTGCTTTTATTTCCTTTGCTTCTGGCAAAGTGTCTAGTAAGAGGTTGCCATGACCAAGGTCAAAGAGGTTGGTGCCTATGTTCTTTTTTAGGATTTTGATGGTTTCCTGTCTCACATTTATGTCTTTAATCTATTTGGAATTTATTTTTGTGTATGGTATAAGAAAGTGGTTCAGTTTCATTCTTCTGCATGTTGCTGTCCAGTTTTCCTAACACTATTTGTTGAAGAGACAGTCTATTTCCTATTAGATATTCTGCCCTGCTTCATCGAAAATTAGTTGGCCATATAGTTATGGGTACATTTCTGGGTTTTCTGGTTTGTTCCATTGATATATATGTCTATTTTTGTGCCGGTACCATACTGTCTTAATGACCACAGCTTTATAATATAGCTTGAAATATGGAATCATGATGCATCTAGTTTTGTTCTTCTTTTTCAGTATTGCTTTGGCTGTTCAGGGTCTTTTCTGGTTCCATACAAATTTCAAGATTGTTTGTTCTAGTTCTGTGAAAAATGCTGCTGGTATTTTGATGGGGATTGCATTAAATGAGTATATTGCTTTGGGTAGTATAGACATTTTGACGATGTTTGTTCTTCCAATCCATAAGCATGGAATGCTTTTCCATTTCTTTGTGCCTTCTTCAGTTACTTTCAGAAGTGTTCTATAGTTTTCAGAGTACAGATCTTTTACCTCTTTGGTTAAGTTTATTCCTAGGTATCTAATTGTTTTTCATGCAATTGCAAATGGGATGAATCCCTTGATTTCTTTTTCTGCTGCTTCGTTATTGATTTATAAAAATGCAGATGAGGGGCGCCTGGGTGGCTCAGTCAGTTAGGCATCCGACTTCAGCTCAGGTCATGATCTCATGGTCCATGAGTTCAAGCCCTGCATTGGGCTCTGTCCTGACTGACAGCTTGGAGCCTGGAGCCTGCTTCAGATTCTGCATCTACCTCTCTCTCTGCCCCTCCCCTGCCCACGCTCTGTCTCTGTATCTCTTTCAAAAATAAATAAACATGAAAAATTTTAAAAATAATAAAAATTCAACTGATTTCTGTATGTTGATTTCATATCCTGCGACTTTGCTGAATTCACGCATTAGTTTTAGTATTTTTGGGTGGAATCTTTCAGGCTTTCTATATAGAGTATTGTGTCATCTACAAAAAATGAAAATTTGATTTCTTTTTGCTGATTTGGATGCCTCCTATTTCTTTTGTTGTCTGATTGCTGAGTCCAAGACTTCCCATACTATTTTAAATAGTAATGATGAGAGTGGACATCCTTGTCTTGCTCCGACTATAGGGGAAAGGTGCTCAGTTTTTCCCCACTGAGTATGATGTTTGCTGTGGGTCTTTCATATATGGCCTGTATGATGTTGAGGTATGTTCCATATATCCCTGCATTTTTGAGGGTTTTAATCAAGAATGTATGCTGTATTCTGTCAAATGCTTTTTCTGCATCTATTGACAGGATCATATGATTCTTATCCTTTCTTTTATTAATTTAGTGTATCATGTTGATTGATTTGCAAATACTGAACCATTCCTGAAGCCCAGTAATAAATCCCACTTGATTATGATGAATAATTCTTTTAATGTAGTGTTGAATTCGATTTGCTTATGAGAATTTTTGCATCCAGGCTTATCCAGGATATTGGCCTACAATTTTCCTTTTCAGTGGGGTCTTTGTCTGGTTTTGGAATCAAGGTAATACTGGCTTCATAGAATGAATTTGGAAGCTTTCCTTCCATTTCTATTTTTTGGAATAGTTTGAGAAGAATAGGTATTAATTAACTCTGCTTTAAATATCTGGAAAATTCCCCTTGGAAGCCATCAGGCCCAGGAATTTTTTTTTTATTGGGAGATTTTTGATTACCTATTCAATTTCTTTGCTAGTTATAGGTCTGTTCAAATTTTCTATTTCCTCCTGTTTTAGTTTTGGTAGTTTTTAAGTTTCTAGGAAACCTGTCCATATTTTCCAGATTATAATTTGTTGGCATATAATCTTTTCATAGTATTCTTTAAAAATATTTTTTTGATGTTTATTTGTTTTGAGAGAGAAAGAGGGATAGGAAGCATGAACATGGAAGGTGAAGAGAGAGAGGGAATCACAGAATCTGAAGCAGGCTCCAGGCTTTGGGCTGTCAGCACAGAGCTCAACGCTCAAACTCACTAACTGTGAGATCATGACCTGAGCCAAAGTCAGTCACTTAACTGACTGAGCCACCAAGGTGCCCCTCCTTAGTATTCTTTTATAATTATTTATTTCTGTGGTGTTGGTTGTCATCTCTTCACTTTCATTCATGATTTTATCTATTTAGGTTCTTTCTCTTTTCTTTTTCATAAGTCTGGCTAGGGGGTTTATCAATATTGTTAATTCTGTCAAAGAACCAGCTCTTAGTTTCATTGATCTGTTCTACTGTTTTGTTAATTTGTTTCTATATTGTTTATTTCTGCTCTAATCTTTACTATTTCCCTTCTTCTGCTGGCTTTAGGCTTCATTTTCTATTCCTTCTCTAGCTCATTTAGGTGTTAGGTTAAGTTGTGTAATTGAGACCTTTCTTGCTTCTTAAGATCTGCCTGCATTGATATGTACTTCTCTCTTAGGACTGCCTTTGCTGAATCCCCAAGGGTTTAGACTCTTGTATTTTCATTTTTATTGGAGTCCATGTATTTAAAAAAAATTCTTCTTTATTAATTTCTTGGTTAACCCATTCATTCTTTAATAGAATGTTCTTTAAACTCCATGTTTGAAGGCTTTCCAATTTTTTTTTCTTGTGGTTGATTTCAAGTTTCATAGTGTTGTGGGCAGTAAATATGCATGGTATGACCTCAGTCATTTTGTACTTGTTCAGGGCTGATTTGTGACCCAGTATATATGGTCTGTTTTGGAGAATGCTTCATGTACACTCAAGAAGAAGGTGCGTTCTGCTACTTTAGGATGAAATGTTCTGTATATATGTGTTAAGTCTATCTGGCCCAGTGTGTCATTCAAAGCCATTGTTTCCTTGTTGATTTTATGCTTAGCTGATCTGTTCATTGATGTAGGTGGGGAGTTAAAGTCCCCTACTATTATGGTATTATTATCAATGAGTTTATTTATGTTTGTTATTACTTGTTTTGTGTGTTTGGGTTGTTTCATGTTGGGGGGCATAAATATTTACAATTGTTAGATCTTCTTCATGGATAGACCCCTTAATTATGATGTAGTGCCCTTCTTCATCTCTTATTACAGTCCTTGGTTTAAAGTCTATTTTGTCTGATATAAGTGTGAATATTCTGGCTTTCGTTTGATGGCCATTAGCATGGTAGATGATTCTCCATCCCTTTACTTTCAATCTGTGGTGTCTTTAGGTCTAAAATGAGTCTCTAGTAGGCAGCATATAGATGGGATCTTGTTTTGTTTTTAACCCATTCTGGTACCTTATGTCTTTTGACTAGAGCATTTAGTCCATTTACATTCAAAGTGATTATTGATGTCACAGACTTTGAGTCTGGAGTTCTCTTTTGTCCAGCAAGAGAATGGACACAAAATTGAATATGAAAGAGGCATGTCTGTGAGGTGACAAGAGCCCTGAATAAGTGTCCTTGCTCTGCATTTATTAGTATCAGAAGGCTTACAAATGTGATGGATGTGCAGAAAGAGTACAATAAAACAGTGATCATTAACTCACGTGTGTGAGAGAAAGGGGGTTTTGAAGATACGTGGTGTCAGGGGTTTGGGTCAATACGAAACAAAATCCCTGTGCCAAGCAGATTGCTGTTTAAGGCAGGCACCAGGCACCGTGCCTATTTATCTTAATCTGTCTAAGGGATAAGGCAGATAAAGCATACTACCTCAGGGTCAATAAGACACTTCTTATTTTTATTTATTTATTTTTTGCTAATTAGCTCTGGGCAATTTCGTCCTGCTGTGGCAGTCTTTCACCCTGTTTACCTGTTTACCTATTCTCGGACACTTTCATCCTATGGAAGCGGCTTCCCGCTCTATGCTTTGTTCTACACTGGGGGCACTTTCACCCTGTGGTGGCTTTTCACCCTAAACCTTGTTAACCCATTGGTGCAAGTTCATGGAATTCTTAAACTTATTCCCCACAAATGAGAGATGATTTAGTGTCATTGTGTTACCTGTAGAGTTGGTATTTCTGGTGAGTTCTCTGGTCCTTTTTAGTCTTTGTTACTTTTGGTCTTTTTTTCTCCACTGAGAGAGCCCCCCTTAAAATTTCTTGCAGGGCTGATTTAGTGCTGACAGACTCCTTTAGTTTTTGTTTGTCTGGGAAACTCTTTATCATTCTTTTCTTAATGACAGCCTTGCTGCATAAAGAATTCTTGGCTGCATATTTTTCTCACTCAGCACATTGAATATAGCTTGCCACTCCTTTCTGGCCTGCCAGTTTCTGTAGACAGATCTGCTGTGAACCTGATCTATCTTTCCTTGTAGGTTAAGGACATTTTTTCCCCTTGCTGCTTTCAGGATTCTTTCCTGAATCCTTTCAGGATTCATGGACTATGATATGCCTTGGCAATGGTGGGCTTTTGTTGAATTCAGTGGGAGTTCTTTGTGCTTGTTAGATTTGATGTTTGTTTCCTTCCCAGATTAGGGAAGTTTTCAACTATAATTTGGTTGAATAAACCTCCTGCCCCTTTTTTTCTCTTCATCTGGGATTCCTTTGGAATGATTAACAAATGTTATTCCATTTTGACATTTAACATTTTAACATTAACAAGTGTTATTCCATTTTAATAAGTTGCTGAGTTCCCTAAGTCTACTACTGTGACCTACTTCCTTTCTTTCCCTCTTCTTTTTAGCTTCATTATTTTCCATTACTTTATATTTTATATGACTGATTCACTCCTCTACTTCATCCATCCTCATTTTTATGGGCTCCGTTTGGGTTTGCATCTTCATTATAGTATTTTTAATTTTGGCATGGCTAGATTTTAGGTGTTTGTCTTTGTTTTTGTTTTTTATCTCTGCAGAAAGGGATTTTCTAGTCTTTTCTATGCCTTTTTCAAGCCCAGCTAGTATCCTTATAATTGTTGTTTTAAATTCTAGTACAGACAACTTACTTATATCTGTATTGATTAAATCCCTGGCTATGAGATCTATTTCCTGTTCTTTCTTTTGGGGTGACTTTCTCCATCTCATCATTTTGTCCCGAAGAGAAGAAAAATAAAGATAGATAGAAAG
The DNA here is from genome assembly GCF_046562875.1 of Panthera onca. NCBI lineage: Eukaryota > Metazoa > Chordata > Mammalia > Carnivora > Felidae > Panthera > Panthera onca. Next base: position 109,267,713 of record NC_138345.1, on the reverse strand, counting down.
AAACAAACAAAAAACACAAAAAACTAGATCCTGGGCATGTTTTGGTCTGCTTGTTAAAAGCAACTAGATCCAAAAATTAAAAATAAGTAAATAAATAAAATGAAAATAGACAAAAAATAAAAAGTATACAAAAGTGTATAAAGTAAAATTAAAAAATAATAATAAATAAGGGAATAAAAAAGAAAAGAAATTTAAATAGAATAATAATAAAATAAAGAATAAAAATAAAAAGGAAGCTAGATCTTACTTCCCATAGAACTGAAGCTTTACAGCACTCTATGATCAGTAGACTTGATGCAAGCAAATTGTTTGTGCTGGTCTTCTGGGAGAGGGGGTCTGTTGAATGGATTCTCAGGTGGACTTTCCCTAGTGGAGATGGCCTGCAGGGTACAGAGGGGTGGGGCATGGTGTAAGCAGCTTTGGCCTCCACTAGTGATGCTCGTTTGCTCCCTGAAAGGCTTTCAGCACTAAAGGGATTTTAACCTCCTGCTCTCCAGCCTCCGAGCTGAAAGTTCCCTCTCCCCACTCTTTAAGGGACCTTCACAGAAGAGCAATCAATCACCCCTCTTGTGTCCCTGGTTTCCAACAGAACCATGAGTTCATTCTGCCTGTGTCTAAGCTTTTTTATCTCAGATACACGACTGAATTTCAAAACTCCAAATTTTAGGGACACCTGCTATGTGGACCTGAGCTGTTTCTCTGGGATAGTGTCTCACCTTACTTTTGCTGTTTGCTGGCCATGCAAAGAAAGTGGTCACATGATTGTGTCTCCATTCAGAGTTTGTGGCAAAACAGAGCAGAAAGCCAGCACCCCAGGTCACTGCCCTTAGCCAGAGTCCCTGCTCCTATGCCTGGGAATAGTGTAGCATGTTGGTGACATCCTTTCTTCTTGCAACCCAGGAAATCCTCAGTCACTCCTGAAACACCACCCTACTGTGCCACCTAAGCATCTTTAAGCCATGCATGTCACTTTTGGTAGCAGACTTCTAAAAGTTCATATTTTGTGCTCAGCTTCTTGCAATACTTTGCAGTAGCTTCTGTAAGCAGACTTTTTCCCCGCGGCCATAGTACCCACAGCTATATCTTCCCCAAGTCGACACTCCACACCTCCTACCTTCCAAAACATGGTTGCTTTTCAACTGGTAGACTTGTAGTTTTTGTTCTCTCAGAACTCTGATTGATTTCTTGGGTGTTTAGAATGATTTGATAACTATCTAACTGTGTTTGAGGTATGAAACAAGCTTACTCCTCCACCATCTTAACTTCTTTCTCTCAACCACAGGCTTTTAATTTTTTACATTGCAAATTATTTCACTTTTAGTAAGTTTGGCTGAATTACACTATAATTAATCACTTTGTCCCTTGTTTTATGCCTGGAACCATGCTACAATCCTCTTTCAATGATGTTTAACTTGTATACAGACTTTCAGATAACTATTATATTTCCCTTTAAGCTTTGCTTGGCTAAACTGTATATATTTAATCCTTTAATATTTATTTTATTTTCTGAGAAAATCTTCTTATTCAGAGCTCTAAGTATTGTTCTCTGAATTTTTTTTCTATTTCTCCTTATCTTTTGAGACTGTTGTTTACCATTTGTGTGGTGGTGGTAGGGGATAGCTGATTTGTGTGGTTTCCTATTTCTATAGTGGAAATGTTACCTCCATGATTATATCAAGGTATATACATTGATATACCAAATACACATTTGGCCTCTCAGAGCTTACTGGTGAAGGCTCTGGTTCACCATTCAATTTATTTATTTTTTTCTTTGTAGTCAATTGCCTCATAACCTACTAAACTGTACTATGATTATTCAAGAAATGATGATCACTATTAACTAAGTTTCTGCCCCCTGTGTTATTCCCACAATATACTTGCATGACTTTCCATATTAGAACATGCCTGGAAGTTGGAAATTCTCTCAATAGATATTTGTATTCCCTCAAACCAGCTTCCTATTCTTTCAACAGTTTTTTTTTTACTTTTTTATAAATTTCAGTATATTAACATTAGATCATAATTCCATTAATTTCCTTATTTCTAATATCTGAATTCATGATTCAACAAATGAAATGATTATCTTCTAAATTACTTCTAGTTTTTCTGCCAATCTGGTCACGTCTTTTTTTTTAAGTTTATTTTATTTATTTTGAGAGAGAGTAAGTGTGAGAAGGGAGAGACAAAAAGAGGGGAGAGAGAGAATACCAAACAGGCTCCCCCCTCAGCACAAATACCAATGTGGGGCTTGATCCCACAACCTTGAGACCATGACCTGAGCTGAAATCAAGAGTCAGACAATCAACTGACTGAGCCACCCAGGTACCCCTCTGATCACTTCTTTTAAGTTCCTCATTACAAGCTCCTTCTCCCTTACCAATCCTATAGTTCAGTGTTTCTCAAATTCTAGTATATGAAAGACTCAAATGGAGAACTTAAAAAAATGTAATATCCTGGACCTAATATTCTGATTTAGTAGATTTGCCTCCCACCCCACAAACAGCATTTTTACAAGAACCAAGATGATTTTTACATGGATGATTCATGGATCACATTTGGATAAATACCACATAAATCTTGATCCTTCTTCAAGGATCACTTATGTCCTTTCCTTTGGCAATATTATCCTGTTTAGCTTAAATATGCAATGGGTTTAAAAATCTATATCATAAACCTTGTCCAAATATGTTCACTAAATACACTTTTTAAAACATTGAAGATTTAAGTATAATATTAAGACCACTGGTTCATTGTGACAAAATCCTTGTTACATCTCTCCACAAAAATATGTTTAGACATATTAAAAATTTCACCAGTGTCCCTTCAAAAGAAGAGAGATAACTCACACAAATAAAGAGCTATAAGCAATGTGGTTTTAAAAAAATGACAAACAAACAAAAACCAAAAAACAATGTGGTACTATCTAAATGTGGTATAGAATTGAATAAATGAACATTTGAACAAGAATGTTTTAAGTAGTTTCCAGGTCTCCAGCTGAATTTCTGTGTCTTTGTCATTATTTGTCAGTATGTGGTATTCACAGGATTGGGGTTTGGGGGGGGAAGACTGTTCAATTATAGCATCCTGGTTTCAAAACTTCAATGGTTCTGCCACAACTAGTTATGTGAATTTAATAAGTGCTTTCAGCACAGTAACCTTTTACTTACCCATTTTTGATAGAGGCATGACATTGTCTACTTGGATAGCCTATAGGTCCCTAGATAATCCAACTCACAATTAATTGACTAAAGGCTAACAGACTCTTCAGGAGTTCAGCAAGGGAGCAAGTTATCTCACTAAATTGTCACTTATCCATGATCCTCATCTTTTGAGCCAAATTGGTGTATCTCTTCCATTAACATCTGCTACTAACCTGGAAGGCATTGCACTCCCACATCATTCTCATCTTCACACACAACCTCACCAATAAATTTAATGCTCCCCTTAACTATATATATATATATATATATATATATATATATATGAAGCTCATTAAATTTTTATGGGATCTTGTTGTGTTTTTAGGATTATAATTTCTTCAGATATTTAATTTATAGTTTAACATTTTATATTGAAATTATTTATTTCATAATTTATTTTGTGCTTGATATGTGGTATGTGTAAAATGTGATGTATTTTCCAAATCACCAATGAAATATCCATATTATTACATTATCTTTTCCTCACTAATTTTGATACTTTTTAATATGTTAGGTTATTACCTTACCTGTGCTTTTATTCTTGATTGGCAACTTTCTCATTGATTTGTATCCATTTTTCCCTTGTGAGGGATGAGAGATACAGACATTTTCATGGTAGATGACAGGATGGAAAAGTAATAACTAGTGTAGGTAAAGATATAAGACCAAATCAACCTCATCTCACTCCCCACCCCATCTATTGTGTCTTAAGATTTCTAGAAATAGAGAACTAGAAATTTGAGGATAAAAGGAAAGCATGGAAAGAATTCTGAATTGATTAAGTTTATTCTAAATTGATGAAGTTATATTGTTTCCAATTAGAAAAAGTGGAGGGGGCTTGTGACAGAAATTTCACCTAACTTTGATATGCTACCAATTTATAGTTGGAGGCTCAAAAAGTTAATTATTAGGTGGAGAGGAAACAAAACCAAGACAAAATTATGCTTAAGCATTCAGTCTATTTTCTTTTCTTTTTGATGTTTATTTATTTATTTTGAGAGAGAGTGCAGAAGAGGGGCAGAGAGAAAGACAGAGAGAGAGAGTCCCAAGCAGGCTCTGCACTGTCAGTACAGAACCTGATGTGGGGCTCACTCCCACAAAATATGAGATCATGACTTGAACTGAAATCAATAGTCAGATGCTTAACTGACTGAGCCATCCAGGTACCCTCATTCAGTCTAATTCTTAATAGTATTTTGGTTTTCTTTTCCACAGACACATAACTATTCCTAGCAAGTCACACATTCAACCTTCAAAATAAAGTTTAAAAAAGACTTTTCCTGCTCTTTTATCAATGAAAGTTTCATGTTGGAATTAATTATTTTTAATTGTATATTTAGAAGGTGACTTTTCCACATAGACAATAATTTTTTGAGTCTCTGAACCTCAGAACACTAATTTTAACTTAATTAGTTTATACATTTGTTCCACTCAGTTTCAAGGTCCCTGCCCTATTTCAGAAATTACACGTCCTTATCTGTAAAAACAGAAAGATTAACTCACACATATTAAACAGAGTTACTCATGGTTGAAAGTGATAACATAAGATGTGTGTAAGCATAGAATTTTAATTTTTATTGTGTTTAACCTTCTTTCTACTAGGTATCCCTATAGGGAGGACAGGATTGTGGATAGAAGGACAATTTTTTTTCTTTTTAGCTACATTTACTCACCCTTCCATATAATCTACATGTGAAATAATGGGTTTGTTGTTTCTTTTTCCTTTCTGGGTCATGTCTCTTTATCATTTTAAAGCTAAAATGTGGAGGTGTATCTTGTTAATTGATGTTTTAAATAGTCCTCTTCTTGATCACCAACCCAACCAAGGATCTTTACTTGTATATGGCCCCTAAGCCTCCCTGTACAAGTCTCTGTTTTCTTTTCTTTTTAAAAAATGTTTACTTATTTTTGAGCAGGGGGAGGGGCAGAGAGTGAGGGAGACAGAGGATCTGAAGTGGGCTCTGTGCTGACAGCAGACAGCCCAATGTGGGGCTTGAACTCACAAACTGTGAGATCATGACCTAAGCCACACTCAGACGCTTAACCAACAGAGCCACCCATGTACCCAGTCTGTTTTCCATTACAAATACAAAAAAAAGCTGTCTTCTACTCTCAGGCTTTTTGATTTACTTCTGCATGCCACACAGATGATCCCTAAATGCTAGAAGCAACCACATGAGGCTTTTCATTTCTCTTGAATTTTCTGTGTCAAAACTGAGGGGAAAGGCTATAAATTCTAAGCTACTATTCTTCACCACTGTGCTGTATCTTGCATAAAAGGAGGTGTGAGACCGAAGGAATAAAGATATGCCAAAATACCAAGAATCTTTCATTGCCCAGACATCCATGTAAATCTCTCTACAGCTCCCATTATCCTCTGCAGGGGCAAGTCCCTCGTTTCCTAGAACAAGAGGAGAATGGGCAGATAAAGGAAGTGACAGAGGAAGTTCTTAGATATTCTTCACTTCATTTTTTTTTTCTTTCTCTCTTCACTTCATTTTGAATGTTCTGCCCTATAGCTCCAAACAAATGTCATACATATGAGCTGAGCAGCTCAACTCCATAGTCTAATGATGTTCCAATCTATGAACCTCTTAATTCCATATTTTTACCAGATTGTTTAGGTATATGTCAAAGTCTAGGTCAGGACTAATTTCAGAGGCAATGATTTTAGTATGAAATATACCTACAAGTAAGACAAAATATATTTTATATAACTCTTTATCTTTTTCTGCAAACACTATTCCATGATTTTTCAGTTACTACTATATTGTGTTCAGTTCTCTCCTGTGCAGAAGACTATTTCAAACTCTTTGCTAACTGGATCCTTCACATTTTATGGGGGAATAGAGAGAGGTTTCAGTTACAAACTGACTACTTTCTAAAATGGAAGAGATATTCTAAATGTTTTATAACCTGTCCCAGGGAGCATCCAATTATAACTTCATTACCTAATTAAAAAAGATTTAATGATTAGGTGTTACCCTGTCCTTCAGTTTGAGCAGTAAAGGTAAGCTAATGGAATTTTTCACCCAAGTTTTCGTACTGGAACTTTACAAGCACTGCATGTTCCATTTACTGTAATTGTATGAAATGTATCTTTCTGAGAAAAGTGTACACATATCTTGGCATAGCTTTCTTGAGAAAAATAGCTAACAGTCACAATTTGTTATATCCATCTTTTTTCCCCCTCCTAAGAAAGATAAAAACACAAGAGTGAGTGTTAAAGAACTACAGGCCTATAAAACAATTTACCAAGGTCTCTTGGAACTCAGGCTTTGAAGGAAGTTCTACCAATCTGAATGAGTGATAGAAAGAGACTCAGAGAAATACATTGCCTCGTGTATGCTTTACCAAAGAAAAATTGAACAATCCTCAGGTCATCAGATAAATTAGGAAGCTGCTTCATCCTCTCTTCACTTTATGTACCATGTTTTTAAGCTCAGGTGCTGGGCAGCCAGGAATCTACTACCCTATTCTTTTCTTTTGTCAGCAGTTGGGGGGAGGCAGATGGAGTGCCCTCTGCTCCTTTCCAGCCCCATGTGTATTTTCTGTCTCCTCACTACTGCTTCTTCTGTCGATTCTTTAAGAAAACATTTTGAATCAATTTAAAAATGCATCTTTGCATTTGATATGGAACTTGGGAAGAAAGGGATCGGGAAAGATGATATTTTTTGGACATGAATATATTTTTCTTAATAAGGGAGTCTATACACTCATTTTTATTAAATCTAATTTATTCATACTTTTTAAAACTTATTTTATATTTCCTATTTGCTTTCTAGCCATAATCCTGATTTTTTTATTTTATTATTTTTGCTAAAGTTATTATCATTAAAAAAATAAAATTCTCTGCAAGTGACTTGAGATTGATATGTTACATTTTAAACCTCCTGGCATTTCTCCTTTATTTTGAAAGACATTTGAACTCTATTTTTTCATTAAATAAGGAAGGAAACAATGAATTTTGTGATGATGATGAAATATTTAACATGATTTTATTCTTCTCTTGCTCCCTTTCCAGCCTCCATATTAATAATAATAATAATCTCAACAGCTGTGATGGCATTATTAATTCATTACTTGTGCTCTTTTTCCTTTCTTTTTTTTAAATAAGAAAAATTCAATGGGCTTAACTCCAAGTTTTATTTGTCTTTTTGCTCATTACTGGATTAATAGAATGATATTGTCTTGATTAATAAATGTTTCTATATATAGTATACATAGTGTATATATATATGGTATATATCACTATAACCTTCTGAAGATTTTTTTGTTAAGCACCAAGCTCGTAAAATTCCTCAAGACCTAAGCAGAGCACAGATGAGTTTTAGAGTGGTGAAAATACTTTATATGATATAATGATGGACATATGTTATTATGCATTTGTCCAAACCCATAGCAGGTGCAATACTGAGGGTGAACCCTAAGGTAAACTATGAATTTTAGGTGATTATGATGTGTCAGTGTAGGTTCATGCTTGGTAAAAAATGTGTCACTCTGAGTAATGTTAATAATGGGGGAGGCTATACATTTGTGGGAGCAGGAAGTAAATGTAAACCTGTAAATCCTCTCATTTTTGTTGTAAATCTGAAACTGCTCTAAAAAGTAAAATAAAAAAAAACCCTGACCTGTAATAAAACTATTACTTGAAAGTGTTTCATCCTAAGAAGATAAACATAAACATGCCGAAACTTCTTGCAACAGTAATAATAATTGCATATTTCTAAAGTGATGGAATATTAGAAATCTTCCTCATGAACTTCAGTTTTGTGTTTTTAAATTGATGATATAATATTCATAAGGTCAAAGAGCATGTTGATGGAGTGTATTGGTAAATTTTTAATTACATGGATAAAGGATTATAACACATTAGAAGAATAAAATGTACACTTTCAAAAACATGAAGTCTAATTCTATTTTTGTTCAAAAGCATATAAATGTAAAGCATGTAAAATGCATATATTTATCTTCACATATTTATGTGGGACATGATGCATTAAGTTCTTTGGGAGAGTGATTATTTGTAATTATTATTTCTTTCATGATACTTCTTTGTAGTTTTTATTTTACAATAAATACTTCTTGTAACAGCTCATACAATAATAATTTTTTTAACATTACAATAGGTATCTATAAAACAGAAGATACAAATATAACTGAATAAAGATTAAATATATTTTTATGGCAAAAGACATCATAAGAAAGTGATAGACAGAGGGAGATATTTGGAATACATATGATCATCCAAGAATTAATGCCCAAAATAGACAGTGACCTTTTGCAAATTATTATAAAAAACAACACTCACCCCAACATGCAAAGGGTCAAAAGATATAAAGAAGCAATTCACAAAAGAGCAAAATTCAAATAACCAAACATATAACATCAGGAAAGTTAAAATTAAAGCAACAAGGATATATCAATTTTTGCCTGTCGTGTTGACTCAAACAAACATAATGCATGTCAAAACTTAGTGCTGCCAAGGATGTGAATTACTATGGCCACTTGGAAGATAATTTGACAGTATCTACCAACAGCAAAATTAAACATAGCCTTTAATTTGCTTCAATACACATGCCAAACAGATAAAAGCATTTGTGCAGAGCGTTCTTTTCAGAGAGAGGCAGAAGGTGAGTGGGGAAGGGGAAGAGAGAGAGGGAGACATTTGAAGCAGTCTCCAGGCTCTGAGCTGTCAGCACAGACCCCAACATGGGGCTCGATCTCACAAACCATGAGATCATGACCTGAGCCAAAGTCAGATGCTTAACCGACTAAGCCACCCGGGCGCCCCTAATCCCATGTTTTAATGAACAACATAACAAAATAAAATATTTAAATCTTTATATGTATTTGTATTTGTGTAATACATAGAAAATTGGGAGGCTGTTAACACAGCTTGCATGGATCCAGTAGGTTTTCCCTGAGTTGGTGGCTCTTCACCTTGGCTAATAATAGATATAGGTAACAGAATTACCTGAGGACTTTGGCAGTCTTGCTAAATGCAGTGGTTCAGCACCATCTGGATTATAGAAACCTGTCTATCACCCCTGAGTTGGAGGCAATTTTACCAAGTTACCAAGGCAATTTTACCAGTAGAAGCTAGAAGTGCAGCAGCCCCTTTGGGGAGTGATGCAGAATACTGACCCCCAATGTCCAGGATGTGCTGTTTCCATTCTCTTCCAGGCAACTAGATTGTGTCAGAGAAACCCCTTGGAAAAGTTGGAGTGCTGGATGCACATACCAACTCTTCCCTTCCCTGGGAGAAACTGGGAACCAGGGGTGTTTTTTCTTGATCATATGGCACCAGGCTGGTGGTAGGAACTCTGGTGAAAGTGTATCCTGAATCTCCCTACCAGTTCTGATTCATCCAGCTTCATGTTTGTCTCAGATACAAGAGTCTTTCAGTAAGTTTCTCAGTTTCTCACAAAGAAAATATTTCTGTGAATTATTGCTGAATTGGTGTGTTCGTGGTGGGGAAGGAACGTCTAGGGCTTTTTACTCTACCATCTTGCTGATGACACTCTCCTAGAGTGTGTTTTAAATTTTTTTTTTGTTCAAACTTATGTTTTTAGAGATTAAACTATGTTTTAAATTCAACTCAGGATAAGTATAGCTGTAAATTCATTCCTGTTGCTATATACAATTTTGTTGTATGACAAAGCAGCGATATTTATCTGTTCTAATGTATAACAGTTCCATATTGTGTGTGTGTATTTTGTTTGTTTTGCTATTACTAATGATGCAGTTGTAGACACAGAGAAGAGATTTTTTAGAACAGTGAATTTTAACTATACATTCTAGCTATCTGAAAAGCTTAAAAAAACTAGTTGCTTGAGAACCCATTCTAGCCCAGTTGGAACAGTAATTCTGGTGGTGTCTTGTAAAATTTCCCTAGGTGATTCATAGCTGCAGGCTATGGTTGAAAACCACTGCTATGATTCATTAATATCTAGGAGTAAAGAATTTTGGTAATGAAGTGGGTACACTTTAATTTAATTAATGTTAAGTTGGTTTCTATATTGGTTATACAAATCTACAGTCTGACCAAGGTATATCAGATTGCTGTTTCTCCACGTCCTTGCCAAAACTGGCATTATTGTCACTGTCATAGTTTAGACATTATTGTGAGCCTGATGAATGTCGAAGGGTTACCCATTGTGTTTTTAATTTTCATTTCCCTGCTTACTAATGAGATTGTATACATACTCAGATGTATATTGGCCACTTTTGAGTGATGTATTTATAGCTGTTTTGTCCATTTTTTTTCTTTTGGTTTTCATGTTTTTTTAAAAAAATTTCCTTGAAGGATATTAGACAGAAGTGCAACATCTAGACCTGATCCATTAAAGCCTCTCCAGTGGGAGTCTCCCATTCTTCTTCATCTGTTGGCCAAATGAATAAAATCCATTAGAGGACCCCAAAGTTATAGGGGAGTATTTTTCAGCCTCAGCACTATAAACACTTGAGATCAAATAATTCTTTGTTGTTGGGGATTTCCTGTGCACTATACAATGTTTAGAACCATCCCTGGCCTCTATATATTGGGTGCCAGTAACACCCAGTTGAGACAACCAGAAGTGTTCCTAAATATTACTAAATTTACCATAGGGGGCAAGTACTGCCAGTTTTCCCAGTTGAGAAGTACTGCCATGGAGGATGGTGGAGCTATATACCTGAATCACAACTTCACCAATGAAGAAGCCATGATATTTTCAGGTTTATTTGTTATCTAATGCAATTAAATTATCCAAATCTTTACAATTCCTTATTTTTTGTTTGATTTATTAATGAGGAAATGTGCTCGGGGCCCCTGGGTGGCTCAGTTAGTTAGTGTCTAACTTCGACTCAGGCCACGATCTCACAGTTTGTGAGTTTGAACCCGGCATCGGGCTCTGTGCTGACAACTCAGACTCTGGAGCTTGCTTCAGGTTCTGTGTCTCCCTCTCTGCCACTCTCCTGCTTGTACTCTATCTCTCTTAAAATTAAATATTTAAAAAATTTAAAAAAATAATTAGGAAATCTGTTCAAATCACCCACTAAGATAGTACATTTCACTATTTGACAATTCAATTCTATTACTCTGCTTTGTACAACTTAAAGCTAGATTAAAATAAGCTTAGAACATTATGCAGGTGAACTTGACTCAGACTTTATCTAGTAACCTATGTGTATGTGGGCATGTGTATGTGTCTGATAATGCCTTTTATCCTTCTTTACATTCTGTCTCATAATATAGTTACATGTTTCTTTTCATTAGTATTTTATTGCCATACCTTTACTTTGCTTTCAACTATTTGTGGTCTTATATTTTATAAATTTTCTTGCTTTATTTGGATTGATAGGGTTTTGTTTTTTATCTCATTTCGTTTTGTCCTCAAACAGGTTGGAAGTTTTATGGGCTCTTTTTATTCATTTAGTAGTTACATGCTTATTTAAATTTCAAAAGACTAAAGTTAATCAAATGTCTTTATCCACCTCATGAAAAATGCAGGTATCTTAGAATGCTTTAATGTCTGTGGCTTCCCTTTCCAATTTATGTGTAACTGTTATACAGTATCCTTCATATTTTTCTTCCACTTTACAAATTAAACGTTGTTGTTTGTTTATGAATTTGATGTCTGTTTATATTTACCCAAATGTTTTCAGCATGTTTCTAGATTTTTGGATAACCATCTGGCATCATTTTATTTCCTCCTGATTTATATCCTTTAGAACGTTTTTAGAGAAAGTCAGTTAATATCTTCATTTATTCTTCATTCTTGAGATACTTTGACTATACAGAAATACGTTCTTTTTTTAAAAAAAAGTGTCTTTACTTTCTCACTACTTTAACGATTTTCTCTTGGGTTTTGGCATTAAGTAGATTCATTATGGTGCATTTATGTCAGCTTCTTTTAATTTATTCTTGAGAACTATTCAGCTTCTCTATTTGAAATTGCTCTTTTTATGAATTTGGTACATACTCAAGCATTATCTTTACTAAACCCCCATTCTCCCTATTATCTTTCATTTAAGTCATTTTTGACATAAATAAGAACTTTTTGCTTTCCTTTACATGTTTAACTCTTTTTTTTTTTTTTTTTTTTTTTGGTATGTTTCCATGTCTTTGTCTCTATGCTCACTATGGGTAATTTTTATGTCAATCTATACTAGTTTCTTTTCTCATTTGGTTGCATGCTGAGATAATAGTTTGTGGTTAGAATTCTTATAGTTAGAATTCTTATAGGAGATTTTTCTCTTCCTTCTTCCCATCATTTCTCTCTCTGCCTTTCTCTCTCTCTGTTCCTGTCATTTTTTCTCTATTTAGCTGAAGTACGATAGCTGAGATACCTTTATCACCTCCATCTAGAGGTGGGGTTATAATTTTCTAATTTACCCATTGAGGGTTATGGCTTCCAGAAGCCCTAATTTATACAGGATTTTCCATCATTCTCCCTTTCACTTGAATTCTTTGGCTTTGTCCTCTATCTCTTGTACAGGACCAATTAATCTACAAACTTTAGGTCTGCAGACCTAGAAGTTACCAGGTAAGCACTACAACCTTAATTCTTAAGATTTTTATTTTCTCTTATCTTTTATCCACCAGTTCAAGTTTATAACTGGGACATTTGTGCTTCTATTCTCAAAGAGTTTTCTGGTCAAAATCAGAAACAGAATTAAGGCAGTTCTCTGGCTTTTTGAAAGTTATATCTTCTTAAAGCTTCTGCCCATTGTCCTTGAAAGAAAAGGTAAAGAGGCTGGTACTCCTGAAGTCAACTAGAGACAGCAGTATGTCCTCAGCCAAAACATGCACCTAGTGATCTTATTTCCTGTGCAATGAGATTTACAGACTTTTTGGGAGCTCCCATGCCTACAGGTGATGCAGTGGCATATAGAAGTCTCATGGATTTGTATCCATGAGACTCTAGTGAAAGACAGACCCCAGAATAACTGATGTTTCTGTTATCATTAGTCAAACAACCTGGGAAGAGTGTTGGGAAAGTGAAAAGGGCAGAAAGATTTGGATTTTAAATCATTAATATAAAACAAGTGTTACTTATTTCTGCACATCTCATTCATACCTGCTTTTTACACCTACGATTGTTCTCACAGGCTCACTCCCTAGTATGGTGATCCTCCTTGAATAGAACTGTTCATTGCCTTGTTTACATTCTTTTATATTTTCAGAATCAAAGTCCTTTATCTCCATCCATTATCTCTGGAGTTTTCTTATATGTTCCAAGACATATAAATATGCTATTATTGTGTGTGTCTGTACGGTGATCTCAGATTCAGATTTTCATAGAAATTGTATCTTGCTCAGTGTTTTATAGTAGTTACCCATCTTAACCTTCCATTGACTAGTTACAATTGTATAACTTTTAGGATGTCTATAGATGATAAAGAGATAGACATAGACATAGACATAGCTGATATAGATATAGATAGAGATCCCTAAATTTTATTTACAAATTGATTAGCACTTGGTGACACAAGTGTGAATTGTACAATGGCAAAGCAGGTTACAGCTGTCACTAATAGCTTCAGGCCATGAACTGTTTCCTTTATCTCCATCCATTGTCTCTGGATATTTCCATTTACTGGAAATATACTACACAGATACATTTTTAAGACTGTCTCAGCCCTGTTGTAATTTATTTCCATAATTTAATGTAACACTGGTGACGTGTGCAAATAGTGAGAAGAGATGTGTTCTAGTCCAAAATCATAAACCCTGAGTGCATTGTATGTATTTTCATGTGTATAGTGATGTTAATTTCCTATTTATTTCACAAAGTCTTGAATGATTTAAGTGAGATAAAAAGTGTGAATGTGCCTTAATAATAGTGATTGCTAAATATAAGGTGTTATTATTATTCCCTTGTTATTCCTATAGATACCTCAGACTGCTTTTTGCAAAGAGAATTAAATACATTTATTGTACCATTTGATAGGCTTTGCTGAGCTTGTGGTTGTATTTTATTTTTGGTTTTCAAAATTTCGGACAGAATATTCCATAAGAAACTAATGATGACACTTTCAAACAGTTTCTAAATTCCCTTGCGTATGATTGCTATAATATTTTCCAAGTACTACTAAAATTTGGCATGACTTTCTTTTCTCAATACTGAAGTAACTGGGTTGTATAGTAATCAGCTTTGCCAGTATTTGCTCTCTTACAGCCCAATGATTTTCTGAAATGCACATCTTCAATTGATTAGGATATAATTTCTTGATTTATTCCTGAACAACAACAACAAAAAGCAGAAAGATCTGTTATTTTTCTCTCCTCAGGAACATTTCTAAGCCTAATGAAATTTTTAAAAGGTCGGTTAAAGGTTTACTGGTTTCTTTGCTCTTTTCCCTTAATCTTCTTAATGCTTTGTATGCCATCTAAAATTGGTGCTTTATCAATTTCAAGTGCATTTCAGTCTTCTAAAAAAATCACTCTTATTTTTCTTTGTTTCTTAACTTGTCTGTCTTGCCTGAAAAACAAATCAAATATTTGAACCAATGCAATATCCTATTAGTATAAACCAATTTAAGATATGATTCAATTTTCTATTCTGAAAAAAAAGATAAATTTGCTTTTATTAATGCATCAGCACAGACACAAATTATAGATATGAGATTATAAGTCTCAAAATTAGGCTGTTGCCTTCCTGAGAAACAATATAAAAGTATTCCAAAGAAACATTTCTTCTAAGATTCTAGACACTCAGACAAATAAATTGTCTTCCCATCAAGTAACTAGAGTTCCTTTCCTGGTAAGCAACTATCTGATAATTTGCATATCTTGGAAATTTAGTGAAGTTTTTAAAATTTCAATTGTTGCCACAAAATAATAATGCAAATATGTAATTCTAAGTAATATTTAATATTGTAAATATAAGGAAATATCCCTGCTCTTTTTCTACAAAGTGAAATATGTTTTAATTGAATCTCAAATATGTCATATTCATGCCATATATATCTTCTAAGAGACATGCCATTTGGACAAAATGCATTTCTAGTGCATACTTTACTCAAAAAAAATCACCTTGGTTTTTTTTTTCACTTGTTTAATGTTTACTTGATGCTTTTCTCAAGTATGTACTATAAATATAAATAAGATATATTGAATACCTAGCTTGTGTCAGGTACCTTTCTTACATTAATCATAAGCCTTTCTCTAAAATAATTCTCAAAACAAGTTGTTTATCTGTTTTTTTTTTTTATTTTTTAATACAGCAAAAATTAAAGACCAGTGGATGTCATTAAGTTTCTCAAGAGAGAAACAGCTAGTAGGCTACAGAGTCAGAATTTAGTGTTCAAGCTAGGACCTTCTGACCTGTGTAAGCACAATGCCAGCTATGAGGAAGGACATTTCTTCAGTCTTCATTTATGGTGGATGAGAAAGTGCCTTCAAAACATATGGTATTTCAAATCTTATAGATTGATCCCTTAGACTTCTCCATTTAGGAATGCATTGTGTTGCAAATAAAATAAAGTCACATATATGTCATCAAACAATACAAATAGAGGTTATTTGTAACACATAACAAAAAGTTCACTGATATTACTGGTATATGTTCAATAATGCTATTGATCATTGAAGTAGCCCTATAGCCCATCAGGTTGTCCCGGTATGTCCCTGGAAACCTCTCTGTCGCTTTGCCACCTGGAATCTTGGAATTCAAAGTCCTTTGGCCTCAATACTGCTTTGTTTGAGAGACGAGGGAATTTTGGATTCTCCTACTTCTCCCCCACGTTGGTCTCTCCTTCAATAATGCTATTGAGAATGAAGGCTCTTATTACATTTTTTGCTTACATATTTTTCTTTTTGTTTTTTGGTGTTCATTCTTATAACCTCAGGGTCACAATATGGCTGCTGTACCTTTAGGCCTCATACTATTTGCCTATTACAGGCCAGTGGCAGGAGAAAACCAAAGGGACATCTTTATGCATGTATCTTATTGACCTGAAAAGTGCCACATGTCTATCTCTGCATCTCTCTATCTCCCTATCTCTGTGTATCTCTAACAGTAATGGAAACTAGGATTTCAAGATTTGGCATTATTTCAGAGAAAGGACAATAGGTTGGAAATGCAGTTTTGAATAGCTACCTTACAATATCTGTTATATACACGTTACCCTGCATATCTTACTTTTTTAGAAGTACCCAAAGTATGTTTTCATTCATTCATTTATTCTGCCAGTCACTCAAGAACTGTTTATTCAATATTGATTGCTAGGTGCTGAGAATATATCTGTGAATAAAAAAATGCCTATCTTAAAAAAATACACAAAAATCAATTCCAAATGGATTTCAGGTCTAAATGTTAAAGACAAATGAATAAAGTTTCTTCAAGAAAAGATAGAAGAATATCTTTGTGACCTTGGGATAGACAAAGCTTTCTCAAAGAAGGCAAACAGAGTGAAGCACTAACTATATGGAGAGACAAAGAGAGACAGAGAGAGAGAGAGAGAGGAATATTGAACTATATTAAGATTGAGAACATCTGGAAATCAGAAAACCACCATTAACAGAATGGACAGGAATATATAGGGCTGAAAAAAAAACAGTCACAATACATATGGCTGACAATTTCTAAAATCAACAAAAAAATGCCATATAACCCAATTGAAAATAGGCAAACATGTGAATAAAAATTTATTTAAAAGGATATACAAATATCTGTAAACATATGAAAAAGTCCTTAACCGTATTAATCATCAGGAAATTCAAATTGCAGCAACAGTGAAATTCTACCATATACCCAGCAAAATGGCTGCAATGAAAAAGACTGAAAATATCCATTATTTGGAAGGAAATTTTAAGTATTTGAAGCACCTGAAACTCTTCAGTGAGAATACAGATTGGTACAATCACTTTTATTTTTATATATTTTTAAATTTTAAGTAGGCTACATATCCAATACGGAGCTGGAACTCACAACCCTGAAATCAAGAGTCACAAGCTCTTCCAACTTGTCTAGCCAGGTACCTCTGGTACAATTACTTTTGAAACCTGTTTGGCAATGTTGACTGTAGCTGAACAAATGTGCTCTTGGCCTAATATTTCTGTTCTAGGTATATACCCCAAAGAAATACATACATATATTCACCAAAAGACATGTGCAAGAAAATTCATAACAACAACATTGATAATAGCTCAAACCTGGAAATAACCTAAATATGCATCATGAATAGAATGGATAAATAAATCATGGTATATTTTTATAATGAAATGTCATACAGTAATGAAAACAAACAACTTAAATTGTATGCAGCAGTATGGATGGATCTCATAAACATAATGATGGAAAACATTAGAGCATACTTGATATATATATAGCAAAGGTAACCTATACTATTAAACTCAGAATAGTAGTTAGACCTTGTGGGGAGGGTGAAGACAGGAGTAGAGAATGAAGGGAACTTCCTGAGTGTTAATAATAAACTGTTTCTCTATCTTGGAGCTTTATTACACAGGTGTTTTATGTATGGGAATACATCAAGCTCCACACTGATGATATTTATACTTTTCTCTCTGAAAAATATTTTTCAATAAAAAAAGTTAAAAATAAGTACACAAAACCAGAAAAAGAAAACCAGATCTGACACTGACCTCATAGAGGTTATTGACTAATGGAAGACAGATATTAAGCAACAATCATGAGCGTGACTATACTAATATGAGTTTTGCTAAAGAAATTAAAGGATAATTTTAGGTCCTTCGAAGAGAGTTAAGCAAAGTGCTTTAATTCAGATCTGAGGCTTTAGGAAGACACCTCTAAAGAAGTGAGACCAAAGATATTATCTGAAGCATGAGGGAATTTTCAGATGAAGATTAAAGAGAAGAGTACTATAAGCAAAAGGAGAAAAGCACGTGTAGACCCTCAGGAGAAAAAGAGTTTGGCTTGTTAGAACAATTGAAAGAGTACTAGCATAGCCAGTATAGATGGAAGGTAGCATGATGTGATTAGATTCCTTTTAAGTCTTTAAGACGTAGGAATTTCCCAAATCCAGAGATCTAGTGTGAATTCAGAATTCATCAGTTATACATTAACATTTGGTATTGTCTCCATACTAGAATTTCAAGTAACTTGGGGTCAAGTGGAGGATGGAATGTAAATAGGAGAATAACACTTCATAAGGAGAGTGTTATGGCAACGGTGTGCACACGTTGCTATGAGAAGACACAGAAGTGGCGTATTATTAAGCCATAGGGGATCAGAGGTTATTTCTCCGTAGAAGTGATAGCTAACGTGAATCCTAAAGACCAAGTAGGAATGAGCAGGCAAAGAAATTGGGGCATGAACAAGGATCGTCTATTGAGGAAGGAACATGGACAAACCCCAAAAGCAAAACAAATAGTTGAGTATGGATGGAGAATAGGGTATGGGTACAGAGAGAAGACAGGTAAGGAGGGACACGTTGGATAAAGAATAAGCAAGATTCAGATCATATAAGACCTGGGCACACATGTTTAAAGAATTGGAGTAGTATTCTAAACAGAATAGGAAGACTTGGAATCAGTTTTTAACAGTGATTTGAGATGATCAGATTTAGGGATGGTATTTTTTGCTGCTATGTACTGGATCCTAGGACAATACCTGGCATATAATATGACCCAATAAATACTTGTTGCTGAATGCATTTAAAAACCAGATTTAATTGACAGTTATATGGACCTTGGATCCACTCTGTCGGAAAATCCTATTGGTGTAGGGATTCCTGGGTGGCTCAGTTTGTTAGGCATTGAACTCTTAGTTTCAGCTCAGGTCATTACCTCACAGTTCATGAATTTGAGCCCTGATTTGGGCTCCATGCTATCAGCATGGAGCCTGCTTGGAATACTCTATCTCCCTCTCTCTCTGCCCCTCCCCTGCTCATACTCACTCTATCTTTCTCCTTCTTTTTCTCTCTCACAAAAATAAATAAATAAACATTAAAAAAAGAATATCCTGTTGGGTCTGCTGTGAAAATATGTCCATAATCTGACCATGTCACATCCCACTGCCTTCTACTTAGATTTCTGTAATAACTTCTTAACTGACTTGCTTGCATCCACACTTGCTCCTCTACTGTGCATTCTCAAGACAGTAGTAAAATCAGAATCCTTTAAAATTTAAGTCAGAAGATGTGATGTGTTCAAAACTCTTTAATGCCTTAGCTCATACAAAGTAAAATTAATTGGCCTTCAAACGTCTTGTGTAATCTGGTTCTCACTTTCATGAGCTCTCTGATCTTCTTCCTTCTCACTTTTATTCAGTCTCTTTCAGCCACATGGACTCCTTGCTTCTTCCTAACCACAACTACAGTAACAAATCATCTTTGACCCTATTGACTGAGGGTCTTTCTTTTATATTTAGTCTTTGGTCATTGTGGCCTACCTTGGCCACTCTTTTAAAGGTAGCACTTCTCCCCTGTTCCTAGAACTCTCCTTCCTCTTATAATACTTAATTTTTTATAACACTTATCACTTTATAATATATAATTTGCCTAAATTATTATGTTCATTGTATGTTTCTTTCTTTCCTTCCAGAAGAATGCAAGCTCCATGATGGCAGGATTAATTTTTTTCGGTTATCAAACTCTATTGCCAAAAAATGTCTGTCTCATAGTTGGTGCTTAATAAATATTCATCAAATAAAGAGATGGGAGCAGGAAATGCAGTTAGAAGGCTACTATCCATTGACCAGGATAGTACAGTGCAGAGAGAAGTGGGTCAATGTACTACATTTGCAAGTGCAACCACTGACATTCTCTCAATTCTATGTAGAGTGCTATATGCCCTAGTTTCTAACCTTCCAGCTCATTGTGTTTACACCCTCCCCTGAGCCCTCTGTGGAAAGGTTTCTGGAGCTGCTTTTATAAACAGTAACGAACTTGAAGTGGAAGATGAGAAGCAGAAAT
Organism: Panthera onca; assembly: GCF_046562875.1. Lineage (NCBI taxonomy): Eukaryota > Metazoa > Chordata > Mammalia > Carnivora > Felidae > Panthera > Panthera onca. Next base: position 109,247,629 of record NC_138345.1, on the reverse strand, counting down.
GTGCCCAAGATGACTCTCAGATTTCTGGGATGAATTTCAATGTGCCATTTGAGAGACTAGAAGTACTCGAAGAAGAGCATATCTGAAGGCAAGTTCAAAAGTTTAAATTTGGTCATGGTGAATGACTCATCTAGGAGGCAAAACCATTTTGACCAAATAGACCAACCAGTCAAATGCCGAGTGGAGACTAGCTGAATTCAATTATTTGCCATTAACTTTGAAATAACTGCTTGCTAAGTGACTATATATTGACTGAAAGGGATTGTAAATATGACATATGAAGACTTTAAACTCCATGTCACTCTCAGTGTTCAATGAGAGAAATATAGTTAGGGATTTACTGCAAGGAATTGACTCACATAATTTTAGGAGATAATCAGGCAAGTCTGAAATTGCCAAGGCAGACTTTCAGGAGGGGTAAGCTGAAAGTCTGGGGCATGAGTTGAAGCTTCTATCCATAGGTAGAATTTCTTCCTCTATAAAGAATACTCGGTTCTGTTCATAAAGTCTTTCAACTGATTAAACCAGTCCCACCTAAATTAACTAAAATAATCCCTTTACTTAAAATCAACTGTTGTAGACTTTAATCATATACAAAATGCCCTCACAGCAACACCTAGATTAGTATTTTGTTGAATAAGTGGGAGCTATATCCTAGTTTAGCTGACACATAAAACTGAATATCACACTCAACTCCCTCCTGTACTGCAGCTTTTATGAATTCTTTAATTTTAATAAGCTTTGGTGTTTTTTTATGCATATTAGGGAGAGGTTTTAATATAATCAAATATGTTAAGGGTCCATTTGCATCAGCCCTCACTAGCTTATTTCAACATGTGTGTCCTTGAATTTACCTGCTTTCTGACTTTCTCCTTACTTATTTTAATGGATTCCTTTCTTGTGATTCTGCCTACAAGAGTGACTTCATTGTCAGAATGCTCTAGTGTAATTTGAAAAAAAAACAAGTCTATATACCTCTTTGATATGCTAATAGTAGTTTCTCTGAGTAGTAGGAGTTTCAGTGTCCTGGAAAAATACCTATTTGAAAAAAATACATATTTATATGTTTTGGATGCACAAAGCAGTTTTATTTCTCACTCTTACATTTACTACATGAATTTTTCAATATTATCACAAAGTAAACTATTATCTTTCTCCTCCCACCCCACCCACAGTCTACTTTGCTGAGAAAGCATTCATAATGAACAGCAATAGATTTATTTCATATTGTTGTTTTATAATATTGAAATTTTAAATGTTTTTTTTTTAATTTTCATCCCTTATTTTCTGTGAAAGTGGAAGTTCATGGTATAATTTTAAATTTTTTTTAATGTTTATTTTTGGCAGAGAGAGAGAGAGACAGTGCATGAGTGGGGGAGGGGCAGAGAGAGAGGGAGACACAGAAGCTGAAGCAGACTCCAGGCTCTAAGCTGCCAGCACAGAGCCTGATGCGGGGCTCAAACTCACAGACTGCGAGATCCTGACCTGAGCTGAAGTCGGAGGCTCAACCAACTGAGCCACCCAGGCACCCCATGGTATAATTTTAATGCTAATCTGAATGAGGCAAGAACAAAGCACTGAGAGAACTCAGAAGAGGGAGTGAAGAGTCCTTAGTAGGAGATTTAGGAAATATTTTGTTGACTAGGAGGCAACTTTAACTGTGATCTTGAAGTATATAAGTGTTTGACAGGTTGAGAAGGGCATATATTCCAGGTTGTGGGAGAGGAGCGTATCATGGACAGCACCACAGAGGAATAAAAGGGCTTGCAGTATTTAGGTTTCTAAGAGAAGTTTAGTGTGAATGGAGGATTGAGTGCATGAAGTGGAATAAAAAGAAATGAAGCTGCAGAATGTGGTTGGGTTTGCAATTAGAGTTACATATGTCATACTGAAGAGTGAATTTGCAATAGAAAACACTCAAGACTTTGTAGACTTTCATGCTTTACTGATATTTATCGATGTGTGCCTATCACAGTGGTCTATACGTAGCAATCATTCAATAAATACCCTTGGCAATGAAACATATCCTGTGTTGTTTACAAAAAAGCAGATCTATTTTTACACAAAATAACCCGCATTGGGTTGAAGAGCAAATTTGCATGAGGATGGTGAGAAATGAGTGGCAGAAAGATCAAATAGGAGGCTAGAGAAGAAGAAATTGAGTTTGAGAACTTTTTTCCTACCCATAAGCATTTTAAAAGATAGATTTTACATTGGTATCAAGAGTTTAAACATGTTTCTGTGAAAAAGGGGCGGTTGTGCATTGTAGCATTAAATCATATTGAAACTCATCTGTGAGCAATAACATTTACAAACATCTAAAACTATATCAGCTGGAGAATAGTGTGATGCAATTTCATAGAGTTTTTATATTCCTTTTCATTGAAAGAGACTCTGAAAAACATCTTTGAGCATTGGATCAATGTTGTGAATTTGCCAACGTATTTTTCTGTGACAGCAAAGATATTCAAAAGATAACTAGAAATTGGATCTGAAATAATAGTCCAGCCCTGGGATTGCATCTCTTTCTGCTGTTGAATAATTGGGTTGTATCTAAGGGTAATACTTTCTGCTAGACGGGAGTATACCACTGTGTCTCTGAAAAGTTTTTATCCAATTTGCACAAATTGATCCCAAAGATTAAAAAAATTCATGGTTGTGATTTCATGTTAGACTTATTGACACCTGCTCTTACTGAGTGCAAAGACAAATTGATAAGCAATTTATTTTAATCCTCTTGGGAAAGGGGTGGGATTACTTTAGAATCATGTTGGTTAGTTTTTAGTGTTTTTTTTTCACGAGTGTCTGCCAACTTTATCACCCAAAATAAACTAATTTGTTTCTAAATTTGTATGATTTAAGATAGATACTGCCTCAGAAGATAGGAAACAAAATCTCCTGAAGCTCACATTTTACTTAAAATTATAGCAGAGTTGAAATAAAGCCAACCCAAACTATTACATGCAAATAATCATCAAATATGAAAAATATTTTTATACCAGTAAACAAATTTTTAAATGCATTTCTTAAAATGGCAATTTAAAAATAAACTTTGTAGGAAGAAGTTAAATAAACATTTTCAGTACTAAGTGAAATATGGACATAGATACTTGTCTAGTCCATTCTTTAATTTTTAAAAATTTTTTAAATATATATTTTTAAGAGAGTGAAAGAGAGCAAGAGTGAGGGAGAGGACACATAGAATCTTAAGCAGGCTCCACTCTCAGTGCAGAGCCCAATGTGAGGCTCAATCCCATAACTACAAGATCATGACCAGAGCCAAAATCAATACTCAGATGCTCAACCAATTGAGCCACAAGGCACCCCTAGTCAATTTATCTTTTACACAAAACACTTGATATAGTGGTCATCCATGTAGCCATGGATAGTTCTCACTCCTTGATAGCTGATGTTTTCAACCAGAATCAGGCATCTTTCCCACCAGGCCAAAAATCTCTAGTTCATATATAAAACCAGAGAGAGAACATTTGGCTAAATAGATACTTCAGGATCAGACAGATGTTGATAACTGTGTCACTTTGGTAATAAAGTAGGACTTCTTGAGAGTGTATTCTTTCTCTTTCCTTCTGGATCCCTCTCTGACAAAGACTTATAGCATAGTGTGACTCTCAACTATATCTTAGCTTCACGTGGTATGCACGAAATACTGTAGACTCTCTGAGGGTCCTGTTTGGTTTAGTTGTGTATTTTGAAATGATAGGAGAGTATCTTGAACACAGTAGTTGCTCAAGAAATGCATGCTTAATTAAAAAAATAAAAGTCTCCAGGGTTTTGTTGCTGTTACATTAAGTTAATTAACATTAATTCACATTTATTATAATTGTACTAGGAGAGTTTCAATGCTTGGAGATGATAATAGACTGCCCTGAGCATACTTCCTTTTCCCCAAACTTTGTACATATATGAATGAATTAATTGTTCACTTATGACATAAATTCCTTTCATTAATCTATTTAATATTTGAGGCAATTAAGGAATAGACTAAGTGAGTACTCTGTCCAAGGTCACAGTGCCATTCCTAGTGTTAAAATATGAATACAAACTGGGGCGCCTGCGTGGCTCAGTTGGTTAAGCGTTAGACTTCAGCTCAGGTCATGATCTCATGGTTCGTGAGTTCAAGCCTGCATCAGGCTCTGTGCTGACAGCTCAGAGCCTGGAGCCTGCTTCAGATTCTGTATCTTCCTATCTCTCTGCTCCTCCTCCGCTCACACTCTCTCTCTCAAAGTAAATAAGCATTAAAAATAAATTAAAAAATCGTGAATACAATCTGACCTCAAAGCACACTTTTTTTTTCACTCCTTTATAAAATAAAAACTGACCATCCATCTTAGCCAAGATTAGTATTTCCCAAATATTTGGATTTCATGATAGGGTTAATAACTTTAATTTTGTCAAGTATGGTATGAACAAAATTACTGTTGCCCAAATCGTGTACCAAATACATATAAAATATATTTCAGTACAACAATATAAATTACAATAATCATAACAATAAAGAACAATTCTTTAAATTGACAATAAAAAATTGTGAACCAATCAGTGCGTTGTCCTCATTTCAATGCTCCTGATCACAATGTTCTTATAGATGGCAATGGCAAATATTCTGGCATTGGTGAACTTCTTCAGTATATTATGTACTTTTGCCATGAACCTTTCTATTTCCATTTGTCTCTTTCTACCTAGGATGGATTTTAACATGCCCTAAAAGTCTATACACAGCAAAAGGTCATCATTTGCTTCTTGTAGAAATGAGAACATGACCATCTCATCAGCTGACCTGCATTTCAGGGTATCTGGGCATGAAGCCAGCAGCCCTAGAGAATTAAACTAGAATGAAATCCTCTTGAGTTCATGTCCAAGAAAGTATTTTTCAGTGCCCTCAGGGATCAAAGGCGAGAATAAAGCTGATTTTTTATAACTGGCTAAAACAAACTGATAGTAGCATGAATAGATAGCTGTGCTTGAGACTAAGTTAAAACATTAGTAGCTCTTCAAAGGTACAGAGTTCAATTTAAACTTGCTCTTTGGCTGCAGATTCACTACTGATTTCATTTTAGTACTTAATTATTTCTGATAACAGATAAAAGCACATGTTTTCTTGTATTTCTTCATATGTCAAAAATGTTTACAAACTGGAGCATAGACAATGGCACCTATGAATAGTTCATTTGTGTTCTCCCCACAAATTGATCATATTTACTATTCAGAATTGATAATATTTACTATTTTATGAGAAATAAGTTTAATTATCTCTATATAGATTATCAGTTTATTTCATTCAAATTATTTTGTTATTTTATATTGCTAATACACAGATTGCGTACTCTGATTCATGAATTCCCTTCTCTGATCACCAGAAAAATCATCAACATATGTGAATATTTATCCCTTTTTCTTGCCTGCTGAGGAGTGAGGGATAAAGTATTGCCCCTGTAGTCAAGGAGAATCCTTCCATCTATGCTCCCTAGGTGCTATCCCAGGTTGCTTCCTCAAGAACTTCTCTTTTGCATTTCTTCCTTCCACCCCTATTGCCTCCATTGCCTCTCCCTGGATTATCCACTTGAGCCTGGGATCCCCTATTCTGAGGCAAAACAAAACAAAATAACTGAACAAGTCCTCCTTTATTTCCACTTTTCTATTTTATGTTCACTTTCATATTAAAAAATTTTGAAAAGTTTTATACAGAGATTTACATGAAAGATCAAGGTTTTAGTGATGTCAATGTGATCATGAAAATATGGAAGAGAGGCAAAAAGTTTATTTTTTATTCATGTCATTTATTTATTTTTTTAATGTTTATTTATTTATTGAGAGAAAGAGAGAGAATGTGCTGGGCACAGAAAGAATCCCAAACAGGCTCTGGGCTGTCAGTACAGAGCCTGATGCAGACTTGATCTCACAAACTGTGAGATCATGACCTGAGCAGAAATCAAGAGCCAGATGCTTAACTGACTGCCACCCAGGCACGCCTGGAAGCCACAATCTTTAGTAGTCTTATCATGAAAGTGGATCCCTTCACCTTTGTCATATTTTACACATTAGAAGCAAGTCACTAAACCCTGTCAAGGGTTTCACAAAATTCACAAAAATGTGAATATCAGGAGGTGGGATCACTGAAGGCTCTTGGAAGTCTGTCTACACTCATTTCCCAACTACTGATCATGTAAATGTCAAAAATAATTCTTCAGAAAGAATAAATATGATGTAACAGCAATAATAATTTCAATGTAATATTAAAAATTATATAAACATAAATGAAATTATTAAGTGCATAAATAGAGCATACAAATAACCAAATGAAATGTGATTAAAATTTTATTGAAATATCAAATAGAAAACATCAGAATGATATAATGAGTACATTGAGCCATAATTTAAGATTTTAAAGAAAAAATGTGGGTATAGTCTCCCACACCTGTTTTTTTTTCTTTTTTTCCAGTATGTATAGAAGAAAAGACAGGGCCACAATAATTAAACAAGATTGTAATAGTATTGTGTAAGGAAGTGTTCTAAGTAGCTTATGTCTGTATTATGCATATTATTATTTACAAATGCCATTTAAGTATTTTATGTATGTTATCTTATGAGGAAGCAACTGCTATTATTTACCCATTTTAAATATGAGGAAACTGAGACCAAAGTATCATAGCTAATAACTGATGGAGATAGGGATTTAGAATGAAAGGAATTGTTACTAAAAATTATGCAGGAGCAACAAGCATAAACTAGCCACAATTTGCTTACCTTATTTTTCTGTAATACACCAGGATTGGCCTGTTGAGATGGCTACCCAAAGGAGTTTTCATAAAGGAGATCACTGATAACATCCTGTCCATCTTTGTCTCTGTATGAGTATAAAATATATCTGTGGACCAAATACGACTGCTTCATTCTCATTGCATAACAACCTCTTCTCATACACTTTTTTTTAGTTTATTTTTTGAGAGAGAATGAGAGTGGGGAGGGGAAGAGAGAAGGAGAGAGAGAGAATCCCAAGCAGGCTCTGCACTGTCAGCACAGAGCTCAACGTGAGGCTCAGACCCACAAACCATGAGATCATGACCTGCGTTAAAACCAAAAGTTGGACGCTTAACTGACTGAGCCACCCAGGCACCCCTTTTTTTCTTTACATGAGTAAGAGCAGTTGAGGAGGTAATGTTATTAAGATAAGGTTACCAATATGAAAGAGTATGAACAAGACTAAGACTTTAATAAAACATATCACTTGGTTAACTAGTGTATCCCATCCCTAGTTCTGCCAGTTAGCATAACCTCCTACATCAGGCAAATTCTGGTTGTATCAGTATTTAACTGGGATGATTTTGACCTCAGGAGAATTTGGGCAATATCTGGAAATATTTTTGGTTGTCATGACTGGAGAAGTTGCTGGTAGCTATTGGATAGAGACCTGGGAGGCTACTGAACATCCTCATGTAGGATGTTTCCTTTTATATGAAGGGAGAAATGAAGAGTTCTTGAGTCCTTTACTTTTTTTTTTCCTTCTTTACTGTGAAGAGAACTGCCTACTTACTTATATGCATCTATATAATATTGATGGCAGTCATTAGGACAGTGAGTTAGTAAATCAGTTTTAATACTGAGTGAAAGAGGGGGGGTTCCGGAAGATGGCAGCGTAGGAGGACGCGGGGCTCACAGCGCGTCCTGCCGATCACTTAGATTCCACCTACACCTGCCTAAAGAACCCAGAAAACCGCCAGAGGATTAGCAGAAGGGAGTCTCCGGAGTCAAGCGCAGACGAGAGGCCCACGGAAGAGGGTAGGAAGGGCGGCAAGGCGGTGCGCGCTCCACGGACTGGCGGGAGGGAGCCGGGGCGGAGGGGCGGCTTGCCGGCCAAGCAGAGCCCCCGAGTCTGGCTGGCAAAAGCGGAGGGGCCGGACAGACTGTGTTCCGACAGCAAGCGTGACTTAGCGTCTGGGAGGTCATAAGTTAACAGCTCTGCTCGGAAAGCGGGAAGGCTTGAGGACAAAGGGAGGGAGAGCTGCTGAGCCCCCGGGGCAGAGCTCAGCTTGGTGGGGAACAAAGGCGCCAGCGCCATCTCCCCCGCGCATCCCCCAGCCAAAATCCCAAAGGGAACCAGTTCCTGCCAGGGAACTTGCTCGCTCCGCACAAACACCCAACTCTGTGCTTCTGCAGAGCCAAACCTCCGGCAGCGGATCTGACTCCCTCCCGCTGCCACAGGGCCCCTCCTGAAGTGGATCACCTAAGGAGAAGCGAGCTAAGCCTGCCCCTCCAGCCCCCGTGCACCTTGCCTACCCACCCCAGCTAATACGCCAGATCCCCAGCAACACAAGCCTGGCAGTGTGCAAGTAGCCCAGACGGGCCACGCCACCCCACAGTGAATCCCACCCCTAGGAGAGGGGAAGAGAAGGCACACACCAGTCTGACTGTGGCCCCAGCAGTGGGCTGGGGGCAGACATCGGGTCGGACTGCGGCCCCGCCCACTAACTCCAGTTATACACCACAGCACAGGGGAAGTGCACTGCAGGTCCTCACCACGCCAGGGACTCTCCAAAATGACCAAACGGAAGAATTCCCCTCAGAAGAATCTCCAGGAAATAACAACAGCTAATGAACTGATCAAAAAGGATTTAAATAATATAACAGAAAGTGAATTTAGAATAATAGTCATAAAATTAATCGCTGGGCTTGAAAACAGTATACAGGACAGCAGAGAATCTCTTGCCACAAAGATCGAGGGACTAAGGAACAGTCACGAGGAGTTGAAAAACGCTTTAAACGAAATGCAAAACAAAATGGAAACCACGATGGCTCGGCCTGAAGAGGCAGAGGAGAGAATAGGTGAACTAGAAGATAAAGTTATGGAGAAAGAGGAAGCTGAAAGAAAGAGAGATAAAAAAATCCAGGAGTATGAGGGGAAAATTAGAGAACTACGTGATACACTAAAAAAAAATAATATACGCATAATTGGTATCCCAGAGGAGGAAGAGAGAGGGAAAGGTGCTGAAGGGGTACTTGAACAAATTATAGCTGAGAACTTCCCTGAACTGGGGAAGGAAAAAGGCATTGAAATCCAAGAGGCACAGAGAACTCCCTTCAGACGTAACTTGAATCGATCTTCTGCACGACATATCATAGTGAAACTGGCAAAATACAAGGATAAAGAGAAAATTCTGAAAGCAGCAAGGGATAAACGTGCCCTCACATATAAAGGGAGACCTATAAGACTCGTGACTGATCTCTCCTTTGAAACTTGGCAGGCCAGAAAGGCTTGGCACGATATCTACAGTGTGCTAAACAGAAAAAATATGCAGCCGAGAATCCTTTATCCAGCAAGTCTGTCATTTAGAATAGAAGGAGAGATAAAGGTCTTCCCAAACAAACAAAAACTGAAGGAATTTGTCACCACGAAACCAGCCCTACAAGAGATCCTAAGGGGGATCCTGTGAGACAAAGTACCAGAGACATCACTACAAGCATAAAACATACAGACATCACAATGACTCTAAACCCATATCTTTCTATAATAACACTGAATGTAAATGGATTAAATGCGCCAACTAAAAGACATAGGGTATCAGAATGGATAAAAAAACAAGACCCATCTATTTGCTGTCTACAAGAGACTCATTTTAGACCTGAGGACACCTTTAGATTGAGAGTGAGGGGAGGAGAACTATTTATCATGCTCCTGGAAGCCAAAAGAAAGCTGGAGTAGCCATACTTATATCAGACAAACTAGACTTTAAATTAAAGGCTGTAACAAGAGATGAAGAAGGGCATTATATAATAATCACAGGGTCTATCCACCAGGAAGAGCTAACTATTATAAATGTCTATGCGCCAAATACCCGAGCCCCCAGATATATAAAACAATTACTCATAAACATAAGCAACCTTATTGATAAGAATGTGGTCATTGCAGGGGACTTTAACACCCCACTTACAGAAATGGATAGATCATCTAGACACACGGTCAATAAAGAAACAAGGGCTCTGAATGATACATTGGATCAGATGGACTTGACAGATATATTTAGAACTCTGCATCCCAAAGCAACAGAATATACTTTCTTCTCGAGTGCACATGGAACATTCTCCAAGATAGATCATATACTGGGTCACAAAACAGCCCTTCATAAGTTTACAAGAATTGAAATTATACCATGCATACTTTCAGACCACAATGCTATGAAGCTTGAAATCAACCACAGGAAAAAGTCTGGAAAACCTCCAAAAGCATGGAGGCTAAAGAACACCCTACTAACGAATGAGTGCGTCAACCAGGCAATTAGAGAAGAAATTAAAATATATATGGAAACAAACGAAAATGAAAATACAACAATCCAAACGCTCTGGGATGCAGCGAAGGCAGTCCTGAGAGGAAAATACATTGCAATCCAGGCCTATCACAAGAAACAAGAAAAATCCCAAATACAAAATCTAACAGCACACCTAAAGGAAATAGAAGCAGAACAGCAAAGGCAGCCTAAACCCAGCAGAAGAAGAGAAATAATAAAGATCAGAGCAGAAATAAACAATATAGAATCTAAAAAAACTGTAGAGCAGATCAACGAAACCAAGAGTTGGTTTTTTGAAAAAATAAACAAAATTGACAAACCTCTAGCCAGGCTTCTCAAAAAGAAAAGGGAGATGACCCAAAAAGATAAAATCATGAATGAAAATGGAATGATTACAACCAATCCCTCAGAGATACAAACAATTATCAGGGAATACTATGAAAAATTATATGCCAGCAAATTGGACAACCTGGAAGAAATGGACAAATTCCTAAACACCCACACTCTTCCAAAACTCAATCAGGAGGAAACAGAAAGCTTGAACAGACCCATAACCAGCGAAGAAATTGAATCGGTTATCAAAAATCTCCCAACAAATAAGAGTCCAGGACCAGATGGCTTCCCAGGGGAGTTCTACCAGACATTTAAAGCAGAGATAATACCTATCCTTCTCAAGCTATTCCAAGAAATAGAAAGGGAAGGAAAACTTCCAGACTCATTCTATGAAGCCAGTATTACTTTGATTCCTAAACCAGACAGAGACCCAGTAAAAAAAGAGAACTACAGGCCAATATCCCTGATGAATATGGATGCAAAAATTCTTAATAAGATACTAGCAAATCGAATTCAACAGCATATAAAAAGAATTATTCACCATGATCAAGTGGGATTCATTCCTGGGATGCAGGGCTGATTCAACATTCGCAAATCGATCAACGTGATACATCACATTAACAAAAAAAAAGAGAAGAACCATATGATCCTGTCAATCGATGCAGAAAAGGCCTTTGACAAAATCCAGCACCCTTTCTTAATAAAAACCCTTGAGAAAGTCGGGATAGAAGGAACATACTTAAAGATCATAAAGGCCATTTATGAAAAGCCCACAGCTAACATCATCCTCAACGGGGAAAAACTGAGAGCTTTTTCCCTGAGATCAGGAACACGACAGGGATGCCCACTGTCACCGCTGCTGTTTAATATAGTGCTGGAAGTTCTAGCATCAGCAATCAGACAACAAAAGGAAATCAAAGGCATCCAAATTGGCAAAGATGAAGTCAAGCTTTCGCTTTTTGCAGATGACATGATATTATACATGGAAAATCCGATAGACTCCACCAAAAGTCTGCTAGAACTGATACATGAATTCAGCAAAGTTGCAGGATACAAAATCAACGTGCAGAAATCAGTTGCATTCTTATACACTAACAATGAAGCAACAGAAAGACAAATGAAGAAACTGATCCCATTCACAATTGCACCAAGAAGCATAAAATACCTAGGAATAAATCTAACCAAAGATGTAAAAGATCTGTATGCTGAAAACTATAGAAAGTTTATGCAGGTAATTGAAGAAGATATAAAGAAATGGAAAGACATTCCCTGCTCATGGATTGGAAGAATAAATATTGTCAAAATGTCAATACTACCCAAAGCTATCTACACACTCAATGCAATCCCAATCAAAATTGCACCAGCATTCTTCTCGAAACTAGAACAAGCAATCCTAAAATTCATATGGAACCACAAAAGGCCCCGAATAGCCAAAGTAATTTTGAAGAAGAAGACCAAAGCAGGAGGCATCACAATCCCAGACTTTAGCCTCTACTACAAAGCTGTCATCATCAAGACAGCATGGTATTGGCATAAAAACAGACACATAGACCAATGGAATAGAATAGAAACCCCAGAACTAGACCCACAAACGTATGGCCAACTCATCTTTGACAAAGCAGGAAAGAACATCCAATGGAAAAAAGACAGTCTCTTTAACAAATGGTGCTGGGAGAACTGGACAGCAACATGCAGAAGGTTGAAACTAGACCACTTTCTCACACCATTCACAAAAATAAACTCAAAATGGATAAAGGACCTGAATGTGAGACAGGAAACCATCAAAACCTTAGAGGAGAAAGCAGGAAAAGACCTCTCTGACCTCAGCCGTAGCAATCTCTTACTCGGCACATCCCCAAAGGCAAGGGAATTAAAAGCAAAAGTGAATTACTGGGACCTTATGAAGATAAAAAGCTTCTGCACAGCAAAGGAAACAACCAACAAAACTAAAAGGCAACCAACGGAATGGGAAAAGATATTTGCAAATACTGAGTGAAAGAAGTTCTCACTTCAGCACTCTGATCTCAGAGCAATTTTTCATTGAGAATCTCACAAATGAATGTCAACACTTTCAAAAAATATCTATGCCAACCTCTTGACCTCTATATCAGAAATAATATATTAATCCATCTTCCTCTTCAAGCAACTTCATATTATTATTAATTATCAAAAACTGATGTGTTTCCAAAAAGGCAACATTAAAGAGAGGGGAAGAAGAGGACTGCTAATGAGAGCTTAAGTATAGGTAAAAAGAAATTAAAAAGTATTGAATATCAAAACTTTAAAAAAAATAGCTTATTTAATGTATTTGAAGCACCTATAAAATATTGTCAAAACATATTTAAGTAAAGGAAGGATGCCTCAAGCATTAGGTTATTTTATTGGCTTACTCCTATCAAAGTGTCCATGAATTTTATTTTGATATTTCAGCTACTGAAGTGACAGAGAAAATATGAATTTTTTGTCATATATTATAGGTTACATTTAGAGAAAAGTCACTAGAAAAACAATGTAGATATAGAACATCATTGCTATATGTTGTGCCTATACTCACAAATCAGTTTAGAAAGGAAAAAATTAAACAATTTTATTTTTTAATGATTAAAACTTTGGAAATAAAACTGGATTCTTTTTTTTAATCAGTAAACAAGGAAAACCACAAGGAATCAAATTAAGATTACATGATATATCACTACACAGACGTCACTATTAAAATTGTCATTCTTCCAGGTTTATGCACATGCTCATATACAAATGGAATCTTTCTGTGAACTATTTTATATTTTTTTCTGTGACTTTGAAGATAGTTGACTGATTCAGTAAAATAACCATTTAATAACAAGTTTGTGCAAAGGCTAATTGCTGTTTTTGAGACTAGATCTGAGTATAATAAGCTATATGGTATGGGTTATTTTTTCATTGTTTTTAGTCTTACTGTTTTAATTTTTTTAAGAATCATTTTCCATTATAAGAAAATAATCTTTAAAAAAAACCTCTGAGATACTTCAAGTGTAGTCTGAAATCCAGTTACCCTCATATGTATATTTTCTAAGTGATAGAAAATATTTTGAGTGGTCCTAACTTGAGTTGTCTACATCCTTTCCTACAAAACACATGTATGCATGCACATTTTTATATGAATTGATCATAAGATTAAATTAATATTGAGGAATGATTCAGAAGACAAGGAAACTTTGTTTTATAAGGCCTTAAGGTATATATCACAAATTTGGATATATAAGCCCAAATGGTGTCAAGACCATGATGGATCTGAGACTTTATGCTACTTGCAAGCTAATAAGCTAGTCTGCTGACATTTTATGGATGCTGGAAGCAAACATGAGACTCTGGGCTCAGAGACAAAAGATAGTTTATTACACTGCTACAGTAGTACTCAATGTATGATCATTTCTTGTGGTGTTTCCTGAATCTAAACTCCTATAGAATGATGCAACAAAGCAAAGCAAAGTGATGCATGCATAGCAGTGAATTATAAAACACACTCACACACCCGCGCATGCACGCACGCGCGCGCGCACACACACACACACACACACACACACAAATGCAAGCTCATGAAACTCCCATTCCTTTTTTTTAAATTTTTATAATTTTAATTAATTTTTTAAGTTAAATCCACGTAAGTTAGCATATAGTGAAACAATGATTTCAGGAGTAGATTCCTTAATGCCCTTACACATTTAGCCCATCCCCCCTCCCACAAACCCTTATGTTCATCTGTTTTGTATCTTCAAGTCCTCATGTGAGTGAAGTCACATGATATTTGTCTCTGACTAACTGATTTCACTTAGCATAATACCCTCCAGTTCCATCGATGTAGTTGCAAATAGCAAGATTTCATTCTTTTTGATTGCTGAACAATACTCCATTGTGTGTGTGTGTGTGTGTGTGTGTGTGTGTACCACATCTTCTTTATCCATTCATCCATTGATGGACATTTGGTCTCTTTCCATACTTTGGCTATTTTTGATAGTGCTGCTATGAACATTGGGGTGCTTGTGTCCCTTCAAAACAGCACACCTGCATCCCTTGGATGAATATCTAGTAGTACAATTGCTGGGTTATAGGGTAGTTCTATTTTTAATTTTTTGAGTAACGTCCCTACTGTTTTCCAGAGTGTCTGCACGAGTTTACATATCACGAGCAGTGCAAAAGAGATCCTCTTTCTCTGCATCTTTACCAACATCTATTTCTCCCTGAGTTGTTAATGTTAGCCATTCTGACTTGTGTGAGGTGGTGTCTCATTGTGGTTTTGATTTGTATTTCCCTGATGATGAGTGATATTGAGCATTTTTTTCATCTGTCAATTAACCATCTGGATGTCTTCTTTGGAGAAGTGTCTATTCATGTCTTTCGCTCATTTCTTCACCGGATTATTTGTTTTTTGGGTGTTGAGTTTGATAAGTTCTTTCTAGATTTTGGATACTAACCCTTTATCTGATATGTCATTTGCAAATATCGTCTCCCATTCTGTTGGTTGTGTTTTAGTTTTGCTGATTGTTTCCTTCACTGTGCAGAAGCTTTTTATTTTGATGAGGTCGCAATAGTCCATTTTTGGTTATGTTTCCCTTGACTCTGGAGACATGTTGAGTAAGAAGTTGCTGTGGCCAAAGTCAAAGAGGTTTTTGACTGCTTTCTCTTCCAGGATTTTGATGGCTTCCTGTCTTACATTAAGGTCTTTATCCATTTTGAGTTTATTTTTGTGTATGGTGTAAGAAAGTGGTCCAGGTTCCTTTTTCTGCATGTTGCTGTCCAGTGATTCCAGCATCACTTGCTGAAGAGACTGTCTTTATTCGATTGGATATTCTTTCCTGCTTTGTCAAAGATTAGTTGGCCATATGTTTGTGGGTCCATTTCTGGGATCTCTGTTCTGTTCCATTGTTCTGCATGTCTGTTTTTGTGCCAGTACAATACTGCCTTGATTACAGCTTTGTAATACAGCTTGAAGTCCAGGATTGTGATGCCTCCAGTTTTGGTTTTCTTTTTCCAGATTGCTTTGGCTATTCAGAGTCTCTTCTGGCTCCATACAAATTTTAGGATTGTTTGTTCTAGCTCTGTGAAGAGTGATGGTGTTTTTTGTTAGGTATTGCATTTAATATGTAGATTGCTTTGGGTAGTATTGACAGCTTAACAATATTTGTTCTTCCTATCCAGAATCATGGAATATATTTCCTTTTTCTGTGTGTGTCTTTTTCAGTTTCTTTCATAAGCTTTCTATAGTTTTCAGCATATAGATTTTGCATCTTTTTGGGTAGATTTATTCCTAGGTATTTTATGGTTTTGGGTGCAATTGTAAATGGGAGTAATTCCTTGATTTCTCTTTCTGTTGCTTCATTATTGGTGTATAGGAATGCAACCAATTTCTGTGCATTGATTTTATATCCTGCCACTTTGCTGATTCATGGATTAGTTCTAGCAGTTTTTTTGGTGGAATCTTTTGGCTTTTACATATAGAGTATCAAACTTCTGAGAAGAGTGAAAGTTTCACTTCCTCCTGGCCATTTGATGCCTTTTATTTCTTTGTGTTGTCTGATTGCCGAGGCTAAGACTTCAATACTATGTTCAATAGCAGTGGCGAGAGTGGACGTCCCTGTCGTGTTCCTGACTTCAAGGGGAAAGCTCTCAGTTTAGCCCATTGAGGATGATATTAGCATTGGGTCTTTCATATATGACTTTTATGATCTTGAGGTATGATCCTTCCATCCCTACTTTCTTGAGGGTTTTTATCAAGAAAGGAAGCTGTATTTTGACAAATGCTTTCTCTGCATCTATTGAGAGGATCATGTGGTTCTTGTCCTTTTATTAATGTGATGAATCACATTGATTGTTTTGTGGATATTGAACCAGCCCCAAATCACATGTGTAAATCCCACTTGGTCATGATGAATAATTTTCTTTTTTTTTTAATTTTTTTTGTAACGTTTATTTATTTTTGAGACAGAGAGAGACAGCGCATGAATGGGGGAGGGGCAGAGAGAGAGGGAGACACAGAATCAGAAGCAGGCTCCAGGCTCTGAGCCATCAGCCCAGAGCCCGACGCAGGGCTCGAACTCACGGACGGTGAAATCATGACCTGAGCTGAAGTCGGACGCTTAACCGACTGAGCCACCCAGGCGCCCCGATGAATAATTTTCTTAATGTATTGTTTGATCCAGTTGCCTAATATCTTGTTGAGAACTTTTTCGTCCTTGTTCATTAGGGAAATTGGTCTATAGTTCTCCTTTTTAGTGGGTCTTTGTCTGGTTTTGTAATCAAGGTAATACTGGCTTCATAGAAAGAATTTGAAAGTTTTCCTTCCATTTCTATTTTTTGGAACAGCTTCAAGAGAATAGGTGTTAACTCTTCCTTAAATGCTAGGTGGAATTCCCCTGGAAAGCCACCTGGCCCTGGACTCTTGTTTTTGGGGAGATTTTTAATTACTAATTTGATTTTACTGGTTATGGGTCTGTTCAAATTTTCTATTTCTTCCTGTTTCAGTTTTGGTAATGTATATCTTTCTAGGAATTTGCCCATTTCTTCCAGATTGCCCATTTTATTGGCATATAATTGCTCATAATATTCTCATATTATTGTTTGTATTTCTGCTGTGTTGGTTGTGATATCTATCCTTTCATTCTTGATTTTATTTATTTGGGTCCTTTCCTTTTTCTTTTTGATCAAACTGGCTAGTGACTTATCAATTTTGTTAATTCTTTCAAAGAACCAGCTTCTGGTTTCATTGATCTGTTCTACTGTTTTTTGTTTGTTTGTTTGTTTGTTTGTTTGTTTGTTTTTGATAGCATTGATTTCTGATGTAATCTGTATTGTTTCCTGTCTTCTGCTGGTTTTGGGTTTCATTTGCTGTTCTTTTTCCAGCTCTTCAAAGTGTAAGGTTAGGTTGTATATCTGAGTCGTTTCTTCCTTCTTTTGGAAGCCCTGGATTGCTATATACTTTCCTCTTATGACAACTTTTGCTGCATCCCAGAGGTTTTAGGCTGTGGTGTTATCATTTTCATCGACTTCCGTGTACTTTTTAAATTTCCTCTTTAACTTATTGTTTAGCTCATTCATTCTTTAGTAAGATGTTCTTTAGTCTCCAAGTATTTGTTATCTTTCCACATTTTTTCTTGTGGTTGATTTCAAGTTTCACAGCATTGTGGTCTGAAAATATACATGGTATGATCTTGATCTTTTTGTACTTGTTGAGGGCTGATTTGTGTCCCAGTATGTGATCTATTCTGGAGAACGTTCCATGTGCACTGGAGAAGAATGTATATTCTGTTGCTTCAGGATGAAATGTTCTGAATATATCTGTTAAGTCTACCTGGTCCGGTGTGTCACTAAAAGCCATTGTTTCTTTCTTATTAGATGATATGTTCATTTCTGTAAGTGTGGTGTTGAAGTCCCCTACTATTATGGTATTATTACCAATGAATTTATGTTTGTGATTAATTGATTTATATATTTGGGTGCTTTCACATTTGGAGCATAAAGGTTTACAATTGTTAGATCTTTTTGTGTATAAACCCCTTAATTATGATATAATGCCCTTCTTCATCTCTTGTTACATTCTTTATTTTAAAGTCTAGATTGTCTGATATAAGTATAGGTACTCTGTCTTTCTTTTGGTGACCATTAGCATGCTATATGGTTCTCCATCCCCTTACTTTCAATATGAAGGTGTCTTTAGGTCTAAAATGGGTCTCTTATAAACAGCATAGGTGGATCTTGTTTTCTTATCCATTCTGTTACCCTCTGTCTTTTGATTGGAGCATTTAATCCATTGATGTTCAGAGTAAGTACTGAAAGATAGGAATTTAGTGCCATTGTGTTTCTTGTAGAGTTGGAATTTCTGGTGATATTCTCTGGTCCTTTCTAGTCTTTGTTGCTTTTGATCACTTTTTTTTTCCATCTTTTCTCCCCTCAGAGAGCCCCCTTAAAATTTCGTGCAGGACTGGTTTAGTGGTCACAAACTGCTTTAATTTTGGTTTGGGAAACTTTTAATTTCTCCTGTTTCAATGACAGCCTTGCTGGATAAATAATTCTTTGCTGCATATTTTTCCAATTTAGGACATTGAATATATCCTGCCACTGCTTTCTGGCCTGCCAAGTTTCTCTGGATAGGTCTGCTGCAAACCTCATCTGTCTTCCCTTGTAGGTTAAGGACTGTTTTTCTCTTGCTGCTTTCATGATTGTTTTCTTGACTGATTATTTGGTAAATTTGACTATGATATGCCCTGTTGATGGTTGTTTTTTTGTTGAATCTAATGGTGGTCTTCTGTACTTCCTGGATTTTGATGTCTATGTCTTTCCCCAGGGAAGGAAAGTTTTCCACTATGATTTGCTCACATAACCCTTCTACCCCTTTCTCTCTCTCTTCATCTTCTAGGACACCATTGATTCTGATGTTACTCCTTTTAAGTGACTCACTGATTTCTCTAATTATTAAATTGTGCTCTTTTGCCTTAGTCTCCCTTTTTTTTTTTTTTTTTTTTTTGCTTCATTATTCTCTATACGTTTGTCCTCTATATTGCTCATTCGCTGCTCTTCCCCATCCATCCTTGCTGCTGTGGCACCATTCGAGATTGCAGTTCAGTTATAGCATTTTTTATTTCATCCTGACTAGCTTTTACTTCTTTTATCTCCACAGAAAGGGATTCTAATCTATTTTCAACCCCAGCTAGTATTCTTTTTATCATGATTCTAAATTCTGGTTCAGATATCTTGCTTGTATCTGTGTTGATTAAGTCCCTGGCTATCATTTCTTCCTGCTTTCTTTTGGGGTGAATTCCTTCATTTCATCATTTTGAAGGAAGAAAAGGAATTAATAAGGTTAAAAATACTAACATTAAAAAATTAAAAACAACGCACACACACACAAATCAAATAAATGAGGCTAGATCCTAGGTGTTTTGGTCTAGTTGTTAAAAGGAGCTTGATAGGTTAGAGAAAGAAGGAGGAAAAAATAAGAAAAAGAAAATAGAGGGAAAAAAAGAAAAATAAAAGGAAAACGTTTGAAAATTTGAATAAATAAATAAAATGAAATATTTAAAATGAAATGATGGAAGTAAAATAGAATTTGAATAATTCACAAAATAGTAAAAAATATAGTAGAAAAAATTAAAGAAAAATATTTTTAATAAAAATTGAAAATAAAAATAAATTGTTTCTCTTTCCTAGTCAAGAAAAAGAAAAGAAAGGACAAACGGAAAAAAAAAAGAAAACTGAAGAGATGGACCAGTGAACACACTGAAATACAATTGAAATTACATTTTCCCCTAGAAGCCAAACTATTAATCAATTTATAGTCCGTAAACTAAGCAGGCAGAGAGACTTGTGGTGTTCCTGAAGAGAGAGGTTGGCTCAGTGGGCGGGGCTTAGCGTAACAGCTCCTTTGTCCACTAGATGGTGCTGCTTAGCTTAATGGGGAGGATTTTTGTGGCGCTTGTATGTATGCACATGCGCAAGAGGGGTGAAAATGGCGTCACCCTGTTACCCAGTCTCTAGTATCAGAACTCCGTTCTCCCAGTCAACAAATCATGCATCTGTTCTTTGTCTCCAGCTTCTGTCCACTTCCAGCTTTTACACTGTCCATGACCAAGCCGTCAGTTTGCCCGGTGGCACCTCCCTCCTGAGTTTTGTCTCAGATGCGGCTGTGTTTCCCAAACCCTCATTTCTGAGGGACTGTGGCTTTGACCTGCTCCGACCTTTTGGGGGAGAGTCTCACCGAGCTATGGCCGGGTGCGGCCGCACCCAGGAACGTTCGCGGGACTGTGCTGCTGCTGGTGCTCAGAGAGTGTGGCTGGGTGCCAGGCTGCCCCAGAAAAAGTTCATGTTATTGTGTAGCAGCAGCATTTTAGGGGTTATAGAAAATCACAACACACATCTGGCACCAGGCTTCACCCTTAATGACTTTGTTCCAGCACCAGTGAATATGGTTATTCTCTAGGGTCTGCTGGCACCTTTGCCTGTGGTGGAGGGGAGGGGGGCACATAGCCTCTAACAAACATCCTCCCAGCAGGGGAACTGCCTCTATCCATGTGGCCCGAGGACCCCCGGACCTCACTCTCCTCCTGGGGATTCACCCTTCCCACCAGAGCACCACCAGGTATTGAGCTTCAGAGTTTCAGACTCTGCACTCCCCCTGTTTATAGAGTCTTAATGGAATTTAAACCCTCTCCTTTCTCCTTTCTTCCTTTTTAGTTCAATCCCTGTGGCTGTTTCCACTTTTCCACTTTCTCTTCAACTGCTTTTGGGGGGAATGCTTTTCCCGTACTCTCCCCGCATCTGCATCCTCTCTCCACAAGTGATAACGGCTCCCTGCCCTCCACAAGCTTCTCTCTCCCCCAGTTCACCTCTCCATGCCGAGTACCTGCTGAGTTCTGTGATTCAGGTTGTGCAGATTGTTGTGTTAATCCTCAAATCAGTTTTCTAGGTGTACAGGGTAGTTTAGCATTGATCTCAGGAAACTCCCCATCTTTTGTAATGGGCTGCAAACAAAGGAAGCTCCTTTGCCTTGGAAGGAGACATTCTTTTGATTATACTGATTATAAACAAGTCTGCCCTTTGCTCTAGATGGAGATACTATCTATGTCTTCTACATCTGTTTGCTCTACAAACATCCTTGAAAAGATAATCTGTAACAAATAACTCTCAGTGCTTCTGTTTGCAAGACTGCAGAAATGTTAAAGATTCACAGAGAAGTATCTTCTAACACATGGTAGTTCAAGGATCAACAGAGTCATTGATTTGAACAACCTTGGGTGGATTGCCTAGTTTTTTAATCAACATAGTCTAACACAGGGCTAATGTGATCTAAAACAAACATGTAAATCAGGAAATAATGTTATAAATTCCTTCTTTGATTATTCACTTAAACCACTATGTGTGAAAATGTTCTGTCATAGTTCATCTTTCCATGAAGAGAAAAAAGGTAAAATAAAGTGTTCTCCTAAAAAGCACCCTATAGGGGTGCCTGGGTGGGTCAGTCAGTTAAGCATCTGGCTTCAGCTTAAGTCTTGAGCTCAAAGTTCGTGAGTTTCATCCCCAGGTGGACTCTGTGCTGACAGAGCAGTGGAGCCTGGAGCCTGCTTCGAGTTATATGTCTCCCTCTCTCACTGTCCTTCCCCTGCTCATGCTCTCTCTCTCTCTCTCTCTCTCTCTCAAAAATAAATAAACATTAAAAATGTTTTAATTAAATAAAAAGACACATTATAAGTTTTTGAAGCATGCTATTGACTATTCATTTAAACGTTAAAATAAGTATGAAGTCACACCTCTCCCTTTCCCTTCATATTTTTGCCTCTAATGTTAACCACTTTTTCAGTCTCATACATGTCCTTTCAGCTTTTATTTATGCAAATATAAACAAATATGAGTAAATTTTTACTTTCCAAGTTTCTTAAGCAAAAGTAGTATATTGTTTCAAAATTCTATTGATATTTTTATTTGATGCATATTGAATCATTTTCCCCATCTATATACACATATAAGAGAAAGCTTCATCTCTACAGAGTATTTTGTTATACTTTCATTATACTTTAGTTTCAATTACAAAATTCTTTATCATTGAATAAATGAGTTTTTTCAATACCTTCCTACTTCAGTAATGTAAAGATGTATTTCATACATGTTGCTTTACACCTGTGCAGGAATAACTTCAGAAAGAACATTACTGGGTCAGAGGGAAAATGTGTTTAAAACATTTGATAGATATTGCCAAATTACACTCCATATGTGCTGTAGCATTTTGCACTCATCAGTGGTATATAAGATTGTTTGCTGAGAGCTTTATTTAAGTTAATGATGCTCAAACTAGATATTTATCTGCAAATCATAAAATTGGTCCATTTTAATACATATCACATACTAATATAACCTTAAAATGCATTAATGATTCAGATGCAGAAAAAAATCATAAAGCTATAAACACAAGAACAGAACATAGGTGAGCGGCTTGCATACCTGGATAGATAAAAGTGTTTCGACAGAAACACACACACACACAAACATCATCTGCATGATAATTATAATAATATTAAAATAATAATAAGGGAAAAACAACACTGACAAGAAGAGCAATGAGAGAATAGTAGCCCTAAAAGATTTATTAATACAGTAATGAAAACCTGTGTTACTGGTTTGTGAGTAGGCAAACAGCTAAAAAAAGAAAGGAAAAAGAAAAAAAAAATCCTCAAATACTGACTCAAACACAGGTGGGAATTTAGGGAGTGATTTCAATTAGAGCAGTTAAAGATAGGCTCTTGGATCTTGTTGGACATTTTAACTTTTTCTCATTTCTCTTAAGGTTCGATTTTTTTTTATTATTATTCTTTCCTCCCTCCCTCCCTCCCTCCCTCCCTCCCTCCCTCCCTCCCTTCCTTCCTTTTTGTCTCTGTCAGTTCTCTTTCACTTTTAGGAATTGTCTGGCCATGTCTTTCTTGAGTTCTTATATTCCTGCTATGAATTTTACCTTCATTCTCTGATTGGTTTATCATCACTGTAGTTGCTTTTAACTCATGGTTGATCTGTTCCATAGCAGTGTTTATCTAATGAACTATATTGTAGAAAAAATTCTGGTGCTATCATTTATATAATCTGTATTTGAATATCCCTTCTTCATTTCTGGTTACCCATATTTGGGTAAGTGGCAATTTTATGGACCAGCTCTTTGCAAGGGATTCCTGCCTGGGAGGGGAGGGGCAGAAGCAGTAGTGATGGAGTAGATATCAATCCTTTGCAAAGGGCTTCTTCTTCTCTTGATGATTTGCTATTTCCTTCAAACATAGTTTGTCTTTGTAGCTAAGCTTTGCTTTCTCTGCAAGTTTAGGCAGGTGCTAGAAGTTTTTCCCTACCAGCCCTCTGCTCCCAGAGTTCCATCATCAGTCCCTGTCACCCCCCTCCCCCATGAATGAATCCAATATGATTCCCTTACTTTTGAAAGGTAATTTTGCTGGTGCTTTCAGAGGTTTTCATTCTGTGCCTTTTCCTTACCTTTTCTCTACCCCTTTGCTACTATTCTGGCTTCTCTAGGGAAATTTGTCCTGCTCATAACATTTTTAGTTATGATGGGGTGCTCACCTTTTGAGAATGATTTTTCACTGGAGGTATTTGAGATTCACCATTGCTGGCATGCTGTGGCTCAGCTCCCTGTGTAACTTCTTACAGAAGGTTTTACTGTACTCTATTGGCCTGAGCTATTTTGGTAACACTTAGAATAATATTGCAATTTTTAAGTTTTAGTTCTCATAGTTTGTATGAAAATTAGAGTATAGATTCCCCCCTCCGCCCCCCTTTTACTTTGTTTCTCAAGGAGGAATGGTAAGATTCAGAATTAAGTTGCTGAAAAAAAAAGAACTAAGTTGCTACAATGTTAATACAATAAATTTTTTGAGTGTTTTATTTTTAATGAGGAGTTTGATGCCCAACTTAAATTTAAAAACACATTTAATCAGTTATAATTGATAGACTCATTACACATAAATATTGATAACAGACATATGGTTTTATTAAACAGGGAAATACGGCTTCATAAAGTTAACATGATCTAGTTAGTGTAAAAAGTTATCTTCTTTATAATTTCTGCCTAATCTTTATTGTAGCAGTTCAGAAAGTACAGGGACAGCTTTAGGAGGATTGATACTCTCTGGAGGCATCTCAAAAGTTATATCTGATAAGATATTAAGTGGGACTTTGAGGAACATGATATCATTGAGAAAATTATATCAAGAAATCACTCTCTGACTTCTTCTTACTCATTGAAAATTTCCCTATAGCCAGCCTTAGCATTGTATTTCAAGTTATTCACCCTGGAGATCTAGTAGCAAAAAACCCCACAACTTTCTTTTTTGTTGTTGTTTACTTTTCATCTCATCAGTGCTGGCTTCATTTTGCAACATGTATGTCACTCCTTCAGAATTAACTTTGCATACTTTGCATTATTAAGTCATTCATTTTTTACTTTGTCTTGTTTTAAATTGCAAAAAAAAAATTCAAAACTATGGATTGATTGGAGTGTATCTCAAAAGCATACAGCACTGTTCATATCCATTTTTAATATTATTTATTATTCTATTTTTGTCACAAGATCTATCCTTTGCTTATAATGCTGAACCCTTTTAATCTATTACTAACCATGTTAAGGAATTATCTCTCTTAGGCAATAAGACCATTTTATTTAATAGATATAAGATGTGCATTTAAATGAATATTATTTTTCATAATATCCATTGTTACCCATTATAAAATTATTTTACTTCGTGTTGTCATTTAATCATTGTGGGAAAATATTTTATTTTCTTTCAGAGACAGTTCCAATCAACAATGGAAACCCATTCACTATTTTATAGTAACTGAATACTTCTTTTGGTTCAATATCTATTTCTCCTTCAAAAGTTAGTTAGATGAGCTAGGTTGATTGATTTCAGCTCAGCTCATTCCTGCATCTGTAGTTATTTGGAGAGTTTTCTGGGTTGTGTCTGATCTAGGACAACCTTACCTGGGACGGATTACTGTCCTTCCTGGGACAAATCACTACATGTCGTCTCTCATTTTCCATCAGCCTAGTTTGTTGTCATGGTAGTCACAGTGGTCAAGAAAGAGAGCAGAAGCATTCTATTGGCTAAAGCAAGTCACAGAGCCATCCCAGATTTAGAGGGTAGAGAAACAGTCTCTTTCCTTGGTAGAAAGAACTTCAAAGTCACGTTGCCTTGGAAAAGATGTACAAATAGACATACGAAAAATTGAGGTCTTCTTTATAATCAGTGTACCAACTGTTGCCATGTAGAACTACCCTACCCCAAACCCTGATATTTGTTAATTACAGTGGAGATCAACCAGATCTTCCTTTTGCCTCCTGCCTAGGTACATGACTCAAGACCTGGGGCTGTCAGTGTATCCAAAGACCCTGATACAGTAAAAGTTCAGAGCTGGGCACATGACCAAAAAAGTCTCTTCTTTTTAGAATACAAGCTGATAGTATACTTCAGAATAAGGGGAAGCTTACAAAAGGAGACACGAGTGATGGAGGAAGAAACAGAGCCCTGACACATTATTTTAGACCCTAAATCAAGATGTCCTGATGTTAGAGTCTATCTAGTTTCTGAGAAGTCATATTTACACTCTTAAATAAATCCCTTTTCTTAACAAAGCCAAGTTGAAATAGAGTAGTGTTTGCTTCAAAGTGAAAACTATCTGAGATAAACTTTTGAGGTACATCTATGAGAATACGAACCGGTATAAATTCATGTGAATGTTTCTTGCTATTTTGGTGTCATATATTAATAATTTTAGTATAATTGACTGAGTGCCCAAAATAAGAATATTATGAATTAATAACCTGAGGGTTATCTGCATTTTACTTTTATGTG
This sequence comes from Panthera onca, assembly GCF_046562875.1. Classification (NCBI taxonomy): domain Eukaryota; kingdom Metazoa; phylum Chordata; class Mammalia; order Carnivora; family Felidae; genus Panthera; species Panthera onca. The sequence continues at coordinate 109,221,627 of NC_138345.1, read as the reverse complement.
ATACATATATTTCATAATAAAAATCCTTTTTACTCATTCATTAAGTTGATCACTTTTTTTTAACTTTTATTAAATGAAAGATATTGGGTTAAGCTGTGTGTCTTATGAATTAAAGAGATAAAGCCATTATCCTTGTGGAACTTATGTTTTTAATAATATTTAGAATCTTGAGATATTTAGATTTCTGGAAAAAAATTGACTTGCTAATCTTAATAGTATCAATATTGAAATTGTGAATGTTGAATGATGGACTATTTTAAAAGTTAAGTTTTAAAAAACCTGTTCAGCTGTTTTTGAGACATGACCAGCAGAGTGAGAAAATCTATTTTATTCGTTTTTCAAAAGTTGCCCTTTTCTAATGTCAAGCAACTACAGAGTGGATGAACTTTGGAAGTGTCAGTCTTGGAGTGTTATGCAATTTGTTCTGAGTATGAATTAGTCAGGCTGAGCCTTCGAGTGCATTAGAAATAAGGAAGATGAGCTGAACACATCCCTAAAGGGCAAAAATACTTCTAGGTCTGTTTAACTCACTTGGTGCATTTTTTTTTTTATTTTTGTTTTTGGTTTTTGTTTTGTTTTGTTTTGTTTTTACAGTGGAGATCTCCCAGTTTTACTTACTGTGATCTTATCCGATAATATATCCTTAAAATCTTATGGTCAGGACATAATAGACAGAAGATTTCAAATAAAGTAATGACATTTTGGGAGGAGATGGCAGGCGGTTGATGACTAGCCAGAAATGAATAAACCTGCTTCACACAAAAGATGAAAGCTATAAGGACATTTTTTTTCTACAGTCATCATGCTTCAAATCTGTACCAGTTTAAAGTTACATAATTAATTTACTCAGCCAGCATTTTATCTGAAAATCATAAAGCCCTTAGTGTGATTGTGTTTTAACTGAATTCACAAATTTTCAGTTGAAGTGGTCAGTGTCTTTAATACTATAAAACACATAGTCATATCCTAAAAAGACCTTTGCCAGTATACAAATAGTAATACCACATACTACGGTCACACTACGACTCCAGGATGCTGGGATGTAGAGAGAATTATTGGGAAGTTCAGGGAAAAATGCAACAGAGCAAAAAGGAGAAATGCTAGAAGCAAGTGCATACAAGGACCTGGCTGGAAAGATATCAACTCCTGCTTTGTTTCCCCTCCCTCTGCCTTTACTAGTCCCTGATAAACGCCATCTGAACACTGAAACCTATCCCTCTTTTTGGAACAATCTTAATAAATACAATCCATAGCTCAGAGTATATATATTTTTTCTGCTCCAATTCTGGGAGCTATCCTTCCCCCATTTCATGTGATTTCCCTGGCTTTCAGAGAAGAGGCCATGTATGTCCCACCCTGTGTTTTGGCTATGCAATCACTCAGGGCACAGGGATTGGTCCACAAGTGAACACATTACCCATATGGAGCCAGTCAGACCCTTATAATGTTTATACCGTGACAGAGATTAATTATTCTTATATTTATTTTGTGATCACTTTTTAAACTTTTTTTTTAATGTTTATTCATTTTTGAGACAGAGAAAGACAGAGCATGAATGGGGGAGGGGCAGAGAGAGAGGGAGACACAGAATCGGAAGCAGGCTCCAGGCTCTGAGCCATCAGCCCAGAGCCTGATGCGGGGCTCGAACTCACGAACCGCGAGATCATGACCTGAGGTGAAGTCGGACGCTCAGCCGACTGAGCCACCCAGGAGCCCCTATTTTGTGATCACTTTAATGAAATGTTTCTAATATTCTAAACACTATTCCAAGTAGTTTGCATGGAAGAAATTATTTAATTCTCACAACCACTTTATGAGCTTTAATACTATTATACTCATTTTATAGATAGAGAAACTGAGGCTCAGAGGTATGAGGTTGCTTGCACAAAGTCGTATAGCTTTTAAGCTGCAGGACTAAAATTCTAAATAATACTGGCCCAAGCTGCCTTTTCTTAACCAACTTATATTATTTCTATTCTGAAATTATAAATTATAAACACTGCATGAGCCTGAGCCTACTAGGGATCTTGTTGGAAAAGAAAGCCAATAGAATAAAAGCACAGCCAATATAATAATAATAGTATAATAATAATTATATACATACATACATATGTACGTATACATGCATAGAGAGATTCACAATGACATTATTTGAGCACATCTCCATTCAATCTTAGAATAAATTGCAATAGTTTTCTCCATTATTTTTTTTTTTTTTTGGTAGGCTATTTCTTCTCTAATAAATATAGACAGAACAATTACTGTCATGTGATACATAGATCTTGGATACAAAGGATCTTGATCCTTTGCTATCACATTCTGATAGTTTGATAACACATCAAAATGACTGTTTTTGAGAATTGACAAATCTGGTAAATGGCTCTCTTTTCTGGAAATAGCCTCAGGTGTTTATTCATTTATTTACCTTTACTTCCCTCATTCTTCCATTCTGAGAGTATTATACTGAGATGGACTTTAATAATTCATATAGATGAATTAGTTCAGGTAATTGTGAGGGAAATAAAACATCTAATTATATATCAGAAAGTATTACATAGTAAAGGAAAATCATCCATGGGTACTTTCATGCTCCATGCCAAAGCAGGAGGATGCCATCGCTTAGGCATCCTCAAAACACAAAAACAAATACAAAACGGATGAACATAAGGGAAGGGAAGCAAAAACAAGGGAGACAAAACATGAGACTCTTAAATATGGAGAACAAACAGGGTTACTGGAGGGGTTGTGGGAGGAGGGATGGGCTAAATGGGTAAAGGGCATTAAGGAATCTACTCCTGAAATCATTGTTGCACTATATGCTAACTAACTGGGATGTAAATTTAAAAAAATAAATTAAAAAAAAAACACGAAAAGAACTCTGTCCTTGTCTATATTCCTCAGCACACCAAAGGAATCAGTTTCCAAACAGTAATAGAACTCATGCAGAACATTCCCACGTACAAAGTTTGTTTTCCTGCACATATTCTGTGGCCTCCCTTCTCCACTTCACTCCAGGCTGTCATCGTGCCCTCACTCTCAGCCAGCTGTTCAGCAGTTAAATTACTGCTTTGGATAGTTATTATAGAAAGAGGTATTTCAAAATTTCCAGTAAAGTACTTCTTTAACAAAAGGAAGAAAACTTATGTCACTGTTTTTGTACTTTATTTCTTGTAACATATAAATAGAAGTCCTTAAATGGGACAAGCTGAAGAAAAAGTAAAAAAAAAAAAAAAAAAAAAAGATAAAGAAAAAGAAAAAAAGCCAGAGTTGTTTTTGCTCTTAGCACTCACTAACATACAGAACAATTCTCTCACTTACCTGGCAAAATCTCTTAAAATCTCTTAAATGTAAAGCCAGGACCCAAATGTGGTATTTCCTTTTTCTGGGATTAGAGTCTGGTATTTATTCTTAGGCAGTTCCTGAAGCTCTGACAAACTGTGACTTTCTTTAAATGCGATTCTGTTGTCTCTTCAGGACCTGTAACTGGATGTCCAACATCAAATAACTTTAGCCTTTAGAGTTTCTTTTCTTCTTTTCTTTTTGTATTTTTTCTTCCTTATGATTTTCTTTTTTCTAATTGAAGTATAGTTGACATACAATGTATTAGTTCCGAGTGTACAACATAGTGACTCAACAATTCTGTACATCATGTAATGCTCACCACCATGATAAGTGTAGTTACCATCTGTCATTGTACAGTACAGTGTTATTAAAATAATATTGGCTGTTATTGACTATTCCTATGCTGTACTTTTCACTCCTGTGATTTATTTATTTCATAACTGGAGCTTGTACCTCTTAGTCTTTTTCACCTATTTTCCCAACAACACTCCCCCGGGGAATATCAAAACACCAATCTGCCTCTGTATTTATGAGTCTGTTTCTGTTTGTTTTATTTTTTAGATTCCATATATAAGTGAAATCATATAATACTTGTCTTTCTCTGTCTGACTTATTTTACTTAGCATTATACCCTCCAGGTCTATTCATGTTGTCAAAAAGGACAAGATTTCATTCTTTTTTATGACTAAGTAATATTTCATTCTTTCTGTGTATGACATCTTCTTTATCCATTCATTTATTGATGGGTGCTTAGGTTATTTCCATGTCTTGGCTATTACAAACAATGTAAAAATAATGCTTCAATAAACATAGGGGTGCATATATCTTTTTGAAGTAGTGCATTTTATTCTTTGGGTAAATACCCAGCAGTGGAATTATTGGATCATATGGAATTTCTATTTTTAAATTTTTGGGGAAACTCCATACTGTCTTCCACAGTGGTTGCACCAATATATATTCCCAACAACTGTGCATAAGGGTTCCCTTTTCTTCACATCCTCACTAACATGTTATTTCTTGTCTTTTTGATACTAGCCATTCTGACAGGTGTGAGGTGATATCTCATTGTGGTTTTTATTTGCATTTCCCTGAGGATTAGTGATGCTTGAGCATCTTTTCATGTGTCTGTTGGCCATCTGTAGGTCTTCTTTGGAAAAAATGTCTCTTCAGGTCTCTTCGCTATTTTTTTAATCAAAAAAAATGTTTTTTTGGTGTTGAGTTGGGTGAGTTCTTTATGTATATTGCATATTAACCTTTTATCACATATATGATTTGCAAAATATCTTCTATTCAGTAGGTTGTCTCTTTGTTTTGTTGATGATTTCCTTCTCTGTGGTAAAGCTTTTTAGTTTGATTAGTCCTAATAGTTAATTTTTGCTTTTGCTTCTTGCCTGAGGAAACTTATGTACAAAAAAAAATATTGCTATGGCTGCTGTCCAAGAGATCATTGCCTATGTTTTCTATCCTGCTCTTCTATAGATGCTTCTCACATAGACCCAGATGAACCATGACCCTTTCTTAATTTTGATGGCTCTCTGTGTTATTTCCTTTACCAGCTGAGGCCAAAGTTTAAATTATCTTTGTGATTCTTTGTTCTGAAACATTGTGGTTTTCCTGAGGGATAATTATTTTACTACTTTCTTATAGATAATTATATTGCCATATGTATTTTTATTTTGAAATTTAAGCTTTTTAAGGAAAAAGTTATTAATCTTTTACTGAAAGTTTTTGATGAAGCTTTTATTTTTCAATGTAATTTTTGTATACTTTGGTTTGATTCTTTAGTAATCTTTGAAACAACGTTGTCTTTAATTACCAGGATAATAAGTGCAGCCAGGTGAGTGTGTGTGATAACTTAATTTACATCTTTTTCAACAGAATACCAGTTAGTTCTGTTTGTTTCTTCAGTGTTTTATGGAGGCAGCTGCCTTAGTTTTGTGTAGATTGATACACTGACTCAATCTAGAAGGATTCACTTTGGCTCCAGCTTCAAATTCCCAGTTCCTTAGAGAACAATTAGGAACTCTGTTGACAATTGCCGATAGCTGAAGTTTTTGAGTGAGTCACACAGCATATTCAAACTACAATCAGAAACATCAACTCTGTTAACTCTATACCTAGCTTTATCCCCCACAACATCACCAATATTGTCTATTATGTCTATAAAATGTCACCTGAATCTATCCCTTGGCCTAGTGCAGACTTTTATCATCTCTTAACTGAAGTTTTAACTTTCTACATAATATTCATGTATCCATTCTCTTTTATCCCATCAATCCATTATGAATATTGCTGACCTTGTTTTTTTATAAAAGAAAATATTTGCAAATAGTTCTCTTGTTGAAGAACTTGGTGATACTCTGTTTCAGAATAAAAATCTAATGTCTTTACCATTATGTTCTGGGACATTCACTTAGCATAATATTAATAGCTAACATGTATTCTGTGTTTACTATTAGTACATATAGTATTCTAAGCACTTTTCATGCATTAAATTATATTACCAAGTCATTACAGATGAAGTAACTGAGCTAAGAATGTTTAAACAAATTGCCTAAACAATAACTAGGGAAGCCAGGAAAAGAGTCTTTCTTTAGAGATTGCATTCTTAGCAACTGTGCTCTGCTGTTTCTCTACTCTTGGGACCATAGTTATTTATGTACCTAAAAACTTCCTCCTCCCAATGACTGTTGAGCTCCTTGTTGGAAGGGGCCGTACCCAAGTCATGTTTATATGTGTCCATCACGTAACTAGTGTTTGATTGTTATCAAGATATCATTATGTTCTTGAAGAATGGAAGGTGAATTTACTAATCTTGTCATTACCCTTTCTACATGTTGAATGGGGAGCAGAGAGAAAGAGAGGGGATTCTCCATAGTTTCAGTACAAACTTATTTGAATTAGCTTAGGGTATATATTCTTTCTAAATAAAGCACTGTGTACAGAGTGGGAGCAACAGGTTGTCCAATCCTGATTCCTATACTAAACCCTTGCAGACATAAAACAAGGCCTTCCCTTTGTTGGGAGTGAATTAGTCATGAATCTCTCATGTCACTTCATGGCTAGATATTAACAGCCAGTTTGCTCAGATTTATTTATATTCCAGTATAGTAAACATAGAGATGTCTCCTTTCCATCCCTAGAGAAGATTCACTTACAAAGCAGGATAATAAAGATCATATCTGTCTTTGGAGAAAAACATATTCAGATTGCCAGCATCCCTTACATAAGACCAAGGGTTTCCTAGTCTCTGATTTCCTCTCTTGTAATACATTTTCACAATGTGTGCATTCAACATGTGGCCCTAATTGTGTTGCTGTGTGGGAACAGCGGCTCAACTAACCAGAACTGAGGTGATATTCTGGCTATTGTCATTTTTAACAGTAATAAACAGCCTTTATTCCTCTGACCCAGAGGTTTTAGGTTTTTCTGCTAGCATATATGAAACTGTGGCAAGATAACTTATCTTGAAAATCAAGTAAAAGCTCTGATTCTTCATAATTCCTGACTTAAAAACCCATAAAAAGTCAGAAGGGAAGTTAAATTCTGGAAAGTGAAAAACAGAAATAGTCATATGGACAACTGTATGAGTAATGTATTAACACCAGGAACTAAGTTATTTTCCATAGCTATTTCCCTGGAACCAAGCAGCATCTGACTTTATACTTATTAGAATTTTCCTCAACAAATGAATGAATAATAATACAAAAAGTAATACTCCACCTCTCACCTTATTGTGGGCTGAAAAAAATCATTCCAAATAATATTTATGGTTTAAGTTCCCTTCACAGGGCTTCTAAGTAACACACAAATCAAGGCTTTCTCCTGCATATCTGTTTCATTGTTGCTGGATAGTTTATGAGAGTTAGAGGTAATTTTTATTATGATGTAATTTAGATAATATGTTGTTGGCAAACAAGACACACTATCCAAATAAAATCTCATCTCTAATCCACCCACTGAAGCCACTATTTAAGTATTTAAATATAAATCAATAAAATTTTACTTTCTAAGAAATAGATTCCTAAAAGTAAAAGGAACCGTAATGTTACTGATATAGAGAAAATTTAAATGAATTGCTTAAGTCATACCTAAGAAAGCCAAGAAAAGTCTTTCTCCAGAGCTTATTCTCTTAGTAACAGATCTGCTGTCTCTTTACACTTGGGACCATGGTAATTTAAGTGCCTACACACCCTCTCTTCCAAATGCTAGTTGAGAAATTTGTTGAAAGGCACTATGCCAGTGATTCTTTATATCAGTACTGTTACTTAGCCTTACTGGAGATGACCTCATGAGAGTTCAGTACAAGACCTTCTGTACAAATGTTCTATTTCATATTTCTTCAAGTGAAGCTCCCAGTCTTGATGAACTCATGTGATAAACTAGTTCTGTGCTAAGAATTTTTAATGACATTTATCCTATCATTTGTAAACAAAGATACTTTTCCTTCTTTTTGCCCCAATTACTATAATTTTCATTTTCATTTATTTATTTGTTTACTTATATATTTATTTTGCCTTCTTGGAGAACCTATGATATTCAATATAATTAGGAATAAAGATTCTGACAGTGGATGTCCTTGTGTTGTTACCCAGTCTAGGGAAAAGGCATTCAACTTTTACCACTTGGTGTGATGTGAGCTACAGGTTTCCTGTAGATGCGTTTCATCAGTTTGAGGAAGTTACCTTCTACTACTAGTTTGCCGAAAGTTTATATTGTGAAAGATTATTGACTTATGTCACTTTTTTGGTTTCTATTGAGAAGATCATTTGTTTCCTTTCTCTAAATGATATTGCGGAATGAATATTATGGTAGCTGTCAGAAGACTGTAGAAGTGAATATCATGTTAAATGTAAAAAATAGGTGAACTGTGTCATTTAGGAATTATTGGTTGAAAACTTCACCCAAATTCAGGAGCTTAAAACAGCAATCATTTATTATTGTTTAAAGGCAGTGAGACAGCTGCATTTTGACTGATCAAAGCTAAGCATGACCACTTAATGCACCAGTGACAGGGGATGATCTGTGCTTCTCATGACAGTTTTGGGGGTTGGCTGGGGAAGCTCTGCTCTTCTAGTATTTTATCCTTATTTTGTTATCATCAGGCTTGCTGGAATGTTTGATGCTTCCTAAGGTCAAGGCTCTAAACTGGCACTCTGTCTCTTCTGTCTCATTCTATTGACTGAAGCAAGTCATGTGACAAAGTTCCAAATTAAGTGACATGTAAATATAGTCTGTCTCATGGCAGAAAGTCCAAATTCATATGACTTTGGTTACAGGAAAGGTGAATAATTGCGGCAAATAATGTAATCTACTACCTGAAGCAAATATTGAAAAATGCTAATCCAACAATACATTAAAAGAATTATTCACCATGATCAAGTGGGGTTTATTCCTGGGATACAAGGCTGGTTCAATATCCACAAATCAATCAATGTGATACATCACTTTAATAAAAGAAAGGACAAGAAACACATGATCCTCTCAATAGATTCAGAGAAAGCATTTGACAAAATACAGCATACTTTCTTGATAAAAACCCTCAATAAAGTAGGGATAGAAGGATCATAGCTCAAGATCATAAAATCCATATACCAGAGACCCACCATTAATATCATCCTCAATGGGGTAAAATGAGAGCTTTCCCCCTAAGGTCAGGAACAGGACAGGGATGTCCACTCATCACTGTTATTCAACATAGTATTGGAGATCATAGCCTCGACATTCAGACAACTCAAAAGAATAAAAGGCATCCACACTGGCAAGGAGAAAGTCAAACTTTCACTTTTTGCAGAAAACATGATACTCTGTATGGAAAACACAAAAGATTCCACCAAAAAACTGAAAGAACTGATTCACGAATTCAGCAAAGTTGCGGGATATGAAATACACAGAAATCGGTTGCATTTCTATACACCAATAATGAAGCAACAGAAAGAGAAATCAAAGAATCGATCCCATTTACACTTGCACCAAAACCATAAAATAACTAGGAATAAACCTAACGAAGAAGATAAAAAATTTATACACTGAAAACTATAGAAAGCTTATGAAAGAAATTGAAGACACAAAGAAATGGAGAAATATTCCGTGCTCCTGGATAGGAAGAACAAATATTGTTAGAATGTTACTACCCAAATCAATCTATATATTTAATATAATCCCTATCAAAATACCACCAACATTCTTTAAAGAGCTAGAAAACACAACCCTAAAGTTTGTATGGAACCAAAAAAGACCCCAAATAGCCAAAGCAATCCTGAAAAAGAAAACCAAAACTGGAGGCACCACAATCCCGGACTTCACAATGTATTACAAAGGTGTAATCATCAAGACAGTATTGTACTAGCACAAAAACAGACACTCAGATCAATGGAACAGAATAGAAAACCTAGAAATGGACCCACAGACGTATGGCCAACTAATCTTTGACAAAGCAGGAAAGAATATCCAATGGAATAAAGACAGTCTCTTCAGCAAGTGGTGCTGGGAAAACTGGACAGCGACATGCACAAAAATGAACCTGGACCACTTTCTTACACAAAAATAGACTCAAAATGGATGAAATACTTAAATGTAAGACAGGAAGCCATCAAAATCCTCGAGGAGAAAGCAGGCAAAAACCTCTTTGACCTTGGCCACAGCAACTTCTTACTCAACATGTCTCTGGAGGCAAGGGAAACAAAGGCAAAAATGAACTATTAGGACATCACCAAAATAAAAGCTTCTGCACAGTGAAGGAAACAATCAGCAAAACTAAAAGGCAGCCAACGGAATGGGAGAAGATATTTGCAAACAACATATCCAATAAAGGATCAGTATCCAAAATCTAGAGAGAACTTATCAAACTCAACACCCAAAAAACAAATAATCCAGTGAAGAAATGAGCAAAAGACATGAATAGACACTTTTCCAAAGAAGACATCCTGATGGCTAATATAAATCAAAACCACAATGAGATACCACCTCACACCAGTCAGAATGGCTAAAATTAGCAATTCAGGCAACAACAGATGTTGGCAAGGATGCAGAGAAAAGGAAATTCTTTTGCACTGATGGTGGGAATACAAACTGGTGCAGCCACTCTGGAAAACAGTATGGAGATTCCTCAAAAAATTAAAAACAGAACCACCCTATGACCCAGCAATTGCACTACTAGGTATTTATCCAAAGAATACAGGTATGCTGTTTTGAAGGGATATATGCACCCCAATGTTCATAGCGGCACTATCAACAATTGCCAAAGTATGGAAAGAGCCCTAATGTCTATCGATGGATGAATGGATAAAGAAGATGTGATATATATATATATATATATATATATATATATATACACATACACACACACACAATGGAGTATTACTCAGCAATCAAAAAGAATGGAATCTTGCCATTTGCTTCAATCTGAATGGAACTAGAAGATATTATGCTAATTGAAATTAGTCAGTTAGTGAAAGACAAATATCATATGACTTCATTCATGAAGACTTGAAGATACAAGACAGATGAACATAGGGGAAGGGAAGCAAAAATAATATGAAAACAGGGAGGGGGACAAAACATAAGAGACTCTTAAATGTGGGAAACAAACAGAGGGTTGCTGCAGGGGTTGTGGGTGGGGGGATGGATAAATGGGCCAGGGGCATTGAGGAAGACACTTGTTGGGATGAGCACTGTGTGTTATAAATGGGGTATGAAACACTGGATTCTACTCCTTAAATCATTATTGCACTGTATGCTAACTCACTTGGATGTAAGTTAAAAAATTTGAAAATTTTAAAAAATTAAAAAAAAAGAAAAATGCTAATAATTGTTCAAATTGTAGGTATTCATTATGCTCCTCTCTTTACTTTTATATCAATATTTGAACATTTTAATAATAATAAAATAAAAAATAATTTAAAACAGGAAGATGAGGGATTAATATATATAGCATGCAAAGAATTCTTAGAAATTGACAAGAAAATAAACTAAAATGAAAATGGCAATATATAGAAATAGAAAATTTGGAATATCACATCTAAATTTCTAATAAACATCAATATCACATGCATCCTGAGGAGTAGAAATTAATCTAAAGACGAGTAAGGCAAAATATGTTTTTAAAAGATTAAATACTGCTAGTGTCAATGATTCTGGGAAAAATTTTTTTTCATCTTTTGCTGGTGGTTATATGAATTGTTAAAGCCTTTCATTGGAAAACAATTTAAATTGAAAATTGACACGGTGGCTTTTGAAAATATATCCCATTAAAATATAACATCGATAAATGCTTACCAAAGTATTGTACTGAAGGATGAAATGTAATGCCCTTCCACTGACAAATGGTTGAACCTAGTATCATGCAACCAATAAGGAAGGACTTCATTTTTATCAACGGACTAGGAAAGATTTCCATGGTGTATTCTTGACTACAAAAGTAGATTCACATAACTGTATATAATATGACACTATTTTTTAAAATTAACATTGACAAATCCTACATATGCATCAATATGTTGGTATATAATTATATGATTATGGTTAAATACATTGAAGGACACCTATCAGGTTATGATCATTGAGTGTATAGAAGAGTGAGGATTGGGGAAAGAATGGGAAAAATAAGACAAAATTTAAAAATGTCTCTAACAAAAATGCCATGTATTATATGATATTACATATGTAAATTCCTATAGGCATATAATAGTATTTTAATGTCTTTAGTAATAGTATTTTAATAGTATTTTGATGTCTTTCCTGTGGTCTCAGAATTCTAGGCTTTATCCTCAAAGGTAAGGACAATGGATTTTAAGAACTCCCTAGGGGGTTCCGGAAGATGGCGGCGTAGGAGGACGCGGGGCTCACAGCGCGTCCTGCCGATCACTTAGATTCCACCTACACCTGCCTAAAGAACCCAGAAAACCGCCAGAGGATTAGCAGAAGGGAGTCTCCGGAGTCAAGCGCAGACTAGAGGCCCACGGAAGAGGGTAGGAAGGGCGGCGAGGCGGTGCGCGCTCCACGGACTGGCGGGAGGGAGCCGGGGCGGAGGGGCGGCTCGCCGGCCAAGCAGAGCCCCCGAGTCTGGCTGGCAAAAGCGGAGGGGCCGGACGGACTGTGTTCCGACAGCAAGCGCGACTTAGCGTCTGGGAGGTCATAAGTTAACAGCTCTGCTCGGAAAGCGGGAAGGCTGGAGGACAAAGGGAGGGAGAGCTGCTGAGCCCCCGGACGGCAGAGCTCAGCTTGGCGGGGAACAAAGGCGCCAGCGCCATCTCCCCCGCCCATCCCCCAGCCAAAATCCCAAAGGGAACCAGTTCCTGCCAGGGAACTTGCTCGCTCCGCACAAACACCCAACTCTGTGCTTCTGCGGAGCCAAACCTCCGGCAGCGGATCTGACTCCCTCCCGCTGCCACAGGGCCCCTCCTGAAGTGGATCACCTAAGGAGAAGCGAGCTAAGCCTGCCCCTCCAGCCCCCGTGCACCTTGCCTACCCACCCCAGCTAATACGCCAGATCCCCAGCAACACAAGCCTGGCAGTGTGCAAGTAGCCCAGACGGGCCACGCCACCCCACAGTGAATCCCGCCCCTAGGAGAGGGGAAGAGAAGGCACACACCAGTCTGACTGTGGCCCCAGCAGTGGGCTGGGGGCAGACATCGGGTCGGACTGCGGCCCCGCCCACTAACTCCAGTTATACACCACAGCACAGGGGAAGTGCACTGCAGGTCCTCACCACGCCAGGGACTCTCCAAAATGACCAAACGGAAGAATTCCCCTCAGAAGAATCTCCAGGAAATAACAACAGCTAATGAACTGATCAAAAAGGATTTAAATAATATAACAGAAAGTGAATTTAGAATAATAGTCATAAAATTAATCGCTGGGCTTGAAAACAGTATACAGGACAGCAGAGAATCTCTTGCCACAAAGATCGAGGGACTAAGGAACAGTCACGAGGAGTTGAAAAACGCTTTAAACGAATTGCAAAACAAAATGGAATCCACGATGGCTCGGCTTGAAGAGGCAGAGGAGAGAATAGGTGAACTAGAAGATAAAGTTATGGAGAAAGAGGAAGCTGAAAGAAAGAGAGATAAAAAAATCCAGGAGTATGAGGGGAAAATTAGAGAACTAAGTGATACACTAAAAAAAAATAATATACGCATAATTGGTATCCCAGAGGAGGAAGAGAGAGGGAAGGGTGCTGAAGGGGTACTTGAACAAATTATAGCTGAGAACTTCCCTGAACTGGGGAAGGAAAAAGGCATTGAAATCCAAGAGGCACAGAGAACTCCCTTCAGACGTAACTTGAATCGATCTTCTGCACGACATATCATAGTGAAACTGGCAAAATACAAGGATAAAGAGAAAATTCTGAAAGCAGCAAGGGATAAACGTGCCCTCACATATAAAGGGAGACCTATAAGACTCGTGACTGATCTCTCCTTTGAAACTTGGCAGGCCAGAAAGGCTTGGCACGATATCTACAGTGTGCTAAACAGAAAAAATATGCAGCTGAGAATCCTTTATCCAGCAAGTCTGTCATTTAGAATAGAAGGAGAGATAAAGGTCTTCCCAAACAAACAAAAACTGAAGGAATTTGTCACCACGAAACCAGCCCTACAAGAGATCCTAAGGGGGATCCTGTGAGACAAAGTACCAGAGACATCACTACAAGCATAAAACATACAGACATCACAATGACTCTAAACCCATATCTTTCTATAATAACACTGAATGTAAATGGATTAAATGCACCAACTAAAAGACATAGGGTATCAGAATGGATAAAAAAACAAGACCCATCTATTTGCTGTCTACAAGAGACTCATTTTAGATCTGAGGACACCTTTAGATTGAGAGTGAGGGGATGGAGAACTATTTATCATGCTCCTGGAAGCCAAAAGAAAGCTGGAGTAGCCATACTTATATCAGACAAACTAGACTTTAAATTAAAGGCTGTAACAAGAGATGAAGAAGGGCATTATATAATAATCACAGGGTCTATCCACCAGGAAGAGCTAACTATTATAAATGTCTATGCGCCAAATACCCGAGCCCCCAGATATATAAAACAATTACTCATAAACATAAGCAACCTTATTGATAAGAATGTGGTCATTGCAGGGGACTTTAACACCCCACTTACAGAAATGGATAGATCATCTAGACACACAGTCAATAAAGAAACAAGGGCCCTGAATGATACATTGGATCAGATGGACTTGACAGATATATTTAGAACTCTGCATCCCAAAGCAACAGAATATACTTTCTTCTCGAGTGCACATGGAACATTCTCCAAGATAGATCATATACTGGGTCACAAAACAGCCCTTCATAAGTTTACAAGAATTGAAATTATACCATGCATACTTTCAGACCACAATGCTATGAAGCTTGAAATCAACCACAGGAAAAAGTCTGGAAAACCTCCAAAAGCATGGAGGTTAAAGAACACCCTACTAACGAATGAGTGGGTCAACCAGGCAATTAGAGAAGAAATTAAAACATATATGGAAACAAACGAAAATGAAAATACAACAATCCAAACGCTTTGGGATGCAGCGAAGGCAGTCCTGAGAGGAAAATACATTGCAATCCAGGCCTATCTCAAGAAACAAGAAAAATCCCAAATACAAAATCTAACAGCACACCTAAAGGAAATAGAAGCAGAACAGCAAAGGCAGCCTAAACCCAGCAGAAGAAGAGAAATAATAAAGATCAGAGCAGAAATAAACAATATAGAATCTAAAAAAACTGTAGAGCAGATCAACGAAACCAAGAGTTGGTTTTTTGAAAAAATAAACAAAATTGACAAACCTCTAGCCAGGCTTCTCAAAAAGAAAAGGGAGATGACCCAAATAGATAAAATCATGAATGAAAATGGAATGATTACAACCAATCCCTCAGAGATACAAACAATTATCAGGGAATACTATGAAAAATTATATGCCAGCAAATTGGACAACCTGGAAGAAATGGACAAATTTCTAAACACCCACACTCTTCCAAAACTCAATCAGGAGGAAATAGAAAGCTTGAACAGACCCATAACCAGCGAAGAAATTGAATCGGTTATCAAAAATCTCCCAACAAATAAGAGTCCAGGACCAGATGGCTTCCCAGGGGAGTTCTACCAGACATTTAAAGCAGAGATAATACCTATCCTTCTCAAGCTATTCCAAGAAATAGAAAGGGAAGGAAAACTTCCAGACTCATTCTATGAAGCCAGTATTACTTTGATTCCTAAACCAGACAGAGACCCAGTAAAAAAAGAGAACTACAGGCCAATATCCCTGATGAATATGGATGCAAAAATTCTCAATAAGATACTAGCAAATCGAATTCAACAGCATATAAAAAGAATTATTCACCATGATCAAGTGGGATTCATTCCTGGGATGCAGGGCTGGTTCAACATTCGCAAATCGATCAACGTGATACATCACATTAACAAAAAAAAAGAGAAGAACCATATGATCCTGTCAATCGATGCAGAAAAGGCCTTTGACAAAATCCAGCACCCTTTCTTAATAAAAACCCTTGAGAAAGTCGGGATAGAAGGAACATACTTAAAGATCATAAAGGCCATTTATGAAAAGCCCACAGCTAACATCATCCTCAACGGGGAAAAACTGAGAGCTTTTTCCCTGAGATCAGGAACACGACAGGGATGCCCACTGTCACCGCTGTTGTTTAATATAGTGCTGGAAGTTCTAGCATCAGCAATCAGACAACAAAAGGAAATCAAAGGCATCCAAATTGGCAAAGATGAAGTCAAGCTTTCGCTTTTTGCAGATGACATGATATTATACATGGAAAATCCGATAGACTCCACCAAAAGTCTGCTAGAACTGATACATGAATTCAGCAAAGTTGCAGGATACAAAATCAACGTGCAGAAATCAGTTGCATTCTTATACACTAACAATGAAGCAACAGAAAGACAAATGAAGAAACTGATCCCATTCACAATTGCACCAAGAAGCATAAAATACCTAGGAATAAATCTAACCAAAGATGTAAAAGATCTGTATGCTGAAAACTATAGAAAGCTTATGCAGGTAATTGAAGAAGATATAAAGAAATGGAAAGACATTCCCTGCTCATGGATTGGAAGAATAAATATTGTCAAAATGTCAATACTACCCAAAGCTATCTACACATTCAATGCAATCCCAATCAAAATTGCACCAGCATTCTTCTCGAAACTAGAACAAGCAATCCTAAAATTCATATGGAACCACAAAAGGCCCCGAATAGCCAAAGTAATTTTGAAGAAGAAGACCAAAGCAGGAGGCATCACAATCCCAGACTTTAGCCTCTACTACAAAGCTGTCATCATCAAGACAGCATGGTATTGGCATAAAAACAGACACATAGACCAATGGAATAGAATAGAAACCCCAGAACTAGACCCACAAACGTATGGCCAACTCATCTTTGACAAAGCAGGAAAGAACATCCAATGGAAAAAAGACAGTCTCTTTAACAAATGGTGCTGGGAGAACTGGACAGCAACATGCAGAAGGTTGAAACTAGACCACTTTCTCACACCATTCACAAAAATAAACTCAAAATGGGTAAAGGACCTGAATGTGAGACAGGAAACCATCAAAACCTTAGAGGAGAAAGCAGGAAAAGACCTCTCTGACCTCAGCCGTAGCAATCTCTTACTCGGCACATCCCCAAAGGCAAGGGAATTAAAAGCAAAAGTGAATTACTGGGACCTTATGAAGATAAAAAGCTTCTGCACAGCAAAGGAAACAACCAACAAAACTAAAAGGCAACCAACGGAATGGGAAAAGATATTTGCAAATGACACATCGGACAAAGGGCTAGTATCCAAAATCTATAAAGAGCTCATCAAACTCCACACCCGAAAAACAAATAACCCAGTGAAGAAATGGGCAGAAAACATGAATAGACACTTCTCTAAAGAAGACATCCGGATGGCCAACAGGCACATGAAAAGATGTTCAACGTCGCTCCTTATCAGGGAAATACAAATCAAAACCACACTTAGATACCACCTCACACCAGTCAGAGTGGCCAAAATGAAGAAATCAGGAGACTATAGATGCTGGAGAGGATGTGGAGAAACAGGAACCCTCTTGCACTGTTGGTGGGAATGCAAATTGGTGCAGCCGCTCTGGAAAGCAGTGTGGAGGTTCCTCAGAAAATTAAAAATAGACCTACCCTATGACCCAGCAATAGCACTGCTAGGAATTTACCCAAGGGATACAGGAGTACTGATGCATAGGGGCACCTGTACCCCAATGTTTATAGCGGCACTCTCAACAATAGCCAAATTATGGAAAGAGCCTAAATGTCCATCAACTGATGAATGGATAAAGAAATTGTGGTTTATATACACAATGGAATACTACGTGGCAATGAGAAAAAATGAAATATGGCCTTTTGTAGCAACATGGATGGAACTGGAGAGTGTGATGCTAAGTGAAATAAGCCATACAGAGAAAGACAGATACCATATGGTTTCACTCTTATGTGGATCCTGAGAAACATAACAGAAACCCATGGGGGAGGGGAAGGAAAAAAAAAAAAAAAAGAGGTTAGAGTGGGAGAGAGCCAAAGCATTAGAGACTGTTAAAAACTGAGAACAAACTGAGGGTTGATGGGGGGTGGGAGGGAGGGCAGGGTGGGTGATGGGTATTGAGGAGGGCACCTTTTGGGATGAGCACTGGGTGTTGTATGGAAACCAATTTGACAGTAAATTTCATATATTAAAAAATAAAATAAAAAAAAAAAATAAGAACTCCCTAAAAAAGGGATCCAGACACACTCTTGTGGGATTAATAGTGGCTAAACTCATTCAATGATTGTCACCCCAGCATGCTATATAAGAGAGGCTATTTATCAGGAATTGAGGATTCAAGGAAGAAATTTGAAAGCATAGAAAAGACGTGGTAATGCCCCTGGCTTTTTCTTTCTTTCTTTTTTTTTTTTAAAGTTAATTTATTTATTCTGAGAGAGAGAGACAGAGAGCACAATCAGAAACCATAGTTAGAGGAAAGGACCCTCAGAGTACTACTGAGAGAGATTATCCTGAGAGTCTGAGTCATTGTTCATGGAGCTGGTTTTTATTGTTTTTTTCTTTGTTATTCTGTTTTCCTTCTTTCCTTTCCATTCCTTTCCTTTCCTTTCCTTTCCTTTCCTTTCCTTTCCTTTCCTTTCCTTCCCTTCCCTTCCCTTCCCTTCCCTTCCCTTCCCTTCCATTTCCTTTCCTTTCCTTTCCTTTCCTTTCCTTTCCTTTCCTTTCCTTTGCTTTCCTTTCCTTTTCTTTTCTCTTTTCTTTTTTTCTTTTTTCTTTGCTGTTCTTTCTTTCTTTTTTCTCTTTTTCTTTCTTTTTTTGTAAAAGGCAAAAGATTTATTTGATCTAAAGAAAAACCAGAGTATGTGGAGCTAGAGTTTTAAGACATTTCTTGGTAATGCATGGAGCACTCATTTGGATTTAAAGTGCACGATCACTGGGCCTCATTCTCTACTAAAGAAATTGAGAACTCCCTTAACAAGCGTGGAAAGAGGAAAGCCATGGACAAAATCATTTCTACTTGTTGGTGGGACTGAGATAGAACAACTCTGGCTTTAGTGTATGGTGGCTTAACACTGTCTTGGAAGGACTTTACCTGAAAGGGACTTTAATTGAGAGTCTATGACTGGATATATTGCCAAAAGCAAGGTCTAAGGGACCATTGTGAAAAGCCACCAATGACCGTTGTCTGTGTCATTAGTCTCTGCAGTAGGGCAGTAATCTGGGTGAAGAATCTACACACACACCTTCAGAGAAAGAGAAAAGAAAGAGGGATAGAGAGAAATGGCACTTGAACATTTAGACACTTGTGGTAGAAGATATGTATGTTGGCAGCCAACAAAGGTTAATAGATAGCTCCAGTGATGGAAACACTCCCTCCTCCTAAAAAATTCTAATCTAATCCTAGTGGAGGGAGGAGAACGACTGAAAATTAACACATGCTTACTTTCTCTTTACTGTTTTTTCCTGGTCTGAATAGAGAAAAGAAATCTTACATTGAATGTAGGACAAAAATACTTCCTTAGCTTAGACTAGACATTTCATTGCCTGAAAGTGACTGTTAAACTTTGAGTTCTGACCACATCACTGACAAGGGCAGGGGAGTAAGAACCATCACGGCTGCTTAAAAGTGAAAAATAAACTAAATTTACCCTACTGAGTTCAGCACATCTTTATAAAATCAAGGCATTGGGGAGTTTATACATTGTGCTTCACATATATACACATAGATGTAAGCAAATCAATTGCTAAAATGTTAATGTTATAGCAAATAAACAGGATTTCAGGGTTTTTTTTGGGTTTTGTTTTGTTTTTTGTTTTTTACATGAAAGCACAATCCCATTCAGTTGTAACCTGAATTTAGAATTAGAAATTGGTATTGATCTTTCTTTTACTTTTTATTTATTTTTTATTTTTAAAGTTTATTTATTTATTTTGAAAATGAGAGAGTGTAAGCAGGGGAGGGGTGGAGAGAGGGAGAGAGAAAATCCCAAGCAGGCTCCACATGGTCAGCACGGAGCCTGCTGTGGGGCTCAAACCCATGAACTGTGAGATCATGACCTGAGCTGAAATCAAGAGTCAGACACTCAACTGATTGAGCCACCAAGCGCCCGTGGTATTTATCTTTCTCTTAAAGCAAATGCATTTTCTTTAGGCTTATCTCTAATTGCAACTATCCAGACGCCAGCAAAACCTCTCACCCAACACACACACATGTGCATACATGTCCTCGCACACATGGATGCAAGGAAAAGGTCTTCCAGACACCAACATTAAGTTTCTGAGAGACCTTTTCTGCAAAGATGCAATTTGTGTGGCTCGTTACAGTATGAGTCTCAGTCAAAAAACATACAAAGGCTGAAATATTCAAATATGCAACACAATCAAGAAAGCACACAGCTGATTGTTAAAATATGCAGCCTGTTAAGTACATCCCATTAAAGACAATTTAGAAACTAAAATATGTTTGGAAATTAGTAAAATAAATGATTTCATTTTGTCAAATATATTCAAATATTTCAAAAGATACAAGAACTTGTGAGGAAAGAAAGATACAAAACATTCACATTCCTTTAGTGAAGAAAGCCTAGCCTAGGTCTGTGGGAGTGGGCTCGAGTGTGGTGAGAATGAGGGGTGAGAACTAGAGTAAGCGATGGGGACCCTCTATCACAGATTTTCTTTTGAAAATCTTGGAAAACTAGAGCATGGTATGGCGAATATCAAATGGTGAGATTTGCTCTTCCTTCCTTCCCTAGAGGAATAGAATTTTAGTCTACTAGAAAAGATATAAAGTGCCTAGGGGATAGTAACTAAAGTAGAGAAAGGGAGGCGTTTTTGCAAAATTGGCAGAAATTGCCTTTTTATCTTCCAAGAAAATGTTGTGAGGCAAAACTGTCAATTTAGCACAGTTTTGCTTTAAAATCATTTCCTTACTTTGTGCATTAATTTTTAAAACTTTTCTTCTCCCACAAAGAATAAAACTGTACCATTGAAATACTGTGGTTGATACTTATGCTATGTACCTTGATTATGTTGTGTTGATCATTTCATGTATCTTTATTTAATATGAAAAGGAACACTTAAAAATATTTATAGAGTCTCCACTTTTGGTGAATTTGGCTTGTGATAGGAGAGGAGATGGCTGGTTTCACATAAGCAGGCACTATGCAGCCTTTCCATAAATGTGCAGATGGTTAATTGGTAATATCAAGTAGTCTTTTGCACAGATGGGGGAATAAAAATGATTAGTGAAAATTACACAGGAAGATTCATTCAGATCATGGCAAATGTAACAGCGCAGGAGTTATGGTTTATATTTGTGAGCTAAAATAGGGCATAAAGAAATTGGCCTATCAAAAAAGCTGTAATCAAGTCAGTGATCAGTACCCAGAAGTCCTATAACATATTAAACTTATGGTCATTTTAGAAAGACTCAGAAGACTACAATTTAGCTTTTTTCTTACTTAGAATTTTCCCTCAACTGATTGTGAAAACATTTATTAGGAATCATATTCTCTCAGCAACAATAGTTTTGCTTATAAACACCTTTGGGAAATTTCACTCATTTTAAGTTTTCTAGTTCTTTTCTTAATTACTGAGCTATCCCACTTTTAATGCCTACATAAAGGCTAGTGTGGCTTTTATATAAAACAACAAAACCTTAGAGATACATCTATGAGAATTTTTGTTTTACCATAGGTCAAGGCATATGTGAGTTCTTTCAAATTGCATTCTATACAGTGACTTTTTTTTTTTTTTTTTTTTTTTTTTAGAGAGAATCCTTGGGACGCCTGGGTGGCTCAGTCTGTTGACATTTCAACTCTTGATTTTGGCTCAAGTCATGATCCCAGAGTCATAGGATCAAGCCCCACATCGGACTCCATGCTAAGCATGGAGCCTGCTTAATAGTCTCTCTCTCCCTCTGCCCCTCTCCCCCGGTCATTCTGTCTCTCTCTCTCTCTTCTCTCTCTAAAATAACAAAAAGAGAGAGAGAGAATGAATCCCCAACTTAGAAGTTTGGAAAGGTGATTCAACCACACCTTTAAAATATTACTTAAAAAATTTTTATTCATTTATTTTGAGAGAGAGAGTGTGTGCACAAGTGGGGGAGGGGCAGAGAGAGAGGGAGAAAGAAAGAATCCCGACAAGGCTCCTCACTGTCAGTGCGAGCCCAATGTGGGCCTTGAACTCACAAACCACGAGATCATGACCTGACCCAAAATTGGATGCTTAACTGACTGAGTCAACCAGGTGCCCCTAAAAAAATTCTTAAAGGTAAAAGTCAATGAGTTTTATTTAGAAAACTATTAGTATATTGTTATTGGTACTTTTTTTAAGGGAAAAAAGATAGATTTTTATTTATTTTTATTTATTTTTAATTTTTTTAATGTTTATTTTTGAGAGAGAGAGGCAGAATGAGAGTGGGGGAGGGGCAGAGAGAGAGGGAGACACAGAATCTGAAGCAGGCTTCAGGCTCTGAGCTGTCAGCATAGAACCCTACATGGAGCTCGAATTCATGGACGGTGAGATCATGACCGGAGCCAAAGTTGGACACTTAACCAACTGAGCCACCTAAGGTGCCCCATGAGATAGATTTTTAAACTCAATGCCAATATAAATTGATTTTTTTTTACTATTAATCCATATTTTATTGAAACCACTTTTATAAATAATGTTTTAGTGAACTTGCAGTGTGTTTTATGGAATTATAATGTACGTTCTTGAGAGCTTCTTATTCAAGGTCTTTCAAAGAGCAATTTAAACACCAGTTAGAAGTATAATGGAAAAATAGCTCACTCACAATGGCAACAAATATGTACTATCCCTAGGTATAGACTTTTAAGAAATATTCAGGCTATCCGTGAAGAAAATGATGACTTTCTCTTCAGTCACCAATGATGTTTTGTGCTTTTTGGAATGACGTTTTGAAAATACAGACATGTATTATCTTAGAGAGGAAGACACAGTAAAGATCAAATTTCTCTAAATTTCTCTAGATTCAGTGCAGTTCCAATTAAAATTCCTATGGGATTATGTAAGCTTGATTAAATGGTTCAAAAGATCGCCTACAAGAGTATAAAGGAAAGAGATTATTAGAAACATCCTAAGAACAAAGTAGGGCTGGAACATACCCATTCAGAATTCCAAATGTATTAGGGAAATATAGTAAGAATAAGTGTATAATACTGATTCAAAGATAGACGCACAGGAGCACCTGGTGACTCAGTCAGTTAAGCATCCAACTCTTGATTTTGGCTCAGGTCATGATCTCACGGTTCATGAGAATGAGCCCTACATCAGGCTCTGTAGTGATGACTTGGAGCCTGGTTGGGATTCATTCTCTCTCTCTCTTTCCCTTTCTCTCTCTCTCTCTCTCTCTCTCACTCAATTTTTCCCTTGACTCCCCGCCACTTCTGCTCTCTCTCTCTCTCTTTCAATATAAATAAATAAACTTAAAAAGTAAGATTGGCACATTAATTTATGGACCACAGGAAAGAATAAAAAGATAATATAAAAATGAGAATTTTGTGTATAATAAAGTTTGAGAAAAGGGCATCAGACATAATTAAGAGATTAATAAAGGAAAAATTTGTTTTCTTAAATTCATTCAAAGTTTATTAAACATTTTGGTCTTGAATATCTACTACATGCCAGAACCTGCTCAAGTTGCTAAGAGACAGAAAACTAAAGAAAAGAAACAACCTTCACACCATTAAGAGTGTAAATCCAGGTGGGAGAAGGCAGAAAATAAATAATAAATAAAGGTATGGTATGTTAGTGACAGTGCTATGAAAAAAGAATAAGGGAGGTAGAGTTTGGCTGTTGAACAGAATTGTGCTATTTTATAGAAGGTCACCAGGGAAGTTCTCCTAAGTGGCATTTATAGACAAATAAGATACTTTTGTATAAAAGATTGGCAAATATGAGAAAAAAGAGATGACATCAGCCATAGGGAAAGAGGCAGTTTTACGTGATATTGGTGAATGTGTAGATTCATGCAGATTTTCTGCTATGCATTTTGACAATATGCATAAAATTCTTTTCATAAAGGAGATAAACAACTGGCAAAGATTCATACTGAAGCACCTTTTATATTGACATGAAAAGGAAATAACCCCAAATTTATTAAAAGGTCATGGGAGCAGCACCTGTGTGGCTCATCAATTGAGCATCCAATTCTTGATTTTGGCTCAGGTCATGATCCCAGGGCCATGAAATTGAGCCTTGAATTGGGCTCTGCACTGAGCATGGGGCCTGCTTGAGATTCTCTCTTTCTCTCCCTCTGCTGCCTTCCCTGCTTGTTCCTTCTCTAAAATAAATAAATAAATAAATAAATAAATAAATAAATAAATAAATAAAATTTTAAAAGACAGTGGGAAAATAAAATTATGGTTATTCACACAAGGAGAGGGATTATATAACCATGGAAAAATAGAAAAAAGCTTTGCTCAATAAGAAAAAAAGTTATAATATTTGGTTGGAAGTACAGTATAAATACATGAATATAAAATTACATATCAATTCATATTTTTTCTCCCCTCTTCTCTTACACACATACGTGTGTGTGTGTGTGTGCACACGCACACACACACCTTAAAGGTCATTCATCAAAATTTTATATAGACTGTCCAAGGGAAAAGGAATTTTAAGTGTTTTTTTGCTTCTTAATTTTTTACTGTTAGAATTATTTAGAGTAAGCATATGTTATTTTTATAATGGCATACAAAGTAATTTTCTTGTTTTAATATACTCTATAAACATCGATTCTGTAGTAGTTACAAAGAAGTTACTATACTATTAAACAGGTTAATTAATGAAATTAAAAAAATAAATTTCAAACAAACATTTAAAGTGAAGTAGAATTGTCAACTGAGATTAATGCTGTGTTCTGTGATTGGGGCAAAAAAAAATGGTCACTGGTAAAGTCAAACATACAAAATACAGATTGTCATTTTCTCTCCATGTTACCTTAAGTAAGGTAAAAAGATAGTAAGGCTTTTGAAGGCAGTGCCACTGAACAGTCTATAAAGAAGGGTAATACTGTGAGTAAATCCTAGAAGTGGCGGGGGGTCCTAAATTGATACCCTAAAGGAAGGGATTCCCTTTCTTCTCAATGTTTGCCCTTGAGTCATCTTTCTACTTGAATTAGGTAGGCATTGAGTTAATAAGCAGTAATCCCTTTGAAGAAGACTTCATTGAGTTGTTATTAAAACAACAGTATTAAAGTTGTCTCAATGAAATCACGAAGGAAAAGAAGAAAGATGATAAAGATTCATAACAGTTCAAATTTAGTGCAATCACATACAATTTGTACCTTCTATTTAAAAATTCTTTAACATTTTAGCTTTTGTTTAACAATAAGCTAGTATTGTCTAACAGCAGCTAGCTTATCCCTGCAAGGGATTATGTTCTATTGTAACCATTATCAAATAGAAAAGCATGCCTCTGGATTTTTGGTGTGTGTGTGTGTGTGTGTGTGTGTGTGTGTGTGTGTTTTGTTTTGTTGCTTTTTATGATCACTATAACAGTAGCTGTTCTGGCTATTTGAAACACAAGAATATGTAATCTCCCAAATCTGTTTCTTTCTCCTTATTGCTTTCAAGATACATATTTACCCAATCTAGAAGGTCTGCCAAGACAAAAACTAAAGCTTGACTTTTAATTCTTTCCTATCTCTTAAACAGTGACAGTGCAGTATCTGTCATTGTATCTTATTCTTTTTAATGTCTTTAAAATTTACCTCTTTTGAGCCAAAGCATAAGAGACTCCTAAAAACTGAGA
Source organism: Panthera onca (assembly GCF_046562875.1). NCBI lineage: Eukaryota > Metazoa > Chordata > Mammalia > Carnivora > Felidae > Panthera > Panthera onca. Next base: position 109,195,973 of record NC_138345.1, on the reverse strand, counting down.
ACAAACTGAGGGTTGATGGGGGGTGGGAGGGAGGGGAGGGTGGGTGATGGGTATTGAGGAGGGCACCTTTTGGGATGAGCACTGGGTGTTGTATGGAAACCAATTTGACAATAAACTTCATATATTGAAAAAAAAATACCTCTTTTTTTTCCCCATCTTCACTGTTACCATCTCAGTTCAGGCTTTTATGACTTCTCACCTGGACTCAGCAAGAATCTCAAAACTCTTTGCTTTACTGTCCATCTCTCTTATATTCCATAAGACCTTTTGTTTCCATAGTCTTTCTTAAGCATAACTTCAATCCTTTCACTTTGGTGCTTAAAAACATTGAATGGCATCCTCTCTTATTACAAGATAAAATATAAAAAAGTGTAGAGGACCTATCCACTACACACCCTCCTCACTCTTTTCTAAATCAGAATCTGATATAATCACACTCCAGTTACCCTAAAATATTTTAATTGTTTGAGTTGTCTGTGCCTTTGGGCTTTTTTACACAGGATAGTCTGTCTGTCTGACCCTTATTTCTTTCAAACCACTCACCAACCTTATCACTGTTGTTAGTTCTAAACTGGGTTAACATTTACTAGTCCTTTAAAATCCTACTCACATATGACTACTTTTAAGGCACTTTTTCTGTGTAACCCAATATGAGATAAATGATCTCATAGCACCTGGACTTACTGTATCAGAATCTTCTTTGCACTGCATTGTAATTATTGGTGCATTTGTTAGTTTCTCCTAGTTAGAGCTCCTGATGAGAGGAAATTTATTTAAATCTTCATATTCCCTGAATCTGGCACAGTGACTGTGATCAATAAATACTTGTTAGATGTAGAATCTGAAGATAACACGTCTTATCTATATGAATCTATGAAACCTCACCAAATGGTTATCCTTAGGCCATCAGAATAGAACTAGTCTTTTGGCTTGGGGTTTTGTTTTGTTTTGTTATTTTTACTTTTTTATGTACGAATTCATAACACACATTATGGTATGTTTATAATAAAGCATAAGATCATCTTTCTAAGGCTATACATTAACAAGTACTTTTCATATTAAGTTTGATTTTAGTAAGTGTGATCCTTATACTATATATCCATAACATTTTATGAAAATGAACAATCATTGATTCATCAGATAGGAATTGAATATATATACTATATGTCAAGTACTGGCCTACAGTAAACTCTGGAGTACAAAAAATAACAGGTATATTCTCTATTCTTTGGGGATAGTAGATCTTAATCTTCTCCATGGGACAAAAACCAGTGCAGTTAGCCTATTGATAAGGTCTCTTCCCTGGATAGAAATATAAGAAGCCTATAAAAATCAAACAAGCTTGTTGATTGGAGTGAATGTTAGTGAAAATGTGAAAAACTAAGAATTGTTTAGCTATGATGACCAGCTTATTTCACATATGATATTTAAACCTCTTAAAGTGGGTAACTATCAAATGTTTATGTTACTTCATAACATGAAATTATTTGTGATTGCCACTAATAGAGGTTTATACCAGCAACATTAAAAAAGAAAGCAGAGTGAGATTTGGCACAAAGGCCTTGATGGGGAATATTATTTTGGCAAGGAGGTAGAAAGGGAAATAGAAAGGAAAATAACTGTTTCAGCAAAGATGTGAAGGTAGCAAAGTTAATGAATAAATATTTTGGGTTTGAGCAAGCATTTGGAGTAGGAGAAGAACAAGCTGCTCTGGAAAGGCAGGCCTAGTTAGATTAACCAGTCCCTTGAGTTGAAGCTTAAGGAGCTTGGAATTTATCCTGCAGGTAGGGGAGTGAGGTGTCCTATTTTTTATTCTGCAAATGACGCTATTGAAATTGTGTTTTAGAAAGATTGATCTGGCTGGGGATTGTAGGATGCATTGAAAGGAAAGAAACCACCTGTAGTGAAAGAGGAATGCATAAAAGATGTGGCCATGGAAATAGAAAGCAAAAAGGACATAGAAATTTAAATTTAACAGTTTTGTCAAGTAGAATATGCTCTAATGTCTGTTTCATGTCTATTTGCCCTGTCTTTTACTGTTACTAATATTAGGATTAGCAAATTCAGTCAAGCTGGTTATTTCAAACATTTGGGATGTTTGGGGATGAACCTAGTTGATTAACATCAATGTTTACTTTTCAGAGTTTATTTGTAATTTAGAAAACTCAGCTCACATCCATACCTTTTCTTTGTCATCTTCTGGAAAGTAATCAGAATAAAGGTGGCCTGGACAAAGAAAAATAACTAACTCCAGGAAAATGGGGAAAGTGCAAAATAGAAAAGCACCCAGTTTTGGATTAAGCACAGTGCTTTAGTACAATCAATACGCACTAAAGAATTTTTTTTTTCCAAGTACATTAGCATCAATACTTTATCACTTGATGCCCTGGATGAAATTTTTAAATTTTGTTTAATTTTTTTTAACGTTTATTCATTTTTGAGAGACAGAGAGACAGAGTGCAAGCAGAGGAGGAGCAGAGAGAGAGGTAGACACAGAATCTGAAACAGGCCCCAGGCTCCGAGCTGTCAGAACAGAGCCTGATGTGGGGATCGAACACACAGACCACAAGATCATGGCCTGAGCTGAAGTCGTCCGCTTAACCGACTGAACCACCCAGGCACCCCCCTAGATGAAATTAATGTAGAATTGGAATTGGAATCAAAACCAATGAATGCAAGTATGAACGACTATAGCATTCAAAATAAATGGAATAATAAACAAATTAGTCTTTTGAGAATTGTAGAAAGATAGAAAAAAGGAGACTGTAGAAAGCAAGCTGTCATTTTCAATTCAGACTAGATTCACTTGAGGAGAATGCCCTGTCAGGTTACATAAAGATCGTTTTTCAGATAGGTATATCATCCAGGTGTGAGAAGTGTATCCTGCTGCGTTATTAGGAATTGCTTCCTGGTAGGAAATACCTCCTACCATCAAAGGTAATGATCAAGCTACCATATTGTAACAGTATAATTTTAGTTTAGTCTCTGGGCCAGATTCCAGTTAGGCAGGTAAGGGCCTATTGCAACATTAGTTTGTATATAGTATATAAGAATATATCCTTCAACATATATAGTTGCAGGAGCAGAAGGCATTATTTCCAAGTCTTATTTCATTCTCAAGCCTCATATTTGTGCCTTTGCTCATGGTTTTCCACTGATTATTTGGTCTTCTGGCTTTTACATAGCCATCCCCATCAGAAATTCATCATCTTGGGGCACCTGGGTGGCTCAGTCAATTATGGTTCCAACTTCGGCTCAGGTAATGATCTCATGCTTCATGCATTTCAGGCCCCCTGTTGGGCTCTGTGCTGACAGCTCAGAGCCTGAAGCCTGCTTTAGATTCTATGACTCCCTCTCTCTCTCTGCCCCTTTCCCACTTGCACTCTGTCTGTCTCTTTCTTTCAAAAATAAATAAACATTAAAAAATTTTTAAAAAAGAAGAAATTTAGCATCTTCAAGAGGATACATAGCTAATTTTCATCAATTACAGAAATGAACAGGAAGATCTTTTAATAAAACCTGAGGTAAAGGTAGCTATCTTAGTCTGTTTGGGCTATTATAACAAAAACACCATGAACTGGGTGGCTTATAAACAATACACATATATTACACAGTTTTAAATGTTGGGAATTCCAAGATCAAGGTGCTGGTCAAGGTGGTGTCTAGGGACAGTTGACTTACTCATAGATGGTGCCTTCTTGTCGTATCATTAGATGATGGAAGAGGCAAGCAAGTTCTCTGGGATCTCTTTCTAAAAGGACTAGCCCATTCCTGAGGATTATCACCTAATCACCTCCCAAAAGCCCTCCCTCCTAATAACACCATTTTGGGAATTAGGATTTCAACATATAAATTTGGTGGAAGGAGTGGGGGTGGGTGGGTAGGGCACAAATATTTAGACCATAGCAGTAACTCAGATGTCTATGAAACAGAGTCAGTTTTGCCCTCCTAAGAAGGTAAGATAAAATACCATTCCTTTGTTCCTTCTTCTTGATGAGCTGATAGTCTGGAGGAAAAAAGAAAAAGAAAAAGAGATGATTAGATTATTTTTTTTAGGCAGGATATCCTAACTGTTCCAGAGCTCATCAATAGATTGAATTGATAATTACCTTACTATAATTTCTAATCCTTGTTATTTTTTAAAAATTATTTTTTGTTACATTTATTTACTTTTGAGAGACAGAGCACAAGTAGGGGAGAGGCAGAGAGAGAAGGGGACACGGAATCCAAAGTAGGCTCCAGGCTCAAACTCACAAACTATGAAATCATGACCTGAGCCAAAGTCAGACGCTTAACTGACTGAGCCACTCAGGCACCGCGCTAATCCTTGTTCTGAATTCTGTCTCTTTAAGCCATAATACTAAAAAAATAGAATAATAGCAATTTTATAATTGCTATAATTGCTAACATTTCATTTTTGAGACCATATATTTCAGTCATTTCTTCTGAACGCACTTTAAGCATACTTTAATCTATATACTTACCCTTTGAGACAGATGTCATGAGTCTCATTTAGAATGTAGCAAATTGTAACCTAAAGAGTTTAAATAACCTAGCCCAATTAGTAAATGGCAAACCCAAGTAAAGAATCTAACTTGGTTCAAAGCTTACTTTAAGAATTACACAATGCTACCTTGTGCAGTTCTATTGTGCTGCCTGGGGAAGGCTCTTTGGAGGCAAGTCAAAGGTTAGCAGGTCACAGGGGTCATAAATGAACAGAGACTATTGTTGAACTGTAGTTAAGGGCTGCTCAAATGATTTCTCTTCTTTTCCTAAACATTCCCAGCTTAACTGAAGTTCATGCTACAAGGCTATACTACCCATTTCTCTTTCAGATTATGCACTCCTTTCCATCTTCCAATTTATTTATTCAAATACTTCTAATATCACTATTTTTTGGCCCCCTTGGAGAAATGGGTTTCCTCCAACCCTTTGATGTTTCAGCCATTTAGAATCCATCTCATATTCTCAATCCCTTCATTCCCTTTACAACTCAGTTTAGATATGATAGTTCTTCCCTTGCAAATAGTCTTTAGTTCTTTACCCTTCCCTCCCATAGTCATAGTCATCTGATTAATCTCTTTTCTCTGTGTAAACCCAACTGAGCAAGAGACTAGTGCTGGGGAAATTCAATAGGATCTATGAATTTCAAATTGACTTTTAAACTATCACACTCTACTATACTTTCTTATTCTTTGATATTACTATCTCCCATTTTTCACATATATTAGTGTATCCAACTCTCCTGTCCTCCTACTTTCTGTTGGTGGTTTGCTCCATAATTCCTAAAGAAAACATAGGCATTCAGATAAGATCCACTGATACCTCTGATCACCAAAGCCAATAATTTGACCTCACTTTTGTATGTGTTATATTCCTTTCTTCTCATATAAACAGAAGTGTTCTTATCCTATGTAAGCCCAATCCACTTGTGCTATAGATATTGCCACTTGAATAATAATACTTTGGCCTTCACTTAGAATAATTCAAAATACTGAACAAAATATATGCCAAAATACATAAGACCACCACAAAATAGGAATTTATACATCTCTCAGACAACTGTTCAAGAACAGACATTTTGATCTACAAATGATTTCCTCTATTGAATGATTCAGAGACTTAGGTTTTTTTCTACCTTATGGATTAAGATGCCTTGGGGCCTTAGTATTAAAAAGAAAAGGAGAACATGGAACTTGGTATGCATATCCATTACTTAAAAGTGACTGACATCACCATCTCTCTCATTCCATGGGTGATAATTATTTCCACAGTCAATCCAGAAGATTAACTGGGAAATACAGTGTCCAGTATCAGACATCTACTTCTAAGGAAAAACTCCTATGTTTGAAAGGAAGAGCAAAAAATACGGTATACAGAGGCACCAGGTGGCTCAGTCAGTTGAGTGTCTGGCTCTTGATCTTGGCCTCACGTGGGTTCTGTGCTGGCAACAAGGAAACTGCTTGGGATTCTCTCTCTTTCTCTCTCTGCCCCTACCCTGATCTCTCTCCTAAAAAAAGAAATAAACTTAAAAAAAAAAAAGAAAATATAGTGTACAATTAGGCCTCTTTTCCATAGGGATATGACAAAAGATATCAGGTGGTAAATAGTTTGCTTAAGAAAAAAGAAATTAAAGAAACAATGCCTGTTTTCTTTAAAGCCTAGAGGGGAAAAAAATCAGTTAAAAAAAAGTACCAATTAAAGACAGAAGTTTTCAGAGTGGATCAAATAACAAAACCCATACCAAATAATTATGTTGTATACCTGGAAATAATGCAATGTTATATGCCAATTATACCTTAATAAAAAATTTAAAAAAAATTTAAAAAAATCTGACATTATGTTATCTAAAATAAACCCACTTTAAAAGGCAGATTTAGTTTAAAAGTAAATGGATCAAGAAAAACATATCATACTAATACTAATGAAAATAGGAGTAGATATATTAATTTCAGACAGAGCAGACTTCAGAGCATTTAGAAAAGTTATCAGGAATAAGAAGAACATTATATCTCAACAAATGGTATTGGGATAACTTGACAGCTACACACAAAAGAATGAAACTGGGCCACTTTCTTGCACCATACACAAAAGAAACTCAAAATGGGTTAAAGTCCTAAATGTGAGACCCGAAACCATAAAAATCCTAGAAGAGAACACAAGCAGCAATTTTTTTTTCCGACCCTGGTTGTAGCAACATCTTTTTAGGTATGTCTCCAGAAGCAAAGGAAATATAAACAAAAATAAACTATTGGAACTATATATAAAAAAATAACAAACAAAAACAAAACAAAATGAGACAAAAAAGACAAAACCTCTGCACAGCAAAGGAAACAACGAAGAAAACTAAAAGACAACCTACCGAATAAGAGAAGATATTTGCAAATTATGTATTCAATAATGGGTTCGTATCCAAAATATGTAAAAAACTTATACAACTCAACATCCAAGAAACAAATAATCCAATTTAAAAATGGGCATAAGACATGAACAGACATTTCTCTAAAGAATACCTACAGATGGCCAACAGACATGTGAAAAGAGGCTCAATATCACTCATCATCAGGGAAATGTAAATCAAAACCATAACAAGATATCACCTTATACCTATCAAAATGGCTAAAATAAAAAACACAAGAAACAACAAATACTGGTGAAGATGTGGAGAAAAAGGAACCCTTATGCACTGTTGGTGGGACTGCAAACTGGTGTAGCCACTGTGGAAGACAGTATGGAGGTTCCTCAAAAAATTAAAAATAGAACTACCTTACAATCTATTAATTGCGCTACTAGGTATTCATACAAAGAATATGAAAACACTAATTCAAAAGTATATATGTACACCTAGGTTTATTGCACCATTATTTACAATAGCCAAATTATGGAAGCAGCCCAAGTGTCCATTGATAGATGAATGGATTAATGTGGTATATTTATATATACAGTCGAGTATTATTCAGCCATAAAAAGGGCTGAAATCTTGCAATAACAGGGATAGATTTAGAGAATATAATGCTAACCGAAATAAGACAGTCAGAGAGAGACAAATACTACATGGTTTCATTCATATGTGGAATTTAAGAAATAAAACACACACACACACACACACACACACACACACACACAAACACACACACACACACACACACACACACAAGAGACAAACCAAAACAAAGACTCTTAACTATAGAGAACAAGAAGATTGTTACCAAAGGGGATTCAAGATCAACACTCAAAATTAGATCACTTTTGTATATACCAGAAATGAAATGAACAAGTGGAACTTGAAATTACCAACAGAATATGAAACAACAACAACAAAAAATAAATCCAAACAACTGAAATACTTAGGTATAAATATAACAAAATGCGTATAAGGTCTGTCTGAGGAAAACAACAAAGCCCTGATCAACAATCAAAGAAGAACTAAATAAGTGGGGAAGTATTCCATGTTCATGCATAGGAGGACTCAATATTATCAAGATATCAGTTCTTCCCAATCTGATCTATAGATATAATGTCATCCCAATAAAAGTCCCAGAAGGTTATTTGTTGGATATCAACAAACCAATCCAAAAGTTTATATGAAGAGGGGCACCTGGGTGGCTCAGTCAGTTAAGCGTGTCTTTGGCTCAGGTCATGATCTCACGGTTTGAGCCCTGAATCAGGCTCTGTGCTGACAGCTCAGAGCCTGGAGCCTGCTTCTGTCTCACTCTGTCTGTTCCCCTTCCTGGCTCGCACTTTGTCTCTCTGTCTCTCTCAAAAAATAAATAAACACTAATAAAATAAAAAAATAAAAAAAATAAAAATTGATATGGAGAAGCAAAAGACCCAGAATAGCCATCACAATATTGAAGGAGAACAAAGCTGAAGAAGTGACACTACCTTTAAGACTTCAAGACTTATAGTGTAGAATTACAGTAATTGAGACAGTGTGGTGTTGGTGAAAGAATAGACAAATAGATCAGTGGAATAGAATAGAGAACCCACAAATAGACCCACATAAATATAGTTAACTGATCTTTGACAAAAGAATGTTTTCAACAAATGACACTGGAATAACTGTGTATCAGCATAAAACAAACAAACAAACAAAAAACTACACATAAAATTCCATCCTTCCCAAAGTTAAAATTGGGCATAGACCTAAATATAAAAGATATAACTATAAAACTACTAGAAGATAACAGAGAAGAAAACCTGGGTGACATTGGATATGGGGATGGATTTTTTCTAAATGTTCATTTATTTTTGAGAGAGAGAGAGACAGACTGTGAGCATGCCAGGGTCAGAGAGAGAGAGACACACAGAATCCAAAGCAGGCTGTAGGCTCTGAACTGTCAGCACAGAGCCCAACATGGGGCTTAAACTCACAAAATGCAAGATCATGACCTGAGCTGAAGTCAGGCGCTCAACCGACTGAGCTACCCAGGCACCTCTGGTGATGACGTTTTAGAAACAACATCATGGGACCTTACATGATCCCCAAAAAACTAATTGATATGCTGGAGTTCATTAAAATTAAAAAACTTCTACTCTGCAAAAGACTATTTCAAGAGGAAGAGAAAACAACCCACATACTGCTGGAAAATATTTGCAAAAGGTATATTTGATAAAGGATTGTTATCCAAGATATACAAAGAACTCTTAAAACTCAACAATAAGAATATAAACAACCCAATTTAAAAAATGGGCTAAGACCCTAACAAACACTTCATCAAAGAAGATATACATTGGCAAATAAGCTCCATTGGAAAGATGCTCCAAAATATTTTATCAGTGAAATGCAAATAAAAACAACAATGTAAATTCATATAACTAAGTGAAAGAAGCCAGTCTGTAAAAGGTTCTATGCCATATGATTCCAATTACCTGATGTTCTGGAACAGGCAAAGTTATGGAGAAAGTAAATAGATCAGAGGCTTCTAGGAGTGGGGTTGAGGGGAAGGGAACAGTAGTAGGAATTAAAAGGTGGAGCACAGAGTATTTTTAGGACAGTAAAAACCCTCTATATGATACTATAATGACAGATACATGCCGCTGTCTGTTTGCCCGAACCTGTAAAATGTACACCACCAAGAGTGAACTTTAATATAAATTATGGATTTTGAGTGATTATTATGTGCCAGTGTAGGTTCATCAGATATAACAACTGTACCACTTTGGGGCAATATGTTTGTGATGGAAGAGGTGATGCATGCGTTGGGGGAGAGGTACATGGGAAATCTCTGCAGGTTTTTTTTTTTTTTTAATTTTTTTTAATGTTTCTTTCTTTTTTTTTAAATTTTTTTTAACGTTTATTTATTTTTGAGACAGAGAGACAGAGCATGAACGGGGGAGGGTCAGAGAGAGAGAGAGACACAGAATCTGAAACAGGCTCCAGGCTCTGAGCCATCAGCACAGAGCCCGACGCGGGGCTGGAACTCACAGACCATGAGATCATGACCTGAGCCGAAGTCGGACGCTCAACCGACTGAGCCACCCAGGCACCCCAAATGTTTATTTCTTTTTGAGAGAGACAGGGACAGAATGCGAGTGGGCTAGGGGCAGAGAGAGAGGGAGACACAAATCCGAAGCAGGCTCCAGGCTCTGAGCTGTCAGCACAGAGCCCAACGCAGGGCTTGAAGCCACAAGCTTTGAAATCATGACCTGAGCGGAAGTCGGATACTCAACCAACTGAGCCACCCAGGCACCCCTCTGCAACTTTTCTGTTTTGCTCAGTTTTGCCTAAAAATACTCTAAAGAAAAATCTTTAGAAAAAGAGGATGTGGTCAACTGTTTTCAATGGTATTGAGTAACTGGATAAAATGAGAAGAGGGTAGAGACTATTGAAATTAGAAAGCATTACGTAATTCGTAACTTTAACAAAAGTAGTTCTAATGGACATTTGGAAAGTAATTTCAAATGATGTGAGCTGAAGGGGAAAAATGTTAAGGAGTTGCCAATTGTCTGCAAAAACACTTTTGAATATCTTTGCTGTGATGGTGAGTACCGAAGTGACGTGTAGGTTGAAGGATGACATGGTTAATTTGCAATAAGTGTATGGATATGTGAGTAAATGAATAAAGGAAAGTATAAGTGAAATGTAAATATTTCTGAAATTCTTTGAAACTGCTATTTCCATACAAATGTCAGGTAACACAGCACATTTATTCATAATGTTGCATTTATACATCATTGAGAGAGAGATTTATGCCTTTTTGACGGTTGTTTACTTTTTAAATACATAATGAGATTTTCTTGATTCGAATGCTGACAGCCTTCAGAAACCTGTTTTGGCAGCCTGACACTTCTTTCCTCTCACATTATCTCTCCCTTTCAGATAAACAGATCCCACACTGATAGACTTCAATAACAAGAGTTCTAGTTACTTATTAAAATCTAAACAAAATGTCTACCTTTACATTTCAGTATAATGCAGGAAATTTAGTTCTGAGGAAACACTGCTATCTTTAAGTCTTTCCAAGTAAGAAGGAAAATATAATATTAAAAGAGGTGTATATGCTTTTGTGTCCTTTGTTAAAATAATTTTTTTAAGTTTGTTTATTTTGAGAGAGAGAGAGAGAGAGAGAGAGAGAGAGAGAGAATGGGGGATCTCTCCCAAACTGTGAGATCATGACCTGAGCTGCAATCAAGAGTTGGACACTTAACTGACTGAGTCACCCAGGCACCCATTTTGTGTCTTTTTTTTTTTTTTTAGAAAAAGGTGCCTATTTTAGACTTTGGCTCAGGACATGATCTCATGGTTCATGAAGTTGGAGAGTTTGAGCTACACATAGGCTCTCTGTTGTCAGCAAAGAGCCCACTACTGATCCTCTGTCCCTCTCTCTCTGCCTCTCTCCTGCTTGCACTCTCTCTCTCTTTCAAAAATAAACATTAAAAAAAATTTAATGCTGATTTGTTTTTGAGAGAGAGACAGAGCGCAAGCTGAGGAGGGGCAGAGAGAGAGAGGGAGACCCAGAATCCAAAGCAGGCTCCAGGCTCCCAGCTGTCAGCACAGAGCTCGACACGGGGCTGGAACTCACGAACTGTGAGATCATGACCTGAGCTGATGTCAGACACTTAACCGACTGAGCCACCCGGGTACCCCAACATTTGTTTTTAAAGAAAATGATGCCTATTTTAAATGAAATGTAAGAACAATTCCTGCATTGCTTAGTTCATCGTAGAGTGGGTCATATAGAAATAAACATATATTTTATTACTAACCTCCCCCAAATAGCACATTCTCCAATTCAACTTCTTTGCAGGGCTCAGAAAAAGTACATTTCTAAACATCTCAAGACCAAATGTGAACTTCTGCCAATGCTCAAATTATTCCCTTTAGTCTGATGCCATAGATCTGGGCAAGCAGCCTTGGGGACCAGAGAGAAATGGGAATATACTCTGGGGACTTTTACCACCAGGGCCTCCATATCAAAGCTGCATAGAGAAGCCGATCTCTGGCAGTTAGAGGCTGAAATCCAGTTTATGCTTTCCTCCTTAATGAGCTCTGTCACCTGAAGCAAGGGACATCTTCTAATTTGTTCACACACAGAAGGCTTCTATTTGTAACTCAAATGAAGATGCTTGTAGACTAGTGTTGGCTCTGATAACCACTTCTCAGAAAAAAGTCCAGACAGCACAAATATGTAGCATGTGTGTGCAGAGTTGTCTGGTTCCCCACCCCCACAGACTGCTTCTCTTTTGTTCTTTACTACTCATTATACAATCCAAGAATTAACACATTTATTGGCATTCTTCCACCTGCACTCTTCTAGGATCTTGTATATATTTTCTTTATTTTTTTATATTTCCCTTCAATGTCAGTACAGTTATTTTCATTTTAAAGAAGAGGAAATTGAGAGTTTAATTACATTGCCAAACTACCTAATAAATAGCAGAAACACCTTTTATTTTTTATTTAAAAAATTTTTTTGTATTATTACATTTCTTTGTTTTTGAGAGGCAGAGTGAGACAGAGCATGAGTAGGGGAAGGGCAGAGAGAGAGAAGACACAGAATCTGAAGCAGGCTCCAGGCTCCAAGCTGTCCACCCAGAGCCTGACGCAGGGCTTGAACCCACAAATTGTGAGATCATGACCTGAGCCGAAGTCGGACACTTAATCAACTGAGCCACCCAGGCACCCCAGAAACACCTTTTAGATTCATGATTCTGACACTGGAGCTCATGTTCTTCACAATATACAATTTAATATTTATGTGATCAGGTTTCTTACCAAAATGCCTCTTATTGGTGAACTACTTATAATATCCCCCTTAAAATATGCATACCCTGCCACTGAAACATCGCAATAATGGTGTAGAGCAGAAACGACAGATAATAATACCTTAATTCCACAGATGAGAACACTGAAGTTCAGCAAGGCTGACTTGCCCTTCACCACAGCCTCTAATTTATGAAAGTAGAGTAGGACCACTTCAGATTCCTTTTCTCTTCTTCTGTCCCTCTTGAGTACACTACCCTGTTGAATATATTTTATTTTTATATCAGAATCAAAATGCCTTTGATATTTCTACTTCTAGTCAAGATGGTGTTACTTGAACCAGATTTAACCTCCTGGTTCAATTAAAAATGAAAAAAAACTATAAAAATGTTTATTAATGATTTTCAAATATAGATTATAAAGACAGTGAACCCATAGAGAAGGGAAATGGGTAATGTGAGCCATTCAATTGTCTATGCTTACTGTCTTGAGAGAGTTCTACATTTTTGTCCAAGGGGAGGGAACCCAGACATAGTTTGGCAGTCTTCTTCAATTGAGAAGACAGAACAGGGAATCTGAAAGTCCATGGTGACAAGAGTTCATAGGGCACACTGGAGCTTCTGAGGGTTTCCTCAAGCCTCCAACTGAATACTTATCAGCACATGCTGTTGACGAAGCTGTGCCAGACTGGGAAAGAACAAACAGAACATCAGAATAAAGAACACCTAAAATTTACACAGGGTCAAAAGTAGTTCTTTTTACCACCAGCCAAAATGAAAAGCCTCATAATGCTTAGGGTACTGGACAGAGTTCTGAAAAGGGTTTTGTCTCAGTAGGTGTGTGAGAGATGAAGGTGGGAAAGATGAAGGAGTAATTAACCCTACACTAAATTCTGCCTGATCTCACCAAGAAAGCTTAATATCAGTGAAAGGATGAAACTGTTCACAAGTAATTTAATCACTATCCAGAATAAAACACAGTAATAATTATAAGAATACAAATATATCCAGCACACAACAAAGTAAAAAAAAATCACCAGGTACTCAGAGAAAAAGGAAAAAATGTCTTATAATGAAAACGATTAATCAAACAGTCAAGGTGCCTAGGTGGCTTAGTCAGTTAAACACCTGACTCTTGATTTTGACTCAGATCATGATCTCAGTTTGTGAGACTGAGCCCCACATTGGACTCTGCACTGACAGTGTGGAGCCTGCTTGGAATTCTCTCTCTCCCTCTCTCTTTGCCTCTCTTCCACTCATGTGCTCTCTCTTTCTCTTTCTCTCTCCCATCTAAATATAAGTAAATAAACGTTTTACAAAAAGCAAATGGCACAGATAATAGAATTAGTAGACAAGGATATTAAAACAGTTACCACTGTATTCCATATGTTCAGGGAGTGAAAGTATATATTGATCATGTAAGATGTATGAAAAACCCAAATCGAGTTTCTGCTAGTGAAAAATGCATGTTTGACATGAAAAATGCACTAGATGGATTAAATGTAGATTCTATACTGCAGAAGAAAAGCTAGCTAACTTGAAAACGTGGTGATGACAATCATCCAAAATAAAACACAGAAGGAAAAGAAAAATAAGCAAAGCACCAGTAATCAGTGAGACAGCTTTAAGCGGCCTAACGTAAGGACAAGACAAAAAAAGAAAAGGCAATAAACTGCTGGATGCACATATAAGAAATTACACATAGTTAGGGTATACAGTTTCAGATATGCATATATGTACACATATGTACATATCTATGGTATCATCATCACAATCAAGCTAATGATGTCTCCCGAAGGTCTCTTGTTTCCACTTTGTCATCCCCCTGTCTTTGTAATTCCTTCATTCTCTTTTGTCAACCAAGAATCCCCAGGCAACCACAGATCTGCTTTCAGTCACAGTAGATAAATTCTCTAAAAATGTATACCTATGGAACATACAATTTCACTATATATTTTGTCTGGGGTTTTTTTGGCAAGCCCCCTCTTTTTGAGATTCATTAATGTTATTGCATGTGTCAATAATTCATTGCTTTTTATCACTCAGATGTCATTGTGCAGATATACTGCAGTTTGCTTATCCAATTACTTTAGGCTATTACAAGTAAAGCTGCTATGAACATCTGTGTACCAGTCTTTGCATAGCTGTTTTGCTGTCTTTTTCTTGGGTAAATACTTAGGAACTGAATGGCTGGATCATAGGATAGTTGCCTGTTTAACTTTTAAACTGCCAAACTATCTTCCAAAATAATTGTACCATTTTATATTCCGCCTGACAGTTTGTGAGAGTTCCAGGTACTCCACATCTTTCCTGACATTTTATTTGCTAAGCTATTATTTTTTTTAACAGTTCTAATAAGTATAATAGTAGCTTAATGCAGCTTCAATTTGAATTTCTCAAATTACTTCTTTATTTAAAAAAATTAAGTTTTTTTTTTTTTTTTTATTTTGAGAGAGAGAGAGAGAGATTGGGAGAGAGAGTATCCTAAGCAGGCTCCACACTATCAGCACGGAGCCCAGCTTGGGGCTCCAACTCATGAACCGTGAGATCATGATGTGAGCTGAAATCAAGAGTTGGATCCATAACTGACTGAGCCACCCAGATGCCCCTCTAAAATGACTTCTGATGTTGAGTATCTTTTCATGTACTTATTGGGAATCCATATGTTTTTTTGGTAAAGTGCTCATAGTTTTTGCTCATTTTTTGAAATGGGCTGTTGTCAAATTTTGAGAATTCTGTATTGATTCTGGGTTGAGTCTTAGATGTATGTTTTGCAGTATTTCATGTTATTCTGTGGTTTATCTTTTAGTTCTCTTGACAGAGACTTTTAAAAGGTAGAAGCTTTTAATTTTGAAGAAACCAAAGTTATTAATATTTATCTTTTATTAATTTTGCACTTGACATTCCATCTATGAAATTTTTGCCCAACCCAAAATAAAGACATTTTCTTCCTATGATTTCTCCTAGATGTTTTATAGTTTTAGGTTTATATATTTAGGTTTACGATCCATTTTGAGTTAATTTTTGCCTATGAGTTAGGCATGGATTTAATCTCATTTTTTTGCCTGTGGATATCTAATTGTTCCAGCACCATTTGTTGAAAGGACTTTCCTTTCTCCGCCGAATTGTCTGTTTACCTTTCTTGAAGAAAAGTTGTACATATGTATGTGAGTCTATTTCTAAACTCTCTATCCTGCTTCATCTCTATTTGTTGATGTTTGTGCTAATGCCACACTATCTTGATTGTTGTGGCTTTGTCCAAGTCTTGGAATTGAGGAGTGTTTATCCTCTAAGTTTTTCTTCTTTTTCAAAGTTATTTTTGGCTATTCTAGGTCCTTTGTGTGTCCACACGAGTTTAAGAATGAGTTTGTCGGGCCTGGGTGGCTCAGTCGGTTGAGCGTCTGACTTCAGCTCAGGTCATGATCTCACGGTCCGTGAGTTCGAGCCCCGCGTGGGGCTCTGTGTTGACAGCTCAGAAACTGGAACCTGCTTCGGATTCTGTGTCTCCCTCTCTCTCTGGCCCTCCCCCCGTTCATGCTCTGTCTCTCTCTGTCTCAAAAATAAATTAAAAAAATTAAAAAAAAAGAATGAGTGTGTCATTTTGCACACACACACACACACACACACAAGGTTTTAATAAGGATTGTGTCTAACCTCTAGATCAATTTTTTTTTAATTTTTTTTTAACATTTATTTATTTTTGAGACAGAGAGAGACAGAGCATGAACGGGGGAGGGTCAGAGAGAGGGAGACAGAATCTGAAACAGGCTCCAGGCTCTGAGCTGTCGGCACAGAGCCCGACGCGGGGCTCGAACTCACGGACCGCGAGATCGTGACCTGAGCCGAAGTCGGCTGCTCAACCGACTGAGCCACCCAGGCGCCCCACCTCTAGATCAATTTTAGAAGAATGACATTTTAAAGAGATTACCTTCTCAACCTGAACATGATGAATCCCTCAATTTATCTAGTTCTTCTTCAATTTCTCTTAGCCTTATATATCTTGGCCTGATTATCCCTAAATATTTCATATTTTTTCCAATTATTCCAATTTCAATTTCTAATTATTCATTGCTAGTGTATAAAATAAGCCATTTTTATATTAATCATGTATTGTGAACATCATATTAATTTCCAATTTCAAATTCCAATTATTCATTACTAGTGTATAAAATAAGCCAGTTTTTATATTAATCATGTATTGTGAATACTTGCTAAACTCATTTAGTAGTTTTAGTAGCTTTTTTGTTGATTCCATTAGATTTCTACAAGACAGATCATCTCATTTATGAGTTAGAACAATTTCTCTTTTTCCTGTCTAAACTAGATGCTTTTTGTTTCTCTTTCTCACATGTATACACTGAGTTTAACATTCAGTAACATGTTGGATAGAAATTCTGAGAACAGACATCCTTGTCTTCTTGCTGATCTTAGGGAAAATCATTCAATTTTTCACAGATAAATATGATATAGATACAAGATTTTCATGAATACCTTTTTTTTTTTTGCATTAACTAGATAGAATGATTTCTTTTACCTACAGTGGAATCTGATACAGATACTATTAAAAGAGAGAAGGTTTATTTTTCTGTGAAATTAAAAGTGCTTCCCATCATTCCAATGCACATACAAACCAATCTTTTCTTCACTCTAATATGTGAGATCCTGATATTAGTTGGCTAAGGCTGCCATAATATAATGCTATAAGAACAGGTGACTTAAACAATAGAAATTTATTCGCACAGTTCTGGAGGCTAGAAGTCGAAGATCAAGGTGTTGGCAAGTTTAGTTTCTCTTAGGGCACCTTTAAAAAATATGTTTATTTATTTATTTTGAGAGAGAGAGAGAGAGAGAGAGAGAGACAGAGAGAGAGGGAGAGACAGAGAATCCCAAGCAGTCTCCATGGTCAGCATGGTGCCTGATGCAGGGCTCAATATCACAATTGTGATATCATGATCTGAACCAAAATCAAGAATTGCATGCTTACTGGACTGAGCCACCAGGTGCCCCTTGAGGCACTTTTCTTACCTTAAAGATAGCCATCTCCTTGCTGTGTCCTCACATGACCTTTTATCTGTATGTATACATCCCTGCTGTCTTTGCCTCTTCTATTTTATTTTACTTTACTTTTATTTTACTTTATTTTGCCTCTTCTATTTTATTTTACTTTACTTTACTTTTATTTTATTTTATTTTATTTTATTTTATTTTATTTTATTGAGAGAGAGAACAAATGGGGGAGAGGGGCAGAGACAAAAAGAGAATCTTTTTTTTTCAGTTTATTAATTTTGAGGGGTTCAGAGAGAGAGGGAGAGAGAGAGAGAGAGAGAGAGAGAGAATCCTAAGCAGGATCCAAGCCATCAGCACAGAGCCTGACTTGGGGCTCTATCCCACGAACCATGAGATCATGACCTGAACTGAAACCAAGAGTTGGATGCTTAACTGACTGAGCCACTCATGTGCCCCTTTTCTTCTTATAAGGACACTAGCCGTATTGGATTAGGACCCACCCTTATGACCTCATTTGATTTCCGTTACTTCTCTAAAGGCCCTGTCTCTAAATACGGTCACATTGGGGGTCAGGGCTTCAACATAAATCTGAGGAGGGAGGAAAAATTTAGTTCATAATAATCACATTGTTAAATTCTAGTTATATGCCTTAGTTATTGTTCATTAAATCCTAGCTGAGGGGTGCCTGGGTGGCTCAGTCGGTTAAGCATCCAACTTCAACTCAGGTCACGATCTCGCGGTCCGTGAGTTCGAGCTCGCGGTCAGTGAGTTCGAGCCCCGCATTGGGCTCTGTGCTGACAGCTCAGAGCCTGGGGCATTCTTCCGATTCTGTGTCTCCCTCTCTTTCTGTCCCTCCCCCGTTCATGCTCTGTCTCTCTCTGTCTCAAAAAATAAATAAATGTTAAAAAAAATTTTTTTAAATGAAAAAAAATAAATCCTAGCTGAATCTCATATATACCCAAAATTTAAAACATATGTATATAAAATAATTTTATAGCACTCTAAATGTATATTGCTGTGTCATCTATTTTTACCTTAGCAAATGTCTTGAAGAAAATAACTCCGGGTTTTATACCATAGAAGTAATAAAGGTGTCAATGGCATAGACTTCACAATGAAACAGATCAGAATTTCATTTCTGGTTTTTGCCTTTTAAAAGCACAGACTCTGGTATCAGAAAGTCTTGAATCTTGGCTCTACCATTTCACAGTTCTGGGTCTTGTTCAAGTTGCTTTAACTCATTCACCTTTATTATCTTCAAATGCAAAACAGGAAGAGAACTTGTGAAAATTAAGTGAATGTAAATGTAACCACTTTATGAAATGTTCCTGGAACATAGTTAATGCCAGACACACATTTTTATTTTTACTATATAATTTCTTCTCTTCTTCATTTTCTGTGTTATGGGGAAAATACTATCTATGCATGCTGGATTGCCTATAGCCAGGTTAGTATAGTCAAATCTAACAAAGGTTAGAGATTGCTTTCCTCAGAATTCCCATTGCTGTGTATTTCCAAGCTAGAGTTTACTGACGAAAAATCATTTGCGATTGAGAAATAGAGATGGGTCCAACACAGTGGCTGTATTCGATGCGGTGATCTGAACTTAGCACAGTGTCCAACATATAGGCACGCTCAGTAAATGTTAATTTCTTTTTTTCTATACTATACTTTATGAGTATATAACTGTATATTAAATATATATTACACAAGTTTGTATTAAATTCTATAATTATTATGTAACATAGTTTCTGTTG
The DNA here is from genome assembly GCF_046562875.1 of Panthera onca. Taxonomy (NCBI): domain Eukaryota; kingdom Metazoa; phylum Chordata; class Mammalia; order Carnivora; family Felidae; genus Panthera; species Panthera onca. The sequence goes on along the minus strand of NC_138345.1, from coordinate 109,176,504 downwards.
TGTTGTTCCCATTTCATGAACTTGCTACCTGAATTTCAGGTGATTTGCCCAATACTGCACAGAGAAAAAAATGTGAAAGCTGGGATTTAAACCCAGATCCTGCTGATTCTAAGCCTCATATAGTTTTAATAAATCCATTTTGCCTACACAGATAAAACTTAATGAAAGACTCATGCTTCACAGAGTATGATTCCTACTAAAGATGTCACTTACATATCAGTTTCTGATTACTGTGCTCTTAATAAATAATAGAGGGGAGAAAGTTCATTCATGAGCTAGATAAGCCCCACATAAAAGTAATTTTTTTTTCTTTTAATGTTTTTATTTATTTTTGAGAGAGAGCGATCACATGAGCACAAAGGGAGAGAGGGAGGCAGGGGATCTGAAGTGGGCTCTATGCTGACAGCAGAAAGCCAGATGCAGGGCTGAAACTCACCAACCATGGGATCATGACCTGAGATGAAGTTATATACTTAACCAACTGAGCCACCCAGGTGCCCCCAAAGTAAAGTTTTAATGTGTGGGAAAAAAAGATAAGAAATGTGGATTCTTATATTGATAGCAATTAGCTTCTAAATGCCTAATGTAACAAATGTCAGATTTTATATATTTTAATATTTTTTCTGGTTCTGAAATTTTGTACCTGTATATGAGGTTTTTCTACCTTCAGTGATATTTTAGTTAAGGTGATAGAACTGCTATAATATTTACACTCCAAAACCTCAGAAGCTAAGTGCAACCGAAGTTTATTTTTCAATCATGTAAGTCCAAACAGGTAGATCTGATAGGTGGACAGTCCTCTTTGAAGATGAGCTGTATAGACACTTGCTACTTCCACTTTGCATTGTTTCTGTATTTAAAATGTGGATCTCCATGCTTCCTAGCTCCTCTACGTGAAGACAGCAGAGTGGAAAAAACTTAAAGAATCAGATGTGAGAGGGTTTCAAGGACCCGGCCTGAAGGTGGTATGTGTTATTTCTACTCCATAAGCTATATATCACCTACACTGTCACCCCTGCCTGCTAAGGATGCTGAAAATGTAATACAGCTGTGTGTACAGAAAAGCAGAAACAGGATTGAAGATGAGAAAGGAGACAGCCACAAAGGGTAATGTCATTTTACCGGAACAAAATATCTAAATCTAGAAACTTAGGAGGCATTCGTAGCTTGAAAATAAAATAGTTATGCACAGGAACTTAGATTAGTTCTTGCATTATAAGTATGAATAAAGGTAAAGAAAGAGAAATTTTATTGAAAGTTTATAGGAATGGTACTAGAAACAGTGTTTCTGTTACACTGATAAAATACTTATAATGATGATATAAAAATGACAGATATCAGGCCATTTTCTACTACCCTTATGAATGTTTTTTCTCAATCGTCTCAATAACTCATGAGATGGGTTCTAAAGACTTGAATGTTCAGTCAGAGAAACTGAGACTCACATATATTATTTCTTAAAAGTTAAATGGCAACAGGGTGGACCCAGATTTGAACTCACATACGGAGACTCCAGTGTCATGCTCTACACTGTAGATAATCCCTTTAATAGCTTAGCATTCTAAAAAAAAAATCAAGCATTTTTGCCTCATCTAGTCTTTTCAAATATCACAGCTGATAAATCAGAATAGTTTGTTTCCTTTTGGAATTATATATTGAAAATAAGAAGCCTTGTGTTTTGTTTTGTTTTGTTTTGTTTTGAATAAAATAGCTTAAAGAAGGAAATCACAGAAATAGGTGCTTTCTCAGCTTCCTGTTATTCTCCTGTGTATGTAATTTCAAAACATATTTTAAAAAGTGTGAAGTAGCTGCATGTGGTCATATAACTTTCTTTAGCAGGAAACCCGAGCTTCCAAGGAAATCTTTCAACCAAATGCTGAAGGTGAGGGTATGAAATAGGTGAAGGGATGAACACCTGACACAAAATGATTCTTGCTTGTTATCTGGTAACTCAAAAAGGTGTTGGCTGACGAGCTCTGCTACTTGCTTCTTTGCTACAGCTGTCAACCAAATTACTCCTGTTCCTTGGCTCAGTTCTTTCAAGCCAGACTTCTGCTTAATCGATGTTTTCAGATGTTGTTTTCACTTTTCAATAAGCTTCAGAACACCATAGCATCTCAGTTCATATTTGCACAATGTATTTCAGTTTCTTTACTGGGCCACAATATTTGGCCTCTTTCTCAGAGTCTGAAAGGTGTGAGTCCACTTTGCAAAAGGAACTGAATTTGCTTAGAATTTCCTGTGGTGTCTGGATAATATCAATCTCAATTTGATAATATTCTACTATTAGTAAGTCAACTTAATTGATTATACTTCTTTGATTTTTTTCTTCAGATCAACATTGTCTTTCAGCATACATATTGCATAAATAAATATTTACAACTCATTTCAACCCACAGATTATTTAAACACATTATTTGAAAATAACCATATATTTCTGATTGAAAGGTGACTAATTGGGATTAGTGGCTGGGTTTACATGCAATTTATTTTTTTGAGTGTGCAGGGTGCCTATAAATGAAAATATGCTATTTAAATCACTGAGGTTAAAGTTATTTGTCTTTAAAAGGTCTAAGTGCATACTGATTAGGTAAATTTTTTCTTTCTTTACCATAAGACTCTTGTGAAAGTAAACCTCAGGAGTGAATTTACTTAAGAGAATCTCTTGTCTTTTTTCTTCAACATAGAATGCCCATTAAACAAAATTATTTGGGGTGTGCCTGGGTGGCTTAGTCGGTTAAGCATCCGACTCTTGGTTTCAGCTCAGATCATGATCTTACAGTTCCTGGGATCCAGCCCTGCTTTGGGCTCCACACTGATGGTGAGGAGCCTACTTGAGATTCTCTCTCTTCTTCTCTTTCTGTCCTCATGCTTTCTCTCTCTCTCTCTCTCTCTCTCTCTCTCTCAAAATAAATAAATAAACTTAAAAATGATTTGGAATTTTAAAGCAGTCGTGCAGACATTCTCCCTAGGGACTGTGAGATTTAGTGTGACATTACAGACAGTAGAGGATGACAGGAAGAATAAATATCCCAACTAAGACACTGATAGTGCAGATATAAATTAAGCTTATTGAATAAAATAAAATGAGGTAATATCTAATTCTTTCAAATTTAATTACAATATAGGGCATATGAAAAATATTTTCAGATGGGGATTTAGAATAGTCTTATGATGTACACATGAACATTTTGCAAATTCCCATATTCTGTGAAACATAATGCAAATTATAGCATAAGTTATAATTTTGTTGCATGCAATAGTGCCATTGACTTAATTTTTTCAACTGAATTTCTTTAAAGATTTAATATTTTAAAAATATTCTTCCTTTTACAACTCCTTTTACAAAAGAAGTAGGTATTATAGCAGCACAATGTGTGTGTATTGATTTGGAGTGTGGATGTGGAATAATTAAATTGGAATTTAAATTTTATGTTTCAATTACTGCAAAATGTGGTTCAAATTTCTATATTGAACTTTGAAAATAGCTTGAATATTGAATACACCAGAATTAGTAAGAATTTATTTTAGGTAGGGTAATAACCTAAATAACTTGTAATTATTTTAGAGAATGTCCTTAGACACATGATTAAGTAAGTAATAAGTGTTCAGTGTTATAATCCCTGAAACTTACTTCAAAAGTGTTCAGTAAAATTTAGAGGACAGATAGAAAAATAAATAAACATAGCAACTATGGCAAAGTATTGATAATTGTTGAATTCAGGTTTTGAGCATAGCATTCTTTTAACTTTTTGTACATTTGAAAATATGAATAATAAAAAATGTTGAAAAAATTAAAAAATCATAAATCAGAAGAAAAAACCTACATTGCATGATTGTCATTTAAGCAAAGTAAATTTTAAATGTTTGATAGATATTTTCTTAAATTCTCTTGTAAATTAGCATAATAAATAGCTAAAGACTATTTTATTTATTAATCAACAGTATCCTCACGTATAGTACTTGTTTTCTTAATGTTATACACCTTCCATCTTCACTTATATACAATTGAAAATATAATATTTCCTGTGAATAGTTTAAATACTCAGTGATATCAGTAGGTATGTGTATAAATGAACTCTAATTATACCCTGGGGTAGCTTTTAATGATCATTTCACATTAGGCTTTTACTCAGCTATTGAAAGCCATTGAAATCTTAGTACTTAAGTTCTAATAGGAATATTAGTACTTCCAAAATTAGTACATTCCAATTTTTCCATTAGTACATTCCAACTAATAGGAATATTAGTACATTCCAAAAATAACTACAAGTTTTTTTAGGATATTACTATATAAATAACAATTAACTTAAAAAATAAATAGAATTCTTCTTTGTTGAACTGAATGGTATTCAAAATATATAGATGATAGAAATATGGACCACACACTGCTACCACTCTATGAACTATGGAGAATATGGACTTAAATATGCCAGTGATCTTCAACCATCTAAACAGTACCTAAAGTGTAAAAGTCTATTCAGTCTTCTGTCCATTCACTTAAAGGAGGCTTGTATAGATTACTCTAATGAGAAAATTTGCTGCTGTAGTCAAGAGAACAGTGCTGTCTTTGACTAAAAAACTGAGACCCTCTTTGCCAATATCTGTGACAACATTACATCTCTTTTGCCGGCAAAAAAAAAAAAAAAAATTGCCAGGTAATATAAGACTATAAACCAATAAATAACTTTAGTGTTTGCTTCAGGAAACTCCTAGAAATCAATTCATCAGTGACAAGAATTTGCTCACCTGGGCAAACATCTCACTTACCAAATGACAGATAAAAAAATCTCTTAACAATTTAGGAATACAAGGAACATATCTTAACATAATGAAGCCCCTATATGATAAGGCTGCAGCTAACATAATTATCAATGGTAAAAGATTGAAAGCTTTTCCTCAAAGATCAGGAATACAACAAGGGTGTCCACTTTCACCAATCCTAATCAGCATAGTATTGAAAGTCCTGGCTAGAGCAATCAAGCAACAAAAAGAAATCAAAAGATATCAGAATTGGAAAGGAAGAAATAAAATTGTCTTTATTTACAGATGACATGATTTTATATACAGAAAATTCTAAAGACAACCAAATTAAAAAAAAAAAAAACTGTAGATCTAATCAATGAATTCAGTGAAGTTGCAAGATACAAAGTTAACATACAAAAATCTGTAGCATTTCTATATACTAACAATGAATTTTCTGAAACAACAAAAAAGATCCCATTTACATAGCATCAAAAATAAAAATACAAATAAATTTAATTAGGAAGGTGAAAGATCTGTACTCTGAACACTACAAGACGTTGAGGAAAGAAACTGAGGAAGATACAAATAAATGGAAAGAGATCCTGTGTCCAGGGATTGGAAGAATGAATATTATTAAAATGTCGATACTACCAAAAACCATCCATAGGTTCAATGCAATTCCTATCAAGATTTCAATGGCATTTTTTACAGAAGTACAAAAAACACTCCTAAATTTGTGTGGAACTACAAAAGACCCCAAATAGCCAAAATAATCCTAGGAAGAAAAACAAAGCAGAGGCTATCACATTTCCTGATTTCAAACTATACTATATAGCTATAGTCATGGTCTGACATAAAGACAGACAAAGAGATCAATGGAACAAAATCAAGAACTCAGAAATAAGCACAAGCATATACAGTTAACAAATATTTGACAAGGGAGCTAAAAGTACTCAGTACTTCAATTAATGGTGCTGGGATAATTGGATATTTACATACAAAAGAATTAAACTAGATATCTTTATACCACTCAAAAATTAACTCAAAGTGGATTAAAGACTTAAATGTAAGACCTGAAACCATGAAACTCCTAGAAGAAAACATAGGAATAAAGCTCCTTGAAAGGGGTCTTGGTAATGAGTTTTTGGATAGGACATATAAGCATAAGCAACAACATAACACATAAGCAAGCGGGACTATATCCAACTAAAAAGCTTCTACACAGCAAAGGAAACCATCAGCAAAGAGAAAAGACAAATTACAGAATGGGAAAAAAGTACTTGCAAACCATATATCTGATAGGGGTGTTAATACCTAAAATATATAAAGAATTCGTCCAACTCAAAAAGCAAACAAAACAACAAAAACAGTGACAAGAAAAACACTATAACAACCCAATTAAAAAATGGGCAAAAAACCTGAATAGACATTTCTCCAAAGAAGAACTATGAAAGGCCAAATTAAAACAAATTAAATGAAAATGAAAATCACAATGAGGTATCAGCTCATGTCTGTTATCAAAAAGACAAGCGATAACAAATGCTGGTGAGGATGTGGAAAAAGGGAACTTTTGTGCACTGTTGGTGCTATTGTAAATTGATATCACTACTATGGAGAACAGTATGGAAGGTCCTCAAAAAATTAAAAATAGAGCTACCATATCATCTGGGGTGCCTGGGTGGCTCAGTTAAGCGTTTGACTCTTGATTTGGGCTCAGGTCACGATCCCAGGGTAATGAGATTGAGCCCCACATCGGGCTCCACATGCCTAAGATTTGCTCTCTCTCTCTGCACTTCTTTCCTGCTCACACATTCTCTCTCTCTCTCAAATAAAAAGAATAATACCCTCTTTTTCTCTGAAATAATAATAATAATAATAATAATAATAATAATAATAATAATAAAAGAACTACTGTATTATCCAACAATTCCAGTCTGGGAATATATCCAAAGGAAATGAAAATACTAACCTGAAAAGATATCTGCACCCTTATGTTCATAGCAACATTATTTATAATAACCAAGACATGGAAATTACCTAAGTGTCTGTCTGTCAATGGATGAACAGATGAAGGAGCTGTGCTAAATACATATGATGGAATATTATTCAGTCATAAAAAATGATAAAATCCTACCATTTGTGACAGTGTGGATATGTCTTAAAGATTTTGTGCTAAGTGAAATAAGTCATAGAAAAACATGTACTGTATAATCTCACTTATGCATGATATGTAAGATGAACAAACACTCAGAGAAAAAGAGATCAGACTTGGGGTTACCCGAGGAAGAAGGTAGGGGGAGGGGGAATTGGAGGAAGGTGGTCAAAAGGTACAAACTTCCCATAGTAAGATAAATTAGTACTAGGGGTGTAACATACAAACAACATGATGATTACAGCTAACACTGATATATAATATGTAGGAAACTCATTAAGAGAGTAAGTCCTAAGAGTTCTCATCACAAGGAAAAATGTTTTTCTCCCTTTTTCTTCTTTGTTCTCTTTTTTTTTTTTGTAACCTAATGGGAAGATACATATTAGCTGAACCTATTATGGTAATCATTTGACAACATGTGTAAATCAAACCATCATCTTGTACACCTTAAACTTATACAGTGATATAGGTCAATTATTTCTCAACAAAGCTAGAAAAAAATGAACCAACTAAAATCAGCATCCAGAAAGCAAGAATAAATAACAGCTGTAATATCACATTGCCAGAAATGTAGTTTACCATTAAAGAAACTTAAACCACATACATTTTTTCTTACATATGGCCTATCAGATATGACTGTATTACTTAAAGAGAATAGAAAATTGATTAAAAATAAAATCGTAAATAATCTTTATCTTTGGGAATCACAAATACCAGAGTTCTGAATACAGTAAGATTTTAATAAAAACATACAATACTGTATCTCACTCAGCATAGTTCCACATTGTTGTAGCCTTTGGGGGAAATTATACAGTAGTTGAAGCTTGTTTGTGAATTACTCTCTTCTCTTGGCTTTCTCAAGATCTCAGTCTGTATAGAAAAAGAGGTTTGAGTTTTATTCATTCTAAGCATGAGTGATGGAAATCCATCAGTACTAGATTATTTGAACTATACAGCTAAAAGAAAATCACAATATAGAAAGCACTATGATGGGCCTGGATGGATTTGCGTGGGAGAGGTATGTTTGTTGTGTGTGTATAAGATATATATATATCTTATCAAAAAAAGTACTTGAGGTCTTTGGAGTCAAATCTGTGTATCAATTCAGGCTCAGCCTTTTATTATTTGTGTCATCATGTGAAAGTCTCTTAACTTCTTTGAGCCTTAGTTTTCTTATATCTTAAAAAATTGGGTCACTGACCCTTAAGTCCTATAATGATGTGAGGATTAAATAATATAATATATATAATATATAATATATATAATATATAATAATATACGGGAAGCATCTTTTATTGTATTTTCTACTCTCAAAGGGGCCATAGTCTAGCTGAAGAAACAGATGAATATAAGTAAATAGCTATGGAGCAACCAGTGTTAATGTAGAAATGAAACATTACTATCGCATGAAATGGGTAAAGATAATTCTTCTGGTAGTTTATGGGTACATGTCTTATTGGCACATGACGATTTCAGTGCTTCTGAGCATTTGAAATCACACCAACAGGTAGTTACTGTTTTTCAAAAGGCTCTGCATCACACAATTGTGAATACCTTACACGTAGGAATATCATCTTGTCTCTCACTTATGCAGTAGTAAATTTTTTTAGATCATGGAATTAGATTGCCCACTGAAATATAAAGAAGGTAATACACCATGGGTGAGAGGATGTAATTATCATAACTGCCTTTCTCTTCACCTTGTCCCTTGAAGTGTAAATTTTAATGAGATAAAGACTTGAAGTAGAAAATAGCTCTATGGGTTTTGTTTTTCATATGAAGGAAGGCTGAGCCGGGTTGAGCTTACCGGCTTCATTCTCAGTGGAGAAGTGGATGTTTTGTTTTAAAAATGCTCTGACTCTCTAACACCTTAAGCAACTTCACGATCTCACAAATTCATTTTGCAGCTCCTGCTGCTGATTTTAATGATGTCAGTGTGCCAGTTATTATCTACTTTTATATTTTTATTTTAAATATAGTAGAGGAAAAGGTAAAGTTAATTTGCCTTTTGTTGTTTCTATTGTCTATATAATTTCTGAAGAAAAAAAAATAGAATACTGCCCCCTCTGGGGGAAAATAAAAAATCTTGAAACAGAAACAGCAAATGCAATTTTGTTTACTTGAGAGGACAATATTCTATTCTTACACTATATATACAAATTTATTCCTTTGATTTCTCAGTTAATTAAAGTAGAATCCTCTTATGATGAGAGTCATTATTAGAGTCGGATCACACCGATTATAAGCCTATGCTCTTTAGATTAATCCCTTCCCCCCACTTACACACACATCCTAAATGGCTTTCTCTCTTTTTTTCATCTATACAAACTATTCCCGTTCTTCAGGAAACACTTCCTGATCTCTCAGCTCCATATTCTATATCCCCCCATTAATTTCCTTAGCACATTTTTAGATTTCATATTGACTTTTATTCAATGCCTATTGTGGTCCAAGTTAAAAATATCCTTTTCTGAAAATATTTTTTTTAAATAAGTATGTGCTACTGGGTTCAATTTCCAAGGCAATCCATATGACCTCAAAATGTTACTGCTTTACAATATTTAAAATGAAAATGTAATAGTATTTACATATGGATTTATTGTGCATATTTATTAAGGTAATGCATCTCTAGGATTTAACCAAGTACATAGTGAATGTTTAAGAACTTTTTTATGATAATGATTAATGTCTATTATTGCTATAGTAGAGTCTCTGCCTCCAACAAGTATTTGATACTTAAATAATGTAATGTTTTACATAGTTATGTAGATGATAAAATTATGAATCCCTCAAAGGTTGTGATAATGTCACTGGTTTCTTTCGTGTCTGCCCACCCTTTGCAATACTGTGCTTTATTCAGAATTAGGCATATACTAGGAAACTGCTGTTTAATCACATCAAATTATTTGGGATAGTTATTAATTTAATAAACATTTATTAAATTCCTTCTATGTGTAGAGAACTGTAGTAAACACAAGCCTTCTTTCCAGGAAATTCACAGAAGATAAATTAGAGTTAGAAAGTAGAATCCTAGTGGAAAAGGACATTTATTATGAGATGAATACAGCCCAACAGATTCATGACATTCAGAATATACACATATATTTAAGATATATTTTTGTTTTTGTAGATCATACAGTTTCTGTTGCAACTATTCCACTCTGTCGTTGTAGCATGGAAACATCCCTAGACAATGCATAAACAAATATATGTGGATATGCTCTCATAAAACTTTATTTATGGACAAGAAGTTTGAATTTCATTCTTCCTTTGATATTTTTCCCAGACACTTAATAATGTGAAAACTATTCTTAACAACATCATTTTTCACAGAACGAAAGCAAATAATCCTAAAATTTGTATGGAATCACAAAAGTCCCCAAATAGCCCAAACGATTTCAAAATGAGGAACAAAACTGGAGTTATCACAATCTCAGATTTCAAGATATACTACAAAGCTGTAGTAATCAAAGCAGTATGGTACTGGCACAAAAATAGACACATAAAGCAGTGGAACAAAAGAGAGAGTCCAGAAATAAATCCACTTTATTATAGTCAATTAATCTGCGATAAAGAAGGCAAGAATATACAACAGGAAAAATACAGTCGCTTCAACAAATGTTGTTGGGAAAACTGGACAGCTACATGCAAAAGAGTGAACTGGATCACTTTCTTACACCATGCACAAGACTGCACTCAAAATGGATTAAAGACCTAAATGTGAGGCCTGAAAGCATACAATTCTTAGAAGAAAATGTAGACAGTGATTTCTTTGACATCTTCTGTAGAAACATTTTTCTAGATAGTCATCCTCTGGCAAGAGAAACAAAAGCAAAAATAAATGATTAGAACTACACCAAAATAAAAAGCTTTTGCATAGGGATGGAAACCATCAATAAAACAAAAAGGCAACCACTGAATGGGAGAAGATATTTATAAGTGATACATCCAATAAGGGGTTAATATCCAAACTATATAAAGAACTTCTACAACTCAAAGTAAAAATAGAAACAAATAATCCCATTAAAAAATGGAGAGGCTCTGAATAGATATTTTTCCCAAAGAATACTTACAGATGGCCAACAGAAACATGAAAAGTTGCTTAACATCAGAAATCATCATTAAAATGAAAATGAAAACCACAATGAGCTATCACTTTATATTTGTCAGACAGCTAAAAAAAAAAAAAAAAAAGGTAAGAAATAGCAAGTGTTGGCAAGGATGTGGAAAAAAAGGAACCTTCCTGCACTGTTGATGAGAATGCATATTGGCACAGCCACATGGCAAATAGTATGGAGGTTCCTCAAAAAAATTAAAATGGAGTTACCATATGGATTCAGTAACTCCACTATTGTATATTTACCCAAAGGAAACAAAATCCTTAATTCAAAATGTTACTTGCACCCCTGTGTTTATTGCAGCATTATTTACAATAGCCAAGATATGGAAGCAACCCAAGTATACATCAATAAATGAGTAAAGAAGATGTAGTATATATGTATACAATAGAATATTACTCAGACATAAAAAATAATGAAATCCATTTGCAATATCACGGATGGACCTAGAGAGGGTATAATGCTAAGTGAAATAAGTCAAACAGGGAAAGACAAATACCATATGATTTCACTTATATGCAGAACTGAAGAAACAAAACAAATGAACAAACAAAGAAAAAAAAAATGACAAACAAAGCCAGACTCTTAAGTACAGACTACAAACTGGTGATTTCCATAGGAGAGTTGGTTGAGGGCTTGGGTGAAATAAATCAAGGCTATTGAAAGTACACTTATCTTGATGAGCACTGAGAAATGTATTTTTGAATTAAAAGAAAAAATATTCCAAAGAAGTAGTCTTAGCTTGCAAACTATATAAAAACAGGTAGTGAGTGAACCAGGTAGAGTCCACAGGCCACAGTTTGCTGATCTCTGGTATGCATAATTGTATCTTCTTAGGCAGTAACTGTTTTTTTCTCTCTGCTATGCTAGAAAGTCTATGGTGTTAAATGCCAAAAGAAGATTGAGATAAAGTGTTCAGGAAAGCCTCATGAAAAGTGATGATTTTGTGCTGCCTCCAAATTTACTACCAGTGGGGAGCAATTAGCTTCATTCTCTTCCCTCACTAGAAGTTGCAGGCATAAGTCAGGTCAGCCAACTGAGAAAGTGTACGCTCTTTGGCATACCAAAAACTAAATGAAAATTCCCCGGACTGTTATGTAAGTATTTATTTATCTTGTTCAGTCATTAGCATTATCATATCTCCACAGGACTTTTTTTGTAGTTACTCTTGGCAATATATGCAGAATTTCTTAGAAGTATTTGACTATATTTTACAAGTTAAGTAATCTTTTCCTTTTGTCTGCCACCATTTTCTTCTTGGAAATTATGGAGATTTCAATGAATCCAGTTTACAGTACTTTGTTGCTTATGAAATGTCCCTGGCTTTTAGTCATCATGACCCCAATTTGAAAATTTTTTTATCCTTAAATCTGACCCCTTCCTGCCATGCCCTCAAGCCTCGGTTGCACACAAAAGCCAGAATGACCCTTTTATCACACCTAGGCTATAGCATACTTTCAACAAATAACCTGGCAGTGGCTTTGGAAAATATTTCCTGGGGTGTGTTTATACAAAATTCTGTAAGATGTAATACCTTTTTTCAGTAATTGGAATATGCCTATAGTCACAGCTAATATCTAAAATCTTGAAATGTGTGACTCTTACTTGTTAACCCGTGATTTTGTTCTCTCGAGTATTCTGTGGCTATGGCCACATTCATTTCATAAGCAATATCCTTTTTCCATTAGGATTCTTCTCTCTTACTGGGTTTAAAGAAAGATTTATTTTCACTCCTACAGTTAGTCTGGCTTCCCTGACTTCTCTATTCTTTTGTTGTCTCTTTGAGCTTGTCTCTTGGTGTTATGGGATATTTTATATAGGTCATGCACTGTATAGGTATTATCTCTTGCTGAATCCTTTTGTCTCCTTCAAATGTCAAATAACCAGCCTGATAATACTCTAAAATATTCAGTGTTTTTCAACAGATACATCTATGTGTATATAGAGTTAAAACATGATTTCTTCTGAAAATTATTTTTCCTTTTCCTCTCCATCCAGACTATTTACACTAGAGAAATTCTATGTTTACAAGCTATAACTTCTTTTCACTCCAAAACAAAAAGGAAATTCAGCAATATATACCCAAATGCTTCTTTTTACATGAATAACAGTGACGCATCTTGGCTTGGTGATCAGAAAAAAAACATCAAATGTGGGATTAGACCTATATTCAAGTTTTTAATCTTTGTGTCTGTCATTCAATCAAGCCATTTGACTTTACTGAGTTTCTGTTCTCTTATCTGTAAATCTGGGAATCATAAGAGCAATAATATCTACCTCTAGAGTGGTTGTGTTAAATGTTTTATAAATGCCACTTATTATAACAGTAAATAATCTTGAGAGATTGCTCTTTCTCATAGAAGTACAGAGCTTGTCTCTCCCAAATTCACTTTCCCGCACAAGCATTTACAAGGAATGGATGTTTAGAGAATTTGTGGGAGGACGGGGAAAAGAGTTTGCATCACAGGTCACACACGAAACTAGGACAATAAATACCATTTGTATTTATTGCTGATTTTTTTTTTCTGCAACTGTCTTCTCTTGGCAATTGCCAAAACCTCTCTCTTATCTTGTAGAGCCTCTCAGGCCCTTTATTTTTCCTCAGATTTCAGTCCTGGCAATTAAAGTTTCTCTTTCCACTTAGCCTATTCCAAGTCCAGCAGCCAGTTAATCCTATCCCCCTAGGAACATATTTTGGCAGCCACCTCTTATATTAAATATGCTTACTAGTGGTCTCATTGAACCCTCTCTTTTCCCCCACTCCACAAATGCCCCAAGAGCGTTGTCAAAACATTCAGACTAAGAAACATCTCTTCTATAAGCAAATCAACTGCTTTGATATTATATCACATGGTGGAAGGAGTGTAAACTGTAAATTGACAAACCTTGTAGGAGATAATTAAGTACAGTATCTAAACGTAACAGTATTTTAGATCAGTAAGGTCACAACTTGGCATGGATTTGGACATCATACATATATTTATTCCATAAGTTCTAATTAGACAAGCTTAAACTTTGTTAATCATGAATGATCTATACTTTCTTTTGTAAAACAGAATTGTGTTTCAGGACATCCCTGCACACTCACACACACACACACACACACACACACTCTCTCTCTCTCTCTCTCTCTCTCTCTCTCACAAATGACAGAACCATCCCATTGGGAAAAGGACACTTATTATTGAGACCCTTCTCTTTCTCAGATCCATTTTTCTTGCCTACTGTGCCTATCCATCCCTGGCATCAAATGACTGAGAGGACCACTTCTTCTAGGCTTGACATTACAATACTGCTGCAACATTTACCTGGCCTACTAGTTCCCTAGAACTCACTCTTTTCTTTCCAAAATAATAGCTAAGGGCTTTATAGATAACAGTGTCAATATGTTAGTTGTTGTCTAATTTCTCCTCACAAGTAAATCCATGTACATTTCCAAACATTTGGTATGTTTAGAATGATGAGGCCTTAAATGAAAATGTTAGGCGTTTTATGGGAGATCTTTCAGGTCAAACTTCCAATTTATGATATCATGACACATAGCCCATTTCAAGAGATAATGTGAAATGCCCCATTTAATTGGGTTAGTTTGATGTGGCACCATTTGAATGCAAGTGAGAGCAGCCATTTGGAGGACGATAAAATTTAGGATCACAGACTACTCAGTTAATCTGAGGACTTTGCAAACATTGTATTGTTGTAAATGACTTAAGTACAATCTTTTCTTTTAAGGAAATTATACAGGAATGTCCTAACATACTGTGGTTATTAATAAATATGCTTGTGGATTGTTCTAAGATTGTTCTTTCTTAAGTAACTAAGTTCTATATATCGATTATCTTTTTAACTCTATTAATCAATTTGTTCAACAGATTTTTTGGTTCTTATTTATAATATTTTCCTAATTTTGAGGATATAATGGTGGTGAAAACACTATCGTTGCACTTGCTTCCTTAATCTATGCACAAAAGTGCGAATTTAACATTTATTTCTTTCTACTATTCAAATATGAATTCAAGAATCTTTAATTTTCAAGACATTTGTTCTAGCACGAAACTTGAGAGACAACAACTTTGCAAAGTATGCAAATGAATTGTCCAAAAAATAATAAATAATACAAATAATAGCAAATGTAACAAGAGATTACTAATGTAGGGAACCCATTATAGCTGTTAACTCATTTCATCCTCACAGCCCTATGGCTTTGATACTGTTGCTATTTTATGGAGGAGGAAACTGAGGCAGAGGCTTAATTTAACTGAGTCTTAATATGCTCAAGATTACACATAAAGAAGCAAATGGTAAAATGATAAAATGTGGCTCTCTCTTAAATCTTTCAGCTCCTAAATAAACTTCTAAAGCCACAAGAAATTCTCCAAAAATAGTCAGCAGGGCCCTTTTACCTGGATTAAGGGAGTAACTTATTACTGTTTATACTTTTTAAACACATGGAAAGCTTTAGAAAGACTCACTTATTTATGTGCACATGTTTCTGACCTTATTGGATACTCTCTTTTCCAACTATTCTTTTTTTTTCTTCATTTTGATTTCATTTACAGTTTCCAAAGCTAAGATTACATGTAGCTTTTGTTTATTGTGCCTGCAGATGACTAGCTCTGTGAGTGGTTGCATGGTCACTTACATTGGTTTTCCTTAACAATGGAATTCTTAATTCTCCAATATGTTAATATGTATTGTGATCTCCCCAGAAGAAGATTATACTTTGAAGAGTTTCTCATATTTATCTGCTCCCCCTTCAAATTCTTGATGTTTTTATATATGCATGTCTTAAAGGTCTAGTGTTCTTTGGAAGTCACTCTGGGAGAAAAATGGACTGAATGGTTATAATTAAGATACCTGTGATGACTAATATGTATGTTGACTATATGAATATTAAAACATCTAACTTGAGTAATTCATCAGATGAGATGGGCCAGCCTTTTAAATGCATAGAAAGATATAAGAAAGTAAAAAAAAAAATTGCAAAGCCTTCTGTGAATCCATGTTTACTGCTGGGTTTATGAGGGCAAAATAGTTTCCGTGACTCCCTTGCTCCTTTCCTTCTGCTGACATACGGAGAAATGCACTAGAAAACCGTGAGGACTCTTCATTTCTATAATTTCATCTACCCCTACTTTCCCCCTATTATCATTCTTTTCAAATAACCATAATTTGAAAACATGAATCAATTAGGATCGTGTTTTCAAGAGGATCAATTATATTAAGCTAAAATTATATCCAAGCCCTGTGAATGTGTTTCTTTCAATAGTCTATTGCTTTTCAATGAAATGAGTGGCAAAAAATTTGTGGTCATCTTTAATCTACCAAAGTATTTTTTTCTTTCATATTTTACTTTCTTTTCAACTATAGTTCTAACATGTAGATTAAAAAATACTATATTCACAAAATGCCTTAACCTTTTTAATAATTTAATAAGCAAATCATTATTTTACATTAAATATCTGTTTCCAAAGGAAAAAATATGTGGAGGCAAGGTAGAAAATGTAAGCAGAGCGGCTTATAAGATAAAGCATCTAGGAAGTCATTTATATGATTTTAATTAATGCTCATTACACTCTAATGCTGACTGTTGTCAATTCCAGTATATCTAAGTCAAATGCTTAAATGCCTTTATTTTTTTTTATTGTTGACAAAATGCATGGAAAAGAAGATGGTGAGTAATCTGTTTCTGTATTTCCCCCCTTTGGCAAGCTTAACATTGCCCCTGCTTCCAAAAAAAATGTTAAAAGAAACCCTCTTCTTCAAGAGAAAATTATGGAACTCTTACAACTGAGTTAGGTCTCTTAATGGTTATGAAATATATAATTCCCTCTCCTGGTTTGTTTTTAATTCCATTTCTGTCAAGGATTTCTAATAGTAAATCCAGAGGTGGTATGACAACTTGATTAGCTTACTGTATTTCACATCTGTCTAAGTTTCAGTAGATTTTTCATACACAGACTCAAATAGATACTGATAAAGAATTTTCTTTAGGGAATGAGTCTCCCTTCTGTACCTGGTTGATTGGTGTTGTGCTGTTATCCCTGGAATAAATATCTCTCATTGGCTGGCCAGCATCTTGAGAATGTGCTGCTCTACCAAAGATAAGACCCCATCACTTGACACAAAACTTGTGAATACTTTAATTTTGTTGGCTCTGTTCCTCTGAGCGACTCTAGAGGCATTTGTTTCTGAAGAATGTCAAAAAAGTAAAGAGAGGAAAAAAAGTGTTTGTAGTTAATGATTTTGACTAACTACTAAATGCAGCCAAGTTTTTGTCTCACTGAATGAAATGGGATAAAGATAGGGAAATGCTCATGTCAGTGTGTAGCTTGTTTATCTGTGGTGTTATTCATGCTACTGAGCAATGAAGGCTGTATTTCCTCAGAAGTTTTTAACAAAATGTTATATTTGTTGGAGGTTGTCCCAGTGGAAACCTCCTTGGAAACCTTGGAAAAAAGTGGTCAAGGACCTTGTCATGTCAGAGAGAAGAATTCTGAAACTCACAATGGAAAGAGCATTTCATATCTTTGTGTTTTTGTATGTCTCAAGCCAATGTTCTGTATTATCTTTCTTCTCAGTAATATTCTTCATGTCTTCACAAACGAGCCTGCTTTTTTTTTTTCCTTATGAAAGCAATTTTCATCTCACTTTATTCCAGCAGGTCTTTAAATGTTACTTCAGTCAAATGGTTAATCATTGGCTGGTAAATTTTTGATACTTAAAATTTTATCCTTTAATAAAATTTATTTCTAGAATTTTGTGTAAGCTAGCTTTTGCTAGATAACAAACCACCCAAAATATTTTGTTGTTTGAAGTAACAATCAATTTTAATTTCTTACGAGCCTGTGTGTCAAGTAGGTGATTTTGCTGATTTAGACCTGGTTCAGTTGATTTTGACTGGGCTCACTGAAGTGTGTGTTCAATCACCTGGTGGTAGGCTAGAGGCTACCTGATCTTAGATGACCTTTGTTAAGTAACCGAGTTCTCCTTCACATGATAATCACATCACTCCATAGGCTAACCTGGGGACATTTTCATGACAGTGACAAGAGTGTAAGAAAGTTGGATTGTGCAAGAGCTAGTTCAATACTCTGCTTGAATCAGATTTTCTACTGTTCCATTATCCAAAGTAGTCAAATGGTCAGCCCCAGAAACAGTGGAAGAAGAGACTACTATCAAAGGGCATTCATTGATATAGGTAGGCATGAAACACTATGTCCATCAATACCTTCTACCACAAATTTTGTCTGAATAAAAGACATGCAAACAAAGACTAACATATAAAGGTACCCACTGCAAGGATCATTGAAATATGAAAATAATGGAAATGAACCTAAGGAATTGCTTAAATAAATGATGATACATCCATAGATCAATTTTATGTAGTCATTGGAAACACTGAGAATAATGTGAATAATATGGGAAAACATTTCTAATATTTTAAGTAAAATAGTAAGATATAAAATTGAATATGCAATAAGGTTTAACAGTTAAAAGCCTTTATATATACCTATGCAAATAACAACAAATCACAAAAAATGTTAATAATGATTACCTATAGGTGGTGAACTTAAAGAAATGTTTATTTTTTTATTTTCTTTATTTCCTTTATAATCATCATATAGTATTTTATACATATAAAAGAATATAAAATAAACATTATGTAAATAGTAGCCCATGATAAGCAGAATTCTAAGATGGCATCTAAAATTCCCTTCCTTGGGTATTCTATACCGTGTGTAATCTCTTCCCCTTAAATGTTAAGAGGGATTATGAATGTTACAAATTTTATTCTCATGATTAGATTATATCACATGTTAAAACTGAAAGATTTTGAAGGTGTAATTAAGATCCCACATTAGTTGGCTTTGAGTTCATTAAAAGTAAAATTATTTAAGGGCACCAGGTGGCTCAGTCAGTTGAGTGCCTGACTTGATTTCAGCTCAGGTCATGATTTCGAGTTCTGTGAGATTGAACCCCACACTGGGCTCTGCGCTGACAGTGTGGAGCCTGCTTGGGATTCTCTTTCTGCCCCTCCCTCCACTCTCTCAAAATAAATAAATAAACATTAAAAAAAAGTTTAGGGGCGCCTGGATGGCTCAGTCAGTTAAGCCTCTGACTTCCGCTCAGGTCATGATCTCAGTTTGTGAGTTGGAGCCCTGCTTCGGGCTCTGTGCTGACAGCCTGGAGCCTGGAGCCTGGTTTGGATTCTGTGTCTCCCTCTCTCTCTATCCCTCCATGACTAGTGCTCTGTCTCTGTCCCTCAAAAATAAATAAATGTAAAAAAAAATTAAAAAAACAAAAACAAAAAGTAACACTATTCTAGGTAGTCTGAGCAAATCAGATGAGCCCTTAAAAGGGGCTAGGTCCTTTCTGAAGAAAAAAATTCAAAGCATGAGAAAGATTATTTTGCTGTTTTTGGAAAATTAAGATGCCATATTGGGAGAGGTCCATCGGACTATGACCTGAGGGTACCTTCTAGGAACTCAAAGAGATCCTATGACACTCTAAACAAGAAAATAGTGACCTTAGTCTCATAGCCCAAAGGAATTGAATTCTACTAACAATCAATGAACTTAAAAGAGGTCCTCAAAACTGAGGAGACTGTAGCCCTGGATGAAGCTTGGATTTCAGTCAACTAACCTGTACCCAGACTCCTGGCCCATAGAGACTGAGAAAATAAATTTAGGATGCTAAATTTGTGGTATTTTGTTATGCAGCAATAGAAAACTAATACACAGCCTTACAGAGCAGCACCATTTCTTTCCTGGATTTTCTGGATAGTTGTTGCGGGTAATAGTATATAAATCAAAATCATGCTACTCTCACAGACAGAGTTGGTTAACATTATTGTGCATATTCTTTCTCACAGCCTCTCAAAATGACAGTTTAACCCAAGTTACTCATGAATTGAGAGTCACAACATTTAAGTTTTGCTACCTGGACAGTAACAGAAAATTAAGTAGACTAGTAGAGTCTTGGAATTGACAGGTTTTCCAGCTATCACACAAATATGCTTTTACTGGGTGGATCAATCAATATTTGATTAAACAATAGGTGATGAGTAATGTCCCCATGGTCATAATTAGCAGCATAAATCTTCAGCAAATTTAGAGCCATGTAAATATTTTTTTACATGAACAATGTATAAAAACATCACGAATGACAGTAACAACCTAGAATTTGACACTGTATCATACTTGGTGTTCTTCTATCTTTGTTACCTCTGGTAGATAATTATCTTTTCCTCCAAGCTCCAGCTTAGCATCAAAATAATTTTCAGGACAGCAACTATAACCAATACATCTGCTTTGGCATGGGAAATAAAATCAATTTTCCCTTGAGAACATCACATTTATTCATGATTTAAATAACTCATTTTTTTCCAGTGCATTCCAGTAATTGAAGACTAACTAGACAAAGTCTGTTTCATTCATTTCAATTACAACTCTAAAATGGACTAATAGAATTCGTTGTAATAAAGCTCAAAAGAAGAGTTAACAAGATTTGTGAGAAAGTGGCATCAAACATACTATGCTGATTCCTTTTCCTGAGGACTTACTTAGTCCAAAAGTGGCTGGGTACCATTGTAGCTGTAACCCTGAATTTGAGCAAGGCCACAACCATACTGTTATAAGAATACTGATTCCTTATAATTTCTTTGGACAAATCTCCGTGGTCTTTCATTCCTTTACCCTTCCAAGATCATTGTGCAACTTTGGACAGTGTCATCTGGACTTCAGTTTATACAACGTAATAATTTAGTCTGTATAAATATAAGATGACTTAGTCTATAGTAGCAGTTGTAAAGTATGGCCTTAGATCAGCAGCATTAGCATTACCTCAGAACCTCTTAGAGATGTAAATTTTTTACCTGTGACTTAATGAATCACAAACTCTAGGATTAGGGGTGGTCAGCAACGCATGCTTAAAGAACAAGTCTGCGAGGTGGACTAGATTATCTCTGGAGACATTTTAGAACTGATGCTGTGTCCCTCTAGCAGCATTAGGTTGTTGCACACACAACCGTGATTTTTCAAAGTCCCAGCTTAGCTGAACATGAGGATTTTTAGTTTAGAAAGGGACCAAGGTTATCCCTCTTTGGGAATGGTCAGGTCTACAGTGTTGATTTTAAAATTAAGGAATTGCTTGCATTTGCCCCCAGTACACTTCTCTTTTTACTCTCTCCGCTGAAGGTCCTAGCCACTCATGCCCCCATCTTGTCACCCTTGGCTCTAGGAAGTCACATTCCCAAAAAGAGAGTTTTGGTTTCGATGTAAAATGAAGTCTCTGCATTGTAGATAGATTAAATTCATATATCAGAAACTCTTGGAAATTCATTCCTTATTTCTATTAAAAAAAACAAAAACATGAGAGAGAAGAGGTTATTAGCTTTGGATCTGGATAAAACTAAGTTTGAATTCTGACTTTATGATTTAAACTTCTGTAATATTCTGTAAATTACCTGATGTCTCTGTGTCTTTTCCTTTATAATCTGTAAAAACAGAAATACTGACAACCTTGAAAGAAGACACCATGAATGCAATTACCTGGCATGTAGCAGGTGCTCAGTAAATTGTATTTCTGTTCCATTTCCCAGTCTCGACAATCAGGGATTGGGTGCCAGACAACTCCATTTTCCAAAACCATTTGCTGCCTGAGCTAGCTGGCCTACATCCACAATCCCCGTGTTCCAGACAGATAAACTTCTACCTACTGACTGGACATTTCAGTTTTGTGGCACCATCATCATCACTGATTGTTTCACTTCACTTTTGACTACTTTTCATCCTCCTACTCTCTTTGCCAATGATGGTTTGTAGTTGGCGGTAAACAATCTAATCTCAGGAAGCATCCATGGTAGTAATAATAATGATAAGAATTTAAACTAATAATGAAGTTAGTATTTATTGAGAATTTACCATGAGTCAGGTACTCTTATATGTAACGATTAATTGGCTCATCAAAGCAACTTTTAGACATAGGTAGTAATATTATCCCCATGTTATGGATAAGGAAACTGAAGCAGAGAGAAGACAAGTATCGGGTCCAACATCACAAAACAGAAATGACAGAGCTGGACTAGGAGTAAGCATAGAAATAAAATAGGATTTTTTGCAGAACTTCCATGGAAAATTTAAAAATAACTAGACAGCTTAAGCAAAATATTTTTAAAGCCAGACTCACATATAAAGTTCTCAAAATGTAATGATAATTGAAATGAATAACTATATTGGGGAAAAATAAAATTCGGCTTATATTATTGTCCACTTTGACATACTTCACATACAGGTTCCTCAATTTATTTGTAGTGTCCAATATAGCTGGATCGAGTTGTGAAGTATGAAGTGTGTATTTGTGGATGTGTGTATGCACTTATCTGTGTGTTTATACACAATTTTCACAATACAGAAATCAGACTGAGACACCTTCTGAGTTTAAGAACCAGATGAAATTGTCAAGGATCATTTGACATGCCGAATTCTAAAGTACATAGTCTAGTACAAACATACATACCCTTACAGTTACCAGTTACTTACTAATACCATTGTATCTGAATAGGGTAAGTTATCAAAGAATAGACAGGTTTAATTATATACAATCTGTTTCCAAAACTGGGTTTGCTATCCCCTTCAGCACTCAGAAGGTACATATAATATTCATTCAATCATCTGTGGGCAGTCCAAATCTCAAGAGGCATGAAAATTCTCAGGGATAGGGGAAGAGAAATATCATTGTTGTAACCTTTACCTCTGAGTTCCTATTCCAATAAATTAAGTCATTGTAGGGATTGTTTTATCATCTCAACCATATCATTTCTCTCCTACCATGTTGACCTAAATATAGAGTTCTACCTTTTTCTTTAATTTCTACAAAACAGCTACATGCCCCCACCCTACAACACCCACAGAGCATTTTATTTATTCTTTCAACAAATATTAGTGAAATCTACAATATGGGTTATGTACTATCTAGAAGCAGAGATATAAGTGAGATAGATAAGATCTCTTATGTATCAAATCTAATGATTTGTAAGCAATAAGTATTAAATAAGAAAACAGGAGATAGTGGTACATATTCTATTTTAAACATTTATGTATGTATGTATGTATGCATTTAAAGAGCACATATGTAGACGTAGGAGAAGACTTGACAAGACACAAATATGGCAAATAAGCCAAAGACAAGAATCCAGAATGACTAACTCCTCTAATTTTGTCTGTTTTTAGAGAAAGTGTGAGTAATAGACTTTTCAGGAGATGAGGGAAAGTGAGAAAATTTTCTCTTTACAATTAAATAACTTCAGAATCAATGTTGGGTATCCAGCTAAAACTTCTTCAGCCATTTCTGTAATCCCCAAGCTTCCATGGATACTGTGATACTTAGCTGCTCATATTATCTCCCTTAATCCTCTCTTTTCTCTTCTTTGTTCTCCCTACTTCCAGTTTACGCTCATTTGTGTGCATAACAAATTTCTTCCTCCTTGTCTCCTCCACTCTATGAGCTAAAAACTAAAAGCCAAATGTTCTTTCCTTCAAGGTAATTTTTAAACAAACATAGTTCTTGTTCAATGAAGAATTCTAGTAGATCAGCTAATAGGAAAATATATTTCAATCCCACTAAATAGGAAAGTCAATTTTGATTTGCAAAAATTTGAAAATAATTTCAGTAATGATTGGATCATTTTAAACATTGAAATTAAATAAAAAATAACTGTATTGAAATGTTGCTTAAGATATTCACTAAGAATGTTTAAATTACTGGCCAGCTTTGATGGTTTTTCAGGTCTGTTTGTTTGGAACTTCAATTAAAGAGTTAATTACAGTGTAGAACCTTGTTGTTCAAATACATTTTTGTAAATATTCTACTCCACTTTTTTATAGTCTTTCTCAAATTTTGGTGGCGATTATTACTATTATACTTTAAAATCTGATAGATAATTGAATTAATGGCTTAATAATTTATTATTTAATTTTAAAAAATTTGTTTTCCATTTCAGTTATTGTACTGCAACATTATTGCACCTCTTTGTAATATTGATGTGATAACACTATATAACAGAATTCTTTTCTTTTACAACTGTTGTTCTTTTATAAGAATGCTGCTCTATTAATCATAACTGTGGCAGCTCAATTCTTGGGTTGTAGCATAAAATGTAATTTATTAAAATCTGTTCCAGCCAGATCTGAGACAGGGAGTTCAGTATTTATTAATGCCTTCTCCATTTTAGGCTTAGGGAAAACTGAATTAAATACAGCAAAACTTGGGGCACTGTCTTCACACTCAATTTTTTGAGGCACAAAAAAGTCTCTATCAACTAAAAGACTAAAATAAAAATCAGTTTCTGAAGGCTTTTGACATTTTTGTGTTTCTTTATCTTCTAGAGAATTGCCTTTATAATTAAGTGCTAAGCCACTATACTGTATTTTCTTGTAGACTGATTCTTTGTGTACATATTTAATATATATTAAAGAAAAACATACTTTTTTCTGGTAGGTACTATAGGGAAAGATGACAATTTGTTGAGGGTAATAGAGTACATACTTTGTAAGCTGTTAATGACAGAACAGTAAATGTTTTCAAAATAATTAGATGCTCTTCAGAATTTATCTTTTCTGTTTTCAAATGTTTGTGTATTTTTACCTAATATAAGAATTGTTAATAGTTTCTTTAGTATTTATTTTAAAAAGAAAAAAAATAAAAATCTTTAAAAGCATTCCAATATCTCTATTTTAAGGTTTGTGGTGACTTTCTAATGTGTCAAGTAGGTTAGACTAAACTCCTCAGAATTCCCTTTGTTCTATGCTTCCTATTAAGGGGGGGGGGCACAACAAATTCTAACAAGATTTGGAGGGTGAAGGGAAGGTAGCGGTCATTTTTCCATTGCTGCCCATGTGCTGACTCACCATGTGGCATGAAGGAGCATTTGGACTAGGTATGTGTAGGATGCCTTCATCACCAAGGTCAGCAACAAGAATGGCACAGAATTCAGACAGCCCTTGGGGAACTCCTAGGTCGTGTTTCTGAGATTCCAGCCAGCTCATGATTTGGCATCTATCAAATACAGTGTGTTAGTGATGGTTGATTTTTGTGTGTGTTTGTTTTGAGTTTTAAAAAATTCTATTTACTTATTTTTTATTTGTATTTTGTCAGTATAAATAATTTCTTCTTCTGAGTTACACTACTTCCTCACTCCACCTCTAAGAGTAAATACCTTTAGAATGCAGCCCACATAATCTCTTTGTATTACTCTCTATGCAACACTGAACACAGTCACTTGCACATTAAATTCTCAATAAATAACTGTTGGATCAAAGTGAATCTGTCAAAAATGATGAAGGGTCTGAGACTTTACCCTACTTCTAAGCTAACAAGTTATTCTGCCACAGTTTCATAGATGCTGGCAGAAGGCCAAAGACCCCTGGGGTAGAGACAGAAGACTTTATGGCTCACGATACAGCAAGCAGCATGAGCTTCACGTGTACATCCTTACTCTTTCCCCAAAGCCCTAGGGAGCGCCATGAAGAATGGCCCAGATGGATACTGCACCAGCCGTGGGTCCATGTCATAACTGTGGCATTCTGAGTTTAGGTTTTTCCCAATCTTATTATGGATGGAGACAGTTATTGTCTCTATTATCCTGGTCAGCAAACCAATGTGCCCACTAGCTCACAGGCAGACGCTTCGTCTATCCTTTCAGGATGGTTACTGCACAAACATCTAAAAAGATAGTCCAAGCCAAAATTGTCACACAATGCATGAAAAACTGTGGAAAATCATACCCCTCCCCACCACCCCAATACCCCACCCCCACCCCGCAATAGAATCCTCTACTGGAAAACAGTAGCTGTTTCTTAAACTCAGTGAGATGGCATTTTGAATATCCTTTATATTTAAAATGTTGGTCTGTTTACTTATAATACAGTTTTGTTTTCTAAAGATCTCATTCCCAAATATTTACAGCTTGGGACAAAGTTGCCTCATACTCTATAATTAAGTACCATTGAATCTGGCATGTTATCCTGCTTTAAAAGCATATTGCAAATCACATGCTATTAATCTCCATGGAGATAGCTGAGCTGTCAATCACTTCTTAAATTCACAAAAATTCAGTGGACTGTGCGGAAGAAATTGGAGCATTTGGGACTAGACAAATCTATATCAAGTTGTTCCTGGGAGATATGGTGACCAAAATAGCTTACTTGGGATGCACATCCAATTTCATTCTTTTTCTATGCTAAATTTTAAACCAAGCTATTCCAAAGAGATAAAAGAAATATGGCACTTGCAGTGAATGGTTGGAGAAGTAAACTATTTTGAATACATGGTTGATAGTTGATTATTAAGAATGAGGTAAAATAACATTGGAAAGTACATTTCTAAAAAAGCCAAACCATGAAAAATATTTATATGCGTGCAAATTCTGCATATAATCATCAGAAGTTTGAATTTGAGTTTCCATTTATTTCAAATATAGGCTTATGTGGAAAACATTAATTTCATAATTTTAGAGGAATTTATGTGTGAAGGGAGATAACAAAATGAATGCACCCTTAACTAAAAGACCATGTGACTGTATGACATAATCATTATATTACCTTATTTTATCTTTATGTCAGTTTTATTTGATATGCAGGAAATTTACGAAAACCTTTATTTTATTATCATTAGAATGGATTCAGAGAGTTTATGTGTTTTTTCCAAGGTTTCAGAGCTCTTAACTAACAATGTATTTACTAGAGCTCAGCACTTCTTGGCTAGAGTTATTTTCACTATGTTATAAATTCAGTTTGATTAATAATATCTATCATTTATTAAACATTAAAAATGTGTCTGGCACTGTGTAAGGAGTTTCCTTGGGCTATCTCATTTAATTTTCATAACATCACTACCATATAGGGTTAATTATTATTTTCAATATATTCAATATGTGGTAATTTTACAAGGTCACAGAGACCATAAGAATTTGATCCCAGCCTCAAACTTAGGAATTCCAGAACCAGGAATCTAAACTGAAATGCAATCATAGAAATTTAATAGATTCAGCAACCTTTCAATCACATATAACCATATCATATACTGGGGATTTGAAACACTCCTCTGTCAATCATAAAATATATTTTACGATTCCATCAACCACTTAAACTTCAACAGAAACTCATTAAAAATGTAAATTCAAGCATGTGCTTTTAGCCAAAAGATTAACCTTAGAGGAAAATATCAACAGAAAATTCTGTCAGTAAATAATACAGTCTATCATGTATGATAAATAAAATATCATCAAGCCATCTCTTTCAAAAGTCATTTTGAAATATGTTAGCAGGTGAAATATTTTTATTTCTACTGCCGGGAGTTAACATTACATTCACTTTGTGCAATATCCAGTGCTCATTTGATCTGGCTGATGATTCAGAGGCAGGAGCTAAGCTTAGGTTCTGTTTATTATTCTCTGCAAATTTCATATTACTCTGTGATGTTCTAGAAACAAAACAATTATTATTCATCTCCCACAGGGAAAGCAAAGCTGTATATAAAGCTGTAGCCAGCCAGTTTCATTCCTACAGCAGCATTTTATGAAAGTTTCCCTGCAATTTTGTTAAGGAAAGAAAAATAATCAGAATGCATTCAAATTCAAAATCCTTGAAATCCATCCCACCTACAAATCTAGTAGACTTTGAAGTCACATTTCAAAGCAGTGGGAATTCAGAAGAATTTACTGTGACATGCTGCTAAGAACAAAACAAAACAAAACAAAAACAAGCTACAGAAAGATTATTTGTATTGGCTTTGCCTTTTCAGAAATAGATAAGACATAATACAGTGTTTACAAAGAGCTGCATCACAAAGACTGAGAAATTAGATCAAATTTAACGTTAGAGAAAAATAGATTTTTCTCATTTTCCATTCCTTTCCTTGAGGAAACTTTTATGCAGAAATACAACAGAACACTGTCTTGATGATGATGATGATGATGATGATGATGATGGATTGTTATTCCAAGTTTTTATTTAAATTCACTAGTTAACATACAGTGTAATATTAGTTTCAGGTGTGGAATTTAGTGATTCATCACTTACATACAACACCCAGTGCTCATCACAAGTGCCCTCCTTAATTCCCATCACCTATTTCACCCATCCCCCCACCTCACCCTCCCTCTGGTATAACCGTCAGTTTGGTCTCTATAGTTAAGTTTCTTGATAATATTATAAACTCTTAAATATATGTGTGGTAAGATCAGACATTTTTGTAGAAAATAATTTACATTACATGGGAAAAGAAAAGAACAATCCAATGGCCCCTTTTCCAATTAATCCTTTGGACCAAAGTTGCACTGATTCAGTTACACCACAGCCATTACACACTCTAACTTAATGTTTAAATCTGTATTTTGAATGAGTTTAGTGACAATTTTCAGCACTTTCTTTAGAAAGTATGATGTAAGTAGAAAATGTCTCATTAATCTCTCTGAATGAACTTATGGTAAAATATCAAGTAAACAGATTTTATTTCTTTTTCTGCTTTCTTGTATTCCTAAATGAAAAATGGTAGAAATCTCTTAATTTAACACTTTTTCATTACAAGATGTCAAATGAATCATTCTATAGTGCCATCAGAAAATTCTAATTTTCCAATGATGCCAAATTTAATAGTCTTACTTGCTTTAGTGATACTTAGTTTTAGGTAGGATAGCTTGACTGTGTAGCTTACTGGAACTAATAGATCCAGGTGGAATAAATTATGTCTTTTGTTAAGAAATAATATTTTTTAAGTTCATTTTTGCGAGAGAGTGTGCGCACGAGTGGGGGAGGGGCAGAGAGTGAGAGGAGACAGACGATCCCAAGCAAGCTCTGCTCTGTCAGTGCAGAGACCCCTGAGGGGCTCAAACTCACCAGCCATGAGATCATGACCTGAGCTGAAGTCGAGAGTCAGTCAAGAGTCACTGGCTTAACCAATTGAGACACCCAGGTGCCCCAAGAAATAATATTTAAGGAGCTGTCAGGATGGAATTTCCTTGGGGTTCTCTCTCCCTCTCTCTGTTTGCCCTTCCCCTGCTCTCTCTTTCTCTCAAAATAAATAAATAAACTTAAACAAATAATAAATATCCTAAAAAATGTACTAAATATACTAAATAATAAACATACTAAAAATAAAAATACAAAAAAAGTAAAAAATAATATTTAAAAATATTTTTAAAAATGACTGTAGGTGGGATATTCATAATAAAATTCCATTTTTTAGGACACAAAAATCCCAATGTATTCTTTTTTTAAAAAATCCCAATATATTCTAAAACTTACAATAGTTGACCACATAATCTGATCACAGTGCAATAAAACTATACATCTAAAAGCCACAAAAAAAAAAAACATTCTCTTATTCATCTACAAATTATATCAAAAGAAAACACAAAACTGCTCTTAAGCAACTCAGGAGTTATAAGGGAAGTTTTATCACAAATATCAAAATCTTTAAAATTATGGCAATCAAAGCCTAACATATAAAAATATATGGGGAAGATAAATAGGGCTCAAAGGAAAACTCTTACATTTAGTACATGTACTCATGGAGGAAACAAAAAAAAGGAAAAATAACTCAGTCATTCAAGACACAACAATAGGAAAGGTACAATAAAATTAACAGAAAGGCATAATGAAGAAAATGACCAATGTTAAAGCAAGACTTGAGTTAGACAAATACAAAGGAGAACAAAAAATCAGAACTTCTTCAGTACTTGGTTATTTGAAGAGATGCTGTCTGCTGCACCATCTTGCAAACATGAGAAAAATCTGAAGACCAGTGAGGTTGGCAGGGCAGACAGATAAAAGGCTCTGGCTTCTTCATTCACGGAACGCACATTTATTGAATTGTTACTCTGAATCAAAGCATTGGAAATGAAACGGGGGGGAAAAAAAGCTATAAAAATCCTTGTTGTCACAATGTTTACATTTTAGTAATATTCAGGAAGGTCAACCAACTGAGGGAAAAAAAAAACAAAAAATGTAAGTTAATTTTACAGTATACAGAGGTATATGGGAAAAATAAAATGGAGTAAGGCACCTCAGGAAATATGTGGATGGTAGTGATTTTTAAATAGCTTGGTCAGTGTAGCCTCAATGGGAAGATGATATTTGAATAGACTTGAAGGAACTGAGGGTGTTAGCCACCCAAAGCCTTCAGGGAGGTATTTATCAGGGAGCTAGCAATATGATCATATGCTCATACATTTTTGTAGAATTTTGAGAAATTACATTTTTTGATCTTCAATTAGGTACTATTACTGTCTCTTAACTTAAAATTCGTCTTTCTAATACCCCTATTTTTGTAGGGTGGTGTCTCAGTGTCATAGGCATTTTTGGAAAACCAGCTAAAAAAAAAAGTTGAGCTGGGATACATTTAATATGATTACATATGAGTTCAGTGGGATATATGCATATAATTCTCAATAACTTCCATTTATGGTTATTATATGGCTAGTTATCCCAACAGAAGTATGACTTCTAGAAATAATTCTATTGCTCATGGAACTGATACTTTGAGGGTTGTGACCTAAAGGTGAAGGGCCAGAGACCATATGATGTTATGAGTTATGTTACCCACAATTTCATGTTATTGCTCTAGAGTATAGAGATTTTGATGTGTATGGTATTTTTCAGCTTTTTGAGAATTATAATTTGTTGTGATTTATTTTTTATTCCAATAAAGATTTACTTTTTACCTTATTTTATAGTAATAATTTTGTGTTTTTCTTAACAGATTCCAGAGTTTATTTACTTACACAGTAAGAGATTAACTCAGAGTGGCCATAGGGGCCAAATCACAGAGGACAGCCTAATAGAAATACACTGCAAGACACACACATAATTTTATAGCATCCAGTAGCCACATAAAAAAAGTAAAATGAAACCAAAATAATTTAATAATATATTTTATTTAACCCTATACATGCAAAACATTATCTTCTAAACATGTAATCATCATAAAATGATTAATGCAATATTTTGCTTTTTTTTTCTTTTTTCTCATAGAAGTCTCTCAAATCCAGAATGTATTTTTCACTTAAAGCATAAGCATAGCATCGTTTGGACAATCCACATACCAAAGCTCAATAACCACATGTAGCTAGTGGCTACTGATAAGGACAGCAGAACATTAGAACATGTAACTTTAATGAAATGGGCAGCAATAGAAGGCAGTCAGCAGAGAAGTGACATGATCTGATATATAGTATAAAAGAATCACTCTGCATTTAAGAGTAGACTGTAGACATATAAGGTTTCAAGTAGAGAAAGAGGTTAGGAGGTATCACAATAATTCAGCCAGAGAAAAGGTGCCATATATCAAGATGGTAGGAATGGATGCAGTAAAATGCAGTCAGATTCTGTGTGTATTTTACAAGTTAAGACACCAAGATTTCGTTAATGAGTAAAGTGAGAAAGAAGGGAAACGTTTTATGAGAACTGGACAAATGTTAATTAATGTCATTTATTGAACTGAAAGCTAGTTTGAATTAATTAATTAATTTATTTATTTATTTTTGTTTTTTCGGTTCTTGTTTTCATGATATTTTCGAGCCAGTAAATCAACCAATCTTAACTCTTTATGTGATATTATAAATGTCTCTATTTTATAAGTCATTTTGAGTTGAGTTCCTTCTTAAAGCTGAAAGTTGAATGCACATATTATGAAAGGTGGTGATATGTTTTCATTTCATTTTTCCAGATTTTCCATATTCTTCTACCCCAATAAACAAAACATAAACATCCTAAGTTAAAAAGAAAACACACTTTGGGAAATGACTGATCCTGAATGTTATTTAAATAAGATGTGTACATGCCTGGGCATGTACTTGGGCAGCACCAGTTAATGCCTGTTTTTCCAGTGTAATTATTGATACCAGCTCCTTTGATTCTCAAAACCCTTGGTTTAGAAAATAAATAACATACTTACAGTATATTACCTTTTACCACAATATTGTCATGTTACAAACTATCCCCAAACTTAGTGGCTTAAAATAAAAACTATTTATTTTTATGCATCTGAGCTCAGTTGAATGAATCTGAGCTTGAATGAATGAAGCTGGCTGAGCCAGCTTGGATGCTCTTCTTAGCTGGGCTCGCTTATGCTTTTGAGGTCAATTAGCAGGTTGGCAGCTACCTACTGGTCTAAAATGACCTCAGCCAAGATGACAGGTATGTTTCAGTTGGTCTTCCTCTAGCAGTCCATCCCTGGGCTTGTTCTCATGGTCAATTCAGAGTTTTGAGAGGGTGAATGGAAGCATGCAAACTAAAAACTAGCACGGCATCATTTTCACACCAGTGCACTAGTATATTCTTTTGGCTAAACAAAACCACAAAGCCAGTCCAGACTTAATGGGGAAAGGACTAAGAAGTTACAGAGCAAAGGTTGTTAGACATGCTAAAGTCATTTTCTTTTTTTTGATGTGTCAGTGCAATCAACCAATCACTTTGCCTCTTCCTTAAGTCCCTTCAGTTTTCTCTAGTCAATTACACATGCCTTTTCAAAAAACACATTTCGAAATGTTAGTTCTTAAACAAAATCTATATTCTATAAAGCTTTATGTTATGGGGCCTCTATGATGAACTCATAGTAAACATTTGACAAACTCACTTTATAAGATTCATTTCCTTGACATTTTTCTCAAAAATATATTTCCATGAAACTTCCAAATTCCCCTAATTTATTTTAATGTTTGATATAGATAGAATTATAGTTATATTTTTGTCTGCATATTCTTAAAATGAGTTCTTCCTTCCTTTATAAGTAAGCCAGCTGGGAAAATATCAGACACAATCATCTAACAAAACTTGCCAAAGAGGTTATTTGCCTTTTAAAATTCAAGTGATTATTATAACCCAATAAGCATTTCCTTGAAAACTACCATATGCTCTTGATTGCTGATAACAGTTATGAGTATTCAGGAAAGCCGTATATTGATTTCCATCCCTTCAATAACAGATCTAGTGTTTTCTTTTATTATCTAGTGTATGTTCTCATCACTCTTCTTCAATATAATTGTTCTCTATAATTTTATACTATATAATGTCTCCCATTCAAAAATATAAAATAGTACTTAAGGATCTTCAAATATATATGATATTAAAACTGTCTACTAATTAAAATGGCCTAGTGTGTGTGTGTGTGTGTGTGTGTGTATATATATATATATATATATATATATATATATATTATACTAGAGCTGCAATGCCACTTTTTATCACTATATATATTCTAGAGCTCCAATATCACTTTTTTGGAAAACTCATGTACTAGGACAAACTTCTTTCCAAAGTATGTTTTCCTTTAAAAATAGATTTCTCACTTGTTGCTTATTATATGGATGCCACTGGGGCCTGTGAAATACAGTCTCTTATGTATAAGTACAGATTATTACAATATAAAGCCTTTTTATTATTATTCAGAAAATTGGATAATTTCCACAGTCTCACAAAAATTATTGGCTAAAGCTTGCTCAGTGGAAGAATTGTTGCTTCATATTTCTACAGTGTATTTTGGGATTAAGCAAACTTCATGATCCCAAAATCTCCATGTTGAAAAATGCCTTGAATAAAAAGATACAGTAATTTTTAATCATCTTCATAAAATACAATTTTGTAAACTTTCCCAAAATAAGTGCAGAGGACAACATATGAGGCTGTTATTTGCTTTCGGCTTTAACAGATATTGTCACATTAAAACAGAGTATAATTATTTTCCTTGATTTTAAATATCAATAATTCTTCCTAGATATTTTAATTTTTTTAAAGTAAATAATCTATTAAGCTATTGAATAGTTGTGGAAAACCCATAAAAAGGCTTTCATATAAACACACCCAGAAAAAAAGTATACATTACTAAAAAAAGTATACACTTAGTATGTACCCAGAAAAAAATATACATTACTAAAAAAAGTATACATTTAGTATGTACTAGTAATCTTTTAGTAAATAGAGGAATGGAACACATGAATACTTTTTTTTTTAATGTATAAGAGGGATACACAAGAAAATGTCTATATTGTTCATGGCTTATTCTATAATGAAGCCATCTGTTACAAAGAACAAGAGGCTGAGTCAAAATGACTGCTTATTGCTAATATTCTAGTCATCCAAGCTATATTACAAAAATTTATCTGATCAAAGATCATGGTGGTTAAGTAACAATATGATATGCTTGATATAAGAAATTTGATAGTTCCTAGAAATATGATATGATTCTTGATAACAAATATAGATTGTCTTTCAACAAAAAAGAGATTACCCACTCAATATTATTGAAATTCTACACTTGCAAAATTCCAGTTATGCAATTGTTTTTATCTCTTACTACCTAATTAACAAAACTGCAAAATATTTTATTAAAGTAATTGATTCCAGAAACAAGCTGTTTTGTTCTGATAGTCAAGTGAGAAAAAGCAGAGATCTAAACAGGGAAATATCTAAAATCCAAATACATGGTTACAAATACATGAACTTTTCTAGAAGGAGTAGCATGGCCCAACACCTGTGAATTAATATTTCATAAATATAATCATGCTTGTTCACCATAGTCTTAGGAAATCCATCCATGGTAATATTGAATCAGTTCTTTCTATTCTATTTCAGGTATTTTGTGTGTATCTCTTCTCTTGTGTGGGAATGAACAACTTCTTAGATCATTTGAGGTCAGTAGAAATCCAAGTTTCTGTATTGCTATAGTGTACTATAATGATTTTAAAATGTTTGTTATGTTCTAAATTTTAACTCTGGTAGCTGATTTGATGGTTACTTTATATATCTTGATTCTCTCTGTTTCAGTCTGAAGTTTCCATTTTTTCTACCCTCTCTCTGGTCTTGATTCTATATCTGTTTAGGCATCCATTGAAACAATGTTTTTCTTGGCAACTCTTTGACTTCTTGATATGTAGCTTTCCAGCAGAATAACCACCCAACTAAATCCAGGCCACCCAACCAAATCCAAGTTGCAGAAAAAATAACAAGTAAATTCTTGTATTTTAAGCCCCCAATTTTTAAGATGGTTTATTCTACAAAATTAAATAACTGATATACTCCATCCCAAATATTGGAATTCAGTGTGGCACTGTCCATTTTAAAGCTCTTCAGGTGATTCTGATGTGAAGTTGCTGTTGAGAGCAATAGCCTTAGAAAGTTGAGATCACAGAACATTTATCCATAGAAATTCTAAGTAAAAATATTTGAACACATTAACTTTTTAATACTAGGAAGTGCAGGGCTTAATATATAATACATGGCTTTGGGACCTATTTCTGAACATAAAAGGCTTTGTGTTAAATATAGATTGTTGAATAGAAAAAAAAGAGTTGTCACTGGTGTGTGCACAATTTTAGAAAAAGATTTAATGAGTTTGCTAAGAAGACTGGATCACGATTAACTAAGTTGTTTATTTGATGCTTTTAATTAAATTATTAGATAATAATTTTGTTATATTACTGGGTTTTGTTAAAATATTAGATCTGGTATTATTTTGTCAAATTTTTAGTGCATTTGAACAAGAAGTTTGTCATTTCCCATAAACTAACATTTTCCTAGAGTCCCTTAGTCTATTCCGATGGGGAAATATGGGAAAGTTGCAAAAAAACAAAAATAGAAAGGACTTATAATTATCTTGAGGAATTATTATCACAAGTTTTATCATTGATTCTGGCCTATTTAATATGTTTATTAAGGTCCATGTTAAAGATAAGTATTAGCTTATTACATTTTCTTAACACTGATACAGCAATAATAGAGATGCTAGAAGGAGAAATAAAAATTAAAAAGTTTCTTCATTAAATATATGTATTTAGAGGGAGTGCCGGAAGATGGCGGCGTAGGAGGACGCGGGGCTCACAGCGCGTCCTGCCGATCACTTAGATTCCACCTACACCTGCCTAAAGAACCCAGAAAACCGCCAGAGGATTAGCAGAAGGGAG
The DNA here is from genome assembly GCF_046562875.1 of Panthera onca. Taxonomy (NCBI): domain Eukaryota; kingdom Metazoa; phylum Chordata; class Mammalia; order Carnivora; family Felidae; genus Panthera; species Panthera onca. The sequence continues at coordinate 109,140,530 of NC_138345.1, read as the reverse complement.
TCTCCGGAGTCAAGCGCAGACTAGAGGCCCACGGAAGAGGGTAGGAAGGGCGGCGAGGCGGTGCGCGCTCCACGGACTGGCGGGAGGGAGCCGGGGCGGAGGGGCGGCTCGCCGGCCAAGCAGAGCCCCCGAGTCTGGCTGGCAAAAGCGGAGGGGCCGGACGGACTGTGTTCCGACAGCAAGCGCGACTTAGCGTCTGGGAGGTCATAAGTTAACAGCTCTGCGCGGAAAGCGGGAAGGCTGGAGGACAAAGGGAGGGAGAGCTGCTGAGCCCCCGGACGGCAGAGCTCAGCTTGGCGGGGAACAAAGGCGCCAGCGCCATCTCCCCCGCCCATCTCCCAGCCAAAATTCCCAAAGGGAACCAGTTCCTGCCAGGGAACTTGCTCGCTCCGCGCAAACACCCAACTCTGTGCTTCTGCGGAGCCAAACCTCCGGCAGCGGATCTGACTCCCTCCCGCTGCCACAGGGCTCCTCCTGAAGTGGATCACCCTAAGGAGAAGCGAGCTAAGCCTGCCCCTCCAGCCCCCGTGCACCTTGCCTACCCACCCCAGCTAATACGCCAGATCCCCAGCAACACAAGCCTGGCAGTGTGCAAGTAGCCCAGACGGGACACGCCACCCCACAGTGAATCCCGCCCCTAGGAGAGGGGAAGAGAAGGCACACACCAGTCTGACTGTGGCCCCAGCAGTGGGCTGGGGGCAGACATCGGGTTGGACTGCGGCCCCGCCCACTAACTCCAGTTATACACCACAGCACAGGGGAAGTGCCCTGCAGGTCCTCACCACGCCAGGGACTCTCCAAAATGACCAAACGGAAGAATTCCCCTCAGAAGAATCTCCAGGAAATAACAACAGCTAATGAACTGATCAAAAAGGATTTAAATAATATAACAGAAAGTGAATTTAGAATAATAGTCATAAAATTAATCGCTGGGCTTGAAAACAGTATACAGGACAGCAGAGAATCTCTTGCCACAAAGATCGAGGGACTAAGGAACAGTCACGAGGAGTTGAAAAACGCTTTAAACGAATTGCAAAACAAAATGGAATCCACGATGGCTCGGCTTGAAGAGGCAGAGGAGAGAATAGGTGAACTAGAAGATAAAGTTATGGAGAAAGAGGAAGCTGAAAGAAAGAGAGATAAAAAAATCCAGGAGTATGAGGGGAAAATTAGAGAACTAAGTGATACACTAAAAAAAAATAATATACGCATAATTGGTATCCCAGAGGAGGAAGAGAGAGGGAAGGGTGCTGAAGGGGTACTTGAACAAATTATAGCTGAGAACTTCCCTGAACTGGGGAAGGAAAAAGGCATTGAAATCCAAGAGGCACAGAGAACTCCCTTCAGACGTAACTTGAATCGATCTTCTGCACGACATATCATAGTGAAACTGGCAAAATACAAGGATAAAGAGAAAATTCTGAAAGCAGCAAGGGATAAACGTGCCCTCACATATAAAGGGACACCTATAAGACTCGTGACTGATCTCTCCTTTGAAACTTGGCAGGCCAGAAAGGCTTGGCACGATATCTACAGTGTGCTAAACAGAAAAAATATGCAGCCGAGAATCCTTTATCCAGCAAGTCTGTCATTTAGAATAGAAGGAGAGATAAAGGTCTTCCCAAACAAACAAAAACTGAAGGAATTTGTCACCACGAAACCAGCCCTACAAGAGATCCTAAGGGGGATCCTGTGAGACAAAGTACCAGAGACATCACTACAAGCATAAAACATACAGACATCACAATGACTCTAAACCCATATCTTTCTATAATAACACTGAATGTAAATGGATTAAATGCGCCAACTAAAAGACATAGGGTATCAGAATGGATAAAAAAACAAGACCCATCTATTTGCTGTCTACAAGAGACTCATTTTAGATCTGAGGACACCTTTAGATTGAGAGTGAGGGGATGGAGAACTATCTATCATGCTCCTGGAAGCCAAAAGAAAGCTGGAGTAGCCATACTTATATCAGACAAACTAGACTTTAAATTAAAGGCTGTAACAAGAGATGAAGAAGGGCATTATATAATAATCACAGGGTCTATCCACCAGGAAGAGCTAACTATTATAAATGTCTATGCGCCAAATACCCGAGCCCCCAGATATATAAAACAATTACTCATAAACATAAGCAACCTCATTGATAAGAATGTGGTCATTGCAGGGGACTTTAACACCCCACTTACAGAAATGGATAGATCATCTAGACACACAGTCAATAAAGAAACAAGGGCCCTGAATGATACATTGGATCAGATGGACTTGACAGATATATTTAGAACTCTGCATCCCAAAGCAACAGAATATACTTTCTTCTCGAGTGCACATGGAACATTCTCCAAGATAGATCATATACTGGGTCACAAAACAGCCCTTCATAAGTTTACAAGAATTGAAATTATACCATGCATACTTTCAGACCACAATGCTATGAAGCTTGAAATCAACCACAGGAAAAAGTCTGGAAAACCTCCAAAAGCATGGAGGTTAAAGAACACCCTACTAACGAATGAGTGGGTCAACCAGGCAATTAGAGAAGAAATTAAAACATATATGGAAACAAACGAAAATGAAAATACAACAATCCAAACGCTCTGGGATGCAGCGAAGGCAGTCCTGAGAGGAAAATACATTGCAATCCAGGCCTATCTCAAGAAACAAGAAAAATCCCAAATACAAAATCTAACAGCACACCTAAAGGAAATAGAAGCAGAACAGCAAAGGCAGCCTAAACCCAGCAGAAGAAGAGAAATAATAAAGATCAGAGCAGAAATAAACAATATAGAATCTAAAAAAACTGTAGAGCAGATCAACGAAACCAAGAGTTGGTTTTTTGAAAAAATAAACAAAATTGACAAACCTCTAGCCAGGCTTCTCAAAAAGAAAAGGGAGATGACCCAAATAGATAAAATCATGAATGAAAATGGAATGATTACAACCAATCCCTCAGAGATACAAACAATTATCAGGGAATACTATGAAAAATTATATGCCAGCAAATTGGACAACCTGGAAGAAATGGACAAATTTCTAAACACCCACACTCTTCCAAAACTCAATCAGGAGGAAATAGAAAGCTTGAACAGACCCATAACCAGCGAAGAAATTGAATCGGTTATCAAAAATCTCCCAACAAATAAGAGTCCAGGACCAGATGGCTTCCCAGGGGAGTTCTACCAGACATTTAAAGCAGAGATAATACCTATCCTTCTCAAGCTATTCCAAGAAATAGAAAGGGAAGGAAAACTTCCAGACTCATTCTATGAAGCCAGTATTACTTTGATTCCTAAACCAGACAGAGACCCAGTAAAAAAAGAGAACTACAGGCCAATATCCCTGATGAATATGGATGCAAAAATTCTTAATAAGATACTAGCAAATCGAATTCAACAGCATATAAAAAGAATTTTTCACCATGATCAAGTGGGATTCATTCCTGGGATGCAGGGCTGGTTCAACATTCGCAAATCGATCAACGTGATACATCACATTAACAAAAAAAAAGAGAAGAACCATATGATCCTGTCAATCGATGCAGAAAAGGCCTTTGACAAAATCCAGCACCCTTTCTTAATAAAAACCCTTGAGAAAGTCGGGATAGAAGGAACATACTTAAAGATCATAAAGGCCATTTATGAAAAGCCCACAGCTAACATCATCCTCAACGGGGAAAAACTGAGAGCTTTTTCCCTGAGATCAGGAACACGACAGGGATGCCCACTGTCACCGCTGCTGTTTAATATAGTGCTGGAAGTTCTAGCATCAGCAATCAGACAACAAAAGGAAATCAAAGGCATCAAAATTGGCAAAGATGAAGTCAAGCTTTCGCTTTTTGCAGATGACATGATATTATACATGGAAAATCCGATAGACTCCACCAAAAGTCTGCTAGAACTGATACATGAATTCAGCAAAGTTGCAGGATACAAAATCAATGTGCAGAAATCAGTTGCATTCTTATACACTAACAATGAAGCAACAGAAAGACAAATGAAGAAACTGATCCCATTCACAATTGCACCAAGAAGCATAAAATACCTAGGAATAAATCTAACCAAAGATGTAAAAGATCTGTATGCTGAAAACTATAGAAAGCTTATGCAGGTAATTGAAGAAGATATAAAGAAATGGAAAGACATTCCCTGCTCATGGATTGGAAGAATAAATATTGTCAAAATGTCAATACTACCCAAAGCTATCTACACATTCAATGCAATCCCAATCAAAATTGCACCAGCATTCTTCTCGAAACTAGAACAAGCAATCCTAAAATTCATATGGAACCACAAAAGGCCCCGAATAGCCAAAGTAATTTTGAAGAAGAAGACCAAAGCAGGAGGCATCACAATCCCAGACTTTAGCCTCTACTACAAAGCTGTCATCATCAAGACAGCATGGTATTGGCATAAAAACAGACACATAGACCAATGGAATAGAATAGAAACCCCAGAACTAGACCCACAAACGTATGGCCAACTCATCTTTGACAAAGCAGGAAAGAACATCCAATGGAAAAAAGACAGTCTCTTTCACAAATGGTGCTGGGAGAACTGGACAGCAACATGCAGAAGGTTGAAACTAGACCACTTTCTCACACCATTCACAAAAATAAACTCAAAATGGAGAAAGGACCTGAATGTGAGACAGGAAACCATCAAAACCTTAGAGGAGAAAGCAGGAAAAGACCTCTCTGACCTCAGCCGTAGCAATCTCTTACTCGGCACATCCCCAAAGGCAAGGGAATTAAAAGCAAAAGTGAATTACTGGGACCTTATGAAGATAAAAAGCTTCTGCACAGCAAAGGAAACAACCAACAAAACTAAAAGGCAACCAACGGAATGGGAAAAGATATTTGCAAATGACACATCGGACAAAGGGCTAGTATCCAAAATCTATAAAGAGCTCATTAAACTCCACACCCGAAAAACAAATAACCCAGTGAAGAAATGGGCAGAAAACATGAATAGACACTTCTCTAAAGAAGACATCCGGATGGCCAACAGGCACATGAAAAGATGTTCAACGTCGCTCCTTATCAGGGAAATACAAATCAAAACCACACTCAGATACCACCTCACGCCAGTCAGAGTGGCCAAAATGAAGAAATCAGGAGACTATAGATGCTGGAGAGGATGTGGAGAAACAGGAACCCTCTTGCACTGTTGGTGGGAATGCAAATTGGTGCAGCCGCTCTGGAAAGCAGTGTGGAGGTTCCTCAGAAAATTAAAAATAGACCTACCCTATGACCCAGCAATAGCACTGCTAGGAAGTTACCCAAGGGATACAGGAGTACTGATGCATAGGGGCACCTGTACCCCAATGTTTATAGCGGCACTCTCAACAATAGCCAAATTATGGAAAGAGCCTAAATGTCCATCAACTGATGAATGGATAAAGAAATTGTGGTTTATATACACAATGGAATACTACGTGGCAATGAGAAAAAATGAAATATGGCCTTTTGTAGCAACATGGATGGAACTGGAGAGTGTGATGCTAAGTGAAATAAGCCATACAGAGAAAGACAGATACCATATGGTTTCACTCTTATGTGGATCCTGAGAAACATAACAGAAACCCATGGGGGAGGGGAAGGAAAAAAAAAAAAAAAAAAAAAAAAAAAAGAGGTTAGAGTGGGAGAGAGCCAAAGCATTAGAGACTGTTAAAAACTGAGAACAAACTGAGGGTTGATGGGGGGTGGGAGGGAGGGCAGGGTGGGTGATGGGTATTGAGGAGGGCACCTTTTGGGATGAGCACTGGGTGTTGTATGGAAACCAATTTGACAGTAAATTTCATATATTAAAAAATAAAATAAAAAAAAAATATATATGTATTTAAATTTCTGTTTGCCTTTTAATTCCTTACAGTGGTGGTGGTTCCTTCATTAACTCAGGTGAAACCTTAACCAGGCACCATAAATTCTGTCACCTCTCTCCTACCGAGTAAGCCTGTGTCCCTTTCAAGTTACAAAATTAATTTCACTTTTTTAATTAAAATGTCCAATCTTAGATCATAATCAAAATTCTAAATTTTATTAAAAGTTGAGGTTTTGGGGGGGCCTGGTTGGCTCAGTTTGGTTAAGTGTCCAACTTTTGATTTGGGCTCACAGTTTGTGATTTTGGTCTCACGGTTTGTGATTTCGAGCCCCCCATCAGGTTCGTTGCTGACAGTGTGGAGCCTGTCTGGGATTGCTTCTCTTTTTGCCCCTCCCCTGATCACTCTCATGCTAAAATAAATAAATAAACTTTAAAAAAATGAAGAAAGGAAAAGTATTAAAAATTAAGTTAAAACTTTTGCAATCCCCACAGTTTCTGACATTGACTCGTTTTCCCATGAGTATTTTGCCAAGATATTTCAGAAGGCTCCCCCAACACCCATCAAAGGGAATGTGTCATTGGCTATTAACTAAACAAAAAATAAAGAGTTTCTATTTTGTTTCTCTTTCCATTATTCCTTCTATCATAATGACACCTTCATTTTCTTTTCTATTAAGATTTAATGCCTCCCCATGAAGTCCGCTTTGATAAGACTTAAGAAATGTAATTTTTCCCTCACATGAGTGACTCAGATCAGGTCCATTAGAAACATTCATAACCCCTGTTGGGAATATATTTTCAAATTTTTTCCTTCCCCCAAAAAATTGCCGCTGCCCTTTTGTTCCATGATATAAGTGGTTAGTCCACCTGTATTTTACTCACTAGACTTCGCAGATGAGAGGTTATGTCAGTCCGGAGGACACGTTATATTCTTTTCAAGAATCCCATTAAACACCCTGTCTCTAGGATTAAGAGGATCCTCCACTCAGGATCAACTTGATTCTTCAATAACCTTGATGTTGCCAAGTGGTTAAGTGTCATGTAGCTGTTTTTCAATAATCTATGTATATGTCACATATGGTCCAGCAGCTACTTTTGAATGTGGTGTTGCTTAATTTTAACATCCTGTTCACTAGTGTTTGTTTGTTTGTTTATTTATTTATTTATTTATTTATTTATTTATTTTTCATTTCCTCCTCAAATCTCAGATCTCTGATATTGATGTGGCTCAGGACTGAATACTTAGGTCTTTGCTTTCTTTTTACTCTCTCCCTAGGTGATTTCATACTGTCTCCCAGCTACATGCTGAGATCTCTCAACATCTTACATGCAGTCTGAGTAGGCAGTCTGAATACCAGATTCACATGTCAAAATGTATAAACAAAATTTTGGTTTGGATGTCTAATAGACATCTCAAAAATAAAATAACCCCAAACCTCTGATATCACCCACTCTCTATGCTCCTCCTACAGTCCTTACTTTCTTGGCAAAAGACAATTCCATTCTTCTGATTTCTTAGCCTCATATCGTGAGAGTCATCCTTAACTTCTCCTTTCTCGGTTTTCATTACCAAGTTGTAACATCCTGTTAGGACTTCCTTACATATTGTTCTAGATTTGGGTTACTACTCCTTCTACTGCCCCCCAATTGTCCAGACTACCACCATCTCCTACCAAGGTCTCTTAACACCTTCTCAAATCCCCACCAGTTTTTCCCCATCTCCTTTTCCTCCTCCATTTCCTCTATAACATATTATTCATCTATTTGTCCATAGCCACTAGGATGTGAGCCCCATGACAGCAGGGACTTAATTTTGTTCACAAATTTCACCTAGCTAATAACGCATCCTCAGTAACTACTTGTTGAATGAATAACCAAACTAATTTTAATTCTTGATAAGTAGTTATTACTTTCTCAGTCATTTTGATTAGCCTTTATGTGGAATGGTCTTATTCTTGTAAGACTCTAATAAGCCAGTTCGACTCTGGCTAATACAAATGTACCCATTATCTTAATTCAAAGCAAGAGAAACCCTTGAGAATATTCTATTATTTTAATGTAAACATTGCCAAAGGGTATTTCATAATTAGTTTGTACTATGGAGCACCCAGTAACCTGGGTGGTTAAGGATGCTATTGTGAGGCATATTCCTTTGCATTTATAATCAGTAGTATTTTCCCTAAGTGTTAGTGATTTTTTGTTTGTTTGTTTTGTTTTGGGTTGGTTTTTGTTTTTTGGGTGCCTTATTTTTTTTTTTTTTTTTTTGCTTATTTTTTCACTCTTTCTGAGCTCTGACACAAAGGTATACAGTATTTCCACTATAAGATGTCCTTCTTACTGCTAAATCTTACTAATCAGTCAGTCATGCTGTTTTCTTATGGAGCCATAAAAGTCTTAGAAAACCTTTTGTTTCATGTTTGGGCATTTCTTTCTTCACAAACTGATGGAGGTCAGGGGTCAGAAAATGAAGCAGTGAGACTAGGAGAATAATGTTATCCTTGGGCTGTAGTTCCAATTTCAAATAAACATTTAGAGAAATTCAGAGGAGAATGTGGGTTTACTTCTGAAAAAGAAGCACTAAAAATACAAATTCTTACACTAAACAAAGCAGTGAAACAGCTGTGTGTACTGGCTTACTTAGCTGTGCTCACCCTAGCACTCTGTGTACACCTGCCTACAACACAGTTTATCACGATGTCTGACCCTCTGCCATGTTTATGAGGCTCCCCTTTATAGACAGGCTCTCATTCCTTTCTTTATCAGCAATAAAAAGAAGCATGCTTGATCCACAGTAACCACTAGGTTAAACTTTTTTGATGTTAATTAAATTTACTGCCATATTCTGACAAATTACTAATGCTTTTTAAAATTTGCTATGATGATTTTAGGATTTTCTCTTTTGGAATTATCTTGTAAAATATTTTGCTGCCCTAAAAATGGATTATTTTCTCTTTTATGCTTTTTAGCATGTTTTTGTTGTTTCAATAATAGGCATGGATTACTTTTGTAATTCAACTGTAAGTTTAAGAAGAATTTAAAAATCATTCTTATTACCTCATTATCTTAGTTAATATTTGTTCTGAAATGGCATTCACCAGCCAATATTTACTGAGTACCTAGTATGTGTAGGTTTCTATATTAGGTACTTTGAGAAATACTAAAGTAAGCAGAACATATATGTTATCTCTAGACAACATGGCCTGGAACTCATCTGAGAGATATGTCTGTGAGTGTGTGGAGGCAGGTGATGGATGGGGGGAGTGCAGTGGGTGGGAGAAAAGAAGTGCTGTCTTTAATAACTTTGTCATGGTAGAAATAGTGACCCAATAGTAAGCTTCTGTTACACTTCTTATATTATTTGGCATGTTGATAAATAAGTCCTTTACTATTTATAAAAATAAAGTAGAAAAAAATACATTATGGGTTTCTAAGCAAAAGTATTTAAGCAGAGGATTTGTAGATACTGCTTGTAGGTATGTACCAATCTCTGGAACTGGATTCTTTGCTTAAGAACAATACATAATAGGCACAATCTGCTCATCCCATCTGTTGTCCGTGAGAGGAAAATCCATTACATGTAGTAATCAGGATGATCAGGTTAGATGTTGAGAATTTTCCAATGCCTTCCCATCATATCAAGAAATATAAAACAAATCAGGCTGAAAGACAATGTGCTTAATTAGAGCTAATGTAGTAGGCGGTAGAGTCTGGGGTGTTGTTTAAATGCTTTTCTTGATGGGCTATCAGAGCAGCTTGAAATGCATAAGAAAGGGAAAGATGTCTATGAACCACTGAGTGTTGTAAGCAAGGTTGAAATTGAGTAAACAACTTAAATAATTGAAACATTGAACAAAGTTGATGATTTGGGGCCCAATAATTTGAATTATAGCAGAAGAAAATAATTTTGGAGAGTGTTGGCATAATTAAAAGATGCCAAAGGGTTGGATTAGCTAAGTTTAGTCTGGATATTTGACTCTCAGGATTTAGAAAGGACGGCAAATCTTTATAGATGTCAATAAAAAGGAGGCCAATTAAACTGATGTTATAAACTGATTAAAAATCATTTCAGATTAAGGGAATTAATTCTTGTATCATGCCTGGCTTTAAAGCTGGATGCTTATAAAAAATGTGCAGCAGTTTAAACACCACATCTATGAAACTTTTGTGAGAGGGAATCTCTGATTCAATTCCCGTTTTCTGTTCAGGACGTTTATTTACTATGCTTACTGATATAGCTACTTTTTCAGAAAAAATATCATATCTTTGTGCCTGTAGTAGATCAGTGTGAAGTGTTTCATCACGTTTTTTAATCTGAAGATGGAATGTAATTTTTTTCTGACCTTTCAAATATATTTTTCTTCCTTGTTAAATATCTAAAGGCAACAGGAATTGAAGCACAACAAATTGAGAATTTACCTCAAAATTCCACTGTAATACATTGCTATTTTAATAGAAATTGGGATTTCTTTGAATCTGGAGCCTTCTATGGTTTTATTTTTCCTTTTTCTTTTCCTTTTGGTTTTTGTACTAGCTCTAAAATTACACACACACACATATAAATATCTATATATCTATATATCTATATATACCTTACTGTGTAAGGTAATATATTCACACATTCTGGGGATTAGGACATGGAAAACTTTGGGGATTCATTAGTATGTTTAACACAGCTACTTAAAGATGTGATGATAGTGACCAATCAGCTTCTAGGTTCAAGTTTTACAAAACTACTTTCAGAGTCTGACTGTTGACCTCACCTTATTGTATTAACTATATTTTGGATCCTAACATCTGATGAATGGCCAGTAACCTAGACAGTCTTGTACTATTAATTCTGTTATTCTTGGCTTCTTACATTTTGGGGATCATGTGGCTAAGCTAGCAGGAAGAGACAGATACTGTCACAAAACAGTGAATATGGACATAAATTTCACAATATAAATATGAAGACACATTTATGCCTTTATTCAATGTTATAGCCCAAAGAGACTCCAGAGGAGGCAAGAGAGTCCTCTGTGTCCATATGGCCATTTGCTTACTCATTATGCCCTGGATTCAGTATCATTTTCTGCCTAATTTCTCCTAACATGAATTTGGCTCTATATGCCCCCCCCCACTTTTATTACTATTCTAATGCAGAAATCCAAACATCTCTAGCAGATTTCCATAAATAAACTGTCTTCACTGGCAAAACTTAGAAGAGAGAGTTATGAGTCTATGCTGGCCCTGAGAATTATGTTTACCCATCATTACTTTAGTCACAAAATATGTCCAGGCTGCTGCACAAAACTCCTCCTTAGAGAGAGAAGCCCACCATTGGAAATAAAGGAAAAATGGCAGATGTTTTTGACCGTCCGTATCCAAGGTGCATTCTGATTGACAAGAATAAAACATACTTTATTCAATTAATTTTGCTTTTCCAAAAATTCTATGGTTGCAGAAGCCCTGAAAAGCTGCAAAGAGATAGGACCTCAAATCTTATAAGGATATGAAGCTCATATACTTTTTTCCAGAACAATTGAAAGTGATCATCTTACTTAACAATTTGATGGAATGTGTCGACAGGAATATAGAAGCTGAGTACAACTGAAGTCTGTGCAATATTGGGAAGGGGAGCTGTCACTAAAAAGAAGATTACAAAATACTTTTTGTAAATTTTACAAAAATATATGATCATGTCAAATACTGATAGAGCCTTTCTTGGAAGGAGTCTACAGAAAGTGAGGGGCTCTGAAGGTTAAACTCAGTAAGTTTGGCCATTGGTTTATCAGTGGATGTCCATCTCCCATTTACATAAAGTTATTCATGTAATACATGAAATTATTCCCTTGCTTGCTCAGTATATAGTGGAAATTAATAAATCTGTATTCCACAGGACACACTTATTTGGCTATATCCAATGCAAGGTACCCAGAAAGAAGAGAAATTTTTTTTTTCCTGAAGAGTGAGCCATGTCTACCACAACATGTTTCTTTCTTGGAAGAAATGTTATCATTTATGAGTCATCTCTTCTCCTAGCAATGTTACTTGTATCTTAACCAAGAAAGCAGTATCCTCCCTTTACAAAATTGGAAATATTCTGGAATAAGGGACAGTAGTGGGATACTTGGATGCTTGAAAGAGAATATTAAAGTTTCTTTAAAAGTGAGACCATTCCAGAAATAAAAATAAAGCAACTGGTCTTGCTAAGACAATAGAGCAAGGAGAGGTAAACATGTCTTGGACTTTTGAGTACAGAAAGTTCAATGATCATCAATGTAGTCAGATCTTTTTTTTCTTTTCTTTCAAGAAATTTGTCCATGTCATTTAAATTTCAAATTAACTGACATAAAATATAGAGGAGACAATAGAGACTGGAGGTGACTGGGATTTATGTCCAGAAGTGGGCACACCTCTCCTGCCAGGCCAATAGTATGGGAAGCTGAGGCCCTCTAGTCAGTGGGGCTGGTTTCAGATTACTTCAGGATGGGCTAGCTGTAGTTACCTCATGCTTTGTGTGGGGTGCTGGTGGCCACATAGCATTTCTTGTCCTTGGGAAGTAGCATGTGTTCAGACACCTTTTTTCTTGTGGCATCTCTTCAGTCTCAGACACAAGTATCATGGGGGAAAGGGGTTGCACACAATTCTTGCACTCCTTCCCAATCAGTGGACTGACCTGGCTTGTTTCTCTGGGGGATCAGGTAACTGATGGATTTGTCTAGTAGAGAAACAACATACAGAATCAAATATGCAGTTGCCATCTTTATCTGATGAAGTTTGTGAAAATCTGTCAGTCTCTATGACCAACCTGGCTTTCACAGGAGCCAAAGAGGCTAGTAAAATGAGTAATGATTAGAATTGCCAATCCTGCCACTATCCAGGGCTTCGTGAAATTACCAGTCCCCCCAAACTCCTCCATGATTGTGTATTGCCTGTGGTTTACTCTGAGAAAGGGGTCGTTCCAAGGACAGAGAATTTGATCCTTTCTTCCCAAATAACCTTCACTCCTAGGTTCAGAAAGTCAAAGTGGGAATTCTACCAGGTGTTAATATATCTATTTCCATTCTACATTCTGGAACTGGGGAAATAAGTATGGGATGAGTCTGTTGTCACAGTGAACAAACTGTTAAATGTGTGCCAAAGCACTTTCTATCTCTGGACCTCCAAAGCTCCTACACCAACTGATGGGTGGGCCACATAGCATTTCTGGTCCTTGGGAAGTAGCATATATTCAGAGGCCTTATATAAAAGTCTCCATAAATCACAGTATTTTTCTTTTACTAGAGTATGGTCACACTGGCAAATGTCTGCAGCTTTGGGGACATTTGGGGAAAGCTGGGCCTGCGGGGAGAGTAGCCATGGCACACATCTGAGACTCTTGCAGAGTCATTCTCCAGAAGGCTCCAGGGTTATCATGTCTCTCTTGGTCTAGGGGCTCAGAGTCCAACACTTAAGGCTAAGACTTGTAGCTAGAAAAAGACCATGATTGTTTATTGTAGCAACTACTAATTCTGGATTTTCTTTCTCAGTGGACTGCCCAACAATTTCATTTCTAGGCACACCTGATCAACTATCCATTACCACATATTCCTGAAAGTCACATTGTCTAACTTCCATCTTGTCTCTGCGGTTTCCTGTGTGAATGACATATACTCTGTTTATGATGGTTGAGGCATGTGCTCCTATCACTCTTTACCATCTCCTACCGTCATCCCCTGCAATGAGAGACAGTCCCCACGGAGATTTTCAAGTTTGCTGGTGCCTCCCTTGCCAATGTATTTTGAATGCTTCGATGAAGGGAGTGAACTCCTATTTCTCCCAGCAAGCATAGTTAGGGGTGGATGAGCAGGTTGCACATCACAGATACATTTTAACATTCCTGATTCCTTATGTCTTCTGACTTCTCCCTGCCTTTCTCAACAGTATACCAACAAAATTCCAGCATTTGACCTCATTGATCTGATACAGGACCCAGAATATCAACACCTCTTGTAGGTGATCAAAGCAATTTTTTAAATCACAAAACCTTAGTGAGTATATTCATTTCGGTGAATTTAGCCCAATTAAGACCTTCATGTTATCCCTTTGCCCTACTGCTCTTAAAGCTTACTCCCACCCACACGCTCAGGCTTTTGCCAACACAGGTTGGCAAGGTCCTGCAAACTTTCAGTGTGTAATCTCTCTCCTGTAAGAAAGTCCTTGGACTTTTTTCTATTCTGGCTACTTAATGTTTTTTGTTTTTTGTTTTTGTTTTGTTTGTTAGTGTTTATTTATTTCTGAAAGAAAGAGAGACAGAGCGTGAGCAAGGTGGGGGGCAAAGAGAGACAGAGAGAGAGACAGAGAGAGAGACACTCAGAATCCAGGGGAGGGACAGAGAGAGAGGGAGACACAGAATCCGAAGCAGGATCCAGGCTCTGAGCTGTCAGCACAAAGCCGGATGCAGGGCTCAAACTCACAAACCGCAAGATCATGACCTGAGCTGAAGTAGGATGCTTAACTGAGGCGCCACCCAGGTGCCCCTATTCTGGCTATTTTAAAATCTTAGATCTACCTATATTTTGGGCTCTCACCAATACATATCAGTAAAGTCAAAAATTCTTTTATGTATTGATCACCTTCTCCCTGAGCAAAGGAAGAATGAATCTGTAGGCACAAACAACAACTAACAGTATGTTACAAAACAAGCAAGAAAAATCACTAGGAGTTATAGATATATGTAAGTCAGTTTAATTACAGTGCTGGTTTTAGAGGGTTGTACATATGTCATGACTCATGAAATTGTACACTTTAAATCTATGGAGTTTTTGTTATAAAATTATACTTCAAAAAGTTTAATACACCTAAGAAGCTGAGCACTTTGTACTTATCAATATGAAATACTACGTAAAAACTCTTCTCAAAAATAAAAATAAATAAACAAACCTTTACCAAATCCCTATTATTTTCCTTACTTTCCCTTTCTCTAGAGTACTTTCGAAAGAATTTCTAGAGACCTGTCCCTTTTTCTAGAGGACTTTTTAGAAAATCCCTCCATCACACTGTATTGCCCTGTGGCCTGAGGGTGATATTCCTTTTTATTGCTAACAGCAGTTAAAACAGAATTTTCTCTGCTCTATTCCCTACAATATACATCCCAAGATAATTGTCTACTCCTCATCCAGAGAAATAAGCACAAGTGTGACCTCCTTAGACACTACAATAATGATGTTCACTGACACTCAAGTTCAGCATTAGCCTTCCCACCCTAGTAAATAGCTACAATGTATAGTTTCATGCTGACCTGAGAGGCACAGTTACTGACTGGGAGGCCTTTCAGTTTATGGATTTCTGGTATGATTGATAACTCTGCCTCTTTACCATCCTACTCAAGAATTGGCTGTAAGTAAAGATCATGCAGGAATTAAGGCAAAATTAACACCTTAACGTAGAATGTTTGAAAGAACCGATTTAGTATATGTTTTTAATTATCTATGTGAAAAAACTGTTCTATCACCTACTTTTTTCAAAATGGTATCCTGTATGGTTTCATAAATGTTCCTATGATAAAACACCTAGAAATTTTGGAAAAAATAAGATTAGCATAATTTTGAGTGTATAGTTGTACTTGTGAGATAATAAAATAAATTCTTAAAAGCAAAAGAAAAACAAATAAGAAAACTTGGTTCCTTTTTAAATTGGGTGGGTTTTTATGTTTAAAATGGCTCACAAACATTTAAAATTAATAGCTTGGAAGGAAGTTGTAGTTTTAGAAACAGAGAAACTCTTTTTCCCCTAAATCCATAATTAAAAAAAAAAAAAAAAGATTTGTGGTTTCCTTTGGCTTTAATTTCTTCCTTTTATCCTCCTATCTTATAATCCTGAAGGTGTTTAAATGTAGTAATGTTTATTAGTCCTGTGATTATTTTGTGGAAGTAGAAATCTTAGTCCTTTTATAAGGCAATGAGGGATAGAGGAAAGGATTTATATGAAAGAAAGAAAGAAAGAAAGAAAGAAAGAAAGAAAGAAAGAAAGAAAAGAACAAACCTGCCTTCTACTCAGCTTTCCATATAAATGCCATAGGAGCAAACAACAGTCAAAGTAAAATCCAGTGTGTATAATGTATGGGGACATTGAGGTAGGAAATGGGGATATAATTGAACTCTTGGTACCACTGTTGCCTTACCTGAAAAATGGAGATAAAAATACTTGCCTTGCCTAGCTCATAAAATTGTTTTTGAATTTTTTGAATCAAGACGGAAAAATGTCTGAAAACATTGATAGTCTGTACACTATCATGGTTGTGACTCTGCCAGCATGTCCCTAATTCTGACATACTATCCATTCCTGAAAGCTAGTGCGTTTTTTGGTTCATGACTTTTCAGGTCTACCATGTGCAAGGCAAAAAGATACACTATTTTAGAGGAATATATGTATATATATGTTTCAAATATGATGCTAGGCTCATATTTTCCATCTCAAAAACACATTTTCGTTTAGAAATATTTTGCATCCAACAGAATGTTGTAGCGTTTCTTAGTGATTGATCTTCCAAATTTGGTGTGCAAAGAATTCATCTGAGAAACCAATTTTAAAACGTTTATCCTTTAAGTGATTCTGATTCTGGGTAAGATTTTAAAACATACCAATTTTAACAATTACTCTGTGATTCTGATAGATGTGGTCTGTGGGCCATGCTTTGAGTAACACTCTGAGTTGGAGAAAGACTCTTAGCTAATATTTACTATTCCAATACAAACATTTAGGTATGTCTTGGGGCTGGGTGTCTCATCTCCTGCCAGCACATACTCTATGTTCTTACGTGTTTCCAAAAAGTGTATGCAGAAGAGTGTACTTGTGAGATAATAAAATTTTGTCCTTTTAATGAACTTGATAGGAAAGTAATAATCAAGAGAGGGAGAGAAAAAGAAATGAAGAAGAAAAAGCAAAATAGTATTAATTGCACAATGACGTTTGGCACACAGGGACTATGCAGGCTATTACCTTCACAAGATAACATTCTGAATATTTACAACTGTATACTGACTCGTTTTACAATATATTTCTTAAAGAAAATATACATTAGTAATAAAATGTTCACATTGATTAAAGAGACAAAACTCTAATTACGTGAGTCTATTTTATAAAAATTTAGCACCCAGGATTCTTGCATGCCTGGATTATAACCATGTCTTGCAAATCAGTTAAAGTGAAATATAAAGTTGTGTATAGGAGAAACAGAACTATCCTAGAGGTCATTAGTGGCGGCTTTAAAATCTATTGGAAAATCAATGTATCACCAGTAAAATGAGTAAAGAAGGTCTCTATTATTTTGTTGGCTATAATTGGTACAATCTTATAGCTAGCAACAACTAAAAATTTTTAACTTGAATAAAATTATACTAATGCTTATTTCTAGAAGTCTTGTAAGAGTGGTCTGCAATTAAATAAAAATATGTAAACCACCGAATATGGTTAAGACACTGTACACCTTGTGTAAATTACAGGCTATTAAATGAGTAAAAGGCTATTAAGATGGGATACAGTCTTCTAAGCTTAAAGATTAGCATTTAAATGGATAAAGGAGGAAGAAGCCGGCATGTGATCAAGTCAGACTGGTTCAGTGGCTGGAACAAAGAACATGTGAGTAGTGGGGAAGAGAGAGGGCTAGTGGACACAGGAGAAATACACATGAGCTCACTTAACTTTCTATTCCAAATTAATGTTATTTATTATTACATTTTATCAGGATTAAGGCATTAGCCTTAAATCAGCTATTCAACCCAGCTAGATTATCAAATAAATTAACTAGATACATTTATAGTATAATTAACTACTTATCCCATTACCTTTCACAATGAAATCAAGCCTACAACTCAACAACTAATTACATAGGATTAGTTTTCAGGGCAGACACACCACATTTTTCATTCTCCTTGGAATTAATGAAACTTCCCATTCAACAGTGTGCATTTCATCACCAAAGTCTCAAATTCCCACTGGGCAGCAAGGTATTAGTATTTGAATATTCATAATGATGCTGAAGTATAGTCAGTGATTGTATTTTCTGTGATGAAAGTAATAGTAAGAACAACCTTTTTTCATGTATTATAAGTTTTCTGCATATTACTGGGACCCTTAGGGGGAAAATTCCATTAAAGCAAATCAAATTAATAAATGTGCATCTAGCCACACCATCTACATTCATCATTTCAAAATTATAATATCATTCACCTTCTATGGTAGAAATGTAGTTATTGTTATAGATCATCATTACAAGATCAATGTCTCTAGCTTCAAAAATATATTTGTCTCTTTTGGCTTCAAATTAATCTGCTAGCAGGAGTCTGGTATTAATTCAATGTATTAGTATGAAAATATATCCATGAATATTCATTAATGAACATCGACTTCTCAATTTAGACAGTTAGCTTTTTAGTATAGTTTCTTTTATTTTGCTTGGCCACTATCCATTATTACTTTGCATTTACACAGCAGCTTTCCTCCAAGGAGCTTAAAGTACTGTAGTTTAATTGTCCAAAAGAAATGGTGTCAGGGTAGAAGGAAGGGAGGTAGAAAAATGTGTTTCCTGATTGTCTTAGGGAATTGGGAGATACTTAATTTTAATTCTGGCTTGAAGCCCAGACAGTGAGGCTGTGTCTACACAAGTGAAGTTGTGTTTGAGACTTCTAAATTTTGCTTTCATGAGTGCATGTACATGGAGTCCCATTTCAAGAATTCACAACATTATTGTCTAGGCCAATAGATCTCAACCTGGGACAGCATTTCCCTCCTCTCCATCCTCCCCCACCATGGGGAAGTTTGGCAATGTCCAGAGTTATTAAGGGCATGAAAAGAGTGTGATACTAGCATCTTGTGGATTGAGGCCAAGGATGCTCCTAGAAATCCTACAATGCATTGGACAACTCCTACAAAAAGAATTACCCAACTTCAAATATCAATAGTGCCAGGATTAGAAACCCTGATAAGACTTACTACTGCATATAGACTTGATTTCTCTGGAGTTTATTCAAAAAGTAGTAAATAACAATAATAGATGACAAGTATAATTCTGATTCTAGTGAAACCTCATTCATAATAGGGAGAATTTTCAGAATGGTGTAACTTGTATCTTTAACTCATCTCAGAAACAAAATAAATTTAGACCCTAGATTTCTGCCCTGTATCTAAAATAATAAAGGAACACTTTTCCAATTCCCATTTTGTCTGGAGTGTCTGAAACCCTCTCTACTTTTTCTGGAGTCAGGTTAAGTTTCTATGTGGTGTGCCCATAGTTAACCCATGCAAATGCCAGGGGGATCTCTTCCTTCCAGTGAACAAAACTGACTCCAACTATTGTCACTTTTTTTTTCCCTCAGAGAAATCCAGTACCTTCCTTAGTAGGTCTAAGAAGAGAAATGCTTAAAACTGAAGCTTTTTAAGAAAAGAATATTAGCCCAGACATGTACACAAAGTAATCATGCAATTATGGAACTTTCCTGTTCCTGTTAGTGGAATCTATTAATTCATCAGTAACATGGCTGAGAGTACCTTAAATCTTTTAGTATTCTAAGTATAATACTTAAACATACTACTAAATATAGTACAATATAATGTAATAATTTCAAAAAGCACAGTTTACATTTAACTCTTGTCCTTGTCTTGCTAAGGTACTTTTCAGTTTCCTCCAAATTTCTCCACTCCTAGGGTTGGTTACATAATAATTGATCACCAAAATTGGAACTTTTGGAGAGTGTGAAGGGGAACATTAATAAGTACTCTGTCAGTCAGGTACTATCAGGTAACTCAGAAGTATTTCCAGGAAACTGTGATATATTTGTGATGATTATACCAACTCTACATATCTCAAGTAATTTAAACCCTGGCATCTGTGATTTTCTTCCTTTTTTCTAAGATCACTCTTGATATCAAAGTTTCCTGAATTATGCTGGCCCCTGTACTGAGAACAATTTCTCTTCTTAGTATCAGTAGAGAATTCACTGGGCGCTCACCTTTTCCGGTATTATCGTGATTTTCTCGATTTCCTCTGGGTAGCCACCAATTCCTACTGTACATCAGGCACTGCCACTGCCATTACAGTACTCTGGAGTTCTCCTGAAGCCAAATCTTCAGAGTCAAGTGTTTAAAAATGGGGGAAAAAAATGCCCCCTTTTCAAAAATCAAGTCTGAAGCACACTGATCTTCTAGCTTTGAATTTTATTAAACCTTTTCAGACAAGATGTGACAAATGTATCTCAATTTGTGGTTGCATAGAATCTAATTAAATTTTCAAATGTTATTATTTATAACATAGAATATATGAGTACAAAACAGGTGCTGCTTTTGTTCTAGCACCTTCAGATTTTTCATGCAATATACCATATACATCAAACATAAGTTTATATATGGCTAGGCTGATAGATAATTCTGATGGAATTATCATATGCTTTCCCTTGCAAAGATAAGACTTTTTTTTTTAACTGATTAAACTTATGGCCCATGACTACTTCTCTTAGAATGTGTTCTCCAACCCCAAGAGACTCCTTAGATCCTTATGTAAGTAGGATTCCTATAGATTCATCCAACCATAATGTGAACATGTCCAGAAAGATTGGGGTTCACACAATTTAGAATTAATCTAGGATTTATTGACATATTAGAACAAAAAATGAACAAGTATATTATTTTTTATTTATTTATTTAATGTTATCTATTTTTGAGAGAGAGAGAGAGGGAACATAAGCTGGGGAGGGGCAGAGTGGGAGACCAGAATCCAAAGCAGCCTCCAGGCTCTGGAGCTGTCAGCACAGAGCCCTACACGGGGCTTGAACCCACAGACCGTGAGAGCATGACCGGAGCAGAAGTCAGACACTTAACCAGCTAAGCCACCCAGGCATCCCAACAAGTATATTATTTTAGAAGTAAAAGTGAAAATAAAGGAGGCAGCTGGCAAATAATTTCTAATCATCCATAGGTAAAACATATAGTTATAAATGTGGCTGACTTTTATTTTTCTACATACTTCTTATTCATATGCATGACTCTCCAGTCATCTTTTCTTGTATGTCAATTTCTTAAAAGCATAAAAGTTAAAACTATTTATGCTCACTTGGCTATTTTGAATATCTGTATGTTATGGACTGACACATCCCCTCCCCCCAAATTCATATGTTGAAGACTTCACCCCAGGGTGACTGCATTTGGAGGTAGAGCCTTTAAGGACAAAGGATATAACCTATTTTCCTATATTACGTAGCACAATATCACTAGGTGACTGTCAATTATTTTCTTAAGAGAAGGAGGTTTTCTTGAATGTAAATGAGTCTTTACTACACTATTTCCATCACCCTTTGCCATGGTTTTTAAATACCAAGTTAACCTAATAACTGGAGTATAGCATGCACTTTCCATAAGTACAGCATTATTTATCTGATACATTTATCTAATTTGGCTTGTTCAATCAACCTTATGTACACTTTACAATGTTTAAGGATTTTAAAACGGTTTTAGATAATTAACATTTTGGTAATGCTATTGGCTTCTGATAGAAATGTCTCCAATGACTTAATGATATCTGGCTGACTGCTTAAATTTCTAATTACATATTCTTTGGGGTATATAGGTAGATCAGTGCTTAAAATCTAATTTATTCATCTAATTATTTCTTTTTTAAAAGGAGTACCCTATTGGGAAGCTATGTAGCATATGCATTAGATCTCCATTATCTTTCTCCAGGTAGGGCATTCCTCAATAATGAGTGAATTAAGCTTAAGCTCTTAGACTGTAGCATTCTATTGCTATATGATAAAGCTAATTCACTTGCCTGTGATAGCAAAGAGGTATTGGACTGCTGTAAAATTCTTTAAGAGCATTTGGAAATGCCCTTTTCTATACAGGCTGGGAAAGAGCAAAAGGGAGGAAGAAATAGGAACAAGGATGAAAAATAATCTCTCTTAGCTTGATGTCCATAGCAACTGATGAGGCAGTATTGCTAATGAGCCCCTTAGAGGTGGCACAACTGAGGCATATTAAAAATCAAGTCTGAAGCACATTGATCTTCTAGCTTTGGATAGAATTTTATTAAGCCTTTTCTACAAGATGTGACGAATGTGTCTCAATTTGTGGTTGCATAGAATTTAACTTCTGCAAGTTAGGATATCATCAAGAGTCATGGAATAGGGGGTCTGAAGAGCACTGATAACAATAGTTACCATTAATTAAAGGCTGCCTAGATGCCAGGTACTGTACTAGCCACTTTATGGTATCCTTATAGTAAATATTATCACCACCTCTAGGAAGTAGGAATTATAATACTTTTTTAATTTTTTTAATTTTTTTAACGTTTATTTATTTTTGAGACAGAGAGAGACAGAGCATGAACGGGGGCGGGTCAGACAGAGGGAAACACAGAATCCGAAACAGGCTCCAGGCTCTGAGCCATCAGCACAAAGCCCGACGCGGGGCTCGAACTCACGGACCGCGAAATCATGACCTGAGCCAAAGTCGGCCACTTAACCGACTGAGCCATCCAGGTGCCCCAATACCTTTAAACATAAAGAAGCCAAGACAAAAAGAGAAATGAATTCCTCTAAGGCTGACTTAGGTGTAAATGCTAAGATTTGAACCCACATATAACTGAAGTGCTTTCCAGTTGGGAGATTCCTTTAATTCAGTCAATAAACATTTACTGAGCACCAGCTACAATTATGGCTCTAGTTATACAATTATAAATAAGTTAAAGACCTTGCTCTCTGAAAGCTACTTGCTAGAGCAACACTTATTTCTCCAAAACTGGGAAAATAATATTTGAAGGAGGAAGAAAGCTTCTAGTCCCCTCAGAGTTATGAGAAACCTCAGGAAACCTGAGGAAGTCTCTGTGTCTGAGTATATATACATACATACCTCATTCAGAAGTATGCTATTGAAATACTAACAACTTACAAATACTAGTAAGTTATTTATCAGGGATAAAGCATTATCTGTTGATATCATACCTGGTTTATTAAGCTTTAGATTATAGACCTGGCCCTCTCATAAGGAACTGACACAAGAGCTATAGTACTGTTAAAATTTCCTTAGTATGAATCTGTGATGAGTAAAGCCCTTTATAGTCTAGCAACTGTCTTATTCTCTAACCTTATTTCTACTCCCTCTTCTATAGATACCCTCATATTCTTGCAATTCTGAGCTACTTTGATCCTCAAACTGCCTTATTCTTTTTTTTTTTTAATTTTTTTTTAACGTTTATTTATTTTTGAGACAGAGAGAGACAAAGCATGAACGGGGGAGGGTCACAGAGAGAGGGAGACACAGAATCTGAAACAGGCTCCAGGCTCTGAGCTGTCAGCACAGAGCCCGACGCGGGGCTCGAACCCACAGACCGTGAGATCATGACCTGAGCCGAAGTCGGACGCTTAACCGACCGAGCCACCCAGGCGCCCCCTGCCTTATTCTTTATTGCTTCATGCCTTACTCGATCTACTACCTTGCTCTGGAACAAATAAACCACATACATCACAGCCTGGAAACATTTCCAGCCTGATCTCAAGGCTTATTTCCTCTAAAACATCTGTGACCTTTACATGACTTTGGGCCATCTTTGTTTACTTACTTTTCTTTGCATTCCTATTGTACTCTTTGCATACTTCCATCAAGAATATTTGAGCTATTGCAGCACCTGAGTGCCTCAGTCGGTTAAGTGTCTGACTCTTGATTCCAGCTCAGGTCATGATCTCATAGCTCCTGAGACAGCCCTGTGCCGGGCTCTGCACTGACAGCACTGAGCCTGCTTGGGATTGGCTCTCTTCCTCTCTCTCTGACCTTCCTCCATTTGCACACTTTTTTTTTTTCTGTCTCTCAAAATATATAAATAAACAAACAAACACAAAAATAATATTTAGGCTCTTGGTATCATTTACTTGTATCTCCTCCTCACATAACTATTAGATGTTTAAGGTTAGCTATTGCCACAATAGTACATAACAAACTATCTCAACACTCACTAGCCTCTGATAATATTTACTTTTCTTGTGAAACTGAAAATAAAATGAATGGTTAAACTGACATATTCTCTCACCAACAGTTTGTAAACATCCCATTGTTCAGCCAACAATTAATATTGTGAAAGTTTATAAACTCTTGCTTATTTAGAAGAGGTAAAATAATTTTTGATTGTTGTTTTGCTTTAGATGCTCTATTCTACTTTTATTATTTTTATAATAATCTTTACCATAATTAAATATTGAATTTTATAAGCAAGTTGTCTGTGTCTATTAGATAATTACTTGAGTTTTCTCCTTTAGTCCATTATGTGGTAAATTATACTTATTGGTTTCCTAGAGTTCAAACAATTGTATTACTGGGATAAATGCACATTTATCAGGACACATTTTCTTTATTATTACTATAACTATTATTATTACTTCTTGGTATAGGGATCAATATAGTTACATTTTATTTAGAAATGTTTCATTGTGCTTACAAGGATTACTGGCTGTTAAAAATTTATAGATTTTATTTTTTAGAATAGTTCTAGGTTCACAATGAAATTAAGAGGAAAACACCAAGAGTTCTCACATACCTTCTGCTCACACACACACATACAGTGTCCTCCACCATCAACATCCCAAGCCAGAATGGTACACTTGGTGAGAAATGAGAAAGCCTATATTGATGCATCATAATCACTTAAAGTCCATAGTTTACGTTAGTGTTTACTCGTGGTGTTGTACATAGTATGTGTTTGAGCAAATGTAAAATTACATGTATCCATCATCCAAATCTTACACAAAACAACTTCATTCCCCTAAATTCCCCTGTACTACCTATTCATTCCCCCACTCCTTCAGACTTTGGCAGTCTCTGATCTTTTTACTGTCTTCATAGTTTTGTCTTTTACACAATGTCATCTAGTTGGAATCATACAAGATGTAGCCTATTTAGATTGGCTTCCTTTATTTGATGATATGAATTTAAAGTTCCTCCATGCTTTTCATGGCTTGATAGCTCATTTCTTTTCAGCACTGAATAATAATCCATTGTCTGGATATACCACAATTTATTTATCTATTCACCTATTCAGGTCATTTGGGTTATGTCCTAGATATTCCCAACTATTAATGAAGCTTCTATAGCATCCACGTGTAGTTTGGGAGGGTGGGGGCATGCATTTTCAACTCATTGGAGTAAAATACCAATAAGCACAATTATTGTATTAATATGTTTGCTTTGCTAAAAATCTGCTTTTTTTTTCTCCAAAAGTGACTGAACAATTTTGCATTCCCACCAGCAATGAATGAGAGTTCCTGTTCTTCCACATCCTCACTTGGTGTTGTCAGTGTTCTCAATTTTCGCCATTCATTGAGTTGTCTTCCTCCAGTTTTGCAGTAATTTATGCAAACTTCACAAAACATTTGGGAGAAACTTCCTTTTTATTCTCTTGAATAATTGATAAAAGTTTTAATTATTCTAGGTGCTTTTCTTATAAATAAAGTTTTGTTGGATTTTTTAAATAAAACTAAATATTCTGCATGTATTTGCTTTTTAACTAGGGAGTTGGTTGATTTTTATTAATTTGGATTACTAACATCTTTTTATTCATCCTACTGACTTATTTGTGTTTTCTATTAATTCTGATTGGGTTTTTTGCCGCATATTTTGTGTATAACCTGACACTTAGGAATGACTTTTACATATTAAATACATTAAAAAATGAAAGAAGAGTAAAATTCTGTGACATGGGAAAATATGTGAAATTTAAATTTCACTGATGCAGTTACAAAATACAAGACCAAAGTATTTTGAGTGCCACGTGTATTGCCATACCAGGATTTTCATTTTTTTTTTTTTAATGGAAGTGTATCCCCATCGTGTCAAAACAGGAAAGAAGAGAAAGATGAACTTCAAAGGTATTGATATTTAGATATAGTGCAGTGTGGGTTATTTGGTATCCAATTAGATAACAAATCATTGTGTTATTCAAAGATGCTATAGCTAAGCTAAATGAATAAAATATATATATAAACATTATAACTGCAAGCACCCGTCACAGTATCTCCAACCCCAGGACACAAACAGCCATAAATATTAGAAAATTTAAAATGGAATTTTTCACCACAGCGGAATGAAAAAGGAGACTACATCCAAAGTAAGTGGTTCATTTGTTGATACCAGTATTTGGCACTATCTATCTGTGTGAAAAGACATTTATGAACGTGAAATATGTAAAGTCTCATTACAGATTGGCATTAACACATGCACATTTACAATGAATTTTGGTGATAGAAAACACCAGCTTTGAACTCTAATTAAACAAAATGTTATCCCCCGACCCAGCCCATTTTTTTCCCTCAATGATAGATCTGTATCACACATACACACACAGTACACACACACAGTTGCCAATAATTAGGATTATACTTTGAACATCATGAATTTAAAAATTTCTGGAAATGTGTTTCACTTTTGTTACATAGGTTATCTACATAATATCTTGTATTTTACCTTCTTTGTCCTTCAAAGCCTAAAATATTTACTGCCCAGGTCTTTACTGAATAAGTTTTCCTATACCTGTCTAAAGTGCATAAACATGTTTATGCCTCCAAACAGCACTAATTTTATGCTACTATATTCAGATATTTTAATTCTGTAGTTGTTTCTAACTCACAGCTTAAGTAATTTTGTTATTAATACATATAATATATAATTATATTATATAATTATACTATATATTTGATTATAATATATTAATTGATCGATATATATTAATATATTAATAATATAAATGTATACTAATATATTAATAATATAAGTTTAGATATACCCACATGTTTTCTAGTATCTTTGCTACCATTACTTTTAATGCCTCAGACCTTCCATTGTGGATCCTTTACTTTCTTTCTGAAGTATATCTTTTAGAAAGTCATTTAGGAAAGACTCCATTTTGTCTAATCAATATTTTCCCTTTATTCCTAAAAGATAATTTTGCTTAGTATATTTTGGAAGTTATTTTAACTCAGCATAAGGAAATATTTTCCTTCTGTCTCTGAGCTTCCATTGTGACTATTGAAAATTCTGTTGTTTGTACTGGGTTCAGATACTCAAACAGTTTCTAACTTCAAAGTATTCATTACCAATCTAGACTGTATACTATAGCTAATTTAAACATAACCTAATTATCAGGCTATAATTGTTTTTAATATTCTGGACTCCATGACACTTGTGCCCTCCTTTTAAAATATTAACAATATTTTAAATCTGAACTATAGAGAAATTCATGGTCAGAGTGAAAATTTCAAACATATCAACATTGCTGAAAATTTATCACTTTGTACTCTGGCTAATAATGATAACATATAACTGTATAATAGTGCTTCTCATTTATGTATGTATATCCACATATTTTTTAATTTGATTGAAAATTAAAATATTAAAACATTTTCAGATACATTGTTCCGTTTCATTCTGGCAAAAGCTTTATGAGTAACATAGCTTTGGTGGACTGTATTTAAAAAAAATTTTTGCAATAATACCTTCTACCTCAGGGTCCTTTCTTACACTGTGACTTAGACACTCTTTTCCTTCCCACTACAAAGTAGGGTCTATGCTTCCTCTTCTTGAATTTGAGGGTGCTTATGATTATGACAAATATGACAATCACTGTCATTTCTGAGATTGTCAGAAAAGCAATATTATATCTGCCTGGCTTTCTCTGGGTGGGTGCTCATTCTTGGATCCCAGCCATTCCAGTAGCCATGGGGAGATGCTAAATGTAAGTGTTCTGGTTGAGAGCCCAATTGACATTCTTGGTGACAAGAATGTCCCTCCCTGAAAGGGAGGGAGCCTTCCAATGCTTTGATCCCAAGCCATTGAGTCAACTCCAGCAGGTAATGTCTATGGAACAGAGGTAGGCTGTTCTTACTAAACCCTGCAAAGTGGCAAAATAAATCTTTATTATCTTAAGCCACTAAGTTTGGGGTGGTTTGTCACTCTGTCACAGATGACTAAAATAGTTATTACTTTTACTAATTTAAACATAAAAGTCCTGAGTTTCAAAACAGTAAATTGACTTTTCTAAGGTTCACATAGTAACTGAGTAAAGATATGGATTCAAAGTAAAATTTTATAATTCTAAACACTTTACATATTTTAAGATTGTTTAATTTCATACAGGACTCCAAAAAGATACATACTGCTATTGTCACCAATATCCTGATGACAAATTTAAGGCTACAGAGAAGTTGAGGCAAATTGTCCAAATTTGCAAAGGTTGTAAGTCGCCATAGCCCAGATTCAAAACTGCTAGCCTCCCTCCCAAGTATATTTTCTTAACCATTACATAATCTCAGCCTCTTCCTCTTTTCACCAATGCGTGCCTACTTGACAGCCCTAAAACTGTAAAACTCTGAGAGAGGAATTTAGTTATATACTCCAAATTATTGGTTTGGTGATCTAAAAAAGCCATAGGTTCTTTATACAATCAAATACACATTCACATAAATGGGTGCACATTTTTTTCAGAGGATTATAGACCACCTTGAAGCCAATAGATTTAAATGCAGGTTTTCAGGAAACTCAGAATCTCTTCCTTACACTATAATTGGACCTCCAGATTTCTAATGTGTAAGCAACAGAAGGAATTTATTCTATAATGACCAAAAATGAAGAAATTGATGAGTTATTGTAAATAAAGCTGAGATAAGATGAAAATCAATTTTGTGTTATCAAGATACATTGGACAGTTTCCCAACTGCATAATCATTATAGGTAACATTCTCCTTTATCTACAATCTATTTGGGGGATATTACTCTTGGCTTCTAGTTCCTTGAGCCAAAACATGATATTTAGCAGAACTCAAATAATAAGCTGTCATCTAAAGTGTTTAGGTACAATTAGAATATATATGTTTCAAAAAAATTAATTTGATTGTGTAAGGGTTAAGAAAACCTGTTTGAGAGTGAGGTTATTGGGGATGACACTAAACTGTGACCATATACTACCTATAAAAATTTGCAAAATTTTCTTAATGTCTTTGCCTTAACTTTGCCATCAGTTAATTGAGAATAATAGCATTATATGTGGTATTGGAGTCTACTATGGAATTACACAGTTTTAATATACATAGAATTTCTAGAGTAGAACCTAGAAAATAATAGGTTATTAGTAAATGATATATATATAGGGTGTGTGTGCACACATATCTGTAAGTGTATATTTACGTGCATGTGTTCTGAAATAAGCTTATAATACATTCCTGTAACTTCACAATTATTGATTTTCATTTCATACTTACAACCAGTTTTAATTTCCTTATTTTTAAACATAAGACTAAGTTGTAGACTTCTTGTATGCTACCTGGCAATATTTTTTTCCTATCAAATCCTTTAGACAAGGAACAAATATATGGAGTTAAAGTGAGGTTCAAAGACATCCTACATGGAGTGAGGCAGTTCAGATTTTATGCAGAACAATGATATCAACTAGCAATAAAAACCAATGTTTGTTAGTTATGGCTATATAGTTTAGACTGTTAAGTTATAAACCAGGAACAGAAGGTCTACATGGCCATGCTGGTAGGCTAAGATGCAGAATGTAGATCTTTAACATATGTTTAAGTCCTCTGGTAGATGAGGAATTACCTAGAAACATAAGGATGCACAAATAAACACACACATATACAGGAAACATTTCATTTTCAACTGCCAATTCAATCTCATATGAGTCTGAATGCCATTCTGATACCACAAAGTTCAATTGAATTGCACTTCTCAGCAACTGGCTAATTCAATCATAGCACATAGAGTTTTCATCAGTTTTTAATTTGCTTAATTTTTGTGAACTGGTGGTTCAGAAAATTTCCCATTTTTCAATCCTAAGACTGTAGGGATAAGGCCCTGTGCTATTCTTTCTCTGTGTCATTTTCATTTCAATATAGATTTTATAGTTCATTACCTGTCAATCAGTTTTAAATGGTGCAGTATTCATTTTATCATGTTCTGTAAAACTATTTTATGCTTCTTTCAATGTCTTACATTCATTTTAAGCTGAACCCTATTTATTTCTCTTAAGAGCTGTAGTCATCTGTATCTGTGCACATCTGAATGTGTATTTATTTTAGTAAATGCAACATTTTGCTTTATATGGTATATTCATTTAGGATATTTATTCAAGCAAGTGAATACTGAGGAAGCAGTACAGTGTGAATGTTTTATCTGCAACAAACCATTTTATGTCCTATGTTTTCATTTATCTCAAACCTTGAGGGATACAATTTCAAATGCAATTTGAGACGCTGACACTGTATTTTGTCACCCGATTAGATTAGATTATTCTTAATCTAATAAAATATATTTACATAATCAGCATTTAAAGCACTAAGGAAAACAAACATAATTTCTTAACCTCAAAGTCTTCACACAAATTAATGTTTAAGTAAGTACCATAAGGAAAAGTGTATATATGTTTAGATTGGAAATTATCTTTCTTTTTCATACAGGTTTGTTCCTTTTTCCCACTGTCACATGTTTTCTTCATTCGACATCTTTCTTTTCTTAAAATAGATATCAGCTTTATTTCTCTGCCTTTCACTAAGGAATATTGAAATTTTTTTGTTATTTAAAAACTTTAGATACATCATGAATCTAACAAGAAAACTTAGAAAAATTTCCCTCAGGAACTAATTAGTACAGGTACAATTTTACTGAGGAAACTGTTTTTAACTTTTGACCCATTGACTAAGGAACAATTTAAGATGACACTTATCACACTCTTTTTAAAGTATACCAGAAAAGTCTTTTTGATAAACTTGTTTGGAAACTAATTTCAAGTTTCAACAATAATTTGTCTGGTGTGCTAGTAAATCAGTTTCCTAGAAAAGCAAACAAAATCCTGACTTGTAGCATTGGCCAATTTCCATAGTAAATTTTCCAATCATTGCCAATTTAAAGACACCAGTATTTAAACAATCAGCTCAAAATAGCTCAGCACACCTCTGTTTCCTACTATCTACCCTAAAATTTCTCTGAACATTAAATGTAGATGTGGATTAATCCAGGTGTCCTCTGCATTTTCTCTTTGCCAAATACGTATTTTTTTCTTTCCATAATTAACTTGACATACTGTCTTTCACATACTTTTGCACTAGGCAATTAAGGTGTTGGGATTACAGTGGCGTTCATGGGGTCCGGAGATGACAACCAAGAAAGACTTCTTTGGTGCACAAAAGTGATTTTATTAAAGCATGAGGACAGGACCCATGGGCAGAAAGAGCTGCTCCTGGACCATGAAGAGAGACTGGTTATATACTATAGAGTTGGGAGAGGTAAAGTCCAGGGGAAGTTTCTAGTGAGATTTTTATATGCTAACGAAGACTCCCAGGATAATGGAAGCCTAGCTATTGTCAAGCTAAGGTTGTCTTCCCTCTAGTACAGCATTAGCATTAACACAGTAGGGAGTTCCTGGAGAAATGTTTTCCTCTGCCAGACTCCAGTATTTGTCAGTGGGCTGTAGGTTATAGGGAAATTCAGTTATATCTGCCATTTCCTTCTGCCTTTGTTTCCCACTTAACTATGGAGGGGTGAATTTGGGGTTCTAGGAAATGGAGTCTGTAGGTTTCTGGAGATTAAGTTATTGATAAGATCACCATTTTTGTGACTTACTAAGATAGTTGTAAATAGATGGAGACTCAGGTCCTGCAGGACTAGGATCTCAATCAGTTAACCTTTGTTTTCCCCTTTCCTTTGTTCTTGGGCAGCCAGGAGTGCCCAGGAATATCACATATATCCCTCCTGGGGTGGAGGGAGGGCATTGGCAGTCTGTCAGCTTGTCTTCTGCTCCCTCATCAAGCATACGTGCCACACTCACTTTGCTTTTTCTCACTTCTGATGTATTGGATTGTCATTCTTCTTACCAAATCCTTGGCTTTTCCTATCTTCAAAATTAATTTCTAAGCTTACTACTTCCTTGGAAACCTAGATAGCTGTATTTATTCTATTTGCCAAAGCACTTTAGGAATTTCATTATTTTTTTTCCTTATTCCTTTAAACTACATAGCACTTTTGTATCTTTGTATAGCTAGCTTATTTTTATAACTTTGTCACATTGTTGTATTTATGTAAAGGAAAACATTATGCATATTTATGTATTAGAAAATTGAGGCATTTGTATATAGAAATATGCTATATGCTTATGCCTTTATGCTTTGCATGTGTTATTTTAATCTATTTTGTTTTTTCTTTCTTTGAAGAAAACTTCATAAGGCAAGTAT
This sequence comes from Panthera onca, assembly GCF_046562875.1. Taxonomy (NCBI): domain Eukaryota; kingdom Metazoa; phylum Chordata; class Mammalia; order Carnivora; family Felidae; genus Panthera; species Panthera onca. The sequence goes on along the minus strand of NC_138345.1, from coordinate 109,108,483 downwards.
CCTTCAGCTAGAACATTTCTAAGCACATAGCCTTCTGCTGTGTACACAAGGGAATTCTCAATAATTGCCTGACTTTCTCTAAGTGCATCTCTAACATTGCCTTTACCAGCCTAAAAAAGCCACGCTGTCCATAAGTCTACTTCCTTAAAATCTAGGGCTTTTAGTTCTCTATTAATATAGCCTTTCTTTAAGTCCCTAGAAAAAATGATAAAATTTCCAAATAAAACCTTTGTCTTCCTTCATTTTATTAACTTCCTGACACTCTAAACTTCCTCTGTTTTCCTGTTTATTGTGGAGTTTTTAAATGTTTATTTATTTTTGATAGAGAGAGTGCATGAGCAGGAAAAGATTTGAGAGAGGGGGGATAGAGGATCTGAAGTGGACTCTTCACTGACAACAGGGAGCCCAATGGGGGGCTCAAACTCACCAACTGAGAGATCATGACCTGAGCAGAAGACCTCTGCTTAACCAACTGAGCCACCCAGGCAACCCTGTGAATTTTATCTTTATTATGCACACTTAAGGGAGAGAGGCATGAAAAGTTTAATTCTTTGACAACTTAGTCCCAAGAGGGACTAATTTGAAGATTAATACCAATGAAACAACTAAGCAATATTGCATCTGTTTATTTTTTATTCCAAAGAATACGGTGAGAATACAATGCATCAAATGTTTCATTCAGTTTTGTCTTGCCCAGAGTAGATTTTCATATTTTCACAAATAAAATGTTTTTTTTTTCTTTTCTTTCAAGGAAAGCACTTTCTGTAAAAGCAGCTTAAAAAAAACAACTAGCCCAGAATATGTGATTGGTAGGGCAAGCTGAGAGGCTTATAAAATGCAAATTGAGTAAGCACTAGGAAGTGGAGTGCTGAGTTAGGAGAAATGCCAAAAGTATTTGGAAGCTCTTAACACAGAGGGGATGGTAAACCCAACCACAAAAACAGGGATGACTGACTGCCTCATGGGCTTGGGAAGAGTTATTCTATTGGGTCCATAAGAACCACATAGAGAGCCAGCAGCAATAGATTTCAGCATTTGATACTGGGAGTAAATCAAGCAAAAGCTATAGGGAAAAATCCTGAGTTTTAACAGTGCAAAGGAACCATCAAGCTGCAATTTTTTTCTCCTGTGAAAGGAGAACACTGAGTTATGGAGACAAAGTATACATAGATCCCACAGATCTGATTTCAAATCCTAGGACCACAATTTACTAGCTGTGTGATCTATGTAGGGTTGCTTGATAATGTAGAACACTCAGTTACATTTGAATTTCAGTTCACCAAGGGAAGATTGTTTAGTATAAGAATGTCCCAGGGGTGCCTGGGGGGGCTCTGTGGGTTAAGAGATCGATTCTCCATTTCAGCTCAAGTCATGATCCCATGGTTCATGAGCTTGAGCTTCACATCAGGCTCTGCACTACTAGGGATTCTCTCTCTCACCCTCTCTCTCTCTCTGCCCCTCCAGCACTCTCTCTCTCTCTCAGAATAAATAAATAAACTTAAAAAAAGAGTGTTCCAAATAATACACAGGATATACTTGTACTTAAAATTCATTGTATATCTGAAATTCAACTTTAACTGGGCATTCAGTATTTATATTTGATAAATCTGTCAACATTAGACCTAGGCAAGTTATATAATATCTCTAAGTATCACTTATCCACAATAAAGTGGCAACAATCACACCAAATGGAACAGAAGTTATGAGGACACACACACACACACACACTCAGGATGTGAAAGTATTTGGATAATACCAGGGTCAAGGTAGTTCTGGTAATGAGAATTACCAGCAAACACTATTCTGGGTATGTAATCATAAAGGGGCTTTATTTTTCTTCTTTTTACACCTTTATATTCTCTGGGGCTAATCCTTCCCTTTGCTTTTGATGAACTTTAGGCAAACCCAATTAGTGTGGTCTTGGCGGCATTTATCCAAGCAGGGATTAAATATGCTTTCCTTTACATGTTTTGATGTAGCTCTTGATCTTGAGACCTCTCCCTTTCTCAAGCTTAGTCCTGCCTTAAGTAGAAGCAAGGTGGGGTGGGATTCTTCTTTTTTTTTTCACCATTTATTTATGTTTTTTGAAACTTTTATACCAGGTTGCATACCTTGGTTTCTCACAAAACTAAGGAATGTGCAGAGAGAGGTAGGGGCAAGGTGTGGGGATATCTAGAAGAGAAAAGAAAAGGGGCTATAAAATATCTTATTTGATTGCTTCCTGTAATGCTGTTACGTGTGTTATGTAGGTCTAACCTGATGATCTCTGTGCCTGGGAGAGGTCTAAAGTGATTATTACTGTGATGACTAAGTTTTTTAAATAGTTATTTATTTATTTTGAGAGAGAGAGAGAGCACAAGTGGGGGAGGGACAGAGAGAGAGAGGGAGAAATAGAATCCCAAGCAAGCTCCACACTGTCAACACAGAGCCTGATGTGGGGCTTAATCTCAGGAGCTGTGAGATTATGACCTGAGCTGAGATCAAGAGCTGGACATTTAACCGACTGAGCCACCCAGGCCCTCCTGTCATGACTAATTTTATAGGCTGTTTGTAAACATGACCCTCCAAAAAATATGTCTCCATTCCAAGAAGTCTATGACTTCCTTTCATTTTGGTTTATCTGCACATGTTATTTTAGTGGTAGGACTGAGGCTTCAACATGTAAAATTTGTATTATTGAGAGAAAACATCTGATAAATTCAAGGTCTGAGAATCATTGTTTAAAGCAGTACTACTATAAAAATATGCATCTTATTTTAAATAACATTCATTATACTTTTTCTGTTTAAGGCTTACCACTCATAAAAAGTGTTTCATTCACATTTTAAAAAGTCTAAAATAGTATTCATTTCTTAGGGACAAATGTTTCTGATATATTTTATCTATGAGAAGAGAGAAAGTAAAATCACAAAGATATTGTCTATTATATGATATTAACTTAATTTAGCTCCCTGACTCATATTATTCTTCAAGTGGAAAATTCAACTTCTGGTAGGAATGGAGGTATGGAATTCTAAAGAAGCTTAATTAATTTAAACAAAGAGTAGGGGAAGGTATCTTCTGTATGGTTTTTACTCACAACACTTGTGATACCAAATTGAGTTTTTTTCTTCCACCCAACAGCCAGTTTTCTGACTTTCTTGACATCACTGGGTGTCCTACATTCAATTCAGTTCTAACACCAGCTAGGATTTAGTGCATCCACCAGGTTAAGGGATCAGTCCCACAGGCTGCCCCCTTTTCAGAAGCTAATTACAAGTTTGAGTCACCCATACTTCTGAGGTACTGGCTATACACACTTAGGTTGTTCTCACAACCACCTCCTCAAGTGTGATAATTTGCTAGAACTGCTTATAGAAGTCAGGAAGTCACTTTACTAGTACTGGTTTATTATAAAGTGTATAACTCAGGAATAGCCAAATGAAAAAATGCATAGTGCAAGATTGGGGGAGGGTTACACCATACACCCTCTCCAGGCATGCCACCCTTCAAGCACCTCAATATGTTCACCAGCTAGAAGTTGTCTATACCCCATTGTTTAGTGGTGTATGTGTGTGTGTGTGTGTGTGTGTGTGTGTGTGTGTGTGTTAGTTCCATTATGTAGGCATGATTGATTAAATTATTGGCCATTGATAATTGAACTTAACCTTTAGCTGCCTTCCCCTCCTCAGATATTTGCAGGTGGGGCTGAAAGTTCCAACCTTCTCATTACAATGGTTCCTCTGGCAATCAGCCCCCCTCCTGTAGATATCCAGGGGCCCACCAAGACTCATTTTATTAGCATAAATACCATGCAAAGAGGCTTGTTATGAATAACAAAAAATGGTCTTATCACTGCTTGTCACTGAGGAAATTCCAAGGGTTTTAGAAGCTCTGTGTCAGGAACTGGGAACAAAGGCCAAATGTATATTTATTTTTATCATAGTATTTTAGTTAGCTCAGGCTGATATAACAGAATATAGAAGACTGGGTGGCTTAAAAAACAGAAATTTATTTCTCACAGTTCTGGGGGCTTGGAAATCTAAGGTCAAGGTGCTGGCCAATTTGGTTCCTAGTGAAAATGTCTTCTTGGCTGGGACAGCTGCCTTCTCACAATACCCCCATATGGAGAGAGAGAGAGACAGAGAGAAAGAGAGAGAGACAGAGAGAGAGAGAGAGAGAGAGAGAGAGAGAGAGAGATCTGGTCTCTTTTCCTTCTTTCTTATAAGGAGACTAATTCCATTATGGATGTCTTACCCTCATGACCTCATCTAAATCTACTTACTTCCCCAAAGTCCAAACTCCCGATGTTATCACACTGGGAGTTAGGGCTTGGACATATGAATTTTGGGGAGAACACAAACATTTAGTTCATAACAGAAGAGATTTTCAATCAGTGTCAGAGAATGAATAAAGGTCTTCCAGATTTTTAGTTTGATCTCGTCCTACAATCAAGATCATATAGGGAATCTGGTGGAAAAGTGAACGACTTAGATTTTACCTATTCCTTTACTGCAGGCTCTTGGAAAAAGAAGAATGCTTGTTTGCTCTCATTAAATATTTACTGACTATAGGCCTATAAGCCTGAAAGTGTGAATGAATGAATAAAAAAAAGGATGATGCAAACATTTAAGTAAAATTTACTTTTAATTATGTACTATAAATATTAGTTATAGAAAGTGTTTTTTTACTTGAAAAAAAATTAAAAACATTTTATTATACTCATTGTGTGCATACATTATATGTGTATATATATATATATATATGTGTGTTTATATACACATACATAAACACACACACACACATACACACACACATATATATATGCTTTTTTTGTCACATTTCTGCAAATATTACCTTCTTTTCTTGTATTTGTATGGTTTGCTCTTCCTCTTGAGTGAATTAGCTTTCTTAGACCTCAGTACTAAAACTTACCTTGTTGATAACCTCCTACACTTCAACTTGTCAGGTTTTAAAATTTTATCCTATTCTCTAGGTGATAACCATCTCATCCAAATTAATGTTGTCCATGATTTAAGGAATAAGTTTTCTATCCTAGAATCCCTAAACTCTGAATACATTTCTCACAGCAAACATGGACCTGAATATTAGTATAATGACTTCTGATCCAAAAAAAAAAAAAAAAAAAGACAATGTGGACTCAATACCTGTAATTATCATCCCTGGTATATGAAACAGATGAACCAAGTTCAGTCCCAGTAAGACCTCTTATTTCTTGAATATTTTATGGCCAAAGGTTCTCTGGTTCCCTCAGGAACTGAGCATTTGAGATTGTCCCATATTTACTTGGTTAAGTGTATGTATCTATAGGAGGTTTCAGGCACTTAACAAATGGGTATAATCAGCCCTCAGTCTACCAAAGTTGATGAAAGTTAATGATCTAAGAAAGTAAATGATTTGGAAAAGAATTCTTGCTATTGTTGTGTCCAATAAAGAAGTGCAAAGTTGTATTCATTTAAAATAATATTATAGGGATGCCTGCATGGCTTAGTCATTAAGCATCTGACTCTTGACTTAGGCTCAGGTCATGATGTCATAGTCATGAGGTCAAGCCCTATGTGGGGCCCTGTGCTGGGCATGGAGCCTGCTTAAGATTCTGTCTCTCCCTCTGCTCCTCCCCCACATTCTTTCTCTCTCCCTCTCTCAAAAAAATTATAATAATATTACAAATAACATCCACTGTATAAATATACAGCTTCTCTACCCTAGAAATATCCCAGAGACATAATATAGATTAAAAGATATTAAAAATGTTCATACAAATAATGAAATAGAGGCTTGGCCATGCCTCATTGAGCTTAGTATTCTCTCTCTCTCTCTTTTTTAATGTTTTATTTATTTTTGAGAGACAGAGAGAGAGAGAGAGACTGCAAGTGGGGGAGGGTCAGAGAGAGAGGGCAACACAGAATCTGAAGCAGCCTCCAGGCTCAGAGCTGTCAGTATGGAGCCCGATGTGGGGCTTGAACCCACGAACCTCGAGATCATGACCTGAGCTGAAGTTGGCTGCTTAACCAACTGAGGCATCCAGACACCCCACGCTTAGTATTCTAAAACTGGGCAGGCATTTTATAGAACCTTTAGGAAAAATTTTGATGCTGCAAGACCCATAAAAAAAAAATACTGTTCTGTAATAAGTTTCCTTTAGGATCGTTACCTTAAAATAAGTATATGATATTGAAGAAAATGTATTTGTAGAAGGAAAAGTTATTAAAATAATTACAGGGAAGAATATTTACCTCTGTAATTGTAAAGATTTTTAAAAACTACCATACCAGGAATAAATATGCAAATTTGAGTAAAGCAAATTTATAACATATGCCCCTGTATCCGTGAGATTAGGGTAAATGACCTCTACTGTTTCAAGTAAGGCTAGTGTTTTATGATGTATACATAAGAGATAGTTTAGAGAGTTGCAGTGTAGCCTCTCCCTTAAATTGTGAAATGTTGAAAGATTGCTGTTTATAGTTTTCTTCTCCTATTCCCCACTAGACCTTTGAAAGTAAACCAGAAAAATAATTATCAAATAATTAAATTTAAAAAACACTCTTTTTGTAATTTGCATGAGTCTACTTATATTTCAGCTGTTAAGGCCCATCCATCATTCCACAGGTAGTTATTATCCGCTTGCTTGAGATGTACCAGATTACAATGGGAAACAAACATAGCTAGGTACTACATAATGAAAGAGAAATGGAAAATGCTAAAACATTGTAAAGCCTGATTCACGTATTATGAAGCTTAAAATTAAGTGAATTAAGATAAAGTTATACAGTAATTATGATACAATTTAGGGCAGAACTCTAAGACTAGTTTATGTCAAGAACAGTGTCCTGTAGTCATCTATAATGCAGAGGCAGACTGACTTGGTTTGCCTTCTGGCTCATCCACCTGCTGGCTGTGTGACCTTGGACTAATTTACTTAGCTTCTCTGTGTCTTGATGTCCTTATCTATAAATGTTTGTAATAATAGTGCTTATCTCCTCAAGTTGTAAAGCACTTAGGACTGTGCCCCATGTTTTTGAAGTAGGAGTTATTGTTATTAGGCGAGAGATCTTAGGTTTGTTTTTAAATAGTGGTTGAAAATAAATATTGGAAGTGGGAATGTTAAGTCTCTGAAAAGCTATGTGCGACTGGAATTAACTATTTTGTTCAAAATGTGGATTTGATTTGTTAAAAATACTGAAAATGCTGGATGTATAAAAACAGAGACTGGCCATTTTCATTATATTACTGATTGATTTTTTTTTAATCATTACTATGGCAAGAACATTTGACATGAGTCTACTCTCAAAAAAATTTAAGTGTAGAATACAGTATTATTAAGTATAGGTACAATGTATTGATTGATTTTTAAGATAGTTTAATTCAAAAAACTTTTAATATGAAATCATTTCTATAGAAATAAAAATAACAGATATCTGTGTACATTAAAGCAAAATATATAAAGCAAAAATATAAAAATTTATATGGATTTTTCTGAATATGAGCAGAATATGTCCTTATCCTTAGGATGTATACATGTCTTTAATCAGTTTCTTAGCCACATCTGTCTCTAGTGCTGTGTCAATGGTATTTAACTGAAGAATGTATTATTTTCAATATGGAAAAATTATTTTAATTGTTTTCAGAAAATATTTCCTGCAATATTACTCAGAGTTTTATTTTATGGTTAATAGATTTGAAAGTGTTGACATTTCAGGGTGCCTGGGTAGCTCAGTAGGTTGAGTGTCCAACTCTTGATTTCAACTCAGGTCCTAATCCCAGGGTTGTGAGACAGAGCCCCATGTTGAGCTCTCTGCTGAGCATGGAGACTGCTTACCATTCTCTCTCTCCTTTTGCCCCTATCCTCCACTCACTCTTACTCTCTCTCTCTCTCTCTCTCTCTATAATAAAAAATAAAAAAGAGAATGTTTTGACATTTTCAAAGCTTTTTTTGGAAGATCATAATATCTTAATTGAGATACTATTTTCTCTGTACCTGCTGAGCACATTCTGCTACATGGGGGATATTTTAGTTCCATATTTAGTATTAAATTTTGTAAATATTTTAGACCAATTATTTTCACAAGTATCTGTCAGAAGTAAGATTCTTCACATACCTTGTATCTTAACAAGTCTTTCATTTTATTTTAATTCTTTTAATGTTTATTTGTGAGAGAAAGGGAGACAGAGCACGAGTGGGGAAGGGACAGAGAAGGAGACACAGAATCTGAAGCAGGTTCCATGCTCTGAGCTGTCAACACAGAGCCTGACGTGGGGCTCGAACTCATTTTCCAAAATCTGTTTAATTTAACATCAGAGTCATCACAAATAAATTTCTGGTTGAAGTCTTATGTGAATTTTTTGAAAATTATAAATTTTCAAAATTTCATCTTCTATTTAGATTGATAAAATATCTCACATTAGTTGATAGCAGTGATACATTGTGTATATACGATGGCTAATTCCAAATATATTGCTGACCCCCTTAATTTGTGTTTGTGTGTGTGTGTGTGTACATATACAAAAATATAGAGATTGAAGTTGACATACATTGTTATGTTAGTTTCAAGCATAAAGCATATTATATATAAGTCTATATATTACACAGTGCTCACCCTGGTGAGTACATTTACCATGTATCGCCATACAAAGTTAATACAGTGTTTTTAACTATATTCCCTATGCTGGAACTTTTCAACTTCTGACTTACTTACTTTATAACTGGAAATGTGTTTTAATCCCCATAACCTAATTTGCTCATCCCTCTAACCCCACTTCTCTGGCAGCCACCAGTTTGTCCTCTATATTTATGAGTCTGTTTCTGTTTGTCTGCTTGCTTTGTTTTTTAGGTTCCACATATAAGGAACACATGAAATCATACACATGAAATCATATGGTACTTGTCTTTCTCTGTCGGATTTATTTCACTTAGCATAATACTCTTCTGTACCCATTCATCTATCATTGGACCCTCAGGTTGCTTCTATATTGGCTATTGTAAATAATGCTGTAATAAACATAGGGGTGCATATATCTTTTCAAATGGGTGTTTTTTTTTCTTTTTTGGGTAAATACTCAGAAGTGTAATTACTGGATCATATGGCATTTCTATTTTTAATTTTTTGAGGAACCTCGATACTGTTTTCCATAGTGACCACACTAATTTACATTTCTACCAACTGTGCATAAGGGTTCCCTTTTCTCCACATCCTCATCAACACTTGTCATTTCTTGTTTTTTTTGATACTAGCCATTCTGTTATGAGGTAATATCTCATGGTGATTTAGACTTGACATTTCTCTAGTGATTAGTGACATTGAGCATCTTGTCATGTGTCTGTTTGCCATCTGTATGTGTCCTTTGGAAAAATTTCTATTCAGGTTCTCTGCCCATTTTTAAATTGAATTTTGGGTTTTTTGGTGTTGAGTTGTATAAGTTCTTTATATATTTTGGTTATTAACCCCTTATTGGAAATATCATATGTAAATATTTTCTCTAATTCAGCAAGTTGCTTTTTCATTTTGCTGATTGTTCCCTTCACTATGCAAAACCTTTTTTATTTTGATGTAGCCCCAATAGTTTATTTTTGCTTTTGTTTCCCTTGCCTGAGGAAATGTATCCAGAAAAATTGCTGAGGCTGATGTCCAAGAGATTACTGTCTGTTTTCTTTCAGGATATTTACAGTCTCTGATCTTACATGTAGGTCGTTTATCCATTTTTAGCTTATTTTTTGTATATGGTCTACATTATTTTGTATGTAGGTGTCCGGTTTTCCCAATACCATGTACTGAAGAGACTTTCTTTTCCTTCTCATATATTCATGCCTTCTTTGTTGTAGATTAATTGATGATACATTATTTTAAATAGTTTTTTAAAAGTTCCATGAAAATAAGATCCACCAAAATTTGTATTCATAACAAGAAAAACACAAGTTTATCTTCAATGCTGATGTTTTAAATTGCATTTGGAACAATCATATAAAGTCAAATATTTATTTCACCATTGAAAGATTAACTTCAAAAAGCTTTATTGCAATAAATTGGTTGAGAACTCAATTTTTTCTTAAATTAACTTTACTGATTTTCTATTTGAAACATTTAACAACAATGATATAAAACTGCTTTCTAAGTTCTGTTAATGAAGCCTACTCATGAATAATTACTAATTCACTTTTCATATGTGTACAGAAAATTATAAATGGACACTATTAATTGAGAATATTCTAATTATGACCCCAATTCATTGTTTACTAAATACTCAGATACATAGGGATTTAATGTTTACATGATTTCTGTGTTCAGGCCTGCAAATTTTGAGATATCATAAAATTTAAAACTGTTTGTGGATTAAAGGCCACTTAAAAGGCAGTAAGTGAGGTTCCTTTTTATTTGTTTTTTTCTGAATGCCAACTGGTGAGAATTACTTGGAAAAACCTAGTGGCTGAAAGCCTACTTATCTACCTGTTGAAAATGTTCAACCCGTAAGAAAATGTCAAAAATATTGACAGAATTTTGTTTTCTTTTTCTTTTATAAATGTTGGAGGGTAGAGCTTAATGCTAAAAGAATCATTTCACACTTTTTTTTTCCAGGCTATATATAAAATCTTAAATACATTCTTCCTGGAAGATAGACTCTAAGAAACACTTCCTTATTTAGTTTCACAGACTGTCACAGACTGTCATCTAATCATCTTCATATCTTTCTCTGAAAAAGAAAAATACACTTAATTCTTGAAACAACCTGAAATCCATAATGCATTTCAATGCTTTAAGATTCAGGTCAACTTTGATTTCTGAATGGCAGCCTTATTTTGTTTTTCTTTTCTTACTCCCTGTTGGGTTATCAATTCATGGTTTTTACTTTTGTGTTAATTTTAAGTGAAGTGTGCAATTATCTCTGAAATATTTTGTATTAAAGCTCTAGAAAATATTTCATTTTGTTGCATCCTTTAAGTAGAAATGAATATCTATCTCTCTGCACCGTGCCTGGGTCAGTGCCTGTCAGTCATTTTATTTGCCTGCCCAATTTGGAGTTGTAGACTAAATTTGACTTTTCTTACAGCTTTTATTTTCTCAGACCTGCTACATCTACCACTTGCGTAAAGTTTCTTTTTGGTGCACATCATTGTTCCTTCTCCTTATCTATATATGTCATTGGGAATTAGAGTAGTTGATTATTACATCATATCTAGACAGAAAGAAAAACAGTGAGAAAGAAAGTGGGAAGAAAGGAAATGAGAGGAAAGGAAACAAAGGGAAGGGAAGGGAAGGGAAGGGAAGGGAAGGGAAGGGAAGGGAAATAGAAGAAGAAAGGAAGGGAAATAAATGTGTAAATATGTATTTTGAAATACTTTAATATGAAGAGATGGCACCTGGATAGTATGAAGACTCTTCATGTGTGCTAATAAGATAAAAAAAAAGTAAGTAGGTAATTACCTTTCCTTTAACCATTATTTTCCCATTATTCTAAATCCTCATTGATACATTACTATACTGTATATGGGCCGATAAATCTTATATTTTAAAATGAAATTGTATATACCAATGAAGACCTCAAAGAGTGAGGCAAATGTGAAGTTTTATCTGCTATGAATATCATACAATTGATAGATCTTTAATCATGCCTGCCCCCACCCCTCACTTTTTTTTTTGACAGTTAGTTTGTAATGCTAGACATCCAGTTGGATTTGACATGGTCTTAGGCATGCTACATAATCCTGATTCTTGAGAAGAATCACATTGAATCTTACTATAAATCCTTGTTGATCATTAATTTCATTTTTCTTATTATTGCTTTTATTATTGGCAGAAATAAATTCAGAATTTCATTAGGAACTTCTGATCTCATTCACCTCTGCATGCCTAGAACAATGTCAACATTCACTGGAAGGTTGACAAATGTTCAAAGATGGTATAGTGAATAAATTAAAAGAGAAAAATTGAATACAAATAATGAATTTATTTTGCCTTTATTATAATATACTGTTTATGCTCCTTATTTAAATATACTTTATTTATTATGATCCATAGAAATTCTTAATTTTTAAAAACAATGTTTTGGGGCACCTGGGTGGCTCAGTCGGTTAAGCGTCCGACTTTGGCTCAGGTCATGATCTCACGGTCCGTGAGTTCAAGCCCCGCGTCAGGCTCTGTGCTGACAGCTCAGAGCCTGGAGCCTGTTTCAGATTCTGTGTCTCCCTCTCTCTCTGCCCCTCCCCTGTTCATGCTCTGTCTCTCTCTGTCTCAAAAATAAATAAACGTTAAAAAATTTTTTTTTAAATAAAAAAAAATAAAACCAATGTTTTATGTAAAACCAGAAAAGAAGTGGATGATTTCAGTTCAAGGAAATAGTTATACCATCTGGAATTAGTAGTAATTCTGTTTTTCTAATGTACAGAAACTTCCTGCTGAGGGCATTTCATCTTTTTTTGTTTGTTTTTATCTTACCATTAAAAGAGAGATATTTTAAAACATATTTGGCTCAAGCACTATCAGATTTAGGGAGAGACAGAGAAAGAGAGAGAAGGAAATTATGGGGTAGGATGTAGAATTTTCACAGAAGTCTAGTTGACCATACTTGGAATATGAATAGGGACCAAGAAAGGTTCTGATATTTGGCAGTACTTACTAGGGTTTTTCACATGCGTAGGTTCTTTCAAAGGAACCATCTGGCCCAATGCTGGCTGTGCTGAGTAGAATCTGAGACCATGGTTAGTGTTGCATTGAATCTGACAACCAAAAGTTGCTTCTATTTTTATACTGGTAATTAAGCTACATTGTAGTACTGTTGCATTGATTTATGAAGTTTTGATGATCATATTCCTGTTTTCTGAATGTATCCCTGGATGGTTAATGATAAGATCTCCTGAACTTTCCCTGTGGAAGGCGGTTGAAAAGGGTGGCCAGAATTACTCTACTGAGAAGATCATCCATAAGGAATCACCTCCAAATGAAAGTGTGGAAATTGAGAAGAAGTTGAGAGTGGGGTGAGGGGATGGGTTTAAGCCAGCCAAAAATCAGATAGATAAATGCCACAGAAGGCAACTCAGTCTAATTAAACACTGAGTTTGATTTTAGGAGACTTGAGTTATAGAGCACATTCTGCCACTGACTTGGGTAAATTGCTTGACCTTTCTGAACCTAGATTTTCTCATCTCTGAAAAGAGGAGGGGTGGAAGATTGAATTAGATGCTATAAAAGGTAAATTCCACTGCTAACGGGCAGTCTGTTCTATACCACCTTTCCAAGTTTTGCCTGATAGTTTCCAAATCCATAATGTCAATAAAAAGAGCTGAAGCCTAACATTAAATCTATATAGGACAAAGGCACATCAGTGCAACTTTAATTAAAGGTGGGAACTTGCTTGGATGTGCTAATTGAGCAAAAGAATGAATGATTTCTGAGTCCAAGATGCAAGATGTTGTTCCATTTAAATGGAAACATTTTTTAAAGTTCCATCAAGGGCTGTTTATTTTTTATGTTATTTCAAAAAGGAAGTCAAAGAATTTTGGACCTGTAAAAAAAAGTTCAAGATACTGACAAGCACTGTATTCTTTGATAGCTACTGTTGAACTCTATGGATATTACTATATCACAGTTAGCAAACTGTATTCAATATGTTGGAGTATAATTATTTTTTTAAGTCCTAGTATAGTACCTAGTATTTAGAAACTCTCAGTATATATTTGTGGAATAAATGAATATGTGTATTTAAAAAAATAGGTCAACAAATGGTTAAAATTCTGATTTCAATCACATATTCTGGAGACAGTGCCAGACAATTTTGAAAACATTTGGGTAATAGATTGATATTCAGGTTTCATCTGGATCCTTTCCAGCATGAAATCCTTCAGAATAATTGCTATGAAACTGTTGCTGTTTACACAACCATTAAGCAAAAAATTCATTTAAGAAATATTCAATAAGAATATTATAGGTGATGAGGAAATGAATACAGTACTGTTCTTTTGCACTATAAATAGCTTAAACTATGTTCAGGATCTAGTCCCTAGAAATTATTCTGAGACTAGGAAACAGATCAAGGGAATCATTGGCAAACCCTGCAATTTCTTACTGAAAAGTTTGTCATTATGGGCAGACCAAGCCAAGAAGCATGAGAGCAGATGGTGAAATGCCAAGTATAAATAAATTCGTGTCTCTCTCTAGTATCCTAAGCCTAAGGACTTGGATATGGACCAACACATACTACTGTGGACCCACTGAGGAGCAAAAATTATTCAGCAATCATCACAGTAAGGAATGGAATCCTGGAGAGTAATAGCAACACTTCAGCCATCTCCATTACAAATCCTTCATGGTTTCTAGAAGGCCATTTGGAAGGCAGGGAACCTGCCAACGCACTTATGTAAAGTTAGCTCCAACTTCTGAAGATGCCTCAGGAAGAGCCATTCAGAGTATTCCTTTTTTACTTTCTGTTCTTTTGGAATTTCCTACTCATCTGTCCCTGCAGGTTATTTTGAGTATTAAATAAGACAGTTAAATAAGATTACTTTGAAAGATGGAGCCTTCTATTTAAAAATTATTTAGTTATACTACTTTTATTATCACAAGTTCTTAATTAAATTCCAATTTTTCTTTGAGGAAATGTCCCTAGAAATAATGAAGTTGGTTAGAGTGGCAATATTTGCAGAAACATGGGCTGTTTCCTTCAAAGAAATAGTGGTGTATATAGATAAAACTTCCAAACATTTTCTAGTATATAATAAAACTTAAAATTTAATATTTCACAGGCAAATTAATTATCTTTTAAATTGATTATATTTGGAAAAGGATAACTGTATTATGTGAAATAACTAAGACCCCTGATTCATTGGATTCTATGATAGAGAAATATACAAGAATCAATCAATTTAAGAGTGAACATAGTAAAATAAGCCTACAAGATTCAAGAGAGTAAACAATGATTATATAATGATGTTCACCTCATGGAAATGAGGCTTATCAATGCAAATTAAATAACTTAAAAATAATTTTCCAAATTGGACCAATAATACAATACCTAAATTGAGAGTAACTATGTAAATGGGAGAATAATAACTTATCCAGTTAGTTTTATTTAAGAAGACAGATACCCCAGGGTTAGAGATTTCCCACTAAGCAATTAGTTTAGTGATTTTTAACCACTTAATCAACAAATGATCCATCTTTACTATTTATTGTGTCCTGTGCTTGAGGCATTGATGTGATAACATAAGGGTTGATGTCAAATATGTTTTCAAACATTTGCATATATGTGAGTACATACATAAAGAAACTATATTGTTTTTTGATATTATAGAAATATGAGAGGTGCCTGGGTGGCTCAGTCGGTTAAGCATCTGACTTTGGCTCAGGTCATGATCCACGGTTCTTGGGTTCGAGACCCACATCAGCTCTGTGCTGACAGCTTGGAGCCTGGAGCCTGCTTCTGATTCTGTGTCCCCCTCTCTCTCTGTCTGCTCACACTCTGTCTCTCTCTCTCAAAAATAAATAAATGTAAGAAAAGAAATTCAAATATATTTAAAGAAAGAAAATATGAAAGAAACATTATCAGTAAAATTAAATTAAGATGTTTTCTTTCATTTTGTATAATCTATTACAATTCTTCCTAATTCATTATTTACAATCTTAAATTAGATACTAATTCTAAAGGCTTATTTTGGGATACTATAACAATATTATTTTTCTCTTACCAAACACAAAGCCAAATCTTCTGATAATGAAAATTTTATAAAGTTCTATGAATTATTGTGTGGGAATTGTGCTGAATTGCACTGGTCCCTACTCAACCCATTGTACAGTGGCACACTCATGTAACAACTACTTATTAAATGCCTATCATGTAATAGGCACTGTGCTGAGCATACACAAAGTTAAAACACTGCTCTCAAGAAACTTTCACAATGGTTGAGGGATAATTAGTTTAATAAAGTAGCATGAAATATACAAAATTAAGCATTGGCATTATGAGGTATATAAGCAAGGCAATTAATCATCCATGGTAGCTCAATCTACTGTTTCATTATTTAAGTAGTATTGTGATCCATCAGTATGTGTGTGTGTATATCTAACAAATATAAAAATAATTTTAAGTTAAGAGTTGTTGGCAGAAATACTTTTGACTTTAATATGGAAATGATTGTTTCAATCAGTGGTATTTATCCTTGACATATTTTTATTGACATTAAACTTCCTTATTTGAATTGATTATTTATTTTGCACAAGATTTGACGTACTTACCTTAGGAGATGCTAAGGAACTATTATTGAATAGTCTCAACCCACTTAAAAAATACAAAATAAGTATTACTGAGTTTCTTTTTATTTTTTTAGATTTTTAAAAAATATTTATTTATTTTTGAGAGAGAGAGAGCGTGCAATCAGGGAGGGACAGAGAGAGAGGGAGACACAGAATCTAAAGCAGGCTCCAGGCTCTGAGCTGTCAGCACAGAACCTGATGCGGGGCTCGAACTCACAATCCATTAGGTCATGACCTGAGCTGAAGTCGGACACTTAACCGACTAAGCCACTCAGGCGCCCCAGTATTGTTGAGTTACTTACTAGTCATTTTTCTAAAATATTTTCATTTCTGAGAAGATAGATTTCTATCAAAATATACTATTTGAAATGTTTTTGACTGAAACAATCTTTAGTTCAATTGAATGAATACAGGTATATGCCATATAATACAGTCAAAATATGTTCCAAGTTCCTTTAAATTCATAAGATTGGGAAAAGTGATATATAACAATTTTTTTTCCCAATTTACAAAACAAAAATAATTAGGGAAATATTTTAATTGGTGGTGCACTTTTTCATATGCTTTCCTAGAATAAAAACGAGGATTCTGTACTTTCTTTTGATGATTTAGACATTTAATCATACATTCTTGTGTATGTGAGTGTGTGTGACATACATATATATCACATTTTTTTGTGTGTACTTACTGCTTGATATGTGTATGTGTGTGTGTAAGACAAATTATTAATAAATTATTATACTTCTATCTTACTGAAATGTTAAAATCTTCCTCACTAGTATATTAAAATATGCACATTTTCTTATTTAATTATTTGATCAGCCAAGTTAAATGCCGGACTTAAGTTAGATACAGTACAAAGATGAATGGGAAGCAATCTAGGTCTTCCCTTATCCTCTCATTTATAATAGTAAATCAGGGCATTAGACTGTAATGGTTTTGCAGAGGCTAAAGCATTAACTGCCTGAGTGTTTTGGGGAAAGCGTCATTGATAATTATCTAACTCAGTTCTTAAAATTTGACATATTTTAAATGTACCAAAAATGCATTTAAACTTCACACGTTTGCCAGGATCGCCTCAGATCTTTTGCTTTAAAGAAACAGAATTTAACAATAGCTCTTGAAGCCCGCTTGGCAGCTCTGATTCCCTTTCCCTCCTTTCCTCCCCAGAGATAACTACACCAAGGTTATGTGCAATATTTCCACACAGGCTTTAATACTTTAGCTATATACCTATCCACAAACAATATACTTTGAAATATTTATCAGTTCTCTCATATATAGCACATCTCCTTCTGCAATATGCTTTTCATTCAACATTTTTATATACATTCACATCAATACATGCAGACTATTCATTCATCTTAATTGTTGAATTGAAATATGCTACATATCATATTTTCTTTATCTACTTGCCTAGTGATAACATTTCAAGTACCACACCACTGTAAATAGTGGTTCAGTGAACATTCCTTTGCATGTCTCATTAGATGCATATTCAAGCTTTTTACTAAAACATATATTTAGAAGTGGCATGGCTGGTTCCTGTGACATGTGCACCATCAGCTATTCCAGATATTGCCAACTTGCTTTCCAATTTTAGATCGCACTCAGCATAGCCCACATACTTGATATTCATGAAACTTTTGATTACAGGCAATCTGGTAGATTTGGAGTAAAATGGCAGTGTTTTAACTTGCATTTCCTCAATAGTAACGTGGTTGAGCAAATGTTCTTCTGTTTATTGCCAGTCAGGTTTCCTTCTCTGTAAATGATCTGTTCATATGTTTTCAATTATTTATTTTTTTCTGTTATGTTTTTCTATCTACAATTCAAATGCTAATCTATGATGACATATATACATATACATGATCATACATACATATCTTTTTTACACTTTGATTATGGTTTTCTTAGCCACATCAAAGCTTATATATTTTGTATTGTTATCAAATGTATCCAGTTTTTAAAGTTTTCTGAATTTCTATGATTTTAAAACATTTTTTTCTTATCCCACTAGCATAAAGATGTTTTCTTCTAAATTTGTGTTTGTTTTTTTTTACATTTAACCTTTAACCAGAATATATGCATTTATATATTAAGTATGTAAATAAGTGTGTGTGTGTGTGTGTGTGTGTGTGTGTGTGTGTATGAATACCGAGATGCAAGGATCCTTCATGTGTTTTTGTTTTTCCTCCAACTGGATGGCCAGTTGTCAAAGAATAGTTTCAAAAATAATTCTTACACTCACCTACTTGTTTGAAGTGCTCATTTTATTACATGTCAGATTCCATATGTGCATCCATCTGATTTGAAAACACTAATGCTATTCCTTCTATCTACATTTCTTTTTCTATTCCATTGCAAACACCACTCTATTTTAATTATTATGGATATTAAATATTGGTTTTCCTTTCCTCTTTTTTCCTGAGAGAATATTTTGATTCTCCTAAGATATTTTCCTTGTAAAGAATTTTCCTTATAAATTTCAGCATCATCTTGATGTTTTTATTGGCAATGATTTGTTGAAAATGGATTGAGAAGCAATTGACTCTTTACAATGTTAGGTCTTAATATCCACTAATATTGCATCTTTTTATTTATTGGGTTTTTATATCCTTCAATGAAGTTTAATTTTCATATAGAAGCCTTACATATATATTGTTATAGTTATTCTTAGGTACATATGATTAATGAGACATGTTTATCTCTTAGTTATTACTAATGAGTCATGGCAGGTTTTAAGGAATAATATTGTTTGCTATAGTTTTCTCTTATTCTGTTCTGTTTTATATTTTTTAATTTAATTTAATTATTATTATTATTTGCATTTTGTTTCCTCCTTTCCAAATCTTATATAGTCTACAAAATGGTATCCACTAGGGTCTCCATGTCAATATAGAATAGCAACTGTGATGACTGACTTCTTCCTATTCATAATTTTGAAAAATGAACATCAAATTTTAACTTTTTTAGTTTCTTTATCCCTGTGCTATGTGGTAGAAAGTCTTTTCAGACTGTGATATTGAACAACCCTAGGGCTCTCTTTATTTATTTCCTTTTCTCAAGGACCACTATCTTGCACTGTCTTGTTTAATGCTTGAAAACTATTGTTTCAAATATTGTTTCCTTTCTAGTTTCTAGGATGGATGGGCCAATGTTTTTGTGTTACTTCAACATGGCTTGAAGCAGATATCCAATTTTCAATCCTTAAAATAGTTTATTTGTATTTCTTGCTTTCTTGGGTTGACTAGATCTTTCACTTCAGTGTTAAATAGGATCACTTGTTTAGGGGTATCCTAGTCACATTCCTCATCTTAAAGGAAGATGTTAATGTTCAAAATGGATGATGTTTGCTCTTTCCCATCCTGCAAGATGGTGGGTGAAAAAGCTGAGAAGCAGGATACTAAGGAGAAGAAGCCTGAAGCCAAAAGGGCTGATGCTGGTGGCGAGGTTAAGAAGGATAATTTCAAGGCTAAAGTGCCAAAGGGGAAGCCCCACTACAGCCAAAACCCTGTCCTACTCAGAGGAATTGATAGTCCTGATCAGATATATATTCCAGAAAGGCCAAGTATAAGAGGAAGTATTCAGCAGCTAAATCCAGGGCTCAGAAGAAAAAGGAGAAGGCTCTTAGTTCTGTCACAAAACCAGTTGGTGGTGACAAGAATGGTGGTACTTGAGTGGTTAAACTTTGTAAAATGCCTAGGTATTATCCTACTGAAGACATGCCTTGAAAGCTGTTGAGCCGCTGGGAAAAAAAACAAAAAACAAAAAACAAACAAACAAACAAACAAACAAACAAAAAAACAACCTTTCAGGCAGCCTGTGAGAAAAGCGTGAGCTAGTGTCATTTCTGGAACCATTTTGATCATCCTCACTGGGCACCACAGAAGCAAGAGGGTGGTTTTCCTTAAGCAACTGACCAGTGGCTTGCTAATTATGACTAGACATCTGGCCCTCCATTGAAAATGATATCAGCAAAGTGAAAATCCCCAAACATCTCATTGATGCTTACTTAAAGAAGAAGAAGCTGTGTAAACCCAGACACCAGGAATATGAGATCTTCAACACAGAGGAAGAGAAGTATGAGATTACAAGAAGCACATGGTTGACCAGAAAGCTGTGGACTCTCAAATTCGGCCAAGAATCAAAGCTGTTTGTCAGCTTCAGGGCCACCTTCACTCTGTTTTTTCTCACAAATGGAGTTTATCCTCCAAATTGGTGTTCCAAATTTTTACAAAGAACCCAATTAAATCACTGATCCATTTAAAAGGAAGAAGAAATGGATGATGTTTGCAGGAGATTTATGGTAGATGCCTTTTATGAAGTTGAGGTGTACCATTTTATTATAATTTGATAAAAGTTTTATAAAAAGTTGTTTATAATGACTTTTAAATTTGATCAAAGGTATTTTTGGCAATTAAAAATTTCTATTTTAACCAAGGTAATAAATTAAATAACATGAATTTTCTAATTTTGAAAAATAAACATCCCTAACCCTGAAATAAATTTGTATACTTGAAATAATGTGCAGTGAGAAATTATCTGTTGATCCAGAAAATAATGTAAGTATTTAGGTACATGTATTCATACGCATATGCACACACATACACACACACACGTATGTTGATCCATTAAATACTCATGTAAATGCTTTTGATATTTCTGACTTTGCTTTTGAGATAATTTTTTTTTGGCCAAATTGTGTGTCCTTTGTTAGAAAAAGAGGAAAACAAGGATTTCTGGAGGATTTTATTTATTTATCTTCCTATTATTTATTGTTCTAAATACCTGAAAGTCTGGGGTTGCCACTGAATGATGAAAACTGAAGATCAAGCAGTTTTAGTGGCAAGGTGCTGCAGATTTTGATGTTCATTCTACATAGATTTGGATATTTTAAATTTGAAATATTAACTAAAAATCCAAGTGGAAATGTCAAGTAGGCAATTGAATACTTACAACTGGATTTTGATGGAAAAATTAACCTGAGAGTTATTTTGTGTTTTTCAGAATGAGACTGACTTGAGAAAGATAAGGCCTTTCTCATTGCTCTGTTTAAAATCATAATCTCCATTCCCCAGAAAACATTATCATGCCTCATTGAGTTACTTTTTTTTTCCAGAACACTCATTAAATTTTAATGTACTAATTATTTACTTTTTAATTTTTCTTAGCAATCTTTCCTACTGCAATAAAAACTCTAAGATATTTATCTTTTTTTTTTTAAACTGTTGTAAACAAGTGCTAGAGTAGTGCCTGGCGCATATTAGGTGTCCAATAAATACCTGTTAACTGAATAAATTAATTACACTTTATTTCTTTTTCTGGCCCCTTAGAGTTTCCCTCACTTCAGTTCCTTAAAATTATACTTTAAAAAAAGACACTCCCATTTCCCACACTTAAAGTTACTCAGTGTTATAAAGCATTATTCTGTGAATTTAATTTTCCATATTAATCTACCTTCCTTTTCCTTTGTGTTGTATTTCTTTAATTTATGGCTTTCTCTTTATTATTTCTTTATTTTTGTTTCTTTTAAAATTTTGATTTGAATTGTTGGCTTAGCAATTTTCACTTTTTCTGGTGTTGAAATATTTTCATCAGAAGGTATACGTTTGCCTACTATTAAGCTGAATCTCACAAGATTTAAAATAGAATTCATTGCATTCATATCTTTCCATTTTGAAGTTGACTTGTGTAGCTTTCAAATACAGCTTGACACTATTTAAAATAAAAAAATACATTTTAAAATTAAAAAAAATATATATTTTAAGTTCGAATGTGTTATTTCAGAGAACACAGTAGATAGTAATTATATTTATATGGTGTTTTTATCTAACAAATCACACAGGCATACGTTCTATTCAATCCTTAATACAACACTATGCAATAGGTAAGGCAGGTAAAATCATTTCATTGTTAAGATAATTAGAATTCAGAAGTTTAAGGAACTAGTAAGCAAAAAGCTTGAACTTGAACTTAAACTCAGTTATTGTTACCTTGAATTGGGATTCATTTTTTTTTCCTCCCAGTATAAAAACAATGGTTCAAGTATTCCACTCTTCTTTCACACTTATAAGGAAACATAGTATTGGCTGATATATCTTCTAATGTGCATCATTGTAATGCATATACATATAAGCAGATTCATATTTCCAATTTTCTTTTCAATTTTAATAAATGCTCCCTCCCACCACCTCATGGCCTTTTAATGTTCCTAGGCAAGAAGGCATGAATTTACGTTATTAGAATCCCATGCCATATTGCACTTATTATGAATTATAGTTATTAAAATTAACTGAAGCATGAGAAGAATTTTTATTTATACAACTATAATTATTTCCAACTTTACAGCTGTAAAGATATCTAAGTATCCTTCAAAGAATGTGGACTTTTGAAAGTGATAGACTTAGGTTTGTTAAGCAGAAATTCTCAGAGCAAGAACTTCTTTTTGAACACTTTGGAACTCATTTCTGTATTATTATCTGAATATATCACAACAGTACTGTGTTTGTTCTGTAAAGTACTGAACATATTAAAGCCAAATCACCTAAGTAAGATAGAATAGTTTTGACTTGTCAGGAAGTTTTTGTTTTGTGGGTATAGTGGGATTTTAGAAAGAAGATATGTATGTTGTAGTGAAATGCATATTGATTTTATGGTCCAGACATTGAATTTAGCATGTGACTTTACTAATCACTAGATGATTTTGAGCTTAACCTTTCCAATCTTTTTAATAATTTTTTAAAAGAATTTTGTAATGTTTATTTTTGAGAGAGAGAGAGAGAGAGAGAGAGACAGAGCGAGCGCATGAGCAGGGGAGGGGCAGAGAGAGAGGGAGACCCAGAATCCAAAGAAGCAAAATCCAGGCTCTGAGCTGTCAGCACAGAGCCAGACACGGAGCTTGACCTCAAAAATCATGAGATTATGACCTTAGCGAAAGTCAGAAGCAAAACCGAGTCACCGAGGCACCCCTCCAATCTTTACTTGTAGGTAAGATTTCTAAGTCCAAATAAAATGAAAATTTATAAATAAGTATCAAAATGAGAGTAACATGTTCAACTAACAGAACTATTGATATCTGTTACTTCACATAGCTATCATAGTCTTGGCATATTCATATGCCAGTCAAAGTATAGGGTAAGAGATAACAATGATGCCACATCAGGAGTACCAGTAAATTTTGATGTGGACTTGCACATTCAGCAGAAGTCATCTGAGGACTGGTAGTCACTGCAGCTTCATCTTGTTGACTTTCTACTTGCTTCTGAGTTAAAATGCAATTAAACAGGACGCCTGGGTAACTCAGTAAGTTAAGCGTTGGACTTCAGTTCAGGCCGTGATCTCATAGTTTGTGAAGGTTCCAGCCCTGCATCAGGCACACAGCCTGCTTGGAACCCTCTGTCTTCCTCTCTCTCTCTGCCCCTCCCCAACTCTCTCTCTCTTTCAAAAATAAATAAATATTTTTTTAAAAGTTTTAATGCAATTAAATAGAGAAGACTGAGCTGTTGTAAGTCACTTAATGCCACTGTGTGAAGGCGGAAGAGGAGGCAATCATTTCTGAGGAGAAAATAAAGAGAAGAACTTTTGAATCCAAATGCCCTCAAGTTAGGAAGTTTGTATAGAAAATATCACTGGGGACACCAAAGATCTTTACTGGTCTCAGACAAGGGCTCAATACCACAAAAGAAAATGATAAAATTAGTTGTTTAGAACCGAATTAACTAGTAAATTGATGTATGGAGGAGGCAGCAAGCATAGAAATCAATTTACAAAAAAATGGCAAAAATGGGCGGTCAATTTACAAAACTTGATTCTAAATAAAAAAAAAAAAACTCAGAGGCTGAAAATTACACATGTAAAAAATAGTTAACTGACTCAAACATTGTTGATTAATATTGCAAAGGATATAGGAGCATAACTGTTTCCATATAATTCTCAGAATATGCCCCCCTCAAAAGACATAATCTTTATTCTACTTTATATTCACATTGATAAATTAAAGCAACTATGCTTAATAATAGAGGTTGGATTGGCTTTAAATTTTTTTTCACTAATTTGGATTATAAAAATGTAAAATAAACAGAAATTGTTAGAAGACAATGTGGCAAATTGTGGAATATCCATTAACATCCATTACCTTTTTATCTTCATAGCATCCTGAATTTTACAGCTTTGCAGAAAGAAGGGAATTCAATAGAGGGGCGCCCAGGTGGCTCAGTCTTTTTAAAGTCTGACTCTTGATCTTGGCTCAGGTCATCAACTCATGGTTTGGGAGATCTGGCTTTGCATAGGGCTCTGTACTGACAGCGCAGAGACTGCTTGGGATTCTCTCTCTCTCTCTCTCTCTCTCTCGCTTTCTGCGCCCCCATTTATAAAAATTAATTAATTAATCAATTAAAAAAAGAAAGGAATTCAATAGAATGTTATGGCATTGTTTTTGTTGTTGTTTGATTTCCTCCTTGCTGTATGCCTATTGTCATATAATGGACAGTTAACAATATTTACTGATTGACTGAATTGTTTCTCATGCCCTAAAGCTGTTTAGTGTAGACAGTCTTTCTAGCTACAGTAATTGGTTAGAAATGGACACATACTCAAACTCAGATAAACCAGAAAAAAAAAAAAATAGGACCAACAGAATTCAGTTCCAGAACTCTGACAACCTACTGCTCAGTGGACATTTGATATTTTTCCTAATTTAGACTGAGAGGGCAATAAATTCCATGTGCTGCTGGTTACTGCCTTGGGAACATAAGGGGTTAACATTTCTGAGAATGTAGCTAACATTGAGAAAGTATAGCCAGGTCCCCTCCTTTAAACTATGGGTAAAATCGTTTCTAAAGGAAAATATAACCCCTGGGTCATGACTGATTGTTTGAACTAGGTGTACAACAAAAAACATCACCATCATTTAGCTACTAGGAAGTCTTCCTCATCTCAGCAAAGGATACTATTAACACATAATCCTGGTCAAACTTAATTTTCTCCTTCCCTCCATTTTCCAATTCTAAGAAAATATCAATTTCTCTTCCAAAGTAAATTTCACATCTTTGGTGCCCGTCCGTCTGTCTGTTTGTTTGTTTAATCTTCAAGGTTACTTCTCTAGGTAAAGCCAATATTACCTCTTATCCAGATTATGGCAATAGACATATATATCTTGTTTCCATCGTTTTGTGCCACCAATCTATTCTCTGTACTTTAGAAAGAAAGAATTATTTGAAACCTAGCTTTCTTCCCCACCTCAACATGCTTCAAACTCTTCCTTCAATGCCTACTGTATTAGATTTATGGCTAAAATTTTGATATAAATATGAAAGTCTTACACAGTCTTCCTTCTGCTCACCTTCCCAAACTCTGTTTACTACTGTCTTCGGCATTCATTCTGCTGTAGCTCGTGTCTCCTTTCTGTGCAGAAACACAATGCACTTTTTCTCCTTCAAGGCTTTTCACTTGCTATTGACTTTGCCTGAAAAAGTGTGTCTCTCCCATGGCTGGCTTCCTCTGATCTTTCATGTCTCAGAATAGATGTCAATTTCTGAGAGAGGCTTCTTTTTTGACAACCTGTCTAAAGAAAACTTAAGTCCCCAACCTAGGTTCTCTAGACCTCATTCCTTTTGCAGCACTTCTTGTATAAAGTAATTATCACATTTAATTATCTGGGAATTCATTTATGGTCTGTTAATTCCAATAGAATTTAAAGATGATCAGATCTTGTTCATTGCTCTCTCCATAGGAGTTGGCCCATAGAAAGCATTCAAGTCATATTTGCTGAAAAAAAACTATATGACATTATTCAAGCATGCAATGTGTGCATTTATGATGAGATAGAGTTGTTGGTGCCTGATAGGATGGTGTTGCCAGGACCTCTTCTGTGAGAACCTCACACACTTATTCAAATGAGCAGAACCCTGTGGGTTATATATTTGTCTTTCAAATGACACTTCCCTCTTGATCCTGCTTGATTAGATAAGGGGAACTAATCAGGCTGGGCTAAACAGGTTCTTTATTGAGAATTCACAGTGAGAAATAGAGAAGTGGAGATTGGACATGAGTCACATTAATGGTAAAACTTGGTTGAGAATGATGACATCTGACGTCTGTTGCTAAATGCTATGGCTACTGCCTTAATTTTTGCAGTCTTGCTGTTTACATATTTTTCTTGGATTTTTTTTGAGCTATCCCTAATATCTCCTAATAAAATTTCATTTTTTTCCTGAAGAAGTTTTAGTGGAGTGGATTTGTGCAAATAGCAATTAGAAAATCTTCATATAATATATAAATATGTTTTTTTTTCACTTTAAAATTCTTTTATTTTTGTTGTCATTTAAGTATAGCTGACATACAATGTAATATAGTTTCAGGTGTACAACATAATGATTTACAATTCTATAAATTACATAATGCTTACCACAATAAGTGTAGTGAGCATATAATGTTATTATAATATTATTGACATTATTTCCTTGCCGTACTTTTCATCCCTGTGACTTATTTTATAACTAGAAGTGTTTGCCTCTTAATCCCCTTCATGTATTTCTCATATCCTCCCCCTCCACCTGCAGCCACTGGTTTGTTCTTGGTACTTATGAGTATTTCTGGGTTTTGTGTTGATTTATTTATTTGTTCATTTGCTTTGTTTTCTAGATTTGAAATATAAATAAAATCATATGGTTTTCTCTTTCTCTGTCTTATTTAACCTGCATGATACATTCTAGGTTCATTCACGTCATTGAACATGGCAAGATCTCCTTTTAATGTCTGAGTAATATGTCATTAGTTCTTCTTTATTCATCCATCAATGGACACTTAGGTTGCTTCAATATCTTGGTTATTACAAATAATGCTGCAATAAACATACAGTGCATATATGTTTTTGAATTTATATTTTCTCTTTCTTTGGGTAAATGCCCAGTAGTGGAATTACTGGGTCATATGGTATTTCTGTTTTTAATTTTTTTAGGAACTGCCTATACTGGTTTCCATAATAGCTTTGCCAATTTACATTCCCACTAATAATGCACGAGGCTCCCTTTTCTTCTCCTCACCAACACTTGTTGTTTCTTATCTTTTAGATATTAGCCATTCTGACAGATGTGAGGTCGTGTTTGACTGTGGTAAGCATGTTCTTTATATAAAAAACATCTCAAGATAAAATAGATTTAGTAGCTAACCCAAATAGGAGAAGTTTCTTAGTTATTTGTAAATATTTACTATTGTTTTGAACATATCAAGTTATTTGGGAATAAAAGTATCACAGGAGACAAGCTAAATAGATTAATATATGTATCTATACTCTATGTGAAACTATTCTGGTTGAAGTCTTTTAGTTTGAGGATTGTTAATTTTCTGAACTTTTATTACCCATTTAGAAATGCTGCCAATTCTATTTCATTGGGAGTTCTTGCTGAGGATGCTGGGAATCTAAAAATATGGACAAACTACACACAATTAGATTAGCTTGCACAAATACAGGTTAATATGTTTAGGGCATTATAACATGAGACAGATTACATGAGAGGGACTTGTTTGGAGAAGAAGGTTGCCAAAAAGTTTTCCCTCAAGGATGATATGCTATATATCCAAACATTTTATAATATTGTGCCAAGTATAGACATACTTAGAGGAATAGCAAGATAAACCATGGAGAGCAAAGATATGGATTGAATTTATAAAAATAGGACACATAATTGTTTATATGGTAATAATATCACTTATTTGAATTTATATAGCATCATTCCTCTGAGGAGATAATATAACTATATAGTTATCCATATCATTTTATTAATCTTTAGTATAAGAAAAAAAAATCAAATTTATTAATAAATCGGGAAATATATACAGTAAAAATTCAAATCTGATCTCTTTATGTGCTGACAAAGCTCTCTTCATTATATTATAGCCTCCTATAACAGGCAAAATAGAAACAAAAAGAGCATTAATAGCAACAACAAAACCACGTGACCACTTATTAATATATTATAAAAGACCAAGAATGTGGTTTAATAATAAAAAGAGTCTAACTTGAGGTTTACATTAAAAAGTTCGTCAACCTTTTGTTATTTCTATAGAATACTTAAGAATACTTATAAAAAAGATAGAATACAAATCAAATGTTAAGATGGCTTCCATTAAAAAGATAAACACAAATAGTAAAACAAAAGAAAAATTTTATTAAACTACTCAAGTAGCAAGAGGAATAAAGAGATATTTAGTAGTAGAAATCCAAGACTTTATGTATAAAGGGATGAACCAAAAACCTGTCCCATAAATGATGGGCAGGAAGAGTTAATGTATTTTAAAGAATTGTAAATATCCTTTCTGTTTGAAAAGTAGCAGTTTGAATATGAGCTATAAAATTTGTGTGTCAGGTGTGCCTGGTGACTCAGTCAGTTAAGCATATGACCTTGGCTCAGATGTGATCTCATGGTTCATGGGTTCGAGCCCCAGGTTGGGCTGTGTGCTGACAGCTCAGAGCCTGGAGCCTGCTTCGGATTCTGTGTCTACTTCCCTCTCAGCCCCTCCGCTGCTCATGCTCTGTCTCTCAAAAATAAATAAACGTTAAAAAAATTAAAAATGTACATTTAAAAAGATAAAATTTGTGTGTTAAACATTATTTTTAACACTGTTTTGAATTAAAGCTACAATGAGAAGCATTTCTGAAATATACACATAGATACAAATTTATGTAACTCTGTTTTCCTCTCTCATCCTATATCAGATATGGCTGTGTCCACATATGTTACCCTCTAGTTTATGCTATGAGACAAGGCGTGGCTTTTATCTTTGTTTTCTAACTTTCAAGAGACAATGTCTTGGTGCGAAATAGATTTCAATAACTGGTGGTATCATGAATGAATATTATTTTGTTACTTCTTAATTAATTTTATGCTGACATAATATTCATTCTTTCACCAATATTTCTTCAATTGATTCTAAGTTTAGAGGGGTATTTCCCACCAAAATTATATGATTCCTTTTACTTCTTTCAATTTTGGGGCTGATTTTTAAATTTCTTTCTTCATTTGCAATTTATTTTGTTGTAGAACTAAAGTGAAGTTCACATTTCTTTTTCCTAAGCGATAGTGTAACAGATGATGTTATACTTCCAAAATCATGTTTCTGACTCTTTCCATTAAGTCTTATCATAGTAAAGAAAACAAAAGATAAAGGAAGTGACATATGGGTGGGGGGGGGGATGCTAAAGCTACAGTTTTCTTAATCACATGGGAATCATTGTCCCTTTTCTTACTTTTGACTTTCTCTGCTTCCTTAGATTTGCAGTTCACTTTAAGTATTAGCATTAATGCTCTTTAATTAATAGGAAAAAATCCCTGAAATTCTAAAAAGGATAAAAATAGAATAGCCAAGCAGTTCCTGGGGGGCTCAGTAGATTAGGCCTCCAACTTTGGCCCAGGTTACAGTCTCACACTGGAGAGTTCAAGCCCTGCATCAGGCTCTCTCCTGTCAGCACAGAGCCCACTTTGAATCCTCTGTCCCCTCTTTCTCTGCCCCTCCCACATTTGAGAATTAGCATGCTCTCTCTCTCTCAAATAAAAAAATAAAAACTTAAAAAGATTATAATAACCATTTAAAAGAATGGACTACCACTCTGGTGATGGAACATTTGCCTGAGTAGAGAGTTATGAACATATGTGACAGGTGGAATCATTTTAAGGACCTGAGTTTTAGGAATTGGTTTTAGGTAATGTGACCATGAAGCCCATGATCAAAAGAAGGACACTATTAAGAATAAAATGTGTTGTTGCTTTAAACTTGGGCAGTTTCTACTGGAGAAACTGAAATATATGGTACTCTTGCCTTAGGGGATAGGCTTGACCTTGCAAGCTTAGAGGAGTCTGAGATCAATTTTTAACGGCAGTCACTTGTTCTAGGTACACAGCACAATGCTTGTAGAATAGTAAGTACTTAAATATTTGTTGAAAAAAATTAATGAATGTTGCCATACGATCCAGCAATTTTATACATACCCAAAAGAAACGAAAGCAGGGACTGAACCAAATATTTGTACCCCATGATCAACAACATTATCACAATAGTCAAAAGGAAGAAGCAACTCAGGTGTTACAGACTGAATGTTTGGATCCCTCCCAAAATTTATATGTTGAAGTCCTAAACCCCAATGTGGCTGTATTTGCAGTGGAGACTCTAAAGCAGTAATTAAGGTTAAATGAAATCATAAATGTGGGGCTCTATTCCGGTAAGGTTAGTGTCTTTATAAGAAGAGACGCCAGAGAGCTATACACACTCTCTCTGTTTCCTTATGTATGACCCCAGGAAAAGCCATGGAAGGGCACAAGGAGAATGTAGCCATCTACAAGCCTGGAAGATAGCTATCCCCGGAAAACAAATTAGCCAGCATCTTTGATCACAGACTTCCATCTTTGATCGTAGACTTCTGTCTTCTAGAGTTGTGAAAAAACCAATTTCTGTTGTTGAAGTCACCTAATTTATGATATGTTGTTTGGTGGCCCAAGCAGCCTAATACAGATTTTGGTAGTGTAAAGTGGAAGGCTCCTGTAACAGGTATCTAAAAAAAGTGGAAGTGGCTTTGCCCTGAGTAGAGAACAGGAGAATTTTTGAGGAAGGTTCTGGCAGAAGCCTAGATTGCCTTGAAGGGACAGTTAATAGAAATATAAATAATAAAGGCAGTTCTGTTGAGGAAGAAAAGAAGAGAGCTATGGGAGAAGCCTCTGTCATTGTAGAGAATACATATATCATCATGAATAATGTCATTAAGATGGGCATTAAAGGCCATTCTGGAGAAGTCTCAAATGGAAATGAGGAATAGGCTGTTGCAAAATTCAGGAAAGGGTATCCTTGATACAAAGTGGCAACAAATTGGGCTGAATTATATTTTACTGTTGTACAAAAGGTAAAACTTACAAGCAGTGAAATTGGATATTTAGCTGAGGATATTTCTAAGCAAAGTGTTGAAGGAGCAATTCTATACCTCTTATAGTAAAATATGAGTGGAAGGATACATTGAAGGAGTTGTTAGGCAAAAAGAACCAGAATTTGAAGATCTGGGTATTCAGCCTGTCCATGTTGCAAAAGCTGAGAAGGCTTATTCTGAAGAGGACACTAAGGATGTGATTGAACAACCATTGGATGAGGAAATTAGTATGAGTATAAACTGGAAATTAAATCAGTTTTGTCAGTAGAAGCTGCAAATAGAGTTGGAATTATACCAGTAGAAACACTGCTGACTGGGAATAAAAAAAAAGAAAAAAGAAAAAGAAAAAAAAAAAAAAACAGAGAAAATGGGACAGAATGAAGGAAGATTGCTAACAAAACAAGGGATGACTGACCCTGAAGGTGATTCAGAGATCATCACTCCCACATAGGCCCTGGGAGCAAGGTATCTCCATCTCAGTTTGGGAAGGCAGGGCCCTTAATGACAGGTGGAGTCGTGGAGCCATGCTGGAAAGCATGGATAGCTGTTGCAGCTGCCCCTATGGGCCTGGAGGGCAGAGCATGGAACCAAACAATATTATTCTGGAGCCATAAAATCAAAGGATTTTAATCAAAAGCATCTTAATGGACACTAAAGGCATTAAGTAATCTTTTGAAATATTGTAATCTGATTAAGTAGATGAGTGAAGACTTACTTACTATAAGAGGGGTATATTGAATTGAGGGGAAATGTTTTTTTTCTGACTGTTCAATGTACTCAGTCCCCAGATGGCTGAGTAAACACACTGCCTTCATGGAAAAAAAAAAAAAAAAAAAAAAAAAAAAAAGACTTTCTTAAGAAGAAAAAAAACCACACCAAGATCAAATGGAATTTAATTTGCTAGATTTTGGACTTACATGGTTGCATCGGATCTGTTCCTCCTTTCTTCCTTGTTAGGTAGTCAAAGATTTTCATGACCTTCATCTCTAGTCTTGTCTTTAATTGATATAGATCACATGTCCGTGCTTAATTCACATATGATAGGGAAGGACACTAATTACTAACACAATGGGTTTGGAAGGAAAGGAGATAAACCCATAAGATTATCTATCATATTTCACTGATTAAGCCTATCAAGCCATCATATTTAAATGAATTGTTAATATTCATGAATCTACATATAAAGAAATAAAGTCTCAGGGCACCTGGGTGGCTCAGTTGGTTAAGTGTCTGACTCCTGATTTTCACTCAAGTCATGATTTCATGGTCTGTGAGATGGAGTCCCGCATAAGGCCCTGTGCTGATAGCACAGAGCCTGCTTGGGATTGTCTCTCTCCCTCTCTTCTCTGCCCCTCCCTCATTCATGTGCACACATCACTCTCAAAATAAACACTAAAAAAAAAAAAAGAAATAAAGTCTCTACAAGGTTATATACTTGAAAAAAATCACCAAGCAGGTGGCAACTTATTAAATTCTGTCAAATAACTTCTTAACTTCATCCACTTGGCTGATTATCTACCGCTCTCAAGTCACTCCAAATAATTATAATCTCTTTACCGACTAGCACAATAGCCTCTACACCATGTTCATTACCATCAATGTATCTCCTCTCCACAGTACAGCCACAGAGTTCTCTTCCAAACATGCACCTGACTATATCATTTTGTGGCATAAAAGCACTTGGTGGCTTACCGATATTTTTAGGACTGAGACCAAAGCACTGCATGAACTTTCCTGACTACCTTTTAAGCTTCATGTTGTATCATTTACTTTTCCTTTCCCTGGTCTTTTTAAGTTTCTTAAATATATTATACTTCTCATAACACAGAGTGTTTACCTGTGAGATTCATTTGCTTAATTTTTCTTTGCTTAATTAATTTCTTTTTACCCTTTAGACTCCATGTCAAGAGTTGCTTTCTCATGTGTGCAATCTCAACCCCTCCCAGGCTAGGTCAGATTCCAGTACATATCCACATAGATTTATTTGCTTTGTTTTCTGTTTTTCTTGCCATTATGTCATTATTTGATGAATGTCTCATACACACGCTAGCTAATACACTATGAGACTAAGAAGTTTAACTAATTGTATACTCCGAGTCTTTAAGATGTTACTTAACATAAATAGATACTCAACAATCTATTGTTGAATGAATAAGAGTGCCAGAAAGAGAAAGTATATTTTCAATGCTTATTATTGCAGAATACTACCCCAGAATAATAAAAACTGAGAGTAAGTTGTAATCTAAAAAAAATAAAATATTTTATCATGTCAGCATTAAAATTTGTAGTAGATATCATATTCTGATTCTTTCATAGTCTTACCATTTTAATCTACCATCATACATCACTACGATACAATCCATAGATTGCTTCCAAGTTACATAACAATGACTATATATAATAACATGATTTTTAGTGGTATTTGAATGTAATTTCTTGGAAAAAAGAATCTTTACATTACCTAAATAATTTTATCCATTTATTAATTGATTAATATTTTTGGTGTGCCTGAAAAGAATCGGAATTGAAATTACCTTCTTTTCTCGATAAAATCATGGTACTTTCTCGAGATGCAGCATAGAGTGTTTATAAATGGTTTTGATGTTCAAAGTAGCTGCCTCAGTAGGATAGGAAAATAGATTAAGAAGGGTTTAAGTTTTATTATCTTTTTCTCATTATAAAATATTTTGTAAACTGCTCTCTTACTTATATTTCCAGTGCTTCATTAACACAGACATAATAAAGTTTTATTTTTGCCTTTGATATCAGGGAAATCCTGCAGGACAAAGAAGAGTAATACTGGGTTCAAAAAAGAATTTTTTCCCCCAAAGGCCAGAACATTGCAACACCATTCACTTATTTTGTATCAAAACAGATTGTTTTGATATAAACTGAACTGTGTGTGAAAAATATATATAGTCGTTCCTGGTAAGATAAGAGCTGTGTAATTTTCAAATCTTGTAACAAACTATGTCACCTGTTTGAAAAATGTGTCATTTTTATAATGAGTTTATGTCAGCACAAGGTGTCAGATGGTAGCCCTAGGGAATGAAATTCTGTTTGTCCACTTACTTTGCATCCTATTTTTGATCTTTAAAAATAGACTGAAGTGATATGTGTGTCTTATGATTTTCTGGCTCTGCTATCTCTAACACCTTTCCTTATATGCACTTGTCAAAAATATAAGGATCTTTCATCACTAGCAGCATACTATATTGCTATACAAAGACTATGCCAATACTATGAGGAAAAATGAAAAAAAATTAAAAATCTGGACTTTTCACTGAAAGCCCTTATTTCCTAGACATTTACATTTTCTTCTGCTTTGCCTAGAGATAACAGATGGCTGGGTGGTGATTTGGGATGCTAATTAGGCTGCTGTGGTTTTCAGCTAACCTTAGGTAGACAGAGTCCTTTGGGGGCTGATTACCACTATGCCTTTTAAAAATGCTAGCAGATAACCATTAAATACCCTTTCCTAATGAACTTTTTATAAACAATAAAACTATGATTAACTCTAGTATGTGTGTGTGTGTGTGTGTGTGTGTGTGTGTATAAATCCTATACCAGCAATTCAGTAATTAAATGCACTGTAGCATTATAAGAGTGATTTTTCAAGTTTTAACTGAGCTCCAAAACTAGTAGGCACACAACAAATGTAGACTAGTAGTATTTTTATGTGAGTCATTGAACCGTCTGTAATACAGTGACACAAAGGGAACTCCAGGCGAAGTAGATTCTCCAGGGGCAGAGTTAAGAGCTGGGAAAATTTAGTCTAACTGTCATCTTGAATAAAACACTGAAAACTAAAGGGAAAGAACATGAACATTATCTCTGGTACGATATGTTAGGAAAGAACTATGATTAAATACACGAATGGGTAATGATATCCTATACAAAGGGAGATTTTTATCCAATTGATGTATGTGTGTTTTAAGATACTGTAAATGATATCTACATCAGTATTTATTAAATAACATTTTAAGTTTATTAACTGATTAAAAGATGCTCATGTTATATTTAGAAAACATACTTGGATAAGAAAATTGTTACATGTGGGGCACCTGGATGGGTCAGTCAGTTAAGTGTCTGGCTCTTGATTTCAACTCAGGTCATGATCTCACGGTTCATGAGATCCAGCCTTGCGTTGGTCTTTGCTCTGACAGTATGGAGCCTGCTTGGGATTCTCTCTCTTCCTTTCTCTCAGTGCCTCCCTGCTCTCAATCTCTCTCTCTCTCTCTCTCTCTCTCTCCCTCTCAAAATAAATAAACTTGAAAAACAAAAACTGTTACATGTTGAAATGGAATACCTTCTCCTGAGCCCCAAACAATATTTTTTAAAATAAACATGAACACATTTTCTTTCAAGAATTGAAATGCAGTTATTTGAAATTTTAATTTGAACTGAGATCTGAAGTAACATTTAGATGTGCAAAGTTGTTGCAAATCTGACACTGAAGGTAAGTCTAATATTTGAATCAGTGCTGACTTTAGTAGCAGAATCAAACAATCTCAAGTCTCCCATACAATGTATTTATCTGTCCAGAAGCAGGAGCAAAGTAGTTAAAAACAAAAGTTTTGGAATTAAAAAGTCCCTGGTTCAAATTCTGTCTGTAACATTTATTGAACTTGTGAAATTGGACACATTTTTTAACCCTTTTTAACTTCACTTACCTCAAGTGACTTAACTCTACATGGCTTCTGTAAAAACTAAATAAGGCAATTCACACTAAAGATTTACCACTCAGCCTAAAATGTGGTAAATATAGATGATATCATCATCATCATCGCCTTTGGAGGGATGTGAGAGATAAAATTATAGGTAAATACAGTATACATTCTAATAGCAAACACAGTTTTGAGGTTTGAGGTTAGAGAAATAATGTTAGAAAAAATAAGTTTAGAGAAATAGTGTTTTCTAGGAGTTTTATAAAAATTCCTTCTATAATTGATCTACTCTAGTTCATGTGTTTGGTAATGGTGGTCAACACGAATTCAAAAGAATCAGAAAAAAATTAAATATACATCAACTGGATTTGGATTATGAAAAACCTTTCTCTGTTCTAAGTTGGCTATGAAAACAGGTTACTTTTCAATAGAGTTGCACTGGATTTATTGAACTGCATTTCCAATATATGGAAATTTTAGTGGCAAGAATATGTTTTAATTCCTATTTCCCACCTATGTTAATATCCCCTCATTTCTAAGATTTATACACTTCTATATCAAACATTGTTTGAGCATAATCCACTGAAGTGCATGCCCATGTGATTTAGTAGTTACCAAATAGTTTATATGTTAATAGTTTTGAAACAAATTCATTAAAATCAGAAAATCAGAGATTCGGTTCTGTACTGGCATCAGTATTTTGTCTGCAGAGTCCAAAAGGGGTATTGCCTCCTGATGTGTCATCTTTTACATATTAATATGCAAATTTATATATATGTCAATGTGTTTCCTATTTTAAATTAAATCAGTTGATTCTAACACAGAATTTCATTATTTCAAGTAAAATTTTACGTGTGTTATTTCATTTTATTTTCCGTGGACTATTACCTCTGTTCCAAGATGATTCATTTTGAGAAATTCTACCCCATTTTACAGATTCCTCAGATTTATCTGTAAGGTACACAATATTCACTTAAGATAATTAAAGCTCAGAGAAACTAAAGGACTTGTCTAAAGAAACAGTAAATCAGGGGCAGAACTATAAGTGTAACCCAGATATTTTTAGTTGTATTGCAATGTACTTTCCATTACCTATTTGTTTCTTTATTTTACATATTCGTATGTGTGTGTGCACCTGTGTTTTCTTATAAGGAAAGGTATTTCAAGACCCCTTAACTGGTACGTATTTGTCATACTATTCTTACGTCTTGTATCTCAATTGTCCAATACACCTCCTCTTTATAGAAGTTGCTTTGGGGGCCTGAATGGCTCAGTCTTTTAAGCGTCAGACTTTGGCTCAGGTCAAGATCTCGCAGTTTGTGGGTTCAAGCCCCACGATTGGGCTCTGTGCTGACAGCTCAGAGTCTGCAGCCTGCTTTGGATTCTGTGTCTCCTTCTCTCTCTCTGCTTCTCCCTGCTCACACTCTGTCTCTCTCTTTCTCTCTCTCAAAAATAAACATTTAAAAATTAATAAAACAGAAGCTGCTTGTTTACTCTCCGTGCTCCATTCACTCTTCTTGACATGTTCAGCTATTTTGAAATTTTGATCAAAACAAAACTCATAAAAAATTTACTAATTTACTTCTCTTAAAAAAAGAAACATTAAAAAAAATAAGCAAATACTGATGTTTTATCTAGTCCCAGATTCTGAATTTGAAATAACAGCAGGAAACAACCAGTTGAAGAATATGGTATTTTCTCTGAAAATCTTGAAAGCCCATTAACTTCAACTTTTCCATGAATGTAGCACAATATGAATGTACTGTTTCTCTGTTGATTTGTGTTGTTATTCTATTTATATTATGAATGTAGAAAATGCTTATAAATAAAAGACTGCTAACTTTGTGCAGCTTCTAGTCACAATACCATCCTTTTAACAAATCACTCTGCCAGGTAGGACCTCAGGTTTGGTGAACTAGGAAGACTCGGTCCCTGATTTTTTTAACTTTAAATCTAGTTCAAATATGAGGGGAGATAGACTTATTTCTGTAATGCAATGATTTTGAAAAATTAATGAACATAGCATATATCATACCAGGAATACCAATTAGTAGATTGCTGGCCCAATCCAGATAATAGGATTCAAAATATGGCAGTGGCAATGTGATAGAAAAAGAAGAATCATATCAAGGATCAGTTTTTGTCTCATTAATGTTTGGTTAACTTACCCTGTTTGTCTCTTTTCTGTCTGTTTTCTGAAGGAAACATATTATTCTAGTTTCTTCCCTCACATTATCAAAAAATAACCTCTAGACATGAAGAAAAAAATAGGCTGATTTCCAATTATTTTATCTTTTATTTTTTTATTTTGACAATTCATTACATTACATTAAAATTACAATCATAGTAAAGACAACACAGATTTCTCAAATGCTTACTTTTTATCACATTTAGGTTACTTTTTTTTTTTTACCTCTCACATGCACACACAAACTCTCCCTCATGCACACACATACAAATGTACATACTTTTTTTTCTGAACTTTTTTAGATTATGTTGATGTCCCTTTACCCATAAATACTTGGGTGTGTATTTCCTAAAAACTAGACATAATCAGGGGTGGCTGGGTGGCTCAGTCAGTTAAGCATCCGACTTTGGCTCAGGTCATGATCTCATAGTTCGTGAGTTCCAGCCCTGCATCGGTCTCTGTGCTGACAGTTCTGAGCCTGGAGCCTGCTTCAGATTCTGTCTCCCTCTCTCTCTGGCCCTTACCTTCTTGAGCTCTGTCTCTCTCTCTCAAAAAAAGATAAACATTAAAAAAATTTAAAAACTAGACATAATCCTACAAAACCACTGTACAATTATTTACTATCTCATGTGTTTCAATGTATCCAATCTAATCTTTAGCAACTCAATTGTCATTCTCTGGCATAAGGTCTGTTTTTCCTCATCTTTACTCTGCTTACCCATTTATTCATCTGTCTCACAAATTTAGATTTCCACGTACAAACCTCTAGCCAATTTCTAGTTATTCCTGGCCCTAAATTTAGGAACATGACCACATCCAACACATACCACAAAAAACCTATCCTGACAAGTTGAGGTTCTGATGGAGCCAATAGTCATCTGGCCAGAAATGAGGTTTGAGCCTTCATGGGGCTCATCTGTTTCAGGGAGGAACACATTTTTCACACCAATGTCCATGAAGATGAACTGTGCTAAAGCCTATGCCCTTGAGCCTAGAAAATGGAAGTAATGAAGGTGATTTACTCCATGTAAGTCTAACTTCTACATGGGAAAGGGTTTCCTGTGGAAGAGAGTATGGTCAATGTACTGTACTTTTTCTCTCTCTTCCACCACCCCACCCCCAGGAAGGTTTCCATAACAAAACCAGATAAAATACTTCAAAGGCAGACAGTAATCTCTTTTAAAAAAAAAGTTCCTTTAAAGTGGAAGTACAAAATAAATTTACATATTTATACAGCACATACTCTAAATAGTCTGTCACATGAATAATTATACTTTAAACATGAACCTTAAATAAATGCATTCTTCAGTAGGAAAATACATATTTAAATGTGATGTAACAGCTCACATATTTATACAGGATATATTCTAAACACTATGTCACTTCAATAATTGTACTTTAATGTACTTCACATAAATGTTTTCCACTGGCAGAACACATCTTTACTATATAAAGATGAGCATAATGCCCTTTATCATGAAATTATACATGTGTTTTTGTTTGTTTTTAAGGTAGGGAAAGAGTACCTATGGGAACTAATGTATAATGCCTATTGTGCTTAGTGTTGTATCTATTAGATTCTAATATCTGACTTACTGCAATATCTTAGAAACTGGTCTTCTTATTCCTGACTTGTCATTTCCCTAAATTATTGCCACTAACTGGTGGCTACGTTTTGTTGCAAGAAATAAAGATGACAAGTGTGATCCTGCTTCAGATGTTTGTACTATTTGAGATTACAAAACTGTAATTCACTAATTTATGATTAAATTATATAACAAAATCATTAAGGGACAATATCTCTTTTCTTACTTATTTTGCGGATAGAGAAATAAAATATTCCACATAATTTCACTTTAGAATACCTCATGTAGGGGTGCCTGGGTGGCTTAGTTGGTTAAGCGTCCCACTTTAACTCAGGTCATGATCTCACAGTCTGTGAGTTTGAGCCCCGTGTCAGCCTCTGTGCTGAGAGCTGAGAGCCTGCTTAGAATTCTCTCTCTCTCCCTCTTTCTCTGCCCTTCCCCCACTCTTTATCAAAATAAATAAACTTAGAAAAAAAGAATACCTCATGTATGTGGTGTTAAAGTTATTCAGTATCTTGGGGGACTGTGTGGCTCAGTGAGATGAGTGATTGACTCTTGATTTCAGCTCAGGTCATGATCCCAGCATCATGGGATCAAACCCTGAACCGTTCTGTGCTGACTGTGGTGCCTGTTTGGGATTCTCTCTCTCTCTCTCTCTCTCTCTCTCTCTCTCTTTCTCTGTCTCTCTCTGTCTCTCTCTCTCAAATAAAAAAAAGTTAAATTAAAATTAAAAAAATTAAAAAATATATTCAGTATCTTGACTGTCGTGGTGGATACAAGAATCCTACACATGTGGTAAAATTGTATGGAACTTTAAAATGCACACATACACCTACCAAAATGACCACAGGTAAAACATAATAAATCTAAATAAGCTATTGTATCCTATCAGTATCTTGGTTGTGATATTACACAATTGTATTGCAAAATGATACCTTTGAGGGAAACTGAGCACAGTATACAAGGAACCTCTGTGTATTATTTCTTACAACTGCATACGAATCTAAAATTATTATGACAAAATTTTAAATTAAAAAAATGATACTCTTAAATGATTTTGTTCCAGTTGAATATTATTAAGAAAAATATTTGATATTACACATTTATTCTGCATCAATTTGAAGTTTATCTCAAGGAATGTTGTTAAATATATTCAGTTTGCAATAAGAATCTAGGCAAATGAATATCATAAAACATGTATACTCAATATCTGATTATTTAAAATAAAGTAGGACTATTATTTATTATATTTTGGATAAAAATTAAAAATGTTGGGGCGCCTGGGTGGCGCAGTCGGTTAAGCGTCCGACTTCGGCTC
Source organism: Panthera onca (assembly GCF_046562875.1). NCBI lineage: Eukaryota > Metazoa > Chordata > Mammalia > Carnivora > Felidae > Panthera > Panthera onca. Next base: position 109,067,572 of record NC_138345.1, on the reverse strand, counting down.
AGGTCACGATCTCACGGTCTGTGAGTTCGAGCCCCGCGTCGGGCTCTGGGCTGATGGCTCAGAGCCTGGAGCCTGCTTCCGATTCTGTGTCTCCCTCTCTCTCTGCCCCTCCCCCGTTCATGCTCTGTCTCTCTCTGTCTCAAAAATAAATAAACGTTAAAAAAAAATTAAAAAAAAATTAAAAATGTTAATTTGCCTGTCGCAATCAAAGATTTCATTATGTTGCTAATTGGGCTTGTTTTGTGATAAGAAAGGTAGATATTTTCCTATGTGTGTTTTACTCTCATTTCTCTTGCTTTCTTTTCCTTTACTTCCCAACTTCTACATCACCATTCCAATCCATTTTCCACGACACAGCTAGAACAGACTTTTTTAAAAATGCAAATGCTTCTGCTACTTCTCCATGCCAAAGTCATCAGTAAGTCTTGTGGCAAGAAGCAGATTTACCACAAAGCTAAAGAAATTTAATCTTTAGGGTCCCTTACATGCACAGACTCTGCCCAAGGCTCTGTACTTATTTTAGAGTTTTTAATTTTCTGTTGTTGTCTTCAAGAAGGCAAAATATGATTATACTTCAAGAACCATGAAGCTGGAAGCCAACGCTGCCTGTCATCTTTTAAATTATTTATTTATTTCAATTTTTAAATATTTATTTATTTTTGAGAGAGAGAGAGACAGACAGAGTGTGAGTGGGCGAGGGGCAGAGAGAGAGAGAGAGGGAGACACAAAAGCTGAAGCAAGCTTCAGGCTGTGAGCTGTCGGTACAGAGAGCCCGGACACAGGGCTCAAACCCACAATCTGTGAGGTCATGACCTGAGCCGTAGTCAGAGACTTAACTGACTGAGCCACCCAGGCACCCCCTCCCCTATCATTTTATTTCTTTCTATTTCTAGTGGTACCCTCCAAGCCCCTCATCCTCCTTTTGCCTGGATTGCACTAATGGCCAAATGATCTTGTCTTCCTATGGCAAATAGGTCAAGCCTCCCTCAAAGTTCTAGTTCTAAAACTCTAGTCTTATTTATACCCACAGCTATTTCCTAGGCCTCTTCCTTAAAATTGGAGAAGTCCCTTCTTACCTAAATGTATTGAACTGGATTTCCCCCTTCCAACTCTCCTTCAACCAATTTCTTCTTTACTCGCCAACATGTTCACATTTTCCTTCAATTTTAACTTTTCTACATGCATATGTAAACTCATTCAGATTTGTTTCTGCTCAGACACTGCAGCAGCAACACAACTGTGAAGGACACACAAATAGGCCTTGGGATTCCTATTCCTATCTGGCTACTGCTTTTTATGTTACAAACTTCTTGTAAGTAGGCTCTGCACAATTTATGTTTCTCAGTTCTCCCCTCTCCCATTAATTGTCTGAAACTTACTCCCAAGATTATTAATAAACTTTCTGCTAAATCCCGTGTTGTTTGTTTGTTTGTTTGTTTGTTTTTTAGTCAATCTAGTTTATGGTCGGCCTGTGGCATGGCTACTTATTCCTTGAAATACACTTCCTGAGGCTCCACTGTATTCACCAGAATCCTGCTGTCCTCCTACTGGCCTGGGTGTTCCATTGGGTTCCTATTCCATTGTTTATCCCTGAAATGTTCCTATACTAGGCTTACTTTTTAAAAATTTTATTTTTTAGAGCATTTTAGATTTAGTTCAACATTGAGAGGAAGGTACAGAGATTTCTCATATAATCCCTTTCCCTCACAAGCAAGCCTCCTTTTTATTTTAATTAAAATTGTGTAGTGTTTATTTATTTTTGAGAGACAGAGTGTGAGCAGGGGAGGGGCAGAGAGAGGGAGACACAGAATCTGAAATAAGTTCCAGGCTCCGAGCTGTCAGCGCAGAGCTGGTCACAGGGCTCGAATTCATGGAATGCGAGATCTTGACCTGAACAGGAGTCAGAAGCTTAACCCACTGAGCCACCCAGGTGCCACGGACATAGCCTCCCTTATCATCAACATCCTCCATCCAAGTAGTACATTTGTTACAACTAATTAAACTATATCTGTTAGCCATCACACCATTATCACCCAATGTACCTCAATTACATTGGAGTTCACTCTTCATGTTGTACATTCTGTTTGGACAAATTTATAATAACCTGTCATTGTAGCATTATAGTGAATACTCTCACTGCCCTGAAAATACTCCATGCTTTGCCTGTTCATCCTTCCCTCCTCTCTAACCCCAGAAAACCACTGATCTTTTTTCACTGTTCCATATTTTTATCTTTCCTAGAATGTCATAGAGCCCGAATCATATACTATGTACCTTTTCATACTGGCTTTCTTCACTTAGTAACATGCATTTAAGTTTTTCCATCTTTTCAGCACTTGACATCTCGTTTCTTTTTAGCACTGAAAAACAGTTCATTGTCTGGATATGTCATGGTTGCTTTATCCATTTACCTACTGTGGGACACCTTTGTTGTATATAACTTTTGGAAATTGTAAGATGCTATAAACATTTGTGTTCAGGTCTTTGTGTGGACATGTGTTCAACTCCTTTGAGTAAACACTGAGGAGCATGATTGCTGGATCATATGATAAGAGTATGTTTAATTGTATAAGAAAACTCCCGACTTTCAGTGTTGCTATATGATTTTACATTCTTACCAGCAGTGAATGAGTTCTTCTTGATCCCTGTCCTTACCAGCATTTGATCTTCTAATGTGCTGAATTTTGACCATTCTAATAGGTAAGCAGTCATATCGTGTTGTTTTATTTTTATTTATTTATTTATTTATTTATTTAATGTTTATTTATTTTTGAGACAGAGAGAGACAGAGCATGAACGGGGGAGGGGCAGAGAGAGAGGGAGACACAGAATCGGAAACAGGCTCCAGGCTCTGAGCCATCTGCCCAGAGCCTGACGCGGGGCTCGAACTCACGGACCGCGAGATTGTGACCTGAGCCGAAGTTGGACGCTTAACCGACTGAGCCACCCAGGCGCCCCCATATCGTGTTGTTTTAATTTGCATTTCTCTGATGACATATGGTGTAGAGCATATCTTTGTATGTGTATTTGTCTTCTGTGTGTCTTCTTGGTGAAGTGTCTGTTATGGTCTTCAGTCTATCTGTGTTTTTAGTGGGTTGTTTGTGTTCTTATGGAGGAGTTTTAAGAGTTCTTTGTATAGTTTGGGAGACAGATATGTCTCTTGTATGTTTTTTCTTCCAGATGTGACTTGCCTTATTCTCTTGACATTGTCTTTTACAGAATAGAGGACTTTAATTTTAATGAAGTCAAACTTACCAATTATTTCTTTCATGGATGGTGTCGGTGTTGTATCTAAAGTCATCACCATACTGAAAGCCATCTAGAATTTTTGCTATGCTATCTTCTAGTTTTATAGTTTTGTGTTTTATGTCAGATCGGTGATACACTGGATTTAATTTTTTATGAATGTCAGTTGTTCTAGCACCATTTGTTGCAAAGATGATCTTTGCTCCATTGCATTGCCTTTGCTCCTTTGTCAAAAACCGGTTGACTATATTTGTGCCAGTCTGTATTTGGGGTCTCTATTTTATTGCATTGATCTATTTGTCTATTCTTTCACCAATCTGAGCAAAAGTGATATGCTCATTAACCTTAATTGAATAATCATACGAATAAGTTGCTAAGTATAATCCATGATCATTGTTATTTAGGAAAAATACACTACTACACCCAGTGAGTATATGGCAGCTAGGCCTGATATGGAAAGGGTTTCTTTGAGAACATATATTTGAGCTGAAATCAAAGCAGAAGCAGGTATTAACTTACCAAAAAGAAGATAAAGTATTGCAGGTGGTAGTGGCAGCAGGATAAACGTCCTGAGGCAGTATATGGAGCTTTTGAAATTTTGGACATCTGTCATGAGTTGCAGAGACTTTTGTAAAAGCAGTTTAATTTACTTTTGGAGTATTGTGTCTCCTCTACTGAATGTACTGGTCGTGTTGTTGCTCAAGTCCTTCTGTCTTCCCCTTGCCAGGGAATGTGTATGTAATCCAAGCGAAGACAGTCATATGTTTTTTCCTTCCAACATGACTTTGGAACAGGATTTTTTTTTTAAAGAAAATAAAATTGGAGCTCATTCATTTCTGTATGGACACATTAAGTACTTCTCTCTAGATTCCAGAAAATCTTTTTCTTTCTTTTTTTTTTCTGTGCCTATTTTCCTGTTTTCTTGTCAGTCAGTCTGTGAAGTCTTCCATTTAATTCTTGATAATTTACCTTTATGCTGAAGTTAGTTCAATTCAGTTTTAATTTTTCACATTGAAAGAACCTAGCGATATATATGAAAAAGAACATGGAATTTTTGAATACAAAATTGGTCATTGTGGGTGAGTCAAAAGAATGAAAGAATGAACCAAATATAATTAGGGCAGAGAAAGGGATGGATAATACCCATTTTGAGTCTGGTTTAAGGATTATGTCTTTTTGTTAAGATAATAGGAGAGCCATTATTATAAAATATTGAAGAAGAGTTACATGACCAGATTCATGCTTTAAAAACATAGTTCAGGATTGTTAGGAAAATACAATGTGAACAGAAAGAGGAAATGCAATATCATTTAGGAAATTGTTACATTAGGGAAACAAAATTTGGGAAGGAGAAAGCAGGTGAATTTCAGAAGTATTTAGGTCGCAAAACTGACAGATGGGTCTCTCATGGTAGCAGAAAGGAATAGTGAGTGTATAGGATGACCCTTGGGTTTCTTGAAATATCAGATATGGCTTTCAGGATGAGTTTCTTAAGTCTCTGGTTTTTAGAACTAGATAATATAAAATGCCATTTGTAATGAAATGGGAAATAATTGAAAATTAGATTTAGGCATATTTTAGGTTAGGCATTGAATAAGCTAAATTATTAGCAATTTTGAGCCATACAAGTAAAGATGTCCTGTAGACATTAACTATTTGTGTCTGAGGCCTAAGAAATAGTTTTGGGGGTCATCTCCAGCCAAGACTTTTCTGAGTTCCGGATACATATGCCAACTTCCTATTTGGCATCTCTATTTGGAGGCCTCCAATGCACTTCATACTCCATTTGTACAAAACCTGAAGTCTGCCTGCACTCTCCTCAAAAAGCACACACTCTTCCTCTTCGACTACTGCTCATCTCAGTGAAGATCACCACTATTCACCCAGTTCCACAGCCAGGGATGATAATTATTTGTTCTTTCTTCTACAGTTCCTATTTCAAAAACAATCAACAAGGTCTTTTTACATCAAAAATTGTTCTCAAAATAAGTTTGATTTTATTATATACTTATGCCATACCATAATTCTTTGCTTTTATTATGCAATTGTGAACATTAAACTTTGCGTTTTATCTAGAAGTTGAATATATTCCAAAGAATGATGTGTGTGATCCTTTTAATGTCAGACATTATTCTCTCTGGTTTTACTATTGTTATTAGGTTGCTATATTTAAATTTAATGAAGCATTTATTCTCAATCAAGAAGACCAATGAGATGATACAATTCTATAAGTCTGTGGTATGAAATCAGAGTAATAAACTTTATTTGGTGTGAGATGAGAAATGATTGAATATGCTTTCTATTCATTAAGATTCTTTTATTCTTCTTGTATGATATTTATAAGTCAAGTAAATAATAAAAGGTGTTAGATTATTTTCCCCCAATCTTTGCTGTGAACTTAAGTCATAAAGTGTAAAGGCAAATCTTCCTGGAGAAGGACAACCTGTTCCGTTTTATGATCCTAGGATGCAACAATATAAAACACAATTCACTTCTGACATCCCATGGTAAAGTCAATCTTCATTATAAATCTACTCTTCCTAAACATGTAAGTCTTTTTAAAGAATAAGGTAAGGGGGGAAATGACACAAAGTAGTGTATGTTGCTTAATAAATATCAAGTTTTGAAATAGTTATTTCAAATGTCAACATAGGAAATTCAGAGATTTTGTACTCAAATAAAGGAAATTAGTGTATGGATTTATAGTGTGTTAATAAAATCTGTATAATACACATAAAATATGTGTAAACGTATAACATAAAAATTTCTTCTATTGCTCCTAAATTAACTAGAAAAATAAGAACAAAGAAACAAAAATAATTCCTTTCTTAGGCAACTGTTTTTCAATTTTCTCTAAGCAAACAAGCAAAAACTATCCACATTTTGAAAGTTATTCATCCACTGAACTAATTGTTTTTAGTATTATTTTGCCTTGCATATTGCATCTTTCCAGTGCTATTCACATGTGAAGTATTTCTTAGATTTGATCCATGGACCACCGCACTTACTAAATAAAAAGATTTCTGATCCCTGCCGCAAACATATTATAGCAGAAAAAATGGGTATCGGGTCTAAGAATGCATTTAAATTCCACTCAGTGATACATTAAATTTTAGAACGAGTGCTATTGAAAACTCCCCCAGGGGTGATTTTATTTTGCCATACAGAAAGTAATACAGAGAGTAAGCATCAAGCAAGAAAAGGCGATATCAAGTTTACATTGCTAACAAGTAAAACTGATAACATTTTTGGACTTGAAATCCAGTGGTCCTCCAAATAAATGCAAATTTCATGGTGAATATGATCTTTCCAAAGCAAGGAAGAAAACCTAATAGAACAAATGTCACTGTAAGTTTTAGGATTTTTGCCCGTTTTTTTTCTTGCCTCTCTAACATGTAACCTAAAATTTTCATAGCCAGGAATAGATGTTTTTAAATTATTGATTATCATAAAATTCCATACTAATTTCAATCTTCTTTATTCTTTTGCACATTCTCTGTATGTGTAAATACAGAGTACATTTACATAGATAAATTTAGAAGGATAAATTCATTTTTGACATACTGTAATAAATTTACTTGGACCTACTAAATATTTTATTTAAGAGACTAAGCTATATATAACACAGGATTTTTGTATCTTCAAATATAGGCGAGTCCTCTAATATATATTTTATGTCATTAGGATTAAAAGATAAGTTGAGGGGCCCTGGGTGGCTCACTCGCTTGAGGGTTGAGCTTCTGACTTAGGCTCAGGTCATGATCTCATGGTTGACGAGTTTGAACTCCTCATCATGCTCTGTGCTGACAGCTCAGAGCCTGGAGCCTGCTTAGGATTCTGTATCTCACTCTCTCTCTGCCCCTCCCTTGCTCATGCTCTGTGTCTCTTTGTCTCAAAAATAAATATAAACATTAAAAAAATTTTTTTTAAAAAGATAAGTTGAGAAATAGATGCTTATGAAGAGAATTTGGTTAGCCTAGATTCTGACAAAAGAGTTTATTACCTTTCTGTAGAAAGTACTGAATTGTTTAGTGATTCCTCACACTCCCTCCTCCTTTTTGGTAATTAAATTACTTTAAAAAATGATTTTTAAGTGTTTCCTTATTAGTACATGCCTATTGCTCATATTTGAGATAGATCAAATTTCAGCAAACTGTGACCAGAGGGCCAAATCCAGCTTGCTGCCTGTTTCTGCAAATCCAGTTTTATTGGAAAACAGCCAAACATATTTGTATTGTCTATGACTCATTTCATGATACAGCTGCAGAATTCGGTAGTTGTCACAGAGACAGTATGGCCTACAAACCTTCAGACATTTACTATGTGGGTCTTCACAGAAAAAGTTTGCCAATCTCTGTGGAATACACCTAGCATACTAGACAACTAGAGTGAATCTATTTCTTCCTATTATGGCACATTTACATTCAGTAATAACTGTGAAATGAACTGAAAATAACGGCTAGAAAAAATGCAGGCAGTGAAAAATTTCTTTTGCTCTGTGTATTTTTATATTCATGCCATTAAAAAATAACAAAGTAAAAAAATTTAAAAATAATGGAAGTATATAATACAAAAAAAGAGAAAAGGGTACTGTTTTACTTTTTTTACATTCAATTATTTTTAAATGGGAAAACATGTACTTATAATTGGCCCATAACAGTCATCAAAAACAAGCTCACAGTAATTTATAAGTGAATTTTAATAAAACTGTCTGGAATGTCTATAAAATACATATTTTAGACAAATAGCAAGTTGCACCATTGATGCAATGCTTCTTTCCTCGATTTTAACAAATACAAATAAAGGGTAGAGAGAAGAAATTTAAATTTTTAAAAATTGCTAAAATATCTTTAGCGAAGCAAAACATTGCACTCAGAATTTCCACTCCCTGCTTTAAATTTTAAACACAACTAAAAACCCCGAGTGGAATTAGAATAAAAATGAACACAAATTTTGTTTCTTTGTCTTTACAATCACTGCGCGATCATTGTTCATTTCTAATCTATTATTTAAACTCAGTGATAGGAAGTACCACAGGAGCTGGAGACAGAAACTGTGCCCAAAGCAGTGCTGAATGATTTTGAACTGCTGTGAATTTATTCTTGAATGAAGTGTGGGTATTCCTCCAGCTGGAATACAAAGGTGTACGTAATATATCTACATGCTAGTTTCAAGGTTACTATATTTTGAAACTCGGCAGTAACTTCAACAATTACATAGCAATTACTTTATAAATGATTTGTGTTTAAGTCTCCACACACTGTACTTTCTTATTATTTACACAGCTGTAGATATCTCCTATTGCCTGTTCTTGTTACACACTGTTTATGTTCTATTGAATTTTTGCAATGTCTTTATTTCTTAACAATTTGCTTTTCTGGCTCTTTAATATTTATTTTTTCTTTACCTAAAAAGTGAAAATATCTTCCATCAATCCTAAATATCCTTACTTTTCATGCCACTTTATAAAAATTCCTTTTCAAATTTCAAGCCCCTTGTGTCACTTCATTTAATTGGACCTTTATAAACCCTCACATGCAGAACTGTCAGCTTTCTTCTGTGCTCCTCTAGCACTTTATTCATACTGCAATTATACTACTTGTCATATGGCTAAGACCATTTCTCTCCCTGCCTCTCTTTCATTTTTGCTTTCTGAGGCCACATAATGTGCTACGATCATATGATCATCATGAAAGCTAATGCAGTACTCAGATTATACAGTAGGCATTTGGGAAAATTTCCAGAGACAACTGGAGCCAATCTAGATGAGGATTACAAGGGAATCTTATAGTGGAATTACATTTGTGTAATTAAAATATTGAGTCTTTAATTTTAGCAATAAAAGTTGTTACATGTTGGAAAATATAATATGCTTTTTGAATTCTGTTTGAAGGAATTAAAAATGCACACACACACAAAGAAACAAAAAGGAATTTCCTCATTTCTTTTTCCAGTTTAATACCCCCGAATTTTCTTCTTCACCACCTGGGACACTTATTATGAAATTTTTGCCATAGACATTTGATTGTAGTCTGTTTACTGATAGACTAGAGTAATTATTATTGTTGTTGTTATTGAATATGTTAATATTATTTTTATTATGTATGTAATTGGTGCATTCATTATTTTTTTTTAATTTTTTTAATGTTTATTTATTTTTGAGAGAGACAGAGACAAGATGCGAGTGGGTTAGGGGCAGAGACAGAGGGAGACAGAATCCAAAGCAGGCTCCAGGCTCTGAGCTGTCAGCACAGAGCCCGACATGGGGCTCGAACTCACAGGCTGTGAGATCATGACCTGAACTGAAGTCGGACGCTCCACTGACTGAGCCACCCAGGCACCCCGGTGCATTCATTTTTAAAATAATTTGTTCAGGCAATTTTACCCAATGCCTACTTAAACATTCTATAAACAGGAAAAAAGTAACTGCTTTGTGACAACAAATTACATATCATTAAGACAGAATTATATTTTCTTTCTGGAAAAAATAAAGGAGACATTCACTTATTGTTTCAGAAGCTTATAATTTACTTCATTTTCTTCTGAGAGGTAAACTTTTTTTTTCAAATTCTGTTTTCAGCTCCTTCAACATCCCTTATTTTCCTTTGAGAACAAGGTGAAATGATTCTTTTAGATGCTAGACATTAAAAGAAAGGAGAGAAAAGCTATTGTGGTACTCATTGAAATCTTAAGCCGTGATCTAATTGTGAAAAACACTTTATAATGATGTCTTATCATTTGGCCTAAAATATATATTTTTCTCTGTGAAAGGTACATCTATCTTGATCTGGACACTGTAGAAACAAACAAACAAACAAATAAACCAAAGATGTGCCTTCGTATTATGCAAGAATATTGGGAAATTACATGAATTCGGTGCTCCAAAAATTTGTTTTTCTTGAATTTCACTTAGTATTTCTCAGCTTCTACTGAGGAAAGAGTGCCTTCTTGTTTTCACTTTAAGAACATGGTGAAAGATCCAGCAGGAAGAAAATTAGTAAGGACATAATTGAACTGGACAACACCATTGATCAATTGATAATTGGCATCTATAGACTATTTCATTCAACAATAACAGAATACACTTTTTTCTCAAGCTCACATAGAACATTTACTAAAATATATCATTTTCTGAGACATAAGAAAGAAAAAATAGAAATCATACAATATCTGTTCTCAGACTAAATGCAATTAAACAAGAAATGATAACAGGAAAATTCTAAAATACAGAGATTAAACAACATACTACTAAATGACACATGGATCAAAGGAGATATCTTGAGAGAAATTTAAAAGTATTTTGAACCAAATGAAAATGAAAACACAATTTACCAAAATTTGTGCAATGTAGCCAAGTCAGTAGTTAGAGGAAATTTTATAGCATCAAATGCATTTACTAGAAAAAGAAAAGTTCTAACATCAATAATGCTAAGTTTCCACCTTAGATAACTAGAAAAATAAGAGAAAGTTAAACCCAAAATAAAAGGAAAGAAAGAATAAAAATTAGAGTTAGAAAGCAATGAAACTGAAATAGGAAATCAAAAGAGAAAATCAATGAAATCAGAAACTGGTTATTTGAAAAGATCAATAAAATTGATAAAACTCTACCCAGGCTAAGAAAAAGGAGACAGAGAGAGAAAGAGAGCTGGGGAGAGAGGGAGGGAAAAGGAAAGAGAGAAAGAGAGAGAGAGAGACATACACATAGATTACTACAACAAAAATAAAGGAAGGGAGATTACTAAGATATGTAGACATTAAAAGGATTATAAAGGAATACTATGAAGAGTTATATCTCCACAAATTTGATAACTTAGAAAAAGTTACCAGTTCTGTGAAAGATGCAATTTGCCACAATTTACACACAAAGAAATTGACTATCTGATTAGGTCAGTAGTTAGTAAAGACATTGGACCAATAGTTAATAACCTTCTGAAAGAAAGCAAAAGGCTCAGATGGGGTTCACTATTAAATTCTACCAAACATTAAGGGAAGAAATTACACCAATTCTCCACAATCTCTTTCAGAGGATAGAGAAAGAGGCGATACCTCCTAACTCATTCTATGAGGTCAGTGTTACCTTAATATCAAAAGCAGACAAAGATTTTTTTAAGGTTTATTTATTAGTTTTTGAGAGAGAGAGAGAGAGAGAGAGAGAGAGAGAGAGACTGAGCACGAATGGGGGAGGGGCTGAGACAGAGAGGGAGAGAGAGAATCCTAAGCAGGCTACACACTGTCAGCACAGAGCAGGATGCAGGGCTTGAACTCATGAACCATAAGATCATGACCTGAACCCAGATCAAGAGTCAGAGGCTTAACTGACTGAGCCACCCAGGTGTTCCCCAGACAAAGGCATTTTAAGAAAGAAGACTAAAGATTAAGAATTCTCATAAAAAAACATGCAAAAATCCTCAAAAAGTATTAGTAAATTGGATCTAACAATGTTTAAAAATAATTATAGATGCAACAAAGTGACATTTATCCCAGATATTGAAGACTGATATTTATCCCAGATATTTATCCCAGATGTGATCAACATTTGAAAATCATTTAATGCAATGTGTCACATCAACACACTAAAGAAGAAAATGCACACTATTATATCAATAGATTCAGAAAAAGCATGTGACAAATTCCCACACCTATTCATGATAAAAAACTCTTAGTTAACTGGGAATAAAAGGGAACTTTCTCACCTTTATAAGGAATATGTAAAAAAACCAAACCAACAAACAAATAAATAACTTCTCCATCTAACATCATATGTTAGATGGTAAAAACCTTAAATCTTTTCCACTAAGATCAGGTAGGATGTCTCCTGTCACCAGTCCTTTTCAATATTGTGCTGGGAATTCTAGCTAATACAAAAAGACAAGAAAATGAAATAAAAGGTACAGATTGGGAAGGAAGAAGTAAAATTGTCCTTGTTTGCAAATGACATGACTCTTTAGTTAGAAAACTCAAAAAATTAGACCAAAAACTCCTGAAGCTAATACACAAAAAATTATAGTACAACGTTAACATATAAAAACCAATCATTTTCATATATATCAGCAATGAAAAAGTGAAACGATATTATAAACACAATGCCATTTTTATTAATATCCCCCAAAATGAAATACTTAGGCATAAATCCAACAAAATATGTATAAGGTCAATGAGAGGAAAATTACAAATCCGTGATGAATGAAATCAAAGTATTATTACATACATGGTGAGATATTCCATGTTCATGAAATGGACTACTCAATATTGTCAATATGTTCTTCCCAACTTGATCTATATATTTAAGGCAATCCCAATCAAAATCCCAGCAAGTTATTTTGTGAATATTGACAAACTTATTCTAAAGCTTACATTGAAAAGCAAGACTCATAACAGCCAGTACAATAGTGAAGAACAAAGTTGTAGAGCTGACAAGACTTCCTGTAAAGCAACAATAATATAGACTATGTGACCTTGCTAAAATTACAAATAGATCAATTCAACAAAATATCGAGCCCAGAAATAGACTGACACAAATATAGGCAACTGATTTTGACCAAGGAGAAAAATAAATTCACTGAGGAAATGACAGTTTTTCCAACAAACAGAAGTGGAACAACTGGATATACATATGCAAATTAATCCAGATCAGACCTTTTCACAAAAATCCGCTCACAAAGGATCCTAAACGTAAAAGTAAAATGTAAAACTATAAAATACAGGAAAACAAAGGAGAAAACCTAGATGACTTTGAGTATGATAATACCTTTTTAGATAAAACATCAAAGACCTGATCCACAAAAGAAATAATTGATAAGCTGGACTTCATTAAAACTGAAAGTTTCTGCTCTGCAAAAGTCAATGTCAAGGGAATGATGAGACAAGCCACAGACTGGAACAAAATATTTACAAACGCACATCTGTTATCCAAAATATGCAAAGAACACTTAAAGCTTAGCAATAAGAGAACAAACAACCCAATTAAAATGTGGACCAAAGACCTTAGCAGACCTCATCAAAGAAGATATACAGATAGCAAACTGGCATATGAAGGGATGATCCAAATCAGAGAAATGAAAATTAAAACAGTAATAAGATAGGACTACACAACTAGTCTAATGGCCAAAATGTGGAACACTGACAACATGAAATTCTGGGAGGATGTGGAGTAACAGGAACTCTCATTCATTGCTGGCGGGATATAAAATGGTACAGCCACTTTGGAAGAGAGTTTGGTGGTTTGTTAGTATACTAAAATTAACCTTCAAGATGAAACATGCTCTTCCTAACGTCGAGCAATCATGTTCCTTTTTATTTCCTCAAAGAAGTTGAAAACACACATTCTTCATTTCTCTTACAGTGTCTTTGATCTCTAGCATTTCTTTTTGTTTTTTTGTAGGATTTCTAGCTCTTTGTTTACATTGGACATCTGTTTTGCATGTTGTCTATTTTATCCATTAGAATCCTTGTTAGAGTAATCATAATTGTTTTAAAATCTTGGTCTGATAATTCCAACATCCCAACCATGTCTGGTTCTGATGCTTGCTACACCTTTTCAAATTGTGTTTTTGTCTTTTGATATGCTCTGTAATGTTTTCTTGATTGGTGGACATGATGCCCTAGGTAAAGGAAACTGCTGTAAATAGGCTTTTAGGAACATGGTAGTGAGGTGTTTCTGGGGAATGGAAGCTTTTTATAGTTTTATGATCAGATCTCAATCTTTAAGTGATCCTATGCCTCTGAACTTTTTTTCACAAACGTTTTCAGTCCTCATCCCCATCCCCTTTATGTAGGACAGGACGGCTAGAGTAGGCTGGAGGTGGGTATTTCCCTTCCCTTCAGTGCTCTGACAACGCTTTAACAGGTTATGCTATGGTTAATGAGTTTCTCCTGAGGGCAGACCTTGTTAAGAGCAGAGTGTCCTGGCATATTTCAAAATGGTTCCTTTCCCGTTCCACTGCCAGAAGCCCAAGGGTATTTTTCTCTGATATTTACTGTGGGAATCTTCCAGAGCTCGAGGGATAAATTTCACAATATTATGGGGCCATTCTGATGGTTGGTTCCTCCTAGAACTTTTAACTCTCAGAGTTGTGGGCCTGACACTAAGCCTCCAGCAATTCGTCAGTTATGGATCAGGTTTTCCTTCCTGAGCACCGGAACCAGTTCCTGCAGCGGTATCTGCTCAGGTAGGCACTGGCACCCTATATTTGTCTGTCTCTTCAGTCTTGGGGACAGCTGTTAGCCCTGTGTCTTCCCCTCTCTTATGGATCCAAGATGAGTTGTTGATTTTTCAGTCTGTTTAGCTTTTTACTTGTTAGGAAGCACAAGTGGCAACTTTTAAGCTTCTTCCATGCAAACCCCAAGTGGAAATTTAATTACTTCTTAAGATGTTAGTATGTATAATTTAGGAAAAGGGAATATGGATATAATTCATATCAGTTGAAAAGTAATCATGACAGCAGCTACTGTTTAGTTAGCACTATTTTAAGCTGCCAGGGACTGTGTTAAGTACTTTCCCTGCAGTTTGCTATTAATAGAAATATTAATATATGAGCTCTGAGAGTTCACATTTGAGGCTAAAGGGCACAAACCTACTTTTAATCCATTTTTGCAGCATTGCAACATAAAGTCATAAAAATCACAATTTTAGCTTCACTAATAAGGGAGTAACCATTTTATAAGAGAGAATTGCACATAGTTTTTCTGAAAGTGTCAGGCTTGTTCCAGATCATTTCATTTAAAGTAGATTGTTCAACAGGAAAACCTTGATATCTAGCCCATGGCAATGCATTTATCATACTATGTTCTTATTAAAAATATTTTCCTAGCAAGACACACGTATCACTTAGATGATAAATATAAGAATCAATCTTTGCCCTCAAACATAATACACTTCTCCATAAAGTACTATGTACCTGGAAAATACCACTATGGAAAAAATATATAATAGCAAGCAAACAACAAAACAAATATCCCCAAAACACTTGCTCTTGATCAGTTTTCTTAAATGCTGTTTAACAGCCTTTGCAAATATATGTGCTTTGATAACATAGCATAGTGATTTCTTAAATAAAGTGATTTTTCATTTCACTATCAAATTGAAAATTGTATATTTTACTCCAGCCATACGCATTTTGTTGTTATATCTATATGCATAAAAGGTAGGAAGTCATGGGGGAAGGAAATTCACTGAAGTATTTCTATAGTTGTCTTCTTTATGCCCTAACATTATGGTGCTTATGTAAATAATTCCAACAGTTGGTAACAGTATAAGGTGTTCAGTATACTTAAATGGGTAATATATGCCTATGGAAATAATTTTCTGAAGGCTAAAATGATATGGTTTGTTGGTTTCCTAAAGTAAATATTTCTTTGTCTTCTACTCCTTTGTTCATATAAATAAAGCATGCTTAGCATACAAAATATTTGACATTAAATGTAGTAATGTTGTAAATTTATAAACATTTATCTTACTGTGTGCCATGTCACTGCCTCCAATCACCCAACATAAATCAAAGTCCCTGCTCAAAATATGTTGGGATGAAAAAAAGAATAGATAAAAATAGCTGATACCTCTCCCGTCAAAAAAAAAAATCAATGAGGAAAATAAAGGTGATGCAACTTACCTTCTTTACAGCTGTTCTTAATCAAGCAACTAAGTTTATGTGCTTTGCAGATGGATCAATAGTGGCTCACTTACAGAACAGATAGCTATAACCAGGGCACAGGTGTATATAATAATTCTTATTTGCCTGCAGTCCTCAAGTATTTGGGAAATAAGTATCTTAGAATTAAATTTTTACATGCAAAAAGGCTTATACTCAATTTTTATTATCCTGCATTTTACCTAAAATAAATATAAAAAATAAAATAAATTGCCAGATACTTTGCTATAATAATTATAAAGAACATTTCTTTGAAGTAGACAGTTTTTAAAACCAAATACCTTCTATAGTGTGTATACATGTGCACACATGTGTGAATTTATTTGTACTTTGTCCATCTTTGTGCATGTTATAATTTTTTAGGCCTAAAATTTCATTTCCACGATGGAATTTGCACAACGGGCAACCACCACTTTGTGCCTGGAAGCTTGAGGCTGATCCTCTAGATTCATGTCTGTTTCGTTCCTCACCCTAATCACAATCAAATTCTTCACTTGGTTCTGTGATTGGCTTGAGAACAATTTGGATTGAAATCACACGAGCAACACAGATGGTATCTAATATTGCGTCTCAGTTTTTGGCTTGACTCTGTAAGCTGCTTGCTCCGTGGTGGAGGAGAAAGGGAGAGCTGCTGACAGATGACAGTATTAGGACAATCATAGCCAAGATAGACTGGCACCATTAGAGTGTTCAACAATCTGTTTTATATCTCCATGTTTCTAAGTCCATATTATTAAACAAACGTGTCCTTTTTTACAAGGAACATAACACCTGAAACAGAGGCCACTTTTTACTCTGTAAATGTCTCATTAAGCAGAATGATTTTTTTAAAGATATCTATATTGAGTATCAGGCTACATGTTATAGAGGTTAACTCTATGTAGTAGTAATATATTAACTTCTATTAACTCATTTAAATATATAATATACATTTATTTTACATTTTTGAAGGCAAAACTTATATTTCATTATAACCTGAAGCAAGTTACAGATGTGCATGTAATATTAATTCAGTAGTTGACTATTGATTTTTAATAGTTAAACATTTCAATTCACCATGGGTATCATTTTGAGAAAATTATAGACATTTCAAAAGGGCAAGTATTCCTTTCAAGTAAATTATACATAGAGTGTATTTCTTCTCTAAGATGAATGTGGATGCAATGCAGAGGGATTTTTAAAAATCAAAGTACAAAGTAGAAAATGCAAATCAAATATATTTCAATCACACAGAGATGATTGTTAACTTACAGATATAGTTTTTCTTTTCTATGTCAATTTCTCAGTATTTATGATGTATCACGTATGCTGTTTGTTTAGGAATAGTCTCTCTTTTCATTTGTAAGGTAAGTTGGAAGATGAGAGAAATTGGTTGTGAATATGTAGCAATTTGTACATAATATAATGATGGTTGCAACCAGAGTTATAAGGGTCTGGAATAAAAGAGTAAAAAGTCAATACTTATGTTTATCATATACTGAGGATTTTCTCATGTTCATCTAATTTGCTTTTAACAGCAGCCCTCTGAGATAGGCATTTTATTTCTCATTTTTCATTTGAGAAACTATTTTCTGAGAAGATGGAGAATTTATCCAAGTTGATGTAACCTGTGAATAATGAAATCAGAGTATGTTGCTGCTTTTTCTAAATCCAAATCATTATGGTTTTTTTTTTTCCTCTAAACTTTTGTCCAATAAGAAAATTAGTAAAACCATGTGTATTCTGAAGAATATATCAGCAAAGTGGGTTAAATATTTTATGGAGTGTATTAAAGAAAAAATTAAATGTCTCTAATTTTGAGTCTGGAAAGTGTAAATTTGGTTGGAATGAACGAAAGTAATGAATTTCCTTCATTTTTGTGGACACAGCCCAGATTTGATTACTTTCTACTCCACAAAAGTGATTCTACTGATTTTCCTGCAGCTAGATTATTATAATGGTTGGTAATATTTTTCTGTCTTAGCCAATGAACTATCAGTATAAATTGCTTTAATGAGCCTTTTTCAAAATGGAAATCATGAAAAACTCAGATTGACCAGTTTGCCACAGAAAATTTAGTCTGCTTAAGTGCTGAGTTTAAATGTTTTTGTTGGATATAAAAATTGTAGGAGAACTTGACAACACCTGATGTCTCTGTGTAATACTTCATACGCTCTTACCATAAGATCCAGGAATTGTGCTGCTTGGTGTTTAGGAAAAGGAGTTGAACATTAATGTCCACACAAAAATCTGGACACATATGTTTATATTTATTCATTGTTGCCCTAACTTGGAAGCAATCAAGATGCCTTTAATAGGTGAATGGATAAATAATCTGAGGTATATCTGGACAATGGAATATTATTCAGTGAATAAGAATAATAAGCTATGAAGCCACAAAAAGACATGGAAGAACTTTAAATGGCAAGTGAAAGAAGCCAATGTGCAAAGTCTACACACTGTATGATTCCAAGTATATAATATTTTGAGAAAGGCAAAACTATGGAGAGTTAAAGATCAGTGATTGGCAGGGGCACAGAAAAAGAAATGGAGGGATGAATAGGTGAAACACAGGGCATTTTAGGGCAGTGAAAATATTCTGAATGATACTATAATTGTATATACGTATTATTCCACGTTTGTCAAAATTCATAGAATGTACAACACCAAGAGTGAACCCTAATGTCAATGATGGAGTTTAGTTCATGGTATAGTAAAAATATTGACTCATCAATTGTAACAAATGTCTAATGCAAGATATCAGTAATATGGAAAACTGCATTGGGGAGGTTGGTGGCAGGAGGGTATATGGAAATTCTTTGTACTTTCTGCTTAATTTCTTTGTAAGCCTAAAAATGCTATAAAAATAAGAAAAATTAGGAGAAAGTTAAATATTTAGTTTAGAGTCTGACCATAAATTCAGCAATATACACATTCTACAAAGTCTCTCTTAATTCTCTACCTCATGTTTCTTTTTTTTTTTTTTAATTTTTTTTAACGTTTATTTATTTTTGAGACAGAGAGAGACAGAGCATGAACGGGGGAGGGGCAGAAAGAGAGGGAGACACAGAATCTGAAGCAGGCTCCAGGCTCTGAGCCATCAGCCCAGAGCCAGACGCGGGGCTCGAACTCACAGACCACGAGATCGTGACCTGAGTGAAGTCGGATGCTTAACCAACTGAGCCACCCAGGCGCCCCTCTACCTCAAGTTTCAAGTAACACTAAATGCTCCATTTTCCTTAATAGCAAAACTAGAGATAGTTATCAATATTCACTATCGCCATTCTTCTTTTCTTCCTCCTTTTAACTCCTTCCATTTCTAAAGCTCAACCAAAGCTATTCTTACCAAAGTCGTTGATGACTTACACATTGCAAAATCCATTGATCAATTTTCAGACCTCTTGTGAAATATTTGACACAGACTATCACTTCCCATTCCTTTCTTGCCTCCACACAATTCTGTTTTTCATATTCTAGGATGATATTCTCAGTCCTATTTGCTGGTGTTTCCTCATTTCTTTGACCACTAGAGGTGAGGAGTGCCCTGGATCTCTGCCTTTGGACTGCTTTTCTTCTCTCTCCTCATTAATTCATTTGTTCATTCGGAGTTTTTTTTAAATTTTTTAATTTTTTATTTATTTCTGAGAGTGAGAGGGAAACAGAACATAGCAGGGGAGGGGCAGAGAGAGAGGGAGACACAGAATCTGAAGCAGGCTCCAGGCTCTGAGCAGTCAGTATAAAGCCGGATGCAGGGCATGAATTCACAAACTGCATGATCATGACCTGAGATGAAGTCCGATGCTTAACCAACTGGGCCACCCAGGGGACCCCATTTTCTGAGCCTTATATCCCACCTATCAGCTGATGAATCACAAAGTATAATGCCCAGCCTGGATCTCACTTTTGAAATATGGATTATGTATCCACGTTTTTAGTCAATATTTTTAGCCTTACTATATGTCAATCAAACTGAATCCTTCCTGAGCTACACCTTCTTACACCAAAACTACTTCTCTTCATGCCCTCTTCACCTCAGTAATTGGCTCACTATTCTTTCAGTTCCCTGGACCCAAGCCTTAAATCCATAAATCTACCTTTTTTTCTCCCCCACAGCCCACTTTCAATATATAAGCAAATATCACTGGTTTGACTTTCAAATTATATGTGCTGAATATGAATACTTCTCATCATTTCTATTTGTTATCTTCATTCTCATCCTAGTCCCCATCACCTTTTCCTGACCAGATTAATGACACATCCCTGAAATTGCTTTTCCTATTTCTGCAACTGCCACATAACAGGCTGTTCTTAATGATGAGCTATCTCATCGGGAGTAAAATCTGACATTGGACTAGAAAGCTGTATACCAGAGCAGTCTGATGGAAATATTATGTGAGACACATATGTAATTTTACATGTTCCAGTTACTGCAATTAAAAAGAAATAAGAAAAAGGTAAAGTTAATTTTAATACTGTTTAAATATTTTACCTCTAATCATATCAATATGTACTCAGTATAAAAGTTATTGGGATATTAACTTTTTTTTCATTGTAAGTCTTCAAAATCTGGTGTGTATTTTACATTAACATAACATCTCACGTTGAACCAGCTGCATCCTCAAAGCTCAATATATTGGTCAGCACAAGCTTATAGAGTCTATCACAGCAGCCCTCACACCAATTCATTATCTTTCTGCTCTCTGCATTTATTTTACTTCCCCTTAATTCATTTTAGCCTTGTTTTGTCTTTTTCCTGTGGTTTGAACACACCAGCCCCAACCCACTTCAAGATCACTGCATTGCCATTCTTTCTATAAGAATATCTTCTCCTTGATAGCTACAGAGTTCACTACATCATCTCTGTTTTCTCAAATAACAGCAATTCTACTACTTTTCTAGTTCCCCTTAGGCCATTTCAATCTCTCCAGTCTAGATAATACTACTTTTCACCATGTGAATTTTTTAAAATTTTTTAATGTGTATTTATTTTTGAGAGAGAGAGACAGAGTGTGACGGGGGAGGGGCAGAAAGAGAGGGAGACACAGAATCTGAAGCAGGCTCCAGGCTCTGAGCTATCAGCACAGATCCTGACACGGGGCTTGAACTCAAGAGCTGTGAGATCATGACCTGAGCTGTAGTCAGACACTTAACCAACTGATCCACCCAGGCACCCCTCTCCACATGAAACTTTTAGCATTTAATCATTTTTCCTGTGTGTGTGTGTGTGTGTGTGTGTATGTGTGTGTGTTCAGTTTGTATCTGTGCCATAGAATGTAAGTTGTTTGAAGGCAAAGATTTTTGTCTGAATTCACTGCTCTATTGCCAGCAACTAGTACAGTGATGGCTTATATTGGATATTCAATAATTAAATATTTATTTAACAAATAATTGTAAAAAATAGAAGGTCTAGACATTATTATAAGTTAGAATAATATGGTGTGAGACTGCATTTAATTAAAACAACCATTTCTGCAATATTTTGCTAAATGTATATATTTACCTATTCTTAGGTAAAAATCCACCTCAAAATGTAGTGGCTTAAAACAGGGATCAGCAAAACTTTTATGTAAGTGACTATGTAATTATTTTAAGTTTTGTAGTCCATAAGCTCTCTACCGTAACTAGTTGACTCTACGGTTGTAGCATTAAAGCAGTTGTAGATAAAACATGAAGTGGGTGCAACTGTGTTCTAATAAAACCTCATTTATGAGACAGGGGGCCAATATATGGGTCCTGGTTTTCCAAGTCTTAAAATAACAATCATTAATATCACTTATGAGTCTGTGGGTCAGGTGGATGGCTCTGCCAGTTTAGACCAGGCTTGGCTGATCTTAGGCTTTCTAATGTGTCTCAGATCAGATGGCAGGTTTCCTGAGCTAATCTGGCTTCATTCACATGCCCGGTGTCTGACTGTTGGCGGAGGCAATGTGAATAACTGGAAATGGTCATGTGGAGGCTGGCAATGTTCCAGGGAAGAAAATGGAAACAAGTAAGGCTTCTTGAGAACGCATTCTATTGGCCAAAGAAAACCATGAGGCCATCCCAGATTTAGTGATAGCCTATCAGATTTACTCTCATTGGAGACACTGCAGAGTCAAAAGGCAAAGAAGTATGTTTACAGACAAGTGCAAAATGATATCCAGTTTTGCAAGCTGTCTACAATTATATGGATTTCATACATTAAGCAGTTTCTATGAAATAGCCTATTATTAGAAATACTCTGTGCCAGTGTCAACTATAGATACAAGCCCAACATTATTTCCTACTTAAAATAGTCACCATTATCTTAGCTTAGAGCACTGTTTGAATTTGACAATTAATCTTTGCCAATATCTGTAGGTATCCGTATACTACTTTGATCATACATGTCCTATTTTTATTGTTATCTAACTTATCAGAGCCATCTGGATATGTACAATGACTTTTAATTTGTAATTTTAGCTAATGGTTCTTAGGAATTCTATTTCATTATTTATATTATGGCTGAAGTGCATCTCTAGGGGTGCCTGGGTGACTCAGTCAGTTAACCATCTGACTTGGGCTCAGGTCATGATCTCACGGTTTGTGCGTTGAGCCCCGTGTCAGGGCTGACAGCTCAGAGCCTGGAGACTGCTTTGGATTCTGTGTCTCCCATTCTTTCTGCCCCTCACCCACTCATACACTGTCTCAAAAATAAATAAACATTAAAAAAAAGAAATAAGTCTCTAGTCAAGTTATGTTAATTATCTTATTTTGCTAGAGAATACTGAAACTTCATCTCCTGAAAATAAAAAAATTCTAGATTTTAATCTCTAGTGTTAAATATCACCATATGCCTTTTATTTTGGTAGTACCCTAGAGGTAGTGATTCAGTCAAATATTTTATTACCTGCTTATCTCTGTTTGTTCATCAAGCTGTTTAGAAAATGAAAGCCGTTGGAGCTGGTCAGAAATGTAGTTCATAAAGACAGTTACACATTCAAGTTTGTAATAGATCTAAACAGGCAGTGCAGAAAAAAACTTTATTTTTTTTGATGGTAGCAATTGATTTTTTTTTATACACTGTCTTATCTACCTAGAGAAGAAAACATTCTCTAAAATTATTTTCAGAGTAAGTTACTATTCAGAAATATATATAAAACTAATGAAAGGTAGGATATGTTCTAACAAATCTACATTTTAATCATAGGGAAAATTAATAAATATTTTTAAATGGAAGATATTAAACTAAATAATAGAAAGGTATCTGTCCTATATTAACTAAAACCTCATCTATATTAGAAGAGGTTAGAATTATAAATTAATTATACAAATAATTTCAACTTATCAGGGCAAGTTTTCCTCAATTGTCTAAATCTTTTGAGTAACTTATCTTGAAAACTATCACATTTATTCTTTTGATTTTGAGTTAAATTGATATTTCTTGACACTGGATGGATTGACATGGATATTGAGATGCACTTTGGTATATTGTCTGAGTATCTTCAATTTGAATGATTAATGGTGAATGTTATAGCTTTTTATGGAAACATGAAATTAATTTACTCTGGAAACATTTCTGGCTAAAGTAAGCTATTGTAAGGAGAGATATTGATTAGAACTGAATATATCATGAAAATGCTTACATTACTTAAGTATTTGGCATTTAAAAACATTTATGCATTTTATTATGGAAAAATATTTGGCTTAGAGTATTCCTTAAAGTTTCTTTACATTAAATACATCATTAGTGGGGTACCTGGGTGGCTCAGTCAGTTAAGCATCTCACTTTGGCTCAGGTCATGATCTCATGGTTTGTGGGTTTCAAGCCTCGCATTGGGCTCAGAGCCTAGAGCCTGCTTCTGATTCTGTGACTCCTTCTCTCTCTGCACCTCCCCAACTAACACTCTCTCTTTCTCAAAAAATAAATAAACATTAAAAACAATAAAAATAAAAAGAAATACATTATTAGTAAAAGGAAAAACTTAATATTAGGACATTTTCTCTAGGAATCAGTGTTTTAACACTCTTGAAAACATAAATCCCCCAATTATTCTTTACTCAGAAACAGTGGCTTTAGCTTCAAAAAGCCTCAAGCACTCCTAAGTTCACACATATATAGATGTGCACACATACATACACACACATATACAAGCATTATACTCATACACAAAGACAATAAAGCCTGGCATATATTGTATTCACTTATCGTCATATGTAAATTTTACAGTTTTGAGTTTAAAATAATAGTATTCCTAAGGTTGCACTTTTAATTCTAGTATTTCTGTTTTCTCACCTTATGCAAAATGAAAGTATGTCTTTATCTAAAGGATTAATTGGCATATTTAAAGTTGAAATATAATACGGTAGTAAGATGAAAAGGGATTTAATCATAAAATATTCACTCTTCCATAACAATATTTACTCTCAAGTTTGCTTTCTTTCTTATTTCTTGATAGACTTAAAGAAAAACAACTTTAATTCCTCTCATCCAATTATTATTTTAATGTTAAAATCCCTCTTGGCTTTGGATCCACGAGTTCCACTCAGCATCCTCTTATCTTCTTTTGATTGGGATAGCTAGCTACTCCCTGACTTAGCAAAAACAACACACCCAAAAAACAATTTTAAAAACCTCAGGTTAGAAGAGAGAAACAAACTAAAAGAGAAACTTTCCTTCCAAGATCTCATTTTTTTGCCCCCATTGAATCCTTGTAGCAGGAAATCAGAAGAGAAGATTATGGCTACTTATTATTTCTGCTTACCCATTATTAGAATCCTGAGATAGCTGTTTTCACAGAAAATACCACATTTTGTTTCACAGTGAGGAAAATTTTCAATTCTCCTTAGATATATTTCTATTTCACTCTGATAACTGTTACTGATTAAACTATAAAAATTGTAGGTTTTCAGGAATTTCTGGATTAGGACTTTTGCAATTAATTCATTTAAAGTGTTCAAAATTCAATAGAGTATAATTTAAATTTTGTAATTATAATTTTTGTATTATAAAAAGTAAAATGATATGCTAAAATCAAATTATCATTACACAATTAGTCAGCCTTTATATGTTACAGAAATATTTATGCATGATCTCATCAGTAATAATGTAAGCAGTTTTTACATAGTTTGAGCCTTCAGAAACTGAAAATTTTTAAATATCATTATTCTTGTCCTGTCTCTCCATGATTTCTATTAGTTTGCATAGCTTTTAATGTCCAAGAAACATGAAAGTTAATGGTTGTGTATTATTACATAGTCATTTATATTGCAGATGTATTGTTCAAACATTTGAGTCAAGATACAGGAAAATCTATTTTTTTTACACTAGTTATAAGGAAAGGGTAGTCACCGAAGAGACCAAGACATCACCAAAAACATACCGGAGAAAGAGTTACAGACAAGGATCATAGCAGAAATCTTGACTTTAGTCACTACATACCTGGAGTAGCCTACTAATAGCAAACACATCCTATCACTAGTTATAACTTGCTCAGCAGCAAGCCATAATGCTTGGTGGGTGTTCAGCAAATGTTGGAAGACTGCTATGCCAGAAGTAGCTGTATCTTTTCGCTAGGAAAGGAAAATAAGAGTATATGATATGGGAGAGAGATGAGAGATGATGAGAATATTAGTGAATGCTGCTACATATGATTCATGGACCTTGTTGTTATTTTAAATACATGGATTATTGGGACACCGATGTTGCTCAGTAGGTTAAGCATCTGACTTCAGCTCATGTCATGATTTCGTGGTTCCTGGGTTTGAGCCCTGTGTAGGGCTCTGTGCTGGCAGCTCAGAGCCTGGAACCTGCTTCAGATTTTGTGTCTCCCTCTCTCTCTGCTCCTCCCCTGCTCATGCTCTTTCTCCCTCTCTCTCAAAAATAATAAATAACCTTAAAAATTATTATAAATACATGGATTATTTTACATGCATATATTAACCTGACAGAATAGAGCCCGATAAAATATAGAATGAGAGGAGGGGAATAGAATAGAAGAAATGAAGAGTGCAAAGGGACTTTCTGATGAACTATCCTAAATGAAGTGAGCTGAACAACTACTTTTGTAACATAATTTTACCTACAGAAAACACAGTCAAGTTAATCAAGAAGACATTTGATAAACAAGTAAGACTGAAGAGCTGGGCATCAGGGAAGTCACAAAGGAACTGCAACATTTTTACAACTATTGTTTTCATGCTTTATTTTCCTGCTCAGTTTGATAATTTTTGTTCTTTTTTTTTTTTTTTTTTTTTTTTTTTTAATACGCTTCCTGCCCAGCATGTGGCCCAACGCAGGGCTTGAACTCATGACCATGAGATCAAGACCTGAAAGAGATTAAGAGTCTTAGAGTTACTAAATACACATATATATAGCAACCCAGTCTCTCCCCTTTTTTTTTTTTAAATGATCTGTTGAAGGCCTTTCTTCCATTTACATCTACCAATTGTTTCCCCCATTTTTAATACAATTTACCTATTTTCCCTCTCTACCTTTAAATATTGTCAGTTCCATTTCTCATTTTTCTTTCAAAATGCAATACAAAATAACAAAATTTATTATTTTGCAAAAGATGTTTTTTTCCAAGCACATGAAAATAATTTAATTTAGAAGGACTTCTTATAATTCACGTTCATAATTTCATATTAGGATGCACATTGTGAGATGCAACCTATAGTATTTGAAACTCTTTTTATCTAAGCTGTGGATTTTTATAGCAATAACAATGTAGGTGAACTTAAATGAATGTTTAATGAAGAAAATATGCTATCTATATTAATTTTTTTGACCCCAATAAATAGTCACTGTCTTGACTGACATATTAAAATAATGTGAATTTAATTGAATGCCATATTTTACTCTTCTTTTTTCTTTGGATATCATATGCAGCATAAAATTTTTCAGTAAGTTTCTATTTTATAATATTGCCTCAGATGATTTTTATTTTATAAAAGTAAGGCTTAGAGTGCAGTAAACAATGAAAGTGATAGTCTATAAAACAGGGACATGATTCAACAAAAAATTAAGTTCATCAGTCAATGAATAGGGCTAATAAGAAAATATAGCAACATACTTAGTACATAGTAAGCACTGCATAGTAGGCACTATTGACTAGTAATAATAACGATGCAGATGATGATGATGATGGTTCAGATTAATCACCCTTAATGGTGATGAGAACTCTGTTAGTGATGAAGCAGGTTCTATTAGGTGGAAGGTATAATCTAGATATTTAAATATACAACATAACCTGTAAAATGGAGTAATATCAAAAGGTTTGAGAATATCACATGGTCCCAAGCTACATTCTGTGGTTGTTTTATTTTCTAAGTGCCATGGTTCACGTTCAGAATTTATGTATATGCACATATATCCGTGTTTTTTGTTTCTGTTTCATACATATTTTGTCAGAGACTTTTTTTCCTCATTGATTTGGAAAAGTTATATTACAAAACTGAGTGTGGATCTATTTTTTTCAACAGTATAATAAAATATAAATTTCACTATAGACAATAGACCAGACAGTTTTAATTTTTTTTTTTTTTCAACGTTTATTTATTTTTGGGACAGAGAGAGACAGAGCATGAACGGGGGAGGGACAGAGAGAGAGGGAGACACAGAATCGGAAACAGGCTCCAGGCTCTGAGCCATCAGCCCAGAGCCTGACGCGGGGCTCGAACTCACGGACCGTGAGATCGTGACCTGGCTGAAGTCGGACGCTTAACCGACTGCGCCACCCAGGCGCCACGACCAGACAGTTTTAAAATGCATACAACTGCTTAGTTTAATATGTTAATAAGGGACAAGGAAATATTACTAATTATCATTTTATTTTGCATGCTTAGAACGCTAATACTCGTAGGTCATTTCAGATAGAGAATTTTCCACTGTTTGTTCTTCCAAATAAAAGATCCAATTTAATACTCTTTTTCATAAGCTAGTATCTGGTTGATTTTTCTCTAATAAGGAAACTAGGAGTTACCTATAGTTGTTTCATATTTAAAGCTTTAAATGTGGTTTTTACTGACCAATCTTTATCATTTGTTATTGCATGAATAGGTGTTATCTTTTTTTATTTAGCTTTGACACTTATAGCCAGGGAAAAAGATTTGTGTGGATTTTTGAAGTCAAATTTATAGACTGGCTTGATGAACATTTAATAAAACTATCCAATGCCTTAGAGTTAACATTATATTCTTGTATGTATAGTTCAAAATCATGCCATTCCATAAAGCAATTACTTCTTGTGGAATAAAATGTCTGAATGATAATGACTACTGTATTAATGCGATAAATTTTAAACAATGCTAAAAATATTTTATTTTGTTGTGGCAACATCTTTCTAATTTACTCTCCAAATTTAAATGTGCTACTTAAAGCCTGGAGGATAAAAAGGAAACCAGGGGTGCGTGGGTGGCTGTTAGGTAAGCATTTGACTTCAGCTCAGGTCATGATCTCCTAGTCTGTGAGTTCAAGCCCCGCGTTGGGCTCAGTGCTGACAGCTCAGAGCCTGGAGCCTGCTTCGGATTTGTGTCTCCCTCTCTCTCTGCCCCTCACCTGCTCACTCTCTCTCTCTTTCTCTCTCTCTTTCAAAAATAAATAAACATTAAAAAAAAATTAATTAAAAAAATAAAATGGAAACCAGACTGCTAGAGTTTCTGGAATATTCTGATTATACCAATGAAAAATAAAAGACTACTTTATTTTTTTTAAATTTTTTAAAATGTTTTATTTATTTTTGAAACAGAGAGGGACAGAGCATGAGCAAGGGAGGGGCAGAGAGAGAGGGAGACACAGAATTCGAAGCAGGCTCCAGGCTCCGACCTGTCAGCACAGAGCCCGACGTGGGGCTCGAACTCTCGAACCGTGAGATCATGACCCGAGCTGAAGTTGGACGCTCAACCTACTGAGTCACCCAGGTGCCCCATAAAAGACTACTTTAGATTCAGGTTATACACTTTTAAATCTCAAAGATATTTCTGAATTAATTATGACAAATGACACTAAATACATAGTCACATGACTAAACGAGATCTAGTACTAAATAATACTTAAATATCAGGTATATTTAAATATCCGACTACTTGAGTCTTCAAATATGCCACACACTTTCCTGCCTTGGTGCCTGTTCATTATTCTTTTTTTTTTTTTTTTTTTTTTTTTTCCAGTGTTCTCTCCCAGGTAAGCTTATCCTTCAAGGCCCACTTAATTATCAACATTTATCTTAGTCTTTCTGTGATTTTCTTCCCGCAATGAATCGCTTCTGTTTCTCTGCTTCTTTAAAACCTTGTGTTTAACCTCTACTACAACACATTTTACACAGTGTTATAATTATTTCCTTAGGTATTTGTCTCTCCATAAGATTTCATATTTCTTGAAGAGAATGTCTAATTCTGACAGATTTTGAATCCCCAGCTCAAAGCACACAGCCTGCTACATCTTGATTACCTAATACATATTTGCTGAATGAGTGAATACACAATCAGTCAAGAGAGTCAACCAATCCCAGATTTAAGGCCAGAATGAATGATCACGCTGTGACCTCAGAAGGTTGTTAAGCGAGGTACTGACAAGCCAGGTGGGATTGTTTTGTGGGATGGTAGTTCTTATCTAGCTGTTTGTGGATGTAGTTTATGTGAGCCAACTGGCCTGGCCTGTATATGAAGTTAATACTCCTAACTCTGGCTTTCTTATATGAATCACACTTATGTGCTGCCTAGTGAATGTTCTGAAATACCAGTCCTGACACTTTCTCCAAGTTAATGAAGATAACTCAATGTATAGGATCATGTATTTTATGGTTCTAAATTCATTGATTTAAAACCTAGAATAAAACTATAAAGCATACAACACATAACTATCTTTGTGAGACCCATTGGAATAAACTTATCAGAGGAGGCTGTCAAATGCATAAGTTACTTTTTGAGTATGTCTTTCTCTAAGGTGTTTTAACTCCTATAGGTCTCTAGAAGAGCACTTACTAAATTAATATTATAACCCTTCTGCTCTAATGTATCTCCCAATGAATTTGCTGTATTCTGACACTCTACCTATACCTATGCTATAGTCAGCATGTATAGGTCCAAAATATTCCTTCCCTGAAGGCTTCATTTTTATCTGGATAGAACTGTATTTAGTCAAGATATCCTTGAAAAGCCACTTGGATTTAGAACTCCTAAGGTTTTATATTTTTTGCAGTTACTGAATCTTCACATTGCCCCCAGTCAGTCACATAACTTCTCCATATCTAGATTTATTCTATTGGAGGAGTAGTATAGCATAAAAAAGTCTTTAGATTCACAAATTAAAGGTTTTTACAGAATAAAACCCTCTTTGGTTACTTACACGTAAGAGAAAGATTAGCCCTGCTAATATTACTTAAGTCAGCTCTATATACTTGCCAGCAACCTGAAGCTGGGCCTATCTAGGTGGTTACCTGGCTAACTTTGCTTGTTCTGTTTCAGTTAATGATTTCTGTCTCTATTCTCTGGCATGAGCATACAATGGATACTCAACAAAGAGTTTCTGAATGAAGTAATTAATTCATCACTCATTCATTCATCCAAAAGATACTTAGCAGTGGCAAATATCAAACTGCTGGTGCCAGAATCTTACATTCTATTAATTCTGAGGATTATTTTTTCCCAGCATTTTAAAAGGCAAATTAGTAATTAAATTTTCTGCTAATGTTGAATACTATTGACAAATGTCACAGGGGAAAAGACTTCATGATTTCTAAAAAAATAAGGAAAATATTAAGTGTAGGTGTTGATCATTTGTTACATATAAAACCCCATGGTGAATAATGTATTGATAATATTTCTTCACAAGATGTCTTTATGAGATATTTACAGGTAAAGAAATTAAGATCAGGAGAAGTTAGCAAACTAAGTTCATACAATATGTGATGGTGTTAATATTTGTAAACAGGTAGGTTCTAAGATCTCAATAATCACTGCTGGAAGAGTACTAGTACTTCTGTTACCAGAAATTTTGTTAATATTTGTGTGTGTGTGTGTGTGTGTGTGTGTGTGCACATGCACATGTGTAAGCATTATAGTCATCCTTCCAACTACTAATAGATTGTCAAACAATTAATAGAATATACTTCAACCTGGGTGGTTAATAGACCAGAGCTCTACTCTTAGACAATCTCTTCAAACTTTACCCTTTAGAAAGAAGACTGTAATTATAAATAATTGGACATATTTTTTTTCAAGATTGGAAAAGAGGATTTAATAAAGCAATACCAGGTTAAAGTTAAAGAAATGAGACTTTATTAAAGGTCAAATTAACCAAAGCATTTTTGGGGAATGGAATAGAATATTTTTATTTCTTAGTAAAATTTTATATTTAAGGTGTTGAAATTGATATTTGTTAAAACAAAAAGAGAAATTGTGTTTTCCTTCCAGTGGATTAATATAGAGATGGAGTTAAAGCAGTCCAAATGACTGCTATAGTCCTACAATTAATAGTGTGTATCAGAATAGGTAGTTCTTGCTAAGCTAAAATTCCTCAGATCTTATAGTTTATAACAACAGTAATAATAGAAATAATACAGATTCATTTGTGGTTCATGCTGTGTGTCCATTGATGGTCAGCTATGGATTCTGCTCTACCTTATTCTGACTCAGAAATGCAGGCTGAGGGAGGCTCTATCTCAATGCTTCTGTGATTGCTAAGGCAGGAGGCAAAGGATGAATAAACCACAATTTGGCTTTTAGAGTCTTTTCTGAGAAGGATTGTATATCATTTCCAAT
Source organism: Panthera onca (assembly GCF_046562875.1). Classification (NCBI taxonomy): domain Eukaryota; kingdom Metazoa; phylum Chordata; class Mammalia; order Carnivora; family Felidae; genus Panthera; species Panthera onca. The sequence continues at coordinate 109,035,980 of NC_138345.1, read as the reverse complement.
CACATTCTTTTGTCCAAAGCAAGAAATACTGCCATTGAAAATTTTAAGAGACATAAATAAGTGAAATATTACTATATACTACTAAAAGAGAAAACTGGGAATGTTTGGGGGACTAGCACACTGAGAAAGAAACCCAGTAAGAATTTTCATGAGGCCAACTGAGGAGAGATGTTCCTTCAGCTAAGTTATCTGGACCACAACCATAGCTGTATTTTATAGTTACTAGAGGATTTGGGATATCAGTTTCTAAAACTTCCTTCCCACTCAGAAGTAAATTTTTATAACAAAAAATTATTATACTTCAATTTTACAAAATTATCAAAGTAACCATCTGCCATTTTTCACTGTTCAGAAATTTTTCCAACACCCCCCACCCCAAGGAACACTCTTCTTTACATTCAGATTTTCATTGTAGAGAAGTGGATGATTTAAGGTAGTCTGCAAATTATAAACAATTTTCAGGGACAAGTTATCATTGCCATTGTATTTTACAACTGATGAATGTACATTAGTTTCTTTGTTTTTATTGAGATATAATTGACATATAACATGAATTTCAGGTGGATAACATAATGATTCAATATTTGTGTATATTACAAAATGATCACCAAAATAAATCTAGTTAATATCCATCTTTATATATAATGGCATTATTTTTTTCATAAGAGACCTTTTAAGATTTATTCTCTTAGCAACTTTCAAATAGATAAGACATTACTATTAAGTATTGTAACCATGCTGTGCATTAAATTCCCATGAGTCATTTATTATATAACTGGAAATTTGTACCTTTTGACCCACTTCACCCATTTTGCCCACCCCAAGCCCCCACCTCTGGCAGCTGTCCATCTGTTTTATGAATGTATGAGCTTTTTGTTGTTGGTTTGTTTCAGATTCCACATATAAATGATACGCAGTATTTGTCTTTTTCTTTCTGACTTATTTCACTTAGCATAAAGACCTCAAAGGCCATCTATTTTGTTGCAAATGGCAAAATTTCTTTCTTTTTTATGGCTGAATAATAGTCCATTGAATCTTGCTCTCTCTTTCTGTCTCATTTTAACCTGATTATCTGTGATGGACACTTAGATTGTTTGTATACTTTGGCTATTGTGAATAATTCTGTAATAAACATAGAGATGCAGATACATTGTTTTGAGTTAGTGTTTTCATTTTCTTAGGTAAATAACCAATGCTAGAATCACTGGTTCATATGGTAGTTCTATTTTTAAGTTTTTGAGGAGCTACCATACTGTTTTCCATAGTGGCTGTACCAATTTGCATTCCCACTAACATTACACAAGAATTCCCTTTTTCCACATCTTCACTAATATTTGTTACTTCTTGTCTTTTTGATAATAGCCACTCCAACAGTGTGAGGTGATATGTCATTGAGGTTTTGATTTGCATTTTCCTGATGATTAGTGATGTTGAGCATTTCTTCATGTACCTGTTGGCCATCTGTATGTCTTCTTTGGAAAAATGTCTATTTAGATATGCCTTTTTTTTTTTAAGTTAATTTATTTATTTTGAAAAAAGAGAGCGAGCACAAGCAGGGGAGGGGCAGAAGAGAGAGGGAGACAGAGAGAATCTGAAGCAGACTCCATGCTGTCAGCTCAGAGCCCAATCTGGGGCTTGAACACACCAACTGTGAGATGTGACCTGAGCTGAAATCAAGAGTTAGGCTGGGTTTCTAACTGACTGAGCCACCCAGGCACCCCTGGATCTGCCCATTTTTAAATTGGATTGTTTTTTGCTATTGAGTTTGTATGAGTTCTTCATATATTTTGGATATTAACCCCTTATCAGATATATGGTTTGCAAATATCTTCTCCCATTCAGTAGGTTGCCTTTTGTTATGTTGACAATTTCCTCTACTATGCAAAAGTTTTTTAGTTTGATGTAGTCCCACTTGTTTATTTTTGTTTTTGTTGCATTGTTCTTTTCCGTTGGTGTTTTCTTGCCTAGGAACTGCTGGTCAATGCAATTCCCACAAGCACAGCTTTTTTTATATATATTTTAATAGTAACATCCTTGAATTCTTTAATCAATATCATGTTTTTGTTTTGTCTTTTTTTGTCTGTGGTTGTGTTATTCTTATTCAAATAATAAAAAAGTGCTAAACTGGACTTTTGCTCTTAGCTACTTGGTGAGTTATGTGAAACAATTACAAACAAATCCATTGATTTTTTTAGCCCTTTTTAAAAAAAATAGTTTTAGGTTTATACAAAAATTGAGAGAAAGTACAGAGAGTTTCTAGATTTGCTCTGTCTGCACAAATTTCTGGCCATACATAATTTCTCCTGTTATTAGTGTCTTGAATTTGTGTGGTATATTTATTATAATCAACAAACCGATATTGATACAGTTATTAATTAAGGACCATAGTTTACATTAAAGTTCATTTGTGTGGTTCTGTGTATAGTTGTATAATGCCATGTATCCACAATTAATGTGTTGGTACAGGCAAAATATTTGTGTATCCTCAAAATTTGTATATTGAAACCCTAAACCCCAGTGTGATGGTATTTAGAAATGCAGCCTTTGGGAAGGCTGGATTAGGTAATAAGGCTGGGGACCTCATGATGGAATTATTGTCCTTATAAAAAGAGGAAGAGACACTCAGAGATTTCTCTTTCTCTACTCCCATGCACCAAGGAAGACCATGTGAGTATATAACCAATATGAGGGCACTCACCAAGAAACCAACCATGTTGGCACCCACGTCTGGCTTCCAGAGTCCAGGACTGTGAGAAATAAATGTTTGTTATGTAAGCTATCTAGTCTATGCTAATTTGTTACAGCAGCCAAAGTAAACTAAAGCAAATATCATACACCCTTAGTGTTCCACCTGTTCATCCTGCCCTCCCTCCCTCAAACTCCTAGCAACTGCTGATCTTTTTACTATCTCCATAGTGTTGCTTTTTGAAGGATGTCATGTAGTTGAAATAATCTAGTATGTGGACTTTTCAGATTGTCTCCTTTTATTTAGCAATGTACATTTAAAGTTCACCCATATGGCTTGATAGCTCATTCCTTTATATTGTTCATTAGTATCCTATTGTATGAATACACCACAGTTTATTCATCCATTCACCTATTGAATTCACCTGTTTGCTTACAGTTTATATGGGTTATGAATAACACTACCATAAACATTTATATGTAGTTTTTTTGTGTGTTCTTGTTTGCTTTTCTTTTTCAATGTGGAGATAAATTTTCAAATCAGTTAGATAATATCTAGAAGCATGAATGCTGGATTGTATAGTAAGAGAGTGGGGTGAGGAATGGGCAAAATTGGTGAAAGGGAGAGGGAGATACAGGCTTCCAGTTATGGATTAAATAAATTACAGGATTAAAAGGCACAGCATAGGGAATATCATCAATGATATTATGACAGTATTTGTTGTATGGTGACAGATGGTAGTATAGCATAATGAATAGGGAAGTTGAATCACTGTTATATACCCACAACTATACATTGTGTATCAACTATACTCAAAAAATTGCTTAGACTGTTATAAGGTAGAGGAGGGACAGTAAAGTGTCCTCCAGACAGAGAAGGCCCCCTGCCTTTTATTGTTGTTGTTGTTGTTGTTGAGTATAGTTGACATGCAATGTTACATTAGTTTCAGTAGTACAACTTGGTGACTTGACAAATTCATACATTATGCATGTTCACTACCAGTATAGCTACCATTGGTTCCATTACATTGCTATTACAATATCATTGACTGTTTTCCTTCTGCTGTGAGAAGGCAGTTTGAGACTGAAAAAGGAAGCAAGCCACTCGATACCATTCATACGGTTTGATTCAGGGGATCAGGTGGATGGGTAATCTAGGCACTAGGCAGCTATTCTCTGGATTGGACCTTAATCCACAGCTTTTATGGAATTAGACTTGTGTTGAGTCAACATATAGTTATCTAAAGTGGCACCACCTTCCCACATTCCGGTCAGGGCATATATTATAACCACCAAGGGGCCTGGAACTTATAGCCTTGAGAGAGGTCATTGCATGGGCATGAACAGGGTAGAGGGCCAAAGATGGAGTCAATGTTGTCAACACTTCTACAGGTTTGTAGGAAACTGCTAAACTGTTTTCCAAAGCAGCTATAACATTTTGTATTCTCATCAAGAATGAATGAGTCGCTATTGTTCTACATTCTACCAAACTGGTATTGTCACTGTTTTTTGTTTTTTTGTTTTTTTGTTTTTTTTGGAGGTGGGGATGGGATTTGGCCATTCAAGTAGGTGTGTAGTTATATGTCTTTTTGTTTTAATTTACATTTACAGCAAGACAAATGGTGCTGAGCTCTTTTCATATGCTTATATGCCACACACAAATAATCTTTGATATGGTGTTTGTTCAGAACTTTTGTCCATTTTTAACTATTTATTTGCCAACATTTTGTTGACTTTTAAGCGCTCTTCATATATCTAGGATAAAAGCAAAGATTTTCTCTTAATCTGTGGCTTGTCTTTCCTTCTTTTAACTATTTTTTTCACAGAACAGAAAGTTTTAGTTTTAATGAAGTCCAACTTCAAGGTGAGCAGAATATCTCTCTGTTGCTTCTTTTTAAATATTCACCTGGTTAGATGAGGCCCATAATGATAATGTCCTTTATAAACAATGTAAAGTCAAGTAATTAGAAACCTCAATTCTATCTGCAAAATTCCTTCACCTTATCTCATAACCTAATATTAGGATTAATATACCATTATGGTCACAAGTCCTGTTCATGCTCCAGGGGTGGTATTGCACAGAGCATATACACCAGAGGGTAGGAATCCCAGGGACCATCTTAGAATTCTTCCTACCACAGTCCACCCTCTGTCCCTCAACTACCCACAACCTTTCCAAATGCAAAATGCATTCACCCTCTCTCCAGGTTCCCAAGAGTCTCATCCCATTGTGACATCAGCTCACAGTCCAAAGTTTTTTCATCTAAATCTAAATCTCATTAACTCAAAACCTCAAAGTTCAAAATTGTCACTTCTAAAAAGATGTAGGTGAATTTCTTGGGTATAATCCATTAAGTACAGCAATTTAGGGCACAATTTATTTCTCTGCTCATCCTAAGCTATTTATATCATTGAACCAAAGGCACATGGGTTTTCATTTGTTTGGTCTCTCAAAACATTAGTACAGAAACTCAATAATGAAAGGAAGTCAGAAAGTTTCTGAAGTAGAGTATCTGCCTTAATGGAAACTTCTTTGAAAAATGTTGACAATCCATTGAAATAGAAAGTCCACCTTAATGAAAACCTTTGAAAAATGTTGACAGAAGAAATATTTCACAAATATTAGTGTCGTTTTCATATACCTTTGAAAAAAAAAAGGAAAGTTCCATTTCCATACATCATTCAGTATTATTAGAAATTATTGATCCATTGATACTAGAATGAAAAAAGTGGGCCATTTAGTTAAATATGTAATCTGTGTGAGCTTTTATAACAAAGCCCAAATATAGTTTTGACCTTACAGCTTTGTGAGGATATATTTTCATTTTGATGGTGTAGTTTTATGTAGAGGAGTTACTCCCTTTCTTTCTGAGGAGTCTTAAGAATATGTCTGTATATCTACATTGTTTTAAAGTCAAAGTACTGTAAGACTTATGCCAATTAAAAAAACAGGAGACTTACCTTTTCACTCCCTAGGGACAATTATTTTCAGTGCCTATACTTCTTATCTGTGGCATTTGCTTCTGTATTTCTGTAGCTTAACATTTATATATTAGTTTCTTCATTTTAGATAACTATTGAACTTCTGATTCTTTTTTTAATTTTTTTTAACGTTTATTTATTTTTGAGACAGAGAGAGGCAGAGTGTGAACAGGGGAGGGGCATAGAGAGAGGGAGACACAGAATCTGAAACAGGCTCCAGGCTCTGAGCTGTTAGCACAGAGCCTGACATGGGGCTCGAACTCACAGACCGTGAGATCATGACCTGAGCTAAAGTCAGACGCTTAACCGACTGAGCCACCCAGGCGCCCCTGAACTTCTGATTCTTAATCCTACTAACCAATAATAGTCTGTGTTGTTTTTACGATACATGATTCTACCTTTTCACATACCCATATTATATTTATATGCTTGGTTTCAAAAGATGGTGTAACTGGATTTTTAGTATATGTCTTAAAAGATTTTCCCATGTTAGTAAGTAATATTCTGGTAAAATTATTTTACTTGATGCATATGAATCAAGCATATGCTTGATCAAGTGCAAGTGCATATGAATCAAGCATATGAATGCTTCATTATTTATTTAAACAACATTCTAGTGTTGGAAATTTACATGTCATTCTAATCAATTCTTTCATTCAATTAGTGACATGTGTCTTATCTGTGGATTACTGGTCTGAAAATTTTAGTTATTTAGGCCATAGCTTAGAAATTGAGCCTTCTCAAAAATGCAACCCCCCCACCCCCCACATCATCTCATTCTCCACCCCCCCCCCCCCCCACATCCTTGAATCTGTTAGGACACTTTTAAAAAAAAAAAAATTAAGAAGGTAGAAACCAGCAGAAACCCACTCAGAGGTTAATTTACCATGAAGTAGAAGAACAACTCTGAGGTTGTTGTGTTCAAAGGATACCCCCAGAAGTAGACACAAAACAGCCAAAACTAAGAAGTAGGAGCCTGACATCAAGGAAGAAGAAAGAAAAGTCTGGAAATCAGAACTCAACATCAGAGTAATCAGAGATTCTTTAACTTAAAATTAAATATTTATACATTCCTGAATGGCCTATCAATGCATCATTAGATTCCAATATGCACATAGAATCTTTTTTTTTTCTTTTCTAATTAGAACCAATTAACCATAAAGGTAGAACTGATTTTGATAGCCACTGTTAAAAAGAATAACAGGGATTTTAAAAAAGGAATGAAGGGAATTATATAATATATCTTAAAGTTCCATATTTAAAAATTCAGGTTTTGGAATATTTTTGACACTTAGGAGATAATATTAATTTCTGAACATTTGATAGTCAACTTTGTGAAATAATAAGAAATAGATACATATTGGTCTCTGCCTCAGGTTCCTGCTAGTATTTTCTGTTTAATCCCATTTCCTGACACAATGTTCTTCAAAAGTATCCTTGTAATTTCCTGAGTGATAGGAATGTCTGATACAAAGCTCCTAAATCCCTTGGAATTCCCTGAGTGATAGAGTTTTGTTCTTTTGTTCTGATGAGGTGACTCTTAGCGTACCTGCTCCTGCATGGGGCTGGTCACCAGAAAAACAACACTGATTAGAAGTTTGAAACTTTGAGTCCCACCCCCTATTCTCTGGACAAGGGAGAGACACTGGAAATTGAAGTAATAGTTGATCATGCCTATCTGATGAAGCCTCCATAGTAATCCCTAATATACAGGGTTAGAGATCTTCTGTGTTGGTAAGCACATCCATATGCCAGGAGGGGGCACAGTCTAACTCCAGGAGGATGGAAGCTCCTGTGCAAAAGACTCTTCTAGATCTTGCCCCATGTATCTCTTCATCAGGTTATTCATTCATATCCTTTAAAATATCCTTTGTAACAAATTGGCATTAGTAAATATACTGTTTTCTAAGGATTCTGAGAGACACTATAGCAAATTGTCAAACCCAAAGAGAGAGTCTTGGGAACTTAAATTTATAGCCAATTGAACAAAAGTTGTGTGTAACTTAGGAACTGACTAGTTGTGACTGACATCTGAAAGAGAGGTCAGTCTTGTGGGACTGAGATCTCAACCTGTGGGGTTTACACTAACTCTGGTTAGTGTCAGAATTGAATTGTAGGATATCTAGCTGATGTCAGAGAATTGGTCAGTGTGGAGAAAGCTTTCACATAGAACTCACACAGAAGTAGAGAAACACAAGATTATATCTTTATCATGTAAAAAAACAAAACAAACAAACAAAAACAAAAAAACAGAGGCTTCCAATGGCCAGGTCTGTATTTGGATCAAAATCAGCTATGTAACATGGTGCCCATAAATGAATGTCCCCAAATTTCAATCTTTTCAAAATTAGAATGAACGTATTGAGGAATATATCTGTTACACAAAAAATCCTGGCATATAGAAAACATGTAGTAAATGAATCCTATCATAATTATTCACTGACATTAAATTCTTCACACTCTGATAACAATGGAATTAATGTGAAACTGTGACAGAAAAAAAAACATTGTTGAAACTTTCTATCTACCTCATAAAATTTTTTAGTTTTAGAATACATGTTAAAAATATTCTTATCAACTTATACTTCAAAATACTTTTAAAAAATTACATGTACATGAAGAAATACTATCTCTTCCTCCAAGGCTGAAGTAAACTGTATTTGACAACATTTGAGCAATTCACAAAACTTTGAAAGTCCCATTTCCTCTTAGCATTTTGTCCTCCACATCAGACAAGTTTATGTTTGTTTCTGTACTGTAGCAATGACATCTCCAATCAATTTACAGTTGCTTTCAGGTTGGATAGTTCACTTCAGTGGATGCTCACATGGGTATTCTGTCCAAACAGCATGAGTGCAAATGCAGCTGGCATATCCACAAGAATATGGTATCATGAAGCTTGTGGTTTAATTATATCAAGTATAGAATTTTAGCCATTCTCTAATTTATTCTAAAGACACATCACTTTAATGGGGTTTCAATGAACTGTGTGCCAAAGGCATGGTTTTAAAAGCAAAATGTGCTGTTTTTTCTTTCCTCTGCAGAACCAAGGGCATTGATCAGGCCTGTGATTAAGTGCTAAGTGAAGAATATATTCCATCAGCATAAGCCCTCATTTATTTCCCTTTGATTACAAAGAAACTATGTGCCAGGCTACTATTTTTGGCTAAGCACTGACATACAGTAAATGTAAGCATGGTCAAGGAGTCTCTGCAGATGAATTGAGAAATTCAGGGAGTATGAACGTGTGTGTGTGTGTGCGTGTGTGCGTGTGCACGTGTGTGTATCAGCTGTTTTCATCCAGTAATTATATATTGCCTGACATTAATTTTGTCTGTATCAAGTGAGGAATCTGGGTAACTTTATGAATGTGTGTACTGGATGGAGAATGTGAGATATACTGTTATCATTCATTCTTTCATTTATTCAACCATTGGAGCCCTGATCTTATGCTAAAATATGCAGACACTGTGTGAGCACATGAATATATAGGTGTATTTTTCTGAAGCTGAAGTTTATGAGGGAGATGAATCCCAAGAAAGGATCACACACTCGTGGCATTATAGGAGAGTAATATTGAAGAGTTTAATAAAGTCACAGAGTGTAGGATTTCCTAAGACAATAACACTTGAGCTCAAGGAAAATAGCAGTGAACCAAGTAGCAAGACACATGTGTCTACATTTTGGTGACTTGACTTTACTACTCCCTGGGAAAATCACCATTTTAGAGATGCCCTTCCATGATAAAAGGGGATTATTCTTTTATATGGGGAAGGTCTTTTTAAATTTCCCCTTCCTTGTCTTCTTTGTATCTTCTTCTCGCCTTCAAGAATTTGGATAAATGATTCACTTAAAAGAATATGGAAATAAACTAGTAACGTTCTTAGAAAACCATAAATCCACAGGTAATAACATTAAACTTTGAAATGCTTTCCCCAGAAGCTTTAGCTTCATGTTATGCCTTTGAACTCCTGGCCAGGTAGAAATACAGAACAACATACGTAAAGGAACAATCTTTGTAAAGAATAAACGAAAGCAGTTTTCTCTGACAGAAGACTATAATTAACTGAAAATTCAGAAAAAAAAAATCTTCCCTTACAACTTTCTCAACTGGCTTTTGTGTTAAATTTGTGAATCTAGAAGTTTCAGAAGATAGTTTAAATGAATTTTATGAGTTTCTCTAACTACTTACATTTCTCCTTAAATGTTAGATTCATATAGTCTAAAGATCATGCAGATTTATAATTAGACCATATAAAACCTAAAAACATACACCATTTTCTTTATAATCTTCATGAATTTGGAATTGCTATTTGGGAGAACATCAGGAATAATTTGTGTTTATAATATCATTCTATTTAAATATATATTGCATGTTCCTGTATATCTCTGTTACCATGTGATTGCTTTGCATTAACAGGTTCAAATTATAACACTATTTTTTTTAGCTCTTTATGAATTTATGTTTGATTAATTCTTTTCAAATACAAATGTAACTTTGAAAATATCTTATAAGGTTATCTGTTTCATTCTTTTAAACCCTGGAGACTCATCTAAAATTTATAATGTGGTCCTTTGTCTATCTTGTTTCAATTGAAGGTGTAACACCCACTTTTGTCCATGTAACCCTTATTTCCCTAATTCTTAACCAACCTGTCAACACTAATGGGTTTGTAGGGAACCAGATTTGACTGCCATCTTGTCTGTATAATTTAAACAGGCTTTTAAGGATGTCTGGTACTTGGTTGAGGGCATCTGACTTGTGGTCATGAATTTTTGCCAAAGTGACAGACTGGTGAGGCCACAGACAGGATAAGTAAGAAGACCTGTCCTTTCATTGCACTGTGTTGTGTTAGAGATTATCCAAACTGTATGGCTTGTTTCCACATAATTTACAGGATTTTCAATGAAACAGATCTTTCAAATCTAACTCATATTGTCCCTCCACTCTGTAAGGATTATTTGTCAAATATGGGCTGGAACATAAGGCACAACTGAGATAAAGACCCAGTCATATAATCAAAATCACTGTCTCTGATGCGTTCTTTTCCTGGGTTTAGCTTGCTTCCTTGCTTCCTGTTTCCTTAAGAGTCCTTCAAAGATGGGGCACCTGAGTGGCTCAGTTGTTTGGGTGTCCAACTTCAGCCCAGGTCATGATCTCATGGTTGGTGGGTTCGAGCCCTGCGTCGGGCTCTGTGCTGATAGCTCAGAGCCTGGAGCTTGCTTTGAATTCTGTGTCTCCCTCTCTCTCTACCCCTTCCCTACTAACACTCTGTCTCTCTCTGTCTCTCAAAAATAAATAAGCATTTAAGAGTCCTTCAAAGAGGCTTTGATCTTGCAAGTAAATAAGCTTCTGGTGAGATCACTGCATCAGTTCCCTAGACATACCAAAACATGTTGGAATTCCAGTTGGGACTCAACCTGAGACTTTCACTAAATGCTTACTATGTCTTAACACCATATGTAACCCTAAAAGTTCAGAAATCTGATACGTTGCTCCTATTCTAAAGTAGCTCAAAATCCTACTGGGGATTTTGCAAATAATTTCAATACGGTGTGAAGTCACTACAATAGTTCTTTGAGGGTACATAAAAACTGATGACTAACTTTCCCATAACTATATTCCAGCTTAGTTTTGCTTTTGTTTGTTTTGGTATTTATCTGATAGGTGATCTGCTTCATCTAAGTGTCCCACAGAAGTCTTAAATAATATTGAAGGACCAATTTCTTTGGAAAGACAGAGATAAACCGATTTATGCAACAACAGCAAACATGTGTGCATGTGTATGTATGTGTGAATGGTATTAGTGTGTGCTGTGTTAAATAGTGTTCCTCCAAATCCACGTCCACCCAGAATCTCAGAATGTGACTTTATTTCGAAATGGGGGCTTTACAGTGTCAAAGAGAGCCAAAGCTATACACTGATTAAAGTAATAAAGATAGGTTTGTTTGTTTCTTCCAAGATTTTATTTAAATTCAAGTTAGTTAACATATATATAGTGTAGTATTGTGTAGTGTAGGTTTCAGGGGTGGAATTTAGTGATTCATTACTTATATATAACACCCAGTGCTCATCATAAGTGCCCTTCTTCATGCCCACCACCTATTTAGCCCATCCCCCCTCCTACTGCCACTCCAGAAACCCTCAGTTCATTCTCTATAGTTAAGAGTCTCTTATGGTTTGCCTCCCTATCTGTTTTTATCTCATTTTATTTTCCCTTCCCTTCTCCTTGTGTTCTTTGTTTTGTTTCTTAATTCCACATATGAATGAAATCATATGGCATTTGTCTCTCTCTGACTGACATATTTTACTTACCATAATACACTCTAGCTTCAGCCACATTGTTGCAAATGGCAAGATTTCATTCTTTTTGATGGCCGAGTAATAGTCCATTGTATGTATGTGTATATGTATATATGTATGTGTATATGTATATAAGCATATACACACCACATCTTCTTTACCCATTCATCAGTAGATAGACATTTGGGTTCTTTCTGTAGTTTGGCTATTGCTGATAGTGCAGCTATAAACATTGGGGTACAGTACCTTCGAATCAGTACTTTTGTATCTTTTGGATAAATACCTAATAATGCAGTTGCCAGGTTGTAGGGTATTTCTATTTTTAACTTTTTGAGAAAACTCCATACTATTTTCCAGAGAAAAACTGACTGTACCAGTTTGCATTCCCAGCAACAGTGTAAGAAGATTCCCCTTTCTCCACATCCTGGCCAATATCTGTTATTTCTTGTGTTTTTGATTTTAGCCATTCTGACAGGTGTGAGGTGATATCTCATTGTAGTTTTGATTTGTATTTCCCTGATTATGAGTGATGTTGAGCATCTTTTCATGTGTCTGTTAGCTATTGGTATGTCTATTGCAACACAGGGGAAGATACTTTAGTTTGGAATAGAGCTCTATTTTGAATATAACAAGTAAGAGTAGGGATATAGAGTTAAGAAGCAGGGTGAGGGAGTCCGAGGGTGGAAAATTGCTAATAGCATCAAAGGTAAGGGTATTCTTGCTAATCCTGCTTAACCGGATTCTTGCTGAAGGCAGGCCAAGGTGATCAGATATCAAGGATGGGGATGAGGAACATGATCAGATATCAAGGGAGATCATATAACAATGGTATGAGAATGACCTAGCAGGATTTTTTGCTAAGTCTGGGTGGGCAGGCGAAAGAAGGATTTGGATGAATGTTGAAGCCTCATCTAGAAGAGATCTCAGAGGAACCTGACTAAAATTTGGTGGAGAGAGATGTAATTAATTAAGATGAGGTCACACTGGATTGCGGGGGTGGGGCGGGGGAGGCTTAAGTTCAGTATGACTAACAGCAAAGACATGGCCAGACTGGGGAAAATACCATATAATTCTGGGGCAGAGATTAGAGTGACTCACATACAAGCCAGGGAGTTCCCAAGGGCAACCAGAAGGTAGACAACAACCAGGAGCTAGAAGAAACGTCAGGGAAGATTCTTTCCTAGAGCCTTCAGAGGAAGCATGACCCTGATAACATCTTGATTTTGGATTTATAGCCACAGAACTGTGAAAGTAAATTTCTGTCATTTTTAACCACCCAGTTTGTGGTACTTTATAATGGCAGCTGTAAGATGCCAACACATAGTGTTATGTTTACGTGAGCCCAAGGAAATGGAGAGTTGAGAAGGATGCACATACAGCACAAACGGTGCTTCTGTTTTGGGAGGGAGGGGGAATGACACTGGAAATGGGGTACAGGAGAGGACTTCACACTGTAAATTTTCTTCTCTCTTTTGGGGGCACACTCTACATTTTCTGTATTTCTTTTATAAGGTGTTTCATCTTTTTTTCAGCTTTGTGTTTTTAGTAGTATGCAAATACAGCATTATGAAGGAAAGAAAGAAGGAAGGAAAGAAAGAAAGAAAGAAAGAAAGAAAGAAAGAAAGAAAGGAAAAGAATATAGACAATGGACATGGGGAAAGTTTAAAACTTTAGAGGAAGGCTGAGAAAATGTACCTATGCATCAGTTAAGTGAATATCACTGTGTTGGGTTAGGGTTCCTTGGCTTGCCTCTTTACAATTGCCCCGAACAGACCCTGAAGTATCATGAATATACTGATGGGAAGCTTTAGTTTTTTTTTACATTTTCTATATTAATATCTTACTATTTGGGGTTCTATATTTCAAGTGGTTCCTTACATATAAGTACCAATCTGACAATACGTATCAAAAGGGAAAAATGTCAGTGTTCATGCTTACATTTTTGTAACTTATATCTGGTATCTCACCCACTGCAAAATATGCAAGTGCTCTTCATCATTGAAGATCTCTTTTCCCTGCTAATGACACTCTGATACTGTACCAGTGAACTGCAAAATTAAATAGGTATGTCCACAAAATGATTTTTAGAATATTTGGACATTTATGTTATAAAGAAACACTATATGGTTGAGCACATATGGTACTGACCTAGAAGTCAAGAGTCTATGTCGGGAGTCATCTCTTTGTCAGGTCTCTTAGTCTCAATATTTATACTTTTAATTGGATATTGTCACCACATATTTTGAATATATGTAAAAAATAAATATTTAAACACTTACCTTCAAAGAAGAAAATATGTACAATCACATGCTCCATGAAGGCAGAGATTGGTATCCATTTTGTTCACTGCTGAATCCTCAGTTCTTTGAACAATATTTTTGCATATGGTTGTGTTCAATAAATATCTATCCATAAATTAATAAATGGACATAATAATGCATATACTAATGCATGACTTAATTTCCACCAGGAATTATTATCTCTGCCTTTTGCCAAGAGTGCTAGGAAAATTATATAAATGACACTGACCCAGATATTCAAACACAAATGAATTCTGCACAATAGCATTCAGGTAAGATCATATTTTCAGTAAACCAAATTTTCGACTAATTTGATTGTTAATTGGTTTTTTACAAGGGTTTTTATTTAACCCATTAGTTTATCTGCCTAGGTAAAATGGAGACCAATTACTATAGTTTGCAAATTTCCAATTACCCTGATTAATTATTAAGGGTGTGATATTCTACAGAGGCATAATTGCACTGACATAATCTCTCAGTGTCCAGAAGACTGTATTTGGTGACTTATAATTTTTCCAGCCTTTTAACATACCTATTTCACTGAATATTACTTCCTCTTTATGTTATTGCTCTTACAGCTTGATTATATTTTACTACAAACTATTAGGAATGCTGACATGCTTATTAGACTTATGGAGCTTTAAAAAGCATTTTTTAGATTCATGATGAATGTAAATGCATGTGAAGAAAAACCTTACGTCTTAACCATTCTTTTCATATATATGTGTGTGTGTGTGTGTGTGTGTGTGTGTGTGTGTGTGTGTGTGTGTATGTAAATGGGTTTAGCGATGTCTCATTGCTTACTGGCTGTTACAAAGAAAGCAAACATGATATTTTTCACATAATTCCAGATTTAATACGTGTCTATATACTTTTTTGTGCTATATTAGAAAATATAGTTGCAGGCTTTTTTGGGTTATATTATATGCCACACTGTCACATTAGAAAATAAATTCCGTCTTTAACATCACTAGAGTATGTAATACACAAATTACAGTGCTTAGAATGATTTCTGCCACTGCAGTAAAGTTCAAAGATAATTAGATAACTTTCATTTCAATGGTTTCTGGATAAAGCTACAGTGAGTTGTTCATGAGAGATCAAATATTAAAAAAACAAACAGATAAACAGAAGCACAGGAAACTCATTGACTTTTCAAGGAAAATAAACATTCATGAATTACTTATTATACCCACAGCATATGGGACCCTCAGGTAAAAGATAACTGAATTGTTTCTGGACTATTTCCCTTTGGACTGAATGGGAAAGTCTTAGCTTATGCACACCATGTGACAGAAGAGTGTTACAACAGTCTAGGGATGAGGCTGGGAACCACACATCCCTCTTGTGGCTGTTGTCACTTAATAGATATTGAGGTCCAAGTGCAGTAGAGAACACATAATTAGGCATGGTTTCAGAGCAGGATATTAACAACTTTTGTTAATGGAAAATGTCTAGACACTAAAACAATTTATTCTCCTTGTCTTTAGCAACCTTAAGGCATATCAGATTAGGTTTCCTATGAGAGATAAGTTTTGTGGAAAGATTGTAAAGTCCAGAGACCTTAAGAATCAGACTTCTTAGAATTACCTTGGTCTCCCCTGTCAAATGTCATTAACACTAAATTATTACATTCTCTGGATACAAGTTGATTCTATTTTAATTACAGAATATAAATTTCTTCATTGGTTAGCCTCCCTAAAAAGTTCAAGCTGTTCCTTGAGCATTTTCAGTAGATATATCTGCCTTTGCCTTAATATATTGGGAAGTACTAATATATATATGATTAATTACTGTGGACCATCTTATCATATTTTTCTAGTATAGCCAAATGTAATAGAAGGTAGGGTTGACAAAAGAGTAGTCAATGGTGGGGTATTCTTTTGCCATAGAAAACTAATTAACTATATGGACATGAGGAAAAAAATAATGCAAAAAGATGTAAATAATTGTTGAAAGAAAACTATTTATTAGTATAGTTAAAATTACATTCCTATCTAACATTGAAGACAAAAAACTGTGAAATAAAAATTATTTCATAAGAGATTTTAATAGAAATTTCCTTCTTCATCCACTATGCCCAGGATATGTGCATCTGTGTGTGTGTGTGTGTACACACACACACACATATACATATTTTTTATTATTATAGTGTATATAGATTGTATATTTTTTCTGGAAGGAAATATATGCATATATGTCTATCTATATTTATCTATCTTCCTATTTCCTGGAATAAGATTAAGTTAATCACACCTTCATCAACATGTCATAAGAGGCTGAATGGCCAGTACAGACGTTATTGCAGGTGATAACTGAGTTGAATATGAAATTAAAACATGTATATCATGCAATAGTTGGTTCTCTTAGAATTGGTCCCTCAGACTCCCTTTGTACAACTAATAGATCTTAAAGACATATCTAACTTCCTGCCTTTGTTATTCTAGCTTGAAATTTTACCTAATACATTTTGCATTCTTTAACCAAGAATATGATGTACTGGTTCTAGATAACAGTTTTAATTACTGTTTAGTTTAGAAATAGGAACATAAATCCCAATAGAAATAGAGTAATAGAAATAATTTAGACTCAATTAAATGAAAGCATGTTTTGGACACTTCAGTGATAATACTGGTTGTCTATTGTAATTAGACTTTATTCAGTTCTTCTACTAAATCAAAATTCACTTAAAGATTCTTCAGGAGAATTTCTTTTTTACTAAGCTTACTTTTTGACAACCCATATTGAGAAGAAATATCTATTGTTAGAAAAGGTAAAATTAAACAGCAGAGCCATCATAGTAAGATGGGTTCACAAAATGTAAATAAATATACCACAAAAAGGACTTCACCACAAAAGGGAAAGTATCTTACTTTAACAAAACATTTCTTACATATCAATATGGAGTAGGTGGAAAAATCTAAGATGAGGTGAGAATATATTGAAGACTAGATTACCAGTGTGACATACTTCAGTCCACAAATGCACTATTTTTCTTAGTTTCTAGAATTTAAGAGGAGAATTAATGTTCAATGAGAACTTATAATTTTCTAGATAGTGTGTTACACGATTTCCTTAGGGTGACTGTGGTGGTCCTCTTTTTAAAAATGTCAAGTGTACCTGGTAGTGACAACACAATCTAAGTAATTATCAGATCTCTTTTTTTTTTTTTTTTTTTTTTTTTTTTTTGTTGGTGAGTTTTTCAATCTTCCTTTTATTTTTTTATTTTATTTTTTTTTATTTTTTAATATATGAAATTTACTGTCAAATTGGTTTCCATACAACACCCAGTGCTCATCCCAAAAGGTGCCCTCCTCAATACCCATCACCCACCCTGCCCTCCCTCCCACCCCCCATCAACCCTCAGTTTGTTCTCAGTTTTTAACAGTCTCTAATGCTTTGGCTCTCTCCCACTCTAACCTCTTTTTTTTTTTTTTTTTTTTTTTTTTTTTTTTTTTTTTTTTTTCCTTCCCCTCCCCCATGGGTTTCTGTTATGTTACTCAGGATCCAGATAAGAGTGAAACCATATGGTATCTGTCTTTCTCTGTATGGCTTATTTCACTTAGCATCACACTCTCCAGTTCCATCCATGTTGCTACAAAAGGCCATATTTCATTTTTTCTCATTGCCACGTAGTATTCCATTGTGTATATAAACCACAATTTCTTTATCCATTCATCAGTTGATGGACATTTAGGCTCTTTCCATAATTTGGCTATTGTTGAGAGTGCCGCTATAAACATTGGGGTACAGGTGCCCCTATGCATCAGTACTCCTGTATCCCTTGGATAAATTCCTAGCAGTGCTATTGCTGGGTCATAGGGTAGGTCTATTTTTAATTTTCTGAGGAACCTCCACACTGCTTTCCAGAGCGGCTGCACCAATTTGCATTCCCACCAACAGTGCAAGAGGGTTCCTGTTTCTCCACATCCTCTCCAGCATCTATAGTCTCCTGATTTCTTCATTTTGGCCACTCTGACTGGCGTGAGGTGGTATCTGAGTGTGGTTTTGATTTGTATTTCCCTGATAAGGAGCGACGTTGAACATCTTTTCATGTGCCTGTTGGCCATCCGGATGTCTTCTTTAGAGAAGTGTCTATTCATGTTTTCTGCCCATTTCTTCACTGGGTTATTTGTTTTTCGGGTGTGGAGTTTGATGAGCTCTTTATAGATTTTGGATACTAGCCCTTTGTCCGATGTGTCATTTGCAAATATCTTTTCCCATTCCGTTGGTTGCCTTTTAGTTTTGTTGGTTGTTTCCTTTGCTGTGCAGAAGCTTTTTATCTTCATAAGGTCCCAGTAATTCACTTTTGCTTTTAATTCCCTTGCCTTTGGGGATGTGCCGAGTAAGAGATTGCTACGGCTGAGGTCAGAGAGGTCTTTTCCTGCTTTCTCCTCTAAGGTTTTGATGGTTTCCTGTCTCACATTCAGGTCCTTTCTCCATTTTGAGTTTATTTTTGTGAATGGTGTGAGAAAGTGGTCTAGTTTCAACCTTCTGCATGTTGCTGTCCAGTTCTCCCAGCACCATTTGTGAAAGAGACTGTCTTTTTTCCATTGGATGTTCTTTCCTGCTTTGTCAAAGATGAGTTGGCCATACGTTTGTGGGTCTAGTTCTGGGGTTTCTATTCTATTCCATTGGTCTATGTGTCTGTTTTTATGCCAATACCATGCTGTCTTGATGATGACAGCTTTGTAGTAGAGGCTAAAGTCTGGGATTGTGATGCCTCCTGCTTTGGTCTTCTTCTTCAAAATTACTTTGGCTATTCGGGGCCTTTTGTGGTTCCATATGAATTTTAGGATTGCTTGTTCTAGTTTCGAGAAGAATGCTGGTGCAATTTTGATTGGGATTGCATTGAATGTGTAGATAGCTTTGGGTAGTATTGACATTTTGACAATATTTATTCTTCCAATCCATGAGCAGGGAATGTCTTTCCATCTCTTTATATCTTCTTCAATTACCTGCATAAGCTTTCTATAGTTTTCAGCATACAGATCTTTTACATCTTTGGTTAGATTTATTCCTAGGTATTTTATGCTTCTTGGTGCAATTGTGAATGGGATCAGTTTCTTCATTTGTCTTTCTGTTGCTTCATTGTTAGTGTATAAGAATGCAACTGATTTCTGCACATTGATTTTGTATCCTGCAACTTTGCTGAATTCATGTATCAGTTCTAGCAGACTTTTGGTGGAGTCTATCGGATTGTCCATGTATAATATCATGTCATCTGCAAAAAGCGAAAGCTTGACTTCATCTTTGCCAATTTTGATGCCTTTGATTTCCTTTTGTTGTCTGATTGCTGATGCTAGAACTTCCAGCACTATGTTAAACAACAGCGGTGACAGTGGGCATCCCTGTCGTGTTCCTGATCTCAGGGAAAAAGCTCTCAGTTTTTCCCCGTTGAGGATGATGTTAGCTGTGGGCTTTTCATAAATGGCCTTTATGATCTTTAAGTATGTTCCTTCTATCCCGACTTTCTCAAGGGTTTTTATTAAGAAAGGGTGCTGGATTTTGTCAAAGGCCTTTTCTGCATCGATTGACAGGATCATATGGTTCTTCTCTTTTTTTTTGTTAATGTGATGTATCACGTTGATCGATTTGTGAATGTTGAACCAGCCCTGCATCCCAGGAATGAATCCCACTTGATCATGGTGAATAATTCTTTTTATATGCTGTTGAATTCGATTTGCTAGTATCTTATTAAGAATTTTTGCATCCATATTCATCAGGGATATTGGCCTGTAGTTCTCTTTTTTTACTGGGTCTCTGTCTGGTTTAGGAATCAAAGTAATACTGGCTTCATAGAATGAGTCTGGAAGTTTTCCTTCCCTTTCTATTTCTTGGAATAGCTTGAGAAGGATAGGTATTATCTCTGCTTTAAATGTCTGGTAGAACTCCCCTGGGAAGCCATCTGGTCCTGGACTCTTATTTGTTGGGAGATTTTTGATAACCGATTCAATTTCTTCGCTGGTTATGGGTCTGTTCAAGCTTTCTATTTCCTCCTGATTGAGTTTTGGAAGAGTGTGGGTGTTTAGAAATTTGTCCATTTCTTCCAGGTTGTCCAATTTGCTGGCATATAATTTTTCATAGTATTCCCTGATAATTGTTTGTATCTCTGAGGGATTGGTTGTAATCATTCCATTTTCATTCATGATTTTATCTATTTGGGTCATCTCCCTTTTCTTTTTGAGAAGCCTGGCTAGAGGTTTCTCAATTTTGTTTATTTTTTCAAAAAACCAACTCTTGGTTTCGTTGATCTGCTCTACAGTTTTTTTAGATTCTATATTGTTTATTTCTGCTCTGATCTTTATGATTTCTCTTCTTCTGCTGGGTTTAGGCTGCCTTTGCTGTTCTGCTTCTATTTCCTTTAGGTGTGCTGTTAGATTTTGTATTTGGGATTTTTCTTGTTTCTTGAGATAGGCCTGGATTGCAATGTATTTTCCTCTCAGGACTGCCTTCGCTGCATCCCAAAGCATTTGAATTGTTGTATTTTCATTTTCGTTTGTTTCCATATATGTTTTAATTTCTTCTCTAATTGCCTGGTTGACCCACTCATTCGTTAGTAGGGTGTTCTTTAACCTCCATGCTTTTGGAGGTTTTCCAGACTTTTTCCTGTGGTTGATTTCAAGCTTCATAGCATTGTGGTCTGAAAGTATGCATGGTATAATTTCAATTCTTGTAAACTTATGAAGGGCTGTTTTGTGACCCAGTATATGATCTATCTTGGAGAATGTTCCATGTGCACTCGAGAAGAAAGTATATTCTGTTGCTTTGGGATGCAGAGTTCTAAATATATCTGTCAAGTCCATCTGATCCAATGTATCATTCAGGGCCCTTGTTTCTTTACTGACTGTGTGTCTAGATGATCTATCCATTTCTGTAAGTGGGGTGTTAAAGTCCCCTGCAATGACCACATTCTTATCAATAAGGTTGCTTATGTTTATGAGTAATTGTTTTATATATCTGGGGGCTCAGGTATTTGGCGCATAGACATTTATAATAGTTAGCTCTTCCTGGTGGATAGACCCTGTGATTATTATATAATGCCCTTCTTCATCTCTTGTTACAGCCTTTAATTTAAAGTCTAGTTTGTCTGATATAAGTATGGCTACTCCAGCTTTCTTTTGGCTTCCAGGAGCATGATAAATAGTTCTCCATCCCCTCACTCTCAATCTAAAGGTGTCCTCAGATCTAAAATGAGTCTCTTGTAGACAGCAAATAGATGGGTCTTGTTTTTTTATCCATTCTGATACCCTATGTCTTTTAGTTGGCGCATTTAATCCATTTACATTCAGTGTTATTATAGAAAGATATGGGTTTAGAGTCATTGTGATGTCTGTATGTTTTATGCTTGTAGTGATGTCTCTGGTACTTTGTCTCACAGGATCCCCCTTAGGATCTCTTGTAGGGCTGGTTTTGTGGTGACAAATTCCTTAGTTTTTGTTTGTTTGGGAAGACCTTTATCTCTCCTTCTATTCTAAATGACAGACTTGCTGGATAAAGGATTCTCGGCTGCATATTTTTTCTGTTTAGCACACTGTAGATATCGTGCCAAGCCTTTCTGGCCTGCCAAGTTTCAAAGGAGAGATCAGTCACGAGTCTTATAGGTCTCCCTTTATATGTGAGGGCACGTTTATCCCTCGCTGCTTTCAGAATTTTCTCTTTATCCTTGTATTTTGCCAGTTTCACTATGATATGTCGTGCAGAAGATCGATTCAAGTTACGTCTGAAGGGAGTTCTCTGTGCCTCTTGGATTTCAATGCCTTTTTCCTTCCCCAGTTCAGGGAAGTTCTCAGCTATAATTTGTTCAAGTACCCCTTCAGCACCCTTCCCTCTCTCTTCCTCCTCTGGGATACCAATTATGCGTATATTATTTTTTTTTAGTGTATCACTTAGTTCTCTAATTTTCCCCTCATACTCCTGGATTTTTTTATCTCTCTTTCTTTCAGCTTCCTCTTTCTCCATAACTTTATCTTCTAGTTCACCTATTCTCTCCTCTGCCTCTTCAAGCCGAGCCATCGTGGATTCCATTTTGTTTTGCAATTCGTTTAAAGCGTTTTTCAACTCCTCGTGACTGTTCCTTAGTCCCTCGATCTTTGTGGCAAGAGATTCTCTGCTGTCCTGTATACTGTTTTCAAGCCCAGCGATTAATTTTATGACTATTATTCTAAATTCACTTTCTGTTATATTATTTAAATCCTTTTTGATCAGTTCATTAGCTGTTGTTATTTCCTGGAGATTCTTCTGAGGGGAATTCTTCCGTTTGGTCATTTTGGAGAGTCCCTGGCGTGGTGAGGACCTGCAGGGCACTTCCCCTGTGCTGTGGTGTAGAACTGGAGTTAGTGGGCGGGGCCGCAGTCCGACCGGATGTCTGCCCCCAGCCCACTGCTGGGGCCACAGTCAGACTGGTGTGTGCCTTCTCTTCCCCTCTCCTAGGGGCGGGATTCACTGTGGGGTGGCGTGTCCCGTCTGGGCTACTTGCACACTGCCAGGCTTGTGTTGCTGGGGATCTGGCGTATTAGCTGGGGTGGGTAGGCAAGGTGCACGGGGGCTGGAGGGGCAGGCTTAGCTCGCTTCTCCTTAGGTGATCCACTTCAGGAGGAGCCCTGTGGCAGCTGGAGGGAGTCAGATCCGCTGCCGGAGGTTTGGCTCCGCAGAAGCACAGAGTTGGGTGTTTGCGCGGAGCGAGCAAGTTCCCTGGCAGGAACCGGTTCCCTTTGGGATTTTGGCTGGGGGATGGGCGGGGGAGATGGCGCTGGCGCCTTTGTTCCCCGCCAAGCTGAGCTCTGCCGTCCGGGGGCTCAGCAGCTCTCCCTCCCTTTGTCCTCCAGCCTTCCCGCTTTCCGAGCAGAGCTGTTAACTTATGACCTCCCAGACGCTAAGTCGCGCTTGCTGTCGGAACACAGTCTGTCCGGCCCCTCCGCTTTTGCCAGCCAGACTCGGGGGCTCTGCTTGGCTGGCGAGCTGCCCCTCCGCCCCGGCTCCCTCCCGCCAGTCCGTGGAGCGCGCACCGCCTCGCTGCCCTTCCTACCCTCTTCCGTGGGCCTCTCGTCTGCGCTTGACTCCGGAGACTCCCTTCTGCTAATCCTCTGGCGGTTTTCTGGGTTCTTTAGGCAGGTGTAGGTGGAATCTAAGTGATCGGCAGGACGCGCTGTGAGCCCCGCGTCCTCCTACGCCGCCATCTTCCGGAACCTCCCCCAGATCTCTTTTCCTTAGACCGGAGACTTGGTGGAGCGGAGTTCCCTGGGGAGGAAAATGGGGGAAATGAATAAAGAAATAAAAGGCACACTCAGACAGATTTTGAGCTTGAATCTCACAGGTTAAGTGGGTAAGAATCTAGATTCTCTGTCAATGAAGAAAATTCCTCATGAATATATGAGTGTTATTTTCAGCAGTATTACTAGAAGATGAGGGAAGCTTCTGAATGATGTTAATTTCTGATTACATGATACATATTTCACTCATCATTTTCTTTTATTATTCTTCAAATTATGTACCTTTTTTCATTTTTGCCATCTTAGGAGGCGTTAAAATGTACAAGAATTTTGTTTTAGGTGTGGAATCGTTCCCAGCAATGTGGGACCTAATAGATTGGATTCCAAGAATAGGCAAACTGCAAAATAAAGCCCACTTGTGTCAATGGCTGGAGAGACAGAATAACAACCCAAATATCTAATCCACATAGGTCATTTGTGGAGACTAAAGAAATCAAAGAAAATATGTCCAAAGAAATTATGTCCATGTTTGACGAATGAGGAAAAATAACTTCTGGGTAATGAATAGAAGGTGGGTTGAGGTTATCCTTTTGTAAGATGCCATTAGTTCATTGTATTCTCTGTATTGTTAAAAGCATAGTCAAAAAAGGTTGAGTTGACTTTGTGATTCTTTCAAGTTCTAGAAATGTTTTTATGTGCATATATTTGTTCTGATATACATCCCTGGGCAAATGTTTTCAGCCTTTCCAAAAATGAGATTATTAATCTGTAAAACAGGGACATACCACTTAGTGTTCTTAACAGGATTATATAAATGCTGATAAAGTGTTCAACATAGTGTCTGGAACCTAGGAAAGAAAAGAAATTTGTTAACTGTTATTTATGGTTATTAAGTCACATAATAAACTGTTCAATTCCCTATAATCTAGTTCTATAATCAGATTTAATTTGTATAACAACATTTTATTCGAAATCTGTTAGTTTCAGGTACACTGAGATCTGTGTTGGCTTTATGAACAATTTAACTATAATTTGCTTCTGTCTCCAAATAATAAGTTTGCTTTTCTTTTTCTGTTTTTAGATAATACATTTAACTGAATATTTATGTTAGCATTAATGGGCTTAAATTGATATACTAAAGGAAAGAAGATAGACAACAAAAATATTTCCCTTTAATATTAACAGGAAATGTCATTAAACAGCACTTGTCATATACATGTGAGACTTTATTTTAGCTAGAATGATGGGTTATGTTACTTATGTCTTTTTGTTTCTTCCTTAGAATGAGTCATCAGAGCTTTTTGGTTATAGTTCAATATTAGCAGAAACTGAAAAATGATACCATAGAGGTTAGATACCTAGAACTGTGGGTCTACAGATGGATTATCAAAATGTTCACAAGTTTCTATTAGGCACCTTCCCCAAAAAACAAAATTTGAATTAATGTATCACTTGCCAATTAACTACTGACAAACAGTAATATTAAAACCACTCTTTGGGTACCTGGGTGACTCAGTTGGTTAAGCATCGGACTCTTGGTTAGGGCTCAGATCATGATATCAGGGTTTGTGAGTTTGAGCCCTGCTTCTGGCTGTGCACTGGTAGCCTCCAGCTTGCTTGGGATTCTCTTTCTCCCTCCCTCTTTCTGCTTCTCCCCACCCCACCCCCCACTTCCCAAAATAAATATATGAACATAAAAAAATAAAAAAAAAGAAAGAAAATCACTTGAGGTGTCAAGGGGAGGGAGTTTTCTATGATTCATTCCAGCAAATAGATCAGTAAAAAGGTATAGTCTTTATGCAAAGGTTTGTAGTTAGCCAGGAGACAAAGGAAACATTCTGGCTAGTTATTATGGAACTGCTTTAAAATTGCAGATGCCCTAAATTTATAGCTTCTGCTGTTTTCTATATCACTTTGCAGTTTGCAGTTTAAGAGAAAATGCCATTGCTTAATGACAGAGAGTTATGTTCGGGTTACACTTTCCTTTGTGGAACAGAATTAGCACTCTAGGAAATACAAAATTATGTTTGCTCAGCCTGGTAGCTTCAAAGATGTAGAAAAAACATATAGAATGAAGGTACAAAGGAAAGGTAATGTGGGAAAAATAACAGGTTTGTAAATAAGTAAACCTTTACAAACTTAGGATGTCTATTTCAAGATGTTTTTATATGTCTATGAAGTGACTGCTTGAATAAGCTGCTTACAACAACTCTTCACCTAGGTGTCTGTCACCTTATTGAAAACCAAGACTTTAAAACATGTCTTTAAAAAACACATTGAGTCTTCTAAAGAACTCATTTCTGAGCCTCATTTTAGTGTTGTTTTTAATCTATGTGATACATATTTTTATTCTCTGACATTTTTATAGAAATTTCATTAGCAATGTTATGTGTACTTTTCCTCAATGATCTGTTTCCTTTTTATTTCAGTCAATTTTAATATGGAAGTTTTCTCTGAAAGAAATGTATGCTCATTTTTCATTGCACAAAAATTGAAAATAAACTCACAAAAATTGAAAAGCCAACGTGGCCTGCAAGATTATTATATTGCAGACTGTTTTACTTCCGATGTTTCAGAAAATATCAATAATCTAGAGCAGAGGTTGGCTAACTTGAGATGTTCAAATGTCAAATAGAAGTATTTTAGGGGTGTCTGAGTGGCTCAGTTGGTTAAGCGTCCAACCCTTGGTCTCAGCACAAGTCATGATCTTGTGGTCCATGGGTTTGAGCCCAGTGTTAGGCTCTGCTCTGGCAGTGTAGAGCCTGTTTGGGATTCTGTCTCTCCTCTCCCCCTACCCTGCTCATGCTCTCTCTCTAAAGATAAATAAACTTTAAAAAAAAAGAAGTATTTTAGACTTTATGTGCCATGTGGTCTGTTTCCATGACTTGACTCTGCTGCTGTAGTACAAAAGGAGTCCTAGACAGTATATACATAGTAGGTATGGCTATGTTACAATTAACATTTATTTACAAAAACAGTCCATAATTTTGTCTGATCTATAGAATAAGGGACTTATCCTAGGTATCAGAACTTGCCTCATTAATATTTTCAGTATCTTCTTCAAGTCACTTTTTCTTGAATAGGAGTAGGTAGATATGGATAATGGATAATTGTATGTGTGTGTATGTGTGTGTGTTTGGCCTGTATCTAAATTTTCTGTTTGTATTATCTTCCACTTTACGAATATTGGGATTTACATCCTACTATAGGAAAGTGAGATACTCACTTTCCCACACTCTCTTACAGATAAAACTAGTATTTTAAATTAGGCATACCTGACAATATAATTGAATATACAAAATTATGTAAATAATTATGTTTCAGGAAGAATACCTTCAGGCTGGGGGTGATAGCAGAGACCACGGCAGGACATGCATTAAGTTCCCAGGTGCAGTTGCTTGCAGAGACCAGGACTGTCATAGCGGGCAGTGGGCAGTGTAATCTGGATTGCGCTCTGTGCATTGTTAAGCAATGGAAGATTAATGTATTCATCGGATGAGCATTTTGCTAAAGCCTTGCTTGTTTCTGACTGTTTGCCAGTTCTTATGCTTGTAGGTTTTCTTGTACGTGTGCTCTCTTACCAAATATCCTTTTAATGAATTACTTGTGGAGGTGTTCAACGGGAGGTCTTATTGCTTGAAACTGACATCTCTGATACAGAAATTTGTATTTGGAGAGATCGTGGTGAACTGAGAAATGTTAGATTGAGGAGTTGGAACCAAAGGTAGTAAAAATAATGCTAATAAACTGAGAAATAGTCTCTGGAATTCCAGAGCTTTCAAGATTGTAACTGGTTAAATTATTACCGAATGTGACTAATATGAAGTGACCATCAAAGACAAAGCTTATCAAGAACTTGTAGCTGCTCTTATAGAACAAAATAAAGTTAAGAATAATTCAGAATTGGTGTGGTAGGAGTTATCACTAACTCCACTACACAATCTGAAGAGAAGAATGACAAGATGAGTTTCCAATTTCAATTTTTTATCCTCTGGCACAGACTTTCTCTTATGACACTAAGTAATCTCTTGTAAATAATGTTGAAACACCGTAATATCACTTTTGAGAAAAACACCAAAGTTTGATTCTGTAGGCTTCCTTATTGCAATATTAGTGAAACCACAGCCTTATCAAGTATCTTAAATGAAAGTTAGGGCATTGAAGATAAAAAGAGTGGGACCCAAGGAATAAGAATGTGAATATTTGGAAAGATTGGAGGACTCAGGTTCATCTGAATTCCTAAACCCAATGAGCTTTCCTTGTAAACTGAATAAATTGTCACATTTTTGTCTACTGTGACAGTCCCTTCTTAAAATGCTGAATGTCTTTGTCTAAGGAATTTTTTTACATGAAGGAGCCAATGTGCTTAATGCACCCATGTCAACAACATGTTGTTTTAGCCCAACTTCTAAACCGAATCAGTTTCCAGCAAGTGCTTGAGGCCACTCAATTAGAGTGTCAAATTGGCAATACAAAACATTCACATGATTTGGCATTTTACTTTTGAATACATATTAGTTTATTTTATTGAATACTTTATTATTTTAAAGAACTATTTGTTCCTCCTTGAGAGGATTATACATCAATATCCTAGCCATGTCTCTTCAACTTATTATTAGGCATAGACACTTTATTTATTTTGGCCAATGGAAAGTGGGAAAACCTAAATTGTGTTAAATATAAGTAGAAGCTATTAATGTGATTCTGTGATTGAACCTCACACTTTACACTCTGCCCCCTTCCATAAGAACAAATGGTCCCAGATAATAAGTCCTCCTTTAGCCTTGGCCCTAGAATGAGATTATACATAAGCTAGAGACAGAGGTGACCCAAAGTCCATGAAGAATATAAATAATGTTTCTGATCGTAAAAAATAAATGTTCTGTTGTAAGTCATTGAGACTTGGTGATTTTTTTGATACTGGAGTAGCATTGGTGAAAATATGAGGAATAGATTTGGTAACAGATTCTAAAGCTGTTTCCAGTGACAAAATTATGGAATGTTAATTTGGACAGAAACCACCAATATACATACATTTCCTACTTATTCTATATTCAGTCTTTTCTAGAAGAGCAAATAATTTGAATTGTTAAACTCATAGGTTTAAAGCACTTAAGTAAATAAGACCGTTCAAATACATTGATCATGTGTAACCTGTCAACCTACTTCCAAATATGTCTCCTGAGAGGGCCCAGAAGACAGTGCTTTCTCTAAGAATACACTAGGGAGGTCATCACTAGCATTCATTATATCCATATTCATATCTTTAATGCATAATATATATTATCTTCAAGGAATATGGGACACAAAGGTGAAATGTGCTTCCTGATTTCAAAAGATACTAGGGTCTCAAGGTGACAGAAGACAAATGGTAATTTAACTTTGGTGGCAAGGTGGGGAGGGTTACCATGACAGGTAACTTAGCCAACATTTACCCAGTGGTACAGAGATGAGCATGTTCTTAATGTCTTAATGCTTTCTATAAACAAAAACGCTGTACCTAATCCGAGCACTTTTACAGAGTCATGGAACCCTATTTACTTTCCAGTTCTGAGTTTGTCAAAGTCTTAGAGCACCTTGAAAGAAGAAATGTGATGTACCAAATATATAACAAAGCACACAGGAAGCAACTGATAGGATACAGAGTATAAGATGATTAGGTACTTCACATTTCTAGAAGGGTGGTAGAGGAGAAAAATTATATAACTTTAATTTCTGGAGATGGGGAAAGCTGGAACAATAGGAATGAATCGGTCTGAATATTCAGGGAAGATAGTACAAGCAATAATTTGCAATCATTAAATTATAAGCTTCAAGAGTAATAAAATATATTTTCAAAAACCTAAACTTATTTATATTAAGAGTTTTGTCCATTTGTCTACCAGGTTTTTAGTAAATTGAAATAATTACTACAATGAGAACAACAAATTTAATTAGTAATGGATGACATTAATTTGCCTTAGACTACATAGATAATTTTAAAAATTCTGAGTGTTGATGTGAATATTGAATGATTCATATCATTACATTGATTTAATTACTTTTTAATTATTAAAGTCCATAAAGCAATCACATTTTTAATCTTCTTAAATTAATAAATTCCCATTTAATTTAGAGAAATAATTTTGAAGATATATTTTTTCTGGCTATGACTGAGATTTATGAATTGCTGCTTTAGGCATTTTACTTAAAGAACTACTAGAAAAAGGACATTTTTTTTCTGGTATCAGCTTTAAAAAAATATTGTGTTTGTATCTTGCGATATGTTTTAATTTTAAATCCAGTGAATGGTTTCGACTTTGCTAAAGTTGCAGGAATCCCTTTGATTGGGTGGAAACAATATCACATGATGGGTAACAACATTAAATATGGGGACAGATTGTCTAGGTTTGCACCCCAGCTCCAACCTTACTATTCCCTAATATATTTACGTGTAATTTCCTCTTAATGTTGTTGTTATAATGAAATGAATAATGCATCTAAAATATTTGCAGAAGTGCTCAGTACTTATTAAAGAGTGCCTATGTGTTAGATAAATCTTAATCTTGACAAAAATGATATGTGGAATTCAGATATACTTGAAAAATTCAGGTATTAAAGTTTACATTTATGTAAAGAAATACTTGACTGGCATCAAAATACCCAGATGATTCCTATGGTATGTAGAAAGGTCTTGTTAGGATACATGAATTATCATGACCTTATTGTTTACATGCTTTGTAATTTCAAGGAAGCAAAAGTCATTCTTTAAAGCAAAAACAATAATATTGAGCTTAAACCATAGGATTGAGATAATTTAATGGAATAGCTTCACTCATGTGTCTTACGAATATCTGATGGGAGTCCACAGATCAGTTTCTGTAGATGGGATTCTAATAATTAGGGCTAGATATGATAATGAGTGGGCCTGACCCATACTCTCAGGACAAAAAGCCCATGTAGGATTTTAAGGTCAGTTTTCAAGCCACAAATGCAGGACAGGCCAGTGGAGAGAAAGGACACAATCATAATAGGTGGCTCTGCAAAGGACAGGCAAAGTGAAAGATACAGGTTCAAAAAATAGTCTGGAGAGACTGAGAAATGGAAGGCTTTTTAAAGCCCATGAATGGCAAGAAAATGCTTTACTATACTAAATTAGATTAGCCAGCACACTGGAAAGTACCATCTAAATTTATAAGTCATAAGTATTAAACAGCAACCTCCACTCACTGCTGTCCCAGGTAGACATTATTGTTCTCTTCACAGAGTTTTAATTAAAGCAACCACTGTGGTCCCCCATTAATTCACTGTTATGAAAGACTCATTACTTTAAGACAGGGAGTTTTCCTAAGCTCTATGTTGTAGATCCCTTGTTTTTTGGTGCTGATTCCTCTTCAGGGACCTTAAGTTGCAAAAGAAGCAGAAGAAGTAGTATGTGGCATTGATTCTGGATAATTTCTCATCATAGCAACTATCAAAATCTTCCTGGATCCAAGTCACTTTCAATTAGTGGCTTCCTTCACTGACCTATTGTTGATCCTGATCCCCTGATTTCTCCTTTAGACTAGGTTGCATTCATATTAATTATTTTTTCTTTCAGCATTTGTCTTTCCACTTTCGACCTTAAGGCAGATGATATTTTCTAAAGGTGTGCACACCGATATATATCCTACTTGTTCTTCTAATTTTATGTTGACACCCTTCTTTTGAGAGATGGAGGTCTGTATTTTCTATCCTTGGAATTGGTGACCAATATATTATGAAAGTGATGCTATGTGACTTCTGAGGCTTCTGTCTGCCTCTCTCTTGAGCAAGTATTTGAGGAGCCTGGGTTGGCATATACTAAATCAGGTTACACTGAAATCACTATCCTGGGGGGACCACATGAAGAAGCCACATAGAGACAGAGAGAGCTGCCTAAGGAAATCCAGATGTTCCACACTTCATGTATTCTGTATGTTCTCAGCGTGCCCTTAAATGATTCTAGCCCCATTCTCCAAGCCACTTGAGGTGACGCTCAGTAAAACAGAGATAAGCTGCCGTAAGCAAAGGAAATATTGTTGTTTTAAACTACTATGTTATTGAGTAATTTGTTATATACCTCTAATGACTGGGACAGGGCCCTTCAGAAATTGGTATGTGAGTCTAATGAAAGTCTATATATGTGACAGCATAACACTGTGTTCTCCATTCCATTTTGGCTCTCTCCTATGTGTCATTGAAGAAAAAGACCTAACTATTAAAGCTTCTTCAGTTTAAGGTCATATTTGAACATTACAATTTTCATCTTATATCTAAACTTTGTTCTCTCCATTCTATGACCAATGCATGGAGAGGTGTCAGCCGTGCATGTTTAAATTTTTCATATATGTTTCTCACAGACCTAGTAGAAATTTTTTAGGTTATTGAATGTTGTGAATAGTACCACTGGATCATAAGATACTTTTGTTCAAATCATTTAACCTGAACATGAGGACAGCTTGTCCAGCTATTAAAACATTAATGTACCTTAAATAATACCATGCATAAGGAAATGATGTATTTAGCTTGACTTGCATTTTTTTTTCTGGATAAGGTCCAGTTTTCAGTTTATCAGTTGCCTTCTGGCTTGCTGTGTATAGTGCAATTGAACAACTCTGCAATATTCCAAAGGCAAAACCTGAAAATAATATAATATAATTCAGTCTGCAGTATGTCATTTTTATTAAAGAATAAGCTGTTAAAAATAAATTCAAAATTATATGTTAAATATTCGTTTTTATTTTCTACATATTTTCCTGGTTATATTAAAACATGTTTTAAATCTGTAAGACAGATTTATATATTTTATTTGATAAAATATTATACTAATCTCTCAAATAATAAAGTATGAGGTTGTTTATGCTTTGACAAAAAATCAAATAGAGAGATAAAGGGGATAAGGACGATTTGTAGAAATCTGCCTGATACAGTCTAGGGTGAACTTTCTCCTGGTCAATTATATGTTATTAATTGGAACTTGGCAAAGGGATGTAAGATGTAGGCATCTTTATATCTGGACACAGATATGTTTCTTTTGAAAAGCAGAAGTTGGATGAGGTCATACTGTCAACAGAAGAGAAAATCAATTCTTATCCTTATTTAACTTGTGATAAGTATTGAACAGTGTGTTGGACTCTTAAATTCAACTTCAAAAAGAATATAAGGTATATGTAAATATATAACATTTTTATAGTTAAAATTTTAAAACATATACTCTCCTAAGAAATATTATTTGGTTTCAATGTCAGAAAAACTCATTTCTTATTTGGTTGAGTGGTAGAATGGTAGCAATACTATAGTATAGGATTTCTCTTATTTTTAAAATATCTATGTATCTATCATCTATCATTTGATTCATTTATGTGTGTATGTACATATAATATGTTTGCATGTATCTGTTATTTAATATTCAAAAGAGAAATAACTTTCATAAGAGAAATAATTCACTGATATAAAATCCTTTTCAATTTCTTCAAGTCTCATTTTATCATTAAATTAAATAGTGAAATCAAAACTGATAAAGTGGTATTATAAGTATTTAACATAGAAAATTAAAATTCAGAGGAATTAAATAACTTTGCCAAATTTACATAAATCCTGATTGCAAAGTCCAGTATTTGAACAAGTGTTTTAATTCAATATTTATTCATTCATTTATTCAGTTAATGCTTATTG
The DNA here is from genome assembly GCF_046562875.1 of Panthera onca. Taxonomy (NCBI): domain Eukaryota; kingdom Metazoa; phylum Chordata; class Mammalia; order Carnivora; family Felidae; genus Panthera; species Panthera onca. The sequence continues at coordinate 109,002,822 of NC_138345.1, read as the reverse complement.
TGATCCTGGAGAATATATTTGCAAGACACGTAATCAAAATAGATTAATATCAAAAATATATCAGGATGTTATACAAATAACCAAGAAAAGCATAAACAATCCACAGGAAAAAAATGGCATAAATAGGTATCTCAAAAACAAACAAACATGATATATTATAGACAATAATATAGGAAGAGATGTTCAACTTCACTAGTGTTCAAGGAAATAAAAATCACAAGCCATGATGGGATAATATTGTATATCCACTTTATTGGCAAGAATAATAGATTATATTGAAAAATAATTCTGACAATAAATGTTGAAGAGGATATAGACCACTGCGATCCATTCATAGTGGGAGTGACAGGATATATCCACTTTCAAAAAGTTTGGTGTGACAGTTTAGCATCTCATAATTATAAATTTATACATGTACTTCTCTCTAGCAATTTAAGCGAAAAGTATCTGCTCAAGAGAAATAATTTCCCTTGTGTTTCCTGAGACATGTGCAAGGATGTTTATAGCTCAGTATTATCAAAAGCAAACTCCTAGAAAAAGAATCAAGTATTCATTGACAAGAAAATAAAAAAAAAAACAGGTGTGCATTTATACGATTAAATATCATATATCATTCAAAATGAACAAAAATATAGATGATTCTTAGCAAATAAAATGAATAATTCTCTAACAAATACATAGAAAATTATGCCTTTTTCTGACATTTTCATACTTCATTTTTCATTTTTAATTAGTTATTATGCAAACATAATGTCTCTTGACTAAATCCTAAAATAGATTCAAGATACAATTAGAGGAAATGTAGATTGTATTTATGTGCATGTCTATATGTCAAAACCTTAAAAATATAGCTATAAGAAACTGTTATCTTGCTAGCTATTCCAATTGTTTTAAAAACATTCCAAAGAAATTCCACATATTCCAAATTAATGGATCCACATATACCCATTACCTAAAAATAACTCGCAAGCATTTGCCCCAGTTATTTTTACTTCTTTTTTAGTGTTGTAGGGTTTTTATACATAAGCAGTTTAAAGGAAATTCCAGGTACCATGTCATTTCACCTCTACATAATTTATATACATATTAATTCAATTCTAATACATAAGAACCATAAACAGCTTCTTATGTAATATAGTGCATTATAATAATAATTTGTAATTTTTGGTATAAATTTTCAAATTTTCTATTTTCAGATTTTCCCACTTTTCTCAAAAGTTAGTTTTAACACTTTTTCTTTTCCAAAATCAGGATCCAAATGAATATTACACATTACATTTGGCTTTTATGTCATTTAAGAGTCTTACTTTTTCTTTTTTTTTTCTTCTTCCTGATATACATGCCCTAGTGAGAGCTACCCTCCCTTCATCCTTACCTAAGAGAACTGCTTTTATTGAATAGAAAGTGGCAAATGTGGTGATGTCATTTCTGTGATTAGGTTAGAATAACTTCTATCTTCCTAGCCAACTCTCTATAGCCTTGTTGGCTTGAGTTTGATGAAACAAGCTGCATGTTGGGAATACCCATGGCGCAAGAAACTGATGGCAGCCTCTGGCCAAAAACCAGCACAGAACTCTGGCCCTCACTCTCACTGCCAACAATCACATGGGCTTGGATGTGCCTTCTTCCCCAGTTGAGACTTTAGATGACTATAGCCAAATGACATTTTGATTGTAGCCTGTGAGAGACCCTGAAATAGAAGACCCTGAAAAGCTTTGCCTGGATACCTGACCCACAGGAACTATGACAAGCATATGTGTTGTTTTAAGTTTCTTGATAATTTGGATAATTTGTTATGCACCAATTTATAACTAATATACCTCTCAAGTACACATGGGACATTTTCTAAGATATATCATACTCTGATATTCTCACCATAACGCAAACCTCATAAAATTTTAAAGAATAGAAATCATACCAAGTATGTTTAGAGAAGGCAACAAAAATAAATTAGAAATCAGTAGCAGAAAAAGGTATGATAAATGCTCAAGTATTTGGAAATTAAGGAACATATGGAACAAAGGAAATATGCAGGGCAGTTAAGCATATTTTGAATTAAATGAAAATGAAAATTAAGGTATAAAAATTGTGAGATACGGTTATAAAGTCATGTTAAAATTGGTGGCATTAAATACATATGTATATATATATATAGAAACATAAAGAATTTATTGAATTCAAGTTCAACAATGAATGAATGAATGAATGAATGCAATAAATATCATCAAAAGTCCTGAAATCATTCTTCATAAGGGAGACAAATGACTAATGAACACTTGAAAAGGTGATCAAATTTATTACTGATAAGAGTAAAGTCAAATAAAACACACATAAGATCCCACTAGACACCCATGTGAATGGTTAATACAAGAATGATCATCTCAAATAATACAATCACTTTGGGAAAATGTTGTCAATTCCTTATAAAATTGTATGTATTATATCTACTCCTATTTTTCACAACTGTAATGGAAACATACACCCACACACAAAAACTTTTACAAAAATAATTAAAGCAACTTTACTTTCAATACTCAAAAGCTGAAAAAAAATCCTAATTTTATTCATTCTCCAGCAAGAGAATCTTCAGCAAGTCGAGCAAAGTTTAACAGTGAAATAGAGAAAGGAAAAGAAGGGAGGAAGATGGAGGGAGGGAGGAAGGAATGAAGGAAGAATAAACGGATATTAAAGGAAGAATAAATGAATATGAACAATATAAAGGAAGAATAAATGAATATTGTTTTATAAAAGAATAAATTCATTATAAAATTTTATTCATTTTATATTCATTCGATGGATTATTATTCAGCAATACAGTGAAACTACTGAAACGCTTACATCATAGTTTTGCCTCACAGATACTATGCTGAGTGAAGGGAGGCAGACACAAAAAAGTACTGCATTATTTTTTTTAAAAAAGTGCTACTCCATATGTGTGAAATTCTAGAATAGAGAAAAATCAATTGTAGTGAAAAAGCCATAAAAGTGGTTATCTTTAAGGCAGCTTGACTGAATGGGGGCATTAGGGAACTTTCTGGAATGATTCTTTATCTAGACATGTCTACATGCATGTATGGAGATTTTTCAAATGTCAGCACATTGTACATTTAAGATTTGTGCATTTTCTTTATGTAAATTTTACCTAAGCAAAAGAGAAGTATAAACAAATACTGAATTCTAGTTAGTCATGAATGCTTTTTTGCAGTAATACAGCTTAGAAATTCTGAAATTACCTTCTTGGTATTTTAGGATTGATAACAGGAGCTAGGTTTATAACTTGGAGATGGGTATTGCAAAGATGGAAAAGGATAAAATTAGAATTTACCCTGAGCTATAATACTGATAGCAGCATGAACTCAAAGTATTTAACATAGATGATAGATGATAGATGAGAGAAATAGAACTAGAGTGGTAGAGAAGTACAGAAAGAAATGAGATGGATATTGCTGTGCTTTAGGAAGAGGCTTCTGTGTAGGGGTTGTGGGTACATTACTAGAAAGCTCTGTTTTATGTTGTTATCTCAAAAATTTTAAACATATGGCTAGTCTGAATAGCCATCTCCACTATTCTCTGATGTGCCTTCTCTGGAATCCTCTACCACCAAATAACTGAATCTACCTCCATTGTATCTTACCTGTACAATTTGGTTATATATCGTAGTTTTTCTTTTCAAAGCATCTATATCCCAATGACCCCGTTTATTCTTCCTCCCTCCCTCCCTCCATCACTCCCTCCTTCCCTCTCTCCCTCCCTCCATCTTCCTCCCTTCTTTTCCTTTCTCCATTTCACTGTTAAACTTCTCAACTTGCTGGAGATTCTCTTAGTGTGATTTTTGTGGCTGATTTTTCTCACCCTGGGATTTTAGGAACGTCTGAATTTTCTTTATTTTCCCTCTGCTATCTATCTCTGACCAGCTTTTAATTTTGTATAGAACCTAACTTTTTTTCTCCCCAAACATTCTTTTCTAACACTTTCAGGATAATTTTCCACCTACTTTTGTTAAAGATGTTGTTACTGATTTTTTTTTTTTTTTCTTAGCTGGCTGTATTCTGTCTCTTTTTAAGATGAGTTTGGGGGTGTACTAAAAACTCTGCCCCAGTCATAAAATTTCATGACTAGATCTGATATTATAAATTTAAGGAAATTAACCCTCACACAGAAGATATTCAAAATAATGTTAACTTATTTTGAAGGTCAACGGGTGGTTGCACAATATGGGCTGTATAAATAGCTAAGTTATTTTCTACATTTGGGTATTTATTTTGACTTCTAATGTGTTTGTGTGTTCCTATTACATTATTAGAAATAAGAAAAATGTAATCATAAGTGAATAAATGGTGAAATTATTCTTTGATCCAGTGTTTGTGACAAATCTTATGTGATGAAAATTTTAAAAATATTCCTTAAAAATAAAGACAACTTTATTTATTTATTTATTTACTTACTCACTTACTTACTTACTTACCTACTTACCTACTTACCTACTTACCTACTTACTAACTTAAGTAGACTCCACACCCAGCTCAGAGCCCAATACAGGGCTTAAACTCACAACCCTGAGATCAAGACCTCAGCTGAGATGGGGTCAGATGTTTAATGAGCTGAGCCACCCAGGTTCCCAAACCATATTTATTTTTGTAAGATATATTAGATGGCCAAGATGGACTTGTTCTAGGCATTAGGGATACAGTGGTAGACAAATGTTTCTGTCTTTTTGTAAGTTAAATTTTAGTGGGAAAGAGACACACAGCAAATGATCCAATAAAAGATTAATTTTCCTCAATCTTTAGCAAAAATATATGCAGAAGAATATATAAAGTTGGGTATAGAAAATTAAAGTTTGGTATGGGTGGTTGGGGAGTCTTATTAAATAGACTCTTTTCTAACTTGGCCAGGTTCTGAGGCAATGAAACTTAAAGCAGAGATTTTTCTGGAGTCAGTTAATTAGCATGCAAAGATACTGGAGGAGTATTTTGGGAGCAGGTACACCAAGTACTAAGAACATAAGGCAGAAAGCAATTTGGTGTTTTAGAGGCATAGAGAAAAATGCAAGATTTCCACAGCATAGCAAGTGGGAGGGCTGCTGGAAAGTTAATAGGATTAGGCTTCTTCCTAATGATAAACTGATCATGTAAGTCCCTCTAATCCATTTGGATTTTATCTCCCAGGTAAATATCTGGATTTTATTATGAGATGGAGAGAAACCTTTAAGCAGGGGAGTGATAGGTATGATTTTAATTTACAAAATATCACACTAGTTGCCTTTTAGACTTATTAGAATTAGAGAAAATGGTTAGGAAATTTTTGCATTAACCTAGGCATAGGGTAACTTGTACAGGAGAGGCAGTGATGAATGGTTGTATCTGATAAGTATTTTAAAGGTAGCAGCCATAGATCTTGCTGATTGAATGTAGTAATGGATGAACGAATGGAGAAAATGACTTATAAGTTTTAGGCTTGAGCAAATGAGTTAATAGAAATGACGTTTAGTGATCTAGGAAAGATAGGGTAGTAAAGCTTGAGAGAGATACAAATTACTCATTTTGCTTGGATTATGTTAAATCTGAGCCATTTATTAAGAGACCAAGTAGCCTCCATATCAACTAGTTAGTTGGATGTAGATTTCTACCATTTAGGGAAGATGTCATAGGTAGAGATGTTTATTTCAAAGACACCAATAGGTGACATGTCACGACAGAAATTCTCCACACTAGCAACCAAGTAAAGAAAAAAAAAAACAAAAGAATGGAGATCTGAGAAGTGGGTTCTGAGACACTCCAACATTTAGAAGTTGGAAGAGGAGATAGGGATGGAGATGAAAAAGGAGCCGCAATGAAATAGAGAAAAAAATGGGGGACTTTGCTGTCCCTGTGGCCAAGAGCATAGAAGTATTTAAAGAAGAATGGAGTGAGCTACTATTTCAAAATTCAAATTCTCTGTACTTTACAATTATATTAGTAAAAAAAGATAAATGTGTTTACATGTGTTCCACTGCTGCTCTCTTCCACTTATTTGTGTTTGTTTTGTGTTTGTTTCTTGTTAGTGGACAGTATTTTTTCTTTGCTTTCATTATCACTTAATTAGATAATTATAATAACACTTTAGTTGGACACCCTGCTGTGGAATAGCCAGAAAAGGGCTTTTTTTTTTTTTTTTTTTTTGGAATGAAGGATTTGAAAATTATTGTTTATATGCATGGCTGAATTCCACAAATGCATTTGAATGTGGGACTGCCAAGGAAGAAACATTATATAAAGATATCATTTGAAATTGCCCCATCCACGCAAAGGCATCCATAGGAGCTCAGCTTAGAGTAAAGGCACAAATTGGAGCGGGATCACAGCATTTGAAATGGGTAATACATTCACTTTTATTTAGTCTTTCTGTGAAGTAAAAACAATTTGTTTTGATATATTTCCAGGTATGATGATAGTGTATAAAAAAGGAGATAAATCAGCCTCAGTTCTAGTCCTGAAATAGTAGTAAATTTTATATTTGATACATCTGAAAATATTGGAAATATGACTTGAACTGCCTAGAGAAAGCTTGTTATTATACTTACAGTTTTTCTTCTTCTATTAATGTGAATTTATTAGGTGCCTAATTAATGTTTCATGTTGAATGAATCATACTGAAATATACTTAGTGTACAATTTGTCTATTTCTAAACATAAATGAGAGACACTATATGTCTAGAAGTAGCTGAATTACTGCAGAAGTTATACATTAAAATTGTCAAATATCTTTAAACTGTTTTCTATGATTATCTGGCACAAACTAGGAAATATGAGCAACTTTAGACTGATAATGAAGAGGATCAGAGAGACACTGCCTAATAAGTTTTAGATCCAGTTACATTAATTGAGACATTTAAATGTGGACCGATAGAACAGTTCTTTTTTTTTTTAATTATTTTTTAAAATTCTATTTTTTTAAGTTTACATCCAAATTAGTTAGCATATATTGCAACAATGATTTCAGAAGTAGATTCCTTAATGCCCCTACCCACTTAGCCTATACCCCCTTCCACAACCCCTCCAGTACTCCTCTGTTTGTTCTCCATATTTAAGAGTCTCTTCTGTTTTGTCCCCTCCCCGTTTTTATATTATTTTTGCTTCCCTTCCCTTATGTTCATCTGTTCTGTGTCTTAAAGTCGTCATATGAGTAAAGTCATATGATATTTGTCTTTGACTGACTAATTTTGCTTAACATAATACCCTCAAGTTCCATCCATGTAGTTGCGAATGGCAAGATTTCATTCTTTTGATTGCTGAGTAATACTCCGTTGTATATATATACCACATCTTCTTTATCCATTCATCCATTGATGGATATTTGGGCTCTTTCCACTTTGGCTATTGTGGATAGTATTTCTATAAACATTGGGGTGCATGCAACCTTTTGAAACAGCATACCTGTATCCCTTCGATGACTACCTAGTAGTGCAATTGCTGGGTTGTAGGGTAATTCTATTTTTGATTTTTTGAGGAAGCTCCATACTATTTACCAGAGTGGCTGCACCAGTTTGCATTCCCACCAGCAATGCAAAAGAGATCCTCTTTCTCCGCATCCTCACAAACATCTGTTGTTGCCTGAGTTATTAATGTAGCTATTCTGACTGGTGTGAGGTGGTATCTCATTGTGGTTTTGATTTGTATTTCCCTGATGATGAGTGATGTTGAGCATTTTTTCATGTGTTGGTTGGCCATCTCGATGTTCTTTGGAGAAGTGTCTATTCATGTCTTTGGCCCATTTCTTCGTTGGATTATTTGTTTTTTGGGTGTTGAGTTTGATAAATTCTTTATAGATTTTGGATACTAACCCTTTATCTGATATGTTGTTTGCAAATACCATCTTCCATTCTGTCACTTGCCTTTTAGTTTTGCTGATTGTTTCTTTTGCTGTGCAGAAGCTTTTTATTTTGATGAGGTCCCAATAGTTAATTTTTGCTTTTGTTTCCCTTGCATCCAGAGACGTGTTGAATAAGAAGTTGCTGCAGCCAAGCAATTTTGATGGCTTCCTGTCTTACATTTAGGTCTTTAATCCATTTTGAGTTTATTTTTGTGTATGGTGTAAGAAAGTGGTCCAGGTTCATATTCTGCATGCCACTGTCCAGTTTTCCCAGCACCACTTGCTAAAGAGACTGTCTTTATTCCATTGGATATTCTTTCCTGCTTTGTCAAAGATTAGTTGGCCATACATTTGTGGGTCCATTTCTGGGTTCTCTATTCTGTTCCATTGATCTGAGTGTCTGTTTTTGTGCCAGTACCATACTGTCTTGATGATTACAGCTTTGTATTGTAGCTAGAAGTCCGGGATTGTGATGCCTCCTGCTTTGGTTTTCTTTTTCCAGATTGCTTTGGCTATTTGGGGTCTTTTCTGGTTCCATACAAATTTTAGGATAATTTGTTCTAGCTCTGTGAAGAATGCTGGTGTTATTTTGATAGAGCTTGCACTGAATATGTAGATTGCTTTGGGTAGTACTGACATTTTAACAATACTTTTTCTTCCTATCCAGGAGAATGGTATCTTTTTCCATTTTTTTGTGTCTTCTACAATTTCTTTCATAAGCTTTCTATAGTTTTCAGTGTATAGATATTTCACCTCTTTGGTTATTTTACCAAATACTCCTAGGTATTTTGTGGTTTTTGGTGCAATTGTAAATGGGATCAATTCCTTGATTTCTCTTTCTGTCACTTCATTGTTGGTGTATAGGAATGCAACCAATTTCTGTGCATTGATTTTATAACCTGCAACCTTTCTGAATTCATGAATCTGTTCTAACAGTTTTTTGGTGGAATCTATAGGGTTTTCCATATAGAGTAACATGTCATCTCCACAGAGTGAAAGTTTGACCTCGTCCTGGCCAATTTGGATGCATTTTATTTCTTTGTGTTGTCTGATTGCAGAAGCTAAGACTTCCAATAATATGTTGAATAACAGTGGTGAGAGTGGATATCCCTGTCTTGTTCCTGACCTTAGGGGAAAAGCTCTGTTTTTCTCCATTGAGGATGATATTAGCATTGGGTCGTTCATATATGGCTTTTATAATCTTGAGGTAAGATCCTTCTATCCCTACTTTCTTGAGGGTTTTTATCAAGAAAGGATGCTGTATTTTATTAAATGCTTTCTCTGCATGTATTAAGAGGATTATATGGTTCTTGTCCTTTCTTTTATTGGTGTGATGAATCACATTAATTGTTTTCCAGATATTGAACCATCCTTGCCTCCCAGGTAAAAATCCCACTTGGTTGTGGTGAACAACTTTTTAATGTATTGTTGGCTAACATCTTGTTAATGATTTTTGCATCCATGTTTATCAGGGAAATCCTTTTTAGTGGTGTCTCTGTCTGGTTTTGAAATCAGGGTAATGCTGGCTTCATGCTAGCTTCATAGAAAGAGTTTGGAAGTTTTCCTTCCATTTCTATTTATTGGAACACCTTCAAGAGAATAGGTGTTAACTCTTCCTTAAATGTTTGGTAGAATTCCCTTGCAAAGCCATCTGACCATGGTCTCTTGTTTTTTGGGAGATTTTTGATTACTAATTTGATTTCTTTACTGGTTATGGGTCTGTTCAAATTTTCTATTTCTTCCTGTTTCAGTTTTGGTAGTGTATATGTATCTAGGACTTGTCCATTTCTTCCAGATTGCCCATTTTATTGGCATATAATTGCTTATAATATTCTCTTATTATTGTTTTTATTTCTGCTGTGTCAGTTGTGATCTCTCTTTCATTCTTCATTTTATTTATTTGGGTCCTTTCCTTTTTCTTTTTGATCAAACTGGCTAGTGGTTTATCAATTTTGTTAATTATTTCAAAGAGCCAGTTTTTGGTGTCATTGATCTGTTCTACTGTTTGTTTGTTTGTTTGTTTTTTCGTTTAAATAGCATTAATTTCTGCTCTAATCTGTATTATTCATGTCTTCTGCTGGTTTGGGGTTTTATTTGCTGTACTTTTTCTAGCTCTTTAAGGCGTAAGGTTAGGTTGTGTATCTGAGACCTTTCTTCCTTCTTTAGGAAGTCCTGGATTGCTATATACTTTCCTCTTATGACCACTTTTGCTGCGTCCCAGAGGTTTTGGGTTGTGGTGTTATCAATTTCATTGGTTTCCATGAATTTTTTAATTTCCTACTTAACTGCTTTGTTAGCCCATTTATTCTTTAGTAGGATGTTCTTTAGTCTCCAAGGATTTGTTACCTTTCTAATTTTTTTCTTGTGGTTGATTTCGAGTTTCATAGCATTGTGGTCTGAAAATATGCACGGTATGATCTTGATCCATTTGTGCTTGTTGAGGACTGATTTGTGTACCAGTATGTTGTCTATTCTGGTGAACATTCCATGTGCACTGGTGAAGAATGTATATTCCGCTGCTTTAGGACGAAATGTTCTGAATATATCTGTTAAGTCCTTCTGGTCCAGTGTGTTTTTCAATGCCATTGTTTCCTTGTTGATTTTTTGATTAGATGTGTCCATTGCTGTGAGTGGGGTGTTGAAGTCCCCTGCTATTATGGTATTACTATCAATGGGTTTCTTTATGTTTGTGATTAATTGGTTGATATATATGTGGGTGCTTCTACATTTAGCACATATTTACAATTGTTAGAACTTCTTGGTGGATAGACCCCCTTAATTATGATATAATTTTCTTCTGCATCTCTTGATACAGCCTTTATTTTAAAGTCTAAATTGTCTGATATAAGTTTGGCTACTACAGCTTTCTTTTGTTGACCATTATGATAGATGGTTCCCCATCCCCTTACTTTCAATCTGAAGGTGTCCTTAGGTCTAAAGTGGGTCTCTTGTAAACAGCATAGAGATGGATCTTGTTTTCTTATCCATTCTGTTACCCTATGTCTTTTGATTGGAGCATTGAGTCCATTGACGTTTAGAGTGTGTACTGAAAGATATGAATTTATTGCCGTTCTGTTGGTTGTAGAGTTGGAGTTTCTGGTGGTGTTCTCTCATCCTTTCTAGTCTTTGTTGCTTTGGTATTTGTTTGTTTATTATTTTCATCTTTTCTCCCTCAGAGAGTCCCCTTAAAATTTCTTGTAGGACTGGTCACAAACTCCTTTAATTTTTGTCTGGGAAAGTTTTAATCTCTCCTTCTATTTTGAATGACAATCTTGCTGGATAAAGAATTCTTGACTGCATATTTTCCTGATTCAGCACATTGAATATATCCTGCCACTGCTTTCTATCCCACCTAGTTTCTGTGGATAGGTCTGCTGCAAACCTGGTCTGTCTTCCCATGTAGGTTAGGGACTTTTTTTTCCCTTGCTGCTTTCATGATTCTCTCCTTGCCTGAGTATTTTGTGAATTTGACTATGATATGCCTTGTTGATGGTCAACTTTCGTTTAATCTAATGGGAGTCCTCTGTGCTTCCTGGCTTTTGATGTCTGTCTTTCCCCATGTTAGGAAAGTTTTTCAGTATATATTGCTCACATAACCCTTCTACCCCTATTTCTCTCTCTTCCTTTTCTGGGAACCCTATGATTCTGACGTTGTTCCTTTTTAATGAGTCACTAATTTCTGTAATTCTTAAATTGTGTTCTTTTGCCTTAATCTCCCTCTTTTTTTCTGCTTCCTTATTCTCCATAAGTGTGTCTTCTATACTGCTGATTCTCTGTTCTGCCTCATCTATCCTTGCCGCCGTGGCACTATTCAAGTTTGAAGACCAGTTATAGCATTTTTTATTTCATCCTGACTGGCTTTTACTTCTTTTATCTCCACAAAAGGGATTGTAATCTATTTTTGGCTCCAGCTAGTAGTCTTATTGTCGTGATTCTGAATTCTGTTTCATACATCTTGCTTGTATCTGTGTTGGTTAAGTCCTTGGCTATTATTTCTTCCTGCTCTTTCTTTTGGGTTGATTTCCTTCATTTTGTCATTTTGAAGGGAGAAAAGGAATTGATGAGGTAAAAAAATTAAAATAATTAATTTAAAACGTATATTAAAATTAAAAAATTGAAAACAAACACACACACACACACACACACACACAAAGATCGAATAAATGATGCTATGTCATAGGTGTGTTTTGGTCTAGGTGTTGAAAGGGGCTTGATAGATTAGAGAAAAAAAGGGCAAAGAAAAAAGAGAAAGTCTTTTCAAAATTTTTAAGAAATGAATACACTGAAGTAGACTAAAATAAAATGACGGAAGTAAAATAGAATTTTTTACTTGTTTACACAAAAGTAAAAAATACAGTGGAAAAAATTAAAGACAAATTTTTGTAATAATAATTGAAAATAAAAATGAATTTTTTTGTCTCTGAGTTTTCACAAAAAAAAATGAAAAAGAAAGAAAAGAACAAAAAAAAAACACAAAGAAAGTTGAATATATGGACTGGTAAAGAGAATGAAATATGACTGAAATTACTTCGTTTTCCCCTAGAAGTCAAAGTATGAAACACTTTATTCCATAAACTAAGCAGGCGCAGAGACTTGTGTTCCTGAAGAGAGAGGTTGGCCCAGTTGGGCAGGGCTTAGTGTAATGGCTCCATTGTCCACTAGATGGTACTGCTTAGCTTACTGCTGTGGATTTTTGTGATGCTTGTAGGTGCATATGCACATGCGTGGGAGCAGTGAAAATGGACTTACCCAGCTATCCAGTCTCTAGTATCAGAACTGTGTTCTCACTGATCAGCAGTCATGTGCTTGTCCTTTGTCTTTGGGTTCTGTCCACTCCCCACTTTTACACAGTGCATGACCAAGCCCCAGGCAGCACCTCCCTTCTGAGTTTTGCCTCATATATGGCTTTTTTTCCTGACCCCTTACTTCTGAAGGACTGTGGCTTTGGCCCATTCTGCCCCTCTGCAGGAGGGTCTCACTGAGCAGTGTCCAGGCCTGACTGTACCAAGGAATGTTTGCGGGACCGTGCTCCTACCAATGCCCAGAGACTGCGGCTGGGTGCCAGCCTGCCCCATGAAAAGTTCATAAGGTAGTGTAGCAGCAGCATTTCAGGGATTATGGAAAATCACAATACACATCTGGCACCAGGCTTCACCCTTAACGACCTTGTTCCAGTACCAGCGAATGTGGTTGTTCTCCGAGGTCCCCTGGGTCCTTGCCTTTGGGGGACCCACACAGCCTCTACCATGTGTCCTCCCAGCAGGGGAACCACCTCTCCCTGTGTGGCCTGAAGAGCCCCAACTCCTCTCTGCTCCTGGCGATTCACCCTTCCCACCAGAGCACTGCCAGGTATTGAGCTGCGGAGTTGCAGCCTTTGCGTTCCTGTTGTTTACAGTCTTAATGGAATTTAAACCCTCTCCTTTCTCCTTTCTTCCTTCTCCCTTTTTAGTTCAGTCCCTGTGGCTGTGTCCACTTTTCCACTTTCTCTCCAGCTACTTTTTAGGAAGGGTGCTTTTCCTGTACTCCTGCCCCCCCCATTTCTGTCCTCTCTCCACACGCAAAAGTGGCTCCCTGCCTTCCATGCTTCTCTCTCCCCTAGTTCATCTCTCTGCGCTGCCTACCTACTGAATTCTGTGATTCAGGTTGTGCAGATTGTTGTGTTAATCCTCAGATCAGTTTTCTCGGTGTGCAGAATGGTTTAGTGTTGGTCTGGTTGTATTTCATGGATACGAGACACACAAAAAACTTCCATGCTGTTCTGTCATCTTGGCTCCCCTACCGCCACACCAGTTCTGATGCCTAGGACATTAAAGCACTTAAGGTTTTTATTATCACATTATTATTTTGAGTTCTTAGGTTCAGCACCTTGGAGGTTCCATATATTTTCAGGAAATAGATTCATAATACATATTTTTAATATTTATACTTATATTTTATATTCATATTATATTTATATTTATACTTATATTTTATATTCATATTATATTTATATTTATACTTATATTTTATATTCATATTATATTTATACTTATACTTATATTTTATATTCATATTATATTTATATTTATACTTATATTTTATATTCATATTGTGTATATTTATTGTTTATATTTATATTTATATTTATATTTATATTTATATTTATATTTATATTTATATTTATATTTAAATGTAATGTTTGTTGTTGTTTACCAACATCTTCACTAATAGAGAAGAATAAAATAGGTGAGGTTTTGACCCAAATAGTAGAGTTCAGCTTAGATATGTCATGTGGTGTTTGGTTTCTACTGTGTAATTAACCCAGTTTTTCTCTTATTAAATATTATTCTAATTTATTTTCACTTTTAACCAACATATAAGTGATATTGTTGTGTGACTTAAGGTACAAACTAATCTGCTGTGAAAGAGTCCTTGGGATGATTGGAGCAAGTAAGTTGAAGAAGTAGATTCGGTGTGGCCTTTCATGAGACAGGATGGGGGTGTTGTAAATGGGCTCTGTACCATGATGTCTGCAGAATTTTCCAAAGTGGTTTTACCAATATTATATTTTTATCAGCAATTTATGAAGTTCTAGTTTCTTTGATATTTTTTTATCTTATCTCACAGCAAGTGGGGTGTTAACCTCCATCATCACATTAACATTTTAGCAGCCTGGAATAGAAACATGTGAAATGGAGAGCAAGATAGTTTTTTATACAGAGCAATAGGGAAATTGTTCACCTCATGCTTCTTATATTGCATTGATTGTGCTTAGTCACATGGCTATGCCTTATCTGAAGGGAATCTAGGAAGTATCTGTTGTGGTTTGGAAGTCATGTGCATTAAAAAATTACTTTACTATTGGAGAAGGGGAGAATGGATTTTGTGGGGACCAAACAGAAAAATGCCACAAAGAACTAGACAGGATGATGATAACTTGGAAACTTTTCAGCTCCCAACACACTACCCCTTAAGTCCAGGAGAGTGCATACTACTGTTAAAAGAACATAATTAACTTAGGTTATTTCTTCAAGATTTGAGGACATTAACTTTCAATAGACATAGCATGCAGAGATAGAGATTACAGAATATTTTTTATTAAATTTAAATTTTTATTTAGAAATGACAGTTACAAAATTTTGTTTTAAAAATTCTTTAAGAAATATTTTTAATGTTTTTTAAATTTATTTTTAAGAGAGAGAGAGAGACAGAGAGAGTGCAAACATAGGAGGGGCAGAGAGAGGGAGGCACAGAATCTGAAGCAGGCTACAGGCTCCGAGCTGTCAGCACAGAGCCCGACATGGAGCTAAAACCCACAAACCAGGAGATCATGACCTGAGTTGAAGTCAGACGCTTAACCGACTGAGCCACCCAGGCACCCCAGATTTAAAATTCTTATTCCAAATTGTTCGAACTTTCTATTTTTGTAGCATCTTGTCATTTTAGCATTTAAAATCCCATTTCTAGGTATTTCTGAATATGACTAAAATGCAAGATAAGAACTCAAGTTCTTACCTCCATGTAAATATTATATATTTTATAATATACCTGTATATAACATGGCATATGAAGCTGGCAAAATTACATTTATCCATACCTCACCACAAAAAAATCTTTGAGGAATGGGGGTGGGGGGGGCAGAAAAAAAAACTTCACATTATGCATGTCAGATCCATCTTATGTGGACTGAATATGTGAGAAAACTTTCCATTTGCGATCCCTTGTATCATTCTTTGGTGTTCATGGTTCCTCCTCTGTGATAGTTAGTGTTACAGTAGGTGATCACTTCAGTTGTGTAATGACCTAATATAAGTATTCTAAATTCTTTTTTATTTTTAAAAAAAAAATTTTTTTTAATGTTTATTTATTTTTGAAGGAGAGAGAGACAGAGCGTGAGTGGGGGAGGGGCAGAGAGAGAGGGAGACACAGAATCTGAAGCAGGCTCCAGGCTCTGAGCTGTCAGCACAGAGCCTGACGCGGGGCTCGAACTCACAAACTGCGAGATCATGACCTGAGCCGAAGTCGGACGCTTAACCAACTGAGCCACCCAGGCGCCCCAAGTATTCTAAATTCTAAGTTCACATGGCACCACTCAATTTAGAACCTTTCTTTAAAAATGGAGATCACAATCTCTTAATTCTCCCTTGAACTCACCCTTATTTTCTTTCCAGTCTTTTTTTCTCTTTTATCCTTCACAAACATCTCCCCTGAAAATTCTCCTAAAGTATCTTCTTATAGTGTGTACCTGGCTTCTGCCCATTTATACAATCAAGTTACACTATTTAATAGTAGTATGTCATATAATCAAATATTAAAATACAAAGATCAAATTAAATTTAAAAATATAATTTGAAGATAAAATCTGCTACTATACTTCTTATGCCATTAACCCCATTGCATTATAATTGATATGTACCCACACATACTGATTATTTCCATGATAAATACTTACTATTACAATTACTAATTATTATTTAATATGTTTCCATTCACCCCCCTAATGATAATATAGAAATACCTACTCTGATGACTTTTTAATATTATAGTTTTGAATATTATAGTTTATATTTGATTATAGTTTATGAATATTATAGTTTGAATTTATAGTTTATGTAAAAGTTAACTTGAAATAGAATACTGTATCAGTTTACTAAACCTGCTGTAACAAAGAACTGAAAACAGATGCTTAAACAATAGGAATGAATTGTTTCGCATTTCCAGGCACTTAAAATTCAAGATCAAGGTGTGGCAAGGTCATGCTCCCTCTGAAGATGCTAGAGAAGGATCTGTTCTAGGTCTTTCTTCTAGCTTCGGATCATTTCTTGGCTTATGCCAACATAATTTCAATCTTCACACAGACTTTTCCCTTCTGTACATAATGTCTATCTGTCCAAATTACTCCTTTTTTATAAGGATGCCAGTCAGATCAGGACCCATCCTAATGACCTCATTTTAATATAATAAATTACAACTGAAACAACTCTATTTCCAAAGAAGGTCACATTCTGAGGTACTGGTAGTTGATTTCAACATAGGAATTTGGGGGTGACAGAGTTCAACCCATAACAAATATTGCTTTGTTTTCTTCAAGTTTTGTAACTGATTTCTAATGCATAAATTCTGACATAAAATTTCTATTGAGGACCATCCTAACCTTTGCATTTGGGTTGGTATTTGATTACATTATATACTTTTTAGAGTGTTGAAGATTTCGTCCATCACTAACTAAAGTAAATATTTTCACCTTCATAGTATTATCCTCCTAATTAAAGAATTAATACATTGAAAAATGCAAATGCTCCTGGGAAGAAATGTGAGGTAAAATCTTACTATATGGATGGCGTTGCTGAGACCGTGAGAGTATTGACATTGACAAAAGACAGAGCTCTCTGTGTCACCAAAGAGAAATGGTCCAGACGTGGGGCAGTTTGGGATCCTGAAGACAAGTTTCTCTCTACAATGTTTTGAGGCCACAGTTTATCTACTGATGTTCTGCAGGGCTTTTCACTTCCTGCCAAGTTAATCTTTAGCTGTCTCCATTCTTTCTGTCTTGCTTAAGCCTGAAGTAAAATTCACGTAATTCTATGCTTTCATTCATTTTGCTGTTTCTATGCAGGACTTCTTTTTTTATGAACCGATATTCCGGGTCATTTCATAGGAAGTTGATATGGCTACTTGTCAGAGTTTGGTCTTTTCCAAATCAAATCAGACCCTTGTTATCCTTTAAAACTCTACTTAAACCACAGAACTGCATTAGATAATCTTATAAACTCTTCATTTTGAATTGCTCATACCTAAAAATAATG
This sequence comes from Panthera onca, assembly GCF_046562875.1. Taxonomy (NCBI): domain Eukaryota; kingdom Metazoa; phylum Chordata; class Mammalia; order Carnivora; family Felidae; genus Panthera; species Panthera onca. The sequence continues at coordinate 108,985,186 of NC_138345.1, read as the reverse complement.
AAGTTTTCAAAGCAGAAGTTAGGAACAATGAGCGAAGTGAAATATCTAGTATGTTAAAATATACAAGGAAAGTTAAAATATAAACAGAGTGGCCACAGGGAATGCAGTAAAAGTGAGAATTCAGAAATCCTGGCTATAGAGAAGATGATATTCAAGCCAAGTCTCATTAAATTTTAAAGGGTGGAATGAATTGAACAAGCTGGAATATTTGGGGAGCATCCAGGGAGCTGACATCAAAGCTCTCTGATGGCGTCCAAGGATGTTTAATTAATTGTTTGTATGTTAAAACAAAGTATCATGAATTTACAGGTTACACAAATGATTGCAAAGCTTTTTAAATTGGGAATAAAATAAAATAAATTGTAAGGGGCAGACCCTATATTTCATGTGTTTCAGGCATTAGATTAAGGGATTTATATGTGATTTATTATGTAATCACCACAAAAATTATTATTCAACTTAATAATGAAAAAGTGAGTTTTATATTGGAGACTTAGAGGATATACAATCAGTATTGGTGTGAAGTATAATGTGAATTCAGTTTACTGAGAAAATTCTGAAATCAGTAGTTGTTTTAAAACTACTGTGACTTGCATTTTCCTTCTATTTGTTTGCCTAGGCCAGGTGGCCAATCAGCTGAATCCCCTCTGAAGACATAGGCCATTTCTTTAGCTGTTTGTTGATGCGTAGCATGGAACAGAGAAGTTAACATAGATGTACAGCTCACTGCAAATTCATAAAATATACAGTGTGTCTCATATCTAGATCGGGGAACACGGGAACATAGAAGTTCTTTTCGTTTCCCTTGCCAGGTATGAACCCCTCAAAGAGAAGTTTACCTTGACTTATAATACTTCAGATTACTTGCTACATAAATGGATGAACACAGCATAATTCTTTTCTGTCTTTCTATGTTTGTTATTATATTTGTGAGACTCAGCCATATATTTATGTTCTAAACTGTAGCTTGTTCTTGCCTGTTTTATGCTATTCTGGTGTGTGAATAGACTTTACACAATTTATCCATTCTATAGTTGGATTAACATTTGCTATTTAAATAGTTTGCATTTGGCATCAATTATAGTGTTGTTTTGAAAATTCATGTCTTCGGGTGAACACATGTATGCCTTTCTGTTTTATATACACTAAGAAATAGAATTGCTGGGGCACAGGGTATATTTATATTTAGCTGTGGTCCACACAGAAAATTCTCCGAGTGGTTTTGCCAATATTAACACTCATAATATATGACAGTTCCAATGCTGCTCATCCTCACTAACACTTGGTGTCTTTTTCTTTCATTTTAACCATTCTGGGGGGTGTATACCTGTTGTAATTTTTTGCAGATATTCTATTGAGTTTTCTATTTATTTGTTTGTTTATAGAAGATTCTTTTATATATGCGTGATATATAACATATATTATGAATACTAATCACATTCAAATTTATGTAATGTGATATATTGTGTTTTTATATATTGCTGAATTTAATTTATTTATATTTCCTTAAGAATTTTTGCATTTATATCCATGGGGGCTATTGTTCTCTAATTTTATGTCCTTGTAAGATCCTTTGCTGGTTTTATAATCAAGGTTATACTTTCTTCATAGAAAAAATTTCCTCTATTTCTAAAAACTGTAAGGGTGTAGTATATTTATGTATTCATTACTTATTCATTCATTCATTCATTCATTCTGGAGAAAGAGAGAATGTGAACAGGGAGAGGGGCAGAGGGAGAGAGAGGAGGAGGGAGAGAGAAGCTTAGGCAGGTTCCATGCTCAGCACAGAGCCCAACATGGGGCTCAATCCCATGACCCTGGAATCATGACCTGAGCTGAAATTAAGAGTTGGAAGCTCAACCGACTGAACCACCCAGGTGCCCAGGATGTAGAATTTGTAGTGGGATCTCCTTTACATTGCTGCTCTTGACAGTTTTAATATTTTCCTATTTTGTTTTGCTAAATCTTCCTAGGGGTATTTGATTTTTAATATACTCAATTAAAAATTCTGTTTCCTATTTAATTTTACTCTTTTATCAGTAATTTTATGTGTACATTTATTAGGCTTAAATATGTATTCTGAAATACAAGCTTTAAATCACTGATTTAGCCTTCCTAAGTTTCTAGTATACATAACTAGACTCTAAATTTCTCTGTAGCATATCTCTTGCTGCTTCTCACAAATTCCTACCTTTTTAATGTTTTGTTTTTTTTTTGAGAGAGCGAGAATGCACAAACACAAGTGGGGGAGGGGCGGAGAGAAAGGGGGACAGAGGATCTGAAGTTGGCTCTGTGCTGACAGCATAGAGCCTGACACATGGCTTGAACTCATGAATCACAAGATCATGTCCTAAGCCAAAGTAGGACACTTAACTGGCTGAGCCACCCACGCGCCCCTGCTTCTCCCAAGTTCTAATACACTGTATTTTTATTTTCTTTCACTTAAAATTCACTTACAATTTTCTGATTTTCAGTTTTAGTTCTTTGATACATATACTTTTAAGCCCTTGGTTTGATTTCTAATTAAATGGGGATTCTTTAGTTATCTTGTTATTGTATTCTAGTTTAATTCAATTTTGTCATAAATTGTACTCTGAATAATATAAATATATTAAAGTCTGCCAATCTAATTGTCAATTTTTAGATTTCTTCTTTTAGTTTTGTCAATTATTACTTTATGTATTTTGAAGTTATATTGCTGGTGTATACATGTAAGGTTTGTGAGGTATTTCTTTTGGATTTTTCCCTTTGTATTACGATACATAACATTTCTGTACTCATTACTTTCTCAAAGTCTAGAATCTCTTCAATTCTATTCATTTTTAAAAATGTTACTTTTTTCACAATTTGCTTTTTAAGGCAGCAACTATTGCCTTTACTAATTTTCTTAATAGTTTTGTCTCCACTCTAATTTTTTTTATTATTTTATATCTTCTTTCTTGAGTTTTATCATAGTATTTGTTAGTTTATCTCATTAAATAATACAGTGGGGGTCTTTTTCATGTATTTTGTCACTTTCTAATTACTTTGTGGAAGTTTTGAAATATTAGTTTATATTTTTCATCAGTTTTATGGGCAGATTTTCAATAATTTAAATTTTTTTTCTATAGACATTATTCAACTTATTACAGTTTTTTGTCTTATAAGAAATTCTTGGGAAGTTTGCCTGTGATACTGTTCTTGCTTATTTTTATATGAAATTAATTTGTCTGAATTGTTATAAGAGAGAAATGGTTACAAACTGCTTTTCTGTCTTATAATGATTAAAAAGGCATGACTTTATATTCTCTGAGGTCTCCTGATTCTTTTTTCCTTTCCCTACACCTAGAATTTTTTCTTCTCTCATTTTTATTTATTTGTCTCAAATTTGAAATCAATAACTTCTAGATTTTTTTTTTTCAGTATGGGGCTTTGTTCTGGAAAATAGCTTCAGTGGCTTGTTGTGCTTCAGCCCTGAGGTGGACAGAGAGGGCATGTGGCCTGCCATAATCCCTATGTCATGGTACCTGTACTGTTGTGTAATCCATTTTTTTCTAACCTATAGACGATAGCAAAAAGGATGATATGCTATTCCTTCTATCATGTTACGTTATTTAAAACCACACTTTACTATTTGTAGCCTTGTTTTAGAGACTTTCTCTCTTACCTGGCTTTAAGGAAGTAAGAGATTGTTCTAGAGGTTTACATTGCAGGAAAATTGGGGTATCCTCCAGGAGATAGCCAGCAAGAAACCAGGGTAATCAGTTTTAAATTTGCAAGGAAATTGATTTTGCCAACAACTTGAATAAGCTTAGCAGTGATTCTTCCCCAGTAGAGGTGTCAGATGGGAATGCAGACCCATCAACATTTTGATAGCAGTCTTCAGAGACCATTAAATAGAGGACCTGTGTAAGTCATGTCCCCAGATTCCTGACACACAGAAACTGTGAGATAATAAACGTGTGTTATTTTAAGCTACCAAGGTCACGGTCATTTGTTATGAAGGAGTAGATATTTAATACAGTGCCTTCAGACCTTGCTTTAGAACACTTTTAATTACTTGTGGAGATGCAAAACTCTTCCAATTTCAGCTGCAATTCTCCAATAATTGGCTTTCTGCCCTCTTTAGTAAGGACCTTTGACTGTATTCTTTTGTTCTCAGCTCTGGCAGACACACTTCTCTTCCCCCTGCTGATGCAATGTTTGGTTTGAAGCTATAGGTGATTTTTCTCCATTTCTTGTGTTTTGGGGTTCGTGGGGAAACATTTTCACATTTTCAGTTTTATTTTTAATTTCTTTTTTTACATTTATTCATTTTTGAGAGACAGAGGCAGAGCACAAGTGGGGGAGGGGCAGAGAGAGAGGGAGACATAGAATCCCAAGCAGGCTCCAGGCTCTGAGCTGTCAGCACAGAGCCAGACGTGGGGCTCAAACTCAGGGAGTGCAAGATCATGACCTGAGCCGAAGTTGGATGCTTAACCGACAGAGCCACCCAGGCGCCCCAGTCCTTTGGCATTTGGTTTTTAGTTTAAAAAATTGTGAAATCTTAGCAGTTACCTTTTGGAATACCCTCCTTCCCCTTTTTAAACTTTTAGAAACAGTGCTGTTTCGATTCTAACAGTACCTATCTCATTTGCAGATGTGCAAGAATTTCTCTTGTTCTATTCTTAAAAAAGAATTGCTGGTTTATAGGCTATTTGAATGTTCAGCTTTATAAGAGGATGTGAAATTATTTCTTAAAGAAAATATTTTAATTTACACTTGCACCAAGGTAATATATAAGATAAGCCACTGTATCTAGAGTGACACCTGGCATTGTCAAACGTCATAATTTTTACCAATAAAAGATTTACACAGGTCAAAAGGTTTTAAAATTATGTTTAAAGTTTGCTGTGGCTTTCGTATGAGATAGCCAAAGCAACTACAAGATTTTCAAACTTAACCAGTTTATTTACTTCTCTCCTCATGTAGGATTTATATATGTATAAGTAATACATGATCACTTTAGTATTTTTTATATAAAAATGTATATCAAAATTTACTTCCTTGAACTGAGTTTGAGATTTCACATTGATTATTACATGACTCCAGTGGGCAGCATAGAATGAATGATGTCACTAAGAATTTTATATATCTTGTCAGTTGCCACCCTTACTACATTTCCAATTCCTTGTCCCAGAATAATAACAAGGGAACAGATTGATCATAATACTTTAATGAATTGTCTAAGGTCACACAATTAGTGTGTGACAGAATGGTTTGTCTCATAATGGTTAACACCATATTTCTTTGGAATTGATATTTTTACCCATCCTAAAGAGATGTAATGTGTTCAATAAGAATTTGTTTTTCTCTGTTTGAAAAACTATTCATGTTTTTCGTCATTTGCTAAAATGGTACCTTGAACTCTCAGGATTGTAGGGCTATTTGGTTTAAATATAGCACATACTCAAATGCTAGTAATGGCCAATCTCAGGAAACCACTTATTAAGTAGAAATTTATTTTATCTCATACAATGTAAAATTAGGAAAACTTTTGGAAAATGTTTTATTAAAACTTCAAAGCAGCATATAAAAACATTAAACATTTCACATAATCTCACAGGGAAAAAAAGTAATGGAGAAAAGACTTTATGAACATCCTTTTTATACATTTTTTTCTTCATAAAGTGATTAAGTCTAGTCTGAAGGAAATTTGATTTTCATTCCACATAAATCTACATTAGTACCTTGGTTCCAAAGTTTGATGGTAATTATTTTTTTTTCTTTCTGCTATTCTAGTAATAGATCAATAGTTTCTTTGAGGAATTATGAAATGTATTGTCTTATGAAAAGTACATCAATTTGATGCTCAGTTTAATTTTTTTATAGTCTTAGGCTAACTTAGTATGAATAAACTTGACTATTTTAATATTGAGACTCCATTGTAATAGGAATAATTATAGGACATGAAGTCTTGTTCATGTGTCATTTATTTCAAAACTCATAGACACCTTTCAAAAATGTAATAAATAATTTTAGAACATTAAAATGGAAACAAAGTATAAAATTGATTTAACACAGATAATTTTATAAATAACATGTTCATTCACAATGGAGCTGCTTAAAAGTTTTAAAACATTGATCAACACTCATGTTGTGTCTTTGTTTTTCAGAACTCTTCCTCTTCTATATTCAAAGATATAGTAGTCCTTGTTTTGGATTACATATTTGTCAATTTCACATTTGTGTCTTTAGCACTTTCTTACATTTTGACGTGACAAGATACTCCAGGCTTATCTCTAAATATCCTACCCCAAGTATAGAATTGGCCATTTCTCTGAGCCTTGTTCCTTTATTTGAGAATAGAATTAGAAAGCTAGATCATTCTGGTGGCTGCTCTTATTGCCACTGAACCTTCTTTGCTTCTAGGCCCTCTCAGCTGACAGAGCAAGGAACTCTGTGTGTATGCTGACCAGGGATATACACATATCTGTAAATATTTCCATAGGTTACCATCTGTCTGTATTAAGCCAACATAATACCAGTGCCTCCAACTCCAATCCGCTACTACATGGATTATTCTAGCCTCCTTCCCTTGCTTATCAGAAACTACCACTCTGTGATACACCTTACTTCTACCATCTACCCTCCATTTACTTAATTGTTCAATTCCAGAAACCATGTATAGCAGTGTGAGAATTGCTAACCCCATACAACACGGGGAACAATTATAACTGTGGTGATTATGTGAGGTTTTTGTTGGTGGTGGCTTTGTTTTTTGTTTTTTTGTTTTTTGGGGTTTTTTTTGCATTTAGTCTTTCAGATTCTATTCACTTTTAAATGCCTAGAGCACCACAAATGTCCCCTAAACACTGCAGTGAAGGTATTTCATACATTTATAACAGAGTAAGGTTGATTTGTCACATTCTTCATTCTATCCTGGAATCCTCCAACTTTCAAAATGATTTTTTAGAATTTGCGTACATTAAAGTTCACTCTTTATGTTATAAAGGTCTATGGGAAAGACACTGTATATGATTATATAACCATTGTTACAGTATCATAGAGGGTAGTATCACTGTGTTAAAAATATCCCCTGAAATGCACTCATTGCATCTATTCAAGCCTTCCTTTCTTACCCCAAGCCCTTGGCAACCACTAATCTTTTCATCATCTATATAGTTTTACTTTTTCCAGAATGTTATATTCTAGTTGGAGTCATACAGTGTGTAGCATTTAGAGTTTTGCTTCTTTCATTTGGAAATATTCATTTAAGTTCCTTCCATGCCTTTTTGTGCCTTGCTACAAAGCTCATCTTTTGTCCCTCAGTAATAACCCATTAAATGAATGCAGCACAGTTGTTCATCATGGTTGCTTCACATTTTCTTCAGAAAACCAAGAGGGACTCAATATATTCTATATGTTAAATATTTTCATGCAAGGAAAGTGGTGCTTTCACAATCCTTGGTAGAGCAAAGGAAGCTATCAGCCACCATAATTAAGCTTATGGTGGCAAAATTCATGTTCTACCATATCTTGTGAAAGTCCACTTCATGTCTAAAGACTTTCTAAGAAGCTCTTGACAACTCTTAAATTGCATGTGGTTCTCAAATCCTTACCGGGAAGCTCTTGTGAATCTTATCCCTGACCAAAGGTAAACTTACTACTACCATTGGATAACATTTGGACCCTTCTTTTTTAATGCCTTCCAAATGTCTGGGCATTTCCTTTCCTTGGAGAATGAATCTAGGTCCATATTAGAAAGTAGATTCTTGTAAATTTAGTTTCTCACTCTCTTCTATAATTTAATAAGAACATAAAAGGGGTGATGTTGAGTTGGTGACTGTTAATCCAGTACAGGAAGCTTAAAATGTAGAGTTACTAAAGGAAAATTGTGATAAACTACTTAATCTTAGATCCGCCATTTTTGTTTCTCATGCATTATTATTTCCTCTGTGTTTTCCTTGATATTTCTGTTTCTCTGTTAATTGAATAGTGCTTTTCCAAAAGGTTATGCACTTCCCATTGATATTTCACTTCATTTTGTTTTAGGGCATTGCACTTTCCTTTGAAATTAGGATATATATTTGTAGGTCCTCACCTATCATTGTTCACCTGTGTATAACTGATGTCATTTTCAGTTTTTTCTAATAATACATATATATGAGGTATATATATAGGATATCGAAGAGGACGTTATCATGTTTTTGAGATATCCTGTATTCAATATGCCAAAACACCCATTACTATATGGAAAGTTTTACATTGCTAATCAGTTTGTTCTATAGATTAAAAAATACAAAGAATATACAAAGAGACAAAAATCACTAGATAATGTACAAAAGCAATCAAGATTTTTGCCTTTTAAATTCTCTGAAAATAGCTTAAAATTGCTGATTATGAGACATGGATTATTTTCTTGAATATAGATCCTTAATTGTGAAGGTATGAAGAAATTATTCCCACACAAAGAAATGTCTAGACTAGGTAAATTTGGAAAGTACCTTAATTTCTGTATAGTTTTTGAAACCATTACCTACCTAATCTATATTACCTACCACTACCATTTTGTTTGGCACTGTGTTTTTCCATAAAGTCTCCTGCAGACCTCTCTGCCCTTACTGTATTATCCTGGCAGTTGGAAGAGATGGAAGCATATCACTGTGCCAGTAACATACACATAATTTAAAATAATTGAGGAAACAACAAATTATTAGAGTGAACATTCAGATAAGACAAGCAAATGCAGATGTAGAATATCCTGATATAATTTTAATCTCACACTAGACAGACTTAAAGGGATGATAATTATGTTTTGTTTCATTTTTGTATTCTCAAGTCAAACATATTTCTCTGAAACATTTAGGTATTCATTCAATACTTGGTCAATGAATCAATGTAGTGACTAAGACTTGTTTGTTGGTAACATACATTTAACAGATTCTTCCAGCCTCTCTGTTAGGGGAAGATTTTTTGTATTGCAGGATTTGGGCTGAGGATTGGAATACTTTATCAGATCTCCTATGGACTATAGAGGATAAACTGAGTATTCTGAACACAGGTCTAAATGATCAATAGGCTGTCATCTACTCTCTAATATAACTTTATTTTGAAGTGTTAAGTTTAAATAATATTGGTGATTTTTTTTCTTTTGATTTTATATTTTTAGTTTTTCTATTCATTTTAAGATCTCTTTTTTTATGTACTCTTTCCTTGTTCATGAATTTTGAGGCTGCTTTAAATATATGAATGAGGAAATGAAATAGTAAGATATTCGAAAAGATAGTGAGCATAAACTGATGAGAACAAAGTGTTGGAATGGTGTGAAATGGACTGGTACCAAATGAAATTGGTATAGGGAGGAGTGAGAGCCACCCTGAGTCCTGGAAAGGAAGTGAAGCATGATGGAAGTTGATGGAAGGTAATGGAGAAAAGAAGGGCATTAGCCAAACATTACCAAGGTGATTACCACACTCTGGTGGAAAATCATTCAGTGGAAACACTTTTCCCCATCTATTTCAATTTTCCATTCAATTGGTCATCTGACAGCTACAGTATAGCTTCCCAAGTTCCTTACTAAAGAGGGCTTTCTGAATGATTTCAAAAGTATATTAGAAAGGGTCAAGGAACAAGAAATTAAAATTGCTTTGCTATTAATCTGTAGAGAATGATAGACAAGCATGCATAATCTCTACTTAAATTTAAAGCTGTGTCTTTGCTCATTTTAGGGTCTGTGTCCAGCCTTGGGATTATATTTGGAGTCATCTGCCTAAATAGTCTGGATAAAGTGCCACAATTTAAAGTGAAAACTAAAATATTTACAAAGCATTATCAATTTTGTAAAAATCATAGAGAGAAATTGTGAAAGCTGCTTCCAAGCAAGAGCATCTGATAGATTGGCTTTGCAGAACAGGGGCTGGATTTACCTTTCACATAATATTTTCAATGAAGTGTGAAGTTATAAAGGGAGTTTTGTACACTAAAGCCATAGACAATAACTGTGCCCCATTACCCCTAGAATGGGCCACATACAATGAATAATTACTTAGGCTATAAATATTGTCATCTACTACTTGGTACCTGGCTGGATCAGATAATACTATAAAAAGATGCTTTCAGACTAATATTGATAACCTCCAATTTTTATATTATACAAGATTTTTGGCAAGCATACATATATGTAAACTTTGAATAGTCTTATTTGGAAATATCACTTTAGGTAGAAATATCTCTTTATGTGCAAATAAACTACAAGAGGAAATATGGGAAGAACCCAACTATAAATTAATTTTTGAAAAGTCTCCAAAGTGAGAGTATTCAGTTTTAGTCACAGAGGCAATAAAGGGTTTTTGAATTACTGAAGTATTTCCCCTTTCCTAGTCACCTGAAAACTGTATGGACTATAGCATACAATGTCAATTTTTAATAGTGGAGAATTTTGATGTGGTTGGTCGGTAGTCACTCTGCTACTTTGAGCCTGAATGCAGGGTTATTTACCACCCAACTTGAGCACATTTGGAATGGAGAGATGCACATAAAAATATTAAACTACATGTAACAATGCCAATAGCCATTGAAGAAAATGCTAAAAGTTCCATTATTAGTATATAGAAAATGTGTAAATTATTGAAATCCATAGAAATTTTATAAACTATAATTTAGCTATTAAGTTTAGAACTATTTTTTATTTGTTTACAGAAAAAAGGGCAAAAATATGCCAAATGCAGAAAATAATATATATTTTTTAGTTATTTAAAAATCAACAGTATGTAATCAATAAAGAACATTTAGAAAATACAAATTAAAAAAAAAAAAATTACAAATTTTACCATGGCCAGTAATTTATAATATCCATTTATTACAAGAGTTGAATCTTACTGAAAATACCTGGGGTTATTCCTTTGTATATTTATGAGGATATCCATAATGAATCAATACATAGTAAGACTGTATAAGAAATATTTATGTTTCTGCCAGATAGGTTTTTACTTTTTTTCCTCTGAGTAAAATTTACTAAAACGTGGGACCTGAGCTGAGAGAGAAGTCTTGGAAGTTATACTATGACTGACTTAATATCTATTCCATGAGAACTCCATGGAGAGTTGCTACTCCAGAGGTATGTGTTTATATTTCAAGTAGGGATGAGACCTGAAACCATGTGGACATACCCGAGGATGTAAAGTTTGAGACACTAGTTAATAATTTAGATTGAGATTTAGATTCTGCCAGATTTAGATAAACTTTTCTCCCTGGTGCCTCTCTTGACTTCCACCTCCACCCTGGTGGACTTCCACCACCTCCCTGGTGCCTCTCTTGCTTCCACGTTGGGCAGCAGATTTGCATTACAATGTGTGTCAGACAATGCCTTTCTTTTGCTCCAAAATCTCCAGTGGTTCTCAATCAGAATTATGTTCAAGTTCCTTAACATAGCCTTTAGTGTCCTAGAAAATCTGGCCTTTTGTTATTCCTATATCCAATTTCCTTTTCTCCTTTCATTCACTTTCCAGCACTACTGACTTTGTTGCTCTTTTTTGATCACCCCAACTGTTTTCCTACTCTGCAGCAATTGTACCTATCATTTCCTCTGCCTGGAATAAACTGTGTGTGATCCACTCACTTCCTTTGAAATTTTTGTGTTCCAGTATTAGCTTAACAGAGATACTTTCAATGTCTACCTTCTAAGAGATATCTATTGCACTCTTGAATTTTTTTATCCACTTATACTCTTTTATTTCTTTTCAAAGAATCTCTCATAATCTGTCATTGTTATGTACCTTGTTTGTTTGTTTACTTATTTATTTCTCATTTTCACCCAAACATAAGCTCTATAAAATAAGGAACATTACCTATTTTGTTCATTGCCTATAAAGTACATATGGTTTGTGTGAATGAATGGATTTACATATATGAACAAAAACGATAAAGGTGCATAAAACAAAACATGCCTAGCATGACAAAACCCCAAGCATTTGTCTTGATTGAAAGAGCAACAGTGATTTTATTACATATAATAATGAAAGTAATATGGATGAAACTGTCAAAAGCTAATTGTAGATTAATGTCACTCTTATGTTATTTTTATTAATATTTCTAATTGACCATAGAGAACACTGAATGTATGATATTCAAAGTGGCACACATTTAGAATATAAACTTGTATAACTATGCTAATGCAATAGTTAATACATGAGTTAGGGAAGCCAAGTCCTCACAAAGTCTTATGTTAGAGCATTTGGAAAAATGCCTATGATTCTCATATGAAGATAATTTGATACATTTCATAGGTGATCATACATGGCTTTTTGCAATGTATTAAGTCACACATATTAAAAGTAATGTACAGTCTAAATGAGTGTTTTACTCCTGTTGCTCTGTTTGTTTCTTTTTAATGGCATTAATATTTATTAGTTAATCTAGCCTACATTTTTTATTTCTCAAGTGATATGAAGAGTCTTTAATTTTCCTTTGAAGTTTGGAAAGAGACAATTAAGAACCACAGGAATCAAGTGCATTGCTCTCCAAGAATAGTAAAGAAGAACTGTAATTTGACAAGTAGGGAAGGCTGGTTAAGGACATCCCACAGATTTGATTAAAACTTTCAAGATTAAATCTGTTTTTGTCTCTTTATGAAATTGGCATGGAAGAAAGAGCTGCTTTTCCTAGGCTATGATTTTACAAAGATTTATATAATTTTATATGCCATTCAAATATTGTGATTCAATAATACATTTTTTGATCAAAGGAAAAAAATGTGCACTGTGGAGCATGTAGGATAAATATTCTCTGTATAATTAATAGCCTGTCCTGAGATCAGGGATCAGGATCCACACTGATATTTCAATCCCAAATACTCTATATGAAAGATGGACTGCTCAATATATCTTTCATGTAAGAAGTTTATGAGGTTTCCTTAATAACTTATCAGGTAGTATAAGACCTTACTGTGTGAAATATCTGGCAATATTTCATTTCAGATATACAACTGTGGCCCTGTAACACAGTGTGGCTAGGAAAGGAACTGTGGCAGTTAGGTTCATACTCTCACTCGATCTTGTGCAAGGAAAAGTAATTACTTCTATTGTATCTTTGACCCTTTGTCCTGGTTAGTATTTGACTCTCCAGTAAATGAAGTGGTATATCTTGGAATAAACTGTAATAACTGGTATAATAATGCCTTTTTAATCTTGAGTTACACAACCATTAGTGTTCAGCAAGTGAATTTAATGAAATTTATCTGAAGGATTCAACTCAATTAGATACATCATAATCCATCTTCCAAAGCAATCAACTTAAGACATTATTATAATTATGCAACTATAATATCAAATTACTGAAAACTCTGTGTATCCAACCGAAACATTATGTAATAAGGTCTCCTTCATTTTATAAATTTTCTATTCCTCTGTTAAAAGGACAATGACATTGACCTTCTAACAGTAGAGTACACGTATTTTTTTTTTTTTAATATTGGAGTAGTGACCAATTTTCATTGCTTATTTGCAGTTATCGAGATAACAGAACTAGACATGTTCTCAAATAAAATTCTCAGGTCAGATTTCCTTTATTCACCTCTACTACTCTACTTCTCAACCCAAGATAACTCTTTCTTTAAATTTTTTTTAATGTTTATTTTTGAGAGATAGACATAATGTGAGCAGGAGAGGGGCAGAGAGAGAGGGAGACACAGAATCCAAAGCAGGCTCCAGGCTCTGAGGTGTCAGCACAGCTGTCAGCACATGGTGCTCGAACTCACCAGTCATGACATCGTGACCTGAGCTGAAGTTGGATGCTCAACCGACTGAGCCATGCAGGCGTGTCCCAAGATAGCTCTTTCAATCAGATGGTGTTCTTTCCTGTGATGCTATATTCCTTCCTGCCCAGGACATATGTGCATATTTTCTCTCTTCTAAATACGAGTTCTGACCTAAGTAGTAGTGAGTTGTGATTTTTTTCAATAGAGAATTTTGACAAATAAATTTGAAAAATTGATGAAAAATGAAGAAATTGCAAAGATAATTTGACTTAGCTGAGCAGAAATAAGGTCAAATTAAAATATATGTTGTAAAGAAAGCTGTTAAATGGGTAAAGCATCTTATAGAATTGTATGTTCTCTTTTGCTTTCGGAAAAAAAAATACCTGTTAGCTTATAATACATTCAATAACTGAGTGTTTTCCTTATATTCCCTTGCTATAATTTTCATTTTTGTATAATTAGGTTAATGTTACATAACAAATAGGTAGTAAAAGTAAAATTATCAAGTGCCTTTTATACCCATCATAATCAGAAGGAAGGGAAGGAAAATAAGACCTTGATAACTCAGGAAAAATCTGTCCAGAAATATCTCTGTGTAGTCTTCTGAGGAAAGACAACTACTGAAAACGTGAATAGTCAAATAATAGCGCACAGTTATGAAAACTGCTGAATTCAGTGGTAACTGCAGAAATGTATAGAAGAAACTATAAGGAATGAAACCAATGGATTCCAGTATGTTGGATATTGTATTAGGTAAGAGGTGATGGCTCTTATTTACAGTTATTTATGCATTATGTAGCCATTGTTCACATAAGGGATTTAGCATTGTAAGAGAAATTGTCTAGTTTCCAGCCTAGGGGAGTATGTGAAATTGCTCTCCCTCAAGTATTCTTAAAATTCTCTTCTGTATCTTCTTTCTTCTGGTCTGTTTCTTTCTGCCTGAATAGCATTCTTTAGAAGTGTCTTTTGTTAAGGTGTTTTGGTAATAACCAAAATTATTAAAAACCAAAAAATTGTTTTTTTTCTTTAACCACTCATACTTTACTTCCATTTTTGAATGTTTAGCTGCATATCTAATGCTAGATAGATATTTATTTCCACTTGGTGCTTTTAAGTTATTATTACTGTCTTTTGGCTTGTGGCTAATGAAAAGTCTATATAGATCTTGCTTTGTATGTAATCTGTATAGGGAATTTGTATAGGTCTTTCTTTTAATGTAATGTCTTTTTTTTTGTCATTGTTTTCAATCCATTTGCATGATTAACATTTTGTAATTAGACCATAGTGGTAAATATTCTCAACAAGTACCTAGGAATGCAATATTTGCTTGTTCACAATTTTGCTATGCACTGGCAGGCAGCTCAGTGGTTTTCCACTTGGATCTTCTTACATGTCTGTATTCTGTGTCTAAGAGCCAGCTATCCACTCAGCCAATTGCTTTGTAAGGCTATGTTCAACTGTGCATTCAGGAACTGAAGGAAAATTGAAGGATGTGTTCACAGATCATCTGGACCCGTGGTTAAATGGATTCAGCTCACAGCACCATCAGTCATTTGACCTTCATAATTTTTCTCTCTGACAGTAGACCACCATGGTGTTTGGGGTACTTAGGGATTATTGTAAATGTATAACCCATGACCAGACATCCCTGTTTTGTCTTGGATTTTCTCCTGGTATAATCACCACATTAAATGCTACAAATTCCTTTAGGAAAGTTGAGGAGAAATAGTTAAAGCACACACATGTTGCAGTGCTGCAATAGCCTTCCTAAGAGGATTCATTCCTTACATTATTCAGGGGAGTCTGCATGTGTGAACTGGCTCAAGTCTGGAAATTCAGTGTGGGACACTGATTTTCCATTATGTTGTTTCATTTTATATGTCTTCCACCAGATCTAGATTTAAAACTTTTTAGTAAACAGATTAAGCAATATTGTACTTGACCGTTCACTGACGATGCCAATAGGTACTATCGCTAAATGCCACAATTTGCTCTGCTGTCTAATTATTGTAATCTGCCTGCCTTGTCTCTGGTTTGTATGTGTTGTCACTTGAACTTTATGACTCAAGGGTCTCATCACCTCCCCCCAAATCCTAGAAAACTCATTTCAATGTTGATATCTATACCATGATCTTTAGTTTTCATGATATAGCCACTATAGAGTTTTCTATGAATGCTAAAGCTCTAGTGTTTTAGGAATACTCAAATTTAGAGAATGGCTGAGCCTTTCACACATGAAAACACTAAAATTCCTACCCTACTAAGATTTTGAATAAATTCTTTTACATTATTGCCTTGTATCTTCATTTATTCAAAGCCACTATCATAAATTCATCTTGATTGGTGTTGTGGTATGTCTTCCCTGTTCTAACACTCTTAGAATACATTCTCATCCAAAATCCTAATTTTACCACCCTTCTTCAAGGAACTAACTGTCACAGTTGAGTCTTTATTGAGTATTCAAGTACAGAGAGGCTAACCTCCACAAAGAGAGAAGGAAAGCTTGCTTTTGTTGACAAGGGGACTCAATGTATTTTGAGAGTTCAAATTATTGAAAACCATTATAATCTCAAATATTCTCATTCCAACGTTCAGTCTCCCATTTTCTCTAGGAAAAAAAGTTCTGATTTTAAAATAAGAGGACCAGTGATACTTTGAATTCAACATGTATAGTAATTCTGCAAACCAGAAGGTCAAAGTTTAGGTCTGTTTTTCAAATCATTCGTCTTGTGGTTATATAGATAAGATATCTTACCTAGTTAGTAAAGAAATTCTCTGGTCTCTGATTTGTGTGTATCAGATCTTGAGTTGGTTACTATCTTCTGTACACTCTAGTGCCATAAGACTGGGTCACCAAACTTGTGCTTATTTTCGTTATTTTTTCCATCGCATTCCAATACAAAAGCCAGTTTGTTTCTCAAAATGCTGCCTTGAAAGGTGATACATTAAATAAATTGTTTCATTACTGAAGCTACATGCCATGAACTACCAGAGTCCCATTAATTATTGGCAACATATTTATTATGCTTTCTAATCTAACCCAATTAAGCAAATAATCTCAGATTTCTATTTTGAGGTTAAGTTTCTAGAGAACTATTTCTTATACTAAATACTATATCATTTATGAATTAGAAAAACAAACACCAATGTAGAGGGTTTAAACAAAAAGAGACTACAAAGAAAGTAGAGGCTTTCACATGTGTTGGAAGGGCTAGAACCTGCTTCTTAGGATCTGTAATGGCTGATAAGAGGGTCCCAAGAGATGTAGGAAGACTTAACCTCCATAACTTCATGTTCCAAATAATTTTCTTTAATTATGTGGATCTATCTAGAACCCTGATAGAAAGGGATATGAGAAATGCAGTTAAGGGCAGTAATAAAATTAGTTCATGTTTTACCACCATCCTTTTCAAGTCCCTATGTGATTCTGACTGAGACAATTTATGTTTGTCTCAAGAGACTGCGTATATATGTGTGTGTGTGTGTGTGTGTGTGTGTGTGTGTGTGTGTGTGTGCGCGCGCGCATATATATATTATATATAGGCAACCTCTCTCTCTCTCTCTCTTTCTCACTTTCCTCTCCCTTTTTCTTTCCCTCTGCTTTCCCTCTGTCCTTTTTCTCTCCCTCTGCCATCTCACATCTATTTATTGTTAGAAGATAAATGGAGACATTAAAATTTTTTTAAGTTTATTTATTTTGAGGGAGAAGAAAGAAGAGAGAGAGACAGAGACAGAGAGAGAATTCATGGGCCACGGAGGGCCAGAAAGAGAAGGAGAGAGAATCCCAAGCAGGCTCCACAGTGTCAGCACTCAGTCTCAGGAACCCTGAGATCATGATCTCAGCCGAAATCAAGAGTTGGATGCTTAACCAACTGAGCCACCCAAGTGCCCCTAAATTTTTTAAGAATATCTTTCAAATATCTTACCAGGTTTCAGCAGGGACAAACAGTAAATATTCCTGACACTATAGGACAACCCTAAAGACATAAAAGTCAGCCCCAAGGAGGGTACAAAAGACACTACCCTCTCAAGATCTAGAGCCACTCCCAAAGATAACCACAAGTAAGACTTAGACAATTCCCCCTGAGAGCTGGCAAAAGCCTGTAGGACTCTAGCTACAGATGGAGTACAATCCACATTTCTGTCCAGGCACTTTTTTGGGGCCCCAATCTGACGTTTGAGCTGCCTGCACACACATGAACCTGCATGTTCACTCAGACAGAAAACCCAGTGAGCTTCTCAGGACACAAAGTGAGACAAATCAAGAAATCAGTAGTTGTTCCCAGGAGAGAAATGATCAACAACCAATGGGTACACGAATGCACATTCATGAATCATTTTTGAAGATCTAAGTCTTACAGATGTTTTTACCTACAATATGAAAGATAGGGACAATGTGAAATTACACCTTTCTCTCATACCCAGGCATCACAAACAGATTTGAGACAGCTGACTTTGGTAAACATTTTTACGCTTTGCCAGCTTCTGCCAGTTTTCCCAGGATTCTGTCTGTGGGCTCTGGAGTCAGCAGGTGTCCCAGCAAGTCTCATCCTGGTCAATAGGAATGTAGAAGAGAGAGAGAGAAAAAAAAGTTTTAATCTACCCTTCATAGTGAGACCCCCTTTCCTCTAGGACACCTCAGAAATGGATGAACTTACCTTGGTTAAAATGTCTTTTCTCTGTCCACTGTAATGCAAAATGATCTTTGGCAAGTTAATCCTGCTTGTTCAGCCTTAAAACCAAATTTTATTTACCTGAGTCCTCAGAGCAGACAAGTGCGGCTTCAGTCACACCCAGTCCAACTCCCATCCTGATCCAGTTGTTATGTTGTATCCAGTCTGACCCCGCACCCCAGTCCAGTTTTTTTTTTCCTTAAAAATTTTTTTATAATGCTTATTTATTTTTGATAAAGAGAGGGAGACACAGAATCTGAAGCAGGCTCCAGGCTCTTAGCTGTCTGCACAGATCTCGACGCAGGGCTTGAACCCACAAACCATGAGATCATGACCTGAGCCAAAAGTTGGACACTTAACCAACTGAGCCACCCAGGCTCAGGCGCCCCTTAAATTTTTTTTTAATGCTTATTTTTTATTTTTGAGAGACAGAAAGAGACAGAGCACGAGTGGGGGAGGGGCAGAGAGAGAGAGAGAGAGAGAGAGGGAGACACAGAATCCAAAGCAGGCTCCAGGCTCTGAACTGTCAGCACAGAGCCTGACACAGGTTGGAACCCACGCACCTTGAGATCATGTCCTGAGCTGAAGTTGGACACTTAACTGAGCCACCGAGGAGCCCCACCCGGTCCAGTTTCTAAGTTGGACCCTGTACCCAGCCAGGTGTTTAAATTGGACCTAGTGGGACCTGCCAGAGAACAAAATGCTCAAATAGTCTGAGAGCTCATAATGCAAAAGCTTTAGAGGATCCTTCTAGCACTCACCCACCATCTCCTGAGGCAGCAAGAAAGCAGGGAGCTCCACGAGCTCAAAAGGTACCCACCCACATCTGGTTGCTTGTTGCTCCTGGGGGCTGGTGGACTGGGGTGAATCTCCTTAGGTTCCCTCTTCTTAGCCTTACTAACAGAACTGTTTAAATGATAAACTGAGGCATACTAAAATTTTAAAGAGCTTTTGGGAGCAAAACTCAATTTGAATTGAACAGCATCCAGTTTAGCATATAGGAGCTCTAAGGAGCTATAGAAAAAAGGCTTCATGGGGAAAAGGTTGAGAAGGGAACAGGAAGTTAAACTAGGCAAAAAAGCGTATTGGTTATTATAGTTACTTTCCTTTAGGGAATGGCATGGGTCTATCGGGCAGATAGACGCTTCACTAATACTGATGAGGTCATTCCTGATTGACTGGTTTACTATTCCATTTCTGGGAAAGCTGAAAATGTATTTAAGTCTTGATTTGGTGACATGGGGCTTAGCATAAGCCACATTTGGAGACTGTTATCTTGTTTTTAACACTATCAACATATATTCAAGCATTTTTAAACTAGTTATAGCTATGCATTTTCTATGTTACCTTGGTCTGGGATCTATAATCAAAACTATTTCATTTATTTTCCTATGAGTGAATTAAAATGTTTATTAAAATTCCTATTTGGGGAATACGTTTTGCATAGGGTTCAAATCAATTAATTAAAAAAAATTTTTTTTTAATGTTTATTTATTTTTGAGAGAGACAGAGACAGAATGTGAGTGGGTTAGGGGCAGAGAGAGAGGGAGACACAGAATCTGAAGCAGGCGCCAGGCTCTGAGCTGTCAGCACAGAGCCTGACATCAAACTCAGGAGCTGTGAAATCATGACCTGAGCTGAAGTCAGACGCTTAACCGACTGAGCCACCCAGGCATCTCTCAAATCAATTAATTTTATCAGTAAATATCTAATCAAGACCCATCATCTGGTTCCAAGCCCAGGGCTCCTTTCATACTCAGTAGCCACAATAATGGCAATAGTATCAGTTATCTCCAGGTTTAAGCATACTCTAGATACTTACATAAAGGAAATAAAATCTGTTTCTGTATCTTTCATTCCTTCCTTCAGTAATAATCTTTGTGCCAGTTTGCCTGATTCTGTAGAATATAAAGAAGAAATAACGACTTGAAAGCGTTTACATTCAGTTGTGTGACATAAATAAGTACATGATTATTTTAAAACAAAGTAAAATATGAGGACAAGATCATGTTCAGAGTGAAGAGTGGAAAGGTTCCTGACCTAGATGATGTTGGCTTCGGAAGAGGTTAGAGATGACCTTTCAGGAATTTATATAGGAGCTGAATTTTAAAAATGTATTAGGCCAAGTAAAGAGAGAGGGTTGTGGTAAGTGAAACTACAGAACGTGGAATATAGTTGGCAGCTCCAGCTGACAGCTCCAGGTCTCTGTGGATCTACTACCAAGTCCCTACCAAAGACATATTTCCCTTGTGGCTGTTCCCAGCAGGTGGTTGAGCACAGCAGGGTCTCTAGTATTGGTCCTTTTCTGCCAGATGTGGAGTTCCTGAAATGAGTTAAGATATGCACAAGGACTCCACACTGCTTTAGCTGAGACATTCTTACAGTTTTGCTGTAGTCTAAATTACTTCCTGCCCAATTCTTCCTTTGTCTCTCTCCTTTCACAAGTATCCTTTTTATGCTGTGACCTGAAGTCTCTTCATTCTTCTCATTTTTTTCTCATTTATCAATTTTTTTTTAATTTAGTTTGAAAGAGAGAAAGAGCATGAGTGGGGGAGGGGCAAAGAATGAGGGAGAGAGAGAATCCCAAGCAGGCTCCATGCTGTCAGCACAGAGCTGGAGGCGGGGCTTGATCCCATAAGCCACTAGATCTTGAGTTGATGTTAAGAGTCAGACGCTCAACCAACTAAGCCACCCAGGTACCCCTTATAGTTTATTCTTTATAGGCCTTTCCATCAGAACTATCCAGTTTATTTATTCCTGTCTTGGTACTGGCTTGCAGACAACCCAAAATGGCATGGCTGGTTCTGTGAATGTTTAGAGAAAGGGAGGTTAAGAAGGGCTGATTTATGTGTGATGCAGTTGTCCATAACCCAGGTGAATGTGGGACGTGGATAATCTCTGCCACATGATGGTGGCCCAACTGCTAACCGTTTCACAATTTGGTGACCTGTAAAAACATCTTGGTTGGTGGACACCTTGCCAGGGCGATCATTCCAGCATAGGAAACATGTGGGGAACAATGCTGGCCAGGGAAATGAACACCTAATGAAAGGAAATTGAGAAAAGAATGAGGTAGATTAGTTAAGGACTATGTATGAAATCCAGATGGTCTTTTTTTGTACCTATTATATTAATATGTATCTGTCTTTCAGATATCAGCTATTCTTAGCCAGCTGTGAGTACAGAATGCACAGAATTTATTATGTCCAATCAAAAATATCCTTGAGTATAAATAATTTGTATTGGAAAAGTAAGAGTGAGAATATTTAACTGCCTGATGAAAAACATTTTGTGGAATTTTGTTACAATCTTTATGTATTTTGCTTCTTATATAATCTGTATATAGACGGTGTGTGTGTGTGTGTGTGTGTGTGTGTGTATGTGTGTGTGTGTGTGTGTGTATGCATGAGCATACATTCTCACATGCATACACTTGTATATAATATTTTTTCTTAAAATAACTTAGATTAAGTTCCCCCAAATCTTCTGTAAATGTTTGGTTACAAATCCAGCATTCTATATTACATATTATGAAAAGTTTGCTAGGTCCAGAAACAAAATCAACTGAAACCACTCATGCCCAATCTAGCTCTTCTTTAGAACTTTAATCAGATGCATCCAGAGCATATGAGTCTTCCCATCTCCAGTTTAAAACCTCAAGTGTTTCTCTCTTAGTATGAGAGAGCAACCAAATTCTGTGAATTTTTCTCTGTGAAGTCTTTTGACTCTGCCTTAAACTTTGTAGTTCCTAAAAGTGTCAAGATTACCCAGGATGTATTGAAGGCTCAGTGTAGTATGGCCTGTAACTTTCTGGTAAGAATTTGTTTGGACATATGTCTCAACTTCTATGATAATGCTATATTTTTTTAAGTTTATGTATTTATTTTGAAAGAGATAGCGCGAGTGGGGGAGGGGCAAAGAGAGAAGGGGAGAGAGAATCCCAAGCAATCTCCACACTGTCAGCACAGAGCCCAACATGGGGTTCAAACTCATGAAACTGCAGAATCATGACCTGAGCCGAAACCAAGAGTTGGACACTTAACCGACTGAGCCACCCAGGTGCCCCGATAATGCTGTATTTTAATGTTAGCTGTATTATCAGTTGTTTTCTGTGTAAGAAAGTACTCTAAGATTTAATAAATCACCAATTGCAGTTGGACAGTTTGGGCTCAGAATAAATGGGAGTACTTTTGTTATTGATGGACTAGATTGATAGGTTGGATGGGGTTGCTAATTCACAACTGGCATGAGCAGGGCTTCTCTACACAGACCAGCCTCTAGCCAATTAACCTAGGCTTGTTCACATAAATGTCACAAGGTTCCAAATGAGCAAGTGCAAGTTTGCTTGATATATAGGCTCAGAACTGACCCATAGTCTCTTATATCACATTCTATTTGCAAGATTCAAGGAGAGCAGCAGAGAAGGTTCCCTTCTTTCTTGTGGCTGAATAACATTCTACTGTATGTATAAACCACATTTTCTTCCCATTCAACCATTCATCTGTTAATGGACATTTAGGTGTTTCCATATCTTGGCTATCAGGAATATTGTCAATGAACATGGGAGTGCAGAGATCTCTTTGAAATTCCATTTTCATTTCCTTTGGATATATATCTGAAAGTGGGATTGCCGGATCATATGGTAGTTCTATTTTTAATTTTTCAAGCAACCTCCATACTGTTTTTCATAGTGGCTGCACCAACTTACATTTCCACCAACAGTGCGTGTTGCTGTAGCAGACTAGAGAAATCACTGCCTAGGGAGTCAAGGAACCTATATGTTAATTTATACTGTAACTCTATCTGTGAAAGTTAGATAAGATATTTACTTAATTTAGAATATATGTGAATTAGACTAGAGTAAAATATCTGCAATGCAATAAAAACATAGTTGGATATTTGAGGAATGTAATATGTTTTTTCTTAAAGTATGATGTACCAAAATCCTCTAACATGTTAATGGGAACTGGTGTAGTGAACGTTGGGTTTGATTTCAATGAGTGTCTCAAAATATATTTCCAATAATAGGAATGTGTATACTTACTAACATAGCAGAGAAGTCTCCTTAGAATTAATTTAGAGGAATCATTTTAGTAGTCGAGTATGTGATGACTGCAAATACTTTTTCAAAGTATTTTTAATGTAGTTAAAATATTTAATAATTCATGTAGCTATCCAGGCTTCAACGAGAGGGAACACAACTATTACTCAATGGTAGGCTGCACACAGGGACTTCATTTTAAAAGGTATAGTATGCAAAGGGGAAAAAAGTAACTTTGCGGTGGAGGGAACTGACAAACACTACTTTAATCAGTTATGAAAGCAGTTACATGAAGATACAATGTGAAGAAAATGGTTCTTCTCCTCTGTGATATTTCCCCCTCGCCTCAAAAACAAAACAAAACAAAACAAAAACAAAAGCATACCTCCAGTTCTCATCATACAAAAACGTCGAAGAAATCCTAATTCAGGGGCATTCTACTGCCAAAAGTTCCCCAAAAGTGTTAACATCATTTACCACAAATTCTGACATACTGTCACAGCCTAAGGAGCCTGAAGACATAATGAATAAATATGGTATCTTGAATGGGATTTGGGTACAGAAAAAAAACGTAAAAAGTAAGAAGACATGGATATAGTAAGGGTTATAGTTAATTGCATGCATCAGTAGCAAGTCATTAATTATAACAAGTGTATCATACTAATATAAGGGACATAGGGACATAATATAAGGGACATAATATAAGATGTTAATAATAGGAGAAATGGTGCAGGTATATGAGCATTCTCTGTTCTATCTTTATAACTTTTCTATAAATTTAAAACTATTTTAAATAAAATTTATTTTAAAAACATTATTTACTAAGTTAATTAAATATATATCTCCATATCTGTAGCATAAACAGAACCATGATCTAGCTAGGATATAAAATACAGTAAAGGTATTTTTGTTAATTTTAAACAAAGTCTAGTTATAAAACTATAATGTGCAAAGATCTATACATTCAGCATATTTTCCCAATGAGTCAAAAAACCTCACATTCCATAGATAAGAATTAGTAAAGCCTGTATTTATCAGCTTTACACATATTTATAACCTAATCAGGCACATCCTGAGCACTGGCATTTATAATATAAGGTAAAATCTTCATATAAAAATTTCCATTTTATTTACTACATTTTAAAATAAGATGAAAATGGGTGATAATAACATAATTAGCCTTGGGGCACTTGGCTCAGTTGGTTAAGTGACTGACTGACTCTTGATTTCAGCTCAGGTCATGATCTCATGGTTTGTGAGATCGAGTCCCACTTCAGACTCTGCGTTGACAGATTCTCTTGGGATTTTCTCTTTCCCTCTCTCACCTCTCCTCCCCTGCTCTCTCTCTTTCTCTCTCTCAAAATAAATAAATGAACATTAAAAAGAAAACATTTAGCCTTTGGCAAAATAAGGAAACTTAAAAAGTATATTTTAATTCATCATCTCTTTTTTTAAATTCATAATAGCTATAACATCAAAACTGTAGCAATATTTAGGATTCACCTTTTCTTAGATCTCACTGGAAGATTAATTCTTGAATTTTTAAGTGAACAAAATAGGAAAAAAAAGTTAGAAAAAGTGGATTAGAAAATAGGAACTATTGAAATACTGAGTTGTTGCTTTTGGTCTATGAACTATTTGTAAAGGCAGAGATAATCACACTCCAATGGGAGAGCCCCAAGATAAGAGGTAAAGTCAGCTTGTGCCTGTATATTCCTTCTGAAATAAAGCATGTTCTGGAGACATTTAAACATTTATTTAAGGGCACAATTTCTTAGACATGTGTATTATGGTGAAAAAATGATATTAGGTTGTCACATCCAGCCGCATCCAACTTTGGTTTTGTGCTGACGTTAGTACTAAGCTCAGCTAACGACCCATGCCTGGTAGTATGTAATCAGCACACAACTCAACGTTAATAAAAAATGGTTGGGAAAAAACATCCTTCCGTGACTTAAGTCATTATTTTATTAAGGGACTGGTAATCTCTGCCTACCCCTAATTTTGAAAGCTTTCTCAAATGATGAATATTGCATATATGAATGATCAACTCTTAGAAAACTTCATAAGATTATTTTTTATAAATTATAGTATATTTAATTCTATGTAGATTCTTTGTAATAATGGTTCCAACCTTTTAATATCATTTATAACAAAATGACAAAAGCATGCAGTAGAGGATAATTAGTTCTAATAAAATAAACTATGGCCATTAAAATTTTAAGTATGAGTGACAAGTAGTGCAATTTTCCATGCATGACAAGTGATTATTGTTATTAATCTCTGATATAAATACCCTTCATACTATGTAACCTTATTTTCAGCATAACGAAAGTCTACTTCGTATTTGTATCAGTTAAAACTGTCCTATTTGTGCCATAACAACATAAAACTCTAAAACTTCAGTGGCTAAAAGAATTAAACATCCATTTCTTACAGTGCAAATTCCATCTTGGGTCAACTGAGTGCTTTGCCCCATGTCATCCTCATTCTCAGCCTCAGCTTTATACAATCTTCACTCTCTGGAATATAATTGTTTAGCATCTCAGGGAGAAAGGAACAATGGAGTGACCCACACCAACAATTTAATGCTTCAGCCCAGAATGATACACACCACTTCCACCAACAACATAGTCACCATCCTGGCTACATGGCCCCACTCAAATGCAGGGGAGAATGTATTGAGTTCCTCAAGATCATTCCTGGCCTTGCTGATTCCCTACGTGATGCACAGAACTCAACGTATACTTGTACTTCCTGACTAACATTTATTATAGAGAAAGGAAACAAAACAAAATTAGCAAACAGAAAAAAAATGCATGGGGTGAAGCCCAGATTAAACCGGGCACAAGTTCCAAGAGTCCTTTCCCAGTGGATTTACAGGAGGCACGCTCAGTTCTTTAACAAGGAGTTGGGACTAAACAGGTGAAGTGTTGTCCATCAGGGGTTAGAGATGCAGTGCTCAGAGTTTTCACTGGGGTTGATCACGTGAGTACTCTCTCTGTCTGGAAGGTACCAAATTTCCAAACTCATAAAAGAAAAGTAGGTGTTCAGCATAAATCATATTGTTTACTTAAAAGTCCAGGCACAGCAAATTATTCTCATCAGTTAACTGTTGATTAAGAACACCCCGAAAACCAAATTCCCAGATGCCAGCCAAGGTTCAACCTTGCAAGCAAGCTGTTCTAAGGATAGTAGTCCCACACCTGTTATGTTAATTCTTTTCTGTACAAGTGGTGGGAGAATTTAATCTCCACTGTACCCAGAATAATTTGAGAACTGAATTCAGATAAGTGTTAAAACTCCCTTCTTCACTGTTACTAATTGTAACACTAGGGAGAGTTCAAGTATAGCTATGTGAATTTTTAGTGTTAAGATTTCTCTGAATAGTGTTTTAGTAAAATATAGTAGTATTTCCAAGAAAAAGTTAAAATATTTAGCAGAAAAGGCTTTTAAAGAACAAGTTTTAGCTACATTAACCATAAGTTCACAAAAGAAATTAATATTTCATGCTGTTCAAGTAAACAAAGGGAAAGAAGGTAGAAAAAAAATCTCATGTGTTAAAAAAATCTGTGTCAATACTTGCATTTACACATGCATGTATGCCTGAATATACACATAAAATTACTTATATGTATAAAGTACATATGAAGGATACATACGAGAGTAGAAACATTTAACCTTATAAAGGAAAGAAAGAATTTGGGTATGTAATGATAGAGAAATTGCTGTCAACATATGGTTAATTCTCTTTGATTGTTTTATCCTCTTGATATATTACTTTTAAAAATAAGTTTTAAGTTTATGTGGAAGTATACATGTGTGATGATGTCTCTTTTACTAAAAAAAAACTTTTTTATATTAGCTGGTATTGCTTTAAGAATAGATGGATAGGGGCACCTGGGTGGCGCAGTCGGTTAAGCGTCCGACTTCAGCCAGGTCACGATCTCGCGGTCCCTGAGTTCGAGCCCCGCGTCAGGCTCTGGGCTGATGGCTCGGAGCCTGGAGCCTGTTTCCGATTCTGTGTCTCCCTTTTTCTCTGCCCCTCCCCCGTTCATGCTCTGTCTCTCTCTGTCCCAAAAATAAATAAAAAACGTTGGAAAAAGAAAAAAAAGAATAGATGGATAAAAAGAACTGATCAGCAAACCAAAATATGATATTAAATACACAACTCAGATGGGAAGATACAAAATACAATATATACATGATATATGCATTTAAATTGTGGAATATGACCATGTGGTAACAGAAATTTTCATGTGTTTATAGGGTTAAAAGAGTATCTTTCTGAGTAAGCTTGTTATTCTTAAAAATTCCTGGGCCCCAAAGAGTGTTTCCTTGCACTCTTACAAAGTTTTTGGGGCTAGGCCTAGATAATAGTGGGGGAGGCATGTACTTTTCTCCTCATTTTCATTTTCAAACATTCTTCTTGACTAACCCGAACAATCTCAGCCTGCATGTTGCTCTGAAGATGGACTTTTTTTAAAATTGTTTTTAATGTTTATTTATGTTTGAGAGAGAGAGAGAGACACAGAGCATGAGTGGGGAAGGGGCAGAGAGCGAGGGAGACACAGAATCAGAAGCAGGCTCCAGGTTCTGAGCTATCAGCACAGAGCCCGATGCAGGGCTCAAACTCACAAACCGTGAGATCATGACCTGAGACAAAGTCGGATGCTTAGCTGACTGAGCCACCCAGGCGCCCCTCTGCAGATAGACTCTTAAAGACTGGTATGTCCAAGTATTTCATTGAATTTATGTGTCTATGTGTATCTCAGAGGTAAAAATAACACCAAGGAACACAAGCTGGTAATCCCTATTAAAATACCAAACTCCCATCCTATAAAATAAGTGGAGGTTTTAAAAAAAAATAATACTTTTCAATGTTAGCAGGCTACATTAAAACACAAGCATCTTGAGGATAGATTGGAAGATGGCGGCGTAGGAGGACGCTGGGCTCACCTCGCGTCCTGCTGATCACTTAGATTCCACCTACACCTGCCTAAATAACCCAGAAAACCGCCAGAGGATTAGCAGAACGGAGTCTCGGGAGCCAAGCGCAGACGAGAGGCCCACGGAAGAGGGTAGGAAGGGCGGCGAGGCGGTGCACGCTCCACGGACTGGCGGGAGGGAGCCAGGGCGGAGGGGCGGCTCGCCGGCCAAGCGGAGCCCCCGAGTCTGGCTGGCAAAAGCGGAGGGGCCGGACGGACTGTGTTCCAACAGCAAGCGCGACTTAGCGTCTGGGAGGTCATAAGTTAACAGCTCTGCTCGGAAAGCGGGAAGCCTGGAGGACAAAGGGAGGGAGAGCTGCTGAGCCCCCGGATGGCAGAGCTCAGTTTGGTGGGGAACAAAGGCGCACACCAGTGCCATCTCCCCCGCCCATCCCCCAGCCAAAATCCCAAAGGGAACCAGTTCCTGCCAGGGAACTTGCTCGATAGGAACAAACACCCAACTCTGTGCTTCTGCAGAGCCAAACCTCCGGCAGCGGATCTGACTCCCTCCCGCTGCCACAGGGCCCCTCCTGAAGTGGATCATCTAAGGAGAAGCGAGCTAAGCCTGCCCCTCCTGCCCCCGTGCACCTTGCCTACCCACCCCAGCTAATACGCCAGATCCCCAGCACCACAAGCCTGGCAGTGTGCAAGTAGCCCAGACGGGCCATGCCACCCCACAGTGAATCCCGCCTCTAGGAGAGGGGAAGAGAAGGCACACACCAGTCTGACCGTGGCCCCAGCGGTGGGCTGGGGGCAGACATCAGGTCTGACTGCGGCCCCACCCACCAACTCCAGTTATACACCACAGCACAGGGGAAGTGCCCTGCAGGTCCACACTACTCCAGGGACTATCCAAAATAACCAAAAGGAAGAATTCCCCTCAAAAGAATCTCCAGGAAATAACAACAGCTAATGAACTGATCAAAAAGGATTTAAATAATATAAGAGAAAGTGAATTTAGAATAATAGTCATAAAATTAATCGCTGGGCTTGAAAACAGTATAGAGGACAGCAGAGAATCTCTTGCTACAGAGATCAAGGGACTGCAGAGATCAAGCTGGAGTAGCCATACATATACCAGACAAACTAGACTTTAAATTAAAGGCTGTAACAAGAGATGAAGAAGGGCATTATATAATAATCACAGGGTCTATCCACCAGGAAGAGCTAACTATTATAAATGTCTATGCGCCGAATACCGGAGCCCCCAAATATATAAAACAATTACTCATAAACATAAGCAACCTTATTGATAAGAATGTGGTAATTGCAGGGGACTCTAACACTCCACTTACAGAAATGGCTAGATCATCTAGACACACGGTCAATAAAGAAACAAGGGCCCTGAATGATACATTGGATCAGATGGACTTGACAGATATATTTAGAACTCTGCATCCCAAAGCAACAGAATATACTTTCTTCTCGAGTGCACATGGAACATTCTCCAAGATAGATCATATACTGGGTCACAAAACAGCCCTTCATAAGTATACAAGAATTGAAATTATACCATGCATACTTTCAGACCACAATGCTATGAAGCTTGAAATCCACCACAGGAAAATGTCTGGAAAACCTCCAAAAGCATGGAGGTTAAAGAACACCCTAATAAAGAATGAGTGGGTCAACCAGGCAATTAGAGAAGAAATCAAAAAATATATGGAAACAAACGAAAATGAAAATACAACAATTCAAACGCTTTGGGATGCAGCGAAGCCAGTCCTGAGAGGAAAATACATTGCAATCCAGGCCTATCTCCAGAAACAAGAAAAATCCCAAATACAAAATCTAACAGCACACCTAACGGAAATAGAAGCAGAACAGCAAAGACAGCCTAAATCCAGCAGAAGAAGAGAAATAATAAAGATCAGAGCAGAAATAAACAATATAGAATCTAAAAAAACTGTAGAGCAGTTCAACGAAACCAAGAGTTGGTTGTTTGAAAAAATAAACAAAATTGACAAACCTCTAGCCAGGCTTCTCAAAAAGAAAATGGAGATGACCCAAATAGATAAAATCATGAATGAAAATGGAATTATTACAACCAATCCCTCAGAGATACAAGCAATTATCAGGGAATACTATGAAAAATTATATGTCAACAAACTGGACAACCTGGAAGAAATGGACAAATTCCTAAACATCCACATGCTTCCAAAACTCAATCAGGAGGAAATAGAAAGCTTGAACAGACCCATAACCAGCAAAGAAATTGAATCAGTCATCAAAAATCTCCCAACAAATAAGAGTCCAGGACCAGATGGCTTCCCAGGGGAGTTCTACCAGATGTTTAAAGCAGAGATAATACCTATCCTTCTCAAGCTATTCCAAAAAATAGAAAGGGAATGAAAACTTCTGGACTTATTCTATGAAGCCAGTATTACTTTGATTCCTAAACCAGACAGAGACCCAGTAAAAAAAGAGAACTACAGGCCAATATCCCTGATGAATATGGATTCAAAACTTCTCAATAAGATACTAGCAAATCGAATTCAACAGCATATAAAAAGAATTTTTCACCATGATCAAGTGGGATTCATTCCTGGGATGCAGGGCTGGTTCAACATTCGCAAATCGATCAACGTGATACATCACATTAATAAAAGAAAAGATAAGAACCATATGATCCTGTCAATCGATGCAGAAAAGGCCTTTGACAAAATTCAGCAACCTTTCTTAATAAAAACCCTCGAGAAAGTTGGGATAGAAGGAACATACTTAAAGATCATAAAAGACATTTATGAAAAGCCCACAGCTAACATCATCCTCAATGGGGAAAAACTGAGAGCTTTTTCCCTGAGATCAGGAACACGACAGGGATGTCCACTCTCACCGCTGTTGTTTAACATAGTGTTGGAAGTTCTAGCATCAGCAATCAGACAACAAAAGGAAATCAAAGGCATCAAAATTGGCAAAGATGAAGTCAAGCTTTCGCTTTTTGCAGTTGACATGATACTATACATGGAAAATCCGATAGACTCCACCAAAAGTCTGCTAGAACTGATACATGAACTCAGCAAAGTTGCAGGATACAAAATCAATGTACAGATATCAGTTACATTCTTATACACTAACAATGAAGCAACAGAAAGACAAATAAAGAAACTGATCCCATTCACAATTGCACCAAGAAGCATAAAATACCTAGGAATAAATCTAACCAAAGATATAAAAGATCTGTATGCTGAAAACTATAGAAAGCTTATGCAGGTAATTGAAGAAGATATAAAGAAATGGAAAGACATTCCCTGCTCATGGATTGGAAGAATAAATATTGTCAAAATGTCAATACTACCCAAAGCTATCTACACATTCAATGCAATCCCAATCAAAATTGCACCAGCATTCTTCTCGAAGCTAGAACAAGCAATCCTAAAATTCATATGGAACCACAAAAGGCCCTGAATAGCCAAAGTAATTTTGAAGAAGAAGACCAAAGCAGGAGGCCTCACAATCCCAGAGTTTAGCCTCTACTACAAAGCTGTCATCATCAAGACAGCATGGTATTGGCACAAAAACAGACACATAGACCAATGGAATAGAATAGAAACCCCAGAACTAGACCCACAAACATATGGCCAACTCATCTTTGACAAAGCAGGAAAGAACATCCAATGGAAAAAAGACAGTCTCTTTAACAAATGGTGCTGGGAGAACTGGACAGCAACATGCAGAAGGTTGAAACTAGACCACTTTCTCACACCATTCACAAAAATAAACTCAAAATGGATAAAGGACCTGAATGTGAGACAGGAAACCATCAAAACCATAGAGGAGAAAGCAGGAAAAGACCTCTCTGACCTCAGCCGTAGCAATCTCTTACTCGACACATCCCCAAAGGCAAGGGAATTAAAAGTAAAAATGAACTACTGGGACCTTATGAAGATAAAAAGCTTCTGCACAGCAAAGGAAACAACCAACAAAACTAAAAGGCAACCAACGGAATGGGAAAAGATATTTGCAAATGACATATCGGACAAAGGGCTAGTATCCAAAATCTATAAAGAGCTCACCAAACTCCACACCCGAAAAACAAATAACCCAGTGAAGAAATGGGCAGAAAACATGAATAGACACTTCTCTAAAGAAGACATCCAGATGGCCAACAGGCACATGAAAAGATGCTCAACATTGCTCCTTATCAGGGAAATACAAATCAAAACCACCTCAGATATCACCTCACGCCAGTCAGAGTGGCCAAAATGAACAAATCAGGAGACTATAGATGCTGGAGAGGATGTGGAGAAACGGGAACCCTCTTGCACTGTTGGTGGGAATGCAAATTGGTGCAGCCGCTCTGGAAAGCAGTGTGGAGGTTCCTCAGAAAATTAAAAATAGACCTACCCTATGACCCAGCAATAGCACTGCTAGGAATTTACCCAAGGGATACAGGAGCACTGATGCATAGGGGCACTTGTACCCCAATGTTTATAGCAGCACTCTCAACAATAGCCAAATTATGGAAAGAGCCTAAATGTCCATCAACTGATGAGTGGATAAAGAAATTGTGGTTTATATACACAATGGAGTACTACATGACAATGAGAAAGAACGAAATATGGCCCTTTGTAGCAACATGGATGGAACTGGAGAGTGTGATGCTAAGTGAAATAAGCCATACAGAGAAAGACAGATACCATATGGTTTCACTCTTATGTGGATCCTGAGAAACGTAACAGAAACCCATGGGGGAGGGGAAGGAAAAAAAAAAAAGAGGTTAGAGTGGGAGAGAGCCAAAGCATAAGAGACTCTTAAAAACTGAGAACAAACTGAGGGTTGATGGGGGGTGGGAGGGAGAGGAGGGTGGGTGAGGGTATCGAGGAGGGCACCTTTTGGGATGAGCACTTGGTGTTGTATGGAAACCAGTTTGACAATAAATTTCATATATTGAAAAAAATAAAAAAAATAAAACACAAGCATCTTAACACATAATTAGTGAGCATAAAATCAGTTAATATTTCTTGGTTAATTGATGATTAATTTGGTAATCTACCTTCAAAGACATTCATTTTAAGAAGAATAATAAAAAATAAGAGGGGCACCTGGGTGGCTCAGTCGGTTAAAGCATCTGACTTTGGCTCTAGTCAAGATTTCTCATGAGTTCGAGGCCCACATCGGGCTCTGTGCTGACAGCTGCGAGCCTGGAGCCTGCTTCGGATTCTGTGTCTCCCCTCTCTCTCTGCCTTCCTCTGTAGTGTCTCTCTCTCTTTCTCTCTCAAAAATAAATAAACATTAAAAATTTTAAAAACTAATAAAAAAGAGAAACAGATATAAAGTAATAAAAATACTGACTTTCAAATATTTATGGGGATAGTTTTTGGTAAACAATCTAAATAACAAAAAAAAAGAAAATGGGTAAATTATTTAAGGTATAACCATATATATGATGTATATCATGTGGCAATTAACAATCATGTTCTCCAGGTTCTTTGCTGTCATAGCAAAATGGCCAGTACAATGTTAATTTTAAAAATCAAATACTAATTTTATATACAATCTGATCTCATTTAATTGTAAAAGATAAGTATACTGATATTTCCAAGTATACTGATACTTGGAAAAGAATAGTTAGGTAAAAAGTGATCTCTGTTA
Source organism: Panthera onca (assembly GCF_046562875.1). Classification (NCBI taxonomy): domain Eukaryota; kingdom Metazoa; phylum Chordata; class Mammalia; order Carnivora; family Felidae; genus Panthera; species Panthera onca. Next base: position 108,951,175 of record NC_138345.1, on the reverse strand, counting down.
GACTTTGGGGTTAGGAGTATTTTTTCTTCATATGTATCTTCCTATATTTTTAAATATTGACAATGATGTCATATTACTTTCAAAATTTCAAAAGAGAAAAGGATGATATTTTAAGTATGAAAAAGTCAATAAAGTAATTAAAGATGAAAGGAAAATTATGATAGCACAAAAAGATACCTTTTACAATTTTAAGGAATAAAGAATAGCAATAAAGTTGATAAGGATAATGATGTTTAGAGAAAATAATTTAGAAAATGTGTGCTTTAGGACACCTGGGTGGCTCAGTCAGTTAAGCGTTCAACTCTTGATTTCAGCTCAGGTCATATCTCACGGTTCATGAGTTCGAGCCCCATGGGGGGCTCTGTACTGACAGTGCAGAGCCTGCTTGGGATTCTCTCTCTCTCTCTCTCTCTCTCTCTCTCTCTCTCTCTCTCTCTGTCCCTCCCCTGCATTCTCTCTGTCAAAAATAAATAAATAAACTTAAAAAAAAAAAACATGTGCTTCATTGTTATAATTTTTATACACCCCAGTGTCTGTAAATACAATGTTTATGTAAACTCTTTGCTTTTGTTTTCCTCATGTTCATTAATTTAGACCTATTTAGGGACTTTCATAATGTATATGAACATTGACATTATTTTAAATTTATACTATGACACTAAAATGCCTTCAAATCATTAAAGAACTACAATTAAAAAATAATTTTGCAGAAAGTATGCATGTTTGATTCTGCATACAAAGCAGTAACCTCATGCAAATTAGGGCTGCTGAATTACACTAGCACACATTTCTTTTTACAAGGATTGGAAGTATTTTGAAACTCCTTAATGGAGTATTTATTGGATTCTACTTTATAATCATTATAAGAATATGGGATGCAAACATGAAACTTCTACCTCATCTATTAGTTAATCATTGCAACCTTTTACTTTGTCTTCAGGGTCAAAATCTTTCCTTATAAAGGCTGAGGTCACCCCTAAATCTCAGCACTCATTAGTCAGTGATGGATAAAAAGTGACCACAGTAAGGTAAGTTAAATTCAACACAACACATTTACGTTAATCTAAAATGGCTCAACATATTTAGAAATGCCATACTTCTCGTCTTCCTTCCCTATCCATTCAAACGCTTGAATGTATTGTGTTTTGAAACATATATTAATGTGGAGTGGGAGAAGGAGAGACAGAGAGATAGAAAGAATCTGTCATTTCTTAATGTGTAAGAGAGGGCAAGCATTAGCTATAGCAATTTAGAGAGGAGTAAAAACATGTTACACTGGGTTTGATAGCAGGGATATTCAGTTTGATGGAAAGCTTTGCAACCACAGTGTTTAGGCTCTTCCATTAAGAAAAGAAAATGATGACACTGAACCGTGAACCTGGACCTGACATCTTCATCACTGATTTACAGTAAAGTCTTTGGAGGGGAAGGTCACCGTGCTGAATAGGCAGCTAATGTGGCTCAGGGAGAAGGTCATTTGTGTATGCTGTAAATTCTCATCATTTTAGAAGCATAGAGAATTTGGAAACCAGAACTTGACATTTTCGGAGAATTATTACAGTGCTAAAGAGTTCAAAGTGTTTATTCTTGATACCTGAGAAATAAAGTGCCTCTTGATCTGAAGTTTTCAAACAAGATTGTGGTGCTAAAGTTTAATCAGCATCGAGTCAAAACTACTCCTGTGGAGGCTGAGGCTAGCTAACTGAATATTAAAAGATTCCACCTCCGTAGGCCTTTTGGAACAAAGGAAAATGAACATGGAATGTTAGAACCAGAAAGAACTTAAATGTTTTCTTCTAAAGTTTTTCTCTTCAGCCTGGCAAACAGAAGTAGTGTTCCTTGTCCAATTCAATGTCTTCAGTATATTGGTGATAGACTTCTAATTTCTCAGGAGACCCTCAATCTAGAGTACTGTACACACACACACACACACACACACACACACATCAAAGTTAAAACTAGGTTTTCTTTCCAGAGTATAAGTAATCACTTGCAGCAGCTTTTCTGGCTACAGATTTCAGCATAAAAATCAAAAGGTAATGTAAAGGCAAAGATCATAAAAGAGAAAGAAATACAGAAATGATGGAAAGAGCTCTTCCTTTTCTCCTTTCTGTGTTTGTGATAGTCTTTTAAGATGGAATTATTAATAACACTTTATTATTATTTGTTCTTCCTATTCCTTTTAATAATTTTTTCCTGAGTTAAATTTTATGGTTTCTGCTTGACTATCTCCCATGATATCCCCATACTATGAGATATTTCAGTATCATGTTTCTTTCATATAACAATGCATCCTCTAGGTTATGTTCTAGGTGGCGCCATATCAATGGATGCAGATTGAATAAACATCATTGTTTATTCAGTTTGTCATTGGGCACACTTCCAAATGTATTTGTAAGAAAATTTGCTAGAAGCAGAAAGTTTGATTCAAATAGTATAAATATTCAAAATTTTTATAGATGTTGTCAAGTTACATTCCAAACTGTACTGATCACATTCACTCTAACAGTGTGTGCAAGACATCCATCCCCATTTAACTACAAAATGTTCTTTTAAAAAACATTCCATATACTATTTTGAGATTTTAGCTATTTTTAATCATTTACTATTTTACCAGTTTAGCTCTTCAAAATAATAAAATAAAACATCACGTTTTTTCTTGTATGTTTACTTTTATATGTTCACTTGTTTATTTTACTTTTAATCATTGACTGTGTAGAATTTATTTTGGTATGAAATATGAGGAGTCCAGTTCTATTTTTATATATTATGTTGTCTCAGCATCAGTGACTAAATTTTATGTATTTCCTCAAAATTTGATATGCCATATTATAATATACTAAATGTCTTATTTATTTGGATTCATTTTTGGTCTATCCTGGTTCTAAGATTTGCATACTCTTATATCAGTTCACACTTAAAATTCTATTAGCTTCATTATGTAGTTTTTCTTTACCTTAAGTTATTTTTCAGTATCACCAAATTAAGCTTAGTTTAGAGAATTTCCCAACTATTTTTCATGCTTATGTCCATACAAATGTTGAAATCATCTGTAGTTAATTCACAATGTGGATATACTTTGGGGAAAATAATATATGTCTAAAGTGATATATCGGAATATTTTCTGCATTAGCAGGAATTGATTGAGTATCCAATATAAAACATTATAAGTTAAATAGGGGGTTTATTAATTTATATGAACAGACATCCAAAGCCATAGTGATGTTGGGTTAGCTAAGTCAGGCTTGCCTCTAATGGTCACATAGCAGCTATGTCATCTTCAAGCACACCTAAAGTCCAAGGTCAAAGAAAAATATGTTTCTTCTTTGTATTCAGAGCTCTTTGTAGAACTCATCTTATTCGTGAGAATTCCATTGATGCCTGTTATAGAACTGATCACTGGTAAGTGAATTAATAAGAATTCACCTCAGGATGAGGAAGGTTTCATTAAGTGCAGGCATCTCAATATTTGATGAAAGAAGGGTTTTTGCTTTTGATTGTGACACCTTATTTTTTGTGAGCAGTTTTAGATTCACACCCAAATTGGAGGAAGGTTCTGAGATTTCCTATATACTCCTGCCTCCACATATGTATAACCTCTTCATTATCAACACCCCACAATAGTGGTACATTTGTTATAATTGATGAACCTACACTGACATAGGCTTTTGTGTGAGCCTAAGTCTTAAACTCCTTTGGGTAAATAACAAGGAGTGTGATTGCTGGATTATATGCCAGGAGTATACTTAGTGTTGTAAGAAACTGCCAAACTGTCTTCCCAAGCAGATGTGCTGTCTTGCATTCCCACCAGCAGTGTTTACCCACACTCTTGTCAGCAGTTGGTGTTGTCACTTGTCAGTGCTCAGGATTTTGGCCATTCTAATAGTTGTGAACTGATGGCTCATTGTCAGTGAAATTTGCATTTCCCTGATGACATACGATGTAGAACATCTTTTCATATTGTTATTTGGGTGTCTGTTTTCAAAGAACAGGTGAATAGGTTGTTGGGTAGGTACACAACAGAATCAGCCATACTTAACCTAGGGGAGACTTGATCTATTTAAATTATCAAAATTTTCTATCTAAAACCAACATATAGCATTCCACTTATTTAAATACTTATATGGACACCTAGAGGTTCTTTTGTTTGTTTTCCACATATAGAAGGTATATACTTTTTTTTAAATTTTTTTTAACGTTTATTTATTTTTGAGACAGAGAGAGACAGAGCATGAATGGGGGAGGGTCAGAGAGAGAGGGAGACACAGAATCCGAAACAGGCTCCAGGCTCTGAGTGGTCAGCACAGAGCCTGACGCGGGACTTGAACTCACGGACCGCGAGATCATGACCTGAGCTGAAGTCGGACGCTTAACCGACTGAACCACCCAGGCGCCCCAGGAAGGTATATACTTTTTATTTTATTTTATTTTATTTTATTTTATTTTATTTTATTTTATTTTATATTATATTTTTATTTTTTATTTGTTTAAATTTACATCCAAATTAGCATATAGTTCAGAAATGATTTGAGGAGTAGATTCCTTAGTGCCCCTTACCCATTTAGCCCATCCCCCCTCCCACAACCCCCTCCAGTAACCCTCAGTTTGTTCTCCATACTTATGAGTTTCTTCTGTTTTGTCCCCCTCCCTGATTTTATATTATTTTTGTTTCCCTTCCCTTATGTTGATCTGTTTAGTCTCTTAAAGTCCTCATATGAGTGAAATCATATGATTTTTTGTCTTTCTCTGACTAATTTCACTTAGCATAATACCCTACAGTTCCATCCATATGGTTGCAAATGGTAAGATTTCATTCTTTATGATTGCCAAGTAATACTCCTTTATATATATATATATATATATATATATATATATATATATATACACACACATACACCCCACATCTTTTTTATCCATTAATCTATCAATGGACATTTGGGCTCTTTCCATACTTTGGCTATTGTTGATAGTGCTGCTAAAAACATGGGGGTGCATGTGTCCCTTCGAAACAGCATACCTGTATCCCTTGGATAAATGCCTGGTAGTGCAATTACTGGATCGTAGGGTAGTTCTATTTTTAGTTTTTTGAAGAACCTCCATACTGTTTTCCAGAGTGGCTGCACCAGCTTGCATTCCCACCAACAATGCAAAAGAGATCCTCTTTCTCCGCATCCTCGCCAACATCTATTGTTGCCTGAGTTGTTAATGTTAGCCATTCTGACAGGTGTAAGGTGGTATCTCATTGTGGTTTTGATTTGTATTTCCCTGATGATGAGTGATATTGAGCATTTTTTCATGTGTCAGTTGGCCATCTGGATGTCTTCTTTGGAGAAGTGTCTATTCATGTCTTTTGCCCATTTCTTCACTGGATTATTTGGTTTTTTTGGGTGTAGGGTGATAGGTTCTTTCTAGATTTTAGATACTAACCCTTTATCTGACATGTCATTTGCAAATATCTTCTCCTATTCTGTCAGTTGCCTTTTAGTTTTGGTGATTGTTTCCTTTGCTGTGCAGAAGCTTTTTATTTTGATGAGGTCCCAATAGTTCATTTTTGCTTTTGTTTCCTTTGCTTCCAGAGACGTGTTGAGTAAGAAGTTGCTGTGGCCAATATCAAAGAGTTTTTTGCCTGCTTTCTCCTCGAGGATTTTGATGGCTTCCTGTCTTACATTTAGGTCTTTCATTCATTTTGAGTTTTTTTTTTCTGTGTGTGTATGGTGTAAGAAAGTGGTCCAGGTTCATTCTTCTGCATGTCGCTGTCCAGTTTTCCCAGCACCACTTGCTGAAGAGACTGTCTTTATTCCATTGGATATTCTTTCCTGCTTTGTCAAAGATTAGTTGGCCATACATTTGTGGGTCCATTTCTAGGTTCTGTATTCTGTTCCATTGATCTGAGTGTCTGTTCTTGTGCCAGTACCATACTGTCTTGATGATTACAGCTTTGTAGTATAGCTTCAAGTCTGGGATTGTGATGCCTCCTGCTTTGGTTTTCTTTTTCCAGATTGCTTTGGCTATTGATCTTTTCTGGTTCCATACAAATTTTAGGATTATTTTTTCTAGCTCTGTGAAGAATGCTGGTGTTATTTTGATAGGGATTGCATTGAATGTGTAGATTGCTTTGGGTAGTATCGACATTTTAACAATATTTGTTCTTCGTATCCAGGAGCATGGAATCTTTTCCATTTTTTTTTGTCTTCTTCAATTTATTTCATAAGATTTCTATAGTTTTCAGTGTATAGATTTTTCACCTCTTTGGTTAGATTTATTTCTAGGTATTTTATGGTTTTTGGTGCAATTGTAAATGGGATCGATCCGTGATTTCTCTTTCTGTCACTTCATCGTTGGTGTATGGGAATGCAACCGATTTCTGTGCATTGATTTTATATCCTGCAACTTTGCTGAATTCATGAATCAGTTCTAACAGTTTTTGGGTGGAATCTTTGGGGTTTCCATATAGAGTAACATGTCATCTCCACAGAGTGAAAGTTTGACCTTGTCCTGGCTGATTTGGATGCCTTTTATTTCTTTGTGTTGTCTGATTGCTGAGGCTAAGACTTCCAATAATATGTTGAATAACAGTGGTGAGAGTGGCCATCCCTGTCTTGTTCCTGACCTTAGGGGGAAAGCCCTCAGTTTTTCCCCATTGAGGATGATATTAGCGTTGGGTCATTCATATATGGCTTTTATGATCTTGAGGTATGATCCTTCTATCCCTACTTTCTTGAGGGTTTTTATCATGAAAGGATGCTATATTTTGTCAAATGCTTTCTCTGCATCTATAGAGAGGATCATATGGTTCTTTTCATTTCTTTTATTGATGTGATGAATCATGTTAATTGTTTTATGGATATTGAACCATCCCTGCATCCCAGGTATAAATCCCGCTTGGTTGTGGTGAATAATTTTTAATGTATTGTAGGATCCAGTTGGCTAATATCTTGTTGAGGATTTTTGTATCCATCTTCACCGAGGAAATTAGTCTATAGTTCTCCTTTTAAGTGGGGTCTCTGGTTTTGGAATCAAGGTAATGCTGCCTTCATAGAAAGAGTTTGGAAGTTTTCCTTCCATTTCTATTTTTTGGAACACCTTCAAGAGAATAGGTGTTAACTCTTTCTTAAATGTTTGGTAGAATTCCCCTGGAAAACCATCTGGACCTGGACTCTTGTTTTTTGGCAGATTTTTGACTATGAATTTGATTTCCTTACTGGGTATGGGTCTGTTCAAATTTTCTATTTCTTCCTGTTTCAGTTTTGGTAGTGTATATATTTCTAGGAATTTGTCCATTTCTTCCATATTGCCCATTTTATTGGCATATAATTGCTCATAATATTCTCTTATTATTGTTTGTATTTCTGCTGTGTTGTTTGTGATCTCTCCTTTTTCATTCTTGATTTTATTTATTTGTCTCCTTTTTCTTTTTGGTCAAACTGGCTAGTAGTTTGTCAATTCTGTTAATTCTTTCAAAGAACAAGCTTCTGGTTTCATTATTCTGTTCTACTGGTTTTTGTTTTGTTTTGTTTTGTTTCCATAGCATTAATTTCTGCTCCAATCTTTATTATTTTCTGTATTCTGCTGGTTTTAGATTTATTTGCTGTTCTTTTTCCAGCCCCTTAAGGCATAAGGTTAGGTTGTGTATCTGAGACCTTTCTTCCTTCTTTAGGCAGGCCTGGATTGCTATATGCTTTCCTCATATGACCGCCTTTGCTGCATCCCAGAGGTTTTGGGTTGTGGTGTTATCATTTTCATTGACTTCCATATACTTTTTAATTTCCTCTTTAACTTCTTGGTTAGCCCATTCATTCTTTAGTAGGATGTTCTTCAGTTTCCAGGTATTTGTTACCTTTCCAAATTTTTTCTTGTGGTTGATTTCAAATTTCATAGTGTTGTGGTCTGAAACTATGCACAGTATGATCTCATCTTTTTGTATTTGGTGAGGGCTGATTTGTGTCCCAGTATGTGATCTATTCTGGACAACATTCCATGTGTGCTGGAGAAGAATGTATATTCTGCTGCTTTAGGATGAAATGTTCTGAATATATCCGTTAAGTCCATCTGGTCCAGTGTGTCATTCAAAGCCATTGTTTCCGTGTTGATTTTTTGATTAGATGACGTGTCCATTGCTGTGAGTGGGGTGTTGAAGTCCCCTACTATTATGGTATTACTACCAATGAGTTTCTTTATGTTTGTGATTAATCGAATATATATTTGGGTGCTGCCACATTTGGCGCATAAATATTTACAATTGTTATCTTCTTGGTGGATAGACCCCTTGATTATGATATAATGCCCTTTGGCATCTCTTGATACAGTCTTTGTCTTAAAGTCTAGATTGTCTGATATAAGTATGGCTACTTTGGCTTTCTTTTATTGACCATTATCATGATAGATGGTTTCCATCCCTTTACTTTCAATCTGAAGGTATATTTAGGTCAAAAGTGGGTCTCTTGTAAACAGCATATAGATGGATCTTGTTTTCCTATCCATTCTGTTACCCTTTGTCTTTTGATTGGAGCATTGAGTTCATTGACCTTTAGAGTACTGAAAGATATGAATTTATTGCCATTATGTTTCTTGTAGTGTTGGAGTTTCTGGTGGTGTTCTCTTGTCCTTTCTAGTCTTTGTTGCTTTTGGTATTTATTTATTTATTCATTCTTTCACTCTTTTATTTATTTATTTACATCTTTTCTCCCCTCAGAGAGTTCCCCTTAAAATTTCTTGTAGGGCCGGTTTAGTGGTCACAAACACCTTCAATTTTTGTTTGGGAAACTTTTAATCTCTCCTATTTTGAATGACAACCTTGATGGATAAAGAATTCTTGACTGCAAATTTTTCTGATTCAGCACATTGAATATATCCTGCTACTCCTTTCTGGCATGCCAAGTTTCTGTGGAAAGGTCTGCTGCAAACCTGATCTGTCTTCCCTTGTAGGTTAGGGACTTTTTTTCCCTTGCTACTTTCATGATTCTCTCCTTGCCTGAGTATTTTGTGAATTTGACTATGATATGCCTTGTTGATGGTCAGTTTTTGTTGAATCTAATGAGATTCATCTGTGCTTCCTGGATTTTGATGTCTATGTCTTTCCCCAGGTTAGGAAAGTTTTCTGCTATGATTTGTTCACATACCCCTTCTAACCCTATTTCTCTCTCTTCCTCTTCTGGGACCTCTATGATTATGAAGTTGTTCCTTTTTAATGAGTCTTAAATCGTGCTCTTTTGCCTTCATCTCCCTCTTTTTTTTCTGCTTCATTATTCTCTATAAGTTTGTCCTCTATATCGCTGATTCTCTGTTCTGCCTCATCCATCCTTTCCTCTGCGGCATCCATCCATGATTGCAACTCAGTTATAGCATTTTTAATTTCATTCTGGCTATTTCTTACTTCTTTTATCTCTGCAGAACGGGATTCTAATATATTTTCGACTCCAGCTAGTATTCTTATTATCGTGATTCTAAATTCTGTTTCAGACATCTTGCTTGTATCTGTGTTGGTTAAATCCCTGGCTCTCGTTTCTTCATGCTCTCTTTTTGGTGAATTCCTTCGTTTTGTCATTTTGAAGGGAGAGAAGGAATTAATGAGGTATAAAAATTGAAATAAATAAATTAAAATTAAAAAATAGTAAACTTAAAAAATTAAAAACACACACACACACACACACACAAATCGGATAAATGATGCTAAATCTTAGGTGTGTTTTTGTCTGAGTGTTGAAAGTGGCTTGAAAGATTCGAGGAAAAAAAGGGGGGGAGAAAAAAAAGAAATCATTTGAGAATTTGAAAAAAGTAATACACTGAAGTAGACTAAAATGAGATGATAGGAGTAAAATAGAATTTGAAAAAAATATACACAAAAGTAAAGAATATAGTAGAAAAAAATTAAAAATATTTTTAATAAAAATTAAAAATAAATATGATTTTTTATTTTTCTGTATTCAAAAAAAAGAAAAGAAATGAAAAAGAGAAAAAAAGATTAAAAATAGAAAAAAGGAAATCGTTTGAAAATTTGAAAAAGTGAATACACTGTAGTAGACTAAAATTAAATGATGGAAGTAAAATAGAATTTGAAACAATTTACATAAAAGCAAAAAATAGAGTCAAAAAATTAAATAAAAATATTTTTAATAGAAATTGAAAGTAAAAATGAAGTTTTTCTCTTTCTGCATTCAAGAAAAAGAAATGAAAAGGAGAAAAAAAGAAAAAATAGGAAATTGAAAATTTGAAAAGGTGAATACAGTAGACTAAAATAAAATGATGGAAGTGAAATAGAATTTGAAAAAATTTACACAAAAGTAAAAAATATAGTAATAAAAATTAAAGAAATATTTTTAATAAAAATTGAAAATAAAAATGAATTGTTTTTCTTTCTGTGTTCAAGGAAAAGAAGTGTAAAAGAGAAAAAAAAGAATGAAAATTGAATAGATAGAACTGCTAACAGATGAAGTAGGACTGAAATTACTTCGTTTTCCCCTAGAACTCGGTCTATGGGGTACTTTATAGTCAATAAACTAAGCCGGTGGTGAGACTTGTGTTCTTGAAGAGCAAAGTTGGTCCAGTTGGTGGGGCTCAGTGTAACCGCTCTGCTTTCCACTAGATGGCGCTGCTAGCCTACTGGGGTGGATTGTTGCACTTGCAGGTGAGTATGCGCATGCGCATGCGCAGGAGCTGTGAAACTCGGGCCACCCAGCTATCCAGTCTGTTCTCCCGAATCAGCAATCATGCAACCATCCTCTGTCTTCAGCTTTTGTGCACTCCACGCTTTTTCACTCTCCGTGACCAGGTCCCAGGCAGCACCGCCCTCCTGAGTTTTGTCTCAGATGCGGCTGTTTTTCCTGACCCTTTACTTCCAAAGGACTGCGGCTTTGACCCGTTCCACCCCTCTGCGGGAGGGTCTCACTGAGCAATGGTCGAATGTTGGCTGCACCCAGGAACGCTTGCTGGACCCTGCTGCTGCCGGTGGCCTGAGACTGCGGCCAGGAGCCAGCCTGCCCCAGAAAAAGTTCGTGAGATAGTGTAGCAGCAGTATTTCAGGGATTATGGAAAATCACAACACACATCTGGCACCAGGCTTCACCCTTAACGACCTTGTTCCAGCACCAGCGAATGTAGCCGTTTTCTGGGGTCTGTTGGGACCAGGTGGCTTCAACAGTCTCTACCAAATGTCCTTTCAGCAGTGGAACCGCTTTTCCCCATGTGGCCCAAGAACCTCCCGAACCCCACTCTGTTCCTGGGGATTCACCCTTCTCACCAGAGGACCAACAGGTATGGAGCTGCAGAGTTGCAGCCTTTGTGCTCCCCTTGTTTACAGTCTTAATGGAATTTAAACCATCTCCTTTCTCCCTTCTCCCTTTTTAGTTTAGTCCCTGCAGCTGTTTCCAATTTTCCATTTTCTCTCCAGCTGCTTTTGGGGAGGGGTGCTCTTCCCATATTCCTCCTCACACCCCCCACCCCCGTCTCCATCCTCTCTCCACCGGCAAAAGCACCTCCCTTCCCGCGGCTTCTTGCTCCCTAATTTCACCTCTCTTCGCCGCGTATCTTCTGAATTCTGTGGTTCAGGTTGTGCAGGTTGTTGTATTAATCTCCAATCGGTTTTCTAGGTGTGCAGGATAGTTTAGTGTTGGTCTGGCTGTGTTTCATGGACGCCAGACACACAAAAACTTCCATGCTGTTCCGCTATCTTGGCTCCTCTGGGCAGAAGGTGTATACTTCTTGGTGCATTGTTTTCAGAGATTTGTCTTCTTAAGTTGTTATTTATTTTATTTGAGAGAGAGAAAGAGAGCAAGAGAAAGCGAGGGAGCACTTGAGTGGAAGAGAGGGGCAGAGGGAGAGAGAGAGCAGCTCCTTGTTAAGCAGGCTTAATTAGGCTCATACCCAGTGCAGAGCCTGATGTGGGGCTCAAACCCACCACCCTGGGAACATGACCTGAACCAAAATAGTCAGACGCTCAACTGACTTGGCACCCAGGAGCCCCTTACGTTGTTATTTTCAATGAGCTCTTTCTTAACTTTCAATTTTCTTAGCTATGAAAATAGCACTTTAAAAAAAAATAATCTTACTTTCTCTCTCTCTGTCTCCCTCTCTCTTTCTTTGTGTGTGTGTGTGTGTGTGTTTATGTGTGTGCATTTTATGCATTCAAATCAGCCAAAAGACACTCTTGTCAATAGTATGCTTTTTCACTGACTAAACATGCTTTTAGTATCAACTCTAGTACTTTCAAGCGAGACATTTAATACAAAGAACCTGTTTTTGAGGTAAGCTTGTCTATCTTAGATTCTAGCTTCACAATTTACTAAGTGCATGGCCTTGGGCAGGTTACTGAACCTCTCTGTAACTCAGTTTCTCATAAGCAAGATGGAATGATAATAGTATCTACCTCATGGAAGAGTCGGTTGGAAAGGGAATAGTTTTGATGATTAATCCTTATAAAACTAGTACAAAAAAACCACAAAAAACTAGTACATAGTAAGTATCAAATAATTTTTATTTTCCTCATTGGTAATGATAGTAGCCCTTTGTCTCACTTTCCTAATCGGTCTTTTTCAGTTTTTTTAGGACTCTTGAGAGGATGAAATTCGTAATCACAGTGTTCTAGACAATTTTAAGATAATATATCCCAGATTATTATAATTGAATGCAACAATTGCTAAAATGGAATATTAGCCAGGTGCTGTGGGAAAGACTAGTTCACTTTTTTGGAGGGATCAGGAGAAACTAGACAAAACCTGTGATACTTGGGCTACCACTTTAAAAATACGTATTTAAACAAAATAGGTCAAGTTTTCTATTTTTTTCCCCTTTTGGTTTCAAGCAGAAGTGCAATTTTCTGAAAAATCTGAACATAATTGAGAAGAAACAATCCCCATTCTCTATTTGATGATGAAATGAAATCCTTAAGTTGCCTATTAAAAGATATTTATTAAAAGATATAATGGGTATGCTTGACATGTGAATGCAAGAATTTGAACTTTGAAATACTCTACATACAGTGTCAGGATTTTCTATTCTGTTTACAGAGAGCCTATAATGGGAGCTTTCACAAAGTGAAATGAGAGAAAAGAATTGCTTAATGGAGGACTCTAGGTCAAGAACTAGTAGTAGCTGAGAGGTATTCATGTGGCAGTTGTGTTGAAAAGACCACATTTTATGCTACTAATGACTTAGTGAAAAATAAAACCAAACAAGCAAAATGAACTGACTGCACATCACAGTTTCCTTCTGCCCAGAGAAATTCTCATACCTGTCTTTTAGCATGTCAGTCTGTTTAGAGATACCACCACTGCTGCTGGTCTTGGGCCAAAATTTTATGCAATATCTTAAAATGTTTATTTGTTAGTTTAATAATATCCATGCTATATTCCAAGAACTATATAACCCCCTAGAGAAGTGTCAGTCAGGCTATGAGAAACCATTTCCAAATATTATTTCAAAAGGACCCTAAGAAAAGGAAATAGAAACAAGTAAAAAGGCAACACAAGAGGGAAAAGGAAAAAGGATATTGGAAAACCTCGTGTCCTCTTTCTTTTAATATCAATTGAGGGGCACCTGCATGGCTCAGTAGGTTAAGCAGCCGACTTCACCTGAGGTCATGATCTCACGGTTCAAGAGTTCGAGCCTCGCGTTGGGCTATGTGTAGACAGCTCAGCGCTGGGAGCCTGCTTCAGATTCTGTGTATCTCTCTCTCTCTGTTCCTCCTCGGCTTGTGATGTCTCTCTTACTCTCAAAAATAAGTACTAAAACATTTAAAAAATAAATAAAAAAAATAAAATATCAGTTGAAATAGAACAAAAAGGTAGTATCACTGCTATGCTTTTCATATCTATGAAAAATTTGCTATTTTTCCTATTTGTGATACATGTCAGTAAAACAAAATAAAAAATAAAAATCTTGGACCTTTTAGAAATTTGAAAAGTTAAAAAAAATCAAATGAAAATCTGTCTAGCCTCTGAGAGGAAGTTCTTATTAAAAGCTTATTAAATGGATATCACAAAAGCTTCACAATTTCTCATGGTCTTTTTAAAAATTTCATCAACTTTTGCCAGAAAATATTTATTGTCAGCAAAAGTATTCACTAGCAGAATCTGTCACTGAATGGGGCACTACAAAATACAAAAATTCAAAAACATGGACACTATGGGAAAGAAGATAATAACAGAAGATTCTCAAGCAAACAGGTTGAGCAGGTTTAGTTTTCTAATTCTACCTCTATGCATCACAAGGTTTTAGAATATGTCAGCATAAATCTGAGGGTTCTCCTAATATCACTGCCCAGGACATAGAAAGATCACAATTTTTTTTCATTTTAATTATATTTTTATTAAATTTGAATGGTGGGCTCCTGGGTGCTTCAGTTGGTTAAGCATCTGACTTTGGCTCAGGTCCTGATCTCACATTAGATCATGGGTTCGAGCCCCATGTCAGGCTTTATGCTGACCCCACAGAGCCTGCTTCAGATTTGCTGTCTCCCTCACTCTTTGCCCCTCTCCCACGCACGCTGTCTCTCTCTCTCAAATAAATAAACATTAAAAAAAATTTTAAAGTTTAAATGACATATATAATGTGCATATTTTTTAAACAAAAACAATAATTTTACAATAACAACAACAAAAGCAATTAAATGGAAGCAAATATGCTGAGACCTTAATGATGGTAAACTCTGAGTCATTGAAACTCATATTCATCATGGGTCTTGGGAATTATCATGATGATGTTCATCTTTGTATTCTGTACATTTATTAAATATAAAGCATTTTAATGTTTGAATAAAATGCTTTGCTGTGAGATATTCTTAACAATGAAACAATCTTTATAATTGATTATTGATTATTACAGTAAAAATATTTTCTAAAACTTTGTTGATGGCTATTATAATTTCCTCATGTCTTCCGCCACACATATACAAATATCCTTGTGCATCTATCTCTGTAGTGTTCTGTCATGTAGAATGTCACAGCATAAACCTAGTACTTTAACCTCCTATTTACTTGAAAACACTTAGAAACATAGTAATATTTTCTGAGCATTCTACAATATATTGTTTCACAGTTATTATTTAATAGAGTATATGCACAAAAAGATAATACCTTCATTTTCTTTCTCATTGGCTCTCATCCATGGCCCAGCAGTGTGAAAAGTTTTAATCCAATGCAGAAAGTTTAATCTATTAAAATAATTCAAGCAATACATTTAAGTATAATTATTTAAGCAATGGTTTGTTTTTTTATTTCCCCAATTCCTTTAGAAAAGGTATAGAGGAAGGAGAGGACTCTTGTCATGTTGGAGGTGGGGGAAGGGGACTTTGGTGGAACCAATGGATTCTCTCTCTTCTGTATGTGACCTTTCTCTTCTTTTGAACGTCAGAAGCTGTTATTAATTCTTCTTCATTTTGCTTTCATGCTCCAATGAATTTTATCCATTCAAAGTAAATAGAAGGTTGTGGCTAGCTGTGGAGCATATCAGTATATGGGAATGCACATTTTTTTTTCAAATTTTACATATATATTGCTTTATACATCTTTTATTGAAGTATAATTAACGTATAGCATTATATTAGTTTCAGATGTAAGCTTAATACATTTTAGTTGAGTTTTCATCTCATTGTTTAACCAGAGTCTATTATCTATGTGAAAACAGAGCAGCAACACAAAGGAAGTGAGAAAGAGGTAAATGGATATTATCTAGGTACTTGTCATGTGATAGTGGTGCTTCTACATGTAGACCTAAAAAAAAAAGAAAAAAAAAATACACCAAAGAGGCAAAATAAAAATGTGGGCAAAATTTATACAATGCCTTATAACTACAATGATAAGGTACACTGATAATTTAAGGGGGATCTCTCAGTAAATTACATACTGATCATGGTGAGAAAATAAAGAGAAGCATTATGGAGAAAATAAACTCCATTCCTTATAGATTTATAATATCTAGGGTATACATTACCACAAATTTATCTTTTTTCCTTTAGGGACATTAATCTGGAATTATGCAAATTTCAAAATATGTGATAGGTATTCTACCATTTATTTTTTAGAATGTAATGTTGAATACTGGAATGTTATGCTTAAAGATCCAGGCTTAAAAAAAAAAATTGCTGTATCTGTAGATATGAACCCCAAACAAGAACTTTAAGTCAAGACATTGTGAATGTGGTTTTTTAAAAAAATTTTTAACATTTATTTATTATTGAGAGACAGAGTGACACAGAGTGTGAGCAGGAGAGGGATAGAAAGAGGGGGAGACACAGAATCCGAAGCAGGCTGCAGGCTCTGAGCTGTCAGCACAGAGCCTGATGTGGGGCTTGAACCCACGAACCGTGAGATCATGACCTGAGCTGAAGTCAGTTGCCTAACCAACTGAGCCACCTAGGCACCCCTGTGAATGTGTTTTGAAATAAAACTTCTGCTATTAAAAAAAATTAAACAGAAAACTGATTTTCTGTTTTTATCAAGCATTGACAATTTCAGTCCAAAAGTTAAGAAATGGGAAAGAGATTATATGAAAAGTTATAAGTAAAGTTAACATTGCTTGATGTTATACTTCCAGCTGTGAAAAGAAATGCTGACATCTCACTTCTAAGTTGTGTATATTATGAGGGTATAGGTATAAGAGCAGCTGTTATATATATTTGTCCTAAAATTTTCAAGGCATTGAGAATTCTTTAGAAACAAGATACAGGTAGAACTGCTCTTCTGCATAAGCAGTAATTAGAGACAGAAGAAATAATATTAAAGAATATTAAACTATATGTTAGAATTCCGCCTTTTCATATTTGTCACTTTATTGTTTTACATACATGTCTAAATTTGCTACATGGTGTGTGTATGTATATATATATATATATATATATATATATATACACACACGTACATACATATACATATACATATGTATACGTATACGTGTACGTATACGTGTATATGTATACGTATATTGTTGAAGGGTCAACTGCATATATATATATATGGGATGGAAATTAACATAGACCCTTCAACAACACAGGTTTGAATTGGACATGTCCACTTATATATCGATTTTTTACAGTATGGTACTGTAAATATTCTTTCTTATAAATTTATGAACATTTTCTTTCCTCTAGCATACTTTATTTTAAGAATATAATATATAATACTTATACAAAGTATGTGTTAATTGACTGTTTATGTCGTTGATAAGGTTTCTGGTAAATAGTAAAAATAATGCAGATTTTCAACTCTGTAGGGGTCAGCATCCCTAGCTCAAAGGTCAACTGTGTGTGTGTGTGTGTCTGTGTGTGTGTGTATTTTCATACATAAGAATGACAGTTATATAATATATATATGTATACTACACACATATATAGCATATATACATATATAGAACATATGCATAGAGATACATAGAGGTACATATATTCAAGTTTGTGTGTATGTACCTGCAGGCATATAAACATGACTGTATTCCAGAATATACATGGAATATATATATATATGACTGAATACATATATATATATATATATATATGACTAAATATATATATATATATATGACTATATATATATATATATATATATATATATATATATATATATATATGACTATATATTCAGTCATTCTGCACAATCCCTTTGGTGACTTTCATAAAATGCTACACGTTTATTTTTAAAGGGGATGAGTAGAAAGGGGTTTCCTTTACAGGCTCTATTTAGACTAAGTTTCTTCTACTCAGGTGGGTCGGAAATTAACATTATTATTACTCATCTCCATGAATGTAAGATTTGTCTCAATTGGAGTATAAATACCTACTTTTAAATAGTCGTGTAATCCAAGTTATCTTCAAGTTTTCCAACAGCATTGTTAAAGTATTTTTAGAATTTTATGATAGATTTTAATTACCTCCTATTTTGATTGTGGCATAAGTACTAGTCTGGGAAAAGTAAGTATATGAAATAAAAATGGGTTCTAAAATAAGTAGGAAGGATCTAGTAGCATTCATGCCTGGAAATGATATATGATCATGTATAAGAATATCACACATTTTTTTCTGATACAAATATGAGCTAATATCTATATTTTAAATATTTTAAAATGTACATTGACGTAAAGTCCTGGGAAGTAGACCACAACTGGAAAAGTATAGAATCAGAATTATTATCATCTCTGAGATGCTATGCAAATTTAGGAAAGCATCCTTGGGATTTAGTTTTGCATCAGTGAAACAAAAGAGCTAAAGTTTAAGAATGGATCTGTATACATCTAGACATTGTACTTAATTTGGTCTTAGAATTTTGAATTACATTGAATTAAAATGCATTTGAATTACATGAAGTCTTAAAGTTTGGATTTTACCATATTAGTATTATAAATCTGTTTCCTTTCTAAAATTCAAAAAAATTTTTCTAGTTGATGATTTTGACAAATTGTTCAAGTTCTTAACTTTCCTTTTCTCTAAAAAATTAGTAGGGAGCATATGGAAGTGAAGTTATATGTGTACATTACAAATTATCTATGTATAAATTATTTGTTACAAATGTAAATTTTTTTACTGTTTATTTTTCAGAGAGAGAGACAGAATGTGAGTGGGGGAGGGCCAGAGAAAGAGGGAAACAGAGAATCCAAAGCAGGTTCCAGGCTCTGAGCTGTAAGCACAGAGCCTGAAGTGGGTCTTGAACCCACAAACTGTAAGATCATGACCTGAGCTGAAGTCTGACACTTAACTCACTGAGACACCCAGGCACCCCTGTTACATATTGTATATGCATATATATTAAGTTCCTGAAAATTCTGACACAAAGCAGATTCTTTATAAATATTAGTTTTTATCTCTCTTTACAATTCTGAAAATAGGGTAAAAATCAGCAAACAATAAATGATCTCATCTTTCTCTCTTTTCCTGTATTAATTATTTAAAATGTAGCCTTAATGACAGTAATTACATAACCTAGAAGATTTTTAAAAATATGACTCAAAAATAATATCATAGATATATAAATATAAAAAAAGTTAAAATGTTCCACAATTAAGACGCTAACTGTAATGGTTGTAATTTCATCACTATATCATAAAATTCTTCAGTCGTAGACATTTCATCTAAATACATAACTATTCCCAAATATTTAACATATGTGTGAAGAATAATTAGAATTCTAAAACTTGTAAAAAATTCCACATTTAGCGACTTCTGTATGCACGTCCCATCATTGTCAACATAATCAAAATCAGACCAAATGTGTGTGTATGTACAGATACAGTGTTCATCGTGTATAATATGTGTACACATGTATGTGGGTATACCATATGCAGGAATTCATCTTATCTTACATATAGTACTTCCTTTAGTTCTCGTAACAGCTCTGTATGGTAGATACTATAGGTGTTCTCCTTTTAGAGATTAGGACACTGAGTTCCCAAAGGGTTAAATATTTGCTCAAGATAATGCAGCTCTCAAATGGCTACAGTTAATTTTGAGTCTTTACAAAAATTATGGAAACTGCATTCTAAAAAAGAAAATCTTCATTATTATGAAACTGAAATCAATGTCACTGACTTTCTGTCACCACTGATAAATCACAAGTCTATACAGATTTCTAATCTTATAGATTAGAAAATTACATTGTAACATTGTAAATACCCCCTTTACTTATTATAAATTGATAATTACTGGTAATAATTTTAAATTCTTGTTAGTAAAACCTAACATAACAGTTTAGTATAGTTTTCTTTCCCCTTGTCTAAGGCCTTAGGAGGGCAGTAAAGACAACAAAGATACACTTAATATACTCAGTCATTTATGCATTCATTCACTTATTTATTTAGCTGTCACTATTAAAAATGTTTGTTTGTTTGTTTGTTTATTTAGAACACGCATCGGGGAGGGGCAGAGAGAGGGGGAAAGAGGCTCTGGTGCTGTCCGCACAAAGCCTGATGCGGGGCTCAATCCCATGACCTTAAGATCATGACCTGAACCAAAACCAAGAGTCAGTCACTTAACAGACTAAGCCACCCAGGCACCTCTACTTTCACTTATTTTTAAAATGTTCACCCTAGTGGCACCTTTATGGCTCAGTTGGTTGAACATCCAACTCTCGACTTTGGCTCAGGTCATGATCCCAGGGTTGTGGGATCAAGCCCTACATCAGGCTCTTGCTGAGCATGGAGGCTGTTTAAGATTCCCTCTCTCTCTGCCCCTCTCCTGGGCACTCTCTTCTCTCTCTCTGTCTCTCTCAAATAAATAAATAAATAAATATTTAAATACCCAGATCCAGTGTCTTTGCTATTCACCACAGTGTACTGACATGGCATTATCTATTTGGGATCACAATATATGTAGGAAGCAAATAATAATGAAATGATCCCAATAGTAGTTTCACAGTTACAAATTAAAATACGTGCTATGGGGGACACAATGCAGAATGCCAAGAAAGCATGCAAAAGCAGGAAGATCAATAATGTATATGCATACTCAGGGATAGGTAGATGAGCTATGAAGAGAATCATTATCTGCTCTGAGGAGAATCAGTGAGATATACAATATGGTGATATACTATACAGTAGCATGCATATTATATCTAGAAGCAATTTCTTTCTCATTTGAGCACTTCATTTTGGTACCACAGCCTTAATATTAAAGTGTTTGAAAGCATCATCAGGCAGGATGGGCTAGGATATGCTGTAGTTGTGAACAACCCCCAAACTTACTGATATTTAAGACTAACTGTTTAATATTCCCTCACATTGAATGCCCTTCAAGGAGTGGGTTGGGATCGTCTTAGAATTGCCACTCAAAGACCCAGGCTCACACAGACTCCTTCTCAATATGTGCATCCGTAATCACCATGACAGATAAAACAGATGAATCAAATAATACATTAGATCTCAAAAGCATTTGCCTGGATATAACACATGCCACTTTCCTTAATCAAAGAAAGTTACTTGTTTAGAACTACCCTTAGATGAGGCAAGAGGTAAGGGGATGTATGAAATGTGTGAAGGGGATTAAGAGGTACAAATTTCAGTTATAAAATAAATAAGTCACAGTGATGAAAAGTACAGCATAGGGAGTATAGTCAATAATGTAATAACATTGTATGGTGACATATGGTAACTATACTTATCATGGTGAGAATTGCGTAATATATAGAATTGTCAAATCAGTATGTTGTATACCTGAAGCTAATATAACACTATATGTCAAATGTACTTCAATAATAAAAATAAGTAAAGAGGCAAGAAAGAACAATCCTACCATGTATTCAGATGTAAAATCTGAATGTTTATGAACTTACTGACAGTTACCACAAAACACAGCCCACGAGGGCATTTTGAATAGGGATCAAATAAACCTGAATGAATGTTCAAATAACCCACTGGTGACATTAGCATGGACTCTGTTAATTGAATTTTGTTTAGAGAAGGATAGCAAATCCCTGTTTTGAGTATCTAAGTTTCATTATTTAAAATGCCCTTTTATCTACTTGATGAATAGTTTATTTATTCTTTACTCCCAAATCACATATCACTTCCTGCGCAAAGTCTCCCCTGACTCCCCCACGTAGCAATAATCACTCACTCTTTGTGCAATCTCTGTATGCTTTTCCCGCTTTACATTTATTGTACATAACTGTCATTTGTTTATTTATCTGTGTGAACATGACTTTATGACATGTTCTCTGAGTGTAGAGACTATGTCCTATTCCTCTCTGAGTCTTCAGCGTATGTCACAATGAATAGAACATAGAAAATTTCCAATTCAGGTTGAATTATTTATTGCATCCTGGGAGCCATGTGTTTAATAATGAAATATATATGGTTGGTTGATGAGAAAAGAGCATTAAAGACCCAACAAAGGTTGTGAATCATAATAGGATCAAAGCTCGTTCAGGAACTTGTTACAGATGAGTGCCAAATGATACTATTGTATCAGTTGTATTAATGTTATAATCAGAACCACAGTACTTTTCACTGAGGGTGATGTATTGTTTTGAAGGCAAGAGTAAGTACATTAAAATTTGGAAAACTAACTTGTATTTTGGTTTGTAAGATTTGTTGATAATAAGTATTCACTATTGAAGTAACTCTTCCAAATATACTGTTGACATCATAAAAATAGAAAACACTCTGCCTCCTTACCTAAACAACTCAACTACTGCTAGGAAGAAAAAAAATTATGTGTGTATGTGTGTGTGTATATATATATATATATATACACACACACATACACACACACAGATATATCTGTGTGTGTGTATGTGTGTGTGTATCCTCTATCTGCATATAAATATACTGAAATGTATTGTTTCTCTAGGCTTATCACTTAGATTAATTTTCTATGTCTCTTAATGTTCCCTCAAATTAAAAATATGACAGTTTAGTTAACCACTGATTGTAATATGTAAATAGGAGTCTTAACTCAATCAGTGTTCTGTGTGCAGAGCTGAGAAGAATAACAATGAAGTAACTTACCATAATTACTCAGTTGCATGAACAATCTTATTGAAAAGCAAGTTAATTCAATTAGAAATATTGGCTTCTAGGTTGAAGTAAAAATGGAGGCAAAAAGTAGATTTGTCTACTCTAAGATGGTACATGGGCAAATGTCATATCAAACAGGAGTATGCAACTTATTTTGTTTTTATAAAAAGTCACCTCCTCCTTTTCACTGTAAAGAACATAGAGCATGCCATTGACTCTGTTTTAAAGGACTTCGATGAAAATAGAACTGGTGTAGGAAAACTTTATTTTTAAAATGCTGACAAGACTATTGGGTCCATTAGAGCACAGTTAAGGTATGCAGTTAGGAATTCGATTGCTCTGAAAGAGTTATCCACTCTGGACTTGGCTATATCACATCTTCACTGAGGAGGGTAGCACTTTAGAATATTGTGTAGGAAATAATGATTAGAAAATGCAGTCAAGTCAAAGTTGAGTTTTAATCCTTTATTTTAGTGTCTTGGTAGAAAAAAACTAATATTCATTTGGCATATTCAAAAATGAGCTAAATGTTTTATAAAGACTCACTCTTGCTTTATGCAAAACTCTTGAATTTTAACTACACTAAAATAACTATGCCATGTCTGTAGCAAACGGTCATGGGTGAAACTGTTAGTAAAGGGAGGAAGAAAATGAAGTCACTGATTTTCATGAAAAACAAATTATTGGCTAGAAGTTAAACTAAGATTTAATGCATATAAAATAATTTTGTTTAGCCACATCTGGTCAAAAAGGAATCATGGATATGATGTGAAGTAAACTCATCTGCTTTGTGTAGGTGCTCTGCTAGGTCCCTGAAGGAGTCAAATGTACCAACATAGGACTAAACCAATGTATTAACTTTATCACACTGAATCCTGGTCTCACACTCCGTTGTGGTTGCCTGAAATGGTGACTGTATACGAATCACAGAGACTAATAGGGATTGCTAATTTGTGGCTGGAAGTAGGATCAGGTTGGGAAGCTATCTTGACCCATTTCTTATAGGCTTTCACTCCAGTTTGGCCCTCAACATCTTAACCGTTTTGTAAACAACAACAACAAAAATATATGAAGAATGAAGGTTCCTCAAAGGAAAAAAGAAAACAAAATCCTCAGGTCTTAGGACAAAACATTTGGTATCTCTAAAATATGCCCAGAGATAAAGCCTACTTTTTAAGGATTATCAGATGGATATATACGGTATTCATTCCTTTGCATGATACAAAGTATTGTTTGGATAAAGGTAGGCTATTCTAGAATCAAATACCAGGTCCCTCATTCCCAATTCATTACCAAATTGTTCTTTAGTATGAACACCTTACTCTCTGGGGTTATTTTAAGCATATGGTTAAAGAAAATATTGCTCAGGATGTATTCCCTGTGGGGGCAAAGGCAAATAGTAATTGTTATCTCTTTATATAGATTACCTGTGCTTTCATAAACTCGCATTGTGTTACACTTAGGTTTATGATCCATTTTGAATTAATTTTTGCATATGGTGTGGATCTATGCTTTTATTTGTGTTTGACCAGAGAAACTTTATTTTAGGACTAATTTGTCCTATTGTTGAGTACCTCCAGAGTATAATATCCCTGATCCTATAAATTATAAAAAATCCCTGACTTTTTTGTTATGGCTTTTTCAGTATGGAAATAAGCTATTCATGACCCTTTGGAAAATCCATTGACTGTTACTTATGTTCACATTCCCCCCAAGCCTTGTGTAGTTTTTTCATACATGTTGCTGTTCTTTACTTACCTGTGAGTATAAGATTGACCTTGCAAAGATCTCCAGAACTCTCTCTCTCTCTCTCTCTTTGTGGTACTCTTCTCTCTGGTATGTTGTCCTGCATGCTCTAGCTACTTTGGCCTCCCAGGATCTCAACTCTGTCTCCTCCACTCATAGAAACCACTCAACTCTACCTTGGTTTCACCTTCTTGCTCTGTGCTATGGAAATACTCTACAGGGAGTATGTTAAGGACATACTATTATTGTGATAAAACTTTCAAAGGAAATTCTCATCACTAATTTGTTGTTTCACTTGTAGCATTTTCTTTATACTCTTTAGGTTTAAATGCCTACTAAACTTATCATTTTTCAAGGCATGGTCTTTACCTGTTTCCTAGATCTTTTAAGATGTTATTTATTAGTTATTTTAATTTTGAATTGTTAGTTCCGGTATCATTATCATTCCAGGCTTCGCTTCCATTAGCTGTTTATTTCCTGAGTTGCTGCTGCATCTGCTTCAACTTCTTTTTCTAATTCCAATCATAATTCTGATTCTGATTCTGATTGTTCTGATTCTTCTTCTTTTCCTTCTTCTCTGGTATTTTTTATAATGTTGCATGCTGACTATGGGAAAAAAAACCTGTAGGGAGTGAGATAAAAAGAATTTACACCAAGACATTAGTGTGATCTCTTGTTTTTGTTGTTGTTTTGTTTATTTTTTCTTTAAGCAAGTAATGATGGACACTGCATCAATAGGTCCAGAGAGGAACTAGTATAGCATTCAACTAATTTGAAGGTCTACACTTTTATTCATTCATTCATTCATTCATTCATTTATTCATAAAAAAGTTTATTTTGAGAGAGAGCAAGTACGTAAGTGGGGAAGGACCAGAGAGAGAGATGAAAAGAGAGAATCACAAGTAGGCTCCACATCCCCAGTGCAGAGCCTGATGTGAGGCTTGAACTTACCAACTGCACGATGAGCCGAAGTCTGATGCTTAACTGACTGAGCCACCCAGGTACCCCTATTTATTTACTTTTATTTCAGAATTTTATTCAAATTCTAGTTAGTTAATATATATGGTAAAATTGGTTTCAGGTATAGAATTTAATGATTCATCATTTACATATAACACCCAGTGCTCATCACAAGTGCCCTCCTTAATGCCCATCACCCTTTTAGGGTGGGGGATGGGCTAAATGGGTGAAGGTCTAAACTTTGAAAAATGTTTGGAAAAGTATAATGCCTGACTACTCTCTAGAGAATAATAACTTCATAAACTATAAGGGGTTTTAGTTCAGGCATACACCATAGTCATTTGTTACATATAGTCATGAAAAACTGTGGAAATACAACTTTTTAAAGACATTGAAGAATACATTAATTTATAGACTCAATTTCTCTACTAAACTTTTGTGTTTTTTGAATTATAAGTGTCTTCTTTTTTTTCTATATAGCCCATAACGGTAGATTATAACTCATTCAAAAGTATTTTTCAAGACTAACTGACTAGTAGAATAAAATTATATTTATTAATTTATAGTACATAATTTAACTAAAATTACATTAAGCAGATTTGCTGCAACTTTTACATAAAAATAAAAATAAGAGATCGCATTTAAGAAAAAAAACATTATGAGAAATAGAAATATCGAAATACAGAAGCGGATGTTGGAATTTTTTTCTAAGAAACTGTGTGTAAGACACACTGCTTAGTAGTCACTTAAAGGTTATACAGATGAGTAAGTTACTCTTTGCTCCTGAGGGGATGAGTAACTTATTTTATTTCAATATCTGAGGGAATTATTCAATATCTGAGGGAATTTATTTCAATACCTGCAATTTTTGGTTGAAAATTTAAAACTAATTATTTTGTTTTTGTTTTTCTTTTCTTTTTTGTTTTGTCCAACAGGCAAATTATATGTTTAGAAGTATGCAGCTCTGCTTCTTTGTAACTAAATATATTTTTGTTTTGTTATCAACTGAAGGGAAGAAAATTATTTGATACATTATTAAGTTGACATTATGTGCTTCTAGGGAAAAACAACTCTTTATTTAGTGAGTCATTTTATATCCCAATTGCTACTTCCATAGAGTACTTTTTTCTATTTTTTTGTTATAAAAAATCTACATAATCACAGAAAAAGCATGCTACTCTCAGACTAAAACATTTTAAATGCTCTTTTTAAATATTCGATTTCATTAAAATTACATAAGTATGTAAGATCAAAATATTTTAAGGACACTTTGTGCACATTCAAATGTTGATTAATGATGATATTTATAATGGATTGTTTATCTTTGATCATATAGCAACAATGTAGAATTTCTAATACTATCACTCAGAAATTTGATATTTATGATGTTATTAAGTAACTACTGTATAATATCCTAAACACAAAATTTGAGATTGAGAGTTTTCTCAAGAAGTAGCTTTATGTAATTTATGCTTCTTTGAAACTACTTTGAAATTGCTCTAAAATGGATAATAAATGATTGAAATGTAAGCCGACCCTTTCCACCAAAGATTTTAAGACTTTAACAATTAAAGTTATTATATAAATGCCATCATACATTTAGATTCTTTCTACCTAACATCTATCCAAAATAATTTTTAGTGAAAAAACATTATCAGTTGCATTTTGGCTTATATTATTTGAGCATAAATGAACAGATTGTCTTCTATGAATGAGATATGATTTTAGTCTTACTAAAGAAATGAACTCTTTTGTTATAAACACAGTAATTTAAAAGTGAAAATTATTATAGATGTGTGTGTGTGTGTGTGTGTGTGTGTGTGTGTGTGTGTGTACAAGAATGGGGAGAGAATCAGAACGATTACAAAGAAGTGTTAAGTGCGATAATGCATTGTAGGAAAAAGCCAATAAGCTCCGTCTAAAATTAAAGCATGCAATTAAAAAAATTACTTCTATGGGCACCTGGTGGCTCAGTCAGTTGGGTGTCCGACTTCAGCTCAGGTCATGATCTCATTGGTCGTGGGTTGGAGCCCCGCATCGGGCTCTGTGCTGACAACTCAGAGACTGGAGCCTGCTTTGGATTCTGTGTCTCCCTCTCTCTCTGCCCCTCCCCTGCTCACACTTTCTTTCTCTCTCTCTCTCAAAAATAAATAAACATTTAAAAAATTACTTCTATCATTAATGTTTTATGTTTTCTTAAAACTAGAGGATACATTCAAACATTACAATGTATTGCTAAGAAGAAACACTTATCCTAAGTTCAGCTATCCTTTTTCATTTTACAGTGTTTTTTTCTCCATGAGTTTTACATGCAATGAAAATTAGTATTTTTATTTAATAATTATATATAGCTAACCAGGCTTCTTTTTTTAAATAAAACAAACGCAGGTATCAGGAAATATTAGAAAAGAAATTTGTTGATTGTTAATACGCTCTCCACCATATAAGTTTTGCTGAGATGAGAAAGTTGAGAATTCAGGCAAAGATCTTTCAGTTGAAGATTCTGGAGGGCTATACTTGACGAGCTGGGTAACCATAGGTAGACAGAACCTTACCAAAATTTCAATCCACCATCTACTTAGCTAGAAATCTGATAGGACTAAAGTTACCATCACTATATCTGCCTAGGAGGGCATATAAAGGAAAATATTTTACAGACTATGTTTGACATTCAATAAAAGAATTACTAGGAAAAGTAAAATACGGGACCATATGCAATGGCCTTAGGCATTGAAGGAGTCTCAATTTGCAGCTTTTGCTGATTTCTGTGGTTTAAACATCCTACCGTGAGTATTTAATACAATCAATGCAAAGTTACTAAATGCCGAGTGAGGAAGAAATTCTCACTATCTGTTTTCCCGGGTGAGTATGAGCTAGTTTGGGAAAATCACTGAGCATGACACAATATGAAGAAAGAGACCATGGAAACAGACACAGTGTATTTAGACATTGACATTTCCTGCCAGGAAATTTTTAAAAAGAGTGAGGTTCACTGTTCAAGAAAATAGAAAGAAAATGTGTAAAATAGATAATACCCAAAGTTTACTAGAATCTTAAAAAAGGGATCAAATGAATATTTGAGATCTGAAAAACACAATGAATGAAATCAAAACCTTAATATGGCTTTAAACAGAAGAAAAAACCCAAGTAAGAATAGAAATATATAAGTCATATTAATAGAAAATATCCAAATTAAAGCATGTAGAGGAAAAAACGATAGAAAAATATATAAACGAATATATCTAACTAATGTCATTGAGGCCCCATAAGACGGGAAGTTCCACAAAAGTGTGGCAGTAGTATTTAAAAAGCTAATGGCTCTGTTAAAAAAATTAAAATGCTAATTTGTGGATTCAAAGAGGATTGTGACTTTAACAAGGTAATTAAATATGAAGAAGAGGACACTACAGCACCTTAAGTAAAACTATAAAGAAAAACATAGAAACTAAACAATTTGAAAAGTAGCAACAGGGGGAGAAAGAGAAAAATGTCTCTTCAGAATAATAACAAAAATAGTGACAAATGATTTTTCAACAAAAACAATGGAAGTCGGTGAATATTATATACTGATATATATATAATATATACACACATATATTAAGGTTTTATTTTGCCTCTATCTTCATCCATTCCCATATTCTTACGTGCCACCTAAGTATTGATGAAAAATAATATTTCAGGTAAGATCTCATTGTAGTGTATTGTTGTATGTCCCCACAAGTAATTCAAACTTATTACCTCTGGCCCTAAGATCAGTTACTCATTCTCTCAATGCCTCACATTCTAGATTTTCAGCACAGCATTGGGCTGGTAGGGTTGTTCTTGAATTCTAAATGAATTCCAGGTCTCCATGAAGCCTGGATTTTCAACTGCTAAATGAGTTTATGTTTAGTTTCCTTCATTATATGTGCTAATTATACCACGCCCTTTTCTGTCACACCATTGTTAACTATGTGTGGGACTATAAGATATATAACTCTCTCACACTAAAATAGAAATCCATAAACTTAAGTTTAATTGCTGTTGTAGCTAACATTATATCCCTGGATCTTAGCACAGTGCCTGTTGCATTATTAGTTGTCAATAAACATAATGAATGAATTACTATTTCTTTGCTACTGGATGTATTCTTACAACAAACTCTTATTTTTAAATTAACCTGGATCTGTGGCTTCTTGTGATGAGAAAAACCTAACTACATATTATTAGTTACCTTCAATTTTCCTCAAAGTATCATTATCTCTTTCACCTCCAAAGCTCTGTCCCTACCATTTCCTTTCCTTGAAAGATTTTCCATACCTTTTTGCATTTTACCCTGACTTGCCCATTCTCTAACCATTTAGGTTGCAAATATTAGGTTGCAAATTTTCCTTGCGGCATGCTTCAACTCTGTAAATCTAGTGGAAGTGGCTCTCTTTTCATTCTCATAAACAAGTTCATGATGGCTAATAATAACCAATCTCTTCTCTATCATAAACCATTGCCTATGGGATTGTAAATATGATAGAAATCATTTTGGTTATGTGTAGGGTATATAATTTATAGCCAATAAATATTTGTTGAGTAAAGAAGGTAAATGAAAATCATGGCTTTGATTCAAGGCATCTCATTCAACTCATCTTTTTCACTGAAAAACAAATGTCAAGTGTTTTAGAAATGAAATATCCCCTAAGGAGTTTTTTTCTTTAAATTGTTATCAATTTAATCATTAATTTAGTAGATGAATTAATTCATTTTTCAACATTGCATTATTGGGCAATTGAATGTTTACACATCAGCCTCCAGAACCTGAAAGATATTGGTATAGGTGGCCCTGCTGGGGGAAAAAAAAATGTTGGAGAAAAAGAATGCTTGGTAATCATTTAAGAGATCTGACCTGGAAACAACAATAATATGGTATAGTATCAGAAGTATGTATCAGCTAGAGTGCTAACACCAATGAGGAAATAATCCAAATCTACTGGGAAGGAGAGTTAAATAGAGGCTGTTGAGAGGAACAGTGGTTAATTTGAGAATCAAGAATTCATTGTTTGCCAAATAAGGAAGAGAAAGGAATTCTTTGCATAGGGAATATAAGTCTAAAGTAATGGAGGAGAAAGAAGGGAGGGAGGGAGGGAGGGAGGAAGGAAGGAAGGAAGGAAGGAAGGAAGGAAGGAAAGAAAACACTGCATTTGGAAATGGATAACTCCATGTTTGAGTATAGCATGTAACATGGAAGAAATTAATGAATATGCAGCTAAGGTAAGCAGATGTTACTCTTGCGATCATGTGTTATGTCATGTGAAAGTTTCTGACTTTTCAAGGAATAGGAAGTGTTTACTAGATTTTAAGAAAGGTAGTGATATGATGACTGATGCAGGAAGAGCACACAGCAATGTCTACACTTTTAAAACAAAGACTAGAACTCATTCTAAGGATTAGGGATGAATACACTGAAAGAGGAACAGTGAATATGGAAAAGCATGATGTAGATTTGAGAAAAAAATAGATAATAGAATTAAGCAAGATGTAGATGCCCATGACATTTGGTCAGCAGGGGCACATAGTGTGGATTTAACAATGAACTGATTTCTAATTTAGACATCCAACATCATAGCAGTGTCACTAACAGCAATAGGGATAACGAGAGGAAGTGGAATATACTAATCTTATTTTTATGTAAAGAAATCATCTGCTTCTGCTAGTTTTAGTGAATAAACTATCATAATTTTCTAATATTATTATTGTCTGTTATACTTGGTTAGGATCCTGTGATTTTTTTTTAAACCTCAAAAGCAAAATGAAAATGAAAATGATTTCTCGTTAGACTCTAAAAATGCTACCACTGTTCTTCATGGCATACAAGTAGAAGTGTTGGTTTTAGGTATCTGTTTTTAACTTTTCATTGTGAACTATCCTATATGAAACTCACTAAGGTGGTATTTTCACAAGAATGTATTATTGTTTACCATAAAATAGTCCCAGAAAAAGAGGGGGGAATAGTGCCTTACAGTGATTATGGTTAGTTTGTTTTCCCTAAGTGGTAATGAAATGACTGTGCCCTCCCTCCCTCTCTACCTCACCCCTCCATCTTTTTTTCTCCAAGGTTTTATTTTTTTTTCATTGTGTTTTCATGTAAAGGTTAATAAGTAAACTGATAGCTACAAATGAAATTAGAAAGTGAACCAAGTTAATATTGTTGGAGAACTTTGAAGGGCAATAATACCAAATAGTTAAAGAATTTAATATCATAAGCCCTTATTCTTTAAGCACTGATGCAAATTTTTCCTTGCGTGTAGGTTGCTAAGCAACAGCCTGAAAATATTTTTTGTTAACCATAAATGCAATTCTGTGTGGTCCCAAAAACCTTAGGCACTTCCCCAACCTTTTTGTTTGTTTGTTTGAGCTCTCATATTATCAAGCCAAGCTCCTTAAATGACAATGTTCTATATAAAGAAAATGCTATGTATGATATACAAACACTTTGATAAATACCTTGTAATGTCTTTCCAGTGAATAACTATTGTGGCAGCGTAATTATAAAGGTAAAAACATCAAATATATAATTAATTTGGATGGAGTTAGTAAAAAAAGTGTATTTTTAATATATGTGGAAACAAATATGAATTAAAACAACTCAATCTCATGATCAAGATAATATAAGAATTACTGTTTATTAATGTGCAATTTATTCACAAATTAGAAGATACTACATATTATTAATATGTACTTACTTTGAAATGTTTCATATGTTTTAAATGTTTTGTATGTTTCATGATTTACTACGACTAATACATTCCATATATATATATTATATATATATATAATATATATAATATATATATATATAATGAAACATGTAAAACATATATTTCAAGGTAAGTACATATTAATAGTATGTAGTATCTTCTAATTTGTGAATAAATACATATATGTATATATATGGGGAAAATATACACATGCATACATACATGTGCATATACTCATTATATATGTATATGTGTGTGTGTATATGTGTATATTTATTGTCATAATACCAACATGTGATTACCCTAGGTGGGGCAGAATCATAAAGAGAAAGATGTGCAAATTCTCCTAGGAGAAATGGGAAAAGGCAATGAAGGTTATTTATTACATGATAAGATGCGAGATCACCAGCTCAAAAGCTCAAAGTTACAAATTATAGCAAATTTATATAAAAGATAAATTTGCTCTTATAGATGAACTGTACTTGATACTCTGTACTTTTTCAAGGATAATAAAAGTGGCCCACATGTTTTCTTTCCTATAATTTGATATTTTGGTAAATAATACTTTACCCTATGGGTAAATAAATAAATAAATAAATTCTTATTTTACCCACCTTTTGTGAAGCTCAAGTCAGAAAATCTGGCTTGGTGTTTTAGGTTTACACGTTCCTTAACTAATGGTAGACATTTCTTCTAATTAAAAAATTTAAATATAATATGTCATTATTGTGGCATGTTTCTTGAAAGAATGGGTCCCAGAGTTATGTTGAATCACAAATTCAAGTTTATTTAAGTATTGCAGTAAGTAACATTTCTAAGATTTTCTAACGCCTACTAATATGTTTCATGAGTGGAATAAAAAATACACATATTTTATCACTCTCTCAGGGAAGTAGTATGGGAATAAAAATATAAGTTACATAAACAACAACAACAACAACGTTACATAAACACACACACAAAGAAAAAGCCACGTTAAATCATTTTATTAAAAAAATCTATGCTTATCCTATAACTGAAGTGGAGTATCCAGTATATAAGTTGCAAGGGATAATAGTAGTAGAAAATTTGTAACAAAGTGCAACTTTCCAGCCTTAGTTTGTATTTTTTTATTTTAAAAATGTTTTTTGATCCTTTCGTCTTTTGTTTTAATACAAATTGTGTATTACGTGATGTAATCGCAAGCCTCTCTGTCCCTACCTAAGCATTCTTTGATGGCATCTTATTAGTAATAGCAAGGAGCTGGAGCATTAGGGAAGATAGTGTTGATGTGAATTCACAATTTCCAGTCTAACTAGTCCTCAGTTTCCAGTGAAACTTTCTCTACTTCTCTGTGCCTCCTTTTTCTCATCCATAAAGTAGATATAATAAAGTTATATATAAGATTATTGTGATAATTATAGGATATGATAACTTATACAAAAGGACATAAAACCATAACAATTGTATAATAAATGTTACCTATTATTTTTATTATTACCCACAATAGTAGTCATTGTTAATTATGTTTACTTATTTGGAATCCAAACTTTGAAACAGTAAAATAAACTATATGAATTAGGATAAATGTACATTATTGGAACAAAACATTAAACAATACAGACAATTCATTATTTCACCTAACAGGGAATCTACATGTAAATATTCTCAGTTTTGATTCATTTGATGCATTTGATAATTCATTGGTTAATAATAAGACTCTTACTATATCTTTTTAATAAATTTTGTTAACCTTTGTCTTTAGTTTTTTTAACCTCATGGGCTAAAGATGGCTTCCAAAGCTTTATTACATTTAAGGCAAGAAGAAGAAAAGGCAAAGTATTCTCATATTCTGTCTTGTATTTTTTTTTTTTTTTTGAATCAAGAATTAGACTTCTCAGAATTCTACTCATCATCAGACTTATAAATCATTGATCAGAATCAAGTCACAATTTCCTAATCCATAACTAGTAGAAGACATAGAATTATCATACTTGATTTAGACAAATAGTAACCCATCCCTGAGACTAGTGAAGAGGTTTGTGTTAATTCAGCATATTGTGGCTCAACAAAATTTGGTTTAAAGCATCAAAAAGACAATTTGTTGGGGCGCCTGAGTGGCTCAGTTGGTTAGACGATGGACTTCGGCTCAGGTCATGATCTCGTGGTTTGTGAGTTTGAGCCCTGCCTCAGACTCTGTACTGACAGCTCGAGCCTGGAACCTACCTGCTTTGGATTCTATGTCTCCCTCTCTCTCTGCCCCTCCCCTGCTCATGCTCTGTCTCTCTTTCCTTCAAAAATAAATAAACATTTAAAAAAAAGACAAATTGTTGGCAAACAAATAGTATGTGACACTAGCAATGTGTAAATGGTTGCTCTGATTTCTCTGGCACTTATTGGACAGGGAGTGGAGAGAGGAATAGTTAGAATCATTTTACAATGAGCAGATAGTATAGGAGAGTTGAATGATAATTATTTGATACATGTAATATTGACAGTATTTCTGTGTCACTTTCATTTGTAAATCAAGATTATATACTTTTAGGTAATAGAGATTATGGAGTTCGCTTTTTGTCATAAACACCGGGTGTTGTATAGAAGTGTTGAATCACTAAATTGTACACCTGAAACTAGTATTACACTTTATGCTAACTGGAATTTAAATAAAACAAAATTTTTAAGTTTAAAAAAATTTAAATAAAAACTTAAAAAAAAGATTATGTACTTTTATGTCTAATTAATTTAATACTATATTAATTGTAACCAATGTAGAAATATTTCTAATAACTAACTGCCACTTAAGTGGAGAAACAGCTAGAGATTTTATAATAAAATGGTGACTTAAAAATCCAGAAAAAAATAAGTGTTTAGAGTACTGTATACATTTACTTTGGGGGAAAAAAAAAAAAGATGAATCCTTTGGAGTTAAAAATGCAAATTTCCAAGAAAACAATGTTTATGATGCTAAGTCTATGTATGTTACTAGGTAAAAGCTTATAGATTTCTGCTTATAAGTCAAATTCATTACAGGTAGTAAAAGTATGCCCGAGCCCTAGACTAAATGCATGTGATTATGTTTAAAACATCCAAAGATGTTGAATAGATTAAATATATTAACATATAATACTGTAGAGAAGCACAGAGGGGCATGTCTAAATGCAAGCTATTTCACTTGCTTAGATAAATAGAATTCTTAATGCAGTAGAACCACAGATGATTGCAAGAGTAAATTTTACATTTCTGCCTAGATATTAAAAAGTTTGCATGAAATGAAGTTTCTTTCTTGATTCATATCAATTTGTAAAGGTAGGCAATTCAGTTTGCTACACGAAATATATCCTTATGAAGCATAGCAAAATCCAATTTACCAGTAAAATCCATTTAAATTAAAATCAAAGACTAATCTTCATAAAATCCTTTACTTGTGCCGTAATGATGAAAAATGAACAGATGCCTATAGTGAATACTTACTTATCCTGATTATTTTTATTTTTATTTGATAGAAATTACCTGCTACAGAGAAAAGGAAGTATATGGAAAGGTCATATTACTTACTTTTTGCAACAAGTAAACTTATTAAAGCTATACTAGAGAAATAAAAGATTATTCACATTTTTTTCAGTCATAGAGAATGGAACTGCATATTGATGTTCTTTAAAACCGTGTCTGAAAAATACAAAATCTTACCATTTCCAGTAAAATTATCTTAAACAACTGTTGAAAATTGCTAAAAATTCCACTTTATGATGATCATATAAAATTTGATATATAGTGAAAATTGACAAGGTTTTTCTAAAATATGTATTGAAATACAAAAGGGCTAAAAATAGTTAAGGAAATGTTGAAGAAGAACAAACATGAAATTACACCATTGGATATCAATTTTTATTGTAAAGTTATGGCATTTGATGGTGTTAAGTGAGGAAATGGTCTGAACTTACACATAACTAAAAAGATCATTCTGCTCCTTGTTAAGAACAAACTGAATGAGGACTGGGGAATACTCTTGGAGACCAGTTAGGAGGTTTTAGGATAATCTGAGAAGATGCTGATTTCTAGCATGGTAAAATCAGTGGAGTTGATAAAAATGGTCATTTTATGACTATCATTGAAACTATATACAATAAAATATGCAGATATATTGAATGTACAATATAATAAAAGTGAAAAATAAAGGATATTTTCAAGTATTTTAGCCTGAGCAAGAGAGAGCTTGTGAGAAAGAGCGTTTGGGTTTGGGTAAGTGGATCAGAGTTGTCTGGTAGTGGAGATAGTGATGTTTCAAGGAGAGGTCTAGTTAGGATATATAAACAATGTATTTATCACTCTGTAAATGACTATTATCAAATTACTTCATTTTTTGAAATATCTAAATAATTCAGATTTTTTTAATTCTAGGTAGGTATCTGAGATCAGTATGTACTCAGAGATATCTATTCTATACATTAGGTTGTAATCCAGTCCTGCTTCTTTATTTTATTGTTCAAATGCTTGCAGCTTTGGCCATTAGCAGTTCTTTCAGTTGGCTCCTGTACCCCTTTGATACAGCCCCATATTGGTGTTTTTCTTTTTCTTTACTTTTCTTCTTTTCTCTTTTATGTTCCTTTTTCCCTCCATGGACACTTCCTTACTTTCAAGCACTGCAGAATGCTCTGGACTCACTGTGCACTTCCTTCCTTAGTGCTAGAATCAGCCATTTTCTTAAAAACCCTGGTTTATTTTATTGGAAAATTCTATTGGGAACCAAGAGGTGGGTAGTAGGTATGTTTCATGTTACTGGGTTATTGTTAGAAAACTACTGCTAGATAACTTCAGCTGAAAGAGGAAGAAAGCATATGGATGTATACTAACCTGTGTAAGTGTGTGCATTCCCATGCATAAACATGCATTACCATTTGTATGTACCTAGTGCTAAAGATGAGTTCATACTATTGTTGCTAATTTTAATTTTATCTGATGGGTAACTCTTGCCCCCCACTCTTGTTTATCTGCAAACTCCTCCTCCAAAAATTAAAAACTCAGCACCTATCATCACCACTTATTCATTGTTTAATTCTAATATGTATATTAATTCAGCATTGTTACCCCAGACCCTTGTGTGGAACAAATTTTTCAACCAGATTTGTAGTATTAATGTACATGTGTTGTTTGTTTGTTTGTTTGTTTGTTTATTTGCAAAAAACTAAAATCAGTTCTTTTGGCTATTTGTACTATAAAGTTACATAGGTTTTGAAAAATGCATAATGTTATGTATCTATACCATTCGGAATAGTTCCAATGCCCTAAAAATCCCCTGTACGTCACCTACTCATCATTCTCTTCTACCTACAACCTTGGTAACCACGGATCCTTATACCATGTCTATAGTTTTGCCCTTTCCACCATGTCATATAATTGGGTCAATACAATATTTAGTATTTTCATATTTTCTTTTTTGCACTTCAGAATGTGCATTTATGTGTAATTATGTGACTTGACAGCTCATTTCTTTTCATCACTGAATAATATTCCATTGTATCACTGTACTGCAGTTTATTCACCTTCTGAAAGGCATGTTGGTTGCTTCTGGTTTTGGCCAATTATGAATAAAGTTGGTATGAACATTTCTGTGCAGATTTTGGTGTGGACATTAAGGTTGCCAAAATAATTGGATAAATAGCTCGGAGCTTGATTGCTAGACCATATGGCAAAACTATTTTTACCTCTCTAAGAAGCTACTCCAATGTCTCCCAAAGTGTTTGTATCTTTTTGCACTTCCACCAGGAATGAATGATCATTTCTGTTGTTCTGCATGTTTCCTAGCAATTGGTATTATCAGGTTATTTATTCATTCATTCATTCATTCATTCATCCATTTGTTTGTTTATTTATTTATTTATTTATTTATTTATTTATTTATTTGGGTGTGGAGGGGAGGTTAGGGGCAGAAGGAGAGAGAATCCCAAGCAAGCTCCATGCTGAGGGAGCTAAGGGGCTCAATCCCACGAACCATGAAATCATGACCTAAGCCGAACTCAAGAGTCAGACGCTTAACCAACTAAGCCACCCAGGCACACCAGGTTGTTTTGTTTATTTGGTTTGGTTTGGTTTTTATCTTAGACTTTTTTATGGACATTTAGTGGTATTTTATTGTTGTTTTAATTTTAAATTCTCTAATGAAAAATGACATTGACTACTACTATTTCATATATATTTGACATATGTATATGTTTTTTGGTGAGATGTCTGTTCTAACATTTTTCCTATTATTTTTGTTAATATTTATTTATTTTTGAGAGAGAGAGAGAGAAAGAGAGAGAGAGAATGTGTGAGGGAGGGGAAGAAAGAGAGGGACACAGAGACAGAGGATCCAAAGCAGGCTCTGCACTGACAGCAGAAAGCCCAATATAGGGCTCCAACTCATGATCTGTGAGATCATGACCTGAGCCGAAATCAGACAACCAACTGAGCCACCCAGGTGCCCCTAACAGTTTTCCCATTATAATGGGTTGTTTGTTTTCTTATTTTTGACTTTTAAGACTTTTTTGTACATTTTGGTGATAAGTCCTTTATCAAACACGTGTTTTAAAAAATATTTTCTATCAGTCTGTGGCTTGTTATTTTCATTCTCTTAGCAGTATCTTTCACAGAGAAGGTGTCAAAATTTGGGAATCCAAAACCTTCTTTCACTTTGTCAAGACTCTGTTACTTTCTGGCAGTGTTTCTGATGGTATAACATTTTCAGAGTACCTCATTTGTCTCCCATATAATTTATGAAGACCTACAACATTAGAAAAGAATTTTCTACATGTCTTTCCTGGGTAAAGTCATCTCTAATCCTGGCTTCTACTGAGTTGGTTGGCTAGATCCATGCATTACACATCAAATCTTTTCAGTAAAAGATTTGCCAGCCACAGCCGTGGCCCTCCCTCCAGAGCATGGTTTTCCAAGGTTAATTTTCTAAATTAAGCTTCCTTTGCAAT
Source organism: Panthera onca (assembly GCF_046562875.1). Lineage (NCBI taxonomy): Eukaryota > Metazoa > Chordata > Mammalia > Carnivora > Felidae > Panthera > Panthera onca. Next base: position 108,912,369 of record NC_138345.1, on the reverse strand, counting down.
CTGCTTAGACTAAGAATTTCCCAAATCATCAAATGCTTGTTCCTTTTTACTTAGCAATTTATCTCATTCCTCTCATATTTTACTATAAGCAGCAAGGAGAAATCACGCTGCCTCTTTAACATTTTGCTTGGCAATCTCCTCAGCTAATTGCATCTATTTATTACAAATTCTGCTTTCCACTCAACAGTAGAATAAATTCAGCCAAGCTTAATGACACTAACAAGTGCTGCCATTCCCCCTTCTCTAATAACATGTTCCACATTTCCTTCTGAACTCTCGCCAATCACCTTGAACGGTCACATTTCTCTCCATCACCTCTTCAGGAAAGTTGAGGCTTTTTCTTTCATGTCCATCTAAATTCTTTGTCCAATTTCAAAACCATATCCAAATATGTAGGTATTTGCTATGCTAGCAATCTACGTTTCAGTCCCAGAATGTATATTAATTTCCTAGGACAACCATAACAAATTACCACAAACTTGGTGGCTTAAAAACCACAGAAATCTATTCTCTCACAGTTTTGGAGGTCATAAATTCAAAATCAAGGTGTCAACAGGACTGATTCCTTCCAGAGGCTTGGGGGAACAGTCTGCCCAATGCCTCTCTCCTGGGATGTAGTAGAAGCCAGGAATTATTGGTTTTCTTTGGCTTATAGATGCATCATTTCAGTCTCTGTCTCATTTTGCTTATAAGGACACAAGTCATTGGATATAGATCACACACTTAATCCAGGGTGATCTCATCTCAACATCCTTAATAACAAGATTCTATTTTCAAATAAGGTCACATTCACATGTAATGGGGGTTAGGATTTAGACATACCATTTTGGAGGAGAGTATTCATGTTATGGCACTAACCAATATAATTTTCTTTCTTGACTGAAGAACATTTAAAGACATTTCTTGCAGAGCATGTCTGATGGCAATGAGTTCCCTCATTTTTTGTTCATCTGAAAGAGTATTTCTCCTTTGTTTTTGTTTTTTTTTTTTTAAGTTTACTTATTAATTTTGAGAAAGACAGAGACAGTGTAAGTGGGGGAGAGGCAGAGAGAGGAAGTGAGAGAATCCCAAGCAGGCTCCATGTTGCCAGCACAGAGCCCAATGTGGGCTAGAACCCACAAAGCCATGAGATCATGACCTGAGGTGAAACCAAGAGTCAGTTGGTTAACCGACTGAGCCACCAAGTCACCCCTCTTTTTTTTTGAAGTATATTTTGCCTGGTTAAGAAATTCTAGATTAGTGAGGGTTTTGTTTTGTTTTTAATTTTAACACTAAATATTTCACTTCACACTGTGTTTACAATTTCTGCCAACCAGCTTTCTCAGATTCTTATCCTTGTTCCATTATAAATTGTGTTTTTCCCCCCTCCAAATTATTTCAAGATTATCTCATTGTCTTTGGTTTTCTGTAGTTCTTATATAATATGCCTTGGTGGAAACTTTTTTATAACTTATCCTACCCAGTGTTCTCTGAGATTCTAAAATCTGTGGTTCGGTTTCTGTCATTATTTTGGAAAATTCTCAGCCGTTATTACTTCCAGTATTTCTTCCATTTGTTCCTCTGTGTCTTCTTGCATTCCTATTATGCATGTTATAGCTTTTGACATTATCTTACAAATCTTAGATGATTTATTATTATTATTACCATCATCATCATTATTATTTTCTTTCAGTTTGAGTTTGGGAAGTTTATTCATCTTCAAACTCACTGATTATTTTCTTATCCATTTTCAGTAATCTTATAACCCCATCAAAGACATTCTTCATTTCTGTTACAGTGTTTTTAATTTCGAACTTTTCTTTTTGATTCTTTAGAGTTTTCATATCTCTGTTTATATTACTTCTCTATTCTTGTATGTTGTCTACTTTTTCCATTAAAGCTCTTAACATATTAATCATAGTTGTTTTAAATTCCTGGGCAGATAATTCCCATATCCCCACATTTGTGTCTGATTCTGATGCTTTCTTTGTATCTTCAGACTTTTTTTTTTTTTTTTTTTTTTTTGCCCTTTACCATGACTTGAAATTTTGTTGAGAACTTAACATAATCTATCAGGTAATACCACCTGACTTGAATAGGCTTTAATGTGAAGTTTCATGTTAATCTCTCTGCTGTTGTACTAGTCTTATGGTACAGTTGTTAGGTGTAGGGGATGGAAGCATTTCACAATTCTGTGATTAAATCTCTGTCTTTTAGTGAGCCTATGTCCAGAGGCTTTGACTTTCACAAGTGTGTCTTGGAAATTTTCTCCCTTAGGTGAGACAGGAAGTGATCTGGAGTGGGAGAAATGCCATGTTTGGTGGGGTAGGGTTCTGGTGGTCTTGTCCCTGTGTAGTAGGCCTTTGATATGGAGAATACTCTGAGTGTTTTCCACAATTTTTTCTGTCCTCTCCCCTGGCCAAAATCACGAGAGGATCTTTTTTGGCTCTTCACCATGAGAATTTCCTGGAGGAAAAAAACTATGAAAGTTGTCTCTCCCCACAAAACTGGAGCTTCCAGTTTCTCACTCTCAGGCTAGTTTATACCCACTTCCCAATATTCCATCAAAATTACTATTAAATTTACCTACCAGTTTATGGCCCCAGTGAGTTCTGCTTCAGTTCAGATACGATCTTAGTTGTGACGTTCTGCATTTGTCTGTCTATCCAGACAAATGTCTGTCTTTGTCTGTCTTTTTCTTGTAATAATGAGAGCAAAAACTTGTAAACACTTTATATGTCAGAGCTTAAACCAAAATTGCCTCTCTACTTTTAAAAGCCAAACTTCTTCAATAATTGTTTCCAAATATTATGTCCAGTTTTTACTTCTAGTTCACTTTTTTTTAACAGTTCTGAAAAAATTAAACATATACAAATAGAATAGTACCGTGACTCCATGGATTCATCATTTAGTTTCAACAATTATGAAACACACAAGAGGAACTTGTGATATATTTTAAGTGAGATAGAAAGTAAATGAAATACTACAAATTCTACTAGGATTGTGCCAAACACTTGAGAATCCAACTTGAAGAGACTACCACTGGCCAAAAATAGGACAATATGAGCACCATGAGGATAATTATCACAATTGATTAAAACACTTCAAACTCAGGGCACCTGGGTGGCTCAGTCAGTTGAGCATCCGACTCTTGATGTTGGCTCAGGTCATGATCTCACCATTTGTGAGTGTGAGCCCTGAATCAGGTTCTATGCTGATAGTATGGAGCCTGCTTGGGATTCTCTCTCTCTCTCTCTCTCTCTCTCTCTCTCTCTCTCTCTGCCCTTCCCCCACTCGTTCTCTCTGTCTCCCTCTCAAATAAATAATAAATAAATGAATACACTTCAAACTTATTTAAATCTATGAGTTCATAACAGATACAAACCTAATGATAGTAAGCTCATCATTTTTTAAACTGGTAAAATAAATAAAAATCTGAATCATTTATCTTGTGTTTCCTAATTGTTGTTACCAAGTATGAAATAATTAAAACATTTTTTGAAATATTTCACTTTATAAAAAGTAGAGTAAGATTAAAATATCACTATTTTTCAACTACTGACATTTTAATGAATCTTGGCATCAGCCATTAGTGGCTACTAACACTAGAAAAAAGCAATGGCATCTATCCAGATTCCTTACTAATGAAAGATCATAAACTCCCCTATGAAGCAGTCTTAACAAAATATGTAGTGTGGATCTAATGTTCTTATTATAAGTTATAGGAAATACAGAACACAGAGGAACATATTACTGTACATTGTGAGAATAGAATTAGCAATTTTCAGACTGGAAAACACTAGAGGCTAAATAACCCAGTTGCTTCATCAACTAAAATCCAATGAATGGAATCTTAATATACTTAATAAAACATAATAAAGAATGAGAGTATGCTAAAAGATTATTTTTCCATTATGTTTTTATTTAAGTTTATTTATTTATTTTGAGAGGGAGAAAGAGCAAGTGGGGAAGGGTAGGAAGGGAGAGAGAGAATCCCAAGCAGGCTCTGTACTGTCAGCTCAGAGCCCAATGCAGGGCTCGAACTCAAGAACCATGAGATCATGACCTGAGCCAAAATCAAGAGTCCAATGCTTAAATGACTAGGCCCCCCAGGCACCCTACAGTTCTGTTTTTTCTTCTTAAAACAAAAAAGTAAAATATGTTTTATTATTTTTATTTTATCTTTCTTAATGTCATTATTTATTTATTTTTCTAGGCAGTTTTGAGGCCTTATGAATATACCTATTCAAGTCTATGTTGTACAATTGTAATTCTCTAAAATTAGAACTATCATTAAAATAACACTAAAATCATACCTAAAATTAGGAGAGAAATAGGTAAAATACTATAATTTGAAAAATTATACCAAGAGAGTATTATAGAATTAAAATCCTATGTAAATTATATAATATTGATAGTGTTTGCTTTAAAAGAGCAACCCCTTGGTACAATTATAAAAGTACAATTACATTATAGGTTATACCATTTTCAATTGCATACCTGCATTATGTTTAGATAATTACCAAACCATAAAAGTAAACACCCTCACATTTTGGTACGGAGTACATGAATATAGAAAGCATGTAATATATAGAAAATTGTAAGAGAAATTGATAATGATGAGGAATAGGAGGAAGGGGAGGAGGAGGAGGAGGATGTGCTTTCTGAGGTAATGTCAAGAACATGAATAGAATACAAAGCCAATTTTAAAAACTGAAACTTCCCACAATAATCTATTACACCAAAAAAAATATTTCTCATCCTTTCAAATTGTAGTATCAGTTAAGGAAATCAACAAACTAAGATGAATTAATTTCCTAAATTTTATGTTATAAACTTTATATACTTCCATTATTAAACTTTTACTTTAAAAAGGTCTAATATTGAAAGTACCAAAAAGTGAATTATATTTATGAAAATATGGATTTTCTGGGCTCTCCTTCCCATCCATGGCCTAAAGCTAATTTTCTGAAATAACTCAAGAGGGAAGAAACTTTTTCAAGTGGTCAGTTCTGGGGGAAAAACATTTTGATTGTTATGTTTGGTCCTATTAACATAAATTAAAATGTCCTCTTTTTTTCTATATCAGTTTAAGACAAGAAAGTTCATTTTCCTCTAAACTAGTTATGCCTGCAATATAAATTTTATAGCTCATAATAGTATCAGTTAGCTGTTTTTCAATAATGGTGTATAAAATATTTTCCAAAGCAAAGAGGCAAATATCAATCAGCATCTGCTCCTATGTTCATGGCTCTGAATGCATCTGCAGGTCAGCACATTTAGGCTGGGTTCAGTTGTGAAGTTCTTGAGACCACCAGGCTGTAGGACTTGGCTTCTTCCTGAAAGTTTATCTAAAGTCCACTTGACATATATTAATATTAGCTGAAGGAGAAGTAATAGTATGTGAAAGAAAGCCCATTCATGTAAGCATATTTGATCCCCTTACTCTATAATTAATAGTGAGTAGGCCAACGTAAGTAGGCATGAGACAGTGATCCAGAGAGGGGTAAAGAATTGCAAAAAGTGATTAAATCTGCTACTGTATCCTCCCTTAGGCAGAGTTATTTATGATCCTTCCACAGACACAGTTTACTCACTTAATTCCCAAGCTGTACTAATTGTTGATGAAAATCTCATGATTTCCTTCAGATCTGGAATCAATTATTTTTATATGGAGACCTACTAACTAAAAGACAAGTTTTTTCTCCACCCACATACCCAGTGTGATCGTGGAACAAGAACAAGGTCAATGCAAAGAACACTCATTTGCAAAGAGGAGAAATGAAAGACATATGGAGCCCCTGATCCCCTAGAATTCTGAAATCCTGCAAGGCAAACACTATCATGTGTTTCCAGTCTTGACATAGACAATTTTCTTGATCAGACCCTGGTTTTACATTGTGAATGGCAGAAGCTCTGGTCTATGGATCTTTCCATTTGACCCTTTGGCATTTTCTATTTATTCTCTGCCTATAGTGAGTGGAGGATTGGAGTTTTTTGTTTGTTTTTGTCTGTTTGTTTAACATCTTAAATAGACTGGCAACATTTTTGCAAACATAAGTGTCTTAAAATGTGTTTTTCTTTTAAATGTCAATTACAGTCAATTATAGGTGTCAACAGCCTCACAAACCTTTTTTTTTTTTTTTTTTTAAATTTTTTTTTTTCAACGTTTATTTTATTTTTGGGACAGAGAGAGACAGAGCATGAACGGGGGAGGGACAGAGAGAGAGGGAGACACAGAATCGGAAACAGGCTCCAGGCTCCGAGCCATCAGCCCAGAGCCCGACGCGGGGCTCGAACTCACGGACCGTGAGATCGTGACCTGGCTGAAGTCGGACGCTTAACCGACTGCGCCACCCAGGTGCCCCCAGCCTCACAAACCTTAAAGACATTATTCTTATCACACTTTTGTGGGGCCGTGTATTTTACCTTATTAAGAGTCTGTTAACGCAAGAATAATGATCTAATAGGTGTCTCCTTATTTTAGAAGTCTTAAAAAAAACCTTAATAAATGGTCAAGCTGCCAAGCCCTTGGTTTTGTGTATTTAGATGTACAAGAAGTATTTTAAAGGCCACATAGTTTTTTGAGCTTTGCTTCAAGGCCATATGTTAACTTTTGAATTATTGCTGTCTGGAGAAATCAAAGATGAGAAAGTTTTACTTTCAAAGTCAGAATGTTCCAAAATTTCTAGTTTCTCCACATTCCTTCTTAATTCTACGTGTAAACATTCCTGCTCTCTGTTTCAAGCCCCTCTAATACTTTTTAATTAATTAATTAACATAATTAATTTTGTTTCAAGTTTTTATTAAATTCTAGTTAGTTAACATATAGTGTCACAGTGCTTTTAGGAGTAGATTTTAGGTATTCGTCACTTACATATAACACCCAGTGTTCATCTGAGCAAGTGTCCTCCTTAATATTCATCACTATTTCACCCATTCTGCACCCATCTCCCTCCATCAACCCTCAGTTTATTTTCTGTAGTTAAGAGTCTCTTATGGCTTGCCTCCCTCTCTCTTTTTTCTTCCTCTATCCTCATCTATTTTGTTTCTTAAAGTCCACATATGAATGAAATCCTATGGTATTTGTCTTTCTCTGACTGACTTATTTTGCTTAGTATATTACACTCTAGCTCCATCCACGTTGTTGCAAATGGCAAAGTATCATTCTTTTTGATTCAAGCCCCTGTAATAGTTTACTCAACTCCTTCTATCCAATCTACAAGCCCATGCCACAATTTTAGATTTTGGTTTGGGCAGCACTCAAATTCTGGATGTCAATATCTTACCTGCCAGCTATTGAGTAAATAATGCTTAATAACAATCCACTCCAAACCTCAGTGACATATAATAACAATAAGAATGTATTTCCATATTTGCACATCCCCAGTTCTATTGTGCATCAGCTAACTGAGGCTAGGCTTGGCAAAGTAGATCTCTCAACTCTGGGTCTGGATGGAATTATCTCATCACTATGGACTGGATTCAGGTAGACCTCACATGTATTCATTCTGAGGCTGAAGTTAAAGGATTCTTAGCTACTTGAGAGAAGCTCTTTTCATGTGACTGGCAGCAATGCTAGGGTTGAAGCCCATCTACTCAGGTACACCTGAGTAAAGTAACTCTTGCATCACATCTGACAATATCCCTTTGGTGAAAACAGTTCATAAGGTAAAGAGTGTGGATGCATGAAAGCATGTGTAATTGGGAAACATAATGTAACCTGAAACAATAATATCATTAAATTTATGGTAATTGTTTACTTTATTTTATATATGTCTATTTAAATTTATTTCACTAAGAAATTATGGACTGCCTTGGAAATAATAAAATTTAATTTTTTAAAAAAATGTAAGCAAGACCTCAAACACACAAACCTGTTATAATCTGAAGCATCATAAATAATTTACCAATTTACCAGTAGAAATACTATGTTCTCACATAAACTCTTTACCATTTGAACACTAATTTTAACTCAATTTGTTCCTAATACATATGTACAAATAGAAGAATCTCAGGGTCAATGCTGCCTGACTTCAAGGAGATAAACAAAGCACAGATTTTAAAACAGATTTACTCACAGTTATAAACCTTAGCTCAGAACCAGTTTCCCCCTTGGGCACTCTTTTGAGGAAGGTCAGTGAAGATATGCATTGTCTTATTTTTGCTAATAGTCTCTTTCTCACTCACATTTTTCATAAATATTCTCTTACCCTCGTTTAATTGTCTATTTATCTTCTACCACTTACCTACAAAGAATCCTTCCACTTTCCCTTGAAGGCAGAGTCATGGCAAATTTGTAGCATCTTTATCTGCCTCCCTCCCTAACTTTTTGGTGAAGGACTGGTGTTCCTGTAATTAGACAACAGGATACCAACAATCTGACAGAGATGTGACCTCAGGCTTCTGCATTACTGTTCAGGTACAATCTCTTGCTTTCCCAGGGACAGATGATAGAACTAACATAGGGGTAGTCATGGAAGTTGACTATCTGTTTGGATATTCCAATTTGCACAAATATAGTGTTTAGTCATTTCCCCAACCACAAGTTAGAGAAAAACAGAGATTCTTTTCTCTGTATAAATTTACATGCTCCACGATCCTCCCTCCGCCCGCCGCCCACCCCCCCACCAACATCTACAGCTTGGCATAGCACTGTGTTTAATGACAAAAATGGCACTTGCCTTTCATCTTCCATGGCGAAAACAAGCTGACAGCCTTTTTTTTTTTTGCAGTAACTTTCTACTGAGTTTGGCAATCTGAATGGTTTGACCAGTACACCTCTTAGTTTTAAGAGTGGTTAGTTGATTATGCGGTCTCCCAGAGCAAAAAGGATGGGCCATAAACTAAGGCCTTTCTTGGACTATGTGAGTGAAACATCATAATCATCAATAGTAACAAAACAATAACAGTAACAAAAACATATCTAATATGACCAACAGAGGCAGTACTGAGCCTCCTGTAGTTATCGTCCCTGACTAATTTTCAGTTCAAAGAACTAGAGTCTCTTCATTGAGGTTAAGGCTGATATACTGAGGGAGACCTATTCTAACATATGAAGTACATAGTGTATATTTTCCTCTTTATCTCCCCTAAAAGAACTCATAGACATTAAACAGAGTAATGGTGCATCAGCGAAAGTAAAATGCCCAGTCATTTCTCAGATTATGGGACACTGGTCCTGAACTATCACAAATCCCTGTTGAATAAAAATTCCAAAAGGGAGAATAGTGCTTTATGGGGATCAGATGATAAATGGAGTTTTGTTTCAAGTCCATTTCATTGTAGGAGACTGTGTCAACATAAATGTAACTTGGTCCTGTGCCCAGTTCTTAAGAGATTAATTGGAATAGAAATATGTGACAAGTACAGAATAGCAACATTGGCTACCAAATTCCATTGTGAGAGCTATTATTAAAGGGTGCTCAAGTGTGAGACTATGGAAATGCACCCTCCAATATCAAAACCTCAAATTAAAACAGTACTGAAGACTTCTGCTTCTAGGTGGGTTCTAATAAGTAGCAGCTGGCCATTATTCCTGCTGCAAAAGCTGGGAAAATTTGTATAAACTACAAAAGATGCATTTTCAAAGGCAGGAGATAACTATGAAGGAAATAAAATCTAGGTAAGCAAAAATTGCACTGAGGAGATAACTTTTCCTTGGTGAGCTGATAAACTACAGTGTTTTTTAGACCCTTGTGTGTATTTGCTGATTCTGGGCACAGACTTCAGATCAGGCTTAGCTCAAGCAGACTCTGCTGGGGGAAGGAGGAGAAAACCAGTAAGTTTTTAGTTGACATGCAGTGCTAGAATAACAAAGCAGAAAACTGAGGCGCCTCAAACGCTTGACCAATCTCTCCACAGGACATTTTCTGAGTTCTGGGACTAGGTGGGAGTCTGGGGAGTTAAGATAAAATTTCTGAAAACTCGACTGAAAGGTCCTGTAATCTGCAGTGTTTAAGAAACGAAGTCCTGCTGGGGGAAACTGCAGGACCCAAGTGGATGGCCAGAATCCCTTCAAGATATTTCCCAGATTTTGAACCTTTTTGAGAGAGAGAATATGAAGCTCGGCTGGGAAATTCTGAAGGCAGAACTTCGTTTTATTTTTAAAAACCTCAGTGTTATCCCTTTTCTTTCATTGGCAAATATATAATTTTAATATTCCTAATGATAATGAAAGTGGACTTTGAATGTTTTTTGCATCTTTCAGAATTATTTAATTCTGAAGCTCTGATGTGTAGGGAGCACATATATTGATAAAGTAGTCACCTTGCATTTAACTTGGAGACCATTCAAAATGCACATGAGCCATAAACAGACACAAATCTCTGCTTTATGTGACAATAGGGCTCTTTATTCCATCAGGTTCTCAATACCTGCTGTTCACTTGGCCTAGAGTACTTGTCCTCGTACCTTGATATGGCTCAGTTCTCATTGTTGAGATATTAGTCTGCCCATCACCTCCTCCAAGAGGCTGTGACTGACCAGATTATCAAAGGTATATAACCCTTCATTTTCAGCTCATACACATTGTTCATTTCTATCTAATCACCTATAACAATTTACAGGTGATATGTATTTTCTGTATCTTGGGTTATTTTTCTCTTGCAATTTCCCTCTCTAGAAAATTACCTCCATGAAGGTAGGGACTATTTTTGTGTTTTTCTTCTTTGCATGTGTCCATAGCCCCTAACACTTGTCATGTACATAATAGTTACTGAATAAATATTGATTGGATTAAATGGAATACATCAATGAATATTATTGTAAAATATGTACTGTGACAGCCCCTATGCCCATTTCCACATTGTTTTTGCCATATACATCTGGGATGATTCTTGAACTTCTCCAGGTTACAGGTTTTATTACTTTGTCCATGGCAGAAAATGCATATTCACAAGCACAATATATCACACAACTTTTAATATGATACTCTGTTAAATAATGATTCTAGAAACAAATAGGCCTTTCTCTGAAAATAACTGGTTATTGAACATAACAGTATTTTTGTAGTCTTATCAAATAGAAAACACATTCATTATATGTCATTTGAAGTAATTTTTATGATTAAAAACCTACATAATTATATATTTTCTTTAACTTCTACTTTCTCATCCTAAGTGGGAGAAAACAGTGCAAGGAATTCCAGGAGTGTTATTCATGACTAGATGTCTGTTTACAGTTATCCCTTTGATAAAACAGGTCAGTGTTAAGCTTCAGTAGGCTGAAAAATTTAACATGATTAGTTCTCATTAATGTCAGAGTTAAGCTTTTTCCTTATAATAAAGGCAGAACCATTCAAACAGGATTCTTGCAGAACCCAAGTATCTGTCACACAGTGATTGTCCTTTCTTGTGCCATTAATTTCAGGTCACCTAAGAGAATATTAAAGGAAAAGTAGTACAAAAAATTAAGGTCCTGTGGCTTAAAATTATACAAATTTAACAAGGTTTATAAAATGGATACATATACAAAAACAGTAGTTTGTCTGCTATGTGTATTTAACAATAGTTTTAGAATCATGTTTTGTCTTTCAATATTAGAAAGTTATATTTTGTTTTAAAAGAATTAGAAATGTACAAAGGAATATATGCTCAATAGTAATCACGAAGACCCCTAAAATCCAGTGAAAATAATCACAATCATGTTGATATATGTCTTTCTTGACCTCACTACTGGCATGCCTGAGGATGACCAAGACTAAATCACACCCTTGGGATTCTCATAAACATTTGTTGACAGAAAGCCTACAGGAAAATAGGGAGTTCTGTAAAAAGGCAGTTTGGAAACTTGGCAATGTGATTTTGACATAAAAAATATTGTGACTCACAACTTGGTGAAACTTTTAATAGAACATGTAGAATCCAACTTTTACTTATTTAAAATTTATTTAAAAATTGGGGTGCCTGGGTGGCTCAGTCGGTTGAATGTCCCACTTGGGCTCAGGTCATGATCTCGTGGTTTGTGAGTTCCAGCCCCACTTTGGCCTCTGTGCTGACAGCTCAGAGCCTGGAGCCTGCTTCTCATTCTGTGTCTCCCTCTCTCTCTGTCCCTCCCCCGTTCACACTCTGTCTCTCTTTCCTTCAAAAATAAACATTAAAAAATGAATAAACATTAAAAAATTAAATAAATAAATAAATAAATACATACATACATACATAAATAAAATTTATTTAAAACTTAATAAAAGGTGTACCTGGGTGGCTCCATTGGTTAAGCATCCATTTATTGATTTTGGCTCATGTCATGATCTCAGGGTGGTGAGATGGAGCCCCACATTGGGCTCCTTGCTAAGCATAGAGCCTGCTTGAGATTCTCTCTTTCTCTCTCCCTCTGCTCCTCTCTCCTGCTCATGCTTTCTCTCTCTAAAAATAAGCATTAAAAAATAAAATTTAATAAAAAATACCATTTTCTATAATTAATTATGATAGAGTTTGATTATTTAATTTATTTATACATTTGCAGTATTATAAATGAAACTGAAATTAGGATATTTAAATTCAAGTGTTTCTGGGAATCTCTGTTTCTAAAGGGAAACAAGTAACAACAAAAGAAGTATATGTCAAAGCATATAAAAATGAAAATTTGGTACTGATAAACTAGCCTCATGGAAGTTTTAATTTCACACTTAGAAATTATGATGGGAGAGTTTTAAAAAAATCCTTATCAGCATCAAGTGCCATTTTTTTAAAAAGATGTTTTTCTACCCTAACCTAATTAAAAATGAGAACTTAGCTTATATTAAATATGGTAACAGTTTATGTTAAATATGTTAGTCACTTAAATATTTTTCATCACTTTGTTATTATGTTGCCACTTTCCTTTGGAATGAGAATAATCTGGCTCCAGAGACTGGCCCTTTTGCACTAAATTGGACTATTTTTCTATTAATTTATTTTTCTGGGATTATCTTTCCTATGAGAATCAGAAAAGAAAAAAATGTCTATACTCACATAGTTCTTATAAAAACAGAGAATTTAAAAAATCAACAGTTATGAATCAATAATTTCTTCTTTAAAATACCTTTATACAAAAATGTAGTCTATTTTGTGTTTCGGAAAAATATGTATCTTTCATATTAGCATGGTGATTCAAAAGTATTATTTTAAACCTTGGAGGATCCATTGTAAAAAAATTATAAGAATATTTTTGTACTGGAGTAAAATGTCATGCATAACATATAATGACCTAGTGTCAAAGATGTATAATAGTCTATCAGATCCATATTGGAATGAGAAAATGAATGAAAGAAAATTACTTAAATTATATAATGAAGGTATATGAGTAGATACAGTGTGTTTTTTCATTATACAAATGGTACAAATACTGTTTTATAGTAATGGCTCAAAATATTTAAAAATAGTTACAATATCATTAATAGAATCACTGGGACCATGAAAGAATAAATCTTGTTATTTTTATGGGAAAAACACCACTTCATAGTGCCAGGTAAATTATTAAAAGAATACAAGTGAATGTAGTTTTTATAATATATCCAACTGTGCTTTATACTGTCCCTTTGTCACTTTTGTTTGCAGTTTTTAAAATTAATATTGAGTTATGTGATATGATAAAAAATAATACAGCTGTACATTGTTTATAAATATTTTAAGAAATAAATTTTTTTAAACAAGTGAGATGCAGCATATTGTCGACCCTGCTAAGAGCATGAAATCTGAGGCCAGACTGCCTCAGCTCAAATTCCTAACTTTCAAGGACCTGCTTGTGATCTTGAGCAAATTACTTAATATCTCTTTACCTCAGTGTCCTCAATACAAGAATAATATAATCATTATGAGAATTACTGAGTTAATACTCATGAGCTGTATTGTTTGCATGTTGACTATCTAAAATTTTTTTTGAAGATTTTTATTTTATAAAGCCAGTTGCTCACTATCAGTTATGAAAACTACATTTTAATATTCACATTTTATGGCACTTTGATTAAATTTTACTGTCTCAACTGTTGATTAAAAAAGAATATATACCAAAACAAATTATCTTTTTCTAAAATTTTTTAAATGTTTATTTATTTTTGAGAGAGAGAGAGAGAGAGAGAGAGAGAGAGAGAGAGAGGGAGTGGAGGAAGGGGAGAGAGGAAGACACAGAATCCAAAGCAGGCTCCAGGCTCTGAGCGCTGAGCACAGATCCTGACACGGGGCTTGAACCCACGCACCGTGAGATCATGACCTGAGCCGAAGTTGGGTGCTTAACCAACTGAGCTACCCAGGTGCCCCAAAACATAAATTATCTTTTAATTCATCAGTTATGTCCAGTGCTAAAAAAAAGTGCCAGACAGATAATAGACAACTAGATTTTTGTTGTTGGTGATGATGGCGGTGGTGGTTGTTTGTTTGGTTTGTGTGTGTGTGTGTGTGTGTGTGTGTGTATTTTCAAGATTTTCCTGGTGATTTATTAGCATAGAATGGTGGAAATGTGGTCTGAGAGCAGACAAATGGTAAGACATCCACTTCTCTGGATTCTCAGAATTCTTTCTTTCCCTTCTACCCAAGCTTAAAACAATGACAGTAACTTCTTCATTAGCTTCAGGGATGTTTTAAAATACAGAGTGTCAGTAGAAAATTTGAGGTATGGTAAGATCAATACATCAGGAGATTATTGCCATTGCAAAGATAGTTTATTATTCACAGTTCTCAAGATGAAACTTATTATTCAAAGTTCTCAACATGCCTTAGGGGTAAGGCCACATGGGAAGCCCTGAGGTTTGTCAAGAGGCAGGAAGAATGGGGAAACTAGGGGAAAGAGGCTGTATTGTGATTTCTGTGGGAAGGAATGGGCAAGGTAGGGTAACCAGACTTAGAATTGGCTGTTTTCAGGCCCTGCTGCATAAGATCTGTCTCTAACGTCTGGAACCTGGTCTTGGGATGATTAGAGCAAGTTTCAGTCACTGAAAGTATGAAAGTCCAATAAAGAAGTATGTGGGAGTGTGGATTCTGGATTGCTTGGTTTGTGTTTGAAAAGTGCACCCCCAAGAGGAGGACTCCTCTTGAGAAAGTGGGCTGGCACAAGGGAGTCAGGAAACCAAGGCACCATGATAGGTGCATATTATGGGGCTGTACAAAACAAGGACTGTCTGGCATATGCATGTAGGGCAGGTATTAAAACATGAAGTTTGCAGAAATTAGAAATGATTAATCCATCGGGTCACACAAAATCTTGCCTCCTAATCTATTATGCTCACATCCACATATGGATATTCTGTAACCTTGAAGTAAATTGTAAAAATAGCCATCACAACCCCTTATATAAAATACTAGGACAATGGTGAAAGGTAAAAAAGGAATAATGTGCTAATACAATTGGTCATAAGGGAGTACTTCAAATCCTTGATGCAGTGTTCCTTTACTCGTTTTATATCCCTTTTTCTTCATCCTGAATTTTTTATTGTCAGAGGTCTTTAGTTGGTGGGGTTACTCAAACCACATTCCTAAAGGCTTGATTCTCAATAGTTTTGTTTTTATTGAGTTGGAGAAATGTCATTAACTTTTATGTAGTTAGAGGCACCCCAGAGGATTTTCTGAACTAAACAGTTCTACTTGCCTTCGTGGTTATTTATTGATATGCCACCATGATAAATAATTTAATGGACACCTACAAAATATGACATTGTACTTCTTAAATATAAGAAGTTGCCACAACAAAACTAGTTCCTCATAAAGGGCTTGATTATAAATATATAAAACCACTTCTGACTGATAGAGTGGCTAAAATAATCATAATGGCAACCAACAAGAAAAGAACAACAAAGGCAACAGGGAAACAACTGGGACTTTAAACATTATTCAGTATACACCAAAGGTATTCTCACATTTAGAGAACGACAAATGAATGAGGCCCTCTGGCTTGAGGTATAGCCATGGTGTTCTAGTTTTACTGATATTTAACCATGCTGACTCCTGAAAAGCAAGTAGATCAGAAGAGATGTAACCTGAAAACAATAACACAGACACACAGTTAATAGTTACAGATCTTCCTAATCTAGATTCACATATTCCACAGTGGAGTTTTCAATAACTACTTTATCGAGTCACAGAGATCTATAGCTACTGACAGAAATGAATGAATCAAGGTGATCAAGCTCAATGTCATAGTCTGTAGGTTCCAATGTCAATTGTTTGTGTCTTTGAAGGTTTGGAAGGGAAAGAAGGAAGTAGAGTGTCCTCATTTCCCCAACAGTAAGAAGTGACAGCATACACATTTTCTTCCAAACTGTTCATAGTCACAAATAACGTGACAACAAAGTTCTTCTCTAGTGTATGAATATGTACAGATCTTGTAAATTATTTTTTCTCAACTTTGTTTTCCAGTTTTACTATCTAGACACCTACCTCATCAATTATCAGGGTAAAAGACTGATAGGCATGCTTAGAAATGACAATAATAAAAGAGAATGCCCTTGGAGAATACCATTCTAAATATTATTATATACTATTAATTATATAATAATTATATAATTTTTAATAATAGCAACCAAGCTTTGAAATGGTATGCCAGGGACTAGGTATGTTTTTTGTATTATTTAATCTTCACAGTAAGTTAACATTTTAAGGACTTTTTCAATAAAGAGCTAGGATAAAGTGCTAAGATTAAAAGTTCTAGAGAAAAATATTAGCCATTTAAAAAATATATTTCAAGTTTTTATTTAAATTTTAGTTAACACATAGAGTAATATTAGTTACAGGAGTAGAATTTAGTGATTTATCACTTATATATAACACCCAGTGCTACTCACAAATGCCCTCCTTAATGCCCATCACCCATTTAGCCCTAACTCACCTCCCTTCTAGCAACCCTCAGTTTATTCTCTATAGTTAAGATTGTCTTATGGTTTGCCTCTCTCTCTCTCTCTCTCTCTCTCTCTCTCTCTCTCTCTCTCTCTCTCTCTTTGTTTCCTTTACCCAGAGGAGAGATCACAACCAATACCACAGAAATACAATCATAAGAGAATATTATGAAAAATTATATGCCAACAAATTGGGGAACCTGGAAGAAATAGATATATTCCTAGAAACATATATACTACCCAAACTGAAACTGAAATAGGAAGAAATAGAAAAATTGAACAGACCATAACCAGCAAAGAAATTGAATCAGTAATCAAAAACCTCCCAACAAACAAAAATCCAGGGCCAAATGGCTTCCCAGGGGAATTCTACCAAACATTTAATTTTTTTTTGAGAGAGAGAGAAAGAGAGTGGGGGAGGGCCAGAGAGAGAGGGAGGCACAGAATCCAAAGCAGGCTCCAGACTCTGAGATGTCAGCCCAGAGCCTGACCTGGGGCTCAAACCTACGAACTGCAAGATCATGACCTGAGCTAAAGACAGACGTTTAACCAACTGAGCCATCCAGCCAGATACCCCTCAAACATTTAAAGAAGAATTAATACCTTTTCAACTTTAAAAAAATAGA
Organism: Panthera onca; assembly: GCF_046562875.1. Lineage (NCBI taxonomy): Eukaryota > Metazoa > Chordata > Mammalia > Carnivora > Felidae > Panthera > Panthera onca. Next base: position 108,894,960 of record NC_138345.1, on the reverse strand, counting down.
AATGGAAAGAAAAATTCCAAACTCATTATAGAAGGCCAGCATTACCTTGACTCCAAAACCAAAGACCCCACTAAAAAGGATATTACAGGCCAATATCCCTGATGAAAATGGATGCAAAAGTACCCAACAAGGTACTAGCAAATTGAATCTAATAATACACTTAAGTAATTATTCACCATGATCAAGTGGGATTTATCCCTGGATTGCAAGGGTGGTTCAATATTTGCAAATCAATCAACATGATACACCACATTAATAAAGGACAAGAACCATATGATACTCTCAATAGATGCAGAAAAACTATTTGACAAAGTACAGCATCCATTATTGATAAAACGTTCAACAAAGTAGGGATAGAGGGAACATACCTCAACATAATAAGGCCATAGATGAAAACCCACAGCTAATATCATCCTCAATGAGGGAAAACTGAGAGCTTTTCCTCTAAGTGCAGGAACATGATTGGGATGTCCACTCTCACCATTGTTATTTAACACAGTACTGGAAGTCCTAGCTCAGCAATCAGATAACAGAAAGAAAGAAATGGTATCCAAATTGTCAAGGAAGAAGTAAAACATTCACTATTCACAGAGGACATAATACTTTATGCAGAAAACCTGAAGACTCCACCAAAAATTGCTAGAACTGATAACACAAATTTAGTAAAGTCATAGGATACAAGAGCAATGTATAGAAATCTGTTGCATTTCTATATACCAATAATGAAGCAGCAGAAAGAAAAATCAAGGAACTGATTCCATTTACAATTGCAGCAAAAAACCATAAGGTACCTAGGAATAAACCTAACAAAAGAGGTAAAAGATCTATATTCTGAAAACTACAGAACACTTATGAAAGTAATTGAAAAGGACACAAAGAAATGAAAAAATATTTCATGCTCATGGATTTAACAAATATTGTTAAAATGTCTATACTACCCAAGGCAACCTACACATTTAATGCAATCCCTATCAAAACACGACCAACATTTTTCACAGAGGTAGCACAAACAATTCTAAAACTTATATGGAACAAGAAAAGATGCCAAATAGCCAAAGTAATCTTGAAAAAGAAAAACAAAGCTGGAGGCATCACAAATCAACTCAAAGCTGATATTACCTCAAGCTATACTACAAAGCTGTCATCATCAAGGCACAAAAGCAGACATATTTATCAATGTAACAGAAGAGAAAACCCAGAAATGGACCCACAGCTATATGGTCAACTAATCTTTGACAAAGCAGGAAAGACTACCCAGTGGGAAAAGAGTCTCTTCAACAAATAGTGTTGGGAAAACTGGACAGCAGCATACTGAAGAATGAAACTGGGCCACTTTTTTACACCATACAGAAAAATAAATTCAAACTGGATGAAAGACCTAAATGTGAGAGAGGAAACCATCAAAATCCTAGAGAAGAACAAAGGCGGCAACCTCGTCAACCTCAGCCATATCATCCTCTTACTAAGCATATCACTAAAGGCAAGGGAAACAAAAGCAAAAATGAACTATAGGGACTTCATTGAGAAAAAGTCTTCTGCAGGGCGAAGGAAACAATCAACAAAACTAAAAGACAGTCTACACAATGGGAGAAGTGATATTTGCAAACAACATATCTGATAAAGGGTTAGTATCCAAAATCTCTAAAGAACTTATCAAACTCAACAACCCCCCCCCAAAAAAAAAAAACAATCCAGTTAGAAATGGGCAGAAAACATGAAAACATCCAGTTGGCTGACAGACACATGGAAAGATGATCAACATCACTCATCATCAAGGAAATACAAATTAAGCTACAATGAGACATCACTTCACACCTGTCAGAATGTCTAAAACTAACAACACAGGAAATGACAGATGCTGGTGAGGACGCAGACAAAGGGGAACCTTTTTACACTGTTGGATGCAAACTGGTGCCACTACTCTGGTAATCAGTATAGAGGTTCCTCAAAAAGTTAAAATTAGAACTATCTTATGACCCAGAAATTGCACTACTAAGTATTTTTATCCAAAGGATACAAGAATACTGATGAAGAATGTGCCAAGGGGCACATGCTCCCCCATTTTATAGCAGCATTAGCAACAATAGCCAACTTATGGAAAGTACCCAATGTCCATCGTCTGATGAATGGATAAAGAAGATGTGGCATATAAATTCAATAGTGTATTACTCAGCCATCAAAAAGAAGGAAATCTTGCCACTTGCAATGACGTGGAGGAAGCTAGAGTGTATCATGCTAAATTAAAGAAGTCTGTCAGAAAAAGACAAATACCGTATGATTTAACTCATATGTGGAATTTAAGAAATATTAACTACTTTAATTTGGTTTAGAACTTCTGATGGTTTCAGTACCTGTGAATGAATGAAAAACATACTTCTGTCTCTTTGTATGTTAGTGTTTTGTGAATCCTAACCTTCTCAGTTACCCCAGAAAATAAAATGAGAATCCTTCTACCCTCTCTGGTGTATGTTGTTCAAGGTGGCCAAAGTCAGTGCCAGCATTGTGATAGTGACACTAGTAATACAGTGGTAAAAATTTCATCCTGACTTCAAAGTCTTGAGTTTGTTCCATTGTACACCTCTAAGAATGGGACAAAAGTTCCTCCCCAACATTCTGTTAGATGTCCAGAGGTGCCTTGGGGCTTGCACATATCCTGAGTGGTATAGGAAGCCAACAACTATAGTAATCAGATAGGTACTAGGCAAGGTTCTGGTGAACTGATGGTTATCACTCTTGCTGGAAAGTGAAAGGTGTGACTTTTGTGGCAAAGGAATGGACTTCTCACTTTGAAGCAGACGATGTGATGAACTGGCTGATAGCCAGGGTGTGGGATTGAGAGAGAACAGTTGTTAATCGGATGTTTACTGGAGAGGACTGCTACCCAATTTAAGTCCTGAGAACTCAAATATTTAGTCATTTAGAGTGATGCTTCTTTTGGTCTATGAAGCCAGCACCATTTAGGAAGTCCTGTAACTCCTCTGCCCTTTGGCAACGCCGCTAGCCTTAAATCTCAAGATTCTAGAGTCCCATCCATGAGCCATCACACATTGCTTCCCTCTTATTTTGCCATTTCTTCTTTATCTATCTACAAAGACTTTTTGGTTTGTTTTCTATAGACTTTCAGACAATAAATGAAATTGATAATGGTAATCAAGGAGTCAACCAAACAACCAAACTTTTTGTTTTCTTAAACATAAGGAGTCTATTTCAGATACATCCTGAAGGTAAGGAGGATACATGGAAGCTCTACCATGAAAATCTGAATCATTCTATAGCAGCAAGAAAATTTTCAAAAAGGCAAAAATGTTGACTTCCACATTTGACATATGGTATTCTGTTATAATTGCCTGGGATACATTGATTCAGTCATTCTAAACCCAGTATCTCCACATGTGGCTCCCAGATTATTCTCAGGGAAGAAAAGGGGGGAAAAAGGAAGGAAAGAGCAGCGACATCTGGTGGCAGACATCTGGTGTGATTCAGACGTCACTCAGCAAAAAGTAATTCTTATGTAAGTACGGTTAACTGGCAAGCCAATTCCAATGGCTCTTAAGGTCTTCTCATTCTCAGGAACAATAGTATCCCATACTTTATACTCTTTTTTTTTTTTTTTACTTTATTTATTTATTTATTTAGTAGGCTCCATGCCTAACATGAGGCTTGAACTCATGACCCTGAGATCAAGAGTTTACTACTGACTGAGTCAGCTAGGTTATGCCCTTCCCTCCATTGTTTATACTTAATAGGGACATAAATGTAACAATTAGGCATGTATCATAGAGTAAGTCATGTTATATTAGTTCCTAAATTATGTTTAGCTTTAAACATACTTCATTACAAAATCCCATAATTTTTTCAAGAATAGCTCCTTGAACATGGTTAATAAATGAAATGTTGCATGTAACGTGAAGAAAGAAATAATTTACACTTTTATTTTTTTCATTAAATTAACATATATCAATGGCTGAATCATTAGAAAAGTTACATGAAATATGCTGAAAAATGTCCCCACAAAAGATATCCATGATCTGATTTTTGGAACCAACGAATGTTAACTTACATGGCAAAAAATCAATAATAATAAAATAAAAAATCTATTTATGGTTATAATTAAGGATTTTGAGATGGAGAGTTTATCCTGGATTATTCCAATGTACCATAAATGCAATCACAAGTATCCCTATAAAAGTGTGTCAGAGGGAGATTTAACATGCACAGAGGAAAAAGCAATGTTAAGATGAAGCAAAGAAGGTTTTAATGATTCTGGCCTTGAAGGTTAGAGTGATATGGCCACGGCTTAAGGAATGACAAAAGCTACCAGAAGCAGGAAGAATCAGGTAAGTAATTCTTCTCTGAATCCTCCAAAAAGAGGGTGACCTCACTGACTTCTGCCTTGAGTTCAGCCCAGTGACGCTGACTTTGGATTCATGGCCTCAAGAAGCGTGAGAAAATAAGTTTCTGCTGTTTTAACTCATCAGTTTGTAGTCATGTGTCACAGGAGCCATAGGATAGGACCACATCATGCAACTGCATATTTGATAGATAAAAACACATTGAACTCAATTCATTCACTTAACCGACTCTTAACAGTGAGCCTAACACCAGTCATTGGAATCGATTCTGTCGGTAAGAATTATCAAAAGCATGATTCAAGTTGTTAGGTTACTCACATCAAATTAGACAAAGTTCCAGTAGAGGGCATGGGATCAAGAACATAGGTGAAGGAATCTACTTAACCAAGAAGAAAAGATTATTTCTTCAGACAAGACCTAAAGGAAACAAGGAAAGATAATTAAATCATTAAGAATGGAAAAAGGGGCTTTGGGAGATATCCTGCCTGGGTACAAATCCTACTTCTAAAACTAATCTATTCTCTTATCTAAAACTAAAAAAATGAGTGTATTAAGTATGCCTATATTATAGGGTTATTGATGTAATAACTTTATAATATTAACATAAAATAAAGTGGCTGCCTTATAGTAAGTATTTATTAAATGTTGGAAATTGTCATCATCAAGATTTTGAGTAAAAGAAAGATCAACATGTTTGTTAGTAATAATTAATGATTTCAACAGGTATTCTTAAGCCAGGTTTTTTTTTTTTTTAGTGTTTGAAACATAAGGAAATTAAAGTTTAGTAAATGAGTGAAAGTACTTATTTGTGCGTAACTGGCTACAAAACGGGTGGCATGCGGGGTGCCTGGGAGGCTCAGTTGGTTAAGCATCTGACTTCGGCTCAGGTCATGATCTCACTGTTCAAGGGTCCGAGCCCCACATCGGGCTCTATGCTGACAGCTCAGAGCCTGGAGCCTGCTTCAGATTCTGTGTCTCTTCTCTGTGCCTTCCCCACTCGTGCTCGCTCTCTCTCTCTCTCTCTCAAAAACAAGTAAACATTAAAAAAAATTTCAAAATACGTGGCATGAATATTTCCACAAATATTAGTGATAATGCAATTATTGGAAATTAGAGTCAGTCACAAATATAAAGTCTTATGAATTAGGCAAAGTTAATAAATAAGGAAATTAGGTTAAGAAGGAAGGAGAAATATACCCTTTTCTTCCAATTTTTGATTTGTGGCAATATATAGACATGTAAAGATCAGATTCTAAGTACTGTAGTCTTCATGGTTAATAGGATCTCTGCTGCAACTACTCAGTTCTGCCATTGTAGTAGAAAAGCAGCAATAGACAATATATAGGCCAATGAGGACATGTGTGTAAAACCATTTTATAAAAGCAGGTGGATAGCTGGATTTGTCAACCCCTGATCCAGATAATCACGTGGCATTGAGAAGACTTACAACCTTACTTTACTTTAACATAAAGATTTTTAAAATATAGAAAATTATGTCTTCCTTGTAGAGAGTTACCTTTCTTGGTGATATGGTTATACATCAGAAATACTGGCACAAACTCCAAAACGATTTTGGACTACTGAATCAGAAATTCCAGGTGGTACTTATAGTTCTGTTTTACTGAAAAACTTCATAGAGATCTGATGCAGCCAATCCAACATTAGCCTAACAGTTCACTGAAATGATAACAGTAAAATATTTATTCTGGAGCCTATCATAATATGAATGTTCAAAACTTAACAAGAAGCACGTTTATACTGTGGAAAATAGACTCCAAAAATACCAAGAAAAGCTCTGAAGAGAAAGTTTGCAGACTGGCCATATTAGGGGGCCAGAGGTAATAGAAGGCAAGAAAGATAGTTCCTTTTATTTTGGTCAGGCCTGGAGAGTTAAAGAGCCAATTTAATGAATGTGCCCTGGGTATGTTTTAGCACAAGTTTAATAGATTTATCTTCTTTCTCTTTCTCTCTTGAGTATAGTATCCCTCTCCTAGGAGCTTGGGGCATAATTCAGATATAGATACTTCAAATTCTCAGAATACATCCATTTTCTCATCTCACTGTATCTGGGTACAGTGTTCTTTCTTTTAAAATCACCTTTATTCCAGTTGTACACATTTGTTTAGCAAAATTCTATATATGTTTCAAGACATGAGTCAATACTATCCTTGACGATAATCTCCTATCATGGTATAGTCAGTAGTTTATTATGGTAAGTATCATTCTGTTAAAATTATATATATATATATATATATATATATATATATATATATATATATATATACACACACACACACACACACACACACATACAATATTATATTAGAATATAATATAAATGGTGAAAATACACAATGGTGCCCCTCCACGACCCCCCCGTCCCCACACTGAAGCTAAAGCAAATGATGTGTATCAGTCTGTACGAGGAATTACTAACCAACAACACCTAATAAAGACTGGTCTACATGACTACATTTTAGCTGCACTGTGCCTCAGATACTGAAGATAAACTTGCTCACACATTTGACTATGTCCTTCTTTGAGTGTCTATAGTAAGGTAATGACTCCTAAATCAACAGGGTTGGGGGTGAAGTATTGATGCCTGCTACAACATGATTTAACCCATAACACGTGGTGCTAATTTGAAGACACCCATCACAGAAGGATAAACATTGCATGTAGACTGAAAGTAGTGGTTGCTGGAGAAAGAGAGTGAGAGAATATGTTCTGAAATTAGATAAAGGTGATGCATGCATGGCTATGGACATGTTAGAAAACCACTGAATTGTGCACATTAAAAGGATGAACTGTACAATATATCAATTATAGTTCAATGTAGCCGTTATAAAAAAATCAGAGAAAAAGAGTGTGGTGCATGATCAGACAATAGAACAACTGGTTAAAATCCGGAATACTGTGCAAAATAAATGGCATGTAGCATCCAAAGTTCTAGATATCTCCTCATTAGTTCATGGTGCCCTCTACATTTAAAATAAACTTTTAAATGCTTATTTATTTTTGAGAGAGAGTGGGGGAGAGGACCTGAAGCAGCCTCCACTCTTACAACGAGAGACACATGCAGGGCTTGAACTCACTAACCGTGAGATCATGACATAAGACAAAGTCAGACGCTTAACTGACTGAATCCATCAAGGCACCCCAAAAGAAATTTGCGAAAAATACATCACATTTCACTGAATAATATATCAAAAATCCTATTTTCCCAACAACATAATAAAAAAACTATTAGCAATTTGTCCTATTTGACTTAAGACTTTTAATATGTAAAAGAAATGAAATATGTCACATAAACGTGAATGCTTTTCAACCAATAGCCTGGATCTATATTCCTATTTTGTTGGAAACCAGAATTTGAATGAATGAATGAATAAATAAATAAATAAATAAAATGTTTAAGTTACTTCATTCTCGAAATATTTTTGATGCTCTATTGGGCCATAGAAAATGCAAATTAGTCACCAATTATTATCATTAATATTTTCAAACTGCCAGTTAAGATGCATGCTTGCAAAGTATAAAAATAAAATGCTCATTTAAAAGTTAAATTAGTAAGTTGTGCCTGGGTGGCTCAGTCGGTTGACTGTCTGACTTCAGCTCAGGTCATGATCTCAGGGTTTGTGAGTTCAAGCCCCAAGTCGGGCTCTGTGCTGACAGCTCAGAGCCTGGAGCCTGCTTTGGATTCTGTGTCTCCCTCTCTCTCTGCCCCCCCCCACCCCCGCTCGTGCTCTGTCTCTCTCTCTCTCTCTCTCTTTCTCTCTCTCTCTCTCTCTCTGAAAAATAAACATTAAAAATTTTTTAAAAAGTTAAATTAATAAAAACATGGATATCAATCTATATTAGGAGAGGCAATGACAGATGATAGATAGATAGATAGATAGATAGACAGATAGATAGATATAGATATCCCTTCCTACTCAAATGCCTCTTCCAAGATACAAGTTTTGGCTTTCAGGAAAAAAAGGGAGAGCCTCAAGTTCTTTTTGCTTTCTATCTCATCAACTAAATTTTTGAGTTGGGAAGAGAAAAATGCCAATATAATATACCATAATGTAATATGATATGATACAGATAGAATAGATTAGTTGAAAAATATTGTCTGTACTAGGCTAAGATATTTGAATGCAAATACTTTAGACATGTAATAAGACATGTAATATGCTATTCTCAATTTTTTTAAATAATGAGATTTTAAGAACATTTAAGAAAGTGAGTGCATATGGAAGAAACTTACATGTTTAATGGAAGATTTCTGTTTCTAAAGAACTAAAACTCGTATAACATCCATAATCAGGTTTTAACATCCAGGGTCCTTGAATTTGTATGCAGTACCTATATAGTGTCTTATGGACTGTTAAGATATAAAAATTAAATATAATCAAAAATATTTTTAAGAATAACTTAAGCTTTTATTCTTTCAGTGAACTTGAAATTTAATAGGTTAAAAAAAATACCTCAGGGTTTGAGGAAAGCATATTTTGGTGATTTTGTAAAGGATTAATTAGAGAAGCAAAAAAGATTTTTGCATGGAATTTGTGTTGATTATTTTGATGATCTTAACATATTTCCCTAAATAAACTGTCAAGACAAATTTAAAGGCCAGATTTCATTTTCAAAAAAGCTTCTGTTTGGTTTTAGCTCAGAGATAGAGTGCTGAAAGGAGGATCACTCTCATCCATACAACATTGCTAAACCTGGGACAAATTGCACATCAATTACTTTTTTTGAACCCATCACAATTAGCTTGCAGTGCAATGAAGTAATCTGAAACCTTGAGAAAGAGAGCCACCTTCAGCAACAAAACAAAACAAGACAAAAAAAAAAAAAAAAAGCAGATCCCTGTCATGTGCTTACTTGAAATGGATAAGAAACACAGATTAGGTTATTTTAACATATTTCTAAAGATGGATATCAATTAGACTAGTGTGGACACCCAGTGGGCTACAGATATGAGGAGTTCTCAAACTTTTTCAGAGTTTCCCTCCATGAACCTGGGGTATTATAGAAAAACAATCGGGCAGCATCCAAAAAATCTCTTCTGGTACTGGTTGAGGAAGTAGACCAGCATCAATTCCTGAAATTTTGCCTGGATTCCACATCCTCTATTTCCTATTCATAATAAAATATTTAGTCTTCAAAGAGAAGACTGATAGTTTCAGGTATTGGTGTAAACTCACTGCAGCTGATGGAAAGGAAGAAATTATAACATTTTAAATAATATCTTCCAAAAATAGAAGGGCAATAAACAATCTCCAACTCACTCAAAAGTCAACATTTCCTTTCAGAAATGCCATTCAGAACCACTTAAAGAAAAAGAAACATTAGACAAATGTGACTTATGAGAATAAATGCAAGGGGAGGAGCCAAGATGGTGGAGCAGCATGGAAATTCTCTGCTTCTCTCGTCCCTGAAATGCAGCTAGATCAGCACCAAATCATTTTTTACACCTAGAAAATTGATCTGAGGACTAACACAACAATATGCATAACTTGAGCCACAGAACTTGGCAGGTACACAGCATGGAGAGGTGAACTGGGGGAGAGAGAAGCCACAGGGGGTAGGGAGCTGTTTTTGTTTGTGGAGAGAGGATGGAGATAGAGTAGAGATTATAGGAAAAACACTCTCCCTGAAAGCAGCTAGAGAGAAAGAGAAAGAGTGGAAACACTAGCAAGGAACTGAACAAGAAAAGGAGAAAGGAGATGGTTCCAATACTGTTATGACTCTATAAATGGGAGAACTTAGAAACTCTGCAGTTCAATACCTGGTCTGGGCTCTGGTGGGAAGGGTGAATCCCCAGGAGCAGACAGCAAGATCCAAGGGGTCCTCAGGCCACACGGGGAGAGGCAGTTCCCCTACCGGGAGGACATTTGGTAGAGGCCATGCAGCCTTCCCCCAGGCAAAGGCCCCAGTGGACCCCAGACAACAGCCACATTAGCTGTTGTTGGAACAAGGACACTAAGGAGTGGTGAAGCCAGGCACCAGATGTGTGTTTTGATTTACCATAGTCCCTGAACCACCACTGCTACACAGTTGTGTGAAATTTTTCTGGGGTGGGCTGGTACCTGGCTGCAGTCTTCAGGTTTCTGCAGCAGCACAGTCATGTGAGCATTCCCAGGGGTGGGCCAGAACCAGTCCATTGCTTGGCAAGATCCTTCCTCAAAGGGTCAGAGAAGGTTCCAGCTGCAAGGCCCTCAGAAGTGAGGGGTTTGGAAACACAGGCCCATCTGACATAAAACTCAGGAGGGAGGTTGCTCTAGGTAGACTGACAGCTTGGTCATGGACAGTGTAGAAGTGGAGAGAGGAAAGAAGCTGGAGACAAAGGAGGGGTGCTTGATTATCGGTTAGTAGGAGCACAGAGTTCTGATGCTAGAGACAGGGAAACTGGGTGATGCCATTTTCACCTCTCCCATGCAATCGCATAAACACTTGTGGCACCACACCATTCCACCCCAGTAGGCTAAGTACTGCCACATTGTGGAGAACAGAGCTGTTACACCAAGCACCATCCAACTGCACCAAACAAGCCCTACAGGACCACCACAAGTGTCTCTGCCTACTTAGCTTGTGGAGTATAAAGTGTTTCATAGCTTGACTTCTAGGGGATACTGGATGTGATTTCATTTGATTTCATTCTTTTTGTTGATCCATCTATTCATTTTTTTTTCTTATTCTTGGATACAAAAAGAGAAAAAAAATATTTGTGCTTTCCATTTTTATAAAAAAGATTTTTAAAATTTTTTTTACTATATTTATTACTTTTTCGTAATATTTTTAGTCTATTTCACTTTCTTAATTTAATTTTATTCTAATTTCTGTATACATTAGGAAAATTTTTAAAGTTTTCTTACTTTTTTTCTTTTTTTTTTTTTTTTTTTGGTCTTTTCTTTTCTTTCCTCTTCTCTATTTATCAAGCTGCTTTCAACAACCAGACCAAAACACACCTAGGATCTGGCTTCCTTTATTTGATTTTTTTGTGTTGTTTTTAATTTTTAAAATTTAATTATTTTATTTTATTCTGTTTCTTCCTCCAAAATGATGAAACAAAGGAATTCATCCCAAAACAAAGAACAGGAAGAAATGACAGCCAGAGACTTAATCAACACAGATATAAACAAGATGTCTGAACTAGAATTCAGAATCACGATAATACGAACACTATCTGGGGTTGAAAACACCAAAGAATCCTTTTCTGTGGAGATAAAAGAAGTAAAATCTAGTCAGGACGAAATTAAAAATGCAATAACTGAGACGCAATGTTTAATGAATGTCCTGGTGGCAAGAATGGATGAAGCAGAGCAGCGAATCAGCAAAATAGAAGACAAAATTACAGAGAATAGTGAAGCAGGAAAAAAAAAGGAAAACTAAGGCAAAAGGGCACAATATAAGAATTAGAGAACTCAGTGACTCAATAAAAACGAATAACATTCGAATCATAGGGGTCCCAGAAGATGAAAAGAGAAAAAAGGGGTACAAGGTTTATGTGAGCAAATCATAGTAGAAAACTTTCCTAACCTGAGAAAAGACATCAACATTAAAATCTAAGAAACACAGAGAACTCCCATTAGATTCAACAAAATTGACCATCAAGTAGGGATATCATAGTCAATTTCATAAGATACACAGACAAGGAAAGAATTATGAATGCAGCAAGGGAAAAAAAGTCCTTAATCTACAAGGGAAGACAGATCAGGTTCACAGCAGACCAATCCACAGAAATGAGGCAGGCCAGAAAGGAGTGGCAGGATATATTCAATGTGCTGAATCAGAAAAATATGTAGCCAAGAATTCTTTATCCAGCAAGGCTGTCATTCAAAATAGAAGGAGAGACAAAGAGTTTCCCATACAAACAAAAGCTAAAGGAGTTTGTAAACACTAAACCAGCCCTGCAAGAAATTTTAAGGGGGACTCTCTGTGGGGAAAAAGATGAAACAAACAAACAAACAAAAAGACCAAAAACTAGAAAAGAGCAGAGAACACCACCAGAAACTCCAACTCTACAGGCAACACAATGGCAAAGTTCACATCTTTCACTACTCACTCTCAATGTCAATGGACTAAATGCTCCAATCAAAAGACAGGGCAACAGGGGCACCTGGGTGGCTCAGTTGGTTAAGCGTCCAACTTCAGCTCAGGTCATGATCTCACAGTTTGTGAGTTTAAGCTCTGCGTTGAATTCTGTGCTGACAGCTCAGAGCCTGGAGCCTACTTCACATTCTTTGTCTCCCTCTCTCTCTCTGTCCCTCTCCTGCTTGTGCTCTGTCTCTCTCTCTGTCTCAAAAATAAAATAAACATTAAATTTTTATTAAAAAAACATAAGGTAATAGAATGGATAAGAAAACAATATGTATATATATACTGTTTAGAAGAGAACCATTTTAGACCTAAAGACACCTACGGATTGAAAGTAAGGGGATGGAGAACTATATAGCATGCTAATGGTTGCCAAAAGAAAACCAGAATAGCTATACTTATATCAGACAAGCTAGAATTTAAAATAAAGACTGTCACAAGAAATGAAGAAGGGCATTATATCATGATTAAGGGGTCTATCCACCAAGAAGATCTAACAATTGTAACTATTTATGCCCCCAATGTGAAATAACCCATATATACAAATCAGTTAATCACAAACATAAAGAAAGTCATTGACATTAATACCATAATAGTAAGGGAATTCAACCTCCCACTTACAACAATGGGCAGATCTTCTAAGCAGAAAATCAACAAGGAAACAATGGCTTTGAATGACACATAGAACCAAATGGACCTAACAAATATATTCATAATATTTTTTTCCTAAAGCAGCAGAATACACATTCTTCTCGAGTGCACATGGAACATTCCCAGGATAAATCACATACAAGGACACAAATCAGCCCTCAAACAAGTACAAAAAGATGAAAATCATACCGGGCACATTCTCCGAATACAACACCATGAAACTCGAAAAAAAAAAAAAAAAAAAAAAGAAAAACATTGGAAAGACAACAAATACTTGGAGACTAAAAAGCATCCTACCAAAGAATTAATGGGTTAACCAGGAAGTTAAAGAAATTAAAAAGTACATGGAAACAAATTAAAATGATAACACCACAGACCAAAACCTCTGGGATGCAGCAAAGGCAATCATCAGAGGGAAGTATATAGCAATCCAGGTCTTCCTAAAGAAGAAGAAAGGACTCAGATACATAACCTAACCTTACACCTTAAAAAGCTGGAAAAAAACAACAAATAAAATCCAAAACCAGCAGAAGACAGGAGATAATAAAGATTAGAGTAGAAATCAATGCTATCAAAATAAAAGAAAAAAACAGTAGAACAGATCAATGAAACCAGAAGCTCGTCCTTTGAAAGAGTTAACAAAATTGTTAAATCCCTGGTCAATTTGATCAAACAGAAAAAGGAAAGGACCCAAATAAATAAAATCAAGAATGAAAGAGGAGAGATCACAACCAACAGCACAGAATACAAACAATAAGACAATATTGTGAGCAATTACATGCCAATAAATGGGGCCCTCTGGAAGAAATGGATAAATTCCTAGAAATATATAAACTACCAAAACTGAAATAGTAAGAAATAGAAAATTTGAACAGACCCATAACCAGTAAAGAAATTGATCAAAAATCCCCTCAAAAATCAAGAATCCAGTCCTGGATGGCTTTCCAGCAGACTTCTACAAAACACTTAAAGAAGAGTTGAAACCTATTCTGTAAAAACTGTTTCAAAAAATAGAAATGGAGGGAAAACTTCCAAACTCATTCTATGAGGCCAGCATTCCTTGATCCCCCCAAACAGACAAAGATCCCACTAAAAAAGAACTACAGACCAATTTCCCTGATGAACATGGATTCAAAAATTCTCAAGAAGATACTAGCCAACTAGATTCAACAACACATTAAAATAATCAAAAACAGTGAAATCTTGCCATTTGCAACAATGTGGATGGAACTAGAGGGTATAATGCTAAGTGAAATTAGGGAAAGACAAATATCGTATGACTTCAGTCATATATGGAATTTAAGATATAAAACAGATGAACATAGGGGAATGCAAGCAAAAATAATATAAAAACAGGGAGGGGGACAAAACATAAGAGACTCTTAAATATAGAGGGCAAACTGAGAGTTGCTGGAAGGACTGTATGTTGGGTTATCACTAAATGGGGAAGAAGCATTAAGGAAAACACTTGTTGGGATGAGCACTGGGTGTTATACGTAGGGGATGAATCACTGGATTCTACTCCTGCAATCATTATTGCACTATATGCTAATTAACTTGGATATAAATTAAAAAATAAAAATAAACTTAAAAAATAAATGCAAAAAACCCTTGTGCATTTATTTTTCTGTAGAACTTTATTATTAATATTTGTTGTTCTAAAAATACATAAAATAATTTGTTGACAATTGTATTGGGGTTGCATGATGTAAAAAAATACATTAATCAGTGAATCACAAGATTTTTGCATAGATGTACTTAAGGAAATACATTAACCAGATATATTTTTACGTCTTTATGATGTTGAGTAAACTTATCTTGAACAAAGAATGGCTTTCCATTTGTTCAGATATACTCCTAAGCATTATAGTTGTGTGTTTTTTCTCATACAGATGTCGCTCACTGAAAAAAAAAAAAATCCCTGGCAGTGTATATTATTATTGTTCTTTTATATTTTTATTTTATTTACTTTTTAAAAATTTGTTTTATTGATTTTTAGAGAGAGAGAGAGAGAGAGAGAGAGAGATTGAGAGAGATTGAGAGAGAGGGAGAGAGAGAATCCCAAGCAGACTGGCTATCACTGTGGAGGCAGAGATGGGGCTCAAACTCACAGTGAGATCAATAGTTCTATGCTTAACTGCCTGAGCCACCCAGGCGTCCCTAGATATCTTTTTCTTTTACACAAAACCTTAGTGGTGAAAGTCTTGCTCTTTTGGTGCCCCATTTTTACTGCTGCTTTAAATGGAGTTTCTGTTCCATTATATCTTGTAACTAGATGTGTATATGAAGAAAGTAGTGCTTGGCAGGAGAAGAAGCTGTGGTATGATGCAGGCATGACAAAGCTTCATCCTACCTGGTGGGAGCTCTGTAGCAAGGATCGCCTCTGATAGGAAGGCAGGGGAGATGGTTCTCCGCAGCTGAAGGTGTTGAAAGCAACAGCTTGTCTCACTGCTTCATTCCCTACAGCTAGGCCACCAGTCTGTGAGAGGGGATTTGAGCAGTGCATCTCTACCACAGCTGGAAACTGTTATTTCAAGCTCAGTGAGAAAGCTGAGTGAGAACAAGAGAGAGCTCCTTTGGAGCCCAGGGGAACATTTAACCCAAGCAAGAGGCAGGAAAGTCTGAAAAAGTAGAGTGCGAAGAACATTAGGAACTGAAGTAAGTTTTGGAATTTTGTCAAAAATCTAAGGATTCATGCTAAGGGTTGAAAAATGTGAATTTCTCTGGCAAATGATTTATTTTGCAAGTTTTGGCTGTTCATTTTAAAATGAAAAAGAATGTTAGAGTGGATTGTGGGTTGAAGTGAGAAAAGTTGTTTTCTAGCATATTTTAAAAAATTGAGTATATTAAAATATTAGGAAATGGGTCCAGAGTAAAGGAATAAATTAAATATGTAAAGGAAAAGGGAGCTAATTTATCATAAGAAATCTTCAAAGAGCCCCAGGGCACATATGGAATAATTATTTTTTTTCCATATGTGAGAAAGAAATTGGAGGTTTTTAAAGAACTTGGGGAAGCCCAACTCAGAGTTGTGAAGATTTGGGCACAAAGATAACAAGAGAAATACCAAGATATCTGGGCTTCATTGAAAACCCACTTAGGTTGGACTCACAAAGGTATAATAACATCAGTCTAGAGCTGTGTTGTCCAATATGGTAACCAGTGGGTATATATGTCTATTTAATTAAAAGTTAAAACAATTAAAATCATAATTTAGTTCCTTAGATGCACTAGTCACAGTTCTTCTACTCAATTGGACAACCAAGATATAGGAGATTCCATCACTGTAGAAAAATTCTATTGAATAGTCTATATTAGAAAGTTGGGTAATTTGTTTGTAAATAGTGTTCAGCAGCCAGGAGCAACCGCTGAGAGTACATACATTTACATGGTCCCCGTTCTGTAGAGAGCAGGAGATGGATGCTAAAACAAAACAAAATGGTGGCTTGTGAATACCAATCTGGATATAAAAAAGATAAGAAGAGGAAAGGGCTGATACATAGTTACTCTTAGAGATGTCCAGGACTTTGGCATTTGAAGAGGAGGAGTCTCAGAGTGAAAGACCCAGAAAGATTGTATCAGAGGGAGGTAACTCTAAGATTTCACAGGTAGCAGATTCTTGGCGAGGACAAAGCTCAGGGTGTGCTGGAAGTAGAATGGGTTTGTAGATTCATTCACTGGGAGAGCCAGGAAATATGGTGCTGGACAGATAACACAACTTAGATGCTGAAGTCACATATAAAGATTTAAGTTTGTCACGGGTAGGAAAACGGTTCGTTAAATGACAGAAATGGGGAATAATAGGAGTGATAGAGCCAAGTAACAAATGAAGCAAAAAGAAATAGGGATGGAGAGACATATGGGTTTGGAAACTAACTTGAGATTAGCTTTATGAACCAACCATACTGGTTATATTTTAGTACACCATTGTCATATTATTGTTATTTTTCCTACATATGAATGAAAAGGTAGCAAAATAAAATTGGAAGTTTGTAAGCATGGACTTAGATAAATCTGGGCTTCAAATATCAGTTCTGTAGCATTTACCAGTCATTTAATTTGTGGTAACATTATATAACTTCACTAAGTTTCCTTTCTTCCTTTTTGAAACAGAAATTGTAAAGCTTATCTATCTCCAAGAGCATCATACGGATTCAACAAAATGATGCATTGACCCATCTGCTACTTAACCTTCTTTCTTTTCCCACTGTATTCTGGCCACACAATCAATTTTAACCCTTGAACATGTCATATTCATTTTTAACCTCAAAGCTTTTGCATTTCTCTGTCAGCTAAGTTTCATCTGAAAAAGGAATCAGTAGGATATATGTATGTGTGCGTGTGTGTGTGTGTGTGTGTGTGTATATATATATATATATATATATATATATATATATATATATATATAATCTCCAAAATATTTAGGACAGATCATCAGGAAGGGTAGGCTGGAAATTCTTGCACATGTGTTGGAGCTATAATCTACAGGTGAAATTTCTTCTTCCTAGTGGGGAAAAAAAAATCAGTTCGGCTCTTGAGTTTCTTTAATTTGTTTGGATTAGGCCCACAGAGGTAATTGAAGATATTCTCCTTTATTTAAAGTTAGCTGGCTATAGATGGAATCATATCTACCAGATGACTTTTCAGCAAGACCTATATAGTGATTGATCAAATGACTAGTGTTTAATTGAACAATAGCATAACCAAACTGACATGTAAAACAGATCACAGCTCCTTAGTCCAATGTCTGGAACACTTTCCCTTGCTCTTCTTGTTCCCTCTGATTACCGACCTAGGTATATCCCGCCCCCCTCGTCTTTTTTTTTTTTTTTGACTGCCTTGTATGATATACCTTCACTTATTATGTGACTCAGAAACCATGTTTATTTTATATTTGTGACACTTTTGTTCATTTGTTTCATTTATTTCCTGTCTCCTACACTTGCCTTAAAGATATGGATCATGCCTGTTCCCTTCGCTGCTGTATACCACATGTCTCACACTGAATTTGTCACACAGCACATAGAATATTTATTGAATAAAATATCCGGAAAAGATAAACATTGAAATAACTATAGTTTCCAATTTTCTCCATGAGCTAGACTTCATTTTATAATTAATAAATGAGTTAATGGATTATTTTCCTATTTTTGCTTCTCTTACAAAATTGTATTTGTAGATTTTCTTATTTACTGGCTACATATACACACACATTTACCAACCTCCTCTCCACACACACCAAGACATATGTGTATGAAGGTAGCTTACTTGAAAATTTATATTTGTTTATTCCATATTGTTATAAAATGCAATGCATTAGATTTCAAAATTTGTGGTCATTTATAAGTTGACAGTCTATTGTATATTTATGTTTTAACATTCCATAAATGTGATTAGGTTATGCCATTTTTAATGTACAATATACTTTGTTCATTTTTCTTTTTTGCTTGTCTTTTCCCTTTAGCCAATATTTACCATTCTACTCCTATTCACTCCTGGAATGTGTTCTTAGTATATTTATTCATGTTTATGTAATTGTAATCAAACATGTATAGGATTATAATCTATGCTGAAACTTGTTTTCTCAGTAAGACCTTGTAGAATTAATTGATATAGTTCTAACTCAGTCTTAATAGTCTTAATAGTCACATAAGAATATATGGTACAGATGTCCTACTTTTTTTGAGCACTTTCTCTATTTGTGGGCATAGGCTCTGTTTTTATATCTTAGCCCTTCGATCAGTTCTTCAGTACACAACCTGGCAATTTTTATTACTTCTATTTCAATGGGATAGAACAGAGAAATGATTGAGGGTCAGAGATAGCTTTCCAAGCAAGCCTTATCAATTCACATTCCAGCTGATAATGATCTCTAAATTCTTGTCAAGAGCTATAGATCTTATAGTTCTTTTAATTTTTATAGGTCTGATTAATGTAAATTGATATCTTTAATGTTGAACATTTGGATTAGGTTAGCAACTCTATTCATATCATTTAATATTTAATTGTCCAGTTGTAAATACAAGTAAATCTAAATGTTTTTGATTGAAGAGATGCTTTTAAAATATTTTTTATTTCTGCTTAGGAATTTTGAATATCCCTTTGGTTATTGGATATGTCTCAGGAAAGATTGTGGTGTTAAATCTGTCATGTCCCTTAAGAGTACTCTGCATCCACGTTGGCATGTGATGAAGAAAAGCTAGATGGCTACATGATCTTTATAAACTTACTTTTTTACTGATTTTTTGAAGACATAAAATTTAATTTACTTGAAAACCAGACTACTTTATGTTAAATCATAACTGTATTATATACATATACTGTATTAAATTGTGGGTTATTTTGAAATCTACAATGCATATAGACAGAAAAATATCACTTTTATGTGAAATAGAAACATTTCTAAAACCAAGAAAAGCCAAAAGGAAAAAAAAGTGGTCACTAAAGACAACTAAAGTTTTCTGCTGATTTTTGTTTCTACTTTTCCTGGCAGAAGTATGTCTGCACTAGCATTGAACTTTTTAACGTTAGTGAATGTATGTATTGTAGGAATAATAAATTGCATGAATACTTGCTTTGTTTTAAAATGCATATGCGTTTAAAGATTAAAAATCCTTAAACAAAGGATGATCATGTTCCTCAGTTCTGAACATAACATTATGCATCAATTTCATTAGGAGATATTAGGCTTATAGCTGAACTTGAGTATTCATTTATTTTCTATACTAAGTTCATTTCTCTTTAGAGTGTCTTTTCAGAAAATATAATTTTTAGAACATAGTAATGTTGAAAGGTTACATCCAAGAACACATTTTGTTGTTAAATGAGACTATTGTGTATACTTTTCATTTAAAATATAAGATACATGCAACATGTCAATGGTGTTATAATGCTTCTTTGTATCATATACTTAAAACCAATTTATTATTATTATTTTTTTTTATTGCACAGGAAATGGACTAGAAATAGACTTGGTCAATTTACAAGGTCTCATTTCACTTAGAAATTTCACATATATTTCAGCCACTTTTATTGACAATAGCTATAGTTGAGTTTCTAATTGTGTTTAGAAAATGGCTTAAGGTAATCATACAGTGTGTCTGAGTTTCTATATTTTATCTACCTCCCATCCCAGGGGTTAATAATTGATATGCAAATTCACTGTAGGTTTTGATTAACTGGAATGGGCCAAGAGGACACTGTAGATAATACAGTGGTGGAAGAGGATGTGAGATTTGGAGATAAAAATAAGGATGATATAAAGGTTGGTTTTTGTGTTTGGCTCTCTCTGAGCTGGAGTTCCCACAAACTAAAAGATGACATAATGGTTTAAAACTGTGATAAGGGCCACATAAGAATGTTAGGAAGGGTCTGGTGCTGAAAATTGTATGTCTTGAGTTATCTTTTGTGGCAGAAATAATTTGCTCGTCAGTATTCTAGAGTAATAAATGTGGCCCAATTATGTTTGCTTGAGAGCCTTACTAATTGTAACTGGAAGAATTTTAGCAAACTTATCAATGTTAAAGTTTTTTTTAAACTTAAAATGATCTCTAGGCTAAATCATGTTTTTTTTTTTCCCCAATATTGTCAACTGGAGTGCATACTAATGATTATTTTGCTACTTGTAAGGATACAAAATGTTTAAAGTATGACCTCTAGCCTCAATAAAAATGCAGTTTGTTAAATGTATTCAAAAGATAAATAAGGCCATCCAAAAGGAAAACTGAGGAATGAGGTTAAAAAAAAAAGAAAAAAAAGGAAGGAATGCAACATTTATATTCATACAAAAGGCAAAATGTAAAACCAGTTTTCATAATACATATTTAATTATATTTTTCATGGTTCTAAAAGTCACAGGTTTGTTTTCTTTTTTCTTTTCTTTTCCTATTGAGTATACTCCCTAGCAAACACCTATACCACATTTAAAAAAAAAATTAATGTTTATTTATTTTTGAGAGACAGAGACAGAGCATGAGTGGGGGAAGGGCAGAGGGAGAGAGACACAGAATCCCAAGCAGGCTCCAGGCTCTGAGCACAGAGCCTGGCGGGGGTGCAGGTGCGGGGCTCAAACTCACAAGTGGTGAACTCATGACCTGAGCTGAAGTCAGACGCCCAACCGACTGAGCCACCCAGGCATCCCACACCTATACCACATTTTATGCATGAAGTCTTACCTGAGTATTTATTGAAATAGCCTACATTCTGTCCTCTTTCTAGATTCCTTTTCTTTCTTATTAAATAATTCTTTTTATAAATTTCACTACCTCAATTTTTATACTCCAAAATTTGTTAATGTGAGATATCAATATCTCTGAATGTATGTCCACAAGTAAATGTACTACATATATAGTCTTTCACTGAGAGAACACTTCAAAACAAAACCTTACCTAGTTGTGAGAGTTCAGGGTCTAGGACAGAAGGAAATCTTTTAGATAGGTGTGCCTTTCAACCCTTTTGGTATCACATTCTGCTCTTCTGGCAAGTGTCAACATAGAAAACTTGAAATATTACTATATAGACACATATCATCTGTCATGTATATTGGTAGGTTATTGAGAATTCTGTGTTTATCTGGGTCACAATCCCTGTGGTGGATATCTAATGCATAAATTTGTATTGACTGCATACACTGTGTTTTCTATGAGGATGAGTAAAGAAAGACATATAATAAAGCATTTTTAGTGCTAAAATGCTGCATCAGGCACCCTAATTTGCTGCAAATAAGACTAAATTAGAGTTTAAAATGAGAACATTGCTACCCTGTTCTTCTGGTAGCAATGCAGCATCCTAACAGCATGTAAGCCATCACAAGATTTAGAGCTCAACTCAATCAGTGGCAACAAAATTAGAAATAAATAGAGGAGGATCAATACAAAGCGTTGTCTGGAATAATGAAGCAGCCCTTGGCTGGAAAAATCTATTTTATTTTTCTTCTCTTAGCTAGGTGTTCTGCAAATATCTGACCTAGCTCAATAGGAGAAAGTGAGTCTACTTTGTTTGTAAAGACAAAGATGAGTCAATAATAATACTATATATTATGTATAAATATAAACACATATATATGCATATATTATATATATTTTTAACATGACGTGGCAGAACAATAGAGCATGTAGGAACCAGTTGCATGGCTATAATTAATGCAGACTGTTAAACAGCATTTAATATATCTACCATTTGGTATGTTATTAACCAGTCTCATTGTTATTTCTTGAATGAATCCCTTCAAGTTTCAGAGTTCAAGATATTATTTTGGCAAAACTACTTACAGAAGGAGCTTCTAATACATTTTAATATCAAGGTATGTGGTATACCTTGGAAAAGCAAAAATAATAACCAAAGAATAATAACCAGTCATTACGTTCTAAGATTCTTAAAGTGCTGAATCCAACCTGTTTGCTAAGGAGTTTTGAGCTATCTTATGAAGGAAGTACTGGTTTCTTCTCTCATGTGATCAGTGGCGAGCATATAGCGGTAATGTGATTTGTCTGAATATCAGCACCAGCTTCATCCTGATAGGTCAGCATCAGTGCTTAGTAGGAAGAACAAGCCCTTTCTTTGGCATTATTGGGGAATTGGGGTCTGATCCTTATGGCTGCAACTGCATGATGGAGACTTTGAGTGGCAGATTTTACTATATCACCCTTCCTGTTTGGTACAGAATCACTTTCCCTTTGATAACAGAAGTGGCAGTGTAGTCTTTTGTCTAAGACTTACAGTTGACCAGATTGAATTTTCTTAAGCCATGAGCCTAAGCCAGTTTCCATAACATTTCAAAGATGGAAAATACCTTTTCTAGCAGGCCAGCCAGAAGATGATCAGTCCTAAGAAGTTATTTATTTCCTTTCAATATCTTTGTTTGAAAATGGCTTAGAACACATTTGGGTCTTGAATATTAATAACACATCTGCTTCTTGAATATTAATTAAAATGGGAGCTGATCTGAATTTTTACCTATAAATCAGAGCTGTGGATAGATGAGACTATTCCTTTAAAAAATGTGCTTGGAAAGCTTGAGTTACAGTATATATACCATAGCCATATATAACTTAAATTCTATTGCAAATAAAAAATTATAAGTGTAGATTTATTTTTAAAAATATGTGAAAAATCTTTTCAAGTAAAGGAAGAGTAGCATCACCAATTGATATAAATGTCCTTCAACTTTTTAAGGACGTAAATGGCCAAATTTTTATTTTAAGAGGTTATTTCTTATTTCATGGGAATTGAATCTTTAGAAAAATCATGTTTTAAACTTATACTTTTATTTAAATTCAGACATTTGTAATTATAATCTCTCTATTAATCATTGGGCAAATATGTTGCCTATTAAAGTATAATACCCACAGAAAAGTAATAATGAAAAAAAAATTAAAAAAAAGTATAATACCCACAAACACAGTACAACCAAAACACCCCAAAAAAGTAATCCTTATTGTTCAAGATATTTAAATGTAAAATATTGTCATATTTAGAGGAGAATTTTAGAACTTTTTCAAATGTTCTTTTTGAAAAGGTTAATTTTTATATTCTTTATATATAAAAGTGAGATATGAGATTTAATTCCTTTTCTTAATTTTTAATACAATATACAGATTACACTGCAATATTTCACTTTCTTTTCATTACTTTCTTACTAGACATCCACTAAGATTATATTTTTAAAAATATAAAACCTCAGATACTTTTATTTAAATATCATTATATTCAGAGCGATTACACTGAAATGGCAATGATTTTAATGCTAATTTAAATTGGCTTTCATTTACAGTATGTGATTTTTTTAAAGAAAGTGTTCAATGAAAAATTAACCGTAAAATGTTTTTAAGGCTACAACAGTCTCATCTGTCAATAGATCTAATTTATGCATACAAATTCAAATGAGATTATAATTTAGTTAATCTACCAAAAACAGATGTGTAATAAGTCATTTCAGAAAATAAATACTTTGCCACTTTAATGGCTTGAAGTAATACAATCAACAAGCTTGAATCAATCGTCTCTATAGGCTGCAGGGTCTATAATAAAGGAGGAAGAATGCCCCATCTAATTACCACCTTAGACCTTTGAACGGTGAAGGAATGTCACTGGTTTACCTCAAAGGTGGATGATAATGGAAAAACTACTTCAGTTTCTGTCCCTTTGAGATGAAACCTGGGACATCACTTCCTTTGGAGCTATTCAGAATTAGGTCACTGCTTGTTATCAGAATTCTTAAACACCATTTGCAGGGAATTCATTTTAACAAATAACACAGCAGCATTACCCAAAGTCTTTATGAATACTCTGAAAACATGTGAAATGAAATTCAAAAGTAGATTTTTTTTCCTAGCCAGAATGTTATAATCCAGAAGTACTTTTAAATTCTCACTTAATTGGGTCCTAAGAGTCAGGTGAGGTTAAGCACCAAACAAAATTAAAGTGAAGGGAAAGGGTATTTTCTTGCTGCTACCTTTATTTTATTTATTTTTTCTTTTCTCTGTAGAATTCTTGTTTATTTTTCTTTTCTTCTTTTTACTTTTCTTTCTGCTGCTGCTGCTGCTGCTGCTTCTGCTTCTTCTTGTAAGGGGAGAAATATACTTATTTCTACCCTTGTTGCATATTTTGGGATGAATTTACCAGCAGTCATGTGACTCCCATTTTCCCCTTATTAAATACACATCACTTTCCATCAGACATTAATTTAGTTGGTTTTTGAATTTAAAAAAGTCAGATATAAGATGAGATTACTAAAGTTCCTTGAAATATACCTAACAATCATAGTAATAAAAATATAGGCTTAATAGCAGAATGAATACATTGGAAATAAATGATCTAGAAAACCAAACTAAAGATTTATTTTCCTAAAAATTTGATACAATTCAGGACAAAGAGATGAAAGAGAAAAAAATAGAAATATAAGCTACAGTGAAAATAAAAAGAAAAAATAGCATGTTATCAAAGAAACAATAGAAAAAGTATACTGTAGAGGAAGAAAAATGTTTTAGATTAAAAAACCATCCAATGATGAACAGAATATTAAAACCTAAGCACACAATACTAAATATTTGTAAAAAAAAGACAAAACCCACAACAAAACAAATAAGTGCATACATACATATATGTATACATACTTCCATGATAGATGGGGAACTTACAAAGGTATAAGAATAAAAATATCCATAACCAACTCATGTACAATGCTTGCAGAAAGCATCATAGAAGGAATGATGAAATAATCACTCATTCATCCATCAACAAATTTAATGGAGCAACTAGTGTCTTTTTCAATCATTGTTCTAGTTGCTAGAAATATTTTCATGAAGAAAACATAAAAATGTCCCTACTTCCCCTCTATCATCAGTCATTTTGAATCTAAGTGCCAATGGTCAAATGAATATTCTAGTGGCAGGATAAAAGAAATACCTTTTTAATATTTAGAGATTCGATTTATAAACCACAGGCTAAGTTGAAAGAATTATCAGAAAATATTACTCGGGAAAATAAAAAGGTAACCACAGAAGAGGGGAAGAAAGAGTCAGAAATTAAAAAGCATTTAGAATATCTTTTCAAATCAACACATAATATTATATGTATTTTAAGAACAAAAGAGAGTTAGCTAGCTGTTACTTTTGCTGCAAAGGAATATGAACATGGCAGTTAGTAATGCAAACATGTGAAGTTTATCAAATTTATCCAGAGCTCTATTCATCTAAAATCCAGTCCATGCTGTATCCATAAAAAAGTACTACAGACCAAACTCACTTATGATTATTTATGTAGAAGACTTAAATAAAATATTATCAAGCCAAAGCTGACAATATCTTAAAAAATATTTATTTTTTAGTTTATTTTGAGAGAGAGTCTGAGCAGGAGAGGGGCAGAGAGAGAGGGGGGGAGAGAGAATCCCAAGCAAGCTCCACACTGTCAGTACAGAACCTGACGTGGTGCTTGATCCCACAAACCATGAGATCATGACGTGAGTTGATACCAAGAGTCAGACACTTAACGACTGAGCCACCAGGTGCTCCCAAATATTTTAAAGTGAGATTTATTTCAGAATTCATGGAAATCCATTATATATATTAAAAATCCATTTTTATGTCTACTACATAATATATAATTTATATTCTTGCCTAACAAATGTTCAACAAGCTTAGCACCTTAAAACGATATATACATACTATCTCCCAGTTTTGATGGCTCAGAAGTTCAAGCACAGCTTAATTGTTTCATATGCTCAGAGTCTCTCCAGGCTGCAGGCAAAATGTGTCCTCTGAGGTCTGTGGTTTTCTCTCAAGATCACTTGGCATTATTCACTTCCTTGCATTGGTAGAACTGAGGTTCACTGTCTAACAAGGCCACTTCTCTCCATTTGCAGTTCACAAGCTTCTTCACATCCAGAAAGAGCACATCTCTGCTGCTTCTAGTCCCTAACAACTTCTGTTTCTAACTTCTAAATCTGCTTTTAAGTGGCTAACCTGAATAGATCAGGCCCACTCAATATAATCCCCCCTTTTTTTATTAACTGAAAGTAAATTAGGGGCTTTTGTTATATATGCAAAATCTCTTTAAAAATTCCATGTAATGTAATGCAATCACCAGAGTGATATCCCATTACCATTGCCATATTCCATTGGTTAGAATGAAGTTATGGACCTTGCATACACTCAAGTTGAGGGGATTGAATAAGGGCATGGGTCATTGTGGATGATTGTAGAATTATTCCCAAAATGTAATGTTATGTATCGTAACAACATATAATATAACAATATATAATAGAAATAAAAATCCATTAATATATACATCGAACCATTCATTTATCCACCATGATATTTTAATAGAAATACAGAAAAATAACATATGATTACCTTTGTAGATTCTTAAAAGTCATTCAACGTATGCCACTCTTCTTTTTAAAATGACAATCAGTAATTTGAGATCAATGGATTTAACATGTTAGAATTAAAATACCTCAGCACCAGAGCCAGACACTTAATAGAAAAAAGGCTTAGTGGTTTTCCACTTAGAAATAAAAAAATGATATTTTTTATCTTCACTGCTACTTAACATTATGTTGAGAGAAGATTCTCCATGGTCTTTCTGGAGATCTCAACTTTTGCTGCAGAATGTATCTCAATGGTGTTTATATAAGTAAACAGTTTTAGAATACAACCTAATGGCTCCTTGCAGGGCCAGGACAGACTTGTTTAACGACCAGGATAGTAAGGATAATCTATGTCTTTCTTTGGGACAAAGGTTGAATGAATTTACTTATTTCCTCTTTACATGATTTGGGGTTTCGTAAGTTGGGAGTTCATCAGTTGTGACACAAACCCACTGTGTGAACAATATCTACCTTGGCTGCTCTATGTCACCCCTGTATAGAACTTGAAGGGTGAGGAAAACCAATCGTAATATAAAATTTATTCTACTTGCTTTGTTGTAATAAAATCCTTTGTCTCCTGTCTCTGTCAGCATCCCTTGAACTGTGGCAATCTGGTTTGTAAGCTTGCAAGTAAGGTAACAGATAAGATCCTTCAAAGCTCATGACACAGTTTTGAAGATGTTAGTTACTACAATGAGGTGATACAAAGCAATGAGCAGGATCAGAATTGAAAAAAAATACATTATTTCCATATGCTTATAACTGGAATATATATCTTGGAATCTTCACAAAATCAATTATAAAGTGAAAACAAATATTAAGATAATAAGACAGAAAGATAAATATGATATGATCTCACTTATATATGGAAAATTTAAAAAAATGAAAGAAAGGAAGAAAGGAAGGAAGAAAGAAAGAAATAAGATCAAGTATACAGAGAACAGATTGGTGGTTGTTGGAGGCAGGGGGTGGAGGGAGAAATGGGTGAATGATGTCAAGAGATACAGACTGTTATAAAACAGATACATCATGAGGATGTAATATATAGCATGGTGACTTACAGTAAGTGATACTGTATTGTATATTTGAAACTTGCTAAGAGATTAGATCTTGAAAGTTTTCATCACAAGAAAAAAAATTGTAACTGTACAAAGATAGATATTAACTAGATGTATTGTGATCATTTTACAATATGTACAAATATTAGCTCACTATGTTGCATACTAAAACTAATGTTATATCAATTATACTTCTATTAAAAATAATGCATTAAATGCTTAGTTTTACAGCCAACATACTGAAAAACAGTCTTCAATGATATAAGAAAAAATGAAGAAAATGAAAAAGAGGAAATGCTGAGAGAGAAGTTATTTTGATAGCAGAAATGAAATATTCTTAGGTGTAAAATTAAATAATACTGGAGAACCTATATGAATAACTGAAACATTTTTTAAAGACATAAAAATAGACTTAAAGATAGAAAAAAAACCCACCATCATTTACTTGGCTTGGACAACTCAAAACCAAAATGCCCAAATTAGATTATTCCCCAATT
Organism: Panthera onca; assembly: GCF_046562875.1. Lineage (NCBI taxonomy): Eukaryota > Metazoa > Chordata > Mammalia > Carnivora > Felidae > Panthera > Panthera onca. Next base: position 108,866,447 of record NC_138345.1, on the reverse strand, counting down.
AATTTATGAATGTTTTAAAATTTCAATTAAAATAGGAACAAGTCCCTGCCTCCAACCCTGATCTAGACGTGTTGTTTAGAAAATTCACTTGGAGGGGCGCCTGGGTGGCTCAGTCGGTTGAGCGTCCGACTTTGGCTCAGGTCATGATCTCACGGTCCGTGAGTTCGAGCCCCGCGTCGGGCTCTGTGCTGACAGCTCAGAGCCTGGAGCCTGCTTCAGATTCTGTGTCTCCCTCTCTCTCTGACCCTTCCCCGTTCATGCTCTGTCTCTCTCTGTCTCATTAAAAAAAAAAGAAAAGAAAAAAAAAAAGAAAATTCACTTGGGAGAACAAATAAATGAGATTATTCAGGAAAACCCCAAACAAAGAAAACAGAGAATGGCTGGCACATCAACAAGGTAATGGAAACAGCCCCCCATAAATGTCATGCCAGACTCCCGCTGCAATGACCTGGTGTATTACAGCACACAGTGGTGACTGGAAGCATTTATATACACACATTCTCTCTGTCTTTGTCTCTGTCTCTCTCTCTCTGGAGGGGAATCAAATATTTGATGGCATATGTATTTGTTTTTATTTACATTATTCCTTTTATATCTCCTTTTAAAGGTCATGGCCATACCTCTGAGATTTTTCTTGAATTCCATTTTTCTTTGAATTTAGTGAAACATATGTGTTTGTCTTCCTGAAATTTTTATTGTTGCTTTCTCATGTTTATGGTCCCCAAGTTGTTTTGTGGGATTCTTTCATTTTTTACTAGTTTACTTATTTTAAAATGGCAGTAACATTGACCCTTGCTGTTATTTTCACCTCAAATGTCGCAAAAACATTGTCAGAATAATCATTTTTATGGTAAGGTAGTGTTTCAGTCATTTATTTTCAAGTTGAACACCTATTGATCTGCAGTTTCTGGATTGCAGAAGGAGATTAAAGAACATAAAATGTGCTACTTAAACACTATTAAACTTTTCTGACAGTTTATTAAAAAACAATTTGTCATGAATTCATTTTTCTAAAAGGATTTTAATCTTTAGTTTATTTTCATACTATGGATTCCTCCATTCTATTTTTTAAACAATACTTAAATATCATCTCGGGGAAAAAAAGTAAAATTTCTCTAGCATCAGAATTGAAGTGGGTCTTGTCCATTATTAAGTTAACATTTTTTGAGCATCTGCAATATGCCAGACAACATGTCCACTGAAGAGTTAAAGTGCCTTTGATCAGTTTGACTTTGGATGGAAAAAACAGCATGAAAAGCAATACACTGGTATTAGAGTGTCAAAATATACCAGATGTAGTGAATTACTAAGAGATAGGGACTTCTTTTTTCAGTAGCTGGCAAAGGTAAATATATTGGCAGCAATGGCTTTCCTTCTCTTGTCTTTTGCCCTTCACTTTTGGTTTGCTTGCGTTTGTCTTATGGCATATGCTTGATGAACTCCCTTTTGTTTCTGCAGAGGGCTATTGGGTGGTCCCCTTGCCTTCTGTACTCTCTTTTTCAGCCATACATCACATGTATCATGCTGTTTTAAATTACTGTGTCTTATGTTAACATCTTCATATTCTTTCTAATAGTTTGTTGATTGATGACACTAACTTAACCTCTGATCTTCTTTAAAACTTATCAGTTTATCTTGAGTTACACTTGCATTGCTTATTTTTTTTCTGGTGCCAATTTACAACTATATCTTTACTTACTAAGTGATATACTAACTCCTTGTTTGGCCATGATATTTAGAGTGACTTGGTAGTTGGAGATAAGATACACTTTAGATATCCCTTATCTACTAGCAAATATGGTTTGTTCATTTGTTCACTATGTATATACTCAGCAACTTTGTGCACATATCGGCTCTGTATTTTTTTTTTTTGGTAGAATTACCATTGAACATAATAAGGTCATGACCCTCATAAGAGTAAGCTCTCCTTTGTGGGAGATAACAATGGCAATAAACTAAAGATAAAACAATATAGTATACAATAGTAATAAGCTCAATATTATGGAGTAAGGCAGGACAAAGGGATAGAGAATGATGGAAATGAGGACAAGCTAATCTTCTATAAAGAATAGTCAGTGATTCCTCTCTAAAGGGTAGCTTGCTCCAGATGGACAAAGGGCAACTATTTATGCAAAAAACTGTATCCAATTAGATTGAAGAGCATTGAGGTAGAAGGGAGAGTAAGAACAAAAGCTCTGAGGTGGGAATAAGGGCAGTTGTTTGTAGTATAGAAAGAAGGAATTAATTATGGAATGCCAAGCAGAAAGGAACTCAAAATGAGCCAGATATATTTTTTTCCCATTTTGGAAATGTGAGTCTGTCTTTGAAAACATGACACAAATGTTATGTATTAATTCTTATTTACCATTTTCCCTGGAGCAGCATGTAATAATTTAAGTACAACGATTAATATGTATTAGTATCTTATTTAGTCATTACAATATTTGTGAGATTACAAAGATAAGTATGTCAGTGATTTTTACAAGTAAGGAAACTAAGGAGTTATGACTTGTCTGATATAAACAGATAAGTGTTGTATTTGGAACTTGTTGGAGATTCTTTGTATAATCACTTAACTCTTTGTCACTGGTTTATACTATTTAGAAACAATGTTCGCAGAACCAAATTGGTATCATTATTTAGCTTTATTAATGGTGTCCCAGTAACTCAAGAATCCTTACTTTTCATTAAATGGAGCATTTAGAACACAAATTTAAGTTGGTGTCAAATGAGGTTTTCCTACAGGGGGCCTCAAATTGAGACATGAGGTGGTGGGGGAGGAATTTACTTCTGTATGTAGCCTCAGAGTTTATTTAACAAGATACCTTCATGTAGGATCTCAGTGTTGCTTTGCCAACTCAATAGTTTCCAAAAAGAGTATGTGAGAAAGAATGGCCTGTCTATACCCAAGGAAAAAAAAAGGTTCTGAGACCTGAGACTTCCCCAAAAGTACAGATCACCTGGTAGCAGGGATTAGAAAGAGACTTCTTTTCTAACTCATCCATCCATCCATTCGTGGCACAATCCAGAGAGTCAGAGTCCGATTCCTGCTGCTGTTAGCAGTTAGTGACCCTGAGCACTGGTAAGGTAATACAATGATATTAAGCCTTCATGAAGAAATTGACCACATTTCCACTTCACAGGAAATACAGAGTTAAAAAGACAGTTGCAAAGAGAAAGCAACTCAGAGTTAGCCTTTTGATAAATCTTCCTTTCAAGGGTATAGTGACTTGAGGTAGGGTGGAATAATGATTCCCCTTAATAGCACCAAAACATAGTCTATGAGTGATGCTCCTATTTTTTATTCATTATATCTACACTTTGAGATTGTGTGTCATATATATGTAATGTGTAATATGTAGTGGGCATTAAAAAAAGTTGAGAATCATGTGAGCAGGTGAATGGCACATAAAAATTATGTGTGATTTAGATGAACTATTGCAGAAGATCAGTTATGTTAGTTATCTATTTCTGCATAGCCCATTACCTCAAAACAGGGTCATAAAACAACAATATCTATTATTTCAGTTTCTGCTTTCAGGAATCTAGGCATGGTTTATCCAGGTCCTATGACTCGGGATCTCTCATGAGGTTTCAACTGAAGGGTAATTGGGCCTACAGTTATCTTGAATCTTGGCTAGGGAAGGATCTAGTTCCAAGCTTATTCAACTGGTTGTTGACAGGACTCAGTTCATGTGCTATCACAATAAAGGCCACAATTCTTTGCTGTGTATTGGCCAGAGATTGCCTCTCATTCCCTGTGAAGTGGGCCTTTTCATAAGGTAGCCCGCAACATGATGTGCTGCTTTGTCAGAGCAAGCAAGAGATGAGAGGCAGAGGGAAAGCTGTTCAATCACTTTTCAACTTTCAGATAGCAAGGTTGTTTTCTCATTTATTAAGTGGGGTCATGATACTTTCCTTGAAAACAGTATCATGTAAGAAGTATGACATGGTATGTATGTGAAAGCATGTAGAAGCATCGGGTGGTTATATATGAAGAAATCAGCATTGTTGATATTGCTATTAGCAGTAATATTAAAATTAAACATAATAATCTAATAATGATATTATTGAGGTAACATTTATGGAATGAGGTTTGAATAAGGAGACTGCAAAAGCAATATTTTAGATAATAGAAGAAGATAAAGATAAAACCCTAATTTTTAGAAAATGTGGATATTAAGGTAGAGTAGTAGAGTGAGCAAAACATTCATTCATTTATTTCATGAATGTTTTTGAGCACTTTGAAATGCCAAACTAAATGTGGCTCAGTTATTAATCTAAAGTAAGTTTAATTTTTTTATGGGCTAGGAATGGATTCAGGTGGGGGGATAAATGCCTCAAAGGAATATCAAAATTAACCTTATTCAAATCTCATGTTGTATAAAAGTGGAGAGATGTAGAGTTAAAAGTTTACCTAGATCATACAAGGAAGTGTCAGAGTCATCCCTAGAATCCTGGCCTCTGATATATAGGCCAATGTTTTTTAAAGAAAGATAGTTGTTATTATTCCTAGTTGTTTTTTCTTTATCTCTGTTGAATATTTTATCATTTTTGAAAAAAAAATGAATAGTGGTAAAGAGCAGTAGATGAAATAGAGGGAATGAATATTTCATTCTAACACCATAAACTCTGGCTTTTTTGTTTTGTTTTGTTAGTGTGATTCTATTTGCAAAATACCCTTATGCCAATATTTTTTTTTCTACATGAATAAAATCACTGAAGAGTGTTGGGAACTGTCGTCATTAAAATAAGGCAGGATTTGTTATATATATATTTAGAGGGGAAATATAGAGATTACTGTAATTTTCACTTGTACAAAATTCCTTGAGAAGAGCCAAGAGCAAAAATACTTATTATTTATACTTACTATTTGTTGAAGGTTTTGGAATACACATGTGTGATTCCATGATAATAGGCATACATCAGTGTGGATATTTGAACATTGGTTTAAAACTGGTTCTCATTACTAGCTTGAAAGTTGAATTAACCAGGGGAGCCTTAAATGATACTGATGCCTTGCATGGCCAAATAAATTATTTACTTGTCCAAATAAATTTGAGTTTCTTGGGTTGCAGTCTCAAGATATTAATATTTTTAAAGTTTTTTTAGGTGAATCTAACACACAGGTAGGGTTGAAAAGCTCTGAGTTATAATAAAAAAGAAGATACTAACATGAATCATTAATTCCATATCATGCATTGAAACTGCCTCGTCCAAATACTTTCCAAAAAAAAAAGGTGACATCTTCAGATACTCAACTGATATTTACAGTTACTTTTTCTTATGAAGTTCTTTTGAGCTAATATATTCGATGGCCTGTAAGGAGTTGCAACATCAAGTTATCAAATTAATGATGTGTCATCACCTGCTAACATGAAATAGGCGTTATGTTTGTAACAGCAAATGCTAGATTAATGTCATTTAGTCACAAGAAGTTCAAAATCAATTTCAATGCTAATCAACAGTTGAGAGAATAGATTAGTAATGCAGTGAATGCCATTACCCTTTCAAACATTTCTTTTATGTAATACTCCCTGCTGAAGTGAATAAGGTTGTGAGCCTATGATACCATAGAACAAAGGCATCAGATTAAAAGAAAGAAAAAAAGAAAGATCCCAGAGAAGAAAAAGTTAAATTCGGCCTTAATGAATTTAGTTTTTCCTACAATAGACTATCAGTAATGGAATGAATATGTTAATATTTAAAATAAAATTCTCTTCCAAATTAAAAGAAGTTGATATGTATGATTTTGAAGATCTTTACATTAAATCATTTTAATTTTAATACAAGTTCTTCACTCAAAATTGTTATTTTTATCTCTATTGGATGATACTATTTTAGACTGATAGTGTTATATTTCTTCCACCATATTCTTTTTTTTTTTTTTTTTGAATATTTTTTTAACGTTTATTTATTTTTGAGACAGAGAGAGGCAGAGCATGAACGGGGGAGGGTCAGAGAGAGAGAGGGAGACACAGAATCGGAAGCAGGCTCCAGGCTCTGGGCCATCATCAGCCCAGAGCCTGACGCGGGGCTCGAACCCACGGACCGTGAGATCGTGACCTGAGCTGAAGTCAGACGCTTAACCGACTGAGCCACCCAGGCGCCCCTCTTCCACCATATTCTTAAAGTAACCTAATTAATAGAGGCAGCATCATAGTAATATTCCTAAGAGAAAATATGATCTCATTATTCTAAATTCAGTGGTAATATGTAAAGGACCCAAAGCACATTTTCTTTTATTATAGATCTCTTATTCATTTCCAGTATAGGTTTGAATGATATTCTGCAACTGTAATTACTTTGTATATACAAAAATATTACCTATGGAGAAAAATTCAGATCAACATGAGATTCTTTTTTGAAGACACTTATTTAAAAATTTGATTGAGGATGAAAATATTTTGCATTATATTTCTCTACTGTAGGAAGGTTTAGCAGATAAAAGCTGAAAGTATTTTTAACCTTCTCATTTTGCTTAGAATTCTAGCATAAAGCCATGAGTTGTGTATAATAAATTTAAATATAGATTAGAAACTGAGCTGGAAAGCAAAATGATTTATTTGACTTTTTCAAAGTCAAAATATATTGAGGATATTAGCTTTGTAGATTTGCACAGTAGATGAAATGCAGCATATTCCTTCATGTCAGTAATATGGTGTTACTACGTTAAACTAGGGATGCATTGCTAATATTCGGTTCTTTAGTCATTTCCTATAATGTGTATTCACTTTGGAGCAATGCCTCCTTAATATGATCGTTGTGCAGATAAGAGCCAAGTAACAGTATAATTGAAAGGAATTGTCAGGCGCTGTCAATCCATTTTTGTTTGAAATATTGAATCATACGATGGTATGACCTTGTTTTAATCATTGTAGCAAGGCCAGATTTTTATTTCATGGATTTCTTCACTAACAAGAATTTCTAGTTTTTATCATTTAAAATTGAAGTATCCGTTGTCTTTTTCATCTTAATGCCTAAATTTATTGACTGTCTCTATTCCTTTTTTTCTTCATTGCAAAAAATCAATTCTTTGAGTTTCTTATAAAGCCTTGTCAAACACAACTAAGCAAAGAACACATGCCACCAATAAGCTATTTTTAAAGTCCTATCTCCCACCAACCCAAGGTAAATTAGTTGTATTATAGGTCTTCCAATTTATTGCTGGTGTATCTTTTTTATTATTTTTTTATTATTTTTTCTAAGTTTATTTATTTTTGACAGAGACAGAGTGCAAGCATGAGCTGGGGAGGGGCAGAGAGAGAGGAAGACATAGATAGCAGGCTCCAGGTTCCGAGCTGTCAGCACAGAGCCCTACGCGGGACTCAAACTCACAAACTGTGAGATCATGACCTGGGCCGAAGTTGGACGCTTAACCAACTGAGCCACCCAGGCGCCCCAATTGCTGGTGTATTATACTGAATATTTTTCTACTATATTTTTAATATGGATACTGTCCCATACTCTGATAACTTTTTTTCTCACTGCCAGCTGCCTACCCTAAAACAATGCCATAATTTTATTTATTTATTTTTCCAGTTTCATGACACTGCTTTTTTTTTTTTATTTTAACTCCAATTAGTTGATAAACCATTTCAGGTGTGCAATATAGTGATTAACAGTCATGCACATCACCCAGTGTTGTCACACCAGGGCACTCATTAATCCCCATTATATATTTACTTGTTTTTATTTATTTTTCTATTCTTTCTATAATTTATTTATTTATTTTTATAATTTACATCCAAGATAGTTAACACATGGTGCACCAATGATTTCAGGAGTAGATTTCTTAGTGCCCCTTATCCATTTAGCTCATCCCTCCTCTCACAACCCCTCCTGTAACCCTCTGTTTGTTCTCTATAATTAAGAGTCTCCTATGTTTTGTCCCACTCCCTGTTTTTATATTATTTTTGCTTCCCTTCCCTTATGTTCATCTGTTTTGTATCTTTAAGTCCTCATATGAGTGAAGTCATATGATATTTGTATTTCTCTGACTGACTAATTTTGCTTAGAATACCCTCTAGTTCCATCCACGTAGTTGCAAATGGCAAGATTTCATTCTTTTTGATTGCTGAGTAATACTCTATTGTATATATATACCACATATTTTTTATCCATTCATCCATCGATGGACATTTGGGCTCTTTCCATACTGAGGCTATTGTTGATAGTGCTGCTATAAACATGGGGGTTCATGTGCCCCCTCAAAACAGCATACCTCTATCCCTTGGATAAATACCTATTAGTGCAATTGCTGGGTTGTAGGGTATTTCTATTTTTAATTTTTTGAGGAACCTCCATACTGTTTTCAAGAGTTGCTGCACCAATTTGCATTCCTACCAGCAATGCAAAAGGGATCTTCTTTCTCTACATCCTTGCCAACATCTGTTTTTGACTGAGTTGTATCTCAATGTGGTTTTGATTTGTATTTCCATGATGATGAATGCTGTGGAGCATTTTTTCATGTGTTGGTTGGCCATCTGGATGTCTTCTTTGGAGAAGTGTCTATTCATATCTTTTGCCCATTCCCTCACTGGATTCTTTGTTTTTTTGGGTGTTGAGTTTGATAAATTCTTTATAGATTTTGGATACTAACCCTTTATTTGATAACCCTTTATCTGATATTTTGCAAATATCTCCTCCATTCCATCAGTTACCTTTTAGTTTTGCTGATTGTTTTTTCACTGTGCAGAAGATTTTTATTTTGATGAGGTCCCAATAGTTCATGTTTGCTTTTGTTTCCTTTCCCTCTAGAGACGTGTTGAGTAAAAAGTTGCTGCAGCCGAGGTCAAAACGGTTTTTGCCTGCTTTCTCCTCTAGGATTTTGATGGCTTCCGGTCTTACGTTTAGGTCTTTTATGCATTTTGAGCTTATTTTTGTGTATGGTGTAAGAAAGTGGTCCAGGTTCATTTTTCTGCATGTCGCTGTCCAGTGTTCCCAGCATGATTTGCTGAAGAAACTGTCTTTATTCCATCAGATATTTTTTCCTGCTTTGTCAAAGATTAGTTGGCCATATGTTTGTGGGTTCATTTCTGGGTTCTCTATTCTGTGCCATTGATCTAAGTCTCTGTTTTTGTGCCAGTACCATACTGTCTTGATGCTTACAGCTTTGTAATACATCTTGAAGTCTGGGATTGTGATGCCTCCTGCTTTGGTTTTCTTTATCAAGATTGCATTGGCTATTCAGTGTCTTTTCTGGTTGCTTACAAATTTTAGTATAATTTGTTCCAGCTCTGTGAAGAATTCTGGTGTTATTTTGAAGGGATTCTATTGAATATGTAGATTGATTTGGGTAGTATTGACATTGTAATTTTTTAAAATATTTTTATTTATTTTTGAGACAGAGAGAGACAGAGCATGAGCAGGGGAAGGGCAGAGAGAGGGACACACAGAATCTGAAGCAGGCTCCAGTCTCTGAGCTGTCAGCACAGAGCCCGACATGGGGCTTGAATTCACAGACTGTGAGATCATGACCTGAACCGAAGTCGGATGCTTAACTGACTGAGCCACTCATGCACCCTGACATTTTAACAATATTTGTTCTTCCTATCCAGGAGTATGGAATCTTTTTCAATTTTTTTGTGTCTTTTTCAATTTCTGTCATAAGCTTTCTATAGTTTTCAGTGTATAGTTTTTTTTTACCTCTTTGGTTAGATTTATTCCTAGGTATTTTATGGTTTTTGGTGTAATTGTAAATGGAATTGATTCCTTGATTTCTCTTTCTGTTGCTTCATTATTGGTGTATAGGAATGCCACTGTTTTCCGTGCATTGATTTTATATCCTGTGACTTTCCTGAATTCATGGATCAGTTCTAGCAGTTTTTTGGTGGAATCTTTGGGTCTTCATATAGAGTATCATGTCATCTGCACAGAGTGAACATTTGTCCTCCTCCTGACCAATTTGGATTCCTTTTATTTCTTTGTGTTGTCTGCTGAGGCTAAGACATCCAGTACTATGTTGAATAACAGTGGTGAAAGTAGACATCCCTGTCTTGTTCCTGACCTTAGGGGGAAAGCTCTCAGATTTTCCCCATTGAGGATGATATTAGCATTGGGTCATTCATATATGGCTTTTATGATCTTGATGGCTGCTCCTTCTATCCCTACTTTCTTGAAGGTTTTTATCAAGAAAGGATGCTGTATTTTGTCTAATGCTTTCTCTGCATCTATTGAGAGGATCATATGGTTGTGTCCTTTTTTTTGATGTGATGAGTCACATTGATTATTTTGTGGTTATTGAACCAGCCCTGCAACCCAGGTATAAATCCCCCTTGGTTGTGGTGAATAATTTTTTTAATGTATTGTTGGATCCAGTTGGCTAATATCTTGTTGAGGATTTTGCATCCATGTTCATCAGGGAAATTGGTCTATAGTTCTCCTTTTTAGTGGGGCCTATATCTAATTTTGGAATCAAGGTAATGCTGGCTTCATAGAAAGAGTTTGGAAGTTTTCTTTCCATTTCTACTTTTTGGAACACCTTCAAGAGAATAGGTGTTAACTCTTTCTTAAATGTTTGGTAGAATTCCACTGGAAAGCCATCTGGCCCTGGACTCTTGTTTTTTGGAAGATTTCTGATTACTGATTTGATTTCCTTACTGGTTATGAGTCTGTTCAAATTTTCTATTTCTTCCTGTTTTAGTTTTGGTAGTATATATGTTTCTAGGAATTTGTCCATTTCTTCCATATTGTCCATTTTATTGGCATATATTTGCTCATAATATTCTCTTATTGTTTGTATTTCTGCTGTGTTGGTTGTGATCTCTCCTTTTTCATTCTTGATTTTATTATTTGGGTCCTTTCCTTTTTCTTTTTGATCAAACTGGCTAGGGGTTCATCCATTTTGTTAATTCTTTCAAAGAACCAATTTCTGGTTTCGTTGATCTGCTGTACTTTTTGTTGTTGTTGTTGTTGTTGTTTGTTGTTGTTATTTTGATAGCATTGATTTCTGCTCTAATCTTTATTATTTCCTGCCTTTGCTGGTTTTTGGTCTTATTTGCTTTTCTTTTTTCAGCTCTTTAAGGTGTAAGGTTAGGTTGTGTATTTGTGATCTTTCTTTCTTCTTTAGGAGGCCTGCATTGCTATATACCACCCTCTTACAACCACCTTTGTTGTGTCCCAGAGGTTTTGGGCTATGGTTTTATTTTCATTGGCTTCTATGTACTTTTTTTTTTTTTTTTTTTTTCAACGTTTTTTTATTTATTTGTGGGACAGAGAGAGACAGAGCATGAACGGGGGAGGGACAGAGAGAGAGGGAGACACAGAATTGGAAACAGGCTCCAGGCTCTGAGCCATCAGCCCAGAGCCTGACGCGGGGCTCGAACTCACGGACCGTGAGATCGTGACCTGGCTGAAGTCGGACGCTCAACCGACTGCGCCACCCAGGCGCCCCTTCTATGTACTTTTTAATTTCCTCTTTAACTTCTTGGTTAGTCCATTCATTCTGTAGTAGGATTGTCTTTAGTCTCCAAGTATTTGTTATCTTTCCACATTTAAAAAAAAAAATTTTGGTTGATTTTGACTTTAATAATATTGTTTTATGAAACTATGCATGGTATGAATTTGATCTTTTGTACTTGTTGAGGGCTTATTTTTGTCCCAGTATGTGATCTATTCTGGAGAACATTCCATATGCACTGGAGAAGAATGTATATTCTGTTGCTTTAGGATGAAATGTTCTGAATATACCTGTTAAGTCCATCCCATCCAGTGTGTCATTCAAAGCCATTGTTTCCTTGTTGATTTTCTGTTTAGATGATCTGTCCATTGTTATGAGTAGGGTGCTGAAGTCCCCTACTTATGGTATTATTATCCATGAGTGTCTTTATATTTGTGACTATTTGATTTATGTATTTGGGTTCTTCTACATTTGGAGCATAAATGTTTATAATTGTTAGATCTTTTTGGTGTATAGATCCCTTTATTATGGTATAATGCCCTTCTGCATCTCTTGTGACAGTCTTTATTTTAAAGTCTAGATTGTCTGATATAAGTGTGGCTACTCTGGATTTCCTTTGGTGACCATTAGCATGCTATATGGGTCTCCATCCCCTTACTTTCAATCTGAAGGTGTCCTTAAGTCTAAAGTGGGTCATTTGTAAACAGCATATAGATGGATCTTGTTTTCTTATCCATTCTGTTACCCTAGGTCTTTTGGTTGGAGCATTTAATCCATTGATGTTTAGAGTGAGTACTGAAAGATATTAATTTATTTCAATTATGTTGTCTGTAGAGTTGGATTTTCTGGTGGTGGCCTCTGGTCCTTTCTAGTCTTTGTTGCTTTTTGTCTTTTTTTTTTTTTTTTTTTTCATCTTTTCTCACCTCAGAGAGTTCCCCTTAAAATTTCTTGTATGGCTGGTTTAGTGGTCATGAACTCATTTAATTTTGGTTTTCTGGGAAACTTTTTATCTGTCCTTATATTTTGAATCCAGCCTTGCTGGATAAGAATTCTTGGCTGCATATTTTTCCAATTCAGCACATTGAAATATCCTGCCACTCCTTTCTGACCAGCCAAGTTTCTGTGGATAGGTCTGCTGTAAACCTGATCTGTCTTCCCTTTAGGGTAGGGACTTTTTTTCCTTGCTGCTTTCATGATTCCCTCCTTGCCTGAATATTTTGTGAATTTGACTATGATATGCCTTGTTGAGGGTCGGTTTTTATTGAATCTAATGGGAGTCCTCTGTGCTTCCTGGATTTTGATGTCTGTGTCTTTCCCCAGGTTAGGTAAGTTTTCTGCTATGATTTGCTCACATAACCCTTCTACCCCTATTTCTCTCTTTTCCTATTCTGGGACTCCTATAATTCTGATATTCCTTTTTATTGAGTCACTGATTTCTCTAATTCTTAAATCATGCTCTTTTGCCTTAATCTCCCTCTTTTTTCTGCTTCATTATTCTCCATTAATTTGTCTTCTATGTCGCTGATTCACTGCTCTGCCTCATCCATCCTTGCCACCATGGCATTCATGTGAGATTGCAACTCAGTTATAGCATTTTTTTTTTCATCCTGACTAGCTTTTATCTCCACAGAAAGAGTTTTAATCTATTTTCAACCGCAGCTAGTATTCTTATTATCGTGATTCTAAATTCTGGTTCAGACATCTTGCTTGTATCTGTGTTGATTAAGTCCCTTGCTGTCATTTCTTCCTGTTCTTTCTTTTGGGGTGAATTGCTTTGTTTTGTCATTTTGAAGGAAGATAAGGAATTAATAAGGTAAAAGAAAATTATAATTAAAAACCTAAAAGCAACACACAAAAATCAAATAAAGGGTGCTAGATACTAGGTGTGTTCTGGTCTGGTTATGGAAAAGAGCTTGATAGAATTGTGAAAAAAGGCAATGATGAGGAAAGGATGAAAAAAAGGTAATGTTTGAAAATTTGAAAAAATACAATGAAATATAATAAAATGAGATGATGGAAATAAAAAAAATAGAATTTGAGAAATTTACACAAAAATAAAAGAATGAGTAGAAAAATTAAAGAAAAATATTTTAATGGAAAGGGAAAATAAAAATAATTTTTGCTCTTTCTGTATTCAAGAATAAGAAAAGAAAAAAATTGAATAGATGGACCAGTAAACAGTCTGAAGTATAATTGAAATTACATCAGTTTCCCCTACAAGTCCAACTATGAAGCACTTTATAGTCCATAAACTAAGCAGGCTTGTGTTGTTCCTGAAGAATGAGTTTGGGCCAGTTGGGCAGGGCTTAGTGTAACAGCTCCCTTCTCCACTAGATGGTGCTGCTTAGATTATGGGGGTGAATTTTTGTGGCACCTGTAGGTGTGTATGCTCATGCGCAGGAGGGGTGAAAATGGCATCACCCAGCTACCCAGTCTCTAATATCAGAACTCTGTGCTCTCCCGACCGACAATTGTTCACCCCTCCTTTGTCTCCGGCTTCTGTACACTCCCCGCTTTTACACTGTCTGTGAACAAGCCATCAGGTTGCTAGGCAGCACCCTCCTCCTGAGTTTTATCTCAGATATGGCTGTGTTTCCCAGCCTCTCCCTTTTGAGTAACTGTGCTTTGTCCTGCTCAGACCTTCTGGGGCGGGGTCTCACTAAGCAATGGCCAGGTGCCAGCCCACCCCCAGGGACATTCAGCAGACTGTTGTGTTGCTGATGCCCAGAGACTGCTGCTGGGTGCCAGCGTGCCCCTGGATGTTCTCTGGGGTCTGCTGAGTTCTTTGCCTGTGGGGTGGCCACACAGTCTCTACCAAATGTCTTCCCAACAGGGGAACCACCTCTCCCTGTGTGGCCTGAGGACCCCGAGGACCTTGCTTTCTGTTCCTGGGGATTTTCTCTTCCCACTAGAGCACTAACAGGTATAGGGTTGCGTAGTTTCATACTCTGCACTCCCCCTGTTTACAGAGTCTTAATGGAATTTAAACCTTCTCCTTTCTCCCTTTTTTGTTCTGTCACTTGCATACTCTTTCTTTTCTCTCCAGCTGCTTTGGGGCCAGGGGATGCTTGTGTACTCTCCCAGCTCCCTGTCCTTTCTCCACAAATAACAACAGCCCCTGCCCTCTGTGACTTCTCTCTCCCCCAGTTCACCTCTCCGTGCTCCATACCTGCTGAGTTCTCTGGTTCAGGTTGTGCAGATTGTTGTGTTAATCCCCAAATCTGTTTCCTAGGTGTGTAGGATGGTTTAGTGTTGATCTGGCTGTATTTCAGGGATGAGAGACACACAAAAAAATTTCCATGCTGTTCCACCATCTTGGCCCCTTGCCACAATTTTAGACTTTAGATTCAATCTAAACAATTTTAGATTCAATTTAAACAATTTCAGATTTTAAAATCCAAAATTATAATCTTTGAGGCAACACTCCACTCATAGGTATCAATTTATTTTCAAACAGAATTGTTCAAATTATGTTGTTTTAAAAACACCACAAAAATCTCTATTTTCTTTAAATTAATAGAGTTTACTTTTTAGAAGATTTTCAAATTTACAGAAAAATGGAACAGAATATATGGAAAGGTCTTGTATGTGTCCATCCCCCACCCAGAATTTACTTTATCACTAACCTCTTCCCTCAGTGTTATACATTATTATAATTGTATATTTTTGATATATTAACTAAATTGAATATTTTTGATGAAATATTATATACATTATTAACTAAAATCTATAGTTCACATTAGGATTCAGATTTTAATTTTTTTTTTTTTGAAATGTTTATTTATTTGTAAGAGAGAGAGAGGGAGAGAGAGAGAGACAGAGTGCGAGTGGGGAAGGGCAGACAGAGAGGGAGACAGAATCTGAAGCAGGCTCCAGGCTCTATGCAGAGAGTCCGACATGGGGCTTGAACCCACAAACGGTGAGATCACAACCTGAGCCGAAGTCGGATGCTTAACTGACTGAACCACCCAGGTGCCCCAGAATTTAATTTGTATAGTTCTCTGGGTCTTGAAAAATATATAATGTCATATATCTTCTGTTGCAGTGTCATACAGAGTATTTTCACTGCCCTAAAAACCCTGTGTTCCACCTATTCATCTTCCTACCCTCCATTCAAGTTCTTGGAAACCACCGATCTTTTTATAGTCTCTATAGTTTTGCCTTTTCCAGAAGGTCACATAATTGGAATCATACAGAATGTAGCCTTTTCAGATTGTCTTCTTTCATTTAGCAATATGCATTTAAAGTTTCTTTTGTGTCTTTTATGGTTTGATAGTTTATTTCATTTTATCATTGAATAATATTCCATCGTATTGATGTACCATAGTTTGACCATTCACCATTTGAGAGATATCTTGGTTGCTTCCAAGTTTGGGCAAATATCAATAAACATATTTTAAACAATTGGTGCAGGCTTTTGTTTGGACACAATTTTTTAACTCATTTGGGTAAATATCATGGAGTGTGATATGACTGTTTAGCTTTGTAAGAAACTGTCATACTACCTTCTAAAACGTCTGTACATTTCTGCATTCCTATCAGCTATGCATGAAATTTGCTGTTACTCCACATCTTGAAAGTAATCGATATATTTTGGATTTTAGCCATCCTAACAAGTGTTCAGTCGTATCCAATTACTGTTTTAATTTGCAGTATTCTAATGACATATGATGCTAAATTTCTTTTAATATGCTTATTTGACCTCTCTATATATTCTTTGGTGAGGTGTGTCTTCTTATCTTTTCCCATTATTATTTGCTTTCTTATTGTTGAGCTTTAAGTGTTCTTTGCATATTTGGATGCAAATACTTTATCAGATATGTTTTGCAAATATTTTCTCCTGGTCTGTGGCCTGCCTATGAAGTATCTTAACAGTGTATTTACAGAGAAGGAGTATTTACTTTTAACAAAGTCCTACTTGTTATTTTTTTCTTCCATGTACAGAGTTTCTGGTGTTGTATTGAAAAAGTCATCTCCAAGATCAAGATCACCTAGATTTTCTATGTTCTTGGAATCTTAAAATTTTACATTAAAGTCTATGATCCATTTTGAATTAACTTTTGTAAAATGCATAAGGTCTATGTATAGATTTTTTATGTGTATGTCTAGTTCTATTATCATTTTTCTTTCTTTTCTTTTATTAAACATAATTCTTTTTTTTTTGAGAGAGAGAGAGAGTGAGAGAATGCATGAATGAGGGAGGGGGGCAGAGGAAGAGAGGGAGAATCATAAGCAGGCTCCTCACCTTAGCAGAGAGTCTGATATGGGGCTCAGTCCCATGAGTCTGGGATCATGACTTGAGATGAAATCAGAGTTAGATGCTTAACCAGCTAAGCCACATAGGCTCCCCTCATTTTTCTTTCTAGACTCTTTTTCACTGGGTTGTTCTTCCTCTTTCATCAAAAATAATTTGGCTCTATTTATTAGATCTGTTCCTGGTCTCCTTATTATGTTCCATCTTTCACCATACAACAGTACCTTCATTATTATAACCTTATAGGAAGTTTCAAAGTTCGGTAGTGTCAGTCCTTTGATTTAGCTCTTCTTCAATATTGTGTAAGGTATTCTGGGTTTTTGTCCTCTCTGTATAAACTTTAGGATCAGGTTGTTGGTAGCCATAAAATGATTTCCTGATATCTTGATTTGAATTGTATTGAATCTGTAGACCATGTTAGGAAGAACTGATGTCTTAACAATATTGAGTCTTTCTACCCATAAACATGGAATATTTCTATTTAGACCTTCTTTGATTTCTTTCATCAGAATTTTGTATTTGCTGTGTTCTGAATGTTTGGGTGATCCCACAATTCAGATGTTGAAATTCTAACTACCAAAGGTAATAGTATTAGTAGATAGGCTCTTTGGGAGGTGATCAGGCCATCAAGGTGGAGTTCTTATAAATGGGATTGCTTTTACAAAAGGAACTCCGAAGAATTCCCTTGCTACTGCTTTTACCATGTGAGGATACAGTGAGAAGTCTGTTACCAGGAAGAAAGCCCTCACCTGACCATGTTGGTACCTTGATCTCAGACTTCCAGCTTCTAGAATTATAATAAATATATTTCTGTTGTTTATAAGCTACCCAGTCTATGATATGTTTTGTTATAACAACTGGAACTGGGTCAAATGATAATTTTTTTCAGATTGTTCTGGTACATATTTTGTGAGATGGATTCCTAAACATTTGAATTTTTGGATGTGAATATAAACAGCATTATGTTTTTAGTTTCAAACTGCTATATGGAAAGTCAATTAACCTCATATTCTGCAAACTTGCTATCATTGCTTATTAGTACCAGTTCTTTGGGATTTCCTACATAAATAATCATATTGTCTGTGAACAAATATAGTTTTACCTCTTCTTTCCCAATCTGTAACCTTGTGTTTCCTTTTTCTTTTCTTTTTCTTTTTTCTTTTCTTGCATTAGCTAGGACTTCCAGTTCAACGTTGATAGAAGTGTTGATGGTATATCCATGCCTTCTCCCAAGCTCAGTGTGAAAGCATTCAGTTTCTCACCATTAGATATGATGTTAGCTATAAGAGTTTTGGAGATGTTGTTTATTAGTTGAGAAAGTTTTCCTTCATTTCTTGTTTGCTGTGAGATTTTATCCTGGATAAGTGTTGGCTTTGTCACATGCTTTTTCTCCATTTGTTGGTGTGAACATGTGATTTTTCTTGAGCCTGTTTTTTTTAAGGAGAAAAGTACAGAGTTTGTTCAATTTTTTTAATGCATATGCACATTGTCTTCACAAGACAATGAAGGCCTAAAGAAATGACAAAAGCAGGAAGTTTTTATACCATTTAGATAAAAAAAAATTAAAGAAATAAAATGAATTGGTCAAGAATTGATAAGACAAAGGAATTTGGGCTGGAGGGTGGTAAATGGTGAAGAAGTAACTAGGTAGGAAGGTAACTGTTCACTTAACAGGGTTTGTCAAGATTCCTTTTCTTCAGCCTGTCGATATGATGGATTTCAATAATTAATTTTCAAAGATTTAAACAATATTGAATACCTGAGATAAACCTCATTTGCTTATAGTGCATAATACTTTTTATGCACTGCTGGAATTATTTCTAATATTTCATTAAGGATTTTTGTATCTATGAAAAACATCGGTCTGTAATATTCCTTTCTTGTAATGCTTTTGGCTGGCAGGGTATTAGAATAACACTACCTTCATAGTATGAGTTAGAAAGTGTCCCTTCTGCTTCTATTTTCTGTAAATGATTATAGAAATTTCTTCATTAGAATTCACCAGTAAAGGCTTTAGAGCCTTGTGCTTCCTGTTTTGGTTATTATTTTAATAGATGTAGGCCTATTCAGCTGAACTGTTTCTTCTTGTGTGTTTTTATAAATTGTGTCTTTCAAGGAATTATTTATTTCATAAAAATTATCAAGATTGTGGGCAAAGAGTGGTCCATAATATTTTTTTATTATTCTTTTATATCCATGGGTTCAGTAGTGATAGACCCTCTTCAATCTCTGATAATATGTGTTTTTTCTCTCTCTGTCTTTTTTTCTTGGTTAGCCTGATTAGAGGTTAGTAATTCTATTAACAAAGAACCAGCTTTAAGTTTTATTGATTTTTCTTGTATTGATTACCCATTTTTAATTTTATTGATTTCTGGTCTCTATTATTACTTTATATCTGGTTTACCTTGAATTTAATTTCATACTTTAATTTTTAAGATAGAAATTTAGATTAATGATATTATTACTTTTCTAATATACAATTTTATAAATTTTCTTCTAAGCACTGTTTTCTTTGCATCCCACAAATTTTGGTAGGATTTATTTTCATTTTCATTTTTATTTAGTTCAAACTATTTTTAAATTTCCTTAACCCGTGTGTTATGAAGAAGTATTATTTAATCTACAAATACATCAGTGTTTTCCAGTTTTATTTCTCTTACTGGTTTCCAGCTTAATTCCAGTATGATCTGAGAACAAATTTTATGATTTCTATTCTTTTCAGTTTATTAAGAGTTGTTGATCCAAATTTGGTTTATATTGGTGAATGGTCCACGTGAGCTTGAGAAGAATGTGTATTATGCTGTTTTTGAAAGAAGTAGTTTAATTTTTATTTTTTTTCCTAACTTTTCACTTCTCTTCTTTCTCATTTCATTGTGAATAGAGCAACATTTTAATTACTCAGTTATCCCAGTATCTTGACACAAGCAAGAAAGTAGGGGAAACAGGATGTGTTTTATAAAATCCCTAAAAAGGAGAATCCCCGAATATACATTAATGACTTGTGAGCCTGGTTTGCCTCTACTGTGGCTTTTGTAGTTCAGTGCCTTTTCCCCCTCTCACCCAGATGCCCCTGAAGCTCTTAATCATTCTTGTTCTTCCCTATGGTCCTTAGACATGTTGGACCCAGGTATCTCCTCCTGAGGGCAGGCAGGGACCAAATCTTTGTGTCTTCAGTGCCTGACACTCCCACAATATTACAGCCCTTCTAGATTCATTTTTATGTGTTTTTGTTTTTAATAATTTATTCTCAAGTTAGCTAACATACAGTGTATACAGTTTAGTCTTTGCTTTGGGAGTAGATTCCCATGATTCATCACTTACATACAACACCCAGTGCTCATCCCAACAAGTGCCATCCTCAATACCCATCTCCCATTTTCTCTGCCCCCTCAACCCACCACCCTTATCAACCCTCAGTTAATTCTCTATATTTAAGAGTCTCTTATGGTTTTCCTCT
This sequence comes from Panthera onca, assembly GCF_046562875.1. NCBI lineage: Eukaryota > Metazoa > Chordata > Mammalia > Carnivora > Felidae > Panthera > Panthera onca. Next base: position 108,846,335 of record NC_138345.1, on the reverse strand, counting down.
CTCTCTGTTTGTAACTTATTTTTCTTTCTCTTCCCCTATGGTCTTCTGTTAAGTTTCTCAAATTCCACATATGAGTGAAAACATATGATATCTGTCTTTTTCATATGATGACACATACATGACTGACTTATTTAATTTAGCATAATACCCTCCAGTTCTATCCACATTGTTGCAAATGGCAAGATTTCATTCTTTTTCATCACTGAGTAGTATTCCATTCTATGTATATGTATCACATCTTCTTTATCCATTTATCAGTTGGTAGACATTTGGGCTCTTTCCATAATTTGACTATTGTTGATAGTTCTGCTATAAACATTGGGCTATATGTGTCCCACAAATCAGCACTCCTATATCCATTGGATAAATTCCTAGTGGTGCTATTGCTGGGTCATAGGGTAATTCTATTTTAAATTTTTGGAGGAATTTCCACACTGTTTTCTAGAGTGGCTACACAAGTTTGCATTCCCACCAACAGTGCAAGAGTGTTCCCTTTTCTCCATATCCTCACCAACATCTTTTGTTTCCTGAGTTCTTATTTTAGCCACTCTGACTGGTATGAGGTGATATCTCACTGTGTTTTTTTTTGTATTTCCCTGATGATGAGTGATGTTGAGCATCTTTCGATGTGTCTATTTGCCATCTGGATGTCTTCTTTGGAAAAGTGTCTATTTATGTCTTTTGCCCATTTCTTCACTAGATTATTTTGGGGGGGGGGATTCAGTTTGGTAAGTTCTTTATAGATTTTTGATACTAACCCTTTTCTGGTATGTCATTTGCAAATATCTTCTCCCATTATGTTGTTTGGCTTTTAGTTTTCTTGATTGTTTCCTTTGCTGTGCAGACGCTTTTTATCTTGATGGGGTTCCAATAGTTCAAAATGGATGAAAGACCTAAATGTGAGACAGGAAACCATCAAAATCCTAGAGGAGAAAACAGGAAACAATGTCTGACCTCAGCTGCAGCAAATTCTTACTTGACATCTCTCCAAAGCCAAGGGAAATAAAAGAAGTATTCTTTAAATGTCAATTAGAGGTGCCTGGGTGGCTCAGCGGTTAAGCATCCGACTTCAGCTCAGGTCATGATCTCATAGTCCATGAGTTCGATCCCTGTGTCAGGCTCTGTGCTAACAGCTCAGAGCCTGGAGCCTGCTTCAGATTCTGTGTCTCCCTCTCTCTCTGCCCCTCCCCTGCTCATGCTCTGTCTCTGTCTCAAAAATAAATAAAACATTTTTTTTTTTAAATCTTATAAAAAATGCCAATTAGATTTAGCTGATGATGGTACTGTCCAGTCAAACTATATCCTTGCTGATTTACTGCCTGCTGAATCTGGAATTACTGAGAGATTGGTATGGAAATCACCAAATATAATAGTGGTTTCACGTATTTTTTCTTGCACTTCTAACATTTTGGTCTCACATATTTTTACTCTCTGCTTTTAGGTTCATGCACATTGTGAATCTTTAAGTCTTTTTGGATACTTAACCCCTTTATGTTATGTAGAGCCCTTTCTATATCTGAAAATTTTCCTTGCCATGAAGTTGGATTTGTCTTAAATGAATATATTTTCTACAGATTTCCTCTGACTAGTCATAGCATGGTATATGTTTTTTTTTCTATTCCTTTATTTTTTATCTATTTTTTCCTTTCATGAAGGTAGATTTCTTATAAACAACATCTAGTTAGGTCTGTTTTCTTCTTCTTTTTTTTAAATCCACTGTGACTTGTCTCTTTTAATTGGTGAACTTACATCACTGGCATTTAAATGATTATTGATATAATAGGTTTCTAACCTATTTTTAAACTGTATTCTGATCCTTGGCTCTTTTTATACCACTATTTTCTGTCTCCTCTAATTTTAATTTGGTATTTTATATGACTCCACTTTTTTTTCCTCATTTCTTATCATCTCAGTTATACATCTTTAATTATGGTTTTTGTTGCCCTAGTATGTGAAAGATACATTTACAACTAATAATTCCACTTTTGAATATTACTATACTATTTCATGGATAGTGCAATTACTTTATAACTGTTACCTCAGTTTCTCCTCCTAGTCACTTAAAATTGCTGTCATTCATTTCACGTAATCTATAAACTGTAATCACCTAATACATCAGTGCTGTGATTATTTTGAGCAATCATGGTTATGAAGAGTGAGAAGAGTATTGGGTATATAAAGCTCATTTGAAGTCTCAAAGAAATTGAGTAGCTTAACATCTGGTCTAGCAAACAAATTTATTACTACAAATTAAACTTTTATATACACTTTTATCATAGTCATCACTCTATTCAGCAACATCAAGCATCAAAAATCATCAATAGGATTTAAATTAAAAAAAAAAAACACCTGTTCTCTTAGGATATTTGTAGGAGCATTAAAAAGCATACAAGGTTTTTTGTGTACCTCAAATTATCACTTTTGATTTTTTCTTTAAAAATAATTTTTTTAGCATTTATTTTTGAGAGATAGAGAAAGACAGAGCACGAGTGGGGGGAGGGTCAGAGAGAGGGGGTACACAGGATCCAAAGCAGGCTCCAGGCTCTGAGCTGTCAGCACAGAGTCTGATGCAGGGCTCAAACTCATGGACTGTGAGATCATGACCTGAGCTGAAGTCAGGCGCTTAACTGACTGAGCCACCTAGGTGCCCTTTGATTATTTCTTTTTAAAACAAAACATGACTTTTCATAAAATAGCAATAACACTTCTGATAAGAGTATTAATAGTACTGATTTCAGTCATATGTAATGGAGTGGTGAATTTGAAATTAGTTACTAGTTTTAAAATTTGGTAACAGATGCTTGAAGTGCACTTGCAATTAAGGTCAGGTGTGATTCTCAGGCATCTTTGTGATAACCTACTTTTTTTTGTTTGTTTTTATGGTCATAGTATGAACATATCAGTCAAGATAATCGAGAAAATGAAACCCAGAAAATGGTCACAAGTTAGGAACTGTTCATAGAATCCCTTACTCTATCAAATAATCATTTCAGTATCTATTTATATTTTATTAGCCCTTGATAGGTTTTTTCTGAGATATTTTTCTTACAGATGATTAGAAAACTTTTTTTTTGGTTTGTATATAAACCTTAGAATCCCAGATGTAGACAGATAATTTCCAAAGAAACTTTTTAAAAAAAAAATATGTATGCTTTTCACATTCTGATTCAAGTAAAATGCAGTGCAATCTTACCCAGAAAATATGCAAAAGAGTTAAAGTTTTTGGCAACCAAATATTAGACTACAAAAAATGTTTTGTAACAGCCATTTTTTTAAGTTGATTTATTTTGAGTGGGAGAGCAGGGGAAGGGCAGAGAGGGAGACACAGAATACTAAGCAGACTCTGTATTGACAGCAGAGGGGCTCAAACTTACAAACCCTGAGATGATGACCTGAGCCAAGATTGAGTCAGATGCTCAACAGACTGAGCCACCCAGGTGCCTTCCAACTGTTTATTTTTAATTTTCACCTGGCTTCCCTAGCTAAGAAACCATTTCAGAAATCATTAAGTCTTTCTCTTTTAAGTTCTAGCTTTCATTTGGTTTATAGGGATGGTACTTCTATTTCAGTGTTAGGTCACTGCACAAATATTTATTATCCAGGTAAATATCTCATAAATAATTTTGTATAATTAACCCTAATGGTAGCTTTAGATGTATGTTTTAGCATGTCTTTTGGTTTCCAGATTTTATAAAAGCAGTAAATAAAATAATGGCAACAAGTTTTGTCATACTTTTGAATACTGTGGTGATTATTTAACAAACTATGATGCAAGACCCAACTACTGTGAGCCAAGAACATAATATGTCACCAGGGAGAATTATGGCAAATTAATTACATAGTAGATTATAACTTTACAATAAAGAATAATTATTGTTTTATTCCTCTGGTCCATGACTCAATATTAGCTCATAAAGTGGGGCTCTATTGAGTGTAAAATAATGTTTTTGTTTCTTTAATAATAAAAATCCATTTAGAATAATATCTCATGTAAATTAAATAAGATATAGGAAAATGCTTAACACAGTAATGTCCACATTCATATTCTGTAACTACAATTGTTTAGTGATACTTTATTAGAACACTTCAGCTTTTCATTGAAATATGTTTTTTCCCAGATTTTTATCCATAGTAAAAGAAAATTATATTTTCAATATAAAAAGATAATCTGGTCATTGAAGAAATACCAAACTAATTTAGTACAGAAGAAAAGTATTTTATAATTCATGAATATTTAACACCATTTTGAAATGTAGAAGAGGAAATTCTCCAGTCTACTCTTTCAGAGCTAATTTTGCTTTCCTGAAAGTTTTAGTGGATAGAGCACTTGTGGTTTATCGGTTACATTATCCTTGTTCTTGCCAAACATATCCAGTATTTTCAGCAGCATTACTGCCTTGGAAATCTCAGAAAATGTAAGTCACACCTTATGCATATGGTTTTGATTTTTCTGCTCCTTTTGTTTGGTGTTTGTGACAAAAGAAAAACCATGTTTTCTCCAAACATATTTTGTGTTTCTCCTGGGCAAACAGGAACATTATATTTCCCAGTCTCTACCCTTTCTTTTCATGGAGTTAGGCAGTATGTGACCAATGTCACTTAACAGAATGTGGGGAAAAGGGATGTGTAACACAATGAAATTTGGATTGTGATCTTTTTGTTTTCTGTCACCCACTCTCTGCTAATACCTTGTGGGCATATGTTAAGGAGGTCACCTTCACAAGATAAAGAGACAAGGTATGATTTCTTAATGGCAACCATATTGGATTTTGAGACATATTGAAAGTTGAGTAACCAACTCTTAATGTTAATTCACTGAGATTTTTTTTCTGATATAAAAGTTTGCATTATGTACACAAATCCTATAAACCTCATTAATTTATATAACATTTTATATTCAATATAATAGGATGTAATGCATTCAGTATGTTTAGGAGACGTACTTTAAATTGAACTTTAAAATTATGTGTTGTAAGGAAAGTTTAGTTAAGTGTAAAAACACCTAGTTTTTGGTTAGTACATTTTTATTTACTACTATAACACAAAATACATGTTATCCTATAATTATAGTATTACATGTATCTGTTATATAGTGAAGCTATGCAAACACTGTACTATGACCAAAAATTCTCCGTGTGTGTAACTCAAAGATAAACACAGATTAAATTTGCTGGTCTGCTTATATTTTAACTAAAGGAGAGGTCCTTTTAAGGATTATAAAATAGTTAAATATAAAACTACATCTTATTCCTATAATTTTAATAAATGGATTAAATCCTAATATACAACCTTGGAAACATTTTTTCATTTTCAAAGCTTAACGTCCTCAATAATGAAGAATTAGAGTTATTTTGTATACTTGAATGCTGTCTTTAGCTTACCAATTTATTTACATAGATAAGTGTTACTAACAAATCAAATGTATTTATGTTTGAGATACCATTGATAGGTCCTCAATTTAATAAATTTAATATAAGGCTTAGGGAATTATATAATATGGGCATTTCATATGAGAAATAATAAATTTACCATATATTGTAGAAATAAATCAGAGATAGGTAAGTTTCAATGGCAGTAAAAGGTCTAGCTATTTCAGTAGGGATTTTCTTACCAGTAAATGTGAATTTTAGTCTCAATAGTTCTGCATAGGTAATAAATGTAATCATCAATGTAATAAAATATATTTTCAATAAAATAAATGTAAAAATCAATGTAATAAAATACATTTTCAATTTTATAATGTTTTGTTTATAGAGAAAATACCAATACAAGTTAGTTGTATGTCTGTTTAGGCCATAATGCTGTGAATGTTCATTATGCAGTGTAAGCTGCTCAGCCACATATTGTAGGTCCAATATATATATGATACTGCTCAATATATTATCAATTATAAATACATACATAATATCTTGTTAGTAAAGGCTTACCAAAATTAACAAATGGGTATATTTCTACAGCCAATTTTGTGCTGAGCAGGCCAAATCATATTTCTGTCTTAATTAGATAGAAGAAGGGACAGGATGTGCTCTGATTTAAAAACAACATTCTCTATGGAATAAAAAAAGGATCTTGCACCAGGCAATTAGGCATATTTCCATCACTGGAATGGCTCTAAAAATTGATCTGGGGTACTGGTAAATGAAAATTCTTCCACATAACATCAGCTAAAAAACCCTTTAGTTACAAATAATACAGACACTGAAAGCTATGTCATGTCCATATTTATTTTCCAAAAAGTTACATAGTTTTTTTCACAAGGCAGAGACACTGTGTAAAAAAGCTTTTTCTTTCACACTTTACCATGAGTATGAAGTCTAATTATAATATTGTCTCTTTTTCTATTTGAATGTGTCAGTTTTCATATTATGACTTTCACACCTGTACTAGCTAAGATTAAACAGCCATGTCATCTGAGACCACCCGGCAACTAAACTGTGAAAATTAATTTCAATTTCACCTAAGCTCAACCTCATGTTGTTTTCCCATTATTCCCATACCAGGATATATGTGACTTTTGCCTACCAAATGGCTTACTTATTATTATAGACAATACTCTAAAGACTTGTAGTGATGAACTCTATCTCATAATTCTGTATAACTTTAATAAACACATTTTATGTTTGATGTAAGCATATTATGAAAGCATTATTCTTGTTTCTCATTGACAAATATTTAACTGAAAACCTCCTAATGATAAATATTAAACTCTAAAAACTGTTTAGGCTAGTTGGCAATATGTGTGATATTATTATAAAATAAACATATAAATGCCTTATCTAAGTAGTATTTTGAGAAAGAGTTTAAAAATAAATGAAGTAAACACTGAAAACACCAAAAGAAAAAGTAGAAAAGTCTAAAATCACAGTTGGAGATGTAATATTCTTTATTAAGTCATAGAACAAAACAAGACAATAACATTACAAGGAAACTACAGCCTGATAGTGTGTGTAAGTGTGTGTATGAATATCTATGAAGATTTTATAAAAGTATTAGCATTTAGAATCTACCAATGTACAAAAATGGTATTACATCATGATTAAATAGAGTTTATCCCTGGAATTCAAGATTACTTTAACTTTGATAACAATCAATGCAATCTGTCATATTGATAAAATCCAAAAAAAGTCATAATTTCACTAAAAACAGATAAATTATCTGACAGAATTCATCAATATTCATAAGAATTCTCAGATAAGAAAGGAACTCCTTCAACTTGAGAAAATGTAGCCTAAAAAATGAAGCTAACATATACTCAGTGATAAATATGAAATTCTCTCCCCTGATGATCAGGAGCAAGTCAAGGATGAATGTCTTCACACCATTTCTAATAAATTTGCACCATGGTCATAGACAATACAATAGACCAGGGAGAGGGAGAGGTGGAAAAAGAAAGGGATGGAGGAGACAGGGACATCAAAGAAGATGGCAGACTGAGGGAGAGAGAATGGGAAAAGAGAGAGAGAGAGAGAGAGATAAAAAGGAGACAGAGCATGCAGTTTGTAACAAAGCAGTAAATTTATTTACAGGGGATATGATCAAGTATGTAAGAAATTCTAAGGAATATACAAAATTGTTGCTAGATTTAATAAACTCTAATATGAGTTTACCAAGTCATAAAATGTTAGTTCAGCATATCAAAAGGAATTTTTATGTATATAAACAATTGAAAATTGAATTTAAAAATATCATGTAGATTTTAATGACATGATATATTTAGGAATATATATATATACACACACATATATTTAGGTATATATATATATATGTATGTATATATATACACATATATATATACACACATTTATATATGTGTGTGTGTGTGTGTGTGTGTGTGTGTGTATATATATATATATATATATATATATATATATGTATATATATATTCCTAAATGTGTATATGTGTGTGTGTGTGTGTGTGTATGTATATATAGTTCTGGAAACTGGAAACTACAAAATACTGTTGAAAGAAAGTATACACATACACATTTAATTTTATACCTTTTAAAGTATATGTATACTTGTATCATTTATTTAAAATCTTACAACTTAACAGCACAACTAAGTTATAAATAGACAAATGCTTTGAATAGATACTTGATAAAAATAGATACATTATTAGCTAATGCTTAAGAAAAAACTCAATAGTTTTAGTCATAGGTAAATGCAGAATAAAATTATAATGACATAAAACTATAAACCTATTAGAATAGCAAAAATTAAAAAGATGGGCAATATCAAGGGTTGATAAGGTTATGAAGTAACTACAACCTTTGAAACCATTTGGAAGTTTCTTTTAATATCGAATATACACTTAATATTAAATATACAACCTAGTAATTCTGCTAGATATTTATTCAGCAGAGATGAAAATGTATATCCATAAAAAATGAACACATACTAGACGACTCCATTAATGTAAGTTTTAGAACTGGAAAAACTAATCTATAGTAATTGAAATGAAATCACTGGTTTATTGGCCAAGGGGTTGATGAGTAGAAAGGCAGGGTGGTAGGGAGTGGGGTGACTGGTCTTAAAATGGACTTAAAAACAAGTTTTGTACATACAGGAGCCCTATAAAAATATGAAGCTTTTTAGCACTAAAGTAATGGAGACTTAAATACCATCCTGACCTAAGGGACCTAGGTCTCAAAAGGCAGGAAGAAAATTCATAGGAAGATGAGAAGAGCAAATGTTTGGCAAACAAATGGTTGTCATGCCCTGCAGATAAGTCTGTCTGATATAAAGAGTTATCCCTGATAATAGTTGTCTTCCTGGGACAATCCCCCTTTCTAAGTTATTTTAGGCAATTAAAGGGAGGGTAAAAGCACTTCTTGAGTCTGTTGGGCCTTGATTATCTTCAGCTTGAAATAATGCACATACCAAAGTGGCACATTCTGGGGTGGCATAGTCTGCTCCCCTTGAAATTATTTAAAGGAAATTATTCCTGTATTGTAAGCCCCTCTCCTACCACCACATCCACACACTAAGGATAAAATAGGTGGTGTGAGTGTTTGTAAATGTGGAGGGAAGGAGACCATTTGAAGAGCTTAGTTAGATGTTGTTATGGGTTGAATTGAGTCTCCAAAAAGTTATGTTGAAATCCTAACCACAGGTACTTATGGGTGTGACTTTGTTTGAAATAGGGTCTTTTGCAGATGTAGTCACATTAAGATGGGGTCATGAAGGTGGGTTCTAATTCACTATGAGTGTTACCTCTATATGAAGAGAAGAGGGACATATGGCCACAGGATGGAAGACTGTCACGTGATAACACAGGCGGAGATTGATGTGCTGAAGCTGTAAATCTGGGGATGCCAAGGATTGCTGGCAAACTACCAGAAGGTAGGAAAAGGCAAGGATGGATTGTCCCTAAATGTTTCAGAGGGAACATAGACCCTTCCAACACCTCAGTTTCAGAATTCTATCCTCCAGGGTAGTGAGACAATAAATTTCTATGGTTCTAAGCCACCCAATTTGTGGTGCAGTGTTCACTAACACTAGGAAACTATTAGCAATAATCGCGCCTTGGATAAACCTCACTGGCTACGATACTGCCACTGTGCAAAGCTAACACTAGGAAACTAATACAGATGTTTTCATTAACCAAGATTGTGACTTTCAAAAAGGAAAATAGAGAATGAAATATTTCGACTAGCTTTTCCAATGACTGGAGTAAGGGACAAGATGCTTCTGTGTTGCATTTAGCCTGTGCTCTCTTATTTTATCAGGCCAAAAATTGTATAAATGTTTCCTATGGACCACATGTAGTCCATTTGGGAGATAGCCAGGATGGAATTAAGTCCTACCCAAGCCAAAAATATTGTCTTCAGGGAAGACATAGAAATTGTGTGGAGTGGATTGCTGGAAAGCCACACTTGGGAAAAGAATTGCCAGCTGAAGGACCATCATGGTCAACATCAGGTCGATGGAGTTTTAGTTGATAGGCCCAGAGTGGATATGTGAGAGAAGGAGTGAACTTTGCCAAGCACACAATGTGCTAAGCTCTTTCACAAGAGGAGCTACCAAGTAGAAATTTCCCTATGTCCCTTTACCTTTCTTTCTCATTTTTGCTCTGATCCTGGAGGGTCAGAAATAGCAGCTAATGAGTGGCAAACAAAGAAAGCAAGAAAGAATGAAGGCTCCAAGTATTTGCTCCTTTTAAAGGGCAGAAAACCTGCCTTTTCTTACCTGCACTAGTTAGGAGAAGGACAAAAAAATAAGTCTAACTTGTTCAATTCGGATTGAAGAGCTGAGTAATAATATCAAAGTGTATATAAGATTATTTCTAAATCAAGGCTGTGTTTTCTGACATAAAGTGATAGAAAATTCTAAATTCCTTAAGAGGATACTGGAAAATCATGAGATTTGCTCAAGTTTTTATCTAGGGGCAAAGGAGATATCTACAGAATATTTTTAAAGAATGTGACAGAATGAAAATAAAGGTTCTGCTATGATTACATCCCATGGGTCCTCATTTTTTGTACACAAATCTTAGAGACAGAGATCAAAACTTGAATGAAGTCAGGCATTTCTGGTCTGCTTATTATATCGTGATAAGGTATCTTGTGAAAACAATGTATTCAATGGCGATTTTTAACCCCATCAGATATTACCTCTGGAGGAATTTAAACAAAAGAGGCGGTGTGGTGCTAAGAGAGTCATAGGTGCAGAAGTCAAAAATTGCAGTTTTTAGTAAGCACAATCTGTATGGTAGGAAGATAGAATTGGTAATAGGATTTAACATATGTGAAAACTGTGGAATGGCTCTATATCTAGATAGAATAAGTAGCAACAGATTTCTTTAAAGTCTTGAATGCTTGATTTCCTTTTGGGATACAGGAGTTGTCATTGTATTCAGAATAACAAAGAACAATAATCACTGTCTGGAGACTCAGGGTGTGTTACCAAGGAGAAGCTCTGTGTGTGTGTGTGTGTGTGTGTGTGTTTACCATGATGTTTTCTTAATATCAGCTTTCATCTCTAGAGATAATCTCCCGAGATGGCCCAGTTTTTTACATTATACATACATAATTTAACCACTTATTGGTAAACAGTATATAAAAACAACATATTTATATTGTTTATCAAAATATTGTTTTCTAATCTCTCTCTCTCTCTGCATACACATAGTGATATTTGTAAACACATATCTTTAGCAAAGGTGGTGAATGCATAATATACCAGAATTTAATTAGCAATTTGTTTTAATAAACATTTAAATTGTTTCCAATTCCTTTGTTATTATCAGCAATTGTTCACAGATACTTATACATAAATATTTGTACCTGTTACTTTTTTTCATGAGACATATATAGAGAAATTGTATTACCCCAACAAAGATTCTCACAGAAATTGTAGCCAAACTCAAGGGGCTCACAACTTGGGATACATCAATTTTTTCATGGAAGTTTTGAAAGCAAATAACTTTTTATTACTTGTTACAAGTGAGGAGATCAGGAGATATCTCTCAAAGTACTGTCTCCCTGTAGGGTTAGTATAGGAAGCTTTTATTCAGAGTTATACTAGAGGGCAGGGGCAGGAGGCTTGCACAGGCATCTTGGTTCAATTGTGCATGCTTAGCATGACAACATGCTGGGACATACATCTTCTGTTCAAAAAATGGCAGAAAACTCTGCCCATAGGAGGAGATCATAATATTATAATGAGCTACAAGTAACTTTAGGACAACTGTGAAGGGGGTTCTGCGTAGGTCCTCAGCACCAAACCACCTCAGACTGGTTGGAACTTCTGGTTGTGCAAAATGAAACACATTCTTTCCCTGCTTTTGTCCCTTCCTTTCCTCCCTCCTGCTGAGAGCTTTCAGACCCCTTAGAAGTTGTGTAAACTTCCCCTTGTGACCTAGCTAACAAAATGGTGGAACAGTTGGCACACACACTAGTAGATTCTTATTCTCTGAGGACCTCTGTTTCTTTAGCCACATGAAACTGTATGAACAGGGGAAGCTGGGTGGCAAGATTGGTTAAAGCAACTGACTCTTGATTTTGCCTCAGGTCATGATCTCACAGTTGGAGCCTGTTATCAGGCTCAGCTGACAATGCAGAGACAGCTTGGGATTTTCTCTCCCTCTCCCTGTCCCTCTCCCACTTACTTGTTCTCTCTCTCAAAATAAGTAAATAAACTTAAAAAAACAACAACTGTGTGAACAAACTTATATAAAGTCACACCATCTAAAGTTTCAGATGACCTGAAGTGGTTACAAATAGTAAAAATAAAATAAATACATTAGTAATAAAAATATTTAAAACAAATTAAAAGCAATGTAAATTATATCTAGTACAAAGATCATATAAATGATATTCTATAATCAACATATGACATTTTGGGCCTTAAAATTCTAATTGAAACTGTATTTGAGAAAACAATGTATTTGACAAATAATTATAATTATGTAAAATTCTAAGTAGCCTTTATATTTCATAGTCATATTTAAAAATACATAAATAATAACTCACCTTTAAACATGTTTGACCTATAATTTAAAAGTATTATGGAGTCAAGATTTTATACTGCTGGGTAATTTGAATGCTCCTTCCCTTTTAGATACAAGAACTAAAATTAGAAACTTTTGATATTGTGTTATTTGAAAGAGCATCCCTAGAAAGCGTGGTGAGTTAGAGTGTAACATATATACACACACAAATTGTGCAGGAAATAGTCACACAAACAACAAAGTAATACACACAAAGATAAACCTTTGCCTTAATTGCACTTTTCAGTGACTAAGAAATATATAATATTTGCACATAAATATTAACTTTCTATATTTCTGTTATGAGTAATAGCTTTTATCTTGGGTAAAACATTTAGATGAGAAAAACAAGTTGTTAGAAGACCAACTTGGTACATCTTAAAGTTATCTATTCATAGAAAAATATATTCTGATATGAATCATAGACACATATGTATATGTATATGAACACCCTAAAGTAGTCATCTTTCCATATTTTAAAACTTTTGAGGGAAAGATGTAGGGTATGTAACTTAGGAGTCTCAGTTGGATTAAGTTATTTAGAGTTAAGTTGAGTTATTTACTTTCTAAGTGCCTCACTTTTATGTGTTATGATAGGAACTAAATACGAAAATGACTTGGTGGTAACCCAAAATGGAAGAAGTCTAATGCTTTCTGATAAATGTAAGTTTGATTTGCTTTTAATTGATTTCTCTCGTTCAATATAGAATCTTTGCCCAAAAGATCTATACACTAGAAAAATATAAAAGACTTAAGAAGGTCTCATCCATATTAAAAGTAGCATTTCCTTTTGGAATATTAAAACAGGATTAATATTTACTAAAATTCAACTGGCTTTTTCCTTTGTGACTTTCATCCTCCCTTCCCTTTCTTTCCTTTTTTCTTGTCAAAAGAGAGGATAATGTGATATATTTGAAAGAGAACATATATATAGGCATTGGTCTTAGAACAAAATATAACATCTTTTTAAATATTGTTATATACTTGCTAGAAAACAAAAAAGTAAGTAGCCTCTCCACCAAAAAAAAAAGAGCAGCTCTAATTGAAGTTTTAAATAATTTTTATTTTAATTCTTTGACCAGATGTGCTGAGATTCAGAATCCTCTCCCTTGACTTGCTTGAGTTACGTGCTATTTTCATTTTAATGAAGTTACAACTGTTTTGTCTTAAGAGGAAGTGTTCTACATTACACATTTTTTAAGTGTCAGAAAATTGGGGGGTAAATGAGAGAAATATCAGTCTTACCTAAACATACCCAAGATTCTTCCAAGCCAATGAACTGCCATGTATATTGCCAGGTAGCTGTATGTTGAAGTGCTGGGTTGACCAAGAGGATCCTATTCACTGTCAATGAACACCGATAAATTTTCATAGAGTGAGCCGATAAAATTAGAATGATTGGTGCCATAGTAAACTTTGGAGAGAGAGGAGGAAAAAAGTATATACACAGTAAGCATGGCATGTTAGTGTAAACACCATAATTTTTATTTTAATTATGATAGCTTATTTTTATTTTTTAAAAGTTTATTTATTTTGGGGCGCCTGGGTGGCTCAGTCGGTTAAGCGTCTGACTTTGGCTCAGGTCATGATCTTGCAGTCCGTGAGTTCAAGCCCTGCATCGGGCTCTTGGCTGACAGCTCAAAGCCTGGAAACTGTTTCAGATTCTGTGTCTCCCTCTCTCTCTGACCCTCTGTGTCTCTCTGTCTCAAAAATAAATAAACATTAAAAAAAAGTTTATTTATTTTGAGAGAGAGAGCAAGCAGGGGAGGAACAGAAAGAGAGGAAGGGAGAGATAATCCCAAGCAGGCTCCGTGTTGTCAGCATAAAGCTCAACATTGGGCTCGATCTCACAAATCTGAGAGATCATGACCTGGGCTGAAACCAAGAGTTGGACACTTAACAGACTGAACCACCCAGGTACCCCATTTATTTTAATTTTTTAAATGATGACTACTATTTATTTTTAGTTCATATTAAGTTCCAGCCCAATTGGATAGATGCTATTATTGTCCCCATTTCATAGGCAGGAAAACGGGGAATTGAGAGATTAAGTAACTTGTCTAAGACTACATAGGGAGAAGAGCTGGGATTCACACCAAAACAATATACCATAATTTAATTTAAATTTTTTTCTCAGAAATATCTTTATCTTGATAGATAAAACAGTTTAACCCAAAGTGGTGCAACTTTAGAGTTTGATATCTAGATTTTTTTAGCTTTCAGAGGTACATACATAAATAATAAATATTAACTTTTAAATATTTACTTATTTGTTTTTGAGAGACAGAGAGAGAGCAAGAGCAAGAGTGAGAGAGAGCGAGAGCGCACATACTGGGGAGGGGCAGAGAGGGAGACACAGAATCTGAAGCAAGCTCCATGCTCTGAGCTGTCAGCTCAGAGCCCAAGAGGGGGCTCAAACCCAGGGACCATGAGATCATGACCTGAGCTGAATACATTTTCTTAACTGACTGAGCCACCCAGGTGCCCCAAAATTCACTTTTTTAATTGTAAAGTTTGATTCTGATCATTGTATCCAATTAAATCCTCTCCATAGAAAAATGCTTGAGAGGTATTATCTCCCTAAAAAGTCTTCCCCAATCCCTTTGAAATTGATACCCCACTCTGATGAGCTGAATTGTACCTCCCCCCCAATTCATGCATTGAATGATGAAGTCTTAAATCCCAATACCTCAGAATGTGATAGTATTGGAGATAAAAACCTTTGAAGGGGTAATTAGGTTAAAATGCACCCTATTTTATAGGCCCTAATCAGATATGTCTGGTGTCGTTAAGGAGGATGCCAGATGGGATGAGCACAGAGAAACAGAGAGAGGAAAGACCATGTGATGAAAAGGGAGAAGGCAGATATCTAACAAGCCAAGAAGAGAGGACTCAGAAATTGATTCTAGTGACAATGCCTTGATCTCACCACTGTCCTACCTTCCAAACCTGTTAGAAAATACATTGCTGTTGCTTAAGAGTCCCAGTCTGTGGTACCTCATTATGGCAATCCCAGCAACCTAAACTATCCACTTTCGCCTGAAAGCTCAATGAATAATCTACATGGTATAATTTTGACCTTTCTCAAATTTCATATAAATGGAACGATCCAATGTGTAACATTTAATTAAGCATTTGAATTTTTTTTTTACTTACCATAATATTTTTGATATTTATCCATGTTGTTGCTGTATTTACATTTTGTTCCTTTTTTATGACTAATGAGTTTTCCATAGAATGAATAGAAGTGCAATTTTCTTCCTCTAGTGGATGTGGTGTTATAAAATAATGCCCCTGTAAACACTGATATATGTTCAGGAGCAGCCATAGAAAAGTACCTAGAAGTGGGATGGCTAGATTCTATAATAACTAGACTTACAATGTACTGACCCTCTGTGCTCAGAAGTTGGTATCTGTATCATTTTGCATATCGACAGCAAGACAGGAATTACTGTTACTCACCGTTCTTGTAAGCACATGGTTGTATTGCTCATTTGGTCTTAACTATTCTAGAGATGTGTTGGGATATGTTATTGCAACTTTAATTTGAACTTCTCTGATGACTAGTGATATTTGCCATCATTTTATGTGCATATTTGCCAGCCTCATATCTTTTATTATGAAGTGAATATTCAAATTGTCTGGCCATTTTAAATCGAGTTTCTTGTTTTCTTATTGATGAGTTTTGAAACTTCTTTATGTATTCTGTATACAAGTCCTTTATCTGGGATGTATTTTTAAAAAACCATTTGAATATTTTCACAGAGTCTGTAGTTTGTCTTTTATTTTACTGAAAGGCTGAAGGTTTTAAATCTTGGTTAAAACCTATTATTATTATCATTATTATTTTTATTTCCAGGCTGACTTTTTTATATCTTATTGGATAAATTTTTTCTAAATCAAAGTCACAAAGATTTTGTTCTGTTCTCTTTTAGAAGGTTAGCACTTTTATTTCTGACATTTTCATAGTATGATCATTTTGATTTTTGTTTTAATGATATAACATATATGTCAATTAATTTTTTTAATTTTATTTTTAATTTTTTAAAAAAATTACAACCAAATTAGTTAGCATATAGTGCAACAATGATTTCAGGAGTAGATTACTTACTGCCCCTTACCCATTTAGCCCATCCCCCCTCCCACAACCCCTCCAGTAATCCTCAGTTTCTTCTCCATATTTATGAGTCTCTTCTGTTTTGTCCCCCTCCCGGTTTTTATGTTTTATATTTTTGTAATATGTAATATATGTTTATATATTTTTGTTTTCCTTCCTTTATGTTCATCTGTTTTGTCTTTTAAAGTCCTCATATGAGTGAAGACATATGATTTTTGTCTTTCTATGACTGACTAATTTCACTTAGCATAATACACTCCAGTTCCATCCACGTAGTTGCAAATGGCAAGATTTCATTCTTTATGATTGCCAAGTAATACTCCTTTTTATATGTATACCACATCTTCTTTATCCACTCATCCATTAATGGACATTTGGGCCATTTCCATACTTTGGCTATTGTTGATAGTGCTGCTATAAACATAGGGGTGCATGTGTCCCTTCAAAACAGCACACCTACATCCGTTGGATAAATGCATAGTAGTGTAATTCCTGCGTCGTAGGGTAGTTCTATTTTTAATTTTTTGAGGAACCTCCATACTGTTTTCCAGAGTGGCTGCACCAGCTTGCATTCCCACCAACAATGCAAAAGAGCTCCTTTTTCTCCACATCCCTGCCAACATCTGTTGTTGCCTGAGTTGTTAATGTTAGCTATTGTGACAAGTGTAAGGTGGTATCTCATTGTGGTTTTGATTTGTGTTTCCCTGATGATGAGTGATGTGGAGCATTTTTTGATGTGTCAGCTAGCCATCTGGATGTCTTCTTTGGAGAAGTGTCTATTCATGTCTTTTTTCCATTTCTTCACTGGATTATTTGTTTTCTGGGTGTTGAGTTTGATAACTTCTTTGTAGATTGGGATACTAACCCTTATCTGATAAGTCACTGGCAAATATCTTCTCCCATTCTGTTGGTTGCCTTTTAATTTTGCTGATTGTTTCCTTTGCTGTGCAGAAGCTTTTTATTTTGATGAGGTCCCAATAGTTCATTTTTGCTTTTCTTTCTCTTGACTCTGGACGTGTTGAGTGAGAAGTTGCTGTGGCCAAAGTCAAAGAGTTTTTTGCCTGCTTTCTCCTCGAGGATTTTGATGGCTTCCTGTCTTACATTTAGGTCTTTTTAGTGTCACATTTAGTGTCTGTTCTTGTGCCAGTACCATACTGTATTGATGATTACAGCTTTTTAATATAGCTTGAAGTCTGGGATTGTGATGCCTCCTGCTTTGGTTTTCTTTTTTAAGATTGCTTTGGCTATTCAGGGTCTTATTTTGTTCCATACACATTTTAGGATTATTTTTTCTAGCTCTGTGAAGAATGCTGGTGTTGTTTTGATAGGGATTGCATTGAATATGTGGATTGCTTTGGGTAGTATTGACATTTTACCAATATTTGTTCTTCCTTTCCAGGTGCATGGAATCTTTTTCAATTTTTTGTGTCTTTTTCAATTTCTTTCATAAACTTTCTGTAGTTTTCAGTGTATAGATTTTTCACCTCTTTGGTTAGATTTATTCCTAGATATTTTATGGTTTTTGGTGCAACTGTAAATGGGATCAATTCCTTTATTTCTCTTTCTGTCACCTCATTGTTGGTGTGTAGGAATGCAACCGATTTCTGTGTGTTGATTTTATATCCTGCAACTTTGCTGAATTCATGCATCAATTCTAGCAGTTTTTTGGTGGAATCTTTTGGGTTTTCCATATAGAGTATCATGTCATCTGTGCAGAGTGAAAGTTTGACCTCGTCCTGGCTTATTCGGATGCATTTTATTTCTTTTGTTGTCTGATTGCTGAGGCTAAGACATCCAATACTATGTTGAATAACAGTGGTGAAAGTGGACATCCCTGTCTTGTTCCTGACCTTATGGGGAAAGCTCTCAGTTTTTCCTCAGTGGGAAAATGATATTAGCATCAGCTCATTTATTTTTGGCTTTTATGATCTCAAGGTATGCTCCTTCTATCCCTACTTTCTTGAGGGTTTTTATTAAGAAAGGATGCTTTATTTTGTCTAATGCTTTCTCTGCATCTATTGAGAGGAACATATGGTTGTGTCCTTTCTTTTATTGATGTGATGAATCACGTTAATTGTTTTGCAGATATTGAACCAGCCCTGCAACCCAGGAAAAAAACTCACTTGGTTGTGGTGAATAAAATTTTTTAATGTATTGTTGGATCCAGTT
This sequence comes from Panthera onca, assembly GCF_046562875.1. NCBI lineage: Eukaryota > Metazoa > Chordata > Mammalia > Carnivora > Felidae > Panthera > Panthera onca. Next base: position 108,827,559 of record NC_138345.1, on the reverse strand, counting down.
GGCTAATATCTTGTTGAGGAATTTTGCATCCATGTTCATCAGGGTAATTGGTCTATAGTTCTCCTTTTTAGTGGTATCTCTGTCTGGTTTTGGAATCAAGATAATGCTGGCTTCATGCTGGCTTCATAGAGTTTGGAAGTTTTCCTTCCATTTCTATTTATTGGAACACCTTCAAGAAAATAGGTGTTAACTCTTCCTTAAATGTTTGTTAGAATTCCCCTGGAAAGCCATCTGACCCTGGACTCTTGTTTTCTGGCAGATTTTTGATTACTAATTCGATTTCCTTACTGGGTATGGGTCTGTTCAAATTTTCTATTTCTTCCTGTTTCAGTTTTGGTAGTGTATGTTTCTAGGAATTTGTCCATTTCTTCCATATTGTCCATTTTATTGGCTTATAATTGCTCATAATATTCTCTTATTATTGTTTGTATTTTGGCTGTGTTGGTTGTGATCTCTCCTCTTTCATTCTTGATTTTGTTTATTTGGGTCTTTTCCTTTTTCTTTTTGGTCAAACTGAGTAGTGGTTTATCAGTTTTGTTAATTCTTTCAAAGAACAAGCTTCTGGTTTCATTATTCTGTTCTACTGGTTTTTGTTTTGTTTTGTTTCCATAGCATTGATTTCTGCTCTAATCTTTATTATTTCCTGTCTTCTGCTGGTATTGGGTTTTATTTGCTGTTCTTTTTCCAGCTCCTTAAGACTTAAGGTTAGGTTGTGTATCTGAGACCTTTCTTCCTTCTTTAGGAAGGCCTAGATTGCTATATACTTTCCTCTTATGAACGCCTTTCCTTTGTCCCAGAGGTTTTGGGTTGTGGTGTTATCATTTTCATTGACTTCCATATACTTTTTAATTTCCTCTTTAACTTCTTGGTTAGCCCATTCATTTTTTAGTAGGATATTCTTCAGTTTCCAGGTATTTGTTACCTTTTCAAATTTTTTCTTGTGGTTGATTTTGAGTTTCATAGTGTTGTGGTCTGAAAATATGTTCGGTATGATCTTGATCTTTTTGTATTTGTTGAGGGCTGATTTGTGTCCTAGTATATGGTCTATTCTGGAGAACATTCCATGTGCACTGGAGAAGAATGTATATTCTGTTGCTTTAGCATGAAATGTTCTGAATATATCTGTTAAGTCCATCTGGTCCAGTGTGTCATTCAAAGCCATTGTTTCCTTGTTGATTTTTTGATTAGATGATGTGTCCATTGCTGAGTGGGGTGTTGAAGTCTCCTACTATTATGGTAATACTATATCGATGAGTTTCTTTATATTTGTGATTATTTGATTTATATATTCGGGTTTTGCCACATTTGATGCAAAAATGTTTACAATTATGATATAAAGCCCTTTTTCATCACTGGTACAGTCTTTATTTTAAATTCTAGATTGTCTGATATAAGTATGGCTACTCCGGCTTTCTTTTCTTGACTATTAGCATGATAGATTGTTCTCCATCCCCTTATATTTAATATGAAGGTGTCTTTAGGTCTTAAGTGGGTCTCTTGTAAACAGCATATAGATGTGTCTTGTTTTCTTATCCATTCTGTTACCCTATGTCCTTTGATTGGAGCATTGAGTCCATTGACATTTAGAGTGAGTACTGAAAGATATGAATTTATTGTCATGATGCTTGTAGAGTTGGAGTTTCTGGTGGTGTTGTCTCGTCCTTTCTAGTCTTTGTTGCTTTTGGTATATATATTCATCTTTTCTCCCCTCAGACAGTCCTCTTTAAAATTTCTTGCAGGGCTGGGTTAGTGGTCACAAACACTTTCAATTTTTGTTTGTCTGGGAAACTTTTAATCTCTCCTTCTATTTTGAATGACAGTCTTGCTGTATAAAGAATTTTTGGCTGTATATTTTTCTGATTCAGCACATTGAATATATCCTGCCACTCCCTTCTGGCCTGCCAAGTTTCTGTGGATAGGTCTTCTGCAAGCCTCATCTGTCTTCCCTTGTAGGTTAGGAATGTTTTTCCCTTGCTGCTTTCATGATTCTCTCCTTGCCTGAATATTTTGTGAATTTGACTATGATATGCCTTGTTGATGGTCTGTTTTTATTGAATCTAATGGGGGTTCTCTGTGCTTCCTGGATTTTGATGTCTGTGTCTTTCCCCAAGTTAGGAAAGTTTTCTGCTATTTCTCTCTCTTCCTCTTCTGGGACTCCTATGATTCTGATGTTGTTCCTTTTTAATGTGTCACTGACTTCTCTAATTCTTAAATCGTGCTCTATTGCCTTCATCTCATTTTTTCTGCTTCATTATTCTCTATAAGTTTGTCCTCTATATCACTGATTCTCTGTTCTGCCTCATCCATCCTTGCCACCGCAGCATCCTTCCATGATTGCAACTCAGTTATAGCATTTTTAATTTCATTCTGACTAGTTTTTACTTCTTTTATCTCTGCAGAACGGGATTCAAATCTATTTTCGACTCCAGCTCATATTCTTATTATTGTGATTTTAAATTATGGTTCAGACATCTTGCTTGTATCTGTGTTGGTTAAATCCCTGGCTGTCATTTCTTCGTGCTCTTTCTTTTGGGGTGAATTTCTTCGTTTTGTCATTTTGAAGGGAGAAAAGGAATTAATGAGGTAGAAATATTAAAGTTAAAAAAATATTAAAATTAAAAAATTTAAAAAACGCACACACAAAAATCAAATAAATGATGCTAGACCCTAGGTCTATTTTGGTCTGGGTGTTGAAAGTGGTTTGACAGATTAGAGAAAAGAAAATGTGGAATAAAAGAAAAAAAAAGGCAATTGAGAATTTGAAAAAAATTAATACACTAATGTAGACTAAAATGAGATGATGGGAGTAAAACAGAATTTGAGGAAATATACACAAAAGTAAAGAGTATAGTAGAAATAAGCTAAAGAAACATATTTTTAATAAAAATTGAAAATAACAATTAATTTTTCCCCTTTGGTATTCAAGAACAAGAAAAAAACGAAAAAGACAAGGAAAAAATAAAAGGAAATCATTTGGAAATTTGAAAAAGTGAAAACACTAGTAGACTCAAATAAAATGATGGAAGAAAAATCGAATTTGAAAATATAGTAAAAAATTAAAATATATAGTGAAAATTAAAAAAATATAGTAAAAATATAGTAAAAAATTTAAAAATATAGTAAAAAGAAAATTAAAAAAATATAGTAAAAATTAAAGAAAATATATTAATGGAAATTGAAAGTAAAAATGAAGTTTTTCTCTTTCTGCATTCATGAAAAACAAAAGAAACGGAAAAGAGAAAAAAGAAAAAGAAAAAAAAGGAAATCATTTGAAAATTTGAAAATTTGGAAAAGTGAATACACTGAAGCGGACTAAAATAAAATGATGGAAGTAAAATGAAGTTTGAAAAAAATTACACAAATAAAAAATATAGTGAAAAAATTACAGAAAATTATTTTTAATAGAAGTTGCAAATAAAAATGAATTTTTTCTCTTTCTGTATTCAAGAAAAAGAAAGTGAAAAAGAGAAAAGAAAGAAAAAAAAATTGGGTAGACCTGTTAACAAATGGAAATAGGACTGAAATTATTGCGTTTTCCCCTAGAAGTCAGACTATGAAGGACTTTATAGTCCATAAACTAAGTAGGTGGTGAGACTTGTGTTCTTGAAGAGCGAGGTTGTCCCACTTGGGCGGGGCTCAGTGTAACGGCTCCGTTCTCCACTAGATGGTGCTGCTAGCCTACTGGGTTGGAGTGTTTGGAGCTCCTAGGTGAATATGCACATGTGTGGTGAAAATGGCGTCACCCAGCTACCGAGTCTCTAGTATGAGAACTCTGTTCTTCCCAATCAGCAATCGTGCACCTGTCATGTCTTCAGCTTTCATCCAATCCCTGCTTCTTCACTGTCTGTGACCAAGCCCCAGGCAGTACCTCTCTCCCGAGTTTTGTCTCACATACGGCTGTTTTCCCTGGCCCCTTACTTCCGAAGGACTGCGGCTTTGACCCGTTCTGCCCCTCTGCAGGAGGTTCTCACGGAGCAATGGCCGAATGAGCAATGGCTGAATGTTGGCTGCACCCAGGAACGCTTGCTGGACCCTGCTGCTTCCGGTGTCCCGAGACTGTGGCCAGGAGCCAGCCCGCCCAGAAAAAGTTGGTGAGATAGTGTAGCAGCAGCATTTCAGGGGTTATGGAAAATCACAACACATATCTGGCACCAGGCTTCACCCTTAATGACCTTGTTCCAGCACCACCGAATGTCGCTGTTTTCTGGGGTCTGCTGGGACCAGGTGGCTTCAACAGTCTCTACCAAATGTCCTTCCAGCAGTGGAACTGCTTTTCCCCATGTGGCCTGAAAACCTCCCGGCTCCCACTCTGTTCCTGGAGATTTGCCCTTCCCACCAGAGTGCCTCCAGGTATTGAGCTGCGGAGTTGCAGACTTTGTGCTCCCCTTTTTGACAGTCTTAATGGAATTTAAACCCTCTCCTTTCTCCTTTCTCCATTTTTAGTTTAGTCCCTGTGGCTGTTTCCAATTTTCCACTTTCTCTCCAGCTGCTTTTGGGGAGGGGTGCTTTTCCCGTATTCTTCCCCCCACCCCTGTCTCTGTCCTTTCTCACCCACAAAAGCATCTCCCTTCCCATGGCTTCTCGCTCCCCAATTTTACCTCTCCTCGCTGAGTACCTGCTGAATTCTGTGGTTCAGGTTGTGCAGATTGTTGTCTTAATCCTCCAATCAGTTTTCTAGGTGTGCAGGATGGTTTAGTGTTCGTCTGGCTGTATTTCATGGATGCAAGACACACAAATAACTTCCATGCTGTTCCACCATCTTGGCTCCTCCAGTGTCAATTAATTTATACACACACACACACACACACACACACACACAAACACAAACACAATTATATTCCAGTTGAATAACTTTGGCACTTTTGTCAGGTCAATTAAGCAAAGAAGTGTGGATTTATCTGAGCTATTGTGTTCCATTCATCCAACCTTATTCTAATACGACAATGTTGCTTTAATATAAGTCTTAAAATTAGAAATATTAGTTTTCTATAATTTTTCTTCTTTTTCAAGATTTTTTTCTTGGTCTTTTGCCTTTGCATATAAACTTTAAATCAGCTTTTCAATTTACTAAGGAAAAAAAATCTGCTAATATTTTGATTGGAATTGAATTGAATCCAGAAAAACTAGAGGAAAATTATAATCTTAATACTAGTGAATTTTCCATTTAATGAATTCAGTGTATCCCTTGATTGAGGCTTTCATAGAAATGTCTTTGTGATATTTTGTAGTTTTAAGCATGCAGGTCTGTACCACTTTCTTTTCTTTTTTTTTAATTTATTTTTTTTATTGAGGTAAAATAAGTATCTAACATTATATTATTTTCAGGTACACAATGCAATAATTTGATTCTTGTACATATTAAATTATGATCCCATAAGTCTAGATGCTATCTGTCACCATATAATTGATCTCACCTATTTCTCCAATCCTTACTCCTTTTACCTCTGATAAACCCCTCTAATAATGACCAATCTGTTATGTGTATTTATGTGTGTGTGTGTGTGTGTGTGTGTGTGTGTGTGTGTGTGTGTGTGTGTTTGAATCCTCATATAAGTGAAATGATATGATATTTTTCCTTGTCTGAGTTATTTCACTTGACATAATGCCTTCAAGGTCCAATCAGGTGGTTGCAAATGGCAAGATTTCCTTTTTTTGTGGCTAAGTAGTATTCCATTGTATGTGTGTATGTATGTATGTATGTGTGTGTGCATATATATAAATATATGTGTGTATATACATATATACACCCCATATATTCTCTATCCATTGATCTATCAATGAATACTTAGGTTGTTTCCATATTTTGACTATTGCAAATAATGCTGCAATGAACATAGGTGTGCATATATGTTTGAATTAGTGTTTTATTTTCTTTGGATAAAGAGCCAGAAGTGGGATAAATGGATCATACGGTAGTTCTTTTTTTAATTTTTTGAGGAACTTCCATAATGTTTTCTATGCTGGCTTTACCAATTTACATTTTTACCAACAGTGTGCAAGAGTTCCCTTTTCTCCGTATCCACCCCAATACTTATTATTTCTTGTCTTTGTGATAATAGCCTTACCTGTGGGAGGTGATATCTCACTGTGGTTTTGATTTGCATTTCCCTGATAATTAGTGACTATGAGCATCTTTTATGTGTCTGTTGGTCATCTGTATGTCTTCTTTGGAAAAAAATTTTTTTAGGTCTTCTGCCCATTTTTAAATATTATTGTTTCATTTCTGTTGTTGAGTTTTTTGAGTTCCTTATATATTTTAGCTATTAACCCTTTATCAGATACATGGTTTGCAAACATTTTCTCCCATTCAGTAGGTTGTCTGTTCACATAACTGATGATTTCCTTCACTGTGGAGAATCTTCTTAGTTTAACATAGTCCTATGTGTTTATTTTTCCTTTTGTTGCCATTGCAAGGCAACAAGTAAGGTCTAAAAATTCAACATCAAGGCTTCTATCAAGGAGATTACTACATATGTTTTACTAAGAGTTTTATATATTCAGGTCTTAAATTCAAGTCTTTAATTCATTTTGCATTAATTTTTGTGAATGGCATAAAATAGTGGTCTAGTTTCATTCTTTTGTATGTGGCTGTCCAGATTTCCCAATGCCATTTAATTGAAGAGACTGTCCTTTCTCCACTGTATAATTTTGGCTCCATTAAATTAATTGACTATATATGTGTGGCTCTCTATTTATTCTTGGGCTTTCTATTCTGTTCCATTGATATATGCATCTATTTTTATGCCAGTACTACACTGTTTTAATTACTATAGATTTGTAGTATTGCTTGAGATCAGAAGGTATAATGCCTCCAGGTTTGTTTTTCTGTCTTAAGATTGTTTTGGCTATTCAGTGTCTTTTGTGGTTCCATCCAAATTAGAAGTATTTGTTTTAGTTTTGTGAAAGATACAGTAGGAATTTCAATAAGGATTGCATTGACTGTGTAGATTGCTTTGGGTAGTATGGACATTTTAATAATATCAATTCTTCCAGGGGCACCTGGGTGGCTCAGTTGGTTAAGCGTCTGAGTCTTGATTTAGGCACAAGTCATGATCTCATGGTCTTGAGATTGAGCCTACATTGGGCTCTGTGCTGACAGTGGGGAGCCTGCTTCAGATTCTCTCTCTCCCTTTCTCTCCGCCTCTCCCCCACTTGCACACTCTCTTTTTCTATCAAAACAAATAAATAATTATATATATGAATAAAATGTCAATTATTCCAATCCACAAACACAGGGTATCTTTCCATGTATTTGTATCTTCTTCAATTTCTTTCATCAACATCTTCTAGATTTTATTGTTTAGGTCTTTCACCTCCTTGGTTAAATTTATTCCAAGTATTTTATTCTTTTCACTGCAATTATAAATGGGATTGTTTTCTTAATTTCTCTTTCTGCTAGTTCATTATTATGGTATAGAAATGCAATATATTTCTCTATGTCAATTTTATATCCTTCATCTTTACTGAACTCACTTATTCTAACAATTTTTAGTGGAGTTTTTAGGATTTTCTAATATATAGTATTGTGTCATCTGCAAGTAGAGACAATTTTACTTTTTCCTTTTCAACGCTGATATCTTTTATTTATTTATTTATTTTTTCCATTTGCTGTGACTATGACTTCCAATACAAATGCAAAAATGGCACTTGGCAGTGCCCTCATCCCCCAAAGTCCCACTAGTCCATGCCCCTCCAGCAGATGCTTTAAGATTTAGCCAATGAATCTTCTTCATATATAATCCCATAATTCTCAAACTGCTGGGTGAATGACTCTGCACATGAACCCCATAAAAGGAATATGTCATATTCCTACAGTTCCCCCAGATCTTCTGTACATAAGCCCCACTGGTTTCCAAAGCCAGGGTCTTTTGGGGTCTTGTCTCTCTGGTGCAGATCCCTAGGGTTAGGGTGGTTAATGTGAGATGCAAACCCCTCACTCTTCAGGGAGAGTTTTGAAACCCATGAGGTTCTTCCTTATTGAGGATTACTGTTTATAGGGGCAGTAAGTATTTTGATGAGACCACATCTCTGCCTCTCCTACCTATCTGGATTTGGCCATTTTATCCCTTGTTGTGGATGGAGCTGTTCAGCTAGTTTTTATTATTTTTAAATGGCTATTATTCCATATATAGTAGATTTGGCATATCTGTGGAAGAAGGTCAGTTCAGGTCTCTCTATGCTGCTATCTAGGACTATCATGACTTCTAGTCCTGAACATTTTATTAAGTTTATTTCTAAGCATTTCATTTTTTATTCTAAGTGGGTTCATTGTTTGCTTATTTTCTTTTCTAAAATTTCATTTCTATTATTTGGAAAAAATAATTTTTTTTTAATTTTTAAAAAAAAATTTTAACGTTTATTTATTTTTGAGACAGGGAGAGACAGAGCATGAACGGGGGAGGGTCAGACAGAGAGGGAGACACAGAATCTGAAACAGGCTCCAGGCTCTGAGCTGTCAGCACAGAGCCCGACGCGGGGCTCGAACCCACAGAGTGGGAGATCGTGACCTGAGCCGAAGTCAGACGTTTAACCAGCTGAGCCACCCAGGCGCCCCTGGAAAAAAATAATTTTTGTATATTAATGTATAACCTTATGAACTTTTTAAATTTACTTATTAGTTCCTATAGCCATTTTAAAATAAGATTCTCTTCCATCCATAAGTATTTCCTACTTATGGAAAGACCTAATTGATGCCACTAAGTAGTAAGAGGCAGCATAATATACAGATAGCCTCCGCGTGCAGACGTGGCCACGTTGAATGAAGCTTTGTTTCTTAAGTGTTCTATAAACATTGGCCTTTGTTTTCTAGTCTGTTAAATGTACATAGGTATTTTCCTATTCAAGATACTAGTATAGAGTTAGTCAAAAGGGTGCTGTTGTTCCTACTATTATTAAGTCTAAAGTGTCCTTTCACCCAAGACATTTGCATTTTTTTATTAAAATTTTTTTCCATGTTTATTTATTTTTGAGAGACAGAGAGTGACAGAGTGTGAGTGGTGGAGGGGTAGAGAGAGAGGGAGACAGAATCTGAAGCAGGTTCTGGGTGCAGAACTGTCAGCACAGCTGACAGGAACCCTGAGATCCTGACCTGAGCTGAGGTCTGATGCTTAACTGACTGAGTGACCCAGGTGCCCCAACACATTTGCATTTTAACTATGATTTTCAATGGCTTAACTCAAATGAATTATCATATTAAGCACCATGATTGTTCATTTGGTACCTTACTTTCAGTCATAAATCTCCTCCCCTCTCCAATATTAAAATTTAAATATTACTGATTTTCCTAGATATGAGACAACACTTACTGTCACACAGAGAGTAAACATTGGCAGCTAAGCTTATTGTCAGCTTCATAGAGAATTGATAACTGTACAATTACAATAAAGTGATAAAAATGAAATATTGCTTTGTCTAAAAATACAAGATTAATTTAATTCAGGGAGTTTTAAATTTTTTAAGAACTGTTCAGTCTCTGCTGGCCTATGATACACACATACCTACTCCTTAGGGAGGAGTAGTGCTGAGAAGCTATAAAAAGTCTAATATCTGAAAGGTTAAATTAGATTTGGGAAAGCTACAGGATTCTCAAGTGTTTAAATGATGTAATTATTGTAGGAACAAACTTGATTGTACCTGATAACATAGAGGATTCTTTATATGATGTTTCTGCCATTGGAGATATTATATCACCATAAAAATTCTTTTGCAAACCCATCCAAATATATTACGTTAGAAAATATTTAGTAGTTGTTTAATTTAACTCATAAAAAAACCCATAAATAAGTATCAGCTTCCTTGTTGAGGATAAAACACCATGACCAATAATAGCATTTAATGCTTTATGAAATGTAACCCTATGAAAAATGCAGTGTAATTACATTTAGTGACATTCTGCAATTTAATTAGGGTTAATTAAATTGAACTATTGGCAATTTTTGCTTATTTGCATTATTTTTTTAAAAATACTGTGATTTAAAGGTTAATTGCAGTATTTATAAGACAATAAAATTGCTTCTCCATCAACTTTTTTTTCATATAAATACAGATGGATAATTTTGCCCCTCTGTAAATAAATTTGTAGTTTTATTATTTAATATTATGAGTTGAACACAACTAAAACAAATGGACAACTTAAACTATGAATATAAAAATTTATTATAAACTAATGACTACCAGGTTGGTGCTTTTGGTTTTTAATTCAGAAGGATGATTCAGGAGGATGGTCTTCTGTGCTTAAGGAGCCTTCTTTTGGGGTTGTCTTTTTGGTGTCACTCATGAGAATATTTCACTTGTGCCTGTTTTTATTCATACCAGTGCTTCTGGTATACTCTCCAACTTGTTGATTTGTTTTATAACTCTTTATATCACTTTCAAAGATCTCAACCTAAACCCTCAAACTTCATCAAGCTGAGTCACTACTGTTTTAATTGCCTTGAGTTTTGCCGCTTCTCTAGTAGGAACCCTTATTTTTCACAACCTGTCAGTTGTATTACTTCCATCTGTCACCAGCATTTCATCACCTCTGAGCAGCACGACCTGCCCTTTGTTAAATCATCTGTTTTTTCAAAACTTCAGTAAATAGTGAACCATTCCAATTACCAGTATGGCATAAGGGGGAGAATTGCAGACTACCTCAGGATGTCTGAGTTTGAATTATAGGTCTACCATTTAGCATCTATATGACATTGGGAGGTATACTTAACAACTCTAATCCTCAATATCTTTACCTGTAAAATGGGAGTAGTAGTAATGCTGTTTAAAGATGCAGTGAGATAATGTAACTAGACCATGCTTTAATTCATGTTAGTTTATATTTGTATTATTGGCTTTGGTCTTCTATACTTAGTTTCTCAATTTTTCATGTCTATTATTGTTACCATCAACCTGACAAAAACATGCCAATAATTGAAAACAACCATAGTGATATGACACCTCAAAATCTACCCTAGATAAATGTATTCATTGGAAGGGGAGAAAATGTTTCTTTGGCCTGAAAGGCAGGTTAGATAGTAATGAAATTGATTATCAGTTATAAAGATGTATTTGCTTCTTTGCTTTCTCTATATCCTCCCCCCAAGGATGTGGCCCCTTGATCCCATGCAGCACCAACTCAGGAAAGTTCTCAGTTATGGATATAAGTACACATGATCAGAGGATTCAAAGGAATGAAAATCAGGTACACTGGCACTCAGTTATTCTATTTGGGCAGTCTCTGGCTAGACAGGAGAGTACATCATTCCAGAGAATGTAGTTTAAGGAAATGCGTAAGGCCTTTGGGAATAGAAAATCTATGTCTTAATTATGATTGGTCTTTTTATTTTTTAATATAAATCAGATTCTACATGTTTATTATTTTTCTGCAAGGACAGTCATAACATTTCATAATTCAAGCTCATATTTTTCATTTTTAGCCTATAGTCACGTGCCACAGAGTAGAAAATTTAATATTGAAACACACTGAGCTAAGTGTTACAATTCATTTTTCAATAATAATAAGACAAAATCTCATATTCTCTGTCCTGGGGTTTTGTTTTATAGTACTTATAAATTAGAGTGTTTTGGATATTCATTGGGAAGACTTGTACTGTGAAAAGATAATCTTTTCATTTCATATCATCTTTTACTGATGTACTTAAAATTTCTAACATCATGATTTGATCTTTTCAAATTTATTTCAGTCACTATTCTTTCACTCTATACTTTCCAGATATGAAAATACTATTGAAATAATCGTAAACATGTGAAAGATACAAAAATGATTCTTTTTAAAACCACTTTCATTAAAATGTTCTAATGAAATCCATCCTTCTCATTTAATAACTTTAATATAAAACTGAAATAAGTTGTATCTGCTTAATATTTTCACTAATACTAAATACATTTAGTATTAATACTAAATACATTTTACATTTTACTAAATACACACGCTAGATGTGAACAAATTAACAGTGAAAAGCAAACATTTGACAGTATTTGAAATATAATATGTCTCTTTTTAAAAATCCATTTCTCATTTGAGAAGACATTATTATGATTTAGAATTTTCTCAGTGGCTTATGCACCTAAATATTTATCCTAATAACATTGTATTTTTTTAATTTTTTAAATGTTTATTCATTTTTGAGAGATGGAGAGAGACACAGCGTGAGTGTGGGAGGGGCAGAGAGAGAGGGAGACACAGAAACCAAAGCAGGCCCAGGCTCTGAGCTGTCAGCACACAGCCCGATGCGGGCTTGAACTCACAGACTGCGAGATCATGACCTGAGCCGAAGTCAGATGCTCAACTGACTGAGCCACCCAGGCACCCCACATTGTATTTTAAATTATAGATTTTAAAGCAGATAATAATCTGTACAAGGAAAAGAGACACAAAATATTTATTTCATGGGTACATAAGTATGTATGTACTTAGACTAATTGATTTAGAATAACACAAGTGGGTAAAAATATGAAATTGTTTTGCAACTCGTGTTTTAAATAATGCAAATGTAGAAAATTATGACCTTCCCTTCTAATGTACCATAGATATTTTAGTGCAGCTTCCAATTTTAAAATAGCATGAAGTGATTAATATTCATCAAAAGGAAGTGGGAAGAGAAGCATCATTTTATTTTCAATTAATAGAAAACATGGCATTGTCTATTTTTAGTCTCCTAGCTATTTATCCATTCCCTACGGAAGTGAATGGGCTTCCACACTCCTTGTCTGCTTTTTTGCTAAAAGTGCTTGCCTGGGCTGCCAAGCTCACCACGCAGTTTCTATCTGGCATTGAAGCGCTATCTTTTTCAGCCATGCAAGTCTGTGTTTTGTGATAAAGTGCCGTTATGGGCAGCCTTGCTGACTCTACTCTGCTTCAGAAAGAACTCGTGTGCACTACAGGATTCCATTTGAAAACTCTCTCTTCTGATGCTTGACTTTCTTCTGAAATTGTACTTGCAATCCTAATGGTTCTCTTTTTAATATTTTGACTCATTTCACTTGTTTAATATGAACTAGATATTTAATTCTACATAGAACAGCGAGGAGGTTTCTGACTGCTACAGAAAGTAAATTTTATAAGAGATAAACTACAATTTATAACTTGATTTTACCCAGCATGTATCACTTTAAATGCACAGATGGAGAGTTTTCAGGCCACTAGGGGGGTAATCTGACTTGAGATATGTTGGTCTATTCACTTCACATTCCACAAGATCCACCGTGATTATTTCAGTCCATGTGATGGCATAGTGGCTGTATCACTGTCAATTTTTTCAGCATGAGAAAAGAAAGCATTGGTTGTATTACCAGCCATTTATTTAATGTGTGTATAGGCATCATCTTGGAACATCCATTTCTGATGTTTTATAGGCACTTGACAGGGTCTGCTTCAAACACATAGAAATGAAGGATATATAGTAACTGAGTGTATCTACTTATAAGTTTAACTAACAAAGCTTTAAATATTTTTTACCTGAATTTATAAATTAGATATATTTAGTTTTTAGGAATCACACAAGCAGGACAGAGAAAACTCACACTATAGTAGGGAAATCTCTCCCAAAACTGCTTAAAGAATTTTCATAAATTCAAACTTATAAATTCGTAAGTTAAATTCCCTTAACAACTCTAACACTGTTAACAGAAAATAAAGTCATCCTAGACATTTTAGCTATAAGTATCAAATATACCATGTTCCCCTAAATATCATATGCACTTTCATTAAAAAAAAAAGACACTGATATTGTAAACTTAATAATGAAGTGTTAGTGATTTAGACTTGGCTCCCTTCGTTATATCTTAACTTAATTACCTTTTAACTTACTCTCTAATGGGCATGCTGAGGTTACTTGGTGGAAAATTAAAAATCATTGTACTGTTTGCTATGCCAGGTTTGCTGTAATTATTGGTATATTTGTTTATCATTCACAAACTTGAAATCACTTTATGAGAACTATATGTGTGCCCTGGATTCCTCCCAGGATGCTGATTAGACAGGTGGGACCATTTTTAAAGCTGTCTGATTTGGTTGATGGAACTTCCTACTCCCTTTAATTTACTACCTAATTGAAATCTCTTTCTTCCCATGATCTTCTCCTGTTACAATTCAGCACTGCTGCAATTCTAAAATTTTTAAATGCCTTCCATTGGGTTTCAAAATTCACTTATCTTTGTCTTCTGAAGCTATAATTCTGACGTTAGGCTAATGACATTTTGGAAACAAAAGAGAGGGAAAATTATGAATAGCAGAAAAGGGGAGAGGTATTTGTTTCTTTTCTCCTCAATTACAGATTATTTTTTCTGTCTTCATGTATTTATTAAATTGGCTTTTAGTTCCTTATTTTATTGGAGAATGGCAAATTTAACATTCCTATTCATGTAGAAAGGGCAAATGTCAGCTAGTCATTGATACTTTAGGCAGTATCAATGTCTAATTTCAGCTGGGACCCTAAAGTTACAACGTAGACTAGTGTGGAAAGAACTTGGGTTTTAGTGATTAGACATGGGTACTAATCTGACTTTACCAATCATCATCTGTATGATGTTGAACATGTTACTTAATTTTTAATGTCAGTTTCCATATCATTATATCCGGGGTAACTAAACAAACCACACCAATTTATTGTGAAAATAAAATCACATCTCTAAAGTACATTTTAACATGCCTGACACCTAGGTAACACTTATTAAATTATAGTTGCAATTAGTTAATCTATCAAAATAATCTTATATATGCTAGGTGGAGTGGTTCATTACTGATATTAAATGTAGCTTTGAAAATAGATTTTACTTTTAAACTCACTAGGGCAAAGAATTTAATTTAAAATCTGCCATGTTTCATACAGATGTCAAGAGCTGTGAAGGGACTGAGATCTGAGATCTGAGATTTTTGCCCTCTGTGTTAGCTAATAAGTTATCCTGTCGAAAGTTCACCTACATCGATAAAGACAAAAGATGCCTGCATGAGACAAAGGACAGTTTATGACTCACAGCAACAGCAGTGGTCAGCATTATATTGTTTACACTAGTTCTCCAAGCCCTAATTCCCACATGCCACCTGGTGACATGACAAGGTCTGGGTGATGCCTGTACACACTGTGGGTTATGTTAAAGGAGAAAAAAAAAAAAACCTGAGTTTAAAAACCCTAATTTTTTATAAGGAGACTGTGAGCAAATCTACCCAACCTTTGCCCTGGAAAGAGACATTGTAATTATTAATGTGAACAGCAAACCAATATCCCTTCTGTTCTGGAAGACACTCTCTAACTTCCAAAGCTATTTGCTTTATGAACAATCTTGAAAGATGATATAGAACAAAAACTGTTAATGCCCCTGCTCAGAAGACAGAAGTACATGGAGAATTGATCCCCACAGCAGGATAATGGAAACTATGGACCTTCTATTATAAAAATCAGGAGAAAATTTTATGAACATAATTTTAATTCATAGTCATTCAAAGTGCTGAATTCTATCCAAACCATTTGTTGACAGGTGTGGTAGAGGAGATCAGTTACTTGTGAATGTCTTAATAGTGTTTTAGAGAGGGGAAAAGAAAAATTGGGATATTTATGAGGTTTTTGGATACAGTTGAAAGCATGTATTTCAATGTGAGGTCTTAATTAGGACTGGTTCATGATGTAGTAG
The DNA here is from genome assembly GCF_046562875.1 of Panthera onca. Classification (NCBI taxonomy): domain Eukaryota; kingdom Metazoa; phylum Chordata; class Mammalia; order Carnivora; family Felidae; genus Panthera; species Panthera onca. Next base: position 108,811,935 of record NC_138345.1, on the reverse strand, counting down.
TGGACGATGAGTGGACCAGGCAAAGCTAAGGTTTTGAGAAAACAGTTCCGAAGTGAGTGTTATGTATTGAAAGTTAGCAGACGGATGTTCATATTAATGAGTTTTTCAAAAGTGCTTGAAAGGAACAATAATGTTACTTGTATCTTTTATCTTTTTGGATTGGGTTTTCTGGAAGAGCAAGAATAAGTGTAACATTAGTGAAGTCTTGATAATACAGAGATTAAGCAGTGTGATATAGATGATTTTGCTTCTTCAAAGCCAAATGACATTTATCCAAAGCCTGTCATTATTTGTATATGAATCCAGATTTGTGGCATAGAGACATCTACTCACATTTAATAGGTTTTGTATCTTGAAGACAATATGGGGAAAAGGGTAGAAAACAAAATATACCAAAAGGAGAAATTAAAAAAAATGATCATGGTGTGGGAAAATGACCAATTTAAGGTTAAAAAAAAAAAAAAAAAAAAAAACTGTAGAGAGGGCACCTGGGTGGCTCAGTGGGTTAAGTGTCTGACTGCAGCTCAGGTCTTGATCTCACCATTCGCGAGTTTTTTTTTTTTTAATTTTTTTTTAACGTTTATTTATTTTTCAGACAGAGAGAGACAGAACATGAACAGGGGAGGGGCAGAGAGAGAGGGAGACACAGAATCTGAAACAGGCTCCAGGCTCTGAGCCATCAGCATGGAGCCCGACGTGGGGCTCGAACTCAGGAACTGTGAGATCATGACCTGGGCCGAAGTCGGCCGCCTAATCGACCAAGCCACCCAGGCGCCCCTCACCATTCACAAGTTTGAGCCCCTCATCCAGGTCTGCGCTGACAGCTCTGAGCCTGGCGCCTGATTTGGATTCTGTGTCTCCCTTTCTGCCCCTTCCCCACTAATGTTCTGTCACTCTCTCTCAAAAATAAATAAACATTAAAATTAAAAAAAGAAATATATATATATATATATATATATGGAGAGAGAGAGAGAGGGGCACTTGGCTGGTTCAGTCAGTTAAGTGTCTGACTTTGGCTCAGGTCATGATCTCATGGTTTGTAGGTTCAAGTCCCGTGTCAGCCGCTGTGCTGACAGCTCAGAGCCTGGAGCTTACTTCAGATTCTGTGTCTCCCCGTCTCCATCCCCTCCCCGACTCGTGCTCTCTTTCTCAAAAATAAATAAACCTTAAAAAATTTTTTTTAATATACAGGAAACAAACAGGGAAGAAATGTTTAACACACAGAAGAATTCTAACAGTACACTAGCATCTGCCCTAAGAATGAATATAAGATTAGAGTCACATTATTATAAAAAAGATATCTTCTTTGCATTTAGGACAATAGAGAAAAATGAGTCCAATCAGAATATATGATCTAAGTGTATATACATATTAATCGTATTATAGAAAATACTTGATTGAGCTATATTTTTAAGATGATTAAAATGACTCACAACTTGTAGCCAGCTGAAAGTTTTTCCAGGTGTTCTTATTTGTTCTTTCTTTCTTTTCTGTTTTGGTCTAGATTTGATATTTCCAAAGTCAAAAGTTACATAAGTCCCTGTAGACAAGGGGTGATTTATAAGCAAAGAGGGTCATCAAGATTAGGATGGAGTTCAAAAGAAGCAATAAGAGAGAAACCACTTGAGAAAACAGAAGTCATTTTATGTTCCAATAAGAATTCCCCAAGCCTATCATTCTCAAAGCAGGCTGTCCAGAAAATAAAACCTTTTCTTAAAAATAAACTTTTGAAAAATATTTTTTGGTGCAAATGATAAAGTTAGAGCTTTCTGACCAATGGGCTTCCATTTTCCAGGGATAATTATTAAACTGATTAGGACAGATACCATACTTGATCTTAGCCAAAAGACCGAGAAGCGATTACAGACAATTATTAAAATATGAGAAAATGAGGCAGTAATACTAGAGGTAAATTTAAAACGTTTAGTTCTTCCTAAACAGAGAATTGACATCTGTTCAGACAGTTTGGTGGGCTGCTTTTTTTTTTTATTACATTCTGGTTTATATTTCAGTTTCTCTCTAGAAAGATTTGCTCTGATGCATTAATAGGAAACCTATTATTAAAATTCACCAAAGATGCATACTCCAAATTCACCTGTATCCATAGTAAAGATGACATTTCACCTCCATCATTCTGCCTTTTTTGTTCATCGAACTTATTTGATATGGAAAAAGAATGCAATAACATATATTGAAGGAGGACACAGGAGAAGAAAGAGCAAACTGGAATGACTCCTTCGGAGGGAGCTGAGATTTGCTGCAAAATTGGCATGTGGCCCCTTAACGCAGCAGATTGAGAGCCAGTAGCCATTGAGGAACAACCATTTAAGTATCGTGACAGCTGTATTCAGCCGTCAAAGAAAAGTTGGACAGACTTCATGGCGGATGACTGGACAGATCAATGTAAAAACTTGAAACATTACATTTGAGTTTCAAGGTAAATACTTTTCCTAGGTAGAGACACTGGTATTTCCTGTGTTTTCATGAAAAATGCCTGATAAATTAATACAATTTGCTTCTAAGGGAAGACACAGACAGGATGACATATTAAATGTTCTTTAGCTCAAGGTCTACTCAGAAAACAGACTCAACTCAAACTCAACTCAAAGCTTGTGTGAGGCTAGTTTATTATTATTATTATTATTATTATTACTATTACTATTATTTTTAGTTTATTTTTTGAGAGAGAGAAAGAAAGCAGGGGAGGGGCAGAGAGATAGAGAAAGAGAATCCCAAATAGGCTCCGCACTGTCAGCATAGAGCCCAATGTGGGCTCGAAACCATGAACCGTGAGATCATGACCTTAACCAACTGAGCCACCCAGGCAGCCCAAGGCTAGTTTATTTTAGCATGTGATGCCAGGTAGGAGATGGAATGCAGGGCAGTGAGAATAGAATAGGGAAGGAGGAACCGCCAATGCAAGGATGTCATGGAGTTGGATGTTCTCCAGGCAACTGTTACCCATTCCCATTGAGACCTTCTGAGGACCTTATAAAATGGACCACAGAATTATCTACCCAAAGATGAAACAGGGAGATATGTGTCCCATACTTTTTGGCCCTGTTGGTCCAGGGTGGCCCTGTTGGCGTTAATTGTTTATACTTCCAGATCACGAGGCAGTCTGACTAGATGACATTCCCCACATGGGTCTTACAGGAACTCCAGGGCAAGACTCACATTGCAAGATCCTCAGCTTGAGGCAATGCTTTTGGAGGTTGCACCTGAAAAAGCTCTCTAAAGTTTGCGTGATGCTGACTGCTGTGACCAGAGGATTTTCAAATAGTGTACAAGTTGTGTCCAATGTAAAGGATAGTCAGAACGATAATACTAAATTGAGTCTGGGATGGGATTAGTCTGATGAAAGACAATTTGGTCAGAGATTTAATGATTCTAATGATACAAAAGTCAGTGTGCCCTACTAGTGCATTTGATTCCCAGAACTAATCCCTTTTTATTACTTTTTTCCTTTATATGATGGAGTTATTTTCAGAAATAATCATGAATTTAAATAAGTAATAGTAATGGTCAAATAAAGCCTACAGTGATTTTTTTTCTTTTGTTGAATTCTGTACTTCTAATAATACAAGTAAAATAATATAAATATTAATAATATAAAATAATGTAAATAATAGACAAAATTTAAGACACTTTAATTTTAAAAATCTGTGTTTTTATAAAATATTTATAAAATATTTAAAACCCATAGTTTTATATCTATATACTGGTCTATCACAGAAATGAATGATAACATTACATTTTAGTTTTGAGCCTTAAGTTCTGAAAACTTATCAAAGGGTTTGTCAAAATCTATATTCTTCATATATTGATGTTTAATAAATAGCATAGCCAAGTTCCATTTTTCATTCATGATTGATAAAGTATTTTTAATGTTTTTTTTTTTTAATTTCAAAAGGTTGTTTCACTTGATGTGGCAATTATACAAAATAAATTCTTTAAATTTTTTTTTTATTTAGAGAGAGAAACCATGAGTGGGGGAGGGGCAGAGAGAGAATCCCAAATGCAGAGAATCCCTGCACTCTCAGTGCAGATCCCAATGTGGGGCTCAGTCTCACGAACCATGAGATCATGACCTGAGCCGAGGTCAGATGCTTAATTGACTGAGCATGCAGGTGCCCCTACAAAAGAAATTCTTAAATATAATAGTTTGTTGGAGATTCATAAAAAGTAAATTTTGCAATAAAATCCAGACATTCCCATAATGTCTATGTATTTATTTCTTCAGGTTGATTCTGGCAGATTTTCAGTATTTCTATAGTTCAAAAATATTTTCACCAAATAATTCATCATACATTTCTGTTACATTTGATAAAAATATATTTGAAGTTTTCTTCTTCAGAGAAAACTCTCTACATATAAGTGTACATTGACTTTATTTGATCTACTAATTTAGAATAATTGCCCAGTTGTTAATGAAAATAATTGAGACATTCAAATACTGTATCTTTGACTTTTTTCTGATGACCTAACACCATTATCCTTTATCATTTCTTTTGGCATTTATCTTCTGCAAATATTCATTTCCTTACATTTTATTGTTGCAGAGTTACTAACCTCCATTGTTTTCTGAATCAATCTTCAAGTGTTAATTTAAAACTTGATGTTTCACTCTAAATAATTCAAATCTTACTCTGGTTGTTTGCAATATTTGTGTCACTTTAATATTTACATTTCAAATTTCACTTTCAAATGAGGTAACTCAGAAAAGACATAGACAGCAGAAGATAATATCTGAGCTGATGTTTGTGTGTCCCTTTTTCCTTTGAATCAACCAGTACTTCATGGATTGAATTAACTTTCAAAATGTGTCTTTCCTGTGCACTCAGCTTCATAATGAGCACTACATATTTTAAGAAAGTCCTTAGTGATAATATCTACATTCTGCAGCCTTTGCTATTGATCAGGTGAACCTGAAAGGATAGGTTTATTTTTCACAAATTCCAAAATACATTTTCCTGAGGAAATCTTCTAAAAGAGTGAATTCTCTTAAGCTTTGGGGGAAAAAAAAATTGCTCAAGGAGCAAATGAGAATTAAGGATTAATTTATTTCACATTTTTCCATCATTTGTTTTGGCCACAGTTATACTGTTGTCATATTCTTGACCATTGGACAGTCGTTTCAGGGAATTTCCTAGAAAGGAGAGAAAAAGCTCAAAATTAATTTCTTTATCTTGACCACCTTCAAGATTGATATATTTGATCAACTTGTATAAATGAACAGAGTATAAAGCTTTGGGAATGTTAAGAATTTCAAACTACTTTGCATTTTTAATGCAACTATCTGTTCTTTGAGGTAATTTTCCAGAAGATGAATATAATTATTTAGACCATAGAAAAAAAAACTAGCATGGTAATACATTACTGCATAGTAAAACATTACAAAATGTTCCTTTGACTTTGGGTCATAATTTGAGAGTAATTTCTTCAACTTCAAAACAGTGTTCTTTATTTGCTAATGACATGTGGTTTTTATGATCAGGGAAAGGATATTTTATTTGGCTGAAAGCATTATTAACTCTAAATAGGATCTAAAAAGTCATTTTTTATTCATACACATACACACAAACATATATCTACATGTGTGCATATGTATGTATATATGTGTGCATATATGCATATATATATGTTTTCGTATGTGGTGTAAAAATCTTCCATTTTGTAAGAAGATAAATATTGTTCAGATGTCTTAATATCAGGGACTTTAGAATATACTTTCCAGCAGGTTTTAAAATGATTTATTAAGCTGGACATGCCAGGTTTTGTTTCATTACCAGTAAACTAATAAAATATATAATTTTTTCAGTTTCTAAACAACTCACATAAACTCTCAATTTTCCACTATATGGAAAATATTTAAAGAGTCTAAAAACCATCAAGTTGACAAGAGTTGACTTCCCTCCTTTGTTCTTTTCTCATTCTCATTCAATTGTATAACAACATTTATTATAATATGGTTCACTTCTTTTAAACGGGTTTAATACCAATCACCTGGAACAAATATTGACTAAGTAGTGAAATCATAATACATTAAAATTTCTTTTATCATATCTTTTCCTTCAAAGGCTTAGCCAAGCATCTCCTTATCATCATCATTATCATCATCACTATTAGTGTTGACTTTTGATGATACTTACTTTCTATTCAAAATTATCAAACTTGAGAGAAAAATATTCAAATTCATCCTTTACCTGTATCACTTAAGCATTATTCTTTCTTGTATGCATTCTTAGGATTGTATGTGCAATCCTGATTTTCCTATAATTGAAGAACTATATGTAATATTTTATATATTACACTTTTTAGAGTATGTTCAATGATTCAGTTACCTCCTGTATTGACTTCTATTTTCTTGTTTTACTCCACTAGAATGTTATCACTTCATGTTGACAAGGTACCTCACATTAAAGTTCTTTACAGAACTTTACAGAACGTAGAATTATTATGGTTTCACAATAATATAGAAAATGACTTTAGGCTACTCCAAATTCCTGGAGAGGGAAAAAACCTCAAAACACAAAAAACTATGTAGATAAAGTTTTATAACAAGTGAATGTCAAACTTTCATTAGTTTGATATAATTATTTAAATTACTTTTTATATGTTAATAAGTTTTTTTCTCACAACCAAACATAAAATGTTTATTTTGAGTAACAACTCAATTGCTCCACTGGTGCACATTTTATTTTTATGACTTGTTTTCTGTTTTAAAACAAAAATTAATTAATATAGAATAATAAAATCCAATTTTAAGTATGTTATTAAAATCAATAAAATATTATATATGTGGCTTAATATGAACTTTTCAAACAAAAATTATGCACTTCAGAGTTCATATATTATTTCACTCAGGTCTTAAAATAAAAATTCCAGCAGTCACATGGAATGACAAAATTGACCTAATTCAAATTCCATTTCTTTCTCTGTACATTCATTGTGCTGACACTGTTTATTCTGTGTCCACCTTTGGAAAAAAAAAAAGCTTGAGCTTTTTTCTGCCTAGATACCCTTAATAAAATATTCTGTATTTTTAATAAAATAAAAAAGGAAAAATATATAGATATTAATCTTATTATCATTATTTTGTCTGAAAAATGAAACATATAAGATTTATAGTAATCAAATGAACATAACTTAGCTATCTAATTGAATGACTGGTAGGGAAATTTGAGTGGTACAGAGGATTACCATATTGGATTTTTAAAAATATTCTAATAATATAAAATAACATGTGCTACCTATAAAATAAATTTCAACTAGAGGATAATAGAAAAATATAGCTGTATGTTAGTGATCCTTTCTGAAATGAGTATCTTTAAAATGAGCTAGCCTTTAAGAAGAATATTTATGAAATTCTTTTACATATTTCCTTGTAAGGAGAGGAAAAATAATATGTAGTACCACATTGGTTGGAGACACACTGTACCTGATGATATTTAGAGATAAGACTATTTAGAAAACAATGACTATAACTGGGTCCACATGTTGGGGGCTTACTGTACAACTGAGAGTTCTCTGAATTAACTTCCATATAGTGTACAATATTTAATAGAGGACACAATAAAATATGTGAATTGGAAGCACATGTATGTTTTTTTTTAACTTGACTGTAACCATGACATTTTTTGAACTTTAACAAATTATTCTCCGAGGAAAGAATAGTTTATTGCTGACATTATTTAAAATTGCTGAATCATGGTGATAATAAAAATATAGAACAACTTTTATTTTGATATTTTATTATTTTTATAAAATATGTAAAGTCATGTACCCCCTTACTGCCTGCTCCTAGGCAGAATGCTACCTCTTTACTGCCCATAAGGTGATATAATGGAAAAGTGACACTGAATAGGATTTTCTGTAATAATCAATGATTTGGCAAACCTAATACTCATTGACTTATTTCTCACTATAGGAAGCCTATAAGACTGACTTTAGAGAAAGTTAGAAAAAAGAAGTATCTGAGTCAGAAAGTAATAAGAAAGAAACAAGAAAGATAGTATTCAGAACTTGTTAACATGACCAATTTAAGGAGCAATTCAAGTAGACTAATTTGAGAAGCATGTTTGAGTTTTGTGAAATTAGCGCATCCTTTCTCATAGGATCAGGAAAAGGCAAAGAAATGAAAAAAAAAAAAAACATTTGGAAGATGTTTGTTTGTTTAGGAAAGTTGGCTTCTTAAGCCTAAGAAATTCCATGATAACATATAATGGTGGCAGTCCCCATTTTGCCTTCCATTGAGTAGACAATTTTGTTTTTTCTCTTGTGACTTAAGTACTTCAAATGATGTTTACCAAGTGGAATGCCTAGCACCTCATAAGTATTCTAAAATGGTATCCATCCATGGTCTGATAATAATAATTATGATTATAACTTTCAACAGATTCTATATTGTATTAAGATGTTCAATATGAGGTAATCAGCTTAAACTGATGCCATATATACATCATAATCATTTTTACAAACAACTCATTCTTAGCTGTATTTCTCATTTTCAAGTGTGTTGATTAATTGAACAGAAGTATCTCATCAGATCTTTTTCTATTTCACCTTTTTCATACGTTCAGTCTTCATTTAAATGCAGTGAGGCATGCTTGATATACGCCTAAGTGGAGCTTGCACATTTTTGACTCTGTTCACTGACCTTAAACAGCTCTCCCTGAAATTGGGTTGCGTTTTTTTTTTTTTTTTTTTTTTTTATTGTTGATTCTCTTCTCTTCTTAACTACTGTACTGCTTCAAAGCCTTCTTACAATCTATGTGTCACTGCCATCAAAAATGAAAGTTGAGCTATGAATTTGGGAGTTTGCCATCCTTATGAGGAACAGAGAAAGACTTCAAAGAGCCATTGCTAGGAAGCTAGGAAGGAATGCTATGAAAATGGTATATTTTTATACTTGATACAGATTATAGCTCCCAAATAGATGGTATTTAGAGATCAAAATATTTAAGGATAAATGAATACCTATTATTTCATAATTGTTGGTGATAATTATGTGTTAATAAGCCAAGGAATTTCTTCATTTGCTACATTTCACTTATTCTTCACTCTTTCTTTCTTTTTAGGACTTACTTCTGAATCCTAAGCTAAGAAGGTGAAAATATCTGAAATAGTCCATGATAAACTTCTTCAGTTCTAGCATACTCTTTAATTGCATATACCTAGAAGAGTATTGTAAGGTCTCTAGTAGCCTGGAATACAAGAGAAAAAGTTAAATTGAGATAAGCTCACAGTTGAGGTTTTCTACACTGTAGACTTAATGAAGCTTATTTTAGTTCCATACATGGACCATGCTCTTTTCTCACTTCCAGACTTCAACATTGTGGTCTCTTCAATTCAGTAGACCCTTCTTCCCCACTTTTGATTTAAAAGTATATTAGAAATTTGCTTTCTCCTGAATGTCTTCCAGAGCTCTTATACTATTATATCCCCTTATTTTGTGCTTCTGTCTTACCCCATACTTTTCTCTATTGTTCAAATCTTTGTTTTTTTTTTTTTTTTAAGTGTCTGTTTCACATCTGAGAACCTGTAAGCAATGTGAAGGCTGAGATCTTACCTCTGATGATAATAAGTGGTGATAGCTCTTGAACAGGTATTTAAATGAATGAATAACAATGGAAAACACATATTGAGGGTTCACACAACTTAGAGTGGCAATCACTGATAAAAACCAAGTTTTCTTATTTTTAGTACAATTCCTATTCTGTCGCAGTACATTGACCTAATTAATCATGATCCTCTGAGTATGTAAGTTATCAAAAACTGAGAAAGAAAAAGAAAAAGTGGTTTTAATAAGCCATTTTTCTAAAATCCATTTTGGGGTTAATATCCATATTCATTTTTACTGACTTTAGTAATTCAAGTGCATTAAACTTGCTCTAGAATTTGTTACTTATTTTTTTCTCATTTACATCTCTAAAGAGAAAGAATTCTATCAATGAATAGTGAATCACAACAGCTGCACTTTTATTGCTAAGCAGATATATATAGTGCTATAAATAAATCAATATTTTTATTTGTGTGCTATGGCCACAGTATTTTTTCTCTGTTAAATTAAGCCTTAATGAATTTTGTAAGTGATCTTGGACTTCAATAAAAAGTTCATCAACAGACTACAAAAGTATTCTTTCATGAGGTATTAAAATAGAAAAATAGCAATGGTAGATAGCCTGCTTTATAGAAGGAAAAACACCCAGATTTTAAAGATCCTATTTTGATGTCATTCTCTGACTATGCTTCCAGAAAATTTCTGAGGACTAGAGTAGAATAACGCAATGTTATGGAAGAGAGACAGTATGGGTGTAAGAGCAGTAGAGAAATAATGCAGCATCCCACCAAAGAGAAAGAAAGGGAAGCATACTCTCTTAAGTTGGGACACTTATACTAGCTAATAAGTGCTTCCTTTAAATATACAACTTCTCTCATAACGAGAAAATAATACTGTAAGTCAAGAGAAAAAGGTCAGAAAGGGTATTTCTTATTTTTTTTCCTCTCCTTGCAAGGAAATATGTAAAAGAATTTCATAAATATTCTTCTTAAAGGCTAGCACATTTTAAAGATACTTATTTCAGAAAGGATCACTAACAGACAATTATATTTTTTTATTATTATCCTCTAGTTGAAATTTATTTTGTAGGTAGCACATGTTATTTTATATTATTAGAATATAAAAAAAAATCCCAATATGGTACTCCTCTGTACCACTTAAATTTCCCTATCAGTCATTTGATTAGATAGCTAAGTTATGTTCATTTGATTACTGTGAATTTTATAAGTTTCATTTTCCAGACAAAATAATGAAAACAAGATTAATATCTAAATATTTTCCTTTTTTATTTTATTAAAAATATTTGATTAGATAGCTAAGTTATGTTTATTTGATTACTATAAATTTTATAGGTTTCATTTTCCAGACAAAATAATGAAAACAAGATTAATATGTAAATATTTTTCCTTTATTATTTTATTAAAAATACAGAATATTTTGTTAAGGGTATCTAGGCAGAAAACAGATGTTATTTGTAAAGGATCCAATATTAGCTTAATTTCATGCTTTTTTTCCCTGAAACTATTTTAATAAAAGGCAGTGGCACAATTTCCTCAGAGTTTGTAGAAAAATGTTTGTTCCTCAATACTTATATAGATAGCTCTACTTTATTTGAAAGAATGAGATGGACTCAGACCGGTAACAACGACAAAAATAATTAAATTGTAACTGAACACTATATATATTTTTATTTAAATTAATTTTGATAGTGATTAGATTATTGAATCATTAAATTTTCTAAAGAAAAACCAGGAAACTTGACTTTAATAATGAAAGCACACTAACAATATTAAAATTACAAGTTAATTTTTGGAAATGTTATTTTTCGGAAAAAATTAGTCTTCTGTTTTTTAAATTTACCTTAGCCATTGGAACAAATTAAAGGCATGAATTGTATATGTTTCTAAGACTTGAATGGTTTGTTACTAGAACCCCAGGGGACTCAAGTCTGCAAAAGTAGTGTGTGTCCTATGTGTCTTAACCACATCCCCACTAATGTAGGAAGAAATGGTGACCTAAATTAGTGTGGAGAAAATGCTCGGTTATCCATGATGTCCTGTCTATGGTGAAGGTGAGGTGAGAATTCTGCTGGTGGTTTGGTTCCCTTTGTCACTCACATTTCTCTGAAACATCATACTTCTGGCTTGATTATCTAGTCCACCGCCCTTTTACATCATCTTCTACAAGTGAATGGAAATATTAAACTGAATTTATTCTTTCAAAATACATTTGTGAATATCTACTCCACATCATGCATATTGAAGTATTAATGAGAACTACTTTGCTCTTTCCTAGATATGGAAACATATCAAATAAATAATTATATGTAGCAACTGAATTTTTAATAAGAGCTATCCCATAAAGAATACCAGAGGGAAATGGAATTTAAAATAGCAAGGTGGAAAGGGGAGATAGAATCTATAGCTCTTGTTAATTATGTAGATATATCAAAGTTTAAAGTGAAGTAGAGCAGAAAAGAAAAATAGGTCCAGCAAGTGGAAGAACATTTTCCTGAGAGGAAAATTGGGAAAAACTATATTTAATTCTATATTCGTATTGGATTTTTTTAACATTTAAAAGAAAGTGGTACCCAAATAAATCAGGCGTTGGATTTAAAGTTATTTGAACTCCGACCTCCTCTTATTATATAGAACTTTTATTGCCCTGTGGTCATATCCCTTTTTATAGTAAAGACAAATATGTCTGTTTTGCTAAAATCTCTAGGAGTTTGTGTCAGAGTTTAATGTACCAAAAAAATTATTCATAATATAACATATGTTAGATCTTGACCTAAATAGTTTCAGAAAGCCTTTCTAAATTTGACAAATTAAAACTATTGTGAGTTAAATTCCTAGATGCAGCAGGACTGTCCAGAAGGGTGTAATTTTTATGTGTGTTTTAAAAAGAAGTTCTTCACCATGTGGTAGACATTTTGGTAACTGGATATTTTTTCTTTAATATATATATTATATTAATTATATTATATTATAATTATATATTATATTAATATATATAATATATAATATAATTTATATATATATAATAATATATATATAGATAGATAGATAGATTATAATTACACATGCCCACACACATACCTCTCTCTCTCAAATGGTTTCTAACTCAGATGACATTATTTGGGACTCTTTTTGGATTATTTATGAATTTGTGGTTAGAATCACCAGTTTGAATTTTCTTACTAGTTTCATCATTGTCATCATAATGTCACTATCTTCCAAGCCAATGCCTTCTATCTCAATCTCTGATTTAAATAGTTTTTAACTTGGGTATGTGATAGATATTAATTTCACATCATTTTTTTAAAAATATTTTCCCACCTTTTATTTTTAATTGATCACTTAAGTTTCTGGCCATTGCTGTGCTGACAGCTCAGAGCCTGAAGCCTGCTTCAGATTTGTGTCTCCCTCTCTGTCCGCCTCTCCCACACTTGTGCTCTTTCTTTTTAAAAAAAAAAATAGGGGCGCCTGGGTGGCTCAGTTGAGCGTCCGACTTCGGCTCAGGTCATGATCTCGTGGTCCGTGAGTTCGAGCCCCGCGTCGGGCTCTGTGCTGACAGCTCAGAGCCTGGAGCCTGTTTCAGATTCTGTGTCTCCCTCTCTCTCTGACCCTCCCCCGTTCATGCTCTATCTCTGTCTCAAAAATAAATAAATGTTAAAAATATATTAAAAAAATAATTAAAAAAATTTAAAAAAATAAATAAATAAATAAAAATTTCTGTATTTCTGGCCTGACATGAATGATAAATTGAATATGAAGTGAAGAACACTGCTGCAAATTTGCACACATGGAAGAAGCCATGTGGTGGAGTAGAGAAACCATGGGATTCATCACATATTTGTTTCTGATTTTTTACTTACTACCTTTATGGCCTTGAACAAGTCACAGTGTATATTGATCTTCACAGTATTATGGTGAAGAAAATATGATAATCCAACTTTTAGTGATGCATAAAGTATTTTACATTTTAAAGGTTATAAAAATGGAAAAGTGATTTCTTTATTAAAATACCCACATGAAAGTTCCCCGGAAAACATTTTTTTTCTCACTTGGGAATAATTAAGAGTCACTGTTATTGCCATAGTGATGGCCCTCATGACCTCCATTAAAGTATTTATTTTGAACATGGAGAATATAGTATATATTAGGTCCTATTGAAAACCTGGTAATTGGTTCAGAGTCCATAGGATATAACAGTTAATGGCTCAGACTCCCCAGAATCAAGCTGAGTATCAATGCTGCTTTACCACTAATGAACTTTGTAACCTTAGCCAAATTACTGCATATCTCAGAGCATAATCTATAAAATATGTTTGATATGTTTGATAATATATTTAGAGTTTAAGCAGTATCTGTCATAGGGTAAGAGTCAACACTGTTAGTATTGTTTTTTGTTGTTGATATCATTATTATTAAAGTTTTTCAGGGACAAAAAAAATCTAGATTTGAAAATGACCTTCCTTGGAAATTTAGGAAATCATATATCTTCTATAGCTTATCAATTAATAAATCACATTAAAATTAATTAAATTCTTTCAAGTAACAACTGCTTATCTCATTGAATTCCAAAGAATAGCTTATAACTTGGTACTCTACAACTAAATGTGAAACATTTTCCAAATTTCAAGTGGATAATGAAGAAAGAGAAGATATTTAGAATGTTTTATAGATCCTTGGGGATTTTATTTGAAGAAATAATTAATTCAATATTCACTTAACTATGTCCAGAACTTAAAATACTTTGATCATTCTTGGATTTAATGAGGGCTCATTTTGCTGTACTACATTCAACCATATTATACAGTAGAATATCTTTAAATTTCCAATTAGACAATAGTACAGGTAATTACCCCTTAAAAGCTTATATGAATACAGAATATGAATATTTGAGTCCAACTCTTAAGTATCCAAATCAAATTGTATTATATGTAGAAAAGTCATTTATAAATAAATTAGACATAACACTTTTTTTCATCTAAATGTTATGTCTTTCCCAGTTGATGTTTGTTGTTCTTGAGACTGCTTTCTTGAAATGAGAATATATAACTTTTCTAAAAGGAATGTGTTTTGAATGTCATTTTTTTTCTCTGTGGAAAGTCCTATACATTTATTTCCTATGCTAGCAAAGATGGTATTAGACAAGAGAGTTGAAAATGCTACACTCTTATATAAATTGTAGTTTGGATTTTTTAAAAAAAATTTTTTTTTAACGTTTATTTATTTTTGAGACAGAGAGAGACACAGCATGAACGGGGAAGGGGCAGAGAGAGAGGGAGACACAGAATCGGAAGCAGGCTCCAGGCTCTGAGCCATCAGCCCAGAGCCCGACGCGGGGCTCGAACTCGCGGACTGCGAGATCGTGACCTGAGCTGAAGTCGGACGCGTAACCGACTGAGCCACCCAGGCGCCCCTAGTTTCGATTTTTTAATTAAAATTTGAGATTTCTTTGTTTACAAATAAGGGCAAGAAGGTAATGTAATTCGTTAAATAAAAATCCTTCTAGGAAAGGGTTTTGTACCTGAAACCTTTTACTTTATAAAAACTGGTATTAATAGTTTCATACTTGTTAGCAAAAAATAACTGGGTTTCTTTTTTTTTTTTTTTTTAACTGGGTTTCTACTATGAACAGCCTAAAAAAGATTAAGAGAATGAGACTGAATATCATTACATCTACATTAAATCATCATCTAGCTCCAAGTGTACATGGCCTACATAAGACTGAAGAGAGAATAGGAGAATCAAGAATCCCTCTCTGTCCTCAACAGTAGTCAAATACTAGGGATGAAGCAAGAGCATGGAGGGGGTCCCTCTGTACCATGCAGGGACCGCTGAAAATAGGGCAGAAACATGAAAAAAACCTACCAATCCAATCCCAACATAAAACATAAAGGAATTCGAAGGAATGCCGTAGGAATTTGAAGTCAGATGTGCACGTAAGAGCCTAAATCAACCAAAAAACCCAAATCCAACTCATGTATTGACTCAACACTCATAAGAAGTTCCCACAAGAAAAAGAGGCATGGGATGCCTGGGTGACTCAATCAGTTAAACATCTGAGTTCGGCTCAGGTCATGATCTCGAGGTTCTGTTCTTGAGTTTGAGCCCAGAGTGGGGCTCTATGCTCCACAGCACAGAGTGTCTCCCTCTCTCTCTGCCCTTCCCCCACTCACACTCTCGCTCTCTCTCTCTCTCTCTCTCTCAAAAAATAAACATCAAAAATTTTAAAAAAGAAAATTTAAAAAAGGAATGACCATTTTAAAGCATAAATGCTATTTATCTTATATGATACATTAGAATAGTAGTACATGGTGATAAGAATAAAAATGTGCAAAACCTTATGGATAAAATTTTAAGACTATAAAAAAATCTTAAATATAGAAATATACCATTCACTTAAACCAAAAAGCTTAATCATAGAACATATTTTAATTCTCCCCAAATTGATCTATAGATTCAATGAAATCACTTTAAAATTACAAATATATTTTGCAGTATTTGACATATTTTTTAATGTTTATTTATTTTGATGACATGATATTTCTAAAATTTTAATGCAAATACAAATGTCCACAAATAGCCAAGTGACACTTAAAAGAGTACTTTTAACGGTACTTGATAAGACAAAGATGGAGTTGGACAGAGAAACAAAGGCCATCTCTTTATTTCTTGTTTTTATTCTAAGTATCTGGTGATAGCATGAGAAAATATGGAATTGAATCCTTACATCACAAAATATACATTTAAAATTCAAAGAAAATATGTAAATATATAAGTATGTTAAATGTTTTAAATAAAATAAAAGAAAGCATATTTGTGATATTTATAAGGATTGCTTATACCGGATAAAAAAATAAGCAGAAGAAAATATTCATAAATTATCCAACATTAACATTACAAAACTTCTATTATTAAACAAATCTCTCAGGAAAGTGAAAAGAAATGCCACAAACTCTCTTGGGACACATTAATTATTGAAGGATTAGTTACTTTATAGAAAATAAAATGAACATTTATAATCAACATGAAAAGAAAAAAAACACTAGAAAAATAGTAAAATAAAAATAATTTTGAAGAGAAAGTGCACATTGCCTATAAACTTTGACATATAGGTGGAGATAGAGATGGATGGACGGACAGACGGATGGGTGGATGGATGGATGGATGGATGGATGGATGGAGATAGATATATCAAGAATCAGAGTAATGTAACAGAAGCCATTATTTTGTACTCACTAAATGAGCATTCTTTAGAAAACTGATGTTGGTAATGATTACATGTGGGTTAGCAAGCATTCAGTGACTGCAGGTGGAGTGTTAGTTGGTACAACTACTTTGGAAAACTGTACATACTTTCCTTGAAACCTAAGGATTCCATTTCTAGATATCTGGCCCAGAGGACCCCTATACCTCTACAATTTATATTGACTTGTGTACTAAGTGCAAGGATTATTGGCATATATTGGTATATAGGCACATAGAATTCAGTGTAAAATACAATTCTAAATTTAAAAACTAAAAGGATTAGATATATTTAACAGCAGCTGAACAAAAGACACTTTTAACACTAGTTATTATAGTGATAATAAAGAGATTCATATATCTGTTATTTGACACAGGTGTAGGTATGTCATCTGATAATGACACAGAAAGATGTCATTTTACTTTAAGAGGTCTTAGAGTTTTAATTATATACATTTATTCCTTGTAGCTTTCAAAATGTGTGATGATTATTCAGACATTATTTGTCATGGATATCTCATATAGAATCCTCTAGCACATTCATATATTTTTTCTTTAGTGAAATAGTCTGAAAGATGTAAGGTTAGCTAAAAATTCTTTATAAAATGAATAGATTTGGGGCTAGAAATCTGACATGGGTTGTAAAGGTATTACTAGAAATGGAAGCAGGATAAATCAGATGGACGAGGCCAGAGTTTGAGGAAACTGCTATGTGAACTCCCACAAAAAACATGTCACACTGACTTTCATGAAAGAAATAATCTGGGTTTTGTGGGTGACAGCTGTGGGAGTGGATAGAGGAAACAATTTTCAAAATATTACATGTTCTACCAATAAAATTATTCTACAAGTGCTAAGGAATCCTTCTGGATATGGTAATGGGACTTGACTATAAAAAATTATTGAGCATAAGAATAAATGCATACAAATACCCACACAGTCCTTCTGTGTTATTTCCTTAGACTGATACATGGATAATAATTGTTACAAAACATATAGGCTATACGTCTGCAGTGCCATATGAGAACACTTTCAAAATGTAGAACTACGTGTCATTTCCTTAGTGGAGAAAATAAGGCTCTCTCTTAATCCCAGGTCCCTCCTGTGTGGCTAGCCCCTCACACACCAGTAGCAGGGATGTGCCCCCAATCAGCATGCATTGTATAGTAAAAGGATTGGGGGATTGAATTCAGTATTTTGGTATCATTGCCAATGCTTTTTGGTTGTGAAAATTTACCAAATAGCTGTAAGTGATATTTAATAAGGAAGTATTTTCTTACTTCCTTATTCGGTGCAGCTTGTTTAAAGAAGCTTTGAAATATAGCATCTCTGTGTTACTCCATGGATCCTATTTTGTAGCACCGCACTCTTCATCCCATGCTCCTCAATGTTTCTCTAGGGTGTTAGAAGCTCTGCTCGCGAAAGCAAACCATTGCCCCCTGTATATACTGGCCAAGCGGGGAAGGGCAATCTAGACTTTTCTCATAAGAGGTAGAAAAATGTTTCCGAAAGGCAGAATCAAGTACAATGTCAGTGTTTATTGGGGGTCTTCTCTAGCAACAGCACACTTCTTAAACGGTCTTAATTAAAGTGTAGCTCAAAGGACAAAGTTATAATTCATAAACTACGACAACATGGGATATAAGTATTTGATGCACCTTAAAACAAAAACATCAGTGAACCGGATTGTAAAAGAAACGATATTTATTTTTTAGCAGCAGAAGTATAGGTGGCAAAATGCATGACAAAAAACACACAAACATACAACAGTAATAGTTTGAAATGAGAGTAATGATTTAAAATATAACTTAAGTTTACCATGAAAAACTAATGTTATAGCTGATGAAAATTTCCTTTCAGTAACTTGGAATATAATGATGAACACAAAATTGGTATTAATTTGGTATGTGTGAGAGGTTTTTTTTACCCACATAAGGAAATATTATCATATTAGAATTCCTTTTTTCATATACTAGAGATAAACACTGAAGTCATAAGACAAACTCAATATATCACATAGTTATACAGGTGTGTGCGTGTATATGAATGCAATCCCCACATGTGCACATATGATATGTTACTCTCTCTGATGCAAAAAACATAAAATTCTATATAATACAAGCTCTTTCTAAGTAAACTCCGGTGCTTATCAGACACATAATTATTTCTGGAATGTATTCTTAAAATGTTTCAAGAAGTTTCATAATCTTGTGACCTGTGAAAATTCCTTTATATACTTAAGGTTATACTCATATAAAAACAAATGACATATTCACATGTGTTTTATCAAAAATATCACATACAATAAATTGATTTTTTAATGAGAAAAATCTTTTTAGGAGCGACACAATATCAAATTTTGAATGAGAATTCTGGTGAAATTGTGAAAAAACATACTTTTAAAATATTTTTATGTAAAGATTATGTTTATTGTATTGTTATTAAAAATTAGGGCATTCAGAAATGTGATTTGAAAAGTGGTCTGAGATAGGAGATTAAAAAAATCTTTAATATTCAGCCATGTGTAGTGTGCTAATTAAACTGCATAATCAAGTAATGTCAAGGATTTAAAGATTATTATACAGCTGCTTCAGAGTAAGTGTGGAAAATGAGTGAGGATTAGTTACTGTTTACTCCTTTTTAACTCCTTTAAACCTTACATATATTCAAGCTGGAGGTGGCAAACAAGAACGTAAGAAGAAATTACTGTAGGCTAGCCATCTTCCCACTTACAAACTTCTCTCTCCACCTTAACTCAATCTTCTCATTTCAGTCTAATTTTTTCTTTTTTTAGTGCAAATCCATATTTCACCAAATTTTGTCATTGGCAATACTTCTTAGTTTGCAACTCCAAAAATATGGCTATTTCAATGCAGTAGGCTCTATGTCCTACTTGAAGCCCACCAGTATACCCTCAGCACAATATTCCTTTACATATATACAACACAAGATAAAAGCAAAGTGCATGGGATACTGTTTTAGTGAAATCATCTCTTTCCACTTGCTTTAAATGTTATAGTGAATTTTTCTTTTTTATTTGGGATGTAGTGATCCTTATTAAAATATTATCTTTTTATTTTTATTTTTTAATGTTTTTAATGTTTATTTATTTTTGAGAGAGAGAGACAGAGACAGAGAGTGAGTGGGGAAGAGAGAGAGGGGGAGACACAGAATCTAAAGCAAGCTCCAGGCTCTGAGCTGTCAGCACAGAGTATGACGTGGGGCTCAAACTCACAGACTGAGAGATCATGACCTGAGCCAAAGTCAGATGCTTAACCGACTGAGCCACCCAGGCTCCCTAAAATATTATCTTTTTAAATACAAAGCAGAATTTCTGTGTTATATGCAGTTATGAAAATATTGGTTACATTCTGCCTTAGCCATTCTAGGATTGAATATTTTTGTTCCCCAAATTCTATTCACATTCATGGAAAGGTGGACTGCATAGAAGGTTCACATCATCTTTGATTTCCTCCTCCAGAATGACTAAATGCCAACTATTAATTCTAAACAAAGAACTTCTGCAGTGTAAGAAGGGCAATATTTGACGAGAAGAGCATTTGTGTACACTGAACTGTAAGCTTTGGATGAGAAAGAGCCCTTTCTGTCATATTTCTGTCATATATAACGCTGTAACTTCTCTGCATGACCTACTACCTAGAATATAGTTGTCACTCAATGGATATTTGTCATATTAAGTGATAGAAGATGATACAAGATAGGAACTTTAGTGATAATATCTTATTTCTAGAGAAACTTTTGGTGTGCCATTCTCATTATTGGTGATGATGGTAGCAAATATTACTGATATCTTATAGTAGTTTAACAAATAGTATGCACTGACTGTGTACTGTGCTAGTGTCAGCTGTTGAAGACTGATTCTGGATATTCCTTTGCAAAGACTTTGGTTTGAAGTGTGTGAAAATATGCATGTCTGATAGTTCCATCTGTATTTCCTTAAAATGACCATGAATTTTTGCATCTTATTTAATTCCTTTAGCAGATCTTTAAAGTAGGTATGTCAAATTGCTTATGAATGAAGATTTTTACACAGACCACTATTAAAAAAATGAGTGAACTTATTTTTGAAAACTCTTCTCTGTGAAAACACTTTCTTTGACAGGCTAATGTCCATTTTACTTTATATGCTATTACGTTAGCATGGGAAAATAGAACAGAAATAATTATTTACAATTAAAAGTATGTTACATTGCATACAAAAAAATCAAATATAATTTCATTGTAAATTTAAATCACATTCATAGAAAGTGAAACCATCTCTTCTCCTTTATTATTATTTCACCCCTTATGATCCACTTGATTTATATTTTCATACTTTTAAAAATCTTATAAAAGGAGATGTTATTGCAATGTTGCATTCTAGCAAACATTTTAAAATCTGAAATATGAAACACATATTTAATGATTGGAGTTATAAAAAAGAAACAGAAAGGATTTCTGGTTTCAGCTCTAGCTTGTAAAAAGCTTGAAAGTTGCCAGCTCCTGTTGTTATAAAACGACAACAACAACAACACAACTGAACAAAATGAAAATGAAGGAAGGAATTGTGTTGAATCCATCAGATATATGAGATTGTGGGGCAAACTATCACCCTGAAATCCGGAGAGCGAATGAATGCTTAGACTCACAGCCAAGATCTGTTTACCTGGAACAGAAGTCACATTGGAACTACAAGGGTCAGGAACACTTAATTGGTTTTTGGATGAACTGTTGAAGGCTAAAAGTAGACCAACTAGCTTGAGACTGGGAAACTTCTGGAACTACAGTCTTAGGAGACAGCTTTTGTGGGTTTTATCTTCAGGAATCCCACCAAGTTCTCAAGGTACAGGGTCAAGAAAGATCCTCTTGTGGCTTTGGCAGGGGTAGAAAAACAAAACAACTTCTTTGTCTTTGACAGAGAGAGAGACAGAAAGTGAGTAGGGGAGAGGGGCAGAGGGAGGGAGAGAGAGAGAGAGAGTGACAGAGAGAGAGAGATAGAGAGAATCCCAGGCAGGCTCCACACTCAGCAGAAAGCCTGACACTGTGGTAGGGTCCCCTCACTAAGTAAAGGACAAAAAAACCCTCAAGCAACCTGGTTATACACATACATGACAACATCTCTCATGAATTTGCAACATGAGACCATTTAATCAGACTACACGTTTGTGTGTTACCATATATGGGAGACAAAGAAGTAGAAAATATGTAAAAAACTATGCCACATGGCGTTTGGGGCTCAACTCTTCAGGTACAAACCCAACTGAGCCATGCTGGCAGGAATAAAGTTGCTTCCCAGAAAGAGAACCCTTAGAGTAACGACTCTGTGCAAGAATCCTGCTGCAACGTAAGGCTCAATCCTAGGACTGGGAATCATGAGCTGAGGTGAAATCAAGAGTCAGACATTCAACTGACTGAACCACCCAGACCCCCATAAACCTTCATATGATGAGTCTAATTGCCTTAGTTCCTATCACTCACTATATCTGGCTTTTACCAAAATATTACGAGGTATGCTAAAAGTCAAGAAAAGACATAGTCTGAAGAGACAAGAGATATATAGAAGAAAGTCTATATGAACTGGAGTTTATTAATGAGTTTTTAGCTATAACACCAAAGCAAAATCTATGGAAGAAAATTTGACAAGTTGTTCATATATATATATATATATATATATATATATATATATATATGGAATTTGTGTTCACTTTTTTATTCTTTTTTTTCAATTTTACTTTTTAGTTTACATCCAAAATTAGCATATACTGCAATGATGATTTCAGCAGTAGATTCCTTAATGCCCCTTACCCATTTAGCCCATTTCCCCTCCCACAACCTCTCCAGTAACCATCTGTTTGTTCTCCATATTTAAGAGTCTCTTATGTTTTGTCCCCCTCCATGTTTTTGCTTCCTTTCCCTTATGTTCATCTGTTCTGTGTCTTAAGTCTTTCTCTGACTAATTTCACTTAGCATAATACCCTCTAGTTCCATCCATGTAGTTGCAAATGGAAAGATTTCATTCTTTTTGATTGCTGAGTAATACTCCTTTGTGTGTGTGTATACACACATGCATCTTCTTTATCCATTCACCCATCGATGGACATTTGGGCTCTTTCCATACTTTGGCTATTGTGGATAGTGCTGCTATAAAAACTGGCGTGTATGTGTCCCTTCGAAACAGCATACCTGTGTCCCTTGGATAAATACCTAGTAGTGCAATTGCTGGGTCGTAGGGTAGTTCTATTTTTAATTTTTTGAGGAACCTCCATACTGTTTTCCAGAGTGGCTGCACCAGTTTGCATTCCCAACAGCATTGCAGAAGAGCTCCTCTTTCTCTGCATCCTTGCCAACATCTGTTGTTGACTGAGTTGTTAATGTTAGCCATTTTGACAGGTGTAAGGTGGTATCTCATTGTGGTTTTGATTTGTATTTCCCTGATGGTGAGTGATGTGGAGCATTTTTTCATGTGTTGGTTGGCCATCTGGATGTCTTCTTTGGAGAAGTGTCTATTCATGTCTATGGCTCATTTTCTCAAAGGATTATTTGGTTTTTGGGTGTTGTTTCATAAGTTCTTTATACATTTTGGATACTAACCCTTTATCTGACATGTCATTCGCAAATATCTTCTCCCATTCTGTCAGTTGCCTTTTAGTTTTGCTGATTGTTTCCTTTGCTGTGCAGAAGCTTTTTATTTTGATGAGGTCCCAATAGTTCATTTTTGCTTTTGTTTCCCTTGCTTCCAGAGACGTGTTGAGTAAGAAGTTGCCGTGGCCGATATCAAAGAGTTTTTTGCCTGCTTTCTCCTCGAGGATTTTGATGGCTTCCTGTCTTACATTTAGGTCTTTCATTCATTTTGAGTTTATTTTTGTGTATGGTGTAAGAAAGTGGTCCAGGTTCATTCTTCTGCATGTCGCTGTCCAGTTTTCCCAGCACCACTTGCTGAAGAGACTGTCTTTATTCCATTGGATATTCTTTCCTGTTTTGTCAAAGATTAGTTGGCCATATGTTTGTGGGCCCATTTCTGGGTTCTGTATTCTGTTCCATTGATCTGAGTGTCTGTTCTTGTGCCAGTACCATACTGTCTTGATGATTACAGCTTTGTAGGATAGCTTCAAGTCTGGGATTGTGATGCCTCCTGCTTTGGTTTTCTTTTTCCAGATTGCTTTGGCTATTGATCTTTTCTGGTTCCATACAAATTTTAGGATTATTTTTTCTAGCTCTGTAAAGAATGCTGGTGTTATTTTGATAGGGATTGCATTGAATGTGTAGATTGCTTTGGGTTGTATTGACATTTTAACAATATTTGTTCTTCCTGCCCAGGTGCATGGAATATTTTTCCTTTTTTGTGTGTGTATGTCTTCAATTTCTTTCATGAGCTTTCTGTAGTTTTCAGTGTATAGATTTTCCACCTCTTTGGTTAGATTTATTCCTAGGTATTTTATGGTTTTTGGTGCAACTGTAAATGGGATCAATTCCTTGATTTCTTTTTCTGTTGCTTCATTGTTGGTGTATAGGAATGCAACTGATTTCTGTGCATTGATTTTATATCCTACAACTTTTCTGAATTCATGAATCAGTTCTAGAAGTCTTTTGGTGGAATCTTTTCCCTTTTCCATATAGAATATCATGTCATCTGTGAAGAGTGAAAGTTTGACCTCTTCCTAGTCGATTTGGATACCTTTTATTTCTTTGTGTTGTCTGATTGCAGAGGCTAATACTTCTAATACTATGTTGAATAACAGTGGTGAGAGTGTACGTACCTGTCTTGTTCCTGACCTTAGGGGGAAAGCTCTCAGTTTTTCCCCATTGAGGATGATATTAGTGGTGGTTCTTTCATATATGGCTTTTATGATCTCAAGGTATGATCCTTCTATCCCTACTTTCTTGGGGGTTTTTATCAAGAAATGATGCTTACTTTGGTCAAATTCTTTCTCTGCATCTATTGAGAGCATCATGTGATTCTTGTCCTTTTTTTATTGATGTCATATATCACATTGATTGTTTTGTGGATATTGTACTAGCCCTGCATCTCAGGTGTAAATCCCACTTGGTCTGGTGAATAATTTTTTTAACGTATTGTTGGATCTGGTTGGCTAGTATCTCATTGAGGTTTTTTGTGACCATGTTCATTAGGGAAATTGGTCTGTAGTTCTTTTTAGTGGGGTCTTTGCCTAGTTTTGGAATCAAGGTAATGCTGGCTTCATAGAAAGATTTTGGGAGTTTTCCTCCATTTATATTTTTTGGAACAGATTCAAGAGAATAGGTGTTAACTCTTCCTTAAATGCTTGGTAGAATTCCCCTGGAAAGCCATCTGTCCCTGGACTCCTGTTTTTTGGGAAATTTTTGATTACTAATTCGATCTCTTTACTGGTTGTGGGTCTCTTCAAATTTTCTATTTCTTCCTGTTTCAGTTTTGGTAGTGTATATGTTTCTAGGAATTTGTCCATTTCTTCCCAAATTGCCCAATTTATTGGCATAACTGCTCATAATATTCTCATTATTGTTTGTATTTCTGCAGTGTTGGTTGTGACCTCTCCTCTCATTCTTGATTTTATTTATTTGGGTCCTTTCCTTTTTCTTTTTGATTAAACTGGCTAGGGGTTTATCAATTTTGTTAATTCTCTCAAAGAACCAATAGCATTAATTTCAATAGCATTAGTTTCAATAGCATTAATTTCTGCTGTAATCCTGTCTTCTGATGTTTTTGGGTTGTATTTGCTGTTATTTTTGCAGCTCCTTAAGGCATAAGGTTAGGTTGTGTATCTGAGATCTTTCTTCCTTCTTTAGGAATGCCTGGATTGCTATATACTTTCCTCTTATGACCACCTTTCCTGCGTCCTAGAGGTTTTGGGTTGTGGTGTTATCATTTTCATTGGCTTCCATGAACTTTTTTATTTCCTCTTTAATTTCTTGGTT
Organism: Panthera onca; assembly: GCF_046562875.1. NCBI lineage: Eukaryota > Metazoa > Chordata > Mammalia > Carnivora > Felidae > Panthera > Panthera onca. Next base: position 108,786,204 of record NC_138345.1, on the reverse strand, counting down.
AGCCCATTCATTCTTTAGTAGGATGTTCTTTAGTCTCCAAGTATTTGTTACCTTTCCAGTTTTTTTCTTGTGGTTGATTTTGAGGTTCATATCATTGTGGTCTGAAAATATGCACAGTATGATCTCGATCTTTTTGTACTTGTTGAGGGCTGGTTTGTGTCCCAGTATGTGGTCTATTATGGAGAATGTTCCATGTGCATTGGAGAAGAATGTATATTCCGCTGCTTTAGGATGAAATGTTTTGAATATATCGTTAATCTATCTGGTCCAGTGTGTCATTCAAAGCCATTGTTTCCTTGTTGATTTTTTGATTAGATGATCTGTCCATTGCTGTGAGTGAGATGTTGAAGTCCCCTACTAATGTGGTATTACTATCAATTAGTTTCTTTGTGTTTCTGATTAATTGATTTATATATTTGGGTGCTGCCACATTTAGCACATAAATGTTTATAATTGTTAGGTCTTACTGTGGACAGACCTCTTAATTATGATATAATGCCCCTTTTCATCACTGGTACAGACTTTATTTTAAAGTCTAGATTGTCTGATATAAGTATGGCTACTCCTGCTTTCTTTTGTTGACCATTAGCGTGACAGATGGTTCTCTATCCCCTTACTTTCAGTCTGAAGGTATCTTTAAATCTTAACTGGGTCTCATGTAACCAGCATATATATGGATCTTGTTTTCTTATCCATTCTGTTACCCTATGTCTTTTGATTGAAGCATTTAGTCCATGGACCTTTAGAGTGAGTACTGGAAAATATGAATTTATTGCTATTATGTTGCTTGTGGAGTTGGAGTTTCTGGTGATGTTCTCTGGTCCCTTCTAGTCTTTGTTGCTTTTGGTCTTTATTTATTTATTCTTTTCATCTTTTCTCCCCTCAGAGAGTCCCCCTTAAAATTTCTTGCAGGGCTGGTTTAGTGGTCACAAACACCTTCAATTTTTGTTTGTCTGGGAAATTTTAATGTCTCCTTCTCTTTTGAATGACAGCCTTGCTGGATAAAGAATTCTTAGCTGCATATTTTTCTGATTCAGCATATTGAATATATTCTGCCACTCCTTTCTAGCCTGCCAAGTTTCTGTGGATAGGTCTTCTGCAAGCCTGATCTGTCTTCCCTTGTAAGTTAGGGACTTTTTTTTCCCCTTGCTGCATTCATGATTCTCTCCTTGCCTGAGTAATTGTGAATTTGAGTATGATATGCTTTGTTGATGGTCGGATTTTGTTGAATCAAATGGGAGTCCTCTGTGCTTCCTGGATTTTGATATCTGTCTTTCCCCAGGTTAGGAAAGTTTTCCGCTGTGATTTGCTCACATAAACCTTCTACCCCTATTTCTCTCTCTTCCTCTTCTGGTACCCCTATGATTCTGATGTTCCTTTTTAATGAGTCACTGATTTCTCTAATTCTTTTTTTTTTTAATTTTTTTTTAACGTTCATTCACTTTTGAGACAGAGAGAGACAGAACATGAACGGGGGAGGGTCAGAGAGAGGGAGACACAGAATCTGAAACAGGCTCCAGGCTCTGAGCTGTCAGCACAGAGCCTGATGCGGTGCTCGAACTCACGGACCGCGAGATCATGACCTGAGCCGAAGTCAGCTGCTTAACCAACTGAGCCACCCAGGTGCCCCATGATTTCTCTAATTCTTAAATTGTGCTCTTTTGCCTTAATCTCCCTCTTTTTTTTTATGCTTTCTTATCTGCATAAATTTGTCCTCTTATCACTGATTCTCTGTTCTGCCTCATCCATCCTGGCTGCTGTGGCATCCATTCGAGATTGCACCTGAGTTATACCATTTTTTATTTCATTCTGACTAGCTTTTACTTCTTTTATCTCCACAAAAAGGGATTATAATCTATTTTCAACTTCAGCTCATATTATTATCGTGTTTCTAAATTCTGGTTCAGACATCTTGCTTGTATCTGTGTTGGTTAAGTCCCTGACTGTCGTTTCTTCCTGCTTTTTCTTTTGTGGTGAATCCTTCATTTTGTCATTTTGAAGGGAGAAAAGGAATTAATGACGTAAAAGAAAATAAAATTATGAACAATTAAAATTAAAAAATTAAAATTAAAAAATACACACACACACCAAATCGAAAAAATGATGCTAGATCCTGGGTGTGTTTTGGTCTGGGTGTTGGAAGGGACTTAACAGATTAGAGAAAAAAGGGGAAAGAAAAGAAAAAGAAAAAGGAAAATCATTAGAAAATTTGAAAAAATGAACGTACTGAAGTAGACTAAAATGAAATGATTGAAGTAAAATAGAATTTGAAAAAAAAGTACACAAAAGTAAAAAATACAGTAGAAAAAATTAAAGAAAGCATTTTAATAAAAATTAAAAATAAAAATGAATCTTTTTCTGTATTCAAGAAAAAGAAAAATGAAAAAGAGAAAAAAGAAAAAAGAAAAAAAAATAAAGAAAATTGAATAGATGGAACGGCGAACAGACTGAAATATGACTGAAATTACTTCATTTTCCCCTAGAAGTAAAACTATGAAGTGCTTTATAGTCCATAAACTAAGCAGGCAGAGAGACTTGTGTTCCTGAAAAGCGAGATTGGCCGAGTTACTGGGCATAGTGTAATGGCCCCTTTTCCACTAGATGGCGCTGCTTAGCTTACTGGGGTGGATTGTTGTGGTGCTTGTAAGTGCGCATTCGCATGCATGGGAACTGTGAAAATGGCATCACCCAAGTACCCCGTCTGTAGTATCGGGACTCTGTTCTCCCTGATCAGCAATCCCATACCCGTCCTTTGTCATTGGCTTCCGTCCACTTCCTGCTTTTACACAGTCAGTGACCACGCCCCAGGCAGCAACTCCTTCCTGAGTTTTGTCTCTGATGTGTCTGTTTTTCTCAACCCCTTACTTCTGAGGGACTGCGGCTTCGACTCATTCTGCCCATCTGCAGAAGGTTCTCACCAAGCAATGAGTTGGTGCCAGCCACACCCAGGAACGTTTGTGAGACTGTGCTGCTTCCAATGCCCAGAGACTGCTGCCAGATGCCAGCCCACCCCAGAAAAAGTTTGTGAGATAGTGTAGCAGCAGTGTCTCAGGGATTATGGAAAATCACAATACACATCTGGCACCAGGCTTCACCCTTAATGACCCTGTTCCAGCACCAGTGAATGTGGTTGTTCTCCTGGATCCACTGGGGTCTTGCCTTTGGGGGACCCACACAGTGTCTACCAGGTGTCTTCTCAGCAGGGGAATCACCTCTCCCTGTTTGGCCTGAAGAACCCCCGACTCCACTCTGCTCCTGGGGATTCACCCTTCCCACCAGAGCACTGACAGGTATCGAGCTGTGGAGTTTCTGACTCTGTGTTCCCCCTGTTTATAGTCTTAATGGAATTTAAATCCTCTTCTTTTTCCTTTCTCCTTTCTCCCTTTTTAGTTCAGTCCCTGAGGCTGTTTCCACTTTTTCACTTTCTCTCCTGCTGCTTTTGGGGGGATGCTTTTCCCATATTCTCCCCTTCCCCCGCTGTCTCCATCCTCTCTGCACGCAAAAGCATCGCCCTGACCTCTGCGGCTTCTCTCTCCCCCAGGTCACCTCTCCACACTGTGTACCTGCTGAATTCTGTGGTTCAGCTTGTGCAGATTGTTGTGTTAATCCTCAGATCAGTTTTCTAGGTGTGCAGGATGATTTAGTGTTGGTCTGGCTGTATTTCATGGATCCAAGACACACGAAAAACTTCCATGCTGTTCCACCATCTTGGTCCCCCAAGTTGTTCTTTATTAATATTAAATAAGTAAGACACTTTTAAGAGAATAAAAATATAAGCCATGCACTGGGATAAATACTTTGAAAACAATATGTTTTTAATGTTTATTTATTTTTGAGAGAGAGAGAGAGACAGGGACAGAGTGTGAGTCGGGAAGGGAGAGAGAAGGAGACACAGAATCTGAAGCAGGCTCCAGGCTCTGAGCTGTCAACACAGAGGAGCTCGAATTCACGAGCTATGAGATCATGACCCCAATCCAAAGCCAGATGCTTAACTGACCAAACCACCCAGGCACCCAGGAAAAATACTTTTAAAGCACATATGTGATAAAACTTTATATGTAAAAGTTGTAAACAAACAAACAAAAAAACCTTTAAAATCTACAAGAAAAAACCAAACAGCCCAATTTTTAACAGGGCACAAGATTTGAATAGCCATTTCAGCAAAAAAAAGATATACAGGTGGTGAGCAAGCACATGAGAAGATGCTTAAAATCATTTGTTATTAGGGAATTGTAAATTAAAACAGCAATGAACTAGTACAACACGCATATTAGAATGGCTAAAATCCAAAAACTTTACAATATAAATCACTAGTGAAGGTATAAGCATTAGAAACTCTCATTTATTATTGGTGAGAATGCAAATGATGCAGACACATTGGCAGACCATTGTACATGGATTTACAAAGCTAAAAATGGTCCAGAAATTGCACTTGTTGGTATTTACCCAACTGGTTTGAAAAATCATGTCCCTGTGAAAACCAGCATGTAAATCTTTATAGAAGTTTTACTTTACAGTTTTATATTTTTATAGAAGCTTTATTTTATAATTTTATAATTTTATAATTAGTACAAAATGGAAGCAACCAATATGTCCTTCAGTTGCTATTGAATGAATAAACAAACTATGGATGCATCAATACAGTGGAATAATACCCAGTGATAGAATGCAATGAGCTGTCAAAATATGAAAAGACATGGGTGAATCATAAATGCATATTGCTACATGAGAGATGCCAGTATGAAGAGAATACATGCTGTATGATTCTGGCAAGGTAAAATTATAAACTGTAGAAACATCACTGGTTTATTGGGTTTCAGGGGGAAAGAGAAGAGGTGGGGTTTTGTTTTTAGGACAGTGAAGCTATTATTTGTAATTCTTTAATGGTGAATGCATATCACTATACATTTGCTAACACAATAGAAATTTACATTACATAGTGAACCCTAATATATACAAGCATAATTTTATTTTTTAGAGGTCAGGCATCCCAGGATATAATGTGGAAGGGACAAACAATCTAACTCTATTGCAAATTTATGAAACATTCTCACTCAAAGAGGGGTGGAGGTAAAACATGCTGACCTAATTAATTCTGGAGATAATTAGAGTCTGTATGTGAGCACTGTACTTTAGATGATAAATTTGTCTCCATTGGGGTACTTACTAACAACTCTGATACCACTATCCATGTATAATGGATTTAAACAATTAAATGAATGAATGGCTAATGGTTGGTGTCAAGAATACCATGATTGGAGTTTGAGTTGACAGATGAGCAAAGATCTGCTTACCTGGACCAGGTGAGAGAGTGATAGAATAAACCATTTGGTAATGGAGTGTAGTAGAAGGAATCTGTATAAACTCATCTGTAGCTTATTGTGGACACAGATTACTATATTTCTTGTATAGATATGTTCTAGATGTGTGTATATACCTGGGTTAGAATGCACATATATATTTCTTTGCTCAGTTAGCTTAGAGTGCTAAGAGGCAAGAACATCTCAGTAATGATGAGCACCTTTAGCACCCAGATATTATTTTTAAATATTGTTCTTCACCAGGTATCCTTGGAAAAAAATGGCTGATTGTAGGATAGAGTAGGAAACATACAAATTAGTCTGGGGCATCTGATAGTTGTAAAAAATAAGGAAGTGTTAAAAAATCCCACAACAATGAGGGTATGTAAAATGGACACAGGAGGCAACTGAAAATGGTCCCATTGTCCAAAGCTGGGAAATTTAAACAATAAAATAATTGTTGGATTATAGGGATGCCTGGCTGGCTCAGTTGGTAGAGCATATGACTCTTGATCTTGGGGTTGTGAGTTCGAGCCCCATGTTGGATGTAGAGATTACTTAAAAAAATACCTCTTTAAAAATAAATGAATAAATGCTAGACGACAACTTGAAGTTTAAAATAAATATTTATGAGTCCATACTAACATAAATAATCAGCTGAAGATATAAACTGAGAAGAGAAAAAGCTGTGGGAAATTGCCACATAACTTATTTCATACTCTACCATCAAGGAGGTGAAGAATGACTCCATAAGTATAAGCTGTTCATGGTGAATTCATTCCAAAGAGTACACTAAAACAAGGAATTAAAAAAAAAAAAAAAACTTTAAAGAAACTTAACAGTCCTTCTACCAGGTGATTAAGTTAATGTAAATGATGGTAAGTCATGTTATTTTATGCACTCTTGGTATGATGAGACAAAAATGCTACATTACCTAAGCCATCTATCTTGCAAAGCTCATAAGCCAACACTAAATCATGAGAAAAACATTACACAAATACCAATTAAAGGACATTGTACCACCTGGCTAGTACTGCTCACAACTCTCAAGGCCATCAAACAATGAAACTGTAAGAAACTGTCACAATCAAGGGGAGCCTAAGGAGGTACAGATAATATATGTAATGTGGGATGCTAGATGAGTTCTTAAAATTTAAAACAAGAAAAGAGCATTATATAAAAACTAAAGCAATATGAATAAATTATAGAAGTTAGTTAATAATGTGTCAATATTAGTTCCCTAATTACAATGAGTATGCTATACTACTGTAAAATTTTAATAATAGAGAAATTAGTTGAGGTGGTATATGGGAACTGTAAACTTGTTAGTTTTTTATAAACCTAAAACTGGTCTAAAATATAAAATTTATCTGGGAAAGAAACAATATCCCATCTCCTTAATAAAATTATGAAAACAATTTTGTAGTTTTAATACTATGGGGTCTTTTACTCTCCTTATTGACAAATTAAGCAACATGCAGATGCTATAGATTTCTGAAAGGTGGTTTTTTTGAATGTGGGCTACCTTTCCAATTTTCTTATTATGGTTATAATCAGTTGTTTATTTAATTATTTTTGTATCAAATATTTATTCTTTGAGAGTACATTATTAATTAGAATGCTTGAGAAATTTTCCACTAATGATAGGTTAGATGTATTTGGTTGGCCAGTAAAATTGAATTTGAAATGGCTTGGATAATAATTAAAACTTCCTGTAAGCATATTAAAATATTTAGAATGATGACTTGGGAGTGTATTCATAGTTCAAATGCCTTCTATAGAAGGACTGATCGTTCTTATAGCCTAACTAGAGAGCATAAACTTGTTTGATAATCACTTTTTTCTTAATTTCATACTACTTATTTTATTCATTTATTTATTTATTTATTTTTAAGTTTATTTATTTATTGTGAGAGAGAGAGGGAGAAAGAGAGAGCAAGTGGGGGAGGGACAGAGAGAGAGGGTAGAGAGAGAATTCCAAGCAGGCTCTGCTCAGCGTGGAGCCAGACATGGGGCTCAGTGCCATGACTGTGAGATCACGACCTAGGCTGATGACAAGAGTTGGATGCTGAACCAACTGAGCCACCCAGGTGCCCCATTTATATAATACATTTTAAAATTGACTTGGTGGGGTGCCTGTGTGGTGCATTCAGTTGGAAATCTGACTCTTGATTTTGGCTCAGATGATGATCCCAGGGTCATGGGATCAAGCCCTATGTCAGGTTCCACACTTAGCGTGGAGCCTGCTTAAGATTCTCTCTCTCCCTCTGCTCCTCTCCCCCACTCACTCTCTCTAAAATAAAAGTTTAAAAAATTAAAAATAAATAAAAATGACTTGGTCATTTCAGATTTGGTATATTTCATTAAACCAACTACATGATTCACTGTGCAAACTGTAAAATGTTCTCTAGGGTTACTGGCATATCTACTTATACAGTTTCTTAGAGATTAACTTTTCATATTTGAGAACTTCTGCATGATTTTGTAAAGGCCTTTTGATGTTGTTCATAGCCTGTTGAATTTGGGAAATATTCTAGAGAACTAGAAGCATTTTAATAGTTTCTAAGTCCCTTGTGTGTTTTGCATGGCTATTTTCAAGAGACTGAATGAGACTTTCCCCAATATACTATGGTTCTTCACTCCACTGGTGAAAAATAGGTTTGACCTTGCTCTTGTAAGTAGGATATAGCCTGCTACCATTATTGAAGTAATTTTATTTTCTTCTCAAGTTTGCTGCTCCCCAATATATTTAGTGACTACCAAATCCCTGGTTTGAATTCTTTCTTTTTTTAAATATTTACTTATTGAGAAAGGAAGAGAGCTAGAGAGAAAGAGACACAGAGGGAAAGAGAGAGAATGAATCCCAAGTAGGCTGCGTTCTGAGTGTGGAGCCCGATGTAGTGTTCAATCCCATGACTCTGGGATCATGACCTGAGCCTAAACCAAGAGTAGGACACTGAAGTGACTGAGTCACCAGCTGCCTCCCTGGTTTGAATTCTTTTTTCTTTTCTTTTTAAGTTTATTTTTGAGAGAGGAAGAGAGTGAGCAAGTAGGGAGGGGCAGAATCTGAAGCAGGCTCCAGGCTTTGAGCTGTCAGCACAGAGATTGATGTGGGGCTGGAACCCACAAACCTGGAGATCATGACCTGAGCCAAAGTCAGAGGCGTAATCGACTGAGCCACCCAGGTGCCCCTGAATTCTTAATTGCACTTTGTTTACAGCTCTTTTATGTTATAGCATGGTTTGCCTTATGTGCAATTTTTACCTATTTGATTGATTTTAAGTTTCCTGTTGTATTTTACAAGTTCTTATAGGAATGGTTAGTATTTTTTTAAATTATCTTTTCACTTGGAGTACCTCACACAATGATTTACCATAGTTATTAAAATTTTTGTGTGGTTGGATAACATGATGTAAAAGTATACATATTTCTAGGCTTTTTCCATAGATGAAGGCATAGTTTGGTTTTGTGAAATGAATACACACTAAAAATGTTGATTGCAGATTTTCTGTCAGTGACTTTGGGAACCACACCAAACAAGGGAGTAAAGAAAAAAAGGATTGAAGTGTATGATTTATGAAGTTTTGTTTTGTTTTGTTTTGTTTTTGTTTTTCACAAATTTAAATGTACATGGTTTTAAAACTCCCTCACCTCAAAAGAAATATCACACATCCTGTATTTCACTGGTGTCAAAAGACATTCAAAAAGCTTAGAAAATACTATGAAATGGTTGTCCAGAAACTCTGCACTCAGTAATTTGGCAATAGGGAAGAATATTTTGTTTTCATGATTATCACATTCAGCTTTCTTACCAGTCTAAGAGAAGATCCAATAAAGTTGGCTATTGGTGTATAAATTTTAACACTTTTTTTCCACTCTCTATAATGAAATAAAACCTCTGCCTATTGCAAAGAATTCCTGCCCTGCATAATAGCATGAAATTATTCCAAAGGTGTTTCTGGCCTTGAGCATGGCCTTGACATCATTTTATGTGAAATTACATTATTTGCCCACATGAGGTGCATAGTTTTTTCTTACACATTTGTATTTTCTTAAATTTGAAAATTCACTGAACTATTTTTTGATCCATGAAAGAACATATATCACAAATTATTAAGTTTTTAAAGTTTACGCTAGAATGTTTAGTGTGTTAACAACATATTTGACAACAAATTAATTTAGGTAATTGTCACTTTAGGGTTAAAATACTATTTGTTTTAATATCTTTCATATCTGACTTAAAAGCTTACATCTTATATAAGCCTTATTGATATATTAACTCTTTAAACTACTTATTTCTATCCAGAAATGTATCAAAACATTCATAGATGACATATAGAGCAGATAGCAATTCTGAAAGCCAGAAGCAATTTGAAGCATTTGGGTTGGAAATTTGTTGCCATTATTTTCTATATATATGTATATATTTATTTTAATTTAGAAAGTGTATTGTTTATTTTTTATGTTGTGCTTTAATAGTTTGTGTACCTGCAAAAGGTGTATTATTCTGGCAATGGAGTTCAAGTGATCTCTTTTTTTTTTTTTTTTTTTTTTTTTTTTTTAATATATGAAATTTACTGTCAAATTGGTTTCCATACAACACCCAGTGCTCATCCCAAAAGGTGCCCTCCTCAATACCCATCACCCACCCTGCCCTCCCTCCCACCCTGCCCTCCCACCCTCAACCCTCAGTTTGTTCTCAGTTTTTAACAGTCTCTTATGCTTTGGCTCTCTCCCACTCTAACCTCTTTTTTTTTTTTTTTTTTTTTCCTTCCCCTCCCCCATGGGTTTCTGTTATGTTTCTCAGGATCCACATAAGAGTGAAACCATATGGTATCTGTCTTTCTCTGTATGGCTTATTTCACTTAGCATCACACTCTCCAGTTCCATCCATGTTGCTACAAAAGGCCATATTTCATTTTTTCTCATTGCCACGTAGTATTCCATTGTGTATATAAACCACAATTTCTTTATCCATTCATCAGTTGATGGACATTTAGGCTCTTTCCATAATTTGGCTATTGTTGAGAGTGCCGCTATAAACATTGGGGTACAGGTGCCCCTATGCATCAGTACTCCTGTATCCCTTGGATAAATTCCTAGCAGTGCTATTGCTGGGTCATAGGGTAGGTCTATTTTTAATTTTCTGAGGAACCTCCACACTGCTTTCCAGAGCGGCTGCACCAATTTGCATTCCCACCAACAGTGCAAGAGGGTTCCTGTTTCTCCACATCCTCTCCAGCATCTATAGTCTCCTGATTTCTTCATTTTGGCCACTCTGACTGGTGTGAGGTGATATCTGAGTGTGGTTTTGATTTGTATTTCCCTGATAAGGAGCGACGTTGAACATCTTTTTATGTGCCTGTTGGCCATCCGGACGTCTTCTTTAGAGAAGTGTCTATTCATGTTTTCTGCCCATTTCTTCACTGGGTTATTTGTTTTTCGGGTGTGGAGTTTGATGAGCTCTTTATAGATTTTGGATACTAGCCCTTTGTCCGATGTGTCATTTGCAAATATCTTTTCCCATTCCGTTGGTTGCCTTTTAGTTTTGTTGGTTGTTTCCTTTGCTGTGCAGAAGCTTTTTATCTTCATAAGGTCCCAGTAATTCACTTTTGCTTTTAATTCCCTTGCCTTTGGGGATGTGCCGAGTAAGAGATTGCTACGGCTGAGGTCAGAGAGGTCTTTTCCTGCTTTCTCCTCTAAGGTTTTGATGGTTTCCTGTCTCACATTCAGGTCCTTTATCCATTTTGAGTTTATTTTTGTGAATGGTGTGAGAAAGTGGTCTAGTTTCAACCTTCTGCATGTTGCTGTCCAGTTCTCCCAGCACCATTTGTGAAAGAGACTGTCTTTTTTCCATTGGATGTTCTTTCCTGCTTTGTCAAAGATGAGTTGGCCATACGTTTGTGGGTCTAGTTCTGGGGTTTCTATTCTATTCCATTGGTCTATGTGTCTGTTTTTATGCCAATACCATGCTGACTTGATGATGACAGCTTTGTAGTAGAGGCTAAAGTCTGGGATTGTGATGCCTCCTGCTTTGGTCTTCTTCTTCAAAATTACTTTGGCTATTCGGGGCCTTTTGTGGTTCCATATGAATTTTAGGATTGCTTGTTCTAGTTTCGAGAAGAATGCTGGTGCAATTTTGATTGGGATTGCATTGAATGTGTAGATAGCTTTGGGTAGTATTGACATTTTGACAATATTTATTCTTCCAATCCATGAGCAGGGAATGTCTTTCCATTTCTTTATATCTTCTTCAATTACCTGCATAAGCTTTCTATAGTTTTCAGCATACAGATCTTTTACATCTTTGGTTAGATTTATTCCTAGGTATTTTATGCTTCTTGGTGCAATTGTGAATGGGATCAGTTTCTTCATTTGTCTTTCTGTTGCTTCATTGTTAGTGTATAAGAATGCAACTGATTTCTGCACATTGATTTTGTATCCTGCAACTTTGCTGAATTCATGTATCAGTTCTAGCAGACTTTTGGTGGAGTCTATCGGATTTTCCATGTATAATATCATGTCATCTGCAAAAAGCGAAAGCTTGACTTCATCTTTGCCAATTTTGATGCCTTTGATTTCCTTTTGTTGTCTGATTGCTGATGCTAGAACTTCCAGCACTATATTAAACAACAGCGGTGACAGTGGGCATCCCTGTCGTGTTCCTGATCTCAGGGAAAAAGCTCTCAGTTTTTCCCCGTTGAGGATGATGTTAGCTGTGGGCTTTTCATAAATGGCCTTTATGATCTTTAAGTATGTTCCTTCTATCCCGACTTTCTCAAGGGTTTTTATTAAGAAAGGGTGCTGGATTTTGTCAAAGGCCTTTTCTGCATCGATTGACAGGATCATATGGTTCTTCTCTTTTTTTTTGTTAATGTGATGTATCACGTTGATCGATTTGTGAATGTTGAACCAGCCCTGCATCCCAGGAATGAATCCCACTTGATCATGGTGAAAAATTCTTTTTATATGCTGTTGAATTCGATTTGGTAGTATCTTATTAAGAATTTTTGCATCCATATTCATCAGGGATATTGGCCTGTAGTTCTCTTTTTTTACTGGGTCTCTGTCTGGTTTAGGAATCAAAGTAATACTGGCTTCATAGAATGAGCCTGGAAGTTTTCCTTCCCTTTCTATTTCTTGGAATAGCTTGAGAAGGATAGGTATTATCTCTGCTTTAAATGTCTGGTAGAACTCCCCTGGGAAGCCATCTGGTCCTGGACTCTTATTTGTTGGGAGATTTTTGATAACCGATTCAATTTCTTTGCTGGTTATTGGTCTGTTCAAGCTTTCTATTTCCTCCTGATTGAGTTTTGGAAGAGTGTGGATGTTTAGGAATTTGTCCATTTCTTCCAGGTTGTCCAATTTGCTGGCATATAATTTTTCATAGTATTCCCTGATAATTGTTTGTATCTCTGAGGGATTGGTTGTAATCATTCCATTTTCATTCATGATTTTATCTATTTGGGTCATCTCCCTTTTCTTTTTGAGAAGCCTGGCTAGAGGTTTGTCAATTTTGTTTATTTTTTCAAAAAACCAACTCTTGGTTTCGTTGATCTGCTCTACAGTTTTTTTAGATTCTATATTGTTTATTTCTGCTCTGATCTTTATTATTTTTCTTCTTCTGCTGGGTTTAGGCTGCCTTTGCTGTTCTGCTTCTATTTCCTTTAGGTGTGCTGTTAGATTTTGTATTTGGGATTTTTCTTGTTTCTTGAGATAGGCCTGGATTGCAATGTATTTTCCTCTCAGGACTGCCTTCGCTGCATCCCAAAGCGTTTGGATTGTTGTATTTTCATTTTCGTTTGTTTCCATATATATTTTAATTTCTTCTCTAATTGCCTGGTTGACCCACTCATTCGTTAGTAGGGTGTTCTTTAACCTCCATGCTTTTGGAGGTTTTCCAGACTTTTTCCTGTGGTTGATTTCAAGCTTCATAGCATTGTGGTCTGAAAGTATGCATGGTATAATTTCAATTCTTGTAAACTTATGAAGGGCTGTTTTGTGACCCAGTATATGATCTATCTTGGAGAATGTTCCATGTGCACTCGAGAAGAAAGTATATTCTGTTGCTTTGGGATGCAGAGTTCTAAATATATCTGTCAAGTCCATCTGATCCAATGTATCATTCAGGGCCCTTGTTTCTTTATTGACTGTGTGTCTAGATGATCTATCCATTTCTGTAAGTGGGGTGTTAAAGTCCCCTGCAATGACCACATTCTTATCAATAAGGTTGCTTATGTTTATGAGTAACTGTTTTATATATCTGGGGGCTCGGGTATTTGGCGCATAGACATTTATACTAGTTAGCTCTTCCTGGTGGATAGACCCTGTGATTATTACATAATGCCCTTCTTCATCTCTTGTTACAGCCTTTAATTTAAAGTCTAGTTTGTCTGATATAAGTATGGCTACTCCAGCTTTCTTTTGGCTTCCAGGAGCATGATAAATAGTTCTCCATCCCCTCACTCTCAATCTAAAGGTGTCCTCAGATCTAAAATGAGTCTCTTGTAGACAGCAAATAGATGGGTCTTGTTTTTTTATCCATTCTGATACCCTATGTCTTTTAGTTGGCGCATTTAATCCATTTACATTCAGTGTTATTATAGAAAGATATGGGTTTAGAGTCATTGTGATGTCTGTATGTTTTATGCTTGTAGTGATGTCTCTGGTACTTTGTCTCACAGGATCCCCCTTAGGATCTCTTGTAGGGCTGGTTTCGTGGTGACAAATTCCTTCAGTTTTTGTTTGTTTGGGAAGACCTTTATCTCTCCTTCTATTCTAAATGACAGACTTGCTGGATAAAGGATTCTCGGCTGCATATTTTTTCTGTTTAGCACACTGTAGATATCGTGCCAAGCCTTTCTGGCCTGCCAAGTTTCAAAGGAGAGATCAGTCACGAGTCTTATAGGTCTCCCTTTATATGTGAGGGCACGTTTATCCCTTGCTGCTTTCAGAATTTTCTCTTTATCCTTGTATTTTGCCAGTTTCACTATGATATGTCGTGCAGAAGATCGATTCAAGTTACGTCTGAAGGGAGTTCTCTGTGCCTCTTGGATTTCAATGCCTTTTTCCTTCCCCAGTTCAGGGAAGTTCTCAGCTATAATTTGTTCAAGTACCCCTTCAGCACCTTTCCCTCTCTCTTCCTCCTCTGGGATACCAATTATGCGTATATTATTTTTTTTTAGTGTATCACTTAGTTCTCTAATTTTCCCCTCATACTCCTGGATTTTTTTATCTCTCTTTCTTTCAGCTTCCTCTTTCTCCATAACTTTATCTTCTAGTTCACCTATTCTCTCCTCTGCCTCTTCAAGCCGAGCCATCGTGGTTTCCATTTTGTTTTGCATTTCGTTTAAAGCGTTTTTCAGCTCCTCGTGACTGTTCCTTAGTCCCTCGATCTTTGTGGCAAGAGATTCTCTGCTGTCCTGTATACTGTTTTCAAGCCCAGCGATTAATTTTATGACTATTATTCTAAATTCACTTTCTGTTATATTATTTAAATCCTTTTTGATCAGTTCATTAGCTGTTGTTATTTCCTGGAGATTCTTCTGAGGGGAATTCTTCCGTTTGGTCATTTTGGAGAGTCCCTGGCGTGGTGAGGACCTGCAGGGCACTTCCCCTGTGCTGTGGTGTATAACTGGAGTTAGTGGGCGGGGCCGCAGTCCGACCCGATGTCTGCCCCCAGCCCACTGCTGGGGCCACAGTCAGACTGGTGTGTGCCTTCTCTTCCCCTCTCCTAGGGGCGGGATTCACTGTGGGGTGGCGTGTCCCGTCTGGGCTACTTGCACACTGCCAGGCTTGTGTTGCTGGGGATCTGGCGTATTAGCTGGGGTGGGTAGGCAAGGTGCACGGGGGCTGGAGGGGCAGGCTTAGCTCGCTTCTCCTTAGGTGATCCACTTCAGGAGGAGCCCTGTGGCAGCGGGAGGGAGTCAGATCCGCTGCTGGAGGTTTGGCTCCGCAGAAGCACAGAGTTGGGTGTTTGCGCGGAGCGAGCAAGTTCCCTGGCAGGAACTGGTTCCCTTTGGGATTTTGGCTGGGGGATGGGCGGGGGAGATGGCGCTGGCGCCTTTGTTCCCCGCCAAGCTGAGCTCTGCCGTCCGGGGGCTCAGCAGCTCTCCCTCCCTTTGTCCTCCAGCCTTCCCGCTTTCCGAGCAGAGCTGTTAACTTATGACCTCCCAGACGCTAAGTCGCGCTTGCTGTCGGAACACAGTCTGTCCGGCCCATCCGCTTTTGCCAGCCAGACTCGGGGGCTCCGCTTGGCCGGCGAGCCGCCCCTCCGCCCCGGCTCCCTCCCGCCAGTCCGTGGAGCGCGCACCGCCTCGCCGCCCTTCCTACCCTCTTCCGTGGGCCTCTAGTCTGCGCTTGACTCCGGAGACTCCCTTCTGCTAATCCTCTGGCCGTTTTCTGGGTTCTTTAGGCAGGTGTAGGTGGAATCTAAGTGATCGGCAGGACGCGCTGTGAGCCCCGCGTCCTCCTACGCCGCCATCTTCCGGAACCTCTCAAGTGATCTCTTAAGTCATGTTTATTTAATTCATAAACTGTTAACATTAGTTAGAAAACACTTCTGAGTAGTTTAAGAATTTTTTAAATAATACTTTCTGGTAGAACAGTTTATTGTTTATAATAAAATCAAATTCTCTTGAATCAAAGATGTCAGTGCTATTGGATTAGTATTAAATTTTTCTCAAGCCATTTACTCTATTTTCATGGAAATCACTAACAATTCGTTAATAGATAACTGGGCTGAGGCTCTTATCTTTAGTGTTTGAATATAAAGATAAATAAGAAACTCATTTAAATTTGGAAGATCAAAATATAGTTTGCTAATCCTATTGAATTGTTTTTTGATGTCAGGGTTCACATATTTAAAGAAATTTAAGATAGCTCATATATATTTTCCCTGAAGCTGCTTGTGAGTGAGGTGTCTGTCGCTGGATCTAAGGATGGAGGCTTTTAAGTATTAATATTTCACCTTTTTGAATATAACAGACACTGTTATTTAGCAACGTTATGATGTCTAACGTGAAATGCTGCACATTTTTAATGAAATTATCAAGAATATTTTACCTTCTGTAAAGCAAACAAAAAACAGTAAGTTTGTTATTTGGCAAAATTACTCTGAATTTACCAAAAAACAATAAAAAAGTTTAATTTAAGGAAAAAACAAAATGAAATTTCTTTCATATAGACTTTGATTTATAATATTAATATGAATTCCAAAGCTTATCATGGACTCTTTGTGAAGATATATTCTTTTAATAAATGATTACTTCAATGATTTTTGAAACTCATCTTCCATTGAAAGCATTTTAAAAATATATTTATTATATGATTTTCAGAATTTAAACTGAATAAATGTGTAATAAAAATACACATGAACAAATTTGTCAACTTAATCATTGTTAGTGTACAACTAGTGTTAAATACATTTATATTGTTCAGTTTATCTCCAGAACTTTCTCATCTTGCAAAACTAAATATTCTCTTTCTCTCTTTTGTATATGTGTGTGTGTGTACACATATACAGTACATATATTGTACATATGCATATACACATGTAATCTTCATATACATGCAGGAAATTGTATTTATATTTAGAGAGAGTAATATTTTATTTTGTATATATGTGTGTATATGTGTATACACACACACAACACACCACACACATATATATGAAAAGAAGATTGGAGGAAAGGATATACCCTTAAGGTGTTAACAGTGGTGGAATTTATACATTTTATTCTTTTTATTCATATATTCATATTTTTCGACAATGAATATATAAACTTAAAATTTTTTTTTTACATTTATTTATTTTTGAGAGACAGAGAGACAGAGCACAAGTTGGGGAGAGGCAGAGAGAGAGGGAGACACAGAATCCGAAGCAGGCTCTAGGCTCTGAGCCATCAGCACAGAGCCCGACGTGGGGCTCGAACTCACCAACCATGAGATCATGACCTGAGCCAAAGTTGGACGCTCAACTGACTGAGCCACCCAGGCGCCCCAAAGTATAAACTTTTTTGTTAAAAGAAGTAATAAAACTTAGGTTTGTATTTAGACATTTACATTCCTAAAGAAGCAATATTTTTATTCCATTATTTTATGATGAAATGGTAATAAATTAAAAAAACAAAATTAAACTTAATTAAAAATTAAATTAAAAAATCAAAAACAAGAATCATGGTTTTTCAGACCATTACTATGTCATACAGAAAACAGCATATATGTGTGATGCTTTGATTTTAAAAATACCTTACACTTGGAAAAATATTTAGAATTTTTCACCTTTGATTTTTCTCATCATATCAGTAAAGATTTAATATTTACTTTTGCACTTTTTTATTATGGTAAAATATATAACATAAAATTTATCATTGTAACCATTTCTACGTGTAATAGTTCAGCAGCATGGTACAATCATCACCCCTATTCATGTCTACAACTTTATTCATCTTCCCACCCTGAAACTCTATACCCATTAAAAAAGAGCTCCTTGGTCTTTCTTTCCCTGATCCCTGACAATCACCACTCTATTTTTGGTTTCTATGAATTTGACTAGTTTAAGTACCTCATGTAAGTACAATCATTTAAAATTTATCTTTTTGTGCCTGACTTATTTTACTTAGCATAATGTCTTCAAAATTCATCCATATTGTTATATGGGTCAGAATTTCCTTCCCTGTAAAATCAAATAATATCCCTTTGCATATGTATTCCACATTTTTTTTTTAGTGTTTATTTATTTTTGAGAGAGAGAGAGAGAGAGAGAGAGGGAGGAAGAGAGCGAGCGCATGAGCAGGGGAGGGCAGAGAGAGAGGAGAACAGAGGATCTGAAATGGGCTCTGGGCTGACAGCAGGGAGCCTGATGTGGGGTTCAAGCTCACCTCAAGACCCTGACCTGAACTGAAGTCAGATGCTTAACCAACTGAGCCACCTAGGTGCCCCGTTTTGTTTATACAGTAATTCTTAGTTAGGTACTTGGGTTGATTTCATCTTTGAGCTATTGTGAAAAATACTGCTATGAACATGGGTCCATGCATATCTGCTTGAGTCCCTTTCAGTTCTTTTAGGTATGTACTTAGAAATGAAATTGATAGATCATAGAGTAATTTTATTTTTAACATTTGAGGATCTGCCTTTTGTTTACATAGCAGCTTCAGTATTTTACGTTCCTACTAATACACTAACATTTGAATTTCCCCACATCCTCACCAACCTTTTTTATTTTCTGTTTCTGATGGTAGCCATCTTAATGAGGGTGAGATGTCATATCATTGTGGTTTTGATTTGCATTTCTCTAATGATTAGTGATATTGAATATCTTTTCATATACTTATTGATCTTGTATATCTTCTTTAGAGAAATGTTTATTCAAGGCCTTTACCTATTTTTTTAATTGTGTTGTTTGGTTTTTTTGGTGATGATTTGTATGAATTACTTAAATGTTTTAAATATTAACCCCTTATAAGATATATGATTTTCAAATATTTTCTACTATTCTGTGAATTGCTTTCTTATTCTTTGGGTTGTGTTGCTTGCTCAGAAGTTTTAAATTTGATGTAGTCCAGTAGCTCCAGATGTCATATCCAAAAAATCATTGCCGAATCCAGTGTCACAAAGCTTCCTTCTATGTCCTTACAGTTTTATAATTGTATGTTTTACATTTAAGTCTTTGATCTATTTTGAGTGAATTTCTGTATATGATAGAAGTGTTCAACTTCATTCTTTCACATGTGGACATGTAGTTCTCCCAGCACCATCTGTTAAAAAGATTGCCCTTTCTCTTGAATGATCTTAGTACCATTGTCAACTCATTTGACCATATATGCAAATTTTTATTTCTGTACTCTCTGCTCTTCTGTCCTATCTGTCTGTCTTTATGTCAACACCACACTCCATCTAATGACTGTGGCTGTGTGGTCAATTTTGAAATCAGGAAGGTAAGATCTCCCATTTTGATTTCTGTTTTCTAGATTGTTTTGGATATTTGAGAACCTTTGAGTTTCAATATGCATTTTAGAAGAGATTTTTCTGTTTTTGACAAAAATACCATTGGGATTTTGGTAGGGATTGCATTCAATCTGTAGATAACATTGGTAGCATTGACATCTTAACAATATTAAAATTTCCAATTCATGGACACAAGATTCCATTGATTTCTGTCCTCTTTATTCTATTTATTTATTTATTTATTTATTTATTTATTTATTTATTTATGGTAGTGTTTATAGTTTTTGGTGTGCAAGGCTTTTACCTCACTTGTTAAGTTTATTCCTAAGTTCAATATTTATTATATGTTTTAATGCAAGTCTCTTTTTCTGTTCAATGCTGTCAGTTTAGAAAGATGTTATATATAAGTTGTCTTTTATTAAACCTCACATATATATATTTCTTATCTACCTAACTTATGTCTCTTTTATTTATAAATGCATTTATTTATAAGCAAGATGCTATTTCTATGTTTATTTTATTTTTAACTTCATCATGTTGCAATCATCTCCATGTTATAAAGTCAGTCACTCTAATAACTTTTTCAGGATAAATAAGTTATTAAAATTTAAAAATGTAATTTAAAAAGGTCTAAATGTTGATTGATTTTTTTAAATAAAATAAGCCACATTTTTAGACTGCTACAGCTAAAATAAAACTAAGAGAAAATGAATTATTTTAGTAATCATATATAGTGACAAAGGAAATAAATCTTCATTCTGATTATTGCTAATAAAAATAATTTGTGGGAGGTCATCTGGGTGACTCAGTCAATTATGTGTCTGACTCTTGATTTTGGGTCAGGTCATGATCTTATGGTTTGTGATATTGAGCCCTATGTCGGGCTCTACACTGACAGAGCAGAGCCAGCTTGAGATTCTCCCTCTCCCTCTCTTTCTGCTTTATCATTTATTAATAATAAAATTAATTTTAGTATACATTCAGTCTCTTTATATATTAATTGAAATTGCAAGTGGGAAAGTAGTATTTTACAAAGAGCTTGCAGAGAACCAGGTGTTTAATAACAAAATAACTAAAAAGCGAATTTCTGTAGGCCTGTAACACAACTATGTAATGGAAATGAAATGCAACCCTTACCACAACTTAGCTTTGCATCATGTTAATTGAAGATAACATGAAAATGAGAATGTTCATCATCTGGAGAATTTTTTAGTATATTTCTCCAAAACTTAGTAAGATGGTTTCAAGGTCTTGTTTTTTCTTCTAAGAAAAAGTCCCTTCTAAGCAAGGGACTCTTAACTATAGAGAACAAATGGAGGATTACCAGAGGGGAGGTGGGTGGGGGGTTGGGTGAAATAGGTGATGGGGATCACTTGCTGTGATGAGCCCCAGGTATTGTATGGAAGTGTTGAACCACTATATTGTACACTTGAAACTAATATTATACTGTATGGTAACTAACTTGAATTTAAATAAAAACCTAAAAAAAAATAGGAAGGGATCAAAAAAGAGGAGGATAGGGGAGAAATGGAGCAAACCTGCAGAAAAGAAAGACACAAGAGGTATAGAAAAATATAGAAGACAAAATGAAAAGGAGAAAAAAAAGGTGGGAAAAGTAGTAAAAGAGAGAAGTGGAAAAATATAAATGAAAGTATAAGGAAAAAATAGATGACAAGAGAACTGAGGTGTGCCATATTCACCACAAACTCAAAATGTATAAATCAACACAGATATATGAAAGTGAAAAGCAGGCATAAATTGCTAAGGAAGGAGGAAAGGGAGGGAGAAAGAAAGAAAAAGAGAAATCTAAAGAGAAGAGAGGGGAGGGGAGAATGATTTCCAAAAAGGGATATATATTTTACGTGAAAATTGACTTTAATGAGATGGTCACCAAACCATCACAAGACAAGCATTAGCTCAGAGCATAAAATTAACTCTATTTGAGGGAATCAGGATGGTTTCAAAGACAAAGTAATATTTAACCAAAACATTCCATATGTAGGAATTCCATATAAAGGAAATCTCTAGCTCCACAGTTCTAGTGAAATACTCTAGGTACAAGCGGCAGCATGTGTAGAGGTCTTAGAGGTAAAACCCAACGATGTGGTTCATCATTGTTTTTCCCCATAAGGTTGCAATCCTGTCAGGGTAGGTGTCAATTGAGAAAGCAACACAGTCAAATCTTGTTGTTAGAGGGGGTCATCAAGAGGATATGACCTCTGACCCTGAGTGGACCTGAGCAGTCCGAGGCTCTTCGCACCCTCTTCTGTCCTTGGAGTGAATGTACTGGTGTGGGATGCAGCCTTGGGAGAGTAACTGTAACAGAGTCCAGTTAAAGCCTCTATGGAAACCTTTAAGCTTAGGGCAGGTATGGAGAGCTCCTCATTGCAGCCACTCAAGACAAGCCTCCTACATAAGTTCTCTTGCTTATTAAACTTGCCATCTACCCATTGGAGTGCCCTTCTTCTTCTGTCTCTCCCTGTCCTTTGCATATGGGGGCCAGTTTCAGACTGCATCCCGGATGCTCCCACAGTTTCGAGCCAACACTTGCAGATCATCTTAAAGACTTGGGCGTTATTCTTCAGGTGATGATGAGTAAATAAATTGTTGTAAGCAGGAGAATAATATAACATGTATACTCTAGAAAGAATTGACAGCTAGGTAAAAGGTGTTGAAGTAGGAAAGTACTTGAAACGGAAATGAAATAAAAGGTTCTTGTCTTTATGCAGATAAGAGATGGTGAAAGCTAGAAATAATGCCATGAAAGCTAGAAATAACAAAAGGTTTTAAAGAAGGTAGAATCAATTGATAATAATCTGGATATTAGAAGTGAAGGAAGAAAGTGTAAATAGTATGACTGCTAAGTTTTTGTCTTGGCAAACTAGGCATGTGGCGATGCTTTTTACCTGACTAGCATGATGTGAAGAGTGATCTTCCTAAAATGCAAATATGATTATTTTTCACCTCTATTTAACAGCCCTCGATGACTCTTCATTCAAAAATAAAGTCCAAACTCCTTTATATAGCATAAATGACTCATTATCTCTCTAGACACATCTCTTTATATGCCCTTCATACCTCACTCTACACTTGAGCAATACTGAATTATCCTCAGTATCCAAATGTAATATACATATTTCCCCTGGGGTTTTGTTCCCAGTGCCTGGAAATAATCCTTATCCTTTTAATCAGGATTTACTTAGTCTTTTCCTAAATGTTACTTCCTATAATAAAGAAGACCTAATACCCCAGGAATAGTTCAGGTATCACTCACATATAATTGCATGAGTTCCTGAATTTATTGCGGTGATATAGTGTTAGTAAAATTGATAATTTTTAAGTGGAGATATACATCTGAAACTCTTAAAAGTATGTGCCTTGTTCACTACTGTAATTGTTATTTTAACTGAGATGCTCAATACACATGTGTACAATGCAGTTGGATAGCACTCAATGGTCAGCTATTAGATATATTAACTTCTATCATTTTTCATTTGCTTTATGTATCTTGAGTCCTAAACACCATGGTCATTATAAAAACAGCATTTGAGAATGATAAGTAGCTTTCCTCCTTCCCTTTATTTCTTCCTTTCCTTTCCTTTCCTTTTGTGGTCTTTGAAAATCTACTGGATAACTATAATTCCCAACTGGGATACTGAAGCTAATTCTTTTGGACTTTCTTGTGTTTTTTCCCCAGTGATAGCTATAGAGTTGCCACTTCTGAAGAGGGAGAAAGGCAGGGGCATTTGCTAGGGTGTTTCCTTTCACATCTCCTATTTCTTCTTCCCTCCACCTTCCTGAGTAAAGTGATCAGCCACAGCTACAGGGTGGGTGGAGAAAAAAGGAAAAATTCGATTTGCTTTATCTTTTGGCTCTCAGGTCACTATATCGTCTTTGCTTCCCTCACAATGTATACACCTCATTTTTGTCTTGGAAGGAACCCTTTATTTACAGGAGAAGTAACCAGACATAGAGCATTACAGAATGCCATGAAGAGAGTTATAGAAAGATAGTATTGTTTTGTTTTGTTTTTAGCAGCATTTAAAAACATGTACATGAGCTCATGGGTGATGATAGTCTTAACTGTCCTTTCTGATAAAGTAAAAAGTGTTTCATATAGAAAATGAAAGTAGAGAAATCGAGCTGAAAATTTTGATAACCCTTCTGTGTTTTGTGTATTTCCAACACACCAAGTAAAGTGTACTGAATCTCAAATCCAGAATATTATTAAAATTCTAAAAGAATTGTCTAATTCAGCAGAAAAAATATATCACAACAAATCATTCAACTGAAATAAACAGAATTCAAAAATGGCTTGCTTTAATTTAGAAGGAGAATAATTTATGAAGCATGGTTTAATTTGGAACATCTTATTTTCTTTACGATGATATTCAAAGAGTCAATATTTACTTCTGTGGTCACTTATTAGGATTCCACATCCCCTTTTCTATTTGTATATAAGTTTTGAATTATAACTAGTGTTGAAAATGATGCACTTCTTTGTGGAATTGAATTAAAAGAAGTGATTGTTAATAAAAAATACAATTATTCATATTAACATACAATTTAAAACAAAACCTTCTACATATTATACAATAACGCAAAATGGCTTTAGGACCTAAAGAAGGCATGTTCTGTACACAAATGATCTTTAAAACTGCAAAAGGGATATGATTTAATATGTTAGCTGAAAAGTTTAAATGTTTCTCTCAGATAGAAATGTATGTAGCATGATAGTATGGATTCTAGACTGTAGTTTGAAAGAAAGCAATAGTGAAAATGAATTTCATGCCAGTAGACACTTTAGAAACTAGATTTAGCAGCAGTCACATTAGCTTAGATAATGGGAGAATTTTTCTTCATTGAAAATGCTCTGTGTCGCTTAAGAAGAACTTACTGAGGCAGCCTGCCATCTAGCTTTTTCACAGAAAAACAGGCTTACAGACTGCAGATGAGAGAGTCTGGAGCAGAGACAATTTTAACTTAGCCATTCCTAATTTATCTCAAGCATTTTCAATTCATCTTCACTGCTCTATGCACACAGGAACACCAGATTGCCGTCCCTGGGGAACAGAATGCAACCAGGGATCTGGAGAGCTGTCACATTCCAAGAAATATTTAAATTGTGCTGATTTTCTTCTGGAGAACTGAGCCCAGGGAATGAAACTCTCCATCAAGTCATAGCTTTGCGGGCAATAGATCAGAGGATATTGCCAGTTTTCTAATGGATTATTGTTATCGGGCAGGTTTTCTCTGAAGGTACGTAGTTATTTTCTCAATTCATTACCCTCTCCTATTTATCAGGTAACGATCTAATGAGCTAGAGATCCAAACCGGGGAAAAAAGAGAAAGATGTTAAGTAGTCGGTATTGACTAAAGAATGACACTTTATTGCTGCATGTTTATAGGTGAATAATCTGACTCCTTCAGTAAAGATTAGTAGAGGCTAGTTTGAATTGCATTGTCAGCAAAAACAGGCGAAACCAAAACAAAACCGTGCTGCAGGCTGCATTATCATAAGTTCATATTAATTCTCTTGAGGATTTTCCATAGCTGCAGCGTATAATGAAGGGAAATACATACTTTGGAAACTCAGCTAACCTTATACAGTTTAAAAATATTTTTACATAATCGTGATGTTTCCTCCATGTATTCTCAAATACAAACTTTGTCTCAAATGCTGTTATTAATTTTGGTGCCATTGATATTTATGGTATTTAAATATATGAATGATAAAAGTATTTAATTTAAAGAGATTCTATTGGGAGTCTTCATGAGAATGTTATATTAGTGAACTTTGCTGGCTTTAAAGATCTTTGTTTTTAAGTTTGAAAGACTCTTCCTCAAATTAATGCTACATTTTAGGAAAATATGCAAATCATAAAAATTTATTATTCAACTTTGATGAAGTAAAAAAACCTCTATACATCTATGAAGTACACAAAACTGTTTAGCAGAGTAAAATGTTAAAAGCTGGAAAACTTCTGAGTATTAGCTGAACCAAAAAAATGGGCAAAGCTTATCCTGCACTGAAATTTAGCTTATTATATCTATGACACATTAGAACAGGAAGAGGGGTGACTTCCATGCCTGTTTCCTAAAAGTTAAAGGTATATGTGTAAGAGGGTGTTCTGTGTCAGAATGTGAGTGGGAGTGTAGGATAGAAAGCACACACGTAGTAATCACAGTAAGTTTATGAAAATTAAAAATATGATATCAGGGCTTTTGATGTCTTCAAGTGTCATGCTGTTGTGTGAGTAGGCTCAGTGAAACCTACCATGGTGCACATGGTCTTCCATGGTAAAAATGACTATTAGAATGGGCAGAAGAGCAGGTGTATTTAACCTGGAGTGTGGTATACCTGCTACTGTATTTGGACTGGAACACAGAGTTTGTGGAGCCATCAGTGGGTTAATCACAGGCTTGGGAGAAGAAATGGTGGCTCAGCTTCACGAGAGCACTTGTTCAATGTGTTCTCATTTCTTTGGAGCATTTGAGAGACTATTAGAAGAATAAAGGAGATAGAGAAGAAGGATTGAGTCACCCAGACAGTAACTTGGAGTTTATTCTCTCTTATCCTCAGAGGGACTGTAAAAGGCAAAAAATGGAAAAGAGGAAGGAGAAGAGAGTCCTCAAAGTGTACTTTTAAGTGCTTCTTTTTTCATGAATCTTACAAGAATTGAGGAACGGGGGTTTAAATTAAGGTTTCCCTATGGATTCCTCCATTTGGCAAGCTTTCTTTATGAAACATTTTCCCTCCACTCACTTAAGGAAAAAAAAAAAAGTGAGCTTGTTTCCAGCCTGGTTTCTTCCCCAGTAACTTGCAGCTCTAATACAAATCTACAGGAGCACGCTCCCTGAAACTGCATACACTCCTGAGTGTCTCAGACGTTTACAATTCGTTGACTTATGAATGCCAAAGCTAAAGTGATTCCACTTTATTTATTTATTTATTTATTTATTTAAGCATAGGGAAGATATGGCAGCAGCTTAATAATACATCCTTTCATCGGTATTTTTGATGTTAGATGAATAGAACAAATATGCAAATCAGGAGGGGTAGTTTTAGTTGTCAAATTGCAATAAAAATTTTTATTGCTCTGACCTCTTATTAACCTTTCTATCATATCATGCTAGTGTCTCTTGCCTCCCTATAGGGTTCATTTTTACCCAGCTCTCTAAATCTGCTCAGCTTCCAGGTCTAGTGCTAAAACTTGTTTTACTTCATCTAATGGTGAGTTTGTTGCAAAATATATTACTATAATTTCATTTTATTAGTTGCTGTTAAATATTTAATATTTATTGAGTGCCCATGATCTGTTTGGTGTTTAAAAGCAGTATATAGGAAGGAAGTATGTAATGGTATTTTTCCTAAATCAGCCAGTTTATTAATATTTCAGGACTTCTAATTGGTGCCCAAAGAGGAAGGCAATTAAAGCTGGCTCTTTAGTGGCTGCTTATGTGCATGGAAGACATGAAATATCCTATATTCAGTCAATGATTTGCATTCAACTTTACTGAGGAACCCAGACTTATCATCCAGTTGTATTCAAATACCCCCTTTACTGTGTTCCATATGTCAAAATGTCATTATAGGCAGAACATTGGATTGAGGATAAGAAAAACTAGATTTAAATGTGTGAAACAAGTCTGTGTAAGTTAATTAGTCTTCTACATACCTCTCTCCCATTAGCTGTATGATAGAGATAATGGAATCTACTCTTTAGATTCTTGTGGGTAGTAAAGATCACACAATTTAATTAACAAACACATAGTGTGTGCACAGCATACATTCAATGAACAGTACTTATTTCTGAATGCATTTCATCAGAGTTTTACATATAGAATGTACCAATTGAAACTACCTTGACTCATCTTTCTTCGATATGCATGTGTGTGTGTGTGTACATGTGTATTATCATAGATCCATTGTTTAACAGTTTTAGTAATGGAAATAATGTATTGAGCATGTAGTTATTGCTCAGCACTAAAGTACTCTGCATTAGTCATACACAGATAAAATTAGAAATTAAGATTAGCTTGAGAGATAGGTTGGCATATTCTCTATGGCTATCAAACAGCTAAATTTTCCACCATACCTTTCCAGGGAAAGCAGATAGAACTGTATCTCATTTTCCCACTTTTCTCTTCTCCCAAAAGATATGGAAATAGAAGAGAAGCCAGTAAATCCTCTTGCTCATTATGCTGTGCCCTTTGCTCCTTTAGTTTGCGTTTTATTTTGCTACAGTGGCTTGTCTAGTGAGATGGCCTCAAATCCTAACGGCGCAGAGTAGTTTAAGCATACAAATCCACCCCTGCAAGGAACAAAGAAAATATACGAATACTTTTCTTAAAACAAAAGACAGCTTTTGCTTTGAAAAAAGCTAACCAGTTTTTAATGAGAGTGGAACTGTTAAATGTGAATGTTCAATCCAGCCAGATGTTGACCTTAACTGTGAGTTTGAATCTTTACAAAAATAGTATGCAAATCCAAGCTAGAAGCTGCTTTCTTTAGGTCACAAGACTGCTGAAAAATTCTGAGTCTGAATTTCTCAGATGCATTTCATATTGAGTTAAGCATATACCTACTTTAATATTCTGAGTCCTATGGGGAGGTAAATTAAGCATCATACAACTCTCTCATATAGCTTTGTTTTGGAATTTGGAAATAGATTTACAAATGCCCCTTTTTATAAAGGGGAACCACCAAGTAAGTATTTTGAAAGTGTGTTACTGGAAATTATCTAGCACATTATGACTGGATCAAGATGTGGACATAAAAGCAAGTACCTGCTGAAAAGCTATACTTTTTATTGTTTTTGTTGTTTTGAATCAGTATCTGTTGTCGGTGTCAATCCTGTCTTAAAATCAGTGAATCAACCTACTCACCAATAAGGTGAAGGTTTAGGCATCTGACTTCATTTTCCACAAGACCCTTGAATTTCTTGTTCTGTTGTTTAATTCCAAACTTTGGGTATTTTCATTTAGTACTCAAGGTGACTAGAACCTATGTTCTAATTCCAACTCAGTTGTCTAATTTGTAAATGTGTGTGAAGGGTAATAATAATATTCATGTGGTTGTGTGGACTGAATGACAAAATATAATAAAGTAGTGTTATAGGGGCTTGTTGATATAAGTACTAAAAAACGGTAATGAGTTTTGTTGCAATCATAACATCACCATCTTCAGGCCCATCCCTGATATTGGGTTTCCTGTTATTCAATGTGATTATCAGATCTCTTTTGAGGGACCCAGGTATGTGTTCACCTACATTTTTCTTTTGCCTATGGCTTCCAGGAAGTAACTATTTTCATTAAGTCAGCCCTGCTCCTTGACTTAAACAGCTTAACTACCAATTCCTTGAGGTGTTTTTCCCTCAGCAGACTCTTAATGGGAAAGCAGATATCTTTGAGCTTAGTGATTCTCTCCTTGTGTCTCCATTTGTATTGACAAATGTATAGTAAAGGAGACACAAAGAAGACACTGATTCACATGACAGATGTAACTTCCTCAGGCTTCTAGAACATGGGCTAGGCCAACCAACAAAAATTGTAGGCTGAATTGTCTCTCCCTAAAATTCATATGCTAAAGTTCTAATTCTTGGTACCTCATAATGTGAGTGTATTTGGAGATAGGGTTTTTAAAGAAGCACTTAAGTTACAGTGAGGTCATCAAGGTAAACCCTAACCCAGTATGACTGGTGTCTTTATCAGAAGAGGAAATGTAGACACAGACGCGTATAGAGGAAAGACCATGTAAAGACACCAGGAAAAGGTAGCTGTTTATTAGCTGAGACAGAGGACTCAGAAAAAAACAGCTCTCCTGACACTTTGATCTCAACTTCTAGCCTCCAGAATTGTGAGGGAAAAAAAAAATTTCTGTTGTTTAAGCCACCCAGTCTGTGGCACTTTATTCCAATAGCCCTAGAAAACAAATACAGTAAACATTTTAGATTTTTTGGAACCACTAAGCTCTTTTCCACATATTCCTCCTCCTTCTTCTCTTTCCTTATCACCCCTTTAAAGATGTAAAACAAACAAAAAAAAATAAAAACAACAAACAAAAACAAGAAAACAAATCCTTTCAGGGGTCATATTTGGCCATGAGCATAGTTTGCCAAACCTCGTCCTAGAATAGAAAGATCTTCCAAGGTTTGGGCAAAAGATAGCCCTAAGCTTCCATGTTTTTGCATAGGATAGTCTACTTTGCAGATGGTACCACTGATTTTTAGCCTAAAAATATAACCTTATCCTTTTAGTCTTCCCAAATCCCTTCATATACCTCAATTTGATGTGGATATCTATAGAGCATAATATTTCCACTCTTAATTGACCCTTTAAAGCCGTAAGTTAAATGGCATATGAAAATATTAATAATAGCGTTTTGTATTTGCTGAGTACATTCTGTGGGCCAAAGACTATTGTAAACACAACATATATTTTCTCATGTTAATCCTACCAACAGCCTGGTAGCTGTTGCTATAATCATTTTCCTGATATGGAAATCGAGACGGGGAGACATGAAGCAATTGCCTGTGGTTATTTAACATAAGTAGCTTAGTGGCTACCCAAGGTTTGGATAGAGAATCTTAGGCTCAGAGTCTGGCATTTAACTACTATACTCTAATGGCTCTCAGATCATGGCAGCGTTTTATGTTAACTGTAAGAACAGCTGTGAAAATGTGGAAAAATACATACCAAACACAATTCAGGTGAAAGAGAGGGAAATGATGTGGTGCTTATTTCAATCCCACATTTTTATGTGAATGTAGTAAGTATGATAGTTTTCTAGTTAATTATGTAATTTCTGTTTGCCTTTTTTATGGAGAGCATGAATTGTCTTTCTAGGACTTTTTTTGTCTTCAAAATATCATATAGCAAATGAGTATGGATAAAGAGGTTAGGCTCATCACAGAAGGCCTAAAGAGCAAAATGGTATAATTTTAAAACTCACAGGAATTTCATATTAATTTTGCATATAAGTAAGTTAATACTTTAGTAATTCATATTGTATGGAAAGTAATGAATAAACAAACTGACTACTGGGTGTAAATACTGTATTACTTCTAGTTATTTTAATGGAATCAACAGGTAGTAGGTTTGAATCTGCTCAAAGCAGGACCTGTTCAAATGAAAACTTTGCCAGGTGGCAATTCTGCTTTAAATCTAAGAAGCATATGTTGTGTGTTGTGTGAATTCCTGGATTGTCCTTTTTAATTTCATCAATACATCTGATATGCCTTCAGTACTTCTGTAGAACTGAATCATATTTCCTAGTCATATCTGAATTTGGTAGAACACCTTTGAAAAGAAAAAAAAAATAGGCCAGTACTACTATGCAATGTGAGTACAGTTGACCTACTTCATAAATTATTCTTCTGTTACTTCATTAGCAGAAGAAATCCTTGTGATATTGTCAGATGTCCACATCGAATATAAGAAATGTAATCATCATAAAGTGGAAGGTTGTCTATCACCTGCCAAAATCGACAAAGTACATAAGCAGTGTTAAGAGTTTCAGCTTTTAGTTATATTGTCCAGTGATTAAAATGTATGCATATGTATACGTAGAACCTCAAATAAAGCACTAGCCTTATTTAGAAGATTATTACAATGGGTCTTGTTATTTTAGGCTTTATTAGGTCCCTGGACATTGTAGAGCAAAACCAAAGTAAACTCTCTTTGGTTATATTCTTTGGGATAGGTGGATAACTATGAGCATTCTGTTGCTCAGGAATTGTTTTTCTTTAATGTGTATTTGTATTTACTCTCTCTAAAACTATTTTTGTCTTTATGAAGTACATAAAGTACTTTATGAAGTGGCCATGTGAATGTCTGTGTGAAGGCATTTGTGTGCATGTCTCTGAGTGTCATGTGTGTTTGTGTTCTTCCAAGGATTACCCATGGGTGAGTTAAAAAGCAGATCTTTAGTTCACAGACACAATATTGAGATTCATCTTCTCATCTTACCAGCAAGTGGACCTCGAAATACATAGGAATTAGAGCATTAAATACCACCCTAGGTTATTTTGCAGTTCTCTCCCACCCTTCTTTTACTCAACGCTATTTTTCACAAAACTTAAGCTTTAGAAAATGTTCTACTAGGATTTTTTTTACTCCCTTGGATTATTCTTGTGGGGTAAAAAAAAATGGGAATATTTTAGGAAGGGGAAAATCTTTATGAGAATGGGCAGAATTTACATGAGGGGATGAAGGTTTGCACTGCAAAAGAAGAAGAACAGTTTTAGGTTGTCAACAGGGGTAGGAATAGGTTTGATCTTGAGGATAATGCTGGGAACTGGGATATTCCCATAAAAATAATTCTCTGAGGGGTTTAAGTTATTATATATTCTTTTTTGACTCTGAGAACAATTTATTTGGCATTAGTTTCAAGTCTTATTTTTATTTGGAAACCCCTTCTAGCTATGCCCAAATCTTTGGTCAACACCCACATAGATCATAGGGTCGATTATAGACTAAATCTAGACTAAAGGAAAATTTTAATCTGCACCTATGTACACATAGAATCATAGACACATTATGCAAACAGGACAGGCTGACAAGTAACTGTGGAGAAATATTGACAGATAGGAACAGACAATAGGGTAGGGATTGTCAGACCAATCTATGGGACAGGAAAACTGACAGCCAGCCAGAAACATACTACAGAGAGATGTGGATGAATAGGCAGTCAGATAAGCAAGCATAGGCAAGTAGATACAGACCACAGGGAAATTGATGAAGAGGCAAGGGAAGACAGTGAAACTCAGACCCATGCTCTAACATGGACAGGCAGATCTGGCCACAGATTGGCAGCCGGCATAGATGTAAACATAGATACGTATGTGTACATACACTATATACTAGAATTTCACCTTATGCATTCATGATGCAAAATCCAGCAATACACCATTTTCATTGCTTATTAAACAATCATTTCCAAGGCGTGTTTATCTATGCATTTTTGTTTTTCACCACATAGATGCAGTACAAAGAATCATAGATAACTATGAAAAATGTGCTTTGTCATTCTTTTTACTTTTATCTAGTACTTCTGTCTTTGGATAAGAGAAACAAACAGAGTGAAGTTATTGTGAGGAGGCTGCTGAAATGTTACCTTAAGGTTTTTTTCAAGCTCTGTAATGTAAAAGACAAGTCAGAATTCAAACAAGAAAATGATCAGTTTTTTTCCCCCTGGAGAAACAACAATTATAAAACAAACAAAAAACGAAACACTTGTGCCTCAAAACATTATTAATGTCAAAACAATTATTGCAGCCTTAGTCTTTTGCTGTGGGTCACTGAAACCATTTCTAAGTTATAAATGCACTTGATAATTTTTGCTCGAATAAAATGAGAATAACAGAGGGAAAGTATAATGGTCTTTTGATTGGATGGAATTTAAATGACTTGAATGTATATGTATATTAAAGTCATAGAAAGTTTTGAATATTGCATTATATTCAACTGTTGATTTGAAATAGTCCTTCAAAATGGTTTTTAATTGTAATAATGTTTAAAGGACGGCAAAGTTTAGTAGTTATTTAGGAGCTGCTTATAGAAGGTATACAGACTATATAATTATATGCATGCTAAATTATTATCATTAGATAAATATTTTGCATGTCGTATCTTGCTAGTATTTGTAACCATCCTTTATTTTCACTGGTAGGTGGGAATACTCAGCCAGCTCTGAACTTTAAATAAAAATCTTTCATATTATTTTAAAACTACTACTGTGCATCATATTTGGTACTTTTAGAAATTAACACCAACTGAAAACTGAGCTTTGTGTTTTCCTATGAGGTTACTTTTTTCAGAGAAGGGTATTTTCCTTTTTATTTCGATCTCTGGAATGCATACATGGTTATATCATTAACCCCCCTTTTAACCAGCTTCATTGAGGTATAATTTATATGTCACAACCTTCATCAGTTTTAAGTGTATATAGTTCAATGACTTTTAGCATATTTACTGTTTGTGTAACTGTCCCCACAATTGAATTTTAGAGCTTTTCCATCACCACAAAGAGAAATAGTGTGTCTATTTAAAGTCACTCTCATTTCTCATTCTGACTCAAGTCAACCACTAATCTACTTTCTGTCTCTCTATATTTGCCTTCTCTGGATATTTCATATAAATGGAATCAAGCAATACATAGTCTTCTATGTCTGTCTTCTTTCACTTAGTACACTGTTTCCAAGGTTTACCCATGTTGTAGGACCCTTTCATTGCCACATAGTGTCTCATTCTTTGGACCTACCAAATTTTATTTATCCATTAACTAATTATTATACATACAGATTGTTTCTGAGTTTAATTTTTATAGTTGCTCAGTCTTAAAGAGTGAAGATTTTGTTTATTTTTCCTAGGTTCTCTCTATTCACAGAATGAATATATACTTGGAAACTAATGTTCAGATTAATTTACTCTATATTGAGGTTTGCAAGACTGCTTTTTTAAAAGCTAAGAAGGAAGCAAAGCTAATTAATCAAAAACAAAATTTGCATGAAAGTATATTAAGATGATGCATAATGATGTATTCTAACCTGATAAACTTAAGGTGACTTATACATAATACAATACAAATATGCTAAATATAAATATAAATAAGCTTAAATATAAATAATCTTACATATAAAATATATCTCTAATTAGAAATAAAAATGACAAATACATAAACTAGTTAATTTTTTTATTCTTGTTTAAAATAGAAAAGTTATTGAAAAGTTTTGATGTTTTCTGATTGAATCAACTACCATGGAAATATAAAATCTGCAGATAATTAGCTTTATTTTGCACTTTTTTTTGTAACATATTTTCCACTTAAAATGCTTCTTTTTTTTCTATTTCTAGACATTTTCTATACTTAATCTCACCTTCCATGAATTACTACATGAGAACTGTTTAAACTTTGCTATTTAGAGTTAGCTAACTTAATGAAAACAGTGTAGGCATTAATTTTCAAATCATATGGATGACTGGGGCCACCTATGAGTTAGCCTTTTTATCTCTATAGTTCCTATCATTTTCTAAATTGACTGCTATCCCAGACAGCTTGTAAACCTTTTTATGAGGTTTATACTTGATGATGATCTTTCTGCTTCATTTATTTGCGATTTACTGACATGGAACCCTGACTTTATTCATATTCTTATTTTGAAATAGGTAACTTGGATATGAAGCACAATTTGACTTTCCAATGGATTTTTTTTCTGCCACACACACAGTGTATCAGAAAATCAAACATAGAATTTACTGCAACACTTTCTTTCTCTTAGTTTAGGTGTGAGAAATGCATAGCTTTCCAAGATACTTTTCTTCTGTTCATCTCTTCAGTATACATTCCTCTGAGTTTTATTTGCTGTTTTTTTTCCCTTAGTTTTACTCAACCTGGGCAGTCTCAACCACTGCTAGATCTTCAGCTCCATCTAGGTCGACAATTCTAGTCATGACTTCTTTCCTTTGATCTGGACCTTGTGGTTTCAAGTTCAATATCCAATAGAAATCAGTTTATTAAACACACACACACACACACACACACACACACACACACACAATCACTCTAAAAATACTTAAACAATTATTGAAGAAAATACAAAGGAAAAAACATTGCCTATATTTTTAAAGAGAATTCAGATGTTTTCCCATTTTATAAGGCGCACTGTTGTACCAGGAATACAGAGAATTTGGATCTAATTAAATGCTGTTTTCTGTCATTATTCTTAACAGGTGCTATAAAGCCAATCTACCCCTTTTTTGTTGCAAATGTGGCCCAATTTTTACTTGGCTCAATTGAAATTATTTTGGGAAAGGGTGCCATACTAAAGTGACCTTTGTTTTCCTGTAAAGAAAATAAATATCTTGTATCTTCTCATTTATTACAGTGAAGTATTTTAATTCTATAATGATATTAAAATTTACTGTGTATTATAATGTGAACTTCTTTTCTAAAAAAAATTAAGTACCACATTCTGTTATTTTAGAAATATAGAGGATAAGTAAAATAATTAAAGAGTTTCTTTATTTGGCTTTAGAATCTTTCTTTTTTGAAATAAAAATAATAATTTTATTGTGCTTTATATTTTAGAAAAAAAATAGACATTGGCTAAAATTATAAAACCACAAAGTTAACATTTTACTTGAGATTTGGCAGAACATCCACTATTCCCACTCTGTTTCAATTTAAGTCAGTCGCCAATTCTCAGAAGCAATCTAGAAATGTTGTAATACATCAGCCTAAGGAAAACCACACATACTCTCATGAACTATCCCATTTTGACACGTGCCCACCACCCACAAAACACTGTTGGATTCTCTTGATTATGATTCTTACATTCCATGGATTAAAAATGTGAAAATGTGATGAACTGTTTTGGGTAAAAAAAAAAATATTTTCTCTTAGCTTTTGCTACATAGGCAACATTTAACCAGATTGTGATGGCATCATTGAGGGCATAGACATATCAAGAAAACTTTGCATATAATTTTTAAATTGAACTTGAGTAAACATCTTAAGTTACTGAGTGCAAAATGGGACTGATACTTACAGTAGACTTCTGGAGTTCCTCAATTTCAGCCAATTTTTTTTTTAATTGCCCAAACCTGCACTGTATTCCACCCAGATTAGTGTGGGATAACTATGAACTCACGGCCTAAACTACAGAAATTAGATTCTCTTTCCCTGGAATTTAGAATAGGGTTATAGAAACTCTAATCAGTCTTAATTTGGTGCCGAAACTGGGTAGTCAAGTAGAGCAGGAATTTGGCAGCCATTACTGGGCTATGTGCAAATGGGACAGAGCAAGGCAGTTTTCAGAGAACAATACAATAGGGTAGAATGAAGCTCAGGGAAGGGGGCTGGTGAGACACTCCACAGTTATAGAGCTGGGAGGCAGACATAGTAATAGCCTGAGTAGCTTTTCTGGGTCCTCAATGCCATCAGTTTCTGCTCTTGGATTCTGGGAAACATCCAGTATCATTCTAAATTGACCTGAAATAGGCTCTTAGCACTATTGTTAGTCACTAACCTGCTCAGTACTGCAGTCTATTGCTCTTTCAGAAAATTATTTCAGTAGTTGTTTTTTTCTTTCCTTTAAACCTTTAATAGCCTTCATCTTCACTTGTTTCTTGTGTTAACCAGAAGAAAAATTTTCTATCTCCTCTTCAAATATATAAATATATATTTATCTACCTGAGCCAAGAGGCAGTCTAGAATCACAATATAGGATGCTGGTCAGGAGATTAGTCTCTGGAGCCAGTGATGATGAGTTTGAGACTCAGATCTACCATTTATTATAACTGTATATATTTCATACCTTTAAGTGTTGTGTGTCTCCTTGAATTGTTAAGAGTCCAGTGAGGTGAAATTAAATTTCCTCTACTAATGTGTTTCTTTTTCTCCTGTTTCCTATAGATTTTTCCTATAGTGAATGCATGTTGAAATTCTTATTTGATATGTTGATATTTATAGCTACTGCATTATTTGTACCATTTAATATTATAAAGAGCCCTGATTTGTAACTCTGAATGCACTTTGGCCTGAATTCACCCTTGTTTGTTGTTGATATAGTGAATTCTACTTTTTTATGTTTGAATTGCCTATGTCTCTGAACATTTTTGAAAATCTTTATCTCATTTTGCTTCAGGGTTACCTCTTATATACAACAAAGAATTAGGATCCTTACGAAACCCATTATGGAAATCTTTCTCTTTTAAAATTTTGGTTTAATTAATTTAAATGTACTAATTTGAGAAATGTTTATAAGCTCTATCTTGTTGACGTTAGCTATTATCAGACAGGTGAGGAATCAGTATACCTCTTGCATTCATTACCCTTTCCTCTAACTTTGGCACTAATGGCATTTCTACATTAAAGCATATAACACATACCATCTATTCCTTACCCCTCCAAACCTCACATTTGTTTTACTCTTACATGTACAGATAAATGTATAAAATGTTTCCAAAGAACCTCACTACACTCCCATCCTGGAGTTTTTATAATAGTCTTTTGGGCAGCTGGGGTTCACTATTTAGCACCTACATTGGGAACAGTTCATAAAATATTTTTTGTATATTCAAAATATTTTATTACTTTTATTCTTGAAAGATTATTTGTCTCAATTTAAAGTTCTTGGATCATAGCTTCTGTTGAGCATTTTTATTTGTCCATTTTATTTTCATAATAAAAATTCTTCAAAAGAATTTGAGGATTAGCCCTTTTCCTCTTAATCTCATTGTAAATAATTTTTTTCTTTCATTTTTCTTTGTTTCCACCCCCCCCCCCCCCCCGCCTCTGCATACATCTTTTGTTGTGTTTGATGTCAAGTAAATTTTCCCGAGTATACTTCAGTGTTGACAGTTTGGGGTGATTTTTCCCTGGAACATGATGCCCCTTTTTCAATCTGCAGAGTCAAGCCCCCTTTTGCATTATGAAATATTAGCTTTGCTCCAACATTTTTGTTCAGTGCGGATGCATTTATACAAATATTGGTTCTCCTTACCTGTCTTTCACATGTACTATTTTCTCCATACTCCTTTTTCAGCTTTCAAATTTTGTACATTTCTTCTGCTCATTTCCTATTCTATATATTCCTTTTGATTATTTCCTCCTTATCTTTCATGTCTATCACTTTCTTCATAATCCTTTTTTAGCTCTCTTTTTCAAAACTTGTATTTATATTTGCCCATTTTTCTTCCTGTGTATCTTTTTGATAGGTTTATCATTTTATTCTCCATTTCTAAGCCTTAATGTATCACATGACAACTCCTTCAGTTATCTTACTATTTCCTCCTAGCAATGGTGAAATTCTTGTTTGTGTTTGTACTCCATTGATATATTTGCCTGTTAATTTTTACAATTCATGGAAAATGTTTGATTATCTGCTCTGATCCAGTAATTTCATAGGGTGGTTTGTCATTTTTTCTTGTTCTCTTCCTTTGATTTCCCTTTTTAAAGCTCATGGTCTGTAGGTTATGTGTTTGTTGATTTTTGTTTACTTATTTTTATAAAAGTTTAATTACCCTGAACCATTAATTTTCAAGAAAATCATGTAGCTGAGTGGCTAGGGCTGTATTTCAGGCTAGGTGGAAATTTACTTATAACCCAAGATTTTGAACATGAGTATATTTACTTCTCAGTCATTAAGTATAGAAGAAAAGTTTTTCCTTTCAAACAGTCATGAAGACTGCTCTTTGAAAATATGTTTTTTCAATATGATTTTTTATCTAGAAAAACCTCTTTTGCTTCTTAGAATTAAGCCAATTCCAGAATATCACCTACCTCTGACACCAGCCCCCCCTTTCCTGCTTTCACAAATATGAGATAGGTTTTAACATCTGAATGTTTTTACTCATGTTTGAGAAGTGACTTTACTGGCTCTTTACGAAATTTCTAGCCTTGTAGTTTTCTT
Organism: Panthera onca; assembly: GCF_046562875.1. Lineage (NCBI taxonomy): Eukaryota > Metazoa > Chordata > Mammalia > Carnivora > Felidae > Panthera > Panthera onca. The sequence goes on along the minus strand of NC_138345.1, from coordinate 108,747,542 downwards.
TTTGCCTTCTGCTTCAGGCACTAGATTTTACATTCACTATATTTCAGAAGCATTTCTACTACTTTGCAGTTTGAGGTTTTAACTAAAACTGGAAATGTTCGTCTTGCCTTCTTGCCTTCTTTGTAGCTTTTGGACACTTTTTATGGGAAAAGAATAAGGGAAAAATACTCCAATTCTATTCTTCTCTATCCAAATTGAAATCCTCTTAAATCATATTTTAGAATTATATCAGATCATGATCCATGCCTCAAATTTTTCTTCATCAAAAATGGCAAGTCCTTAAAATGGTCCACAAAATCACATAATATAGTGGGCCCAGGCCACATCTCTAATTTCACCTTCTGTTTTCCTTTCTTCCTTCCCTACCATGCTGGCCTTCTTGCCATCACCTAATTATGCCAATCTCACTTTTTTGCTTTTCTCATTCCAGACATTTGCTCTTTCTGTTCCTTGTCTCTGCAATAATTTATATCAAAATATTTACATAGACAGTGTTCTCATTTCTTTTTTTTTCTAATATTTTAAATGCTTATTTATTTTTTAGACAGAGAGTGTGCACGTGGCAGAGGGGTGGTGGGGGGGACAGAGGATCCAAAGTGGGCTCTATGCTGACAGCAGCAAGTACAGTGCAGGGCTTGAACTCACAAACCGAGATCATGACCTGAGCTGAAGTCAGACACTCAACCAACTGAGCACCCAGGTGCTCTGTGTTCTCATTTCATTTAGGGCCCTGCTTAAATATTTCTTACTCAGAGTTTCATTCATAGACTTTGTTGTTAGTATTCTTTCATTATTATATTGCATTTTTCATATTATTTACAACTCTCTGATGCTATAATACTTGTTTTCATATTGCATTTTACTGTCCCTCTTACTCCAATATAAGCGCAATGAGGACAGTAATTATTTTTATTCTTGTTACTGTTTGATCTTCACATCTAGAACAATGTCTGACATATAGATACACTATATATATGATGAAATTAAGAAATATTGCTGAACTTTCCCATAATATTTTTTGTTGATTAAGTGGAATTCCTTCTGACATTATAAATAACTAGCAATTTATACTATTTGCTAGGTACTCTTCCAAGAATGTTAAGGGTATTTGTTTAATTTTCAAACAACCCTATGGGTTAAATACTATAATTATGTTTATTTTACAGGTGAAGAAATTGTGGACACAGAGGTTAAGTACTGCTTATAAGTGATGCAGAAGTATTTAATTCAGTGCTGTGACTCTTAGCCAGTTTGATATATAACTATCTCTCCCATATATATATATATATATATATATATATATATATATATAATAAACTTTTACCATTTTGCTGACCCTGTTAGATACACCTATTATGGAAGTTATTTTATTTTATTTTTTATCAAATTTCTGCAAAGATCCTACTATGTTAAAATGCAAGTCATTGATACCTTTTCAATAAGTCATGTCAGGTTCTTCTCTATAACAAAATTCTCTTTTCTTCTGATGCCAACAATGCTTCTTTTCTTTCTTTATTTTGACTGATCTTCTTCCAAACTGTATTACAAAAGATATATCATGATGTCCTGGGTTTTTAGCAATCTGCTTTAGACCTGTCCAAGATTCTATTACTTCTCTACATAAAATGACATTTCAAATGCTTGATGTTTTCAAAATTTATCCCACATTTTTCCAATTAAGTTGGTTTGTCTAGGTAGACTCATTCTCTTAGATGTTCTTCTATCCATCTTTCCAAAATTATATGCATACTTCAAGATTCTTGCCAAATGTGACTGTTTTCATCAGAATTACACAAATATTTCTTTACTGAATGAAACCTTAGTAAGTCTGATATGTCCCTCTTTTAAAATAGTATTACATCTTTTTGCACTCTTCCTCTGTTATTTATGTTATTTTGTTTTGTTTTGCAGTAATGCTATTCGTTTTATTCTTATCTCCATCAGATATATCTCCTTTGATTTATGAATTTATGTTAGATCCAATCTCTCTGTTAGACTTTCTTCATCACATTTTTTTATAATTTATAATTATGCATTGTTTTGTAATTATGTCTTCCTATTAAATTACAAGGTCTAATTGGCTGGGGAGTGTGTTGAGTATAGGGCCTATACATAATTAAAAGGTAAACATTTTTATTGGTAGAATAAAAGAAATATATCAAATTAACTTATTGTATTCAAATCTCTTTATGTTAGGGGGGGTATCTTTTATAGATACCTCTTTAACTCCTATACTATCTAGCATACATTGGTTATCTATAAATATTTATGAATTTACAAATTCTAAGGGCATGCATTTCTACTTGTGGTGCCTTTTTAATTCTCTAACTTCCCATTTATTCCTGTTTTGCAGTCCTCTTTACTTAAGATGGAAGCCAATCTTTCACAAGTCAAATTCTTCATTGAATCCTTGAATGGATGAGGGAAGTTGTCAAGTTATTTCAGTAGCTATCCTTTTTTTTTTTTTCTCCCTTCTGTTTTATTTTGGGAATTTTGAAAGATACAAAGACGGTAAAAATAAAAAGCAAGCAGTCACATTCCAATTTCCCAGAATTATCCAGTTAGTTAATAAGGTGTCATATTTGTTTCCTGTCTTTTTATTGTTTGCATTTATATTGCATCAATAGAATATGAATGTTATTTTCCTTTAAATTATACACTATTAAAAGATAAGATGAACTATCCCATGTACATAAATCACAGTCAGATTCCCTCCCTCAAGTCCAGATATGATGACTTTTATGGGTTTGATGTGCAGACTTGTAGTCCATTTTAATTACTTATATAGCAGTGACAATAGATCTTGTTTACTTTATTAGATCTTATTGCTTTGTGGATTTTTTTTGTTTTTTTTTAATTTTTTTTTAGTTTTACTTAAACAGTATTATACAACATGAACTATATTACATTTTGTTTTGTTTCACTTAGTAATTTCCCAGATTCTTCAATATTACTACATATATATTTAGTTTATCTAATTGCTGTACAGTATTTCAATCAATAAATGTTCCGTATATTCATTATCCCTAGCTCTATTTATGCATAGTGTATGTCCTGTTTTTCACTATTATAAACAATGCTTTAGTAATGTTCCTTATTTTATTTTATTTTATTTTATTTTATTATTTTATTTTGTCTTATTTTAGAGAGAGAGAGCACAAGTTGGGGAGGGGGCAGCGAGTGAGAGAATCTTTAAGCAGTCTCCATGCTCAGCATGAGCCCGACACAGAACTCAATCCCATGACCCTGGGATCATGACCTGAACTGAAATCAACAGTTAGACACTCAACCAACTGAACCACCCAGGTGCCCTAGTAAAGCTCCTTTTAACATTTTGACATGTCTCAACTTGCAGAAATGTTTTTCTGAGCGGGATACTTGGAATTACAACAGTGAACATAGGAAATATGCTTTTTCAATTTACTGTTTACTCCAAAATTGTAGCAGTTTATATTCCCACTCAGGGCTTGATCTATTCAGCTCTTTTAAAACATTTTTTTTTCTCTTTACCTCCTAAAATAATTTATAAACTATAGCTGAAAGTTTGGGTTTTTTTCCCCTATAAAGTGGTTTCTACCAAATTGTAGTGCTCTGTAGTTTAAGAAAGATTAAATAAGACCTTATTTGAAAGGCTTTATAGGAAGGGAAATACCAGAGGGTTTAGAATATGTAGAAAAATTGCAGGAAGTATAGACTCTTTTTGGCAAAACATGAGTTTAAAGATATACTACTCCACCCATTATTTTAATAAATACTTATTCAACAAATACCTTTTCATGTCTACTATAAACAAAGTGTTGGGCTATGTGAGTAGGAAGGAACAGACAAGGTATGGGATGGAGGAAGGAGATAGATTTTGATTGTCTGGAGCTTACACTATCTTACAACTAATTCTGTTACCAGCCCTAAATAACTGATACCTCGGCAGAGGTCTGTCTCCTCTTGTAGTACCACGTATCTGGGCCAGCACCTTGCCCTCTCTTGGCAGCTCGGTTTGATCCTACTACACATGTCTTCTTAGTCCTTTTAGCATCCTGACTAAAATCTGTTAAGCTTTAAGCAGCATTGACTCAGCCAGAGACTTCCTGGTAAAAAACAACAGATAATTCAGTCAGTTTTATGAATTTCAAATCCATTTTCATTTTTTTTATTGCTTTCCACTGCGTGCACTATCAAAAATAATGAGACCTTTCTCAGTAGCGTTTATAGTAATTCTGTTTGCCTCTCTTATCTATGTATAGTCTATACTGTTTCTGCTCTTTATGTTTATAAATGACAGCTGAACTGAGTGAGCAATGAGTAGATAATATAATTGCAAGTGTGGATTGTCTTCGTTATATTTTAAAATCAAAAGAAGCAATGCAAAACTTTTTTCATGCTTTGTAACGTTTCTTAAAATATTGATTATGCACCACTAGACTAAACGTCCTATAACTCTAAATACTCGCTAACATAGCTGCTTTTCACAATTGCTGCAAGCAGGGAGACACCACTAGCCTATATGACATCCTCCCTGCTGCATTTAAAAAGTTTACTTTAGGAGCACCTGGGTGGCTTAGTTAGTTGGGCATCCAACTCTTAATTTTGGCTCAGGTCAAGATCCTAGGGCCGTAGGTTAGAACCCCATGTGGAACCTGCTTAAGATTCTCTCTCTCTCTCTCTCTCTCTCTCTCTCTGTCTCTCTTTCTCTCACTCTCTCTCTCTCTGTCTCTCTCTCCCCCTCCCTCCCTCCCCCACCTCTGCCCACTCTTTTGCTCACACACACTCTCTCTAAAACAAACAAACAGATATATAGTTTATTTTGTTTTCAGTGATTTACCCAATTCTTTCATTCATTCATCAGTGCAGCCTAGATATATTTACAAAGAGCCTGGCCCAACCATTTTGTACTTGCTGAAGGTCCATCACTGCATAAGAATAAATTTCAAAATTTCTGAGAGCTGATATCCTGTTAAGATTCTTCCTACAACTTGAAGTTTCTCTTCATGTGTTACATACATACTCATTTTTAATGACTCAGTTAAATGATGATATTTTTCTTGAATGTCTTATTTTGTCATTTTAAGATTTGCCAAAGTGAATATATGGCTTAAATAAAGATTTCACCTTTGGGCTGATAATTTTTTTGTTGTTGTTGTTTCTTGTCTAATATTATTGAGGATATCCCACCATTGGATATTTTCAGCATTTTTATTCATTAAGCCAAACTTGGCAGAGCTCTATTTAATGTTCCATATGTAGGAAATGGTGAATTATTTATAATAATTATTTAAAAGCAGTCACCAAAAGAATTTCAGCATGACCTAATATTAAAGTTTTCAACACTGTGTATCTATTTTCTTAGATATATCTCCCATTTTCATATTCAGAAACAAACCTTATTAAATTTCCTCTATCTCTGTTGTGTCCCTTCATAAACCAGTCTCTGATGGAACTTCTTGAAAGCATTTACATCATTTAATTTTTTTTTAATGTTTATTTATTTTTGAGACAGAGAAAGAGCATGAACGGAGGAGGGTTAGAGAAAGGGAGACACAGAATCCAAAGCAGGCTCCAGGCTCTGAGCTGTCAGCACAGGGGCTCGAACTCATGGACTATGAGATCATGACCTGAGCCAAAGTCAGATGCTTAACCGACTGAGCCACCCAGGCACCCTGCGTTTACATCATTTTATTATTAAATTCTTTGAAATATTAAATTGGAAGTTACATTTTAAAATTCTTATTTAGTTTGAAAAGCTGTTGATTATGGTCATTAGGGCTGTTCAAATACATTGTGGTTCTCCTTCTTCTAGGCAAATGATTTCAATTTTCTACTACTTGAAAACAGCCATGATTCCTAGATTTGCTTCCATCAATTGAATCAGACATAGTGTCCTATGTCAACTGAAGGTGGGAGGGATTATTGATGGTGTCAGATTTCAGCATTTCCTTTTCTTTCCTTGATGAAGAAAATTCTGTATGTGTGGAGATTAAACCTTTGTTATCCTTAGTCCTTGAAAATCCATTATAAATGAGACCCTCTGGCCAACCCCCATTGGACTGATCATGAGCAAGAAATATAACCCTTGAAATATGGAGCCACATGTTGTGCTTTTTGTTATGGAATCATATCCTTGGCCATTTATAATACAAAAGAAGAAATTATATGTATATAATATATATATATATACACACATACATACACACATATACATAAAACTTGAAACATAATTATATATCATGTATATATATTTATATTATTATATTAATAAAACTTGAGACATAATTATGTATATATATTTTTATTATTATATATTTTATTTATATATATAATTATGTTTCAAGTTTTCATTTTATGTTATTTATTTATTCAAGTTTTCTTTAAATTCTAGTTAGTTAACATGTAGTGTAATATTGGTTTTAGGAGTAGAATTTAGTGATTCATCAGTTACATAAAATACCCAATGCTCATCACTATAATTGCCCTCCTTAATACCCATCACCCATTTAGTTCAATATTTTTTTATATTGAATTAGAAACATCATAAATAAATCAAAATTTCTTTCTTATGGTTTAGATGTATTCGTAAAATCTTTCTAGATGAAGCTCTGATTAAAATTCTCTTCATATTTTCTAGTAATTGCTTTTATAAATAGTAAACAAAAAATGAAAAGGAAGGAATTTTAAAGAAATCTTTCCTCAGGTGGATCTGATAGCTTATGCCAAAATATCCCGGTACAATCTAATCTTCATAGTACAAAGGTGATGCTCAAACAATGCTTTTTGTTGTTTTGTGTATGTTTTTAAAACAAAACTTTGTAGAAAGCTTTAATATTTGTTAACCAATCACTGTTACTAAGCACAATTTTTCATCCTGAAGAATTGGAAACATTTTTGTTTTTTATTAAATAACTTTTAAAATCTAAAGCTTTCACAGTGCAAATTAAACTTTCATTATTGTCACATTTTCATTACACAAAAGCATCAAACATATTCTAAATTAGCTCTAAGTCCTGCAGGGTGGTTCACAAAAAATGTATGCTTTCAGTAAAATACAAATGAGAGTTGCTGCCTATTATGTGTTGATTTAGTAAGGGACATTAACTGGCACAAGAAAGTTTTGGAAGTCTTTCAGTGAAGAAATACATTTTGTGTTGTTTACTGTGGCTTTTCCCAAATATATTTGATCACAGTATCCTCCTTTCCCAGCACAGATTTTTTTGGGTTGTTGCTGTTGTTGTAGTTTGTTTGTTCATTTGTTTGTTGTTGTATCCTATGTCTAGAGGTAGATTTATTGTACTTAGGAGCAGTTGTGTTTCTTGAATTTGAATAGGCAAGAATTTTATCAATTCTGGCATATCCACCATCATTACCCATACTAAAATTACCTTGCTCCATTTTTTTTTCTAATTCACTTATTAAGGCTGCTCATTCTACTTTCCATGCCTCTTGACCTCTCATTTAGAGTTTTCATTTTTTATTCCTCTGTTTCTTTCATATTTTTAAAATTTAATTATTATTTCAAGTTGTCCTAAACTTTGGCTTTACCTGTTCATTAATGTTTTAAATAGGCCTTTTTAATTTTTCTCTAATACTTAAACATTTGTTATGTTTGTTTTAATTCATTATTTTACAACTTTATTTACAAAACATTTTGTATTGTCTTGATGATTATGGTTCTGTTATTAGTTGTGGGAATTCTAATTCTCTTCTTTCTTGCCATCGAATGTTATTTATGATAGAAGTTTTTGTGTGTGTGTGTGTAGGAGTTGTGCAATTTTGGATAAAGTATGTATCTTCAGTGGTACAGTTTTCTCCTGTGTAAATTTCATTTAGTCTCAGTTCTGGTAATAGACCTTCAAATCATCCAACAGATGGATGGCAAAGCATAAATGTCATGGAATACCACTTAGAATAAAAGGGAGCAAATAGTCTATACATGGAATAACTTGGATGAATCTCCAAGGAATCATGCTATATGACAAAGCCAACTCCAAAAGATGGCCAACTGTAGAATTTCATCTAAACATTTAGAAATGACAAAATTTTAGAAATTAAGAAGAGATTAGTGCTTGCCAGATATAACAGTTGGAAGTGGAGTCGATGGGCGAGGTGAAGGTAGAATGGCAGGATGGATATTAGTACTGTTATATAAAGGCGACAGAAAAGACTGTTTTGATGGTTACTGGTCAGGATTTTGACTATGGTGATGCATACAAGAACCTACCCTTGTGACAAAATTTTATAAAACAAAATATACAAACACAAGTATAAGCAAGTAAAACTGGAACATATTGAATAAATAAGGCACTGCACAATCTAGTCAGATGAGCTTGGAAGGCAATTCCATGTGGTTTAGTTCACAAGAACAGAATATACTCAGAATCAGGGCCCTTACCTGTTCCTCAGACTTCCTCAAAACCAATTTCTGGTTTTGATCTTTCTATCTTTCTGAACTCTTGGTCAAACTGTTAACCTTGAATAAGCATAGATCTACATCTCAGGCCATTTCTCCTTCCACCCAGGAGGAAAATAAGATACAGTACCTGGTGTATGCCAAGCAGGAGTATTTCTTTTTAGTATAATTCTTAACAGACACAATTTGAAAGAATGCAAAACAGGGCAGTATACTTTTTGCTAATGCCACCATGAATTCCTCTTTCTATCAAAAGTGCTATTACCCCATAAGGCCATGGATACAAGTTAGGAAAAGATGGGAAGAAAACAGAAAATGGTGTAATAGCATCCATTTATCAGGTTATGTCTTTTCACTTGATATTAACCAGATTTTATAATATACTGTTGGGATAGGCAGTGCTATGCATATAGTCTTTTAGCCCTTTGGCCACATAAGAATAAGGGCCTTGGACTTTGAGGACTTCCTTACCACCACAAAGAGTCTTCATTGCCTAGGATGAGCTTATGAAGACTTATGTGGAAATACTTATTCCTGTTTTGGGTTCAGTACATACTCCTTCATTTTACTCAAGTGTGTAAAACAAAGTTGGCCCCTTGCCAACCCTTCTGTTGTATCTGTACTCCATAGGAAGAAGATGGGATTCTTTATTCTGTGGCACAAAATGGGTGTGTGCAAGCCCTGTATCAGGAGGGACCCCCTGGCTATAGGGGACCTATACCTTCTCCTGGAGTTGATTCTGCTCTGTCTCTTCTCTGTGTGAGTAAAGTGTTGTTCCATCTAGCACTTGACTGTGCTATGCTTTCTTTGGTGAATCAGATACCAAGAAGCAGTGGGAAGAAGTATTTGGGTTTCTACTCTCAGTGATAGGCAGCCGATAGGCAACAGAGGCCATTTTCCTGACATATACCATTTCCATTTAATAATAGATTACTGATGCTTATGTGAACCTTATGGTTTAGTGGATCATATTATACCTGATATATGACAAACTTCTCAGATTGGGTAGTCACTGACACATCGTTGGCATCTCTGCTCCCACAATGCCTTCTCAGTGATGCCTTTCCTGGCCACCTACTTAAAATAGCAATACCCACCCACTTCCATAATTCATACCCCTTTGTTTTCTTTTTTCCCACAGCATTTATTACTTCTAATACTATATATTTTACCTGTTAATTTATTTTCATTGTCCATGTCCCTCATTACCTTTACTAGGGAGCTTACAGGTTTTTTTTTGTTGTTTGTTTGTTATGTTTTTGTTTTTGGATTTCTTTCCTTGCTTATTTTGCCATTGATGTATCCTAGGGAAATATCCTGTACTAGTTGTTCAGTAAATATTCTCTTAGTAAATGGTTCGCTTTCCTTTCTAATCTTACTTCTAATATTGACTATCTGAGTTTCCCCTCTTCATATGCCATAGAAAGAATAGTAATTATCTGTATATAATTATTACATCATGTAACTTATCTGACTTAATTTGAATATAATATTAGACATAATTTGGGAAAGGTCTGTTATGTTTGATAAAATATTTTTAAAAGATTCCTTTGTTGGGACAACTGGGTAGCTCAGTCGGTTAATTGTCTGACATCAGCTCAGGTCATGATCTTGCAGTTCACGAATTTGAGCCCTGCATAGGGCTCTGTGCTGACAGCTCAGAAATTGCATTCTGCTTCAGATTCTGTGTCTTCCTCTCTCTCTGCCCCTCCCTTGCTCACTCTCTATCACTCTCTGTCTCTCAAAAATAAATATACATAAAAAAAATTGCTTTGTTGACTCTCTATAATATAAGATATCTAAAATGGAAGAGATTGTGCTGGTAATTTAAATATAGTAACATAAGAGAAAAAAGAAACTTTGTGCAATTGAACCTTATGGGATATATTTAGTTCCAACATAATATGAACACATGCACCAAATATAAATGAAATGTAACAAAATCTGATCAGTAAATAAGGATGGCTAAAGATGGGAGTGCTCTCATTTTTCTAGGTTCTCATACTGAAAACCGCTTTGAACAATCATAAAAAAATTTCTTCAGATCTAAATAGTCTTTAAAACCTCAGTTTTAGAATATTCTCTAAAATTCATTTTCTATGTGCATATTGAAGAGGTTATACCTAAACATGCTTGCATCTCAGAGCTGTTCTTTAATCTGTCATTCTCTCAGTTTTATTTTACACCATTATTATGATGCAGATATAGTTTTAATAATTACAAGAAGAGTATCTCAGATGAGAGAACAATACTAGAAGCTACTTAAGAGTAAAGCATGTATTATATTTGTCCTAGGTCCTCTTACCTAAGGCTTTTCATGTTTGCCCATAACAGGGAAACATGTGTTCCAGATGTTACAAAAACTAGTATATTTAAATTACCTCTATCTCTTTTGATTTAGATTATTTCTTATTGTGGAGACTCAACAGAGAAATATTTTTTATTTTTTTTTTTTAATTTCTACTCTTTGAAAGAGAGAAAGAAAGTGTGTGTGAGCAGCTGAGGGGCAGACAGAGACAGAGAGAGAGAATCCCAAGCAGACTCCACCCTGTCAGTGCAGAGCCCAACACAGGACTGAATCCCACAAACCATGAGATCATGACCAGAGCTGAGATCAAGAGTCGGATGCTTAATTGACTTGGCCACCCAGGCACCCCAAAGCAATCTTTATAAAGTTTGTATCGAACAAAGTAACAGACATTTCCCAAACTGTTGTTAATGTTATATTCAAATTTGAATTCAGATAACTTACAACAGGGAATGATTACATGCAAAGTATAACAAGCAGAAATCACTAGAAAAACATGTAAAAGAGGAAGAGTCATGGTGATTGTGCTGGTGAGGGCAAAAGAAAGTGAGGAAGTGTCAAGAGTGATAAATAGATAATTATCTCAAATATCTAGTCTACAATTACAAAAACTAAATCCTTTTATCCCTATTGATTTTCACATTCTGAACTTCACCTTACTATAATTCAGATTTCGCTCATTAATTTTGTCACTGGTTATTTTAATTGGGCAAAGTCTGCGAGGCAAATTGTATTATTGAAGCAAAAATCCATCCTATAAGGTGACTCTGGCTTAGTGGCTTGTGCTATTCCCAAATGAAATTTGTTTTTCGAGAGGTAGCAACACTTGGAACCCTTGGTTCATATACATTAAAAAACCAAACAAAACCAAACATTGCCGTATTTAAATCAATAAAATAACTTGTTTTTTACAGAATATTTCATTTAATTCACCTTTGTATTTCTTCAAGACTTTGCATATCTGACAGCAACTCACAACATGATGACTAGTTAAAGTAGAAATAATGGATACATTCTTAATTTATTTTTATTTTTTTATTTTTTTGGATGTATTTTTTAAAGGCAGAAGAAGAGCCAGTGTTGGAAGTTCCACTCCTCAGCCTTTATTACAATGGTATACTTCATTTTTTTTCACTTTCTCTCAAGAAAAGCAAATCAAAGTTTGTCTACTTTTCTACACATATTGCTAAGATTTAAGATCCCTGTGTGTATCACACAACTGTAAAATGCTTTGCAGAGAAAGGATAAACCATTAACCCCCAAAGGAGTTCAGAATATATTACGAAAGACTGTCATTTAAAATTGAGTTATAAATTTAGAATTGAATTAAAAAATGCTCAGAATTAAGCCTGGGGAACATCTAGGTTTATTTACTTGTTCTATGCGTGAGAAAGTTGGAGGATAGAATTGTTCCTCAGGCAAAGACACCTACCCAGATACTAATCTAGAACATTAAGTGGGAAGTATGCTTATCAAGTGTGCTTATCAAGTTGGGAAGAACATTGCTGATAGAGAAAACAAGACAAACTAGAGAAAGGCTGGAATAAATTGAGAATTATGAATAAATGTAAAAGGTGAATGTATTTTTAATATAATGTATTGTCGTTAGCTAACATATAGTGTATACAGTATGTTTTCATTAATTGAAAGCTAGAGAACAGCTTAAATTATCAAAAGAGTGAGAAGAGGGCTGGAGGATGTATTTATTTATATGCTTTGTAAATTAAAGGTAAGAAATATTCAAAGAGAAGCAAATACTGTACAATGAATATTGGGTCATGTATATTCTTGAAGCAAGGTTCACAACAACATTGGGTGCAGTGATTCTATTTTTTTTTTTAAGATTTATAATTTTCACAATGGTATTGGCTTTTATATCACCAAAATATAGCTATAGTCACAACAATGAAACTTTATGAATCTGATACTATATTTTATCATATCAAACCAAAGAGAATCTTTGATTTTGGTACTCAGTAAATTTTACCCCAATTTATCAGCTTGTCTTAATTTACTAAACTTAACTTATTAGACTTCAGGGCAATTAAAGAAGATTTCAGAATTCCCTCGGAGGATTCTTTTAAGCACACATTTAAGAGGAATCTTTTTTTAAAATTTTTTTTGCATTTATTTATTTTTGATAGAGAGAGTGGGGGGAGGGGCAGAGAGAAAGGTTGAGACACAGAATCCAAAGCAGGCTCCAGGCTCTGAGCTGTCAACACAAAGACCAACGTGGGACTCAAATTCACAAACCATGAGATCATGACCTGAATCGAAGTCTTACCCTTAACCGACTAAGCCACCCAGGTGCCCCAAGAGGAATCTTTTATTTAAGAATATGCATGGTATTTTTGGTGCTTTCTATTAAGAAAAAATCTTCTGTCATGATTTTAAAAAGTAGTATTTTAAAGACGAATCAAAATTATCCATATTGTAGTAATGTGTTCTAGATTTTAACTTCTTACTAAATATTAACATTGGGTTAAGTCCCAATTTTTGGAAAACAGACTATAACTGAATGAATGATGAAAATAAGTGGTAGAAAAAAATTAAGCCCTTTTACTTCTTTAGAAAATAAACAAATAAAATATTTCTAAAACCTAATTTTATTAAAATTTCTGATAATATAAATGAATATATAAAATAATTCCTAGTTTATTTATGGGAGATTTTAAAGTATATTTAAAGCAGTATCAAGTTCTACATAAAACGTCAAAAAATATTCAGACAGTCACACTGAAAGTAATTTTGATATTAATATTAAAAATGTATTATAACTCTAAGTAATCAAACACAAATCTATTCTCTTGCAAATATACTTAATTTTTACTATGGCACCATAATAGCATAGCTTCTTTACTTATCTGTGTAAATGTATATTATTTCTTTAATATGGTTTTGAATTTAGAATGTAGTATATACATGGAAACATAAAAACACAAACATTCCTACACCTCTTACTCATTTCCCAAACTCATGGCCTATTGATTTAATTTTCACATTGTTTTTTTTATTAATGATATGTGGAAGAATTTTCCAACTTTTTTTCAAGATTTGCCCATATTCATGTTTTAGTTTTCAATTCAACTAAATCTATAAAAAAATAAAGTCACAAATAGAAGAAGATTCAATGATTATTTACATTATCCACAACTCAATTAGTAAATAAATTGAATTAATAAAATAGTGAGAATTTTTATGTGCCAAAACAAAACAGATTTATTATTACACATATGTAAGAAACATTGACAGGTGTGTAAATGTGTACTCAAAATGTTTGTTAATTGAAAGTAAATGAGTGATGTGTAATTTTAAATCATTATTTTATTCATAGTTTTGATGTCATCCAAGCTTTTTTTTCCTGGCACAATGCCTAATTTAAGTAAAAATGCCCATATTCATTTTAGATATCTTTCACCTTTAGTAGAAAACTTACATAAAATTAAAACTAAGTAGAAAATGCTATTAAGACCCAACATTATTAAAAGTGCTAATAGCAACAATATAAATAGTATTTTACATTTGGAAAAGAGTACCTAGCTTAGATCATTTATTTGTAATTTGCACTGAGTTGGTGAAGATTTAGATTGCCTTAATTACTCAATAAATCACTGCCCCTCTGAGTAATGATACACTCCTCTGAACAGCAGTAGCATCTTTAGGTAACACTGAGAAAGATTAAACTAAAAACTGAACCCTGCATAATTATCTTTAAAACAAGTGTTAATAAAATCCAAAATTCACTAGCTACTTAAACAGGTCAGATTCTAAAGTTAGAAGACAAATATGGGGCAAGTTGTTATTTTCTATCAGGTAAATGATAGGCTGTTGTGAGCCTGAGGAAACTTCAAAATTGGAGAAATGGAATGCTCTCATTAATTAGATTTTTGAGGCAATTAAATTTTACCCGGAGAAAAGTATTTATTTTATTCATTTTTCTAAAATGCAGAAACTTGCAGTATTTGTCTGAGTCCATACATTTGCTCGAGATATTTTTTTCTTTTCTCTTTTACTTTAAAAAATATTTATTTATTTATTTATTTATTTATTTAGAGGAAGGGGCAGAGGGAGAGGGAGACAGAGAATCCTAAGCAGGCCCTACAGTGTCAGTGCAGAGCCCTACACAGTCTACAAACTGTGAGATCATGACCTGAGCCGAAATCCAGAAGCCAAGGCTGAACTGTTTGAGCCACCCAAGTGCCTCGTTCGTTCGTTCTTTCTTTCTTTCTTTCTTTCTTTCTTTCTTTCTTTCTTTCTTTCTTTCTCTTTCTTTCTTTTTCTTTCTTTCTTTTTCTTTCTTTCTTTCTTTCTTTTTATCTTTCTTTCTTTCTTTCTTTCTTTCTTTCTTTCTTTGTATTAGGGGCTTTATATTCTGTCAATGACTTGAATTCTAGACGTAGGTGTATCAGGGACAATATATGTTTATGTGGATATCCTAGGAGGCTTACTCTTTTCTGGTGAAATCTCCAAGAGCAGCCGATCACTTAGCAAAGTCTAGTCTGTGTGGGCTTATCTTTCTGTGCAGGAGTGTCATTCTTCTCTCTCAAAATTTTGCTCAAGGATACATTTTATTATGTATATACTTATTTTTAAACAATGAATCATTATTAAAGATCTTAGTGAATGTTTAAAAACTTAGTCCATCAACTTAAAGTTATGTTTTATGTAGTAGGGATGAATAGTACCTAGATATTCAATAAATATGACTTTATTTTCTTTAAATTGACCTCATTTTGAATGGGCTCATGATCCTACCAGACTGGAAGAAAATATTGCCTTGGTTGTTTGTGAGACCTTCATTAGGTATGGAGGCGTTATGCTATTTTTCTTGTCTACTGTGGACATAAGAATTTGTGTCAACACTGGTAAACCCAAATTGCTATGTCCCAGTTTCTTTGTAAGCACCATGCACCGATTCCATTTGGGTATTTTGACTGCTCTCCACTGTGCCATTCAGGACCTTTGAAACCTGTGTTTCCCTTGCTTCTGGGATCTCAGTCCATGCTCTTTTCCCCAGCCAGGGGATTGGGCTCCTCTCCATGAATTAGGTAATTCTCTCCCTCTTGATGTTTCCTTCAAAGTCTTTCTCTGTCTTTATGGCTTCTCAGAAGCACTTTGTAAAAATTCTTTGTAAAAATTCTTTAGACTTATGGAAATAGCTAAGACAAGGTGGTTTGGTTGGCAACTTTGCTTTCCTGCTGGTCACAAACCTATCTGTAGATAAGGAAGCCTAGACATTGACTCTTGAATGGGAGCATAAAAAACGAACAGTGCATAGAGAATAAAAAGAATCTCTCATGCTCAAAGTATGAGCATACTGCCATTTAATTGTGCATAAGAAATAAAGCTTTTTAAATTATTATCTGTAATATATATTTTTTTCCTTCTCAAGCCCCACACCTGACTTTAACCTTTATATTCACCTGATATGTAAGAGAAAACCAAACAACTATGAATATAAACTACCATTGTTTCTTTAAGTTAAATAAATATCTTTCTGGAAAATGTGCAATACTCAACTTCTATGAGTCTCTGTTCCTTTCAAGATGGTGTTAGATCTCAGATGCATGTGACGTTCTGGATAATTGCTGTGGAGAGCCTCATCTGCTTTTGATACTGGGAAGAGACCTGTATTCTCTGGCTTTCAGAGAGATTGTTTGGTACCTGTTGCTTATGTCTAAGGTCCTGATCATTTTCCTCATTTATAATACCCACAGATAACACCCCATCTTGGTCCTAACCCTAGCCCTTCTCAGCACCTACTGGTTCCAAAGCACACAGGAACTTCTGCATCCATATATGCTGTATTTAGACTAGAGAGAGTTAGAAGAGCTTCCACAGGCTCATCTCCATGGCAAATTCCCAATAGCCCACAGATGCTATTGTCTACATGATGTGGAGATTGGTTTTCCGGTGTCTTTTTTTTTTTTCCTAGAGTAGTGTTTCTTAACACTAACTGAACATTCAAACATGGTTGGTAACTCTTTAAAAAAATATGGGCACGCAGTCTTCATTACCAGATATTGAATTTATAGGTCTGTAGTAGGGCCTTGGTATTGATAAAGTCTTGGGCTTGCCATTACCCCTTTCTCTATGGAAAAGGTTTCTGTATGTCATATGTGATGTCTTTCCTATTGTGAGTCAGTATTAATGGTGTCAGGGATATCTCCCTTCAAAATTATGGGACAAAATCTATGATTTAGCCTATAACAATTGGCTTTTAATGTATTAATGGGATATAATGAAACATAAAACTCTGTAACTTTTTTTGGCAAAGTGTATTTCAAGATCATTGCTTTGGTATACATGTAAACAAGAAGCAAAATCAAAATGAAAACTACCCTTGAAACTTAAATCTAGCCATGGATGCTTTGTTCCAGCCAGCACTGGCCCTCTTTCTTCTCCCTGGACTGAGAGAATTATAATAGGTCTTAGACTGTCAGGAACATAATTAGTGGGAGAAATGAAAATTCATTAAGGTAGTACACTTTAAATGTTAATTCTGGCTACATTATCTGTTCACTGATATATTCAATAACAGCCATCACATGTATTCACATATTCTAGTAATTAGGACTTTGAGCTCTGCCCTTACACAAAACTAGTTTGAATTCTAGCTCAACCATTCACTGGTTAATTGCTTCAGAGTAGCTCTTTAATTTCTTTGTGCCTCCTTTCCTTATCTTCTGGGAAATAACACCTCACATTTTCTGCTGCACCATTCTACTATTTTCAGCACATGTGCTTTGTAAAGGAATGTCCTCATTATCTTCTCAAAGAATGAATGACACTACAGTATAATGGTTACTTTGTAGACTTTAGAGCCAGACAAATTTCTGATC
The DNA here is from genome assembly GCF_046562875.1 of Panthera onca. Lineage (NCBI taxonomy): Eukaryota > Metazoa > Chordata > Mammalia > Carnivora > Felidae > Panthera > Panthera onca. Next base: position 108,729,994 of record NC_138345.1, on the reverse strand, counting down.
AGATTCCAGCTCTTCCACTTGACATCTGTGTGAATGTTGCCGGTAAATTAGCCACTCTATGCCTCAATTTTCTCACCAATATAATGTGAATAGTAATAGTGCATTATATATTATGGTTATTGTGGAAATCTATAAATTAATCTAGCCCAAGTCATCAGAATTTGAAAGTAAGTACTATAAATGGTCATTGCTACTATTATGATTGTGATCTTTCTTATTACTTTTCACACCGTTTTTTGTTACAACTAGTGCAAGTCAGCCGGCACGTGCCAAACTGATTGTGTCAGAAATGAGTGCCTTTCAACTTAGACAGTGAGAATCAAGCCAAAATATTGATCGGATGGATGACTTCAACATGTTGAGGGAGAAGAAATTTCTCTTTCCTCTAGATTTTGAGTTAGTAGTGTCCAGTTGGACTTACATAGCCATCCTGTGATCATGAGGGGTTAAATAATGACAATTAATGAAAAAGGGGAGATTCAAAGTGAGAGGCTAGAACTATAAATTTTGTTTATAGGTTTTAAGCCCGTTAAGACAACTCTGTTCCAGAAAATTTTATTTGTGTAAGCCAATAAATGTCTTATTTGCTTAAACAAATTTGAATCAGGTTTTCTGTTTCATTGTAACCAAAGAGACTTAAGATTTACAAAGCCTGTCCTATAACCATCTTGTGAAGCTTATGAGATAGTTTTCATAGTGTTCAGGATAGACTCTGCCATTTAATAATTCTGAGTACTTTTTAGCTGTTATTAATAGCAAAATTATTTAATGTTAGCAAAAGGTTTGATGAATACCTGACACCAGATGGCATTTTAAATTATGAAAATAAATTTCTTGCTCTACATTGTTTTTATTCTGAGTCTGCCCTGCTTTGTTTACTCTTAAGCTTTTATTTTTTTTTACACAGAAATTACTCAAACATAAATACATTTCTTACCAGCTATACTTTTTCAAGTAATTGAAAATATCTTCTTTAAGCTCTCCAAGAATAATCTAATCATTGTTTTCTCAATATAAATGATTGATTTTATGGGCTTGCTACAAAAGCATGAGAAGCTTATTCTTTTCAAAAACCCTTTCTAAGTCACAGTTACTTTGTGTGCATTGATTTATGATTTCCTTCACAAGGTAACAAAGCATTTTCTACATAATGCTGTCTTGCACTAACATCTGTACTACAGTAACTCTTTCACTGGATGGATCTTTTGATTTTTCATTCTTGCTTTGAAAACTACATATATGAAGCAAAATACTGTTTCCTTCTGACTCCCACTGTCTATGTGAAATGTCATATAATGTAATTCTGTTGGTTCTGAATACGAGTGCTTTGGGTCTTAAGCGATAGTAAACAACTCTAGCCTACTTTAGGGAAACAAAAGGATTTTATTGAAAGGATTCATGGCAATTCATAAACCAAAAAGAGAACAAAACAACCAGCTTTTACGAAGGACAGGACCCAGGAAAGTTGGCAGGAAAAGGAGGGAAATCTGTCCGTGACCCTGCAATTGGTGTGCTTCATCTCCTCCCATTTTCCCTCCTGTGTCAGTGGCTGGGATTCAAATTCCTGGGAGACAAGGTCTGAGTGGCCTGTAGTGAAAAAGAACACTTCCAAAAGATGATTCAGGACATGTTTACACAAAATAAATAAACAAGAATAAAATAAAAGTAGGTGCTGCAGGGTAATCAAACCCAAGGTACCCATTCTAACACGTAACCCAAACATTTTAGCTGGATATTCAAGTCACTCTCCTTCATAACCCCAGTTTCTCTTTTAAGCCTTATCTCGTTTATCTATCCATGAAATATTCCCTAGCCAAACTGCAGACCTTTCTTTATCCCAAACACAGCCCCCCACCTTCCTAACTTCAGTGGCTTTTATAGAATTTTCCTGTCTATTTAATGAGCTACTTGAACCCCTGAAATTCTTCCTAGCAAGTTCTACTTCTAATTCTTTCTTCTTCAAAATTCTTTCTCCATCCTTACTAAAACATAAACTCCTTGAGGACAGGATCCATGTCCACATGAAATTTTTCATAGCAAGTAATGCCGTGGCCTAGAACAAATATAGTATTGAATGAATAGTACATTTTTGCCAAATCCTGGCAAATCCTCCTTTATGACCCCTCCTACATCTGTCTCCTCTGATTTCTCTGTCCTATGTTATCAGGTCAAGCTCTGTTATTATTTCTGTTAATGAATGATTTCATCTTGGTCTCCATGCTCATAAATTCTCTCCATTCCAGCCTATACTAAACACACCAATACTTGTAATTTTTTTTTTGTCTTACTCTTGCTTATTGATTGTGGAATTGATTTTAATAACACAAATTTCTAAAGTCCCCTGCTCTAATTACAACCTGAATTTCTGGTCCTTTTAACTATTGATTAATTTATTTATTTTTATTAATTTATTTATTTAAGTTTATTTATTTATTTTGAGAGAACATGAGTGTGCGTGTGTGCAAGTGGGGGAGGGGCAGAAAGAGAGGGAGAAAGAATCCCAAGCACTTTTAGTGCAGAGCCCGACGTGGGTCTCAAACTCAGGGACTGTGAGATCATGACTTTAGCTGAAATCAAGAGTTGGATGCCTAACCGACTGAGCCACCTACCCATTACTAATTTAAGAAAGTATTCATTTATACATTATTTTACTCATTACTTAACCTATTTTATTTTATTAAGTTTACATTCCCCATAGTAGAACTACTTTTTCTCTCCTATTATAAATCATGTTCACCTACATTTCCAACCATATTTTGTTTCCTGTATCTGGAATAGCTTTTGAATTGGCATGTTCAAATCATACCCATGTATTTCAAGGTCTCCCATGAAATTATAACTTATTCATTTTTATTTTATTTTTTTTTTATTTAAAAAAATTTTTTTTAACGTTTATTTATTTTTGAGACAGAGAGAGACAGAGCATGAACGGGGGAGGGGCAGAGAGAGAGGGAGACACAGAATTGGAAGTGGGCTCCAGGCTCTGAGCCATCAGCCCAGAGCCCGACGTGGGGCTCGAACTCACAGACAGTGAGATCGTGACCTGAGCTGAAGTCGGGTGCTCAACCGACTGAGCCACCCAGGTGCCCCTAATTCATTTTTAAAGTCAGAGTCAAGGCATCACTACAAACTAACATTTAAAGATGCAAGAATGTATAACTTCCCAGTTTAGGTCTGAAGTTTAAGGTGAACTTACTGCTTATGAAAAGAGAAATGACTTAATTCAATGAAATGCACAAATATTTATAACTTCTCTGTGCATAGCATTATAGACAATTTTTTTTTATTTTTTAATGTTTATTTATTTTTGAGAAAGAGAGATACAGAGCATGAATGGGGGAGGGGCAGAGAGAGAGGGAGACACAGAATCTGAAGCAGGCTCCAGGCTCTGAGCTGTCAGCATGGAACCTGATGCAGGGCTCCAGCTCATGAACCATGAGATCATGACCTGAGCAGAAGTTGGACGCTTAACCAACTGAGCCACCCAAGTGTCCCTATAAACAATATCGTTTTTTAATATTCAGAGAAAATTTCCCTTTAAAATATGCTCTGACTAATTAGGGAGATCAGACAAAGAACAAGCTCAGCAGTATGTGAGTAATCCAGAGGACTATTTCTTAGAAATTCAGTATATAAGTATATAAGTAATCCAGAGTATATAAGTATATAAATAATCAGAGTAATTATATAAGTATATAAATACCAGAGTAATTCAGTATATAAGTAATCCAGAGGACTATTTCTTAGAAATTCAGAGATTGGAGAGGACAATAGAACTCAAACCAAAGGAAAATGTCTTCAGAGGGGCACCAGACCAACACATGGTTTCAGCCATTGTGGTCTGCATCTGATCCAGATTTCTTTTAAGGATAATAAGTAGTGTTTCACAAAAGAATAAACAGGATTGGAGGTAAAAGGAAACCTAGTATATTCTTTGAGAAATGAAGCCCTCACCAATTGGGACATTTATTACAATCACATCAACATATTTAGTTCCTTAGCATCTTTGCCTTGTTCTTCCTTTTTTTAAAAAAAAAAAAAAAACAAATAAATGTTTAATATCAAAGTCCAATTCTTAAGTACTTCTTTCATTAGAAGCCATTCCTAACTCTATAGTATATTCCCTACAAATGTAGTTACTCCCTTATCTGTGGTCTCATAGCACTTTGTACATAAATGTTCATAGTATTTACCACATTGAATTTAGTCAGCTGTTTGACTGCCAGCCTTCACCTGCTGCTTTTCTGAATTTGTGGAATGCAAGATAATATTCTATTCATTTTTGTTCCCCGTAACATGTAGCATTTGACTGTCACATAGCAGGTGTGAAAGTTGAGTGGTTATAAATCTTAAATGGCTCTAGGGTGGAATTACAGTGCTGCAGACAGAGCAAGCAGAGGAACAAAGTTGTTTGACATGTTGGAGATCTTTGCGTAAATGCTTTGAGAAGGCTGAAAAAAATAAGCATTTAAGTTGCATTCTTGTTCTTTACTTAAGGGTTTGTACTACTCAATCATTTTGTAATGTACATTACAAGAGAAAAGAGACAAGAGAAATGTGGAGTACTTCAAATATTGTAAGCATTTTTCAGTGCCATATTATATCATGGTTATATAAAATTAAATTATAATTTTCTTGCATTAGTATATGACTTTAGGTTTGAAAAACTAGCATGATAATATTTTTTGTTAATATTGTGATAGTTAAATTATGTTTTATTTCATGTTACCTCTGGCACTTTTTATTGAATATCAGATTTTATTTCCACTAAAGCATAAAAATACATCTTAATGGATTTTTTCATTTAATATTCCGTATTCCATAAAACTGTGTTTGTGTGACTCATCTAACATACACCTAATTTTTATGACATCTACACAAATCTTCATGGAATTTGATTTTTTCCTCAAGATTAGCAATCAGTTCTTAAAAGTATTTATCTAATTTTCACCTATGAATTTTCCAAACACTTGTTGCATATACTTTAAATGTTATGCCAATCAGCTCGGGCTGTTATAACAGTTAAAATACCCACAGACTGGGTGGCTTAAACAATAAATGTTTGTTTCTCACAATTCTAAAATCTGGGATGTCCAGGATCAAGGTGCTGGTAGATCCAGTGTCTAGTGAGGGCCTTCTTCTGGTTTGCAGAACGACATCTCATTGTGTCCTCACCTGGCAGTAAAAGAGACAGGAAGCAAGTTCTTTTCTGCCTCTTGTTACAAGGGCACTAATTCCATCATGAGGGCTCCTACCTTATGACTTAATTATCTCCCAAAGGTTCCATCTCTAAATATCATCACATTAAGGATAGGGTTTCAACATATGAATTTTAGGGAGATACAGTTTATAATAATTGTATTAATATTTTCCATAGATTTGACTTTTTGAAATACTGCAATGTTTCTCCTTCAATTTAGTAGTTATTTAGTAATAGAGAAAATACACAAAAATAAGGAATAGCTATTTGAGTATCAGAGCAAAGGAATATTGCTGTTCATTATCTTGTAATCAATATACTGCATTTATTTTTCCAGCAAATAGAGACAGACATTTACGATAGCTTAGTTTTCTCATATTTGAATGATAAATAGTGCATGAAATAGCTGTATAATTTAGCCACTGTATTCATAAAGTTATTCTTGGCAGCTAATTCTGCTTTCTATGTAAAGAAGAAAGGTATAAAGATGAATTATTTTAGCAGTTAACAAACATCCATTCTTCCAAATTTGTATCATGCATTGAGTAGAAGACCCAGATCTGTCTAATTCTAAGAGCTTAATAACTGTTTTCTCATATCCACCTAAGGCTCCCTATAATCATTTATTTCTCTCAACAAAGCTGCATGAGTTTCTTTTCAAAACACAAATTTTGTATTTCTCTTTCTTTAGTTCTTGCACTTTAAGTGTATGGGCACAGACACTGCCTCCCAATGTCTTTCCTTTTGTCTAAGGTTAAAATCTATGTGATAAAATCGGTCTCTACTTCCCCATGCAGTATGCTGCAGGGGCACTCTCTGCTCTAACTAGACTAGTCTCCTGTGAGTTTCTTTTAGCCACTGAGACATTCATTCATTCACTCATTTTACTCATTCACTTATGTAGTGAAGGTTTTTGCTCCTATTGTTGCCTCTCTCATACATACTGCCATGCTTGCAAATTCTCTTACATTTAGAAGTATGTGATAAGTTTTCAACTTACTGGTTAGACTGAACTCATGATATTGTGCATGGCCTCTCTTCTGCTTGACAATTTTGTATTCTCTGTGCTGAGCCCAGTTATCAATCCACAGAAAACACTTAAAATATGTTTTCAAGAATAATGAATGGGAAGATGGTGATGAAGTAGTAGGACACTAGGTTTATCTCACCCTATGAGCACAACTAGATAAATATCAAATCATCCTCAATACCCCCAGAAATTGACCTACAGACTAGCAGAAAAAAACTCCACAACTGAGGGAAGAGAAGAGGTCACATTGAAGATGGTAGAAAGTTCAGAGACATGGTTTAGAGAACAAATGGGTTGTGGGTATTGTGGAGGGGAGGGAGCTGTGGTTGCAGAGAAGAGTGAGAGAGAGGAACACACAGAAAGATGCACAAAGAGAACATTTTCTCAAAGCCATTGGCTTGGAAAATGAGGGGGGCTGAATTTTATGAGCTCTTGCAACCAGTGGGACTTAAAGCCTGCAAGTTGAAAGGCCAGCAGGCTTGGCTGGGATAGAGTCTGGAGGGCACTACATTGCTCCTGGAGGGAAGGCAGGCCAAAAACCTGGGAGCAGAGAGCATGGAAACAGTGATCTGAAGAGTGCATGGGGCACAGTGGGGAGATTATTCACTCTTCTCAGAATACTTCCCTATGTGGAAGCATTCACAGAGATGCCTCTCTGAAAACAGAGGAGCTTTCAGGTGCCATTTTTCTCCCTGCCTTTCAGCATCAACACAGAACCAGCAAAAAGCAGCACAATGCTGACATTGGCTGCCTAACTTCCTTACACTGAGCTCTACCACCCTGTGCTCTGCAGGATTGCTTTTCTCAGTCAAGCTTGCTTCAGTACCAGAATGGAGAACTTCCCCCAGAAGACCAGTGCAAATGCCTTGCCCACACAGTATCTCCTGATCAGAGAGTTTTGGAGGTCCTCAGTTCTGGTGGAGTTGCTGCCAGGTCTCTTTTCACATGCAGATTGGAGCACACCTTGCTAAAGCTTGCCACACTCTGGCTAGGGACCAAACATTGCCCACAGCAGACAAGGAAAGCCTCTGCAGATGACTGGCCTGAAGGATAGAGCAGCCAAACACAACAGCATAGTATACACAGCACACAATGATGACATTCCTTAAGTGCAAGACCTGGGCACTATATGACCTCAGTTTAATAAGGCCATTACTTTCAGGAGGAAAAGATACAACTGGTTCTTCTAACACAGAGAAGAAGGCAGAGACTTAGACAAAATGCCAAGATGGAGGAACTAATTGCAAATGAAAGAACAAGATGAGGCCATGGCAAGAGATCTAAGTGAAATGTATATAAATAACATGCCTGATGGCGAATTTAAAGCAGCAATCATAAGGGCTTGAGAAAAAAATAGAGACATCACTGAGACCCTTACCCCAGAGATAAAAGTATTAAAAAAGAACCAGAGATGAAGAATGCAATAAACAAGATTGTAAACAGGCTTGATGCAGTGAATAACATGCTAGAAGAAGCAGAGGAATAAATTAGTGACCTACAAAACAAAATAATAGAAAATAATGAAGCTGAACAAAAGAGACAAAGAAGAATTATACAACACAAAAATAGACCTAGAAAATTCAGTTACTCCATCAAACATAATGATATTCATGTTATGGGAGGCCCAGAAGAAGAAGAGAGAAAAGGGGGTATAAAATTTATTTCAAGAATTAATAGCAGAAAACTTCCCTAATCTGGGGGAGGTAACAGACATCTAGATGTAGGAGGCACAGACAACTCCCATTGAGATCAACAAAAGCAGGCCAACACAAAGACATATTGCAATTAGATTTGCAAAATATAGTGATAAAAAAAATCTTAAAAGGAGCAAGAAAACAGAAGTCCTTAACGTACGAGGGAAAACACATATGCTAGCTGGAGATTTCTCAACAGAAACTTGGCATGCCAGGATGGAGTGGCAGGATGTAGTCAAAATGCTGAATGGGAGAAATCTGCAGCCAAGAATATTCTATCAAGCAAGGTTTTCATTCAGAATAGAAGGAGAGATGAAGAGTTTCCCAGAAAACACTAGAGAAGTTTTTGACGAGTAAACCAGTCCTGCAAGAAATATTAAAGGAACTGGTGCCTGGGTGGCTCAGTAGGTTAAGCATCCGACTTTGACTCAGGTCATGATTCCATGGCTCAAGGGTTCAAGCCCCATGTCATGCTCTGTGCTGACAGTTCAGAGCCTTGAGCATGCTTTGGATTCTGTGCCTCTATCTCTCTCTGCTCCTTCCCTACTTAGTCTTCCTCTCTCTCCCTCTCAAAAACAAGTACACATTTAAAAAAAAAAGTTAAAGAAATGTTAGAGACTCTTTGAGTGCAAAGGAGAGGTCAAAAGTGACAAAGACAAGAAAAAATCAGAGAAAATCTCCAGAAACAATCATCAAATAAGTAAAATGGCAATAAATACATACCCATCAATAATTACTCTGAATGTAAATGAACTAAATCAAAAGACCTAGGGTATCAGAATGGATAAAAAAAAAAAAAAGACCCATCTATATGCTTCCTACAAGAGACTCATTTTAAACCTAAAGCCACCTGCAGATTAATGTGAGGGACTGGAGAAACATTTATCATATAAATGGCTGTCAAAAGAAAGCCAGGGTTGTAATACTTATATTGCACAAACTAGACTTCAAAACAAAAATTGTTAAAAGACAAAGACATTATATAATCATAAAGGGACACATTTAACAAATATTATAAATATTTATATACCCAACATAGGGGCACCCAAATATATAAAACAATTAATAACAAAAATAAAGAAACTAATTGATAATAACACACACACTAATAGTATGGAACTTTAACACTCCACTTACATCAATGTACAGATCATCTAAACAAAAAATAAACAAGGAAACAATGGTTTTGAATGACACACTAGACCAGATGGATTTAACAGATATATTCACAGTATTCAATCCTAAAACAACAGAATACACATTCTTTACAAGTTCACATGGAACATTCTCCAGAATGGATCAAATAATAGGTCACAAAACAGGCTTCAACAAATACAAACAAATTGACATTGTACCATACACCTTTTCTGACCACAACACTATAAAACTACAATTCAACCACAGCAAATATTTGGAAAGAACACAAATACATGGAAGTTAAAATGCTACTAAAATGAATAGGTACACCAGGAAATCAAAACAAAACAAAACAAAACAAAATAAAACAAAACAACATGAAACAAATGAAAATGAAAACACAATGGCTGAAAACTTTGGGGATGCAACAAAAGTGGTCTTATAGGGGAAGAATATAGCAATACAGGCCTACTTCAAGAAGCAAGAAAAATCTCAGATAAACAACCTCACCTTACACCTAAAGGAGCTAGAAAACAACAACAACAATTGAAACCTAAAACTAGCAGAAGAAAGAAAATAATAAAGATTAGAGTAGAAATAAATGAACAGGAACTCCAAAAAACAAACAAACAAACAAAAAACCCAAAACAGATCAATGAAAACAGGAGATGGTTTTTTGAAAACATCAACAAAATTGATAAACTTTTCACCAGACATATCAAAAAGAAAAGAGAAATAACCCAAATAAATAAATTCAGAAATGAGAAAGGAGAAATAACAACCAATACCACAGAAATATAAACAATTATAACAAAATATTATGAAAAACCATATGCCAACAAATTGGACAATGTAGAAGAATGGATAAGTTCCTAGAAACATATAAACTACCAAAACTGAAACAGGAAGAAATAGAAAACTTGAACAGACTGATAACCAGCATAGAAACTTAATCAGTAATCAAAAAACTCCCAACAAACAAAAGTCCAGGGCCAGATGGCTTCCCAGGGTAATTCTGCAAAACATTTAAAGAAGAGTTAATACCTATTAATCTCAAACTACTCCAAAAAATAAAAATAAAAAAGGGAGGAACATTTCCAAATTCATTCTATGAGGCCAGCATTACCCTGATACCAAAACAAGATAAAAACTCCACTAAAAAAGAAAACTACCAGCTAATATCCCTGATGAACATGGATGCAAACATTCTCAATAAAAGCATACCAAATTCAATAATACATTAAAAAAACATTCACCATGATCAGGTGTGATTTATTCCTGCATTGCAAAGGTGTTTCAATCTTTACAAATCAATCAACATGATACACAACATTAATAAAAGAAATGATAAGAACTATATGATCATTTCAATAGATGAAGAATAAGCATTGAACAAAGAACAACATCCATTCATGATAAAAACCCTCAGAAAAGTAGGTTTAGAGAGAATATATCTCAACATCATAAAGACCACCTCTGAGAAACCAACAGCTAATATCATCCTCAATGGGGGAGAACTTAGAGATTTTCCTCTAAGGTCAGTAACAAGACAGGGATGTTCACTTTCACCACTTTTATTCAACATAGTACTAGAAGTCTTAGCCTAAGGAATCAATCAAAAGAAATAAAAAGCATCTGAATCAGCAAGGAAGAAGTCAAATTTCCACTATTTGCCTATGTAACCATACTCTATATAGAACACCCCAAAGACTCCACCATAAAACTGCTAGAACTGATAAACTAATTCAGTAAAGTCACAGGATACAAAATCAACATATAGAAATCTCTTGCATTTCTGTACACTAATAATGAAGCAGCAGAAAGAGAAAATAAAGAATCATTCCCATTTATAATTGCACCAAAACCCACAAAATATCTAGGGATAAACCTAACCAATTTGAAAGACCTGTACTCTGAAAACTCTAAAACACTGATGAAAAAAGCTGAAGATGACACAAAGAAATTGAAAGATATTCCATGTTCACGGATTGGAAGAACAAATATTAAAATGTCTATACTACCCAAAGCAGTCTACACATTTAATGCAATCCCTATCAAAATACCAACAGCATTTTTCACAGAACTGGAGCAAACAATATTAAAATTTCTATGGAACCACAAAAGACCCTGAATAGCCATAGCAATCTTGAAGTGGGAAAAAAAAGCTAGAGGCATCACAATTCTGGACTTCAAGTTATATTACATAGTGGTGGTAATCAAAAGAGTGCAGTAGTGGCACAAACGTAGACACATAGATCAATAGGACAAAATAGAAAATCCAGAAATGAACCCATAACTATATGATCAATTAATCTTTGATGAATCAGGAAAGACTATTCAATAAGAAAAAGACTGTTTCTTCAACAGATGGTGTTGGGAAAACTGGACAGCAACATGCAAAAGAATGGAACTGACGACTCTCTTATACCATACATAAAAGTAAATTCAAAATGGATTAAAGGCCTAAATGTTACCTGTTACCATCAGAGTCCTAGAAGAGAGCATAGGCAGTAACCACTTTGACATCGGCAGTAGCAACTTCTTTCTAGATATGTCTACTGAGGCAAGGGAAACGAAAGCAAATATAAACTGTTGGGACTTCATCAAGATAAAAAGCTTCTGCACAGTGAAGGAAACAATTAACTAAAAGGCAACATTTGGAATGGGAGAAAATATTTTCAAATGACATATCTAATAAAGCATTTGTATTCAAATTCTACAAAGAACTTATAAAATTCAATACTCAAAATAAATAATCCAATTTAAAATGGGCAGAAGACATGAATAGACATTTTTCCAAAGAAGACATATAGTTGGCTAGCAGACATGAAAAGATGCTCAACATCACTCATCATCAGGGAAATACATATTAAAACTACAGTGAGATGTCACCTCCCACCTGTCAGGAATGGCTAAAATAAGCAGCACAAGAAACAACATGTGTTGCTGAGGATGTGGAAAAAGGGGAACCCTCTTGCATTGTTGATGGAAATGCAAACTGGGGTAGCCACTGTGGTAAACAGTATGGAGATTCCTAAAAAACTTAAAAATAGAACTACCCTATGATCCAGAAATTGTACTAGAAGGTATTTACCCAAAGAATGCAAAAATAGCAAGTCAAGGGGATACATGCATCCCTATGTTTATACCAACATTATCTACAATAGCCAAATTATGGAAGCAGCCCAAGTGTTCATCAACTGATGAATGGATAAAGAACTTGACGTATATATATGTGTGTGTATATATATATATATATATATGTATATATATATATATGTGCGTGTGTGTGTGTGTATATATATATATACATAATATATATGTACATATATATATATGTGTGTGTGTACACAATGGAATATTATTCAGACATAAAATGAATGAAATCTTGCCATTTGCAATGACATGGATGGAGCTACACAGTATTATGTTAAACAAAATAAGTCAGAGAAAGACAAATACCATATGATTTCACTCATATGTGGAATTTAAGAAATGAAACAAGCAAAGGGAAGAAAAAAAAAAGAGAGTCAAACCATGACATCAACTCTTCACTATAGAGGACAAACTGATGATTACCAGAAGGGACGTGGGTGGGGATGGATTAAATAGGTGATGGGGATTGAGGAGTGCACTTGTGATGATCACTGGTTGTTTTATAGATGTATTGAATCAGTATATTGTAGATGTGAAACTAATATTCAACTGTACATTAACTACCTGGAATTTATATAAAAACTTAAAAAAATAAATGTAAAAAAATAATGAATAAATCAATCCTTTGAGATCCATGTATTCCATTTACTACTTATGAGAGCATGTTTTCTAATATAGTCACAGAAATTTTGTCTTGCTACTACCTCTCCCAACTAGAGAACAGTGTTGTGGTCTTTAGTTGGTAGGAAGAATTTCTATGGCATAACTCTCTTCCTAATGTCCTGCCAGGTGGACTATAGCATCATTTAACTACAATAAACGTTTGGCAGTTAGGCGTTATCAGGAATCTTACACATGAATATGAGAAAGTAGGTAAAAGTAGGGACAAAAGTTGAAGACCTTATGCATACTTATTGCCTGTCACATCAATGTATTGCCCTCAAATTTGAGAAGCTATAGAATCATCTCCAGGAGTATTTTAGGGTATTGGAATCTCCCCTCCTATATTACAAGGAAGGTTGATAAAGGTTTTCACTCTTAGATTATCCAAAAGAACCCAATACCCAACATGATTTGTCTATCAGTATTACTAATTTAGTCCTACCCAGTTTGAAGACTAAATTGATTGTCTTTACATTAACATAGTATTTGAGTTTAATAAGCATATCAATGTTTTTCATGAAATGATTAGGAATGATAAAATTTGATCCTATTCTCATTAAAACCAGAAAATGAATAAAGCTTCTCAAGTGGTTCTCCATAATGCAAAACTTATTAGGAACAAGTTAAAAAGAGAAGTCAAGCATTTAGAAGATGTTCTATTTAATTTAAATTTTATAGAGTTAAAAAAACATTCTTTCATAATGTAGAAGAAAGGAAAAAGAGATCTGGATCTTACAGTCTAATGGGAGAGATAGACAATAAAGAATCATATGAATAATGATAAAATTGTAACTCTAGTAATTTTCTTGAAGGGAAGATATATAAGAAACTCTAGGTTTACAGTATAGGACACTTTTGTTAATATTTTTATGACTTCCTCCGTGTTGGGAGGGATAATTGAGATAATTCATGTGAAATAAGTTTTTTTTTTAAATTACATTAAAGTGTGTATGTGTATGAAATTTATAATAATAACTATTTTCCTTTTGTGAGTCAAACTTTGTATGCCTGCTTCTGGATTTATATTGAAATATTTAACTATTTAAATTTAACTAGTTGTTTATTAAATTATTATAGCCTTTTATTACACATTTAATCTAAATATTGTGACGATGATTTTACAAAAGACTGGCATCCTCAGTTTTGTGGGAAAAACAAAGATGATTATGAAATCACAGACTTCTCAGGTTAATACAGTACATTCTAAATTATTGATATATTATTCTCAAAATTACAATTGATATCTTAACAAGATGCATTGAATTTCTTCCTATTTCACATCTAAAATAGATAATATTAAGCCATGAAATGATTTAGAAGGATATAACATAAAAGCACAGTCCTTAGCTAGTCTGTTTTAAATTGTATTAATCTCCTTAGGCTAGAAACTGGGTTACATAAACAACAAAAATGTATCTTCCCACAGTTCTGGGAGCTGGAAATCTAAGATCAAGGGACTTTTTTTCCAGTGAGACTCCACTTTTCTGGCTTTCAGACAGCCACCTTCCCTCTGTGTGCTCACAGGGCCTTTCCTTTGTGTTCACAGGAAGAAAGTGATATCTCTGGTATCTCTTCCTCTTCTAATAATGGCACCAGTCCCAGAAGATTAGGGTCCCACCTTCGTGATGGCATTATTTACCTCCCTAAGTGCAGTGTACCAAAATATAATCATATTGAAGGTTAGGGCTTCAACATATGAATTTGGGGATATACAATTCAGTCCATAACGTAAACCTTGCATTATTTTGAAAAATAAAGTACATTTATACCACCAATAATATACGGTCTTTTTATTAATCCTATTCCAAACAAATCCTAATTTGAAAATTAGCATCTGTCACTGAACTTTAATAAAAAAAGAAGTTCTTTTATTTTAAGTAACATAAATAGAAAAAAATCTGGTTTAATTTTTGCATACAAAATTTTAATGAATGCTAGTATAGCAATCAAATGATTCTATGTAAATATAAACAATTTTACATTAAATCATTACTATATATGTATAATTATATGGTGACAAGCTTTAAAAAATAATCTTGAAATATTTTGTGTCCAACTTTAGATTTGTTATCTCATAGGAAGAAAGAAATCTAGATGGGAAATATTGAACATTGTGAAGATTACTGCACAAAATGATATCATGAGAATGGAATTTTCATGAGGACAGGGATGTTGTCTGCTTTTTTCTTTGCCACCATAACCTCAGAGCCTAAAATAGTATCTTGCTCAAAATAAGTATTCTAAAAATGTTGGTCAGGTAGATAATTAGCACATCATTTGGGCAACCTGACTTAATATCCTATAACATTTTACAGTTCTCCTGAATCCTTCTCATAATGACATGAGATCGTTAAAGAAAGCTGTGGTTTTAAAAACCCATACATTTACTGGGCAGAAGCTTTTATACTGTCTTGTTGTTGTTCTCTCTAATTTAAAAGTGCTGCATTTATCATCTCAATACTCTATACCTAGCTACTTTACAAAATTTTTAATGTTGTCCCAAGATCCAAAATCCATACCTTCTTGTTTATAAAATTATGATTAATGCATCCTATTTTAACTTTAAACTTAACATTGAGTTTTAGAAAACAAAAATGAATAAATTATGGTTTTATAAATATTCGTTTAAAATTCTGATGGCATTTATAACTATATAAAATCACAAAACAAATAGGGAATTGGTGTTTATTTGCTTTGTAAGAAAGTTCTATTGCATTAATTTTGGGCAAACAAAGAGACATTACCTTTTACCAAAGGTATATATATATTTTTATTTTGATGATGTATATTGACAGATATTAATTACTATTAGTTTTCACTAGATACCCAAGGGAATTGAGGACTACTTAATTTTTTTCTTTTTCACTTTGCCTTTTGTCATTTTATAATTTGCCTTTCAAGCATTGAAATTAGAATGTAGAAAAATGTCAGGGAAAGAACTCTGGTTTTAGAATCAATCATAACATAATCCCTGATGGTTAAACTGCTTACTAGCTGTGTGTTCTATGGAAATTTATATATCTTTTGTTTCTTCTTCCAGAATTTGACCAATTTTTAAATGAAATATCAGGCATAATAAAAATGGCTATGATTCTATTCTTTTATAAATAAAATATTTGTATTATGTTAAAATCAATTTAGATTTTCTTCATAGGAAAACCAGAACGTTTATTGTAAGTCTGTGTTATAAGTTATACAATTAGAACTTATTTCATACCATGAAGGAGAATTTTAGAAGTTTTAAAAACATACAAATAAGATTATATCTTTGGGAGGAAAGCCAACTCCTAGAGATTCTGTCCTCAACATTGGTAAATGTTTCAAAACAGGGCTGACTCAAATCACATAAGGCTGTGACCTTTCCCTTGTTATTTGTCACTAACAAGCTTGACAGCAGTGAGGATGTTAGTGACAAATGTAAGAAAATAGGTCATCATTGCTCATTTTGGATATAGTAGGTACTTCTTTTCTTACGTGGTTGTCAAATTAACCCCGGGGATATTTTTCGGGTATTTTGGCTTTATTTTGATGCTACCAAATTTAGTGCAAGACTAGAACAAGCTTTTTTCTTAAATGCTGTCAAGTCTCTCTTCTACCAGCTTTCATTCTTGAATTAAATTTCAGAAAGGAGAAATTTCTCAAAAAAGAGTGTACTTATGTTTCTTGGTGTCTTTTGTAAAATACATGTAAATAGGTTTTCTAAAATCATGCATCTTCTCTGTCTATCCAGCTTATACTCTCTCTGTCTTACTAAGTCTCTCTCTCTGTCTCTGTCTCTGTCTCTTTCTCTCACACACACAGACATATTTTGGTGAAGATAGGAAATTTCAAACTCTCTTCAACATTAGGACCTTTGACAATGAGCTTGATGCTTTATATACATTATCTTTACCCTTCTACTCTCCTCTTCAGGCTAGTATTATTTTCGTTTTCATGTGATAGATGCTTGGAGGGAGAAAAGGGCTTGATGTAGGACCCACAATTAGTAAGCTTTGGAGCTGGAATTTGAATCAGTTCATCTGGATCAATAGACTGCAATCAACTCACTTCCTTCCCTCTAGAGGCAAAAGAGAAAGAAAAAAAAAAGGAATGAGATGATTTCTTTTAAAATAAATTATTATTAAAGAGGCTACTTGATAAGTCTTCAAAATTCAAAATTTGAGTTCCACATAGAGAACTGATTTAAAAATATATAGAAGACTAGCATCTCTCTTATAGCTAGCTATTTTTCTTAAATTTATCGGTTTTTCTTTTATGACTTAAGTAGTCTTCCTATTCCAAATATACACAAAGCACTTGAAAACATATTTCAAAGGACCTCTAGAGTGGAGTACTAGTAAGGAGTCAACTCAGATTCTTATATTTCTTCCTACACTGAAAGGCACAAGCTTCCTTTGTTATATATTTCATTTCTCATGTTCCTCAATTCCAGCTCTCAAGCTTCCAAAACTAACATTCTTGAATAAGAAGAAATCTGTGCCAATGACTACTCGGAATTTTTCCAACCACAAGATTCACAGTCTCTGGCTGCCTCTAATTCATTATCTTCTACATATCCAACAATGACTCAAGCCAAATACCAACCAGGCCAGGACACCTTTTGATCTGCCAAAGCAACTTGTGAAAGAGGTAAACCAGTCCAATTCTGATAATTGATCTATGAGGAAATTAGATAGTCTTCTTGCAAGCAAGTGTCAGTACTGTGACCAAGCAGAGAAGACAGAATTCACAAGCTGTTTCATCATTGAACTGTATCAGAAAGAATATTTTTGTAAACATAGTAAATGTACTAAACCATCTTGACAGCATTATATTAAGCTTAGATTTAATAAGAATGACTGGGCTACATCACTAAGCACAATATAACACTGTGATTTGGCAAATTGCCATTGGATTTCATATATTAATCTTACTGAACTCGATAAGTTAGTCTGCAAAATTGTTTATGAAGGCTTAGATAGATTCTAGGTTCAATTTTAATTGGCTCTATTTCTTCATCAACTAGGCAATTTTAAATTTATTTTTATCTTATTTTAGTTTAGTTTTTAATTTTAATTACAGTATCATTAACATACAGTGTTCTATTAGTTTTAGGTGTACAATATAGTAATTCAAAAACTGTACATATTACTCAATGCTAATCATAAGTATACTCTTTAATCACCATCACCTATTTCACCCATCCCCCCTACCCACCTCCCCTCTGATAACCATCAGTTTATTCTCTATAGTTAATAGTTTTTGGTTTTTTTTTTTTGGTTTGTCTCTCTCTCTCTCTCTGTCTCTCTCTCTCTCTCTCTCTGTCTCTCCCTTTTATAACTTTGTTTATTTGTTTTGTTTCTTAAATTCCACATATGAGTGAAATAATATGGTATTTGTCACTCTCTGACTCATTTTACTTAGCATTATACTTTCTAGCTCACCCATGTTGTCGTAAAAGGCAAGATTGCATTCTTTTTATCACTGAATAATATTCCATTTATATATATATATATGTGTGTGTGTGTGTGTGTGTGTGTATACATATTTATATACACACGTGAGACATCTTCTTTGTCCATTTATCTATTGATGGACAGTCAATAGATAAACTGGGGGTAAACACCCAGTATTGTGATTGCTGAATCCCAAAGCAGTTCTATTTTTAATTTTGAGGAAATTGCACATTATTTTCCACAATGACTGTACCAGTTTGCATTCCCGCTAACAATGCATGAGGGTTCTTTTTTCTCCATATACTCACCAAGACTTCATGTTTACTGTGTTCTTTATTTTAGCCATTCTGACAGGTGTCAGGTGATCTCACATTGCAGTTTTGATTTGTATTCCCCTGATGATGAGTTATGTTGAGCATCTTTCCATGAGTCTGTCAGTCAACTGGATACCTTCTTTCAAGAAAGATCTGTTCATGTCTTCTTCCCATTTTAATTGGATTATTTCGGGGGGGGGGGGTGGCGGTGTTGAGTGGTATCAGGTCTTTATTTATTTTGGATACTATCCCTTTATCGGATATGTCATTTGAAAATATCTTCTCCCAATCAATGGGTTTTTTGTTTTGTTTTGTTTTCTGTTTTGTTGATTGTTTCCTTCACTATGCAGAAGATTTTTATTTTAATGTGGTCCCAATAGTTGAAATTTGCTTTTATTTCCTCTGCCTCAGAAGACATATTTAGAAAATCACTGCTATGGGCAATGTCAGAGAATTACTGCCTGTGCTCTCTTGTAGGATTTTTATGGTTTTAGGTTTCACATTTAAGTCTTTAATCCATTTTGAGTTTATTTTTGTGTATGGCATAAGTGGTCCAGTTTCATTCTTTTGCAGAGAGTTGTCAAGTTTTCCCAACACCCTTTGTTGAAAATACTATCTTTTTCCCATTACATATTCTTTCCTCCTTTGTTGAAGATTAGATGTTCATGTAATTGTGAGTTTATTTCTGGGTTTTCTATTCTGTTCCATTGATTTGCCTATTTCTGTGTCATACTCTTTTGATTAGTACTGTTTTGTAATATAACTTGAAGCCTGAAATTATGATACCTCCAATATTGTTTTCCTTTTCCAAGATTGCTTTGGCTATTCAGGGTCTTTTGTGGTTCCATACAAATTTTAGAATTGTTTGTTCTATCTCTGTGAAAAATTCAATTGGTATTTTGATAGGGATTACGTTAATGTGTAGATTGCTTTGGGTAGTTTAGACGTTTTAATAATATTTGTTCTTCCAATCCATGAACATGAGATGTCTCTATTTCTTTGGGTCTTCTTCAATTTTTGTCATCAGTGTTTTATAGTTTTCATAGTATGGGTCTTTTAGCTTTTTGGTTAGGTTTATTCCTACATATTTTATTATTTTTAGTACAATTGTAAATGGGATTGCTTTGATTTTGCTTTCTACTGCTTCATTATTAGTGTATACAGATCTGTAGTGTATACAGATTTCTGTATGTTCATTTTGTATCCTACAACTTTACTGAATTCATTTATCAGTTCTAGTAGTTTTTTGATGTGGTCTTTTGAGTTTTCTCTATAGAGTATTATGTCATCTGCAAATAGTGAAAGTTTTACTTCTTCCCTACAAATTTGGATGTCTTCTGTTTCTTTTGTTATCTAATTGCCATGGTAGCATTTCCAGTAAAATAAAAGTGGTGAGAGTGAACGTCAAGTAGGCATTTTTTTCAATATAACTTTGAGTTACATGTATAATGGCAAGTCAGAAAGAAACTGAATCTTTTCATAACTGATGGATGTGTCTTAATAATCATCCTATTAAAATATGGTATTCATTGGTCTTACTTGATTTAAACACATAAAAGAAATGGGAAGGAAGAAATAAAAGAAGTGTAAAAGGCTGTATGAGGTAGTTCCATATATTTTCACTAATATTCCTTAAAACAACTCTGGAATATAATTATTATCCATATTTTATAGATGACAAAACTGGGACTTATAAATATATAAGATCACAAATTAGTAAATGAATATTTTTCTCCTCAGTAGTTTGAATTCTCTACCAGCTCATATAAAGCTTTATTAGTAACACCAGGTTTTTTAAACTTTTTTTAATGTTTATTTATTTTTTTACAGAGAGAGGGGGCAGAGGGGCAGAGAGAGAGGGAGACACAGAACATCCAGCAAGCTCCAGGTTTGCAATGTCAGCACAGAGCCTAATGGGGGGCTCTAACTCACAAATGGTTAGATCATGACCTGAACTTCTGAAGTCAGATGCTTAACCAACTGAGCCACCCAGGTGTCCCTAATAATACCAGTTTAAATGACTATTAACAAAAAGTATTTGTTATTTTTTAATGAGTTTTACGTTTTATGTTAAGCTCTTGAGGATAAGATGGTATCTTAAATAAATATATTATTTATATTGACTAATCAAGGATCTTATACCTAGAAATATGTGAATTTAGGTTAAAAATAAAAATAAATTATTAAAAGTGTTCTTACACATCCATAACTTGTAGTAATATGAAATTAGTATAAATTGTAAAAATTCTATTCTGTTAAAGTCCTCCAAATCTGTTTCATTCTCACTCTCATCACCTTAGGTCAAGTTTTATCAATATACAATATACAGAATTTGTTTTTAAAGGCCAAATTCTAAATTTTAAGCAAAGTTAACAATATATTCAGTCAAATTTTTATGTATTCTTCTCTTGACTTGTTTTGTATAGAGGAATCTATTGTTCAGTATAAGAGGTGAATATATCATGCTTGATAAGATTAGTAAGACAGTGACTCAGGTAATAGCAATTTTATATAAAGTTCAGGGTCAAAAACAAACAAAAAACACAACTCGAGAAAGCTGAAAAATAAGAATAGTTGATGATTTAGGGATGCCTTGGTGGCTCAGTTGGTTAAGTGTCTGGGCTCTTGATTTCAGCTCAGATGGTGAGCTCATGGATTGTGAGATGGAACCCCATGTCGGGCTCTGTGCTGACAGCATGGAGCCTTCCTGGGATTCTTTCTCTCCCTCGCTCTTTGACCCTCCCCCACTCATGCATTCTCAAAAATAAATAAGTAAACATTAAATAGGAGTAATTGATTATTTAAAAATAGTAAATCACATGGTCTAACAAATAAGACTGTATGTTTGTATAACTCAGATGTCATTCTGTCCTTTTTTCTTTCAAAGGTTATTGCCCACATGTTATCACTGACTCTGAAATCCTTTCTAACCCCCTTCAAAAAGGTTGGTTTCTTCTTAATCCTTCCTATGGCACTTTCATACACGTCTGTGATAGAGCTTGTCCAATTTGGGTTTATTTGAGTATCTGTGACATCTCCGTAATACTTTTACCTCCTTAGGAGCTAGAATGATGCCTTTTCTCACTGGTATTTGTAATGGCCACTCAACAAATATTTTTAATTGTTAAATATATATACTAATTATGAATATATATTAAATCAATTTCATTATTTATATTATTACATGTTGCTATATGTTATATAAGTAATACATGCATTACTTATATAAAATAATAGGTACATTATTTTATATTTTAATTATACATAAAAATTAAAAAATGAATGGATATACTTTATTCACATGACTTTGTGTTAAGCTATAGAGTTTATACTATGTTCAGTAGGATGGTAAGTTTGCATTTCCCAATTAAAAAAACAGGTGACTGGCCAGTTTTCTAATCCACAGGAAGAGGGTTTGTATCTGTGCCTATATGCAAAGCATTTCAGAAGGTCTTTTGCAACACCTATTTCATGACTCTTTCCACTGAATAGAAACATCCATTTACTAAAGACCTGCTACTTTTTATAATAAAATGTATGGATTTTTAAAAGGTTAAGTTTTTGTAATTTATAAAATTAACCACCAAACAATTGTTTTTACCTGAGTATTCGTGACACACAAATAATCCATTATATTGATTCTGTTTTCATCAATAGTTCTCTCATATTTCCCAGAATTGGTTGTCTTTGGGGATGTTACATAATAAAGTACTCATGAGACCTCATTATAGAACCAACTCTATTTTCAATCATTAAATAAATGTTCTTATTAAGATAAAGTGTGAGCTGTTTAAATAGTTGCTTTCTTGAAAATGCTGCTTAAAATACTTAAAATCCTTTAGAATAGAGAAGGAACTTTTTTGTCATAATAAAGAATGATATTTTTGGTTAAGAACTTTAATTGGAATTAAATTGATAAATGTAGTGAATTATTTATATACAAACTGAATGGATGCAAACATGACTTCTTTTCAAAAGGAGAAAAATAGGAGAATAGCATAACTATAATCACTTGACAATATAGCCACTCCTAACTGAGGTAAATCACCTTTCAAAAAAATATATATATGTATATATATATATATATATACACAAATATATATACACACACACATATATATACATATATATACACATACACATCAAAAAATATATATTTATATATGTATATATATATGTATATATATATATACACACACACACACACACACACATACACATCAAAGGCATTCTTACACATTTAACCCATTTCCTTTCACTTATGTTTAGTTGCATGGATAGGAATAAAAAGGAGGACTTTAAAAATTACTTTTATTTAACTTAGCCATGGTAAACTGGTATATTTGGGCTAAGTAGAATTAATCATCTAAGGTAATTAAAATAATCTATATTTAATTAATTATTTTATTCAAATTTGTTAAATACCACAGATGCACTAGATTATATGTTATAATAAATACAAATAAAAGATTCTAATTGTTTATAATGTCTTTTCCCTGAAGGAGCTTAAAATCAGTTTGTAGGTAACCATATGGATATGGACATATATGTGTATATATGTGTATATACATGTATATATACCATTTGCTTTATATAAAGTCTTTAAAGATATGAATAAAATTATTATATTTATTATACAGTATCATCATAAGACTTGTAATTACTTAAGTGATCACATTTTACATTTATTTCCTATTCAATAATAGAAAAATTGTTAAGTGTGTTCGTCAGTTGTCTTAGTTATCTTGTGCTGCCACAACAAAGAACCACAGACTGAGTGGATTACATGACAGAAACTTACTTCCTCATAGTTCTGCAAGTTTTAAGTCCAAGATCAAATTGTAAACTGGGTTGGTTGCTTCTGAGGGGCCTAAGGGAAGGTGCTATTCTAGACCTCTCTCTTTGGCTTTGTAGCTTGTTGTCTTCTCCCCGTGTCTTCATGTTGTCTTGCCTCTGCTCATGTCTGTGTCCCAATTTCCACTTCATTCAAAGCCACCAGTCATACTGGACAGGGCCCACCACAATGACCTTATTTTAACTTTATTACCTCTGTAATGTAATCCCCAAATGTACTGATATTCTTAGGTACTAGGGCTGAAGACCTCAATATATGAATTTTGAAGGGACATAATTAAGTCTGCAAATAATCTACCCTTAGTCCCCTAAAAAGCCATATCCTTTTCATATGCAAAACCTATTTACCTGATTCTTCCAGACTCAAAGTCTTAACCTATTCCAGAAGCAAATTTAAGTTCAAATCACCTATAAATATTACCTACATCAGGTATGGGTGAGAATTGAGGTACAATTCATCCTAAGGGAAATTTTCTTTCCAGCCCTTTTCTAAGGCTGTTAATAACAAGTTACCACAGACTAGGTGGTTTATGTAACAGAAATTTCTTTCTTTATAGTTTTTTAATATAAAGTTTATTTATTATTTATTTGAGACAGAGACAGTGTGGGTGGGAGTGGGGCAGAGAGAGAGAGAGAGAGAGAGAGAGAGAGAGAGAGAGAGAGAGAAAGAGAGAGGGAATCCCAAGGAGGCTCCACACTGCCATCACAGAGCTCCATGTGGGACTCAAATCCACAAAATCGTGAGCTCGTGACCTGAGCTGAAACCAAGAGTCAGAGGCTCCACCAATTGAGCCACCTAGGTGCCCCTTTGTTTAGTTTTGGGTGGTAGAAGACTAGTATCAAGTTTTTGGCAGGATAGTGCCTTCAGAGTGCCAGAATAGGTGTGTTCCTGATCTTTCTCCTTGGCTTGTAGATGGCTGTCTTCTCCATGTATCTTCACATCATTTCCCCTCTGTATACACCTATGTCCAAACTTCCTCTTCTGATAAGAATACCAGTCATACTGGTTTAGGGCACACCCTAATGACTTAATTTTAATTGCCCCTGAAACAACCCTATCTTCAGGGGATCTGGGTGACTCAGTCATTTGTGTTGAACCTTGATTGCAGCTCAGGTTATGAACTCATGATTCGTGAGATCGAGCCCTGTGTCAGGCTCCATGCTGACAGCTTGGAGCCTGCTAGGGATTCTCTCTCCTCTCTTTCTTGACCCTCCCCCTGCTTGTGCTGGTTTTCTCTCTCTCTCTCTCTCTCTCTCTCTCTCTCTCAAAATAAATAAACATTAAAACAAAACAAAACAGAACAAAAAACAAACAAAAAAACCCAGTTTCACATATGGTCACATTCTGGTGTACTGGAGTTAGGATTTCAACATACAAATTTGAGAGGGTATACAATTCAGTCTATAATACTTCAAATTAATGTCATATTTATAATACTATATCTCCCAGGGGTACCTGGGTGGCTCAGTCATTTAAACATCTGACTTCAGCTCAGGTCATGAGCTCACGGTTTGTGGGTTCAAGCCCCGCATCGGGCTCTGTGCTGGCAGCTCAGAGCCTGGAGTCTGCTTTGGATTCTGTGTCTCCTTCTCTCTCTTCCCCTCCCCTGCTCATGCTCTGTCTCTCTCTCAAAAATAAATAAGCATTAAAAAAAATTTATATAATACTATATCTCCCAACTATTTCTAGAGAAACTGCTCAAAATTTTTATTTAATTCCAAAATTTTTTTTCTTGATTTAAGACATAAATTTCTAATAGTATAGATTAAAATTATTAACTATTTCCAAGACTGAATCTATGGTTTTAATGTTGAAAGTATTCATACATAAGTTGGTTCTACCAGTGTTAAACATATATTACTGAGTTACCTGAAATTTATGTCCATATTCTATGACAAATACATTATCTATGTAAAAAATGAGACAGTTACTTCTGTTTCTTAACAGTCTACTTCAATCCCATTTATATGCATCATATGCAAATTTTTTTTTTTTTTTTTTTTTGTTGTTGTTGTTAGAGTTTGGATTTATTTTCCTTTTTTTTTTTTTTTTATTTTATTTTTTAATATATGAAATTTACTGTCAAATTGGTTTCCATACAACACCCAGTGCTCATCCCAAAAGGTGCCCTCCTCAATACCCATCACCCACCCTGCCCTCCCTCCCACCCCCCATCAACCCTCAGTTTGTTCTCAGTTTTTAACAGTCTCTAATGCTTTGGCTCTCTCCCACTCTAACCTCTTTTTTTTTTTTTTTTTTCCCTTCCCCTCCCCCATGGGTTTCTGTTATGTTTCTCAGGATCCACATAAGAGTGAAACCATATGGTATCTGTCTTTCTCTGTATGGCTTATTTCACTTAGCATCACACTCTCCAGTTCCATCCATGTTGCTACAAAAGGCCATATTTCATTTTTCCTCATTGCCACGTAGTATTCCATTGTGTATATAAACCACAATTTCTTTATCCATTCATCAGTTGATGGACATTTAGGCTCTTTCCATAATTTGGCTATTGTTGAGAGTGCCGCTATAAACATTGGGGTACAGGTGCCCCTATGCATCAGTACTCCTGTATCCCTTGGATAAATTCCTAGCAGTGCTATTGCTGGGTCATAGGGTAGGTCTATTTTTAATTTTCTGAGGAACCTCCACACTGCTTTCCAGAGCGGCTGCACCAATTTGCATTCCCACCAACAGTGCAAGAGGGTTCCTGTTTCTCCACATCCTCTCCAGCATCTATAGTCTCCTGATTTCTTCATTTTGGCCACTCTGACTGGCGTGAGGTGGTATCTGAGTGTGGTTTTGATTTGTATTTCCCTGATAAGGAGCGACGTTGAACATCTTTTCATGTGCCTGTTGGCCATCCGGACGTCTTCTTTAGAGAAGTGTCTATTCATGTTTTCTGCCCATTTCTTCACTGGGTTATTTGTTTTTCGGGTGTGGAGTTTGATGAGCTCTTTATAGATTTTGGATACTAGCCCTTTGTCCGATGTGTCATTTGCAAATATCTTTTCCCATTCCGTTGGTTGCCTTTTAGTTTTGTTGGTTGTTTCCTTTGCTGTGCAGAAGCTTTTTATCTTCATAAGGTCCCAGTAATTCACTTTTGCTTTTAATTCCCTTGCCTTTGGGGATGTGCCGAGTAAGAGATTGCTACGGCTGAGGTCAGAGAGGTCTTTTCCTGCTTTCTCCTCTAAGGTTTTGATGGTTTCCTGTCTCACATTCAGGTCCTTTATCCATTTTGAGTTTATTTTTGTGAATGGTGTGAGAAAGTGGTCTAGTTTCAACCTTCTGCATGTTGCTGTCCAGTTCTCCCAGCACCATTTGTGAAAGAGACTGTCTTTTTTCCATTGGATGTTCTTTCCTGCTTTGTCAAAGATGAGTTGGCCATACGTTTGTGGGTCTAGTTCTGGGGTTTCTATTCTATTCCAATGGTCTATGTGTCTGTTTTTATGCCAATACCATGCTGTCTTGATGATGACAGCTTTGTAGTAGAGGCTAAAGTCTGGGATTGTGATGCCTCCTGCTTTGGTCTTCTTCTTCAAAATTACTTTGGCTATTCGGGGCCTTTTGTGGTTCCATATGAATTTTAGGATTGCTTGTTCTAGTTTCGAGAAGAATGCTGGTGCAATTTTGATTGGGATTGCATTGAATGTGTAGATAGCTTTGGGTAGTATTGACATTTTGACAATATTTATTCTTCCAATCCATGAGCAGGGAATGTCTTTCCATTTCTTTATATCTTCTTCAATTACCTGCATAAGCTTTCTATAGTTGTCAGCATACAGATCTTTTACATCTTTGGTTAGATTTATTCCTAGGTATTTTATGCTTCTTGGTGCAATTGTGAATGGGATCAGTTTCTTCATTTGTCTTTCTGTTGCTTCATTGTTAGTGTATAAGAATGCAACTGATTTCTGCACATTGATTTTGTATCCTGCAACTTTGCTGAATTCATGTATCAGTTCTAGCAGACTTTTGGTGGAGTCTATCGGATTTTCCATGTATAATATCATGTCATCTGCAAAAAGCGAAAGCTTGACTTCATCTTTGCCAATTTTGATGCCTTTGATTTCCTTTTGTTGTCTGATTGCTGATGCTAGAACTTCCAGCACTATATTAAACAGCAGCGGTGACAGTGGGCATCCCTGTCGTGTTCCTGATCTCAGGGAAAAAGCTCTCAGTTTTTCCCCGTTGAGGATGATGTTAGCTGTGGGCTTTTCATAAATGGCCTTTATGATCTTTAAGTATGTTCCTTCTATCCCGACTTTCTCAAGGGTTTTTATTAAGAAAGGGTGCTGGATTTTGTCAAAGGCCTTTTCTGCATCGATTGACAGGATCATATGGTTCTTCTCTTTTTTTTTGTTAATGTGATGTATCACGTTGATCGATTTGCGAATGTTGAACCAGCCCTGCATCCCAGGAATGAATCCCACTTGATCATGGTGAATAATTATTTTTATATGCTGTTGAATTCGATTTGCTAGTATCTTATTAAGAATTTTTGCATCCATATTCATCAGGGATATTGGCCTGTAGTTCTCTTTTTTTACTGGGTCTCTGTCTGGTTTAGGAATCAAAGTAATACTGGCTTCATAGAATGAGTCTGGAAGTTTTCCTTCCCTTTCTATTTCTTGGAATAGCTTGAGAAGGATAGGTATTATCTCTGCTTTAAATGTCTGGTAGAACTCCCCTGGGAAGCCATCTGGTCCTGGACTCTTATTTGTTGGGAGATTTTTGATAACCGATTCAATTTCTTCGCTGGTTATGGGTCTGTTCAAGCTTTCTATTTCCTCCTGATTGAGTTTTGGAAGAGTGTGGGTGTTTAGAAATTTGTCCATTTCTTCCAGGTTGTCCAATTTGCTGGCATATAATTTTTCATAGTATTCCCTGATAATTGTTTGTATCTCTGAGGGATTGGTTGTAATCATTCCATTTTCATTCATGATTTTATCTATTTGGGTCATCTCCCTTTTCTTTTTGAGAAGCCTGGCTAGAGGTTTGTCAATTTTGTTTATTTTTTCAAAAAACCAACTCTTGGTTTCGTTGATCTGCTCTACAGTTTTTTTAGATTCTATATTGTTTATTTCTGCTCTGATCTTTATGATTTCTCTTCTTCTGCTGGGTTTAGGCTGCCTTTGCTGTTCTGCTTCTATTTCCTTTAGGTGTGCTGTTAGATTTTGTATTTGGGATTTTTCTTGTTTCTTGAGATAGGCCTGGATTGCAATGTATTTTCCTCTCAGGACTGCCTTCGCTGCATCCCAGAGCGTTTGGATTGTTGTATTTTCATTTTCGTTTGTTTCCATATATGTTTTAATTTCTTCTCTAATTGCCTGGTTGACCCACTCATTCGTTAGTAGGGTGTTCTTTAACCTCCATGCTTTTGGAGGTTTTCCAGACGTTTTCCTGTGGTTGATTTCAAGCTTCATAGCATTGTGGTCTGAAAGTATGCATGGTATAATTTCAATTCTTGTAAACTTATGAAGGGCTGTTTTGTGACCCAGTATATGATCTATCTTGGAGAATGTTCCATGTGCACTCGAGAAGAAAGTATATTCTGTTGCTTTGGGATGCAGAGTTCTAAATATATCTGTCAAGTCCATCTGATCCAATGTATCATTCAGGGCCCTTGTTTCTTTATTGACTGTGTGTCTAGATGATCTATCCATTTCTGTAAGTGGGGTGTTAAAGTCCCCTGCAATGACCACATTCTTATCAATGAGGTTGCTTATGTTTATGAGTAATTGTTTTATATATCTGGGGGCTCGGGTATTTGGCGCATAGATATTTATAATAGTTAGCTCTTCCTGGTGGATAGACCCTGTGATTATTATATAATGCCCTTCTTCATCTCTTGTTACAGCCTTTAATTTAAAGTCTAGTTTGTCTGATATAAGTATGGCTACTCCAGCTTTCTTTTGGCTTCCAGGAGCATGATAAATAGTTCTCCATCCCCTCACTCTCAATCTAAAGGTGTCCTCAGATCTAAAATGAGTCTCTTGTAGACAGCAAATAGATGGGTCTTGTTTTTTTATCCATTCTGATACCCTATGTCTTTTAGTTGGCGCATTTAATCCATTTACATTCAGTGTTATTATAGAAAGATATGGGTTTAGAGTCATTGTGATGTCTGTATGTTTTATGCTTGTAGTGATGTCTCTGGTACTTTGTCTCACAGGATCCCCCTTAGGATCTCTTGTAGGGCTGGTTTCGTGGTGACAAATTCCTTCAGTTTTTGTTTGTTTGGGAAGACCTCTATCTCTCCTTCTATTCTAAATGACAGACTTGCTGGATAAAGGATTCTCGGCTGCATATTTTTTCTGTTTAGCACACTGTAGATATCGTGCCAAGCCTTTCTGGCCTGCCAAGTTTCAAAGGAGAGATCAGTCACGAGTCTTATAGGTCTCCCTTTATATGTGAGGGCACGTTTATCCCTTGCTGCTTTCAGAATTTTCTCTTTATCCTTGTATTTTGCCAGTTTCACTATGATATGTCGTGCAGAAGATCGATTCAAGTTACGTCTGAAGGGAGTTCTCTGTGCCTCTTGGATTTCAATGCCTTTTTCCTTCCCCAGTTCAGGGAAGTTCTCAGCTATAATTTGTTCAAGTACCCCTTCAGTACCCTTCCCTCTCTCTTCCTCCTCTGGGATACCAATTATGCGTATATTATTTTTTTTTAGTGTATCACTTAGTTCTCTAATTTTCCCCTCATACTCCTGGATTTTTTTATCCCTCTTTCTTTCAGCTTCCTCTTTCTCCATAACTTTATCTTCTAGTTCACCTATTCTCTCCTCTGCCTCTTCAAGCCGAGCCATCGTGGATTCCATTTTGTTTTGCAATTCGTTTAAAGTGTTTTTCAACTCCTCGTGACTGTTCCTTAGTCCCTCGATCTTTGTGGCAAGAGATTCTCTGCTGTCCTGTATACTGTTTTCAAGCCCAGCGATTAATTTTATGACTATTATTCTAAATTCACTTTCTGTTATATTATTTAAATCCTTTTTGATCAGTTCATTAGCTGTTGTTATTTCCTGGAGATTCTTCTGAGGGGAATTCTTCCGTTTGGTCATTTTGGAGAGTCCCTGGCGTGGTGAGGACCTGCAGGGCACTTCCCCTGTGCTGTGGTGTATAACTGGAGTTAGTGGGCGGGGCAGCAGTCCGACCCGATGTCTGCCCCCAGCCCACTGCTGGGGCCACAGTCAGACTGGTGTGTGCCTTCTCTTCCCCTCTCCTAGGGGCGGGATTCACTGTGGGGTGGCGTGTCCTGTCTGGGCTACTTGTACACTGCCAGGCTTGTGTTGCTGGGGATCTGGCGTATTAGCTGGGGTGGGTAGGCAAGGTGCACAGGGGCTGGAGGGGCAGGCTTAGCTCGCTTCTCCTTAGGTGATCCACTTCAGGAGGAGCCCTGTGGCAGCGGGAGGGAGTCAGATCCACTGCCGGAGGTTTGGCTCCGCAGAAGCACAGAGTTGGGTGTTTGCGCGGAGCGAGCAAGTTCCCTGGCAGGAACTGGTTCCCTTTGGGAATTTTGGCTGGGGGATGGGCGGGGGAGATGGCGCTGGCGCCTTTGTTCCCCGCCAAGCTGAGCTCTGCCGTCCGGGGGTTCAGCAGCTCTCCCTCCCTTCGTCCTCCAGCCTTCCCGCTTTCCGAGCAGAGCTGTTCACTTATGACCTCCCAGACGCTAAGTCGCGCTTGCTGTCGGAACACAGTCCGTCGGGCCCCTCCGCTTTTGCCAGCCAGACTCGGGGGCTCTGCTTGGCCGGCGAGCCGCCCCTCCGCCCCGGCTCCCTCCCGCCAGTCCGTGGAGCGCGCACCGCCTCCCCGCCCTTCCTACCCTCTTCCGTGGGCCTCTAGTCTGCACTTGACTCCGGAGACTCCCTTCTGCTAATCCTCTGGCGGTTTTCTGGGTTCTTTAGGCAGGTGTAGGTGGAATCTAAGTGATCGGCAGGACGCGCTGTGAGCCCCGCGTCCTCCTACGCCGCCATCTTCCGGCACTCCCCCTCATATGCAAATTTTAACATAGTTTTTGAGAGGCCTCAAAATATATATAAATAAAAAATCATAGTACCATTATAGGATGTTCCTTCAAAAACTTCAATTAGCCAACAAAATAACAAAAATGACATTAATTAGATATAAATATATGACATTATTTTACATAATTGTATTAATATTGGGAAATAAAAGGATTATTATAAACTATACATACTTCCTCAGAGTTCAAAGTCTATAATGATAAAAATGTGATATAATAGGCACATAAGGGCAGTTAATGCTTAATTTCCACACTATTGTTGTCACTCTAAATTGATATTTATAATAAAACTTGGCTTTTTTCAATACTTATGAAAGACCAATGCTTCATGAAAAACTTGCTGTGTTCTTGAATATAGGTTAAATCATTCTCACTGGATCATAAACATTAACACCAAATGCTAAACTTTAAGTCACAGAATCTCTAATAGGATGGAGCCTACAATGTCATTACTATTAACTATGTCCTAGATATAGAAACCTTAACTAAATCCTAGGTGAGTTGATTTTTAAGTGTAATTACAGTTACTAGTTACAGAACGACTACTATGGATCAGACATTTGCAAATACACCATATACAACACACACACACACACACACACACACACACACATTCATGGGTATTAATTGAATGCAAATTGGTATGTCTGTCCCTCTGTCAATCAAAATTAATGCCTGAATCACAAAATGCTTAAAATTTCTGTGAAATACTGTCATCAGTTTTATTGAAAATATCTATAGACTTATTATAATTTTTTGGTAATATTCAAAGCATAGATGTGGATACTAGTGAAAAAAATGAAATAATTCCTGCTTGTTAGTTCATAGTATACTCTGGCATGTAATGGATATGCAAAATATTAATAAAAAATACAGTAGGGTGTATTAATGGGATATCAAATAAGTACCATATTCAATCAGTACAGATTTAGGAATGGTTGTGATAAAATGAAAAAAAAATGACTACATATCAACACAAGTCTAGAAGGAGTAGACTATAGGGTTATTACTCTGTAGCTTCCACTAAAATTTTGTAAAGGCAAAAGTTAATTAAGAATGGTAGAATAGATTTATAATTTTGTTTAGAAGCCTGGTAGATCTCATTTTTTTCTCTCTTGTCATTTATATAAAAATTTATGTTTTGAATCAGATTTAATGTTTTTCTCTTGATAATTTCCTTTTGTGATTTCACTAAAATAAAACATGTACACAGAGATGTACTTCATTATGCTCTTTTTAAACCAACGGCAAATATGCTTATTTTATTTCCTTCTTCTTAACATATCAGAAATTCAGTAAGGTATGTTTTGTAACAAAATGTCTTAAAGAAGCATAAATTCCGTAGAGAGTGAAAACATATGTCGCAACTCAGTATCTGATTTATACTGAACACCTGCAGACTGAATTTTTTTCTATTTGCTTTCCATTTGAAAAATGGCAAAAGAGAGCACTGAGCATCATCAATGTGACTCTTTTATTTGTCTGCTCTGAACCTGCTACTGCTTTATGATGACATGTTTTTCTACTCTGGAAATATGTTCATTGTTTGTTAGTACATGGTAGGCGGTGCCTTCAAAAAAGGATAAAATATATTGAAATGTCAAAAGTACTCACAAAACACTTCTGCTTTATCCTTAAATATGTAATATAAATACTCAACGGTTTCTCATAACTTCCTTAAATGGGAGAGATGCTGAATAGCACAGAACTAAAGTTCGATAAGACACCAATCATCATAATAACAAGATAAATTTGTGTTATTTTGAAAAAGTGCTGCATGATGTGAGTGCCATGTGACTAGATCCAGAGTTTGGCCTCTAGCTGCTGATAGTGATTCCCTCATCAGGCAGCCAGTAAGAAACTCTACAACCTCAAGTCTGACGACGACCTGAATGAGGATGGAAGAGAACCTCTTGGACTGTACAGCCCTGGCCATTACTGTGATTTCAGCCTGTTGAGACCTGAGCACAGGACCCCGCTAATCCATGATGGTAGGCAGAATAACAGCTCCCCAAAATCCCACCTCCTAATCGTGGGAACCTACAAATGTGACCTGAAAGGGCAAAGAGTCTTTGCAGATGTGATTCAGTTAAGGATCTTAAGAGGGGAGATTAGCCTGCCTTATCTGGGAGGGACACTAGATGCAACCACAAAGGTCCTCACAAGAGAGAGGCAAGAAAGTCAAGAGAGAAGAAGGCAATGTTAAAATGGAAGCAGAGACTGAAGTGATTCACTTTGAAGTGGAGAAATTGTTCACGAGCCAAGAAATACAGGTGGCCACTGAATGCTGAAAAAGGACAAGGTAACTGAGTCTCCCCTGACAGCATCCAGAAGGAAACAGCCTTGCCAACGCCTTACAACTCAGTTTTAGTTTAGTGAAATTGATTTCAGATTTCTAACCTCCAGAAACAGAGCAGAATAAATTTGTGTTATGTTAAGTGATTACATTTGTGGTAATTTATTATAGCAGTAATAGAAAAGTAATACTCTCATGCTGACCCTTGATCCATGGAAACTGTGAAATAATAAGTTTGCATTATTTTAAGCTACTACATTTGTAGTAATTGTTATGCAGCAATAGAAAATAAATACAATCTCTTTGTAGATAATTGCAGCTATCCCACAACAGTATTTAATCCTAAACTACCTCTGTACTCTCTCCTAAGACCCAAATTAACTAATATTCAAGCCAAACTAATCAAGTTATGGACCTCTAAACATAATATCATGCTGCTCTGTTTGCACCATTCATCACGCAGAGCACAGTCTTTCCTTTTATTTTCTTGTATTAAATGTTATCATTCCATACAGACTGTCTTAATAAGTTCAGACTGTTAACAACAAATTCCCATCAACTGGGTGGATTAAATAACAGATATTTATTTCTTATAATTCTGGAAGCTGGAGATCCAAGATCACAATGACAGCATGGTTGGATTCCCGTGAAGGCCCTCTTCCTGGTTTATAAACGTCCACATTCTGGTTCAGTCTTCACCTGGAGGAGAGAAAGGGCTCTTCCTCTTCATGTAAGGACAGAATCCCATCGTGGAATTTCATCCTCATGACCTAATTACTGCACAAAGTACCTACCTCTTAATTTCAGCCTATTAGAAGTTAGTGACCTATGCTGTTTGAAGGGACACATACATGATATCCATATCAAAGAACAGTTCTAAAGCCCAACTTGCCTAAAACATTATGCCCAAGCCAGGCATTTTTATAATTTCAAGTGTAACTGAATATGATAAAATTACACATATTTCAAGTGTATAGTTTGATATGCTATGACATATTTATACACCTATGAAAATACCATCAAAATTAAGGTATTGAATATAATTATCATGCCCAAAAGTTACTTCATGCTCTTGTGTGATCCTTCCCTACAACTCTTCTCTGCCCTGAATTTCCCCAGATAATCACTTGTCTCCTGTCAATAGAAGTTTGTATTTTTTAGATTCTTATATAAGTGGAATTATATACATTTTTTTTTTTTTTTTTTTGGTCTGGCTTCTTTTGCTCCACATAATTATTTTGACATTCATTCATGCTATATTGCAATTTTCTCCCTAAGCTAAGAATACTTCCAGCAAAATGTCCGCAATTTAGGGAACTTTGAGACTCCATCTGTATTACCCTTTGCTACAGCTTGAACATACTCTCCGTAAGCATAGGCACCATTAGACTCAGCCTTTTGTCGTCGTCTTCTTCTTCTTCTTCTTCTTCTTCTTATTATTATTATTATTATATTTATTATTAGTATTATTATTATGTATAGTTGATACAATCTTGTATTAGTTTCATGTGTAGTTTATTATTTCTCAGGAATCACTCTCTTGCTTGACCTAGTATCTTCAAAACTGTGTGCAAATATATTTTTTTCTCTCCCTATTTTTTTTCTTTTGCTTGTTTCAGGCAAGAGAATCCTTATTACTCCATCTTGGATAGAAGGGGAAGTGTCAAACAACTCTGAATTCTCATTGAATTTATTATCCAAATCACTCATTTTACAATTGTCATTTGTTCTTTTGAAAAGTTGCTTACCTTTTTATCTACAAGTTAAAAATATAAATAGGTTCTTATACTTCATTCCAAATTTTCAGAAGCATAGTCCTCTGCTCATTTTTATGTTCATAAATGTTGGGCCATTAGAAACATAAAATCAGTGCAAGGAAAGTGAGCTATTGTGGAAATTTATAATGTGATTCTCAGTTACCAATTTTGCCCAGTAAAATATCTACCATTCAATTTCTTTGTACTTGACTCATTGCATTTATTTGAATTTGAAAATTTTAGTACTATTTAAATAGGGTTATATACAGAAATCTCCAGAACCAGAGTGCCTCTGTTTGAATTTTGAGTTTGTCACTTACCATCTGAATGAATTGAGGAAATTTACTAAGTCTCTCTGTGTCTCAGTTTTCTTATCTACAAAGGGGAAGGAAAGTTAATAAATGTAGTTATCTCAAAAAGCTGTCAATGATTTGATGAGGTAATAAAAGAGTAATAGTAAATGTATCAAAGAATTGTGCTAAGTAAAAGTTATTTTTTTAAAGCACTTAGAAATAAAAAAGTGTACTACCATCGTTTTCTATGTTTTGTGGCTTATCAAAATTCCTTGATTCATCTTTATCCAAATATATGTTTCTGTGATAACCTGCCAACTTGGTCTAGCAAAACCTTTAGCGGTATATGATTGCAAAGCTTTATAGCAATTTATTTTTGTGACACCCATGTAAGAACCAAAGGAACCTTGGGTAATTGAAATGCAGTTTGTTGAATTTCAGTAGAAGCTCATGATGTAAGATCTCAATCAACAGTTCTTCCACCTATCATAAGAAAAATGTAAAGTGTCCCACAAATTGTGCTCAATATAAAATGTTCTTTGGACACTTTTGAAAAGAAGCTGTTAGAGAAAGGCATTTCTCACTTACTTTTCAGTTCACCCTGGGGATACTATATGTGATATCCATTAGTTCCATAGTAACTGAATTTAAGAGGTTTTAAAAGTGACCAGACATGACCCATAGAGGACATAAGAATTTCCGCTGTTAAAATTGAGGTGAAGCTACGGTT
This sequence comes from Panthera onca, assembly GCF_046562875.1. Lineage (NCBI taxonomy): Eukaryota > Metazoa > Chordata > Mammalia > Carnivora > Felidae > Panthera > Panthera onca. The sequence goes on along the minus strand of NC_138345.1, from coordinate 108,693,409 downwards.
TTAGCTGAATTGGAAACTGAATTACTACTTACTGTTAGACAGAATGGTTATTTTTAGTGCCTTGAGGTTAAAGTCAGTGGGAAGGCAAGAATAGGGGTTATATTACATTGTAGGGAGCTGTCTCTATTGTAGCAGGTGTACAGTTCCATTTATGACTATCCTTCCTATTTTAAGCAAAAATATATATTCTAAGAAGAACAATAATCCAGATATAAAAATGTTAAACTGTATGCAGGTATCACCTGGAACTGGCATTTTCAAATCGTTCCAGTAGCATGAAGGAACAAAGGGTTCCAATGGTATGCCTTGGAGAGAAGGGGACAGAGTAGAGTCAAATCTAGCTCTCTGCATTTACACACACACACACACACAACCACTTAGAGATACCCCTCCAATATGTTTAATCTACAGTATTTCATCGCAAGTATTTATATAAGAAATAATTATCTTGTTTAAAATAGGTTACAAAGCCTCTGTTTTGCAACACTTCCCCCCCCCCCCTCAGTTGGGGGAAGTATCTATCACTACAATACACAAAGAACATTTTAGGCGACTAATGCCTATTTTTCACACAGAGTTTCAGAGAACTATCCTGATCATAACTTAGGTAAATCAATCAAGAGCACTTCTAAAATAATTTAATTCAGCTTACCAAAGGCCTATTCGGATTACTATAAAATTGAAGTGAAGCCAACACTTTGGTTTGCTGGAAATCTAATTACTACTTAAGTTTCTAGAACAGTGATCTTTCAGGCCTTTGAGGGTATGTCAGTAGAAATGCCAGAACCAAAGACTTTTTATCGCAGCTGCCCCTATACTCTGTATTCCATACCAATATATAGCTCTTTCTTCTATGGATATGAGGATATTTTGTGACATTATGGTGTGACAAAATAATAATATTGTTCTAAATTATAAGGAAATAGTTTTTGTTTCTGCTTACAGTATTTGATACAGAGCAAGTCACTAGGCTTTTTTAATTTTTATGTTTTTTTTTTTCTTTCTTTCTGTGAAAAATAGTGATGATATGCTCATTTGTCTACTTGATATAGTGGCTGATAAAATCAATTGAAATAAAATACGTGATAATATTTGAATGAATATAAAACTGCAAAGAAAATAAGTCATTAGTGTGATTTGGCAGAGAATATTTATATATCCTGATGACCTGAATTGTGTCCTCCTCAAAATTCAAATGTTGACATTCTAACCCCCAAAGGGGTGGTTTTTAGGGATGGACAATTTGGAAGGTAATTTGATTTAGATGAGATCGTGAGGGTGTGGCCCTCATGATGGGATTAGTGCCCTTAAAGAAGAGGCATCAAAAAGCTTGCTCATTCTCTACCTAGGGGCATGTGTCAAGGAGAGGCCATGTGAGCACAGAGCAAGAAAGTGGCCTTCTGCAAGCCAGGAACACAGTCCTTACCAGGAATTTAGTCAGCCAGAACCTTGATCTTAGATGTCCTAGCCACCAGGATAATGAGAAAAAACGTTAAAAAAAAGTTTTTTAATATTTTGTTTTGTTTTGGTTTTGAGAAAGACAGAGGGAGAGAGTGGGGAAGGTGCAGAGAGAGAGGAAGACACAGAATCTGAAGCAGGCTCCAGGCTCTGAGCTGTCAGCACAGAGCCCAACATGGGACACGAACCCACCAACTGAGATCATGACCTGAGCCAAAGTCTGACGCTTAACTGACTGAGCCACCCAGGCGCCCTAGGGAAAAAAAAAAATTAATAGGAGATAATTTTAATAAGACACCCAGTCTATGGTATTTTAATATGGTAACACGAGTTAACTAATACATATATCTTAAGATTAGATGAAAAAACAAACAAAAAATTGCAAACTGTAAACCAGACTTTAAGCATTAGTGATATCTTAAATATCATCTCACAAATAGTTCACGAAGTGTTAAAATATGTGTTATAAACTTTTTGGTGAGTTCCACAAAGTCTTAAAATATGAAATGGTATTTCTCCTCATAGAACAACTAAAAAATCAGCACACGTTATATCAGTAATCATACCAGTCTACATTCTCCCAAGAAACCAGACCAGTATGATATACAAGATGTAGTTATTAAGATGTTTGTTTTAAAGGATTATCTCAAGTGGTTGTGGGGGTTAGCAACTCTTAAATTAGTAGTGTAGGCCAGCTGACCAGAAACTCAAGCAAGAGATGATGTTGCAGTCTTGAGGCAGAATTACTTGTTTGGGAAACCCCAGTTTTCTCTTATAAGGTCTTCCACTAGTTGGAAAAGGCCCATCCACATTAACAAGGGTAAACTTTATTTAATCCAACTTAAAGTCAACTGCTTGTTGTTAAATACATCTGCATTGGGGCACCTGGGTGGCTCGGTCGGTTAAGCGTCTGACTTCGGCTCAGGTCATGATCTCACGGTCTGTGAGTTCGAGCCCTGCGTCGGGCTCTGTGCTGACAGCTCAGAGCCTGGAGCCTGTTTCAGATTCTGTGTCTCCCTCTCTCTCTGCCCCTCCCTTGTTCACGCTCTGTCTCTCTCTCTCTCTCTCAAAAATAAATAAACGTTAAAAAAAATTAAAAAAAAAATACATCTGCAAAATACCTTCACAGCAACATGTGGGTTACTTTTTTGATTAAGTAACTGTGTACTCTAGCCTGACCAAGTTGAGTCATATAACTAGCCATCATAGTGTTGAAAATCTCTTTAAGGAGACATACCATAAGTGAAGGACTAGACTAAAGTCTGATTGGATATATTAACATAGCTAAAGAAAAAAAATATGCCAGTTGCTGTTCAGACTAATGTGGAAGGAAGAAAATGTTGACAATATTCTTTTTAGCACTGTGTCTAGGGGAGAGGAGTTTGAACAAAAGAGCACTAATTTTTAAAGCCTCCTTATAAAAATTCACCCTAAAGTAGAAATGGATACATCAGGCTCCTATGGCTCAGTTCCATTACATGAAATAATTTGCCTATCTCTCCTTGTTCTAAGTTCTTACTCATGAATAGATAATTTGGCTAAATTGATTGTTTCAGAGAGAAGATATTTGCTTCTCAGTCCCTAATTTATGTGACAGATTTATATTTCATGTGCCTGCCATTTCCATTCTCATTGTATGTATTCATCTTTTATTTTTTTTTTTAATTTTTTTAACGTTTTTTATTTATTTTTGAGACAGGGAGAGACAGAGCATGAATGGGGGAGGGTCAGAGAGAGGGAGACACAGAATCTGAAACAGGCTCCAGGCTCTGAGCTGTCAGCACAGAGCCCGATGCGGGGCTCGAACTCACGGACCGCGAGATCATGACCTGAGCCGAAGTCGGCCGCTTAACCGACTGAGCCACCCAGGTGCCCCTGTATTCATCTTTTAAATTGTTTTATTGAAGTGGCTTAGTTGGTTAAGTGTCAGCTCAGGTCACGATCTTGCTTTCGTGGGTTAGAGCCCCACATCAGGAGCCTGCTTCAGATTCTGTGTCTCCTTCTCTCTCTGCCCCTCCCCTGCTCGTGCTCTGTCTCTCTCTCAAAAATAAATAAACATCAAAAAAATTAAAAAAACATAAATAATTTGTAAAAAAAAGTATAATTGACATAAACTACACGTGTTAAAGTCTATAATTTGATAACTTTGCCATATGTATACAGCATATACTGAAACTCACATTAAAAATCAAGGTAATGAATATGTATCTCACCCTCAAAATTTTCCTTGGTCCTTTTACAGTTCTTTCCTCCCATCTCTCCTGTCCCTGGCAATCAGGGATGCATTATTTGTCTGAAGATGTTTGCCTTTTCTAGTTTTATAGAAATTATACAGTATGTTCTGTTTTAGTCTTCTTTTACTCAGCATAGTTACTTTGAGATGTATCCATGTTGTTACATGTAACAATCCATTTATTTTTGAGTCACATTCCATTATGAGAAAATACCACAATCTCTATCCATTGCCCTGTTGATAGTCATTTTGGAATTCAAAACTATTCTCTCTTGAGATGCTCAAAACTACTCTAGCTGAGGCTGGGGTAAGGTTGATGAAGTAGGCAGGAAGGCCCAACTGTTCAGTAGTTTCCAGCTTTTCTTAGTCCTCTTTGATTCTGATCTAGTTTTACATTTCCTTATAATATTGGCTCTCTCTCACAATGACCTCTACACTTAACTCATTAATCTTTCTTAAAAGTAGTAGAGTATCCCCACAAGTGGCTAGCCACAACAAATTTACAAAAAATAGTAGATTACAGAAAAAGTTCTATCACCATGCAGTTTGTAGGTTTTGTGGTGTTTGGTTTGATTTGATGTGCTGGAAATGGAATATTATAATAACCAAATTTCCATAATGGTCTTCCAATTATCAAGCATCTCTCATTCAAATGACTTTGGGATTCAGCCAAAAATGTAAAAAAGTGAATTAGGTCTAATTTGAAATGACTGAGGATAGTAGGTAGAGAGCATAGACTCTGACTAATGATATTCAGACTCACTTCTAAAACACTGTAAAGTAGAAACAAAAACATGTCTTTGGGCTGAATCAGCCTCCCAGAGAATGGAACCTCTATGATAAAAGTGATTCATAGTTATAGCTTCTTCAACTGAGCTACTACCTTCTTGGGAAATATGTTCCTATCCTGTGAGGCTGTAATTCAACTCTTGTGTAAGGACTGACTTCATTTGTGTAGCGTTACTAGAACCCTACATAAACCAAATTATTCTATCTCTTAATAAACCTTTCTCCAGGAAGCTACTTCTCATTTGTCATTTTTTTACAATATACACTCCATCTCAATTTACTCACCTGGGAACCAGGGAAATAAAATCAACAATCCAAAAAATATGTTGATTCCTACTGTGCTCTAACTGTATGCTAGGTATTCTATGAGGTTAAAGATGACCAAAGTTGTTCCTATAACTGAACTGAATAAACTTTGCTTATTACCATTCAACCTGGGTAATATTCTTAGTGGATCTTAACATATTTGTGATACAGTAGTACTAACTTCAATTAGAATCTCTGCTCTACCTAAGTGTGACTCCACTTACTGAAAGGAAATATTTCCTCAAAAAAGTAGGTGTCTTTATTCTTATGCAGGGAGAGACATGGGTTTTGAGTTTCATACTGTGTACAATCCAAAAGTGACATGATTTTTTTTTTTTTTTTTTGCCATGCAACAGTGTTTTCCTAGCCTACTCAATCAAGATATTTGATATAGAAGCCATGTTTGTTTTGCATTGTTTAATATAAAAAGATTTAAAGCTGCCATTTTTAAAAAATCAGGAAACATTTTTAAAATTTTATACATTGCACTATTTTTTCTTGTGTTACCAGTTTTTAAGATCCTTTAAAAGATGATGGTTTGTCTCTAAAAAGGGAAAATCACATCAGACTTTGCATTCAGTGACAGCTACTATTTCTGTATAAAATAATTGAATGAAGATGTAGGTTTCACATTACCAAAGTGTAGATTTCTATATATATTTATGCAAACTAATACGATTTAAAAATTAATATGACAAAAATTGATCATTTGGTTAAGTACTCCAGAGCTTGCTTATACATAGTCGTAGGTTATTTCTATATAAAATTAAAATAGAATAAAATATAAAAAGGATAAGTCTATTACTTAGAAGAATGGAATATAAGAAGTATCTGAGTATTGAGAAAATCTGCTATTCAATGATATCTGGTTGCTCTTAGCATTACTCTAAGTATGTTTTCAGCTACTGTTGCTGACTAGATCATCTAAATTGAGAGAGGAGAGTTGGGGCAGGTGTCGGATATGTAAGCCAGACTGAATACCAGAATGAGTGGGTGGAAAGAAAAGAAAGCAGTAAGTGTCAGCTACTTTTTAAAGAAATTTGGATGTAATCAAAGAAGAAAAAGTTGAAGAAAAATGTATTTCCTTCAATTTAAAATTTATAAGAAAATGCTCAACACTTTTAATTATTAATAAATGTTACTGTGAACAATTGAGCAATTGCTTTGGGTGAATTTCCTATTGAGATCCTAAAAAAGTTTTAATTTTCTCCATTTCCCCATCATTTTCTAAGATCTGGCTTTGTAAATGCTAAGAAAAATATTCTGACTCAAGTAACACATTAAAATTCATATCTTATACCCCTGGAAGTCTCTATAAATACTCTTTGGTTGATTACCATTGCCTTTGATATTCTCCTCTGGTTTACACGAAATTATACAATGTATTTGCGACCCTGACTATTCCTTCTCTTCCTGAATTCCAAAGATAGACATTCCTTTAGTTCTGTTCTCTGGACTTCTTCTCTTCCTTCTATACATTACCCCTTGTATATTCATTCAGTCATAGCCTCATCTAGTGTCTTCATTCATATCATCCCCAAAGGTGAAAGCCAATTATCCTTGAAGAGATTGGCATGTTAGGAACATGAATCCAAATCCCCACTGATTCAACTTTCACTGAGGAATACAGACCTGGAAATAAAATGTTAAATTCCTGGCTCTTTGTCATCCTTCCAATTTCTATAATGATAAATTCCTGATATTATCCAGAGGCGGTAGCCCATGTCTAATGTTTGTAACATTTCTGACTGCCTATATTATCTGAAAGTGAGCTGCTGACAGTGTCTAGAAGAGTCTGCCTGATAGTCATCCATTCAGTATTAGTTTAGTATATTAACAGATCAAAGTTAAACCCTCTCTTATGAGCTTCAAAATGCTTGGTCAAAAGAATTTTGAATATATTTAGATCTCTTTAACCAAATATCCACCAACATATTGATAAATGAAATGGCAGTGAGTAATACAGGGTTTTTCAGTCCTGTTCTTAAATCTTCACAAAAATTAATGATAACCAAATCGAAAGTTTTGGCCTTAATTATGCTGCAAAACTTATGTGTTACCTGAGCTTGTTATTAAAGACTTCAACATTCCCAATTCATCATGTGGATAAGAGCTTTTCTTCTGCATTTGTCATTGTATTTTCTGCCATCCCTTCCCCATGTGTATGACCCAGGTCTGTGATCTTTTACACTGAACATATCAACCGTTTATTACCAGCTCTATTTTAATTTCCTTTCCAGCTACCACTGGAAGTACAAGACTGCTGGCAGTTTTTAATTTCACTTTAGACAGCAAAAGACATATCTGCATGATTAAAATGCCACATATCTATATAACTGTTATCAATTATATTAATTAAGGGAAAATTGTAGCAAAATTTGCTCTGAGGGAGGAAAAAAATATGTCTCTGAAAGCTTTTTAACGCATGGATGTCCACAAGCTATTATGTTTCTCAGAGTTTACCCATGATTTGTCCAGTTTTTTAAAAAAAAATAGAGGACTTACAAAAAAATGTAGTTTTAAGGAGAAATAATTGTGAAATTGGTACCTGTGAACATCATGAGTAGCTATTTTGATGCAAATTAAAACAACCTCCACACAAGTACAGGTGATTAGCTGAATTGACTAATTGTCTTTAAATATATGCCTAGTTGGACAGCCATTTATATTCTCTAACAAGCCACACAGTTCAGAAAGTTTTTAAACCACTTAGGAAAATGAACCTTATGGCTCAACAGCATTTCTACTGGTATTTAGAAAATTACAGTTTGAATTTAAAATGATTATAGCTGTAAATCAGTATTTAAAGAGATTTTACATACATTACCTCATTTAATCCTCACCGAAATCCTGCGTGATAGGGAACATCAAAGGAGGCTGAGAATTTATTAGCAGCTTGACTATGAGCACACAAATGGTACTGGAGTGTAAATTCCAAGCCAGGGTTTCTACTCCCAAGGTTACTGTCACCCTCATCTACTCTTTTATGTGTAAGTACCCCATATGTGTCAGTACCTGGTAAGAATATCATAGGTTGGGAACAGAAGGCACAATTCTGAGTAGGTCGATATTTTTGCTTTCAGGTAGTTTTGAATGTAGCAGATGAGACAAACAAGAAATGAGTTAAAGTATTATATCCAGAGTAAGTGTAAGATAGGACCTAGGAAGGAGATGTAATTTCTATTTTGGATGGGCACAGAGAAGATATCTGAAGTGATATTTGCTGGTCCTTCTGTAATTAGTTACATCTACGGAGGTGAAGGACTATTCCAGAAGAGGAGCATGTAGGCGTTTCTAAGGTAAGAGAAAGCATTGCTTACTAAGTGAACTGTGAATAATTCACTCTTGATTGAAGTTTAGTATTTCATTGAGAAAAAGTCTAAACTGAAGAGTATCTCTAGCCTCCTATGAACATTTGGAAATCTCTGGAAATGTTTTTGTATGTCAGAGCTGCTGAGGAGGAGTATTACCAAGTTCTGGTAGATATGGGACAAGATTTCATTGTAGGCGCTTCCTGCACAGTGGGTAATTTTCTCGTGCTAAAATGATAATTGTGGTCTCCTGAGAAACACAAACAACAGATCATCAACAGCCTCATAGGATATACTGAGACATTTGGGCTCTCTTCAGAGGCAATGTTCTGGGCCACTAACACTTCGGTAAGATTTCTTCGTTGGAAGATCCCTTCAGTTGCCATCTGGAAAGTGGGTTAGAGGGTATGCAATTAGACACTAACCCCACAAGTTCATGCTCTGCTTTGCATAGGCAAGTCCAAGAGAGCAGGGGCAATTTGGTCAGTCCTGAGAGAATTTCAGTGCACTGATTCTTTCTACTGGAAAATGTGGATGTTAGCTCCCTTGAGCTGACTGAATGAGAGAAGGTGAAGTGTGCAAGAAGAACAAACCCCAATGATAGCCCCTATAGGGGGCGAGAGCAAAAGCCATTCATTCCAAAGAACAGTGACACTCTCCTTGCTAGGAATAGACAGCTCTACAATTCTGCCGTGGTCAAAATGATTTCTTTTATAGATACATCAATCAAATCCTTATTATAATAGTTTAAATTCCTGAAGTTGGATTTCTGTTTCTGCAACTGGAAGAAATACTCATTGATTCAATGGGGGTATTCAGTCATGACATATCTTGATTCTGACACATTACCAGAGACAGAGGCTGGGTTTATGTGTTAGTAGTTTTATGAAAAAGAGGATGCTTTCATGGAGCCATATTTTTTCATTCATTAATTCATCTATGCATGCATGCATCCAACCATCCATTTGGTCATCAAAAAAATATGTATTGCAGGTATTGATTAAACACTGGAAAGAAAAAAGTGCTGCTCAGAGTTGGGCCTTATAGACAGTTATCTCTGGAATTCACCTATTTTTTCTCTATACTTCCAGGAATTGTTGTATCATGTTGTTAATACTTTTTTTTTGAAACTCCTCAGTATTGTTAAGGACCTATGCCTATTGTGTTATGAAGTTTGGACTTCAAAATCAGAAATGGAAATACAAAGCACAAATTATGTTCATAGTAGTATGTGACTATCTTCTGAAACTGGTACTTTATACCAAATATCTCTAGTTCTCCAAATTACTTTGATTAGACACAAAAAGGAAATTTCTTCATTCTCCAGATGCAAACTGCTTTATTTACATGCCCATTCAGAATCTGAATATATATGCCTTTCTTTGTACAATTTAGTCATTTAAAAAAATTTAAAAGATGGGATGTCTTCAGTAGGTGGTGAAGAGAGTTTAAAAACATTTTTATTTTACACAGGTGTAACACAGGTGGTACGCCCTTTCCTCTCTGCCCCATAGGGTGTAGCTCTAACTACCCTCTAGGGAAGAGAAGGTTGGGTGAACAGCCTTACTATTTCTCCAGCTCAGTAATTACCTGCAGGAACATTCTCTTCACTGCTCAGGAGTTCTTAAGGGAAGTGCAGGCTGATGCGTACAGAATGGGCTTGCATCCTGATTCTTCTACGAGTCACTTCACCCTCTTCCTCAGACCTTATACACATGTGTGGCTGATTACGTTTTACTTTTTTCTCCCCCTTAATTGAAGGATTCAAGTCTCTGTCATGCAGTTATATATATTCTGGTGGAAGGACCATCTCATGGTGCCCTGACATAGCTACTTTGTTCTCAGTAACATATGCAGAAGATAGTTTTCACAAATAGAATCCTAATGAACAGCACTACCTTGTAGCTACAGCACCAGCTTCAGCCCTCTCTGCATTTCAGATGCTCCCACCCTCATCTCTTTAGGCCAAATGATGTTGATGATTCCCTGTGGTTGCTAAAGTCAGGGTAATTGAGCATGCCTTCATAGCTTACTTTAAACCTGCTCTCATATTTATTAACTGTCCCTGCATTAAAGTCTTTTAAATTACTGCATTTAAGTGTGACTTTTTTTTTCCTATTGTGATCTTCCCTGATACTAATGTTCATACTACTAGGCCACTAATAGAGTGGGGGGTGGGGGGGGAAGGCCCATCCTTGGCGAGGAAAAGTAGAAGTGAATCTAATTTTAGACCTGTCAAATTTCAGATGTCTGACTAATATTCCAGAGAGATGGAAGTAAAAAGAGGTATCTGGGATGGATATTTAATTTGGAAATCTAATGAAATTTATGAATTTGAGAAAATCTGGGCTTCATTTACCAGTCTATAAAATTAAAGAAATACATTGGTTATTTTCTCTGTGCTTCCATCCCTGTGAGTCTTTATTTTATGTAGAGAGCTGATTAGAAAAGCAGGAACTTAAGGGACTCAGAAATCTATCGTAGCCAGAAAACTTATGTGAACACTGCAGTATCTTATTTTGTGGCAACAATTCCCAACCATTACATCAAATGTGAAATAATCTCTTCAAGGGAAAGCTCATCTTCTGAGACATATTTGCTCTTCAAACATAGAACGCATTCACAACATAAATTATTAAATCACTGATATATGTGTTACTATTTAGGCAATATATATTTGAATAATATGTTTTCTTTGTATATAGCACACCTCTACTATTAAAATTTTTAAAGTTATGCTACATGGCTATTTTTCTATTTCTTCATGATGAATTATTTCTTGTATTAACTCTATATAGTACTCATGGAATCTAAATGGAAGGCAGAAAGTGATCTGAGAATGACATCGGTTTATATAAAATATTACATATTATTAATACAATGATATCAATTATACAAATAATTTTATGTATTAATTATAATTATATATAATTCTAAAATTGATATAAAATGTTTATATTGGCTATAATTGAGCTCTTCCCTTATATGTTAAACGATATATCTATAAAATGTTACACCTTTCAGTCTTTGAGACATTTTAAAATATCTTTAATGTTTCACAGCCTTGATTTTGAGAATAATTCATCACCTGTTTACTGTTTATATCATTATCTACTTAGATTGGAAGATTTAAGATATAATGCTGTTTTTACTATTAATATCCTCCTGAAGTGGTTACTATCTGTCTGTACTTCTTATAATCTCATTAAAGCCTCTGAATAAATGCTCATTTTCTATGCTAGGGAATATTAGTTTTCTTCTAGGGTAATGTTACATAATAAACAACCTTCCCAGAACCTCAATGGCTTAAAATAATTATTTATTTAAGCCTTAGTGGTCTACATGTAGGTCAGCTACTCTCAGCTAGGATATTCTGAACTAAACTGGATGAGAGACTTTTGATCCATGTGTTTTCATTCTGGTAGTTTGGCTGAAGCAACAATGGCTAACTATGGTATGGCATTTTTAAGGAACGAGTTGGAATCAGAAACTCATAATGCCACTCTTTAAGGCTTCAATTCAGAAATGGCATCCCGTCGCTTTTCCATTGGTTAAATGAAGTCAAATATCTATGTTTAATATCAATTCCTTATGGAAGTAAACTCTATACATACTATGCCTTGGCAGGAACTTGGAGGAAAGGAAGAATTTATTGATAAATGCTATAATCTGCTGGTAAGGCTTGCCAAGAGACATGTGTTCTCAGTTGGGTTTAGTCAACCTGTATTTATTATGCTTTTGTAGGATTCAGAAAATTCATACAAGAGAATGTACAGTTTGAGATACATAATATGTGAATCCTGAATAACCTTAAGCCTAGACATGAATATGAATAAACATGGATAAGAATAAACTCAGGATAAGTACATGAGATGACTAAGGAGAACAAGAGATTAACTGCACGTGTTAATTATCAATGCCTAAGTAAATGAATATACCTCACAAAATTAAATAAATGTATATATTCAAATATGTGAAGATCATCTTGTTAAAATTGGATATAGGAAAAATTTTAATTGAAGCCATTATACTGGCTTACTTTTAAATATATAGTTGAAAAACTATGAAAGCATTCAGTCAATCCTCTTGTTCATGGTTGGTTCCCTATTATATTTAGTGATCTGAAGGGACCTTTTATTGAAAAACAGAATCTCTGGATTGGAAGAGCCCTTAAATGACATGAGAACCTCAGGCAGTTGTGTAGGAATAAAATTAAGATGAATCATTGTACACAGGCAAAGCCACTTTTGTATCTAGTAAATTTCTGAAAATTTCCTGCATACTTTCTGTGCATAGGTTCAAGGACTGTTCCTAGATTCTCATTTTGTACCCTGACTTAAAAGAAAGTTTTATTTTGAATCTTGCCAATTGTGCAGCACAATGTTCAAACATTGTTTACTTTTTGGGTATTTTAAATAGTACTAATAAAGCACATTGGCTTTCTAGTTTTTAACTTAATATTTCTAAAACATAACCCAATAACAAGACAGAAATTTGACGGTCACATTTTAGGGAAACTCATTGCAGTAGTTTTGTTTCGTTTTTTTATTTATTCAATTTTTTTGTTTTGTTTGTTTAGTTACTGTTAGGCAAAAAGTAAGCAAAGTGTTTTTATTATGAAGAGAAATATGTTTTAGAATTTCAGAAGACAAAAAGAGATCATACATTTTTATGAAAGTTCTCTACATGGTAACTTAAAACAACCTAAAATAAAATCAAACGTTAAAATATATTATGAAACTATTTTAAATAGCATCACTCAAGAACTGTGTGGATCCAAATAATAAATTCCAAACATATTGTTAAAATTACTTGTTTTGCCTTAAGGCAATCAAGAATAAAACCAGACTGATGTATCTTTTTGCAGGAACATTGTTCTATGGAAGACCATCAAGACTGAGGTTTTTCTGAAAACTTCTAAAAGCTTAGAAGCCTAATACAGGAATGTTAATAAAACGTGCATTGGCTTTCCATTATATAGGCAAAATACTCTGGAAGATCCACTGTGCAGATATACTCATGCACATAAACTAGGAAACCAGGTGGGGGGAGTATTAACATTTCAAAATATGTATTTTTAAAATTTAATTCTATTGTAATAAATACATCATCTATTTTATTTCTGGTTAATAGAAGCTTATATTTGGTCTTTCAGTTTTTTTCAGATAAAAATTCATTTTTGCAGAAACCTTTTCTTTAATTTTACTTTAATATTTTGTACTAGAAGTCTGTACCCTTTTACCAGTCCCATTTTCCTGCTTCCCGGCCCCTGGTAACCAGCCATTCTCTGTTTCTATGAGTTGGACCTTTATATGAGTTGGAACACAGTTTTCAAAATTATCTGAAATAATTTGGAAAGGGATTGAAATAATAAAGGGCTCTTACTAAAATGAGATTGAACATTTTGCTTCAAATACCTTCAAAATAATTATTGTGTATCAGTTAACAATTTTGGAATTTGGGGTAAAAATTGGTGCTTCTTGGGGCACCTGAGTGGCTCAGTTGGTTATGGGTTGTACTTCAGCTCAGGTCATGATCTTATGGTTTGTGAGTTCAAGCCCCACATCGGACTCTCTCAAGTTAGTGTGTAGCCAGCTTCAGATACTTTGTCTCCCTCTCTCTCTGCCCCTCCCCTACTCACATTCACCCTCTTTCAAAAAGTAATAAACATTTAAAAAAAAGGAAGGAAAATCGGTGCTTATTATTGTCCTTAGAGCTTTTTAGCTATGGATAATTCATAAGGAATATTATATCATGAATGGACTCCTTCAATTTAGAGAAATATCTATATTTAAGTTTATGGAAAAATCAGAATATAGACTATAAATTTGAATGTTATTAAAAGAACAAATGTTTTAAATGTTTGTATCTGAAAATACATACTTTTAATGATTGTATTTTTACTTTTATTTATTTATATTGAAGAATAGTTGACACACAGTATTACCTTGGTCTTAGCTGTACAGCATAGTGCTTTATCAAGTGTGTATGTTATGCTCTCTACTCATCACAAGTGTAGCTACTATCATGATCACCATGCAATGCTATTATAATACTACTGACTAAATTTAAAGTTGGATTAAAAAATATGTATTTAAATTTGGAAGTTTACTCTTTAACCATGATAAAGTATAGACTTGTGATTATACTAGCATATTAAAAAAGAGTACAATCGTTTGCAAATGTTTGCTTTTTACTTAGGTTTATACCTTTCATAGGTTATTTTCCAAAAGATTTTTGCCTCAAACATAAGATTTATTTTGTGTATGCTTACACAGGGAGCATAGCTGAATTAAAAGCGTTTGTTGCTTTTTTCCCCCTAATCCATCTGAAGGAGATTAATAGAGCTACCATGATGACAATAATAACTGATACTTGTTGAATGTTTACTAGACACCAAGTATCTCTCTTGCTACCTTATACATAGAAACCTTTGTTTAATACAAAATTGAGCATAATTTCTTAATTTTATCTTCTCCCCTTCTGTGTTAGATTGGATAGACATTTGATAAAATTTTATAATGAAAGAGCTTCCACAATCCTTTATCTTAACCTCTTCATTTTTGGAGGTAAGAACTCTAAAGATCAGCTAGTTTTGTGGCACATTGGAAGTCACCTGCCATCTGTTTGAAAGTCCTAATGAATAAGTTTCATCTTATTATTATTTTTTTTTACAATTGAGATCCACAAAGGTAGGTATCATATTCTTAACACTAATTCTATTAGTAATCAAGCCTGCAGTTTTATGGCTATAGAACCTGACTTCTAAAAGCAGTAACAGAATTTAAAAATATAACACACTCCTTGTAAAAGTTTGATTAATATATATTGAAATTCATACTTGACGCTGATTATAAAATAGAATGAGTGATATTATTCATTTATTTATTCAACAAATGTTTATTGAGCATCTGCTAAGTGTACAGTCTCTGTGATCCATTAGTAAACAAAACAGACAATAAACACCTGTCTTCATGAAGACATTTATTCTAGTGGGGAAACAAAAAATAAAGAATCAGAGAAAAGTATCCCTTATATTAAGCAGTGGTAAGTGCTAAAGAAAAAAAAAAAGTGACAAGGTAGGGAGATGCTAAGTGCGGGAGAGGGGAAAAAATTCTAGTTATGGTAGGCCACAATGTCTCCCTGAAAATGTGATTTTTAAAAATAAAGATCTGAAGGAAATGCAGATGTGTGTGGGAAGAGCATCCAAGGCAAAGGGAACAGAAAGGGCAGAGACTTTAATGTGGGTGTGTAGCTGGCAGGTTTGAAAATTATGGAGGAGGAATAGGAAGTGTTGAGGTAGATGAGCTCTTGATGGAACAGGAAATCAGATTATAAATGGTTTTACAGATCGAGTTGAAGATATTAACATTCATGTTGAGAAAGAAAATAAGTATCAGTTGACTTTTCAGTAAAGTCACTTAGGGGAATCAATACAAGCATATGGTTCAAAGATTGAACCTCAGGGTTCCTTAATATTTAGGTGTTAGATAATTTTATTTTTTTCAACGTTTTTTTTTTTTTTTTTAATTTTATTTTTGGGACAGAGAGAGACAGAGCATGAACGGGGGAGGGGCAGAGAGAGAGGGAGACACAGAATCGGAAACAGGCTCCAGGCTCCGAGCCATCAGCCCAGAGCCTGACGCGGGGCTCGAACTCACGGACCGCGAGATCGTGACCTGGCTGAAGTCGGACGCTTAACCGACTGCGCCACCCAGGCGCCCCGAGGTGTTAGATAATTTTAAAAGCAAAACAAAACAAACAAACAAACAAACAAAAAAACCAACTGAGGAAAGATATCCAGCAAAGTGGAAGGAAAACCAGGCTTGTGTTTTGTTTTTGTTTTTTGTTGTTTTGTTTGTTTGTTTTTTAAGAAAAGAGGCCAAGTGAAGAAAGTATTTTAAGTTAGAGAGAATAGTCTATGATTCCACCTGGTTCTGATACAGCAAAAAATGTAAGGACTGAATTTAGCATTGGACTTAGCAGTGTGGCAATTAATAGTGATCACAAAATGAGCAGTTTTGTTGGAGTTGTGGCAATAAATATTTGATGATCGTGGGCTTCAGAGAAAATAGGAAGAAAGACATTCAAAGAATAAAAAAATAGACAGCTATTTCAAGGAGTTTTGCTTTATAATTTAAAGTAACAGAAGAATGAGGTGATAGCTATAAGAAGTGGTATCAATATCATTTCTCTTTATAAGATGAACAACATAACTTCATGTTATTTTGATGCTGATGGGTTATGTTCCAGTTGATGGGGAATATTTGATAATTAAAGGAATAAAAAAGGAATTGCTGCAGCAATATCCTTGAGAAAGAAAAGGGAGATAAGAGCGTGTACACAATGGAAAACCTGTATTTAGTTGGAGTGCAGTCCATCCTGATGATGAAAGAGAAGTTAGAGTATTCAAATACAAATGCAGGAAAATAGATGCGAGGGGAAGATGGTGGGTGGAATTTCTCTTCTGACTGCTTTATTTTCTTTAATGAAATAGGAAGAATGGTCACAAGCTGACAGTGGGAACTGAGAAGTTTGAGGCAAAAAAGGACCTAGTACAACAACATCTAATAGAACAGTAAAAGAGTGAATGGACTATAGAAATACAGTATGAGTTAGTGCTCTTGAGTTTATAGCTAGTCCAGATGGTTGGGAGTTCCCTCCAGGCTGGTACAGCAGTGCAGGCTTAGATGTACAGCTCTTGGAGATTTGAATTTAGCCATAATTATGGGTTAGCTAAGAGAGAAAGCAAATATGACAGAAAACAAAGGAGTTGATGTTGCATTTAAGTGAGAGATTTTGTAACAGCAATTAAATTTAAGCTTGATAGTAAGAGAAGTGTGAGTGTTGGATGAGGGGTGAGAGATATGGAAAAATGGTAAGATCTCACTGGTTTCAAGCCATCGTTCGAGTTGGGCTTTCAGAAGGATTGAGCTGTAAAGATAGAACACTGTAGTATGGCATGCTTGAAATTGAGGTTTGGGGAGAGTAATAGTGATTAGTAACAAAGTCATGGGTATGATCACTGAAGTGAATTCTGAAGTTAACCATCAAAAAGATGGTTGAGAAGAAGAATGGAAAGGTCTCGGTCTTAGACTTTGGACTTTGAATTCACTGCTGAAAAAGTAGTGTTGGAGAGAGTTGCAGTGAGCCAAGAGCTAACATTCAAAAAACAAAGGGAGATGACTGGGGAGGGGGGACAGGGAGAGCAGCCAGAGGCACGTTTGTTTGTTTTTTATTTTACAGAGAGAGAGCATGAGAGGGAGAGAGGGGTGGAGGGAGAGAGAGAGAGAATTTTAAGCAGGCTCTATGATTAGCATGGAGCCCAGCGTGGGGTTCAATCCCATAACCCTGGGATCCTGACCTGAGCCAAAATCAAGAGTCGAATGCTCAACCAATTGAGGCACCCAGGTGCCCCAAGGGGGTGTTTTATAGAGAAAGGAGACTCAATCATCTGGAATAGGATAATGAATACAGAAAAGGCACTTATCCTACTTTGAGTCCCAGGCTTATTAAGTCTGCAGAAGAAGCAGTATCTTCAGGAAAGAGCCAGATTTAAGTGAGAACAAGACAGTGGGAGAGACATTCAAGGAAGAGGTTGAGGTCAATTTTTCTAATGATTAAACTTGAGAGAAAAAAATATGGATGGGGGTGGATAATGAAGATTCAGAAGATATCTTGGACTGGGAAGAGATCAAAGATGATATAATCTAATCTTTTATAACTTGAAGTCTCTTCACAATATAACTAATACTTATCCAGTCTCTATTTGACTATTTCCTGTGATTGGTTTTGTACAGAGAAGCCCATTTCAAAAAAGAGATATTTTTCTATGTTCAAAGATACTTCCATTTGCCTGAAAATTAAATAAAATCTATCCGACACAGGTTCCTTATAATTAGAACTCTCCCTTGCTTCCTGTCTCTACTCCCTCTTTTGATCGTTTGATTCAAACTCTCTGGTTTGCTTGCTGTCTTCCCTCTTCAGGTTCTGAGGCTGGACAGTTGTACATCTCCTAGTTACTTGTTTCAAATTACTTAATTTCATCAGCTGACCATCCTAACAGCTACCGTCATTTCAAGCAACTTCAGTGAGTTCCAGTTGTCTTACTGCTGATGAGTTGCCTTCTACTTTCACATTTTCCCTCCACATCCAGCTTCTTTCTGGTCATGTCATATTTACTCTAACTCTTTTAAAAACTATTCTTGACTCCCTTGTTCTAATCTCATACACACCTGTCAAGACTGCAACTATGGACGAATCCCTCTCTATGCCTGTATTCCAACAAATAAGCATCAAACAGTAAATTGGAGGTATTATAGTTTCACATTCACCAAACTCAAGTGGGCTTTCCATAATGCATTCAAGAAACTGTTTCCCCAGAAAGTTAACTCTGCTTATTCCCACGATAAAATGACATTTTAGCCGCTCTACTTAAATATTTTATTACTTCTTTCTCCTCTCTACTAATCTCAGTGCATGGCTTCACTTCCTACCAGAGAGAATACATCATACAGTAACTACTTAATCATTGGCTACCAGATCTACAAGTTAACCTGCGGGGCGCCTGGGTGGGTCAGTCGGTTAAGCGGCCGACTTCGTCTCAAGTCATGATCTCGCGTCCGTGGGTTCGAGCCCCGCGACGGGCTCTGTGCTGACAGCTCAGAGCCTGGAGCCCGTTTCAGATTCTGTGTCTCCCTCTCTCTGACCCTCCCCCATTCATGCTCTGTCTCTCTCTGTCTCAAAAATAAATAAACATTAAAAAAATAATAAAATAAAAGTTAACCTGCTGTCCGCCAGCCTTCTCATGACCATGAAGAAAGTGCTACTCCAATCCAAATCCAATCTCTTCCATGTGTGCTTCTTTGTCCCCAGTGTATTTCCAGCTCTCTGTCTCCTGCATCTCAGCATCTTCATTTCTACCACATATTCTCTGTGATCAGTCAAACGTGTTTTAGTGCCTATAAACTTAAATAAAGCAAGAAAGCCTTGACCTGACCTCATGTATCACTTTAGCTATGACTTTTAACTGTCTTTTGTTTCCGGCTATTCTTTCATAACCAGCTTTTCAAGGAATTTTTGTATGTTTTTGTTTCTTTCATTTATACGATTTCAACTTTCTCACCTTCCATTTGATTTTCCATTCTTGCCACTCTTGGGCTGCACTTGCAGGGTTATCAATTAGTAACATGTTTCTGTCCTAATTTAGTTGTCAAATATTTTACACAATTGAGCACTACTTTCTTCCTGTGGAGATCAAGAGAATGTTTTATGGTTATATATTCTCAGGCTCTAAAATTCAAGTGATGACAGTATGTAATTATTTTAATTTTTATTATTATTTTTACCTTATAACCACAGTTAGATTTTGAGTTCCCATTCTGCTTGGTAGCAAAAAAAAAAAAAAAAAAAAAAAAAGTAACTGAATCAATTCTAAGTAAATTCATTTGCTTGAATGTATTTTCAGGCTTAGGTTTTAATTCAGGGAAATCAAAATTGCCTTTCCCCCTCCTCCTTCTGTTCTTCCTGGATTGGTTTAATTTCTGAAATGTTTATACAATTCAATAATATCAGATGGTAAGGCATCTGGATTTCATCCTTCCTTTGTCCTAGACCGACATCTGTTGCAATGTACAATCATGCCCCATGTCCCCACCACATTGGCATCTGCTGAAGTTTTTGTATTCCCACCTGGTTTCTTGACACACATCCTTACGCTGCTCTTTGTTATAATTTTCTCTCATCATGACCACGGATCCCTTCAACATCTGCTTGCTTTCTCTCTCTCAGCCAAGTGTCTTGTTATCAGAGGCAAAAAGGAATTCATGTTGTGCTTTCTCCTGTTACCCAGGGACCACATGAGACTTGCTGTGGCTTTCTTGAATCTTCTCCCTCTTCAACAGCAAAGAGACATCTCAGCCCTCTTGCTCCAGTTTTACCTGGCTTACTAGGGAATCCTAAAAGGATATTTTCCATTGTCCTGGAAAGGATTAGGGTAAATAAATCCTTTATTCATGGATCTCCAACCTGTTTAGTAGTTTCTGTAAATACCCCCTTTAATTTTTAGTGATTTAAGAGTAGAAAAGACAGTGCATAAAACTTCTCCTTAGGTCCTACCAAGGTGTAAAGGATTCTCTCCAACACATTGTTCAACATTTTTCTTTACCAAAGGGAGTAATTATTCTTATTATTCTAATGAGGGGGAAGAGTGATTTAATGTTTCTATTCTTCCAATGCCTTGTCTGTTACATCAGTAACCTAGCTCTTATTAAACTAAAAACCAAAGATTTACAATCTCTGCTTTTAGGTCTCTGTTTTCACTCATCTCAGCTGGCTGGCCTCGGGGAAAAAAAAAGGACCACATGTTAAAGTTTAAAATACTTGATGAAGATTAGAGGGAAAGATTTACATTTCTGCTCACAGCAGAATGGGTTTTCTGCCCCTCTCTTTGGGGGAAAATTATAAATGCTGAATAGATTAACACATTTAAATGTATATTGAGGAGCTGGATAGAAAGTAAGGAATACTCTGAGGCAAAACCAAATGAAAGGAGAAAACGGGAAGTAATAAGTAATAGCTGGTACTAGCTTCCATGTTGAAAGCAGTTGCAGATCCCAGTGAACTTGGGTTTCAGTTTTCATAGATTTACAGAGCATAGAAAATAGATAAGTCAAGTACTTTCTTAAGTTAGGAAGGCTAAAAGATTATAATCTCATCATGAAGCTGGGTCCACCAAATTGGCCAGTTCCTTGATGTAAGTGTAAAAAATATATAAATGTACATTCACTGAGGGTTTTACAAGAAGACATTCCTATCTTAAATCCTAGTGATGAATAAGAGGGACAGAAAATCCTTCTAGCTAAAAAACCAACCTTTATATTGTATTATAGCCTGAATTTACCTAATTATGTGATGTGAAAGACTTTAATGCAACACTATACTTTAAAATGGTCCTACACTGGAATGGCCCCCAATCGCCAGGCAGAAATAAGTGCAAATCTTCTCTGAAAACAAAACAAAACAAAACAAAACACTGTCTTTAGTCCAAGCCGCAAATAATTCCCACAAGTAAAAATTTAAGAAATGCAAATTTATAATAAAATATCACAAAACTTCCAAAGAAATAAGGTGCCACACAAGCTAGAGTCTCCAGAAATGTGACAGAATGTCAAAACTGAATATATAAAATAAATATGCTTCATGGGTTGCATAAATAAATGGAAAAAAAGTACTGAGAAAAAGAAAATAGAGAATATTAGAAATTGGAAAGATTTAGCTAAAGACTCAAAAGATTGGTTCAATATTGTAACTCTTGTTTTAGGCTAGGGTACCTGGAAACAGACTCTGAGATACACATTTCCATGCAGGAAATTTGAGTGTGTTCTTGGGGGGAAAAAAAAATTCCACAGGGCAGTAAGAGAAGCCTGATTAGGTGATACAATTGCAACAGGAGGTTCAGATGATCTTACCATGAACCCTGGACCTACTCCTAAAATTACTACTCAAAGCCAGACACATTTTTAGTGTCTCTATTATACAGAATAGCAGCCATCCAACAGATAGAATATAAGGTTATAAGGGGAAAATGAGATCACAGGTATGAAAATTTCTTAGGAACTCGAAAAGTTCTATGCACATAGTTATCATGATTACCTATCCAGAAATCAAAAGTACAGCCTCACTAGAGTCAGGTAATATCAATTCATTTCTGACTCTAATACTCACTAGTTACTGGACTGAAAGAAAATTACTATATTTCTCTTTTTCTCAGTTTTCCCATATCTAAAGTGAAATGGATAAAAACAACTTTGTAGGACTGCTGTGGAGGAGAGGAACATAACAAGAATAAGCATAATACTATACAATAATAGCTTATTAAATATTATCTGGTACAATAAAAGTACTTTTAAAAAGGGAGAGGAGGAACATAAGCATAATTCCTAACTTACCATCTGTTTCACCTTTTCTATGTTTCCTTTGATATGCTATTTTAATTCCCTGTCCCTAAGACATTTTCTGACCATAGCAAATGCAGAAACCTAATTCCCACTCCAAAAGCAAAATAATATTTTGCTGAAGTTTACCTTTATTGGGATGTAGATATTCTGCAAACTCAACAGGACTCTTTCTCTGACTTTTTCTGTACTTTTACAGAGATTGAAGTTGCCCATCTTACCTTTGTTGTGGCAGCATATCACATATTTGAACAGTGATACTATTTCTTGGGCTAAGCATTTGAGAATAGAGTGATTTGTTTTCTCTTGATACTATCCTGACAAAACAAGCGTAGATTATATAGCATTGAGATTTTTACTAGCAGAAGCATTCACTATTAATCAAATTAACATTGAAAAATTTGTTTTTTTAAATCTGTGCCCTGGAAAAGATTACTTATAATTTTCTTCTTGGTTTATTTGTTATCCTACTCTTAGAACAGATTAGTTACAATTGTTTCATTAAGCCAAGTTCCTTCATTCTGACCCTTTGAAAAGAGCAAAATTCTTACTAATTTTTATGGTTGAAATTTTCCACCCATCCAGTAGAATTGGAATATATCTCATAAGAAACTGATTCACAGTGGGTTTCCTTGCAATAATAAACAAGTACTTGTTTTATTCTTTGTGTTTGATCAGATTTATCTTGTTCTTCTCTAAAGAAAATCTGGGGCAAGTTGGCCCCTACGATAAGCTGTCAAGATGAAAAATCCACACTGTAATGTCAATTTGCAATCCTTGTGGTTCAAAGGATATTTATGGCACATGTGATTTATTTTTCAATCACCTAAGATTTAACAAAGAAACTATATCATGATTAATCTCAAAAAATTGAGAGGTAATTTATTTTTACAAATTCTGGTTGAACAGCAAAAGCATGTCATTTCTAAAGGTGCTATTAGGAACAACAATAGCATGCCAGCTATTGAAGTATGTATAGCCCGAATATTTTAAATTACAAAGAAAACCAAAGGCAACACCTGAGGAAAAACTAATACAGAAACTCCACTGTCATTTTGGGGAATTCTTTCATGGATACTGGATAGCTGAAGTGATGTGTAGCATCTTTTCAGGGCTTTTCATATGAGGTTAAACTTTTATTTTTCAAGTGCATGTTATCTTCTTGAATCCTTCTAACATGGTAATTTTAATACAAATTTTGGTTAATAAAATTGACAAAAATAAATTGGTTGAGATGAAAATTCAACAACGGAAACATTGGAATAGCTCCTATGTTTCAAATGCTGTGACTCTTGATTTTGGCAAATGACTTCTTGTACTTCTTAACATCAACTTAGGAAAATCTACTTTAGAATTAATCTCCTAATATTCACTTTCAGCTGTATTCTATTCAGGATCAAACCTGATAGACCTGCCTTCTGCTGAGTAAGTGCTTGGCTTCCTTACTTACACAATTTTATTTTCTTAATGATAACATCTATCATTGCAAATTGCTCCTGACATAAATTTTCCTTAAGGTCTTTCTCCTTGTTTTCTTGCAAAACCAATTTAGTCTTGTTTTAACTATAAAAACTAATAATTGAAAATTCTTGCTAAAGTGCATTATTCTATTACCAATTGTTCTATTGCCAAAAATTACATTTAATCATCCTTGTCCTTTTATTACAAGTATGTAAACAGTACATAATTTGATGTGTTTGAATAGATATTGAAGTATCTAAGATATAGTGTTAAGACAAAAAAAGTGAGTTTGAATACAGTGTGCTTTATAACTACAGCCATCTGTACAAATATATTTGTTTATTAGATAACAATGTTAAAACACATTGGTACGTGCATAAAAATCTGGTATAACATGCAGCTAATTTATTGAGTGAGATTATACTGAACATTCATTCCTTATATCCTTATGTGTTATATTTGGCAAGAGAGGTTTTGTTTTGGTTTGGCTTGGTTTAAAAATTAAAATGTTACATTTATTTTAACGTAACTGAAAGTTTAGTGTGAAAAGAGAAGTTGGTTTGTTTTGGTTTTGGTTTTGGTAATAAAACACGGGGAAAAGACCAGAAGCATGTAGAACCACATATTATTAATGACTAATTCCAGGAGGTAGAATTATATGCAATCTTAATTTCCTTGCTTCTTGACTATATTTAAAATATGTGTTCATGTAAAAGAATTATCAATTTAGGAATGCAAGGTAGAATCATGTTAATGGACTAAAATCCAAAACTCCCTCATTTATGACACTTGTAAAAACATCTCATTCCTCATACACTTTTTTTGGAAATATTTTATTAATATGGTTAACTCTTGTTTTGATGAAATGTATTTATCAATAAACTGCCTTAATTGTGTGAGCATTGTTAAATCAGCAAACCAAATGTGACATCATAGCTAAGTTATTGTTTGACTTTCTCATAAGCTTTAGTTAATTGTGAGTGGATTGACAAGTGGTTTTTTTTAACTTTATTTTTTCTTAGTTTTCTTTTCTTTCTTTCTTTCTTTCTTTCTTTCTTTCTTTCTTTCTTTCTTTCTTTCTTTCTTTCTTTCCTGGTGGTTGTGTCAGTTTTTGTTTGTTGGCTTTTTTAATAGGGTCACAGATAATGACAGTAGAATAACTCCATACCTTCTTTCATGTATAACAGGGAAAACACATCAGGAAGATTAGTTTCTATTTGTAAGAAACATTAAAACAATAAAAAATAAAAAAGAGTACTCAGTAAGCCTTGGTTTTATATATTTCTTTCTCTTCTGTTTTAATGTGCTAAATCACTGTTTCTTACCAACAGTATACACATTCGGGTGTCATTAATTCGTCTTAAATATATCATTTAAATACATTTGTTTTAAATATAACATTTATAAATTTGTTTACCTTATATCAGTAAATGTGCCTATTTTATTCCTAGTTATCCATTCTATTTTTCTTACTATTTTTGTCTTTCTTTGACTTCTGGCTTTCCTTTGCCTCTTCAAACATCTCCAGTAATATTTGAGATCTTTGATAGCTAATGGTAATGTCAGAGGACATTTCTGGATGCAAGCCAATCATAATGTCTTTAAGTAATGTTTATATATCCCAAGCTTGCCAACTACTTACCAGTGCATAGCAGAAGATAAATGTATGCCATTCTACTAGCAAGGCTAAAAGAAGCCAAGCCATCTGACTGCTAGCAACCTAATTTTTACATAGCTGTTTATAATTCTCATTGTCATGTTATAGCAATATGATTTATTAATCCTTCGGCATTTTTCTCCTTGACAGCTTCTCAGCTGCTGTTGCATCCTTCTTGGATGGGTAAGTTCTACATACTATTTTGAAACTGTGAGTCAAATTTTATGTGTTGAGACTTCATTTGTTTTAGGCACTTAGGCTACTAAAGTGGAAGAACTTGAATTTAATGCCATCAAAGATGAAAACAGGGTTCAATCATTTGAGAGACATAAAAATAAAGAAAAATAAGTTTGGAGATGTAATTGCAATGGAAATTTTCAATAATTTTAATTGAGTAGGTTAAAATATAACTTATATTACAGTTTTTACAGGTAGGCCACAGCATTTTACTCCAAATAAAAAATATACTTTGTGACCTTGGCAATCTTTTATGAATATTAAAATATTTTGATTCAGGATTACTTTTGTCAGAATTATTTAGAATTTTATACCTTTTAACCGTACTTTTACATTTTCAAGTTAATTTAAAATCACCAGTAATTAGCTATAACTACAATTCAAGATGGTACTTATCCATTATGTTTCATTTAATTATAATAAAATTAGATTGATTGTTACATATCATACATATCAATGCAATTTAGAAAGCTATTGGAAGGGAGAGTGTGCACACACACACACACAGTTGGTTTTGGTTTGTTTTTTGTAATAAGATATGGGGAAACAATGACAAACTCCAGGAGATAGAATTACAGGCAATCTTAATTTCCTTTCTAAGAAAAATATGTGTATATATATATATATATATATAAATATATATATATATATATAAAATATGTATATATTTACTTCTTATTTATATATTGCATATGTACACACATACACCAATGATTTACTAAGCTAAGCTCTAAAAATGATTGTTTTGCTAGAATTTATAGCCAAAAAAAGAAAAGATATAATTCCATAGTTCCCTTTGTCTAATAAAAGAAATGAAGTATTTTTGTTTAATGTAGACTGACACATTTTTTTTCATGCTGGTGAATCCAGAAGCAATTCAGACATATAAAATATATTATGAACTATCATATTGTCTACTATAAATTTACACAGACTTTTTTTAGATGAGTAACTTATAGTTTTGGGTTTCTATCTGATCTGCTGTCTGGATATTGAGATCCTTTATCTATAGTGTCGTGTCTTAAGTTAGTGAAAGTTTTGCTATGGAAAATGAAGATCATGTGTGTTCATGTTACTTCTTTATGATCTAATTTGGTACATTGAGTTTAAAATTGTGAGAGGAAGGTATAGTTTATCATGAGATGATCTCACTCAAAATTCAGGTGCTTTAAACTGGATATTGTCCAGTGATAAATTAGGTTTTGTCATGGAATTTTGAGATGAACATCTATAGGAGTATATTCTCTAGTGTTGATTAGAGAAAGATCTGTAATCTTTAGTCATTAACATTCTTCTGTGAAAGTTTTGGAGTGTGATTGTGTTTTCTCAACTATTCAGATGTTTTCTATCATATTTCTTCATAGAAATAAAACAAATGGTTAATTCCTAAACATGTAGGAAAAAATACAACCATGATGCAACTTACCATCTGTTTTAACTTTGGTAGATAGCTTGTTTTGAGATTCCAGAGTTCTTCGTCATTGTATTAGAAAGTCAGGGGTACCTGGGTGGCTCAGTCAGTTAAGCGTTCAACTCTTTATTTCAGCTTGCGTCATGATCTTGCGATTTGTGAGTTCTAGCCCCACATCAGGCTCTGTGCTGACAGTGCAGAGCCTGCTTGGGATTCTCTCTCTGTCCCTCTCTCTGCCCTTACCCTGCTCTCTCTCTGTCTCTCAAAAAAATAATTAATGAATTAGTTAAAAAGAAAGCTATACTATTTTCTAAAGTATTTTAAACACAGCTGTTTGCAAGTGAGTACACAGAATAAGAATGGAGTGTTGATGATTTAGTCTCTGTGTCTATCCAATTTCTTGTGAAGTCTTTTGTCTGCTCTAGTCTAACTCAAAATCATTACTACTTATACCCAATTTAAGTTCCCTGAGAACTAGTAAACAACCAATGGAAAACCAATTAGGCAATTATCAATTTTCAGATAGCTTCTCATCTTAGAAAATGGGGGGGAAAAAGAAAATCTTGCATACCCTCAATCTCATCTTTTAGAGTATATAATACTATAGAGTGGGAGATAATGGTCACAACATCCAGAAAACTTGAATTATTTTCATTTTTTTTTAAGATTTATTTATTCTTGAGAGAGAGAATACAAGTGTGGAAGCAGCAGAAACAGGGACAGAAGATCCAAAGAGGGCTCTGAGCTGACAGCAGTGAGCGTAATATGGGGGTCAAACTCACCAGCTGTGAGATAATGCCCCAGCCAAAGTCAGATGCTCAACTCACTGAGCCACTCAGGTGCCCCATAAAACTTGAATTTGAAGTCACTTGTCTTCATTAACACAATAATGCTATCAAGATCTTTTAAAAGTCAGTGTTGATTTTTAAACTTTTAATAATTTGACAAATAACTTATGTTAATATTGTTAAAATGACATTTCACCGAAGCAAACTCTATTTCCCAAAATTAGCACAACTTATTTTCTTTCTGAAGTCACATAAACAAATTAATTTGTGATTGTTGATATTACATATATGGTGGGGAATTTTGAGCCATTATGGATATATATATATATATATATATACACATACACACACATATATATGCCATATATACATGTTTATTACATTGTAATATCTTACATTGTTTTATATACATATAAATACATTGATTATGATATATGTAAGACATATTATATGTATTATAATCAGTGCATGTATACAACTAATGCTTAAATATTCCTTATAAAGTTTTAGATCAGAGAAAGTGGATGCTCCATAAGATAGTTCTGGAAGTGATAGTAATGAATTTAAAGCATTAAAGCCAGTTTTTGAAACACTTATTAATGAATAAAGATTCATTTTAAAGAAAGTTATTAGGATGCTATAATTCTGTCAATATTTAGCTACATGGAACTTCACAATTTGGGTAGGAGCAGTAGTGTCAAAGAGGTCATTAAAGATTGTTGCCTCTTGCATCTTGCACTTTACATATCACAAAATAAAGATTTACAAAGAATGATTCATTGTTTGGGAGCTAATTTCCCATTAACATTTGAATCATTATTAATGACAATGAAAGTATTTCCTATTGTTTTAAAAATTACCTGTAGTAAAAATCTATGAAAATGCATTTTTATTCAGGTTTGGATTTTTCAGCACCTTAAAAAGTACAGTTTACAATTCGTGGGTATTCTGTAGAACATATCCGGATAAAGGAAAAACTTACACGTGCTTATACAGAAGCCTTATTTCTCTAAAAACCCAAAGAAACTGCCTTGACTCTCTTTTGCTTTCCTCTTTTAATTGTTACCTAAGTAAGTTAAGACATACACATACTCAACTTGCAAACATGCAATTTCAGAAATATTTTCAGAGGTAAGAAATTTAATGACATGCTTCTTGCATATTTACCAGTGAACTTTACTGTAGTTGTTACATTTTATTTTTATCAAATTCCAAGAATTAAAAAAATTAAAATAATAATTTGATAAATGTGTAATTATGAATATAAAAGGAGAAGTGATGAACCTGGCAACATTAATATTTTTGTATTCACAAAATTCAAAGAGTAGTAAGAATCAACTCTCTTGGCAAATTGTTATATAAATTACTGAATGAACACTATGTTGGGGTATCAGTGTACATCATTACTTCAACCTCAGTGTAGTACCTATGGTCTTCATATTCTCCTCAAGAAGGAGGAATAATAAGCAGGAAGACCCCTGAGTTTAGCATATACAGGAATATGGTAGACCTATGTTTTTCATATGCATGCCATTTTTCTCTCACTAAAATAACTCAATTCATTACATGTGTATCAATTAGTGGGGACCCAGCTCCCATCCCTTCATAACCCCCAATACCAGAAGGAGTGACAGACATATGACTCAGGTCTATAAAATCTGAGTCCCTTATATGATTAGTCAGACAGATTGATATAGGGCTGCGTGAGTAATCCAAGTTAGGTTACTGCTTTTGTCCTTATTTGCTATTCTAAGGGAACAGAATAAAGCAAACGGAGACAGGAATGGGAAACAGAATCCCTATGTCATGGTTTGAGACTTAGATTTTCTTCAATAACATTTGTTAATATATCCACTTTTTAAAAAATACATTGTTTTGAGATTGATTCTCGATTAATCCCCTAAACATATTGACTTGGTGGTATATGATACTTTGGGACTCGCAGATCATTCTCTGAGGTGGTCTTAATAATAGTATGTTAACTGAATCCAATTTTTTTTCTGTGACCAAGATCTAGACTTTGCACAGTATTTGTCAAAGATGGGAAAATGAAGCATTTAGATACATATTTTTTACAATGTGAATGTGTGTGTGCATGTGTGCACGTGTGTTTAATTTTCAGGAAGTAAGTTAATTACAAGAAAAGATCCAATAGCAGAATTACAAGTATTCAGTCTTCTGTTGTCATCTAAAGACTTGACCTCAGTGTCAGATGTTTAACTGTTCTAAGGACACTGGCTCTGTTCTTCAGTGTCTCTTAGGATCTTCGGAGAAGCTGCTTGCATAGAATCTTATATGATCTACAGCAGTGCTAGTGTTCCCTCTCTTCCAGTTTACACCCTGCTTGTTTCCTGGTATGCACAGTTCACATCACCCTCCCTCCCACTGTTGTCCTTATTTCTCTAGCTCTTGATATAGCTGGTGGGAGAAGAGAACTATTACTAAACAATGACTGCCATGTGCTAACGTGCTCACCCATCCATAAGATTCTTCTATTTACTGTCCTTGTTATTTATGTTGATATTTGCTTAATTTAAGATGTACACAGTTAATATATGGGGTGATTTAGAAAGACCATGGAAATAAATATTATCCATGGTTCTTTCTTTCACTGAATTATATTAGATTAATAATATCTATGCTAATGATTCTACCCACACTAAATGTCATAACAACTTTATATCTACTCTTTTAAAATATACAATGGAAGATGCCAATAAAGCATGGCATGCTGTATGTTTTCAGTAGAATGGACTTACACAATTGAGAGAATATATTTAGAATCCTCTGGCAGGCCCCATGGTTTCTGTTTGTTTTGCTTTTATTTTTACTATTAAAATTTTGATCAGTCTTATGTTATCAAATACCTTGTGGTCACTTTAAGACAAAAACACAATTCCAATTAGGTAAAATTGAATTGACTAACCCCACATAATAATCAAATGCTGAACCTAATTTAAAGTCAGATATTTTCCCTTTCTCCTTAGGGACCCTGTAATATAAAACAGAGCAATGATTCTTCATTCTTTCCTGGCTAGCATTTCCTCAACCAACTCAGCTATTTAGCTAAGCACTCTTAAGTCTCCATGATCAAAAAAGAGGGAGGAGAAGAAAGCAGATAAGAGCATTTTAAAAATGAATTCATGCCTTCTGGGCCAGATGCATTGATTCTGTCAATTTTTTTTTTTTTTTTTTTTTTTTTTTTTGTTCTTATGGATCATTCCTATGGCTCTTTTGTTGCTAGCTCCGTTCCTTGGTATGAGCAAGGTCTCCCTCCATTATGCTTTGTCAAGGTAACCCTCACACACCAATGTAGCGCATACCAGCAGCCTTGGCTAAGGCTTGGAAGGTCATCGTTTTGGACAAGATGCCATTTTAAATGACAGGCCAGTGCTCCTATTGCTAGACGCATCCCTGGTACTTTAGGTTCTTGCATTCTTTAACCTATTTTTAGGGCAAGTGGTGTGATTGTGCCCCTGCAACTTTGCACTATTCCATTTTAGCTTTTTCAAGCATGAGTCAAGAACCATGTCAACGTCACTCCCACTTCAGTGAAATATACCCGATCCCTTTATTGGCCTGTTAAAACTTCTTTTCCTGACTTTGTATTAGTTTTACCCTCTACTTTTTGAAGTGTGAATGTAGGAGGGATTATGGGGGTGGACAAAGCATACAACTTACTGTTCAACTTTCTCCAAAGAAGTCTTTAAATATTCTGGCTTTATTTTCCAACTCCCAACCATCTGTGTCCTTGATGTGACTGAGGGGATTCATTTTAATTGTCAAGTTGAATTTCTTTATAGATGATTCATTTATTTTGTATTGGTGACTAAGCAAAAACAGAATTGTGTTTCATAGTTTAGAATTTCCTTCACTAACTAATGAGTGCTTTAAGGTCATGAGCCATGTCTTTTATTCGTTTTGTTTTTCCTTTTGCTCCTGATACAGAAAAGTCATCATGAATTCTTCTTGGACAGATGATTGAGTCATACTTTGAAATGAGACAAAAGAGAGTGGGGAGCTAGATCATGACAGGAAAAAACTAAATCTTAGAAAATATAAATGTTGATATTAATAGGACCTAATTAGAGTAGTACTTCAAAGGAAATATAACATATAAAGCACTCCGTAGTTTAAAACATGTCACAGATTTCTTTGACACTTCTATCAGGTCAAGTCTGTGTTCACTTTCCTTGGACCTTGGTGGCCTTTGTGACTGCCTTAATGAATAAACTTCTTAAAGAAGAAGTGATATTGCATTGCTCTAAGGCTAGATTTAAAAAGGTCATGTGGCTTTTGTAAATCTCTCTAGGGACATTTGCTTTGGGAGACTTCAGCAAGCAAGAAATCTAGCTATCTTTTATTTTTAATTTCAGTATAGTTAACATACAGTGTTATATTAGTTTCAGGTATACAATATAGTGGTTCAACAATTCTATACATTACTCAGTGTTCATCATGATAAGTGTACTGTTAATCTCCATCATCTAATTCACCCTTCTCCCTACCCACCTTCCCTGTGGTAACTATCAGTTGGTTTCTATAGGGAAGAATCTGTGTTTTGGTTTGTCTCTCTTTTTTTTCTTTGTTTTATTTCTTAAATTTCACACATGAGTGAAATCATATGGTATATGTCTTTCTCTGACCGACTTATTTAGCTTAGCAGTGTATATATAACCTCCATATTCCTCCATGTTGTTGCTATCTAGCTATCTTAAGTATACCGTGTAGAGAGACAAAGCAAGAGACTTAAAAAAGGAAATATTTAACTTTAAGTCAAATTTAGAGAAAATATTAAGTCAGGTGAGACCAACTAGCTGAGAGCATTCAAAATTGGATTCATGAACAAAATAAGTGATGCCATTATTTTAGGTCATGATTTTAAACTGCTACACAGTAGTAGATAACCAGAGCAAGAAGTATGAAATATTGAGAGCGTTTTTTCCTTGAGAAAATGGATGAAAAATGAACTGATTACAGAGTTTGTTTTACCATTATGGTTTAGGTCAAGATTCCTCAGAGCAGCCCTACTGACATTTGGGGCCAGATAATTTTTTGTTGTGGGGAGTTTCTCTGTGTATTGTTAATAGTTTACCGGCATCCCTGCCCTGTTCTACTAGATGTCAATGGTACATAATCCGCCCACTTGTGACTACCAAAACTGTTTCTGGACATTTCCAAATTTTCCTCTGGAAGCCAAATCACTCCTGGTTGAGAACCACTGGTTTAAATAAACTTAAGAAAGAATGGAAGGAGAAAAAAATGTTGTGAGAGAAAAGAATATAAAATGTTATAATCTAAATAGCAAGAATTTATATCAAGCCCCCTAATAGTAAGCCAGGAAGTAAAGATATTACTGAAACAAGCATATTCCAGAATTTGATGTAGTGTTTGCAAAATCATCAGAATGTTCATGCTACTCATACTTTTGTAAATCCATAGGATTAAAGCTCCATTAAGTTGTACAGTTACTGAAGTTCACCTTCACGATTTTTTTTTTTTTTTAATTTCTGGTACTTTTGTTTCTCTTATTTCATGCTTCAGCTGATTTTTCATGTTATTTTGTATCATTTCAATAAAAACATTTTTATAAATGAATGGTTTTCCAAGAGATGAGTTTTGTCCCTCAGATAACCCCATAATTTAGCATTTGCGGCTTTTAAAAATGCTTATCAGGACACAATTACTAATTGAGACTAATGGGATATGCTGTACATTTCTGACAGTATAATCTACCTCTTCAAATTTTGATGATAATAATTGCCTGGCAACTTACAATTCAGAACATTATCAGAATTTTTAGTCATGGAAAAGGAACAAAAGGGTTAGGGTTTAGAGTGAGGGGACATTAGATTTTAATAAGAATCCTTGTTTTTTCTCCAGTGTGAATATTTTAAACTACTGGCATTATAGTCCTGAATTTTCATTTTTAGTACTCTTATATAAGCCATTTAAGGATGGGCTCTGGGTGCTTCATTGTAATTTATTAGATTTGTTTCAAACTTTTCTTTCTGAGCAAGGATTATTGTGAAAATTATAATTACTAGTTTGTTTACTTTTGTAAATTGTTTAATCCTCCAGAGGAGGTTGGTTGACCAAAAAGAGAGCAAATGAGTTGATTTTGTTTGCATCTTGGAGACAGTGATAGTGCTATTATTTCCTAACAATTCTGCTGCAAATGCTGTTTGTCACAAATGGTGAAAAACCATGAAAAGATTAGTGCAAATCCATCTTAGGTATTGGACAATATAATTCTATCACCATAACAATGAAAACAGCTCAGAATATACTATATACTGCTAAGAAATGAGACGCATTATCTGCACATTTAATGGACAAGAGACTTGTCCACATTCCCAATGCTAACATAATGGTGTTTCTACTGGAAGTCTAGGTAACCGAGTGCCTCATCATATTCTGGACTTAACTTTCAAATATACCAGACATTATCTTTTTCATGGTAATTGGTATGTCACTATTACAAGGCATATATCTGTCATCAGTTGACAGCTACCCCTTATCAGAGGAATAGGACATCCATTGCACATAGCATTCAAGTAGATTAAATCCATTTTTCTTTCTTTTCTTTTTCTTTTTTTTTTTTTTACAAACTTTACATAGTACAATGACATATAAATTGATTTGTAAGCTATTCATAACTTCTAGATGAGTTTACCTCTTTCATTTTTCAGGAAGTAGAGGAATTGTTAAAGCTGGATAGATCTGGCATGCTGGTATATTTGCCCTTCTATAATTGATTTTTATTTTAACATTACTCTCTTTTTTGCAAGGGCAAGTTGCCAAACAAGATGAGATAATTTATATTTTGTCACATTTGCTTTGAAGGATTAATGTACACCAACAAGAAGAATCAAAAAGATAATATCAGGCAGACCCAACTTTGAAGCAGAGAGGAAGTTACTCTCTAAAAACAAAATTAGACTGCATCCTGTTTATCAAAATAGTTTCTCAATTTTCACATTTATTTAATTTAATTTGGCAAATGTTGTCCTGTTTTATGTCTATGAGTACCTCCTCTACCAGATTAATGTTGGTTTACAAATGTTATTGGTAATTAGGAGGCAGTTTATGTCACATGTTTTAGAAAACCACTAGAATTTTTTTTATAATGGCAACAAACAGAATTCAGCATACTAACATGTTATGTTGTTATCTGCCCAAAACAATAGTTAGGTTATAAATGAATCAATTACCTTCAGTTGGATAAATTGAAACAAAGAAATAAAAATACAGAATCCAGTTTTATTCACTTGTTTCTCTATCAGAAACACATTAAAACCATGTGATTTGAAAGTATGTTTTTTATAAAGGTCAGTATTTTCTCTCTTGAAATTCAGGTGTCATTACTAGTAAACTTTAAGCATTCATAAACCAGAATAATAGCCTAAAGCTGATATCGATTTATGACGTCAAATAAATCTAAAGTATTACCAAAGTTTATGGGCAAAGTTATGCTAACATAATGGTGTTTCTACTGGTACTCTAGGTAACCTAGTGCCTCATCATGTTATTTTCATGTTAAAAGGTAGTAAAGGGAAGTAAAGAGAAGAGATGTTTTTGGATATATGTGCAGTAAATATTGAGGAAAATAAATAAACACAGGAATAATACCTAAGAGCCTAAATTTTGAAATGTGGTTCTGTGATACTCATTTACTACTCTCATGCCTTTATATTGACACACATACCAAAAAGGAATAAGGTCAATTCTGTAAAATATTTTATATGTGAGTGACACATCTCTAAATCAATTAAAACGTATTATTTTAGTACTATTTTTGTATTTTCTTTAATTTGAGGAGCTACTTAGAAATTGTTATGTAAAGGGGCGCCTGGGTGGCTCAGTCAGTTGAGTGTCGGACTTTGGCTCAGGTCATGATCTCGCAGTTTGTGAGTTTGAGCCCCGTGTTCGGCTCTGTGCTGACAGCTCAGAGCCTGGAGCCTGCTTCAGATTCTGTGTCTCCTTCTCCCCTCCCCCGCTCATGCTCTGTCTCTCTGTCTCTCAAAGATGAATAAATATTAAAAATCAATTTAAAAAATTGTTATGTATAATTATACAAGATTTGACACTAATATAATGCATTTAACTGTCCTGTGACTTATAGTTGAGTTCTTACAACTTTATAGTCATCCTCAAATATATCAAAAGATGAGACAGTCTTAATTCTAATTATTATTTTGTTCACCATGTGTACTCACTATGTGTACTTTCTATAGTTTGCTTCTACCATAACTAAAATTATTTGGTATGCCAAAAAGATACTTATTTTTATGTATTTTTGTTGGGATTACCTTTTATTCTCTCCTCCCATCATAGAACACAGTAGATCACAGTAGTTTTTGCAAAGTAGGACTCAGTAACTTAGTGAATGAATCCATAAATGAAAAAATTAATGCAGAAATAGATGACGGGTGAACTGAATGATTGGTGAGCGAATGAGTACCATATGACACTTTTTTCCTGATGTTCTCTCTAGTCAGAAAATCTTTTCCCCTTCATCCATTATCTATGTATGTTTTCCAGGCTTCAGCTTTCCATTTTATCCTTCCTTGGTAAACTCATTTGATATCTTTATCCTAATAGCTATTCTTCATGATAAACATTCTTCAATGAAATATTTTTTGACATACTTTATGACAGTGTTTTATATGTATCATTTCTATGCCTTCTCAGATTACTACATGTTCAGAAAATTATAAAAATAATGTATAATTTCCAAGTAGAATGTACATCAGGAATATTTATTTATTTATTCATTTATTATTTATTAATTTATACATTGACCAATTAAAGGATTAAAAATCACTTTTATAGATGCCAAAAGATATTTATCAAATTTAATGCACATTTTCAAATAAAAACATCTGAATACATTAGTAGGAGAAATGTATTTTCTTAAACTTGTAAGGAAAATCTCTAAAAATCAAGCATTATTATTTAATGCTGAAAACTAGAGGCATCACCACTGAAATGAAACCTGAACAAAGATACCACCAATTTTCATCTTTTAAAAAATCATGCATAATTTGAGAAAAATAATTCTAACAACGGTCAATAAGAAAGTGATGTAATTTGATAAATCTGTTTTTATATAGCTAATCATTAGATATATTCTGTAAGACAAAATTAGAAATCTAAATGTACATGAATAAGACAATAGAATACTGATTCAGTCATGTTGATTTAATGGAATAATACATAGTCATTTAAACATAAGCCATGTATATGGAACAATATTCTACTTATAAAATCAAATGGTAGAAAATATTGATTATATTATCAAATTTTAGAAGGGGGATATATATATATTTACCTGTGTGTGTGTGTGTGTGTGTGTGTGTGTGTGTGCGTATACACACATTTAATACCTGTGCCTATAAAAAGAATGAACTAGATTCGTATGTACAGACTAAAAAGAATCCATAATATGTGAAGAAAGAAAATTAAAGAAAAATACTGTAATATATATGTTTCCATACTAGTTTTTGTTTTTTTAGAATTATTTATTGCATATCTGTAATCAATATTTTGATGAAATTATTCTTTCCTAAAGTGTAGAGTCTTCCAAAAATTCATACATACAGTGTGTGTGTATATGTGTGTTTGTGTATAGACATACACCTTTACAATCCCACCTTTACAAATGGAGATACAAGCCCTTACAATCCCATAAATATGAATAGATTTAATAGACGTTATAAGCCTTTGGCTATAACCAGTGCATTTATTATGATGTGATAACCCAAGAAGATGAATTAAAATTTTCAGAATAAGATGATACTCAGAGGATGGGGTTAACCTAATACTTGTTGGTGGAAATGTTCAACAGCTGTTTGAACATACTGTCATTTGGAAGTGAAAAAAGGACCAATTCATCAAAATCAACAATACTCACAGAGGGAATTGTACAGTCTCCTAGCTACCTTTATAGTAAATCCAGTTTAAAAAACCCATCATTTAAACCATCTGTTGTACATAAGAAGACACTAGTTAATAGCAACACTTATTGTCAACAGAAGCAGAACTGCTGAACATAACACCATGGATGCAATTGTCTGTGTTTGTGTTTTGTAGATGTATGTATTTGAGCAGAACAATTTCATATTAATTAAATAAAAAGCTGGTTTACAGAGATTTTCAAAATGAATAGTTGGCAATTACAGAATGACTAAACTGTGGCACTGTTAACCTTTTGACAAAATCTTTCCTCAAAACAATTTTATCAGTGCTCATTATTACTCTGATGGTAAGATGGTACCTTTTCACTTTCTGACTTATGTCGGTAGGTCAATAGGTATTGGGTTGTAGAAAAATGCAGATTCTGTTAGGGAAGGGAATCAAAGGAAGAAAACATTGTCTACACTTGGCATATAATTTTTCTGTTTAAACTTAATGGAGTTTTTCCTTCTTGATACCTGGATAAAAGAATCTGGACACTCCATTCTCTTTTTTTTTTCTTCAAAATTATTTTTGTTTATATTGTGACTAGAAGGTGAAAATCTGATTAAAAATAAATAAAAATTAAAAAAAAACAGACTCTATGCCCAGTTTTAATGCTCAAGAAAAAATCCAATTTTCAAAAACAAAAATTTTGTCATGACTCACAGTGACATCAGATGGCACAAAAAATTTTGTCAAGTGGGCATTAACTCATGAAATGTTGGACATAACTCAGGTGATTCCTGCATACCCCCAAATGACTCATTTATCCTGTAATAATAGTATATAGCCTAGAGTATTGAAATCACTCAGGTTTAATGAGTTTTGACTTTTGACTTAGATGCATTCTAAAGTTTACTTTTTCTTTTTCTTTTTCTTTTTCTCTTTCTTTCTTCTTTCTTTCTTTCTTTCTTTCTTCCTTTTTCTTTTTTCTTTTTTCTTTATTTTTTTATTTTATTTTTTTTTATCAACATGAGGAACTCTTCTGGAATTTTATTTTATTTTATTTTATTTTCAATATATGAAATTTATTGTCAAATTGGTTTCCATACAACACCCAGTGCTCATCCCAAAAGGTGCCCACCTCAATACCCATCACCCACCCTCCCCTCACTCCCACCCGCCATCAACCCTCAGTTTGTTCTCAGTTTTTAAGAGTCTCTTATGCTTTGGCTCTCTCCCACTCTAACCTTTTTTTTTTTTCCTTCCGCTCCCCCATGGGTTTCTGTTAAGTTTCTCAGGATCCACATAAGAGTGAAACCATATGGTATCTGTTTTTCTCTGTAGGGCTTATTTCACTTAGCATCACACTCTCCAGTTCCATCCACGTTGCTACAAAGGGCCATATTTCGTTCTTTCTCATTGCCACGTAGTACTCCATTGTGTATATAAACCACAATTTCTTTATCCATTCATCAGTTGATGGACATTTAGGCTCTTTCCACAATTTGGCTATTGTTGAGAGTGCTGCTATAAACATTGGGGTACAAGTGCCCCTATGCATCAGTACTCCTGTATCCCTTGGGTAAATTCCTAGCAGTGCTATTGCTGGGTCATAGGGTAGGTCTATTTTTAATTTTCTGAGGAACCTCCACACTGTTTTCCAGAGTGGCTGCACCAGTTTGCATTCCCACCGACAGTGCAAGAGGGTTCCCGTTTCTCCACATCCTCTCCAGCATCTATAGTCTCCTGATCTGTTCATTTTGGCCACTCTGACTGGCATGAGGTGATATCTGAGTGTGGTTTTGATTTGTATTTCCCTGATGAGGAGCGACGTTGAGCATCTTTTCATGTGCCTGTTGGCCATCCGGATGTCTTCTTTAGAGAAGTGCCTATTCATGTTTTCTGCCCATTTCTTCACTGGGTTATTTGTTTTTCGGGTGTGGAGTTTGATGAGCTCTTTATAGATTTTGGATACTAGCCCTTTGTCCGATATGTCATTTGCAAATATCTTTTCCCATTCCGGTGGTTGCCTTTTAGTTTTGTTGGTTGTTTCCTTTGCTGTGCAGATGCTTTTTATCTTCATAAGGTCCCAGTAATTCATTTTTGCTTTTAATTCCCTTGCCTTTGGGGATGTGTCGAGTAGGAGATTGCTATGGCTGAGGTCAGAGAGGTCTTTTCCTGCTTTCTCCTCTATGGTTTTGATGGTTTCCTGTCTCACATTCAGGTCCTTTATCCATTTTGAGTTTATTTTTGTGAATGGTGTCAGAAAGTGGTCTAGTTTCAACCTTCTGCATGTTGCTGTCCAGTTCTCCTAGCACCATTTGTGAAAGAGACTGTCTTTTTTCCATTGGATGTTCTTTCCTGCTTTGTCAAAGATGAGTTGGCCATACATTTGTGGGTCTAGTTCTGGGGTTTCTATTCTATTCCATTGGTCTATGTGTCTGTTTTTGTGCCAATACCATGCTGTCTTGATGATGACAGCTTTGTAGTAGAGGCTAAAGTCTGGGATTGTGATGCCTCCTGCTTTGGTCTTCTTCTTCAAAATTATTTTGGCTATTCGGGGCCTTTTGTGTTTCCATATGAATTTTAGAATTGCTTGTTCTAGCTTTGAGAAGAATGCTGGTGCAATTTTGATTGGGATTGCATTGAATGTGTAGATAGCTTTGGGTAGTATTGACATTTTGACAATATTTATTCTTCCAATCCATGAGCAGGGAATGTCTTTCCATTTCTTTATATCTTCTTCAATTACCTTCATAAGCTTTTTATAGTTTTCAGCATACAGATCTTTTACATCTTTGGTTAGATTTATTCCTAGGTATTTTATGCTTCTTGGTACAATTGTGAATGGGATCCATTTCTTTATTTGTCTTTCTGTTGCTTCATTGTTAGTGTATAAGAATGCAACTGATTTGTGTACATTGATTTCGTATCCTGCAAGTTTGCTGAATTCATGTATCAGTTCTAGCAGACTTTTGGTGGAGTCTATCGGATTTTCCATGTATAATATCATGTCATCTGCAAAAAGCGAAAGCTTGACTTCGTCTTTGCCAATTTGGATGCCTTTGATTTCCTTTTGTTGTCCGATTGCTGATGCTAGAACTTCCAACACTATGTTAAACAACAGCGGTAAGAGTGGGCATCCCTGTCGTGTTCCTGATCTCAGGGAAAAAGGTCTCAGTTTTTCCCCGTTGAGGATGATGTTAGCTATGGGCTTTTCATAAATGGCTTTTATGATCTTTAAGTATGTTCCTTCTATCCTGACTTTCTCAAGGGTTTTGATTAAGAAAGGGTGCTGGATTTTGTCAAAGGCCTTTTCTGCATCGATTGACAGGATCATATGGTTCTTTTCTTTTATTAATGTGATGTATCACATTGAATGATTTGCGAGTGTTGAACCAGCCCTGCATCCCAGGAATGAATCCCACTTGATCATGGTGAAAAATTCTTTTTATATGCTGTTGAATTTGATTTGCTAGTATCTTACTGAGAATTTTTGCATCCATATTCATCAGGGATATTGGCCTGTAGTTCTCTTTTTTTACTGGGTCTCTGTCTGGTTTAGGAATCAACGTAATACTGGCTTCATAGAATGAGTCTGGAAGTTTTCCTTCCCTTTCTATTTCTTGGAATAGCTTGAGAAGGATAGGTATTATCTCTGCTTTAAACGTCTGGTAGAACTCCCCTGGGAAGCCATCTGGTCCTGGACTCTTATTTGTTGGGAGATTTTTGATGACTGATTCAATTTCTTTGCTGGTTATGGGTCTGTTCAAGCTTTCTATTTCCTCCTGATTGAGTTTTGGAAGAGTGTGGGTGTTTAGGAATTAGTCCATTTCTTCCAGGTCGTCCAATTTGTTGGCATATAATTTTTCATAGTATTCCCTGATAACTGTTTGTATCTCTGAGGGATTGGTTGTAATCATTCCATTTTCATTCATGATTTTATCTATTTGGGTCATCTCCCTTTTCTTTTTGAGAAGCCTGGCTAGAGGTTTGTCAATTTTGTTTATTTTTTCAAAAAAACAACTCTTGGTTTCATTGATCTGCTCTACCGTTTTTTTACATTCTATATTGTTTATTTCTGCTCTGATCTTTATGATTTCTCTTCTTCTGCTGGGTTTAGGCTGCCTTTGCTGTTCTGCTTCTATTTCCTTTAGGTGTGCTGTTAGATTTTGTATTTGGGATTTTTCTTGTTTCTTGAGATAGGCCTGGATTGCAATGTATTTTCCTCTCAGGACTGACTTCGCTTGTCCCAAAGCGTTTGGATTGTTGTATTTTCATTTTTGTTTGTTTCCATATATTTTTTAATTTCTTCTCTAATTGCCTGGTTGACCCACTCATTCGTTAGTAGGGTGTTCTTTAACCTCCATGCTTTTGGAGGTTTTCCAGACATTTTCCTGTGGTTGATTTCAAGCTTCATGGCATTGTGGTCTGAAAGTATGCATGTTATGATTTCAATATTTGTATACTTATGAAGGGCTGTTTTGTGACCCAGTATATGATCTATCTTGGAGAATGTTCCATGTGCACTTGAGAAGAAAGTATATTCTGTTGCTTCGGGATGCAGAGTTCTAAATATATCTGTCAAGTCCATCTGATCCAATGTATCATTCAGGGCCCTTGTTTCTTTATTGACCATGTGTCTAGATGATCTATCCATTGTTGTAAGTGGAGTGTTAAAGTCCCCTGCAATTACCACATTCTTATCAATAAGGTTACTTATGTTTGTGAGTAATTATTTTATATATTTGGGGGTTCCGGTATTCGGCGCATAGACATTTATAATTGTTAGCTCTTCCTGATGGTAGACCCTGTAATTATTATATAATGCCCTTCTTCATCTCTTGTTACAGTTTTTAATTTAAAGTCTAGTTTGTCTAATATAAGTATGGCTACTCCAGCTTTCTTTTGGCTTCTAGTAGCATGATAAATAGTTCTCCATCCCCTCACTCTCAATCTAAAGGTGTCTTCAGATCTAAAATGAGTCTCTTGTAGACAGCAAATAGATGGGTCTTGTTTTTTTTATCCATTCTGATACCCTATGTCTTTTGATTGGCGCATTTAATCCATTTACATTCAGTGTTATTATAGAAAGATACAGGTTTAGAGTCATTGTGATGTCTGTATGTTTTATGCTTGTAGTAATGTCTCTGGTACTTTGTCTCACAGGATCCCCCTTAGGATCTCTTGTAGGGCTGGTTTAGTGGTGACAAATTCATTCAGTTTTTGTTTGTTTGGGAAGACCTTTATCTCTCCTTCTATTCTAAATGACAGACTTGCTGGATAAAGGATTCTTGGCTGCATATGTTTTCTGTTCAGTACATTGAAGATCTCGTGCCAATCCTTTCTGGCCTGCCAAGTTTCAAAAGAGAGATCAGGCACAAGTCTTATAGGTCTCCCTTTATAAGTTAGGGACGTTTATCCCTTGCTGCTTTCAGAATTTTCTCTTTATCCTTGTATTTTGCCAGTTTCACTATGATATGTCATGCAGAAGATCGATTCAAGTTACGTCTGAAGGGAGTTCTCTGTGCCTCTTGGATTTCCATGCCTTTTTCCTTCCCCAGTTCAGGGAAGTTCTCAGCTATAATTTCTTCAAGTACCCCTTAAGCACCTTTCCCTCTCTCTTCCTCCTCTGGGATACCAATTATGCATATATTATTTCTTTTTAGTGTGTCAGTTCTCTAATTTTCCCCTCATACTTCTGGATTTTTTTATCTCTCTTTTTCTCAGCTTCCTCTTTTTCCATAACTTTATCTTCTAGTTCACCTATTCTCTCCTCTGCCTCTTCAATCCGAGCCGTCGTTGTTTCCATTTTGTTTTGCATTTCGTTTAAAGCGTTTTTCAGCTCCTCCTGACTGTTCCTTAGTCCCTTGATCTCTGTAGCAAGAGATTCTCTGCTGTCCTCTGTACTGTTTTCAAGCTCAGCGATTAATTTTATGACTAGTATTCTAAATTCACTTTCTGTTATATTATTTAAATCCTTTTTGATCAGTTCATTAGCTGTTGTTATTTCCTGGAGATTCTTCTGAGGGGAATTCTTCCGTTTGGTCATTTTGGATAGTCCCTGGAGTGGTGCGGACCTGCAGGGCACTTTCCCTGTGCTGTGGCATGTAACTGGAGTTGGTGGGTGGAGCTGCAGTCAGACCTGTTGTCTGCCCCCAGCCCAGTGCTGGTGCCACAGTCAGACTGGTGTGTGCCTTCTCTTCCCCTCTCCTAGGGGAGGGATTCACTGTGTGGTGGCGTGTCCCGTCTGGGCTACTTGCACACTGCCAGGCTTGTGGTGCTGGGGATCTGGCGTATTAGCTGGGGTGGGTAGGCAAGGTGCACGGGGGCAGGAGGGGCAGGCTTACCTCACTTCTCCTTAGGTGATCCACTTCAGGAGGGGCCCTGTGGCAGCAGCGGGAGGGAGTCCTACCCGCTCCCGGAGGGGTGGCTCTGCAGAAGCACCACGTTGGGTGTTTTCGCGGAGCAAGCAAGTTCCTTGGCAGGGACTGGTTCCCTTTGGGATTTTGGCTGGGGGATGGGCGAGGGAGATGGCGCTGGTGAGCGCCTTTGTTCCCCCCCCAAACTGAGCTCTGTGGCCCAGGGCTCAGCAACTCTCCCTCCCTTTGTCCTCCAGGCTTCCCGCTTTCCGAGCAGAGCTGTTACCTTATGACCTCCCAGATGCTAAGCAAGTCCCACTTGCTGTCGGAACACACTTTGTCCGGCTCCTCCGCTTTTGTGAGCCAGACTTGGGGTCTCTGCCTGGCCGGAGGGCCGCCCCTCCACCCCGGCTCCCTCCCGCCAGTCCGTGGAGCGCGCACTGCCTCTCCGCCCTTCCTACCCTCTTCAGTGGGCCTCTCGTCTGTGCTTGGCTCCGGAGACTCCGTTCTGCTAGTTTCTGGTGGTTTTCTGGGTTAGTTAGGCAGGTGTAGGTGGAATCTAAGTGATCAGCAGGATGCACGGTGAGCCCAGCATCCTCCTAAGCCACCATCTTCCCACAAGTCCTCTTTTTCTTTTTTAAATGGTCAGGTATTGATTGTTTTCTTTCATGGATCAAGACCTGGTAAACATCTTAATTTTGAGAAACACTTTTTTTTTTTAATTTCGTATACCATCATTTTATTTTTCCTTGACATAGGCTATTTTATTGATTCAAGTGAAGAAGAATCAGCTTTATATTTAATACATATCAAAAATACTTAAATACTAAAAAACTTGGATATGTTTTCAACATATCGTGCATTTTTAGGTTATCTTTTAATCCTCTAAATGTCTTTTCAACTACAATCTTTTTTTTTTATTAATTTATTTATTTTGAGAGGGAGAGAGAGAGAGAGAGAGTGCATGAGTCAAGGAGAGGCAGAGAGAGGGAGAAAGAGAGAATCCCAAGCAGGCCTCATTGTAATAGTGCAGAGCCCAATGCAGGGCTGGAAGTCAGGAATCACTAGATCATTACCAAAACCAAGAGTCGGACACTTATGGCTGAGCCACCCAGGCG
The DNA here is from genome assembly GCF_046562875.1 of Panthera onca. Taxonomy (NCBI): domain Eukaryota; kingdom Metazoa; phylum Chordata; class Mammalia; order Carnivora; family Felidae; genus Panthera; species Panthera onca. The sequence continues at coordinate 108,648,420 of NC_138345.1, read as the reverse complement.
CCCCTCTTCAACTACAATCTTAAATATGATTTATTTTCTCATTTTATAAATGGATGAAATAGGGAACTACCAGAAATTTGTAATCTAAAGGACTTTATCACATAAATTGTTTCTCATATTGTATAAGTACCTATCTCTAGCATATGACAAGGTATCAAGCTAGAAAACTTCACTTAAAACTATAGTGTCTATTCCCAGGGCAGGACAGCTTTCATGGACGTGTGACCTATAGGGTCAAACAGGACCCTTTTTGGTTTATAACTCTGCATTGTCTGTCTTGAAATTCTTAATAATTTTTAATAATGAGCACCACATTTTAATTTTGCATTTTGCACCGGGACATTCCAGGTGTGTATCTGGCATAAAGATACAAAGTATAAAAATATGGAAAATATCAAACTATATGAGTTTGTATGATTTGATATGTTAGCAATTTTAATATAAAAATATTAAAACAACTGAGACTGTGAGGTGAAAACCTACCTCATTTCCATAGTTTCTTTCTTTCTTCTGTCCTTTTTTTCCAAATTAGTAGAGCTCTTCTACTATTGAACAAAAAGCATGTATGAATAAAAGGAAAACTAATAAAAATCAAAACTTACTGACTAGAACAGTGAAATAACCATCTTCCCACAAAATTTTGAGTTCACATTTGTGACTGTTTCCAAACTATGTGGTAGACCTGCTTTGTTACCCTTTGCATAAGCTCTGTATTAAGCCAATATTCCCATCTCTCAGTTTCTATAAGTGTTCAATGCTAACATTCAAGCTTAGTCCACCCACCGCCAACTGGTAGGAAGGCAACTCTATAGGAAGATCCAGGGATAGACTTTACCTTAGACACATCTTTACCTGTTCTTGACTCCGTCTCCTTCTTTACCTGCTTCACTTCCTGCCTTGAGAGTCAACAAATTACTTGTGCCTAAATCCCTTCTCAGGACTGACTTCTGATTTAAGTCAGAAGTGAACTTAAAACAGTTAAAGTCTTAAGGAAGCTAATTTAGGAAAGAATGGATTCCTGGAAATGGAACTAAATAGATAATGATTATGAATAAGTTTTGAGAAAGTGCTATCTAGAAAGATTACAAAATGTCATACTGTCCACATTAGATGTCTATATTAGATGTTCAAGAGATATCTGTATGATTTGATATGCTAGCAATTTCAATATAAAAATACTAACTTAAACTACTGAGTCTGTGAGGCAAAAACCTACCTAGTTTCCATAGTTTCTTCCTTCCTTCTGAACTATATCGGCACAAAAGTGAAGTGTGTTAATGTGAAAAAGGAGATCTTATCAGGGTTGTCCAATATGTGTAAAACAAAAACTAATTTTTACTTATGTAATGATTCATGAAGCTGAAAGATTTTTATTATATCTTTTGGCCGTTCTTATATTTTTTTGCTGTTTCTATTATAAGTAGGAATTAGTATTGTTTATCCTATAAAAATAATAATCTCATAACCACCCTTATTTGAAGAAAAGTCTTACCAAGGTCACTGATTAGTACTTCTAAGTTGTCACTAAGATCATAAAAAAATAATTGGACTCAACTGGTAGATCTAGTACTTTTGTGTATGTGCACATATAAGAGCTTTATACCAAACAGGAGTAGTAAGACAGAAACAGGAAAGATAAATTCTGGCATGTCCTTCTCTGCTGATATGTATATATTTTATATATAAATATATATTGATACTATATGTGTATGTGTGTGTATATAGTATATATACACACACATACACATATATACATATACTTGTCTGTTGACCGTGATTGTAAGTACATCTACGAAACTCTCAAGTCCCTTTATAGATTCAGCACCTACAATTATGAACATTTCTTAAAAATGTTCACAGCATAGTTATTCATAAATCTTCAATAGCCGCTTGTGATAAAAGCATTTCTTAGTGTTTATAAACATTGAGGTTTTTTTTTTTTTTTTTTTTTTTTTTTTAATAACTCTTCCTGTGTAGGTATGAAGTGACCTGATTCTTATCAAAGAGTTGGGTATTTTCTGACCAGAGAAGGTAATTTTAAGGTTAGAATTAATTGGTATACATAGAGGGGAATTGGGCTTCTTGATTCAGAATGAATTATAAAATTGGTGAGATCCATGGTTGTTCTTCAATTGGAGTTGTTGGCATTATGGAAGAGTCATTATTCTCTTATTCAGCTCTTAGATATTGCATCATATCCGCTCCTCTTCTTTCTCTGCTTCCATCTCCTCCAAGGATAGGAAATGGTAAAGAAATGATAAAATTTTGTGTTCTACATTTAACTCTTATATTAAGATAGACTTCGTCCAGGCACTGTACCAGAAATGCTAGGTTTCTACCTGTCTTTCAATTTAAAGTGTTACTGTTTTAAAAGAAGTTTCAAGGGGTGAGATGCTCAGTATTTTGTGTATTTAAAGAATCAGTGGTAGGAGCAGTGAAGAAAATTTCATGAAATACATTACTGGAATTGCACATTTCTCAAGTTACAAGTAAGTTGATTCAGGTTCTTAACCTTTGCTGTATACAAGCAGATAGAAATTCATCTGTTATATAAGTGAGAAAGAATTGTATGCTAATTGAGCAGGTTTTTTAAACCCTTTAAAAATACTCAGCATTGGGGCGCCTGGGTGGCTCAGCCGGTTGAGTGTCTGACTTCGGCTCAGGTCATGATCTCGCAGTCTGTGAGTTGGAGCCCCACGTTGGGCTCTGTGCTGACAGCTCAGAGCCCAGAGCCGCTTCGGATTCTGTGTCTCCCTCTCTCTCTGCCCTCCCCTCACTCGTGCTCTGTCTCTCTCTCAAAAATAAATAAACATTAAAAAAATAAAAAAATAAAAAATAAAAATAAATAAATAAATATAAAAATACTCAGCATATAAACCTGTGTGAGGTTTCTGGTGTTCGTTTTGTTACTGTGTGTTCTATCTCAAAATTTCCAATGTGCACTGTGAATAACTTAAGTAAACCAGTTCAAAAGCAAAAAAAAAAAAAAAGAGAAGACCTCCTTCAGGATTCCTTATTTGATTTACTTAATTAGACATTATTTAAATACATTCTATTATTACCATAAATGGGTAAAAGTAAATTTGGCTTGTGAAAATGTGTCCTGTGCCTTAAATTCCACAAATACAAAGTACATTCATTTTCATAGAAACTCTATATCATTTCTAAACCAGAAATTTTTTTCTTATGCTATAAGAAAGAAAAGTAATGGAGTGTTTTGTCTGCTTAAAAATATATCGTTATTGGGTTTCTAGCTATGTCAAAAATAAAGTATGGTTTCAAACTGGAAAAAAAGATTGCTTGTGTTTGAATCTGATTGGTGGGTCTGGAGGACATGCCTATGCCTTTCTACAAGAAAAGTTTTAAATACTAATTCTGCTTATAATTTGAGAAGGTGGGGTGAAAATACAGGAAACAGGAGCCTGCTCAGTGTAAATGAGTGTACACAAAACATTAAAAAAATGTCTCCAGTAATATGGTTGTTATATAATGGTCTTTTATCCTAAAAGCATTTAAGTTTTAGATATAATAAATCATGTGCTATGCTTTCTCATACAGACCTAAAGTCCTATTCATCTGTATTCAAAACTCTGTTCCATTTGTGTGACTTTGGGCAAGAAAATTAATTTCCCTATCACTAATCAAGTTTGCTTATCAGCAAATGTTAGGTAATAAAATCTGTCTTATAGGGTGATCGTTAGAACTAAAGGAAATAGCCTAAGTACACAGTACAACTATTAGGTACCTTGCAACCTGGGTTTCTTGTCTTTCTCTCTCCCTTATGTATTTTCTATAAATATTTATTACTATAATAATGAGTGCGTAAAGTTTTTCTATTGCTCTATTTTCTGCTGTATAGAATCATTAATAAAACTTGTAGAAGAATTTGGAAATTAGTTGTAGTAGAAATATGTTTTACTGTCCATGATACAAAAACTCATTTCTAATAGTATTCAGTCTTCCTATTGTGTGTTATGGTAGATCTGTCCTACATAATAATAAATCAGGGCCTTTCCTACCATTTTAACCTGGTGTAGCCAGAGTCCTGACTGATAACTTGTTGGAAAGATGTTCTTTCTCAACAGAATGACACTTGTTCTCCAATATCACAAAGATGTTATTCAATGAGAGAATACTAATAACTTTTTTAAGTTTCCTTTAAAAAAAGAAAATAGTAATCTAAGCAGAACACTTTTAGCAGATCCTTGAATACAATTATACATCAATAAAATATAATTCATGATATTGTCTTTACTTAAATGTTATTATTATGGAAGTTCATATTCACTGTAAAAGTCATATTTCCTTAAGGTTCTTTGACCAAACTGTTTTCTACAACACTTGCTTCTGGGACTTCCTTGGTACTTGTTTTTGTTTTTTTGTTTGCTTTTTTGTTTTCTAAGTCTGCCATAAATTTTGAGAACTTGGCATCTTTACAATACTTATCCTTTGTCTTAAGTTAGATTTAGATTCTGTTGCTTACAAACCAAGAACCATAACTGATAAATATACCAAAGACATTTGCCTTTGAAATTTTAGTAGTAGAGAGCCTTGGTTTGTTTAATTAATCATTAGTTGAATTATATGGATTGTGTATTTGTAAACAGTTAATCTGTCTATGACCGAAACATACAATAGCAGAATTTGACTTCTATTTAAAAGACTGAAACAGTAGATGTTCATATGTCCTGTTAATAATTTCTTATTATTGGAGCGCCTGGGTGGCTTGGTCGGTTAAGCGGCCGACTTCGGCTCAGGTCATGATCTCACGGTCCGTGAGTTCGAGCCCCGCGTCGGGCTCTGTGCTGACTGCTCAGAGCCTGGAGCCTGTTTCAGATTCTGTGTCTCCCTCTCTCTCTGCCCCTCCCCTGTTCATGCTCTGTCTCTCTCTGTCTCAAAAATAAATGAATGTAAAAAAAATTTAAAAAATAATAATAATTTCTTAGTATTGAAATATAATTAGCATAGTGTTATATTAGTTTCAGGTATACAATGTAATTCAACAATTCTGCATATTATTCAGTGCTCACCATAAGTGTAGTCACCATCTATCATGAAATAATGTTAACCGTGTTATTGACAATATTCCCTATGTTACTTTCAATCTCTATGATTTACTTAATTTGAAACTGGAAATTTGTACCTGTTAATACCCCTTATCTATTTCACCCATCCACCCAACTATCTCCCCTCTGGCAACCACCTGTCAGTTCTCTATATTTAAGAGTCTGGTTTTTTGTTGTTGGACACTTGGGTTGCTTCTATATCTTGGTTATGGTAAATAATTCTGTAATAAACATAGGAGTGCATGTATCTTTTCAAATTAGTGTTTTCATTTTCTTTGGGACTTTATTTGCTGGGAATTTTTGGATTACTGATTCAGTTTCATTGCAAGTAATCCATCTGTTCAATTTTGTTTTAATTACTGCCTGATTTAGTTTTGAAGGTTATATATTTCTAGGACTTTATCCATTTCTACAAGGTTATACAATTTGTTGACATTTGATTTTTTTATTTTTTTAAGAATATTCTCTTATAATCCTTTGTATTTCTGTGGTGCTGGTTGTTATTTCTCTTTAATTTCTGATTTTATTTATTTGGGTCCTCTTTTTTCCTTGATGAGTCTGGCTAACAGTTTATCAATTTTGTTAATCTTTTCAAAGAACCCGCCTCTAGTTTCACTATCCTTTTTTCTTTTTTTGGGGGGGTCCTTTTCTCCCCTAATTTTTATTATTTCCAGTTTTCAACTGGCTTTGGGTTTCATTTTTTTTTCTAGCTCCTTTATATGTAAGTGTAGGTAGTTTGAGACTTTTCTTTTTCCTTGAGGTAGACCCATGTTGCTGTAAACTTCCCTCTTAGAACTGCTTTTGCCACATCCCACAGACTGGACTGTTGTGTTTTTATGTTCATTTGTCTCCATACACTTGTTTTTTTTAATTTCCCCTCAATTTCTTAGTTGACCCATTTATTGTTTGGTAGCATCTTATTTAGCCTACATGTATTTGAGTGCTTTCCAGATTTTTTTCTTATAATTTGTTCTAGTTTCATACCAATGTGTTCAGAAAAGATGTATGATATAATTTAAGTCTTGAATTTCTTGAAACTTGTTTACTATAGGTTTTTAATTTGTGGTTACCATTAGGTTTATATATAACCTCTTAAGACTATAGCAGTCTATATCAAGTCGATGGTTGCTTAAGTTTGAGTACATTTGAAAGGCACTAAATTTTTACCCCACCCAGACATTTTAAGTATATGATGTCATATTTTATATCATTTTATTTTTTGAATCCCTTGAGTTTTGTAGACATATTTTACTTTATTGCTTTTGTGTTTTCACTTCTGTACTGGCTTTATAAGTGATTAAACTACTATCTTTAGTGTATGTTTGCATTTATGTATAATTTTTTTCCCTTTTATAATTCTCTTACTTCTTTTCTTACCACTTTAAGAATCTCCTTTAACATTTCTTATAGGCTAGTTTAGTGGTGATGAACTTTAACTTTTGTTTGCCTTGGAAACTATCTCTCCTTCTATTCTGAATGATCATTCTGCTGGATAGAATATTCTTGGTTAAAGGTTTTTTTGTTTGTTTGTTTTGTTTTATCTTCTAGTACTTTGACTATATCATACCACTCCCTTTTGACCTTGCAAAATTTTTACTGAAAATCAGCTAATAGCCTTATAAGGTTTCCCTTGTCTCTGTTTTGTTTTCTCTTGCTACTTTTAAAATCCTCTCTTTATCACTATATTTTTGCCATTTTAGTTATTATGTGTCTTCAAATGGACCTCATTGGTTTAATTTTATGAGGGCCTCTCTGTCCTTTCTTAATTTGGATGTCTAGTTCCTTCCCCAAATTGGGGGAAGTTTTTAGCTATTATTTCTGCAAGTACATTTTTCTCGCCCTTTTTCTGTGATCCCTATGATGTGAGTGTTTTCATGCTTGATAATGTCAATCAGTTCCCTTAATCTAGTCTCATTTTTTATCATTCTTTTCCCTTTTTGCTGTTCATCTTGATTCTTTCCATTGCCCTGTCTTCCAGATCATTGAGCCATTTTCTGCATTTCTAATCTACTATTGATTCCCTCTAGTGTATTTTTTATTTAAATTATAGAGTTCTTTACCTCTGACTTTATGTGTATATACATTTATTGAAGGTCTCACTGAGATCCTGCTTTCTTTTGTCAAGTCCATTGAGTATCTTCATGGCCATTACTTTGAATTCTTTATCAGCCATATTGTTTGTCTTCATTTCATTTAGTTCTTTTGCTGTGATTTTGTCTTATTCTTTTCTTTGGGACACATTCCTCTGCCTCCTCATTTTGCGTAACTCTCTGTGTTTGTTTCTTTGTATTGGGAAGGTGAGTTATGTCTCCTGATCTTGAAAGTAGTGGGCTTATGAAGAAGAGGCCCTGAAGCATAATGCCCCCTGGTCACCAAAACTAGGTGTTCCACTGATATTTTCTGTGTGGGCTGCATGTGTGCTACTGTTGTGGTTGAGGCATGTTTTCCTTCACTCCAGTCAGCTGCAATGGCCCACTTTGCCTGCTATGGGCCCACCAGGCAGGGTTTGGTCTGGTTGTATTGAGACAGTTGTCTGAGGTAATCATGGGCTTGTAGTTAGGTGGTATCAGCAGCCAGGCTAGCTGTCTGCACATGCACACAGTCTGTGTGTTGGAGTTCTGTGCCAACCAAACTGCAGGGCACTCTTCATTGCTGCCCCTTGAGAGATTTTCTCTGATGGCTGGGGCCAGCAGCCAGATTAGATATCTGTCCTGAGTCCATCTTCCAGGCTGCAGTTGCACTGAACTGCAGGGTGCTCTCCCTGGACTGCCAGCTAAAAGGCTCAGGCACATGGGGGTATATGGTCATCTTCCCCTGTCTCCAGGGCAAGAGTGATTTTAGAGTGGCACCAGCCCCTGCCTGGGTTGCTTACAGGGTGTGCCTGGACAGGAGCACTTTGGAGATAAGCCCACTCAGTGAAGCAGGTTGGATGGAGAAGGTCCACAGAGAACATGGGTCAGGACACTCAGTGCTAGCAAGTTGTGTCCCATGGAGAGTTTTCCTGCTGATTTTTGCAAGTGTCCAGCTATCTAGGTTGGGGAAGGGAAAAGAAATGGCACCTGCCAGCTCTTTTGTTCCTGGAAAAGTCTCCTAAATTCTCTGCCCCTCCAGAGCACATTCTGAGATTAGTAAATAAATCTCCTTCACATATACCCCAGGCACTTTTCAAACTTTGGCTTCTATGTTGTGTCTCAGCTGGGTTATTTGTTTTGTTATGCTGCCTCTTAAGGGGACAGGAACTCAGTGTTCTATTGCCCTCTGACTCTCCCATAGCTAAGCCTGCTGATTTTTAAAGTACCCACAGTTAAGCCTTGCTGATTTTAAAAACGTGTGAAGTTAAGCCTTAATGGTTTTCAAAGCTAAATGTGATGGGCACTCATCTTCCCAGTTCAGGTACTCCATGCCTGGGCTGCCTTATATGTGGTCTGATCTTACTTCTTCCATGCTTGTGGTGTCCTTCCCATTTGTGCTTAGTCTGACCTGGGATTTGGTTCTCAATCATGTCTCTGGCCTTCTTACCCTTTTTGATGTGGTCTTCTGTCTACTATTAACTGTGGAAAGTCTGTGTGTCATTTTCAGAATTGGATACAGGGACATAGCTATTATCTTGGGGTGTCCTTGGCATGAGGTAAGCTCAGGATCCTCCTACACTGCCATCTTCCTAACCTCTCTGTTAACAGTTTCAAATTTTACTTAAATTATATGACATGCCTAAAAGACTTTCTGTTATATTTTAATAAATTTAGTTCAATCATTTGCTAGTTGTATATTATTGAGGGAGTTTCTTAATATCAATAAAGCTAGATTTTCTCACTTGTAAAAAGTGGAAATAATATTATTTTCTTAATAAAATGTTTTTTGGATACTATAAACAATGTACTAAGTAGTGTTAGGTTTTTTTTTTTTTTTTAAATAAGCTGCAATATCAGTATTTATAATAACAAGAAAATCTTAGCTTTATTTTATTTATTGAATCAGGCTGAACTAAATTTATAGTCATATAGTTTCTAGTTTAATCAAAACATCCCATCTTTCGTTTCTGTCTCAATGAATATAGTTGTAACTCTGTCCATATGAACTTATTATAATACTGTATTTATGTCACATTTTCTTGACCTTACCTAGAAACAATACTGTTGGGATGCCATTTCATTTAAATGATGTCCATTATTTGCTTTGAGAGGTATTAGGTTAAGGTATTAGGTATTAATGGCATGTCTCTGAAAAGTTTCATTCTATTTTTCCTGAATTCTCAACAAATGTATTTACTTTACATTTTAGTGGCCTAATAAGGAAATGATAATATTTAACTTCTTTACGTTTAGGTTTGTTTGTTGATGTTGTTACAATTGTTCTTTTTGTTGTTTTTTAATTTTTATTTATTTAAGTAATCTATATACCCAACATGAAATTCAAATTCATGACCCTGAGATCAAGAATAGCACACTGCTCTCTCTGAGTGAGCCAGCCAGAACCCTCCCTCAGGGAATTTTTGATACACTTTAACTATTTATATATACACTATATGTGTGTGTGTGTGTGTGTGTGTGTGTGTGTGTGAGCGTGTGTATGAAATGTATATGCATATGTATGCTTAGTGGATGCAGTTTTCTAAATATTAAATTGACTTATATAACTATATACTTGTCAGCTACTACTCATCTGGTACCAATATGGACAAATTTATGCAGATGCACTTTAATTTTACATTTTGTGTTTATTACCTGCCATTTGGCTCTCTTCAATGTTTCCTTGCAGTCATTAGTAGACATTAAAAATGTTTTGATCATAAATAACAGCACATATACATTATATACATATATATATATGTATATAATGTACATTCTAAAATGAACTGTGTTGGGCAATATATTAAAAGACTTTAAATCTGCACACACACACACACACACACACACACACACTGATGACCCAAGTCAATATATAAGTTATATATAGATTTATGATGAAATATAATCAGAAATAAAGTGAATAGATGGAAAAATACATATTTTTTTCTCTCATGAAAGTCATGGAAATAATACTGTCTTGTACACTAGAAACAATATAAGTGCTTATATTACAACAGCATATTGATTTTCTTACTGTAGGATCCATCATAATTGAACATTAAACTATCCTATTTAATTTGTGATAGTATTGTCAAAGGTATATAATGTGGAATTATATATTAAATAAATTTAAATAAGGCCCTTGGATTTATTTATCTACCTCATTTGAATTAAACTGTCCTTCTGTATGGTAATGAGAAGATACAGGATCCCTACTTAATGATGAAGAATGATTAGAATTTTAACATTTCTTTTGGGATATAAATTAATTCTCTAGTTAGTAAAAATGGAGAAGAATGTGCCTTGTTGCTCTTAACAGAGAATGCTATCTTGCCCATTAACTACGAGCTTACTGCCTCTTTTTCCTTGCATGTTTTTCTAATCAAGGACATACTTTCTCCCCTGAGGCACGTGGGAGTTTAGCAATTACTTGCAGCTCTAACACTAGGCAATTTCTTCTGGGACTGCAATCTGTTAGAGTTCAATTTTCTCAACCACAGACAAAATGATCAGAATGAATTCATTCCTTCAGAATGAAACCAAGTGAATAAACTAAATGTGATTGAAATGAACTTAGGTGGCACTCATACATAAATCAACAGACTACCCCAGCACATATCCCAACTGTACATATTTATGGCATGTGCTTCATATTCTAGCAAGTTTTTAAAGTTCTTTTTGTTTTATTTTCAGGTTTTTTTTTTTTTTTAGTATTCCAGAGAACATTTTTTAAAGTCCCAATAAAGCTCACCCTGAATGTAGTGAGTGTAATTATGTATAGGTATTGTCACATCGAACTACAAAGAGGTTGCATGATATTTCCTGCCCTCCAACAGTATCAGAGAGTTACCGTGGCCACACACCTTCACCAATGGTCGGTGGTGACAAATATTTTTGTCTTTGCCAATCTGTTAGGTAAAACAACAACCGCAACAATAAAACCTGTTTTGGAAAATCTGCATCTATTTCAGGATGAGTGAGGTTACATAATTTTCACATGTTTATTGGCTATTTACTTATGAATTTTTTAACCTATTTAAACTTGTTTCACATTGTTCAAGCAGTTTGTTTTTCCTTTTTTTCTTTGTAAAAGCTCATTCCCATTGAACAGAGACTCTTTTGCAACATATGTTGCAGATTTTGTAGTTGCCATTATCATCATAATTGTTCAAGTTTAGAATCATTCTTGTTTAGCTTTTCGTAACAAGTTTATATTTAAATGAAATTTATTGTGAATTTTCCAGTTTTTCTGTTTGCTTTCTGGTTTTAGTTGGTGTGTTTTTTGTTTTTTCAAAGGAGAAAATCAGCAATGGTCATAGGTACTGAAAAGAATGGATGAGTGGGAGACACTGGGTAATGACTTCTCATTTGCACAGCTCCTTGGAGGATAAGTTCTCATTTATCTAGGTGTGATTTTGTCTCATGCCATGAGAATCAGGATATTTCATTTCTTTTCCCAAGAGTCCCTCCCAATCATACTGCAGCTATAAAATCAGAAGTTTGGAGAAAATAACGTTTAAGTTACCATTTTTAAATGTTTATTTATTTTTGAGAGAGACAGAGAGTAACCAGGAGAGGGGCAAAGAGAGAGGGAGACACAGAATCCAAAGCAGGCTCCAGGCTCCAGGTTCTGAGCTGTCAGCACAGAGCCCGACATGGGGCTCAGACCCCACAAACTGTGAGATCATGACCTAAGCCAAAGTCAGATGCTTAACTGACGGAGCCACCCAGGTACCCCTTAAGTTACCATTTTTTCCAACTATGCATGATTCCCTGGCTGTTATATTTTAATATCATTATATGGTTGAAATTGTAGAAACACTCAGTGTACATGAATGGTAAAATGCCACGATTACAAAGGCAAACTGCACGAAAAGTTCATGAGGCTTTAAATAGGGAGAAGGTTGCAGATAATTTCTAGTTAATACATGTGGGAAATTCTAACCTATATTGCACATCAGGTCATGATCTTTATATTTCCAATCAGCAATGTAGAGCACATGGAATTTGCCAGAGGACTGGCTGATTTGCCAAACAAGGGAGATATTCTCTCTTGTACATAGGAATTACTACAGTAATCCCTGTACTATTTTAATTCAGTACAATAAAAATTTATCAACCAACTCATGTAAAATCTGAGGTAATCAAATGAGTCACAGTTGAGAGAAAGGGTAGTCACAAGGTTGAATCCTAACATTTATTTGGTGAATATACCACATTTTGGAAAATAGTCTTCTCCCTGTAGTGTCAAAATCTGTTTTTCTTCTGTACAATAAAAACAGATTTATTTCTGTATGGTAGACTCGTATAAACCAAACTCATCCGAATGATGTTAATCAGAACATCACATGGCCGGTGTTATTTTGATTGCAGTAGACCCACAGGGGAATATAAATAAAAATCGAAAAGTTGTATAGAGACCACGGCTTTGGACTATAGAAGATGAATATAAGTTTAATGAATTAACTAAAATATCCTGTTGTGTTCCTTTCTTGCAAATGGATTCTCATGTAAATGCCACTGGCATTTGCAAAGTATTTTCACTGAATCTTTTGTATCTACTTCTAAAAGGGAAAAGACTTGCCACCAGGACCATGTTTCTCAATGGGTTTCTTAAATGGGTTTCTTAAATGGGTTTCTCAAATGGTTTTGCTTAAAGCTAATTTATGAAGGAGTGCACATGAGAGGACTGTTCTGGATTTTACCTGATCATTCTAATTATATTACAGAATTATGATTAAATCATATTGTGATTAATAATTTCTTTTTTGGTAAAAAACTCTTAAAAATTAAAATCCTCCTGGGTTGGGAACATTGCAATCACTGCTGACAGTAAACCTTCCTTTACATATTTTCATAGTTGGTGTACAATTTTCAAAGAGGTAACTCATTTGATTTATCATCAATCAAGAGAAAAAATCATCAAACCATTCAAATACTGGCAATGTGCTATTTGTGCAGGTGTTACAAAAATAAGATGCAATTCCCATTTCTTAATAACTAATTCTAAATATTTTTTGTAGCTCTGATGGCTTCATGTCAAGACAAGCATAATTATTTGAAAATTTAAAAACAAGCTATATGAAGGAATGTACGCTTTAATGATGGCCTTTCATGTCTTGTTGTGTTCAAACTCTATTTCAAACATATAGGAAAAAGCATTTATAAAAAGTACAATAGGAGAAGAATAAAAGACTAGCTTGCTAAGAATAATTAAAGACGAGGTGGTACCTAAGATCAAGGATAAAGGAGGTTTGAAAATATCTTATTTGACATTCACCAAGGAACAAAAGAAAGGGTGGAAAAATAACACACGGAGATCTTTGGTCAATTTGTCCGGAAATTCAGAAATACTATGGCAGGAGAATTTAGAAGCTACATGTTACAAATGTTCTGTCTCATGGTTTTGCACCTGCATAAAAGGGAATTTCTTTATTTTAATTAATTTCTTTTTAAATTTAGGTATTTATTCTGTTAAATCCACAAGTTTTATGTAACCTTAGTTAACAAAACAAAACAAAAACAAAACCAGTGAAAATAAGACACTATTACTTTATTTTATTTTAATTTTTTTATTTGACATCCAAGTTAGCATATAGTGCAGTAATGATTTCAGGAGTAGGATCCAGTGATTCATCCCCTACATATAACACCCAGTACTTATCCCAACAAGCGTCTTGCTTAACTCCACTTGCCCATTTAGCCCATCCCTCCAGCAACCCTCAGTTTATTCTGTATATTTAAAAGTCTCTTATGATTTGTCCCCCTCCCTGTCTTTATATTATTTTTGCTTCCCTTCCCTTCTATTCATCTGTTTTGTATCTTAAATTCCACACGAGTGAAGTCATATGATATTTGTCTTTCTCTAACTAATTGTTCTTACTCTAGTTCCATCCATGTTGTTGCAAATGACAAGATTTCATTCTTTTTGATTGCCAAGTAATACTCCATTGTATATATATAAATATATATATACCATATCTTCTTTATCTATTCATTTATCTATAGACATTTTGGCTCTTTCCATACTTCAGCTATTGTTGACACCATTGCTATAAACATTGGGATACATATGCCCCTACAAATCAGCACTCCTGTATCCATTGGATAAATTCCTAGTGGGGCTGTTAGCTGCACCACTTTTCTTTCGTATATGGCATATATGATCTTGAGGTATGATCCTTTATCCCTATTTTCTTGAAGGTTTTTTTTATCAAGAAAGGATGCTATATTTTGTCAAATGCTTTTTCTCCATCTATTGAGAGGATCATGTGGTTCTTGTCTTTTCTTTTATTAATGTATCACATTGATTGATTTGTGGATATTGAACCAGCCCTGCATCCCAGGTATAAATCCCACTTGATTGAGGTGAGAATTCTTTTAATATATTGTTGCATCTGGTTGGATAGTATCTTCTTGAGAATTTTTGCATCTTTATTCATCAGGGAAATTGGCCTGTAGTTCTCCTTTTTAGTGGGGTCTTTGGTTTTGGGATCAAGGTAATGCTGGCTTCATAGAAAGAGTTTGGAAGTTTTCCTTCCAATTCTGTTTTTTTGGAACAGCTTCAAAAGAATAGGTGTTAACTCTTCTTTAAATGTTTGATGGAATTCCTCTGGAAAGCTATCCAACCCTGGACTCTTGTTTTTTGGGAGATTTTTGATTACTAATTCAATTTCTTTACTGATTATGGGTCTGTTAAAATGTTCTATTTCTTCCTGTTTCAGTTTTAGTAGTGTATATGTTTCTAGGAATTTGTCCATTTCTTCCCAAATTGCCCAATTTATTGGCATATAACTGCTCATAATATTCTCTTATTATTGTTTGTATTTCTGCAGTGTTGGTTGTGACCTCTCCTCTTTCATTCTTGATTTTATTTATTTGGTCCTTTCCTTTTTCTGTTTGATCAAACTGGCTAGAGGTTTATCAATTTTGTTAATTCTTTCAAAGAATCAGCTCCTGGTTTCATTGATCTGTTCTACCATTTGTTTTTGTTTTTGTTTTTGTTTTTTTGATAACATTGATTTGTGCTTTAATCTTTATTATTCCCATCTGCTGCTGGTTTTGGGTTTTATTTGCTGTTCTTTATCTAACTCCTTAAGGTGTAAGGTTAGGCTGTGTATTTGAGACCTTTCTTCCTTCTTTTGAAGGCCTGGATTGCTATATACTTCCCTCTTATGCTGCCTTTGATGCACCCCAGAGGTTTTGGGCTGGGATGTTATCATTTTCATTGGCCTCCATGTAGTTTTTACTTTCTTTTTTAACTTCTTGGTGAACCCATTCATTCTTTAGTAGGATGATATTTAAACTCCAAGTATTCATCGTATTTCCAAATTTTTTCTTGTAGTTGATTTTGAGTTCATAGTACTGTGGTCTGAAAATATGCAAAGTATGATCTTGATCTTTTTGTACTTGTTGAGGGCTAATTTGTGTCCCAGTACATGATCTATTCTGGAGAATGTTCCATGGGCACTCGTGAAGAGTGTGTATTCCACTGCCTTAGTGTGAAATATTCTGAATATATCTGTTAAATCCATCCAGTCATATGTGTCATTCAAATCATTGTTTCCCTGTTGATTTTCTGCTTAGATGACCTGTCCATTGTTGTAAGTGGGGTGTTGAAGTCCCCAATATTGTGGTATTATTATCAGTGAGTTTCTTTATGTTTGTGATTAATTGATTTATATATTTGGGTGCTCTCACATTGTGGGCATAAATGAAATATCTACATTTGTTAGATCTTCTTGGTGGATAGACCCCTTAATTATGATATAAGGTCCTTCTTCATCTCTTGTTAGAGTCTTTAATTTAAAATCTAGCTTGTCTGTTACAAATGTGGCTACTCCAGTTTTTGTGGGGTTTTTTGGTGACCTTTAGCATGCTATGTGGTTCTCCATCCTCTTTCAATCTGAAGGTGCCTTTAGGTCTAAAATGGGTCTCTTGTAAACATCATATAGATGGATCTTGTTTTCTTATCCATTCTGTTACCCTAGGTCTTTCGATTGGATCATTTTAGTCCACTGACATTTAGAGTGAGTACTGAAAGGTATGAATTTGATGTCACTGTGTTGCCTGTAAAGTTGGAGTTTCTGGTGGTGTTATCTGGTCCTTTCTAGTCTTTGTTGCTTTTTGTCTTTTTTTGTTTGTTTGTTTGTTTTCTTTTGTTTTGCCTTTTCTCCCCTCAGAGAGTCCCCCTTAAAATTTCTTGCAGGTCTGGTTTAGTGGTCACAAACTCCCTTAGTTTTTGTTTGCCTGGGAAACTCTTCATGTCTCCTTCTATTGTGAATGACAGCCTTGTTGGATAAAGGATTCTTTGCTGCATATTTTTTAGATTCAGCATGATGAATATACCCTGCCACTCCTTTCTGTCCTGCCAAGTTTCTGTGGACAGATCTGCTGTGAACCTGATCATTCTTCCCTGATAGGGAAGATAGGACTTTAATTCTGTAGCTGCTTTCATAATTCTTTCCTTGACCATGTATTTTGTGATTTTGACTATGATATGCCTTCTTGCTGGCCAATTTTTGTTCAATCTAAAGGGAGTTCTCTGTGCTTCCTAGATTTTGATGTCTGTGTCTTTTCCAGTTTAGGAATGTTTTCCACTATGATTTGCTCACATAAAGCTTCTACCCCCTTTTCTTTTTCTTCATCTTCTGGGACCCCCTATAATTCAGATGTTATTCTTTTTAATAAGTCATTAGGTTCTCTAATTCTTATATTGTGCTCTTCTGCGTTAAATTCCCTCTTTTTTTCTGCTTCATTATTCTCCATTATTTTGTCTTCTATATCACTGAATTGTCGCTCTGCTTCATCCATCCTTGCCACCATGACATCCTTTCAAGACTACAGCTCAGTTATAACATTTTTAATTTTGTCTGAATTGATTTTACTTCTTTTATCTATGCAGAAAGAGATTCTATGACTTTTTCAACCCCAGCTAATATTCTTATTAGTGTGATTTTGAATTCCAGTTCATACATCTTGCCTAAATCTGTGTTGATTAAGTCCCTGTCATTTCTTTCTGTTCTTTCTTTTGGTGTGAATTCCTTTTTATTTTATTTTTTTTTTTTTCATTTTAGAGGAAGAAAAAGAATTAAAAAAATAAAAAATTAATTATCAAAAAATTAAAAACAACACAAAAATTAAAATAAATGAAGCTATATCCTAGGTGTGTTTTGGTGGTTGTTGAAAGAAGCTCGATAGAATAGTGAAAAAAAGGGAAAGAAAAAAAATAAGAGAACATTTAAATATTTTAAAAAATGTATACTATAAAACAGAATAAAGTGAAATGAAGAAATTAAAATAGAATAAATAAATTCCAAAAAAAGAAAAATTGTAAAACATTTTAAAAAATATTTTATAAAAATAGAAAACAACAATAAATGTTTTCTTTCTGTATCCAAGAATAAGAAAAAAAGAAAAAAAAATAGATGGACCAGCAAACAGAATGAAATATGAATGAAATTAAATCCAGTTTCCCCTAGAAATCAAATTATGAAGCATTTTATAGTCCGTACACTAAGCAGGTGGTGAGAGACTTCTGGTGGTCTTCTAGGGTTTGGTTAGTGTAGTTTGATGGAGCTTGGTGTAATGGCTGGCACTGCTTTGCTTACTTGGGTAGATTGGTTTGGTGTGTGTGTGTGTGTGTGTGTGTGTATGGGCATGCATGAGAGAGGTGAAAATGGTGTACAGCTTCCCAGTTATTGTTACAGGAACACTGTCTTCTGATGGCAATCAAGCACCATTCCTTCGTCTCCAGCTTCCATCCACTCCCCTGCTTCTACACCATCCATGTCCAAGCATTTAGCTTGCCAAGCTGTATCTCCCTCCGTATTTTATCCAAACCCCTTACTTCTGAGGGCCCTGCAGCTTCGACTCATTTGGACCCTCTGGGGAGTGTCTAGTGGAGCAATGGCCAGATGCTGCTTGCTTCTCAGAACATTCCTATGATGAAGCTGCTGCAGAGGCTCAGAGATTGTGGGCCAGGTGCTGGCTTGCCCCAGAAAGACTGTTCATTAGCATGGTGGCAGTGGGTAAGGGATTATGGTAAATCAAACAATTGGCACCAGGTTTCACTGCACCCTGGAGTCTTTGTTCCACTGCCAGCAATTTTGCCTGTAGGGAGGCTGTATGGTCTCTACCAAATGCCCTCATAGCAGGGGAACTGCTTCTACTCATGTGGCCTGTGGACCCCTTGGACCTCGCTGCCTGCTCCTGGGGATTTGCCTTTCCCACAAGATCACCACCAGGTATTGAGCTGCAGAATTTCCAACTCTGATCTACCCTGTTTATAGAGTCATTATGGTATTGAAACCCTCTCCTTTCTCCTTTCTCCCTTTCTTGTTCAGTCACTTGTGGGTGTTTCCACTCTTTCTCTTTCTCTCCAGCTACTTTCAGGGGGAGTGCTTTTCCTGTACTCTCCTCGCTTTTTCTGTCTTCTCTCTGCAAACACAGCTCCCTACCCTCCGTGGCTTCTCCCTCCCCCAGTTCACCTCTCTGCCATGTACCTGCTGAGTTCTCTGGCTCAAGTTATGCAGATTGTTGTGTTAATACTCAGATCAATTTTCTAGGTGTGAAAAATGGTTTGGTATCCTCTAGCTCCATTTCAGGGATGAGAGAAGCAGAGAACATCCATACTTCTGTACCATCTTGGCCCCTTCTCCAACATGACACTATTTCAATGTCTGGGTCCCTCCATCCTCCCAAATATGAGAGAATTCTGAAAGTTGTATATATCAGTGGGAAGAACAAGACAAAATTATGAATGGAGCAATGCCATTTCATAAAACAAACTTTTATGTAACTGAAGGATCCTTCTGGGACTAGTTAATTGCCTTTACAAAAACAAAACAAACGAAAAGCAAAAACACCACAATAGAATGAAATTCCAGCATTCCATATTGACTTATTACACATCATT
Organism: Panthera onca; assembly: GCF_046562875.1. Classification (NCBI taxonomy): domain Eukaryota; kingdom Metazoa; phylum Chordata; class Mammalia; order Carnivora; family Felidae; genus Panthera; species Panthera onca. Next base: position 108,629,368 of record NC_138345.1, on the reverse strand, counting down.
TAAACCCACAGTGCCCTGGCAAACAACATGCTTTCATTTTGTGTCTCATCCCAGAGCTCAAATCATGATTCATTTCAGCAAAGATTCCACAGGCAACAGGAAAGATTGTGGTATTAAAATATTCATTTATACTTTTGTGATAATTCAACAGAGGTCTTATTTGTGGAGCAGCTTACAAATAATATAAGGTTGGAAGCATCATAACTTAAATGGGTACTAAGACTCAAATGAGAATAAAGAAAAAAAGGAAAAAAAGAAAAGAAAAGAAAACCTCTGGGAATAGACAAGGCTTTAAGGAAATGGTAAGAATGCCAACAATATTGAAACCCCTTTTTTTTTATAAAAGAGATTTTTTTTTGATTAAAATATTTCACTCTAAATAAATTTATATCAGCTGTCAATGAAAGAATGTCAGTAATATACTGGGGACACTTTTTGCAATGTAAATCCATGCCCTTTTTTACATTTTATTTGAGTATTGTTGACATCCAATGTTACGTTAGTTTCAGGTATACAACATAGTGATTCAACTTCTCTGTGCAGAGCATTTCTTTTTAAAGTCCACGTTCCAGAAAAGAAGCCAAAGAGTAATGGATGCATTACTGACTAAATGTCTCAGACATTACATTTGTTGGAAAAAAAAAAAAAAGAAAAAAGAAAAAAAAAAAGGAAAGAAAGAAAAGAAAAACAAACAAGCAAAAGAAACAAACTGAAGAGTTTTCAAAACAAAATGCACAGAGCTTCTTATCAGACATAAGATTCATGGAGAAGATGGGAATACATATATTTTGTGACTGAAATAAACTAAAATCTAGAATTTTTCTCATTATTTATAATCTTTAGACCAAGTATGGTCAAGATGGTCTTAGTTATTTGTGTCATTTCCATAAGTACTTAATTTCCCGCAAATCATGCTGGGATTTTATTAGGAGCGCATTAAATTTAAAAGAAATTGGTAAGAGGTGTGCCTGCGTGTCTCACTCAGTCTGTTAAGTGTCCAACTTTGGCTCAGGTCATGATATTGAGGTTTGTGAATTCAAGCAGTAGGTAGGGCTCTGCCAGGTCAGCTGTGCTGACAGCTCAGAACCTGGCTCCAGCTTCAAATTCTGTTTCTCCCTCTCTCTCTGCCCCTCCTGCACTCATGCTCTGTCTCTCTCTCTCTCTCAAAAATAAATAAACATTAAAAAAATTAAAAAAAGAAATTGGTAAGAAATAAAGTATTTACAATATTGTCTTCCAACCTATAACGTATCTTTCCATTTATTTATGTCTTTAACATCTTGTATCAATGATTTCATTTTTGTAGCAGCCTTATACATTTTTATTAGGCTTATTTCTTAGTAATTGATATGCTTTTTATATTTATATATATTATGCATAGTTAAATGTATACTGAATATACTTTATATACTTTGAATAATGTACCTGGTGTGGTTTCCTTTGTAGTTATACTATTTGCATCATGACTTCATGTGTATTTTTTTATATTTAAAACTTTCAAGCATCCTTTCCTTAAATATTACTTCTGCCCCAATTTCTTTTTTTCTCTTTTTACTAGGACTTTAGTTATGAGTATTTTGGACTTTTCCACTGTGGCCCACATATCTTTTATACTCTTTTATGTATTTTCTATTTAAAAAAAATCTCTTCATGCTTCTGTTGGGATCTTTCTTTCTGACCACTATTTAAATATAAAAACTCTTACCTCAGTTATGACCAATATCATAGTAAGCCAACCCACTGACATCTTAAATTATTAAATTTTCAGTTGTTATTTAATTACATTTATGCAGAAATAGAATTCTCTTATTGAAATTGTTTTGTCTTTGCTTAAGATAAATATTTTAAAGCCTACATTTATAACTATTATCTCAACTTGCTATAAATTATGTTTCTATTGTATGCATTTTATCTTTTTATTTTTAATTTGTATTTTTTTTAAATTTTGGATATGTTGTGTGTCTTATGCTGAATAATTTTGAACTAAATGTCAGAGATAATATATGAAAAGTTGTGGCGATAATTTGAGTCTTTAGGTAATGTTACATTTTGATTTATTTTGCTTGTAGAAGACAGCTTTAATATAGAAAGATCCCCTTAATCCAATTACAGATTGAACTCATTGGTAACTGGGTTTCAGTCCTACTACGTGTTGGTTGGTCCCGTTTATTCATATTTCTAGGGTGTAGACACTTGGTGTTCCAATACAAAGCTTACTAGGTTGTCTCTTACTTGTTTCTACCTCATTGACAATTTTTATGTTTCAGTACAGTAATGTCTGTGCAGTCTGCTCCTGTGTATCACCATCTTATGCACTGATTTTGGAAACCAAAATCCATTTTAAATTCTGGGCTTACTTCCCTTTGTTTTTTTCCCTCTCTCTGATCTTGACCCTGCTAATTCTCACTGCCACAGTAGCTCCCCTATGCTTTAAAACATAATTGTTTTATCAACTACTCTAATTACTCTCATCAAGAGGATTGTTCCAAAACATGCTAGTCCTTTATTGCCAGTGTAGGGGCAGAAAACTTTTCCTTCTTCCCTTCTAGGTTCTTTGGTTAGTCTAATAATTAAATTTAAATAAGACAGATTAGCAAGAGAATAAAATCTCTTATGTATGGGAGCCCCATAAAAAATATGAGACTCAAAGAAATGACAAAAGCAGGCAGTGTTTGTACCTTTTACACAAGGAAACAAAATTTGTAAAGAATTGACAAGACAAATGGGGTTTAGGGTACTAAATTGGTAAAGCAGTAACAAGGTTTATTTACATAGCCTTCTCAGCCCTAACTTTCCTATTTCTGGTGATAAGGATGTCTTCTACCCTGCTCTTACAGGCAGGGTACCTTCCAAATGATTTATTTCCTGCTTTCAGGGAGACAAAGGAGGGTCAGAGTTTCCTTCTTGCATTGACTTGTTTCTTAAGTAATTTTAATTCAATATAATCAGTAAGCCAAAATGGCATATTTTGTTGTGGCATGTTTTGTACCTTTTCACCAGTAAGAAGAACTAGTAATTACCTATAAGTGAACTGAATATGGAGTGTAATAGAAATAAAAGTATCTAGGAGGCCTTTAGGGTTTAAGGCTTGAGTAACTGAGGAAGAAATTTTGCCATTTATTACAGTGAAAATACTGAATAAAAATCAGGTTTGGGAGTTGATGAAGTTCAAAGTTTATAGTCAAACATTAAATTTGAAACACAATGTAGGTAGTTTAATATACAAGTCTAGAAATTATGAGACAATAGATTGAAATACCTTTCAGATATCATATATACATTTTATAATCATTACTATAATTGGTCATATAAAGCCAGTAAATTAGATGAGACTAAGGACTTTTATAGACGGAAAAATGATGTGATTAAAAGATTGACTTCTAGGAATTCCAATACTTCGAGGTTGGGAGCAAAATTACGAACAAGCAAAGAAAATGACAAGCAGTTTCCAGAAATGTGAGTGGATGAGTAGATGTGTGGAATTAATGTGGACATATCATATAATGATCTGTTTTAAGTCCTAAAGTACAGACACTGAGAAATGTTATTAGATTTGGTAATGTGTCAATCATAGAAGACCTTGTAAAAGTATTTCCAGATGAGGAATGGGAAGGATATCATGAGTAAAGTATTTTCAAGAAAGAAGGGAAGAGAAGAAATCCAGACAGCACATGCAGACAGTATTTTTGAGCAGTTTTCTATAATGGATCAAACAACTGGGGAGTAGCTGGAACTCTATATAGAGTGTTCTTTTAATTAAGTTGGGAAGTTTTTTAGAAGTAATTCCACTCAGAGGGAAAATGTGATGATGTCATAAAAAGAAAAGGGAACATTTGGGACACCTGGGTGGCTCAGTCGCTTAAGCGTCTGACTTCAGCTCAGGTCATGATCTCTCAGTCTGTGAGTTCGAGCCCCACATTGGACTCTATGCTAACAGCGCAGAGCCTGGAGCCTGTTTCGGATTCTGTGTCTACCTCTTTCTGCCCCTTCCCCGCTCATGCTCTGTCTCTCTCTGTCTCAAAAATAAATAAAAACATTTTAAAAAATTAAAAAAAAAAGAAAAAGAAAAGGGAACATTTTAAAGATGGAATTTCCATGATTAAATCAGGATATCAAGTGCAGGGTACGAGTGGAAACTGACATTAGATAAGACAGTGAATAGGTCCCCAGCTGCACCAGAAAGAAGGGGAACATGTGGGTGCAGATGTAGAAGTTACTGGTGCTATGGAGATTTTAAAAACACAAAAGTTTATTACTGTTTGTTTTCTCCCTAATCACCAAGGAAGCAAAGTTTTCAGAGCATGAAAAAAAGGTAGAAGGATTACAACTTTGAAGCAAAGAGAATGTGTGAAAAAACACTCAAGTGAATGGGAGAGTGGTGTAACTAGAGAAATGTTATAAGAAAATCACGTCAGTGCTGGGGGTTTACTCCACATCTGTGATCATAGATCTAACATGAGACAAGTAAGCCTCATGTTGAATATTTCTTCAGCTCCATTCATCTTCCCTAAAGTACATAATTCATCTTGGATTTATCAAGTGTTGAGATCTTGAAAGAAGAGTAGGCACAGCAGGTCTATTTAGTGGAGATGGGAAGATGTACTTAAAAGGATAGACAATGATATTTAAAGAAAGTACAGAGTTGAAGACATGGGATACTGATTGACTATATAAAGTTCATATTCCCTGAGAAATTTCCTGAGACCCATTTTATGATTTGGAAAATTTGAGAGACAGAGAAAGAGAGAGAAGGAGAGGGAGAAGCAGGAAATGAAGGAGGGGAAAATAAGGAAAGAAAGAAAGAGGGAAGGAAAGAGGAAGGAAGGAATGAAGGAAGGAAGGAAGGAAGGACAGAAGGAAGGAAGGAAAGAAGGAAGGAAGGAAGGAGAAGAAGGAAAGAGAGATAAGCAAATAAATAATTGTTTTTATTGAATCTTTACTCTTTGCTAGAATAAAGCTGTTTTTTTTCATATCTTTAATTCATTTAAACTCATAATAACCCTATGAGGTATTCTTATGTCCATTTCTTAGATAGACAATGAGACATAAGGATATTATCCAGGATATTAGGATATTAACCTAAGTCACACAGCCAGGAGTTCCAGAGTCAAGTCTCAGACTGTCAAGATTCTGGAGCCTACTTTCTTAAATGTCACACTGTTCTTCCAACACAGCAAAATGGGGGAAATCAGAGCAAATTCTTTGAGTTACCAAACCTATATAATAAGGGGCATTGGGTAGATGTTGGAGGAAGGCAATAGTGTTCAGATGAGCTCACTTTCCTTGATACCTCCTAAAACTGTAACTGAGAGAAAAGTGGATCCAAGTACAACTTTTTAATTGAAATTACTCTACTCTAAAACATAGTTGCTAGAAGTGCCTGGTGGCTCAGTGGGTTAAGCATCCAACTCTTGCTTTCAGCTCAGTTCATGATTTCACAGTTACTGAGGCTGAGCCCCACATGGTGCTCTGCACTGTCTGTGTGGATGCTGCTTGGGATTTGCTCTCTCTCTCTCTCTCCCTCCTCCCTCCCTCTCCCTCTGCCCCTCCCATGCCTGTGCTCACACATGCTCTCTCTCTCAAAATAAATAATCAAAAAATAAAATAAAAATTATTTGTTAAATCTTTCTCCTTATCATTTGTGGACTATAGTATACTCATTCTCTGTGATGTAAGTACATTTTATACTAATGTGTTTCATATTGAGCTCAGAGATTTTAAATTTGTTGACATGGAAATGAAAGTATAGCACTTCACATTGTAATGTGACCAGCAACTTTTTTTTTTCAAGTTTGGCTTTCCACATCTAGTTGTCATAGTGGTTGTTGATGACAAGAGCTTAAATTACAAATGCTTAATTATGAAAAACATAACTAAACCCAAATATACCACCTACCAGTGAAAAGGTTCAAAATTGCTTTTAAATACAGATCTTATTTAACGGTTGAGAGAAGAAAAAAATAGCTTTATAGCTTTGTTACTGTTATGGCCTGAATGTGTTTTACCCAAAATTCACATGTTGAAGTACTAACACCCAATGAGATGGTATTAGGAAGTGGGAGCTTTGGATGATGAGCAGTTCATGAATATGAAACACTTATGAGTGGGATTAGTGGCCATATAAAAGAGACTCTAGAGAGCTCTCTTGACTCTTCAGTCATCTGAAAACACAGGGTAAAAATGAATCAGGAAACTGGTTCTCACCAGTCACAAATTTAACACAGTCTTGATCTTTGACTTCTCAGCCGCCATAGCTGTAAGAAATAAACTTTTGTGGTTTATAAGCAATCCAGGCTATGATAATTTGTTATAGAAACATAAACAAAAATACCTATTAATTATCTAAGGTTTATGTTATGGTTAAAACAAATACATTTTCTTGAACTGCCCTGAAAACTTTTGAAAATCTTCCTAAAATAAGGTTTTGACTCATAGAAAGCATTGAGCAAGTTGTTTTGTCTTGTTGTGACAATTTTCATAAATGTGCTTTAAGCCTTCCTCTTCCTACTTCTATATGAGAATGGTGAATATCTGTGCAAAAATGTTGACGTTGGAAAGATTTCATTGTTGTGAGTTAATGATCTTGGTAACCTCAGAAATTTATCATTCAAATATTTATATTCAAGATATTCTAATAACTTGGAGGCTACAAAAAAATAAACAAGGCCTTTCTCTTGTTGAATTTATCATATCTGTAAATAAGAGGTGAATCTCTTAGCTTCATTCCTAAATAAGTTAACTCTTTACTCTGAGCTTCAACCAAGATTTTTAAAAATTAAACGAAATAGTGCATTTAAAAGAAAAATCAGATTTCATACCATTTAATAAATGCTAGTTCCTATCTGTTACCAGTTTTTACTCCCAGTGAAATTTAGAACTAACAATTGAATTTGTATATTACTTGTACATATGAAAGGATTTTTGTGAATCATTAGAAGCATACTTCCAGCAACTAATATTTTTGATTCTGTTGGATGTATGCAAGCATGTACTTACATTCAGACTTAAATTTAAAAGTCAAAGGTCTGTGTTTCCAATCCATTGAGGAATATTTTGGGGTATTCCCACTGTCATTTGTGCCTTCTTACCTTAAAAACAATATCATATACATTGTGTTTTAAAGAAGATGAGGTAGAATAACAGCATTACTAGGTAAAATTGCCTGGATTTTAATTAAATGTCTCTTTCTTCAGCAAATTTCTACTTTCCAGGTTCTAGAACTCAGCTGTAAAAACTCAAAAACTTGAATTGTGCCATCAAACCAAGAGGGAATCAATCTTTCATGCTTGAGCACATGTTAATCTCATAAAAATTTTATGCATTTGAATTCTAATGTATTAACTTATAATAAAATCTGTAATTGTTAAATAGACCAAAATCTACCTGTTTTCTCAGCAGTCATTAGGTGTTTGGAAAGCCATGTGATAATTGTTTTCTTCGCTTGTTCTACTAGGCATTTATTATTTACTATTCAACTTTTTACTCTCAGTAACAAGCATAGTACTCAGTAAACATACAAGTGTTTGATGAATGAGTGACTTTAGATGATATTATCTTAAACCATCATTGAAAAGAAAACAGAATTATCAGAGCACAATTCATGTAAGCTTTTAATGTATACATAGTATGCAGAAAGGAAAATTTCACATTACACCAAAATTATAAGTGTCATAGCCTGCAAAGTACTTGTCATAAAGACCTTCTCCTTTGAATTAAGCTCTATATTTTGCACCTTTGTGTATATAGTGTATATTCTTTTTTCTTGAGTTTATGTTGAGAGAGAGAGAGCACGAATGAGTGGAGGACAGGCAGAGAGAGAGAAGGAGAGAGAGAATCCCAAGCAAGCTCCCTGCTGTCAGCATAGACAGAGCCAGATGCAGGGCTCAGTCTCAGGAACTGTGGGATCATGACCTAAGGGGAGACCACAAGTCAGATGTTTGACTGAGCCACCTGGGTGCCCCATATAGTGTATATCCTTAATCACATCAACTACAATCTAGATATTCCTGACATGGTGGCCATAAAAGATATTACTGCCAAATTCACAATGAAATCTAAATTCTAAAAGATTTGCTGGAATATTGCATGGATAATAAGTACAGTATCTGTATATAGAACCACACATATCACAGGACTTTCTAAGTAGCGTCTATTTTCTTCCTGAGAAGAAATAGACCCTTTCTCATAATTTGTATTTAAATAAATGTGCTAAGGAGGTCTTGAAATAAATTAACACCATTTGGAAATGGAATGCACAAATACTCCCATGAGCATAATGTATCACACACCAGGAAAACAGTGCTTGTGGATGTATAACAAAGAAGGTTTCTTTCTTTTCCTGTTTCTTCCTGAAATATTGGCATGAAGCATCTCTAAATTCATAGCAACAGAAAGAAGAGATGAAAAGAAACATAATATAGAATCTTAAAATCCATCAATTAGACATAATGATTCTCCTATCACATTCAGTAATAATCTTCTTCTAGCTCAAGTGAAAGGTTATTAATTTACCTCCAGTGCATTCTAGCTATGAATGTAACTTCTACACCAGGAAAATTAGGTAAACTAATTGTTATTTTGTCTTGAAGTCATTGTTTACTTAGAGGATAAGTTATTTGAAGAGCTTGCTTTTAAAAAATGCAGTGTTGCCTATGAAACTATATAACCATATGGCTAAGAATTACCTTCCATGTATCTTTTATATTGCACTAAACACTAAACAATTGCACATTAGTCCTGAAGCTCTGTCAGATAGGAGGTGGTATAAAGTCAAGAAGTCCATCACAGCTGGGAGTCCTCCCTGGTCTCAACAACTGAGTAGGTGTAGGTCCTAGGAAAAGTTAATCTTTAACTTCATAGCCCCATTCTTCTCATTTGTAAAGTGAGGATACTTAAATCTCTTTAAACTGTGATTTTCATATGAGATAGCCTGTGAACTTAGTTTGTAAAATGCAACACATTATAAAATTGCCAGTTGTTAATTTTAAATACTATAACCCAAACACCTAGATGTTATTAAAAGTAGATTAGCAATCATCAAATTCAGTGTTCCTGCATGTATTCATTCATCCAACAGTATTTATACATCACCTACAGAGTGTCAAATAATCTTGAGCACACTAAGCATTTGGTCAAATTATTCGCCTTTGTGGAGGCTTTGTTTAAGAAGGGAGACAGACAGACAAAGCACACATGCATTCACGCACACACAAATAACCAAATAACGTCAGAGTCATGGTATAATAAGAGATAGCAAGAAGGAAGATATGTTTGATTCTATAACATTGTATCAAAGCCCTGAATGAGATGAGTATATTCTATGCAAAAGGAACATTAATCTCTAAGCCCCTAAGAGAGGATAATTTGGCACATTTTAAGAACCATGAAAAGGCCATAAAGAGGGGCCTTGTAGATCAGAGTGTTTAGATTTTATGCTAAATGCTATAGGAAGCAATTGGAGAATTTTGAATAAGAAGACAACATAGTATGTTTTGTGTTATAAAGATCATGGTGGCTACTGAGTTTAAAGAAGCCTTATGGGAACAAAAGAGGAAATGGGGTGGCTTGGAGGTTGTTGAATTAGGTAGATAATAGATGATGCCTCCTGAACTAGGCAGTGGTGATAGAAGTGATGAGCCCACAGGCCCACTGAATGATCATGTGTAGGAGGGGTTGGGGGTGAGGTAAGCTGAGGAATAAAGCATAAGTCTAATGGTTTTGGCCAAGCTTTGGGGGGATGGTGGTGCCATTTACAGAAACAGGTAAACTAAATGGAGGAATGTGTTGTTTGTTTGGCTTTGTTATCCCTTTTGTGTGGAGTGCAAAGCAAGGGATATTTGAGGTTGTCATCAGATATCTAAATGAAAGAATCAAGTTGGTGAAGTATAAGCAAATCTGAAACTCAGGGTGAACTCAGGACTGGTGATGTAAATTTGTGAGTCATCACTGTACATTCAGTAAATAAAGCCTGGGACAAGGTTACATTTTGGGGGAAGAGAATGTAAATACAGAAGAAATAAGTCCAAGAGGTGAACACTGGAGAACTTAAATATCTAGACATTAAGGAAAAGAGGATGAACAGTCTTCTGTTTAACAGTTCTAACCACTTATTTCCTAAAGCAGGAGAAAAGGTTTATGGAAAGTTAACTGGATAAATTAATAGCTGTATTGGTGTTGTACCTATCATATTTAGTATTATTTGACTATTGACCAACATATAAATCAGCTACTTAAGAACATGAAAATTAAATTTATTTGAAATCCATTAATTTGTCCTACTATAATATATTTATAGCAGATTAATAATACTTAAGAATTCTTATCTTTTATCCCTTTTATTCCTGGCAAAAAGTATATTAAACTTTTAACAGTCCTTAGTATCTTTGTTATAAACAAAATATATTCATATCTTTAGGAAATTGCACAATGTTTTCAAAGACTTATATTATCAATGATTTTTTAATGTTTATTTTAATGTTTATTTATTTTTTTTTTAAATTTTTTTTTCAACGTTTTTTATTTTATTTTTGGGACAGAGAGAGACAGAGCATGAACGGGGGAGGGGCAGAGAGAGAGGGAGACACAGATAATGTTTATTTATTTTTGAGAGACAGAGGGACAGAGCACAAGCCAGGGAGGAGCAGAGAGAGAGAGAGAGAGAGAGAGAGAGAGAGAGAGAGAATGCTAAGCAAGTTCCAGGCTCTGAGCTGCCCAACATGGGGCTTGAACTCATGAACTGTGAGATCATGACCTGAGCCAAAGTCGGACGCTTAACCGGACCAGGTACTCCTATTATCAATGATTTTTTAAAACTTATTCCAGGTGGCATGGAATTAGGAGGATTTGGCCATACTCCTTATTCCTTAACTAAACCAAAGAGTAAATCTAACAAGTATATTTTTGAGTAGCCATTGTGTATAAAGCTCTACAGCTGTCATCTGGGATTTTATAAAGAAAATGAAGGATGCAGTTAGTACTAACTCCCAACTTAAGAATTTGCAATCCAATACCCAACAGGAGATTTGTGATAGATCAGGGGGCATGATTGGCATTTATGTAGCTGGAGATAGGTGGGATTAAATTAATATAAAAATTGTTGGACACAGAAGCTGTTTTAATTTAATTTAGGAAGATCATTATGAGTGACCACATAATTTTTTCACATAAGGAATTGTATAATTAACTCTGGGTTGTAAAAGGTGTAACTAAAAACAAACAAACAAACAAAACAAAACAAAAAAAACCATGTAACTAAGTATATGTAGAGTTATATGTAGAGTTTATTTTTGTTTTTGTTTTTAAGAAAAATACTCCCTCACAGCTTTTTATTCCTTAACTTTCAGCAACCTGGCAGGTAACCTCTGCCACATCACTATGAACAGTTTTTTGTTTTGTTTTGTTTTGTTTTCATTTTTCATTGTTCTGCATTTGTGATTCCTGACTACATACAATCTGGAAACATATCCTATTGGAGGTTACCTAACATCAGTTTCTCTTGGTTTTTCTCTTAACCTTCTTGTTATTTCTTCTTCATCTCCTTATAGGCCCTATTCCTCTACCTGTGTATTAAGTATTAATGCTTCTGAGAGTTCTGTTCTTTAACCTCAATCACTTTATGGAACTATAGTTTCAAATATCTTATAGACTTGTTTCTTCATATTTATATGCTTTATCTTGTTCTCTTTTGGCTTCAGGCCCTTTACAAATACATATGGAATGTATTCAGTTGACTGTCTCATGGTCAGCATCGACAAGATAAAATGGAAGTTACCTTTTTCATCCTCTTAACTTGTGCTGTTACATTCTATGCCTCAGTGATTATAAATGGCAAACCCATCCACGTAGATTCTTTAAAAAGATAAAAGATCATTGCTTATTCTTGCTTATTACAATGCCTTTTCATCTGTCAATCTCCAGTCAGGATATATCATCATTATTTCTTTAAAATTTGTAAATGGCAATATTTCTATAGAATAATCATGTTCTAATACTTCAGTCATGCATATGAAATGTGAATTATTTATGTGTTTAGTTTGCACATTAAGATTCTTCAATGTTTTCCTGTTGTCTCCATGGTAAAAATGTCACATTTTGGCAGGACATTTAAGTTCCTCGTTAACTAGCTGCAAGATGACTATTGAAGACTCATGTCTCTATGCTTTACTCCATTTTTTCTATCCGACCCTCATATTGAACTGCGGACTTTAATTTCCTCCAAATATTCTACATGGTTACATCTTTTTAACTCTGCATATGTTTTCCTCTTGATTAGGACTATCTTTCTTCTGAACCCTTTTGTTGGTCATCTAGATGAGTTTTTCAAGATTAAACTCAACCTTTGCTTTCTCTAGAAATTCTTATATAACCTCCTCCTCCAGGTTGATTTGGTTTCATCCAATCTTCACTGTTATAAGAATCCACAATATCTCTATCACATTGATTACAACTGTCTATTTACTTGTTGGTTTCTCATATTCACCTGTGAACTCCATTGGAGTAGAGTTTTTAAAATCTCTATAAATATTAAACACAGCAATAGAAAAACATGTTGCAGAAGGAGGAAAGTAAGGAAACATAATAGCCACAAAAATCTATTGCAATATTGAAGATATAAACATATATATACACGGGACACTTTCAAAATGGTAGGTTGTTACATTCATTATTTAGGTTTTTGCAACCTATTCTAAGAATTTAGCTGGAGAAAGACAGAGGGGAATTGAGAAACAAAAATAAACAGGAGATATTGAGTAGATTTGGTGATGAATAGGGAGTCTGCATACTATGCAAAACTGTACACCAGCCTCGGATGGTGAAATAAGGAGGCATGTGTATATATGACGATGAAGAAAAACTACTAAGCTAGAAACTGAATAGAGTGTGGTGCAAACTCTTCATTTAGAGATTTACTGATTCTTCAACTTGTGACAGCAATATTTCAGACTTAAATATACTTTAAAGATCATCAAATATTATATTTTGCAAACCTGGCTGAAAAACAAATCAAAACCCTTTAGGTTCATTTTAAAAATACCAATGATGAAGCTCTATTTTAGAATAACTAAATCAGAATCTTCCATAGTGGAACCTGAGCACCTATATTTGTGTAAAAAAAAAAAAAAGTCCACAAATGATTAAATATGCAGCCTGGGTTTAGAACCACTGGTCTGGTATAGCAACCTCATTTTACGGTTGAGAAAACTGAGAATCTTTACATATAAAGTTTAAAAGCCTTGGTCATCTGGTTCCCTGACCCAGAGTCATTAGGAGGAATCAGAGCAGAAGGCTGTTAGATGCAAGCAGAACTATGACAGACCGTGACAGCTGACAGCTTGACAGGCATAGCATTACCACAGGGTATGGTAATGGATGTTCAAGATGGAGGCTGTGACTCATCAAGAGAAAAGTAAATTCCCTTCAGTGATCTATTTTTAAGAAGACAGGGAAGTGTTAATAGTCTTCTAGAAGATTTCTATCAAAAAAGGTTTAAAATAAATGTTTCCTTAGGACCTAAAAGGTAATTTCCACTTTTGGAAAATTCAGTAGGTGTATTCCCCAGTGGTGCCCGACTAAAATAACATCACCAGATTATGCCACAGTGTAATTGATTTCAGGTCACCTTTCGTGTAGTGGGAAGAGACTTGGACTAGACTAAAAATCTGCATTCAGATTTTTACTGTGGCCTGTATTTGCAGCATAATCCTGAAGACATGTCATAAGTTTTCTTTTAAATTCTTTTAAGTTCTCTCACTTAAGGACAAGAAAAGTAAACAAACAAACAAACAAACAAACAAACAAAATACCTAATAGGTTACAATGAAGTCAAAATGAGGTTAAATGTATCTTGGTAAATATTTATACCTGTTCTATCCTGAAAAGGATATAAAGAGGCTGGATAAAAGAATGTGTCATATATATATTTGCATGGAATTAGGTGGCAAAAAAAATATGTGTGTATATATATATATATATATATATATATATATATACACACACACACACACACACACATATATTATATAATATATATTACATATTATATAATATATATTATATTTATTTAATCCATCTGGAGTTTTTACTATACTTTGTTTTTGTGGTTAATTGTTTGTACCTCAAAAATTGGGTTTTGTATGATGTTAAACTTATAACATTCATTTTACAGTTTATTTTTACAAAGGTTAGAAAGACAAGGTGAAAGTGTTTTATACCTTATGGGCAATGCTGTCCATTATCATATATAAATATTTTAATTTCAAACTACAACCAGATTTTTGAAATATGTTACTATAAACCTAATTCATAAATATGGAGTTTGGGAACAGTTTCTTGTGTTCTTAACCTCTCGTTGAATTTCCATGTCCAGTGAATACAAATATTTTGTTCAAAGTAGAAATGTACATGTAATGTTCAATTAGAATACAGAGTCATTTAACTAAGAGGAAGAGTAACCTGTCAATGGAATAAATTACCCTAATCCTTTCAGGCAAAATTTTCAGTGTAATTACAGTAACTAATTGATAATGTTCTTTTTGCTCAAATCCATATACTTGAAATAACTATTTGAGTATGCATTTAGTGTAATATATACTTTTATCTCTCCTTGTACCCTCTAAAGATTAAATATTCCTTTATATTTGAAAATAAGGTCTGTTTTTTCAGATTGAAATGAGGAATTATGAGTAGGAAATTACTGTCATGTTAAAAGTTGACCAATACCTGTGTTACAGTTCATGCAAAGGACATTCGTCTGGATCACCTAATTATCATGATAACTAAAATGGTGTGTGTACATGTGCATGTGAGTGTGTGTGTGTGTGTGTGTGTGTGTGTGTGATATTTTCCTTTTTGAAGGGAGTTTCTGACAGTGAGGAAATCATATGCGATAAGATGCTTTCTGATAATGATAACAAATCAAACAATTTTACTTACTTTGTGTCATTACTTAGTGTCATTCTCTAGTCTAAATATTTCACGTAGGTTATCTCAAAAGAACCATATAGAATATCTCCATTTTGCAGATGAATAAACTGAGGCACGCAGTTTAGGTAACCTGACCAAAGTCTTACAGTAAGAAGTGACTGAACTCTGATTTGTGTCCAGACAGTCTGTTTCTGTAGACCATTCCCTTAATCACTGTACATACAACCTTGAAAACGTGAATGTCCTTTTTAAAATTAGATATGCTACTTTCATTTTAGGCACCAAAGCCTAAAATTCAGCTAACTATCATATGATAAGGTACACATTTTGCTATATATTTAGTCATATATTAGAACTATATGTATTTCATAGAAAAATACGGCTAATTATTTTAAAATATCTTTCAAGTCTCTAAGATAGCTTTAAAATAGTTGTAGCAATATACAAAGAAGTAGAAATAGTCCTAGGCACAATCTGCCAAATCTATTTAAGTTCTTATATTTGTCACTAAATTAAGCCACAGGCTTTTATGTCAGAGAAACTGAATTAGAATACTGCAAGTTGCTGATGCTATTGATTTTTGAAAATGAATTTGAGACTAGAAAATTCCTGCTAAAAAAAAAAGTCAGATTTTGCATATTTCCGGCATCCACCATACTCACTTATTACAAAGGTTTTATTTCTGTAGATCATGAGCCAGCAAACTATAACCCACAGGTCAAAGCGGGCCAGCACCTGTTTGTGTGTGTCCTGATACCTAAGAAATATTTTTACATGATTTTAAATGGTTGGAAAACAATAAAAAGAAGAATGTTTTGTATCAGGTGGAAACTTGAATTGTAGTGCCTGTAAATTAAATTTTACTGGAACATAGCCACATTCATTTATTTATATACTGTCTGTGATTGCATCCTCACTGCAAGGATACATTTAAATAGTAATAACAGACACTGAATGGCCTGCAAAGCCTAAAATATTTATTATCTGAGTCCTTATGGAAAATATCTACTGCTTTAGACACTGAAATCTTTCTTCAGTTAAGTTGTGATCCAATTTGTTGCATGTTGAGAGAATAAGGGAACAAATTCTAGTGATTTGCAGATTTTTCAATCTAGGTCTTTGTATTTCTGGCCATTTGTCCTACTGGATCAAAATTAAAACTCAAGGTTTACACATCGGCCTGGATTTTCCCTTGATTACTGTGTTGATTCTGCCAAATGTAGCATGCATCTGCTTTGTAACAGGTGCATTCTAGTATCCCCTTCTCCTGGTACAAGCCTCTCCTGTGGCTTCACAGTGATTTTGCTCTTAGCTTTCACTCATGATTTTACTCTTAATTCATACACTCCTTTCCCCTTAAAATTCTACTTTATATCTTGCAACAAAATTTCCACCATGTGCATTTAATAGACTACATTAATGTCTTGATTTCTCTTGTACTATGGAAGTTTATTTGATAAAATATAAGAAATAGACATCATGCAGGAACATAGAGCAATTTCCATATATTCCATGATCACAATGGCTTCCTAAATGTATACATCACATATCCCTCTACCATTAGGTAACCAGTCACTCATTACAAGCTACTGTTGATTCTGATGACAGA
Organism: Panthera onca; assembly: GCF_046562875.1. Lineage (NCBI taxonomy): Eukaryota > Metazoa > Chordata > Mammalia > Carnivora > Felidae > Panthera > Panthera onca. Next base: position 108,612,837 of record NC_138345.1, on the reverse strand, counting down.
AGTTTTGGTGGGCTTCAGCTCTATAAAAGTGAATTTGAATGGAGATAACATACTTTTAAGAGCTGTTGGTTTTGTTTTGTTTTGTTTTGTTTTAATTCACATGATTTAGTTAATGTTTATTAGATTGATAATTGCTCACCAAATGTCACTTGGGGGGAAAAACTGCTGTTTCATTGCTTAGGGACATCTGATTCAAAGTGTGTCAGAAAGACTGGCCGGTGTGCTAAACTCATGACAGCTCAGAGAAAATGCTTGAAACTTTTTGCTCAGAGGTATTAGAGCACAGTACTGTCTTCATGTTTCTAATTACCAAAACACTTGTGGAGAAACAAAGGGGTTCCTTCTTATGATTCTTGTAGTTCTTCATAAAATAACAATTTTGTTTGTGAATCCTGTCAGAGAAGATGAGTCAATGGAAAATGAAGGCTAACAAAGTACTAATTCTCAGTAAACTTAGACCCTGCATTTCTGCAAATTTTCTTCCAAAAAAGAGCAAGGAATGAAATGCCAGAAGGTGTTAAGGAAACAATATTGTGGAAAAATAGAATGCTTTTGTAAGTATGACATGCCACATCAACAATATTTAAGGCTTGCTTAAATAGTACCAGTTTGCTTTCCAAAAGGATTTATATGGCTGAAGATTTGCGGATTTAACAAAGGCCTAGTTTTCGTTATGAGGTTTTGTGAGAATAAATAGCATTATATTATATTTAAGTGTGTTATTTTAATTTAAATGACAAGGTTGATCTCCGAGCTGTAAAAAAGAGAATTAGAGTAATGGTGTCAGAGTTCAGGTCTTCAGGAGAATAGCTAAAAATTAGAGGTGTGTAACTGGCTGTGATCTAACAGTCTGCTTTAGAAGGCTTCTTTGATGTGCAGTACCTTTGTGGCATTGTCAGCAAAAACAGAAGCACAAGTGTGAAGAAGAAAGTCTGGGTTTTTCTTTTCTTTTTTTTTTCCCTTAATGCTTGAATCTAAAATTGCCTCAAGCTTGTCTGAGGAGCTGCAGTTTTGAATGTCACTTTTCCAGTTTCATCAGTTAAATAAGAAACAAAAACAACAACAAAAAACAAAAACAAAAACAAAAAACAGAAGGCAGCTTTACACAACATGCCTTTAAAAATGTATTTGTTTCCTTGAATTGGAAGACTGCAGAAGGCCAAAGGAAATGACCAGAGATATAAAGAATTACTGCTTTCTTATTTTATTTGGTATGGGGACTATTTCCAATAGCTCTTTTTTAAGTAAAGATGTAAGCACAAATAAATTCAACCTGAGGCATTATAATCAATTATGTTCAGTTTTGCCTGGGGAAAATGATCCCTTTCTTGAACATAATTTTTTTTTACACTCTTATCCTCTCCCCGCTATGGTTCTAAACAGAAAAATCACACTTGTAAAAAGTTTCTAACATAATCACTTCTCTATACTGGGATTCAGGTCATCTCACCATTTCCCCAGAGTTAGTGAGAGAAAACCATAAAGCAGCAGAGAACTGCTTTTTAAGTCCATTAAAAGGGGCGCCTGGGTGGCTCAGTTTAAGCGTCTGACTTCAGCTCAGGTCATGTTCTCACTGTTCTTGGTTTGGAGCCTTGCTTAGGGCTATGTGCTGACAGCTCAGAGCCTGGAGCCTGCTTCAGATTCTGTGTCTCCCTCTTTCTTCCCCTCCCCCGCTCATGCTCTGTCTCTCTCTTTCTCAAAAATAAATAAACATTAAACATTTAAAAAAAAAGTAAATCCATTAAAGTTTAGTTGTCTCACATGAGGCTGGCCTCCCATGGGGGGTATTCCATAGTCACTGCTGCCTGTACTGGGGGTTGATCCCATTGCCTAACTTAGCTACTTGACTCTTAATTAAAATAAACCAATTCTCCATGCCATCATCTTAAAGGCAGTTTATCTAAGTAAAAAAATAAATAAATAAATAAAACTGCAACATGGACTGGATAGAACAAGGGAGCTAGACTGTAGATAATTCTACTCTGTGTGACCACATGCAACTTATATTGTCTCAATGATCATCCAGCATAAAATGAGGGGTACTAATATACAAAAAGGATGTAACAAAACCTGATAAAAGATGATAGGATGCAACTAATTAAGTGACCAACAATATTTGAATAGTAGGTGTCTGATTTTATCCACAAAAAATTTGTAGAAACTTGGATTTTTTTTTCTCTATGAGTTTATTTTATGGGATCCCTTATAGAGTTAAAGACTTTTAATATTTTGAATGATAATATAGTAATCTAAAGCATAATAACTTGTCCGGTTGTTGATCTTTTAATGTTTTCTTCTTTAGGCAGTAATTAATGTCGGAAATCAAATTGCTCTATAGAGCCAGAAACAAACAAACAAACAAAACAAAACAAAACAAAACAAATCATCAAGGTAGCACTCTTAACTACAAAATTCTAAGTAAGTTTGAAAATTCCCAGACCACTTAAGAATTGACTGCTCCAAGGCACATAAGCTAAAATCATAAACTGTCGAGTTAAAGGGTAATATCTATTAGCATGGCAACCTAATTGTCTTCTTTGCAACTTCATTTATTCTGCCCTGAATCCAGTACAACTAAAATAATAAAGTCTGTTTCCTGAAAAAAATTGTACGAATATTTTTTGCGCAAATATTGTCATCTTAAGTTATATTATTTCTTGCGGGCTTTCAAATTTAAATGAAAAAAAAAGATGAAACTTGGAAAAGAGGAAGAAAGAAAAGGAAACAGGAGAAGGAAGAAAAGAAAGGGAGGAGAGAGAGAGAAGAGAGGAAAGTAGAAAGATGCAGGCAGGCAAAAATAAAGAGGAAAATAAAAGTGTTAGCCAGAGCAGCTGCTCCTGGATAACTGTGTAGAAGGAGGTTCTTTGAAGAACAAGGAATATCGACTGTGCAGTAACAGATGAGAGACAAAGTTCTTCAGAATTCCAGCAGTTGTGTTGTAATTTTTTCCTTTGCCTGAATAAATACATTTCCAAATGCTTGAATGTCAAGTCCCAAAAGGTAGTAAAATAGAACCAACTAATGACAGCTGTGAAAAACAAAGCCAGATTAAAAGAAATACCGAAACTCAAATAATCAACCCCTTCATGTAATTTGCACTTCATTTTTGGCAGAAACATGGGAAATCTTTGCCCAAAAGCACAGAAGCCTTGAAACAGCAAATTCAGTTGCTTACTTTTTCAACTTGCCACGTGGTTTCACTCGAAAAGCTAAGCAGCTTGTTTTCCTTTTCAGAAGTGAGTAGCACTTTGGGGTGGGGGGGAATGGGTGTATATATCATTTTCTTAAAGCCCGATTTTACCCCTTCCCCACCTGTGGCCATCCCATTTCTGTTCTTGATTTTCTATTGGTTGTCATTATAGGCAAGAATAGTGTATTAAAAACCACAGTTAAAGGTCTAGATGGAAAAATCAATAGGACACATTTTCCAAGTAAAAATCAATAATACTTAAAACAACTTTTCTTACCTTAGAGGCAAATCCTATTGTGGTAAATAACTAAAATTCTACATGTGCTGTGACCATGTCATGTCTGACTTCTCATGTCCTTTTATATTTATATGAATGATCGTCTGACCAATAAATCCTGACAACATTAGCTACTGAATAAGAATACACTGATGTGAAAGACACATGGATAAATGAATTAGCATGGAAATTATTTTAACTGCAATTATCAGATAATGTATTTTATTGTACAATGACTACAACATAATCTGAAAGGAAAGTCACTGAAATTTCTGAAAAGAGTAGCAGCGGCTCATTTTTTGACACCAGTTAATGGAGTTAATTGGGTTGCTTGTGGCTTTTTAAAACCTTACTAGTAATCAAGTTGGTTTATGATTGAAGATTGATGCTAATCCCAGAACAGTGCCAACTCAGTAGCTGTAAGTGTAACAACAAAAATGAGAGTTACTATTCACTCTCTGGAATACATTGTACCAGATGTTTTGTATGCATTATTTTTAATCTTGAAAATAGCTCTATAAGTTAGACCCATTAAAAGCCCGAGGAATCTGAGATTTTAGGGAAAAAACTCACAGAGTAAGGAATACACTTAAGATTCAAACCTACAACTTTATGTTTTATTATACATTACAAATGCTTCTATAATTTATTAAGTCATGGCAGAATGATGAGCAAAAATTGAAGTTATGCATAGGTCATTGCCTAAACTTCTCCACCTATAATTTTTATAGAGCAATTATTCTTGAAGTCATTCTGAGATAAACATATAATATACAAATTTGAAATTCTGCACCATAAGCTATATCCAGACTATTTGCCAAGTTTTTATTTTTTTATTCTTTGTTAGTTTCTTTCCCACAAACATAATTTTATAATTATGTTTAATATACACCAATGGCTTCTGGTATGCATGAGTAAATCTGTTTCTCTGATTCTTCTGGACTGCTGGGGTTTCTGAGACCATGGTGCACATTAATGTAGGTGTCTTAGTAGGTCACAGGGGATCTTCATTTTTCTCTGACTTGAAATGAAAGCTAAAGTAAAAAAAGATCGTACACTGGCAGGCCATTCTTCAGGGCAATTCAGCCAGGTCAGTCCAAGGTCGTAGACTGTGCAACAGAAATCAGATACATAGAAGATATTAATAAGAATCTTAATCTCTGATCTGCATATGTTTGATTTTTTTCATCTCTACCCTGTCACCTCTTATTCAAATATACTTCATAAACTCACCTCGGCCTATCCACTGTATCTTTAATATTTACTGCATTAACTAGCATTTTTTTACTTTCTTTAAAGTAAGTTTTATATATTTTTTAATTTAAAGAAATATTGCTTTTTGTAAATTATGGTTGTTTGCATTAATTTCATGGGTTCATATGAATATTTTGTCTGAACGTTTTAAGATTATTAATTTCTTTCACATGTTTAAATGTACATCTGTTTATTAAAATCCTTCCTTTAAATATTGTTGCTTTAGGCTTTAACTTTTATTATTTTATATTTTTTCCTAGTTATGTTTACCTGTTTAAAATTATTTATTTTAATATTTTTTATTTTACTCTGAAATTTTAATTTTATCTTATCTTTTTTTTCTTATGCTAATTTTCATCTGGATTTTCTCCTTTTCCTCTGCTGTTTTCATTTACTGCATAATTTTTGCTTTTATAATTGCTGTCAGGATTATGACTATAATGATGGTAATATGGAAAAAGTCCAAACCATCAAGGGGAGGCTAGGGCATTCTTACCCACAGACTTTCCTAATGCAACCCTCTGACTTACCAAGGGGATCTGGTAACTCATTAAAGAATGGTTCCCCAAGAAACTCACCCTGGGAAAGCTAGTTAATTCTACCCCAGGCTATAAATCACCATGCAGATGTCACTCTTGATTTATTAGGATGATGTTGCTCCCTGATAGCTCATATCATTCAGTCATAGCATGAGAGATTGTTTTAAAACACCATTGTCAACAATGTGAATAACTCCTGTATCGTAGGTGCAGGAAGCACACATGGTATAGTTTGCCATCATTCAGAAAAAAGATGTCATGTGGAGTGTTCCAATGCAGATAAACCCTCCATGTGCTGACGTGACCTTGTGAAAGGGAATACGTTGTACTGAACATCCTGATAAAAGTCAAGGGAATAAAAGTGTACCATTAAATACTAGTGTTATCAGGATACTTGTCTTTGGTGGCTTTCTCTTTTTACTGTCTTCATTTTTGATTGATATAATCCACTTTCTATTATCTAGCAACTCTCTACTAGTATCAAGTATTTAATAATTATTTTATATGGATAGTATAAAACCCACGTCCCAATTTGTGTCCCTCTCCTAACTACAGATCTTTGTATTCAATTATCCAGAGGACACATCCACCTATATATTTAATATGTATCTTTAATTCAGTGTGTTTACAACTTATTTACTAACTTTGTTTTCCACCAGTCTTCCCAAGAATCATTTCTTCTTGAATTTCATGTCTCAGGGAATCAATTTTCCATGGTAGAATCCAAGGGTTCTTGACTCCTCCTCTTTCTTCCATCCCACAATCTGTTTTCCAATTCTATCAAGCCTACTTTGCTAATTGCTCTACATCTCACAAAACTAGTCCATCTCCCTTTCCATTTTGTTGGAATGATCACCAAAGTGTCTTACCTGGAATATCAGTTATCAATGTATTGTCTCTCAGTTCCAAATTCACTCTGCATTGCCTTCTCTGCAAAAGTGTATCTTGCATCTTTAAATTATTATTATTATTATTATTATTATTATCATTATTATTTGGCAGTTGGACCAATTTTAGGCTTTTCCAGTGAAGATTTTGGACATTGTAAGAGGAACAAGTTTTTACTTCCTTGTTTTGGTGTGTTAGCATAGGTGGCTTCTTTATGACCCAGTCCTGTAGTTCATAGTGACCAGTTTTTTCTGTGGCACACTTCCTTAAGTGGTTTTGTAGCAGAGTGCTTCAGTAAGATATTTCCAAATCAACAGCTTTCTCAGCACCATAAAGGACATATCTCCAGCAAGTTCCACAGGTACAACACCATAGTAACTTCTTTGACATGCAATGTTGCAGAACCATTCCCTCCAATATAGTCTGTGTCAGTTCTGGATGGAAAATTGAGGGGTGGAAGAAGGACCTGGATCTCTTCCTTGGGCTTTTTATCCCAGCCTTAGTGATAAATGTATACAGTAAAACCTTGGATTGCAAGTAACTTGTTCTGTGAATGTTCCACAAGACTAGCAAACATTTCTAATAAATTTTAACTTGATAAATGAGCGATGTCTTGCAATATGAGTAGTACATGGCTCCGAGCATCACATGATCACAACTGAACCAATGGTTCTTCTCTCTCGCTCACTGTGGGATTGTGGGTGATCACCTCCCATGCTCAGATGCTCAGTCTCAGGCTGTGGTGTTTGGCAGAAATCAATGATTTTTCAGAATCTTGGAAGGTGCCAACAACTGGCACTACTTTATTGTTTGCTACTTCAAAGCACCTGTGGACAGTCCTTTGCTTTTCCATACAAGAGTAAGCTTAGGAATGCTTTGCTTCATCCTAGGTCAGGCTGCCTGCAGATATAGACCCTTTCCTCTGTTTCCTCTGTTTATTGCCAGTTACATAAGAAGAGTTTATTAATACTGTTCTGTAGTCAATATCCATGTGAGTCTATAAAATGGCCCCCATGAAGAAAAAGGCTGAAAAGAAAGGCAGTAAGAAGAAGGAGATGAATACAGTGAACGTTAAAAAGGAAATCATTGAGAAGTATGAACGAGGTATGCGAGTTGCCGAAATTGCAAGATTTTATAAGAAATCTATGTCTGCATCTCAACTGCAGAGGAGGAGGAGAAAAAGATGGAGGAATCTCTCACTTCAAATGAGTTTAGGGAGATGTGTTAAAATATGGGAAACAGTGCAAAATTTGGAGAAAACACCATCCGAATAAGGTTGTAACATTGCAAGTGATTAATCTGTTTAACCACAGTGCAATGTCCCATTTCCGCGAAATTCACAAAAGGAAGCAAAAGCAAGCACCATTGGATAGGTTCCTTGTTACAGGAAAAGAAAAAGATTCCACTGAACCAATAGACACCAGTGATTTTGTTAGTGATAGTGAACGTCATCCTAAACAATAACCCTCCTCTGTCTTGTCTCCCTCACACCAGTCACAAAGGTTTTCCTAAGGTAAGTGCAGGTTAATTTGTTTATTTTTCTTCTCATTTTGTATTTTCTTTATTTTTTGTAGTATATTACAGTATTGTAATCATTTTTATATGAATATTTTTGGTCTGTGGAACAAATCATCTGAGTTTCCATTATTTCTTCTGGGGAAATACGCTTTGATATACAAGTGCTTTTGATTATAAGCATGCTTCCGAATGAATTATGCTCTCAAACCAAGGTTTTACTGTGTGTGTGTATGTATACAAAGAGAGAGAGAGAGAGAGAGAGATGTACTTCGCCCTTTGGTATTTGTGTCTGCTCCTTCCATTTGCTATTCCTATATGTATTTTTTAAAGTTTTCTTTATCTTTTAAAAGCCTATTCCCTGTTACTCCATCCTTTGTTGTAGTTAATACTTGTGTATATTAAAGTTCCCCTGTTCAAATTGCTATGTTGTTTCTCTCTCTTGATTTGTCCAGACTTCATAGATAACTATCATACCAGTCCTCCAATTTCCTATCTTTCCAACACTTTGATTCATTTTCTCCTTTGATCCAGAAAAAGTGAAATGGACACAGTTCAGTAGCTTGTATCTCTCCTCTGGGTTTGGAGAGATTTCCATCCCAGCTTGAAATGCCCTTCTTCCTCTCTTGCACGTTCCATTTGGCTAATAATTACCACAATCACTAAACTAGGCACTGGGGACTCAGCAATGAAAATAATAGTATCTGCCCTCATGGAGCCTATATTGTTATGTATGGAAACCGACAAACAAATATAGGTATCTATGTTTAAGGGCAAAATAAATGCTTTGAGAAAAAAAAATATTGCAAGTTAGAGGATGTATGCCTGTTGCTCGTATGAGGTACTGTATTCCTGAGAATAGGCTGGTTATACTGTGATAACAATCAGACCCCAGATCTCAGATTTACTATGGCCAACATTACATGTCATTCCAAACCATGTTGTTCTAGCCCAAGGGCTCAGGTTGACAGAATAGCTTCTATGCAGATCTGGGCAGTGGGAAATGAGATAGCGGTAACAATGTAAAGGTTTGTAAAGGTTTGTAAAGCTTCTGCTTGGAAGAACACATGTCGCTTATCTTCACACATTATTGGACAAAACAAGTCATATGGCCAAACATAAAGTCAAATCTCCTCTGGGGAGAGTGAATATATTGTGTACAAGAATACAATCTAACATAGGTGATGAAATCTTTTATGAGAAATTTGGGAGCCCGGGTGGCTCAGTCAGTTAAGTGTGCGACTCTTGATTTTGGCCCAGGTCATTATCTCACAGTTCTCGAGTTTGAGCCCTGCGTGGAGCCCCACCTGTAGCCCAGCACTGCAAGTGTAGAGCCTGCTTGGGATTTTCTCTTTCTGCCCCTGTTCTCTCTCTCTCTCTCTCTCTCTATCTCTTTCTCTCTTCCTCTCTCTTTCAAAATAAGTAAGTAAACTTAAAAAAAAAAAAAAACTTTATGAAAATGTTATATTGGATCAGCAAGACCTGAAAGAAGGAAAATAAGGAGCTATGAGGAGATCCAGGGGCAGATCCCTCCGTAATAGGCACAAAAAGACCACTTTTATTCTTTTTGTTTTAAGTGAAAACACTTTAGCTGCAGAGAAAATGATTCTTTTAATAGTAATTCTCTTGACAGTAATTGCTGTGATATGTCATGTCATGTATAGTTAGCATGTGAAGAAAATGAATCAGGCACATTTCCTAATAATAATTATTCTGGTGAATGGTGATTCAAATAGACAAGAGGATAGGAGCTTCCTTAAGTGCTTATCTGTCTTGAAACTTAATGTAAGTCTTGTGTTTTAAACATAATATCCTAAAAGTATGTTTTTGTAAAACAGTTTATCAGATATACCTCAGCTTTTGCACTGAGAAATTCTTATTAAAACCTTTGTTAGTCAACTGATCTTTTTCTAAAATGAGTCTTTGTGTTTATATAGAGGCAGAATTTATGAATCAATACAAATTGAATTTGATTTGGTATCTTATACAAATATTTAACGTTGTATAAATAATTTAATGAAACTCATTCATCTATATTTATAATCTATGTATACGTAACATAACCACTTTATCTCATATTTGCCATATTAATATTCCGCTTTGGTTATATGAATAAATGTGAGCTTTTACTAATTATATGCTAACTTCTGAGCTTTTCTATGGCAAAACTTATTTTTAATGTTTTATTTCTAATGTTTAATGTAATGAATAATTTATAAACTATTGCAGTCATAGTGATATATAAGCCTGGCTAACCACTGTTTATAGGTTACTGTGTGGCTCTTATCTTCATGAAATTTTGAGCATGGAGCTCTTTTAGCGAAAATATTTCACTACGTTTGAATATTCTTTGTTGGCTTAAATATGAGAACTCTTCTAAAACTAATGCTTTTCAGCAACATGTTTCTATAAGATTATCCAGTAAATTTACTAGCATGGCATTGTCCATAACATTCTCATATTTTTTAGTTGCTCTCATTCTATTTATAATTGCTTTTATTCCAGACTCCGTAACTTTGTTTCCTCTCTTGATTAGAGTTGTCAGAGCCTTGTCAATATACTATAATTTAAAGAACTAAACCTTAGCTCTATCAGTTGTATAGTTATCCAGTTTTCTTAGCACTTTGAATTTTTTCCTAATTTTCTGTTTCTTTCATTTATTTATTTTCTGTATCCCCAAGTTAAAGGCTCAGAAGTGCCACCAGAAGCTCCCAAGGCCTTTTCATTACCTCTCCATTTCCTTCACTATTTTCTCTCTTTGTATATGTCCTGTTGAGGACACCATTTTACCCCCCTCCCCCAATGTGGTCATGGAGCCATTCCTTTTCATTACCAAGGATTTAAGCACAGGATAGCAATACAAGAGTTCTACAACGAAGAACCTCCACATGATGTATTGTTTTAATTCAAACTTTTATCTCTTTGTTTCACACAGATCCCTTCTAATCTTTTCCAACTTACTAACTTTTATGCCCAGATTCCACTTTTATTTAATCTTTGCCTCCCCACTTTTGTTCATACATTCTTAAAGTGAAAATCTACTGGGGACACCTGGGCGACTGAGTTGGTTAAGCATCCAACTCTTGGTTTCGGCTCAGGTCATGATCTCACATGGTTCATGTGATTGAGCCCCACATTGGGCTCCATGCTGACAGTGCAGAGCCTGCTTGGGATTCTCTCCTTCTCTTTCTGCCTATCTCTCTCTCTCTCTCAAAATAAATAAGTAAACTTTAAAAAATGTGAAAAAAATCATAAAAGAGTATATATTAGAAGATAAAGGAAGTGCTCTAGTTTATTTCTCCTCACTTTCCATGCCTCAAAATTGGTAAATGACATTTTTCTTTGAAGTCAGTTTACATTTTATGTTATATATAATAATTTCAGGATAGTAAGATCATTGGGGAATTCCAGTGTTATGTTATTCCTAATTGGTTAAAATACAAATGCTTGAAAATATATTCAGATACTGAAATTGAAGAGAAAAACCACATAATTTCAAATGTTATCCTAAGTCTTTATTAAAGCTCTATTTATGTGGAAGTCAGTTCATTAGGAAGGTGTTAATTAAACTCTCACGTATTGAATTTGAAAAGCAAAGACACCCTTGGCTAATAGCATATTTACCTGAGTAAATCAGAAGATGTGTCTGCTCTATTACTCCACAAAAATACACGGTTTCAAAGTATTTGCAATTTGTGAAGCATTTTTCACACTCAGGTGTAATCCTAAAATGTTTTTTGAAACTGTTATTTCAGTTTGAATATTAAATTAGGAATGATAAAATATTTGAAAAGTTTTAGTACACATGTCTGAAATATTCCAGTTTAAGAACATCATCCTGATGATGCTTGTGTTAATACTTTTTCTGAGTCAGTTAATATTGATTCAGAAATACAGCATAGGTGTTTAGGAAGAAACACAGTCATAGATTTGTTAGCATCTCATGTCTCATTTGTTGACAGCTGATTTTCCTTTTTTTAACATTGATCCAACCCCCCCCAATATGCACATTAAGTATTAGTTTGTTGCTTTCATAATGAGATATACTATTTTTTTCATGTTGGAATTCTCTTCTTATTTTCAAAAGTACATTATTTTATATGCCAATAAACTCATCAGTAATATATTAATGATTGACCATAGACATGCCACTTATTATCTTTTATTAAACTATTAGAGAGTCCCAATGATTTGTTTAATAGATTTATCTAGAATCCATATTGATGGGACTATACTACCTCCCTTTATCTCTCTTCCAGATTGCTTCTGTAAGTGATGAAATTTCATGCTTTTTATTTTACTTTTAAGAGTGCTCCAGAGAACATGCAGAATAAGCTGAATAAAAGGCAATGTATGATGTTGCCTACTGTCTGATGCTAAGCTCCATGTCTGGGCCATAATAAGCAAACAAATATATTTGTTAAATGAATGTTGACTATAAACCTCCTTGTAGTTCTTTTCTATTAAATGTTATTTAAAACTTTTTTACATATTTTTATTCCCTTATTTTCATTCTCAGTTAATACTGAAGCTAGCGATAGATAACATTTATTTAGTGGTTGTGTGTTTGTGTGTGTGTGTGTGTGAGAGAGAGAGAGAGAGAGAGAGAGAGAGAGAAAGAGAGAGATTACTGAGACAAGTTTGTTAGGTTCATATTTCCCCAAAATTTTATATAAAGAAACTATCAGTGAATGCAAGTGGTTTTTCTAAAGTCATGCAACTAATGAGAATCAGAGCCAGAATTAAATCTCAGCTCTGCCTGGGTGTTTCCATTGTTTTCTGCTTCTAAAACTTTTTATCTGCAGTACCAGTAATAACAGGATATTTATATTACTTCTCTGTGTAATACTGAGGGGCAGAGTATTTAAATACAGAGTTTAAATACTGTATTTAAACAGCAAATACATTATTAAATGTACAGTATTAAAAATCAAATACATAGGATTTGAAACCATGTAGTATAGCTTTAGAATTTGTTCTCCCAAGCATTCTTCTTAAATTCAGGGGGAGAATATGAGCATGCACCTCCCAATGAAAGCAGGTTATTTGATGTTTTACCTACGGTACATTGGACTAGGATACACATCCTTCCACATCTTTAAAAACATGCTTGAGGAATATTAGATAAAATAAGTTTGGTTGAATAAAGTTTTGTATCATAAAATGTGGCATTGGGGTTGTAGGCATGCAGATAAATTGTGGTGCATAATAGCTGAATGAAGACAGAACCAAGAAGAAAGTCTAGGTACTGAGTTCTAGGGAGATAGTTGGAAATATGAAAGATGTGGGAGGGAAAGAGAGATAGCAATGGATTTATAGTATGTAATGTCTTTGGTCTACACATGAAATGTACCATATTCACCAGAGCTTTGGAGTTGAATGGGGCTGGAGGGGGATAAGGGAGAAAAGTGGTTAAGAACAGAGTAGTGTTGTAAGTTGTGTTCAGGTCAAGACCAAAATCTGCTAAAATAGGCACAGCTACATACTTATTATCTTTCCTAATACTTAATGCAAAAGTTTGCTGTCCATACCTTGTATGCTTTCATGTATCAATAATGGTCCTGGCTCCTACAAAAAGCTTCAAAATTGATGATCCTAAAAGGTGTTCCCTGTTTATCATGAAGGTTTTCCTATCTTCACTACAAAACTTATCTACAATACAACGTAGCTTCTTCAATAAACATCCCAGAGAGAAAGAGAACATATAAATATATCATTTTGAGGGTAAAAAAAAAAAAGAGAGATACAGGGAAATAAGGCCTTGACCAAAATTGTGTAATTATAATGACATTTCTGGTTGAGAATCCAGGATTCTAAACCCTTGTTCTTATAGATAAAATAAAGATCCCACAAAAAGTTCAGGTTAGAAGCATATATAACTACACTATTTGAAAAGCTAATCTGCTTGATATTGAGCCCAAAATCCAAATGGAGAATTTTATTTTTTTTAAACCTCTGAAGTTTAGAACTAAAATATTCTCTTGGACTGAAATAAGACATGTGGTTGCTGGTACATAGATCATGTTTATTTTCCTATTTTAATCATTTTTATATCATTCTGTTCTCTATCACCTTGAAAAGAAATCTGATTTCTATTGCTTTAAAAAATACCTTAACTTATTTTTCATTAGTTTCTAACTTCTACATTAGGAGTTTTTCTATCTTCCTTACTTCAGCCACAATTTGTAGACTTTACTCTCCTTGTCTGATGCAATCAGTGTAAATGAAATGGAGAATCGAAAGGTCAATACCTTTCTAATCCAGGAAACACCATCTCATTTTTACTTTCTCCAATTTCTCCTAAGCCATAAGTCTTTGTTCATCAGTGATTAAAATTTTGGAACCATTGTGATTTTAAAAGTATAGACTTTTTTTTTTTCTGTTTAATGCTCTGTAACATCAAAGTTTTTCTTGGAACATTATAGCAAAAGAGCAGCTCACTCTAATTTGTAAGACTAGGTTGATTTTATTTTTCATTTAAAAAAAACCTGCATTCCTTATTTAAACAGCAAATTACAATAGTGTTCCAATTAAAAAAAAATATGTAATGAATTAGGTTGGCCTTTAAAATTAATGAAACTTCATTTCATATTTTACCATATTAAAATATATTTAAATATATTTCTAAATAAGCCTTATGCGTATTAATACCTATATCCTGAATAAAATCCTTAAATGAGTGAAAAATATTCAATTGGCAGTTGATAAAAATTTCTGGTATAACTGTTCCTGCCAATCTATGATTTATAAGTAGTTTTTATATAGAAAAGATATGTACAAAACAATTACAACAGAAGATTATTTCTTGGCAGAGATTTTAATTTCTCACCAATTGTTATCGCTTTCTCCCTGTTAGTAATGGAACCTTCCATGCCCAACCTCTATCAAGTTCTATGGATAAAGCTATAAAAAACCTTTCGCACTGTTAGGTACGGCCGTGTAAAGAAACCCCTGCTATGGGAATGTAAGCACATGTGTTGTGTGAAACTCTCATGTCATTTCCATAAAAGGAAACTGCTCATCATTTATTTTACCCTTCATTCCCTTCCACTGGCTGTAAGCTGGAGACTCCCATCACTGCCACCTTAGACCAGGAGTGGGAAACCACCTTTTGAGGAGAGTAGAAGTTACTATTAACCTGGATGTCTATATGAAGACATGAAGTAACGCTGTTCTTAATAAGTTGCCTACCTGGAAATTGTGCGAAAGAGAAATAATCGTCTGTATTACTTAAGCTATATCCACTGCAAACACAGCAGTATGGATGAATATGATTATATTGCAAAAGAAAAAGTGAAGCACTACAATATTCTTTGTCTCTAAAATAATTCCACTGTACATGTATACTCTATAACCAAAATATCAACAAGCTTCTAATTCAAAATTTCAAAAGTTCATATAACCTTTTATCTCTCTGGAAAAGAGTAATTAGTGCTCAAAAATGAAATAAACTTAGATATGATTATCTTTGTTAACATAGTATTATAATCATGGATAGTTTTATTATAGAATAATGGATATCCATTCAAATGAGTTTAAGTAAAATAGAAATGTATTATAATATGGAAAATATGAAGAAATTAATTGCAAGAAATACAATGTGGCCACAATATAAGTGTAAGTTTGCAGTTTCTCCATTGCTTTGTGTAGCTGTGAATCTTTTCATATCATTTATTTATATACATTTGTTCAATTTTCCTCTTGAAGACTAGCTTCTCAGGCAGGTTGTTTCATTTTTGTTTTCCTTAATTTTGACTTGACCATTCATTGCTTTAGCCATCATCGGCACCAACAATAATGCCAATAATATGAACACTCTTAACACTAATATTTACATCTAACTAATTCACACTTCTATCAACATTCCAAATTCCGAGAAGAAAAACAAAATGATTTGCCCATATAGGATCAGGTGTTCATTCCCAAGCTCCTCAGTCCTCTCCTTTATCTAAAGGGAGTTTGGGTATGGGTACATTATCTGAAGAGACAATAACTGGGATCTCCAGCAACAGAATTTAAAAAACAGAAATTATATAGGCTGGAGGGAATTATGTTTTAGATAAGTCGTAGGTGCTCTAAAGCATAAAACATGTCTATGAGGAAAGGAGCACATACATGGGTTGATTATTTCTATACAGAATCATCATTTAAAATGAAAATTAGGTTTGTGTGTCTTCTATATTGATGGCCATTGTACTAATGATGACCAACTGAAGTTTGCAAAACAATGTCTGGAGGAAGAAGTAATGGTTACTATAAAGGTGAATACTGTAATTAATTTGCATGAAAAGTATTTCCTTAGGAGTTTCAATTATTTAAAAAATTTCCATAACAATACTGTGTGTCTTCAAACAGACCACCTTGATTTGACCTCTTTGATCAACCCTTCTCTAGCCATTTCACCCAATCAAGTCATAGTCTCAAATCGATTTTTTAGAGTTTTTCCTTTATTTACTGTATCTCCTTTTATAAAAAGAAGTAGCCTTAACATATTTTCTGTAATTCATATAGTTCTTCTATGAATTTGATTGTTAATAAAATCCAGTGAATTCATGTATTTTTTGCATTATTTACCACCTAAGAAAAAGTGGGATTGTTAAAAAAAAAATAAAGTTGCTAGTTGGGTTAGAGAGATATATTTGTGGTTCTGTGTTTACACTAGTATGCATTCTGTGTGGATGGAAAGAAATCATTATGTAATATCAGGATTTTTTTTCTTTTCAGAGTTATTGTATCTACTTATAAGTAATAACCAAGCCCATACTTGAGATGAATTTTAGGTTGTCTATTTAAAAAATGCATTTTAAATTGTAATGGGGTAAGGCATTATATGGATTTTTGGAATTAAACAATTTTGAAATTAAACAGTTCCATGAGGACATTACTGACTCAACGATGATACTATATATGAAGCTTAAATGGTTGGATCCTTTTATCTGACTTGCCAAATATGCAGGTACCTGCTCTTTGTTGAAAGTGGATGTACTAATTTTATATGTATCTATCTATCTATCTATCTATCTATCTATCTATCTATACACACACACACACACACACACACACACATATAAATACATAAAAAATATAGATGTATATATTTTAGATAAACAGATCTACAATTACATGGATTCTGGTCTCCATTACTCTAGCACTCCTTTTGCTTAATATACCATGAAGAATCTTGTACTTCTCTAATAGATCATAGTAATATAGATGGGTTAGAACTTTTCTCTAAGGTAGAGAGCACACACGATATATTACCTCTTAACACATTTTAATATTACATATAATTAGAATGTTAAATGCCACCAACTACACTTTATAAATTACAGCTAATGTACTTCTCACCAAAGAGTTGCTCACCTGCAGAGCAACCATCATATTTAAAGCCCATTTCCAAGTCTTCGTATGCCCTCAAGGATAAGAGAGCCTAAAGTAATGATACTACTGGAACTGCACGTAATCAGCTCCTATAAAAACATCTAGTCCTGATTCCAATTATGTTAATTCATTGCAGCGAGACTGTACATTTCAATCACCAAAAGGTTCAGTGCCTTTTGGAAGCCTCTTGGCAGCAGGGGCAGTCCCCATGAAAGTATTTAGCAAATCCTTTTGTGATGCATGAGGGGTTTAAAGTGGTAATAAACCAATCCCTTTACATTGATAAATTTCTCTTAAGTCAATGAGGGCTTTGCTGGGACTGAAGACTGAAGATTTTTTTTTTTTCTTCAGTTCAGGCTCCAGAAGAATCTTGGAAAATGTATAATAATACAGACATCATTTTCAATGTCTGGAGCCACTTGAGGGCAAGGGAATCATAATTCACGTGAAACAAACAGTTTAAATCTGAGGCACCTAATTTCAGTCCCTTAGAAATGCTAGTGGTGCTTTTTCTGCAGCATTTTGTAATTTAAATGTGTCACTGCTTCATTTCTGTACACATAATAGAGCACTCAAGACACATTTATTGTGTTGTGGAAAGGGATATACTGTAATATTTTTGCTTTATCAGTAAAGCTCCTTTGTAATAAGGAAGTTGATTTTTACATCTGTAGCAGAGTCTTTAGCATAGAATTTTACTGAAGCAGAAGCACAATTATATTTGGACACCCAGAAAGGACATACGTGGTAAAAGGATAAGCTTAGTATGAGTATTAACCTACTGCCTGACATAATTCCTTGTTGTGGAGTAAGTGGATAATTTACTTCAATTTTTTTTTTCTAAACACAAAACCATTTGTTAGTGACTAAATATACCCAATATGGTCAGAGAAATATATTCTAAGGCAAGCAGCAACTGTAAAATATAGGATGACATGAAAAGTATATTAAAGTTTATAACTCCCAAAAGCATGCCTTAATTAAGAATTGTAGTCTATAGCACTTATTTAGCAAACCTTGCCTTTTTTCAATTTTCCAGACTGATGGTGCATTGCAGTAGGGAAAGTCTGGCAAAGGTTGTCCTACTGACTTTGAAATTCCTATAGCATTGTTAATATTTTTAAAATATTTTAAATATCCCCAATTAAAAAAATAGTATAGGGATTTAAAATCTGATCCAAAATATACTAGGCCAAAGTTTTGATGTGTGTAAATTATCAACAACCTACATATGTATTACAAATACTTTTCTAATATTATAAGACATTTACTCAGTGTTTTAAAAGAATCCATAAAGGGGCCACCCGGGTGGCTCAGTTGGTTAACCATTGATTTCCGCTGAGGTCATGATCTCATGGTTGGGACAAGGAGGAGCCAGCTTGGGATTCTCTCTCTGCCCCTCCCGTGCTTGCATGCACTCTTTCTCCCTCTCTAAAAATAAATAAATAAACATTACAAAAAGGAAAATAATCTATAAAATAGTGGCCCAAAGATTTAAATGAGATCAGGTCTTCAGTTACATATTACTACTTCCTTTGATCTGATTCTTGGTCAAGGAAAAGCTTAAAGATATCCAATCTAAATTTATACAGAGAGTGCATTTTGTTAAGTGGACTTACACTAACATCAATGTGCTTTGCTCTCTTCTGATGAAAAAGTTTAAACACACACACACCCTCATACATTCATTGAGATTTTAAATTTCTGTCCTACATTACATGAATCAGAAATCATTGTCTAATATCCAAATAAACTGAGTTCAAAATGTTTTGTAAACACCCATTACATAAAAGATGTTCTCTTAATAATAAGAAATGAAATGTCCAAAGGTATTTTACCTCTCCTATCAAGGAGCTTAGAGCCAACTAGTGAAAAGAATCTATAAATAAATCTATTATAATAAAGGTATTTTTTATTAAAAATTTTGTAACGTTTATTCATTTTTGAGAGACAGAGAGAGACAGAGCATGAGCAGAGGTGGGGCAGAGAGAGGGAAACACAGAATCCAAAGCAGGCTCCAGGCTCTGAGCTGTCAGCACAGAGCCTGATGAGGGGTTGGAACTAACTGACCACGAGATCATGACCTGAGCTGAAGTAGGTCACTCAACGGACAGCCACCCAGGAGACCATAAAGTTTTTGCTTTTTTTTTTTTAATTATAGTCTCAGAAGAAGGACCCTTAAAGCAGTTTGAAGTATGGAGGTTTGAATTGGTAGCATTTACATCAAATTTTTGAGTTTGAATATTAAAATTACAAAATTAATGTAAAAGATTATTAGAATAATTTACTTTGACTTCACAATAGGACTCATGATTGAATTAAAACACTACAGATTCATAATTGAATTAAAACACTACCTCCCTTCTGGTAACTGGCAGGTAGTTATTGTTCTCAGTAAGTAAGTCTTTTTCTTGGTTTGCCTCTCTCTCTCTCTTTTGTCTGTGTTCATTTGTTTTGTTTCTTAAATTCCACATATGAGTGAAATCATATGGTATTCGTCTTATCTGATCGACTTATTTGCTTAGCCTCATACTTACTATTGGCTCCATCCATGTCATTGCAAATGACAAGACTTTATTCTTTTTGTGGCTGAATAATATTCCATTATATACCACATCTTTATCCATTCATCAATCCATGGAAACTTAGGTTGTTACCACAATTTGGCTATTGTAAGTAATGCTACTATAAATATGGGGGTGCGTTTATCCCTTTGTTTGGTTCATTATCCCCAATTCACACACAAAAAAGTTCCCAACAGTGAGTACTCAATATATCTCAAATAAATAATGTCTTTTACATGGCAGTGCTATCTCACAGGTCCTGGTCATATTGCTAAACCCTCAATTTCCCCCTGCTCTTGCTATACCCATGGATTCTTCTCTTATTGAAAATTGTATATTCTCTTTCTATTGGAGAAAAAGATAATTTTGAATAAAATAGATTTTAGAACAAATATCATTATATATAGATAAAATTTTCATCTGAAAGACTGAGACATTTTTATCTCTAATGCACAGCTGACATTATTTTAAAGAAGTAAAAATTGATAGAAAAAAAGAGAAATTGACAAATCCATTATTGCAATAAAAATTTAAAAATTCTCCAGATAACAGGGAGTTAAAGCAGGTAAAAATTTAAGGATATAGAGTATTTACATTGTACAGGTAAGTAATAATATATATAATATTACAGAAAACAGCTGGTGACTACCATACATTTTCAAGATCTCATTCACATTACATCACTATTAATATCAGAATAGATATTGCTGAGAAAAGTTCATTAAGGGGTCAGCCAATTTTTCCTTTAGTGAATATCTGGCATTCTTGCAGCCTAGAATTTCTTTGCCCTTCATTCAGAAAAATATCTTTTATCATTCTGGATAACTATACATATAATGTGAGGGTAGTAACTCAGCTAATATTTTGACATGTGCCCTACACTGAACGTAATCAGTTATCCCATATTGCACTTAAACCCAAGTAGAATTTTCTAGGAATTGTAGAAAATACACTCTCTTAAAGGTAGGCATGGACCTAATTGAAAATTGAACATATATGAAATGGTGTAGAATAAAAGAAAAATCAGGTTTTATTAATGAATACCACTTGAAACCTTGACTAATTTATATAAAATTTTTTGTCTCTGGATTTATGAATTTGTGAAGCAAAAAACTTCATCAATTCCTTATTTGATTTAGGTTTGACATGGTTTTAATATTTTTTTAAAAAATCCTAATTGGTATACATGGAATTATCAAAGTAGTTGTATCAAATCATTTTTTCTGTACAAAATTACTCCAAAATTTAGTGACTTAAAATGAGAACAAGTTGTTATTCCCCATGGTTCTTTGGGTGAACAAACAATTCTTTCTTCTCCCCTGGGCTTACTCAGAGGGCTTAAGTCAGCTGGTGGGTCAGCGGGAGAATGGCATCAGCTGGAATGGTTGGGATGCTTGAGTCCCATGTTTTCCAACAGGTGTCTCATCTTTCATGAAGCCAGTTCATGCTTCATCACAATATAGTCCCACAGTTGTCAACAGGAAACGAGGGCAAGCCTCCATGAACAATTGCTTTGAAAGCCTTTGTTGTGTTACCTTAGCTAAATCCCACTGGTTAAATGAACTCACGTGGTTAAGTATAAATTTTTGTCATGTAAAATACAAACCTCACCTTTTGACTGCAGGTGTTACAAAGTCATATTGTGAAGAGTGTACATGCAAGAATGGAAGAAATATGTAACCATTTTTGCCATTGGCCAGAGCTGCATGAAGTGTCTAATTTGCTAGACTCACAAAATTAAATAGAAAAGAGATGACTTTGTTGGCATTTTATATTTCATTTTTTTCTCAAGAGTATTTGGTCTATTTATACTACCTTGAATGATTGACTCAATAATCAGATTGAATAATAATAGTTGTTTCTGGATTTTTGAAATCTCCTAGAAAGTAGCTTTCACAGCCATGTCCTCATAGTATAAGTAGATATCAAATATTACCCACTTATTATACATATGGAATATAGTGCATGCCAATGAATATTTATTGAATAAACTAGGTGAAATTTTATGTCAGCCAATATGCAAGAAAACCAAAATAGTGGTTTATGCAGATAAAAACCCACTTAACTTAGTGTCTAACCATAGCGATTTACCATTTTGTTTGCCATTGCTGCATGGCTAATCCTTCTTGGTTAACTATTGCCCACTCTCACCTCTTCCTTTTTTAAATTAGCAGCAATGTTTTTTTTTTATTTTTTTTATTTTTCATTTCAATTCTAGGTAGTTAACATACAGTGTCATATTAGGTGCAGGTATACAATACAGTGATTCAACACTTCTATACATCAACTGGTGCTCATCACAAGAAGTGCACTCCTTAATCTCCATCACCGATTAATAACCCATTCCCCCACCTACCTCCCTTCTGGTAACCGGCAATTACTGTTCTCAGTAATTAAGTCTTTTTCTTGGTTTGCCTCTTTCTCTCTCTTTTTACTTTGCTCATTTGTTTTCTTTCTTAAATTCTACATATCTGACTGACTTATTTTGCTTAACATTATACTCTTAGCTTCATCCATGTCACTGCAGAGGGCAGGATTTTATTCTTTCTGTGGCTGAATAATATTTCATTATATACCGTATCTTTATCCATTCATCAATCCATGGACACTTTGGCTATTTCCATAATTTAGCTATTGGAGATAATGCTACAATAAACATTGGGTTGGGTTTATTCCTTTAAATTTCTATTTTTGTATTCTTTGGTTAAATACATACTAGTGCAATTGTTGGATTGTAGGGTAGTTCTATTTTTAACTTTCTGATGAAACTCCATACTGTTTACCACAGTGGCTGCACTAATTTGTGTTCCCACCAACACTGCAAAGGGTTCCTATTTCTATCTATCCTTGCCAACACTTGTTTCCTATGCTTTGTTGTTGTCGTTGTTGCTATTATTATTATTATTATTATTATTATTATTATTTTATTATTTTAGCCATTCTTATTGGTGTGAGGTGATACCTCATTGTAGTTTTGATTTGCCTTTCCCTGATGCTGGGTGATGTTGAGCATCTTTTCATGTTTCTGCTGTCCATCTGTATGTCTTCTTTGGAGAAATGTCTATTCACGTCTTCTGCCCATTTAAAAACTGGATTATTCATGTTTGGGGTGTTGGTTTCAATAGATTCTTTATATATTTTGGATACTAACCCTTTATTGGATATGTCATTTGTAAATATCTTCTCCCATTCAGTAGGTTGCCTTTTAGTTTTATTGTTTCCTTCACTGTGCAGAAGCTTTTTATTTTGATGTAATCCCAGTAGTTTATTTTTGCTTGTGTTTCCCTTGCCTCAGGAGGCATATCTAGAAAAAAAAACTGCTACAGCTGATGTCAAAGAAGTTACTGCTTGTGTTCTGTTCTAGGATTTTTATGGCTTCAGGTCTCACATTTAGGTGTTTAATGCATTTTGGATTTATTTTTGTCTATGGTATAAGAAAGTGGTCCAGTTTTATTCTTTTGCATGTTGCTGTCCAGTTTTCCCAACACCATTTGTTGAAGAGACCTTCTTTTTCTTATTGGATACTTAATTAGCCATATAATTGTGAGTTCACTTCTGGGTTTTCTACTCTGTTCTTTTGATCGATATGTCTATTTTTGTGCCAGTAATATACTGTTTTGATTACCACAGCTTTGTAATATAATTTGAAATCTGGAATTGTAATACCTCCATCTTTGTTTTTCTTTTTCAACGTTGCTTTGGCTATTTGAGGTTTTTGTGGTTCGATACAAATTTTAGGGTTGTTTGTTCTAGCTCTGTGAAACATGCTGTTGGTATTTTGATAAGGATTGCATTAAATCTCTAGATTGCTTTGGGTGGTATAGACATTTTAGCAATATCTGTTCTTCCAAACTATGAGCATGGAATATATTTCCATTTCTTAGTCATCTTCAATTTCTTTCATCAGTGTTTTATAGTTTTCAGATAACAGATCTTTTACCTTGTTGGCTAGGTTTTTTCCTAGGTATCTTGTTTTTGGTGCAATTGTAAATGGGATTCATTCCTTAATTTCTCTTTATGCTGCTCATTATTGTTGTATAGAAATGCAACAGATTTCTGTACATCGATTTTGTATCCTGTGACTTTACAGAATTCCTTAGTTAGCTATAGCAATTTTTTTTGACAGAATCTTTTGGGTTTTCTATATATAGTATCATATCTGCAAATAATAAGTTTGATTTCTTCCTTGCCAATTTGGATGCCTTTTATTTCTTTTTGTTGTCTCATTGCTGAGGCTAGGATGTCCACTACTATGTTGAATAAAAGTGGTGAGAGTGGACATCCCTGTTGTGTTCCTGACTATAGAGGAAAAGCTCTCAGTTTTTCCCCATTGAGGATATTAGCTGTGGGTTTTTCATATGTGGTCTTTATTATGTTGAGCTATGTTGCCTCTAAGCCTACTTTGTTGAGGGCTTTTATCATGAAGGGGTGTTGTACTTTGTCAAATGCTTTTCCTGCATCAATGAAATTATAGTATGGTTCTTTTCTTTTCTTTTATTAATATGATGTATCACATTGATTGATTTTAATGGCCTTAATGGAATTTTTCTGTCATCCTTATTCCTTTGTATGGAAACCTTAGAAATAGTGCTGTACTCAATGAAAAGAAATATATATATTTTTTCTCTTCCATCGTGCTTCTAAACTCATGAGACCCCAAAAAGTATGTTATCCATGTAGTTTTAAATAAAACTAATTGGGACATCACTAAATAAATAGATGGAAAAACAGAAATCCTTTTCTTTTGGGAAATTTGATAATTGCAGAATAGTGTCAGGGAACATGTTAAGTATAAGCATTATCTATTTTGAGTAGAAAAAAATAACTAGAATTTCATGGACAATGTTGTTTTGAACTTCCTCATGTGGTTAGATTTTTCTTTTGAAAACAAGTGTAAAGGGCCACTGCTGTCAAGAATGAAATGTAGAAAGTGTCTGCCATATAGATTTGAAGCAGGATCATAAAATATTGAATTGTAAAATTTTAAAACAGATTTATGAGAGAAATGCTTCCATGTAATTCCACAGTCCTGAATACCTGAAAAACTTGCTGAGATTTTAAAGTTTGCAGATTTAAGAAAGTATAGAAGATAGGAATAGAAATTATTACCAATATTTCACTTTATTGCTTGCTGAATATTGTTCACTATCTGAAAATGCCTTGACACAAGTGATGATTTTTACCACAGAGTATTTCCTCAATAATGATCCCATACTACATTGCAGTGATTTAAAACTGATAACTCTGAAAACATTAATGAGAAAAAATTTATTTAATGTTGCTTGTGATTTTGCATTTAAACATTATATAAGTTGCACATGAATTACCTCAGTGAAATAAAATTTTAATATTTTGGAAGAAAATAGCGAGTCCCTCTTTGTAACCCCCTTCCTAGGCTAATACTCAGAAGTAAGCACTGCTAAATATTATGTTTTATCCAGTTAGACTTTTCATTTGTATTTGTAAACATTAAACATCTATATTTTCTATGTAATATATATGGAATACATTTAAAAACTGTGAATACATTAGATATTTTAATGTTATATATCAATTTATGGGTATGGTTTTGTTCAGAAGTACATGTAAGATTGTATGTATAATATTATTCAGTAACTTGCATTAATAATGTATCTTAAGTTACAACACCCAGAAGAATGCAGAAATTATAATTGGTTACTCAGTGATTGCATAGCTTCCACCCAGTTCAAGATATAGAACATTAGTAGCATGTGTGGAAATTGCTATCCATTCCTTCTTCCAGTGAATCCATGCCCCCTTACTCTTAAATCAAGATCATGACTTCTAATAACATAGATTATATTTGCATGTATTTTTAATTAAATGGATAATTTCATGTGTGGTTGCATTCATACCCATGATATAGGTGAGGTTAAATCTCATTTTTTGTATACCATTCATTAATTTTCAATGACGATAAAAGTATAACATCATCCACTTTACTGTTGAAATTTGGTTTCAAAGAACAATGCTATGAACATTCTTGTATATGTTTTTTGGTACACACAGACTGACACTTTGTTAACTGATACTTAAGAGTAGAATCACTGGGTCATACCATATGCATATGTCCATTCTAGTAGCTAAGACCCAAGAGTTTTCCAAAAGAGTAGTATCAATTTGAATTTCCAACAGCAACAAAGAAGATATGCTAATTTATATTGTTGCCAGCATGTAATGTTGTCATTTTTGAAAATTTTATTCATTCTGATCTTATACAGTAGTACATAAGTTTAGTTTTCATTTTACTTTTCTAATGAATAATGAGCATTTTTTGAAACTTTTATTTGCATTTATTTTATTTAGAATTTACTCCAGGCCATAGTTTTTGTTTCTTCAGTTTCTTCTGAATATCTTTTACTGCTGTACAACTTCCTCTTCTGGTTCAGGAACAACCTGCTCTTATTCAGGAACAATCTGAATGTACAGTTGTACATTCAGAGCTGTACAACTTCCTCTTCTGGTTCAGGAACAATCTGCTCTTATTCAGTAAGAATCATCTCAACGTGGGAGGGAAAGCTCATGTAGGGGTTAGGCCAACCATGAGCCATGTAAATTCTATAATGCATCCTGGGAGTTTGTTCACCCGGATATGCTCAATAAGCAGAGAATCTACATCTAAACTCTTAAGTCCAGCATTACTCTCTGCATGTATAAGCATGTGAAGTAAAAATTCAGCACTCTTTTTGGGCCACTGACCCCATATCCAGCCCCACTGTTTGGCCTGGGAATCCCTACAACTCTACCATTGTAGCAACAGAATGGCACACATGGCTTCTGCAAAGCAACATCTTTCAGATACTTGGTGGCTTTTCAGAGCACCTGGGCAGTTTCACATGTGTTCTTAAAGTGAAAATTGAAGATTTGAAACTCCTACTTGCATGATTTTGTTGAGTTTTCTGGGTCAAGTGAATAACAAACTATTTTCAGAAACCACCTGGGGCCGCTTACAGGAAGAACTAATGAGCATTTTTAAAATAAGATTGTTTTTAAATATATTTATTGATCATCTGTATATTCTTTTTTGAATTCCTGTTTTTGCCTATTTTCCAATTTTAATAAGGTTATTTATTATTATTGACTTGTGAAAACTTTCTTGCATTCTGAATATGAACTTTTTGGTAGCTGTGAATATCTTCTTCCATTTGGGGCATTATGTCCATTATGATTTCTTTTGATAAGCAGATATCATAACTCTAATGTAGTCAAAGTAATTGTTGTTTTCCTTTTGTTATTTTTTTCTTTTTTTTTCTTTTAGGCACAGAGAGCATGAGTGGGGGAAAGGGACAAAGAGAAGTGAGAGAGAGAGAGAAAGGGAAAGAGAGAGACAGAATCCTTAGCAGGCTTTATGCTCAGTCTGGAGCCTGACATGGGGCTCAATCCTATGAACCATGAGATCATCAACTGAGCCAAACTCAAGAGTAAGTCGCTCAACCAACTGAGCCACCCAGTCACCGCTTACTAATCCAAGTACATAAACATGACTTTTTAAAGGAATCTACAATCTTAATTATCATTTACACTTAACTTCAAAATCCACATAGAATGTATTGACTTTTATTTTTATTGAGATAAACTTCACCTAACAAAATATCTATGAAAGTATACAATTCAGTGGCTTTTACTATATTCGCAAATTGTAATTCCAGAATATTTCCATCAACCAAAAACAAAAACAGGTACCCATTAGCAGTCACTCCTCATTTTCTACTCCATCACAACGCCTTGCACCACTAAATTACTATTTGTCTCTGTAGATCTGTCTATTCTGGACATTTCTTATAAATAGAATCATATAATAATTCATATTTTGCATCTGAATTCTTCCATTTAGTATCATAACTTCAAAATTCATCCATGCTGTGGTATGTCTTAATAGTCCATTTCAACTGTGGTTCAATATTATTCCATTGCATGGGCATACCACATGTTGTTTATCCATTCATCAGTTAGTGGACATTGCTGTTTCTGCTTTCAGCTGTCATGAATAATACAGCTACGGACATTTCTGTGTTTTGTGTTTACATATGTTTTCAATTTTCTTGAGTATATACCTAGAATTTCCGGGTATAGAATAACTCTATGCTTAACTTTTTGAAGACTACCTAAGTGTTGCCAAGAGGACAATGATGTGATTAGCAATGTAATCTAAGATGGAAAGGAAAAGAAAGATGAAACCATGAAGTTGAATGTCTAATGAGGTTGAGTAAAATCCCTAATATCAAATTTTTAGTTACTGGTGTAATTAGGTCTTCTGACTCCTTTACAGGTGTCCTAAAACAACTCTGTTAATCACAATTTATTGTGAAAATCCTATCTGACTTTAGGCAAATGCTAGAGCTTGCAACCCTTAATTCATCAGTACCCACAATAGTATTTTATCATGTTATACTCCAACCCAAAGCATTTCACTATTGATGAATCAGATATTCTCCTAACTTGTTCACAGCTCTCTGACTATCTCCCTTTAGAGTTTCTTTCCATGCAGTATTGTCAGTAGGCAGGAATGAAAAGGCCATGTATATTCATGTACATTTGGTTAGTTGTGGATAAAATACCAGCAAGAAAAATGGCATGAGAGACATATGCCCAAGATGTCCTTCAGCTTTTAGGTTGGACACATTTTTTTTAATCCATGTCTCAAATTCTTATCCACATAATCTCACAGTACTTTGTCTACAGCATGAATTTCTCCTTATCTTCACATCAATCTTTCCTCTTTTGTAGTCACAATAATCACGGTGTATACAATTGCTTTGTTTGTTGTTCCCATTTTATTCTTGTATTTCTAAATAGCTTATAAAATATTTTCTTCCTAACCAAAATGAGTTCTTGTTGAATCTTTTACTAACATATATTTTATTAAAATTGTTTTTCACTGAAATATGAAACAAATGTGACCATATTTAGAACCACTGGCAAGTTTCTTTACTCATATATTATTTAACCTAATAATTTCTCCTTATTTAAATGTTACCCTCACTCACCAATCAGGGATATCTTTTAATTACAAGTTATCTTTTCTTTTTTTGTGGGGGTTATATGTTTCCATTTGCTTTCACCAGACATGCTTTGCTGATTTGCTAATTACCTGCCTGTCTTTCTGACTTGCTCTTAGCAATCCTGTTCCCAGCTAAGCATGGTTGCCTATAGAGTTTTTGCAATACTTCATTTTGTTTCTTCAGTTAGCTAGAGTAAAACAATCAAAATCAGTGCTGCCACACTCTCTCCTCATATATTCCTATCAGAGATCAGAGCTTCACCTTAGGATTCTTGAAACTTAGTGATATAGGCAGTCTGAAATAACTCTCCATTTACTTTAGAACTTTTACTTTTAAAAGTTTTATATGTTTCTATTTAATCTTTATTCAATCAAAATAACTCCAGTGTTTATTTACATAGTTAGTTATACTCAGTGGGTTTAATTTGAGAATTAATGATGAATATTCAAACCAGTCTTATGGGAATATAAAATACTTGCATGTGGTAAGTAAAGGTGTCTTTTGAATAATTAAAAATGAGGGGCACCTGGGTGGCTCATTCGGTTTAGCATCCAACTAAGGCTCAGGTCATAATCTCATAGTTTGTGAGTTTGAGCCTTGCGTTGAGCTCCATGCTGTCGGTTCCTAGCCTGGAGCCTGCTTCGGATTCTGTGTCTCTTCCTCTCTCTGCTCCTCTCATGCTCACACTCTGTCTTTCCCTATCTCTCAATAATAAATAAATGTTAAAAAAATTAAGAAAATAAAAATAAAAATGAGACAAAATCTAACAGGGATAAACAAAAATAGGAGAACCATATCTCTGATGAACCTGGATGCAAAAATTCTCATCAAGATACTAGGAAATCAAGTTTAGCTGTACATTAAAAGAATTATTCACCATGATCAAGTGGAATTCATTCCTGGGCTGCAGGGTTGGTTCAGTATTCTCAAATCAATCAACATGATACATCACATTAATAGAAGAAATGATAAGAACCATATGATCCTGTCAATAGATGCAGAAAAAGCATTTGACATAATACAACATCCTTTCTTAGTAAAAACCCTCAGAAAGTCAAAATAGAAGGAATATATCTTAATATCATAAAAGCCATATATGAAAGGCTCACAGCTAATATCATCCTGAATAGAGAAAAACTGAGAGCTTTCCCCCTGAGATCAGGAGCATGACAGAGATGTCCATTCTCACCACTGCTGTTCAACATAGTACTGGAATTCCTAGCCTCAACAATCAGATAACAAAACAAAATAAAAGGCATTCAAATTGACAAGGAAGTCAAACTTTCACTCTTCACAGATGACATGATACTCTATGTGGAAAACCCAAAAGACCACATGAAAAAACTGCTAGAGTTAATGCATGAATTCAGCAAATTCGCAGGATATAAAATCAATGTACAAAAATCAGCTGCAGTTCTATACATCAATAATTAAGCAACAGAAAGAGATATCAGGGAATTGATTCCATTTACAATTGTATCAAAAACCATAAAATACCTGAGTATAAACCTTATCAAAGGTAAAAGGTCTGTACACTGAAAACTGTAGTAAGTTTATGAAAGAAACTGAAGAAGACACAAAGAAATGGAAAAAAATCCCATGCTCATGGATTGGAATAATAAATATTGTTAAAATGTCAACACAACCCAAAACAATCTACACATTCAATGTAATCTCCATTAAAACAGCACCAGAATTCTTCACAGAGCTAGAACAAACAATCCTAAAATTTGTGTTGAACCACAAAGGATCCCGAATAGCCAAAGTAATGTTAAAAAAGGAAACCAAAGCTGGAGGCATCACAATCTCAGACTTTAACCTGTATTATGAAGCTGTAATCAAGACAGTATGGTACTGGCACACACACACACACACACACACACACACACACACACACACACAAAGACACATAGATCAATGCAATAGAATAGAGAAACCAGAAATGGACCTACAAATATATGGCCAACTAATTTTTGACCAAAGTAAGAAAGAGTATCTAATGGAAAAAAGAGTCCTTTTAGCAAATAGTGTTGGGAGAATGGTGCTAACACAGCAATATGCAGAAGAATAAAACTGGACCACTTTCTCACACCATACACAAAAATGAATTCATTATGTATGAAAGACCTAAATGTGAGGCAGGAAACTATCAAAATCCTGGAGGAGAAAACAGGCAAAAACCTCTTTGACCTTGACCACAGCAACTTCTTACTCACTATGTCTCCAGATGCAAGAGAAATAAAAGCAAAAATGAACCATTGGGACCTCATCAAGATAAAAAGCCTCTGTGCAGTATAGGAAACAATCAGCAAATCTAAAAGGCAACTGATGGAATGAGAGAAGACATTTGCAAATGACATATCAGGTAAAGATAAAAAAATCTATAAAGAACATACCAAACTCAACACTCAAAAAACAAATAATCCAGGTAAGAAATGGGCAAAAGACATGAATAGACACTTTTCCAAAGAAGACATCCAAATGGCTAACAGACACATCTAAAGATACTCAACATTGCCCATCATCAAGGAAATACAAATTAAAACCACAATGCGATACCACCTCACACCTGTCAGAATGGCTGAAATTAACAAACCAGGACACCACAGATGTTGGCAAGGATGTGGAGAAATGGGAACCCTATTGTACTTTTCTTGGGAATGCAAATTGGTGCAGTCACTTCAGGAACTAGTATGGTGTTTCGTCAAGAAACTAAGAATAAAACCTACCCTAAGATCCAGAAATTGTACTACTAGGTATTTACCCAAAGGATACAAATATATAAATTAGAAAGGTTACATGCAGCCCAGTGTTTATTGCAGCATTATCAATAGATAATTGATATATCAAAAAGAATGAAATCTTACCATTTACAACAACGTGGATGGAACTGGAGGGTATTATGCTAAGCAAAATAATTCAGTCAGAGAAAGAGAGATATCACAGGATTTCACTCATGTGGAATTTGAGAAACTTACCAGATGATTATAGGGGAAGGGAAGGAAAAATAAGATAAAAACAGAGAGGAAGGCAAACCATAAGAGATTCTTAAACAAGAGAACAAACTGAGGGTTGATGGGGGTGGGGTAAATGGGTGATGGGCACTTGTCAGTATGAGCACTGGATGTTATATGTAAGTGAT
The DNA here is from genome assembly GCF_046562875.1 of Panthera onca. NCBI lineage: Eukaryota > Metazoa > Chordata > Mammalia > Carnivora > Felidae > Panthera > Panthera onca. Next base: position 108,581,064 of record NC_138345.1, on the reverse strand, counting down.
GAACCGCTGGGGTCCTACACCAAGACTACACTGAATATTAACTAACTTGAGAATAATAATAATAATAATAATAATAAGAGAATATATTGCTTGGAGAGATATGTAAATTGATGCATAAAAACAATAAAGTAAATCTACTTTAATTATTTTGAAATTTATCTGTTATTATCCAATGATTTGTTGTAAGAAGCCAAAATATTATTGTATATTGAGTAATGCAAAATAATTTTGGTGGATGACATTACGCAATAAGGGAACATAGTAAACCAAGGGTGAAGAGACTAGAACTCAATCTAAGACAAAAATGGCCAAAGTGATTATTTTAAGATACTAAAATTCATCTCTTTTTTTATGTTTATTTTATTTATGAGGGAGAGAGACAGTGCGAACAGGGGAGGGGCAGGGAGAGAGGGAGACACAGAATTCAAAGCAGGCTGCAGGCTCTGAGCTGTCAGCACAGAGCCCAACATGGGGCTCAAAATCATGAACCTCGAGATCATGACATGAGCCAGAGTCGGTGCTTAACCAACTGAGCCACCCAGGCGCCCCTCAAATTAATATTTCAAAATAATATTTCTATTTTCCAAACAAATAATCTTCTCCATTCTCTTACATCATATTGCAACATAATGGGACAATATTTTTTATGGCTCTCAAAGAGTTTACCATGAAGATTTGGAAAAAGAGACTCGATAATTGAATGTCACTGATGAATGTTATAATAGAAGTTTGGCTCTATCACAGAAATAAATTGGAATATGGGCTTCAGGTCCTAGAGAAAAACACATTTTCATTATACACAATATGCCCAAAGAAAAAGTTCTTTAATATGGTCATTGTGTTCATTATGAAACATTTTCCTTAATTTTAAATTAGTCTTGTTTTTTTATTCATATTTAGTTTACATCCAAGTTAGTTAGCATAGAGTGCAATATGATTTTAGGACTATAATCCAGTGATTCATTCCCTATATATAACACACAGTGCTCATCCCAACAAGTGTCCTGCTTAATTCCCCTTGCCCATTTAGCCCATCCCCTCCCACTCCCCAACCCTCCAGCAACCCTCAGTTTGTTCTTTATATTTAAAAGTTTCTTATGTTTTGTGCCCTCCCTGTTTTTATATTATTTTTGCCACCTTTCCCTTATGTTCATCTGTTTTGTATTTTGATTCCATATATGAGTAAAGTCAAATGATATTTGTCTTTCTCTGACTAATTTTGCTTAGAGTAATACACTCTAGTTCCACCTATATAGTTGCAAATGGCAAGATTTCATTCTTTTTGATTGCCAAGTAATACTTAATTGTGTGTTTATACCACTCTTGTTTATCCATTCATCTGTCGATGGACATTTGGGCTCTTTCCATACTTTGGCTTTTGTTGCTAGCACTGCTGTAAACGTTGGGGGTGCATGTGCCCCTTTGAAACAGCACACTTGGATCCTTTGGATAAATACCTAGTAGTGCAATTGCTGGGTCATAGGGGAGTTCTACTTTTGATTTTATTGAAGATATCCACACTATTTTCCAGAGTGGCTGCACCAGTTTGCATTCCCATCAGCAGTGCAAAAGCTGTCCTCTTTCTCCATATCCTCACCAAAATCTTTCGTTGCCTGAGTTGTTAATTTTAGCCATTCTGATGGGTGTGAGGTGGTATCTCATTGTGGTTTTGATTTATATTTCCCCGATGCTGGTGACGTCGAGCATGATTTCATGTGCCTATTAGCCATCTGTATGTCTTCTTTGAAAAAGTGTCTATTCATGTCTTTTGCTCATTTCTTCACTGGATTATTTGTTTTTTGGGTGTTGAGTTTATTAAGCTCTTTCTAGATTTTTGGATACTAACCCTTTATCTGATACATCATTTGTAAATATCTTCTCTCATTATGTTGGTTGCTTTTTAGTTCTGCTGATTGTTTCCTTTGCCGGGCAGAAACTTTTTATCTTGACAAGGTCCCAATAGTTCATTTTTGCTTTTATTTCCCTTGCCTCAGGAGACATTTTCAGTAAGAAGTTGCTATGGCTGAGGTCAAAGAAGTGCTGCCTGCTTTCTCCTCTAGGATTTGACCTCTTGTCAAAGCGTCTTGTCAAGCGTCTTGTCTTATGTTTAGGTCTTTCATCCATTTTGAGTTTACTCTCGTATATGGTATAAGAAAGTGCCCCATGTTCATTCTTCTGCATGTTGCTGTCCAATTTTCCCAACATCATGTGCTGAAGTGACTGTCTTTATTCCATTGGATATTCTTTCCTGCTTTATCAAAGATTAGCTGGCCATATGTTTCTGGGTCCATTTCTGGGTTCTCTATTATATTCCATTGATCTAGGTGCCTGTTTTTGTGTCAGTGCCATACTGTCTTGATGATTACAACTTTGAAATACATCTTGAAGTTTGGAACTGTGATGCTTCCAGCTTTGGTTTTCTTTTACAGGATTGCTTTGGCTATTCCGGGTATTTTCTGGTTCCATACAAATTAGGATTGTTTGTTCTAGCTCTGTGAAGAATGCTGATGTTATTTTGATAGGGATTCCATTGACTATGTAGATTGCTTTGAATATTTTAGCAATATTTGTTCTTCCAATCCGTGAGCATGGAATATTTTTCCATGTTTTTTCTCTTCTTCAATTACTTTCATAAACTTGCTACAGTTTTCAGCATATAGATTTTTCATCTCTTTGGTTAGGGTTATTCTTAATATTTTATAGATGTTGATCCAATTGTAAATGGGATTGATCCCTTGATTTCTCTTTCTGTTTCTTCATTATTGCTGTATAGAAATGCAACCAATTTCTGTGCATTGATTTTATGTCTTGTGACTTTGCTGAAATCATGGATCAGTTCTAGAAGGTTTTTGGTGGAATATTTTGGGTTTTCCATGTAAAGAATCATGCCATCTGCAAAGAGTGAAAGTTTGACTTCCTCCTTGCTGGTCTGGATGCCTTTTATTCCATTGTGTTGTCTGATTGGTGAAACTAGGACTCCCAATACTATGTTGAGTAACAGTGGTGAGAGTGGACATCCCTTTTGTGTTCCTGATCTTAGGGAGAAAGCTCTCATATTTTCTCCATTGAGGATGATATTAGCGGTGGGTTTTTTGTATATGGCTTTTATGATTTTGAGGTATGATCCTTCTTGCCTACACTCTTGAAGGTTTATATCAAGAAAAGATGCTGTGTTTTGTCAAATGCTTTTTCTGCATCTATTGAAAAGATCATGTGGTTTTTCTCCTTTCTTTTATTAATTTGATGTATCACATTGATTGATTTGTGGATATTGAATGAGGCCTGCATTCCCAGGTATAAATCCCACTTGACTGTAGTGAATAATTCTTTTAATGTATTGTTGGATACTGTTGGCTAGTATCTTCTTGAGAATTTTTGCATCCTTGTTCATCAGGGAAATGGTGTATAGTTTGCCTTTTTAGTGGGATCTTTGGTTTTGGAATCAAGGTAATTCTGGCCTCATAAAATGAGTTTTGAAGTTTTCCTTCCATTTCTCTGTTTTGGAATAGCTTCAAAAGAATAGGTGTTAACTCTTCTTTAAATGTTTGGTAGAATTCCCTTGAAAAGCCATCCAGCCCTGAACTCTTGTTTTTTGGGAGTTTTTTGATTACTAATTAGATTTCTTTGCTGGTTATGGGTCTGTTCAAATTTTCTATTCTTTTTGTTTCAGTTTTGGTACTTTATATGATTCTAGGAATTTTTCCATTTCTGCCAGATTGCCCAATTCAGTGGCGTATAATGTTCATATTCTCTTATTGTTTGTATTTCTGCAGTATTGGTTGTGATCTCTCCTTTTTCATTCTTGATTTTATTTATTTGGGCCCTTTCTTTTTTCTGTTTGATCAAACTGGCTAGGGGCTTATCAATTTTGTTAATTCTTTTAAAGACCCAGCTCCTGGTTTCATTGATCTGTCCTACTGCTTTTTTTGTTTGTTTGTTTTGTTTTGTTTGTTTTGTTTTGGTTTTGGTTTTTTCGTTTTGATAGCATTGACTTCTCTAATCTTTATTATTTCCCATCTTCCGATATTTTTGTGTTTTATTTGCTGTTCTTCTTCAAGCTCTTTAGGCGTAAGTTTAAGTTGTGTATCTGAGACCTTGCTTCCTTCTTTAGGAAGGCCTGAATTGCTATATACTTCCCTCTTATGGCTGCCTTTTCTGCATCCCAGAGGTTTGGGGTTGTAGTGATATTATTTTCATTGGCTTCCATGAACCTTTTAATTTCCTCTTTAACTTCTTGGTTAACCCATTCATTCTTAGTTTTATGTTCTTTAATTTCCAAGTATTCCTTGTCTTTCCAAGATTTTCTTGTGGGTTGATTTCCAGTTTCATAGCGTTATGGTTTGAAAATATGTGTGGTATGATCTCAATTTTTTGTACTTTTTGGGGGCTGATTTGTGTCCTAGTATGTTCTATTCTGGAGAATGTCCCATGTGCACTCAAGTACAATGTGGTATTCTTCTGCTTTAGGATGAAATGTTCTAAATATATCTGTTAGGTCCATCCAGTCCAGTGTGTCATTCAAAGCCATTATTTCCTTATTGATTTTCTGCTTAGATGATCTGTCCATGCTGTCAGTGGGATATTGAAGTTCCCAATATTGTGGTATTATTATCAATGAGTTTCTTTATGTTTGTGATTAATTGATTTGTATACTTGGGTTATTTGTTGAATCTAATGAGAGTTCTCTGTGCTTCCTGGATTTTGATTTCTGTGTCTCTCCCCAAGTCAGGAAAGTTTTCTTCTATGATTTGCTTACATAAAACTTCTACCACTTTTTCTCTCTATTCATCTTCTGGGACTCCTGTGATTCTGATGTTATTCCCTTTAAATGAGTCACTGGGTTCTCTAATATTTATATTGTGTTCTTCTGCCTTAATTTTCCTCTTTTTTTCTGCTTCATTATTCTCCATAATTTTTTTTCTTCCAAATCACTGATTTGCTGTTCTGCTTCATTCATCCTTGCTGCCATGGCATCCATACAAGATTGCACCACGTTTATAGTATTTCTAATTTCATCCTGACTTGATGTTACTTCTTTTATCTCTGAAGAAAGGGATTCTATGCTTTTTTTAACCCCAGCTAGTATTCTTATTAGTGTGATTTTAAACTCTAGTTCAGACATCTTGCTTATATCTATGTTGATGAAGTCCCTGGTTGTCTGTTCGTGCTTGTGGGGTGAATTCCTTTGTTTTGTCATTTTGGAGGAAGAAAAAGGACTAATAAAGTAAAGACTAAAAATTAAAAAAAATTAAGAACAACACAAAAACTCAAATAAAGGAAGCTAGATCCTAAGTGTGCTTTGGTCTGGTTGTTGAAAGAAGCTTGAATGAACAGAGAAAAAACGGGAATAAAAAATAAGGAAAGAAAAAAAGTATGAAAAAAATGCACACAATAATATAGAATAAAATAAAATGAAGAAAGTAAATTAGAATAAAAATTACAGAAAAATAAAAAATATATTAACAAACTTCATTTTTCTATAAAACAGAAAATAAAAATAATTTTTTTCTTTTTGTATCCAAGATTAAGAAAAGAAAAATAAAAATAAATGAATAGGTGGACCAGTGAATAGAATGAATTATGAATGAAATTACATTCAGCTTCCCCTAGAAGTCAAAATATGAAGTACCTTATAATTCATATAGTAAACTGGTAGAGAGAGACTTGTGGTGATCCTCTAAAACTTGCTTGGTACAGTTGGATGAGGGTTTTAACAGCTCCCTTCTTGACTAAGTGGTGCTGCTTAGCTTACTGGGGTGAATAGGTGTGGCATGCATGCATGTGTGTGTGTATGTGCATGCATGGGGAGGTGAAAATGGCTTCACCCACCTTCCCAGTCTCTGGCACAGGAACACTGCACTCTCAGTGACCAGCGATCAAGCTCCCCTCCTTTGTCTCTGGATTCTGTCCATTGGCCATCTCTATACTGTCCATGTCCAAGCCATCAGCCTGCCAGGTGGCACTTCCCTCCTGAATTTTATCTCACATGTGTTTCCAAACCCCTCACTTCTGAGGGCCCTGTGGCTTGGACCTGTTCTGACCCTCTGGGGAACCACTTCTCCCCATGTGACCCACAGACCCCATGAACCTTGGACCTTGTCTGCTCCTGGGGATTCACCCTTCCCACCAGAGCACCATAAGATATTGAGCTGTGGAATTTCCAACTGCTCTCCTCTATTTATAGAGTCATAATGGTATTGAAACCCTCTCCTTTCTCCTTTCTCCTTTCTCCCTTTCTTGTTCAGTCACATGTAGGTGTTTCCACTCTTTCTCTTTCCCTGCAGCTACTTTTGGGGCGAGTGCTTTTCCTGTACTCTTCCCCCATTTCTATGTCCTTTTGCAAAAACAACTCCCTACCTGCCACAGCTTCTCTCTCCCCCAGTTCATCTTTCCACAACATGCACCTGCCGAGTTCTGTGGCCCAAGTTATGCAGATTGTTGAGTTAATCCTCAGATCAGTTTTTTAGGTCTGAAAAATGGTTTGGTGCTGATCTAGTTGCATTTCAAGGAAGAGAGAAGCAGAGAAATTCCATGCTGCTTTGCCATCTTTGCCCTTCCCCCTATAAAACATTTTCATGTTCATGTTTAGTTTCTGCGGTCAGATTTCTTGGACATTGATCATGGTTCCTTCACTTATGGAGCTGTTACTTGATGCAAATAGCTAAACTCTTTATTAATTTCCTAATATGTAAAATGTGGACAAAAATTTTATCTAACTCATAGAATTGTGTGAGGGATGATTTTATTGACATATCATAAACACTCAGAATAGCCTAGTACCTAATAAGCACTTGATAAATGTTGGATATTTGTCCTACTTATGTATCCCCAGTTCTTAAAGTAGTATCTTTCATAAAGTAATGTTTAATTAATATCTGCTAACAGAGTACATAAAATTAATGAATGGCAAAAAATAAAATTTTAAAGTAGAGAAAGCTTAATATTATTTGACTCTAATTAAACCAAATCATCCATTTTAGAATCACTTTAAAAATTCTGACACTCTCAGCCTCTGGCCACATCTGCCCAGGGACTCTTATAACCACCAAATTCAGAGACTTCATCCATATGCTATACCTATCCTCTAACATAATAGTTACTAAAATTTTACCTGATAGTTAAAAATGTACCTAAACATTTTAACCTTCATAGGAGTTTCACATTTAAAAAGAGTTATATAACTTTTTCAACTCCTAAAGTGGAGGCAGGTAACATAGAAGAAACTGAAAATTATTGGATATGTCGATCAAAAGTGTCTTACATGATGGTTAAACTTGAAAAAATTCAACTGTGAGGAAGGTGAGAAGGTATTATAATTGGTGACTACCTACTAGATTTATGATTGTAGTAGGTAAAGGAATTACTTTCTGACAGCAAGGGAGTAGAAATAATCTTATTAGAAGTTTGGAAGGAAGAATATATTCTGGACAGATTTAAAAAATGAGTGTCTCCTAAATGTAATTCAATTATAAAATACATGAAATTTTAAGCTTATTCAGTATTTCATTTGTATATTTGTAGACAATTGCCATGGACAATTACTGTTCTAAGGCCTCACAAACAAATACAAGTAAAACCTGAACAAAAGCACACAGAGATAAAAACACAGAAATCCCAGTAGTCCTACTCAAGTAAATTTGCAAGATATTATCTTGAATTACAAGAATTAAAGAAGACAATAAATAATATCCAGAGGAAAGAAACGAGAGTGAGAAAACCCTGTTGAGAAGAGAATTGAAATAACCTCTTCCTTTTTTAAACTGATAGGATCAAAATGAATGCATTCTGTTAAGATTAAGACTCTAGAGTTCCCTCTGTCTTTGGGAATAATGTGATATTTTTTTCAACACCCCTAATTGAGAATCTAAGCCATTATGTGATATGGTTCTTTGCAGGCAGCAATATGTTTAATATTCAAATAATAATGCTATGATAGACAGAATTCTAAAGATATTCCCAAAGATTCCCATCCTTTATTCTGCAGTCAAACACTAATTTAGGTTCTGATTTGAAGGGCATTTTGCAGTTGTATTAAGGTCACTAATCAGCCAATCTTTTTTTTTTTTAATTTGTTAATGTTTATTTATTTTTTGAGAGGGACAGAGTGTGAGCAAGGGAGGGGCAAAAAGAGAGGGAGATACAGAATCTGAAGCAGGCTCCAGGCTCTGAGCTGTCAGCACAGTGCCTTATGCTGGGCTACAACTCACGAACTGTGAGATCATGATCTGAGCTGAAGTCAGTTGCTTAAAGGAATGAGCCACTCAGGTGCCCCAACTAATCACCCAATCTTAAAACAGGGAGATTATCCTGAATTACCTAAGTGGCCCTCATGTAATCATGTGAGAGTTTTCAAACGCAGAAGACAAAAGGAGAGGAGAGATGAGGCAGACGGTGATGTCAGAGAGATTCAAAGCATAGGAAGAATTCTACCCACCTGTTCTTTCTTTGAAAATGACAGTAAGGGGACAAATGCCAAAGAATACGGGCAGCCTCTCAAAGCTAAGGGACATTTTCTGGAAATAGAAACCTCTTTACAATTCTGAATTCTGGCAAGAACTTGGATTACCTTTGATACAGCTTCCAGAAAGGAAAGAAGCCCTGACAGCACCTTGATTTTTGCCCAGTGAGATACATGTTGAGTTCTATTCTATGCACTGTGAGATAACACATGTGTGTTATTTTAAGCTGTTAAATTTGTAGTATTTTGTTATAGCAACGATAGAAAAAAAACAATGGTACAAAAAAATAAAAACCCACTATTATATCATATTAAAGGACATGTGGCTAATCTGAGAGATTATACAGATGAGATATTCCAAGAAAAGTCCATTTCCATTTCTTATGAAGTAAGACACACCATACATGTGTACATTGTCATTTTCTATCTTCTAAGAGGTGATATTTTTATTAATGTATTATTTAAATAAAAATTTGAATTTCAAAAGGAGAATGAATCTGGAGAAGGTATCTTTTTTTTAAATAGAATCATAAGGCACACTAAGTGGGAAATGTTCTATTATACCAAAACTACTATGGAAAATATAAATAAGAGTAGGAGTCATGGCAATGACAAAAATTTATACTTTAATTGACTATTTTATGGAAACTAATATTTTAGTTAACATTGTTTCTTTTATGATGCATTTTATTACATGAGTTTTTTGGTCAACGATTACCTACCTTTGACTTGTCCAAACAGGTTAAGAATCTGAGTTCTAAACCTTGGAAGTATTGACACTTTGGATTGGATCATTGTTTGTTGTAGGATGCTATCTCAGGCAATATAGGGCATTTAGCAACATCCTGGGCCTCTAAACACTAAATACCAGTAGCACCGTCCTCATATACATACACCCTAATTGTGACAACCAAAGATATCCCCAGACATTGCCAAATGTCCCATGGGGGCAAAATCACCCCCTCACTGAGAACTTCTTTTCTATATGATAAGGATTATATAGTTTAGTAGAAAGCACAATTATGGATCCAGGAAATTAAGGAGGCTGCTGTACAATATTAGACTCTCATTGATCTGGAAAAAAAAGAAACAAACTATATTTTCTTTTTGAGTTGTATTTCAAAAGAATATCAAAGCTCATCTTGCCTTTACATGGTTAGGCATGCAGTAATTTTTCATAATCTTGCTTCAAGGATACCTATTATATTCAATCAGTGCCAGAAGACTTGGATTCAATGATATTATCACAATATACTCAACTACTCTGATGATATAATAGCTCCTAAATTTGAAAAAAATATATATGTATCCAATGATAGATCAAAAAAAAGAGTAAATTGGCTATAATCATCTACAGATTCAAGGACTTAAATAACAAAAGAAAAAAAGATTACTTAGATTGGAGTTGTTAGAAGCATTATCTAGTAATTTATTTTTATTTCTGAACTACTTCAAAATGAGAAAATCTAAACTGGGTATGTTTAGGTTTTAGAGAATCCTTACATATATTTATGACAATTTGGAGGAACTCTATTAGTTCTCTCAGGTTGCCATAACAAAAATATCATAGACTGGGTAGGTCAAACAACAGAAAGCTATTTCTCACAGTTCTAGAGGCTGGGAAGTCCAAGATCAATGTGCTGGCGAATTTGCTTCCTGCTGAGTGCTCTCTTTCTTGCTTGCAGGTGGTTGACTTCTCTCTGTGTTCTCGCGTGGCCTTTCCTCACTGTGAGAGAAAAAGAACAAGTTTCTGGTGTCTTTTTTTATAAGGGAATTAATCTCCACCCTCATGACTTCATCTAACCCCAATTTCCTCCTAGTTACCCCATGTCTAAATATCATCACATCAAGGGTTAGTGCCTTAACATATGAATTATGAGGAAACATAACGTTAAGTCTATAACAGGTACTCTAGACATGCTATTACTTTGAAGGATCTGAGCAAATGTCCTGGATTATAGTAGAAAGGCTTTCTCATGAGGAAGTCAGCGATCGACAAAGCTCTCTAATTAAATTGAGCTGATTTATTTTCAGGAAGATACTGGGTCATGAAACAAGAGGCTCCTACATGCTCCAAGAGCACAGTTCAATATCCTTCTGAGATTTAATTCCTGCCTAGTAGATACAGTGATTCCCAGCATTTTATATATTGTCAGATTCAAATCAAAAGGTAAATAGTTTATAAATGAAAGTAAGAAAATGATTAATGAAATAAAAGAATAGGAAAAAAATTTAAACAAGGAGAAAGTACATCTGCTTAAAAAGGTCAATCTACCTGGTCTCTGGCTACGTATGCTGTATTCATTGAAAATATTATTCCACAAATTGTATATAACACCTTAGTCATTTGGTCGGCCGGGTGGTGGGGGGGAAACCTGAGCACAGACAGAGGGATTATCTAAAGTCCTGTGATAATTGTGAAAGTTTTTATAGTCCTGTCAGACATTGGTTACGTAGACAATGTGAATGAAATCTGTGTGCCCCTAAAGAAAGAAGTGTTAGTGACTGAAATAGTTTTGGGAGGTTCAGCATTAATATGATTTAGGGGAGATACAATACGATCATGAAGATTTAAAGATCATTGTTCAGGTATCATAGGGAATAAAATTTGAGTCTCATTTTAATTGGTCTGGGGAACCTCAACAAGTTATATCTAATATATTTAAAAATAAAATAGTGAGAAGGATAAATTGTCATAAGGCAAAGAGAGGCTCCAGAAGATTTTCTGTTCCAAAAATCAAGTTGGAAATAGGAATTCCACAATGAGGAGAGGAAGATTTATAAATCTGGCCTTTTGTAACCTCAAAACTCAGGACTACTTAGCTAGAACTCAAATATTAAAATAATTCTGGTTGTTCACTGTAGACTAAATTTTTAGTATGTTAGCAGAAATGGAATCAGACTTGTATAGTCTGAAATCCTAGAATACCAAACTAAAAGAAAAAAAATTATGAAAAGGGTATATAGAACTCAGAGTACTTGAAAATATAAAATGAAAGTATAGCCTACAGTTCAGTTTCCTAGCAGTTTAAGTAACCTGAATAAATATTTATGTTCAATATACAATTAGCAGGGATGATCCAGATCAGAGGCTAATGCCCAGGGGCAATCAATGGTCTGTAATTAGTGAATGCTACTTTGCAACTCATTTCTTTACAGAACTGTCCTTTTATAAACCAGTCAGTGGTCATGACCCCAGAAATATTTTGGGATGTAATTACTGAAACTTGTATAATCCGCTATCTGGTAAGGTGTCAAAAAAAAAGGATACTTCTGTAAAAGGAATACCTTTAATAATACCAACACTTGGTATCAACAAAGTATTTATATATTAAATTATACTTATAAGGGTATAATTATGAATATATTATGGGACATAATGAATGTATGGGGAATAAATATTTTGATAACATTGTGTAACTGATTTACATTGATAACTTGAAAAAGTTATCAAACTCTCCAAAATATGGAAAACAATTGTCCAAGTTATATATGATTGAAGATAGAGTCACAAATCAGCAACTCAATCTACCTGCTAAGAGCAGATATGTTCATACAAAAAGGTGAAGTATAAGTTTGTCTGTTGATTAAATAATATGAAACTCTCCCTCAAAGAAAATGGAAAACTAGAGTTTATTTATCTAAACCTGTTTTTCTTCATCTAATTATCTCTTTGGATATTTCATGTAGATATTGACATAGTAATAAGAAAAACATTTGAGATGCTATCAAGGATCTTATGATTGTAGAAGGTTTATAGAGGAAACATGATGAGTTAATAAGGTGACTATAAGAAATTACAGACCAAGAGACATCTTACCTACTTATAAAGGAACCTCAGGGAAAACCTACAAGGCACCCACCTACAATCTAATCTAGTCTAAAATACCTGCTGTGAATGGTGCTAGTATTCATACAGACAAGTTGCCTTGCTTATAAGGAGGAGGGATGTGAATATTCCTAGAGAAAGATATACTATTATAATTGACATATGGCCTCACTAACTGGATCAGGCTGACATTGGCTGGAACTGCTTATGCTCTCAGTTATTTGGGAGTGGCCACAACCGTTTGACTCTCTCTTTCCATTCTACCAGTTAGAGGAACCGACTGGGCCTTCACCTTCATGGACTTGTAAACTCTGCTTTTGACTTTCAGGAGATGCAAAAACCAGAGAATGATATCACTACCTGGTAGCATGCTATTGTGTCCATTGTGCTTTACAGTCTCCTATTCACGATGATAAATAAGAACAAATTGGTTTACCTTTTACTCTTATGAAAGACACTTGTTTAATTTATCTCTCAGTTGGTGTCTTTCATCGGTCCTCATCATCTTTGTGCTAACAGTTTAGATGCATAGAGAACAAGTGATTCGTGGCCCAGAAAGAGAGTCACTTAGGGAGAAGACCTTCAGGAATTTGTCAGGCATGCTAAGCTTGTCAGTTGAAGCAACTGAATTCATAAAGCAATCAGAAGCATATGATAGAAAGTAGAAATTTTTACTAGGTAACAACATTAGCAGCTAAGAGCCTAAATTATTGATAATGTGTTATTGCCAAACAAGAATATAAATATTTTGCCTATATTGGTTCATTTAATCCTCATGTGTCAGACACACAAAGGTGACGTCTCAGTAAGTCACATGCTTATATAATCTTATTTCCTTTATGGTGAGCAGAATCAGTGCCTTGTTGCTAACCAATAGAATATGGCAAAGGTGATGAGATCATTACTCCTGTGATTACTTTAGCTTAAATAAGATCCCATCTCAGCAGACAGGAATAAGAGCTTCTCCAGCTTACCTTTAAGAAGTAAGTTGTAATATTATCAGAGAACCTGGGAGAGTTCTCCCTGGCATAGATTGCAGGAGGCCTCCTATAGCTGAGAGCCATTCCAGGATGACAACCAGCAGGAAAACAAGAATTTTAGTCTCATAAACACAAGGCACTGAATTTGCCTAATGTAACTTTGAAGAGGAGGTCAAATTTCTAAAAGGAATGCAGCCTGGCCAAATTCTTGATTACAGCCTTATGGGAACCTAAACCGAGGGCCTATGTCCAGACTTTCAACTCACAGAAACCTAAAGGCATTAAATGTATGTTGTTTGCATCTGCTAAATCTGTGATAATTTGTTACAAAAAATAGATAATTAATACATTTTTAAAACAACCCCACTGATGGTTGCCAGGGGGGAGGATGGGTAAAAGGAAGTGGGAAATACAGGCTTCCAGTTATGGAATAAGTAAGTCATGGGAATAAAAGGCCCAGCATAAGGAATATTCAATGATACTGAAATAGTGATATATCAGGACAGATGGAGACTAGACTTGTGGTGAACATAACATAAAGTATAAATTTGTCAAATCACTATGTTGTACACCTGACACTAATGTAATGTATGTCAACATTACATAAAAATCCATGAATTCAGTACTATTTGTTTATTATTTCTAAAATGATAATTAAAGTATGAATTGATTAAATAACTTCCAGTTTACACAGCTAGTAAATGGCAGAACTAGAATCTTGAAAACAGGTAGTACAAAGAGGAGAATGGATGTCTATAATCTTAACTTTGTGTATGAAAAACAAGATAATTCACTGTTAAATACCCAAAACTTCTGGCAGACTACAAATCTGTTGCATCCTCTAAAAGGACTATGAATTATTTTCTAATTCTCAACATGCCTATTTCCTTATTTTTATATCCCTGTACATATTTACAATAAGTTCCTTTTAATTAGGTTACCCACAAAATATGTTTCTTCCTCTGTTCTTAAAACACCTTAGTGAGTTAGGGACATCTATGGGAAAGTAAATGTGTGTATACCTATTGCCCATTAGTACCATAAGAAGCACCTTGGACAAAATGAAATCATTCACATATTATATATGGAATTTAGAAGGGGCCTCTTCATGATCTAAGCATTTCCTTTCATCCCAGAGCTTCTAAGATATACACCTAGTATTGCAGCTAAATAACGCAATATGATTTAATTTATACTGTCACTTTTGGTCTCTCCTTTTCACCCAAAGATTCCCCTTAACATTTCTGGTAGAGCTGGTTTAGTAGTTATGAATTCTTTTAGTTTTTTTTTTTTTTTTTTTTTTTTTTTTTTTTTTTTTTTTTTTTTTTTTTTTGTCAAAAACTATCTCTCCTTCTATTCTGGATGAAAGCCTTGCTGAATTCTTGGCTGCAGATTTTTCCCATTCAGCACTGAATATATCATGCCACTCCCTTCTTGCTTGCCAAGTTTCTTGAGAAATTTCCTGCTAGTCTTATGGGTTTTCCCTTGGAAGTTACTGTCTTCTTTTGTCTTGCTGCTTATAAAATTTTTTATCACTATATTTTACCAATTTAAACACAATCTGTCTAGGTGTGGATGTGCTTTTGTTGATTTTGATGGGGGCTCTCTGTGCCTCCTGGACCTGGGTATCTGTTCCTTCCCCAGACTAAGAAGGTTTTCAGCTGTTATTTCTTCAAAAAGGTTTTCTGCCCCCTTGTTTATCTTCTTCTTCTGGTACTCCTATAATACAAATGTTATTATGTTTGATGGAGTCGCTGAGTTCCCTAAAAATATTCTTATTTTACATAATTATTTTTTCTCTTTTGTTCAGCTTGATTACTTTCTATTACTCTGTCTTCTAGGTCACAAATTCATGCCTCTGCTTCTTCCACCTTGTTGTTCATCCCATCAAGTATGTTTCTCATTTCATTTATTGAGCCTTTATCTCTGCTGTTATTCCTTATCTCTGTGTTTAGGGTCTCATTCTTGTCTTCCACTCTTAAGTTCAGTGAGTATCCTCATGATCATTATTTTAAATTGTCTATCAGACATGTTACTTATATCCGTTTCACTTAGATCTCTGTCTGTGGCCTATCCTGTTCTTTCATTTGGGATACATTTCTCTGTCTTTTCATTTTGTCTAAGTCTCTGTGCCTGTTCTCTATGTTGGGAAATTCAACTATGTCTCCTATTCTTGAGGTTAATCGCCTTATGAAGAAGAGATCCTGTAGTGTTCTGCCATGTGGTGTCCTCTGTTCCTGAGGGATGGCTCTTCTGGGAGTGGCTCCAATGTGTGTTATGTGTTCTCTGCTGTTTTGTCCTGGCCACTTTAGCCTACAGGCCAGTCATTGGCAGAGGCTCTCTTTGCCTGTTGCAGGCAGTGTTTGGTCCCAGGCCTGAATGTGGCATGTTTTAACTAGGTGTGCTCTGGTCTGTGAAATGAGACTTGTCACTACTACTGGAACCAAAGCCTCACAAAACTATCAAGTTAGGACATAGGGTGTTAGCAGGTTTTAGAGCAACCTTCTGTGCAAGGGAGCCTGCTGTGCTGGGACTAAGGCAAGCATGACTTGGAGGGGAATTTCTGCAGACTGCAGGGCGGCAGGGGTTGGTGTAAGCAAGTTAGGTACTGGGTGTGAGCACTGGGATGGTTCCTGCAGGTGGGTTTGTGTTTATGCTGAGGGGTGGAGAATATAGAAGGTGCTGGTCAACTCCTTTGTTTCTGATGAGGTGTTGCTCTAAATACTGCCTTTCAGGGAGAAGTTCTGAGAAGGGCAAATAATATCCCTACTGTGTGCCCCAGGAATTCTTCAGATCACTGTTTCCACCCTGTCTGCCCCTGGGTTGTTTAACTGTCTTCTCTCCTGGAGAAGTGCAGTGCCTTCCAGACTGTACCCCAGTCAAGCCCACAGACTTTTAAACACCAAGCTTTAAGCCACACTTGTAGGAATTCACAAAATTTGGCCTCTCTCATTTTACAAGCCAACAGCTAGCCAAGAGAATTCGTTTTCCTGTTGTGCTCCCCTGTGTACTAATTTGTCTCTGAGACTGTAACTCTCTCCCCACCACAGTGGCCATGATCTTTTTCTCTCATAAGTCATGTCCAGGACTTCCTACTTTCTTTGATGTGGCCTATTCTCTACCTTTAGTTGTGGAGTTTGTTCTGCCAGTCTTTAGGTCAATTTGTAAGATATTGCGATTATTTGATAATTATCTAGTTGTATTTGTGGAACGTGGGAAGACTAGGGTCCACCTACTCTACCACCATCTTCCAACCTCCCTTCCAACCTTCCAACTTCCATATTTGAATACTTTGGCTGAAGTAGAATGTCAGTTAAAATTCTTTGGTGGTACTATATGGGGGAGAGATCTAAATCCATTTTGTTGCCTCCATTAGCTGCTAGGTTGCTTGCATTCAGTTACCATTATTGCAAGGCTGCTGGTTTTCAAGGTTTCATAGAACTGAAGAGAGATGGTTGAGGGTAGGCTAAATTAAAACACCAAATGCCCTTTCCCTACCAAGATTAATCTAATATTGTTGGAACAAGTGCTCTCAGATTGTAGCAAGTCTGATGTTAATTTTCAGATTTCTGTAAAACCTGGTCTTCATCATTTTTACCAATGTTTTCATTGTTTTTATGGAGGATAGGAATTATTTCCATCCTTGTGTGAGCTCTGAGTTTTGTTCTAATTCTTTAAGTTGGTTTTTTTCATGACCTAATGTAGTTTTATTATTGTTGTTGTTGTTGTTTGTTTGTTTTTTAAATGGATGCATTGATTACAAATTAGGAGAGGCTCAAGGGAACCCTCTGCAGAACTCCAGAGCACTGGCTGTATAGACTTCTTACCTCCATTACTCTTCCTAGAAAACCCTTGCTACTTTCACTTTCTGGATTCCTACCTTGATATCCTCATCTTAAGGACAGTCCCCAGGTTGGCCTCATTTCCTTTTCTCTGCAGTAGGGTGTAGGTACACTCTCAGTGTAGTAAGCTATGGGCATTCACAGGGTTTACCTCTTTTATTTCTCCTTATTTAGAGATCAGTTTCCTGTGCAGCATACCGTCCCCATATCTGATAATCATTGTTTCAAATATTTATCCAGATTATTATTTATTCAAGTAGAAGGATAAATCTAGTTTATGTTATATCAGTTTGACCAGAAACAAACATCTCTTTCTTACAGTTACATATTTACCTAATTTCTTTTCCTTTAAAACTATTTTTGAATATCTACTATGTATCTAATAATTTATTTCATATAGAAAATTACTGGGTACTATAGAAAATTATGTATTTAATTAACTTATCAATTCATAAATATATATAATTTTCTAAATTTAAGCTTAAATACCTACCAAAAGATTCTTAGAAGTTTGGGGTTTTTTTACCCTTATTTAGTTTGCAGACTAGTGGTCAAAATCAGACAAGGATCCAAGCAAATGTCTTTAGGTTGCTTCTGCCAGCAGAGACAGAGTAGGTCTATGTTATAAAGATGCTATTTTATTTTCCCTTTCCCTGACTGGTAGGATTTTTAAAGATGAAAAATATGAAGAGTTTTGACAGAAAAAAAAGAAGTTGTGCAAAAAAAGTTAAGATGGGAAAGATTGTGAACTTGAATGGGAAGTAGAGAGGGGCAGTATGAAAAATAACCTGTTGTCATGGTTGTAAAGAACACATAAAGGAAAATATAAAAGGACAAGTCTTTATAAAGGAGTAAAATAATATGGGAAGATATGAATATCACTTGAGTGTTGACACTGCATTTGTCAACAGTGAGGACCATGGAGATTGGGAGATCATCAGAATAAAAGTTAGTTGCAAATACTTTGTCTTACTTGTGTAATATGGGGTATTCCCATGATAGAAAGAACAACTGAGAAATAATGAAATTAGGGTTTCTTAAGGATATCACTGTGGAGTTACTGTAGTAGCAATGGCATTATTAATAAATAAAGGAATCAGGACATGAGGAAAGTTTAAAAGGGAAAAATCAAGGGTTCAATTACAATGAAAACAATACATATATAGATAGGGATAATATGCAACTATTCAGAAGATTATGTTAGGTGGATAAAATAATTGTGTGAGTGCTAAACATATCCAGACAATTATAAAAAAATACTAATACTAAGCTAATACTAACTCATTTTCAGAGTTTGCTTGGACCTCAAATTTATTACCAGATACTAACCAAATAAACCAACCTGTTTCATTCCACAAGGGGACGCAGGTGCTCTAAATGGAGAGATTATTAAATATTTTAAAATTTTTTCTATTAGTATAGTTGTTTAGTTAATGAATTTTATTTTGTTAATTGCTAAAATTATTACTTCTTGCTGGATTTTTCAGGTAATATGTCACCGATAGTTGAGCACAAGTTATATTTGTGGAGAATTAGGTTTTATGCAGGTGACCTAGGAGTGAAAGACTGATGTCCCTCTGCTAGTCTTCTAAATGTTTATTCCCCTGCCTGAATGGTTTGTTATATCAAAATATTGATAAATGTGTGTATACCTATGTTTACTTTTCTCTCCCTGGGATTTTGTATATCCAAAGGTTGTGACAAACATTTTTAGAGAAAGATGTTTTCGTTGAACTTAAGGGAGACAAAGGAAGTCCTGTCAACTCTAATAAAAGTCAGTTCACACGAACAGCAAACAGAAATAAATGAGTTGCATGTTCTGTGCGTGCAATCTTCTTTAAAAGAAGTTTTTATTGTTTTTAGTATTCTAATAAAATAAAAAATGAAATGATAAATTTTCTGGTCATCAAACTATAACTCATGAACTAAATTTTTTGAAATGTCTACACAAATGTCAAAATTCACTCTTCCCCGTTCTTGTTCTCATTGCTACAAGTTTTTTAATTCAATGACTACTTGTGTTTGTTAAAGCTTAATTATATTTACGTTGCTTTTACTTTTTTAAATTTATTTATTTTGAGAGAGACAGAGAGAACACAAGTAGGCTCAGTGCTCAGTGAGCAGAGCTGGATGTGAAGCTCATACTCACAAAACCATGAGATCATGACTTGAACCAAAATCAGACACTTAACATTGGATGCTTAACCGACTTAGCCACCCCGGCACCCCATATGTTGTTTGTCTTTTAACAAAAGTTTCATTAGAAGAAATGTTTTAATAAATTATAAGTTTTTCTAATTCAGAATCATTCATTTTGGGCAGGGTAGAATTCAACAATTCCAAGTATAAAGGAAAGGAAGCAATCTGTTTCAAGTGCAATAGAGGTGCTTGAGACTAGATTTAAAAATGATAAATCAGGCACTGAAGTTTCCCAAACTGGCAGTAACAAACACTAACACTGTATCCTAATTGATTCAAATCATTACTCTAATTCTCTGTGAATACCAGTTTCAGATCTAAATTATTACCATTTAAGGTATTCTGTGCATATCTTTATTCGTGAAGTAAATAAGAACTGTGAACTTAACACAACTAACCAGAATTCTGTAGACATTTAATAACTTTCTTACTAGACACTGGCTTAAAAAGTCCAGTAAGCATTTCAGAGGTATTTTATATTTCTTGAATTGTTCAAGAATCTGTCTCAGTTGTGGATTTCAGCATTCACTGATTTTTTTTTATGTTTATTAATTTTCTAGCTGTGTTTCTATCTACCCAGGCTAAGCCTGATCTGTTCCACTTTTGATTACAGTGTTTTGCATAAATTAAAAAAAGAAATGTGAAGATTATATAAAGTCAGGAAAATGCTAAACTAATTTTTCCGGTATTTCACTGAGCCATGGCTTTGGTAATGTGACTTGTGATTCTTTAGTTTTTCGTTTCTCAAAATTGCATAATATCTCACAGGATTAACGTTGTTTGAAACATGTTTTGATCCATCATGCTCCATCTCTGTTTAAAATACAGTCAACTTTATTTCTTCCAAGTCATAGTGTTAGTTTATGGAACCCTGTTCCAACACTCAAAATTTTCACTAATTTCCTCTTAATAAAATGCAAAGTTTGGCTTCATGGTAAAACATGTCAGAAGACAAATAATTGAGCTTTGGTACTATTAGTTCTTTTTATCATTTCAAGGAAATGTTGCAAGTGAGACCACAGTTTTCAATGATGTTTGTTGAGTACTAGACTTAGCAAAAAGGAATTAGTTGTGAGGTACACTGCTTCAGCTTTTTATAAATGCTATGTCTGTGGATACAAATTGATTAATTTTAAGGTGGTAAAGCAGTAATAATTTTAGACTCCATTTTTTTAAATTATTACCCCCTTTTTACTTTAATTCCATTTTAGAGGCTGCTTACTACAATGGCATTATTTTAGGTGTGCCATGGAAGATGTGATATTACAGAGTGGCCTGTCAAATAACCCACTGGAATTATTTCTGTCAGATTGCAGAACCAGGAAATATTGTCTGGCTTCTAACAATCTGGTCTATATTTTACACCAAGAGCACTGTAAACATTTTATCTAATTATGCTTCTGTCTGTTGTCTATTAGGAAGTTCAAAGCTTAATTTTAGTTGACTTTTAGCAATTGTAGGGAATGATATGGTATACATTTTGTGTGCTAAAACCAGCTTGATATCTATTTATTACTGTACTCACATCCATTTATTCCAATCTCCTTAAGTATCTTTTTATGTTGTATTTCTATATGCCTTTCACTTTATGTCTAAACTATGGGTAAGAGTTATAAAAGAAAGTTAAAAAAATAAACATTCCTTACTATGTTTCAAATATTTTTCTTGTTTTGAGTGACTCTTAAGTTTGTCTTTGTTAGACTAAGTATCTATAATTTTGTAAGCTCACTTTACCCGTTCTGTTTGATATATATATGCTTAAGGCTACATGATACCCACTGAATCTATAATATAGAGGGTTTTTTTTTTCTATTGAAAATTACATAAAATATTTTATTGGCTAATATCCTTTCTTTAAGGTGCTTCTAGTTACAATATTCATAGGGTCTCTAAAATATCATTAGTTAAAACATTGAAAAGTTTTTAAGTACATACTTTAAAAAGTCATATTTCAAGACTATGCTTTTTGACAGCTGTGAAATAACAATGTAATTGCATCATAACTGTGAAATATGACTTTTTCTTGCTTGTAGAAAGTGGATATTTTGCCAATCATGACATGTATACAACAGTTTCAGGGCATCGATATTTCCTGATTAATTAAGCCTGCTATCCACCTTGTCAGATTCATTGCCACGTTACTCAAAAGTTGAGATAAGCAGATTAAACATATAAAATAACAGGAGGTAGTTTGAAAAATAAAAGAGTACTTTCTTTTGCAATTGTATGTAAAAGTACACTATATGTAGAAAAATTTATAAGTAATTTTAAAATAAGCCATTTTGGAACTAATTTTTTTCTTTTTTTGTCAACAGTTTTCATAGACAGTAGAGATTTCATATGACTTGGTATGATGATCCTCAAATATTAATGAAAAAGTTTTCAGTTATCCCCAAGTAACTTTTAATTTAGATGTATTACTGTGGAAGTTGAAATTATTAATTTATTTATCATTTATAGGGGAAAAGATTATGCAATTAATCCTTTAAGAGAAAGGATTATATCTTTTTGTCTATTTATTTTGAGAGAGAGAGAGAGAGTGAGGGGAGAGGCCAAGAGAGCAGGAGAGAGAGAGAAACCTAACCAAGCTCTGCACTGTCAGCACGGAGCCCAAAGTGAGGCTCAAACCCACAAACCATGAGATCACGACCTGACCTGAAACCAAGAATTGGACGCTTAACCAACTGAGCCACTCAGGCACCCCATGAGAAAAATTAACTTTAGATACAAATCATAAAGTAATGTCTGCTCATGTTATCATGAAAGACATGAAAATGCATTGATTCATATTTTTCTAATTCTTATGATAAGCACATTAGGTTGGAAAGAAAAAAACACTAGCTGCAGCAAGTTTTGTAGTTACATAAGAGATTTTCAGAATTATAACAAGCACAATAAGAGATAGTGATTTTTGTGATCAGAATTTTTAAATGCCTATTTATTTATTTTGAGAGAGAGAGAGAGAGAGAGAGAGAGAGTGATCATGAATGGGAGAGAGTCAAAGAGGGAGAGAGAGAGAATCCCAAGCAGTCTCCATGCCTGGTGCATAGCCCAGCATGGGGCTTGATCCCATGATTGTGAGATCATGGCTTGAGCCAAAATCAAGTCAGACGCTCAACCAACAGAGCCACCCAGGAGCCCCTGTGAAGAGAATTTTTGTTATAATTATGCTTTTTTCTTTAAAAAAATTGCTCGATATGATGATTACCAGACGGGAGGCAACTGAGGGGATGGGTGAAATAGGTGAAAGGAATTAAGAGTACACTTGTCACAATAAACACTGGGTAATGTATAGAATTGTTGAATCACTGTAGTGTGCACCTGAAACTAATATAATATTGTATGTTAAGTATACTGGAATTAATTTTTTTAAAGCAGAAAAAAGGCTTGAGATAGAGACAGACAGACAAATAGCAAAAGATGTGAAACTTCTACCAGTTTGATTTACTCTTTGTTTCAATAGAACATAAAAGTAAGCATTTATTCTTTTTTTAAAAATTTTTTTAACGTTTATTTATTTTTGAGACAGAGAGAGAAAGAGCATGAACGGGGGAGGGGCAGAGAGAGAGGGAGACACAGAATCGGAAGCAGGCTCCAGGCTCTGAGCCATCAGCCCAGAGCCCGACGCGGGGCTCGAACTCACAGACCGTGAGATGGTGACCTGAGTTGAAGTCAGATGCCTAACCGACTGAGCCACCCAGGCGCCCCAATAAGCATTTATTCTTGACCTCAAAAAATAAGAAGATAAATACACAGCAGGCATCTATGGAACGTGAACAGAAGAGAGTGTGCAGCCAACTAGAGAAATGACAATTAAGCCAAGGGTTTACGGGTGTGTGTTTTTTAACTAGGTTGTGGAAGATGAAAGTAAATGGGAACATTCTAATCATGGAGAATAGATTAACTAAGGGAATGCAAATCTGAAGTAGAATAAAGCATTCAAGTAACTACAAACTCTTCATTACTATGATAGAATAAAATGCGTGATGTGAAGTAGTGGGATGAGGTTGGTTGGAGAACTGGATAGAGGCCCCAGAATAAGATGTCGAGTTTGAAATATACCCTGAGACCAAAAGTCCCTATAACTTAGAAATCCTCCAAGTTGACAAACACTAAAGCAAATAATGCCATTTTTTGTCTGAATTCCTACATAAATCCAAAATTTCAGATTAGTTTCTAATATGAATTACATTAAATGTAATTAAAATATTAAAAATATCTGTATCTATATCAAACTATCATAAGGCATAAAGCATTTAAAACATTGCTTCTTGATGACTGAACAGTTAATATACTTGTTCACAAAAATTGCATTCAAAATAGTACAATTTACACATCGATGCTATAAGATAAAATCTACACTTGAAATAAGAACCATAAATAAAATATAATAATAAATTTATTTTGAGAGGATATAGAAAAAATTTTAATAAAAATAAAATTCCTATATTGAGTCATTATTCACTGAGATTGATATTGAAGAAAGTTGAGTTGGGAAGAGGCAAGGATTTTTGAAGCAATCAAATGGAATGATTGTTCAGGGTGGCATACAGAGGAGTTAGGTGAGGAAGAAGAAATTTCCATCAAACTGTCATATCCAGAAGAAATGACATAATTTTTCTATCATTTTGTTACTGCTGTAGACAGTCCATGACAGCAAGCTTCAGGCTGCTCTTCACATATAAGCAAGCACAGCAAGGGTACTTACCAGATTTAGCCATTTCTGTCCCATGTATGATGCTTCCAATGGAAAATCTGTGCCCTGTGTCTCCCCATCAGCTGCCCAAGACTTTCTCAGAGTCTGAGGCTCTTTCTAGAAAGTATTTCTTCCTTTCCTCTTCTTCATCAAAGAAGTCAGACCTGCACTGTGGGCTAAAGATAATACCCACCTACTTCTGATCCCTCACTCCTTTATCTTCCTAAGTATTTCTCTCAAGAAATCTGTTGCCCTTTCACTTCCGCCTTGGTATGTGCTTCTGGAGAATCTGAACTATCACAGTAAGAGACATTAATCAATAATCAAAAGAGGAATTTTCATTTAGCTGACACATTTAAAGATAATGTTTAGCATTATATTTGCATGGCCTATACATTCCTTAAAACTATACGGCACCTGTGGATTGATGGTGTGCCTCTTAAAGTTGTCGTCATTCCTATTTTCTTCAAACCAGAGTTACATATCCTTCTGAACAAGTATGGCTTTTAATTTTTCTGCATGCGATTTTAAGAGCTCTCCAGAATCTTTTTCATCAACTTCATCAGAATTAATATCCTTCTTCAGGAACATCAATTTTCACCCAAGGTATACAAAAGTATAGATTCAAGGGAATATATGCACCCTAATGTTTATAAAAGCACTATCAACACTAGCCAAACTATGGAAAGAACCGAAATATCCAATGACTAATGAATAGATAAAGACAATGTGGTGTATATATATATCACACAATGAAATATTACTCAGCCACCAAAACAATGAAATCTTGCATTTGCAACAATGAGGATGAAGCTAGAATGTATCATGCTAAGTGAAATAAGTTGATCACGGAAAGACAAATACTGTATGATTTCACTCATGTGGAATAAGAAACAAAACAGATGAACATATGGGAAGGGAGGGGAAAGAAGAGAAGGAAACAAACTGCAAGAGACTCTTAACAATAGAGAACAAACTGAAGGCTGATTGAGGGAGGTGTGTGGGAGATGGGCTAGATGGGTGATGGATATTAAGGAGAGCATTTGTTGTGATGAGCACCGGGTTTTGTATGTAAGTGATGAATCACGGAATTCTACTCTTGAAACCGATATTACACTGTATATTAACTAAAGTTAAATGGAAAAAAAGGAACACAAATTTTCATTCTTCTTTAACCATCCTTACAAAACCTTTCAAATAAATAAACCACAGTTGTGAAGTTGGTTTCTTGTATGTCTTGGTGTTGATGGATAAAAATCTTTTACCATGCCTGTCTGGTAAATTCTAAAGCCATCCTTTTTTATGTCAAAGATTTCAAAAAAATATTTTAGTAAATCTTCTTGTTTGACATCTGTATCCTGGACCAGGTTTTGCATAAGGAATTGAAAACGAGTCTAGGTCAATGCCACAATGTTATGGACTAAAGTCATGATCCATGGGTTACACGTGTAGTGTAATATTTGAACTGAAGAAAATCACTTGGATGTTAGCACTATATTCTAGATTCTTGGCTGAATGTTAGGGGTCAAAAATGTTTAGAACTTTTTTTAGCAAGATTTTTGTTTATTAAGGGTCAGAGATAAGATTGTATGCAATTCTCAAAAATTCTACTTTGTTAAGTAGGCTTTGAGGATTTCCAGGGAACTTGCATTTTCCTTTGGACATATGTTTGAGTAAATGTGTTTTTCAGAACATATTAGGCTAGTTTGGGTTTCACATATTATTAGCACAAATGCCTGGATAAATAGATACAGCCAGCTCTAGAAGCCTTTGTAATCATAAATTTTCTTCTTCTGAAGGATAAACATACAGGACATTATTGCTTTCAAAACAATCCTATTTCATCTACAACAAAATTTGCTTAGCAGTATAACTTCCTTTTTAATATATAGTTAGTACAGGAAAATAACAGTTTCTTCATAGAGAGTTAAGATAGCTTTCACTATTATTTTGATGGTACGAGCTGTCAGTCTGCTTTGGCTGCTATAACATAATACCATAGATTGGGTGGCTTAAACGAGACATTTTTTTCTCACAGTTCTGGAGGCTGAGAAGTCCAAGTCCAAGATCAAGGTGTCAGCAAATTTGTGTTTTGATGATGGCCCTCTTCTTGGATTGCAGACAGCCAACATCTTGCTGTGTATTCATATTACTTCTTCTTTGTGTTCAAGGAGAGTGAGAGAGAGCTCTGGTCTTTCATCTTCTTCTGATAAGGACAGTAATCCCAGCATGAAGTCCCCATCATGTTTTCATCTAAACCTAATTACCTTCCAAAGGCCCCACCTCCTCAAACTATAACATTAGGGGTTAGGACTTCAACATATGAATTTTGAGGGGATGCAGATAGTGTGTTCGTAACATGAGCGTAGCTTGACTCTTGATACTATTGAACTTCTCAGGCTTATTTAGAAAGACAACTCCTTTGCCAACTAATTTTCCTCTGCCATTGCCTTGTCCTTTAACTTCTCAGACATTATTGTCTTCTTTTGAATTAACAATGGTAAAACCTTTGTGTCCTTGAGTAATCTGTCTCTCCATTTTGCCAATCATTTTGCTTGCTTTTCCAACAAAGAATGTTATTCTTGTCACATCATGCATGTGGATGCTAACTCACAACTCTTTTAACTATTATTTCATTATTATCATTATGGTGTACACCCTGATAATTTGTTCTTCAGCACTCATTCAATTTCTTTACCATGCTCAGAAGAGTAAAGAGTTGTCAAAACATTTTAGTTTTATTTCATTGAAATAAAACTTTCTCACTTGCTTTGCTTTGATTTCCACATTTTTATTTATAACATTTTCAACTATTTTATGATTCATTGTAGAACATTAGACAAAAACAAAAACTAACTATAACAGATACTGTGGAAAAGCATTTGAGACAGGTACAAAAAAGCCAAGAAAGTTTCACACCAAGTGTGACATTGTGATGTCTTTCTTATTCCTATCACCATCACACCAATGAAAGCACATTTCAAAAAGTCTTCATATAATTCTCAAATTCTTCCAATTGTACTTGGGGATATAGCTCAAGTTGGTCTTCTTGTCCCACAATTTCATTTATTAAAAATAATGCATTGAGGGGCACCTGGGTGACTCAGTTGAGCATCTAACTTTGTCTCAGGCCATGATCTCACAGTTTGTGAGTTCAAGCCCCATAGCCCAATAGGGCTCTGTGGTAACAGCTCAGAGCCTGGTGCCTGCTTTGGATTCTGTGTCTCCCCCTCTCTCTGCCCTTACCCTGCTCTCTCTCTCTCTCTCTCTCTCTCTCTCAAAAAATAAATAAACATATAAAAATTTAAAATAATGCATGTGTATTGGAAAAGTAAATATAGTATTTTCCTATATAAAGTTTGGTCAAGAGCTTTGAGAGATATGTATATCTGTAAAATACAAGTATCTCCTAATGTGTTATAAAGTCAAATCCTATTCACTATTGTATTTTTTCCTGCAATATAATGAATCATGAAAGATACAACCTTAAAGTTTCTTGAACTGAAAATAAGATGCATCATAAAATATTGATAGTTTATGGATATGGAGCAGGTGTTATGACTCTTATTCTACTTTAGTAAGCTTTGATATCAGACAGAATTGAAAGCCTGAGAAAGAATATTCAAAGAGAAGTATGGATGGTGGGTCAAAAGAAACTCCTCATATTTAAATAAATTTTCAAAAGCTATCCCTACCTCTAGTTTCACCATTATATTTATTGTTTACCTAAGGTAGTTTTCATAATAGAATATACAGATATTAGTAACTTTCATTTAGCATAACTCAAAGCACCACCATTCAAATTGTTTTCTGTGAATATGAAATAAAATTGTAGAAAGAAGTCCTGTGTGGTCAAGAGTAATGTCACATGCTAGTGTCAATGTTGTTACAGACATGACACACAGAGATGCCAAGAGATGTAAGATATCAAAAAGAGATCAAAGAGACATAAGATATATTTTCTATAAGTTTTGAGTTATTTTGTTTTTTCCAAAGCTGGATTTAATTAAGTATGTCATATATATTTACAATAAACTTTTAGTGAGGAGAGAGATTACAAGTTGTAACATCAGTATTTTCAAAACTTATTTTCATAATCATTGCCTAATATCTATTGGGCCAAAGATTATTTCAGAAAAATAATGATAAATGTAGTTCAAAAATACAGGTAAGAGAGTGGAGAAGAGGATGAATAGATAGAGCCCAAAACACTGAAAATATAGTCTGTATGATATTATAATGATAAGCATATGTCACTATACATTTGCCCAAATTCATAAAATATACAACCCAAGAGTGAACTCTAATATAAATTATGGACTTTGGATGATTATGATGTGTCAATGTAAGTTAATAATTGATAAAAATGTACCATTCAGACAAGTGATGTTAATAATGAAGCAAATCAAAACCACAATGAGATACCATCTCACACCTGTTATGAACGGCTAAAATTAACAGCATAAGTAACAACAGGTATTGGTGAGGATGCAGAGAAAAGGAAACCCTTTTGCACAGTTGGTGGGAATGCAAACTGGGTCAGCTACTCTGGAAAACAGTATAGAGGATCCTCAGAAAGTTAGAAATAGAACTACCCTATGATCCAGCAATTGCATCACTGGTATTTACCCAAAGGATACAAAAATACTGATTTGAAGGGGTACATGTACCCTAATGTTTGTAGTAGCATTATCAACAATGGCCAAACTATGGAAAGAGCCCAAATATCCATTGATTGATGAATGGATAAAGAAGATATGGTGTATGTATGTATATATGCATGTATGTATATCACATGCAATGATGTGATAGAGCTAGAGTGTATTAGGCTAAGCAAAATAAGTCAAAGAAAGACAAATACCATATGATTTTACTCATATGTGGAATTTAGGAAATAACAGATGAATATATGGGATGGGAAAAAGAGAGTGAGGGGTAAACAAACCATGAAAGACTCTTACCCATAGAGAACAAACTGAGGGTTGTTGGAGTGAGGGAGGTGGGGATGGGCTAGATGGGTGATGGGTATTGAGGAGGGCACTCATTATGTTAAGCACTGAGTGTTGTGTGTACGTGATGCATCACCAAATTCTATTCCTGAAACCAATATTGTATTGTATGTTAAGTCACTAGAATTTAAATAAACATTTGAAAAGAAAAAAGTGAAAAAGGTTATGCATGTGGGGGGAAAGTGATATATGAGAAATCTCTGTACCTTTCTCTCAATTTTGCTAAGAAATTTTTCATCTGCTCTAAAAAAATTCTTTAAGGGGTGTCTGCCTGGCTCTGATGGCAGAGCATGCGACCTCAGGGTTGTGAGTTTGAGCACCACGTTGGGTGTAGAGATTACTTTAAAATAGAATATAGGGTACCTGGGTGGCTCAGTCAGTTAAGCGTCTGACTTCAGCTGAGGTCACAATCTCATGGTTATGAGTTCAAGCCCCGCATCAGCCTCTGAGCTGACAGCTCAGAGCCTGGAGCCTGATTCGGATTCTGTGTCTCCCTCCCTCTCTGCCCCTCCCCTGCTCACACTCTGTCTCTCTCTCCCTCTCTCTCTCTCAAAAATAAATAAACATTAAATAATAATAAGAAGAAGAAAATAAAATAGAATATTAAATAAATAAAAATATTTAAAACAACAATAAAACAATGTATAGCTAGTAGAAGAAAATGTAGGAGAATATTTTTATAACTTTGTAGTGCCGAAGATCATCCTAACCAAGTATACTGACAACCAGAAATGAAAAACCAATAGACTTGACTACATAAAATATACAAACTTCTATAATGCAAAATCTATAATGACAAAATAAAATTGAAAGTAAATACTATTACACATATAAATGTTATACATAAATTTAAAGTACATTCTAAAAAATAATCACAAATATTAATTAAAAAAATAGACCCCTATGTTTCCACAATTTACTTTATGGAATAAATCCTAAGATTTTTTAATTTCCTGTATATCCCACTGCAACCTATCCACTTTCCTCCACTACAAAGACAGCTATAATCCTGAATTTCTTTGTTTTTGTTATAGTGTTACCAAAGTGAGTTTTTCCCTGAAGATATTTCCTTCATTATTTAAAATAATTAAATAAAACATCATGTTTTATGTATAAAATACTGTTGTTATACATAACCCTATGTACATCATGAGTGGTAAGATTTTAAATTCAGAGCTTGATACCTTTCAAAAGAGGTAGATGGTATGTATTTCTAATGAAAAGAGAAAAAACACAAGAATTTCCCTTTTCCTCAATTATTACTTCCTCTTTATAAATTAGCCACTTAAAAATATTCAGTATCATTTTAGGTGTAATGCATCATATGCTTTTCAAATATAGATGACCAACATAATTACCCAGGAAAGGTGTTTTAAAAATTCATTGTATTTACAATTGAAACATGATATGAATGATTTAAGAATTATAATGTTAATACATACATTTTGAAATTAGCCAATATACAAAATCTATGTGTGCTTAACCTGCTGTTTTATGTAAAAGAAATTTGTATGGAAACCATGTGTCAGAGTGATCTTCAAGTAGATAGAGATTCAATGTCAAAAGAATTGCTTTATGTAAAGTAATGTGATCTCTTTCCAGTAATCCTGGTAGTTGTTTGCTTTCAACATGTAACACTGAATTCCAATGAAAACAGTAGATGTTAAAAAAATGCATCTTTTGGAGGTGGGCATTCAGAGGTAGTGTGCACAGCTGTGTTTTCTGAGTGTGTTAACAGGCACCGGAGCTATGAATTTCTCAACCAGCAGGGTAAGCTTCTTATGCTTTGCTCGAGCTCAAGAAGGGAGCTCCACAAGCCAAATGAGGTCCCAAATATCAACTAGCTTGTGTGTTCGTAGCTAATTACAAAGAAATTATAGAAAAGTATGGGAATCTATATTTTTCTTATTACATATTTACATACCAGATGGAATTTAATATAATGTAAAAGAAAAATAATGACTTAAGGTTCAGGAAATGAGAATACATTCTATGCCCACATCACGCCAATTTCCAGTGGTGCAGAAATGTAGGAGATTAGGGGTCTAGTAATATTCAGAGTTGATATTTCACTACTGTCTATAGTTAGTATATACTTTCATATGCTTGCCAAATATGCACCCTCTCTTAGTCCACAACTGTGATCTCAGGGGATTCCATCTAGCTAATCAAAGTGGAAAAATAACATGATCTAGGTTGACAGTGATTCTTAAATATGCCAGCACTTGCTGGAGATGGAATGTTCTGGAATTTCTCTCAAAAAAGGATTTCTCCAAGTAGTCAGAATTTCCAGATGTACTTTTCATTGTCTAGTTTTCCTGGATGGATAACCCTAATGCAAGATCTATGTCATGCTGAGGGTAACAATTGTTAGATATAAATGACTTGGGTAGTGAGATAATTGAAATGAAAAATTGAGAGTCCACTCTGGAAATGGACTTCTCAGAAAAACCCAAAGACTATAAATATTGCTAATTGATACCCGAAGATTATCATTACTATCACATCTTACAGACATGATGCCCTATTTAGTAAATGCTACTGATCATGTACACTCACCAAAAAAAATAAGTACTTATTAAATGGGTGAAAAATTGGTCATAAATGCAGAGGTGGAATTTGTAATTTTAACAGCATGAAGCAGATTTCCATAAAACTGACCAAAATCTGTATCTAGCAAAAATTAAGGAGACAGCTGTAAATGTATTCACCATTCTCACCAGGCACTCTTAATCTAGAAACATCTAACTTTATGTAACAATTGAATTCCTTATTGAAAATTCAGCTATAACGTCAGTTGTAAGCAGACCACAAGTTGTGAGGGTTGGCAGGTGTTTGTCAGAATTCAGAATATTCTGTGAAAGTGTCCCTTAATCAAAATAAATGGACCAAAATCCATGTAGTACCATTTCTTAGCTTCACACTTAATAGTCCATAAACTTTAACTTCCTGTACTATGACTACACACTTAGCTAGTGGTCTTAGAAAGAAATTCCCAAAGGAGAAATACTTCTATCCCAGTCAGCTAGAATAAGAGCTGAAGGCAAAGCAAAACTGAGAAGAAATGTGATATATGCTCCCTAGGGTTTTGTCACACTTGCAAATATGAGGACTGAAATTTTTCTTATTTACTGACTGGAATCATTTTTCCATTTCATTCTATTTGGAATAGAAAGTATATATTTTCATGTATTTCTTCCTTTTTTTACTATGTTATATAGGAAACGTGTTACATTTTCATTTATTCCTAAGGTTTTTGAATATTGACATATATACTATCCATATATATAATATCCATTATATCATCTCTGACTACCATAGCTTCATGTGAATTCCAGTTATCTCTATCTCCTCTGGTGAAGAAGAGTCCGTGAGAAGTAGGGTTGCATTTTGTTAAGCAGGTACCTTTTGGATAGAAGGAGATAACATGCTGTGTGTGTGTGTGTGTGTGTGTGTGTGTGTATGTGTGTGTGTGTGTGTGTGTGTGTGTGTGTGTGTGTCTATGCATGTGTGTGTATGTGTGAACAACATCCATAAAGTAGAATGCTGGAAGATTCCAATTAGGTTGAATTTCTGGAATTTCCCTTACCCTAAAAGAACTTCAGTTCAAAGACCTAAGCTGATTGATCCAGGAGTAGATCAAAGCCAAGCTGTCTAATCATCTCTTCTGGGAATATTAAACCTTGAATGGAAAGATCTAGAAACTGGAAACCATTAGAGTGAGCCTTGGTAAATGCAGCACTGAAGGGAGAAGTTCTGTTTGTCCCAGCTTCCTTATTTCCTTCAGGTGTTATCATCTTAGCTTTTCTCACTGGAGCATATTTTCTTAGCTGTTCCTGGGATTCCATGAACAGCCAAGCTATCTGTCCAATAAAGTCCCTTTTTCATTAAGTTAGACAGAGTCAGTTCCTGTTGTTTACAACTACAGCAATCTTAATTAAATCAACTCATTGCAAGTAGTAAAATAATACCAAGGAACTATTTCTCTTGATTAAGAATTTAAAGAGTTTTCTTTTTTTTTTTTTCGGGTACTGCAAATTTCATTTGCTGCCTACAAAAAATGAGTAGGAGGATTTTAAGGGAGATGTGATTAGGAGTTCAGAAGACATAAAGGAGTAAGAATTCTAATAGAATTTCAGTAAGTTTGGGGACTGGCAGTTACCATTGAAATTTATTTTTTCCCCCAAAATAATAGTATTTACTAACCTGTTACCGATTTGCTTGTGTCAGACTTTTGGTTTGTCTAAGTCAGATTTCTAACCCAAGATGTAAAACATAGACATTTTGTAAGGATGACAGTGTGCTCTTTGATACAATATACAGTGCTCAGAATCACTCCTTCAACATGTACAGATCATATTCTTGGTGTATGTGCTCTAGCACTTTAGAAAGACAGTTTTCATTTTTGTAAATGTTTATTTATTTATTTTGAGAGAGAGAGATAGAGAGGGCGCAGGGGAGGGGCAGAGATAAAGGGAGACAGAGAATCCCAAGCAGGCTCCCTAGTGTCAGGACACAGCCTGATGCGGCTCTCAAACCCACAGACTGTGAGATCATGACCTGAGCCGAAACCAAGAGCTGGATGCTTAACAGACTGAGCCACCCAGGCGCCCCAAGACGATTTTCATTATTGAACAAAAGACACTGCTTTGTGATGAAAACGCTTCCTGTGAGGGTCATAATATTTACTGTTTATGAGTACAGGCTTGAGCATCATGGCTGCTGGAGATGGCATCCCAGGGCCATCCTGTTCTAGGTTAGTGACCTGTGAAAATCACTTCATTTTCTCCCTTAGTGTTTCCATCTGCAAAATGTCTATGGTAACAATGAAGTTTGGGGAAAAGTATATTAATGAATATTTAAATAAGTAAAGTATGAGTTTGGCACATAATCCTTCCTAAATATTAGCTATTATTCTTTCTTTTAACCTATTTACATTACTTATCTTTAGGGTGAAAATACTAGTTTATGCCAATTGTCCTCCAATGCTTACTGAAAATCTCTTCTATCAGGCTCAAAAGTATGTCTGTTTGATGATAAATTATATACTGTCTTTGCCGTCTCAATTTAAGTTCTCTTCATGACATGAATTTGTTCCTTACCATCTGCCCTAATCAATAAATGACATTATCCTCAAATTAAAAAAAAGAGAAAATGGAAGTCATCATTTATTTCCCCCTTTTCTTCATCCTATACCTCAAATCCATCAAGATAGTCTGTCAGTTTTAACTCCTAAATACATCTCTCTTGTGTCTACCTTTCTCCATTGATATCTTCCCCCCTCCTACCTCCAATCCTAGTCCGGACCAGATAATAATCCTACACTAAGGGTCCCTAGGTGGCTCAGTCCGTTAAGTGTCTTGACTTCAGCTCAGGTCATGATCTCGAGATTCGTGAATTCAAGCCCCTATCAGGCTCTGTGCTGACACCTCAGAGCCTAGAGCCTGCTTTGGATTCTGTGTCTCCCTCTCCCTTCTCTCTGCCCTCCCCTGCTTGTGCTCTGTCTCTGTCTCTCTCTCTCAAAATAAATAAAAACGTTAAAAACACAATTAAAAATAATCTAACACTCAAATAACAACAAAAGCCTCCTAATTGATTTCCCTAACATTCTTCCCTGACTCAAATAGATCTTCAAAATGACCTTTCATAATGTAAAGGAGATCATACCATTGCTCTGTTTAAAACCATTAACTGCCTCCATCAAATGGGAAAAAAAATTAAACTTCTTACTGTGATCTATCTGCTGCTAAGCCTCCTACCTACTGCTCAGACTCAGCCTAGGCCCCTCCTGTCTCATTGTGTTCAGTCACGATAATAGGTTTTCAGTATATCCCACAACAAAGCACTTGTCATAACTGTCTTTCTTTGTTTGATATGTTCTCTGCTTGTCTTCCTTTGTATCTTAGCTTAAATTTTACCTCTAGCAGGTAATATTCCCTGATCATCCTTCCTAGTATTAGTTCCACTCAGCCCAACTGTGTTTCTTTTCTGTTAGCAACCCGTTTGCTGCTTTCTTTGAACTTAAACACATGCAGGAAAAATTTAATTTTTTGTTTGATTTTCAATCTCTTGTACTACTGTAAGCTCAGAGAGGGAAGAACCCCTGTCTGTGTTGTTCACAGAGGGAGCTGAGCCAATAGAACAGTGTCTAGTCTTTGATAAATATTTTTGAATGAATGAATATATTTAGTAGACATTATATAAAACTATACATTTTTCTTTATTTCTCCTCACAATTACCTCCTGATATTTTTAATTCTATTTTTCTAAGACTGTTCAACGATGTTCTGAAATGCAAAGAA
This sequence comes from Panthera onca, assembly GCF_046562875.1. Taxonomy (NCBI): domain Eukaryota; kingdom Metazoa; phylum Chordata; class Mammalia; order Carnivora; family Felidae; genus Panthera; species Panthera onca. The sequence continues at coordinate 108,545,749 of NC_138345.1, read as the reverse complement.
CCTATTTTTATCTCTGTGAACTTAGAAAGTAATTTAACTTCTTTATGGCCCAGTTTCCTCGGTTTAAAAATAAGAAAATATCCACCCCATCTACCCTGTCTTGAGCTCAGAAATGAGACACTACTGGCAAACTTATAGCACTATAACGATGCATCATCCCATTGTTTGGCAAAAAGCAGTAATTAGCAATCACCATTATTTCTCACTTAGCATTATTAATTTGTTTTCAGGTTAAATAAAATTAAGTACAACATTCCTAATGGTTTAAAATGTTCAAAACTTTGATCTCATTTAGATTGGTTTATCATATATTTGTAGACAGGTATTCATTTCTGCAAATGGGTTAGATTTCCCTTGAAGAGCTAGAATTTAAATTATAATGTTCACAGATAGCATAATGAAAATCATAATAATAGTTGGCATTCTGGAGTGTACATAATGTGGCGGACACTATGTGAATAAATTTACATATCTTACTTCCTCTAATCAACCATCCTGTGAAATATTCTCTTTTACTATCTGTATTTTATGGTAAGGAAGTAGGCTTACAGGATCTATGCATTTTGCCTAAATTTCTAAGGTCGCTAAATGTAAGAACTGTATATCAAGACTTGGTATATGGACAGAAATCGAGAGATAACATACTCCCCTTGATAGTTTTAGCAGTGAAGAAGGGAAGATATATTTATATTATTTTTATATATTGTATATTCCTCAAAGGACACATATCAGCTATCTCCTTTATTCATAGATTCTTTCATTCTGTCAGCAAGTATTATTTACTTACTTCAGAGTGTCAAGTATTCCCTGACTAAAAAACTGCTGTATATAAAATACATAGAATTCAATTTATTGTATGAATATATACGAACAGTGCTACAAAAAACAAAAGAGGTAATCAAGAGACTTTTGCCTACGGGGAGTTTAAGCTTTATCTACTACACACTGTGGAGGCATTGAACTAAACAAAGCACTAAACACGAGTTTTAGTCTGTTAAGTAACATGGTTATATTTGTATATTGGAAGAATCACTATAGTAAAATCATAAAAAGATAAAGAAAATGACTTTTCTTGATAAGCCTGTATGATAGATAATCCTGGCAACATATATGTAAATACTTACAATACACTCTATTTCAGTTTTGGGATTAAAAGGAATGTTTTTGGCAATATTTACCTGCACAGTTAGAAACAGGAGTAACTTTTTCTGTTTGTTTTTTAAGCTTTTAAAAAAATGTTTATTTATTTATTTTGAGGGAGAGCATGAGCATGAGCAGGGGAGGGGCAGAGAAAGAAGGAGAGAGAATCCCAAGCAGGTTCCGCACTGTCTGTCTGCCTAGAGCCTGATTCGGGGCTCAATCTCACCAACTATGAATTTATGACCTGAGCAGGTATCAAGACTTGGACACTTAACCAACTGAGCCACCCAAGTTTCCATTTTTTTAAGTTTTAAAGGCTACATCTTTCTGGTCTTATATGGAACCGGAATTCATGGCTAAATTTATAACAAATATACCTTGTATTTATATTGTGTTTCTGTGGAAGAACTATAATTATATATTTAATGTGATATATATCTACATATGTATACTTACACATATACATATGTATGAAGTATATTAAATATTTTTCACAATTAAATGAATAAACATACCTTGAATTTATTAAAGATCATATGGAATAATTTTAAAATAACTTGCATAGAAATAAGTAAATCATTTTAAGAAAAATAATTATCCATAACATGTACAAATAGATAATTATCATAATGACCTGCAGAATGATTATAGTTATTTGAATTGTATATGATATAATTATGGAGAGAAATTCCTTTAAAATATTAAGTCCCTTTGGAGGTCCATAACCATTTAGATTGCATATGCCTTTAAAATGCATACTGCAGAACGTTCAGATAGGAAAAGAAATACTCAGTTCTTTTGTAGTCCATGAATCTGAAAGAGTTTTATTCTTTTTGATAGTATTGTAAATAGTATTGCTCTCTCAATTTCTCTTTCAGACAGTTCATTGTTAGTGTATAGAAATGCAATTGATTTTTGTAAGTTACCTCTGTATCCTGTACCTTTACCGAATTGCTTGATTAGTTCTACCAGTGTGTGAAATTTTAAGAGTTTTCTATATGTAAGATCAAGTTATCTGTCAACAGAGACAATTTAATTTCTTATTTTCCTTTTAATTTTTTAAATATTTTTTTGGTAACTACTGATTTTCCAATTTGAAGGCCTTTTATTATTTTTTTTCTTATCTACTTGTTGTGATAAAGACTTCCGTTACTATGTTGAATAGAAGTGGCTAGAGTGTGCATCTTGGTTTTCTTCCTGATATTAGAGGAAAAGTTTTTTCCTTTTCACCATTTAGTATGATGTTAGCTGTGTCTTGCCATATAATATTTATTATGCTGAGACATATTCTTTCTATATCTAATTTGTTGAGAGTGGTTTTTTTTTATGAAAAGATGTTGAATTTTGTCAAATGCTTTGTCTGTAACTGTTGAGATGGCCATATGATTTTTATCCTTCACTCTGGTAATGTGTAATTGACTTGTATGCGAGGAACCATTTTTGTATCCCGTGGGTAAATCTCACTTTATCATGGTGTATAAGTCTTCAATGCACTGTTGAATTTGGTTTAAAGTATTTTGTTGAGGATTTTCACATCTCTGTTCATCAGGGATATTGGCCTGTAACTTTCTTTTCTTTAAAAAAACCTTTTTTTAACATTTATTTATTTTTGAGACAGAGAGAGACAGAGCATGAATTGGGGAGGGTCAGAGAGAGAACGACACAGAGAATCCAAAGCAGGCTCCAGGCTCTGAGCTGTCAGCACAGAGCCTGATGCAGGGCTTGAACTCACAGACCATGAGATCATGACCTGAGCCAAAGTCAGATGCTTAACTGACTGAGCCACCCAGGCACCCCTGTAACTTTCTTTTCTTTTTTTTTTTTTTTTTTTTTTAAATTTTTTTTAACATTTATTCATTTTTGAGACAGAGAGAGACAGAGCATGAACAGGGGAGGAGCAGAGAGAGAGGGAGACACAGAATCTGAAACAGGCTCCAGGCTCTGAGCTGTCAGCACAGAGCCCGACGCGGGGCTCGAACTCACGGACCGTGAGATCATGACCTGAGCCGAAGTCGGACGCCCAACCGACCGAGCCACCCAGGCGCCCCTGTAACTTTCTTTTCTTATAGGTATATTGTCTTCTTATAATATCTTATAGTTTCTTGTCTGATTTTGTTATTTTTGTAATGCTGATCTCCTAAAATAATCTAGAAGTATCCACTCCTTGCAATTTTTTGGTAGCCTTTAGGAAAGACTGGCATTGACTCTTCTTAAAATGCTTGGGAGAATTCACCAGGGAAGCCATCTGGTCTGGGGCTTTTCTCTATAGGGAAATTTAGTTATTGATTCAATCACCTTACCAGTTACTGGTTTATTTAGATTTTTTTGTCTTTATGATTCAGTTTTGATGAGTTGTATGTTTCTAGAAACTCACTCATTTCTTTTAAGATGTCCAATTTGTTGACATACAAGTGTTCATAGTAGTGTCTTTTGAATATTTTAATTTTTGTGCATCAGTTACATTGACCTTTTTATTTGTGATTTTATTGATTTAAATCTTCTATTTTTTTTCTTTGAGGTAATGGTTTGTCAATTTTGTTTATCTTCCAAAAAACTATCTCTTAGTTTTTTTGTTTTTTTTTCTATTTATTCTAATTTCTATCTCATTTATTTCTCCTCTGATGTTTTTGGAGGAGGATTACTTTGTTTTGTTTTTATTTATTACATTTTTATTTTAACTCTAATATAGTTAACATACAGTGTTATATTAGTTTCATATGTACAATATGGTACTTCATCAATTCCATACATCATTCAGTGCTAATCATGACAAGTGTACTTCTTAATTCCCATCAGCTATTTCACCCATCACCCTCACCCACTTCCCTCTGGTAACCATCAGTTTGTTCTCTGCAGTTAAGAGTCTGTTTCTCTCTCTTGCTCACTTGCTCACTCTCTTTCTCTGTTTTCCCTTGGTCATTTGTTTCTTTAAAAAAACATTTAATGTTTATTTATTTTTGAGAGACTGAGACAGAGTGCAAGTGAGGTAAGGGCAGAGAGAGAGGGAGACACAGAATCTGAAGCAGACTCCAAGTTCTGAGCCGTCAGGGCAGAGCTGGTTGTGGGGCTCAAACCCATGAACCATGAGATCATGACCTGAGTCAAAGTCAGACACTTAACCAAATAAGTGACCCAGGCACCCCTCATTTGTTTCTTAAATTCCACTGATGAGTGAAATCATATGGTATTTGTCTTTTTCTGACTGACTTATTTTGTATATCTTCTCTGATTTTTGTTATTTCCTTCCTTCCACTAAATTTGGGCTTAATTTATTCTCTGTTCCATGAGGTATAAAATTAGGTTATGTTTTTGAGATATTTCTTTTTTCTTAAGTAGGTACTATAAGTATAAACTTCCCTTTTAGAACTGCTTGTACTACATTCCATAAATTTTGGTAGGCTGTGTTTCCATTTTCATATGTATCAAGATATTTATTTATTTCCCTTTTGCTACTTCTTTGATCCAGTGGTTGTTTTCAGTGTGTTGTTTAATTTCCATGTATTTGTGAATTTTCCTCATTTTCTTTTCCTATTATGGATTTCTAATTTCATGTTATTGTAGTCAGTGTATACTACCAAGTGTATTTCAGTCTTCTTAAATATGTTAGACTTATTTTGTGACCTAACATATGATCCATCCTAGAGAATGTTATGTTTATGCTCAAGAAGAATGTATTTTCTGTTCTTGTGGGATGGAATATTCTCTATATGTCTATTAGGTTCATTTGAGCTCAAGTGTAGTTCAAGTCCGTTATTTCCTTATTGATTTTCTGTCTAGATGATCTATCCATTTTTGTGAGTATTGAAGTCCACTACTATTATTGCAACAAAGTCTATTTTTCCTTCAGACCTGCTAATATATTGTTTAATATATTTAGTTGCTCCAGTTTTGAGTGCATAGATATTTATGAATTGTTATTTCCTCTTGATGAATTGACCCCTTTATCATTATGTAATGACTTTTTTTTCTTTTAGGTTTTTTACTTAAGGTCTCTTTTGTCTGATATAAGTATAGCTATTACTGTTCTTTCGAGTTTCCATTTGTATGAAATACCTTTTTCCTTCCCTTTACTTTCAGCCTATATGTATCCTTAGAGTTGAAATTAGTGTCTTATAAGCAGCATATATTTTTATCCATTAAGTCACTATTTCTATATATCCATTCTGTCACTCTGTCTTTTGATTGGAGAATTTAATACATTACATTTAAAATGATTATTGATAAGTAAGAATATATTATTGCCATCTTACTATTTGCTGGCTATATTTTAGTTCTTTTATTCCTTCCTTCTTCTTGCTGTCTTCCTTTGTGATTTGATAATTTTCCATACTTGTATACTTCCATTCCTTTCTCTTTATCTTTTGCATATAATACAGGTTTTTGGCTTGTGGTTAACATGAGGCTTGCACAGAATATTTTATACTCATAACAGTCTATTTTATACTGATAGCAATTTAACTTTAGTCACCTACAAAAACTCTTCCCCATTACTCCTCTGTTTTTGTGTTTTAATGTAATAATTTATATATTTTTACATTGTATATTCATTAAATTTTTGTAGCTATAATTGTTTAATAGTTTTGTTTTTTAACATTTATACTACAGTTAAGTGATTTATATACTACCATACAATTACAAAATTAGAATATTCTGAATTTGACCATATGTATACCTTTGCCAGTGGGTTTATACTTTTATATGTTTTCATGTTACTAATTGGCATCATTTAATATCAGCTTGAAGAACTCCATTTAGCATTTCTTGTAAGGCAGATAAACTCTCTCAGCTTTGTCTGGGAAAATTCTTTTTCCTTCAACTTTGTAGAGCACTTTTGCCAGATATTCTTGATTGGGAGTTTTTTTTTTCTTTTAGTTTTAGAACTTTGAATATATCATGCCACTCTCTACAGCCTGCAAAGTTTTGCCTGAGAAATCTACTGATAGCCATATGGTGATTGCATTGTATGGAAATAAATTTTTTTGTCAAATTCATATGGGGTGCTATGCTTTCATGAATCTGGATGTCTGTACCTCTCCCCACTTTGGGAAATATTTGGCCATGATTTTTTTTAAATAAGTTTTCTGTCATTTTCTGTGTTTTCTCCTTCTGGGACCCTAAAATGATAATTTTGTTTCCTGTGATGTTGTCTCATAATTCAACAAAGCTTTTTTTCTATCATTTTCATTCTCTTTTACTCTTTTCTTCTCTGAATGGATAATTTCAAATGTCCTGTTTTTAAGTTCATAGACTATCTGTACTGCTTGTTCAAGTCTGATGTTGATGCTTTCTACTGCATTTTTTATTTCATAAATTATTTTCTTTAGATACAGATTTTGCTTGTATTTTTTAAAATTTCTGTCTCTGTTGCACCTCTTGTATTGTTCAGGCATTATTTTCTTGTTTTTGTTGAGTTGTCTATTTGTTCCATGGTAGCTTGTTGAATTTCCTTAAAACAATTGTTTTAATCACTGCCAAACAATTTACAAATTTTCATTTCTTTGCTGTCAGATACTGAATTTTTTAATGTTTTTTTCTTTTTATTTTGAGAGAGAAGGTGCACATGGGTAGGGGAGGGGCAGAGAGGAAGAGAGACAGAATCCCAAGCAGGCTCTGCATTGTCAGCACAAAGCTCAACACTGGGCTTGAACCCATGAACTAAGAGATCATGACCTGAGCCAATATCAAGAGTCAGACACTCAACTGATTGAGCGGTCCAGGCACCCCAGATACTGGAAATTTATTGTGGTCCTTTGGTAGTGTCATCTTTCCATGATTGTTTGTGTTCCTTAAAGTCTTGCATTGCTGTTTTCACATTTGAATAAGCAGTTATTTTTTCTAGTCTTTACTGACTAGGTGTAGAAGAGAGTTACCCACACCTCTTATTCCAAGGTAAAGGGATTTTGAGGCTTTCTCAGACCTTTTAAGAGATATACCTGCTTCACACTCCTGTTCTCTCTTGGTGGTGGAACAGGGTGTTGGGGGGGGGGGGTAATTTCCTAGGATTGTGTCCCTTCTTTCAATCTTGCAGATCCAGGCCAATTGTTGTGTTGTAAGTCTTCTGTTTATTTCTCCTACACAATGTCCTGAAATGCTCATGCTTGTTTGTGTGTTTTTGCCCAGTCCCACAGAGTTGGACTGGCTCTCTGCATTTGCATGCTGGCTACCTGCAAAGACTTATTCTGTGTACAGGAAGGAGCATGTCTTGGGAGTCAGCCATGAAGAGAGGAGGGTGAGACATGTGGAGTGTTAGGGATGCCAATCAGTTGTGAGTTCACAGATGAAGTTTCCCTAGTGACTAGGGACAGACTTCCTAATAGAGTCTGTGAATTGGTAGTAGGAAGAACCATGAAATAGTTAATAGCATCCCAAAGTACTTTTTTTATTGGCTTGTTTGAATCTGAGAAGTGTTTAAAAACAGATATTTTTAATCCCCCAATAATATTGTCATTATTACTGATAATAATTTTTATCGCAGCTCACAATATAAAAATCCAAAATAGAATTAAAAGATAATATTTTTCCAAAAATAGTGCAAGCTCTATTGGAAAAGGACTGATGAGAATGTGCAAAATACAACTTTAAAGTGTATTATCTTCTCTGACAGTGGCACCATAAGCATATAGCTGATGAAAAGACTTAATGAACTCTAAATTAGTGGTAAGATGTGTGATTCTATGGTATTTGAACCAAGACTTGTGTCGTTTCTATTTCTCCCTGTTTAGTGAAATATAAGCTCCATGCCCAATTTAAACAGTAAAAACACAATCTCCCTCTCCCCACAGCTCCCAGTCAGAGGGCTATTTTCCCAGGAAGGCAGGACATCATGATTTCTCATCCCTCCCCTAGCTACCTATTGCTGAGGCTAAATTCCAGGTGAGAACTGCTAAGAGGTAGGAGCTCCATTTTTCTTCCCAGTCCTTACTCATGGGATAGAAACTGTACATTGGGTATGGTACTGCTAAATAAAGTGGGGTCCTGACCACCCTGGCCCAGATTTTGTGGTGGAGATTTCATACTGAGGGAGACAAACCAAGGAGACCTGTGGCGGCTACCTTCCCACGCACCAAAAGTGAAAGTGTTGTGCAGAGAGAAGCAGGCAATTGTTCTTACATTCATCTTCCTCAACATCAGAGGTATGGTTTGGAGATTTTGTCCTAGGGAGATCAGCAGGATGTAGAAGAGGGACTGAATCCCTGTTAAGAAGACCTAATGAAAATGTATAGATGACTCCATCTACCAAGAGAAAAATGTACTCTCTTCTCAAGAGCACATGGAACATTCATTAAGCCAAATAATACACCTCAATATATTCAAAAAGATAGAAATAATAAAAGTGTATGTTGTCTGACAACAATGGAATGGAATGAAAAATTGATTATTAGAAAGAATTTGGGAAACTCACAAATAGGTGAAAAATAAACAAAATACTCCCAAATAACAGATAGATGAAAGGAAAAAAATCACAAGGGCAATTAGAAAATACTTTGAGAAGGATTAAAAATGAATTCACAGTACATCCAAAATTTATGGGATACAGCTAAAGCAGTGCTTATAAGGAAGTTTTTAGCTCTGAAATGCCTAGCTTGAAAAAGAAGGAAGGTATCAGATCAAAACCCTAAACTTCAACCTATGACTCTAGAAAAAGTATATCAAAATCAATCTAAAGCTAGAAGAAAGAAGGAAAAAATACTTTAATGAAATACAAAGTAGAAAAATGAGAAAAATCAGTGAAACCAAAAGCTGGTTCCTTGAAAAGATTTTTAAAAAAAAAGTTGACAAACTTGTAGCCAGATTGACCAAGAAACAAAGGGACAAAGTAAAATTCCTAGAATCAGAAGGGAAAGAAAACAAAACCCTGACCTTGCCAAAATAAAGAGGTTATAAAAAATACTATGAATAATTGTTTGTCAATTGGATAACTTACATGGAATGGAAAAGTGCTAGAAAATCAAGGGAATCACACACACACACACACACACACACACACACACACACACACACACACAGATGTTGGGAATTAAAAGAAGACAGTAGGAACTTAACTTCACAGTAAAAAGCTTAAAAATAGTGCCAAAATTTGCTTAATTATGGTGTTATATAAATAACATCCTTCTGATATCACTGATCAATTTGTGGTCATGAATAACTGTCTATACATTCCCTGAAATAACCAACATTTGATACAGATAGAAAAGTAGGAATTGATATGTCATTCATGGTTTCACCAAGTGAAGTAATTCAATATATTTTAGGTGCAAAGTACTTAATATTGGAGTATAAAACACAATTCTCAATCTTTAGAACTGGGGGAGTAAAAATGGTGAAGGAGTCAATGAAGTTTGGGGGAATCGATAACAAATATCTCAGGGAGGAAACAAGACAGGTAGTTCCCAGGAATGTGGTATGGATCCCACCCTTGCTCTACATCTGACTACAGCTGTCTCTGGCTAAAGACTTAATGGCATGTGTTCCTCCCACTTCCAAATCTTGGACATGGATCTCTCATTGACAAATCTGACTAGAAACCTATAGGAAATGGATTCTGAGAAATGTATAGGAGACTTTGTGGTGTCCATGAATTCCCCTCTGCCCCCCAAATAGAAAAAAATGATGGAATGCTTAACATTTCTATCCAAATGAACATTTTTAAAGTATACTTTAAATACTGTATATATAATTATATAAAATATAAATACTGTATATATATTATATACGTAAATATATTATATATAATTATATTGTGTATAATTACACATGTAATTATATACATGTAATATAATATATAATAATGTATATATACATATATACACACATATATACATATATATATATACACATATATATGCAATAAAACTTTCACAAATATTTTGGGATGTAAACATAATAGTCATTTTACAGCCTTGAATACTGAGTCTCAATGGGGCTAAATGACATGTTCAAAATTACACAATGATTAATGTTTAAGCCAAAAAAGGAAATTTAAGTCTCTTAATGAAAGGCTTTGGATTGTGTTCCTTCACAGCTCCTTCTAACAAAAGCCCCTATGTGCTTTTTTTCACAAAGACTGTGCCTATATTTGATTTCAGACTTGCTTCAATCAACTTCTAGTAAAATAAATGTTATACCTATAGTTAAAAAGCTCTATTGGCATTAATCTGCTTTCTCTAGCATATGCTTTCCTCTCTATATAGCCACTATGCGTTTACCATATTGCTATCAGAAGATAAATACAAGTTTATTTTAAAAAAGTAAGTAAATTTATATATTTATATTGGAAGGCTATTTGATTTAGTCCAGAAATAAGGTATTACTAACTTGCTGACAATATTCTCTTTGCTGTTTTTTTTTGAACAATTAGATGGTAAACATCTAAAAAAGTTAAAAGGTAATATAGTAATTTCTCATTTAACAAAGTGTAGATAAGTAAAAAAGGTGGATTCCAAAAAAAAAATTGAGAAGTTTGTTTGAAATTCATACTGATAATGAATTTCTTTATATGATCAAATTAGTCAAAGGGTTATATATTATTGCATATCTGGATTCTTTAAATTCTAGAACATTTGAATATCTCCTTCTTAAAATGTATTTAAGCTAAAGCCATAAATATCTAAGTTAATGTGTATTGTATTGAACCATATAAGTTTCATAAAAGCATGCTTTCTAATACAGTAAGTTCATTAGTATTCTCCTTTTTAAACATTTGTTTTGGAACCTTAGTAATTTTATTACCTTTATATGCCTTTTCTTTCCTTTATCTTCTAGTTAGATGTAAAAACCTAGTGATATAAAACATCAATGCATGGAGTAACTTTTAATAGAATGCTAGGGGAGAAACTTAGATATGTTTTATTCAGCAAGGCGGATATACTATATTGAAGATTATGATTTGATCTTATTAATAATAGCCATAAATTATGAGTGAATAGATAGTGTCCTCTGAAAATGAATAGCTTCTGTCACAGGGTGACACAAAATGCTATGCCGCAAAGGCACTACCACAAACCTGCTGTTCTGGTGCCTCATTTAATTTCCAGTGGCTGGATGCATGCTGACCAATTCCTATTTGATCTAAAGAAGGTTGTCGTAGATGTAAGCTCCAATTTGCTGAATATGCTCTTTGTTATTAAAGCAAAACATACTTTAAATTGTTTTATTAAATTGGATGACAAATTGAACTCCCTTTAAAATAGGAGTCAAATCCTAATAAAAATGATTTCGGAGTGTGAAATCATCTCTCCATCTCTATTTTGAAAGGATTATAGACAGCTTTTCATAAAACTGCTGACACCTCTATCCATGTCATATTATATACTCAAGAGAAAGAGACATGAAGTAAAAGTGTGCAACATATTTTACTAGCTTGGCCATAAACCCTCTGATGCATCCAGGTGCTGAAAATAGGCTTTCTTGATACATTTCAGGAATAAATCCTCTGTATCTGATTAAAATGCAGATGAGCATCATAAACTATTGTAATTTGAAAGGACTGAAGTCATGATACAATCTGCCTCCATCTGCTTTCAGGTGTAAAGCAGGAGGGAGTTTTGCTGAAAGTACCACTGAATCCAATTTAGGTTAAAATTCAGGGAATTAAACATGCCAACCTGATTCCCCCAGTTTTCTGTTTGTTTGTTTCTGCATTTGTGTCATTTTGTTGTGTGCCTGTGTATGTTTAGGGCATCTGCATAATCATATTGCTGTTAATTATGACAGTATTTTATTTTTAATATTTTTCACAAATATGATGCCATGCACGCATGGAAAAAGAAAATAAAAACAGCTAAAATTATTGGCAGGGTTTTGAAAGAACTTTGGAATTAAATTCACTGCCATAGGCTCATTTCTTCAATAAGGTGTTTGCCTCTTCTAACATTTTTCAGCAGATATGAGAACAGTGGAACAAAGCCATATGTGGTGAACAGGAACCAGTTAAATAGCAAACACTCCACTGAGTCACTGCTCCGGGGGTGGGAGCAGACAGACAGGGGTTTTGGAAAAGATACACTTCAATAGGAAACCTAAGTCCTGTGACTAATAATTGTGTGGTTATGGGGAATTCTTAAAATTCCTTTAAGCTTCAGTTTTATCTTTGAAAACGGTCATGATGAATGTGCACCTGTAGGGTTTATGGGACGATCATAGCCAGAGAGCACCTAGTGAAGTGTCTGCATACTCTTGGTGTAAAATGTACACAGTCTGGTTTTACTCTGGCTTTTTTCTGCACATTTGTTCTGTAGAAGTTTGTTGAGAGGGAACAGGAGAGGGCCCTACACACCCATATTCTAGAAAGTGTATCCTGGGCTTATACTCATCTTCTAAAAGTTCTCCACAATTTTTGCATTTTGTATTTTTTGTTTAAATATGAATAATAAAATATAGAAGTGTATTCTGAGTCGTTGAATGACTATCTGATTTTATGGCCTGGACTTTTGTTTGTGTTTGGAAACAAATTACTTCCAAGTATTATTATTTTAAATTTTAAACTTGCAAGTTCATTGGAAAGTTACAGAGGTGGTCTTCATGATGTTTTAGGGACAAGTGGCAGTAATATCACAATATGCTGTAGATTGAGTAAATGTTTTATAAGTCAAACAGGCTTAGAATATTGAGCCATCATAGGCTCCACTGAAGTATGAAGAGGTCAGTGCCATAAGAAAAGGAACCATAGCCATCAGTACCATTGTCCCCCTGCAAATGACACTTTAGCTTTCGGCTAAACCATCATTTGTCACATTTAATTAAAGTGATTTGTGTTAATATTATTGTGTAAAGCTTAAATTTAACCAGTGATCATTTTGCATTTCACACTATATGGGAGCCATAATCGTAAGAAAAGTAGATTACCTAGTTCATGAAATGTACATATTTAAGTAATTTTTTTAAATGTTAAATTCACTCTAGAATCATTAAAGAATTTCAGTTTAGAATCATTTTTCCAGTTCTGCACATAAATGAAAGCTCATTTCACAAATGAAATGAAATGAATTAATTAGGAAGAAGTAAAAACAACTCTTTGAATGAAAAAAGTATACTATCATGTATGAAGCTTATAATAAAAAATATAATATTAAAACAAAGCATAAGAAAATATGTGTATACTACAGTTACATGAAATTAAATTTTTTATTTGATAAAAAACTATAAATAAGGTCAAAAGATAAATGATAGACTGAAATAAAATGTTTGTGTGAGCTATACTTAATCGCCATCCATTGGTAGATCAAAAATTGTCACAAGTTGACAAATGTATATGGTTTGACCAGCACTTGTGACATTTAACACCTAAGGAATTAATGTTTCTAGTGTACACCAAAAATTTTACATGTTAATGAAATGAAAATAACAGCCTCAAGAAAAATGAGCAAGGAATATAATCATGAAATTCACAGAAGAGAAAATGCAAATGACCTTCTAATGAAAACAGATTCCTCTTCACTAGTTATCAAGGACAAGATGATTGAAACAACGATACCTTTTTGACAGAAATCTGAAAGACTGATCATATTCATTGCTGCCAGGGATGTAACACAACCATATCCTTTGACCAATAAAATTGGAGGCCACTCTGAAGTTTGTGGAATTTGGCAGCATTTTTAAACATTAAAGTGCACATGCCCATTGAGCCAGTAATCTTATCTGGGCCTGATATAACAGAAACTGAAGTATCATCACATAGAAATAATGTGCTTATTTTTATGATACTTTTTATTTTTTATTATCTTTTATTTTTCTACTCTGCTTAAAATAGAAAAACTGAAAACAAAAGTGATTTGAATGTCTATCACGTGTGGGATACTAAATATATTATGGTGGATCAATCTCTGGAGTCAATTTTTATATATTTATTTTGAGGAAAATGCATTATTAAGTGAAAAAAGCAAAGTACAGAATATTTTCCTATAATAATGTTTTCTTGAAAAAATGTCTATAAGCTTATTTAAAAATTGTGAACAACAATTTCCAAATTGTTACTCTGCCTATAGTAGGAAATGGGGTTCCAGTAGAAGATGAGAATTGTGGTATACTTAACACTTCTATATTGTTAACATTAGTAAAATATGAAAATATTGCTGAAAACAAAGGCACAGATTCATCAATTTAATAACATCAAAGGAGAATTGCAAAGAACTCCCTTGTTTTACTTGGCCTTACAAAATTATGTAATTTATCTTCATAGAAAAATTCCTAAGATTGTGAAAGCTGCGTCAAAGAGGACACAACATGTTTAATCATATGGCCAGGTTATGTTAAATATATTTCACCATTTTACAGTATAACTGGTATTATTTTGGATTTCCAAATTTATAAACTCACTATTACAATGTTTTGTTTAAAAAATGATGGTTTCCAATCCAATAGGCAACACTTTATTCTTCTATGCCTTTTTTGTGTTCATGTGATTGACATATACAAAGTACTCAATCCATGAATATACACTGAATTATTAAAGTATTGTGCAACATTTTGAGTTGTATATTTCTTCCTTGTGTTTGCCTATCTTTGGCATGTCAGGTGAACATGCATTAAAACCATACTTCTGTCTTGTACGATAGGATAAGGTAAAGGGAGAGACTGCCTGAAATCTATATGCTAAAAAAATTGTTTTTAATTTTTTTATAATGTTTATTTATTTTGAAACAGAAAGAGACAGAGCATGAATGGGGGAGGGTCAGAGAGAGAGAGGGAGACACAGAATCTGAAACAGGCTCCAGGCTCTGAACTGTCAGCACAGAGCCTGATGCCGGGCTCGAACTCACAGACCACGAGATCATGACCTGAGCTGAAGTCAGATGCCTAACCGCCTGAGCCACCCAGGTGCCCCATATGCTAAAAAAATTTTTAATGATTTCTGAACATTGAAGTTTGGATAGCATTAAGCAACTTTGAGAATTTTCCTAGGAATATAATAATATGTTTTAAAATGTGTTGTCCGCACCAGACAGCAGTAATTATTTTAATTTTCATTCTTGAGATTTTGAACTATTCATGAAGGTTTACTGAACTCATATTGTGTACAGAATATATTTTCATAGAGACGCTGCTTAAGTAAGCTAAAGTTTCTTTAAGAATGAAATAAAGGAAGAGATAAACTTTTTAGTCCTGTTTAAATACAGTATAAAATTTGAAAATGGGGGCGCCTGGGTGGCTCAGTCGGTTAAGCGTCCGACTTCGGCTCAGGTCACGATCTCACAGTCTGTGAGTTCGAGCCCCACGTGGGGCTCTGGGCTGATGGCTCAGAGCCTGGAGCCTGCTTCCGATTCTGTGTCTCCCTCTCTCTCTGCCCCTCCCCCATTCATTCTGTGTCTCTCTGTCTCAAAAATAAAATAAAAAAACGTAAAAAAAAAAAATTGAAAATGTAAAGCTTGATTGAGATCTGATGTTGGTATTTATTAGCAGATGTGTTGATCCTGGTAAATAGAGCTCAGTTATTCAATGGCATATAGCACCACTGAAATGAAGCGAGAAGAAAAATAAAGAGCTAGCTCAGCCTGAAAGGAGTTTTTCCTCTCAAATAGGTTACTGTTGCCAATAGTTTTCTTTATTACTTTTGTTATTGAAAGAAAAGTCATTGAATATTTCATTCACTTTCTTTTCAGTAGATATTTTGATAAGCAGAGTGTCCCTTTATGGGAAACTCATTTCCTCAAAAATACATTTTAAAGTAAATCTAAGAGATTTGAAGTCCCCAGGGGTCTTTTACTTTGTTCTCTAGTTTCTTAGTATTTTATGTGAAATATGTAGTCCTGAAGGCATAATACTATTTAAAACACAAACTTTCTAGAAACTTCTTAGAGAGGAAATATTCTGATTTTGATTTTCTAAAATTTTATATGAAAGAGGTCATTGCATCTTTGAAATAGTTTGTGTAAGCCGGAGGCAATATAATGAAATTTTAATGTCCTTATTTTCCCTTTTATATTCCTGTCCAGTTTGTGCCATTTTCTTATCTGTTTATATGCCAGGAGGAGCAGTATACTATTATTTAGAGAGTTTTTAACTGTAAAAATAAAAAAAAAAAAGTTATAAGCTTGAAAAACCTTCTTTTAATAGTTTTGCTTGGTAAACCTGAAAGAGTTTGACTGCCTTTGGGGTTACATTTGCTAATTCTGACATGTCAGGATACAGTCAGGGAGCTGTTTGGTCTATTTAAGCCCCAATGTCCTTGGGATTTCATTATTCCATTCATAAGTGAAGTATAATCGCATCGGCTATTTAGAAATCATAAGGCTACTTGACCAGACTGTATACCTCAGATAGTTGCTCTACTACATAGTAAATTTTCAAATGTCAGCAATCACCCTCTGGAATGAAATGCTAGAAAGTTTAATTCAGTATACATTTTATTAGTGTTTATTGTACCAATAACAGACTTGAAAACAAAATATTCCAAATCCTACCATTCTGTCAAATCAGCGACAGTGACATGTTTGTTTGTTTCCTTCCAGCTGCTGTCCATTTGCATTCATGAATTTTACATATTTGTAATCATAGTGTAGGCACAATTGGATTTCATTCAATATTGAAGCAAACAAATTGGCCCTAAACAGCTTTGTTCTCCTGACTCTGGGGTCTTAATATAGGCCATAGGAAGTTCTCATCGACTCAGCTTCACCTAAGGCTAAAATATTTTATTGAAATATTGAATTATTAAAAAGTACTGCTTATCATTTCACATTCAGAGTTAGAAAAATATAAAAAAATATAAACCATTTCATGAAAACTCTGTTGTTTCTATCAGCGGATGCAACATTTCTCAATCATGAAAATGTGAAAATATTGTATATGACCTTTGTATGTACATTTTAATCTTATAATACGACAACCTGTCAGATAAACAAAATCTAATACATATATACTGGCTTATGAAAGTACCTTAATTTCCATGTATTCTGGTGATCTAAGAACTTGAGGAAGTAAGCAAAAATTCCTACTTATAGAGACCTATCCTGGAAAGTCTATTCAGACACTGACCATATCTTTTCCTATTAATGAAAGAGGAGGTCAGAAGATATCAGCCTGAGTTAACTACTAATTAAAGATTGTTCTTTTGGACATATAACACTGACCTTGCAGAAGGTGAGCATAGTTTTATCTAGACTACACAGCATATCCACATTAATTGTAAACAAATTGGCTTCATTTGTAGTTATGTATTTTCAACATTAGAAAAACTATTAAAGATTAAATAAGAATGTTAATGTCCCTGTGTTGCTTTTTCATGTAAATCAACAGGTAATATATTTTTTCCAAAAAATATTTATTTTTAACATATGTATTTGAAGTAAAACCTCCTGAGGAACAACCAATTAGAGAGAGTGATAATTCTTCTTGAGACCTGACTGAAGTGCAGACATATTTCAGCTTTCATTAGCACACTATTGAAGCAGATCAGCCACAACCACTTATGAAAAGATTATATTAGTCTTAAGTGGAGAAGCAGAACTGTGAATCAGGAGGCTCAGTGCTACATCTTGGTATGTTAGCTTTCATTTGTTGCAGGAAACAGAAAGCTGTCTAGGCAATTACTAACAAAAAGAGATTTTATATAAAAACTTAGATGCTTACCCATCACTTAAAGGACCCCTAGGCCTAAGACTCAGAAACACTCTATGCAGAAATAGTTTGCCAGAGAGCTTCTACATCTGTCTGATTTCAAGAAAATACCACTGTGCCTGAGATCCAGGGACCAGAAAGCCACCCATGCAGCAGCTTCCTCTCAAAAGCACACTGTGAGATGACACAGGTGTCTGTTGCAAAAAATCTTGATACTACTGTGCTTATCTGCAGCAAAAGCCAAACACAAGAGGAACAATCTTTCCTATAATTCTACCTTCTAGATATCATACTGTGCGTTTAACTGGCAAACTTTAATGCATACTCAAAACCCTAAATGAAAGAGAATCTTGGGAAATGTTTTTAGTTTTCCAGACTCTGGAAACAATGTAAATGATGCTCAGTGTTGCTCTGCTCTGCTCAGTACACTTGGTGTGCCTTTAATTCCTTTTGATATCTGAATTTATGGGTACCTATTAGGTAGGCTAATTATATGTTCTGGTTTGCTTGGGGCAGTCCTGACAGGTGTCAGTTATCCACCTCTAATTATAAATAGTGCCTCCTTTTTATTTATATTGAGTTCTGGTTTGGAAGATAAATTCCATATTCACTTTAGGTATGTGTATCATACCCTACAGGGTATAAGGAAGAAAGACAAGAATGCCACTAACTGGTCCATGTCTTCTTATTCAGCACTCAAAATAAGGCTGTGAGGAATTATTAGCATTTTACCTTAGTGGATATAAGGCCTGAAAAATGTACTAACTAGCCTGCCATCGTCACGCAATAACTAAGGGAACAGGGGTGAATTTAAATTTAAACCTGTCCGACTTCCAAGGATGTGATTTTTGGTTAATCATGTAGCTCTTAACTATAATTGGTTCTGTTCTGTTGTTTTTGTCAAAGTTATTATGGACTTTAAGCATTTTATTTTCACACATTATTCATTTATTTATTAATTCATTCCACAAGTATTATTTGAGCAACTCATATGAAAAAAAACATTGATCTGTGCCCTAAAATAAATTATTAGACCAGATAAAAATCCTTACCCATGTAAAGCTTATAATGGAGAGAGGATGGATATATATATATATATATATATATATATATATATATACACATACAGATCTATATCTATATATAGATCTATATCTATAGAGATCTATCTATATATATATATATATAAATCTATAGATATAGATATAGATCTCTATAGATATAGATATAGATATAGATATAGATATAGATATAGATATAGAGAGAGACTAAATGTGTCAAATGATAAATAGTGTCATAGAGGAAAATACATCAGACAACCATGATAGGGAAGCCCAGTGGGGAGGTGGGGTTGCTATTTAGATTTGGATGGTCACTCATAAAATATGGTTTTATTAGATACATAAAATAGGTTAAATTATCATGAAGATATATATATGTAAGAACATCTAAGGCTAAAAAATGGAAAATGTAAACCACTGGCAAAAGTGAGTTCAGAGAGTTGAAAAAACAAAAGACCAGTTTAGGTGCCATTGATGAATGAGGGCATGAGTAGGAGATGAAGACTCAGATTGTGTGTGTGTGTGTGTGTGTGTGTGTGTATGTGTGTGTGTTGCCAAGGGGAAGAAACAGCCTGGACAACCTAAGGATTTAGCTTTGAAGTGAGATAGGAAGCCAGTTTGCCAATTTCATATACTTGTATATTCCAGCCAACTATAGATATAGCCAATTTATCACCTTGGTTAGAGGTATTATTCAAAGATAAGCTTTAGAAAACAAATGGGCACTATTATGCATATTATCTTATTTAATCCTCAAACCCCTCACCAATAAAGATAGAATAATAAAAATGTGGCAAAGTTTCAATACAATTATAAATAACTTGATAAGTGTTCAATCAATGAAGTCAGTTGTTATTAGCTTAAATGAGGAACAATTTTAATCAAAGAAGCAGCATATATTTCTAATTGCATTCACTTTGCTGTTTATGAACCAAATAACAGAATTGTTAAATCTCATGCAAGATTTAATCATGCATCCATATATGTACTTTTCTAGCCTTAAACATTTTAATATGCACAATAGAGTAACCCACTTGGTTCCAAATATAATGGCTGAAAATATTATAAGATTGAGAAGAGGATTTAGTTGCAAATAAAATAGGAAATTGATATTTGGGATTAGAAAATGTATTCTGAACTTCAAATCAAACATTAACTATCGACTATGTGTGATGTCTGAGGCTCTGTGCCAGGTGCTGGCACAGCAAAAATAACTGAGCACATATGTTAATAAATAAATATAATTAATCAATAAAAACTTGTTAGTATGGGAGGTGATAAACTTGAAGTTCTCTTTGGGTACTTGAGAACAGAAGAAAACATCTTTCCTAGCTTTATCTGGACTGAAGGCTTATGAATTGAGGTTTTCTGAGGAGGTGGAACCTAACTACCTAGCTTCCTCCCTCCCTCCCTCCTTCCTATTTTCTATTTATCTGTCTATCTATCTATCTATCTATCTATCTATCTATCTATCTATCTATTATCTATGTGCCATCTATCAACATCCGAATACATAGATATCCATATCCTAATTATAGCTAGGAAGTGAGATAAAGAAAAAAAAAACTTGAGGGTAGAGGATAAGGACATATTCTAATTTCAATATAATTGTTATTTTTTTTTTTTAGAAAATGAAAAAAGAAAGAAGTACTTGTAGAGTCTCTAGGAATAGTTAGTTCAAGGTATCCAGTGACAGTCTGTATAGGGTCTAGTCTCTGTTTTTTAAAAGAGTATCATGTAAGAGCAATTTCTTGGTTCCTCACAGATGTGGTAACATTTACAGGAATTTAAGGTATCTTTCTGAAGAACATATGTGAGAAATAATGGTATGTGGAAAATGTATCTTGTGAAATATATTTAACTTTACAGTAACATGCAATACATGAGTTCTGGATATTGAAGATGATGGCCAACATTCTAAGAGAAAAATTATGTTAAAGTAAAGCTTTTAGAAAATTAAATAATAAATCCTAAGAAGCTGATTTAGATGTGTATATGCGGAACTCTTCCAGAACACTAAAACAAATATAGATATTGCTTCTAACATATTTAGTGGACACATAGGAATTGCCAAAGAACACTTTACAGAGTGGCTAGGAAGCTCACATCATTTTTATCCTTATGAAGTTCAGATTCTAGGGTGGTAAGGAAGTCCTACAAGTATATATTAAAAGTGGGCTTATGGGGCGCCTGGGTGGCTCAGCTGGTTAAGCATCCGATTTCCGCCCAGGTCATGATCTCGCGGTCTGTGAGTTCGAGCCCGCGTCGGGCTCTGTGCTGACAGCTCAGAGCCTGGAGCCTGTTTCAGATTCTGTGTCTCCCTCTCTCTGACCCTCCCCCGTTCATGCTCTGTCTCTCCCTGTCTCAAAAATAAATAAACGTTAAAATAAATAAATAAATAAAAGTGGGCTTATATGTCAGCATCAAATTCGTTCAATAAGTATATTTTAAATGTGTGAGAGTGCATAAAGTCAAAAGATTCCTAGATAAAATGGACTCTAGTTTTTACTCTTTCATAACCTTAAACTGTAAGATCATAGACAACTTATTTCTGTGTGCCTCAGCTTTCATATAGTTCTTATAGTTTCATATAGTTCTCAGCATTTCATAAAAGAAATACACAACTGTCAGACAACAACCTTTTGTCTTTTATATTTTTAATTGTGTATAAAAAATACACATAGTATTATGACCACATGTAAAAACCTCAATAATTATAAGAAAATAATGAGATTGCTAGGATTTATTTCACACATACCATGTGCCAGACTGTGTGATATTTTATTTATTTACTGAAACAATCTGATGAGTTAAATACTATTAGGTACTAATAAAGAAAAAGAGGTGTGTAAGGTAAGTAATAAGTAAATGCCTCTGCTCTTGGGTCAAAGAGAGGACTGAGGTGAAAGACAAACATTCTGTCTGTACTAAAACTAACATTCTAGTTTGGATGTTTTTATAAGTATCAATTTATCTATATCTCTCATGTTTTTGATGGTTACATTGGAAATACATAAGATGCTTGCCTTCAAGGTATCCATTATGCTTAGTAAGGAGGGAGGGAGAAATTGAGATAAGATATATAGTTTGTTAATATACTTCTTCATTCAAGCTCCAGGAGGAAGAACACATAAAACCAGCTAAGTGTGGGAGAGCCAGAAGAGTTGAATTTTGAGCTTGTTTGTACAATAACTAGAAGTTTATTTAAAGCAAACAAAACAAGCTAAGGAAAAACAATATAAATCAAGAAGACAGCCTATAAAAGACAAGGACTGCATAAGTGAGCAGGGCACATTTGGATAAGGATAAGTCGTTCAATATGTCTGCATAACCATAGGATTCATATGAGCAAATTGGAGGAGATGTAGATATGAAGGTCAGCAGACATGATAGTAAAAAGTGTGTCCTTCAATGGTATTCAAAGGCATTTTGAGCAATGGAGTGACATAATCAAGATTACATATTAATAAGAAAAATTATAAGGAAATAAAAAATAATTTCAGGAATAGATTGATTATAAAAACCACAGAATTGTATGACCAATTCAATACAAAAGGGATAGGAAGTGAGGAAGAGAAGGAGATCAAGGTTATTTCCAGAATTTTAAAATGTATTTTCTGGATAAACATGGACTTACTAAGATAATTTATTTTTAAATAATCTCTCTGTCTTTATTTTAGTTCCACACTTTGTTTAATTTGTAATCTTTAAAGTAAAAATATCCTTCAAGTTCGGAAAGTCTCTCTACTAATTTGGTATGAGAAACTTGGAAAAATAACCATTCTTGTCTTGTGCATATCTAGGTTCCAACAAGAAAAGGTGAAATATGGTTGAAATGACATCATAAAACACACAGATTATCACTAAGTTTTTGAAAAGGACATAGTTTTATTTTCAAAAGTGAAAAAAATCTACAGATAAAATAAAATTCAAAGTGAGTTATTTTAAATAGGATTTATAACCATGCATTTAATGTGAACTGTCTTTTTAAAAGGGCTTCTGAAAGTCTAGGTGGAAATGTAAGTGCTTAATCTATATTTCATCTCTTTGACCTTAAATTTACAGAAGAACATTTAACCTTCTAACAGCAATGTGGAGATTTTCTTTGAATTTTTTTATTCAGATAAATTTAAAATCTTTTATGGTTAACTCCCCATTATCCATGCTAATGTAAGATTAAATACAAAGGATAATATAAATGATGCATGTGCACACACACACACACACACACTCATATTCTATTCAGGAAGAATTTATCTCACATTCTTAATCTATTAGAGACTTCTTCAGAAAATATATAAGCTATACCACTGTGCCGCTTTTATTATTTTTAATTCCAATTTTGGCATCTATTCACGTTTTTCTTTACTACATGATTTAGTATACATATCTTTCTTTTTGTGTACAGTATATTGGTAATAAAAGGACTGTGTGTCAAATTCACCTTCGATTTTAGCTCTGTACTTGTTAGACTAATTTAATTGTTTTTCACCAAAACTGGTTTCCTAAATATACCACTGTAGAAAATATTGCAAATATAAAATGTATTTTAAGGTTAAAAATTGTTCTTATTTAAAACACATTGAAAAATATAACTAGTATATAAAACTGATAAATTAATGAATATTATTATTAAAATAAAGTGAGGAAAGAGTGATTCAAGGTAAAGGAAAATATTAAGTAAATAGTATTGATCTAACATATGAATATGTCTAAAATTAAAGCAATTATATACGGACTAAAATTAACCCAATTGTATTTCAACTTTAAAATTAACATATTATTTATAAGTTGGAAACTATTTTTTTAAGCAGTACCAATATTCAAGAGGAAAAAAACAATAGTCTTTCTGAAAAAACAGAGTTAATGGTGGCAACTTTTTCCATTTGACAGTAACATAATAAAGAGAAGGTCTGTATCCAATTCAATCAGCATGGATAGCATGAACCAATTAGATGCTAAAATCAGGGAATGTGGTTGGATTTAAAACTTTCCCTTTGGGGGCGCCTGGGTGGCTCAGTATGTTAAGCATCTGACTTTGGCTCAGGTCAAGATCTCATGGCTTGAGGGTTCACGTGCCACATCCAGCTCTGTACTGACAACTCAGAACCTGGACCATGCTTCTGATTCTGTGTTTCCCTCTCTCTCTCTGCCCCTCCCCTGCTTGTACTCTGTCTCTCTCTCTCTCAAAAATAAAATCAACAGTAAAATGTTTTTTCTCTTTGGTCTCAGAATCTCTCCTTTTTCTAAGTGCGCAGAGAAATGTGCATGGCAAAATTTCTAAAGCTTTGTAACCCTAATGGACTTGAATTGGTACCAAAGAAAGCTTAGGGAAAGCAGCAGCTAAGTAAGACCTTGAGGACAATTCAAAAATAGGAATCAAACAGAGTGTAGTGAAGTTAGGAACAGTGCTTAGAAGACTACTGAAATAATCCAGGATAGGGAGGAAAAGAGCCATAAATCTCAGTGGCAAGAGGAATAGAAAGAGAGTATAGAGGTAGGATTACCTAGGTGAATCCTATGTATTCACAAAGACCCTTCTTTTCAAAGAAGAAAATATGACAACAGAAGCAGGGATCAGGGAAAGAGAGAGAGAAGTAAAGATATTTTACTGCTGGCTTTGAAAATAAAAGAAGGGGCCATAAGCCAAGAAACATAGTCAGCTTCTAGAAGCAAAAACAAAACAGAACAAAACAAAACACACACACACACACACACACACACACACACACACACACACACAAAACAGAATAGTTTCTCCCCAGAACCTCCACAAACAAAGCAGACATGCTGGCACCTTGATTTTGTGCTCAAGAAGATCCGTTTCAGCCTTCTGATATCTAGAATTGTAATTGTGTATGCACAAACACACAAATACATATATATATATAGTTTTAAGCACTAAGTTTATGACATCTTGTTACAGCAGCAGTAGGATACTAATATAGAAATGTTGAGTTTATATTGGACACTAAGTAGAGATATCTAGTGGTGAGAAAGGGAGAACTTGGCTAGCAGTTTTATTTGGAAGTCCCGATACATAGTGATGAAAGTACACAGATTCATAAGATCTTCCCCATGAAAAATGTGCCAACTGAAAAGAAAATAGGATAAAGTAGAAGTCCTGGCAATATCCACAATTAACGGTTGGTAATAGAGGAGGATGTTGTGGAAAAAGTCTGGACAGAGAGACAGATATGGTGGTGAGAGATTAGAGAGAGAGGCATTATGGCAGTAAAGGAGGACAGAATTCCGAATAGGAAGCAGTAACAAATAATGGCAACTATGCCTAAAAGTAAAAAATGAGGATTGAAAAAGTCTTGTTGAATTTCACTTGTGTCCTTGTTCAAAGCAATTTCAGTGGCAAATCAAGGAGAGAGAACATGCAACTGTGGTCTGATAGATCAACTAAAGATCAACAGTAGAGGCAAAGACTGTTTTACTTTCTAAGAAATATGAGAACAGAAATACTTGATAGAGAGGGGCATGAGGTTGCCTGAACATGTGTATGTGTGCCTGTGCGCGCGCGCACGCGTGTGTGTGTGTGTGTGTGTGTGTGTGTGTGTGTGTGTAAGTGCCATGAGTTTTTGAGATAAGAAAACTTTAGACATGTTGAGGGTAAACAGCAAGAAGTTAAAAAATATGAAAAAGAGGAAGAAACAAATAGTCCCGCAGATGTGAATTACATTGAGTGGAAGGAGTGCTCTATGCTGAACTGTAAAGAAATGATGAAAGTATAAGTTGAAAGTGTTTTATAAACGGGTAAAGGACCAAGACGTTCTGGAAATTTCTGACTGGATGTCTACATTTTCTTATAAAATTGGGTTCAGGTGTTCTTAGATAAGGTTATGCTAAGATGAGTGAAGTGATAAAGAGTGGCACCACTGGAAGACAAGCTTCAAATTGGCTTTTCTAAAAATGAACTTGTCAAGTAGTAATATTTCAGAGTTTTAGAGAGTTTAGTAAAATGACCTTAGGCAACCCTACTCTCAAAGTCGTTTTGGTGAAAATACATGGTCATTTGTTCAAGCGAGCTACAGACAAACTGGTATCATCAGGAAGAACCAAGTTTTTGGGTGAAATAAACTGGAGGAGACAGTTTTAAAAATATAGAGGATAATGGGGCACCAGGGTGGCTCACTCGGTTAAGCATCCAACTTTGGCCCAGGTCAAAATCTTGGGGTTCAGTTCATGAGTTAGATCCCCCATTGGGCTCTGTGTTTTCAGCAAAAAGCCTGCTTTGGATTTTCTGTCTTCTCCTCTCTCTACCCCTCCCCTGCTCTCTCTCTCTCTCTCAAAAATAAACATTTAAAAAATAGATAAGGATAATAAGAACAACTTTCTATGGGAGTGTGAAGGTGGTTCAGTGGAAATAAACAAAGAAAGTGAGGAGGGTGGGCACAGACTACTTACTAACAGGATCAGATTTAGGTATTTAGTTCTATGCTTTTGAAGTCTATGTTAAAGTTGGCATAAAACTTTATTCATACGGGATCGTTTTACGTTTTCTTTTGCTTGGAGTTTAGGGTATGTATGAGTTTAATAAAGTCAAAATGACTTATTCACCTTTATTGGTCACATGGCCACCCCTTAAAGGAAATGGCCCAAGGTCAGTTAGAGAATATTGA
Source organism: Panthera onca (assembly GCF_046562875.1). Classification (NCBI taxonomy): domain Eukaryota; kingdom Metazoa; phylum Chordata; class Mammalia; order Carnivora; family Felidae; genus Panthera; species Panthera onca. The sequence goes on along the minus strand of NC_138345.1, from coordinate 108,519,366 downwards.
ATCACACTTTCATTAAGCCTGCAACAATTAGAATTAATAGAATTTTCTGAACGAAATAAAGGTTATGCCAAGGTTTTGCTGACTGAGCTGCAACTTTATTGCCATGGATTAGATATAAAAATGACCTTAAGTAATTTTCCTGATAATTATGTGCTGGTACACAAGCTTTTAAATTACTTTACAGAAATACTTACCTAGATAACATGCTGATGTCTTAAAAAAACAAGTGTTTATTATTTAAGTATTCTTTACCACTAAGAAAACAAAGATTGTGGCTAATATCAAACTAAAATATGCATCATATGTGTACATATATTAGATGCAACTCATTAAAATCAAGAGAATTGTTTATGCAATTTACTTTACAATAGTTACCTAGCAACCTTTAGGAAATCAATAGCTTATTTTACAAAGACTTTTTAACTCCCTCTCTATTTTTTTTTTTCATTCTTCTACCTACTCTATTTTAGCTCGAAATTATCATTCATCATTCCAGGCTCTAACTGGAAGCAATACTAAAATTTGGAGGGGGTGATAAACACATGAGTTTTTCTAATAAAAATATAAAGCATTGTTAAATCTAAAACTGTATCTAATACACTGTAAATTAACATCTTTGAATTAAAATGAAAATTACATAATATTTCTAGACATATGCCAATGGGTGTAACTGGTAATTAAACTTGTCAGATGACTTAACAATTAAATGCATTTAACAGGACTCTAATAACATGAGCTTATGAGTAACTTTGTATGATCTTTTCTGATGAAACATTGACAAATAGCTGTTCCAAAAATACTACTATTTCCTTATTTACCCAGAAAACGTTTTATAAACAATGCATGTTAAGTGCATATAAAATAGAAAATAAGTCACTAGTGATCTCACCATATTACCCTTAAAATTTTGCTATATATCCTGGATACCTTTAAAGGATCCTCACCATCAACATCACTATTACCAAAATAGCTCACTTTTTAAAGAGTGTTACTATGTACCAGGCTCTGTTGTAAGCACTTTTTATACTGCAATTCATAAAATTCCTATAAGATTATAATGTAAATTTCATAGATGGCCTAATTAAGACACAGAGAAGCTAAGTAATGAAAATATTACACATGGTAAAGCCATGCTATAACATGGTGAGACTCCTCCTTTGGATTTAGTCTCCCCCAGTTTTTTCTAGACATTTACTTCTTGTAGTATATATTTTTAAAAATACTGGATAATACATATATTGTTTGTAATATGCTATACACAGTTATAAATACTTTACATGTATTGTGTTTTCCATCTTCACAAAAAATGGATGAGTAGCTTCTATAATATTTTACAGAGAAGGAGACTATTGCAAGCTAGTGATTAACTTAATTTACTCAAATCACACACCTACTGATGTGAAAGTCAGACTTTGAATTAAACTCAATATGGCTTCAGAATCTGAGGATACAGTTAAAATAGAAAATGATCCTGTAACCTAGCCCTCTGTAAGTTTAATTTTTAATATAGGAGATAGACAACCATGAACTCAACATACATATTCATGCATGTTTAAGTATGTCCACCTGTATATATAACAGTATGAGATATTAAGAGACAGAGGATGACAGGGAGGTGAGGAAACTTCTTTAGATGGGGTAATGGGAATAGCATTCTCTCAAAACTGACATTTGAACTGAGATGAAATGCAAGAAGAAGCTAATCAAAGTGTTGAATAGAGACCATTTCCAGTAGAGAATTCAGCCTGTGAAATACGTTAATGTATTCTGAAATATTTGAAAAGTGCATGCTCCCCGCTAGCAAACAAGGAACATCATGCAGCCATCTTTTTTTCTGGTTAGATTGGTCTAACCAGGCAAGACTTGGCAAAAATCAGGATGTTTTGACCACAGTGATTTGATTCTACTGCTTTGATTATAGTGTTTTGACTGTGTCACATACTCATACCCTTTAGCTCTGCTGTAATACAGGAATAAACAAAAGTTATCAAATATTTAATTTGTGAGGAAATAGCATGCAACTGACAACAATTTAACTGCACATTGTCAATATGTGTCATTTAACTAATATTTTCCTTATAATCTTTAATGGTTTCTAAGACTCAGACATTGTTAGAAGCATGGGCAATATATTAGTGACCTAAAAAATAAGAAATCCCTGCCATCGTGGAGATTATACTTTCTTGGGACACTTAAGTTTTTTAGAAATGACTAAGGCATATTGGACTTTATGAGAATAAAAGAACAAGAGGAGAGAAAAATCAGGAGAGGAGGAAGAGAAAGTAGAAGAGAAAACAACTGCACTTTGGCAAAGGCTACAATTACTAAAATTTTACATAAGCAAAAAAAAAAAAAAAAAAGCATGATATGTCAAACTTTATTCTAGTATTGCCAGAGAAAAAAGTCAACCCTGATTAAAATAATTATGGTAAACTAAAATTAAAAATGGGAAATAATAGAAAACTGTGGTTTATGGAAAACAAGTCAAGAAATTACATTCTCTTATTTGCTATTCCCTGGGAAAATTAATTTTTCACAAAAGAAATCAATTTCTGACTTAACAGTAACTAAATACCTTGTGTTTATTAAAATATACTCACATTGTCCTTGAAGTTAAAATTGGAGAAATAATGTCACGGGCTCAATCTACTGGGCTCAATCTACCCTGTTTCCTCATACCTTTTCCCCAGCATTTCTGCCCTTACCATATCACTTTGGCATCTAGATACTGGCTTTGGGGGATACATTTTTGTGACTATCTCCCTGCATTATTTTGAAAGTTTTCCATGACATTTCACCTTCAAATCCAGTGTATTTTTTCAGATAAACATACTTGTATATGTATCCATGTACTTAAAGCTTAGAAAAAAACAACTTTAAAGTTTTCAGGCAAATATTGTTTTCACAGCATGTAGAATCTAATCATATACATTGTTTTTAAAAAGGTATTTTTAAAATTTGTCTCTGCTTAATTTTCTGGCCTTTAAGTCAAAAGCTAGTTTAACTCAAAGCTTATTTTTAAAAAGCCTTTAAATTTTTTAGCAGCCTTATACCTTATTACCTTTTTCTTAGTTTTTTTTTTCTTTATTGAAGTATAGTTGACATACTTTTGCATTAGTTTCATAAAAGAAGCCTTTTGTATATTCACAAATGTTTTGAGAAATGTGGTCTCATTTCTTTTCTTCAGCAACCACTAGAAAATTATTCTACCAAGTTTCAGAAGTGCTCACGTAGAAATCAATAAGAACACTGAGCTTCCCTGCCCCCCAGATCCTGTATCTGTGACTATTAGGTACATGAAATTATGTAAAAATATTTTACCATTTGTTCTTTTCCATTTTGGTATGCATTTATAAACAATGATACAGCTATTGTACAAACATAGAGAAGAAAAAATATAGAGTTCTTTAAAATGAATGATGGATTTTTTTTTGTTGAATGTTAGATACAGCAGTGTCAAAGAAGAGAACAAAGTACATAGACAAAGTCCAAACTGAAATTCAGTTTTACAGATTTATACTGTTCCAGAACTGTGTACTTCAAATGTGAGCAAAATAAGAATATAACCCTGATTCAAAGAGGTCAATGCCATGAGCATTGGGATCTATTTCTTTAATTTCATTGTAGATAACATGGCATGTAACTTAAAAAAGGTGTTTCTGACAATTTTATATTATGCTTTGAGAAAAAAAGAGAGCCTTCTAAAAATTATTCCTTTTTTATAAACGCAGTTTAAAGCTTGAAGTATTGTTGCTATTCACTGACACTTTCATAAAAGAAGCAGAAATTTGCTTCTGTGACAATGTCCTTACTACCTTTATTTTTTTGGTGTTAATTGTGAGCCTGAGTGATGTTTTCAGTTAATTTCATTTTTTCTAGGTCAAAATACTATAATTCTATTCTATCAAGCTGAGATTTAAAGATCATTTTTATTCTATTTTCTAGCTTTTATGCTTTCAAATATTATCAAAATAAAGGTTTATTTTATTTGATTGCTTGCAGGAAAAAAGCCACACTGTTTATAAAATCCTGAATAAACATTTAGAAACATATGGTAATTGAAAAAGTCATAATCTGGCACTATAGTAACAGCCTGTTTATACAAGAGGATTTTGTGATTTGAATATTGCTTGTCATCTAATCTGGCAAGAAGATACAATATCAAATATGTGCTTTATTTAGAGGAGACACAGCCTGTGGTTATGTAAAATTACTCAACCTACATAGAACTATAGAGTAAGTTCTAGTGGAAATAAATATTTTGTGATAGAGCTTCTACTTGAGGTTATGCAAATTACCATTTCCTATTAACCATTAAAAATTATAATGTATTATCCTATTGCTACAGCATCTATTTTAGAAAAATAGATTTCTATTTAATGAGTTTTCCAATGCAGTATTCACGTCAATAAGCTGTATCACTCTCTGGGCAAGTGTATAAATCATCATTTATAAATCAATTTATATTTTAATATGCCAGAGGGTAGCGATTGAAAGGAATACTGTGACAAATCAATTTGTAAATTAAACGATCATTACCTAATTTATCCTTTTGGATCCAGATAGAGAAGTGTTTGTTAATGTTTCTGAGTTGAAAGCACACTCTACATCTAGAATTTTTTTTGGGGGGGGGGGCGGGGAAGCTCACTTGAAAGAATTAAAAGACCAAAAATGAGATTAAACAAGTTAACAGTGATTATAAAACAACCACTATGAAATTAAAAAAAAAAAAAAAAGATTGCATGGTGAACATACAAGCAGAAACTGATAATAGATCTATGTGAATATAATAGTTGGTTGCCTGACCACAGCTATCATTCATTAATAAGGCAAAACATTTACAAGTTTACAGAAATAAGCATTTGTCTTTGTCTCTTTTTGATGCTGTGCTATGCCTTTTATTTCTTTTTTTTTAATATATGAAGTTTATTGTCAAATTGGTTTCCATACAACACCCAGTGCTCATCCCAAAAGGTGCCCTCCTCAATACCCATCCCCCACCCTCTCCTCCCTCCCACCCCCATCAACCCTCAGTTTGTTTTCAGTTTTTAAGAGTCTCCTATGCTTTGGCTCTCTCCCACTCTAACCTCTTTTTTCTTTTTTTTCCTTCCCCTCCTCCATGGGTTTCTGTTAAGTTTCTCAGGATCCACATAAGAGTGAAAACATATGGTATCTGTCTTTCTCTGTATGGCTTATTTCACTTAGCATCACACTCTCCAGTTCCATCCACGTTGCTACAAAGGGCCATATTTCGTTCTTTCTCATTGCCATGTAGTACTCCATTGTGTATATAAACCACAATTTCTTTATCCACTCATCAGTTGATGGACATTTAGGCTCTTTCCATAATTTGGCTATTGTTGAGAGTGCTGCTATAAACATTGGGGTACAAGTGCCCCTATGCATCAGTGCTCCTGTATCCCTTGGATAAATTCCTAGCAGTGCTATTGCTGGGTCATAGGGTAGGTCTATTTTTAATTTTCTGAGGAATCTCCACACTGCTTTCCAGAGTGGCTGCACCAATTTGCATTCCCACCAACAGTGCAAGAGTGTTGCCGTTTCTCCACATCCTCTCCAGCATCTATAGTCTCCTGATTTGTTCATTTTGGCCACTCTGACTGGCGTGAGGTGATATCTGAGTGTGGTTTTGATTTGTATTTCCCTGATAAGGAGCGACATTGAGCATCTTTTCATGTACCTGTTGGCCATCCAGATGTCTTCTTTAGAGAAGTGTCTATTCATGTTTTCTGCCCATTTCTTCACTGGGTTATTTGTTTTTCGGGTGTGGAGTTTGGTGAGTTCTTTATAGATTTTGGATACTAGCCCTTTGTCCGATATGTCATTTGCAAATATCTTTTCCCATTCCGTTGGTTGCCTTTTAGTTTTGTTGGTTGTTTCCTTTGCTGTGCAGAAGCTTTTTATCTTCATAAGGTCCCAGTAGTTCATTTTTGCTTTTAATTCCCTTGTCTTTGGGGATGTGTCGAGTAAGAGATTGCTATGGCTGAGGTCAGAGAGGTCTTTTCCTGCTTTCTCCTCTACGGTTTTGATGGTTTCCTGTCTCACATTCAGGTCCTTTATCCATTTTGGGTTTATTTTTGTGAATGGTGTGAGAAAGTGGTCTAGTTTCAACCTTCTGCATGTTGCTGTCCAGTTCTGCCAGCACCATTTGTTAAAGAGACTGTCTTTTTTCCATTGGATGTTCTTTCCTGCTTTATCAAAGATGAGTTGGCCATACGTTTGTGGGTCTAGTTCTGGGGTTTCTATTCTATTCCATTGGTCTATGTGTCTGTTTTTGTGCCAATACCATGCTGTCTTGATGATGACAGCTTTGTAGTAGAGGCTAAACTCTGGGATTGTGATGCCTCCTGCTTTGGTCTTCTTCTTCAAAATTACTTTGGCTATTCGGGGCCTTTTGTGGTTCCATATGAATTTTAGGATTGTTTGTTCTAGTTTCGAGAAGAATGCTGGTGCAATTTTGATTGGGATTGCATTGAATGTATAGATAGCTTTGGGTAGTATTGACATTTTGACAATATTTATTCTTCCAATCCATGAGCAGGGAATGTCTTTCCATTTCTTTATATCTTCTTCAATTACCTTCAAAAGCTTTCTATAGTTTTCAGCATACAGATCTTTTACATCTTTGGTTAGATTTATTCCTAAGTATTTTATGCTTCTTGGTGCAATTGTGAATGGGATCAGTTTCTTTATTTGTCTTTCTGTTGCTTCATTATTAGTGTATAAAAATGCAACTGATTTCTGTACATTGATTTTGTATCCTGCAACTTTGCTGAATTCATGTATCAGTTCTAGCAGACTTTTGGTGGAGTCTATCGGATTTTCCATGTATAATATCATGTCATCTGCAAAAAGCAAAAGCTTGACTTCGTCTTTGCCAATTTGGATGCCTTTGATTTCCTTTTGTTGTCTGATTGCTGATGCTAGAACTTCCAACACTATGTTAAACAGCAGCAGTGAGAGTGGGCATCCCTGTCGTGTTCCTGATCTCAGGGAAAAAGCTCTCAGTTTTTCCCCATTGAGGATGATGTTAGCTGTGGGCTCTTCATAAATGGCTTTTATGATGTTTAAGTATATGCCTTTTATTTCTTATTCAAAGCAAGCTGTGCCCTGTTCAAAGTACATTGATTAGACTAATGAAGTAATACTCTGTTTAATAGACAATGTTCTAATTATATGTATACTGTACCTAGTTGTAGCTAAAACACATTGTGCACATCACAGACAAAGCAGATTTTACTTATATCCTGTGCTCAAACATACTAACTGACCACAAACCAAAATGTTTGCATAGGGGATATATTGTAATTAACAAACTCCTTTGACTATAGAATGGTTTCTACTTCTCAATCACTATCCAACTAAAATTAACTTTCAGAAACATAAAATAGTTTTTATGAAAATAAACTACTCAATGTTAAAGGAAAGTAAATTAAGGGTTCAAGTAATTCCACCAAGAACATATATCAGATAAATAAGTTTCATAAATTTTATTAACATATAAATAAATAGATTAAACATATTCTTGAGTAATTGTATATGTCTCCAAACTAATGACCAAACTTTTGGTCACTTGCTGTGGGGATATTGGGTGTCTTGTCAACTACACAACGAGGAATATTATTGTATCTAGAGTATGTGAAATCGAGATTATTTGGATAAAAAACACAATTCAGAACTTGTTCTAAAACTGGATAGTAGAAAGTTTCTGCTTTGAGTCTAGGGTTGGCCATTTGATTGGTTTGGCAAATGAGATAATAGCAAGTAATGATGCCAGTAGAGTTCAAAAAGTGATTATATGATGGGGCTTGCTCTCCTGCTGAATTTGGAATTCCGATATCATATGAACAGACCTGAGCCAGCCTGATGGAAAAGTCCAGGTAAAGAGGAAACAAGACACTGTGTGTGAGAATTGGCCAACTGCTGATCAGTGAGTGAGGCTGTCTTAGACAACCTACATTCAGTCAAGCCACCATGAATGATAGAAATCAGATAAGACCCAAAGAAGCATCAGCAACATATAGTACTGTGGAAAATAATGAAGATTTGTTGTTTTAAGCCACTAGATTTGGAGATACACAAGAGGTAAGTGATATGTTATTGGAATCTATAGTATAATTCTTAGATGTAATACATACTGGCAATGTCACCTTAGACACATTACTGACATTTTCTGGTAGTTTACTAATCTATGAAATAAAGAGGCTAAAAATTATCTTTAAAGTTTTGTATATAAATTAATTTCTATAATGTGGATAAAGTACTTAGTACTATGCCAGAAAATATATGTACATTATATAATTCCATTACTTTTATTTTGAAAATCCTATAAATTGAATAACATGTCTTTGAAAATAAGAAAGAGAAACAAATAAGGAAACTTTTTAAATTTTTTGGTAATTTCGCTTTTATCTATGTTTGCAGTCAGAGACTGCTCTGGCAGTTAATCAGGGATGCTTCAAAGCTTACAAAAGGGCAGAAATGTGAAACTTATCCTGTGCCCCCCCCCCACCAACATAAAACCAAAACTATATATTTATTGTACTATTAACATAAAAATTGTAAAATTTACTATGCCACTAATTTAGCAGGTATATAAAACCAATGCCTACAGGAAAACTCAAATTAATGTTGAAAAACTCAAAGGTGGTTAATATTGTTAGATTGTTTCATTGTACACAGAGAGTTTGTCATTATTCTAAGAAAAATTGCTTCAGCTTGTGTGAATCCCTGGAATGGAAATTAGATCCGCCTCTACTCTTAACTACCATATTCTCGGACTGTAAGAAAGTCATAGCATTAATTCAGTAGTAATTATTCTTGCTCCTAAGTCAACACAAACAAAAACTACTGTCATCAGGATCTATTACTCACAGCTATTGGCATCACTTCCCAGCCGATAAAGCATTGCAGCAGTGCTGTGCCTTGATAATTTATTCTCTCAATGCTTACAGAAAGAAAGGTAATTTTAAGAGAGATATAAGGACAGCATTTTGGCTGCCTCAGAAGGCAGTATCTACATAATAGAAGAATGGATACCTTCTTCATTTTTCTTTTGATTTTGGTTGGGGTAGTAGATTGTGGATTTCTGAATTAGGTGTGATTAGTGGAGCTGAGCCAAAACCTCTTCCTGTTGTTTTGCCAATAAACATGCAGTTCCGATTGTTTATCAGTCCAGTTTCTTCTACATTCTCATTGCTCCTCAGTCTTTAGTGTGCATTTGAATCACACGGAAGGCTTATTAAAAAAAATATTGCAGAGACCCACCCAGAGATTTGGATTTTGTGTGTCTAAGATGTGGTCCAACAGTTTATGTCCATAATGGGTGATGCCGGGCCAAAGATCACAGTTAGAGAACACTCTCCTAGTTAGTGAAAATTCCTCTCAGATGCTTGCAAAGGTTTAAATGTCATGCTTTGATTCAAGACTGTTGATTTTCTTTTTCCTCGTAACATCATTGGGAACATTTAAATAAAAATTAGGATGAACTACAAGGTAATGTCAGCTGGCACAAACTTAAATTAGAAGTGAGTATAGAGATAATATTTGCCTGAAAGACCATATTGATTTGTCCATATATACCTAACGATGGCATGTAGCTTAAGGTGGGATTGAAAATAAGTGCCTTTCAAAAGATATCATTAAGTTGGTATCACTTATAATAGCTACAAAGTGACGTAGAGCTTAAATATATAATTTAAATACTAAGATTACATAAATGTAATGTTTCACTGGGTGTATTATACACTGGGTGTATGTTTCACTGGGTGTATTATAACTCTCCAGTTTGTAAAACTTAGACTTGAGCAATTAATCAGTGAACTTTAATTTTTCATTTTTAGCTGCTTATTTTATAAATTTCGGATACAGTAGTATTTACATATGGACTGTTTCACGTTAAATCAACAGCAATACATCAATGCCTTTTTTTTTGGGGGGGGGGTGTCGTTTTGAACTTTTTAATCGGTTTTGAACTCTTGCATAATCCACTGTCTAGTATTTACCAGTCATCAATTTCTTCAGTTGATTGCAGTACACAAATTATATGATGCTCTAAATTCTGGCTGACTTTCATAAGATGTAGTCTAGTTTTATATGAACTAATTCTGATGTTCAACGAATATTTACACTAGCTAAAATTCATTTTAGAATGTTCAAGTTAGAGACTTTTTGGAAATATTTTTCCCATACTATGTTGGTTTGTGTCTCTAATGAGAACAACATAAAGGATTGGGAAAGTTTGGTATGTTTTGTTTTCAAAAATCTTATATCAACCTTTTCTTATATTTGGGCTCCTTTAATTCATACCTTTAGAGGAATCATGGATAACTTCAATGAAAAATGCCTTAGAAATCAGCTTCATGGTAGCCTTTGTGTATCAATCTGGAAATCTTAGCTTGAGTAGTTATGATGAAGATAGACCAATTAAAAATATGACTACTTACATATTTTAGATGCCTCTCCCTACCATAGTCAAATTCTAAATGGATGTTTTATTATTTATCTATTGCTACCTAACAAATTACCTTAAAATTTAATGGGTTAAAAAACAACAACAAACATTTATCATTTCACAGTTTCTCAGGGTCATGCATTCAGGCATAGTTTAGCTAGGTAGTTCTAGCCCAGTATTTCTCATGAGAGTTGAGTCAAAATGTTGGCTGTGATCGGATTCATATGAAGTCTTAACTTGGGCTAGTGTTTCTGTTTCCAACATGGTTCACTTCCTTGTCTGTCAAGTTAGTGCTAGTGGCTGGCGGGAAACCTCAGTTTCTCACCAAGTTGATATTTCCTTAGGGCAGCTGGCTTTCCTGAGTGACTCATCCTACAGAAGCCACAGAAGAAGACACAATTACTTTAAAGAATCACATTCTGTTATTTCTAGGATATCCAAAATGGATATTGTGTAGAAGACTACACAAGGAAATGATACCAGGAGGCAAAAATAACAGAAGACCATTTGGGAAGGTAGTTACCATAGATTAAAAGCAAAACTCTAGACAATTCTATTACTTATTTTAATTTTATGGGCAAAGGCTAGGATATTACAAAATCGTATAATCCCGTTGATTTTAATTGTTTCTGTTTAGAATGGGAATAAGTTTTTTTATGCTTACCTTCTTTCACCACAACAACTTATTTAATGGCTATTATACACATCTAAAATTTACTTATTTCCTGTCCTTTTCCTCTTCAGGCTTTTTTGTCATTGGTCAGGCAATATTTTATTAGGCCAATACATTAATTGTGGTCACATGTTAGTAGATTCTAATGCACACCAATACACAAGCCATTTGGAGGAAATAATTTTATTGTAGCTCTTTCAGATTTATGAAGGAAGGAGAAGGGAGACTTGTGGGGATCTAGAGATTCAATGACCCATAAATATTACCACAATGATGTTTGATTCAGTTCAACTGGTTGGGTTTATATGAGCCATCAAATTCCTGGGGAACTCCAAGTTTCCATATTTCCCATCGGAGAGTGTCCCTTTCTCTTGAGGCTAATAATTATATTGCTTCTTCTAAGTAAATTTTATCCACATTCTGGATTCAACTACCTTCTGTATGCTATAAGGATTCAAATCTATATTTTTTTGGCCATAACTATCTCTTGAGTTTCCAATCCAATTTTCACCTGCCAATTGGATAGCATGATGTACTGAAAATAGAAGGCAGTTTGGAGTCAGACAGACATGGACTTAAATACTGGCTCCAAAACAGTATTTGTGGCAGTAGGCACATTACCTAATAATTCTGAATCTCACTTTCCTATTCGTATAAAGATAATAATATCATTCTCCTAACAAATCTTCTGTGAGGATTAAAGATGTGTGACAATGGTTATCAAAGAGGGATGAATTTTCACCTAGAGGACACTTGCAATGTCTGGAAACATTTTTTTTTTTTTTATCATTGTTTTGTTGCTCCAGTTGAAGGGTACTATTAGTGTCTGGTGTTTGGAGATAAGGGGTATTGTTAATATCCTCTAACACACAAGATCACTTTTTACAGTGTGATGGTTAATATTATGTGTCAACTTTGACTGAGCCATGGGGAGCCTGGATATTTGGTAAAACTTTATTCTGGTATTTCTGTGAAGGTGTTTGGGATGAGATCAACATTTAAATTGATAAACTGAGTAAAGCAGATCACCCTTCTTATAGTGGGTGAGCTTCTATTCAGGTGAAGGCTTGAATAGGACAAAAAGGGTGACCTCCTTGAATAAGAGAGAATTTTGCCTGTCGGACTGCCTTCAAACTAGAACACCAGCTTTTCCCTGCCCTTGGACTCAAGCTAAAACATTGGCTCTTCCTGGGTCTCATCCTGTCTACCTTTGATCTGAAACTACATGATCAGCTCTCTGGAGAATCTCCAGCATGCTGATGTACCCTGCAGATATGAGGATGAGTCATTCTCCATATTCACATACTTATTTTTTTAAAGTTCTATTTATCTATCTATCTATTTATTTATTTATTTAGAGGGATAGAGAGAGAGAAAGAGAACACAAGTGGGGGAGGAGCAGAGAGAAGGAGAGACAGAATCCCAAACAGGCTCCTCACCATCATCGCAGAATCCAATGTGGGGTTCAAACTTATGAACTGTGAGATCATGGACCTGAGCCGAGATCAACAGTCAAATGCTCAACCAACTGAGCCACTCAGGCACCCTGATGATCCAATTACTTATAATAAATTCCCCTTACTCTCTGTCTATATGTATACATATATGTATAAATGATATATATATATGTATATGATATATATGATGATATATATGTATGATATATATATGTATGTGTGTATATATATATACACATAGGTAGATAGATAGATAGATAGATAGATACACAAATCCTCTTGGTTCTGTTTCTCTGGAGAATCCTGACTAATAGACACAACAAAGAATTATTATCTGGCTCCAATGTATAGTGCCCAATTTAGGAAACCTTAATGTACATAAGCATCTAGCACAGAATCTTCTACATGGAAGGCAATCAATAAATGTTCATTGAACAAAAGTATCTGTAATATTTTGGATTGGAAAATCAATATCATTTAATACAAGTCTATATTTTCAACATAATATCCACAATTAAACTGAAACCGTAAGTACACTATAAAACAACATTAATCATAATTTACAGGTGCCATCAAGTGATATGTGGATTTTTGTAAATACATCAGTTATAAAAGTTTGGTTCTCTGATAACTTTGTAGTCTTAATCCTTACTTTTGTTGTTTTGTATGCTATTTGCTGCTAAATAAGTTAGTCCACTTGTTTATTACTATTTTTATTTACATGTGTTTGATAATATGAGGAAAGCAGTACTTCACATCTTTCTCCATTCTTTTTGTTTTTTTAGATATTGATGATATAACATTTCCAATTGAATACAGAATAAAAGTCTAAATTCCAAATTCAATTTAGATGTTTGCATAATGATTATTGCTTATTTCTTGGAAAAATAAACATATTCTTTTTTTTAATTTTTTTTTAATGTTTATTTATTTTTGAGAGGCAGAGTACAAGTTGGGGAGGGGCAGAGAGAGAGGGAGACACAGAATCTCAAGCAGGCTCCCGGCTTTTATTCAAACCCACGAACTGTGTGACCTGAGCCGAAGTCGGATGCTTAACCGACTGAGCCACCCAGGCATCACTGAACGGTCCTTTTAACGTAGTGATAGAACTCTTGCATTTCATGTGTGTTGTAATCATTGTTTTTTAGGGTGCAAATATTTATTTGTAGTCGTATATTTAAAAACTATAATCTTATTAAAAATACGATTTCATAGGTGCTTCACCAAATAAAAGTCCCAAGAAGAAGATTAAGGAAACACTAAAAATAACCACTCAATAAAAATATTTAAAATAACTTTATATCTATTTTGTTAACATATGTAATATGATTATATTTTACACATTTCTTTTTAATCCAAACTTTCATTTAAATAAAGGTTTAAAGGAAGGTAATTATTAATGAAAGTAACTGTTCTCAAGCATAGAGAGAAAAATGTGATAATTCCAAACCTGAATTCACAAAGGAATAATTTATGTATATATTTGCATTTCTGGGTGCCTTATTAGTGATTTTAGAGGAATGCTTCAAAAGGATTAATTGCTTTGGTTTGCACGAGTTCTTTATTTGTCATCATTAAAAGTCCTGTTGAAGGATGATTTTTATGATATAATGTATCACTTACTAAAATTCTCATTTTGGCAAGCTGACAAAAAAGTATCTTAGATGTTATGCTGTCTAATTACATGTCTTCAATCTAACAATTATTTCTAATTTGTTGGTCACAAGATATGAGGATGGCAAAGCTGAGAGAATCAGCTGTTTCATCTTATTGCATGAGACATATGCCCACAAACAGTGAACAAAGGATTTCAAAAATTTCAGCATATAATGTGTTGATGTTTATGCTAAAAATCAAACATAAAATTGTACTACCCTTTTCTGAAGGAAGATTTTGATGAATTATGAACAAAAAGAGTCCCTTTATCTAAATTAATTCATAATTAAGAATTATAAATAATAATTATGTTGTATAGAAATTAATATTGGTTAAACTTTCATAATGTTGCATATTGCTTTTATTGAGTTAAAATAGGTCATTCCATTTTATGCATAAAATACATGGGTCATTGGCAAGTGATATTAGTTTAAATAAACATGTTAAAGATGTTTCCAAGACAATATAATTACTATAATGTAATGATTAGACTGAATATATTTCCCTCTAAATTGTGTGTTCAAAATATTTCCTCACTGGATGTTTGCTTTGTCTTCATAAATGTCCTTCTAATTCAGTGTGAAAATATCATATTAGATTTACCATAAATCTTTTTTTTTGAGTTATTTACTTAGTATGGCTTTTACTTCTGAAGATAAGAAGGAAGGAAATCAATTGGGCTTGAGAAATTATGAATGGTCATATTTCAGGGTAGGAGTCAGGGAGGCCTAGCTTACATTATTTCTAAACACAAAGCAGAATAGAAAGCCATGTGGGTAGAACAAGAAAAATATGTGGGTTTTTAAAACTAATAGTAAAACATGAGCAGAGTAAGTAGAAATGGAAAATAAATGGAAATTATAATGACATCTATTATAAACAAAAATTCATTGAGCTGTAAATTTGTAAGAAGGATTCATTAGGGGGGCACCTGGGTGGCTCAGTCGGCTGAGCGTCGGGCTTCAGCTCAGGTCATGATCTTGCAGTCTGTGAGTTCGAGCCCCACGACGGGCTCTGTGCTGACAGCTCAGGGCCTGGAGCCTGCTTCAGATTCTGTGTCCCCCTCTCTCTCTGCCCCTCCCCCACTCATGCTCTGTCTCTCTCTGTCTCAGAAATAAATAAACATTAAAAAAAATTTAAAAAAAGAAGGATTCATTAGGGCAAAAGGGATTTAGCATCAGAAGACATAGGTACTTTCTGAGTTCTGCTATTTATTTTTTCTATAACCATTGGCAAATCATTCAACTTTGCAGCCATTTTAAAGGAAATAATAAAATCTACTTCATGCAAATATTGTAAGGGTTAAATGAGATAACATATACTTAATAAAATATCCATCTAGTTTATTATAGATATTCAATGAATACTAAGAGACTCTGAGAATTAAAAAAAAAAAACAAAAAAAACAAAACAACTTTAGAGTTGAAGGAGGGAAACTAGAATTCCCTGGACAGAGGAACAAGTAAGCCAAAAAAATACATTACGAGAAATAACTTCAGAATAGTCCAAGTGACTATTCCTTCATAGAATGGGCTACATTTTGAATTAGTGAGGCCATCACTGGAAAGTTATTTGAAGGAGAGTTGGGTGACAACCTTGTAGAATTTATCGACATTAGACTGGAGAATCATCAAGGTCTGCTCCAATCCTGAGATTCAATAGTTTATGAAAATGTTATTTTAATTTTCAGTCAGATAAACATTTCATCCTATCAGAAAGGAGCAATGGAGCTCAATGTGTAAATTTTGAGGCTCTGGAATCCATACTGACTGTGTTCATATTCTGACACAGTCTCTTCATGATTGTATAAATTTATATTTATTGTAATGAATATAAATGAATTTGTAATCAATTGTATGAAACTTCCATGACAAGCCAAGGTGTTTCTTTCTTATTCCATACATGGTGATAATAATTACTATTTCAAATGGTTGATATGAAACTAAAATGAAATAGTCCATATTAAAGGCCTAACAGAATACCCAGACTATAGTAAATGATCTCTATAATTATAAGTGTTTTATCATTAATAATCTATCAACTTGGAAGAACTGATAGGCCAAAACTAATTCTATCTAAATCTCTATGTGAGGAAATATGAAAAAGCAATGCATATAAATATATGACTATTTAACAATGAGATAAGATCAAGCAATAAATTGTTTATAAAAATTTAATATGTAAAATGCCATTCATATTAAATGCCAGATAGTTGTCCAGAGATAGATAACCTTTATGATACAAGCTTATTAGGAACATGTTCAATGTCTAGTTACCAAATCCACACCATTGCCTGAATTCACAAACACTTAAATATTCCAAATATTTAAGCATTTTGTGGACAGATGATCTATAATTTATTAAGGTTGTCTAATAAATCTGTAATTGTTAATGCTAGTTTTTGCAGCTCCAATTTCCTATAGTTGGTGGCTTCTTTTCTCTCTTAGCCTTATCTAAAATATAGGAATTTGTGGGGTACCCAGGTATCTCAGTTAGTTGAGCATCCAAATCTTGATTTCGGCTTGGGTCGTGATCCCAGAGATGTGGGAATGAGCCCCACGTTGGGATCCACACTTGGAGCCTACTTGGGATTCTTTCTCTCTCTTTCTCCTTCTGCCCCCTCCCCCTCTTGTGCTCTCTCTTTCTAAAATAAAATAAAAAATAAACAACAAAATAAAATATAGGAATTTATCACTTATTCTAATGGCTAAAAATGATCTTATTTCTAAGTTAAGGAACCCATAAAAATAATGGTGGTATATTGACTGACATTATTTTTGAATAGACGATCAAGTAATAAAAAAATTAATTTGAATTTGCCATTCACCAATTAGATAATTCCATAGGATCAGATAATCCATTAATCAATCTGTAAAGCCAGACGTTCAAGAATGCCCAGGTACAATGAATTTTCGGTTTTATCAGAAAATTTGTTATTTTTCTTAATTTTAAAGTTTGAGCTAGACAAAAAAACCATAAGAATAAAACTCATAATAAAATATTAACTTAAACATTCAATTTCAGAAATAATTAAAGTTAAACAAATGAAATGATGCAAATAAAATAGCATTTTCCCTATTGTGCTACCTAAAGGGAGAAATCTTAAAAAAAAAACAAAAACAAAAACAAAAAACAAAAAAAACTTCTGTTCTAAGTTCTACAAATCCAAAACTAAATGAGTAAAAAGTCTGAAACAAAAGAGTCTATGCTGCAAAACCTTGAACTTGAGAAGTTTGAGAGTTGAATTTTAAACCTGCAGTTGGTTGTCTTTATTGCCTTGACTGTGAATGAAGGAAAGGGCAATCAGTAAACAGTGAAGCCCTTTACCAAATATGGCATTAATGACCACAGGCAATACCTAGCATCACACTGGGAAGCAAATTGGTAGTCATTGGAGACTGCTGTGCTTTGGTGTGATATTCCCTGAGGCTAAAACCAATCAGCAGCCAGGCTATTCTATACCCCGTGAAGCTTCAGAGTGGTTTCCAGGGGTAACCTCTTTGAGAACACATTTGAATAATCTAATTTGGAGATTTAAAAGTGAGGAAAATGATGGACAGATCACATACTAACTGGCACCATTCCTTAAGTCACAATAGAAGGACTCCTACATCTGAAATGCATTTATAATGCATTTTTAAAATAAAACCAGTGTTGAATAAGGATTTGTTATAGCACAAATACAATGTTCATTTTCAATGCTCTGCTCTTTTTCCTGAAGATGAGTTTACTTCTGTCCTGAATATTTTAAAGGTCATCTTTTCTTTTGAAATAATGGAGGAGGCTGCTATTGTTATCCTTAATCACAATTAAACTGATTTCAGAAATTAAAAGACTGATAACTTATAAATTTTCATGTATTAATTATGTATAGGAGTTGGCTGTTTCTATTTGTGTAAGAAACATTTAAGGAACACATATTAGGTGCCACTCTTCCCTAAAGACCTATTAAGGTCTTATCCTTAGTAGAGTGTATATTATCTTCCTCAAAAAGATTGAAAAGAAAGTAATGTTGAAATCTTTAATAGAGCAATGTTTCTTCTTTCAGAGAATACCTTGAAAGGAGAAAAGTAAGCAAAATGTTTATGTCGTGTAAACCTACTCAGGCTACTAAATTGCCTATTGAAACATGAGCACTTTGTTGAACAAATACATGCCCCCCAAAACACTTTGGAATGAAGACTACCACATAAATTTAAATATTTAACCTTCTAGATAAGTAGAATTTAGGAAATTAAAGGACAACAAATAAGGTATCATTTAGTTCATTCAGCTTCCTGAGTCCATATTCTTTCAAAAAGCATACTATTTATGCCTAGGGCATATAAATATTCATTACTAAAAAAATATTAGTTCATCATTGTGATGTAAGAACTGGGGTAATGCGCATTTACTGGAACAGAGGTGGGCTTGAAACAGGAGACTGTGTAGATATTGAGGTTTGTGAGGGGCTATCAAAATAGGACAATATGGGGAAATCTAAATTATTAAGTAGAAGTGAGTGTTGGTTAGTAATACTAGGGAATAAAAGAATTAAGTTTTGGGGGAAGGTCTTTAGTCATAAAAATAATGGATCTAGCACCACAATGACTAATTCTTTTTTTTTTAATTTATTTGTTTACTTAGAGAGAAAGAACACTGTGTGAGTGGGGGAGGGGCAGAGAGAGAGGGAGAGCATCCCAAGCAGGCTCTGTGCTCAGCGTGGAGGCAACATGGGGCACACTCTCACAAACCGTGAGATCATGACCTGAGCTGAAATCAAGAGTCAGATGTTTAACCAACTGAACCACCCTGGTGCTCCAGCAATGACTAATTCTAAAGGGAAGGACTATTTCAATAGCAGCTGTGTCTCAACATGTATTCCAAAAACAATGTAGGCATTGTGTATAAAAAGAAAGATTAAAACAAATATATATGACCTTTAGTTTAGAAGAATATGCCATAGAAGCACACGAAAAGAACCAAGTTAATGGATTTAGGAGGCAAGGTGGTAGAGTGATTGTGGACAGTGAAATAAATGATGGGAATTAGGGCTGAGGTGTCATTGAAAGCGAAAATTGGCAGTGCCGTTGACTTGATGCTGAAATGGTAAAACATGGGCTTAAAGTCTTTTCTTAAGGAAAAATGATTTTTACTAGGTACTAGAACAAGTCTGAGTGTATGGAATTATGGATGAAATAGGCAAGAGACCAGTTTCCAAATGGCGTATTACATTACCTGCAGCGTCCTGGAAGGAAAGGAGAAGGTTGACTGTCTACACTGGTGCTCACTCATTCTTTAATATTGGTATGGTCTTCAGATACAGAAAATTTCTTTCTATCCAAAAATAAAAAATGGCATTTATACACAAGGTAGACTTTCTTCAACTGCACAGAAAATTCACGAGGGGAGACATTTCTCACCAAACACATAATCTAAAATTGAAAAAGGTATTCTATGGAGCCAAGTGCAAGTTGATATGTTTACTACACTTGTCCCTTTGGATCACAATTGAGGCTAGATAACCAAAGAAGAAGGAAAACATTTGTATGCTACCCTAACACCTATCTCTTTGTCTCTATCAAACTGGAAGAGAGTTTTATGTCTTTTATTTTGAACTTGCTTTTAGTATTAATTAATGTTGCTCACACTGCTTTGATGTGATAGCTTCCGTTATCAACTGTCAAAAGCTGAAAAACAGAGTCATAAGTCAGTAATTAGTTAAATGAGTATGATAAGGAAAATAAATATATGGATAAAAAGACTGAAGCATGGGAGAGCCTGGGTGGCTCAGTCAGCTTCTGACTTTGGCTCAGGTCGTGATCTCACAGCTCGTGAATTTGAGACCTGAGTAGGGCTCTGTGCTGACAGCTCAGAGCTTGGAGCCTGCTTCAGATTCTGTGTCTCCCTCTCCGTCTATGCTTCCCCTGCTCGTGCTCTGTCTCTGTCTCTCTCTCAAAAATAAATAAACATTAAAAAAAAACAAAAACAAAAACAAAAGACTGAAGCATGTGCCAAGGTCTTAAATCACTGGGAGTATTTCAGAGACCAGGGGTGAATTATTTATGATTATATTTGTCTAAGAATGACAAACTTTTAATTTACACAATACTTGTGTTTTGTTTAGTCTTTGTATAAGTCTAAATGTTGG
Organism: Panthera onca; assembly: GCF_046562875.1. Taxonomy (NCBI): domain Eukaryota; kingdom Metazoa; phylum Chordata; class Mammalia; order Carnivora; family Felidae; genus Panthera; species Panthera onca. The sequence goes on along the minus strand of NC_138345.1, from coordinate 108,498,979 downwards.
TGAAATTAATTATCTAACAGTCATTAGCAAATGAAAAAATATTTAATACCAACAGAATGCACTAAAAAATCATTTTATTTCCAGCAAACTTCCTATATTAATAAGAGATTACTTTATTAATTTATTTTATTTTATTTTTGAGAGAAAGAGACAGAGACAGAGTACGAGATGGGGAGGGGCAGAGAGAGAGGGAGACAGAATCTGAAACAGGTTACAGGTTATAAGCTGTCAGCACAGAGCCCAAAGCTGTGTTCGAACTTACAAGGCATGCAATCATGAGCCGAGCCCAAACCAAACACTTAACCAACTGAGCCACCCAGGTGCCCCAAGATTACTTTTTTTTTAATTTAAAATTAAATTTTAGAGAGAGACTGGAGGAAAGAAGCAGAGGGAGAGAGAGTGAGAGAGTGAGAGAGAGTATCTTAAGCAGGCTTCATGCTCCGTGCAGAGCCCAGTGAATGTGAGGCTCAATCCCATGACCCTGGGATCATGTACTGAACTGAAATCAAGAGTCAGATGCTCAACCGACTGAGCCACCTGGTGGTCTGAGAAATTATATTTTAATATTGTATATTCTTATTTGGCATAAATACCTAGAAAGAAACAGAAGATATGTTTAAATCTATCTATGAACACTTATATTTTCTAGAAAAGCAAATATTACATATAAAAGGATTATTAAATACTTAAAGATATAAAATATCCTATTTTTGAGAAACTGCATGAAATTGTAAATACAATGAAGCCACCTCTATTTTAAATTAATGATCATTTTTTGGCCTGGATTTTTTAGGCTGACACTCTGCCTCATTCACAATAGTGACCTTGCTTTACTTTTGATCTTATAAAAATATATAAACTTTTATTTTATTTTTTTTAATTTTTAATGTTTTTATTTTATTTTTGAGAGAGAGAGACAGAATGCAAGTGGGAGAGGGGCAGGGGGAGGCAGAGAGACACAGAATCCGAAGCAGGCTCTAAGCTCTGGGATGTAGGCACAGAACCTGACACGGGGCTCGAACTCATAGTCCATGAGATCGTGACCTGAGATGAAGTCGGACACTTAACTGACTGAGCCACCCAGGTGCCTCATATAGACTATTTTATTTTAAAATATTTTCAAATGTTTTTCTATAGTATTATTCTTCCATAAATAAAGTTAATATTTTGTAGAATACAAAACTATATTATACAGCGACATGTTACCTTTATTAACTTTAATGAGGTCTAATATATATATGATCAAATATACACATTTATGTAAACATTTTGATGAAGTTTAAACAGCTTATGAACTGGAGCAACCACCATGTTCTAGTTATAAAACTTTTCATCTCTCCAAAATGTTTCCTGTATCCTCTTACAGTCGCTGTCTTCTCTTCTACATTTAGACCAGGGAACTATCTCTTTACTGTCATACTAGATTAGATTTGTCCTTTCTAAAATTTGATATAAGTTGGAATCCTTCAGTAGGTCCAGCTATATTTTTCTGCATGTGGATATCTAATTGTCCCAGTGCTATTTGTTGAAAAGATTATTCTTTTCCCTATTGAATTATCATGGCACCATCATAGAAAGAGTCAATTCATTGTATGTTTAAGGGTTTATATTTGGAATCTCAATTATATTCCATTGACCCATATGTCTATTTCAATGCAAATATTATAACATTCTGATTATTGTATTTCTCCAGTAAGTTTTGAAATTATGTTGTGTAAGTCTTCCAACATTGTTCTTTTACAATATTGTTTTCAGTCCCTTTTTGCATTTCTATGTGAATTTTAGGATCTGCTTGTCAGTTTACAGGGTAAAAAAATAAGGTGGCTAGGATTTTGATAGGAATTTCTTTAAATCTTCAGACGTGATCAGACATGTTCAGGGTGGTATAGCCATAGACAGGGATTTCTTTAAATCTTCAAATCAATTTGGAGGGTATTACCATCTTCACAATATTAAGTCTTCTGATCCATGATTGTGAGATGCCTTTCCACTCTACTTGGATATTCTTTATCTTCCTCCCATGATATCTTGTAGTTTTTAGTGTAGTAATCTTGCAATAATTCAAATTTTATTTTTAAGTATTTTATCCTTTTTGATGCTATTTAGATGGAATTGCTTTCTTAATTTCATTTTTTGAATTCTTCTTTGCTAGGATATAAAATATATTTTATTCCTATAAATTGATATTGTGTCTTGTTAACTTATTTGGGGTTCTTATAGTTTTTTGTGCATTTCATAGAATTTTATATATATACATGATCATGTCTTCTGGAAATAGAGATAGTTTAACTTCTCCTTGTTCATTCTTGATGTCTTCTATTTACTTTTTTAGCTTAATGGACCTAGCTAGAATTTCCAGTACAATATTTAATAAATAGGGTGAGAGATGATATCCTTGTCTTGACCCTGATAGTAGAGGCAAAGCTTTCAGTCTTTTAAAATTAAATATGATGTTATCTGTGGTTCTTTGTATACAGCATTCATGAGGTTGAAGAAATTTCTTTCTGTGGAAGGCAGAGGAATTTTGCCCAAAGATGGCCACATTTTTGAATATGTGAATATGCTTTATTTCCTTTCATATCTGCCAGAAGGAGGTCCTTTATATGTCTTGTATTGCAGGTCTGCTGGCAATATAGTCTATGTTCTTGCATAACAATGACTGTCTTAATTATTCTGTCATGTTTCAAAGATAGTTTTGTGGAATTCTTGTTTGATAGCTGAATCTTTCAGTGCTCTGAATATATTATCTAACTGCTTTCTGGCTGCTTATGCCTTATGATGAGCTATCAACTTTTAATCTTATAAAATGGATAGGTAGAATAATAGACCTCCAAAGATGTTCATATCCTAATATCTGGAATTCATGAATAAGTTAGATTTTATAGGAAAGGGTAACTAAAAATGCAGATGAAATCAAGATTGTTTATCAGCTAACATTGAGTTTGGGAGATTATCCAGAATTATCAGGGTGGGCCTAATATGCTCATAAAGGTCCTTATAAGTAGAAGAGGGAGGCAGAAAACAGAGATTCAGAGAGATGTAAGAACATGAGAAAGTTCCGGGTTACTTTGCTGGCTTTGAAGATGGAGCTATGGTGCCATGACCCAAAGAATGCAGGTAGCCTTTAAAAATTGAAAAAGGCAAGAAAACACCTTCTCCCTTAGAGTGAATCCTTAGAAGATATTCAGGCCTGTTGACACCTTGATTTTAGCAAGTGAGATTAATCCAAGATTTCTGACTTCTAAAAATATAAGATAATAGATTTGTGTTATTTTAAACCATTGGTGTATGCCCATTTTTCAGTAGTAACAATAGGAAAATAATATAGTGTAGATCCCTTTATGCAGGGTCATGTCTCTCAGTCTTTTTCTTGAGAAAGTTAAAAAAAAATTAATGTTTATTTATTTTTGAAGGAGAGAGATAGACCATGAGCAGGGCAGGGGCAGAGAGAGAGGGAGGCACAGAATCTGAAGCAGGCTCCAGGCTCTGAGCTGTCAGCACATAGCCTGACTCGGAGCTTGAACTCAACAAACTGTGAGCTCATGACCTGAGCCAAAGTTGGATGCTTAACCTACTGAGCCACCCAGATGCCCTTGTCTTGAGACAGTTTAAATGCAATTAGTCTAGTTCTGGATTTCTTTGAGTTTATTCACTTAGAGTTTTTTGAGCTTCTTTTCTTTAATGTGTAGATTAATGACTTAAATACAATTTGGGAAGATTTCAGCCATTATATCTTCAATTATTATTTCTTCCCCTTTCTGTCTTCTTCTGGGACTCCCACTATATCTTACATTTATTAGTGTCCTATAGGTTGCCAAGACTGTTCATTTTTTTTTCTTTTTCTTTTCTTTCATTCCCTTTTTTTTTTTCTTGAGCTTTCAATTACTCAGTTGGATAATCTCAAGGATTTTTTTACACCACTTCAAATATGATCTTGAGCTCATTGAATGATTTATTTTCCCATCTCTGTTGTTATTGTCCTTTTATATAATAACTTCTATTTGGTTCTTTTTTATTTGAAAAATGAAAATTTTTATTTACAAAAAATTATTTTATCTCATTGATATTCTTCAATTTAGTGAGATATTATTATCATATTTTCTTTTAGTAGTTAAATTTAGTTTCCTTTTGTTATTTGGAGATAGTTTAAATACCTTATGTCAAATCTTTTCTAGTAAGTCTAAAGTCTGGTTTTCTCAGGATTAGTTTCTATTGACTGCTTTTTTATGTATATGTGATATATTGTCTTATTTCTGTGCATATTTTCATATATATATATTTAATTTAAAGCTGGACTTTTATTTTATTTTATTTTATTTTTCTTGAGAGAGTGGCAGGGAAGGAGCAGATGGAGAAGGAGAGAGAGAACTTTAAGCAGGTTCCACGCCCAGTGTGGAGCCCGACGCAGGACTCAATCCCACCACTGTGAGATCATCATAACTTAAGTCAAAATCAAAAGTTGTATGCCACCCAGGTGCCTCAGAGCTGGAATTTTAAAATAATATAATGTAGCAAGTCTCAAGTAGACTTCCTCCTCCCCAGGTTTTATTGTTGTTACTGTTTGTTTTTGTTGATGTTGTTGTTGTTATGTGGTGGTTGTTGCTGTTTATTTACTTACTGACTTTATTGAACTAATTTTGTTAAGTCTGTATTCTTTTGTCCTATGTGCCCACAGTAGTCTCTGCTCAGTTATCATAGTGGTCAGCTAATAATTAGACAGGATTCCCTTAAATGCCTTGAATTAGCAATTCTCCTAATCTTTACTACAGTGCTCTGTGTCTATGTGTTGACACACACCTTAGGCAATTGACTACTCTGCTTAGGTCTTCACTTTTGCTTGCATTTCCTAGTTGTCAGGTAATAACAGCTCTTCAGGGATTTGGTTTTAGGAGACTTCAAACCCTTTATGCTCTCTCCAGTGACTGCTAGGCTGTTGCATTTCACAGCTACCATTAATTATGAGACTGTTGGTTTGCAAAACTACTATGAAGCTGGAGAGAGGGAAATGGAAATAGGACAAGTTAAAATGCCTTAGAGCTCACCTGTCTTACCAATATTCTGTTATTTTTCTTGAGTAAACACTCCAAAAATACGATTCATTTTCAGGGTTCTGAAAAAGTTGATTCTTACCTATTTTTCCCAGGATTCTCATTACTGCTATAAAGGAGCAAATATTTGGAGTTCCTTGCTCTACCAGTGTCACTAACACCACTCTAGGTTCATTGTTTTTCTTTATCCATAAAGATATTCGGTTGTTCTGGCATAATTTGTTCAAAAACTATTCTTTTTCCACTACCGAGCACATTAGTTTAAAATCTGAGTTCATATATGTGTGATTTTATGTCTGGGCTCTCTATTCTGTTCCATAAATCTGTATCCTAATGCCAATACCACACTGACCCAGGAGTCTCATGTTTTCTGCCAGCCTCCCATAACTATGAACTTGCAAGTAGGGAAAAATTTCAGATCATTTACAGTTCATGGCATAAACAAGTCATTATGAGCACATCACCAGGGTGTCTCCTTTGTATAAAATTTACTTTTACTCTTCTATTTGAAATGATTTTGAATCATATGGTATGAATAAGTAGTAAGTACTTCTTGCTACTTGCCATATTTGAAATCCAAATATTTCCAAATCTCATGATTTTTATATAAAATTGTTGCTATTTTATTTCTCGTTTTTATAATTAATCTTATTTCATAAGTATTATAATTTTAATGAGTTATTCAGGACTATGAAGATACAGATATGTATAATATCACTTTAGTTGACCTATGTAAGTTGGTATTCTGTTAAGAGAAATAAGAATAAACATGACTAACTAACATCAAGAGCATTATATTACAAATGACTCAAGGTTAACATCCCAACAGCTAACTCAATTTTAAGGAAGATTGTTTTAGTTGTTTTGCCCAAAGAATTAGTATCGATTGCCATAATAATGCTGCATAAGAAACAACCTAAAACTTTCTATGACTTTCAAAAATAAACATTTATTTATTGCTTACTCATTTGTAAGTGTGCTGGGATCTGGCTCACCTAAGGGTTTAGATGGGCTTGTTACCAAACAGTGGGTACAGGTTTGCTTCCTATATTGCTTATCTTCTTTAAACAAGTAACAAGCCAAAGAATATCCTTCAAATGGTAAATTACAGGAAACTATAGAACTAAAACAACCACTCATCTCCCTTAAGCCCTGGGTTGTCTCTCATCCACTAAAATCCCATTAGGTAAAGCAAGTCAAATGTCCAAGCCTCATCAAAGCACTTAAAAATACACATTAGCTAATATGAAGTCGAAGAGAGGTCGCATAACACAGCTCAATGTTTATGGTCTGGAAATATGTTCTTGCCATGGAAGTTTGTGTGTGTGTGTGTGTGTGTGTGTGTGTGTGTGTGTGGCATGGAGCTAAGAAGTGGATATTAAATGAACAATAATAGGCCACACCCAATCTCAGTAGCAAAATCTTTACTGTATTTGTATCTGTATAAGTTTACTGGATCAGGTAGTATTCCTGCCAAATCTCAGAGACATTCTTTAATCTTGGTATTTCATAAAAACCAAAAAGGTTTTTTTTTGAAAATAAGTGTAAACATGTAGTTTGCTATAATAGTAACTTTAAAAAGAGAACTTGTAACATAGCAGTCATTGTGCATTGGCCACCCAACAACCAAGACAGATTCACTTTCTGTGTATTCCTCTAATTTCATATCTCTCAAGCTTCCTTTTGTTAAGGATGTTTATATTATACAATACTGACCCATTCTGGAATAATAGCTGTTAAACCCTTAAGAAGGAGAGCTTTACCCTTTTTCCTTAGTGCTACCTCTTCCATCTCCCTTCATCTAATTCAAATATCATACTTGAGGAATAAATAACCATTTTTCAACCAGCAAGTTGAAAACTGAATGAAAAAGATAACTGAGCTAAAATAAAATGACTCATTGGTATTGGAGCTACTGGACTATAATTCTGGACTTCCTGTTACATGAGAAATGTATATTTCTATGTGGGTTAAACTATTGCAATTTGGGCTTTCTATTACTTGAAGCCTGATATATTTATTTGTATGTATTAAACTACAAGTAAAATAGTGTTTTTATTATAAATGTCAAATTATTTTCAATAAATAATTGGTGTGAGGGTGTTCGTACTAATATCTACTTCTCTTTCCTAAGAGATTGTTGTAAAATGCTCTAACATTTGAATTCTTCAGTTTCAGCTGATTCTGGTCTAAGAGTCACAGTACATTCTGTACTTCAATCAGGTCTCCTTTAAGATATTCTCAATCCTTGGCAATAATTGTTTGTCTTTTTTTCAGTTCCAATTCTTTAAAACTAGTATTTGTATACACATTTTTCCTAACTCCAAATGGCATCAACATATGACGTCCTAATGAGTTCTCTAGAAGTACATGGAACACAGACATTGTATAGAACTTAAAGAAGAGCTTCAGAGGCTCTTCAGCAGTGCCTGGCTTACAGTAAATCTTTAAAAAAATTGTTTTCTACTTTGACTATAGTTGACACATGATGTTATGTTAGTTTCAGGTGGACAACATAGTGATTCAACTTCTTTATACATTATGGTATGCTCACCAGAACAAAACATAGCAAAACTGCAATTTACCTATAATTTCCTGTAGGAGTATCTTTCTATTTGCCTCTAGCATGTGATAGTACATTTCTCTTGACAGGAAAAGTGGCTCCTGTTGAGGTGTGACTTGAAAGTGAATTCCCATTGACTTGCATCATGACAATTGTAATAGAGGCTGCTAGTCATCCCACAGAAATTTCTTTCTAAAATAGTAAAAGTCCTGACCCTTTGTTAGCTACATAGTCATCCACGATGAAGATTATATTTACCAAATTTTCTTGAAATTAGATGTCACTATGTGACTTATATCTGGTCAGCTTTTAGGGGCAAGTGTTATTTCAAGCATCCTGGATATATTAGGGCACTTGGTTGACTCAGTTGGTAGAACACATGACCTTGACGTCAGGGTTATGAGTTCAAGCCCCACGTTGAGTGTGAAGCCTATGTAAAACAAAACAAAACAAAATAACACAAAACACCAAAACAAAAAAGTTCCAGATATTTCATTGACAAGAAGTGACACGGCACTTTGATTTTTCTTTCTTTCTTATTTTTGCTTGAAATCTGTATTTTTATGAGCACAGCCCCACCTTGGATCATTTATATAAGACTTTCACCCTAAGGATAATGAAAGAGAAAGCTGGAAGAGGACTGAGTCTGAGAAGACATCAGGCTGCCTTACTAGCCCTGAATTACATATATGTGAAATTTACATGATAGAGAAATACATTTCTTTCTTGCAGAATCAAAGGTTATCTCTAGCACATTCAAATGAACCTATGCTATGCTAAAAGGCAAAGACCTTTAGTGATCTTCTTTAACATTATTCAATACACTAAATAACTTTCATAGCTACAAAACGTATGAGGTCTGTTTAATCATTTAACATCCTCTATTCTGTGCTCTATGATTGCTGTTATAGATATTCCATGGGAAATAAAATAAAATGAATTATTCAGGGAAAGAACAGTGGTGCCTCTGTAAAGATGGCATTGGTGTTAGCTCTGGTTTACATAAGAACAGAATTTTGGGCAGACCTGAGGTCTTAACTTACTTAACTTAGCATTTCCTAATCACCTTTGGAAATTGGATGTTAAGTTCAACCTGGTCTCTGGAGTTTTCTTGGTAATGTGTTGGGGCTTTATTTACCATCTTCTACATTGACAAAGGTAATGATGTGAAAGCTCTAATACCTTCAAGTTATTTTACATAATTTATTATGACTTGTATTTGCTTGCATCAAGCCATAAGGCAAATATCCAGCCAGAATTTTGTTCCTGTAAACAACTGAGGGTAGCTATAGGGCAATCAATATTCTTTGAGAAGGACTCAGAATTAGTTTTTCTAAGGATTTGTCTACTCTTTGTGTCTATATACAGATAAGACATGATGTTCTTTAATTAATAAAATTAGATTATTCCCCTGTGTATGCATTGTCTTTCTATTAATTAACACCCCTAGTGAAGGGAAAATTGATCTATCCTAAAAATTAAGAGGTTTATTCTGAACTTACATTGTACTTTTTTGTTTTAGAGAGAGAGAGAGAGAGAGAGAGAGAGCATGAGCACAAGAAAGGGAGTGGCAGATGAAGAGAGAGAGAGAGAGAGAGAGAGAGAGAGAGAGAGAGAGAAAGAGAGAATCTTAAATAGGTTCCACATTCAGTGCAAAACCCGATATGGGATTCAGTCCCATGACCCTGGGATCATGATCTGAGCTGAAATCAAGAATTAGACAATTAACTGACAGAGCCATCCAGGCACCCCTAGATTATATTTTTATACAGGCTTCCCCACTTATTAGCCTTGTGAAAAGAGTCCACTCTCCTTAGTCCTCAGTTTTTCTTTTACTGATAAAACAAGAAAATATTTGCATCCCTCTTAGGATTGTTGTGAGGATTAAATTAGTGCTGTGTATATATTTGTTACAGTACATACTAGAAATATATCAGCTATTATCACAATTATTATCATCATTATTTTATTTTTTATTATCATTTTATCAACATATAGTTTGAAAGTGACAGAAAATTCAATTCGCCTTCATTGATGAATTAATTGATTGATTGATTCATTCAATTTTTATTTATTGAAAGCCAAACACATGCTGTGTACTATTCAGAAGCTGGGAGTAGAACAGTGAACAAAATCATAAAATATGACAAGAAGCAGTAACAACTATGAAAAATGAAACAAATAAGGAGATATAAATGGAGAATGGAAGACTATTTTATTTTTTTAGTAAATGTCTATTTTTGACAAAGAGTGTGAGTATGAGTGGTCGAGGGGTAGAGAGAGAGGGGAACAGAGGATCTGACTCTATGCTGACAGAGAGAGCCCAATGCAGGGCTCGAACTCATGAACACTAAGATCAAGACCTGGGTTGAAGTCAGACACTTACCTGAGCCACCCAGCTATCCTGAGAATGGGAGACTATTTTAAATAGGATGGTTAAGAAAGTCCACTATGAGTTGCTAATATGGAAGCGGGAATTTGAAAGAAACAAGAGAACAAGGTATGGAGGTATTTGTAGAAAGAATATTCCCACTCCTTTTGTAAGAGTGACAATTATTCTATATCCTCACTAGGTATTATTTTTAATTTTAGCCACTCTGAAGATATGTTAGTGGCATTTCTTTGTGACTTAAATTTGACTGACCCAATAGCTTAGATTTGAGCACCTTTTTCATATTTATTGACCACTTGGATAGTCTAGATTTAAAGTACCTTTTCACATTTCTTCCAGATTTTGAATTGGATTTTTATGCTTTTTTAATATTTGAGAGTTTTTTAGATATGAGTTCTTTGTTGAATATATACATTGCAAATACCTTTTCCTTCCCTACGGATTTTTTTAAATAATAAATTTCATTTTTTAGAGCAGTTTTATGTTTACTGGAAAATTGAGTAGAATTCCCATTATATCTTCCCCTGTACTAAACACAAACTTGTCCCTATCGCCTAATCTTGTATTTGTGTTATATATGTGTCACAATTGATTAACAAATATTGATACACTATTAACTAAAGTCACTAGCTTACATCAGGGTTCACTCTTTATATAGTACATTCTATGGATTTTGCCAAATGCATGATGTCATGTCTCCATCATTATAATTTCATACGGTAATTTCACTGCCCCAAAAATCCCCTGTGTTCCACCTATTGATCTTTTCTTTTGTCTCCCAAGCTCTTGGCAACCCTTGGTATTTTATTGTCTCCATAGTTTGGTCTTTCCTAGGAGGTCATAGAGTTGGAATTATACATACAATATGTAGCCTTTTAATACTGCCTTTTTTCACTTAGTAATAAGCACTTAAGATTCCTCTTCATCTGTTTGTGGCTTAGTAGCTCATTTTCTTTTATTGCGGAATAATATTCCATCCCAATCATATTCTGCATTCATCAAATGATAAATAGTTTGTGTATCCATTCATTTATAGAAGGATACCCTCTGTGGATTATTTTCAACCTTTTAATGGTGTCTTGATCAATCTTAACTTTATTTTTTTTCAGTATGTGAAGTTTATTGTCAAATTGGTTCCCATACAACACCCAGTGCTCATCCCAAAAGGTGCCCTCCTCAATACCCATCACCCACTCTCCCCTCCTTCCCACCCTCCATCAACCCTCAGTTTGTTCTCAGTTTTTAAGAGTCTCCTATGCTTTGGCTCTCTTCCACTCTAACCACTTTTTTTTCCTTCCCCTCCCCCATGGGTTTCTGTGAATTTTCTTAGGATCCACATAAGAGTGAAACCATATGGTATCTGTCTTTCTCTGTATGGCTTATTTCACTTAGCATAACACTCTCCAGTTCCATCCATGTTGCTACAAAGGGCCATATTTCATTCTTTCTCAGTGCCACGTAGTACTCCATTGTGTATATAAACCACAAGTTTTTTATCCATTCATCAGTTGATGGACATTTAGGCTCTTTCCATAATTTGGCTATTGTTGAGAGTGCTGCTATAAACATTGTGGTACAAGTGCCCCTATGCATCAGTACTCCTGTATCCCTTGGGTAAATTCCTAGCAGTGCTATTGCTGGGTCAAAGAGTAGGTCTATTTTTTATTTTTTTGAGGAACCTCCACACTGTTTCCAGATTGGCTGCACCAATTTGCATTCCCACCAACAGTACAAGAGGGTTTGCATTTCTCCACATCCTCTCCAGCATCTATAGTCTCCTGATTTGTTCATTTTGGCCACTCTGACTGGTGTGAGGTGATATCTGAGTGTGGTTTTGATTTGTATTTCCCTGATAAGGAGCGACGTTGAACATCTTTTCATGTGCCTGTTGGCCATCGGGATGTCTTCTTTAGAGAAGTGTCTATTCATGTTTTCAGCCCATTTCTTCACCGGGTTATTAGTTTTTCGGGTGTGGAGTTTGGTGAGCTCTTTATAGATTTTGGATACTGGCCCTTTGTCCAATATGTCATTTGCAAATATATTTTCCCATTCCGTTGGTTGCCTTTTAGTTTTGTTGGTTGTTCCCTTTGCTCTGCAGAAGCTTTTTATCTTCATAAGGTCCCAGTAGTTCATTTTTGCTTTTAATTCCCTTGCCTTTAGGGACATGTCAAGTAAGAAATTGCTACGGCTGAGGTTAGAGAGGTCTTTTCCTGCTTTGTCCTCTAGGGTTTTGATGGTTTCCTGTCTCACATTCAGGTCCTTTATCCATTTTGAGTTTTTTTTTTTTTGTGTGAATGGTGTAAGAAAGTGTTCTAGTTTCAATCTTCTGCATGTTGCTGTCCAGTTCTCCCAGCACCATTTGTTAAAGAGACTTTTTTCCATTGGATATTCTTTCCTGCTTTGTCAAAGATGAGTTGGCAATACATTTGTGGGTCCAGTTCTGGGGTTTCTATTCTATTCCATTGGTCTATGTGTCTGTTTTTGTGCCAATACCATGCTGTCTTGATGATGACAGCTTTGTAGTAGAGGCTAAACTCTGGGATTGTGAGGCCTCCTGCTTTGGTCTTCTTCTTCAATATTACTTTGGCTATTCGGGGCCTTTTGTGGTTCCATACAAATTTTAGGATTGTTTGTTCTAGTTTCGAGAAGAATGCTGGTGCAATTTTGATTGGGATTGCATTGAATGTGTAGATAGCTTTGGGTAGTATTGACATTTTGACAATATTTATTCTTCCAATCCATGAGCAGGGAATGTCTTTCCATTTCTTTATATCTTCTTCAATTCCTTCATAAGCTTTCTATAGTTTTCAGCATACAGATCTTTTACATCTTTGGTTAGATTTATTCCTAGGTATTTTATGCTTCTTGGTGCAATTGTGAATGGGATCAGTTTCTTTATTTGTCTTTCTGTTGCTTCATTATTAATTTATAAGAACGCAACTGATTTCTGTACATTGATTTTGTATCCTGCAACTTTGCTGAATTCATGTATCCGTTCTAGCAGACTTTTGGTGGAGTCTATCAGATTTTCCATGTATAATATCATGCCATCTGCAACAAGTGAAAGCTTAACTTCATCTTTGCCAATTTGGATGCCTTTGATTTCCTTTTGTTGTCTGATTGCTGGTGCTAGAACTTGCAACACTATGTTAAACAGCAGCAGTAAGGGTGGGCATCCCTGTCGTGTTCCTGATCTCAGGGGAAAAGATCTCAGTTTTTCCCCATTGAGGATGATGTTAGCTGTGGGCCTTTCATAAATGGCTTTTATGATGTTTAAGTATGTTCCTTCTATCCCGACTTTCTCGAGAATTTTTATTAAGAAAGGTTGCTGAATTTTGTCAAAGGCCTTTTCTGCATAGATTGACAGGATCATATGGTTCTTATCTTTTCTTTTATTTATGTGATGTATCACGTTGATTGATTTGCAAATGTTGAACCAGCCCTGCATCCCAAGAATGAATCCCACTTGATCATGGTGAAAAATTCTTTTTATATGCTGTTGAATTTGATTTGCTAGTTTCTTATTGAGAATTTTTGCGTCCATATTCATCAGGGATATTGGCCTATAGTTCTCTTTTTTTACTCAGTCTCTGTCTGGTTTAGGAATCAAAGTTATACTGGTTTCATAGAATGAGCCTGGAAGTTTTCCTTCCCTTTCTATTTTTTTGGAATAGCTTGAGAAGGATAGGTATTATCTCTGCTTTAAATGTCTGGTAGAACTCCCCTGGGAAGCCATCTGGTCCTGGACTCTTATTTGTTGGGAGATTTTTGATGACTGATTCAATTTCTTTGCTGGTTATGGGTCTGTTCAAGCTTTCTATTTCCTCCTGATTGAGTTTTGGAAGAGTGTGGGTGTTTAGGAATTTGTCCATTTCTTCCAGGTTGTTCAGTTTCTTGGCATATAATTTTTCATAGTATTCCCTGATAATTGCTTGTATCTCTGAGGGATTGGTTGTAATAATTCCATTTTCATTCATGATTTTATCTATTTGGGTCATCTCCCTTTTCTTTTTGAGAAGCCTGGCTAGAGGTTTATCAATTTTGTTTATTTTTTCAAAAAACCAACTCTTGGTTTCGTTGATCTGCTCTACAGTGTTTTTAGATTCTATATTGTTTATTTCTGCTCTGATCTTTATTATTTCTCTTCTGCTGGATTTAGGCTGTCTTTGCTGTTCTGCTTCTATTTCCTTTAGGTGTGCTGTTAGATTTTGTATTTGGGATTTTTCTTGTTTCTTGAGATAGGCCTGGATTGCGATGTATTTTCTTCTCAGGACTGCCTTCACTGCATCCTAAAGCATTTGGATTGTTGTATTTTCATTTTCGTTTGTTTCCATATATTTTTAAATTTCTTCTCTAATTGCCTGGTTGACCCACTCATTCGTTAGTAGGGTGTTCTTTAACCTCCATGCTTTTGGAGGTTTTCCAGACTTTTTCCTGTGGTGGATTTCAAGCTTCATGGCATTGTGGTCTGAAAGTATGCATGGTATGATCTCAATTCTTGTATACTTAGGAGGAGCTGTTTTGTGACCCAGTATATGATCTATCTTGGAGAATGTTCCATGTGCACTTGAGAAGAAAGTATATTCTGTTGCTTTGAGATGCAGTGTTCTAAATATATCTGTCAAGTCCATCTGATCCAATGTGTCATTCAGGGCCCTTGTTTCTTTATTGACCGTGTGTCTAGATGATCTATCCATTTCTGTAAGTGGAGTGTTAAAGTCCCCTGCAATTACCACATTCATATCAATAAGGTTGCTTATGTTTGTGAGTAATTGTTTTATATATTTGGGGGCTCCTGTATTCGGCATTTATAATTGTTAGCTCTTCCTGATGGATAGACCCTGTGATTATTATATAATGTCCTTCTTCATCTCTTATTACAGCCTTTAAAGTCTAGTTTGTCTGATATAAGTATGGCTACTTCAGCTTTCTTTTGACTTCTAGTAGCATGATAAATAGTTCTCCATCCCCTCACTCTCAATCTGAAGGTGTCCTCAGATCTAAAATGAGTCTCTTGTAGACAGCAAATAGATGGGTCTTGTTTTTTTATCCATTCTGATACCCTGTGTCTTTTGGTTGGCGCATTTAGTCCATTTACATTCAGTGTTATTATAGAAAGATATGGGTTTAGAGTCATTGTGATGTCCGTAGGTTTCATGCTTGTAGCGATGTCTCTGGTACTTTGTCTCACAGGATCCCCCTTAGGATCTCTTGTAGGGCTGGTTTAGTGGTGACGAATTCCTTCAGTTGTTGTTTGTTTGGGAAGACCTTTATCTCTCCTTCTATTCTAAATGACAGACTTGCTGGATAAAGGATTCTTGGCTGCATATTTTTTTCTGTTCATCCTATTGAAGATCTCCTGCCATTCCTTTCTGGCCTGCCAAGTTTCAGTAGAGATATCCGTCACTAGTCTTATCGGTCTCCCTTTATATGTTAGAGCACGTTTATCCCTAGCTGCTTTCAGAATTTTCTCTTTATCCTTGTATTTTGCCAGTTTCACTATGATATGTCGTGCAGAAGATCGATTCAAGTTACATCTGAAGGGAGTTCTCTGTGCCTCTTGGATTCCAATGCCTGTTTCTTTCCCCAGATCAGGGAAGTTCTCAGCTATTATTTCTTCAAGTACACCTTCAGCACCTTTCCCTCTCTCTTCCTCCTCTGGAATACCAATTATGCATAGATTATTTCTCTTTAGTGCATCACTTAGTTCTCTAATTTTCCCCTCATATTCCTGGATTTTTTTATCTCTCTTTTTCACAGCTTCTTCTTTTTCCATAATTTTATCTTCTAGTTCACCTATTCTCTCCTCTGCCTCTTCAATCCAAGCCGTAGTTGTCTCCATTTTATTTTGCAGCTCGTTGATAGCATTTTTTAGCCCTCCTGGCTGTTCCTTAGTCCCTTGATCTCTGTAGCAAGAGATTCTCTGCTGTCCTTTATACTGTTTTCAAGCCCAGCGATTAATTTTATGACTATTATTCTAAATTCACTTTCTGTTATATTGTTTAAATCCTTTTTGATCAGTTTGTTAGCTGTTGTTATTTCCTGGACGTTTTTCTGAGGGGAATACTTCCGTTTCATCATTTTGGATAGTCCCTGGAGTGGTGGGGGACTGCGGGGCACTTCCCATGTGCTGTCTTGAATAACTTGCATTGGTGGGCGGGGCCACAGCCAGACCTGATGTCTGCCCCCAGCCCACCGCTGGGGCCACAGTCAGACTGGTGTGTGCCTTCTCTTCCCCTCTCCTAGGGGCGGGATTCACTGTGGGGAGGCGTGGCCCCTCTCGGCTACTTGCACACTGCCAGACTTGTGGTGCTGGGGATCTGGTGTATTAGCTGGGGTGGATAGGCAAGGTGCACAGGGGCGGGAGGGTCAGGCTCAGCTAGCTTTTCCTTCAGAGATCTGCTTCGGGAGGGGCCCTGTGGCACCGGGAGGGAGTCAGACCCCCCGGAGGGATGCATCCGCAGAAGCACACCTTTTGGTGTTTGAGCGGTGCAAGCAAGTTCCCTGGCAGGAACTGGTTCACTTTGGGATTTTGGCTGGGGGATGGGCGAGGGAGATGGTGCTGGCAAGCGCCTTTGTTCCTGCCAAGCTGAGCTCTGTCATCCAGGGCTCTACAACTCTCCCTCCCGTTGTCCTCCAGCCCTCCTGTTCTCCAAGCAGAGCTGATAGCTTATAACCTTCCAGATGTCAAGTCCCGCTTGCTGTCGGAACACTCTCCGTCTGGCCCCTCTGCTTTTGCAAGCCAGACTCGGGGCTCTGCTTGGCCGGCAGGCCGCCCCTCTGCCCCGGCTCCCTCCTGCCAGTCTGTGGAGCGCGCACCGCCTCTCTGCCTTTCCTACCCTCTTCCGTGAGCCTCTCGTCTGCACTTGGCTCTGGAGACTCCATTCTGCTAGTCTTCTGGTGGTTTTCTGGGTTATTTAGGCAGGTGTAGATGGAATCTAAGTGATCAGCAGGACGCACGGTGAGCCCCGCGTCCTCCTACACCACCATCTTCCCAGGATCCCCCCAATCTTAACTTTAAAGATCTCCAATTTGCCAGTCTTTTCCTATATAATTATCATGTTTTGATTTCTAATTATGATTTTCCCCCTCATCCCCATGTCATGAAGATATTTTCCTGCATTATATTCTAGAAGTTTTCTCTCTCTCTTTTTAAATATTTCATACATAATATACCTGAAATTTATTTTTGTATATTGAATGATGTAGAAATCATGATTTATTTTTTCCGTGTGAATACACAGTTAAATAAGCTCCATTAATTAAATAGACCACTCTTCCCACTGTACTTTCCCACTGTTTTGAAACTTTTTCATAAATCTGCTGAATGTATGTGCCTGTTTCAGAACTTTTTCAAGGTAGTGTGCAATACAAATATCCATCACAAAATAGTCCTGACAACCTCTATTGAGAATTGTCTCTCAACTTAGACACCATTGACTTATTCCTGATGTTATAGGGAAAATAGTGAATAGCTCACATAAAGTATGATGTTTGCCAAAAGGTTTTTTTTTTGTTTCTAAAGAGACTTTTTCTTTTTTTTTTAAGTTTATTTATTTATTTTGACAGAGAGACAGAGAAAGAGAGACAGAGGGAGGGGAAGAGAGAAAGGGAGAGAGAAAATCTCAAGCAGGCTCTGTACTGAGAGTGCTATGCCTGAC
Organism: Panthera onca; assembly: GCF_046562875.1. Taxonomy (NCBI): domain Eukaryota; kingdom Metazoa; phylum Chordata; class Mammalia; order Carnivora; family Felidae; genus Panthera; species Panthera onca. Next base: position 108,481,315 of record NC_138345.1, on the reverse strand, counting down.
ATGGGACTTGAACCCATGAACCACGAGATCATGATCTGAGCCAACACAAGAGTCTGATCTTAACTAACTAAACCATGCAGATGCCCCACTAAATAGATTTTTCATATTAAGAAAATACCTTCTGTTTCTAATCTCGTTTTTTAAGTAGTTTGTCATAACAGAGATTTGAACTTTATCAAAAGACTTTTCTTCATCTATCATATTATTCTATTATGTTTCTCTTTTTTCTTTCAATTTGATGTATTACTATGGCTGTCTTTTCAAAGGATAAACTAAATTTGCATTCCAGGAATAAATTTGAATTTGAGTGTGACCTATTATTATGTTTATATTTTGCTGATGAACTTTGTAAATATTTGTTTGAGGTTTTTATGTTTATATACATGAGAGATGTTAGCCTAATATTTTCATTTTTTGTAATGACTGTATCCAGTTTTGATAAATAGTTTATATTAACATCATTGAAAAAAATAAACAGCTCATCCTTTCTTTCTCATATACTGAAGTATTTATATGAAACTCATGGGTTATTTCTTCTTCAAATATTTGAGAAGATTAACTGTGAAGTAATCTAGATTTGGAGTTTACTTTGTGGATAATCTCTTATCCATTCATGGTGAGGAATATTTGTTTATGTGTTCTCTTCATTACTAATTTTTCATTAGTAATTTATGTGTTATTTATGTGTTCTCTTCATTACTAGTTTTGACAATCTGCTCTCTTTATTTTTCTCCTTGATCCATCTTGCTAGGAGCTTATTAATTATATAAATAAATTTGATAAGATCTTCATTAGTTCCTTCTACATTCTTTAAATTTCATTTGCTCTGTTTATTCTTCTTAGAATGCACTCACACATGCACGCACACACACACACACACACACACACACACACACACACACACACACAAAGACATTTAAGGCTATAATTTGCCTTTAGATACACTCTGCAAGTTTTGATATGTTGATAAAAAGCATAGTGCTTTCTACTTGATCTCTAGTCCCACCTTATAGAAATTGGCAAGTCTTTAAGGGAAAAAGAAAAAGAAAGTGCTCAACTCACTTCTGTGTATTTCTCTTCTCCTTGTGATCCTGGGATCTTTTTTCCTGGCTGAAGATTTGCTTTGGTGAATTCAAACCAAATTAAAAGTATTTTTATTTCACTTCTCTAGTTGCTCATGAAAGTGGGTTTTTTTTGTTTAAGTTTTTATTTAAATTCCAGTTAGTTAACATACAGCATAATATTACAGTGTAATACAGGTGTATATATAGTGATTCAACACTTTCATAAAATACGAGCTGCTCTTCACAACAAGTTCTCTCCTTAATCTCCAAAATGTATTTAACCCAATCACTGCAACCACTTCCCTTCTGGTAACCATTTGTTCATTCTCTATACTTAAGAGTCTGTTTCTTGGTTTGCCTCTCTCTCATTCTCTCTTTTTCTGTGTTCATTTGTTTTATTTCTTAAAGTCCACATATGAGTGTAAACATATGGTATTTGTCTTTTTCTGACTAACTTACTTTGTTTAGCATAATACTCTATAGCTCCATCCATGTTGTTGCAATTGGCAAAATTTCATTCTTTTTTACAGCTGAGTAATAGTCCATTGTGTGTGTGTGTGTGTGTTTGTGTGTGTGTGTGTGTGTGTGTGTGTGTGTGTGTGTGTATACCACATCTTCTTTAACCATTTATCAGTTGATGGATACTTGGGCAGTTTCAATAATTTGGCTACTACAGATAATGCTGCTATAAACATCAGGATGCGTGTATCACTCTGAATTAGTATTTTTATATTATTTGGGTAAATATCTAGTAGTGCAATTGCTGGATTGTAGGGTAGTTCTATATTTAAGTTTTTGAGGAAACTCCATACTGTTTTTTCAGAGTTTCTGTGCCAGTTGGCATTCCCACCAACACTACAAAGGTTCCCATTTCTCCACATCCTCACCAACACCTGTTGTTTCTTATGTTGTTCATTTTAGCCATTCTGACATGTGTGAGGTGATAAACAACGTAGTTTTGATTTACATTTTCCTGGTGATAAGTGGATGTTGAGCACCTTTTCATGTATCTGTTGGCCATCTGTATGTCTTCTTTGGAAAAATGTCTATTCATATTTTCTGCTCATTTTTTACTTGGATTGTTTGTTTCTTAGGTGTTGAATTTTGTAAGATTTTTGTAGATTTTGTGTATTAACCCTTTATTGGTGATATCATTTGCAAATATCTGGGTGAAGATTATCTTAATCTAAGCTATTATATTATAGTTCAAATATAAATACTGTTTCTGGATATTTTGTGAAAATGTTAGGAATAGAAAAATGATAATTAATAGAAGATTGTTATACTAGTCTAGACAAAAACATGAAGTTAGCATTCACAGGTCCTTTGGGTAGAATGGTGACAAATGGTTAGTTTTGTTGTATCTTTTAAAATAAACCTGAGAGTATTTTCCATGGTATTAGAAGAGAAGGGACAGGAGAGGAGAGGGTAGAGAGAATTGAGAATGATGGATCCAGGTACTTTTGCCTTAAGAACAAGAGAAATTATTTCATTCTCACTTAGGCTTAAACTGAGTTAGGTTCTCCCATCATAGAGGTGATATGGCTGTTGCAATTTAAATTTCTATACTTCCTATATTGAAATACACACATGCACACACACACACACACACACACACACACACACACACAATTAGATTGACTGCCTATCCCAAGGCAGTCACCATAATCAGGATGGCTTTTAATCTCAACCAGTATGCACACAATAAGAGCAAATGGAAAGATAAGTCCCAAAGAAAGTTATGGTGGTATCGTACTGAGAAAAAGGAACAAATACTTACAAATAAAATGCAGAGGGAAATTCTATTGTAATCATGAATAAAATGTTCATAAGCAGAGTCTGGAGTACAGATTATTCAAAACCAGAAAAAGATTTGCTCTTACATCATAGAGGATTTAATGAGAAAACTTTAAAAAAAACCTGGCAATGATGAGAGACCCCATACTCTGGGAGTATCCTAAAACTTTGATATGTCTTATGACTTCAAGTGTTACTGCTTAGAAATGTAAGTATTCAATATGGTTGAAAGTAGGAGATCACAATCTCATTTCTTGTATGAAATATTTGATTAGGTTTCTGTGCACCTGCACTAAATATTGTAAATCAATTTATCAATTAAAATAGTTAACCATTTTCTTCTTTTAAACATGATTATTCAATTACTTTTGTGTAAAACATTGATACAGACAATTTTTATATTCTCTCCTCTCCTGGTCAAAGCATCAAAAATGCTGCATTAAGTTTTAAATGACATGGTCCATAGGTATATACTCCTAAGAGGCTAATTTATTAATGCTTAATTCTTCAGATTATTTTCTTAGTAGCATCTTGGTTTTGCTAATGACATCAATAATGCAGAAATAAATCAGGTAATTTAAAATCAATTATAAGGAAGCACACATTTTGAATTAAAAATAATTCTAATTAACTAAATCCTCAGCAATTATAGCCATCTGGATTTATCAGAAATACTTGAATTTTGGTATGCTTGATATTTAAAAAACTATGCCATATGTGTTTAAACTGTTAATGCCTCTTCACCTTTGATTTGAGGCTGTAAATGGAAGAAATAAAGTTTGATTATTTTTTTTCCTTTTGAGAACAAACCTACTGACATGTAGTCTCAGATTGGATCTAGCTTCAGGGTTGTTTTAAAAGCTTCATCAATATGACTTTATAAGAGACCCATATGGTAGCAGGTACATTTTCTTCCATGAACTACAGTGCTTACACAAATACTCAAAGCAATTGCATGATTCATAAAATATTTAAAAGCATTTAGTGATGACAGTTTCTAAATGACTAAATGGTGACCTCAGTTACACTGAACCATTTAGCTAAAGACGTGTTTTTCCATAATCAATGTTTATCTTTAAATAGGATTTCATGTATATACAAATATTTATTGTCTGTTTTTCTGTACAATCAGGTTTCAATAATTTTTCAAACCTAAAAATAGAACTTGAAAAACAAAAACAAATGGATCACATTTTCAGAGGTATTTTTTAAAATCTGAAAACAATCTTATTAAATTTATTACCACATAATTTCAGGTATTGACACTCATGTATCTGTATCATGTAACTTTCTCTAACAAAACTTGAGAAAATGAATCTCAATATTTTCCCCAGAGTTCATGTATTTCTTTCAGATATAATACCAGTAATCAGTCTAATTTTCTATTGTATGTATCATTTATTGAACGGCTTCTACAAGATAATTACTAGGCTAGATCTCTGTGTTAGGTAAGAAAAGTAGCATAACAATTGCGCCTGAATATCTGAGGGATCAAGCCAATCAAAATTTTCTTCTTGTTCATGTGGTACTTAGCAGAAAAGCCATTCAGGATCCAGGCACCCACTTTTACTTTCACCACTGTATAGGATCTCTTTATCAGATGCACCAAGCCAGAGGAGAGAACAATTAGGAAGTTTTCAAAGACTCAGTTTGGAAGTGGCTCACATAATTTTTACTCATTTTCCAAAACCCTGTTGTGTAGCCACATCTACATGCATGCAAGGTTAGGAAACAGCCTATTTATTTGTATGCTTAGAACAAAGAAGGGATCTATGTTGGTGAAGAGTTAGTAAGCTTTGCCATCCTAGGTAAATACATTCAAATACATATTCATTTATTTGTTCTAGTTTTTATTTACATTCTAGTCAGTTAGCATACAGTGAATTGGATAACATTTAGTAATTCATCACTTACATATCCAGTACTGGATATCCAGTATCCAGTGTTAATCACTATTAATGTCCTTCTTAATCCCCATCACCCACTTAACCCGTCCCCCTACCACCTTGCCTCCTGTAACCCTCAGTTTGTTTTCTATAGTTAAGTCTGCTTCCTGGTTTGCCTCTATTTTTTGCTTTCATGTGTTCATCTATTTTGTTTTCTTAAATTCCTCTTATGAATAAAATTATATGGCATTTGTCTTTCTCTGACTTCTTTTGCTTACCTTAATACTCTCTAACTCCATCCACATCATTGCACATGACAAAATTAAATTCCTTTTTATGACTGAGTAATATTCAATTGTATATATACACCACATCTTCTTTAACCATTCATTAGTTGGTGGACATTTGAACTCTTTCCATAATTTGTTGACAATGCTGCTATAAACATAGGAGTGCATGTATACCTTCAAAACAATATCTTTTTTTATCCTTTGGGTAAATACCTGGTAGTGAAGATGCTGCATAGTAGGGTCATTCTATTTTTAAGTTTTTGAAGAACCTCCATACTGTTTTCCAGAATGCTGCACCAGCTTATATTCCCACCCACAGTGTAAGAGGGGTCGCCTTTATCCGCATCCTTGCCAACACCTGTTGCTTCATGTGTTATTCATTTTATCCATTCTGGTGTGAGGTGATATCTCATTTAGTTTTGGCTTTTATTTCTCTGATGATGAGTGATATTGAGCATCTTTATATGTAATTGTTAGCCATCTTCATGTCTTCTTTAAAAAAATGTCTCTTCATATCTTTTGCCCATTTCTTAACTGAATTATTATTATTTTTTTAGGTATTCAGTTTGAAAGGTCTTTATAAATTTTGGATAGTAATCCTTTACCAGATATGTCATTTGCAAATATCTTCTTGCATTATGAAGGTTGTCCTTTAGTTTTGTTGATTGTTTCCTTAGCTGTGTAGAAACTTTTTATCTTGATGAAGTCCCAATGGTTTATCTTTGGTTTTGATTCCCTTGCCTCTGGCAAAATATCTAGTAAGAAATTGCTACAGCCAAGTGCAGAGAGGTGGCTGCCTATGTTCTCCTCTAGGATTTTGATGAAGTTTTTATCCATTTAGAATTTATTTTTGTATGGTGTTAGAAATAAGGTTCATTATTTGCATTTTGCAAATAATGTTGCAGTTTTCCTAATGCCATTTATTGAAGAGAATGTGTTTTTTTCATTGGATAGTCTTTCCTGCTTTGTTGAAATCAGTTGACCATTTAGTTGTAGGTCCCTATCTGGGCTTTCTATTCTGTTCCATTGATCTACGTGTTTGTTTTTGTGCCAGTATCATACTGTCTTGATCACTACAGCTTTATAATATAATTTGAAGTCCAGGATTGTGATGCCTCCAGCTTTGCTTCTCCTTTTCAAGATTGCTTTGACTATTTGGGATCTTTTGTGGCTCCACACAAATTTTAGGATTGTTTGTTCCAGCTCTGTGAAAAAATGCTCGTGGTATTTTGGTGGAGATTGCATTAAATGTGTAGATTTCTTTGGGTAGCACAGACATTTTAACAATATTTGTTCTTCCAGTCCATGATCATGGGGTGTTTTTCCATTTCTTGGTGTTATTTTCCATTTCTTTCATAAACGTTCTATAGTTTTCAGAGTAGAGATCTTTTACCTCTGGGTTAGGTTTATTCTTAGGTATCTTATGGTTTATGGTGCAATTGCAAATGGGATTGACTCCTTAATTTCTTTTTCTGCTGCTTCATTATTGTATAGAAATCCAACAGATTTATGTACATTGAGTTGCCATCTTGTGACTTTACTGAATTCATGTATCAGTTCTAGCAATTTTTTGATATTGTCCTTTGTTTTTTTTTTTTTTATTTAGAGTATCATGTTAACTGTAAATAGTGAAAGTTTGACTTCTTCCTTGCTGATTTGGATGCCTCTTATTTCTGAGGCTTAAGACTTCCAGTATTATGTTAAATAACAGTGGTGAGAGTGAACATTCCTGTCTTGTTCCTGACTGTAGAGGAAAAGGTCTCAGTTTTTCCCTATTGAAGATGATCTGAGTTGTGGGTCTTTCATAAATGCCTTTATGATGTTGAGGTATGTTCCCTCTACCCCCACTTTGTTGAGTGTTTCTATTGAGAATGGATGCTGTACTTTGTCAAATGCTTTTTCTGCATCTATTGAGAGGATCATATGGTTCTTATCCTTTCTTTTATTAATGTGGTGTATCACATTGATTGATTTGCAAATATTGAAACAACCTTGCAGCCTAGGAGTAAAATCACACTTACTCATGAACAATTCTATTAATGTACTGTTGGATTCATTGTACTAGTATTTATTTGAAAATTTTACATCCATGTTCATAAGGGATAGTGGCCTACAGTTCTCTTTTCTAGTGGAATTTTTGTCTGGTTTTGGAATCAGGAAATGCTGACCTCACAGAACGAGTTTGGAAATTCTCCTTCCATTTCTATTTTCTGGACTAGTCTTAGAAGAATAGGTATTAACTCTTCTTCAAATTCCATCTCATTACTGGTTATATGTCTGTTCAAGCTTTCTATTTCTTTCTGTTTCAGTTTTAATTGTTTATATGTTTTTAGGAATTTTTAAATTTCTTCTGATTGCACAATTTTTTGGTATATAATATTTCATAATAGTCTCTTATAAATGTTTAATTTATCTGATGTTTATTGTTATTTCTCCTCTCTTATTTGTGATTTCATTTATTTGGGTCCTTTCTCTTCTTTTTGATGAGCTTAGCATGGTTTATCAATTTTATTAATTTTTTCAAATAACCAGCTACTAATTTTATTGATCTGTTGTGGGTTTTTTCCCTATATCATTTATTTCTGCTCCAATCTTTATTATTTCCCTTCTTCTGCTGACTTTATGTTTCATTTGTTGTTCTTTCACTAGCTCCTTTAGGTCTAAGGTCAAATTGTGTATATGAGTTTATTCTTGCTTCATGACATAGGCCTGTTTTGCTAAATACTTCCCCATTATGACCACATTTGCTGCATCCCAAGGTATTGGAATATCATGTTATCATGTTCATTTGTTCTCATGCATTTTTAAATTTCTTCTTTAATTTCCTGGTTGATCTTTACAAATTCTTTAGTATGATATTTTTTAACCTCCATGTATTTGTGGTCTTTCCAAATTTGTCTTGTGGTTGACTTCAAACTTACTAGTGTTGTGGTCAGAAAATATGCACAGTATGATCTCAATCAATCTTTTTTTACTTGTTGAGTCCTGATTTGTGATGCAACTTGTGGTCTATTCTAAAGAATCTTTCATGTGCACTCAAAAAGAATGTGTATTCTGCTGCTTTAGAATGAAAAGTTCTGAACACATCTGTTAAGTCCATCTGGTCTAGTATGTCATTAAAATCATTGTTTCCTTGTTGATTTTCTGTTGTCCATTGTTGTAAGTGGGGTGTGAAAGTGCCCTAGTATGATCGTATTATAATCAATGAGTTCCCTTATGTTTGCTATGAATTGGTTTACATATCTGGGTTCTTCCACATTGGGAGCATAAATATTTACAATTGTTAGATCATCTTGTTGGATAGTCCCCTTTATTATGATATAGTGCCCTTCTTCATCTTGTTAGTCTTTGATTTAAAACCTAGTTTGTCTGATATAAGTGTATGCTCCCCTGGCTTTCATTGGAAATTCATTTGCTTGGTAAATGTTTCTCCACCCCTCACTTTCAATCTACAGGTGGTTTTAGGCCTAAAATGAGTCTCTTATAGGCAGCATACAGATGGGTCTTGTGTTGTTTTGGGTTTTTTTTAATCCGTTCAGACACCTTATGTCTTTTGATTGGAGCATTTAGTCCACTTACATTCAGAGTGATTATTGATAGATACAAATTAAATGTCATTGTGTTACCTGTAAATTTGGTGCTTCTGGAGATTTTGTGTTTTGTTCTTGTCTTTGTCACTTTAATATTTAATATTAATATTATTTAATATTTCTTTAAATTTCCTTTAATATTTCTTGCAGGGCTGGTTAAGAGGTCACAAACTCCTTTAGTTTCTGTTTGTCTGGGAAACTCTTTATCCTTCTTATTCCAAATTAGAGCCTTCCTGGATAGAGTATTTTTGGCTTCAGATTTTTCCCATTTGCATCAAAGGCATCATGCCATTCCCTTCTGGCCTGCCAAATTTCTGTGGAGAGATCTGAGGCTAACCTTACAGATCTTCCCTTGTAAGTTAAGGACTTCTTTTGTGTTGCTGCTTTTAGGAGTTTTTTCTTTATCTCTATATTTTGCAAATTTATCTACAATACATCTTGGTGTTGGGCTGTTTTTGTTAATTTTGAAGCAAGTTCTCTGTGTCTCCTGGATCTGGATATCTGTTTCCTTCTCCAGATTAGGGAAGTTTCCAGCTATTATTTCCTCAAATAAACTGTCTGCACCCTGTCTGACCCCTTTTCTCTCTCTTGCTCTTCTGGAAGTCTTATGATACCAATGTTATTATGTTTTATGGATTCACTGATTTTCCTAAGTCTACTGCAATGTTCTGATATCTTTCTTTACTTCTTTCGTTCAGCTTCATTATTTTCTATAGTTCTAGCGTCTATATCACTTATTCCTTCCTCCACTTCTTGCATGCTTGTGGTCATTACAACCAACCAGTTTTGAATCTCAGTTTTATTGCATTTTTTAAATTTTGGCCTGATTGGTTTTAAGCTCTCTTTTCTCTGTGGTAAAGGTATCCCTGATGTCTTCTATACTTTTCTCAAGCCTAGTGAGTGTCCATATCATTGTTGCTTTAAATTCTGGGTCAGACGTATTACTTATATCTGTTTCAGTTACTTCCCTGGCCATGATCTTTTCCTGTTCTTTCTATTGAGATAATTCCTCTGTCTTGGCATTTTGTGTAGGTCTCTGTCTCTTTCATGTTAGGATAACCTGTTATGTTTCCTGTTTCTGAAAGTAATGGTTTTATGAAGAAAAAGTCATAATGGTTTTATGAAGAAGAAGTCACTCCAGGGTCTGGTGATTCAGGATGTGTATCTGATGTGTATTATGTGCACTCTGATGCCTTGTTTTGGCTGCTCTTCCTCAGGGAAATCCTCTGTGGAGTTTTTCCTTGCCTACAGTGTTGGGGTGGGGCGGGGGGAGTGTTTGGACCTTGGCCATAGTGTGGTGAGTTTTAATTAGGTGTGCTCTTTCTGCTTGTTAAAAGAGACCTGATCCACTAGAACTGGAGCTTTGTAGAACTCTATGGTCCAGATGTGATACATGAAGGAATTTGCACTGATCTTCTGGAGGAGGGGCCTACTCTAGGTCTTATAAACACTTGCCTGAGGAAAGCAACACAATCAGAATGTACGGGTTGGGATTTAGTGTAAACAGCTTAGGTAGCCAGTGTTGATGCTGTGCTATTTACTGAAGTGAATTCATGCTGAGGGGCAGTCAAAGGAAATGGCACCAGTCAACTCCTTTGTGGAGAAAGGAGCTCACATTTGCTACTGTCAGAGAAGTCCTCACAGAAGTGCAAATAATCTCCCCTTGTGTTTCCTAGGCATTTTTTAGATCACTGATTTCACACTTTGTTCAGGTTGCTTGCATTCCTGCAGCAGCACAGTGTACTTTAGGGTCTATCCCAAACAGCCCTGGTGAGTTTTAAAACCACAAACTTTAGGGACCTGTTGTATCAGCTTCTTTTGCTGGTCTTCTCACCACAGTAGAATTGATGCAGGTTTGACCAAGAAGGGCAGTTGCACCAGAGCACAGGTGTGTGGAATTTGGAGTGAAGCACATTAAACAGCCAGTGTCAGGGTTAGCTTCCCTCAGCAGGTGTCGCTACACCTATGTGGAGGGGGGAAATCATGCCCCCCAGCTCCTTTGTCCCCAGAGAGCCAATACCACCTGCCTCAGATGTGCTCCAAGAAGAGCAAACAGTCTCTTCCATTGCGTCTTAGGTGATCCTCAGTGCCATTTACCCCTGGGTTACCTGCCTGTCTTCTCCACAGGAGCACTGCAGAGCCCTCACGGCTCTAAACCAGCCACAACATGAAACTCTAAAACTTATCTTTGAGTCCTGCTGCTTGCAAAAACTCATGAAAATCAGCCCCTCTCATTTTCCCAGTCATTGACATTGGGGAAGTGTTCTCCTTGTACAATTCCCTGTGCACTCCTCTCTCTCCCTCCTCTCCACAGCACCTGTGATCCATTTCTCCTCCAAACTACATCTCTGCACCTCCTACCTTCCATGATGTGGCTGGCTCCTTCTCTCAGTCTAGTTGTGCAGTTTGTTCTGTCAGTCCTCAGATTTCTCAGCTTTTCAGAATGACTTGATGTTTCTCTAGCTGTGTTTGAGGAACAAGGCAATCTTAGGATTCTCTTACTCCTCTGCCATCCTAACTTCTCCCTCTAGTAGTACTACTTTAGATCTATGTTCTTTTAATTTTGACCTCTTTAAAAAGCCAAATGAAAAAAAAAAGATCAAATAATATGATGACTATTAGAACTAATCATCTGCATTAGCAAATAAATGCAGTATCTGAAATCCATAAACATTATTTCATTTAAAATGTAAAGCAATAGTTGGCTATGTATTTTTCTTTTAATTTTTCAAAATGAAAACATTTCAATTTCTTCAATCTATTAAAACGTTTTCAAAATTCTGGTATGAGTGTGTGATAACAGAGCTTTCATTGTTAACATATGAAGCTATTTAAGAGAAATCTATTTACCAAATGAGAATAGGAAGAATCTTCTTAGTTTCACATACTATCTTAGCAGCATTCAATATTTAACCTTATATTTAATGTTTGAAGAAATTATGTATGTATTATGTATGAAGAAAATTCCAAGCAATGGGTCTTCAGTTATTATGTTAATCATTTGCCTTTTTTTCTTCAAATGTACTGTAAACTAGTTGACATATACATTTATAGACATGTACGGTATCTTATTAAATGGTAAATTTCTGGTAGATAGCACACTGGCTGCCACATCTAAGACCCTTACTGTAAGCATTTGCTGAATGAATGGATGGAATATTTTGTGCTTATGGCTTATGCATAGATTGCAGAGTGCCATGACACAGATTTAAATTAGGTCATTTGTTCTTTAATAAATTTTATTCAATCTTGGTTCTATCCTTGCTTTTTCTAAAAAAAAAAAAAAAGATAAAGAGAAATTTCCTCAGATGCAAAGCACAAGAGGAAGGAGCCTTTGGGGAAGAATGAGATTCCCAAAAACGCAGGGCTTTATGGTGGGGCAACAATGGCAATGCCACTTAATGTGTTTAAATGTAATGCTGGAGGAAAAAATGAAAAGATAAGATTAGATAGGATGGTTTTAAGAAGTAATGTCTGCAGTTAATTGAACAAGAGAAATGAGGACAATGTTGTAAGCAAGAGAGCAGTGTGAGCAAAGGTCCCTTGGAAAAAAAAAAATCAGGGTAGGAAATTGAAAGTTAAGTCATTGTGGCTACCATTTCATAAGTAATCTCACTGTCACATCAATTCCATATTAAGTGCTACCACGAAAAGCTTCTAATAGTTATATTTTATTCCATCATTAATCTGTTCATTCATTCATTCAAAATATAGTGAGCATCTTTCATCTAGACACTATATAAATTACTGTGGAGTACAATGACAGTTGACAACAATCCTCAGTCTTACAAGGAAAGCAAAAGTAAATAGCCAATTAAAATGAAAACAGGGGTGCCTGGGTGGCGCAGTCGGTTAAGCGTCCGACTTCAGCCAGGTCACGATCTCGCGGTCCGTGAGTTCGAGCCCCGCGTCAGGCTCTGGGCTGATGGCTCAGAGCCTGGAGCCTGTTTCTGATTCTGTGTCTCCCTCTCTCTCTGCCCCTCCCCCGTTCATGCTCTGTCTCTCTGTGTCCCAAAAATAAATAAAACACGTTGAAAAAAAAAATTAAAAAAAATAAAATGAAAACAATTACCTTTAATGTGGAAAAAAAAAATGCTGTGTCAGGACTTCTGGGTGGCTCAATCAGTTGAGTGCCTGACTTCGGCTCAGGTCATGATCTCACGGTTTGTGAGTTCAAGCCCCATGTCAGGCTCTGTGGTGACAGCTCAAAGCCTGGAGCCAGCTTCAGCTTCTGTGTTTCCCACCCTCCCCCCTGCTCCTCCCCTGCACCCTCTCTGTCTCTCTCTCTCTCAAAAATAAATAAACATGAAAAAAATTTAAAAAAAATGAAAAGAAAAAGAAAGTGCTCTGGGGATAGGTGCAAATGAGTTGCTAATTATTCTTAAATGAGGAGAAAATTTAGGAAGGGTTTTTCAGAAGTAATAGTTTTCTAGCCAAATCTTGAAAGAAGAATGGGTACAAGAGGCAAATGAGGAAGTGGAGTGAAAAGGCTCTTCAAGTGCTGTAAACAGCCTGTTTAAGGAATACTGATGTGTTGTGTTTATGAGGCTGTGGCAGTTGGTGTGTTTATAAGCACAGAGTGCATGGCAGTGAGAGTGAATTGAGAACAGACAGGACCACATGCAGATAGTGAATTTTATTCTGTATGCAGGAAAATGTTATTCAGAATCTTAAGTAGAAAAATAAATTGGTTTAATTTACATCTTATAAAGATCACTCTTCTGATTCCATGGGGAATGGCTGGAGAGGTATGTGTGAGCAAGGATGAAACCAAATAAAAGACTCAGAGTCTCTGCCAAAGACTGAGTCCCTAAAATTGGAGGAGTGGATTGATTCAGAAACTAACAGATAGAATCACTCTGGAAACTGCAAATGAGTCCCTGTTATCTAACGAATAAAGTATATTTGTCCTTACCTTTAAACACAAAAATCTTTCATTTTTTTTTCTTTCAATGTATCTTTCTAACTAAACTATACTTCTAATAACACTTGTACTCCATAAAACCACTTGATGTTTTCCCTCAGGAATCTTGATTTTTTTCTCTTTAGAATATGGACACCACACATCCATCAAATGTCACTTTTACCAGTAATTGCTTTTTTGAATAAAATCTTCTTTATTAAATGATAGCCTCTATTAAGGAGAAATAAAATCCTATATTTTTGTTTCTACTCGCTCATAGTAAACAGAATGTCTAAAATTTTCTGTATCACCATATGTGTGAATAAATGCATAAATGAAATATTAGTATTTGACCTAGTTTTTTTCTTCATAAACAAACGTAATTTGAAAAATTGAAGGAACCATCAAAAATGTACATTCTGTGTTTAATAAACATAAACTAAATTTATAAATTCTGTGGGATAATCAAAATAATGAATTTTATCATATGTGATTATGATTTCACCAGATGTCTTCATGAATCTCTCCCGTCTCAGCAAATTCATCAGTAGAAAGAAATTGACTTTAAGAATGGGGAAAAATACTTCTGAAAATCTGACCCCTTGTAAATAAGAAAACACTGAAAATTCTATAGTTGCAAATAGTGTATTTCTTTCTTAATAGTTTCTTGAAAATAAATAAGTTTGGAATTCTTTTGAACAAAGAAAATCATGAAAGTAGAAAATGGAAATTGCTATCATAGCCATGTAAATTCCAATCCTTTGACTATTTTATCAGTTTTTATGAACTTATGCTTATCCCAAGAATTTATTTGTGGTAAAATTAAGATGGATCTCTCTCTCTCTCTCTCTCTCTCTCTCTCTCTCTCAAAAGTAAATAAAATGTAAAAAGAAATAAAAAAAGAAGAGGTGACTGGGTGGCTCAGTTGGTTAAGCATCCGACTTCGGCTTTGGTCATGATCTCGTGGTTTGTGAGTTAGAGCCCCGTGTAGGGCTCTGTGCCGACAGCTCAGAGCCTGGAGCCTGCTTCAGATTCTGTTTCTTCCTCTCTCTCTGCTCATCCCTCACTTGTGCTCTGTCTCTCTCTCTCTCAAAATTAAATAAAATGTAAAAAAATAAATAAAAATAATAAATAAAGATGCATCCAGTTTGACAACTTGATTATTATAGAAAACATTGTAACTATGACTATGTGCTGAGAATTTAAGATTAAAATGATAGCAGCATTTGGATTCTCTTTTGAAGGGTAACTTTACTAGAATGTGATAACATCTATAAATTATATCATTCAAGTATATTTATTGATGGTTATTTTCATATAGCCAATTAAATTTTTATATAAAATCAGAATAGTGTTGCTCTAATGCTTATATAAAGTAGAAATATCCTGGTTAAATCTGGTAATGCCCTAGAAAAACTTTCAAAGGGAAAGTACAACTTACATTGATTTATCCTTCTTTCTAAAATGAAAGATGCGTGTGTGTGTGTGTG
Source organism: Panthera onca (assembly GCF_046562875.1). NCBI lineage: Eukaryota > Metazoa > Chordata > Mammalia > Carnivora > Felidae > Panthera > Panthera onca. The sequence continues at coordinate 108,466,295 of NC_138345.1, read as the reverse complement.
TGTGTGTGTGCATGCACACATGCTTGTATGTGTGCATATAGTGAAAATAGTTAAAAAGTATAAATAATAAAAAGGAGGAATTTTCTCCATAATCTAGAGACTATCATTGTTAAGGATATTTTAATATATGCTCTGTTAATATATCATATTTTAATGTATTTTAAAAATGAATTATATACATAACATGTTGTAAACATTTTCAGTTAAAATTAAACTAATGTTTTTAAAATGATTAAATATTCTTCTTCAAATTCATTTGAAATGGCTAACTAGTTTACTATTCCATATGTGTACCATAACACACTTGATTTTATCCATTGCTGGACATGTAGGTTGCTTCCAATTCTTTGTGTGTATCTGTGTTTATGTAGGTGCTACTGCTTTGCAGATTTTGATTCTACAGATTGTGTATCTTTTTGGCATTTTTAATATGAATTCTAGAAATAGAAATACTTCTTCAAAGTAAATGTGCACACATATATTTCTATCAATATATTTTGTTTAACTGAACTCTAGAAAGGTTGTACCAGTGTATAATCTCACCAACAGAGGATGAGAGCATTAATTTCCTTCACATCACCACTAAGTTTGTAGTTTTTAAACAATCTTTGCCTATTTAGTTGGTATTGGGTATTAATAAGTCCAAAACACAATTATTCCTGACTCCCCTATGACTCGATTATCCAAGCTATAAAAAGAGAAGGTTGTGAGCTTTTCACCAAGATATTTTTAAAAAGGAAACTAAATGTAAAAACTTCCCATATAAAACATCAAATTTATAATTTTTTTAAACAACAGATGATTATTAGGTTTAACATTTATTTTGAGACCCAGATATCTTATATATGGTCTCTTTGTGATCTATTATATTATCTGTGATTATGTTTTATTTTTTAATGTTTTCCAATGAGGGATTTTGTTTCTCACAATATACCATTCTCATAATAATATTTGGCAGGTTTTACTTCAGGTGGCTGGGTATGTTGGGGTGTGTGAAAGAGTCTGAATGGAATTAAGGAAGAACAAAGAGCATCTTTTCAATTTAGAAAGAGTAAAAAAGCAAAACAAAACAAGTTCTTTTTTACTTTGTTTTTTTTTATTTTTAATTAAAAAATTTTTTTTCATTTATTTTTGAGAGAGAGAGACAGAGTGTGAGCAGGGGAGGGGAAGAGAGAGAGAGAGAGAGAGAGAGAGAGAGAGAGAATCCCAAGCAGGTTCTTCACTGTCAGCACAGAGCCCAATACAGGGCTTGATCTCATGAATGATGAGATCATGACCTGAGCCAAAATCAAGAGTCAGACACTCAACTGACTCAGGCATCCAGGCACCCCAGTTCTTAATTTCTAGTATGGCAAAGAAGAGAGCATCAATAGCAACAACAACAACAAAAACAAAAAACAAAAAAAACAAAAACTAACAACAAAAACAGCAAAAAACACCTGTAGTGTTTATTGTTGTATGGAGGTGAATGGATATAATGAATTATATTAATATGTTTGTTTGTTTCTCCTTTGTCTACTATAGCCAAATTTTATTTATCATTTCAAAGAAACCAACTCTTAGTTTGGTTGATCTTTTTTATTGATTTCTGTTTTCTATTTCATTGATTTCTGCTCTAACCTTTGTTATTTCCTTTCTTCTGCTAACATTGGCATAGTTTGTTCTATTCCTCGTTATTTAAGTTAAGATATTTATTTGGGATCTTTCTTGCTTTTAATGTAGATGTTTATTATTGTTAATTTCCCTCTTAGACATGCTTTTGCTGCATTCCACAAGTTCTGATATGTTGTATTTCCACTTTTGTTTGTACCAAGAAAGTTTTTTATTTCCCCATTAATTCCTTCTATGATCCATTGTTTAATAGACCGTTATTTAATTTCCATGTGTTTGTGAATTTTCCAGTTTTCCTCTTGTTATTTGATTTTTAGTTTCATGCCACTGTTGTAAGAGAACTTGGTATTATTTCAATTTTCCTGAATTTCCTAAAACTTGTCTTGTGCCCTAACACGTGGTCTATCCTAGAAAATGTTTCACATACACTTGAGAAGAATGTGTATTCTGCTGTTGTTAGATACAGTGTTCTCTATATGTCAGTTAATTTCATTTGTTTTGTAGTGTTGTTCAAATCCACTGTTTTCTTATTCTCTGTTTGGATGATCTGTCCATTGTGAAGAGTGGGGTTATTATTGTCTCTAACTATTATTGTCATAATGTTTATTCTTCCTTGTAGCTCTGTTAGTTTTTTGCTTTATATATTTAGGTGCTTTAATGTTGGTCACAAATAATTACAGTTGTGATTTCTTCTTGATATATTAACCACTATATCATAATATAAAGATTTTGTCTCTTTTTATCTGAGCCCAAATCAAGAGTCAGATGCTTAACTGACTGAGCCACAAGAAATCCTTGATTTCTTAACATTAGTGTGCATTTATGTAATGGGGTTCCTCTTTCAGATTTTACAGGCTTGTTTGGCAGACCATTCTTCACCAATCAGTTCAGTTTAGGTTTCTGGGTATGTTTGCTAGTAATACCCATCACTAAGCATGGCCTGCTATTATGGTCTATTTTGGGGTGAGGTAACTCTTTGAGGTCTAAGGATGGGGATGGGGTGGTGCCACCATCTTAGAACAACTGGATACTGAGAACAGTCAGAGAACTGCTGACTTGTTTTTCTACCCAAGTGAGGATTCAAGGTAGGCTGTTCATTTGCCTGGATTCTCTAGTCAGGTTTACTAGATGGTTAGGAACAGTCATTATATTCAGTAGTAGATGGGTCTATGAATTAGACTTTCCAATAGGGCCGGACTTAGGGCCTGTACCACTCATTATTTGGGAATCTGAATGAGGCCAGATTGTGCACTGAATTCTCTAGTCAGGTGAGTCATTGAATGTGCACTGTGTTCAATTGTCACTGTATATAGTGTTGTTAATTGGGTGATCCAGTTTCCCACATGCTCTGGTTAAGTCCCTTGTTTTGTAAGGCTAAAGGACATATTCATCAATGATTGGGGTTATGAATTAGATTTCCTTCCTGGGCTCAATGGGGAAGTACCTCTAAAGGTTGTAAAACTCTTAGTTGTCTTTACTCAAGCTGACCTAAACCCCAAGTTACTTGAGTGAACAAGTCCACTGGCTTTGCTCTGCAAACTATTGACTCTTCCCTCCACCTCTCAGCTCAAGTGCTGCTAGGCTGCACAAGTTCCACAGTTGGTAGGAATGTGATTCAGCTCCTTGTCTGGGTGTGGGAAAACCGGGCTCTAGAGCCAACAAACTCCTCATTTAAGGAAATGAATCAGGCATATCTGTACCCCAAAAAATTTTCTGGCCAGAGTGGATCCCCAACTTGGTTCTGCAGATGAGCAAAGCCACTGGTTGCAATCACTACTTGGGCACTGCAGTTATGAACTCAGTCTGCCAAGATTTCTCTGCTGGTTGTTGTAAGCCCCTCCTCCCATTTCATCACAGTAATATGTCCAGTGGTTAGGCCCTGCAGATTACCCTGTAGTTCCCATTGTGTGAAATTAGAGTTGGGGCTCCTACAAAGTAACATGTAATGATGAGGATGGGGGGCATTTTCCCTCCTTGGTTTCTTTTCCCACTGGAGGAATTGGAGGTTCAAGGGAGACCTCTTCATGTCATGCTGGGCTGCCCTGGGAAAAGAGCAATGTAGTCCATGAATAACTTTCACCTTTCAATTTGTCTGTCTTGTTCTCTGTGGTGCAGAAGGTGCTTCAACCTCATCCCCATGTGCTAGGATTCACTCAGTGGTGTATTGTTCTCAAATAGTTATTATTTGTTCTTCTTGTGAGGGGAGTGAAGTTAAGAACAATTTATGTCATTATCTTGGTGACATCACTTCCAGATAACTTTGAAAGTAAAAAGAAACTACTGTTACTCTATCATAAAGTCATCTCACTTACTAAGGTATATGAATTGCTCAGAGATTAATGATGACAGGTGCTATAGATGGTCTGTATCACTGTGCTTATTCACTAATATTTTCTTTGATGATTTAAATCATTGTCAGGGAGGTAGTAGGAGAACCCTAGGCTTGCCTGACCCCTCGAATTCAGCTAGATAAATATCAAATCATACAGAATACCCAAGAAATTGATCCAAGGACTAACAACAAACTGCCAAATAGGAAGAGAGAAGAGGTCACATCATGGAATGTAGGAGGTGCAGAGACCTGACTTGGGGGGAGGGAGATGGATAGTGAGTGCTTTGAAGGGGAGGGAGGTTTGGTAAGAGACAGAGGAGAAAGAGAGAGGAGAAAACAGGGGATTGCACAAGGAAAACTCTTCCCCAAAACCACTGACTGGGAAAATGATAGGGGTGATTTGGATGAGATTTTATAACTAGTGGAGTGTAGTGCTTCTGTAGCAAAGGAGGGAAGATAGCCCGGAGGTAGAAGGTTTGATCTGAAGACACCCTGAGACACACTGAGAGGGACTATTCCCCCTTCTTGGAGCACATCCGGAAGAGGCATAATTGCCTCTGCAGGGACAAAATCGCCAGAAGCACCATTTTTTTCCCTCAGCCCTTCAGCATATACTAACTTCCCAAAGCAGTGCAACACCAACAGTGGTGGCCTAAACTGCTTACACCAAGCCCTCCCACCCTGCACTCTGCTGGTGCTGCTCTTCTCTGGCAAGTGTGACTGAGAACCAGAGCAGCCGGACCCACACCCAGAAGACCAACACAAACCCCCTGCAAGCATCATATTTGCTGATCATACAGTTCTGCAAAGCTTCAACTCCAGTGGAAATAGCATCATATCTCTTTTAACAAGCAAATCAGAGCAAACATAGTTAAAACTCATTATACTCTTAGGACACCTGGGTGGCTCAGTTGGCTAAGTATCCAACTTTAGCTCAGGTCATGATCTTGCAGTTTGTGGGTTTGAGATCTATGTTGGGCTTTGTGCTGACAGCTCAGAGCCTGGAGGCTGCTTCAGATTCTGTGTCTCCCTCTCCCTCTCCCTGCCCCTCCCCCACTCATGTTCTGTCTCTTTCTCAACAATAAATAAACATTAAAAAAAAAAAAAAGTAACTGAGGTCTTGCCAAAGTCCAAACACTTCCCATGGCAGGCAAGGAGAAACTTCACAGAGAACTGCCCTGAGGAACCAGCTGCCAAAATATGGCAGTGGAGTGCCTATAGCACACATCAGATACAGACTCTGAAGCCCTAACCCTGGATGGTATATGAATTCCTCTTCATACAGCCATTGCTCTCAAAACCAGGAAACATAACAGTCTATCCTAACAAAAAGAAGAATACAGAGACCTACACAAAATGCCAAGACAGAGGAATTCATCCCAAAAGATAGAACAAGAAAAGTTCAGGGGCAGGTATCTAATTGAAACAGATATAAATGATATGATTGATCCAGAATTTAAAACAACATTTATAAGGATGCTAGCTGGGCTTGGGAAAAGCACGGAAAACATCAAGAAGTCTCTTACCTCAGGGGTTAAAGACCTAAAAATAAGTCATGCCAAAATAGAAAATGCTATAACTGAGATGTAAAACTGACTGGATGTAATGACCACAAGCATGAAAGACACAGAGTAATGCATAAGTGATATAGAAGATAAAATTATGGAAAATAATGAAACTAACAAGAAGAGGGAAAGAAAAATATTGGATTATGAATGTGGACTTAGGGAGTTCAGAGACTCCTAAAGCATAATAAGATCCATACTATAGGAGTCCCAGATGAATAACAGAGGGAAAGGGGAAAAAAGTTTTATTTCAGGAAATTATAGTTGAAAACTTTCCTAACATGGGGAAGGAAACAGACATCCAGATCCAGGAGGCCCAGAAAAACTCCCTTCAAATCAACAAAAAAAGCTGAACACTAAGACATATTATAGTTAAATCTGAAAAAATATGAAGAAAAATCCTAAAAGCACAAAGATGAAAAAAGTCCATAACTTATAAAGGAAGACAAATAAGGTTAGCAGCAGATCTCTTCACAGAAACTTGACAAGCCAGAAGGGAGTGGCATGATATATTCAATGTGCTCAATGGGAAAGATCTGCCGCCAAGAATATTCTATCCAGTAAGGCTGTCATTCAGAATAGGAGGGGTAAAGAGTTTCCCAAATGAACAAAACCTAAGGGAGTTTGTGACCACTAAACCAGCCCTGCAAGAAAAAATTAAAGGGGACACTTTGAGTGAGAGAAAAAGCCCAAAAGAACAAAGAATAGAAAGGAACTGAGAAAATCTCTAAAAACAATGACTTAATAAGCAATAAAATGTCACTGATTTCCCTATTTATCAACAATCACTCTTATGTAAATGGACTAAATAGTCCAATCAAAAGACATAGGGTGTCAGAATGGATTACAAAAAAAAAAAAAAAAAGCTAGAACAATTCAATGAAATCAGGAGCGGGTTCTTTGAAAAAAAATAATAATAAGATTGATAAACCCCTAGTCAGACATTAAAAAGAAGAGAGAAAGGATCCAGATAAATAAAACCACAAATTAGAGAGGAGGAATAAAAATCAACACCACAGAAATACAAACCATTATCAGATAATATTATGAAAAATTGTATGCCAACAAATTGGGCAATCTGGTTAAATTCTTAGAAACAAAACAAGACCCATCTAAATGCTGCCTACAACAGACTCATCTTAGTCCTAAAGACACCTGCAGATTGAAAGTGAGGGGGTGAGAAACATTTACCAAGCAAATGGATGACAAGTGAAAGATCTTATTATGCTTATGGAGTCTCTGAGGTCATATAATCTACCACAACTGAAATAAGAAGAAATAGGAAACTTGAACAGACTGATAACCAGAAAAGATATTGAATCAGTAATCAAAACTTTCCCAAAAAATAAAAGTCCAGGGCCAGGTGGCTTCACAGGGGAATTCTACCAAACATTTAAAGAAGAGTTAATACCTATTCTTCTCAAACCATTTCAAAAAATAAAAAGTGGAAGGAAAACTTTAAAACTTACTCTATGAGTCCAGTATTACCTTGACTCCAGAACCTGATAAAGACTCCACTAAAAAAGAGAACTATAGGGCAAAATCCCTGGTGTATATGGATGCAAAAATTCTCAAAAACACAAAAACAAAAACAAAAACAAAAAAAAGCAAATCAAATCCAACAATACATCAAAAGAATCATTCACCACAATCCAGTGGGATTTATTCCTGGGATGCAAGCGTGTTTCAATATTTGCAAATCAATGTGATACACTACATTAATGAAAGAAAGAATACGAACCATTTGATCTACTCAATAGATGCAGAAAAAACATTTGACAAAGTGCAGCATCCATTCTTGATAGAAACCGTCAACAAAGTTGAGATAGAGAGAACATATCTCAACATCATAAAGACTATCTACAGAAGACATACAGCGGGGGCACCTGGGTGGCTTAGTTGGGTTGGGAATCCTACATTGGTTCAGGTCATGATCTCGAGGTTCCCGAGTTCAAGCCCCACATTGGGCTCTGTGTTGACAGCTCAGAGCCTGAAGCCTGCTTTGGATCCTGTATCTCCCGCTCTCTATTCCCCTCCCCCCACTCATGCTCTATCTCTCTCTCTCTTTCTCTCAAAAATATTAAATATTAATAAAATAAAAATATTAAAAAAAGATATACAGCTAATATAATCCTCAATGGGGAAAACAAAGAGCTTTTCTTCTAGGTTAGGAACAAGAGAGAGATGTCCAGTCTCACTACTTTTATTCAACATGGTACTGGAATTCCTAACCTCAGCAACCAGATAACAAAAAGAAATAAAATGCTTCTAAATTGGCAAGGAAGAATCAAATTTTCACTATTTGCAGAAAATATGATACTCTATGTAGAAAACTCAAAAGACTCCACCAAAGAGTGATAGAACTAATATATAAATTCATTAAATTTGAAGGATGCAAGATCAATGTACAGAAATCTATACACCAATCCTGAAGCAGTAAAAATAGAAATCAAGTAATCAATCCCATTTACAATGCACCAAAATCCATAAAATACCTAAGATAAATTTAACCAAAGAGACAAAAGATATGTAATCTGAAAACTATAGAATACTTGTGAAAGAAATTGAAGAGGACATAAGGAAATGGAAAAACATCGATGCTCATGGATTGGAAGAAAAAAATATGTAAAATATACTCTACTACCCAAAGTAAACTACACATTTCATGCAATCCCTACCAAAATACCACGAGAATTTTCACAGGGCTAGAACAAGCAATGCTATAATTTGTATGGAACCATAAAATGTCCCAAAGAGTCAAAGCAATCTTGAAAAAGAAAAACTGAAGGCATCACAATTTTGGACTCTACATTTCAAAGCTGTAGTGATCAACACGATATGATACTGGCACAAAAACAGACACATAGATCAATGGAACAGAATAGAAATCCCAGAAATGGGCCCACAACTAAATAATAAACTAAGATTCAACAGAGCAGGAAAGAATACCCAATGGGGGAGGGGAGACAGTTTCTTCAACAAATGGTGTTTGGAAAACTGGACAGCAATATGCAGAAGAATGAAACTGGATCTCTTTTTTACACCATACACAAAAAATAAATTCAAAATGGATAAAAGACACAAATATGAAACATGAAACAGTCAAAATCCTAGAGGAGAATACAGGCAGTAACCTCTTTGACATCAGTCTTAGCAACTTCTTATTATACATGGCTCCAGAGGCATGTGAAACAGAAGCAAAAATGAACATTTGGGACAGTGAGCTTCTGCACAGTGAAGGAAACAGTCAACAATACTAAAAGGAAGGCTTTGGAATTGGAGAAGATATTTTCAAATGATATATCTAATAAAAGGTTAGTATCAAAAATCTATAAAAAACATCAAACTCAACACCCAAAACACAAATAATCCAGGTAAGAAATGGGAAAAACACATGAATAGACATTTTTCCAAAAAAGACATCCAGATGGCTAACAGACACGTGAAAAGATGCTCAACATAACTCATCATAAGGCAAATACAAATAAAAACTATGAGATACCACCTTATACCTGTCAGAATATCTAAAATTAACAACATAGGAAACAGCAGGTATTGGTGAGGATGAAGAGAAAGGGGAATCCTCCTACACTTTTGGTGGAAATGGAAACGTGAAGCCACTCTGGAAAACAGTATGAAGTTTTGTCAAAAAGGTAAAAAAAAGAACTACCCTACAATCCAGCATCTGCACTACTAGGTATTTACCCAAGAGATACAAAAATACTTATTCAAAGAGAGACATGCACCCTGATGTTTATAGCATATTATCAACAAGACCCAAGGTATAGAAAGAGTCCAAATTATTCATTACTGATAGAGTGCATTACTGATGCATGCATACTAAAGAGTTCATTACTGATGAATGGATAAAGAAGAAGTGGTATATATATATATACACAGTGGAATATTAATGAAATCTTGTCATTTGCAGTGACATGGATGGAGCTAGAGTGTATTGTGCTAAGCAAAAGTCACTCAGAGAAACACAGATACTATAATTTTGCTCATATGTGGAATTTAAGAAATTAAACTGATGAACATAGTGGGGGAAAAAGAGAATGATAAAAACCAGAAAACAGACTTTTAACTATAGATAACAAACTGAGGGTTGCTGGATCGAAGTGAGCAGGGGGATGGATTAAATGTGTGATGAGTATTAAGGAGGGTACTAGTAATGACGAGCACTGGGTGTTGTAGGTAAGTGATGAATCACTAAATTCTATTCCTGAAGCTAATGTAATAATATATTTAAAAAAGCGGAATTTAAATAAAAACTCAAAAAAATCAGATTTGGGAAAAGTTGTTCTTGCTGAGGCATTTCAAGTATAGAAAAAAATACTTAAGAGAATCTAGTTGTGGCCTTTTAGAATATAACCATATCATTGTAGATCTGCTTAGAATTTGGCCACTGTAACTCTTCTAAATAGAACTGCATAGTTATGCACAAACACATAACTCCACATGTACGGGCACATAAATAAAACAGCCCTACTCTATTTCTTCATTAGAGTATCATTAATGTATTTTAAATCATAAAAAGACTTAAAAATATTAGGTAGTATTAAAAATGCCTTGCTTTCTTTATGGCATTTATTCATTTCTGAAATATCACCAAATTCACTTATTTGCATATATTTATGTTTTGTTGGCTGACTATCTCTGTGTAAGTTCTTAAAAATCGGGGTTTTGTTTATTTGTTTTTTCATCTACTGATGTATCTAAGTGCTTGGAATAGGTAGTGACAGAGTAAGTTTGTTGAATGATGAATGTTAAAGTTTTGAGAGTTTAGTGGGCTTGCACAATTAGATTTTTTGAGGTATAAAAATATATTGAATAATTCATTACACTATTTATTTGTTTGTAATACCTTTGCCCATTTACTGAGACAAAACTCTACTTTTCAAGTTAGGTAACTATAGAGGTATTGTGTATAATAAAAATATGCCCTTCATATATATGAGATTTCAAACCTTTACAATTTTAATTTTAGGGCAATATGAATTAGTAATTTATTGTGCAATAATTCAGCATTTTATTTGAAAATTAAAGTTAATTAAACTAGTTAAGTCCCCTGCCTTTAATTCTTTTTCCTGTTTTTTTAACTGAATAACTTTAGGAAGCTACCTTAATCTCTGTCCCTCAATTTCTTTCAAATGAATGTAATAATTACATAATATTTTTGTCAGGATTTAATTAGTTGATGCATTAAAAATAATTTAAAATGTCTGGTACATAGTCACTCTCCAATGATTATGAAGGATGATGATAATAATGAGGATGATGATTCAGTAATGAAAAAAAAAACAACTCATGCCTCTTCACTTTACCATATTTATTTATATCAATTTATATTTACAAAATACCTATTCAAGAGAGATTTCATGATAGTTATTTTCCAAAATATCAGTTTCCTATTTCTTATTAGCTGCTTTCTTATTGAAATACAATATTTCTAGGTCATTCATTGAGTTATATACCATAGAAAACATATTTTATAATGATAAGTATCTCAGGAGATGTGTGACCAGAAACAAATTGAAGTAAATGCATACTTTTATATATAATATAAAGGCTCTGTCTCACACCATCTTGTCCCTTTTCTCTAAAATCTTTTCAAATTAATAACTAGCAATTTATTATTATACACTATATGTTATCATATGGCATATATTATGAAATAGTATATATTAATAAATACATTGTATACTTTTATTATGCACATATTATATATTTGAAATTATAGTTATTCCAAATATTCTAGGAGTAATGATATTAGACATCAATTTTATAATGTTCAATTATCCTTGGTATTTAAAACAAATTTTTTAACATTAATTTATTATTGAGAGACAGAGACAGAACACAAGCATGGAAAGGGCAGAGAGAGGAGGAGACACAGAATGCGAAGCAGGCTCCAGGCTCTGAGCTGTCAGCACAGATCCTGACGTGGGGCTCGAACTCACAAACCTCAAGATCATGACCTGAGCCAAAGTCGGACACACCACCGACTGAGCTACCCAGGCGCCACCATCCTTGGTATTTTTTATACCTGAATCTGCTTTCAAGGAATAAATAGATGTCTTGCAATTATAATGTTTCTAATACTCTGTACAGCTGTGTTTAATAGATTATCCTATATCCAAATTCCACTTAATGATTTTTGGAATTCATACCATGTCCTGGAGATTATGCTAAGCACTTTTTCTTAAAGATTTTATCCTATTTAATCATTGAAGCAAACTTTTAAATTAGTGATTTTTTTTTTTTTTTTCCTGAGAGAGGTTTGGGGAGGTGCAGAGGGGGTGGAAGAGAGAAAATCTTAAGTAGACTCCACACCAGCACAGAGCCTGACACGGGGCTCAATCTCAAAACCATGAGATCAGGGCCTGAGCCAAAATCAAGAGGCCGACGCTTAACTGACTGAGTGCTCAGGCACTCCTCAGTTAGTGAATATTTTATTCTCATTTTTTAGTTAAGGAAGCTAAATTTTAACAATTTCAAGAAGTTTATCAAAGTTATATACCAAGTAATTAGGAGTATTAGGGAGTTGAAAATGAGCACTCTGACTTTAAGTGAGGCCTTAATTTTCAAGTTATACTGTTCCTGTCATATGGCTTATTGTTTTCAAAACGCACAGTAACCTTTATGCCATAAAAACTAAATTTATGATTTGGAATTTATATTTTTGTTCTTTTAGGACAATTGATTAGTTTACGTGTGTAGAAATTTTCATGCATATATTTCAATTATTGGTTAGAAATAAAAGAATGTACTTTTTATTTACTTTGTGTTGTATAGGAATAAATATATTTATGAAGTTGTCTATATCTTAGAAAAGTGCAAAGATACAGACTAAAAAAATGTATGTGATTTTGAATTCAACATTAATGTGACCTATATGCCTCAGTGGAAAAACTCTAATTACTTTTAAACAATGGGCCTTCTTATAAGGAAAAAAAAAAAAAAGTATGAATAGCCAGGGTATGAATCGTCTTCAGTAAAATGGTGAGCCTTTGTCATTTATGCAGTTCATAAAATCAGTTAACCTCCCCAGACATGAGTGTGTATTTATAATTTAGATACTTAATTACTTCTAGTCAAGAGGGAGGCTTAAACATTTCTGTCCCTGACTTTGTTTGCTAAAGAAAGAGATCTCATTATTGTAATCTATCCTAGAGAGACCTGAGGAGAGAATCAGAAGGGAGTATGGGATTGCATAGCAGCAAAGGGGGGAGAATCTATGACACAGTTTTATTTTTCAATTTATCCATTGATAGAAATCTCTGGTTTCTGTTGCAGGGTAGATCCTATTATACAAATTCTCCATAGTCTGAAATAGATTTTGTTAACTATTATACTTCAAGTATATTGGTGTGAAAGGGCCTATTGTCACATCTGAAATATCTCGCATTCGTTTGTTTCCACTTGTAATTACTTGTAAAAGTAGACTTTATCCATTAAACCAGAAAGGGTTGAGTATTGCTCTATCTTAGGGAAACAAATTTAGAAAGTTTTAATATAGTTTAGTAATAAGTGATATAGTGAGCAGAATTTATAATCTTTTAAAAATAATATTATTAAGCATTATTGTGTTATTTTACTTAATCTTCCTGGCACTGCTTACATCATTTTCAGCACTCATGAAGCAAAGGATTTATATATGAAATCTTAAGAGGTTTTTTGTTTGTTTGTTTGTTTGTTTGTTTTGTCTTTTTCCAGAATTTTTTTAGATGTGTGCAAATACTTTTTTTTAAAGGTGGATATAAAGTAAAGCACTTCTCAGAAACCTACATCAGTCATTTTACACTACCAGAAATCTTTCTGTGAAAATACATCAGAAGCAATCCTTCTTTTGTAAGAAATAGACAGCATTTTATTTTATGGATATTTCTTAGTGTATGTGACCAGTCCTCTACTGAGGGAAGATCGTTTGCAGGTGGAACTTTAGGTCTTAGAGAGTTTGATTTTCTGACCCAAGTTCATTACAGTTGCAGCCTTTTAAGCTCTATCTGGGAAAGAAAAATTTTCTAGGACACTGTTGTTAAATGAAGGGTCCAGCTCTCTTTTAGTCTTAACCCTTTGCCTCTTTCCTGACAATATGTTAAGGAGCAGTCAGGATTGAGATCACAACATTGGTTTACTCTTACTTTGTCTCTGCCTCTTACCTAAGTGTCATATCAGATTTTTTGATGTCTTCCATTCTCACTTAAATGAAAATTTTATCATTATCTTCCTCCTTTCTCCTTTTGTCCTTGTTATATATACGTATTTATACCCAACAATAGGGTTTGTTTCATTTGAAAAATATCTCTCCAGTTGTTTCTTTCTTTCTCTCCCCACTTTTTTTTTTTTTTTTAATTAGGACTTAAAGTAAGTATTTTGTGACTGAAAGTTTAGATATATTGGTCCTTTGGGCAATAATTATTTTACAAGGCTGTACTCCAAATTACTTCTAATAAAGAACTTAAAATTATAAAAAAAATCTTAATATTTATACTAACATTATTTATTTCAAGGTCCATGTCCTCCTATGTCTAGTAAGAACTTGCTGCAGCCGAGGTCAAAGAGGCTGTTGCCTGTTTTCTCCTCTAGGATTCTGATGATTTCCTGTCTTACATTTAGATCTTTCATCCACTTTGAATTTATTTTTGTGTATGGTGTATGAAAAAGGTCCAGGTTCATTCTTCTGTATGCCGCTGTCCAGTTTTCCCAGCACCATTTGCTGAAGAGAGTGCCTTTTCCATCAGATATTCCTTCCAATGTCTAAGATTAGGTGGCCATACATTTGTGGGTCCCTTTGTGGGTTCTCTATTCTGTTCTATTGATGTATGTGTCTGTTTGTGCCAGTACCATACTGTGTTGAGGATTACAGCTTCATAACACAGCTTGAAGTCCAGATTTCTGATGCCCCCAGCTTTGGTTTTCTTTTTCAACATTACTTTGTATAATTGGGTTCTTTTCTGGTTCCCTACAAATTTTAGAATTGTTTGTTCTAGCTCTGTGAAGAATGCTGATGTTATTTGGATAGGGATTTCATTGAATGTGTAGATTGCTTTGGGTAGTGTAGACATTTAAACAATATTTGTTCTTCTGATCCATGATCATGGAATGTTTTTCTCATTTCTTTGTGTCTTCTTCAATTTCTTTCATAGGCTTTCTATAGTTTCAGGGTGATCTTTTACCTCTATGGTTAGGTTTTTTTCCTAGGTCTTATGGTTTTGGTGCATTTGTAAATGGGATCTATTTCTTGATTTCTCTTTCTGCTGCTTTATCATTGGTGTATAGAAATGCAACTGATTTCTGTACATTGATTTTGTATCCTGCAACTTTTCTGAAATCATGTATCAGTTTTAGCAGTCTTTTGGTAGAGTATTTCGAATTTTCCACATAGAGTATCATGTCATCTGTGGAGAGTGAAAGTTTGATTTCTTCCTTGCCAATTTGGATGCCTTTTATTTCTTTTTGTTGTCTGATTGTTAAGGCTAGCACTTCCAGTACTATGTTGAACAACAGTGGTGAGAATAGACATCCTTGTTGTGTCCCTGACCTTAGGGGGAAAGCTCTCAGTTTTTCCCCATTGAGGATGATATTAGTGTTGGGTCATTCATATATGACTTTTTATGATCTCGAGGTATGCTCCTTCTATGCCTACTTTCTTGAGGGTTTTTATCAAGAAAGCATGCTGTGTTTTGTCAACTTCTTTGTCTGCATCTATTGAGAGGATCATATGGTTCTTGTCCTTTCTTTTATTGATGTGATTTATCACGTTAATTGTTTTGTGGATATTGAACCAGCCCTGCATCCCGGGTATAAATCCCACTTGGTTGTGGTGGATAATTCTTTTTAATGTATTGTTGGATCTGGTTGGTTAATATCTTGTTGAGAATTTTTGTATCCATGTTCATCAGGGAAATTGGTCTATAGTTCTCCTTTTTAGTGGGGTCTCTGTCAGGTTTTGGAATCAAGGTAATGCTGGCTTCATAGAAAGAGTTTGGAAGTTTTCCTTCCATTTCTTTTTTTTTGGAATATTTTCAAGAGAATAGGTATTAACTCTTCCTTAAATGTTTGGTAGAATTCCCCTGGAATGCCATCTGGCCCTGGACTCTTGTTTTCTGGCAGAGTTTTGATTACTAATTCGATTTTCTTACTGGTTATGGGTCTGTTCAAATTTTCTATTTCTTCCTGTTTCAGTTTTGGTAGCATATATGTTTCTAGGAATTTGTCCATTTCTTCCAGATTACCCATTTTATTGGCATATAATTGCTCATAATATTCTCTTACTATTGTTTTTATTTCTGGTGTGTTTGTTGTGATCTCTCCTTTTTCATTCTTGATTTTATTTATTTGGGTCCTTTCCTTTTTCTTTTTGATCAAACTGGCTAGTGGTTTATGAAAATTTGTTAATTCTTTCAAAGAACCAGCTTCTGATATCATTGATCTGTTCTACTGGTTTTTTTTTTGGTTTCAATAGCATTAATTTCTGCTCTAATCTTTATTATTTCCTGTCTTCTACTGGTTTTGGGTTTTATTTGCTATTCTTTTTCCAGCTTCTTAACACGTAAGGTTAGGTTGTGTATCTGAGATCTTTCTTCCTTCTTTAGGAAGGCCTGGATTGCTATGTACTTTCCTTTTATGACTGCCTTTGCTGCGTCCCAGAGGTTTTGGGTTATGGTGTTATCATTTTCATTGACTTCCATGTACTTTTTATGTTCCTCTTTAACTTCTTGATTAGCCCATTCATTCTTTAGTAGGATGTTCTTCAGTCTCCAAGTATTTGTTACCTTTCCAAATTTTTTCTTGTGGTTGATTTCGAGTTTCATAGAATTGTGTTCTGAAATTATGCACGATATGATCTCGATCTTTTTATGCTTACTTAGGGCTGATTTGTGTCCCAGTATATGGTCTATTCTGGAGAACATTCCATGTGCACTGGAGAAGAATATGTATTCTGCTGCTTTAGGATGAAATGTTCTGAATGTATCTGTTAAGTCCATCTGGTCCAGTGTGTCATTCAAAGCCATTGTTTCCTTGTTGATTTTTTGATTAGGTAATCTGTTCATTGTTGTGAGTGGGGTGTTGAAGTCTCCTACTATTATGGTATTACTATCAATGAGTTTCCTTATGTTTGTATTAATTTATATATTTGGATGTTGCCACATTTGGCACATAAATGTTTACAATTGTTAGATCTTCTTGGTGGATTGACCCCTTGATTATGATATAATGCCCTTCTGCATCGCTTGATACAGTCTTTATTTTAAAGTCTAGATTGTCTGATATAAGTATGGCTACTCTGGCTTTCTTTTCTTGACTATTAGCACAATAGATGGTTCTCCATCCCCTTATTTTCAATCTGAAGGTGTCTTTAGATCTAAAGTGGGTCTCTTGTAAGCACTATAAAGATGGATCTTGTTTTCTTATCCATTCTGTTACCCTATGTCCTTGATTGGAGCATTGAGTCCATTGACATTTAGGGTGAGTACTGAAAGATGTGAATTTATTGCCATTACGATGCTTGTATAATTGGAGTTTCTGGTGATGTTCTCTGGACCTTTCTAATCTTTGTTGTTTTTGATATATATATATATATATATATATATATTCATCTTTTCTCCCCTCAGAGAGTCTCTCTTAAAATTTCTTGCAGGGCTGGTTTAGTGATTACAAACTTCTTTAATTTTTGTTTGTCTGGGAAATTTTTTATCTCTCCTTCTATTTTGAATGACAGCCTTGCTGGATAAGAATTCTTGGCTGTATATTTTTCTGATTCAGCACACTGAATATATTCTGCCACTCCTTTCTGGTCTGCCAAGTTTCTGTGGATAGGTCTTCTGCAAGCCTAATCTGTCTTCCCTTGTAGGTTAGGGACTTTTTTTTTTCCCTTGCTGCTTTCATGATTCTCTCCTTGCCTGAATATTTTGTGAATTTGACTATGATATGCCTTGTAGATGGTCAGTTTTTGTTGAATCTAATGGGGGTTCTCTGTTTTTCCTGGATTTTGATGTCTGTGTCTTTCCCCGAGTTAGGAAAGTTTTCTGCTATGATTTGTTCACATACCCCTTCTACTCCTATTTCTCTCTCTTCCTCTTCTGGGACCCCTATGATTCTGATGTTGTTCCTTTTTAATGAGTCACTGATTTCTCTAATTCTTAAATCGTGCTCTTTTGTCTTAATCTCCCTCATTTTTTCTGCTTCATTATTCTCTATAAGTTTGTCCTCTATATCACAAAATCTCTGTTCTGCCTTATCCATCCTTGCCACTGTGGCATCATTCCATGATTGCAACTCAGTTATACCATTTTTAATTTCATTATAACTAGTTTTTATTTCTTTTATCTCTGCAGAAAGGGATTCGAATCTATTTTTGACTCCAGCTTGTATTCTTATTATTGTGATTCTAAATTCTGTTTCAGACATCTTGCTTGTATTTGTGTTGGTTAAATCCCAGGCTGTCATTTCTTTGTGCTTTTTGTTTTGGGGTTAATTCCTTCATTTTGTCATTTTAAAGGGAGAAAAAGAATTAATGAGGTAGAAAAATTAAAATTAAAAAAATTAAAATTAAAAAAATTAAAATTAAAAATTAAAAACATATACACATACAGAAATTGAATAGATGATGCTAGATCCTAGGTGTGTTTTGGTCTGGGTGTTGAAAGTAGTTTGACAAATTAGAGAAAAATAAGTAGGGGGGGGAGAAAAAAGAAACTGTTTGAGAATTTGAAAAAATAAATACACTGAAGTAGACTAAAATGAGATGATGAGGGTAAAATAGAATTGAAAAAATATACAGAAAAGTAAAGAATATAGTGAAAAAATTAAAGGAAAACATTTTTAATGAAAATTAAAAATAAATGTGATTTTTTCTTTTTCTGTATTCAAGAAAAAAGAAAAGAAACGAAAAAGAGAAAAAAAATTTTAAGAAAAAAATCGTTTGAAAATTTGAAAAAGTGAATACACTGTAGTAGACTAAAATAAAATGATGGAAGTAAATTAGAATTTGAAAAAAAATTACATAAAAGTAAAAATATAGTAAAAACTTAAATAAAGATATTTTTAATAGAAATTGAAAGTAAAAATGAGGTTTTTCTCCTTCTGCATTCAAGAGAAAGAAAAGAAACGAAAAAGGGAAAAAAAGAAAAAGAAAGGAGAAAAAAGGAAATGATTTGAAAAGGTGAATACACTGAAGTAGACTAATAAAATGATGGAAGTAAAATAGAATTTGAAAAAATTTACACAAAAGTAAAAAATATAGTAAATAAAAATTAAAGAAAATGTTTTTATTAAAAATTGAAAATAAAAATAATTTTTTTCTTTTTTTGTATTCAAGAAAAATAAAAGAAGTGTAAAAGAGAAAAAGAAAAAAAAAGAAAGAAAATTAAATAGATGAACCTGCTAACAGATTGAAGTAGGACTGAAATTACTTTGTTTTCCCCTAGAAGTCAGTCTATGTAGCGTTTTATAGTCCATAAACTAAGCCGGCGGTGAAACTTGTGTTCTTGAAGAGTGAAGTTGGCCCAGTTGGGCAGGGCTCGGTGTAACAGCTCTGCTCTCCACTGGATGACGCTGCTAGCCTACTGAGGTGGAGCGTTGTGGCACCGGTAGATGTGTATGCACATGCGCGGGAGGTGTGAAAATGGCGTCACAGAGTTACCCAGTCTGTTCTCCAGGATCAGCAATCTTGCACCCGTCCTCTGTCTTCAGCTCTCATCCACTCCCCATTTTTTCACTCTCCGTGACCAGGCCCCAGGCAGTACCTCTCTCCTGAATTTTGTCTCAGATACGGCTGTTTTCCCCGGCCCCTTACTTCTGAAGGACTGCAGCTTTGACCCATTCCGCCCCTCTGCGGGAGGGTCTCACCAAGCCATGGCCGAATGAGCATGGCCAAATGTCAGCTGCACCCAGGAACGCTTGCTGGACCCTGCTGCTGCCGGTGCCATGAGACTGCGGCCGGGAGCCAGCCCACCCCAGAAAAAATTTGCAATATAGTGTAGCAGCAGCATTTCAGGGATTATGGAAAATCTTAACACACATCTGGCACCAGGCTTCATCCTTAACGACCTTGGTCCATCACCAGAGAATGTGGCTGTTTTCTGGGGTCTGCTGGGACCAGGTGGCTTCAACAGTCTATCAAATGTCCTTCCAGCAGTGAAACCGCTTTTCTCCGTGTGGCCTGAGAACGTTCCGGACCCCACTCTGTTCCTGGGGATTCACCCTTCCCACCAGAGGACTGACAGGTATCGAGCTGCATTTGCAGCCTTTGTGCTCCCCTTGTTTACAGTTTTAATGGAGTTTAAACCATCTCCTTTCTCCCTTTTTAGTTTAGTCCCTGTGGCTGTTTCCAATTTTTCACTTTCTCTCCAGCTGCTTTTGGGGAGGGGTGCTTTTCCCATATTCTTCCCCCCTCTCCAGTCTCCTTCCTCTCTGCACCTGCAAAAGTGGTTCCCTACTGTCCACGGCTTTCTCGCTCTCCAAATTTACCTCTCTGTGCCGCATACCTGCTGAATTCTGTGATTCAGGTTGTACAGATTGTTCTGTTAATCCTCCAATCGGTTTTCTAGGTGTGTAGGATGGTTTAGTGTTGGTCTGGCAGTTATTTCATGGATGGGAGACACACAAAAAACTTCCATGCTGTTCTGCCATTTTGGCTCCTCCCTCTACTATTTTAATTAGTTTATTGCCTTTCTAGGTGTGGATCTTTGTTTTTTGTTTTTTTTTTTTTTTTTTTTTTTTCAGTGTTTCCTCTAGGGGTTACAATACACTTGCTTAAATTATCACAGGTTACTTAGAGTTAATAAGTTACTCTTTCAAGTAAAGCGTAGAAGACCTGCACAAATATTGGCCACTTAACCTCCTTTATTGACTTCCATGTTATAGTAGTCATGTATATTTTGTGTATGTACAGTGAATAGGCCAGATAAGAATTTTTTCTTTCAATAGTTATACATATTTTAAAGCACTTAAAAATAGAAAAATATTTTTTATGTCTCTCCAGATGATTTATTATTTTTGTTGCTCTTCCTTCATCCTTAAATATTAAAATTTCCCTCTGGTATTATTTCCCTTTAGCCTGGGAAATTTCCTTGGCATCTTTTCTAAATTAGGTTGACTTAAAATAAATACGTTTGGTTTTCCTTCATCTAACAATGTTTTTATTTTTCCCTTGTTTCTGAAAAATATTTTTGTGGATATAGAATTCTGGTCTGATGGTTATTTGCCTTCAGTGTTTTAAAGATACTGTTCCATTGTCTTCCCACTGTCATTAGTGTCTGGTAAGAAATCTATGGTCAATGAAATAATTTTTTTCCTTCCTGGGAAGTTAAGAATAATACAATTATGATTGTAAAAGTAAACAGAAATATAAAATTTTTGGAGAAATACAATTGGAGTTTGGTTAGTAAGAAAGGGCAAAATGGATATGGGGAAAGTAACTGGTATTCATTTTCAACTAGCCTTTTTTTAAAAATAATTTAGATATGTTAAGTATCAAAAAGGCAGTGAGAAATAATCCACGTGCTCCAGAATTTCACAACTTGTAGAAATGTTACTTCTAAACCTAGTGTCATGTTTTCATAAATCCTAGGACTGGTATTGGAAAGGACTTCAGAGATATGAAAACCAAATGCTCATTGACTAGATGTAGGAATGGAGGCCCACAAAGACTTTGCATCAGCCAACCTCTCAGAGTCAGAGGTGGAAAAAGAATATCATCTCCTTATCCAAGTCTAGTGGTATTTCCAGAGATCATACTTTAATTGAACAATCAGTGCCTTTCCTGTCTTAGAATACAAATATGCTTTTTGAGGTAAGGGGTAATTTAGATAGTGTTGTTCTTATTACATTGTCCAGTTTTTCCTGAAGTCTTACTTTATTTCTTTTTGTTATACAATAAAGGAACACTAAAAGTTGATTAATTGGTCTGAATGGCATATATAAACAGATAATTTAATTTCAAAGGCGGGACTGTGGGGCATGCTTGTATATCATATGGTTATATATCTTAGATATTTTGTCACTAATGGAAGTCATCATTAGAATTTTTAAAGGGCTATGAAAATGGGGGAAATAAGATAACTTCACACTTATGTTTTAAGTAATATTTTATGTTTCTTTTGTATTTTATACATGTGGTCATGTATAAACAAATTAATAGAACACTAAAAACTAAAATCCTATGTTTAACTTAAGATTTCTGCTTAGGACTGATTAGTAAAAAACTATAACATAAGATGGTGGATGTAAGCTGGCATTATACCTTGTGGGATAAAAGCCCAGTTATGTCTTTATGAAATATAAACTTTACACTAGAAAAAACTAAATATTCTTGGTTCCACCCTTCCTATGGAATTTGGTTATCAGGTATACAGATGGTTTCATGTTGAGATATATTTTAGCAATCTACTCCTGTGTAACAACCTCAAAGATTAGTGATTCAAAACAGTCACATTTATTATTTTCCAGTTTCTGTGAGTCATGAATGCTTCTTAACTAGTCTTCAAGCTCTCATAACGTTGCAGTCATTTCAAGTCTCAACTGGCGAAAATAGCTTCTTAGATCATTCACATGGTTATTGGCAGGATTCAGTTCCTTTCCAGCTGTCCTGAGGCTTCAGGTGCTGATTGTTATCTAGGGGACCCTTTCAGTTGCCTGCCATGTGTGCCTCTCCATGGAGCATTACATAACATGGCAGCTTAATATATCAGAGAAAGTAAGCTAGAGAACAGGAGACAGTGCCAACAAGATAGAGAATGGTTGCAGGACCATGAGGCACCATCTTATGTAACTTAATCATAGATGTGACAGCCCATCAGTTTGACACTATTCTATTCATTAGAAACAAATCTCTAGGTCCAGCCTACACCCAAGAAGAAGGATTACACAGGTGTCTGAATGTCAGAAAACAAGTATCATTGGACCCCATCTCAGAAGGTGCTTTCCACAGGATTAGCTGATACTATATACTTATATATACTTAAAATGTATAGTACTATGACTGAAAAACATCAGGTATGTAGTATTTCAGTAAGTATATTTTTGGCAAATACCATATGTTCTAGGCACTTGGGATGCATCAGGGAAAAAACTAAACAAATTCCCCACCCACAAGGAAGAGAAAGGAGAGAGATAATGAATGACAAAATAAATAATTAAATCATATAATATATAAGAAGATGGTATATGTTATGGAAACAAGAATACTAGAAGAAACTAAAGAAGATTGAGGAGTCTGAAGGGCAGATGGGGAGCTAGAGATAAGTCATGATATTAAAAATGTTATTTATTGAAAGTGTAAGATTCAAGCAAAGACTTGAGGGAGAGGAAGCAGCTAATAAAATGAATGTCTGGGAGGAAAGTACACCAGACAGAGAGAAAGCTGGGGTAAAGGCACTAAGATAGGAATGTATCGGGTCTATGAAACATCAAGAAAACCAGTGTTGCAGAACTGAAGAAGGGGGAAAGTTTGAGGAAATTGGAGAAATAACAAAGGTATGTTTGTATAAGACATTGTAGGCAATTCAAAGGACTTGGACTTTTGTTTTAAATGAAAGGGGAAGCAATCATAGGGTTTTGAACAGAGGATTAATATGATACAACTAATATTTTTAAAAGACCCCTAAGACACCTGAATTTATATATATTATTAAGGTGGAAATGGTTGGAGCAAGGAGATAAATTAAGAGTCTGTAGAATTCTAGGCAGGTATGATTGTTTATTGGGCACAATGATAGCAATGAAAAGGCTAAGTCTGGCTGTATTCTGGAAAACCTTTTTAAATGTAGTCAAGAGGATTTTATGATAGGTAAAATGTGAAGTATGAGGAAAAGAGAGGATCAAAGATGATTTCAAAGTTTTTGGCCTGGAAGATTCTTGGACAGAAAAATTACCCAGATGCATTAATCATCAGTTGTCATGAAGAAAGTTGTGTTTCTAGTAGGTTTTATTTTGGGGTGGAGGGATTCAGGATTTCGTTTCATGTACGCATATAGTGGAAATGCCAGGTAGACAGTAGGATCTATGAATTTCAGGTTGAGGAAATAATTTTTAACTGTGCATATGCATTTGATATAGCTAGAATATAGAAGTTAGCATAGCTAGGTCACATGGGACTTCAAAGAATGATGGGAAATATCATCTGTAATTTCATGAACAAATTTAGAGAGAATTACTATGCTTCTATATCAGCTTGAAAAGCACTAGCCATAGCAAAGCCTTGTTGGGTATTTTTTAATGTAAATAAAATATATTAAATATATTGATATATGTCATGTAGCAAATTAATATAAATATCTGCAGGTTAGTGAAAATTGCACAACTTGGAAATATATAGAAATAAACAGAAATTATGTGAGTTTCAAAATATTTAGCATCATGCAGAAATAAAATTATTTTTCAGTAGAAGGAGCAGAAAACCCAGAGTTAATAGTCCTCATCTTCATCATTTACTATCTATTTGATTTATGGTAGATTACTTGACTGTTGTTAGCCCAATTTCTCACCTGCCATATAGAGTTGATGGTAATTCTACTGAGGCTCTCAACAAACTGCTAGGTGATCCAACAAAATATTGTGAATATGAAAGCATTCTGTATAGTGCAATGAATCATATAAATAAAATGTATCATTCATATCTGACTAGTAAGCTGAGTCTTACATCAGTCATAAATTTGTTTGCCAAAAGTAAGTGAAATATTAGTATTCAATAAATAATTGATTAATAATATTTACTTTAGATAACAGAGGAATGATATTTATGCGAATGTTAGTTTAGTTTTAATATTTTTATAGATACACTTTTTTGTAGAGAATTGAATAAACAAGTAAGTACTTATTTGGAAAAAAAGCTGAATATATTTAGATGGATAGGGTTATTTCGCTCTTATAAATTTTGAAAGATCAGATCTTGAGGAGCTTATTTTCATAAACATTTTCTCCAAGAACATCTGCAGAAATTTGAATGTACAATCATCAAAGTAAAATTTTAGTGCAGATGAATTAGGTATATATTGAGAGTATAGATGGTTACTTGAAAGACTGATGTTACAATCAAATATAAGCAGGTGCACATGTCTGAATGATCATGACTTCCATATTCAGTGATTTTGATATAAAATCATTTTAAGAAGTACAGATGCAGTTTTCTCTATTCCCATTGCTTATTCTTTCTCACTTAAATACTGCAAAATGATCCTTTAATGTTTTAAGTAAACAATTTTCCTGTAACTTTAGAGAGTTTCATTAGATTAGCAGAAGACTGAATGGCAGACCTATATAATATTCTATGTGGTTAAACTGCCCCATATTCTCCAAATCACCTAGTAAACTTTGCCTGAAATCATCAATGAGGTGTCAAGGCAAAATATATGTAAAGCTACTTCCCAAGTCGTGCTGCCTAACAGTATGGCAACACCTGTGAAGAAATGAGATGATGAACATACTTAAAAAGTGCCCAGAGAGAAGGCTGGCTAAATTAAAAACTCATTAACTCTGTGGTGCTGCTTTCTTAAGTAACAACAACATTTCGGAAATAGCATAAAGAACTGGATATAACTAGTAAATCACAAGAAAGATTATAATGTATTGATTTAAATAAAACATTTTTAGTATGCATTTTAAAACTTGAAGTTCCCATTCTTTTCTACCTATCCCTGTCTACAGACCTTATTCCCAGTAGATAATCAGTACAGAAAAAATTTAGCCAATTAAGGAGGATTTTACTTCACACAGAGAGAAAGTATAGGATAGTTTTATTTTTTACTATATTCATTAAGCACCTAATTATTGTTTGTATTCTTGCAGCACATGGTTAATATTAAGCAAGAAATTAAAACAAAGTAAGATGAATGTTCTTAAAAAATTAGAAGTTCTAATGAAGATATTTCAGGTTAATCCAACATAATTTATATTTCAGGGAAGATATTCTTAAAAATTGATCTTTAAGTCAGGTGCTGATGGATGAACAGGAACTTGCAAAGAGAAAGGCCAAAAAAGATGGAGTGTTCATAGTAAGAGAAATAGTATATATAAAAGCCTTGAGGCAAAGGAAATTTCAGATGCATGCCAGGAACCATAGAAAATTGAATAGAACTTGGACTTCATGCAAAATTATTCAAAAATATTGTGGAAATTATCAACACCTGGCAAGATAACGTGCAAGATAAGATCCCAAGCAAAATACTAAGACTAATGTAGAATTTCATTATGTGAAAAGGTCTTCTTATTTTTACAAATGATCGCTCACTATTGTAATTTTTTAATTAATTGACTTCTTTTTTTAGCTATTTTGATGGAAAATATATAGTGAATGTATGAATAACAAGTTAATTCCTCTTAGTTGTTCATGCCTACAAAAAGGGCAGAGTGTCTCAGCTGGACTCTAGACCTGAGCTCTGTTGCTAACTTTTTGCAAATACCAGCATTGCAGACTTAGATCCTAGGGTGTATGAAAATACCACAGACCCAGTCACTGCAAATAGAGGTGCTCCAAATGTTCCATATGTTACTATTTTCTATCATCTCCATTTTCTCTACCAAATCATGATCTTATCTTGAAGGCAGGGACCATGTCTCATTCATCTTCATAAGCAACTCTATACTAAGCACATTGTCTGAAATAACAGGTGCTCAGTAAATATTTGTTGAATGAATGACTTCATTTTTTAAGTTTGAAAAATTCTTATGAGTAAATTCTACCAGCAAATTTCCTCATGTAGAAAAACTATTGCTAAAGACACATTATGTTTAATATATTCCAGAAAGTCACAAGCCCATTTTATAGTGAACTAAACTTCTGTTATATCAAGGAATGCATGCAATATCAGTTATTTTAATGCCCATATTAGTTTAAACTGAGCCTTTCCCCATCTGTTCCAACTCTTAACTGTGAATGCAAAAGAACACATTTCCTTATTACATTTGTAAAATGTAATATATAAATGATTTAAATACAGTTATATACTCATGAAGTAATGCTTCACGCAGCTGGTGTGGGGCTCCCTTATGTTACAAACAGAAACACTAAAGGAGAATGCTTGCTTATCCCTGATATGGAGTTTCATGCTGTATGACTTTTTATAATGGCACTCACTGTAAGGTCAAGTCTTTACCATAGCCCAAAATTGATTTTCTCAGTAATGGATTTCATTTATAAATTATAATTCCTCCCATCCCTATTTTGTTAAACCATCTGCTCATGAGTGCATTTTAATTTCTCTAAGAAATTTACAAAATTCTGTGAAGTCCTGAAATAATGAACATGGGTGTCCCTATTGTAATTTTGAGTGTGCCTCATGAGGCTTTATTGATTTTGCTGTGGATTCTTTGCATTGAGACATAAAGGTCCACCAAAATAATGGTTTACTAAGAGCAATTAAAGTATAGTCATCCATATAATCACTGGCAAGAGGACATTTTAAAATTTAACAAACATGCTTAATTTGGCCTACCTACATTGTGGAACTTACTACAAAAGTAATCAAAAAGAAAAAATAAAATGTGTATTTTAGTACTGTTTGTCATATCTACATCCATTCATCAAGATAAACATGTGAATGGCTTTCAGACCTACTATTTTCCAGAGAGCTTTATTCCTGGAAAGAATTTGAAGCATAATAAATATTTATATTTTACATTTTAAGGTCTGTAAAAAGTGAGAATTAACAGGGAAAATGTGCCAAGACTTTAAAACTCAATAAGGCATAATTTTCATTGGGGTATAATTAAGAATGTATGTTATTGCTGCCCCGGCCTGGTTTCATATTGATATTTAGTAATTTTTTTGAAAATTTTAACAGTTTAACTGCTGTGAATTAGACAAGTGACTCTTGAACTCTCTTTCTACAAAATACATTTCTCAGGAAAGTAAAACCTACAGGCTATATTTTTACTTACTCCTGAGTTAGTGTCAGATTTCTAGACTATCTTTAACATGCTTTTATCTATTATTAAAAAAAAAGCCTGTTCATACAACCATGTGTTCACACACACACACACACACACACACACACACAATGTTGCAATGTGATAAAAATATAAGACCACAGAAGTAGTTCAGAAAAAAGCCAGAGAAATTCTACTGAAGAACTGCAGAATATTAAGTCTAAATGTGTATTCACAAGATATTATCCTCTATTTAGGTTTTAAGTAGGACAATTTCCTTACCTACTACAGTGTCAGTGTGTTTTTGCTCTTTCCAGTTTCCATTATCATGACCCTAAAAATGATGATGTATTGGATTAGGCAGCATAGACTCAATATCTCACTAAAGAAAGATGTCTGAATACCAATAAATACGGGGAATATACATTTTAAAATAGAAAGCTCCTGAAGAATAGGTTCTTCAAGTAATACAGTAATGGGTATAATGTATTCTTTATTCAGATAAATTGTTAATCTAAGTCTCGGTTTCCTTTTTTTCCTGGGGTGAGTGTAGAGGAAGGAAGAGAAGGAAAGGAGATTTATTTCTGTGGGTGAGCTTGTGGATACTTCTTAACTCTGGTTAGATTTACTCAGACCCAGGATCCATGTGGAAACACACACACACCCACCCACACCCACCCACATACACACACACACACACACACACACACACACACACACACACACACTGGCTCATTTGCTCAGGTTGACATTGAAGTGTACAGGTACAATTTTCATGTGGAGGCTTGGTGTTTTCTTTAAACATAACTGGTTGTTGGCAGATTTCACTTTCTGTGACTATGTGAGTGAGGTCCTCATTTTCTTGCCAGCTGTTTCCCAGATATTCTTTCAGCTTCTAGAGGTTGCTTTTGGTTCCTCTTTAGGGCAGTTTACAACATGGTTGTTTGCTTTCTCCAGAAAACCAAGAGGGAGTCTCTCTGACACTTTACTTCTTTAAAAGATCATCTGATTAAGCCAGGCTCACCTAGTATAGCCTCCCTTTTGACTCAGTCAAGATCAACTGATTTGTAACCTGAAACAGGAGTGATATTCCCAACATAGTCATAGATTCTGCCCACACTCAAGGGAAGGCAATTATATAGTATGTCACATCAGGTACAGGAGTCTTAGGAGCTATTTTAAAAACTTGCCTATCATACTAATGATAGGATAAAGACATCACTCAATGTTTTTTCTTAAATCTTTATCTCTCCTTTGAAAAGTTCTATTATAGGTATATATTATAATATACATATTCTATTAACTTAGTAACACTTTTTTTTAAGGTAATCAGGGTTGGATTCTACTTTATTTTTTCCAGTTCAGTTGAGATATAATTGACATATAACATTGTTATTAATTTAAAGTGTGCACATAATGACTTAATATATGTATATATTGCAAAATGATCATCATAACTAATTTAGTTTTAACATAACATAACATAACATAACATAACATAACATAACATAACATAACATAACATAACAAAATAACATCCATCACCTTGCAGTTACAAAAATTTAGTAATATTTTTATGATTCATAAATATATGAATATTTTGGGATAGGTTTTCAACATGTCTTCATATGAGGCCTCTTTTCTAAGAAGTGAATGTAGTGCAGTGGTTGTGGTGGCATATGAAAATATTATTTAAAAAAAAAAAAACAAAAATAAAGTCATTGGAAATAACATCTGACAACTTAGCTCACTCCCTGCATTACTATCTCTAAAACTGGAGTCAAAGTCAAATAGCCTGACTTTGGTGTGCATACATTCCAAAAGTATTCTACACATTATGTTAAATGTTTTTGTAAATGACTTGTTACAAAAAAAGAGAAGAAAAAATTGCCTGTTGGAATTAACAATATTGTGACATTATCATAAATTTACCACTGTTTGCGTTTTACCCTATCAGAAAGGACTTTGTGATATTCATTCCTTGTGTAGATCATGCCTATTTATGGCTTTTCCACACTCTTAAGTATGGCTTTCTATAATTGTGAGGAGTAGAGTAAATGTGTGTGTCATCATATCATGTAGTAATGAACACACATTGTGTACTCAATGGATAACTGTTTTCTTTCTTCCTGTTTCTTACTTCCAAATGGAGATTTATGACTGTTCCTGTGTATATAAACATTAAATACAAATACAGCCTCATAGAATGGTTAAGAGAGTCTCAGTATGATACTTTATTGTGAAATGGGGGACTGGAAGTCAGAAACTACCAAGGACATTCCTGATGGTCAGTCGCACTTCCGACAGTTTTCAGAGAAGGGATAGACAGGATTACAAGGACCACTTGGCAGTGGAGTTATTGAAGGCTGTAAAACTCTGGAGAGGATATGGAGTAAAATAAACACTTACAATTACGGATATATTAGTTTTACAATCTGTAATTATTTTAAGTATTTGTAAAGGTATTCATACCTGTTCTTCTAAAATGAACTTAAGGAGGCTGCTAAAATATTTCGGGTAGCTAATCACACATTATTCACCTCTAAAGATAATATTCCATTTATGAGTTACTTTCTGTTTTAGCTGTTGGTAGTAGGTTTTTCTTTTAATTATTTTTTGTTTTACGTTGACAATTAAAATTCTAGTCTACGATTTTCTGACTTTAAATACTGATATTTAAAAATATTTCACTTTAAAACATTATTTGTATTCTATGACAATAGATATTTGCATGGGTTATTGCACACTTAACGTACATGATATGAGGAGGAAAGAGAAAAATCTGTGATTTTATTTATTATTATTGCATTTTTGGTTTTTAGCAAGGTGCTGCTAAAGCAATATATTTTGATTTTCCTAGAGATACCATTATTCTTTTAGTGGATGAAAATAGCAGCAATTGCTGACAGCTTCATCATCAGTCATAGCCTCTAGAGTCTAAAATCTGTGACCAGAAGTCTCTTTTGCTGAATAAATTAACATGCTATTTTCTTTTCCTTGAAAAAGATGGTATTTCAGCTAAACTATATTGAATATAATTTCCCAAATCAAAAATCTCCAGCATATATATTCTTTCCATTATGAGCTAAGAGCAAATAGCAATAAACCAGAAACAACATTATTTTTCCACCAGGTTATGGCATGGCTTAGCTGAAATGTATCTATTCATAAGTAAAATCAAGCACTCTTATTGAGACAATGAGAAAAATCTATTATTTTAAATTATTTTAATCCTGGCTTTTATGCATTTTTTTTCCTGACAGGTCAATAGGATTAAGTATTAATTTGCATGTTGCCTTCCATTAATTCTCTGTGTTATGTGCTTTGCAAAAGAAAGTGATGAAAGTTAAGTAATGAAAATTGACATGTCTGAATTGGGCAAAAAGTACCACCGCCTTATAACTCCATACCAGTTATGAAATTGTTTAATTCTATTCAAATGAAATGATGATGTATTAAACTCAATAATTCAAGGAAAAAAATGAAAGAATTGAATATCTTTTAAAATAATAATCTTGTCATAGTTTATCCATTATATGTATCCCAGAGAAGCAGATTCTAAAATTGTTGACTCACTTCAGTTGTGAATCATAATCACCTCAGTTGATTGAAATAGGCACTTCCTGGACATTTTGCCTACCCGAGAGTCCAGCTCAATCACTCTGCAATGGTATCCAGGAATCTAGATTTCGAAACTTCTCCCCAGGTGTTTCCATGAAGATGGTTCAGTATATATCACTAGACAGACATATTCTAGATATATATCTAATGTATACATAGCTGATTCAGAAACTACTACTCTACCAGACGGTGGTGAAGTTTCTAATGGGTGTTCCTGATGGACAGAAGAGCTAAGACAATACAAATTCCTATAAGATTTTATATTATGAATTTTTAAAAATGTGCATATTTAGCTTGGTCCCCCTAACTTTCCTTATGTCATACCAGTATATGACATTTTCCTCATCCTCAGACTTTCCTTATTAAAAGGATTGAAGAGAAGTTGACTAAGATGGACATATCCTGAAATTTTTACAACAGATTAAACTTTACCCTTGTTTTGTGAATCTCCTAATTTATCAGGATATATTGAATAATCAAAGCCTTTCCTAACATCTAGAACTCAAATTATTATAATTTATTTATGTCTAAAAAAATGTCCTTTCTGGTAGAATGCTGAATAAATGAACAATATCAGACCTAACCCATAATAATAGGAGCATACCTGGATATTTGAAAATTAGATATATTTAATTTTAGGAATTAAAACACCACTAACAAACTAATTGGAATTTGTAAAGTTGCCCTCTATTTTTGCCTGTAAGCATGGATATGTGACTTTAGTTGCATATTTTCCAATTTTAAAATTATAGTGTTTCTGGAATTTTATTTGGAAGCACATTCAGAGTCCTTTCAGAGGTATGAGTGAGAACCTCTGTGTGATGCTTGTCATTAAGTTCTTTTCCTAAAATATGATTTTCAGAGAATTATGTTTAGAAATACTTCATTGTCGGGGCGCCTGGGTGGCGCAGTCGGTTAAGCGTCCGACTTCAGCCAGGTCACGATCTCACGGTCCGTGAGTTCGAGCCCCGCGTCGGGCTCTGGGCTGATGGCTCGGAGCCTGGAGCCTGTTTCCGATTCTGTGTCTCCCTCTCTCTCTGTCCCTCCCCCGTTCATGCTCTGTCTCTCTCTGTCCCAAAAATAAAAAAATAAACGTTGAAAAAAAAAAATTAAAAAAAAAAAAAGAAATACTTCATTGTCTCTATGAAGGAAGATCCTTCTTTTGTGTATTATTTTTCATTTTGTATTTTCAGAAAGAGTAAGAGGTTTAAAAAATCCCATTTTCCCAGTAAAATAACATGAAAGATATAAAACTTTCAGTTATTTAACAAGGAGTCATATTTGGTAATAGGAATTGAACGAAGGTCAACCTCAATCCAGAGGAACAAAAACTTTCCTCAAATAGACATTCCTCACACAAAGAGTGATTCAATTACTATATTAGTATATATACCACTGGGCTTTTGGATAGACAGGGAATTGTGTTGAATAGTTGGGGCATGACTTTGAAGGAAGTCCTCTTTATATGGCTGGTTTCTTTGATACTGGAATATAGCGGAAATTAATCACTTTTCATTCAAGCACATTTACTACCTTCTTTTGTTTTTATTCCCATGTAAAGAATAGGAAGCCAACATTAAAAACAAAATAAAACTTTTTAAGTTTATTTATTTATTTTTGAGAGAGAGAGTGAGCGAGGGAGGGGCAGAGAGAGAGAGGGAGAGAGAATCTCAAGCAGTCTCTGCACTGTCAGCACAGAGCTCAATAGGGCTCAAACTCAAACTCACAAACCGTGAGATCATGACCTGAGCTGAAACCAAGAGTTGGACGCTTAACCAACTGAGCCTCCCAGGCACCCTAGGAAGCCAACATTTAAAGAGTTGAAATAACTTGTCCAAACTTTGATTTCAGGCCAGAAAAATATACAGATATCAGTCTTCTTAATTTCTCATATAATCACAATAAGAACTTGAGCTGAATTAAGAGAAAACAAGTAGAAAACAGCTGCTCAGGGCTTACAAACAAAACCAAGGCAGTGACACAAGCATTAGGAAGCAACAACTGGCATTCAGGAACCAGTAAGAAGAGTGACTGGTTAGTGCCCCTAAACCTTCAGTGGAGACCCACAGAGAGAGCTCCATCTAGCATAAAAGCAAACAAGAAATAAATCAGCCTCAAGTGAATTAGAGAATGTATCCATGAATTTCTGTCTGCTATCAATGAAAAATAATTGATCCCATTAGAAAATAGGACCCAAATTATTGAAAACCAAGAGAAAATTAAGCAGACTAGACCCACATGTTATGTAGATATTAGAATTTTCAGACACAGACTTTATAATCTTTGTTTATTTATTTATTTTGAGAGAGACTGCAAGGGGAGGGCAGAGAAAGAGTGAGAGTGAGAGAGAAAGAGAAAGAGAGAGAGAGAGAGAGAGAGAGTGAGAGAGAGAGAAACCCAAGCAGGCTCTGCACCATCAGCGTGGAGCCCAATTCAGCCCTCAAACTCATGAACTGTGAGATCATGACCTGAGCTGAAATCCAGAGTCAGATGCTTAACTGACTGAGCCATCCAGGTACCCCCAGACACAGACTTTAAAATGATCATATACTATATCCAGAAATTAATAGGATATAGAAACTCAACAGAGAACTGGAGCTAAGTGTGTGTGTGTGTGTGTGTGTGTGTGTGTGTGTGTGTGTGTGTAATGTGAAAAAATTCCTAGAGCTGAAAATTTTTGATAACTGAATAAGGAATTCAATAGGTAGGTATAAAAGAAGATTGACATTGCAGAAGAGAAGATTACTGTCTAATCTTCTTTTAAAACAAATCTATTGAATTAAGCAAGTAATATCTTCAATAGAAAAAAAAAAAAGAAGAAGATGAGAGGTACATTTAATTAAAGCCCTAGAACAAGAGAAAAGGAGAGGCAGAAGCAAGATCCAAAGAGGTACTGACCGATAAATTTTCTAATCTGACAAAAGATATGATACCAAAGATTGAAGAGACTGTAAGAATATCAAATGCAATAAAAATCTGGGTACTTCATAGTAAAATTCCTGAAAACCAAACGTAAGAGAAGATCTTTAAAAGGAGGCCAACGGAAAGCCTTACTGACTTCAAAGGAACTAAATGAGACTGATAGATGACCCTTCTTCATTAGATGATCATCAGGTACACATTATATATACATATCAAATATAACACTAAGTGTAGTAAAAAAAAGACAGTATTTTCAATATTTGCCAATATATATGTATGTGTGTGAATATGGATATAAATGCATGTATATACATGTTTATACATATATATTTATACATTAGTAAATGTGTGTATATACAATACACACCAAAACTGGAAAGAAAAAGATAGAAAAACAAGCATGATAAATATCTCACATAGTGCAGAATAATTAATGAAAGGGATCTTAGACCCAAATGTAAAAGGTAATACAATGAAACTTCTAGAAGATAAGATAAAAGATATTCATGACTTGCTGGTAGGCAAATAAATTTTAGCAAGACTCAAAAGCACTAACTTATAGTTAGGGAAAAATGAGAAATTAAACTACATTAACAGAACTGTTCACTATTAGGAGAGTAAAAAACAAGTCATAGAATGAGAGGATATTTTGAAAATTTGAATAAATGGCAAGAAACATTTTTATATGATGAAGAATTTTTGTCCAAAAAGAATAAGGAATTCCTACAAATCAGCAAGAAAAGGCAACTTAATAAAATAAGGCTGTCTAATGAAAAATTAGGTGCCCCACTCAAATATCCAAATAGCCTGTATGCTTATGTACAGGTGCCCAGCATCATTCAGGTTCAAGGAGAGTAGATTAAAACCACAGTAAGTTCAGGGGGAGGAAAAAAAAAATGTTGGCAAGGATGTAGAACTAGCAACTCACTTGCAGTGAATGTAGTAAATTAGCATTGCCACCTTGAAAACTTGGCAATGCCTATTAAAGCTGAACATATGAATACCCTATAATACATGTCGGTTAAAAATGTGATAGAAGGCCAAAGCAGCCCAATGCTTTTTATTGAGGCAAAATTCACATAACATCAATTAACTATTTTAAAATGTACAATTCAGTGATACTTCACACATTCAAAAAGTTGTACAAACACCATTTTCATATAGCTCCAAATCATTTTCATTACCCACATACCCTTTAAGCAATCAAAGAAAAATAATTATTAATAGCCAAAATGTCTCAAATTTCCATCAAATTTGGAATGGATAAATTCGATATTTCTTAATCATTCAGTACAATAATATACAAAAATGTAATGATTAAGCACTGCTACAGATGCTGTGTAGAACAATAGTACTAAATATTCTATTTAAAATGTTCTGCAAAAGAAGTCAGGTCTAAAATAATATGCAGTGTTGTTCCATTATTAAAAATTTAAATAGCCACCCAAATTAGTCTCATGGTGACAGAAGTGAAAAGAGTGGTTACTACAGGATGGTGGGGCAGAGTGATGCCTGTAGGGACCATTAGGAAGGCTTCCATGCTCCTAGAAATATTCTATAATTCAATTTATTAAAAGACTGGCTCAATTAATGTGTTAACTTGGTAAAAATTCATCAAGCTCTTTAGAGTTGTGCGTATTATATTATGTGGGTATATTCTGCTGTTGTTTTATTAGGTTTATAAATTAAGATTTTTTTTTTTAACAGAAGTTTTATGTTCACAGCAAAATTGGGGTGAAGATACTGAGATTTCCCATATACTCTGTGTCCCCACACATGCATAGCCTCTTCTATTATCAACTCCCCCAGGAGAGTCAGACATTTGTTACAATTGCTAAAACTACATCGACATATTATCACCCAAAGTCTATAGTTCATATTATGGTGCACTCTTGATGTTGTTCATTTGATGGGTTTGGACAAACATATAATGGCATGTAGCCATCATTATAGTATTGTACAGAATATTCTCACTGCCCTAAAAATTCTGTGTGTTGCCTATTCATCCTTCCTCCCTTCCCCCATCCACTTTTCTTTTTACTATCTATAAGTTGGCTATCTCCATGAATTTTCCAGAATGTCGTATAGTTGGAGTCCCACAGTACATAGTCCTTTCAGAATGACTTTTTTTCACTTAGTAACATACAAAGTTTCTCTGTATCTTTTCATGGCTTGATAGTTCATTTCTTCCTAACTGAATTCTATTCCATTGTTTAGATGTGCCACACTTTATTTTCCCATTTATCTCCTGAAGGATATCTTGTTTGTTTCTAAGGTTTAGCACTGTAAATAAAGCTGATATAAATATTTGTGTGCAGGTTTTTGTGTGGACATAAGTTTTCAACTCCTCTAGATAAATACCAGAAAACATAATGGCTGGATCATATTGTCAGTGTATATTTAGTTTTGTAAAAAAAAAAAAAAAAACAAAAAAACAAACAAACAAAAAAAAAACACCTTCTTCCAAAGTGGCTGTGTCATTTTGTATTCCCCTCAGCAATTGTGAGTTCCTGCTGCTCCACATCCTTGCCAGCATTTGGTGGTGTCAGTATTCTGGATTTCGGCCCCTCTAACAAGTGTGTATGGGGTCTCATTGTTTTAGTTGGCATTTTCTTGATGACATATGATATGGAATATCTTTTCCTTTGTTGATTTGCCATCTGTCTATCTTTTCTGATGAAGTGTCTATTAAGGTCTTTGGCCCATTTTCCCCATGTTGTGATGAGCATGGGGTATTGTGTATAATTGATGAATCACTAAATTCTACTAACTGCAATTTAAATAAAAACTTAGAAGAAACAACAATAAGCCCATTTTTTAGTTGGATTGGTCCTTTCTTATTGTTGCATTGTAAGAGTTCTGCACATATTTTGGATAACGGTCCTGTATCAGATGTGTCTTTTGCAAATATTTAATTTAAAAATCTTAATCTGTGGCTTGTCTTCTCATTGTCCTGCCATTTTCTTTTACAGAGGAGAAATTTTAACTTTAATGAAATCCATCTTGTCAATTATTTCTTTCATGGATCCTACCTTGGTGCTGTATATAAAAAGTCATCACTATACCCAATATCATCCAGGTTTTCTCCTAAATTATTTTTTGGGACTTTTATAATTTTGTGTTTTACATTGTCTGTCATCCATTTTCAGTTAAAATTTGAGAAGAGTGTAAAGTCTGTATCTAGATTCATTTTTTGAATGTGGGTGTCCAGTTGTTCTAGGACCATTTGCTTAAGAGATTATCCTTGATTCATTGGATTGCCTTTTATCCTTCATCAAAGATCACTTGACTACATTAAGTTCATTTATTTCTGAGATTGCTATTCTGTTCCATTGGTCTATTTGTCTACTCTTTCACCAATACCGCACTGTCTTAATTACCATAGATTTATAGTAGTCTTGATTTCAGATAGTATCTGGTTTTCAACTTTGTTCTTCTCAATATTGGGTTAGCTTTTCGGGGTTTACCTTTCTTCAGATAGCACAATATCTCCAAAATATTAGTTAAGAATACCACAGCATTAAACAGAGTGGCTTAAGATGGTGGGTGATTAATTTGAAAACTGTTAACACCGGAAGGGAAGACTCTAAATCAGAGTCTGAGTCACAGAGTGGTTATATCAACAATTTGAGATTTGAGTAAG
This sequence comes from Panthera onca, assembly GCF_046562875.1. Classification (NCBI taxonomy): domain Eukaryota; kingdom Metazoa; phylum Chordata; class Mammalia; order Carnivora; family Felidae; genus Panthera; species Panthera onca. Next base: position 108,428,728 of record NC_138345.1, on the reverse strand, counting down.
GAAGCTAGGATTCAACAAGGAAGAAATACTTCAATAAGTGCTTAATTTGGAGAACTGTCATAAGTTTAAATGGAAATTATTTTTTAAATGTCAAATGACTCAGAGTTTGAGAATAAATAATACTGCAATACAGCCTAAACAGGAGATTTATTTTTATAGAATATAAAATAGAAATTTTAATAGAAATGCTGAAGACAGAATCCATGTGCTAAGATATGTCGATTAGTTAATAGGAAAGAAGAAAACAACAATGCCTGATAATCCTCTAAAGAGTTTATTTGTAAATGAAAAAAAGTGAATATTGTGAATAGTAGTTGGTACCTCAAGCTGGGACTAAAAATAAAGGAGACAAATTACTTTGAAAGTGGAAGCTGAAGGACCTAATAAAGAGAAAGATGTAGCAGATAAAAGAAAGAAAGTAACTTATGCAGTATATGAACCATTCAAACTAGCACCTGGCATATAGAAAGTATTCAATAAATACTAGCTGCTGTAATAATGAGAAAATTAAACATAAGAAAGAAGAAAGTGAGGTGAGGAGGGGCAGGATTGAGAAAGGAAAACATGAGAAGATAAAAAAGGACAAGAAAAAGCAAAAAATTGTATTAACTGTGAGTCTTGCCATTTACATTCAATTTTCATCTAACCATCATTTATTATGTTGCATGCCACTTTTTAATGTTTTATGTTGAATGTTTTATAGCGATAGTCAATGTTGTTATATCCTATTTTTATATGTTTGTTTAAAATGTTTAAAAACGAATATGAAGACCAGCTTATTTACTATGGAGAAGTTTATTATACTCTATTAAAAGATCATTATCATAAGCTTTTTATATAAGTACAGTTTTGTGCATGTTTAATTTTATTAAGTTGTAAAATCTATGCAGATGAGAAAAAGAGGAGAGTGTGCATTTGATAAACATCTCACAGAGAAGGTGAAGCTCTAGATGATATATGGAAGACTAAGACGTGGCACGAAAGACCCTCTCCGCTGCCTAACCATTACGTTTGTGAATAGTAATCTCTTGGAGTTGTGCGCTGCTGTAGCCTATCCAAAGTTCAACTTCTCTTACTGTTTGGGGAGACGGGCCCTTTTCATTTTTTCTTAGTATTAATGTTTTGTTGAGATATACTTTACAAGCAATAAAATACATCCATTTCAAAAATATATTTCAATACATGCCATACATTTTGAGAAACGTATGCAACCATGTAAGTACTACCACATCATCATATGGGAGAGTTTCCTCCTCTTAAACAGTGTTCTTTTTAGTCAGCATCTCTCAACTCACTCCCTGCCTCCACCTCCAGCAAGTCATTGACCTACTTTCTGACAGAATCCAACCATTTAAAAATACTCAAAGAAAAATCACAGAAGTCATTTTGCTCTTAGGAAGAGGCAAAAATGTTAATGGCTCTTACATTTGAAAAAAATTAATCATACACATGGAATCATACTCTGAAATACTAGGTTAGTTGACAAAATGTCATGGCATATACTTGTAATGGCAGAAAACATGAGTAAAGATAGGACCCTCAATGGGATTTTGTTTATTTTTGTATTTTCTTACTTGCTCTTCATTGCTTTTATTTTTCTTATGTCCTCACTCTCTTGGGTTTATGTTTGCTGTCCTGACTATTTAGAGGTCTCTCTCTCTCTCTCTCTCTCTTTCTTTTTTTTTTCCCTAAAGAAACATTGAGGGAGACTATAAACGAAGTCTACTTAAAAGCAGTAAAAGTTACAATGAGCTCAGACTCTGGTCAATCCACATGCTTCTTATTGAAAGCAATTCTGTTAAACTTGTTTCTTTTTTTTTTAATATAAATGGTGTTTATGCGATGTAATAATTTTATTTAGAAGTAAATAATAATCTTTGAACTTTTATAAGTTTATTGACATACTTCTGGTTACTTTACTTAGCCAAGGTGTTTCCAATCATTCTTTTTCCCTGAGACCAAGGTGTTCATCACAGTTATATAAACAGAATTGTGTTCATTCAGGAAAAGGGCACCCTTTGGAATACTGTTTTTGCTATAGGACCAGTATTGTACAATACCTTTTCTCCTTGGTATTATTCACCTGTTATTCATTTTATATCATTATGTTCCCAAATTATCTATTGTGTAAAACACTAGTTATGTATGGGCAAAGACGTCATCTTGTTATTATTAGTGCTTCATGTGATAATAAGTATATAGATTATACCATATTTTATATGTTCACATATAATGCTTCCATTTACAATGTGTAAAGGTCCATTCTAGGCACTTCACCTTCAGTATCTTATTGCCTCCTTACAGTTAGGAAGTTGAGTATTACCATCCCCTTTCATAGATGAGGAAAAGGAGGCATGACGCTAAAACACAACCTGAAAAAATTGACATATATTGAAGCCTGTTTCTCTATCACTGTGATACCCACACTTTACCCAGCCATGACTAATCATATCCATAAATATCAGAAGAATGGGTTATATGATTAGCTCTAAGCCCTGATTGCAATTTTCATCTTATTATGTGAACTGTAGATAATATAGCAATACATAGGACTCATATTAGTATGAGAAAAAAAAACAATGAGAAAACATACACTCTTTTTTAATGTTTATTATTTATTTTTGAGAGAGAGAGTGACAGAGCATGAACAGGGGAGGGGCAGAGAGAGGGAGACACAGAATCTGAAGCAGGTTTCGGGTTCTGAGCTGGTAGCACAGAGTCCAACGCGGGGCTCGAACGCACAAACTGTGAAATCATGACTCCTGAGCTGAAGTCAGACTCCCAGGTGCCCCAAGCAATGAGATAATATAAATAAGATACTATTTTTTGTTTCACCTTTTCTCTGTTAAGACACTGATTTTGTAAATCTATTAGAAAAAAACAAGTTTATATTTCTAAATCAGAACCTCAAGAAATTTCATAAATAAAAATGTAAAATAAGGGGCTCCTGGGTGGCTCAGTCGGTTAAGCGACCAACTGTTGGTTTTGGCTTAGGTCATGATCTCATAGTTTGTGAGTTCAAGCCCCATGTTGGGCTCCATTTGGATAGTGCGGACATTCTCTCCCTCTCTCTCTGCCCCTCCCCTGCTCACTCTCTCTGTCTCTTGTCTCTCTCAAAAATAAATAAACTTTAAAAAAAGATGAAAAATAAATACTGAGTAATATCTGTACTATAATGATATATTATTTTTAGGAAATAAATACTAAAATACTAGTATTTTAGTATTTATTAGTATTTAGTATACTAATAAAATACTAAATATTTTTCTTGGCAATATAATCTGAAGCAGCCTTCCTGGGATAAGTAATTATACAAATGGCTATTTTCCTACTGGAACATTTTAACCTTATCTTCTGTGTGATTTATTTTCATTATCAGGACAAAATGTAATATTGCCCTAGCAATGTGTTTCCACAAACATTTCAAATCTGTTCTTTAGAACATATACTGTAATTATTATGTCTTTATATATATACATATATATATGCATATATGGCATGTATGTACATATGTATGTATATGACTATAAATACATGCATACATATATACATAACAAGTTCTATTGAAACATATCCAAAAAAGTGCAAACTCTTATGTGAAGAACTTAGTGAATTTTCACAGTGAACATACCTCCATATGTAAGTATAATCTTAACAGGAAGTAAAATATTACCCAAATCTCAGGATTTTATTTTGTACCTCTTCCTAGTCACTCTCCTCAGTTTACTCCAATAATAATAATTAATCAGTAAACTAGCACCAGAAGTGTAGTTGTTGGATCACAGGGTAAGAGTATTTTCGGCTTCAGTATATACTACCAGTTTTTCAAAGTGCTGGTGGGTGCCAATTTGCTAAACTTTAAGCAGTGTGTAAGAGTTCCACTTGCTTTCCATTCTCCCCAAATATTGAAATAACGTTTTAGATATTCTACTCTATATGATGAGCATGCATTTCTCTGGTAAGAAATAATGTTGAGGACTCTCTCATATGGTATTGACAATTTGGATATCCTCTTTTGTGAAGTGTTTACAAATATTTTTCCTTTAAACATTAGATAGATTTTCATGTGCTTATTAAAGAGTTTTATTTATGTTTATTAAAAATGTTATTATCTCAGGATAATTGACATGAATTGAACTGTACATATTTAAAGTATGCAGTTTGATTAGTTTTGACATATACATACATTCATGAAATGATCAAGACAATCAGGATAATGAATTCATCTGTTACCCACAAAACTTTCCTCATTATCCTTGGCTGTCCCTCACACCAGTTCCACCACCCTCTTTTCTATCTCCAGGCAACAAGTGATCTGCTTTCTGTCACTATAAATTAGTTTGCATTTTTGGAATTTTAGATATGAATGAGGTCATACAGTATGTACTCATGTTGTTTAGTTTCTTTCACTAAGCATAATTACTTAGAGATTCATCTGTATCATTGTATGTATCAATAGATCATTGGTATTGGGGAGTTGTTTCATAGGTATATAGTTTAAGGTTTGCAAGATGAAAACGTTTTGAAGATGGGTACGGAATAGTGTGAATAAACTTAACATTGCATAACTGTACACTTATAAATAGTTAAGATGGTAAATTTTATGTTATATTTTTAACACAATAAAACATTAAAAAATCTTTGTTTTTTAGCTTAAACGTTTGGTGAATTTTTACTAAAATAAGGAAGAATGGAAAAAAAGATGAAATTTACAAAGACACGGCAGAATCAATTGCTCTGCTTTTGTCATGTTTGAATTTTAAAATGCCTGTTATAGAGCCAAGAATTGAGATCAGTAAGCAGATGGAGTATCCCACTTGGAGAACAGAGGAGAGGTCAGGCTGCAGATGTATATTTGGTAGTGAAAAGGATAGATATTATTTAAAGCCAAAGACCTGAATGAGAACATCTATGGGGAAAGTGTGAATTTGAGAATAGAAAGGAGTCCAGGAACAATCAAGGAGTTGTCCAATCATCATTTGGGCGGAGGAGGAGAAGCTATCAAATGAACCTGGGACTGAAAGATCTGCAGGTTAGGAGAAACATCATAAGGTGGCATCACTAGCCAAGAGAAGAAAATGTTTCAAGAAGGAATTAGTTAAATGAGTTCACATGAGATCAGGTAAGATGGGATCTATTTTAATGGCTTGATGGACCCTCTGTGAGACTCAGTTGGGAAGGAATTGGAAAGGAATTCAAAAGTAGAACTTTTGAAATAGTTTTCAATACAGAAGCGCAGCGGCAAGAGGGAGAAGTGGGGGTGGTGGGAAGGTCTTAAACGCAGGGAAATATTAAAGCAGGATTTTAAACTGTTGAGAATGATTCAGTGCAGAGTCATCTGATGTAAATGAGAGGAATCAGCATAAGAAAGTTCCTTGACCATCTGAAAAGTTCAGCGGTAAAGTTCAAAGGAGTTTGGTAGATAGTTGGGGCAGGTTGGGTGAGTTGAAGACCCCTATGGTAATTACTATTTTCTCAGTGAAGAAAATGTAAGGCTATTCTATCTATTGTAATTAGGAAGACTGAATATAACATGAAGAAAGAGAAGATATTTATCTGGTTCACTACTGTATCCTAAGACCTTAACGAAGGGTGTATCATCTAAAGATACTTAATAGGTAATTCCTAAATTAACAAAAAAATGTTTAAAAGAAAATCATAAAAAATTATCTTTTTGAAGTTCATTTGCAAATCATTTCTAAAGTCATCATGCCCATAATGATTTTAAGTTCCTCAATGTATCACAGCTGCAAATATATGATAATAATTCTCTAAATGTTTGTTCCAATTTCCAATCAGCAAGCTAAATCACACAAATGTTTTTCTTTTTCTTTTCTTTTCTTTTTTTTTTTTTTTTTTTAAATCTTAGATATACTGTTTTGGAAGCAATGGTTTTAGGACATAGTTGAACTGCATCAGTGGGTACTACCTTAAGAATTTACTGTTTTCAGTATTACTGAATTTTCAAATTACTCCTTTCTGAGCCTTATTTTTCTCATGTGTAAAATGGAGAATAGTAATGCCCTCTTCACTATTCTGATGAAAGAATTGAATAAAGAAATGTTAGTGGAAAATTTTATGAAAGCAAATGTTATATAATAAGCAAGCTAATAGTTCAGGGATAAAAACCTTAAAAAAAACAGTATGTGGGGGCTTCTTCCTCCACACCCTACCTCTATAAGTAGCATGATGAGATTAGTCATCTGTGTTCATAGAAGAATAATATATATATATACATATATATACACATATATATACATATATATATACACATGTATATATACATATATATATACATGTATATATATACACATATCTGTAGTAATCTGAATTATAATAAAAGTCTTTAAATGGCTCTGAAATTTACAAATATGAATAAGAAGTGTTCAGCATCCAAACTTTTAGTTTCTTTTAATTTAAAGATGTTACTTAATAAGACTCAGGAATACCTAGAATTTTATCCTTGTAGTGTATCTAAAATTTTACTTGCTTCTGGAAACAGTTATAAATTATCATAATTTGTCACTTTTAGAAATTGATAAAATCATAATTTGTTCATTCATAAACTGTTTTGTGGTAGTTGTGTAATTTGTATGATGAAAAATAAACTATCAAATATAAAAAAGAAAAAAAAAACCTCTGATGCAATCATATCATATTTTTTTAAATGGTGGCATTGCCGATAACTGTTAGCCAGGCTTTACGCACATGGGAAGCAAGACAAAGATTACATTTTCATGTAATTGTAAGAAAATATTGCTGAGATTGTTGTAAGTAGTACAATTTGAGGCTGCATTTTTCATTGAGGCTTATCATTTTGATCTAGTGTTCACATTTTTCTTGGTAATAGGAATATGCCACTCATAGTTATAATCATTCAATGCTCCCATTAAATTGAATGTTTACAAATAAGAAAGGGGCGCCTCGGTGGCTCAGTCGGTTGAGCACCTGTCTTCAGCTCAGGTCATGATCTCACCGTTTGTGGGTTCAAGCCCCGCGTCAGGCTATGTGCTGACAGCTCAGAGCCTGGATGGAGCCTACTTCAGATTCTGTGTCTTCCTCTCTCTCTCTCTCTGTCCCTCCCCTGCTCATACTCTGTCAGTCTCTCTCTCAAAAAATAAATAAACATTAAAAAAATTAAAAATAAGAAAAAAAGGCCAGGTTGTGTGATGCCTTCATTGGTCCCATAAAAATTAAAGGATGTGACTGAATCTGGACCCCTTTGAAGGTTTGGGCAAAGGAACAGTGGAATATTTAACGTGATTTAGAAATGCAGCACAGTTGGTCTCAGACTCTAGGGTATTTTGTAGGCATTATTGATGTGGCTTTTGTGCAAAGTAGAGGTGTGGAATATTCACTTGACTTTTATCAAATAGTGAATGGAAGACGCTTAGGAACACTGATATCTCACTCACATGTAAATAATGAGCTGAATATTGTCAAATTTAGAAATAAAGACATACAGATGCCAAGTCAATTTATTTATCAGACAATGTCATCTTGATTGATTTAGATTTTTAAGTCTGAGCTGTACCTTCAGACCCAAGGGTCTTGACATAGTCATCAAGTTGACACTCACAAATTCATAGTTTCTTTAAGGATATTAATCTCAGCATTGAATAGAGAAAACCAAGTAGCAAATATTGAAAGTAGAAACATAATTGGTCTGTTTGGATAAAGTCCACCAGGGTAACAGTGACTAGATTCAACATGCAAGTGCCATCATGATGAATGTTTACAACACTTTTTTGAGAGCCAATTATACTGTTTTTTTTTTTTTTTTTTTTTGTGCAGAGACTGGAGATCAGCCAGATCAGTTATATGCACAAAGCCGCTTTGGATCTGTCTTTTCAAACAAGAGCTGCAGAAAACGTTAGAGCAAGGTTGACGCTTTATTCCACTCTGGTAAGAGAAGCTTTCTTTTTCTTTGCTATGGTGAAAGTTTGATAAGAAATCCTTTTACATCATAATGTGGTCACGGAGAAGAGACGCTGTTCTATGTTACAAGTCATAAAATGTTTTCTTTTGAACTACTTTTTCAGAATGCTTTTTGTCTGTATGTTATAGCAAAATAAAACAAACACTGAGTCATATTGTACATGTTAAGTTTGTATTTGAGGTAGAAGAGTCTTAAGGTATTCTTCTGCTGAGTGAAATGTGGTGTTATTTCATGTTTTATGCCGCTGGTCAGGACAAAGGGGTAAAAGTATCAGGATTTTTCTGATACCACGGCTGAGAGCGAATCCATGTTTTTAAGTTTCCCCTGACCAATGATATTGTTAGTGTCCAGCAGCTCACCACCATAAAGCTTCAAGAGCCCAACAAGATCTGGATTTTGGGTTTACTTGCAGATATTTCTGTTCACCCTAATCTTTCATTTTAAAAACTGGAAAATCTGGAGATAGTATTCTGGGTGAGTTTGTCTGCACACTGCTTTTGTCACTTTAGCTCTCAACAATGTAACTGTACACATATATACAAAATACACGATTTTGTTTGTCACATAAATTTCTTTGACCTGTAATGTGCCTCAATATTTCCACAAAAATCTCTACATGTTACAAACTCCATCTGAATTCATATCTGTCTAAAATAGCAAGAAATAGTTGTGTAGATATATAGATATTAATAGATACTTACACACACATAACTATACACAAATATCTCCCATGTACACAATTCATTTTAGATAATAGCAGATTTATACATTATAGCAGTTTCTAACTGGAAGTTGCATTTGTATAACTCCTCATCCTCTTGGTAAGCATTTGTTCAGAAAACAATGATATAAATATTGAAAGGACTACAACTAATCAGCCACATTTAAAGCTAAATCTGTTTTTTAAGTGTACTTGTCTGTAGTTTCTTCTTTTTTTGAGTAATTCAATTACATTTGCAATTTAATATATAACCATGAGATTTTAATCTAAACATTTTTAGGGATTTACCTCCGAGTAGTATTCCCAGATTCAAAGATACAAGCAGCTGGCAACGTCAGTCAAATGGGTCACTAATAAATATTCCTTCTCGTTTGATCATTTTAATAAGTATTTGTTGACAATCTATCTTGTTAAATGTTTCAGTGAGAGGAAAACAATAATTTATAAAAGAAATGGAACATAGGATATCTGTGAAGATTTAATGATGATTCAGTAAATGTGCTTGAAAATAACTAATTTATATTATACTTTTGGCTAAGGACAAATAGGTGAGTACTTTATATAGTCAGGAACAACCAGGGACAACAATAAATGCGATGAGAATTAGTTTTTTTCAGATTTAAAAATAGTTCAACTTTTAATGTATGATCCTAAACAACTGTCGCAATGCCATTTTTCCCTTTTACCTTCTTTTAAACTATGTGTGCATTTAATACAACTCATTTCAAGTACTTGAGCTATGTACATTATACTGAAAGCAATGTAGACAGCCCTGCCCCTGAAAGATAATCTCGTTTAAGGGGGACTGAGGAAAGAAAATAATAATAGTAATAAATAAAGAACAATTATATCCCCAAGGGTCCATAGAGTAAAATAAAAAGAAAAGAAAAGAAGAGAAAAGAAAAGAAGAGAAGAGAAAAGAAAAGAAAAGAAAAGAAAAGAAAAGAAAAGAAAAGAAAAGGTCAGTCAGTATTCCATGGTTTCTGCCCTCTTAAAGAGTGTCTTTCGCCTGTAGGTGCATGCAGCCAGCAAAACAGCAAAATTCCCCAATTCTCTTACTTTGTATCTTTCCCAATCTTGAAGTAAATTGCAGATGTACAAAATCCTTCTAAGACAACAACCACATTTAATGGCACATATAACCATTTTCATTACTACCTTTGCTGTTAGACACTGCAATTGTTATCACACTTACACACACACAAACGTACACACACCCTATTCAGAAGACAGGAAAGAGAGGGAAGTATAGATAGCACCTCCACCCTCTGATGAGTATGGCACGGTAGGATCTCCTAGAATTTTCTTCTTTGAAGCCTTTCCTTTTAGTGTTCATGCCCAAGAACACCGCTGTTTCTATTGTCTCCTATGTAGGTTCCATGTGCCCTTCATGGCTCAGAGAAAAGGCCACTTTACATCACCATATCTGCCCAACAAGCCTCGTGCACACTCCAGGTGAAATTATTCCATCCTGGAACATTCTTATCTTTATCATTGCGGGAAAGACCGAAGTGTATGAATAGCATGCAAATTCAGTGCTTCATAATCTCAAAGACTATGAGACACCTTTGTTACATATTCTCTCCGTCCCCACACTGTTTGAGAAGTCTGCTTTTTAGAAAGTTATATTTTTAGAAGACTATATTTTATTGCTTTTTAAATTTTCTTTGCTTTCTTTGCTCTCCTGTTTTTTTTTTTTTTTTTTTTTTTTTTTACAGCTGATAATCTTGTACTTCATTTCATTGAGAAAATAGAATCGTCTGGCAGGTTCTCCCACATTCTTTTGCTTCTAAATCTAAAAAGCTTACCTCAATCTGTATCCATTTCTCTCTTCTTTCCACCTTTGGTAGTGGGAGGAAACACCTGAACTTTTACAATGTTCAGACTTTTATTTTTTATTTTTTTAAAATTTTTAAATTTTTTTTATGTTTATTCGCTTTTGAAAGACAGAGACAGAGCACAAGCAGGGGTGGGGCGGAGAGAGAGGGGGATACAGAATCTGAAGCAGGCTCCAGGCTCTGAGCTGTCAGCACAGAGCCCAACTCGGGGCTCGAACACATGAACCGTGAGATCATGACCTGAGCCGAAGTTGGACACTCAACCCACTGAGCCACCCAGGCGCCCCTTCAGTCTTTTCTTTACTTCTGACTTCTCAGGTATCTACTTCAGTCTATAAAATTTTCATTTATGATCTTCCATTCTGTTTTCTTTGTAAACTCTGTCCCATTGGAATTCTCTGTGTTCACTACACATATTTACCCTTTATGTCTGAGATACCACATTCCCCTCTAAAGGTCGTCCTTGTTTCTGCCCAAAGACTTTTCTCCCCCCAGGCACCATTTTCATGACTTTATCTTCAGTTCTCTCCAATGTTCCTCCATCTTCATGTGTCTTCCAAACTTTCTCAGGTATCCCCTTGACTCTCTTGTTAATAAATCCACTGGACACTTTTCAGTTCTCATCTTGGCTTCCCACCATTTCTTTCTAAACTTACTTAGTCCATTCACCCCACCCTGCTTTATTCCAGAGTATTTCATAAGAACAGTACTCTAGGTAACACACTTTGGGAAATAAGCATATATCAATCACTTAGACTTTGGAAAATAGGCTTAAGTCTATGATTTAATGGCATTAACTTCTGAAAATGTACATATGTGAATATTTACCCTAACTCAAAAGATAGTAAGATTACATATAATTAATATATCTGATCATGTCATTTCCTTGTTTAAAAACAAATTATTTCTCATCACTCTTGGAATGAAATCAAAATTTCTTACTATAAATTCTCAATTCTGCTTGATCTTGCTATGGTCATCTCTGCCATCCCATCTACAGCATTTTTTCATGCTTGCTGTGCTCCAGCCACATGGGTATCTTTGCTAATCCTAGAGTACACCAAGAATGAGCTTGCCATAGGATATTTACTTTGCTATTTCCTCTACCAGGAACATCATTCCTCCAGATATCCTCATGGATTACTCTCCCATTGTATATATTCAGTTCAAATATCACCTCCTCAGAAAGCCTGGTGCATCTTTCCCCTCCTGTGGACACTCTGTATACTGAGACTCCCCTTTTCCTTCATATAGTATACAACTACTTGATATTTTATTTACTTACTTGCTTTATTTTTCTCTCCTAGACTAAGAGAGACTAAGTTTAACACTGTGTGGGAAGTGCGTGGTATCTTCAAGAAAACCATTATGATTATACTAGCTTGATTACCCTCGCTATTCATTTTTGGAATTGTCTGTTATGTAATTATTGCAATGTGAGGAGCATGTAACATTACTTACTTAACCATAACACCGTATGGCCAGCACATGCGCGTGCGCGCGCGCGCACACACACACACACACACACACACACACACACAATATGACATTTACTTATAAAGGTACAAAAATTGAGATTTGTTTTTTCTTCACCAATTCACATGCCTTTTTGTGAGAAAATACTCTGTACATGACAAGAATGATTAAACTTGATCCCTATGAAATTTCCTTAGGGAATTTGTTCTCATTCGTTCCTTTCTATTACTCAAACAAAGCTAGTGAATAAGGTCATGAGGTCTTATGTTTGACAATTGTTGTTTTAATTCTGCCACCACTCCTCCTTATTGTTTGTGAATTTAGACAAAAAATATAAGCTTTCCATCAAGATAATAAAAATAACATTTCTATCACTATAAAATGATTCAGATTAAATATGAAAAAATATATGTAACACTTATAGAATGCCTAGCACACATTACTATGAACAGGTTAGTTGTTACTTTTTTTTAATGTTTATTTATTTATTCTGACAGAGAGAGAGAGAGAGAGAGAGAGAGAGAGAGAACATGCACGTGTACATATAAGCAAGGGAGGGGCAGAGAGAATTTCAAGCAGGTTCTGCACTGTCAGTGCAGAGCCCATGTGGGGTTCAATCTCAAAAACCGTGAGATCATGACCTGAGCCAAAATTAGAGTCAGATGTTTAACTGAATGAGCAACCCAGGCACCCCATGTCATTATTATTTTGAGATATTTTTAGACTTCAGGTATCCCCTGACAATTATCTTTATGTGAAAATGCTCAGAAGTCAGCCACACTTTCTTCCACTTCTGGTACTTCTGTTAGGTCACCATTGCACTAACAGTTTTGCACTCTGATTTTAACAGGCATCATTCCCTCTTCAATCTGTCCCTAAATATTGATATATTCCTTTTCTCTGTCACATATGACTGACACCATGCTATATAATCAATACTGAGTTCTAGAATTTCTTGTTCTCAAAGTATCTCCTGATTCATCTTTTCCATGTACATTGATTTACCCTGATAAGTAATTTTGCAAATATTTCTCATCTAAATTGTTGAAAAGTCACTAATCTATTTTTACGTGTTTGCCCCTATCAAGTCATTCAACTTAAGCACTATCCGACCACATGCACTTCCTCAAAGGAATTTCACTAAACCTCCATTTTGCAGTAATTTAAATTCAGTAGGTGGGTGAAAATCCTAATTTTAATATCTCTGGTTTCTATCAAATTATTTGTAATTGATTCCTACAGTCAGTGTCATGTTAGAATTTGTCATCTCTGCTCCACATCTCAACCTACTTTCAGTACCAGCAAGCTAGCCAGAATCTACCCTTTTCTTCTTATGGTAGAAGTGTGAGTGAGTAAGCCCAAGAGCTTCTCTAGCCTTCTCAAGCTGCAACAATAGCCACTAGCGTTGCATTGGCCAAAGCAAGTCACGTGACTAAGCCTAAAGTCAAGAGGAGTGAAAGTATCTTCCGTCTGTGGATATGAGAGAAGGAGAAGATCTGTGTTTTCAAATAATAATCTAATTTATGCCTGCGATCTAAAGAAATGCTCAGAGATTCTATTATTATTTTATTGTTATAAAAGAGATTGCATATCAATGATAGCAAATATATAACAATCTGAAAATCTTATGTGAAAAAATTAAAAGAGCCACTATTCATACATTAGCTAGACTGAAATTTTCAAGTTATATATTATAGTAATAATCACATATTCAGTGAAAATATGTTGTCAATAAATGTTACACATATATTTTCAGTATACTTTTAATTCACATGAAGTTCATTTTGAAGTATAGAAAATTAAATGTTTTCTCCAATTATAGTAATATAATTATATCTTAAAATCAATTTTTTGTTTTGAGTTTTTTGTTTTGTTTTTATTTATTTTTTATTATTATTTTTTTCAGTATATTAAATTTATTGTCAAATTGGTTACCATACATCACCCAGTGCTCATCCCAAAAGGTGCCGTCCTCAATGCCCATCACCCACCCTCCCCTCCTTCCCACCCCCCCACCAACCCTCAGTTTGTTCTCAGTTTTTAAAAGTCTCTTATGCTTTGGCTCTCTCCCACTCTAACCTCTTTTTTTTTTTTTTCCTACCGGACCTCATTGGAAAGGACTTTCTTAACTCCAGTCAGCTCCTTCAGGGTGTTTGCATCATTTTGTGATTTTCCTGTAACATGTTAAGTTACTTTCAATTATTTTGCTGAACTTTTTGAAGTGAAGAGTAATTCATTTTCCAAAGACTTAATTTTTCCTCATAGTTTAAACATATATCTTCTGTGAATATTTCACTTCCCAGATATTAAGCACATAATATAATTAATTGAGAAACAATCCTTTAGAAAAGATAGACAGCACAATTTGTAAAATGATTCATGTATGCAGGGAGTTGCATACCTGGGTATACAAAATTTTTAACTTTATCACAAAGTTAACCTATGACTTTTCCTACTGACAAAGTAATATTTACTATGATTTGTAATTAATTTATTTATGTTTTTCTAAGCATATATGTTTTAATACTGGCACATTTTATTTCAAATTTTAAAAAGTAATAGCAAATAATAAAATTAAAAAAAAACTGAAATATCACATGACGTGTATTTTGCTCCAATTCATAGAATATATAATTCAATTCATGACCAAGCTAGATTTAGAATTTGAAAAACATATTATTGAAAAATAAATGATATAATGCCTTCTACATTTCTTGGTACAGTCTTTATTGTAAAGTCTAGATTGTCTGATATAAGTATGGCTACTCTGGCTTTCTTTTGTTGACCATTAGCATGATGGTTCTCCATCCCCTTATTTTCAATCTGAAGGTGTCTTTCGGTCTAAAGTGCGTCTCTTGTAAACATCATATAGATGGATCTTATTTTCTTATCCATTCTGCTACCCTATGTCTTTTGATTGGAGCATTGAGTCCATTGACATTTAGAGTGAGTACTGAAAGATATGAATTTATTGCCATTATGATACTTATAGAGCTGGAGTTTCTGGTGGTATTCTCTGGTCCTTCCTAATCTTTGTTGCTTTTGAGATATCTATATCTATCTATCTATCTATCTATCTATACCTATATCTATAATATCTATCTATCTATAGGTATAGATATAGATAGATATAGATATATCTATAGATAGATAGATATAGATATAGATATACAGATATAGATATATATTTCCCCCATCTTTTCTCCTCTCAGAGAGTCCCCCTTAATATTTCTTGCAGAGCTTGTTTAGTGGTCACAAACTCCTTTAATTTTTGTTTATCTGGGAAACTTTTTATCTCTCCTTCTATTTTAAATGACAGCCTTGCTGGATAAAGAATTATTGACTGCATATTTTTCTGATTCAGAACACTGAATATATCCTGCCACTCCTTTCTGGCCTGCCAAATTTCTGTGGATAGGTCTGCTGCAAACCTGATCTGTCCTCCCTTTTAGGTTAGGGACTTTTTTTCTCTTCCTGTTTTCATGATTCTCTCCTTGCCTGAGTATTTTGTGAATTTGACTATGATATGCCTTGTTGATGGTCGGTTTTTGTTGACTCTAATGGTAATCTAATGCAACGATCTATGTTTATATCTCTTTTAAGTATAAAGCATTTGGACCAATTTATCTTGGTTACCTCAAACTCTAATTCATATATTTATGAGTGGTTTTTCAGGTCATACTTGGTAGAAAAATAAATAATTTGATGCACTTAGTATACAACAGAATTTAAGATTGCTGTCAACTTGAAATAATACTTACACACATACATATATAATAAAAATACAGATTGATAGGTAAATAGATGATAGGTAGATGATGGATGGATATATTAGATAGACAAATGATAGATAGATAAAGATATTTTACATTAGATATACTTTTGATAAAATGTCACTGATTTTATACCCTGAAAAGTAAATGACTACATGAAGAATATCACCTCCTTTATTGTTCCTCAGATTAGATTTGCTGATACATGAAAAGATTCAGAATTTTTTAGTATCAGGATCTTGATGCCTAGTTCTTTACTTCACCAAGCTAATGGGACTTCACAGCACTTTTGTGAATAACCCAGCAATGAAAGTGAGCCCTAACCTTCAGAGATTATTTTCTGTTATGTACCCTGGGCCTACTCTCTGCAGATGCATGTCTAAGAACAAGGACATTAGAATGAGACAACCATAGTTCAAAAGCAAGTTCCATCACCACCAGTTATAAAAACTTGAGCAATTAATCTAACCTCTATACACCTTCATTTCCTTATGTCTAAGATGGAGATAATAACATCTATTTTATAGTATTAAATGAGATAATCTAGATAAAGAATTCAGTCTTGAATTATATATAATACATGCATTTCACATTTCTATAACCGGATATAAAGTAATTTGTCACAGAGATTTTATACTATATTAGCTTTTAAATATTCTATGTGAATGAAAAGGCTCACCTTTTGTGACATTTCAGAAAACATATGATGATCAGATATTTTACTTCCACTAATATAAATGGAACAGAATTATCTATTATTGGACAACTACAAATATGACTAGTAAGGATACGAAAACTTCCCTTCCTGAATGTATAGGAGGGTCTGAAAATGTACAAGGGCATGCGTGTATGTGTGTGTGCAAGGGGTTAGGAAAACAACAAAAATATTTCCATAATTGAAAAGAATGCTTGAGTCAGTCAAATACAGGTTCTGTGATACTAAAAACTTTATTTTTGAGGGGACAGAAAGTGAAAAGCAGACAATATATGTTTTAAAATGTTAAAACATTTATAACTGTATTAATGTAGCATTATAATGATAGTGTAGAGAGTACTCCATACCTCTCTAGTAACTAGATAGTCAAAGTTAGGACTTTCTGTATTAAATATATCCATTAATGGTCTATATCCTACCACAAAGAAATGAAGAATGGGAACATAAGAATTGCACTCTAAAGGAAGAGAGTGGCCTCTCTTTACAAAATACAACCCTCTTTTTTCCAAAAGTTTATAGAATAAAGCTATAAGAATAGTATCCTAAACCTGTGAATGCCTTTCTTCAGCGCTCTTGCACCTGTTAGCTGACATTAATTAGCAAGGCATAGACTCATTACATATGGACAGTTCTTTGTATGTCAATTATACCTCAATAAAGCTATTTTTAAAAATAAAGTGTGGACACTTGAATAGAAGTACAATGTAGGAAAGTCAGAGAAACATACTTACATGTGGTTTCTCATTATAGCTTTGAGAAGTAGGCATGCCTCCATATAGTACTACAGGGGTTAATTAGGAGCAGGGGCTTGGTTCCAGAACCATTTCTGCCATAGGTTAGCCATATAACCCTTGGAAAGTTGCCTAACATTCCTAGGACTTTGTTTCCTTATCTGTACAAGGTCAGTAATACTTATTAATTCTACATAAGATTTTATACTTTATATGTGAAATTTAACTGAGATGGCATATTTATTTAGTATAGTGTCTTATACCTTACAAATGATCAATACATGATAATTATTAGAATGTTATTATGATGATGTATTTCTTCTCCTAATGTTCTATCTAACAATAAAGCAACAGGCTTATGAGCCAGTGGGTGAAGGAAGGGCAACATAAGATTTTCCTTTTTTTAAATAAAAACATTCACTAATGATCTGAGGACAGTGCTGAAATAGAAAATACCCAGAAAGTCATTGACTGTGATGGACTACATATTTAGAATTGTCAGGGGCAGATGCCATAAGGTATTGCTTATCTAGGTGACTATCTAATAATAGGTGGTGTCTCTCTAATACTGATTAAATAGTTTTAAAATGAAATGTCCTCAAGATATTTAAATATTTATATTGTATTTACATAGATTCTATTATGGAAAGAGGAAAAATTTTACATTTTTATTTCTTTAAGATAAAATATGTTCTGAGTATACCATGGAAAAAAGTATATAGTTATTGATATAAGTGTTGATTATTATTATTGCTATTATTAACTTAATCAACACTTTTAAAAATTATTTTTAATGTTTATTTACTTTTGAGAAAGAGAGAGAACTCATGAGTGGGGAGGGGCAGAGAAAGGGGGAGACACAGAATCTGTGCAAGCTCCAGGCTCAGAGCTGTCAGCACAGAGCCCAACGCGGGGCTTGAACTCACAAACTGTGAGATCATGACCTGAGCTGAAGTTGGACGCTTAACCGACTGAGCCATCCAGTCACCCCTAATCAACACTCTTTAAGCAGAGACAGAAAGGCATTTTGTAAGTTCTCCCTATAATCAGAAGGAAGCTTTGTTACACAAAAGCAAGTTGGATACTGATCCATTTGGAAAAAAACCCAATTTATTAGTGAAACTATATGTATGTGATACTCAATATTTTCATTGGAAAAGGAATCATTATGTAATTTGTTTGTGGGTTGATGCAAGACACTCTACACCTTGAAGCAGAAAGGTGAGAGAATGGACCCAGTACTAACACTTGTCACTGTCAGTATGCACATTGTCAAACGCAAGTGTAATATGTAAATCTTAGATTTGAACATATCAAGCCAGTATATGTATTTCTCATTCATCTTAAATTATGATGAAAATATGCATAATGTGTACACCAAAAGATTTGGAGCCACTACTTTGCTGCCTTGGCTTAAATTCAGGTTCTATCACTAATGATTTATGTATCTTTGAACAAGTTACTTTAGTTCTCTGTGCCTCAGACTTTTCATCTATAAAAAAGATATTATAATAGTACCTACTTCACTGAGTTGTTATAATAATGAAAAGATTAAGAAACGAGTTCTTAGTGCCTGGCATAAAGACATTAAGCTCTCTATAGGTGTTTTTAATGATGATGATGATAATGTTCATGCCCAGCCAATCCTCACTCATCAAGGCTTCAGAGACTGAGCAGATATTGCCTAGAACACTCACCCATTTCTCAGCGTGGTCAAATTACTTTGGTAAATCAATCAGAGAAGAGGTATGCTGAAAAACTAACCATTTAATATAACAACAACAGCAGCAGCAACAATACTATATACAACACTATAGTCCCAAACTCTCTTCACATATAAAGGAAAAGTATGTACTGAATTTTACCCCAAAGTAAAACAGAATGCTATGCACAACCTAAGAGAAGTTCTAACCAACCGGAGAAAGAATAGTATACCTTCTGTGATTGCCTCAGGAAAATGTGGGCAGAAGCTAATGATAAGGGTTACTATAAGAAGCACTATTTTTATTCCCCTTTTACAGATGAGAAAATAAAGATTTTAAGGATGTTAACGTAATAGAGATGGTCTGGAACCCACGTTTTTCTGACTTAAATCCAGTGTCCTAACACTTATTTACTTCTGTGTTTTATTATATATGTCAATTAACCAAAATATCTGAGCTGTGATAAGAAAACCTTTACTTGTCATGTCTTACATGCTACCACAAATATTCAGATCAATTTTTCATAATTTGCTAATCTATACTAATTATTTTTTTAAATTTTTAATGTTTATTTTTTGAGACAGAGAGAGACAGAGACAGAGCATGAGAGGGGGAGGGGCAGAGAGAGAGGGAGACACAGAATCCTAAGCAGGCTCCAGGCTCTGAGTTGTCAGCACAGAGCCCAATGCCGGGCTCAAACTCCCAAACCATGAGATCATGACCTGAGCCAAAATTGGACACTTCACCAACTGAACCACCCAGATGCCTTGAATTTTGATTTTGATATAATTTGAGTGGAAGTAAAAGGTTTATTTCCAGAAAGCATAGGTCTACTTATTTTCCTTTTGCTCTAAATCTTTGACATTTTTCTAAGTATCTGTCTTGCAACCATCTGTCTTGCTTAATGAATGATTCTACGTGGACACCTACTTACGATGAAGGTCCTCATATTGACTCTCCCAATATTGAGGAGGGAGAGAGTGCTAATCGTAAGGTGAAGAATCATGCTGATAAGTTTCAATACATTTAGGGATGTATATTTTAATACATAATGACTTGCATTTCCCTACTTTTTACTCTCAATCCTTTCTAATTTGAGGCATTTTCAGACTCATTAAACTTGTATTTCTATTATAATGCAATTCAATTACAGCATGCCATTCCCAATCCATGCATGCAAGTATACATACATGCACACACATATGCACACATGTACTCAGTAGTGGAAGATGTCATATAATTGATAGCCAAATTCTTAGTTGTTCCATTACAGAAAATTCCATTCATGTCGGTAGAACTGAAAGAAAAAATATGGTAGCCATATGTTTTCTGAAACTTCCAAAAGACTTTTTTTTAAATTTAAACAGAATATTTACAGGCAGATATAATATTAAAATTCTCACTTATATATTTTTTTTATTTCAGGTTAAATTCCACTAATAATATTTCTTTAAAGCTTTTAAAGCATTTCAAATTTAATATTATTTTATTTGCTTCACCCTGCCTATACAATGCAGTAAAACATAATATTTTGGCACTAATAGAAAATGTTTTATGGTCTTAAAACATTTATTAACCAATGTAGTAAAGGTAGGAATAATTTACATTCAAACAAACTTTGTATAGGCAAAGAATTGCAAAGGAAATCTCAAAGATTTTCTAATTCTTCCTGCATCTTTCTTACAGCTGTGTGCAAAGAGACCACTTTATTCTGATGTTTTTGCAGATTACTTTCTGCCTGTTGTCCATTTTTCTCCCTACACTGCCCAACAAAATGAATAGGTGATAGCTCTCAGCATTTGACACTGGTGGGAAAGATTAGCAGGAATGTTGACTTTGACAAATCAGATATATTAAGCCTTTGCTGGAGGGACCTACTGCAGAAAAGCTGGTTTGTCATTATAGCCAAGATGCTGTTTATTTTTTTTCCAAAAACAAATAAACACTTTTCATAATAGTGTATTAAAATGGAACCTAATTGCCTGCACATCTAAATTTTAAATTATTTTGCAATACCTCATTTAGTTTTGTAACATTAGCCAAAACATTGACCCATATCACTTTATAAAGAGAAAGTACGGATTTTATGTTTCATTTCAATTGAGAATTACTATGGGCATAAATATTGATTTTAAAATACTACCTCTTTGACACATAAGTTGCTTGTTGGCCAGGAGATTTAAACTTCATTGCAGCCTTATGACCAGAGCTATTGGTATGTTTGTGTTTTCATATGCTATAGCAATTTTTAAGATTGTCTAGAGTTGAAAAATATTTTTCCAAATGTGTGTTGATATTCTTTTAACTGAGCTATAAGTTTTGAAAAGAAATTGGTTTCTCTTAAGTTCCATTTTTAATGGTTAAAGCAGCTAGCTAGGGATCCTTACAATTCCAAGGGGCTGAACATTAGCTGTATATCTGCTGATAGAATTGTTGTGCTTCGGTTAACTGTGTTTAAGCCAGCATGAGAGTGGAATAAAAGAGGGATAGAGATGGTGGAAATGCACATTTGTGTAGAAGTGTGTTTGGGTGGTAAAGTGTTTAATATAAACTCTATCTCCATTTATCCAAGTGTTGTTTGTGGGTCCTTGACTTCTGGCTTTCTGTCATTTTGTACCATACTACCTCTTTGAAACAAATCCTGATTCTAAGCCTTGATTCAAGAAAAATCAAAATCATATTTTATACTAGCCATTAGTAAGTAACTCGGTTTCTCTTTCTGCGCTTAATTATTAATAGCGACTCATGAATGATTTACACATTAAGATTTGTGACTCCTCATGTTTCATATTTATACATTTTATATTTTCTTGAATCTATGCCAGATATACTTACAGATGTTATATGGGATTTGTATTTTTCTCCTTACATTTTAGATTTGGTCTTGATCCTAAAGGATTTGAAAAAAATACAAGTTTTCTTGGTGAATTGTAAAATATGGATTTGTGGAAATATCTTTCTGGAAGGTTATTCAGAATAAATTGCTATCTATAGTGGATAGATTTTGAGAACCAAATAAATGAGCCTCAGTTGAAGTCCGTACTTAAAGATTAATGATAGGTATGATAAATGTATTGAGGGCCTAATTTCTGGAAATCTAAATGTTGAAGTCACTATACCAGCCATGTTTAGAGTAATTATTTTAAACATAGACATGTTTTCATTTCTTTTTAATATAATTGAGCATCTGGTCATTAATACCAACACATAAAAATGCTTTCTTTTACTTCTACCATGTAGATACTCTCAAAAGAAGGGTAAAGAAGACCCAAGTTTAAGATATGTTGTATCCAAAAGAGCTCTTTAGGTTCTGACCCAAATTACATTCTGTTTGGTTTTCTCACTGTGAAAAAAATTTTTGAAATGTGTTCCAATTTGAAAGGATATTCAGAGCTTCAACCTAAATATGAGTTGGCTGTCATTCCGATTTTACCAGAAAAAAATTACCAAGTAAAGATCTATACATGGGCTTTTTTATAGTCAAATTATTCAAGTGGTAGGCCATATGGGATTAGATCATATTCCTAAACTAGAGGGATTTAAAATGCAAGTTGTTATACACCCTAAAGCACAATGTGGTTTGTAGAATATTGCCCATTTTTACATGATTTATTTCTAAGCATAGAGACTGGTCATGTATGGAATTTACCTAGATAGTGACTTTATATTATAACCTGCTAAAATGTGGCTCAGCCTATTTTGTAGTAGTATAAATTTTGCTCAGATTTAGAGGATTTATGAATAGGCTTGCTACCTATGAATTAGCTTAAACAGTAAATCCTTATAAAAGATATGTTTGTCAAAATCTACTTGAATAATACAGAGTTTTGTAACCAGACTTAAAATAGTTAACTTTTTAAAAAGTGGGGAAGGGAAGTTTATTGGCAAGTCCTTCACTAAAGGGAACATTGAACACAGTCATATTTATCCTCAGTGTAGATAGCTTCTTTTCTATCCTTTTTCTCCTCACATTCACCTCTCTACCCAACAAGTACACACAAAATGGTCTCCACTCTCTTTTTTTCTGTGCTACCATAGAACTCAGTAAGTCAAAATTCACCCTCCTTCTCTCAATACCACCACAAACACCCCGCACACTATCACAACCATGCTGATGGCTTGAGGAAAACTGGCTAAGCTGAGAAAGTATTGATATGAATTTATATTTATAATTTTACAGTTACATATTTATATAATATATTTATATATTTTGCATCTCTCTATATATTATGCAGAAGCTGGAAGAAAATCAGATTTCTTTTGTTCCTTTTTAATATTACTGGGTTCAAGATCTTGGAGTTTAAGATTTGAAAGGTAGGACTTTCAGCAGGAATTTTTTACTAGACCTGTGAAGTTTAAGAAATCCTCTTAATTTAGGTACAATAAATCTTACATTTATTCCTCCATATTTAGAAAATAATTATCTAATCATGAAGTCATGAGGTATGGAGAGAAAAATAATGTTATTTTGTTTTCCTAGTAATTCCTATGAATCTATTTGATTGAAACCTACTATAGTAGGTGAAATATTTTGAAAATGCTTTGTTTTACAGTTCTCTAATATAAACCATTTTTTCAATAACCATAATAACTCCCCAAACTAGAGAAAGTTCTTAAAATTGTTCTGGGTGAAAAAAAACAAGAACAGGATTTTTCTAGGAAGTTATTTCAGCAGAATATTTGACCTCAACCTTCTACCAGCGTTATTTTACAGAGTCATAAATGGTTTCTTGGCAAAATCCAATCAACTTCTTCAATTTTCTTCCTTTTCCCAGTTGTATTTACAATGTTTCTAATATTGTTTTCTACTTTATCTTACCTGAAACTTTACTGTTTTTTTTAAACTTTGTTTCCTCTTACTAGCTCTTCTTTCTATAACCTATTGCTGATGAGCTCAGTTTTATTCAGTATTCTCTAACACTAATTCATAATTAACTCTGAATTTTTTTGTACAAGAGTAATTATTCATTGCCTGTTTTATGAGAAATACTCAGTAATCCATCAACCACACTGGCATAACCTAGACTTATATTTAAATATGTGTTATTTACAAATTATATGCTCTATAATGGAGATTCACTGTATCTCCAATTATTTTATAAGTAGGGTTGAAATGAGCATATTAATATCAGAATATTTTATCAGTAGTATTTTGATATTGTTTGTACTATTAAAAATAAGAAAAGAAAATGAAATGATTGGATGTTCCTTAAATACATAGTTATGAAATGTACTCAAGAATGATAGCGATTAACCATAAAGATTCTGGGATGTGACTGGGCTCCAGCCCTGTCCCCAACTATTTCTTAGTTGTGTGATCTTGGACACGATACTCACGCTCATTAAGCATCAGTTTTCTCGGCATAATTGTAGCTACTTCATTGCTTTGTTTGTTTTTGTTCTTGAGAAACAAATGGGATAGCCTCTGTAAAGTCTGTGATACAGTAAGCATGCCTTAAAGCCTAACTATCATTATTATTATCATCATCACCATTGTTAGTGTTACAGAAAAAAAAAAAAATCTTTTTTCTTCCCTGCATTATACATATCTAAAGTGGCAATGAAATTCTCAATTGTAAATACTGCCTATACTTTCCCATTCAAATAATTTATATGTACAAATAAATATTTTTCACAAACATTTATTAGTTTAAAAATATATACAGGCACCCACATTTACAGTTAGGGCCAATGCTTAATTACAATGATTTTTTTTGTTTAATTTATATAAATTACAACTTAATTAAACTAAATAAGTGTTATATACAAGCAGGTAAACAGAATCACTATTTATATGTACTTTGTGTGGGATAGAAAATGCAAGTAAGGGAGGTCCATCAATAGATTTTACAACATTTAAATATATAACATGTTTACATTAATGTTTTACTTTATTTTTTTAATTTTATTCTATTTACTTTGAGAGAGGGTACATGTATAAGCAGGGGAGGGGCAGAAAGAGAGGGAGAGAGAGAATCCCAAACAGGCTCCACAGTGTCAGCACAGAGCCTGACATGGGGCTCAATCTCATGAACCATGATATCATGACCTGAGCCAAAACCAAGAGTTGGATGCTTAACCAACTAAGGCACCCAGCACTCCTACATCTTATTTAACAAAGCATATTTTAACCTGAAAGAACATGAAAAAATCAGCTTCTTTCAACACTGAGAAACACTATGGTCATTGAATAGTTTAATAAAACATGTTAAAAGATTTGTGGGTGTTTGTTTTTTAAAGTTTATTTTGAGAAAGAGAGAGTGGGGGTTGCAGAGAGAGAGAGGAAGAGAGAGAATCTCAAGCAGCCTCCATGCTATCAGCACAGAGCCTGACACAGGGATCCATCTCACAAACCATGACATCAGGACCTGAGCTGAAATCAAGAGTCGGGTGCTTAACCAGTTGAGCCACCCAGGCACCCCAAGATTTGTGTTTTTTCTTCAAGATTGAGCTGTTTAAATGGTTTTCCAATTTACTTATGCATATTTTTGACATATATTTCATAAACTAATCACTTTTGAAAAACAAAATGAAACGCATTTTATGGATATATAACTAATTAGTCTTCTCCAAAGTCTTATTTTTTAAAAGCTCTTAAGTTTATTTATTTATTTTGAGAGAGAGAAAGAGAGCAAGCACACATGAGAAGGGGACAGGTAGAGAGAGAAGGAGAGAGAGTCCCAAGCAGGCTCTATGCTGTAGCACAGAGCTTATGTGGGGCTTGAGCCCAGGACTGTGAGTTCATTACCTGAGCCAAAATCAAGAGTTAGACGCTTAACCAACTGAACCATCCAGGTGCCCCAGTTTTCTCCACATTCTAAAAACTGATTAATCTGTGCAGATCATTGATGATAACTCTTATTTGGTGTATTCGTTTCATAAGGCTGCCATAACAAAATACCACAAATCAGGTAGCTCAAAATAATGAGAAATTATTGTCTCACAGTTCTGAGGGCTAGAAAGTCTGAAATCAAGATGTTGGCTAAGGCCACACCTTCTCTGAAACCTATACAGGAGAATCCTTCCTTGCCTCTTCTGGTTTCTGATGTTTGCCAGCCATTCTTGGCAGTCCTTGGCTTGTAGATATATTGGTCCAATTTCTGCCTCCCTTGTCACATAGCCATCTTTTCCACAGGTGTCTCCACCTACACATGGTCTTCCCAGTGTGAATGTTTGTGTCTGTGGCCAAATTTCCCCTTCCTATAATGACACTGGTCATATTGAATTAGAGCCCACCCTAGCATTCTTTATCTTAATGTGATTCCATCTACAAAACCCTAATTCCAACTAAGGTCACATTCATACATACTAGAGGTTGGGATTTCAATGCATATTTCTGGATGGCACAATTCACCCCATAACATTTAACATGTCTTTTATTCTTTTCTTTCCCCAGTCTTTCATAGCCTCCTCCTGTCTGCACTTTTTTGTCTATTCATCAAGCACCATATTTATAACACCCATATACTTTTTGTTCTTGCTATTCTACAAGGTCCAGCCTGAAAACCTTCCTACCCCCAGACCTGGGAAAAATACTTTCTCTTCATCTGCACAAAGGTGACCATATAGTTCTGAAGCAATTTTGAAACTGATAAGAGTGCTGCTAAATACACTGGGAAATCAGTGCCACTGGATGTCTTAGCTAGCCCGTCTTCTGCTCTCTATGCCAGTTATTTAAAAACCTTCAGCCTTCCAAGTTCTCTACCACCTCAACATAAATTACAGATTTAAATTAACTAAATTAATTGCATAATTAAATTAATTTCAGATTCACAAGGGGAAAATTTTTGACTCTTAGAAGAAAAATTTTCCACCTTATAAGTAATTTATCTTGAAAATTATACCACCTCCCTTTCCACCTCAGTTTCCTTCTCCTAAATAAGATATACTTACAGCTGGTCTTACATGCTGTCTATACTTGACTACAAATCTTGATTTGGTTAATATTTCCCCTTTTAGTTCTTTTTAAATATCTGTTGCATTGGAGTCTTTGCACTTAGCATACCTCAATATAAATATAAATCAAACAACAAAACCAGTGAAAAAGTAAAAATCATGAGCCTATTTTTCACCCTATAAATGGAGTTCCATCTCATTCTCTTCCTAGGCCTTGTATTAATATTATTTTATTTTTTTAAGGAGGATCCTCGCCTGACTGTATTTCCTCAAATTCTATTTGTGCAATTGTGGTTTCATCTCCAGTACCTCACTGAAATTAGTATGACAAAGAACACTAATGATTATTATTTGCTACATTTCAAGACACATTTGAATAGGATTTTGGTCATTCATCATGCTGACACCTCCATTCTTTGATTCCCTTTTGTTTTTCTTTCCAAGAATCCTATGAAATTCCTCTGAATTCTGTTTAATTGTTAGGGTACATTGAAGTTATAATCATTATTCCTCTTCTACATTGTTCTATATATTTTGCTTAAATAATCATATCCAATCTCAAGAGTCTTCTCCAGCCCCAAACAGTCCTCCTAACATCATATTCTTTGTTTCAGTCCCTCTTACACATTTTTATTCTTCCAACTATCTCTTAAATTCATACTCTTTTCTCTATCCTCAAAATTAGATCCAGTCTTCATCCCTCCCTCTCTTCTTTCCTTTAATTCTTCATTAACTATTATAAAAGGTCCCCTGATTCAAATATATATATATATATATATATATATATATATATATATATATATATATATATATATCACTAAATCCTATCCACAGCCTTGCCAGAATGATATTTATAACACTCAAATGTTAGGGTATTATTCCCTGACCTTAAGAATCTTCATTCATTCATGGTCTCCATAGTCTATTGAGGGAAAAAATCCAAACTTAGATTGCCACAAGGTCCTTCATATTATGGGCATAGTCTATGCCTCCCAATTCATGTTTCATTACTTCTTGAGAAATAACACTATATTCCTATGTGTTCACATTCCCTCTACCGGGTCATCACCTGTCTCCATTCTTACCTCTTCCATTCACAAGGCACAGTGCTGTGGTCACCTTTGTATGTGTAATTGTTAGCATAATGTCTAGTATACCATGGATGTTGATGAATGTGGAATGAATGATAGTGAGGAAAGGGAGTCTGATATCCATGTCATTCAAGAAGCTATTCCATTGATGCACCAATTAGAGAACCTAACAGTAACTAAACTCTCTTCTGTATTTCAGGTTGCTGATGTAGTGCTATAATTCTCTTTTGCTAGTTATAAAGAATAAGTCATTGGGGCCCAGGTGTCTTCTTACCTCTCATCCATTCCTTTCTCTCCCCACAGTTTTCCCATAGATTACCAGTCCATTAGTGCTGCTAGGGTGGGTGGAAAGTAAAGAAAGGAGAGCTTTGTCGAGCATCACCAACTGAAACTCAGGGTGCACCTTGCATTGATCATTGTTATAAATTCTTATGTGTTGCAGTCTAAATAGGGCTCAGTCTCATTATGGGTTAAATTTGCTTTTTGGGAGAAGGGGCATTTGGCCTATAAAATGAACAATCATTTAAAAAATGGATCCAGCAGCTTCAAATAGCTACTTCTTCTGATGAAATTAGGGAAATGTCAGTTTGGGAAAAGTGGCTTGAATTAGTAAGTAGTTCTCTCCATCTGGTTCAAAGTGAAAGAGCCCTGTAACAACTACACTTGTAACAGAACATCCAATCTCCTATTGAGCAGTCAGCCATTAAGTTACATAGTTAAAAACAAAACCCAAGAAATAAAAAAAATAAAAAACACAAACAGAAAAGACACAATGATTAGTATTATAGATCTTCAACATGAACTAAATGTATTTTCATTGCAGGGGGCGGGGGCGGAGAGTAACTAATGATTGTTCTGAAGTATCTGTAGTCAAGAAAATCTTGTTATAGCTCTAAAAAATTGGGGACTTTCTGACAACTCCTATATTGTCTGAATCAATAAAAGTAGCTAATATGTGCTCAGCATTTTATAAAAGAGGCTCTTGGGTTTGAAATTATTCTTATGAGAATAGGATTAACTTGCTACATTTTGCTGAACAAGTATGATATTGTAAACACTATATTCGTGAGGGGAATAATAAAAAAGCAAGAATCTATTTTTCTGTACAGTATATCGATTAATGCATATGATTTCCTGGTCTGAGAATTTGTTCAACACTAATTAAAATCCATTCTTAGAATCTTCATGTTAGTTTTTTTTACAATAGTCAATTTAGTACAAGGTCTTGATTCTTAATTAATTTAGATGCATAGAAACTATCAAATTATTCATTTTATCTTTTTCTATCTCTCCTCTCAACAGTTTATTCACATCATTACTTAAATACTTGTAAAGGAAATTAAACAAATTAACAAATGAAAAACTTTTGTGAGTTTACTTGATCATTTTCTTTTTTGAAATGTTTCCTTGTTCTAGACATTCAAAGCTTGCTATTAATTATATATTGTGCACAGACAGTTGTGGTTAGCAGCAAAATAGCTACTAAACAAAGCAGTTTGTTTCTCTACCTACCTCTTTCCCTCCCTCCCTTCATGCCTCTCATGCCTCTCACTCTCTCTTTATCCTACTTTCCCTCCCTCTTTTCCTTCTGCTCTTCCTCTTCCATTTTTCCCTTCCTCTCCCAACCCCTTCCATTATATTAACTTGGCCAAACTACAAGCAGATTAGATCCAACCCTCCTGTCTGTTCCTAGGAAGCTGAAGATGGTGGAAGAAGACAATATACCTTTGCTGAACAGTTTCATAGAAAGTCATAAATACTAATTTAGGTGAACCCCTTGTGGTGACATCACAGCCCTACTGCATTTCCTTTGAAATATTACTGTCATGAATCCTATTTTATAACATCTCTGCTCTGCTCAACTGTCTTACACCTCCTCTGTCTCCTTTCAGCTGCCTCTTCTCAATTTTACTGACAAAGGCTCTCAGAAGAGAATTTCCACACCCTTGCGATTTACCATCCACACCTCCAGGTCAATAGATTGGTCTTATACCTTACCACCTAGTTCAGATCATAATCCCATTAATAGGTCACATGCAAACATGTTTTGGCTATGTATACTCTCTGGAGTTCCAAAGTCCTGTGTTTAGTTTATTCGTCATCTTACTTTCAGGCTCAACATTTCATTTCATTAATTTTCTTCTGAAAAATTTTCTTTGCATCTTAGTGCTTTCTCATTTGGTGTTTTAGCCAAAACCTAGACTAGTGAAATGATCTTTCATTCTTTCCTCTTCCTCAACAGCACCACCCACATGAATTTCAGTTTTATGTGTATAGCTGGTCCACAATCCCTCCTTTCTCGTTTCAAGTATTTTGTATGTGTATATTCTCAAAGTTGTATCTGGGCTATTAGAATTCCTTTATAGCTTATCTCTTTGCCTCGAATCTAAATCTTCAATATATCTTGCACATTATTACAAACAGTAATCAACCTAAATACAAATGTAAATATGCACATTTCATGGCTAAAATGCATTATACCAGTGCATTGTAATAATTTATTGGTTAACAGGAAATACTC
Organism: Panthera onca; assembly: GCF_046562875.1. Taxonomy (NCBI): domain Eukaryota; kingdom Metazoa; phylum Chordata; class Mammalia; order Carnivora; family Felidae; genus Panthera; species Panthera onca. Next base: position 108,398,324 of record NC_138345.1, on the reverse strand, counting down.
TGAAGTAAAATAACTTGCATTTAAGTGACAGCTCTGCCATTCTGGGGTTTTGCTTAATTCTGTAAGTTTTTATGCCCTAGTTTCCTTGCCTGTAAATTCGGAATAACAATGGTAACCTTTAAAGCTTTATTTTAATGATAAAATGATATGCATGTAAAGATCTTAAGTGCTCAGAACACATCACTATTTTATAAATGCCAATTTGCATTATCATTATTACTCTATTTACTTTTAATTCTTTAGGCACTTCAGTCATGGCATATTCTTCTTGTTGTTATTGCTATTGTTGTTATTGTTGTATCATTAGCACAATGCTGAGAACATCCTGTTTCTTGGATAAAACTTAGTTGGCCCAATGGATAAACTTGTACTTACCTTTGTTAATATTTCCATTCACCAATTTCTAGAAATAGAGTCACTTAATGCAATGACTACTTCAGAATTTAGAGTTTATTGCAGAGCAGTGTAATGAAGTGGAACCCTTTGCTCTCCCTAAAATCACTTGCTTTCTTAGATGTTTAGTGTATCTAGTCATAGGCTTAGTTCTTCTTTCCCTGCTGAGCTGCTATAACCCACCAGCATATAACCTGTGGGCATCACAGGAAATAAGTCAGAATGGAAATGTCTGAAATCTTTTTTTTTTGTTTGTTTTAACCAAAAATCATTGACTGAAACTAGAGAGCTACAAACCATTCTGGAAGAAATTTCTGAAACTTTGGGGGAAAAAATTAGCTAGATACTATTTAGAGGACAGTAAACAGGACCAAGGAAATACATGGATATTTTGTTCTGGAAAGATGGGAACTGGAGTTCTTTCAATTTGAATACGAAATTAAGTAGTGAGTTCAACCCAGTTGCTTCTTCAAAGAGGACGGAAGAAAAAAAATGTTTAGCATGCTTGATTAGCTGAGTGACAAATATTACAGAATTTATTTTTAATACATTCCTGACTAACAAACACTTCTATAATTCTTCCTTTGATAATAGACTATGTATGTGAATTTCAGAGAGAGAATCTAGCTGTGATAGACCAATTAGGAAAGCAAACAATAAATAAAAATATATAAAATAAAACAAGAAAAAGTTAAAAATCTTCAGTATCCAAGAAGACACATGTATACCATTTACTGAATAATACCATATTTATTCCAGTTATATGAATGACAAGGAAAAAGAAGTTGTTTCATTCTGTTCCAATTAATTTTGTTTCACAAAAATCTCCTCAAACAGTAGTAAAAATACCCTGGGAACCCTCAATTTATCTCAGAAAATAAATGGGTTCACTCCTTAAATATATTGTGAGTGATGGAAAGTGTATGATAGGTCATATTGTTATTAAAGGCTCACACCAGGAGGCATACATTTTATAAAACAAAATTTCATTTTGATATCTCCCACGTGTGCATTCAAATACATTTTATGGTCACACTATTTTCTAAACCGCAAGAGCTTTGGTCATTCCTGCAAGTAAGAGAGTGTGTGTGTGTGTGTGTGTGTGTGTGTGTGTGTGTGTGTGTGTTCTGATGGCATCAAATAACCAGAAATATTTTTAATCTGTCCTGGGAAGTTGCCTGGCAACAGCATTAGAGTCAATTGTATTTCAGGGTGCAATATATGCCCATGTTTAGATTGCTATTTATCTTCATTATAACTAAGTAATTTAAGTTGTCAACTCTCTTGTGACTATTGGATATCTGTTAACTATACATTTAATGCTTGACTAGACCGAGCTTCCAAAAAGAAAAAAAGCAGCTATAAATTTCTGTGATGGGTTTAAACCTTATGGCAGACATAAGGCTACAATATGTCTTCATCTTCTTGGAAAAACATTGTCTTTCTACCAAGTGTGTACTAAATGGACCTTACAGAGTAGTGAGGGATATGATTTATTCACGGATTCATACGGGATAAACAGTTTTATGACACTGAATCAAATTGCACCTAAGGGGATTGTTGAACCAAACAGCAAACTGATTAAACTTAAAAAAAAAAAAAAAAGCAATATCCAACTCTAGTAACCTCCACTTTAAAATGACATTAATCCTACTGAACCACAGTGAAGTATACATTTTTAAGCAAATACTAACTTCACCTAAACTTTCTTTTCTTTCTCATAAATACTGAACTCTCCATGTCCAATATTCTCATAAAAGTGGTCTCAGAATAGATGAGAATGGTCAAATATGCTATAATTATTTCCTCTTTGTACCCTATGGTTACATCCTGAGAGCATGTAGAATATTAAATAGCATCTTCCATTATAATTTGATATACAATACCAAATATTATAATACTAAGGAAAACTATTTTATTATATACCCTACGAGAATATTTTCAATGAAGATATCAACTTTTGCCATGTAGTTTTAAAAAGAATATTGAGTAAGTGAGAACTAGATTTGTTCTTTATATATCACATGTTCTTAAAAACAATATAATAATTATGAAATATATGAATAAAATGGCAAATAAAATGCAAATCTTATTTTTTAAATATTTATTCATTTTTTTTAACATTTATTTATTTTTCAGACAGAGAGAGGCACAGCATGAACGGGGGAGGGGCAGAGGGAGAGGGAAACACAGAATGGGAAGTAGGCTCCAGGCTCTGAGCCATCAGCCCAGAGCCCCACGCGGGTCTCGAACCCGCGGACTGAGAGATCGTGACATGAGCCGAAGTCGGACGCTCAACCGACTGAGCCACCCAGGCGCCCCAATATTTATTCATTTTTGAGAGACAGAGAGAGAGAGACAGAGCATGAGTGGGGATGGGGCAGAGAGAGGGACAAACAGAATCTGAAGCAGGCTCCAGGCTCTGAGCTGTCAGCGTAGAGCCCCATGCGGGGTTTGAACTCACCAACTGGGAGATCATGACCTGAGCTGAAGTCGGACACTCAAACGACTGAGCCACCCAGGAACCCCCATGCAAATCTTATTTTTAACAATGTTTGTAAGTTGAATGTATCAAACAAAGACAAAGGCAATTATTTTTACTTAAACACTTTCCTGATTTTGCATAATAATGGATATAATTTTTGTTTTACACTCAATGAAAATACATAGCATTCATCTGGAGATTTAAATACTGATGTCACTGGTCAACACTGAATTATAAAATGTCAAAAGTATGTTATGGTAAGTGACTTTTACACAATAATGATAATAAATTGGAAAACTTATTCTGCTTTGGAATAAGCCCCATTAAATTTTATAAAAATGCTTCCAGGAATATTTTTCTCACAAAAGATATGATGTAGATTGTTTTTTGTCTGAGTTTTTAATTAAGAAGGAGAAATAAGAGCATATGCTGACATATACATTTTCTTGCCTCTTCTCAGATAATAACAGTAAATAAGATATTTATTTTGCTGTCCATTAAATATCAGTTACTGCTTTTTCATAAGGAACATGTTTTGTTATATAAGGGAAGGCAATATTTTTACCAAGAAATATAGTAGAGTTTTTAGTCATTTTCCACTGTGATTTAAACATGCAGCCTAAAATTAGACATTTATGTGTGGAAAACATATTTCCTTTGTATTATAATTAAAGTGAGATAATTTGTGAAGCCTAGAAAACCTTGAGATTTCATGCAGTTGCATGGGAGTGTATGAATTCCTGAGATGTTAGAGTAGGTAGAGTCTTGTTAATGGTTTAACTGACATAATCCTTAATTCTATTCACCTAAACTATAAGTGCAAGAAATGTTTCACTACTTTGGTTCGTTCTGTGACATTCTTGATATTACTGTTTGGAGTTTGGCAAAGTGGAGATGATTGAGAACCAGCATTTATTAAATGACTATTGTGAATATGATGCCATATTGGGCCCTTGAAATGCACCAAAGCATTTAATATTTTGCTGATGCTAAGTAGCTGACAACATTAACTCATCTTAGAGATAGAGGAATGGTATTTGATTAATGAATCACAGAGATATGTAAACACAGCATGGTGGGTTTTTAAAAGCCTCTGAAATTGGCCTGGGCTACACTGGTCTTTTTGTGGAGAACAAAGCAAAACAAAACAAAACACACACACAAAAACCCAAAACCAAAAAACAAACTTGTGCTAAAAGCTCTCTGATTTTATTTTTCAGTTTCTACTCTTCTGGATAGGATGTTGGTTGTTCTTTCTAAAAGTTACCTCATATTAAGAAATTCTGACCAGTCTCTGCTGAAAGTTTTGTCAAAGTCTAAGTTCAGCTGGGGTCCCTTCAACTGTGTCAGCCTTTATAGTGAACTACTTTTTCAAAGACTCTAAAGTTCTATTTTCTAAGACTCTGATGCACCTTTTTTAACATTAAACATTTTATTTTGAGAAAATTGTAGATTCACATGGAGTTACACAGTAATTGAGATACTATGTACTATTTACCAAGTGGTAATATCTAGTGAAATAATGGTACAATATCACAACCAGAATATTGACATTGATAGAGTGAAGATACTGACCATGTCCATCACCTCGAGAGTCCTTCATGTTGCCCCTTAGAGCCAAATCCACATCCTTCCTAGCCTTACTCTCCCTCTAATGTCTGACCACCATTCATCTCTTCTCTTTCCTATAATTTTGTCATCTCAAGAATGTTATATAAATTGAATAATACAGAATGTATCCATTTGGCTTTGGATTCTTTTTTTCACTTAGTATTTAACTCCCTCAAGATTCAGCAAGGTTATTCATGTGTCAGTATTCATTCCTTTTAACTGCTGAGTAATATTCCACAGTTTATTTGCTCATTGATAGATATCTGGTTAAAATGTTATGAATAAAGTTGATATAAACATTCATGTACAGTTTTTTGTCTTTCTTTCTTTCTTTCTTTCTTTCTTTCTTTCTTTCTTTCTTTTTGTTTGTTTTTTTTGTAAACCTAGAAATGTATTTCCCTGAGCCTAAGAATTTTCTTGCTGGGTTGTTGTATAGTAGTTGCATCTTTAGTTTCTAAAGACATTGCCCAACTGATGTCTAGAGTAACTGTATCTTTTTATATTCCCACCAACAACGTATGAATGACCAGTTTTTTTGGTATTCTCACTAACATTTGATTCTGTCACTAATTTCTATTTTAGCCATTTGGATAGGTGTGTAGTAATTTAATTTGCATTTCTCTAATTACTGATGATGTTGAACATCTTTTCATGTGTTTATTTACCATTTGTATGTATATTATCCTCAGTAAAATGTCTCTTCCTGTCTTTGACTCACGTTCTAATGTGATTGTTTTGTTTGTTTTTTACTGAGTTTTCAAAGTTCTTTATATATTTTAGATACAATCTCTATGACAGATATGTGGTTTACAAGTGTTTTCTCTCACTTTCAGATTTGCCTTCTCCTCTTAATAGGTAATATCATAGAGAAAAAATTTTAATTTGAGTGAAGTCCAATTTATCAATAATTTATTTTATGGATTATTCTTTTTATATCAAAACTTTCTACCTGGCCCTAGATCCCAAATATTGTCACCTATATTTTATTTTTCTAAAAGTTTTAGTTTCAGGGGCACCTGGGTGGGTCAGTCATTTGAGTGTCTCACTTTAGCTCAGGTCATGATCTCATGGTTTGTGGGTTTGAGCCTGGTGTCGGGCTCTATGCTGACAGCTCAGAGCCTGGAGCCAGCTTCAGATTCTGTGTCTTCCTCTCTCTGCCCTCTCCTTCTGATGTTCTGTCTCTCTCTCAAAAATAAAAAATAAAAACATTAAAAAATTAAAATAAAAAAATAAAGGTTTTAGTTTTCTATTTCATATTTAAGTCCATAATCTCTCTCTCTCTCTCTCTCTCTTTTGGCCCACATATGTACAATTGTTCCAGCACCATTTGTTGAAAACAAACTATTCCTCCATTGAATTGTTTATGCAACCTCGTCAAAACCCAGTTGGATACATTTATATGGATTATTTCTGGGATCTGTGTTCTGTTCCATCAATTTATGTATCTACCCCTCTGCCAATACCACAGCTTTGATTACTGTAGCTATGTGTTAAAACTTGAAATCAGTGAAGTGATTTTGCCCACCTAATTTTTCTTTTTCAAAACTGTTTTAGGCATTCTGGCTCTTGCTTTTCCATATAAATTTTAGAATAATGTTGTCAACATATATATGTAAATATTTCTGAGATCTCGATAAAAATTCAGTTAAATCTGTTCATCTTTGTGGGAGAAGCAACATCTTTACTATTTTGAGCCAATGAAACCACAGGTCTCTCCATTTTTTACATATGCTTTTATTTATTTAAATAGTGTTGTATATTTTTCATTGTATAAGTTCTGTGCATACTTTTCTACACTAATGCCTAAATATTTCTCTTTTTTGAACAATTATAAGGGATATTACTCTTTTTACTAAAGACTTATTTTGCTGTTATTTTAGAGAAGTTTAAAGTTCACAACAGAATTAGGTGTCAGGTACGAAGACTTTCTATAAATGTACTGCCTTCACATATGCATAGCCTCCTCTGTGATCAATGGCATTATATCTTTAATTTTAGTTTCTGTATGTTCATTGCTAGTACATAAAAATACAAGTGATTTCTGTGTGCTTATTATGTATCATGTGACTATTTTGAACTTACCTTTAGTTCTAAGATTTTATATATTCTTAGGATTTTCTATATAGATAATAACATCATCTGCAAATAAGGATAGATTTATATCATCTTTTATTTTCTTGCTAATAAAAATAAGGTAGAAATCAGATATAGGGATGGGTTGAACTTGGTCCATGTGCTGTTTTATGAGCTTTTAATCAGTGACTCATCATTAAGGGAAAAAAAAAACCCTAGTGGGATGTGGTTATGAGGCAACAACAATTGCAGAAAGCAGTGAAGATCAAGATGGTTTAAACCAGAACTTTGGGGGTAAAGTCATTGAGTTATCTTTTCATTTTATTGAGCCATTTCTTTATTCCACACATAGATATCAATATATGAAATGTGTTAAGTACTGTGCCAGTAGCTGGGGTTGTAGAGAGAAGGACTCATTCCTTGCTCTTCATGAAATTCCTCTGTATTTTTAAATATTTCAATAGAATATGGCATATGGTATAAGGAGTAAAACAAAAGTGGAGGAAGTTTTGACACTATTGAGGCAAATAGTGTATTAAAAGATTAATGCATGCAATAATAAATGTAATAATAAAAATATAGCTATCAATTCTTGAGGATCATTCACTATTTTTGAATGAGGCTCTGAAATGCATAGATTTTGGTGGTTTTAATAAAAGTAGTTTTCAAATGGCACTTTGAAAAATGCTTCTGTAGAACAGGTTGATGAGTATATGCTAAGGAACATCTGCATTAAAGAAAAAAGGAGGGAAAGGAAAACTAGCCAGAAACAACACCAAATTAGTAGGCAAAGATATTGCTGGAAACGTACAGAATGAAGTGTCACAGAGCTATTTTTATTTTAACAGTTTAGGCTGGTAGAAATCACTACAGATGTATTTTAATCTTTTTCATGAATGGGGCCAATTAATTCTAGTTTCATTTACTCTAAAAGGATAATGAATTATATAAAATATGTAGCACTACATTGTAGACAGTAAACTTGGTCTCTCTGCCCCATCTGTCACCTCCTGCTTTTCTACATTCTACCTCACTGCTCTGAAACACACACCTTTGTTGTTGTTTTTTTTCTTTTTTGTTGTTATTGCTAAAGACAAGGTGCAGGTAAAACATATACAGTACTTAAATTATTCCAGTGGAAATGTGAGTAGCCAAATGATCAGTGGGCATCCAGATAATTGCCAATAGAGTTAATTTCCTGCTGGTGGTCAAATGCAATATTTCCCTTTAACCTAAAGATGTGATGGGAACAAAAGTCTTTTAAGAATGTGTGGAACTTGGGGCACCTGGGTGGCTCAGTCAGTTGAGCGTCTGACTCACCGTTCATGAGCTCAAGTCCTGCATCAGGACTCTGTGCTGACAGTGCAGAGCCTAGAGCCTGCTTCATATTCTCTGTCTCCCTCTTTCTCTCTGCCCCTCCTCTCTCTCTCTCTCTCTCTCTCTCTCTCTCTCTCTCTCTCTCTCATCTCTCAAAAGTAAATAAACATCAAAAAAAGAATGTGTGGAACTTAATCATCTTTGAGTCTCTTATGTCAAGTTTCTCAGTTTGCCAATGCATAAGAATCTTTTGTAATGCTTCTAAAAAGTAATGATAGACATACTTCTCTCCAAAACAATAAGCTAAATTTTTAAAATGTGACCTAGGAATCAGAATATTAACTTATGTCTGAAATGATTATAACATGCATCCACATTTTAGGTCCATGAGCTGAATATAAAAGTTTAAATTTCAGTATTACTTTTGAATTCATTTTACATTTTACTCTCCATTTTACTTTATAAGATCTTCATAGAATCCACAGTATTAGTCTTTAATACTAGTTGTCATCTGGAGGAAATGTTCTACAGGAAACAAAATAGCAAACAAACAAATACACACAAGCCAATAATACTCACTTTATATTTAAATGTGGGCTAAGAAAATTGGTGGAGAAGAGATTATACTAAGTAAAAAAAATTTCCAGCCTAGAAAATGTAAAATTATGATTAGACCATATTTCAACATAATATTTTTCTATAGCATTTTTATCTATATACTCATAATACTAATATAATTATTTTGATGTGACTCTGAGACATATTAACATATCCACAAGCATGTAATACAGATCGCTACCACCAAGCACACACACACAAAACAGATGGGTCTGTGTTGTGAAGGCACTCATTTTAAACTATGCTGTGCATTTCAAGGGAAAGAAAATCAAGGACTTATTGTGGTATTATAGTTACTGTGCACTGAATTGCAAATGTGAAAGCCCACTGCACTTTTAAAATATAAGAGCTCAGTGCTACACATCAAAAATCCACTTTAGTTGACTATGCATAACAAAGCACAAATTTTACTGGAGGAGTTTCCCTTGAATGTAGTTTTGGAAATGTAACCTAAGCTTAATAATTCAGCTCAATTTTCTTTTACTTATTGGACAGTATACAATTCATAGGTGCATAGAGTAGTTTCCATTTTGCTGTGCTTATTTAAAAGCATGATTTTAAAATGTGCTGAATGTGCACTGGTTTATGTATTAAAACATTTTCCTCACTGTTGCTTTATAAACTGGCCTCTGTATATGTAGGGCAGAGAGAGACTGAAGAGACAGGCCACTTCAGATTGGTGCATTGCAGTTTTAATAACTAAGGTAACTTATATATGAGGCTCATCTTGGGTGGCCAAAAGATGAGTGGATGTCTGTATCGACCTGCCAGATCTTAAAACTGTATATCAAGATCTTAACGTGGTTCACTTATGTGTACAGTCCAGATATTCTGAACACCACATCATTATTTCAAGACTATGTCCTTGAGAAAGCTTCTCAGAGTAGGGGAGACAAGCAGAACACACAACCTAGAAAGGGGAGGGGGTGAAAAGCCTCTGGTTGCCTGGGTCCAGCTCATAGCTCTCAGTAACTTCCCCCAACATCTCACCCCTTGTGACTGGCTCTTACAATCTCACATGCTGCACCTGCTCTTCCACAATGTGCCCTGAGTGGCAGTAAAGGGTTTCGCTAGCATGGATGTGACTCCTTTGGTGGCTGTCTGGCTCCATTGGAGGCAGATGCCAGCAACAATATAGGTAAGTGGAAGAGAAAACACAGATAAGACAATGATATTCAAAATTGGCTCAAATTTTTCCAGCAAGATTCTCATGATCCTTATAATTGATTAGTTAAGTCCCCTAGGCTGAGTGACAGATCATTTAAGGCACCCATTTGTATCTTTATGTGATTTGATGGAAACGACACATTAATAGACTCATTAGGTATAAACTCACAACATTCTGTTTAGATGATGGCATACATGCTTCCTTGTAAAACAGTAATAATATCCTAGGCCATCCTACTTTGGAGGATAGTTTTTTTCATTAGAGATATTTCAGTGTTCAGTAAGGGACAGGTTTTGTTTAAGACTTGCTGGGTGAATTTAATAAGGGCTTCTATGTGTGCTATTGTCCTCTAGACCAATGGAAAGAACAAATATGGTGGCCAAATGATCAGACCATGAGAAACAGAGCATTCTCACCTAGGCTTAAGGAGAAGGAGGTTGGCAGCTTTAGGAGCTTGACCTGTTTGTACAAAGCATACATGTTGGCTAGGGAAGGCCGCACTGTCAAGTGTGACAAGGACTGGGGGCAGGATACACTACACCAGGACTCCACCTTTCTCCCTCTTTCAACGGTGCGTGTTCAAACCCAGGTATAGTGCATTTGAACAAGTCCAGCTTGCAGCAGGATAATGGGATCCCAGGGGAGATTGAGGTGCAAAGTAACTCATCCGTCCTGGCAGGACGTTCCATTGAAAATTTTGGTAGATAATTTCTTTCCCAGGTGCAGATGGGACTTGGTATTCTCAGCTGCATAGCACATTGATCTATGGTGAGAGTCAGGGCAATGGCTGTTTTCTATGATTTCTGTATCTTTACAGTACTGGGTGCCTTGACGAGAGTCTACAGTCTGACTCATGGGGCAGTAGGCCCTACTGGTTGATCACTCAGATGTACTAAAGCCTGGATCAGTACTTTAGCTCACATGGACAGGGTAGTTTTAGCTGTTAGTAATATCTGCTGCTTTAATATTTTTTTTTTCCTTTCTATTAACCCAGCTGTTAGCAGGTTATAGGAAAGATGGAACCTTTACTCAATGTCATGTCCTTTTCCCCAGTCTTGAATATTGTGACCTTTGGAATGTGACTTCTGATTACTATCTGGTCAATAAGGCTATCTATATATGGTATTCAGCTTCTCTAATCTCCTAATGGTAGTAGCCTGCTTTGCATGGTGACAGGGAAAATCTGCATTTAGGCCAGCTACAATGTCCACACAAACTAGGATAATATAGAATCTTCACTCAGAGGTAGAGGGCTAATGTTTGCCAATCCCTCACCAGTTTGGAATTCTGGTGGATGACCCCAGACTTCTTTGGCAGTTGCATTGGGCATTGTTTAGAACACACAGTATTCACTACTACTGCATTAACCAAGTCACTATATTTTAAGGGTAATCTGGCAACTTTGGCAACATGCCATCCTCCCTGGGCACAGTGGAGGCCACTCTGTACCCAGTGTGCTATATCTACTGAAGGATCAGTTTCTAGGGCTTGTATTGAGTTAGGACATCAGCTTTGTGATTGCCAGGGATTGTCAGTGTCTATGAGCTGGACATGGAAGACAGAACAGCCTTGACTTCTTGTAGGTGAACCCAAATGTCACCCCCAACATATCCTGACCCCACAAGGGTCCATTCATAATCCTCCACCCTTTGGCTTCCCATCATCCAAGCCATAGGTTAATCCCTGTAACACAACCCAACAGTCAGTGAGAAGGGTTAATGGCCAGGGCTCATGAGTGATCATCAGCCAAACTGTTCTGAGTTTAACCCACTGGCTGCTGCACTGGCTGCTCTGTGAGAAGCTCTCCCTGGAGAAGAGCTGCATACACTGCTAGCAGCTGTTACTCTAAGGGATATTATCAGGTTTCTGTCCCCTTCTTCAGCTGGGACCATATTAGGGGTATCTCTCTTTTTATTGTCTCTGCCAAAATGCCTGGCCCTTATCTTCCAGATAAGTATAACTCGGATGTTTGGAAGATGCTCAGAGCTTTAATTTGCTTCAACAGTATTTTTGTTTTCCCAAAGATAGCTCGCTGTTTTGATCCTCAGTTTCATAATACCTTCTCTTTACCAGACGGTATGAAGGATGAATACCCTGTGCTCAATGGGAAAACCCCCAAATCTCTACAAAGACTTGGATGTCTTTCATGCTTTTAGGGATTGATAAAGCTTACATCTTAATAATCATAGCTCCTGGGACAAAGCGTGTCTTACCTGATCGAATGATTCCCCAAAACTCTGCAGTAGTGTATGAGCCTTGAATTTTCTATGGGCGTAGTTCTCTCCCCTCCCTTTCAAATGTTCCTGCAAAGCCTGCAGTGTTCAGCATCAGAGGCAAGCCTTTACTTGTTACCATTATTATCATCAATGTTATGGGCCCATTTTACAGATGTAAGGAAGGACAGGGACAGTCTTGGATTACCATCCCATGACATATGGTGGGACTTTGCAGGTAACCTTGGGGATGCATCTAAGGACATTTTGTCCCTCCCACATAGGAGCAAATTGATCTTAGTTATCAGAAACTATGCTTGCCAGAGTCTCTCACATGAATCTCCACAAAGAGTACGGAGTTTCACAGGAAAACTTTTTGAAAAAGTATCAGAGTAAAAGAATGATTATCTATAAATGACAAAAGATTTTAAAATGACCATGGTTAAAAATTTGAGGAGAGCTCATTATAACATAACTGACAAGAAAACTTGGTTATTTCCGTGGCATACATTTTGAAACTATGACAGATAATACTATACAAGGGCTTATTAGATTTTTTGGAATTTCATACAAACATACCCTACAGAAAATTTAGCATTTAGCATTGTATGCTTCCCATTCCAAACAAGCCTGATTAGTTCAACATCTTTTTTTCACAAGGACAGAGAATACATGTTTTAAAGTGTTCCAGGACCCCTCTGGAAAATCTTAAAGTTAGTTCAAAATCAACAAGACTTTATTAGAATTTGATATTTGGGAAGTTTGTCAAACATATTAAAAAGCTTAAAACACTTGATTAAATAGGGTCATGGGTCACTATGAGACAATATTTAGTTATCCAATCAACCAAAGTGACAATTAAAGACTTCAAAGGCAAATGAAGAAAGTTACATAGTTGTAAAAAACTTAGCTTTGTTAATAGACAAGCCTAAGTTTCCATATGCAACAAAAGTCCTGCTGAAGACAACATGAAGAACAGGAAATTGTTTTGATAAAACACAAAATCTTTGTTTCCTAGGCAGATTACATAAAAGGTAAAGATATTTCTTTCATAACCCCATCAGGAACAGACCAACAGTGAGGAAAATTTTGCCCTTTTAGCAGATGAAAGAAAAATAAGTTTCAATTTTATGTAAGCACATTTTGATATTAACACTTATTTGTTTAGGCCAGTTAAATAGAGCTGTTTACAAAATAATTTTGGCAATACTTCCCATATATGTTTATGCATCCATAAACATACAGAAACATACAGACAGACATAAACAGAGACCTCATAGTTTCTATTCCAAAACTTTAGCCGTGAATTAGATACCACTCACAAGACTGGAATTTTCTGGTGCAAGGGAGCTTCCATAGCAATCTATATTTTGAAAAGCCTGCCTTTCCCTCTGTGCTTCTAGTCTCTGTGGACAGTGCTTTATTATCTCCTGGGGGATTTACATTTCAAAGACATGATAAGATTTGCAACTTCAAGGGAAACAATGCAAGTCTTCTCCTAGAAATTTTGGGGTGTATTTCTCTATTATCAGAAATCTAAGATAATTGCTTTTTAAAATTTTCCAGGGTGTTTGGGTGGCTCAGTTGGTTAAGCATCTAACTCTTGGTTTCAGCTCAGGTAATGACCTCATGGTTTCCTGAGTTCAAGCTCCATGTTGCGCTCTGTGCTGCTAGCTCTGCTTGGAATTCTCTGTCTCCTCTCTCTGACCCTCCCCTACCTGCTCTGTCTCTATCTCTTTCAAAATAAATGAACTTTAACTTTTTTTTTTCTTTTCTTTTTTTTTTTTTTTTTAAGTTTCTTTAGTACTGGGGGTTAGACAGCATGGGGCATTTCATCCATTTCATTATAGATCATAACATCGCCCTTCATTCTCCTCACTTTTTCAGGGATTTTATCTCCTAGCATCCTAATTAAGCTCTGTCATAACTGCTCAGATCTTAATCTGAGGTGGGTGGCTGTGTTCTCCTAGCTTCGCAAAATGGCACACTAAGTCTCCAATTTATTTTGTAACTCTCCCACCTTGTCTGCTAGCCCTGAATCTAGCAAAAGAGTGGACAAATGCATGCCCTTTGCTAACTTCAGCTCTTTTTCCAACTTTTCCACTTGAGTTCCAGCCTCTAGTTGGGCATCAATGACCAGTTGAACTGTCCACAGTAGACACCAGCCCATGACACGAACTACTTGTTTTCCTTCTCTGTTGCAGTGTGTTATGCTCAGTTCCTCAAACAGGCACATTAGAGCAGCCAGTGTTTTCAAGGCATCCCAAAAACTCACATGATGGTCCACAATAATCAGACTTATAAGCCACCCCTCCCCACACAGAGATTGATGGAAACTTGAGATTTCCTCTGAGTGTGCCTCTTTCCCAAGGCTAGAAAACTTCCAAGGCTTATAGTGGCAATCCCTCCTTAGACAGAAGTAGATGGACAACTTGTGATTTCTTTCAAGGATGCCCCTTTTCCAAAGCCCATTTCTTTGGTCTCCTGGCTGGCTGGCCAGTTGTTGGTTGGGAAATTGGCCCCTGTGCACACAGAGCAGGGAGACACTGAAAAAAAAGACAACTACTCCAGATTAGTAAATGGCAAATTTAACGAGCAAGGGAACTTATATATAAGGCTTATTTGGTGGCTGCAAGGTGAGTATATCTCTGTGTCCAACTCCCAAATTTTAGGAGTTTATTTAGAGACCTTAACTGGGCTCAGTCATGTGTAACCTCCAGATATTCTCAACACCACATCATTATCTTCAGACTAACTCTTTGGGGTCAACTTCTGGAAGTGGGTAAGACAAGCGGAGTATACAGTCTAAGGACAGGGAGAGAGTAAGGAGCCTCTGATTGTCTGGGGTACAGCTCATAGGTCAGGTGTTGAGGGGTGTCACATACTCTCAATGACATCCCCCAACATTTATGAATGCTTAAATAAATTGGAAAGATAAATAAACCACAGACAGTATTATAGTAATAAAAAATTGTTAAAGATAAGTCAAAACTTCTGTACAATACAAAGGAAGATCTCCTTTTTCCTAGGTCTAAAATTTAACAAATTTTTTCAATATATGGAAAAGAAACTGGTTGGAACTCAACCTGCAAATCTTTGTTATCTCACTTAATTGGGTTATTTGTTTTCTGGAAGCCATTTATTATGTTACATTTTTTTAAATCTTACATTCTTTTACCAAATTATTTAATGTTCTATTTACCTATTTATCATTCAAAGAATATATTTTTCCTTTTTGTTTTTTAAAACCTGTTTTATATATATATATATATATATATATATATATATATATATATATATATTTTTTTTTTTTTTTTTTTTTTTTTTTTTTTTTCCTGGAAAGAGAACTTTAACAAAAGTTAGGAGGAAAGGCATCTGAGTGGCTCAGTTGGTAAAGTGTCAGACTCTTGGTTTTGGCTCAGGTCATGATCTCCTGGGTTTGTGAGCTCGAGCTCCATGTTGGGCTCTGTGCTGACAGTGTGAAGCCTGCTTGAGATTCTCTATCCCTCTCCCTCCTCTTTGCCTCTTCCCTGCTCAAGCTCTCTCTCTCTCTCTCTCTCTCTCTCTCTCTCTCTCTCTCTCTCTCTCATTCTCTCTGTCAGAATAAATAAACTTAAAAAAAAAGTGAGGACAAAAAGACTCATGTATTTACTCCCACAATATACTTTAATTAGTGATATGGTAATTTTTGTCTTCACATACAGTGTTCCTCAAAACACAAATTCTATAATCAGATTCCCACTAATATTCAAGGTCAATGAAAATATTCAGTGGCCTAATACCAATAGTGTATGTACCTTCTTTGAAATCAGCATTAACTTTAGAATGGCTTAACAATAGCTAAACAACAATCACATATTTTATTTCCAACCACCAAATTTACCCAAGATATTGTATCAGCATGCCTTGAAGAACAAATGACAGAGATCCTGGTAGGTTGTATTTAACCTTTGTAGCTCTGTATTGTTTGTTAATTGAGAAATATAATGGTATGCATTCCCAGAGTTATTCAGTAACTTGCCCTTCTTCTCTGCCATCTTGTTGCTTTCTTCATCCTGTTGGTGACCTGATCATCACATGGTGGCTGCTCAGCTCTAACTACCATATTCTATAAGGAGAGTGTTTAAAACGATGAGGAGGAGTACTGGAGGAGAGATGAACTCTCTTCACAGGAATACCTCTTTATTTTAGAGAGGAAAATCACTACAACAGACTTCATTTTATGTGTTATTTGGCCTGAACTGGGTAACATACCCATCCTTACACTCATTCCTGGCAGAGTGAGACAAGATCACCATGATTAGTTAAACCAGTGTTTCCAGTTGGCAACATTGGTGGTTTGGATGAGGCAGATCTTTATAGTGTAGGACTGTCCCATGATCCCTAAGCACTAAATGCCTGTGGCTAATCATCATGACAGACAACATCACTCTTCATATTTCCTGGAGGAATAGCACTGCCATCTGTTGAGAACCGGTAATTAGAACATCTACAATTCATCCTCACAGGCTGCGTCTGTTGCCAAGAGAATAAATTCAGGTTTTTGTTTAGCATAGGAAAAGGGATGATTGGTCGTGGGTAGATGACCAACAGTGTCTGCCCCCACTACTGGAAGGAAAAAGTTAATGATTTGATTATATCGTGTTTATTCATATATTCCCACTTTTACTGATAATATAGGAGAAATGCTATAAACCTAACTTCTGTTTATTAATTGTGTTTTATTGGAAAAATTGTTTCATCTCTCCAAACTTCAATTTTCTCATCTCTGAAATGATCATTGTGGACTACGTGATCTCTTGCATTGCTTTCTATCCTAAAAAACCAAAGGTGTATAAGGTTTCTGTTGTTTTATTTTGTTTTTTGTTTAACTGTAGGCATTGCAAATTGGATATATGAGAAAAATGAGAGATGATGCATATATTACTTTAGAGTTTACCTATGAGATTCTGTAGTTTTCCACCAAAGGACACTTGGTAATGCAATCTAAAGAGTAAACATTTATTTATCTATTTGTACCAAACTAATTTAGAAAACACCTACTACATAATTGTAATTATAAGAAAAACAAAGTTAAGTAAGAGGTTTTTTTAAATTTTTTAATGTTTATTTTTGAGACAAACATTTACTTAATATTAATGCTGATGTCAAAGACTGTGAACAATTTGATTTCCCAACATCCACTGTTTTGCATGTCTAACTCCTATACATCCTTCAAAACTCAGGTGAAGTATCACTTGCTTTAAAAGCCTTTTATATTGATCAAATATTTTTCTTTGTGATTTCTATTTCACTCTGTCCTTCTCAGACTTTTAGGGTACTTACCACTTACTGCTAATTATTTGGCCTTCATCCACAAGACCATAACTTTTGTTTTTGGTATTGCCAGCACCAGCAGTGTGCCTGTTCCATCGTAAAAGTTTCTCAGTAGTCATAAAAATAAGCTTATCATTTAGGTAGATATTATTTCATTGTTACCACAATCCCATAAGGCAGGGTAATATTATCTGAATTTTATTGGAAGAAAATCTGCATATAAAAAGGACAAACAATGTACTCATTACATGTGGCCATTATGTATCAGAAGTTAGAGTCCAAATCAATTTTGATCCACAGATATTTATACATGCTAACTTTTATTTTAATTTTAACTTTTAACATACAGTATTAAGTTTCAGGTGTTCAATATAGTGATTCAACAATTCTACATATTGCTCAGTACTCATCATGAAAAGTGTAATTTTAATCCCCTTCACCTATTACACCCCCCTTGGCTAGCCCTTTGGTAAACATCTGTTTGTTTTCAATTGTTAGGAGTCTTTTTTTTTTTTATTTGTCTGTTTTTTTTTCCCTTTGTTTGTCTCTTAAAGTTCACATATAAGTGAAATCATATGTTTTTTGTCTTTTTCTGACTGACTTATTTCCCTTGGCATTATACTCTCTAGGTTCATCCATGTCTTTTTTATGCTGGGTAGTACTATATATTATATATATATATAATATATATAATATATATATTATATTATATTATATATTATTATATATATAATATATATAATATAATATATATATTATAATATAATATAATATAATATATATAATTATATATAATATAATATAATATAATATAATATAATATAATATATATAATATAATATATAATATATATTATATATATATAATATATATTATATATATATAATACCCTGCATTACAGGATATATATATATATAATATATATATATATATTATATATATATATAGTAGCCAAATTATGGCTATTGTAAATAAACACAGGAGTACATATGTCTTTTGGAATTAGCGTTTTTGTATTTTACGGGTAAATACCCAGTAGTGGTTTTACTGAATTATATGGAAATTCTATTTTTTTAATTTTTTGAGGAACTTCCCTACTGTATTCCACAGTGACTGCATCAGTTTGTATTCCCACCAACAATCCGTGAAGGTTCTTTTATCTTTGCATCCTCACCAACACTTATTGTTCCTTGTGTTTTTTATTTTAGCCATTTTGACAGGTATGAGGTGATATCTCATTGTGGTTTTGATTTGCATTTTTCTGATGATAAGTGATGTTGTGCATCTTTTAATGTATTTGTTGCCCATCTGTATGTCTTTGGAGAAATGTCTGTTCCTTACTTCTGCACACTTTTTGTTGTATTATTTGTGGGGTCTTTTTGGTGATGAGTTGTATAAGTTCTTTATATATTTTGGATACTAAACCTTTATTGGATAAGTCATTTGCACATACTTTCTTTCATTCAGTAGGTTGTCTTTTAGTTTTATTGATTATTTCCTTTGCTGTGCAGAAATTTTTATTTTGATGTAGTCCCAAAAGCTTATTTTTGCCTTTGTTTTTCTTGCCTCAGAGACATATCGAGAAAAATGTTGCCACAGCCATTGTGAGAGAAATTACTGCCTGTCCTCTCTTCTAGAATTTTTATGGTTTCGAGTCTCACATTTATGCCCTTAATCCATTTTAAGTTTGTTTTTGTGTACAATATAAGAAAGTGGTTTCATTTCATTCTTTTGCATGGAACTGTCCAGTTTTCCCAACAGCATTTGTTGAAGACAGTCTTTTCCCATTGCATATTCTTGCCTCCTTTGTTGAAGATTAATTAACCATATAATTGAGAGTTTCTGAACTCTCTATTCTGTTCTATTTATCTATGTCTATTTTTGTGCCAGTACCTTACTGTTTTGATAACTATAGCTATGTAGTATATCTTGAAATCTGCGATTGTGATATCTCCAGGTTTTTGTTTTGTTTTGTTTTCAAGATTGCTTTGGCTATTTGGGGTATTTTGTGATTTTTTTTATAAATTTAGAGAGAAAGAGAGAGAGAGAGTGTGTTAGCAGGGGAGAAGGGAAGAGAGAGAGAGAGAGAGAGGGAGAGAATATCTTAAGCAGGCTATATGCTCAGTGCAGAGCCTGGCGCAGGACATCCCACAAACCTATGATCATCACCTGAGCCAAAATCAAGATTCGGATGCATAACTCACTGAGCCACCTAGGTGCCCCTGGGATCTTTTGTGATTCTATATAAATTTTAGGATTATTTGTTCTAGTTCTGTGAAAAATTGTGTTGCTATTTTTGTAAGGGTTACATTAAATCTGTAGATTGCTTTCAGTAGTATTGACATTTTAGCAATATTTGTTCTTCCAATCCATGAACATGGAATATCTTTTTATTTGTTTGTGTCGTCTTCAATTTCTGTCATCAGTGTTTTATAGTTTGCAGAGTATAGGTCTTTCATCTCCTTGGATAGATACCAACTTTTTGATTGAATAAAATAAGCTATGAACTTGCTCAATAAATATTACCACTGGACCTTATCAGCCACACACACAACTTCCCCTCATTGAGAAACCAAGGATATTTTCTCCTCTTAAAAATGACTAGCAGGTTCCTGGGTGGCTGAGTCACTAAACATCTGACTTTGGTTCAGGTCATGATTTCATGGTTGGTGAGTTTTAATCCCACATCTGGTGAGCTTGAGCTCTGCTTCAAGTGAGTTCAAGCCCCTCGTCCGGTGAACATGAGCCCTTCTTTGGGTGAACCCCACATCTCTCTCTCTATCTCTCTCTCTCTCTTTCTCTTTCTCCTTCCCCTGCCCCTGCCCTTCCTGGGTTTCTCTGTCTCTCTCTGACCCTCAATCACTTGTGCCCTCTCTCTCTCTCTCAAAAAAAAAAAAAAAAAAAGACAGAAAAGAAAAGAAAAAGACTAGCATATTTATATATGTATTTTCCCATTATTGCTCTGTGCATTCACTATTTTTTTACATCTGATTATCCTCTTACTATTATGGCAACAAGAAACCCTTGGTACAATTGTTGTCCTGAGTTCCATGCTCAGTACTAATAAGTAACAATGTTTTAGTCTAAAAAGTGAAGTTTACTTGTGGTTTCTCATATATTTGAATTTCTTTCTCCAGATTGAGGTATTTTCAGACTGTAGATATTTCACTCTCTTCAACTGTCTTTCATAGTATCCAAAAAGGCAAAGGCTCTTAAATAAACCTGCTAAAAACTAAGGAAGGACTACCTTTGCTGACAGTCACCCGATGGAAAAAGATTTTGTAGCAAAAATCAAATTTTGAATATCCTCTCCCATAAAATGAGAAAGAAGAAAAAAGTAAGTGATTCACTAACAACATATCCTGTAGCTTTTTAGATCCTCTCTGGAAAATAGGATGTTTACTTAAAAAAAAGGAAAAAGTAGTTCCATGTTGTTAATACATGGAGAGTATGGGGGGTCACAAAACCTGAAGAATTGGGATCAAGTCTTAGTTCTAACTCATGAAAGTTCTGTGTTCTGGGTCTGATGTTAGTCTTCCTGTGTCTCAGTTTCTCATATGAAGCTCTAATCCTTTGTTCTAGAACCAGTTTTTGTTACTTATAACTAAGATTTTAAAGGTGCAGAACTGGTTCATATACCTGTTTATCAATTTAAAAAAAAACACATATTAAAACAGGTTGTTAATATTGGTCCCAAATTCATTTTAGACATGTTTTTAGACTATGATTCAAATTTTGGGTTAGAAACTGACATTCCAAAAATGTCTGTTGTTTCTGTATACATGTAATTCTAAGCATGCCCTAAAATGCATTATCCTTTGCAGACCTAATTGATAAAGTAAGCATAACTTCTTATTTTATTTATAAATGTTAAATGAATATATCATAATACAACATAATATGAAGTATTTCTGCTATTGTTTTTATTTCCTGTAAATATTTGCCCAGATTAGACTACAATTGCTAACTCACTACCCAATGTTAAAATATAAAATAGCAGACCTAGACATATGAATTTAATCTAACTTAAAAATATTTTTTTTCTTAACTATACAACTTCAAAAACATAATGGTTTGTTAATGATAATATTCCATAAAGCCATACGTGTATTTGTGAGCTATAGAGTAATGCTGCATTAAAGAAAATAACTTGCAAATTCTGGCCGATTATAAAACTCACAAATCTATGAGTGGTTCTGCTGGATTCTGCTGGAATCAGTTTAGTGAGTCCATTTTTGGCTGTAGTTCAACTGAGCATGGTTTTGAAATCTCAATTGTGTCCAAGTCGGCTTCAGGAGTCTCAATCTGAGCCAGGCTGAATAAAGCTGTTCATGGACAGAATGCTCTCACAGAAGATCATAGGAAGACATAAACCAAATCAAACCACACAAGCACATTCAAGGCTTCTATACTTTCAAGTTTTTTCTTATGGCTAAGGCAAGTCTCGTGACCATACCTAAAGTCACCTTTATAGGGGAAATACACTGAGACAGAAGAGAAAAAGTAAACATTTGTTAAGCGATAATTCAATGTATCACACAAAACATTCATTTGGAAACTATATAAAGTTTTGACAGCTGTATTTTAGGAGAAAATAACTCCTCAGCATTAGACATAACAAGTTTTGAAACATAATTTGATACTTAGTAGCTTCACAGAGGTTGACCTTATAAATTATAACTTCTTTCTATATACTGCAGCGGGGGGGGGGGGGGGGGGGGGGAGATAAATCTGTGTTTAGGAATTAAGCCAAGGAGTTTATTAATCAAGTTGCACTGATAGGCAGTGTGGTTTAATGGAAAGATCTCTTAATTGGGAGGCACTTCTTATTTAATTTCTATCACCCCTTTCTAGGTGGCCCATTGTAAAGTAACTTTTATGATTTGATATCTAAGAACTGCTTTAAAAATTATATTCTTGCCTTAAAATATTGTTTTATTGCCACCTATATTACTTTTCATATGAAATGAAAGAGTCCTAATGAGCTAACTTCTCATTCCAAATCTTTACAAAAATATATACAAAATGAAGTAATTGCTCTCATCTTAGAAATCATAGTGCATTTCGTTTCCTAGGAGGATGATAAAATTAAAAATTATACAGCAGGTATTGGTTTTTTGTCACATTTCTATTTTCTCTTGAAAATATATATTCAAATCTAATTAAATACAAACTCATAAAGCTTTGTGAAAAGCTTCTGATTTTTTTCTTCCTGATTGAATGAGAACTCTGGTATTTTAATAATATATTATCATTACCATTTTCCTTGTGCATTTATAAAAATGCTTTGCAGGAATCATTCAAGATAGATGACTTGAATATTTATATTACTGAAGGAGAAAGAAATCTCAGCAGCCGTGTCTGAATTATAAGCATCTATTCTGTCTTGCACATAAGTGTCTGAACATTAATATCTTGAAACTACACTCTTACTGAATTTCATAATACTAGTTCATGTTCCTGCTTCATAAAACAATAGGGCATTTTGTCATAGTGCCTTTACGATATACACATTCATCAAATTATGATTAGCTAAGGTCAAACTTGCAGCTACAAATAACATCCACAGTATTTGATAAATAATGCAATAAAATATCATTAACTGCTCAATGTAATGGATGATCTCCTTTTTTTCCCTTCTGTTGCTCGGCTATAATCTTTAGGGCTGCAGAAGTCATGCTACAGCTCCAGTAATAATGGGCTTGTTATTGAATCCATTAACTTAATATTTTCCCATTTTATTGCACATTCTAGATAAAATAACCAATTGACAACATTTATAAATAATGTCATTGAATATTCGTTAAATAGATTTTTACTATGCTTCCTCCCTCAGTAGTTCTTTATGTGTGGCTCATGGATTTATTTACGAACATAAGTAATTGTAAATGCATACTATAGATATATAAATAAATAAATAATCTAAACATAGATATTTCCCCAATTTCTTGCACTAAAAAAGTGAACATGTTTATAAAAATTATATATTTAATTCTAAATGGATAATAATGTGTAGATATTACACACATGTGAGTGTGTGTGTGTGTGTCCATGTGGATACACATTTGGATTGCAATAATGGTAAGAAAAAGGAATGGGCCCTGAATATTAACTTATGTGAATCTTGAAGTCAGAAGGCACATAATCATTATCTCTGGGGTGATTAGGACTAGTCAGTAAGTAGGCAGTAAAATTTTTATTGCTATAGGCACAAGATCATTTGGAAATTCACCAAGAGTTAAAAGGATTATTTCAGACAACTATTTACATTTTGTATTTGCAGTCTGTTAGAAGAGAAACTCATTACAGTGCCTGAAATATTGACCTTAGATATATAATATTCATAAAATTATATCAATATTTAAGTCAATTTATATAAAATGAGGAATAAAAATGACAAAATATACCCAGGCAACTTGCTTAACATTTTACTCATTTGGCAGCTTCAACTTCTCAAAGGAAAGTTATTTAAAGTGGTTTGTTTTGTTAGTCAGCTGTGCAAGCACATTAGGTAAATTGAACGTTGTATGAATACATTTGTGCTATGTAGTTAACAGGCCAAAAAGAAAAAGAAATGATTTCTATCATTGGACATACAATGTCATTGAATTTTTAGTAGATTTCATTGAGGTTCACTGAAATCTTTTAATTGTTATCAGCTTTATCCTCTAGTGATCCTTTTTCCATGGAGAATAATAGTCCAAAATATTAAATTATTTGAGTTTAAGCAATTTCTTATCATTTTTTGCCTCTGTTCACCACATGGAACAAACTTAGAAATAAGCAAAAACAATGCAATTGCAAAGGAGACAAGAATCTATGCATACAATTCTGTTTTGCAATGTGTACCCGAGGTAATCTTTCAAAATCAAATATGTTGAACTGATGGTGAAGTCCTGAGAATGAAAAAGAGTTAACCACACAGGGTCAGGGAAGCTCATTCATCAGTGAGTGCTA
This sequence comes from Panthera onca, assembly GCF_046562875.1. Taxonomy (NCBI): domain Eukaryota; kingdom Metazoa; phylum Chordata; class Mammalia; order Carnivora; family Felidae; genus Panthera; species Panthera onca. The sequence goes on along the minus strand of NC_138345.1, from coordinate 108,374,173 downwards.
GCAATTAGGTGCCAAGACTAGGAACATGGGGATGAAAGGCAGGCCCCATTTCTTCGGGAGTTTCCTGCATAGTGGAAAGTGTAGGCAAATGCAGGACTCCTTCTGGCTAGACTCTGGTGTGTTTGCCAGTGCATCCCCTGCATGCTCTAGAACTGGCACAGCACCTGTACATAGTTGATTCTCCAATATAATATTGATGGATGAAAGTGATGTTGTCATCAGTGCAAGATTGAGAGGGAACACAGGTGCACATCCAGGCCACAACTGGAAGACAGAAAAAGATAGTGTGAAGAGGTCCCATGTGGATTTAATTTGCAACAATGCGAAGAATTAGCCAAATGAATGAAAGGACCTGAGTGGGACCTGTGTCAGTAAGGAGGACATGATGCACAGGCAGGAAGAGGAACGTGTAGGTGAGCAAGTCCAATCCGATAAAGTTCATGGTGCATTTGCAGTAATGTCATGTGACTTGAGTGGACTAGCCTAGCAGTGAGTAGTGAGATGAGACTGGTGAGATGTGAGAGCTCCAGCCATGAAAGGCCACACATGCTAGGCGTGAGCCATTGCATTTTATCATACAGACAATGAGAAGTCATTCAAAGACTTTAAGAAAGAGAGTTTCGGGCTAATATTCTCTTTTTATAAAATCAATCTGCTATCATATTGGAGAGGAGAGGTTGAGACAGGCAACTAATTAGAAGTCTATTGCATTAATTGTGGTGTGACAGGAACAGGGCTTGCAATAAGAGATAAGAGTATGCAGATAGATTTGAAAGGTGTAATTTAAGAGGTGGAAGGAATAGAATCTACTCTCAAGAAAGCACTTTAGCATGAAAGAAGCCTAAAACGAACTGAAATACATACATTATTTTGTTTATTATTATTACATCTCATCCTTGTTTTAATTGTTTTATGTAATCATGCCAGTAACCAATTAATAATTATGCAACTCTCTGCCAGATCCATAACTGCTGCAAGTGTTTATTGAGCACTGACTTTGTATTTTAAATAGTAAAGTACAGTTTTCAAAATATTTTTTCTTACCAGGCATGGGAAATGACTAGTGTGGGAGTAGTTAAGCAACAGACACGGGCTTAGGAGAAATTAAGTGGATCAGAAATTGGTAGAATTGACTCTTTAAATCAACCATTTAAAAGACAGGAAGGTTCCTGAGTGGCGCCATTGACAGGTGTATATCTGGACACAGAAGCAGTGGAGCAGGTTATGAGAAACTTCAAGGAATAGACCATATGAAAAGGAAATAGCAGCTGTAAATTTACAGAAGGGTTAAGGTTCTTTCCCACCCAGAGCACAGGACATTAAACAGGAAGCCTAGTTCTATGCTAATCTGGTTAACGTGGCTCACATCTTGGTTTTGCTGATACAGAAAGGAAATGAGAATATGTGGATATTAGGTTATACTTCAATATAAATCATATAAAGGAGAACAAGTAATTCTTATTCTTTCAAAGGCAGAATATTTTCACGATTTATATTTAACTTCTTGCTCTGTCACATACATGTTTGTAAATTTGGGAAAGATATTTGATCTCCTTTAAGCTTCTTCATAAAATAATAATAATAAGGTCTACCTCATTTTGTTCCTATGAAGATTAAATAAAATAATGCATATAATTGGCTTAGCACAGTATCCAGTATCATGTTTAGGTTTAGTCTCATCATGATTTTTTATCCATTTATCATTTCAGGTACTGAAGAGACAGCCCAGATTAAAACACAAAATCCATGCTCTGAGGGAACTTACCTTCTTTCAATGAAACCATCAAAGCCGTTACCTGATTTTAGCATACATATCAATATCAATATCAATATCAATATCAATATTGATATAGATATAATCTCTGACATGTTAGCAGTATTCTGATGTATATAAAATGATTACTTAGGTAGTAATGCCTCAAAACAGCAAAGGTCTGTTCTTTCTGTTAAGCATTATTAAGAAGGCAAGTCTTTTTAATTAAGAGAAAGGGAAGCTAGATTTAAAAGCATTCCAGAAAATAAGTGAATCTCTTCAATTTCTTTTCAATTGTAATTTCCAATCAGTGAAACCTTTATAGAAGCTCTATTTCTTAGTGTTTTCTACTTTACAGGAAGAATGTACATTGTGATGTAGATCAAGAATTATTAAGCAGAACAGACTTAATGTATTCCAGTGTTACAGCACATTAGGCAGTGTTATCACAAAAAAAAGGGGGGGAAAAATGAATCATGTAAGAAATAATTGTATTAGGTCTACCCATTTCTAGTCTTTGTCCCATTCAATAATATCTAGGACACCAGCAAATTTAGAAGTCATTGAGTAAAAGCTTAGAATAATACTTGACTGTACTACCCCCTGTAAATTTACAATGCCCTTATGAATCCCCACAAATTTTTCTCTTATACAATGCTTACTATAAATCCCCACAAATTTTTCCATGCAATGACTCACTCAATTGCTTATAAATTTACCTCAGGATGTTAAATGGGTATATTTAACAAGAACCCCATATGTAAGTCAGGACAAAATTGAGTTATGGATTGGAGAATGGCAGAATAGGAAAAGATACAGTATCAGAGATTAGATTCTTGAAAATTGAAGTAGGATTGAGCAAGCTTTAAATCATGATCATTGAAAGTACATTTTTAATTATTTTTCACCTGTTTTAAGCCAAATGAATTCCATTGTCTTATATAGAGAATCTTTAGAATGCTTAAAGAAAGCAGTTTTTTTAATTTCCTCATTCATTCAGCAAATATTTATCAAATGTTAGCAGGTATCACGTATCATTCTAAGTAATCATGTATTTGAGTCACAGAATAACTGCTGGCATTTATTGTCATTTCAACTTAGAATGTTGGGAGTGCAGTAAATTTCTTGGGGTAGGAATGTACATATCTAGGGGCACCTGAGTGCTCAGTTGGTTAAGCACCCAATTCTTGATTTTGGCTCAGGTCATGACCTCCCAGTTTGTCGGTTCGAGCCCACATCAGGCTCTGAGCTGACAACACCAAGACTGCTTAAGATTTTCTCTCTTTGACCCTCCCCCAATCTCTCTCTCAAAATAAATAAACTTTAAAAAATAACTTAGAAAAAGAATGTACATATCTAAAAACAGAGCATTGTTTTTATTGTTTCTTTTAACAAAAGGAATTATACATTCATTATAGAAAAATCTGAAAATGCAGGTCAAAGAACAGATAAAATAAATAAATTCTATCAGTGTCAACACCTTAGGGTTATATTCCTCCCTCCAATTTTTCTGACTCTGTCTATCTACCTCTCTTTATGTGTGTGTCTAGACACACCCACACACAAGTATTGTAATTGCCTTACCTTGCCTTTTATGGTAGTTTTATTATGATAATTAGCTGTCCATATTATATAATATATGATACATATATATCATATATATATAATATATATTTACCATATATTATATGAGTCTATTTGATTTTATTTGTAATTCAATAACTTATAAAATGGAATTCGAGGTTGTTTAGTAATATAACTATTCCATCACTCAAACAGCCTATTTGTTGAGAATCCACAATATGCAAATTGGTACGTTGGTTGTGATAAATCTAGTGACAAAAGAAACTCTACTAAACACAGGGCAGAGAGAAAAGCAGTCCTAAGAAATTGCGGTTGATACAAGTCACAGTTTATCAGGTATATTTCATTAAATGAAGCACTCCGTTGTCTAAATCCTTTGTCTTTGATTGACACTATATAAGGAATTGCCTAACCTAAATATATAATACTTCTCATGAACTTGGGTTTTCAGTCCACAGAAGCTTTTAGAACAGAAATACTTCTTATTCTTTCAATAGATGAACTGCATAATTTATCATTTCTCTAGTAATGTTCTAACAAGAAAGTGCCATTGTTTTTCATTTGTATCCTGTATGAAATATGTAACAGTGGAATGATATGATTTTAAAGTATTAGTTTTGTTCAAGATTAATTGCTTTTTGTCCCTTTAATAAGAAGTAGGAGACACATTATAGGATTAGGATACTCCAGGGTATGTTTTATTGATCCACTAATACATGATTTGGGTGGTTAAAGCACTTAGCCTTTAGGTTTGTAGCTCATAATATACCCTAGGCATGAATAAATGGAATAATAAAATGTACCCTGGAGTGTCTTGATGTCATATTAAAAATAATAAAACACATGAACTGATATATTCTGAATTCAAATAAAGAAAAGGTTAGCTATGCAAACATTCAGTACTCTGAATTGAATTAAATTGATACTTTGTAAAAGCCTAATAATAAAGTTACTATACACAAAATTTTATTCTACTCACTATATATTGTTAAATTTGTTTTCTAAAAATTATTTAATGGACTTTTAAAATGTCTTGATTAACTTTGAAGGACCTAAAGGCAAATTCTAAATATTTAAATGCAGAGGTATTCTACAGGAACATTCTTAATATCTCTGCTTTCAAAAATAACATTTCTTTCATGATTTATTATATTATTTAGCTTCTAGTTTGTTCTCAACTCAGGGTTAATTTATTTTTATTTAATTCACTTTCAAATGTATTGTATACTTCCAACATGACAAGAACGGGGCCAGGAACTGTGCCACGTATTGAGGATTCAAAGATGAATAAAGTGCATTCCCCACCTTTAAATATTCAGTCTAGAAGTGAAAACAGCATACAAGTAATTTCATACAAAAAGAAACGTGCTGTAACTCAGAGTTTTGTCTACTTCTGCCTTTGGGATACAGAGGGAAGCTTTACAAACAAAGACACATTAAAAAGATAAATAAAGTATTTGAGAGTAAGGTGAGAGGCAGTGGGAGAGCCAATGAGGTGAATCACCGTCACTTAGTGAGGGGTGCTCTGTGACGCTGTGCGGTTTCAGACTTCTCCCTGAAGGCAGTAGAAGACCATCAAATGCTTTTGTTGTTTTATTTATTTGTTTTATTTTATTTTTTTTCAAGGGAATCCTAAAAGCAAATTTATCTTTTGGAAAGATCCCTCTAGCAGCAGTATGGAAGATTGATTGTCCTGGAGTGAGGTAATTACCAAGGTTTAAGTGAGAGATGGTGAGAGACTAGAAAGAAAGGGACAGAAATGAAGAGCAGGATTTAAGGGAAATGTCTGAGTTAAAGCTTTTCCCCTCTCAATGCACGGCTACAGACAGCACATCCTAAGTGACTAATAAGATCTCGGAATATTGGGAGTGAAGGGCATGAAGAAAAGAAAGAAGGCTTTTGGAATATGTAGTCTTCTATACCTGGAGCAATAACTAATACTAGCTCAAGGGGAGTAGGCATCTTTTGCAATTTTATTAATCTTACAAGTCTCAGTGTAAATTTTATTCCCTGCAGGAAATATGTCCCAAGTCAGCTGGTCTAAGATCCCAACCTCTGTCTCTCTGTCTCTCTCTTTAGATATATATACAGCTGACTGTTGAACAACATGGGTTTGAACTGCACAGGTCCTCTTATATGCATATCTTCTTCAATAAATATATTGGAAAAATTTTACTTATTTTGTGAATAAATGTGAATTTCTTTTCCACGTTTTCTTTTCACTTTGATGTGTAGTGTTCATAATACATATAAAATCCATAGGGTTTTATATCACAGAAGACAATATTGGTGTAGGTACTAACAGATAATTCATCTTTTAAAAATGTATATTTATACTATCGACAAATGCAGTGCAGTACTGTAAATGTATTTTCTCTTCCTTATGATTTTCTTAATAACATTTTATTTTCTCTAGCTTACTTTATTGTAGGAATACAATATATAATACATATCCAAAATATATGTTAACTAGCTCTTTGCAATTGGTAAGACTTCTGGTCAACAGTAGGCTATCAGTAGTTAAGTGTTTGGGGAGTCAAAAGTTATACACAGATTTTCAACTGAGTGAGGGTTGCCATCCCTTAGGACTTAGCATAATGCATATCACAGGGCATTGTCAATGTTATTGAAATAAATATACCTGGAGAATTAGGCATGCATATTAACTCAGAGAACTTTGAGAGATAAAATAGGCAAACACACACACACACACACACACACACACACACACACACACACAAAATAAAAACAAAACCAAACAAAAACAAATACCAAGGAATGGTAAAGCTACTTTATTGAGTGATGAGAGTCGTTCACACACATTTTGCCCTTAGTACTCTATGCTGCTCCCACAGTTGTCTTTCAACTCTGTGAATCTAGTTAGGTTATTTCTTTTATTAGTACCCATTTATACCCCTCCATTACTTTCCAAAGGAGATTCAACTCCCTAGTAAAGAAACAAAGTCATTCAAGATCTGGTAACTGCTTACATCTGGAAGCTCATTGAAACTCATCACCAGCCAAGTTTCCACATACAGCATATGGTTCAATTATACCAAAATGCTTGAATTTTTCTTACACATCATGTTTAGTCACTCCTTGATATTTTATACATGTTGCTTCCTCGAGCTGAAAATTTCTATTTATCTGTCAAGTTTCAGTGCAAGTATCATCCCCTAGTGGAAGACTTCCCTGTCACTCTCTGTGTAAATAAGACATTCTACCTTTCCTTCCCATAACGTATCTTTATTCTACCATCTAGTACACTGTGTCATTACCTCCTCACTTTTGACTGTGAAGTGTTCCTCATTCCTAGCTCAGTAAATGTTAGTAGTTGGTACTCAATAATCATTTTTGAATGAACAGGAAATTAAGTTTTTTGTCGATGCCACAATTCTGCTTTCTAATAAAGCAGTCATTTGTGCATTATGTACACCAATCCTGTTTTCTGAAACAGAATTAGGAAATACAAAAGAATAGTACAGAAAAAAAAATTGAGTTAGGATTAAAAAAATAGAAAAAGAAGAAAAAGTTATAAAGTAGGGTCCTAAATGATACTTATTAGCAATCTAGTTCAGCTAAGAGCAAATTGTACTAAATCTGTGTTTGCAAAGTTAATTAAACACCATAAAAATATCTAACAAAAAGTCTATTGAAGACAAAGTAGAAGTAGTTCATTAAATTTAACAGCAGATGCTTATTTATACTTGAAACCAGCAAAGCAAAAACAATACATTATGGAAGGTAGAACTACAGAAATGCATAAAACGTTCTATTTTATATTTTGCAACATTGCTGGAAAAGGGTAAAATGTAACTTTTCTTATGTAAGGTGAATGGCAAAGAAACATAGAAATAATCAGTGTATAATTGTAGTAGAGAAGGGAGAGGAATGGTTTGGTCTTAGAAACTATGTGATTCTTGTCCTAGCAATATGATGCTCTGATTCAATGTGGACTTTCCAGTGCTGTCACAAACACTTGAAAATATTGGATAAGCTATCATAAACTAAATAATAAATACATAATTAAGTGCAAAAAAGTAATGCAAAGGAAATCCTCAGGAGGCACAGAGAAGGAACTCGGGGCTAAAGCAGTAACCTTTTGAGCTGTCATAGTTGCAGCGGGTAGCCAGATTTGATACTAGAATTAGATGGGCTTTTAAAGTCCACAAGAGAATGGAGAAATAGGCTTATGATGGAGAGGACCTTGAAGATATACTATAGGAAATAATCAAGAAAGTTTAACTCTTCCCGGGACTCTTTCGAGGAAAAACAAATCTGCTGTGAAAATCCTGAAAACACCTTTAAATATGATGTTAGCTGTAGGATTTTCATACTTGCTCTTTATCATTTTAAAGTTCACTTCTGTTTCAGGGCACCTGGGTGACTCAGTCGGTTATGACTTTGACTTCAGCTCAGGTCATGATCTCATGGTGTCAGTTCCAGCCCTGCGTTGGGCTCTGTGCTGACAGCTCAGAGCCTGGATCCTGCTTTGAGTTCTGTGTCTCCTCTCTCTCTGCCCCGCCCCTGCTCACTCTCTGTCTCTGTCTCAGAAATAAATTTTTAAAAAGTTAAAAAATAATTGAAGTTCACTTCTGTTTCTAAGTTTCTAAGAGGTTATTTTTTTCATGAATAAGTTGTCTGAAATACTTTTCTGTATCTATTAAAAGGATCATGTGTGATTTTCCTCCTTTAGTTTCCTTCTTTAGCCTTTAGGAAGGCTTAATGAATTGCTTTTCAATTGTTGAATCATTTTTGCTTTCCTGGATTATTGCTGGATCTAATGTGCTAAATTCTGTATCTATATTGATGAGGTATGTTGTTTTCATTTGTTGTAATGTCTTTTTGGTTTTACTATACAAGGAATGCTGGCCTTAAAGAACACACTGAGAAGTATTCCCCCTTATTTAATATTCTGGGAGGGATTTGGTAAGGTTAGAATAATTACTTCCTTAAATATTTGTTAAAATAGGCTAACAAAATGATCTGGCCCTGTAATTTTCTTCAAAGATGTTTAACTATAAATTCAGTTGATTTTATAGACAGATGACTACTGAGGGTATCTATTTCTTTTTGTGTTAAATTTGGTAGGTTTTTTTTTTTTCAAGGAATTTGTCCATCTATCTGAATTGTTAAATTTATAGGCATAAATTTGTTAATATTGTTTCTTTTTTATCTTTTTATTACATATTTAATGGCCATGAGTTCTATAGGGATATCTCTGTTTTTAACTGATATTGCTAATTTTTGCTCTTTGTTTCTCCCTCTCTTTTGTGTGATCGAGAAAAGGTTAATCAATATTATCAAAATATCAAACTTTCAAAGAACCAATGTGTGTTTCCATTGACTATGTATATTGTTTATCTGTTCTTAATTTTAGTGATTTTGAAACCACTTATCAGTGTTGAATTTCATTTATTATCAGTTGATTAAAATTTATCTTTATTGAAACTTGAAACTTATCTTTATTATTTTATCTTCTGTTTGCATTGAGTTTCATTTTTCTCTTTGTTTTCTAGTTTCTTAATGTGGAAGCTTAGATTATTGATTTGTTGTATCTTCTTTTCTAATATAAGCATTAAGTGCTATAAATGTCCCTCTAAATTCTTCTTTACTGAATCTTACAAATTTTGATATGTTGTATTTTCCTTTTAATGTCATTTAAAATACTTATCAATTCATCTTGAGACATCTTCTTGACCTACAGATTATTTCCAAGTATGTTGTTTAATTTCTAAATATTATACAATTTTTACAGACACATTTCTGTTATTCATTTTCAAGATTACCTCTATGAGATGAGAACATAATTTGTACAATTTTAATTCTTCTACATTTATTATTGTTTGTAATGTTTATTACTTTATTAATTTATTAACTTATAAATTATGAACTTTTCTATTTTTCTCTCAGTTCTATCAGTTTTTTTTTCCTCCTCATGAATGCAATCTGTTTTAGATTTATTTACTTTAGTATTGCTATACCTTCTTGAAGAATCACATTTTGATTTTTATGTAATTGGTTTTTGTCATCAGTAAACTCTGAAATCTACTTAGTCTGACATTAGTTTTCTTTTGATTACTGCAGCTTTCTTTTGATCACTTTTATCAAGTCTTGAAAACTTGTTTATATAATTATATTTAAAGTGTGTTTCCTGAAAACTACTTTGCAGTGTCTTGTTTTGTTGTTCTTGTTTTAATCCAATCTGACAAATAATTAAGTCTTTCTTAATTGGGCGGGGGGGGGGGGGTTAAGCCATTTACATTTAATGTAATTATTGATATGGTGGGATTTAGGTATATCTTATTAGATTTCTGCTTACCATCTCCATTTTTTTTTCTTTCTTTCTTTGGTTTTGTCCTATTATCAATTTCATCCCCCTTTTCTGGATTATACGAATACTTGTAGTAATACACTTTATTTTTCTGTTTTCAACTACATATCTTGGTATGTTTGAGTGAGGTTGCTCTAGGAATTACAATATATAAACATAGCTTTTCACAGTCTACATATAATTAATATCTAATTAATTCAAATGCAAAGTATGTACCTTAACACCAGATAGATCCTTTTATGTAATATGTAATATGTATTATATTTACTTACTTTAAAATTACCCTCAGACTTTTTCTTTTTTCTTTTTTGCCTTTTTTTTTTTTTTTTTTTTTTTGCTTTCAACATATATACATTTTAAAGAACTTAGTGGCAAACATGTTATTTCATTTTCTACTTATTTACCATTTTTATTGCTCTTTTATCATCCTCAGATTTCTAGATTTTTTGTTACCATTTTCCTCTGCTTAAGGAATTTCTTTACCATTTTTTTGAGATCAAATCTAATAGCAAAATATTCTGCTGTTTTTCTCTAACCTGAGAATGTCTTTATTATGCCTTCATTCTTAAAGAATATTTTTACTATATATAGAAACATGCGTTATCAATTATTTTCTTTTGGTACTTTAAAAAAAATGTTAATCTCTTTTCTCATTTTGTGTAATATATAACTTTTCTCCATCTGCCTACATGTTTTTATTTTCATCTTTGGTTTTCAGCAGTTTGTTTAAGGTATGTCTGTATGTGGTTTTCTTTGACTGTATCCTGCTTGAGATTTTCTGAATTTCTTAATCTGTAAATGAATGTTCTTTACCCAATCTGGAAAGTATTCAGCCTCTATTTCTTCTTTTATTCATTAATCGTTTCCTCACTTTCTGGAACTCCATTGTGATATTGTGTCACAGGTCCATTGGATATTTGTACCTATTCAAACATTATTATCTAATTTTTTTCTATTAGTCTACCTTCAAATTCTCTGATCTTCTGTTAAGTAGTTTCATTTCCAGTGAATTTTTAATGATATTATAATTTTTAGATACAAAACTTTCAATGGTGCCCTTTCTATAACTTCAATTTCTTACTTGAAGACTTATACTTTTCCACTCATTTCAAGAGGGTTTTTTTTTTTTCTTCCTTTCATGTAAACAAAGTTATAAAAATTTCTTTAAAATCTGTATTGACATTCCCCAAATAGGTTATCTTGTCTCTGATGTATTTGGCTTTAAATGGATTTTTTCTTTTTGACTTTTTGAGGTACACCTGGTTCTTTAGTATGTTGATAAATCAATGCTTATATTCTGGATATTTTAAATATTATGTATGAAAATCTGGATCATATTAAAATCCTCTGGAAAATTTTGTTTTGTTTTGTTTTGTCTGTTTTAGCTTGCAATTAGCTTGGTTAAATTCAGCCTGAATGCTATGACCCAACTTTAATTTCACTATAGTTCCAATATCATTACAGTTGACAAAGCCTTAGCAGTCATATTCTGGTTCACCCAATATATCAACCAATCAGATGCTAATTTGTCACCTGGAAAGCTATTGGCTTTATGTGACAAGTCCTCAAAGTTTTTAGTGTGTTGACTCAGGCCAGTGTCATATACGTACAATGTGGAAGGAGCCATAGAGTTCATGTATAAATTTAAAAATTGCTTTCTACAGCTTCATTCTCTTCGTGATGACCCCATAATGAGTACCTCAGTTTTGACATTCTGATTATTATGTCAAGGTGTTAGTGTCACTAATTTCATAACTTATGTAATTGGAACCAACTTGGGGCAAAAGAGGAAAAAAGAGAGAAAAGAAAGGGGCTTCCTCACATACCTTTCATATGACAAAGGCCTCTTTCCTGTATCTCTGTTAAAAGAGGATTTTTTCTTGAGAGTTTTAGGTGCCTGCAAGTCCACTGATGCCCCCACCACTGCTGCCCCTATCCACTGTTACCTCCATAGGAATGTAGCTTCATGACTGGGACTATTCTTATTCTATTCTTATTATTTATTTTTCAGATGATGAAGATATTTGTTTATGTATTCTGCCCAGGGCTTTAATTTTATTCAATGGGAGGGATAGAGTGATATGTATTTACTCTTAGTCAATTCTAGAAGTTCCACCTTGTATTTTATAAAGATAATTCCTACTATCTATTGTTTGCAGAGTAGATTGCAAAGGAGATGAACATTGAAAGTAGAAGACCATTTAAGAGGCAATTGTATTAATCCAGGTGAGAGAGGATAGCTCAGTGGAAATAGTGGAAAGCAGTTCAACTCTGGATATACTTCTAAGGTAAAACCAGCAGATTTTCCTAACAACTGGGTATACTGTGTGAGAGTAAGCTTTAAAAAATACATATGAGGAAGTTCACCTTTGTCTTTGGTGCCTTGTAGCAGACTAACAAATACAACTAAAAAACCTTGGGAAATGCTGGGTAAAATAAAAACAGAAAGAAAGATGTTTATGAATGAGGGCAAGGTATGATGTATCCATGTAATGGGATGTTATATAATCATAAAACAGAATGAAGAAGGTCAAATGTGTACTGATATGGAAAGATTTCCAAGATATATTGTTAATTGGAGAAAAATAAATCTGCAGTAAATTATATATAGTACACTATCATCGTGTTAAAAAGAAGGAACTGTTACACATAGGTTTTTGTATACGTGGGAAGAGTGGCTGGCAGATGATGACAGAAGGGAGAATTTTTTTCACCGTGTATTCTTTTGCCATTGTTTGATCCATGTGGTTTATTATTTACTGAAAATTAAGTTAACTTGTAAAAGATGTAAAAGTTTTCAAATATCAAGTTTAGTCAACAGATATTCCTCAAGAACACACCATGTTCAAGCCACTGTTTTAGACATTCGTGCATACAAATTTGAGTAAGACATAGAACTTACCTTTAAAAATTAAGTTGTGGAATATTTGAAAAAAACTGTATCATTTTATAAAAGCATACTAAAATAAAACTGCATATAACAAAGTCTTAATAAAAGTAATTAATTGGGGCACTTGTGTGGCTCAGTCGGTTGGGCGTCCGGCTTCGGCTCAGGTCATGATCTCAAGGTTTGTGGGTTCCAGCCCCACATCGGGCTCTGTGCTGACAGCTAGGAGCCTGAAGCCTGCCTCTGATTCTGTGTCTCCCTCTCTCTGCCCCTCCCCTGTTCATGCTGTCTCTCTGTCTCTCAAAAATAAATAAATGTAAAAAAAAAAGTAATTAATTGCCAGACTAAGCATGATTTCAAATCAGTAGCAATTAATAAGTGCTCATAGCTATTTATTCCATAAGTATTATATAATTAACCTCACTTGCTATTTATTTCCAATTTTTTACGTTTTTATTTTTCTCGTGATTTTTACATATTAATGATAAAAATATTAATGAAAAATAACAGGCAACTTACAGCAATCTAGTTATCCCAATATATATTGTGTTAGGTCCCTTTTATTATTTGACCATATAAATGAAAAAGAATTTCATTTTTCACTATAATGGTCTTGACATAATTTTTGTATGTTAAATTAAATGGACATCTAATGTCATCACAACTTTAATCTTAAGGACTGATTAAGTTGGTGTGCAATAATTTTACAATAGTCAGTTATTTAAGTTGTTTAAAACATTAGTTATTGGGGTGCCTGGGTGGCTCAGTTGGTTGAGCTTCTGACTCTTAATTTCAGCTCAGGTCAAGATCCCAGGGTCATGGGGTTGAATCCATGTCAGACTCTATGCTAAGCATGGAACCTACTTGAAAATCTCTGTCCCTCTGCTCTTGCCCATTTCTCTCTCTCTCTCTCTCTCTCAAAAAAAAAAAAAATTAGAATAATGTGTTTTTAAAAGACAAAAATTAATGTTAAAATGAGCATTTCAGTGTACAAAGCTGCATTTTCTTTTGATTTATATCTTCAGAATTGATTACAAGAAATGAAATTATTGAGTACAAATATATGCATATTTATAGTTCCTGATAATTTTTCATAAACTGCTTTTCTAAATTATCTTACTGGCAATAATTATATTAGGATGATAGGATTATGTGTCATTTCATTTTCATTTTAAATTTTCATTTATTTTGTTATGATTCAGATGTATTCAATAATCTCTCCTCTACTTTGATTCAACTTTAGGCAAGATTTTATTGTTCTTGATGATTCTGTACATAATTTCTGCATCACAGAAGTTTTTTTTTATTGCATACATACATATCATAGTCATCCCTTAGGGTTATTTAGATAAGTTAGAAACTGACCAATGAGAAGAATATAGACATTATTAAATATCATGGTTAAATAAAATATCTTATATTACATGTACAAGAGAAAGAGAAGAATATGAGACAAACTCGGCTTAGGTTTGCAACTAAACAACTTGCAGTATCTAGAAGAGCCCTTCCTTCCCACCCTCTTCCCCCATCAACAATTCCAGGCAGATCTGCTTATGCTTGAATGTATTGTACTTGAAATAAATGCCATTTACTGCTGTATCTTAGAGAAGGGTTTTAGAAATCACCTTGATAGAATGTGAATACTTCACTTAACCATATAAATTAAGTTGGTTACCCAAAAACAACCAAACGTTTTCTACCAGAAGCATCCAAGCTTTTACTTTTTGTGAAATTAGAGTAAGAGCTTAGAAAAACAAGTCCAAAAAGTACAGTCATAAAATCAGAGGATTTGTGGATTTGGGCAGAGAACTCCTTGCCCCCAAATTCTTCTTGATATACATGAATATTCAACAAAAGAAAATTATCAAAAAAGACCTTCTGAAAACAAACCCAGATGGCCTCCAATAGAAATAAAAACAAAGAAACATGGACATAAACAATAAAAGTAAATAAAATAATAACAGGCTCCCTAAAAAGAGATTATGTCAATTTAAATTAACACCAGAAACATATGATTATGCAAATTCCACCATAACCTTATGAATATTAAATATCAAATATTTCACTCCATTATAAAAATGTATTAAAAAGTGATAGTTGAGTAGAAATCAGATATAGTGAGACTTGCAAAGACTGAAACCCTGCATCAAATTACCTGAGCCCCTTAATGAATTAAGATGATCTTCCCTACTTAAAATCCCACCAAAGGGTAAGATGAATTTCTTTAGGAAGATAAAATCATGTAGAGTCTTTTTAATTTTCCCTACACAATAGCTGACAATTATGTGTGAAAATATATCCCAGATCTTGTGTGTTAATTCACCATAAGATTCTGAGGGCATGTTGACCACATATCTATAATATATAATGGAAATAAATGCAAGTGATAATACAGTTAGTTTGAAGGAATTGCTATTGGTTTCTAACCAAATAATTTTAACAAATACCTCATCTTAGTACATTTAGTTCATCTTATTTAAATGAGCAATTTGATAATAAAAAATTATACAGTATAAAAATCCAAGGAGTTGATCTTCACTATTTAAAAGGAAACTTATTAATGGAGATCAATTTTAATTTCCCTGAGTTGAATAGAGACAGCTGTGCCAAGATTTTTAAAAGTTGCCAAATAGTAAAAAGAAAAAAAAAGATAAAAGACCTATATAAGTAGACATAATTGTGATGTCTCTGAATCCTAATAAATAGAAAATCCAGAAGTTTTCAAGGAGAAAAAACAAAAAAATGCCATCTACTAAAGAATTAGAATCACACAGACAACTGCAACCCAGGTACAGACAGTAATGCAAGGCTTTCAAAACTCTGAAATTCGATTAACAGACAATCTATTCAAGCACCAGGGCCACATGAATATAGCGTTAGGTAATAAAAATGCAAAAATTTACTTGTCAAAAAAACCTTTTCTGAGGAAATTACTTAAATATATTACCTAACAAAATTAGTGTAAGATCCAAGGAAGAAAAATACAGAACTACAAAAAATAATGAAACTTTCTAAAGATTTAAGTGAAAAATATCCAAGCTATGTGGCAGACTTAGAAAATAAGTAGTTTAAATTAAATCAGGTTCTATTGGACCCATGATCCAGGTCCAACCCACAGGACCCTATTGCCAGTCTGGCCCCAAAAAACTCAGAACCAGGCTGAGTGGACAATGGGCTAAGGCATTAAGCCTGCCTCAGTGCCACGCTGGACCCCAAGGAATCAAGTTCAAATCCCAAACTGTCAAAAAGAATACCATATCCAGCAAGGCTGCCCTTTAGAAATGAAGGAGAGATCAAGACTTTCCCAGAAAAACAAAAGCTTAGGAAATGTATCACCACTAGATCTACATCACAAGAAATCCTGAAAGGAGTTCTTCAAGTTGAAATGAAAGGATGATATAGCATAAACTTTAAATATATGAAAGTA
This sequence comes from Panthera onca, assembly GCF_046562875.1. Lineage (NCBI taxonomy): Eukaryota > Metazoa > Chordata > Mammalia > Carnivora > Felidae > Panthera > Panthera onca. The sequence goes on along the minus strand of NC_138345.1, from coordinate 108,358,188 downwards.
TTGGGCTCCTGGGTGACTCAGTCAGTTGAGCGTCCAATTTTGGCTCAGGTCATTATCTCACTGCTCATGAGTTCAAGCCCCACATAGTGCTCTGTGCTGACAGCTTGGAGCCTAGAGCCTGCTTTGGATTCTGTGTCTCCCTCTCTCTCTCCCCCTCCCCTGCTCATGCTCTGTCTCTCTCTCTCAAAAATAAACATTTAAATAAATAAATAAATACATACATACATACATACATAAATGCAAATATGAAATTTCATAAAGATAAAGAATATAGTAAAATTCAGAAGACTAATAAATAGTAATATGTAATCCCCTTTCAACTCAAGTATGAAAATTAAAAGACAAAAGTGTTAAAAATAATTATAGCTATAATTTATTATTGAATGTACATTATATAAAAGATGTGATTTTATCATCAATGATATAATATGTGGGAGAACTTAAAGTGTAAAATTCTTACATGCAAAGTTAAGTTATTATCAGCTTAATATAAACTAAGATGTTTTAAGTATACTTCATGGTAACCACAGAGAAAAAAATCTCTAGTAAACACAAAATGGAGAAATCAAAGCTTACCTCTAAAAAAATTTATACCACAAAGGAAGAGAGAGAGAATGAAAAGAACAAAGTAACTACAAAATAGCCATAAAACAACTAGCAAATGACAATAGTAAACCCTTATCAATAATTAAATGTAAATACATTAAATTCTTTAAACAAAAGACACAAACTGGCTTAATGGATAGAAAACAAAATTCAAGTATATGCTACAAGTAACTCACTTTTTAAAAATAGAAGTGTATTTACACAATATTACATTAGTTTCAGGTCTACAGCATAGTTATTTGACAACCTTATGCAATAGTCACAAGTGTAACGACTATCTGTCACCATACGATGCTATTATAATCCCATTAACTATATTCCTTATGCTGTACCTTACATCCCCATAACTTATTCATTCCATAACTAGAAGCCTGTTCCTTCCTCTGCCTTTCACCCATTTTGCCCAGCACCCACTCTCTCCTCTGACAACCATTAGTTCATTCCCTCTTTTTATGGATCTGCTTCTTTTTTGTTGTTGGTATTGTTTTGTTTTTAGATTTCACATATAAGTGAAACCATATGGTATTTGTCTTTTTCTTTTAGATTTATTTCACTTAGCATAATACCCTTTAGATCTATCCAGGTTGCCACATGGCAAGATCACATTCTTTTCTATGGCTGAATAACATTCCATGGTATATATATTCACCACTTCTTCTTTATTTATTTATCTGTTGATGGACACTGAGGTTGATTCAGTCTTGGTTATTGTAAATAATACTTCAATAAACATAGGAGTGCATATATCTTTTTATTTATTTTTTTTTAGGTTTTTATTTAAATTCCAGTTAGTTAATATATGGTGTCATACTAGTTTCAGGGGTACAAATAGTGATTAAAGGCTTCCATACTACACCCAGTGTTCATCCCAACAAATGCACTCCTTAATTCCCATCACCTATTTTTTTAATGTTTTTTAATGCTTTTATTTATTTTTGAGACAGAGAGAGACAGAGCATGAGCAGGGGAGGGGCAGACAGAGGGGGATACACAGAATCTGAAGTAGGCTCCAGGCTCTGAGCTGTCAGCACAGAGCCTGACGCTGGGCTCAAACCTGAGATCATGACCTGAGCTTAACCGACTGAGCCACCCAGGCGCACCCACCTTTTAATGTTTATTTGCTTTTGAGAGAGACAGAGACAGAATGCGAGTGGGTTAGGGGCAGAGAGAGAGGGAGACACAGAAGCAGAAGCAGGCTCCAGGCTCTGAACTGTCAGCACAGAGCCCGACGCAGGGCTCAAACTCACGAGCCGCGAGATCACGACCTGAGTCTAAGTTGGATGCTCAACTGACTGAACCACCCAGGCACCCCTCCCATCACCTATTTAACCCATCCCCTACCCACCTCCTCTCTGGTAGCCATCAGTTTGTTTTTTTTACTTAAGCGTCTGTTGCTTGGTTTGCCTCTCTCTCTCTTTTTTTTCCCTTCGCTCATTTGTTTTATATCTTAAATTCTATATATGAGTGAAATCATATGGTATCATATTAAATCTTTCTCTGACTGATTTATTTTACTTGCATAATTCTCTAGCTTTTTCCATGTCATTGCAAAGGACAAGATTTCACTCCTTTTTGTGACTGAGTAGTATTCCATTATATATATATATATATACCACATATTCTTTATCTATTCATGAGTAGATGGACATTTGGGCTGTTTCTAAAATTAGACTATTGTAGATAATGTTGCTATAAATATTGGGCTTCATATTTCTTTTTGCATTTTTTGTGTGTGTGTAACTATCCAGTGGTGGAATTGCTGGATCATATGGTATTTCTATTTTTAAGTTTTTGAGGAACCTGTAAACTGTTTTCCACAGTGGTTGCCCCACAAGAGACTCACTTTAGAATTAAGAACACATATAGGGAGCAAGTGAAGGAATGGAAAAAGATATTCCAAAAAAGGGTAACCAGTAAAGAGCAGGGATGATTATACCCATATCTGACAAAATAAACTTTACATCAAAATTGTCTGTCACCAAAGACAAAGCAGATAATTATATAATGATAAACACATCAATTCATCAAGTGAATATAATGGTTGTAAACATACATGCACACAACATTACGACACCTAAATATGTAAAGCAATATTAACAGAAGACAGAAACAGAAGCAGTACAACAGTAGTAGGAATCTCAATATTCAATATTTCACTTTTAACAAAGGAAGGATCATCCACACAGAACATCAATATGGAAGCAGAGGACTTGAACAAAATTCTATACTAAATGGACCTAAGAGATATATACAGAACATGTTATTCAATAGCAGCAGAATAGACAATCTTCTCAAGCACACATGGAGCGTTTTCCAGGATAGAGCATATGCTAGGCCACAAAACAGACATTAACAAATTTTAAAAGACTGAATACATACCAAGTATCTTTTCTGATCACAGCAGTATGAAACTAGAAATTAATAGCAGATAACTGGAAAATTCACAAATATGTAGAATTAAACAAAAGACTCCTGAACAACCAATGAGTCAAAGAAAAAATCGAAAATAAAATAAAAATATATATCTCAAGAATGCAAATGCAAGTTACCAAAATTTATAGATGCAGTAACAGCAATTCTGAGAGGAAAGTTTATAGTGATAGATGACTGCATTAAGAAAAAATAAAATTTTCAATTTTTTTTCAAAGAAAATATACAAATGTCTGACAGGTATATGAAAAGATCCTCAATACTGCTAATCATTAGGGAAATGTAAACCAAAACCACAATGAAATACCATGCCAAGCCTGTTAAGATGACTACTTTCAAAACATTAAATGACTAGCTTGCATTCCCACTAACAGTGCATGTGGGTTCCTTTTTCTCCACATCCTCAACATCACTTGTTATTTCTTGTGTTTTTTATTTTAATCATTCTGACAGGTGTGAAATGACATCTTATTGTTATTTTGATTTGCATTTTCCTAATGACTAGTGATTAGCATCTTTTCATGTGTTTGGCCACCTGTATGTCTTTTTTGGGAAAATACCTATTCATGTCCTCTGTGCATTTTTTGATTGAATGAATTTTTTTTTTGGGTATTGAGTTACACAAGTTCTTTATATATTTGGATATTAACCTCTTATTGGATACATCATTTGCAAATATCTTCTCCCATTTGATGGAGGTTCCCCCCAAACTTAACAATATAATTACCATACAATTCAGTAATTCCACAAGAAAACAAGAACACTAATTTGAAAAGATATCTGCACCCCTATGTTTATTTCAGCATTATTTACCATGGCCAAGATATGGAAGCAACCCAAGTGTCTATCTATAGATGAATAGATAAAGAAGATGTTGGCGGGGGTGTGTCTATCTATAGTAGAACATTATTTAGCCATAAAAAATGAAATCTTGCCATTTTCAACAACATGGATGGATCCAGAGGGTATTATGCTAAGTGAAATAAGCCAGAGGACGACAAATACCGTATCATTTCATTCGTATGTGAGATATAGGAAACAAACAAAGAAAAAAGAGACAAACATACAAACAGAAAACAGACTCTTAAACAATTTTTTAATGTTTTATTTATTTCTGACAGAGAGAGAGAGACAAAGCATGAGCAGGGGAGGGGCAGAGAGAGAGGGAGACACAGAATGCAAAGCAGGCTCCAGGCTCTGAGCTGTCAGCACAGAGCCCGATGTGAGGCTCGAACTCACAGACCACGAGATCATGACCTGAACTGAAGTTGGACGCTCAACCGACTGAGCCACCCAGGTGCCCCAAAATGGACTCTTAAATATAGAGATCAAACTGATGGTTGCCAGAGGGGAAGTGGGTGGGGATGAATGGGTGAAATAGTTAAAGGGGATTAAGAATATATTTATCATGATGAGCACTGAGTAATTTATAGAATTTCTAATCATTATATTTATGCAAAACTGATATAACTTTATTTGATTATACTTGAATTTTGCTTAAAAAGTTAAAATGTAAGAAGTGTTGGCAAGATGAGGAGAAAAAAAAAAACAAATTTGTGCACTGTTGGTGGGCATGTAAATTGGTATAGCCATTATTGAAAACAGTATGGAGTTTCCTTAAGAAATTAAAAATAGAGCTACCATATGGTCCTCAAAATACTGCTTCTGAGTATATATTCAAAAGATACAAAACCATTATCACAGAAAGATATCTGTACTTCCACATTTTTTGCAGTATTACTCACAATAGTTAATAAATGGAAACAACCTAAGTGTTTATTGACAAATGAACAGATAAACAAAATGTAATGTGTGCACACATAAACACATACAATAGAATGGAACATTATTTACAATGGGATATTGTTCAAAATGTAAAAAGAAGGATATTCTGTTACTTTTTTTTTCTTTTATTTTTTTAATTTTTTTTCCAATATATGAAATTTATTGCCAAATTGGTTTCCATACAACACCCAGTGCTTATCCCAAAAGGTGCCCTCCTCAATACCCATACCCTACCCTCCCCTCCCTCCCACCCCCCATCAACCCTCAGTTTGTTCTCAGTTTTTTGTGTTCTTTTTTCCCCCAATATATGAAATTTATTGTCAAATTGGTTTCCATACAACACCCTGTGCTCATCCCAAAAGGTACCCTCCTCAATACCCATCACCCACCCTCCCCTCCCTCCCACCCCCCATCAACCCTCAGTTTGTTCTCAGTTTTTAACAGCCTCTTATGCTTTGGCTCTCTCCCACTCTAACCTCTTTTTTTTTTTTTTTTTCCTTCCACTCCCCCATGGGTTTCTGTTAAGTTTCTCAGGATCCACATAAGAGTGAAACCACATGGTATCTGTTTTTCTCTGTAGGGCTTATTTCACTTAGCATCACACTCTCCAGTTCCATCCACGTTGCTACAAAAGGCCATATTTCATTCTTTCTCATTGCCATGTAGTATTCCATTGTGTATATACACCACAATTTCTATATCCATTCATCAGTTGATGGACATTTAGGCTCTTCCATAATTTGGCTATTGTTGAGAGTGCTGGTATAAATATTGGGGTACAAGTACCCCTATGCATCAGTACTCCTGTATCCCTTGGGTAAATTCCTAACAGTGCTATTGCTGGGTCATAGGGTAGGTCTATTTTTAATTTTCTGAGGAACCTCCACACTGCTTTCCAGAGTGGCTGCACCAATTTGCATTCCCACCAACAGTGCAAGAGGGTTCCCGTTTCTCCACATCCTCTCCAGCATCTATAGTCTCCTGATTTGTTCATTTTGGCCACTCTGACTGGCGTGAGGTGATATCTGAGTGTGGTTTTGATTTGTATTTCCCTGATGAGGAGCGACGTTGAGCATCTTTTCATGTGCCTGTTGGCCATCTGGATGTCTTCTTTAGAGAAGTGTCTATTCATGTTTTCTGCCCATTTCTTCACTGGGTTATTTGTTTTTCGGGTGTGGAGTTTGGTGAGATCTTTATAGATTTTGGATACTAGCCCTTTGTCCGATATGTCATTTGCAAATATCTTTTCCCATTCCGTTGGTTGCCTTTTAGTTTTGTTGGTTGTTTCCTTTGCTGTGCAGAGCTTTTTATCTTCATAAGGTCCCAGTAATTCATTTTTGCTTTTAATTCCCTTGCCTTTGGGGATGTGCCGAGTAAGAGATTGCTACAGCTGAGGTCAGAGAGGTCTTTTCCTGCTTTGTCCTCCAGGGTTTTGATGGTTTCCTGTCTCACATTCAGGTCCTTTATCCATTTTGAGTTTATTTTTGTGAATGGTGTGAGAAAGTGGTCTAGTTTCAACCTTCTGCATGTTGCTGTCCAGTTCTCCCAGCACCATTTGTTAAAGAGACTGTCTTTTTTCCATTGGATGTTCTTTCCTGCTTTGTCAAAGATGAGTTGGCAATACATTTGTGGGTCCAGTTCTGGGGTTTCTATTCTATTCCATTGGTCTATGTGTCTGTTTTTGTGCCAATACCATGCTGTCTTGATGATGACAGCTTTGTAGTAGAGGCTAAACTCTGGGATTGTGAGGCCTCCTGCTTTGGTCTTCTTCTTCAAAATTACTTTGTCTATTCGGGGCCTTTTGTGGTTCCATATGAATTTTAGGATTGCTTGTTCTAGTTTCGAGAAGAATCCTGGTGCAATTTTGATTGGGATTGCATTGAATGTGTAGATAGCTTTGGGTAGTATTGACATTTTGACAATATTTATTCTTCCAATCCATGAGCAGGGAATGTCTTTCCATTTCTTTATATCTTCTTCAATTACCTGCATAAGCTTTCTATAGTTTTCAGCATACAGATCTTTTACATCTTTGGTTAGATTTATTCCTAGGTATTTTATGCTTCTTGGTGCAATTGTGAATGGGATCAGTTTCTTTATTTGTCTTTCTGTTGCTTCATTATTAATGTATAAGAATGCAACTGATTTCTGTACATTGATTTTGTATCCTGCAACTTTGCTGAATTCATGTATCAGTTCTAGCAGACTTTTGGTGGAGTCTATCGGATTTTCCATGTATAATATCATGTCATCTGCAAAAAGCGAAAGCTTGACTTCATCTTTGCCAATTTTGATGCCTTTGATTTCCTTTTGTTGTCTGATTGCTGATGTTAGAACTTCCAACACTATGTTAAACAGCAGCAGTGAGAGTGGGCATCCCTGTCGTGTTCCTGATCTCAGGGAAAAAGCTCTGTTTTTCCCCATTGAGGATGATGTTAGCTGTGGGCTTTTCATAAATGGCTTTTATGATCTTTAAGTATGTTCCTTCTATCCCAACTTTCTCAAGGGTTTTTATTAAGAAAGGTTGCTGGATTTTCTCAAATGCCTTTTCTGCATCGATTGACAGGATCATATGGTTCTTCTCTTTTTTTTTGTTAATGTGATGTATCACGTTGATTGATTTGTGAATGTTGAACCAGCCCTGCATCCCAGGAATGAGTCCCACTTGATCATGGTGAATAATTCTTTTTATATGCCGTTGAATTCGATTTGCTAGTATCTTATTGAGAATTTTTGCATCCATATTCATCAGGGATATTGGCCTGTAGTTCTCTTTTTTTACTGGGTCTCTGTCTGGTTTAGGAATCAAAGTAATACTGGCTTCATAGAATGAGTCTGGAAGTTTTCCTTCCCTTTCTATTTCTTGGAATAGCTTGAGAAGGATAGGTATTATCTCTGCTTTAAACGTCTGGTAGAACTCCCCTGGGAAGCCATCTGGTCCTGGACTCTTATTTGTTGGGAGATTTTTGATAACCGATTTAATTTCTTCACTGGTTATGGGTCTGTTCAAACTTTCTATTTCCTCCTGATTGAGTTTTGGAAGAGTGGGTATTTAGGAATTTGTCCATTTCTTCCAGGTCATCCAATTTGTTGGCATATAATTTTTCATAGTATTCCCTGATAATTGTTTGTATCACTGAAGGATTGGTTGTAATCATTCCATTTTCATTCATGATTTTATCTATTTGGGTCATCTCCCTTTTCTTTTTGAGAAGCCTGGCTAGAGGTTTGTCAATTTTGTTTATTTTTTCAAAAAACCAACTCTTGGTTTCGTTGATCTGCTCTACAGTTTTTTTAGATTCTATATTGTTTATTTCTGCTCTGATCTTTATTATTTCTCTTCTTCTGCTGGATTTAGGCTGCCTTTGCTGTTCTGCTTCTATTTCCTTTAGGTGTGCTGTTAGATTTTGTATTTGGGATTTTTCTTGTTTCTTGAGATAGGACTGGATTGCAATGTATTTTCCTCTCAGGACTGCCTTCGCTGCGTCCCAAAGCGTTTGGATTGTTGTATTTTCATTTTCGTTTGTTTCCATATATTTTTAAATTTCTTCTCTAATTGCTTGGTTGACCCACTCATTCTTTAGTAGGGTGTTCTTTAACCTCCATGCTTTTGGAGGTTTTCCAGACTTTTTCCTGTGGTGGATTTCAAGCTTCATAGCATTGTGGTCTGAAAGTATGCGTGGTATAATTTCAATTCTTGTAAACTTATGAAGGGCTGTTTTGTGACCCAGTATATGATCTATCTTGGAGAATGTTCCATGTGCACTCGAGAAGAAAGTATATTCTGTTGCTTTGGGATGCAGAGTTCTAAATATATCTGTCAAGTCCATCTGATCCAATGTATCATTCAGAGCCCTTGTTTCTTTATTGACCGTGTGTCTAGATGATCTATCCATTTCTGTAAGTGGGGTGTTAAAGTCCCCTGCAATGACCACATTCTTATCAATAAGGTTGCTTATGTTTATGAGTAATTGTTTTATATATCTGGGGGCTCGGGTATTTGGCGCATAGACATTTATAATTGTTAGCTCTTCCTGATGGATAGACCCTGTAATTATTATATAATGCCCTTCTTCATCTCTTGTTACAGCCTTTAATTTAAAGTCTAGTTTGTCTGATAGAAGTATGGCCACTCCAGCTTTCTTTTGGCTTCCAGTAGCATGATAAATAGTTCTCCATCCCCTCACTCTCAATCTAAAGGTGTCCTCAGATCTAAAATGAGTCTCTTGTAGACAGCAAATAGGTGGGTTTTTTTTTTTATCCATTCTGATACCCTATGTCTTTTGGTTGGCACATTTAATCCATTTCCCCTCAGTGTTATTGTAGAAAGATATGGGTTTAGAATCATTGTGATGTCTGTATGTTTTATGCTTGTAGTGATGTCTCTGGTACTTTGTCTCACAGGATCCCCCTTAGGATCTCTTGTAGGGCTGGTTTCGTGGTGACAAATTCCTTCAGTTTTTGTTTGTTTGGGAAGACCTTTATCTCTCCTTCTATTCTAAATGACAGACTTGCTGGATAAAGGATTCTCGGCTGCATATTTTTTCTGTTCAGCACACTTAAGATATCCTGCCAATCCTTTCTGGCCTGCCAAGTTTCAAAAGAGAGATCAGTCACGAGTCTTATAGGTCTCCCTTTATATGTGAGGGCACGTTTATCCCTTGCTGCTTTCAGAATTTTCTCTTTATCCTTGTATTTTGCCAGTTTCACTATGATATGTCGTGCAGAAGATCGATTCAAGTTACGTCTGAAGGGAGTTCTCTGTGCCTCTTGGATTTCAATGCCTTTTTCCTTCCCCAGTTCAGGGAAGTTCTCAGCTATAATTTGTTCAAGTACCCCTTCAGCACCTTTCCCTCTCTCTTCCTCCTCTGGGATACCAATTATGCGTATATTATTTCTTTTTAGTGTATCACTTAGTTCTCTAATTTTCCCCTCATACTCCTGGATTTTTTTATCTCTTTCTCTCAGCTTCCTCTTTTTCCATAACTTTATCTTCTAGTTCACCTATTCACTCCTCTGCCTATTCAATCCGAGCTGTCGTCGTTTCCATTTTGTTTTGCATTTCGTTTAAAGCGCTTTTCAGCTCCTCGTGACTGTTCCTTAGTCCCTTGATCTCTGTAGCAAGAGATTCTCTGCTGTCCTCTATACTGTTTTCAAGCCCAGTGATTAATTTTATGACTATTATTCTAAATTCACTTTCTGTTATATTATTTAAAACCTTTTTCATCAGTTCATTAGCTGTTGTTATTTCCTGGAGATTCTTCTGAGGGGAATTCTTCCGTTTGGTCATTTGGATAGTCCCTGGAGTGGTGAGGACCTGCAGGGCACTTCCCCTGTGCTGTGGTGTATAACTGGAGTTGGTGGGCAGGGCCGTAGTCCTAACTGATGTCTGCCCCCAGCCCACCTCTGGGGCCATAGTCAGACTGGTGTGTGCCTTCTCTTACCCTCTCCTAGGGGCGGGATTCACTGTGGGGTGGCGTGGCCCGTCTGGGCTACTTGCACACTTCCAGGCTTGTGGTGCTGCGGTTCTGGCGTATTAGCTGGGGTGGGTAGGCAAGGTGCACGGGGGCAGGAGGGGTAGGCTTAGCTCGCTTCTCCTTAGGTGATCCACTTCAGGAGGGGCCCTGTGGCAGCGGGAGGGATCAGATCCGCTGCTGGAGGTTTGGCTCCGCAGAAGCACAGAGTTGGGTGTTTGTTCCTATCAAGCTAGTTCCCTGGCAGGAACTGGTTCCCTTTGGGATTTTGGCTGGGGGATGGGAGGGGGAGATGGCGCTGGTGAGCGCCTTTGTTCCCCACCAAACTGAGCTCTGTGTCCGGGGGCTCAGCAGCTCTCCCTCCCTTTTCCTCCAGCCTTCCCTCTTTCTGAGCAGAGCTGTTAACTTATGACCTCCCAGACGCTAAGTCGCGCTTGCTGTCTGAACACACTCCGTCAGGCCCCTCCGCTTTTGCCAGCCAGACTCGGGGGCTCTGCTTGGCCGGCGAGCCGCCCCTCCACCCCTGCTCCCTCCCGCCAGTCCGTGGAGCGCGCACCGCCTAGCCGCCCTTCCTACCCTCTTCCGTGGGCCTCTCGTCTGCGCTTGGCTCTGGAGACTCCGTTCTGCTAATCCTCTGGCGGTTTTCTGGGTTATTTAGGCAGGTGTAGGTGGAATCTAAGTGATCAGCAGGACGCGCGGTGAGCCCAGCGTCCTCCTATGCTGCCATCTTCCTCTAGCTCCTCCTATTCTGTTACTTTTGACAACAGATAAACCTTGAAGACATTTTACTAAGTGAAATAGGCTAGGCAAAGAAAGACAAATACTGCATGATCCCACTTACATGCAGAATCTAAAATAGTCAACCTCATAGAAGTACAAAGTAGACTGAGGGTTACTAGAGGGTGGGGAAATAGGGCTATATTAATCAAGTGGTACACATTTTTTGTTATGCAGCATGAATATGTTCTGGAGGTGTAATGTATTTCATGGTGACCATAGTTAATAATACTCTATTGTAGGCTTAGTTGGTTAAGTGTCTGATTCTTGATTTTGGCTCAGGTCATGATCTCATGATTCACAAGTTCAAGCCCCTTGTTGGGTTCTGTGCTGAAAGCACAGAGCCTGCTTGGGATTCTCTCTATCCCTCTTTCTGTGCCCGTCTCCTTCTCTGTTGCTCTCTCTCTGTCAAAAAACAAATAAAATTAAAAAAATTAACATTTAAAAAATATTTGGTGCTTAAAATATAAAAATAAAATAATAATAACACTCTATTGTATAGCTAAAATTCACAAAGGGAGTAGATCTTTTTTCTTTATGTTTATTTTGAGAGAGAGAGCGAGAGACAGAGCATGACTGGGAGAGGGGTAGAGAGCGAGGGAGGGAGACACAGAATTAGAAGCAGACTCCAGGCCCTGAGCTGTCAGCACAGAGCCCAACATGGGGCTTGAACCCACCAAACATGAGATCGTGACCTGAGCTGAAGTCAGACGCTCAACTGACTGAGCCACCCAGGTGCCCCATGAAGAGAGTAGATCTTAAATGTTCTTATCACAGAAAGAAAAAGTATGTGAATTGTGGATCTGTTAATTAGCTTTATTGTGGCAATCATTTCACAATGCATTCATATAACAAAACGTCACATTGTGGATCTTAAATATATGTTAGTTTCATTTGTCAATTATACCTCAATACTGGAGTAAAAAAGAAATTTTATGTAGGATGTTTTTATTTAAAAAATGAGTATATTGCATTGTCTTGAATGTATTAGGTAGGTATTACATTGACAGGCCTGAAATATTTTGTGTTAAAATTTTCAAATGAAAAAATGAATACCTGAGACTGTAATGTATACAAATGGAATATTTCTTTAATGATTTTATTAGCATTCTCCTTAGGAATTTTTATAGGGCATACATGAGCTTTAAGAAATGTATGTGCCTATAAATAATTGTCCCAGGAGTCACAAACTAGGTAGAAGTAAGCTGTTATTTGCTGGCTAAAGATGTCACATAATTAGTTAAGTGGGCATCAGCCTTCTCTTGGGAAATCTTATGTTTGGTCCTTTAGGTGTTGTCCCACCATCATTCATACATAGACACGCACACTGAGCAGAAAGAGAACTGTATTGCTGGCTATTTAAAGCTTAAAAGAAATAATTCTTTTTCTCAACTTTGTCTTTGTTTTTTAGGGATTTTTAAACATATCTTTAGGTCTCCATTGGATTTGTGTCAGGTACAATCAATTGGAATCTGACTGATACTTCTAAAGTACCTAAAAGAAATAGTAGGGAAAGAGAATATAATGTTGTTTAACTGTATTGCTTAACAATGTTTGGCAAAAATTTTTCAAGTGCTATTTGTCAGAAGTCAGGTTTTTTTGTTTGTTTTTTTGTTTTGTTTTGTTTTATGTTTTTTTTTTTTGCATGGGTAAGCTTTTTTTCTTTAGAATAGCAAACTCGTCATGAAATAAAAAAGTAGTCTATTTCGTTCTTCAAAGGCTTACCTAACCAATCAGAAAACTCTCTTTTGACAGAAGAATCCCTAAAATTAGTTTAAAAATATTAACACAAATATGCTTTCATTTTGAATTATATTCACTCCTGGTTCTTTGGATAGACATTTTCCTCTCGAGCTTATTAAGAGCACCAATATTTTTCTTAAGTGGTTATTTTCTCAACTTTTCTATTCCATTTATTGACACAAGGAGCATGTCTTTGAAATTCAAATATCAGGCTATATTTGAGAGGGAAGAGGGGGATAAGTTTGAAAAATCTGCTATTCTCATTTCATTCTGGTAGATAATTCGGTTTTCAGCTTAGAACAAGTAACAGGACAATTTAGCCAAGAGGAAGAATGAAGAAACGGTAGAGTTGCCAAACCTGCTCCGAATTCATGCCATCACTATATGGGTTTATTGTCTGGTGTGAAAATAATAGCCAAAATGGCAAGCATTCACTCCTACCTAAGCACTCAGTCACATAAAAACACACATTAAAAAGCCAAAGAAGAATGCCTTCCAGTTGCTGTGGCTTAATTTCTGTAGTTTTTAACATCAAGGGTTGACTTAATGAAACTTCTTAAGAGCTGAGAAGAGAGACGTCAGGGACTGGGGGGTAGGTAAGATGTTGAAATCTCATCAGGTTGGTGACAGGGGTATAATTGAATGTGGACAGAGTATACGAGGTGGCCTCACATCTTCACGTGTATATCTGGGATGCACTTGAGATTTGTCTCTGTACTTCCCATAATGTATTTCACAGTTGTTGATATTTCAGACTATGAATCCTGTTTTAATCCTAGGCTTCCTTTGTCTAGCCTATTGGGGATGTGAATGTAAAGGAAAATGTAGTAAAAGTTTGCCAAGATTTATTTCCTAAAGGTTTAGTAAAAAAGAAAACACAGTTTTATGAGGTAAAATGCTCAAAAATTAAAAATGGATACTTTTCATAAGAGAAAAGAAAACCGGTTTTTATTTTTCTCATTTACCTTGCTAATAGATCACTATATTGGGTAATATGATGATAGAATATCTAAATATCTATGTTTCAGTTCTGAAGAGGTTTTCAATAAGGCATAAACTGAAGCTATAGGTTAGTGCGTAGAATAATCTCTTTTTAGGGGGCCCACAAGTTTCATTTTTGTTTTTGTTTTTGCCCTCTTCCCTTCCTATTTCTTACTTCCTGAAATCATAAAAGCTGGAACTGAAGTAGAAATACTTCAGATACCTTGAAGATAGGAGCCACTGGCTAAGGGGAGAAAATCAGGAAAGCTGGGTCTTTGATGACCACAAAAATGTCAAAATGGCCTTGGACTTCCTATCTCAATCTCATTTGAACAATGTATTTATTAATTAATTATTTGTTTGTTTACTTTTATCTGTTATTGGCATTATTTTGTGTTGTTTACATTTAGACCTTATCTAACTTCTAGAAATAATTGTGAGGAGGACAACATACAACATAGTGCACTCTGCAAAACCCTTTCTTTGGTAATTTCAACCGATAGTTTTCATATTCTCTTATAAATCAGTCACTCCAAGTGCATGTTTCCTGCCAAGTCACACATCATGTATTCATCAAATATTTATTGAGCCTGGCATTGGTTTAGGTGCTGGGGAGAATAGCAGAAGAAAAAACCTTTTCCCTTATCTTCATGAATCAAACTGACAAAAGACAGATTGACAGAAAAAAAAGGCATATGTTTCTTTATTTTAATTTTACATTCATGGAGTCTCCACAGAAAAGAAGTGAACCCTCCAAGAAGTGGTTAGACTTGGAAGCTTACATAATATTAATGACAAAGGGCAATAAATCATGGGCTAGACGAGGAAAGGGGAATTTGGGCTTCTAGGAGGGATACATTGTGGGAATGTCAAAAATGTGGGGAAACTAATGAAACTAGCGATTTTAGTAAGAGTTTTGTTGTTATCATTGTTTTGTGTGTGTGAAGACTCATCTTGGTGCTGACTCTCCATCTTCTTCATGGCCATAATACTTATCAGAAAAGGGATTTTTGGCAGTCTTCATTTCTCTGAAGTTTCTGCTTTTAATCATGTAAGGGGAACTCTGAGAAGCCTTCTTTCTGTAGCTGTTGATTCTCAATTACCTTCAGCTCAACTAACCCATAGTAAAAAGTGGCCTGTGTTGGAGGGGTGTATTCTGATCTCCTTCAGGATATATTACAGTTTAAAAACTAATACAGCCTCTGTCCTTGTGGGACTTAAAGCTAGTAATAATTTTGTCAATAACCACAGAAATACATGAAAAATGGTAACTGTGACACTTGCTAGGCAGGAGACAGACTCTTTACTATGTGAAATTATTAAAGGAGGTGGAGAATACTTTGGAATAAGCCAGGAGTTGCACAGCAGGTAGAGTTCTATCAACACAGAGAAGTATCTTAGCAAAGAATAAACATTTTTCATAAAAATGATGCCATGTATGTCTTAAAAAAAGATGATATAAAATAGGGTAGGAAGTAGAAAAAGAAATATATGAGATAGATCTGGTAATGTAAGATTTGGTTGAAGTTTATGCTAGCAAAATAGCAGATGCCTGGTGTTTTTGAGAAAGAGAAAATTATTGTGGCAGGACTATCTTGGATATTGGTATGTGTTATATATGTGAGTGTGTGTGTGTGTGTGTGTGTGTGCACACCATAGGAAATAATATAATCAGAGAGGCAATGTCAAGGAGTTTGAATTTTAGATTTTCATTTAAGTATAATAAAAATCTGTCAGAATGTTGTTGATTACAGATTTAATTTGGATGATAAACATTTTTATATATGTTTGGTAAATGCAAGGACATTTAAAAGATGGAATGATCAGATCTATTTGGGAAGGGAAAACATATTGCCATTACAAATTCTTCTTTAAAGTAGATTATGTTTGGTTTTCAAGGAGACAGATGTCCTATTCATTCTTTAAAATCTACCTGAAATATCTTTTCCTTTTTAAAACTACTTTTATTTTATCCTTTTTGTGTTTTCTACCTTGGTGAAATAGTTTCTTCTCCCAATGCCCCAGCGTTCTTTGTTTGATTCTTTAGTATCCTCTTAGCTTATAGTACCCTCTCTGAGCTTCAGATACTCTAAAAACTACTCTATAATACCACTTTTCACATAGGGCTTCAGAGCACAGACTCTGGATCCAGACTGTCTGGTTTGAACCTATGCTCTTCCGTATGCTATGCAAATTGAGTGAATTACTTCTACATGCTCTAATTTTCTCATGTGGGAACAACAATATCAACCATAGGATTGTTAGGACTAAATGAGGTAATATATGTAATAGCATAAAGCACTGTCTGACAAATAAATATGACAAAAATAAAGAATAGTTGTTTATCTTCTGATTACTGATGTATTATACATTGAAGATGACATCCATTCAATTGATTTGCTTGATTAAACAAAGCTCCCCTTACAGAATATACTAATTGATGCTCACAAAGACATTCACTATGTAGTTTATCACCCAACACAGGATACTTCCATGAGTGAAAGGCTGTGCTCTTGATAATTATAACCAGACAACAGTTAATAAACACATGTATATTTCCCTATTATTAGGACATTCTATTAAAAACCTATCACTGCACACATTAACATTTAATTAATATACCTACAAATATTTACTCACAGTTTTAGCTACTACTATCCATTCTACAGGCTTGGATTATAACATTCACTTCATAACTTTCAAAACATTCTTTTAATTGTAATCAGAATGCTGTTTCAAAAATGTAAACTTGATAATATTTCTCCCAGTTTGAAATGCTTCAGTAGTTTCTCTTTTATTCAAACTCTTGACTATGACCCTTATGGCCTGGTATCCAGTGCATGGTTCATGATCAATATCATCATAGATTGCTTTCTATCATTGTTGTCATCATCATTGATCATTTTCTATGTTCCAAGACTTGTACTGACTGTTTTACGTGGGATTTCCCTTTTAATCCTGACAAAATCTCATGAGGTATTTTTATTCTCTCCCTTTATGAAATGGAGACACTGAGATTAAAAGAGGTTAGACTATTTGCCTAATATATAGGCAATATATATATATTGTGAGAGACAGTTAGATTTCAAAGCCTGGTTCTGATACTAGAGGCCTTGACATTAAACCTTAAATTATATTGCCTCCCTTAATGTGTTGATTAAAAGAAAAGCAATTGTATGACTCCGTAAGTGTCTTTTTCTGTCTTCTTCTTGTTACATCTCAGACTCATTTCCTGCTACTCCCCTACATCACAGTAAACAATCTAGCCATTCTGTTCTTACTTTCCTTTTCTTTTTATTTTTTTAAATTTTCTGAAGTCTATTTTTTCACTCTGAGAGAGAGCACAAGTGGGGGAGGGGCAGAGAGAAGAGGAGATACAGAATCCCAAACAGGCTCTACACTGTCAGCGCAAAACACAACATGGGGATCGAACCCACGAACCATGAGATCATGACCTGAACGAAAGTCAGACTCTTAACCAACTGAGTCACCCAGGCACCCCAGTTCTTACTTTTCTTTGAATGGACTGCCTATTTTGACTCTGGGCTTTCGTACATGCCGGGCCCTTTTCCTGGAGCATTGTTCCTGTTCAAATTTGTCTGGATACCTCATCACCTGTGAAGTGATCGATTCAAAGAGTTCTTTTCATCATTTGCTCCACTTTTGTTAGGTGCCCCATTCACTTCTTGCGGTCATGGTATTGATCACATCCTATTTTATGTGTCAGTTTGCATGTCTCAGTCTCGCACTAGATTGTAGGTGCTATGAAGGCAAGTACAAGGTCTATCTTCTCCACAGCTGAATTACTTAGTGTCTCAG
Organism: Panthera onca; assembly: GCF_046562875.1. Taxonomy (NCBI): domain Eukaryota; kingdom Metazoa; phylum Chordata; class Mammalia; order Carnivora; family Felidae; genus Panthera; species Panthera onca. Next base: position 108,340,573 of record NC_138345.1, on the reverse strand, counting down.
CCCATAAAGCCACTTGAGATTGTGAAAGAAAATTTGTACCAGATGATGTCAAGGGATACTTTATTCAAGACTAGTGCAAAGGTGAAGGAGGGGTATTGAACTTACTTGTATTAAAATACAAGATGGGAGATTTTTAACAGCTGAGATGAGCTAGAGGAAAAAAATACTAGAAGATGTTATGGGGGAAGTTGATTAATGTGATTAGGCTATCTGTTTGTTAATAGTGCTTATTGAGGTAAAACTCCTACCCTCAAATAGAGACTTTGAGACAGAGGCACTATATTTCTTAATGTTTACATCCCAAAGGGATAGCTCCCAAAGTCCTAGAGAAAAAAATCTGGATCAGAAACTGACAAGAGTTTGGGAGAAGATTTGTACCTCAAAGGGACAGAAAAAATAATTTACAAGTTTAAAGTGGTCTAAGAAAAGAGAAGTCAAGGGCCTAGAGTGAGGGAAAGAACCCTTTCTAATATTTAGTCAGGCTGAGAGGAATTAGAAGGCCATCTTAGTCAAGATCTATTTGTTGAACCAGAAAATAGAACACTCCAAGAGACAGTAAAACACTCTTGACATGTAGTGATTAAGGACTATTACGTGACTTTGTGTTTATATTATTTAAATAAAGTGTCGAACAATGCACACATGACATTGGGATTTTTAAATATTTAAACTAATTGTTCTAATTACTTTTCCATACTTTTTTTTCTAATTCACAAAGAAACAAACATTATTATAATGTGGTGCTTCACAAGTTAAGTTTAATGTTTTAATTGAACATCTTAGTTCTCCATTTACTGAAGCTTCTAAGAAATTACTGATAACATTAAATAAAGTACATTGTAAATACATAGCTCAATATAAACACAGTAGCCAGACAGAACAGAAATAATAATTTTATTGCCTAACTGAAGTTCTTGCATATTTTAAATGATCTTTAATGTTGCTTAAATTGTTATTGCTGCAAAGGACATATATCCAATTTAATTAAACCTGTGTAATTTCAAAGAAGGTAAATTTAGTAGCTATATTTATATTCTCCAAAGTGTCATTGGGTATGGTATTGATAATGTTTTCAAGGTATGTTTGCTTTCATTTTTATACATTTAGGATCCTATTAATCACTTTATGCATAGAACAGCCATTAATTTAGCTAGATCTATCATACTGTTCATTCTCTAAACTATGTTTTGTTGTTGTTGTTGTTGTTGTTGCTTTTATTTTTCCTTTTCAGCATCGTTCTTATGTCTCTCAAATTCAGATGTCCAACTATTGTGCATGCTTATTGGAGGTTAATCCTAGGCCTGAAATTCATTCACTGACCATGGCCATAGTTGAGTTTCTACACTAATGAGTTCACTGGGCAGAAATTTTGCAAAGATATGGGGGGAGGTGGAGGGGTAAACATTATCTACATTTGAAAAGACCAAATTTACAAATCAGTACTCTCTAATGCAATTTTTTTTCTCCTTGACTAACTGGGGGGTTATTTGTATGCATTCTAAGTGGCAGTGCCATGGGAAACTGAGATTTTTTTTGTCATTTTGGTTTAACACAGACTCATCCAGAAAACACAACCCTGATTTTGCCTGAGAACGACTACCAACAGAACCTGAAACGTGAGTACTGTTTATTTGTGCTATTGAATTCTATGCTATATAACTGATCCCATGATATGGCATGGCTTTCATTAAGATATGTAATGGAAGAGGATTAAGTGTAATTGTAGCCTATAAGAAGTGCAGAAAGTGGAAACTGATATGTCTGTTTTATTATTCAGTTTAAAAGAATTTTAGTAGTAAATACTTTACTTTGAAGAAGAAACTACATTTGTGCTATTCATTCATGTTCAGTTTAAAGCATATACTTTTATATAGCTTTGATATCCCAATTTATCTCTGGTTGATAAGAAATGTAAATATGATCTCTTACAAATACATATTTTCATGTTATTTTGAGCATAATTATTTTTTATCTCTTCTACGATCAATATCCCTAAGTAATTACAACATATATTTAGCATCTCAGTTTTTCTGTTTTTCTTTTTTTTCAATAGAATCCATAGTTAGCTAAAGGTAAAGGCTTTGTTGTGCCTTTCTTCTTGTTCTGTCACAGATCTGTCTTTCAGCTGCTTGCTAATTGTTGGCATCTCTTCTCCCTGTTTGGCCTCTGATAAGTTGTCTTTAATAACCTGTTGTTCCATTCTTGAACTTTGCCATGGTTGCAACTCTGGGGTATCAGAACTGTCAAAAATAAAAGTGAAAGAGCAAGAGGCACTGAGCTTATGAAAGTTAGAGAAGACATAAGGCCCGGTATTGATTGATGAATTTCTCACTGCAGATAGTTTTCACTTTATCCCATTTGCTGTCATAGTACACAGTACCTGAAATAATAAGGACATTTTTTTCCCCCAATAATGGACGATGGGGGCTGTTTGCTTTGTGAGAATCTGCCAAGGCCACATGCCATGAGGCTTTTATCTTTGAAAGTCAGGGTGAAACAAGCTTGCCTGGCTGCAGATAAGCGACTTAGAGGGAATCCTATTCAGATGTAGCTGTCACTAATTTATCTGGAGGTTTTGTGATTCATACATACTGTTCGGTGTGCAATGGAGCATTAAATTGCTTTCCTCTGGGAGCAGGTCACATTCAGGGGTCATCAGACCTATGCTGTGGGATGGTGCATTCTTGATTCATATAGCTTCTTGCTACTGAATTTTTATCTATTAGAAAGCTGGTAATTTGAACATATGTTAGATGATCTCTTGGAACGTTTCAACAGCAAAGGGACTGACAAAAATTTAACTATCTATTAATATGCAAGTGTTTGTAACAAAAAATTAATCAACCCTTCTGCTGTTAGCATAGTCATTTATTCTGATGATTAAGTAGTTCAAAAATGTTTCCCAGTAATGGCCTAGCTCTTGATGAATACATTTCCATGGCTTCTTTATTTATTTAAACAAAGGGATATGTACTTAACTGCATTAATTTTACTGGAAAAAAAAAAGTAGAGGTGATTTGAAACTGGTCTCACCAAAGACAAAGCTTTGGAAAATAAAGATTTTTCTCATTTACAATATAGTTCGGCTGTGAAAATTCCACTTTATTATCCTATATATTTTGAGAGAAAATGGCATACCTTGGAAAATGAGGCAGATACTAGTTCAAATCTGAAAAGGACATGAAAAAAGATGCTTATTTTTATGCATTAAAATTGTGCTGAGAGACTTTAGTACTGATCTATCTTTTTAGATGTGGGATATTTAGCAGATGAAAAAAAACTTTTTTTTTTTTCATTTGTTATTTCCATTATGTGGTATGTAAAACTAAAGCCTAGTATTTTCCCTTGGGTTTTAAGATTGCTCCATTTTGTGTAAAATTAAGCCGATAAATGGCAAAGAGGTAGTTAAATGAAAGCAATCACTGAAATCTTAAAGTGTTTTTAGCATGCATGACAGCAGTCTTAACAGTGGGTAAATTAACTATATAAACTGATGTGTTTTCTCTATTTTTTTAAATTTAACATTGTTTCTTAAACTCTCTATTGCAATCCAAAACGGATTATCATTTCAAGAAGTAGCAAAAAGAAAACTTTTTCAACTGGATAAAAATGGTGACTTTATACTGCATTTATATGGTATAAGTCTTTTGATATTTGTCCTAGTTGTAAAAATGTGGAACATTTAACATAAACCAGAATTTTCTTATTAATGAATTAAAGCATAAGTAGGCCATTACTGTGGGAGCCTATTTGATCATTTATGCATAATTTACAGTATTTAATAAGATATTCATCACATTTCCCAGTCTAAATTACAGTGACCTTAAACCCTTATAAGGCCTCCTAATAAATAGGAGTATGAAATAAATATATTTAATAACGTTATTTTAGGATTTTAACATGTTCTGTTAACTCTGGGGGGGGGGGGGAAGAAGAAAGAAAAACAGTTCACAAACCTAGAAAAAAATACCAGTATACTGTATGCAAAGTACATATAATTAAGCATATTTCTGCTCTCTTCTTTCTATTAAATTTTTTTGTATTGAGAATGAAAAAAATGTCTAAATTTTGAATTTTCAATATCTTTACACCTTACTAGGAGGTATTTTCTTTCTTTTTTAAGGAAAACTATTTAAAAACACAGTCTAAATTCATATTATTTTTAGAGTAATTCAAAGAAAGAACTGTTTTGTTAGAGGCATTCATTGGATTTAACAAGTATTTTGTTACTAAGATTATAATGGTATTTTTAAATAGTTCTCTGTATCACAGTTTCCTCTGTTCTTTCCAAGAATACCTCCCCACCTTTCAGACTCTGCTTAACTGGCTTAAGTGTCATTTTTTGACAAGTTCTTTTTTAAGTATCCAATCTAGCTTCTTACAGACTGTTTTGACTTCATAGCATTTACCATAATTTTAAGCATTTTATTTATATTTTATTAAAAAATAAAAATGAATATAGAGTGAGGAGAAAGAATTATTTACTTGTGTCACTTACAAAACTTAAGCACAATATTTAGTGCCCAGCATAGTGCCTGGAATATAATAGTCTGTAAAATTTGTGAGTGAGTGACAGTAGATAATGAAAACCAAATAGTTCCATAAATAGGAATATAAGAAACGTAATGTCTATATTAAATACATAGTACCAGCCATCATATACTCACCAGTTTATTTAACAAAATAATTACAAATACACATTGTACACAAATAGAGAAGTCCACAAGCTTCACGCTTCAGTAGTTTTGCTATGCAAATAAAGCCTACCAAATTTTATTAAGTCCTAACTCCCACGGCATATGTAACTAGTCTTGTCTAAGACAAGATATGAAATATTCTGTGGATGTCTCTTTAAATAGTTTAAAGAAAAACAAAAAAAAATATCTATGATTATTAAAAACATCTATTTGGGGCACCTGGGTGGCTCAGTCGGTTAAGCATCAGACTCTTGATTTCAGTTCAGGCCCTGATTTCTCAGTTTGTGGGCTCCCCTGCGTGAGGTTCTGCACTGACAGCAGGGAGCCTGCTTGGGATTCTCTCTGTCCCTCTCTCTCTGCCACTCCCCTGATCACGCATGCTTTCTCTCTCTTAAAATGAATAGACATTTAAAATAAATAAATAAAAACATCAGTTTATTTTACAAGCATTTATTGAGAGATGAGAGTGTGTGTGTGTGTGTGTGTGTGTGTGTGTGTGTGTATGTATGAAACTGAAAAGACTATAGGAAATTTACTACTATAAACTGTTAATTCTCATTTTATGAATTCAATAGATAGTAAGAAAATTCAATATATACTTTTAAAAATATAATAGAGCTTTAACTATAAAGCAGAAGTCGAAATGTTAATAGTATCTAGCAGAACTAGAGTTTGTTTTCAGCTGGGACAAAGGAACAGCACATTGCTGAGCTGACACAAGCTGTAAAGAAAGCTGAGGAATTCTTTGCACAGGGAATGGCATAAGGAAAAGTATGAAGAAGACATTAGAAAGAATTACTTGTTTATCGCTTATCATCCTAAATATAGGTGGATGGGTTATGTTTGGCAGCTCCTATGAACGGAAGTTTTATTTGAAAGTAGATTAGAACAAGATTATGGAAGATTTGGCACTAATTTAAAGAATTTAGGATCTGTTGACATGTAGCTATGGCCTCTGAGTATGTCCAACCTCTTCTTCTTTTAGAAGCATAGAAAATAAGAATGTGGTTATTTTGAAAGACAGTCCATACCGAAAAATCTGGTACTAGGTACTACAGAATTTTCCTTTTGAATGTACTATACACATACATACACATGCACCTCCACATATGTGTGTATGGTATGCATATATGTAGGTGTATGTACTCCACTTAATATGGCTTCACTTTACAAAATAAATTAGAGATGGGGTGCCTGGGTAGCTCAGTTGGTTAGGTGTCTGACTTCGGGTCAGGTCATGATCTCATGGTTCATGAGTTCAAGCTCCATGTCAGGCTTTGTACTGACAGCTCAGAGCCTGGAGCCTGCTTTAGATTCTGGGTTTCCCTCTATCTCTGCCCCTCCCCCACTCACGCTCTGTCTCCCTCTTTCAAAAAATGAATAAACATTTAAAAAAATTAAAAACAAACAAATAAATAAATGAATAAATACATAAATTACAGGAGGAATCATTATCAAAATATATAGAAACTGCTAATGACTTTGACAAATGCTCAATAAACTAATAAAGCAGGAAGCCTGAAATAAAATATCAGTAACAGAGGGCTTATCTCTGAGAGACACTTAAGGAAAAACTCATAAGGATAATGACTTGTAAAATGCAAAAAAGTAGAGGTCGCATATTTAATTAGACTTTGATGAACAAAAAATCCAAGATACCTGTAACTATTAACTTCCTGAAACAAATTCTTGATACTATAGACAATGAAGCATGTAAACAGAAATTTTGTGATCATTTTCTTTTGGAACAACAGGTAATAATTTCTTTGAAATTATACCAAATGCCAATATTATACCAAAATTATACCAAATGCCTTTTTGTAGAGAATGGAAAAGCACATTAGTGTATTAAAAGTACAAAGAATTCTTACACCAACCGTTCAGTTGTTGTTTCACATAGTATTTACCAAACTAATTTAACCAGGTTACCCCTATTTCTACAGTCATGCTCTTTCTGTGACTCCACATTGCCTACATCTACATATCGACTATCATTGTCTGAAAGCCTTTACTGGAAAAGTAAATGCACACTGTTGTTGTTTTGTATTTTATGTACTGTTTAAGAATCTTGGCATATTACAAGATTTCAAAGTCATTTTCCTATATTTACATCTAGAATCTTTTTGCTTCTAGCCTTACATTTAATTCTATGAGCCAGCTAAATTAATTTTTGTGATTGAAGAAATCAGGGGTCAAGAATCATTTTTAGCTCAGACCTTGCTCAAAATTAATTGAAAGTGTTTGTGTGAGATTTTTACCCTTCTATTCATCTATCTGTGTATTATTAAATTATTAAAGTATGCTATTGATATATTTGTCTATTATTTGTCTATTATTACTGAAGATTAAGAGCAAGTTTTTAAATAGGTTAGTGTAACTCTACCAAATGTATTCAAGATGATTTTGACTATTCTAGATCCTTTTCCATTTCAACTTAGAATCAGCTAATATTCTTATGATATTTTGATTGAAATTGTATTAAAGCTAACCAATCAGGAAGAATTAACATCCTAAAAATATTGAGTCTTCTCATGCATGAAGATAGCATAGCTCTTTTTATTTAGGACTTCTCTCTGAGGCAATTTGTAGTTTTCATAATAGAGATCCCACACATATTTTGTTGGATTTATTCCTATTAAATATTTATCGATGCTACTATTAATGTTAACATTTAAAATTTTTCATTTTCCATTTTAGTGTATAGAAATACAATCAATTTTTATACCAATCTTTTATCCGGTGGGCTTGCTAAGTGCACTTTTTACTCCATGTATTTTTGTATATATTCCATAGGCTTTCATATTGTCTGATATACATATGGCCTGATATATATACATATATACATGTGTGTGTATACATATTGTCTGACATTAAAATTTTCATGCCAACGTTTACATTTTCATTCCTCTTGTCCAATTTCATTAGCTGGAACTTCCATTACAATGTTGAATAGAGAAGGTAAGAACTGATTCTGCCATTGTCAATGTTAGGAGATACACATTCAGTGTTTCTCTCCTAAGTATTTTAGTTTTCATGTATTCTCTTAATGGGATTAAGCAAGTTCTACTCTATTCCTAGGCTTTTAAGAGTTTTTATCATAAATGAGTGCTAGATTTCAAATATTTTTCTGCATCTTTTGAGATGACCTTATTATTTCTCTTCTCTACACTTTTTATATATGTCAAATTGCATTGGTTAATTTCTGAATTCCAAAGTAAACTTGCATTGCTGGAGTATATTCTAATTGGTCATCATGCAGCATCTTCCATATACATAACTTGACTTGCTTTGCTAATATTATGTTAAAGATTTTTGTGTTTATGTTTATGAGAAATATTATGCTGTATTTTTCTTTCCATTTAGGTCTTTATATTATTTGGTAATAAAGACATAAAATGAGTTTGGAAGTGCTTTTTCCTCTATTTTCTAAGTTCATATATTATTTCTTCTTCAAATAATTGATAGGATTCACTGGAATAGTTACTTAAAGAGCTGTTTTATTAGCTCTTTATATAGCCTGGAATTTTCTTTGTGGGAAAGTTTTGAACTAGAAATATAATAATTTTCTAAATGGATAAAGGGATGTTCAGATTTTCTTTTTTTTAAATGTTTTTAACATTTATTTATTTTTGAGAGAGAGAGAGAGAGAGAGCAGGGAAGGGACAGAGAGAGAGGGAGACACAGAATCCAAATCAGGCTTCAGGCTCTGAGCTGTCAGCACAGAGCCTGATGCGGGGCTTGAACTCAGGAACTGTGAGATCATGACCTGAGGCTAAGTCAGATGCTCAACCTACTGACCCACGCAGGCATCCCGTTCAGATTTTCTTTATTGCCCTATTTCAGTTATGGCCATTTCTGTCTTTTAGAAAATTAGTCTAGGGGCACCTGGGTGGCTCAGTCGGTTGAGTGACGGACTTCGGCTCAGGTCATGATCTCACGGTTTGTGACTTCCAGACCCGCGTCGGGCTCTGTGCTGACAGCTCAGAGCCTGGAGCCTGCTTCAGATTCTGTGTCTCCCTCTCTCTGCCCCAACCCCACTCATGCGCTGTCTCTCTCTGTCTCAAAAATAAATAAAACATTAAAAAAGAAAAGAAAATTAGTCTACTGTTTCTAAATTACTGTATCTATTTACATAAAACTATTCATAAAGTACTATCATGAAATTTTGCTGAGGGATGGATCTGTAGTATTATAGTTCATTTCTAGTAATGGTATTTTGAATTTGTCTTCTTTGACCTAAAGCTGGCTATGTATATCAGTTTTATTAATCTTGTCAAAGAAAACAGTTTTGTTTTTGTTGATCTACAAAATATTTTTCTTCATTTTCAAATTTATTGATAGCTGTTCCCAGTAATAATTTTCCTTTCTTCTACTCTTTTTGAATTTTAAATTGATTTTTGTTTTCCAACTTCTACCATAGAAAATTAGGTCATTATTTTTATACTTCACTTCTTTACTAATAGAGTAATTTTAAATTACCAGCTTTCCTCTATGCACCATTCAAACTGTGTTTCTTAGGTTTTGGCATTCACATTACCATACATTCTGAAATGATATCTAAATTATTTTGTGGTTCCTTCTTTGAAACATGGATTATTTACAAATGTAATGTGTAATTTCTCATTATCCTGTAGCCTATGGTATATTGAATGCTCTATGTACATCTAAAAGGAATATATCTTAAAACTTGGAGAGTAGTGCTTTATAGATTTCAGATAGTTTGATAATTTTGTTCATTGATTTTTTTTTGTCTTTTTGCTCTCAATTACCACAGCAGTACTAAAATCCCCATACAAAGCGTGGATTTGAGATTTATTTCTTCAAGTCTGTCAATTTTTGTCTCATGTACTTCTAAATTCTTCTCCTAAGTGCATATATAATTAGGTTTGTTATGTCTTCTTGATGGATTGACCCCTTTAATTATTGTGAAATAATATTCTTGATGTTTGGTAATACTCTTGGTCTTAATATATACTTTGTTTGCCTATAATTTTTTTAACCTATTAAAATAGTAAATATTACATATCATGGCATTAACTGACAAATTATTACTATAATAAATATTAAATATAAATTAATATCTTTATTAAAATGTTCCCCAATGTGTAAATCAATAATTTTTTTTTGAAAATTTCTTTTTAATGTTTATTTATTTTTGAGACAGAGAGAGACAGAGCATGAGCAGGGGAGGGGCAGAGAGAGAGGGAGACACAGAATCTGAAGCAGGCTCCAGGCTCTGAGCTGTCAGCACAGAGCCGGATGCGGGGCTCGAACTCACTAACTGTGAGATCATGACCTGAGCCGAAGTCGGACGTTTAACCGACTGAGCCACCCAGGCGCCCCTATCTATAATTTTTAATACTCACCCATACTAATTGAATATAGAATACTGTTCACACATTTATTTAATGTGAAAAGGCATTTGAAAACTTACAAGATGAAAATTAAATCATTATATGCACATATTTTTAAATGAGAGACTTTAAGATCTGGGTAAATAATTAAAACCTCAGTATAGTAATTTGAAGTTAATAAAGACGTTAGTGGTCTATGTTCCACTTTACACATGGAGAGATTAATACTGTGAGAAGCTAAAAACTGGTCCCAAGTCACAAATATTTGTGATCTGTGATTTGTAGCCTATAGGGCGCCTGGATGGCTCAGTCGATTGAGGTCCGACTTTGGCTCAAGTCATGTCTCATGGCTGGTGAGTTCAAGTCCCACGTGAGGCTCTGTGCTACAGCTCTGAGCCTGGAGCCTGCTTCAGATTGTGTCTCCCTCTCTCTCTATGCCCATTCGCCCCTTGTTCTCCCCCCCTCAAAATAAATAAACATTTAAAAAAAGCACTAAAAAAGTCAAAACATTCTAGACTGCTAAGGTCTAGTATATCCATGTTCTTTGTTCTACAAATTACTGATACTCTGGAATAAGGTCCTTGTGGAGATATCCAAAACTTTAAGCAAGAAATAAAGTTATCAAGGGGCACCTGGGTGGCTCAGTCAGTTAAACATCTGACTTCATCTCAGGTCATGATCCCGCAGTTACTGAGTTCGAGCCCTGCATCTGGCTTTCTGCTGTCAGCATGTGGAGCCTGCTTTGGAACTTCTGTCCCCCTTTTTCTCTGTCCCTGTCCCACTTGTGCTCTCTCTCTCTCTTTCTTAAAAATAAATAAACATTAAAAAATTTTTTAAAAAGTTATCAAAAATTTAATGATAATAGGAACATGAAAAAATCAATGTCATAATATTCTTAACCAAGTTCCTTTATCCATCATCAATCTTTATCCATCATTTTTCTCAGTTATAAAAATGATTATAATTTATAATGGTAAAAATATATCTTTGTGTTTCCTTATAGCTTGGGGAAAAAAGACTGTGGTTTCAATTTGAGTGTCAATGCCCTATGAATAAAATATTCTCAAGAGTAAATGAGTGTGTTTACCTGTATAATGGAAAGGTGAGAAGAGAATTATCTGAGTAAATACCATCCATGCTAAAATAAATGCCAAAATATTCTTTGGAGAGAATAATCTTATTTCTATCATTATATACATGGAAAGAAAAATAACTGTTTAGTCCACGTTTCTCTTCTTGCATACGTACTCCTAATGGGATTATACTTATCTTGAGTACCTTAAAGTATGACTCCAATGCCCTTTAATTATTTTTAAAGTAAATATTTTTAAATGTCTATTATATTACTATATTACTTGTTTTAATGATCCAGTGAAGGGTTAATCAATCATGAATGCAGAGACAAAGACATGCCATGGACAGTTTCTTGGCAGAAAATAATTAGGTTGAAATGCCCTTTTTAGCAGTGTATTAGGAATGTGGCAATTAAGGTATAGTTAAGCTCTTTAGAAACATGTGCTTTTAGTCATTTTTTTCTCTAACAATAAGTAGCAGACATAAAATACTTAGTACCCGAGTGTGAATATGATTTTCAACTTCACGAACACCAAGACATTTTTAAAAATTCTATTTGCTGCTAATTTCTTTTGTTGACTGTATTTTTCATGATGATGGGAGATGCTCACTGGAATAAAGGTCATAATCAATCTGTTAAAGAAACTTTGCCAAGACTCTATCCTTAGTACCTTAATGGAATGTCAAGGATCAACTCATGCTCTCAGGGTTTTTTTTCTAACTTTGTAATGTATCTTAGGATACTTCCACAGAAAGTAAAATAGTTTCCTTTGTCATTTGTCACGTTTGCTTCATGAGTTGTATTCATGAACTTCTTTCATTTACAGTGTATATATTATAAATATTGTTCTCTCCCAAATAAAATTGAAAATCAAACAGGGCTTAGCAGGTCAAGTAGTAAATTTATCCACTTAAATTTTGTTTATACTTCTGTATATCAGTATGTCAGTGTTCTAATTCCATAAATACACTGCTAACTCAATAATGTTAAGCGTAGGTGGCTTAACGTTTTGAGGAAGTATCTTGACAATTCTCTTTCCTTCTGGTCTTCATGTATTCTGTAAATGTGCTGAATGAATTATTTGAGGCTTCCCCTATGGCTGTGTTCTCTTACCATAGAATTTTACATGCATTACTGTTACATTTAGCTAGTTCCTCTCCATTTTCTGTCATTCTTTACTAATTAGTCTTAATGACTGAGCTTAGAAGTTATCTTTTCTGGTAGACTTCCCTGAACAAACTTCCTCCTGTTTTTACCTAAATATACTTGAGATTTTTTCCAATATAACACATTTTAGATTATAGACAGTGCCCATTGTTATGTTATTTTCCCTGAAAGATTGTATGCTCAATAAAGCATATAGCACCTGGTATATAAAAGATACTTAAAGCCCTCTGCTAAAAAAATTAACGTATTTTGCACATTTTTAATCTTATTGCAGAAATTTGGACTCATTCTATTTTTGTGTTAATAAAAGTTACAGTATCCAATAAACACAATGACCATTTAAGAAGTCAAATTTCAGACAAAGGTGGGAGACTGACCACTTTTCTGCTTTCTCTCCATGCTTGAATTCTGCTAAAATGACACTAAAGTCTATTTTGTTTTCCTTTCATGACACAAACTTTCAAGTTAGGGGAGATTGGGGGTTGAGAACAATGCGACAACATTTTGCAAGCTAAGTCTCTGGACTAGCAGTAAACAACAAACACATGAGAAAAATAAACCTAAGTTGTCAGTGGGAAAAGACAAGAAATGATATAATTGACATCGCACTGCACAATTCCCCAAAGTCTTAGTTATTTGCAGTACAAGATATCTCTGGCTTGGAGGATAAATGATGGGGTAAGGTGGAGGCAAAAAAAAAAAAAAAAAAAAAAAAAAAAAAAAATAGAGAGATTGGTTGAAAACAAAGAACTGTTAGTTCTCTGGATTATTTCATGTTTTAAAAATAGCATCCAAGTCTTGGTGGCAATCAATATCTTCATATATCTCTAAGCATGTTAAATCAGAAGTTTTGTTCATTTATTTTGATATTTTATTTTGTTTATTATCTTCATTTCCTCCAATTTTTGTTTCCATGTTTTCAAAAGTTTGATTTCTGTAATTCCAATTCTACTATACTAGTCATAGTGTTCTTAGCTTCGATTAAAAACCAAACATCTGAAACACACAAAGATTCAACCAACACAAGGTTAATTTAGCTTTGAGAAAGGCTACATATCAGGGCACATAAACCAAGGCTGAGACAAAGACAAATCAGATGAGGCACTCTCTTCGAGTACAAAATTTAAGGGTACACCAATAACCTCAGTAATTCCAAAATTATTTTAATAAAATATTTTTAAAAATAAAAATTAATGCATAATCCTAAAATGAGCAAAATAATCTTTTTTTAAAATAAAGACAAGACCAATATTACTGATTTTTCCCTTTGCCTCACTCTGATATTGCTTGGCATGGGGAATTGCAACCTAGGTTGTAACGTAAACAAGAAGAATTCCCGGGAAGTAAACAAAAAGACAAAGAGATGAAAAATAGGAAAGAAAAATAAGCAAATCAGTGTATTCATCTAGGGGTCCCAACATCTGAAGTATAGAATTTCAAAAGAGAGACAGAGAGAGAGAGAGAGAGACAGAGAGAGAGGGAGAAATAAAATAGATGGGAAATCATCAATAAAATAATTTAATACAAATTTCAAAAACTGAAAAACTTTCCAGATTGCAAGTGCCACTAAGTACCTCACACAGTGGATGAAAATAAGAGTAAGGGACTCTTGTTGTATTAAAATTTCAGGAATATGGAAGTTTCTTCAGACTTTCAGAGCTGGGTCAAGACAATAAATAGATTAGATGCAAAACACCAGAAAATCAGAATGGATTCAGATTTTTGAGTGGCACTTGTTTTCTCCCAAATTCAGATGCTTTCACGAACTACAGTCTTGAAAGGAAAAGATATCTATAGAAGTTTAGTTGGTAAATGTTTCTTGAAGGAAAGAATAGAACAAGTTGATGAATAAGATCAAGGAGGCTCAGATGTACAAATATGAAGATCCTGCATGACACCAAAGATTAATTTGTTCTGTGTTAAAAATTTTAACTAGGGGCACCTGGGTGGCTCAGTCGGTTGAACGTCTGACTTTGGCTCAGGTCATGATCTCATGGTTTGTGAGTTCGAGCCCCACATCAGGCTCTGTGCTGACAGCTCAGAGCCTGGAACCTGTTTCAGATTCTGTGTCTCCCTCTCTCTATGCTCCTCCCCTGCTTACACCCTCTCTCTCTCTCAAGAATAAATAAAGAAAAAAAAATTAATGTAACTAAATGTGCTTGGTGAAAATTCTCTGGAAAGAAATAATTTCCAGTCTAGAATTCTGTGTCCAAAGTATCTATGAAATGTGGAGATAGATTAAATACCTCATTAGTCATTCAAAGTGTCCAAGCATTAGTTTTCACGCATGATTTCTCAGGAGTCTACTAAAGGCTGTCCTCCACAAAAACAAGGGAACATACCAAGAATAATGTATATATATACAGACATACACACATATGTGTAGTCATAGTGATAAACATGGAGAATGCCATACAGATAAATATAATATGGCCAATATTAAAAGCAACAAAACATTTAACATTTTATTATTTTAAAATTTTTTTAATGTTTTTATTTTTGAGAGAAAGAGGGGGGGGAGGGCAGAGAGAGAGGGAGACACAGAATCTGAAGCAGGTTCCAGGCTCAGAGCTTTTGGCACAGAGCCCGACTCAAGGCTTGAACCCACAAACCATGAGACCATGACCTGAGCCGAAGTTCGATACTCAACCAACTGAGCCACCCAGGAGCCCCTAAAACATTTTATTGTTAAATATCAGCATGTTTTAGATACCATTGGATGGAATTAATAATGATAAATCAGGCTAGTTTTTATTGAGCATTTTCATATGCCAGTTATTCTTCCTATGTACAATACCTCATTTAATCCTCAAAGTAATTCTGAGTATGAATGATTAGTTTTCCTTATTTGAAGGTAAACTTAAATACATTCATATGTGGTATTCCCTCTGCACAAATGTAAGCATTTTTTATAAATACTATCTGCTTATTTCCTATTTCATCCTACACAGTTTCTAATAACAGCATGGAAGATGTGAAATCTGTCTTAGAAATAATACAACAGCTAAGCAAATGGCTTACATGATCATATTTCACAGTGCGGTTAAATAGAAACTGACTTAAAAGGCTTTCAAATAAATAGATCTTTCTAAATGTATAATTCACTGTGTGCAATATGTTATTACATAACTGTGTTTTTAGGCTTTCTTACGGCATGTGTAGCTTTTTTTTAAATCTGGTGATGTATTTAAAAGTGCATCATTTAGAGTATTATAATATGCAGGTGTGACTGTTCATTTAAAATAAATGTAAATTGGGGCACCTGTTGGCTCAGTCTGTTAAGTGTTCAACTCTTGATTTTGGCTCAGGTCATGATCTCACCAATGTAAGATTGAGCCCCTATGTCAGTCTCCACACCGAGCATAGAGCCTGCTTAAGTTTCTCTGTCTCCCTCTCTCTCTGCCACTCCCCTGCTCATGCTTTCTCTCACTCTCTCTCAAAACGAATGAAACAAAATAAAAAATAAAATAAAATAGTAAATGTGCAACAAACTCATATATACATTTTCTACTAAGTTCCACAGAAATAACAGCAAAACTGTTATACCATTAAATTGTACCTAGAATTTTCTCAGTAAAAATTTCCAAAAATATCTCCAGAGAAAGCCAAGACCTTTCATGACTTCTCTGATGATGAAGGCTCCAAATTCAAAGTCACTTTTCTGAATCTTGGCATTTACTGTTCATGCCAAATTCATTACTTGAAGTGATGAACATGAGTGTCTTATGGAATTTCAGCAGATGTTGTTGGTCTGTAAATTTCAAAAGAGCTACATGAGTTACTAAGATGATCAAGAATTCAAAAGAAAGTTGAGGAACCTACTAGAATAGTCTGTAGCACAAATATAAACAGCCTTCCAGAAAGGCCTTCCTATTTCGGTCAGCCCCTATTAAATGGATCGTGATGTAGGAAGTAATAGAAATTAAGGAAAAGTTTCAAACATTAGCCACAATTCCCACCTACAGGACCTTTCCAAAGATATTATTGTCTTGTGGTAATTTTCCTTAGTCCTTCATACTTCTCCCTACCATAACACTGAGCCCTAAATTAAGAGATGACAAAATCAAAAGTATCTTTAATTTTAACAAGCTAGTTGAAGCAAGTAACAAATGGAGAACTTGCTGAAAAAGAACCTTTCCTTCACCTGATACACATCTTCCAATCCTTGCACATCTGTAGAGATAACATTTTGTGGGCAGTCTACAGTATGGGGCATCCTAGTGAAATATATATCCTAGTGATAGTGAAATATTATGCTTTATTGTAGGAAAGCCATGGTGAAATAAATTTTTGCAGTCTCTTTGCATTAGTACTTATAGGTTTGTATCCTACTGTACTTACGTAACTGATTATAATCAGTTTAATGATATGGTTCTAGTTATTTTAAGAAAAAAATTAAGAAAGGGAGACTGAGCTGACTAAAAAGTATTCTGATATTTGAGGAAATCATATAACAAAGCTTCCTGACATTAAAGTATAACTTGTCTAAATAATTCTCCTTAACTACCTTATTACCTAATTTTTATTATTGTTGCTTAAGGGGGAGTAAGTTAAAATATTTTGGAGTTAGTTAAAATATTTTGACTTTAATTGTTAACTTTCACAATTTTCATATTCTGTTGAATTTTGTTGTTGTTTGGAGAATCAAAATGGGTACAATATTTGCCCACTTCCAGAGACATAAAAGTTCAAATGGTTTTCATAATTTTTTAAATAAATGATTCGATAAATTGTTCTATAAAAACAATTTTCTTCTGTGACATAAAATATGACCTATGTTTATTTACAAATAAGTAATTTATAAGTAATTTCATCTGCCGTTTCTGTAATACAAAGTTTACTATTTTATTACAAAGTCTGATGGATTTAAATCTTTATGATTCTTTTCTTCAGCTAAGTGGCTGGGTAGGAAATAAAACTTATTGGCTACTTACTATGAAAAGAGATGGCTTATCTAATTTAACCCTCCAAAAATATTCTATAAACGAAAATATAGTCCTCATCTTTATAAATAACAAGGAGATTCATGTTAGAAATCTAATTTGCTCAAAGTCACATAACCAATTTAGCAGAGTCAAAATGGTCTTACTAATGCCAGAGCCTATGTGATGCTTACCACACCACTGACATTAAGAATGTAATCCCCTTGGTGATAATAGAATTAAAGAACTGCATAGAAGTCCTGTGTTGGGCATGAATTTTATTGCTTTGAATACAGTACCTCCTTTAGGTCCTTTCACTTTGCCCACTTTGCAGATAAATAAACTGAGCACTCAAGAGGCTTGGATTTGCCCATGCATAGAGACAAAGAAGTAAAAGTCAGGTGAATTTACAAGCATTTTTATCTTAAAAAATTTTTTTTTACATTTTTTTTTTATTTTTGAGAGACAGAATGAGACAGAGTGAGAGCAGAGGAGGGGCAGAGAGAGAAGGAGACACAGAATCCAAAGCAGACTCCAGGCTCTGAGCAAGTGTTCAGCACAGAGCCCAACACAGGGCTCGAACCCACAAACTGGGGGATCATGACCTAAGCTGAAATCGGATGCTCAATCGATTGAGCCACCCAGGTGCTGCTGAATTGCAAACTTCTTTAATTGCACGGTTAGAACTGGACACTTTTGCCAGTATTCCACTGTAGGTTTATTTGTGAATTTGGTTAAGGATTTCTTCACAAAGCTATAGTAATTTCTAAATAAATACTTGTTTTATGTGTCACTGAAGAATGTCATGATTAATGAGAACTTCACATGGAAAGGCAAGGAAGGGATCCAATACATGGCTACAGGGAGGGAAAACAACCTTTTCTAATCCCCAGTATTAGCAGCTACTATGAACTAAATTATATTAGAGATAATCAAATTTAAAGTATCAACAAAATAAATGTCTGTGTTTGAATGTCTGCCTACAACAAATAAACATGCATGGTATTGATCTGGTAGCTCAAATTGTTATTCATTCTTGTGTGAAGCATCAGTAAAGTTGGCAACATTTATATTAAAACAATTGATCTGCATCCAAACATCTACTATAGGTCAGAAAATTTGACATTTATTCTATAACAGGTATCAACATAGCTGGAATAATTTTTAAAAAACTCTCATCTAGAACTGAAGATATCATTTTAATACTGCAGGCCTGAATAATAATCATCAAGAAGTAGTTCTTTGGGAGAAACAAACAATTGTCATTAGATTTGTAAGACTTCCATTGAGTGGCTCTAATAAGCCATATCTCTTGACAATAATACAAAGCAAGTAAACATCCAGACATAAATCTGGTGCGGAGAGCAAATGTTTCTGGAAAAGAATTATTGACTATTTTCCTATTTTGCTTTGTACAGGCAGAAAAAAAAAAAGCCCTTTGTTTCCTTATGGATTAGTTACCAAGGTATTTATACTCTTACCATTTTACCTTCTAATATAAAATTAGAATATTCTAAATGGTACAATTACTATGTTGCTCATATAATCCTCCCTTTAGAATTCACACTTAATGAAGTGGCATATTTGAAATATGATCTAATTACTTCTGGGTTTAAATTTCATGTTTAGCAATAAAATGTACAGCTAAAAGTGATTAAAAGGAAAAGGGAAATAAAGAAATATATCAAAATCAAACATAATAAGATAAAATGAATGCAAAATACATTATAATTAGTAACTAAGACGCACAAAAAGAGTGGGGGAATGTTAAGAGTATGAAAATATATTTCAGAAACCATATCATGATGAAACCAAATATGCTTGTGGCTCCTACTACAACATAAGAAGTATTTACTTTCTATGTAGGTGGATCACACAGAGGCATCAACCATTCTTTTAGCACCCATGAGAACCTGCAGAGATTTGTGAGATGGATAGCTGAAATCAAGGAGTAGTACGTAACCAACCTTACAGGAAAAAACCTGTATTTTGTTTTTAACTATAGAAATTTATCTTGCTAGTTAAGAGATCAATGAGTTTGTGACAATATACTTGATTTAAATTACTGTATTCAATTAAAAGGAAATAAATTGTTTCCAGTGATAAATCAACTAAAGAATTAAACTAATTGAAGTCAATACTTTTCACCAGTTTTTTTCTTGATTAGTAAGTTTATACAAGAAAGTTAACATTGTCTGCATTCAAATATGGTATTTTGTCTTCTACTGATTTCTCTATTTTACATACAGAAATATATACACTGGGCATAAAACTGTTGACTCGTTTAGGCTAATCAGTAAGATTGAGCACTGTCAGTAGTCTTTGATTTCATATATCAGATTGGTATGAAAGGGATTGTAGGAAGTATTAACAAGTTTATTAGGGCATGTTTCAGTCAGAAAACATAAAGCATGAAGCTAAAAATTTATTTTTGAATAATTTTAATAAGTAAACATAGGAAAAGAAAATATATTGTAAATTCAATTGTGTTTTTTAAAACTATCATAGTTATTTTTTTCATCGCTGTGAAATTCCTTTGAGTAATGACTTAAAACATAGCATGTATAAGAACAATATTATGAGTTTCTTAAACTATATTAAGTATATTATTATAGTTTCACATACTTCTTTTTCTTTGCTTTTTGCCTATTGAAAATTATCCTAATAATTTTATAGTCCTAAAAAGTTACTGGTTCTTTTCATTTTACCATTTCTTTAATCTATTTTAGAAAATAAAGATGGAATATACTAAACTTATGCCATATCAACCACCATAGTAACCAGTAAACAAAATTGGATTAACAAAAAATAAGAAAAATCAAGTAGCGTATTAAAATACAGAAGAGTATGATAATTTTCCCTGAATTCAAGAAACTTTAGAGAAAAAGGCAAGTTATATTATCTTATCAGTCATGTGCTTTACCATTCCCTGATGCAAAAGAAAAAAGCAATATGACAGTAAGATATATTTCTTTACAGTTACTTTACATAATTCTTCAGCCACCGTAGCTAGAAATAACATTGTTAAAATTAAATAAACAATTGGAATTTTAAAATAGGTATCAGAAAACTTGAAATAAAAAGTATATTTTTTCAAATATATTCACAACTCTGATATTCATAAATAGTATCTATAACTACTTTACTTTTTAAATCTCTCATATCCTTTAATTATGATTATCTTAGAATCACTTCCTTTTATTTGAATAGAAGAAACTAACTAAAACAAAATATGTTTTATAAAAAAGAGCATTTATTTAACCAATAAAAAGTCAAATCATCTACAATCTAGAAAATCATGACTATATGCACATATAGATATATCATATATTTGTGTACACTATATACACATATATATCATGACTATATATATATATATATATACACATACCTATAGATGTATTAGCATAATTGGTATTTATCTCTTCATGTATGCAAATTAACATGAATAAACATAACAAATCAAGATTCGATGGCTAGATACGCTATTAGGAATTTTATATATTTTATATTAGGGACATAAAGTTTGCATAATACAATCTTTGGGGTAGTTACTACTATCCTTATACAGATGAGGGCATTGAAATATGATGTAAAGTATCTTGCACACGGTCACAGAGCTACTAAGAGACAGAGTCATAATTTGGTCTGGAATGGTCTGACTCTAAAATCTGAATTCTAATTCACTTCTCTGTACTGATAGATAATGTGCGTCTGCCATCTGAATCAATAATCTTGCCTGAAGGCTTTAAAACCGGTGGTTTAAACAAATGTATGATTTTTTTTCAGGGATTTTTAATAAAAGTGAGTACCTGCCCTTATTTTTATGGTTGGAGGAAAATATACACTCTTGCCCTCACTTGATAGTGATAATAAAACATGTAGACCCCTGCAGTGGTTTGCTACTCAAGAAGGCCAGTGTAAGGATAAACCCATCCCATGAAGAAAGAAGGAAGTGAAGGATTTATAGAGAAAAGAATCTGCATTAACCTGGACTTACATCAGGTTGGAGCCTGCATCACATTATTGAAGCAAACTGAAATTGTGGTCCAATAACAACACTATTCTCTCTACATAAAAGCTTTTGTAGCTGAAAACTTCCATAGAAACATAAAGACGGAGAGTAATAAGTTTCACCTCTGTTAATTCAGGACTTTAATGTCCCTAATAATATTGATATTGGGCCATGTACTTCTTTCTATTAATCTTTTATCATGACCATCCATACTGTTTCTCAATTCATCATGCAAAAATTGATAGGCAATACTAATATTTTGTTCAACTGTTCAACTTCTATACTTTTCTCATTTATCATTATTTTCTCCTCTTTTATTTTCCCTCAATAAATACTAACTAGAAAAAGAAATATTTAAAATTGTCTTTTAGATAAGATTATATGTTCATCTACAGTTCTATTTTCACATGTCAGGTGCAGCTTTCTAAAAGTTGGAAATATATACAATAAATAATGAAAACATAATCATATTATAAGAGATATGAAACTTCTGACCTCAGGATTTTTTATAACCAGAAACAAGATGATTACATGGCTTAGGAAAAGACTCCTCTGAATCTAAAGGCAATATGGAATAGTAAGAAAGATGGCAGTGATCTAAAGGGCTTGTCCTCTCTCTGTCTCTTTTGTTAGATGTTTATTTATTTTGAGAGAGGGAGAGCATGAGCAGGGGAGAGGTGGAGAGAGGGAGAGAGAAAAATCCCATAGCTGACAGTGCAGATCCTGACACAGGGCTCAATCCCATGAACCGTGAGGTCATGACCTGAGCCAAAATCAAGAGTGGGATGATTAACTGACCAAACCACCCAGGCCCCACAGGCTTTTCCTCTCTGTATAGAAAATCTTGCACCAGGGCAACTCAGAAACAAGAGACAATACTCATGTGTGAGAATACTCAAAGGCCATAACAGCAGCCAATTCAATATGATCATTTTAACGTAAAGCATTTGTTCCCTGAAAGTACTAGGAAAATCTGTATTTGTATACATCATCTCCAAGTATATGGACATGAATGTCTAAGATATCTGTGCATCAAAAGAGAAATACCGATAACATGCAATTCTATATATTTTGCTGAACTTTAGCAAGTTAAATTGATATCCATATTTCTATTAAGCATGTAAAAATGTGTAAAGTCCTTTTGAAATGCTGTATCTTTAGCTTATAACAATTCTTGACATAAGTTAAAAAAATTTTATTAGTACCTACATCATTTACTACAAAGTAGGAAAATCACAGCTAGATAATGTAAAAGGAGAGACCAAGAAAGCCTTTGTTAATAGGTCCTGTTATTTCTTTTCTCTTTGTTTTCCCTTATAGGACATGTTTAAAGAAAACACATTATAGGTACTCAAGGTTATATATATATATATATATATATATATATATATATATATACACATAGATATAGATTTTTAATACATGGTAGTAGATTTATTGTTTTTATAATATATGCATAGAATTTAAATTTATTATAGTAATGTATATATTTTTATATGACTTTACATAAATTATATAAATACATATGTACATATATGTATACATATATATATATATATAGAGAGAGAGAGAGAGAGAGAGAGAATCTTTCAGAAATAGATCTAAAATTTTATTGCCTAGGAACTTTGGCATAAAAATGATGTCAGGTCTATTACTTAGGATCATAGACTACTTTTTTTCCATGCTCACGTTTGGTTGATTTTGATTATCATTGTTCATTAGCATTCCAGAGCCTCATGACTGCTATGGTAGTTTGAATAATGACCTCATCCAGGTCTTATTTCTGGAAGCTGTGTTACTATACATGACAAAATGAATTATGTAGATGAGATTCAGCTAAGCATCTTGAGATGGAAGGTTATCCTGAACTATATGAGTGAGCCCGAAATGTAATCACAAATGTTCTTATACGAAGGAATTTGTACAAGAGAATAAGGTGATGTGAAGCCTGGAGTGACATGCTAGCCTGTTGACTTGGCAGAGGCCATAAGCCCAGGAATATAAGAAATGCAACTCTAAAAGCTGGAAAAACCATGAAAACAATGTCTCCCCTAGAACCATCAGTGGGAACACAGCCCTGCTGACACAATGATTTCAACCCAGTGAAACTTATTTGTACTTTTGGCCTCCAAAAGTGTCAGATAATATATATGTGTTGTAATAGATGAAATCTGTAGTAATTTGTTAAAGCAGCCATGGGAAACAAATAGACATACTGTATACAGGTCCAGATGCAGATTACTTAGACGTCTGCATAGCAAATTTCCTTATAGATTTAAAATGTTTGCTTAAATGACAATGAGACTATTCTAATCATCTTATTAAAAATTTCGGCTGAGGTCGCAATATGTATATCAAGACAAAATATACTTTATAGCAAAGACTATAAGAAAAGACAAAGAAGGGCACTATATAATAATAAAGAAGAAAATCCAAGAAGAAGACATAAAATTGTAAATATTTATGGCATGCATGGCAGCACTGAAATACACAAAGCAGTTAACAACTAACATAAAGGAACTAATTGATAATAATACAATAATTGTAGGGGACTTTAACACTCCACTTACATCAATGGATAGGTCATCCAAACAGAAAATCAACAACTGTGACTTTGAATGACACACTGGACTAGATGCATTTACCAGATGTATTCAGAACATTCCATTCTAAAACATCAGTGTACCCATTCTTTTCAAGTGCACATGGAACATTCTCCAGAATAGGTCACATATTAAGCTGAATAAAAAGCCTCAGTGAATTCAAAAAGGTTGTAGTCATAGCATGCATCTTTTCTACCTACAACACTATGAAACTAGAAATCGATCACAAGAAAAAACCTGGAAAGAACACAAATGTATGGAGGATAAATAACTTGCTACTAAACAATGAATAGGTCAACCAAGAAATCAAAGAAAAATTTTAAAAATACATGGAAATAAATGATAATGAAAACGAAAATGAAAATATAAGTTTCCAAAATCTTTGTGGAGCCACAAAAGTGGTTCTAAGAGGGAAGTATACACCAATATAAGCCTATGTCAAGAACGAGAAAAGTCTCAAATAAACAACCTAATCTTACACCTCAAGGAGCTAGCAGAAGAACTATCAAAACCCCAAAACAGCAGAAAGGAGGAAATAATAAAGATTACAGCAGAAATAAATTATATGGAAACTAAAACACGATATAACAGATCAGTGAATCCAGGAGTTGGTTCTTCGAAAAGATTAACAATATTAATAAATCTCCACCAAGAATCATTTAAAAAAGGGAGGAAGGAGAGAACTCAAATGAACAAAACCACTAATGAAAGAGGAGGAATAACCAGCACCACAGCAATACAATAATTATAAGAAAATATTATGAAAAATTATATGCCAATAAATTGGACAACCTAGACAAAAACAGATAAATTTCTAGAAACATATAAACTACCAAAATGGAAGCAAGAAGTAATAGGAAAATTTGAACAGACCAATTATCAGCAAGAAAACTGAATCAGTAATCAAAGAACTCCCAGAAATCAAGGTCCAGGACCACATGACTTCACAGATAAATTTCCCAGTTATTTAAAGACGAGTTAATACCTATTCTTCTCAAACTATTCCAAAAAATTAGAAGAAGAATGAAAACTTTCAGATTCATTCTATGAGGCCAGCATTACCCTGATACCAAAACCAGATAAAGACACAACAAAAAGGAGAACAGGCCAATATCTCTGATAAAATATAGATGCAGAAATCCTCAGTAAAATACTAGCAAACCAAATCCAACAATACATTAAAAAAATTTTAATCGTGATCAAGTGGGATTTGTTGACAGGCTGCAAGGCTGGTTCAATACAAATCAATCAACATGATACATCACATCAATAAGAGAAAGGATAAAAACTATATAACATTTTAATAGATTCTGAGAAAGCATTAGACAAAGTACAACACCCATTCATGACAAAAACCCTCAACAAAGTAGATTTAGAGGAACATACCTCAACATAATAAAGGCCGCATATAAAAAACCCACAGCAAACGTCATACTCAATGGAGACAAACTGAGAGCTTTTTTCCTAAAGTCAGTAACAACACACTCATGTCCACTCTCACCACTTTTATTCAACATAGTACTGGAAGTCATAGCCACAACAATCAGACAACAAAAAGAAATAAAAGGCATCCAAATGGTAAGGAAGAAATAAAGCTCCTGCTATTTGCAGATGACATGATACTATATATAGAAAAGCCTAAACACCACCAAGGAACTATTAGAACTGATAAATTAATTCAGTAAAGTTGCATCATTCAAAATCAATGTACAAAAATCTGTTGCAATCCTGTACACCAATAATTAAGCTGCGGAAAGAGAAATTAAGAAACAATCCCATTTACAACTTCACCAAAAATAATAAAAGACCTCGGAATAAACTTAGCCAAAGAGGTGAAAGACCTGTACTCTGAAAACAATGATGAAAAAAATTGAAGACAACTGAAAAGACATTTCATGCTCATTGATTGAAAGAACAAATAGTGTTACAATGTTTATACCACACAAAGCAGTCTACACATTTAATGCAGTCCCTATCAAAATACCAACAGCATTTTTCACAGAATTAGAACAAATAATCCTAAAATTTGTATCGACCATAAAAGACTACAAATAACCAAAACAATACTGAAAAAGAAAAAACTGGAGGTATCATAATCCAGACCTCAAGTTATATTGCAAACCTGTTATGGTCAAAACAGTATGATAATTGGAACAAAAATAGACACAAAGATCAATAGAATAGAATAGAATAGAATAGAATAGAATAGAATAGAATAGAATAGAATAGAATAATAGAATAGAATACCCAAAAATGAATCCACAATTTTATGGTCAATTAATCCAATAAACGAGGAAAAATATGGAATTGAAAAAAATCTCTTCAGCAAATGGTGCTAGGAAAACTAGACATCTTCATAAAAAAGAATGAAATTGGACTACTTTCTTACACCATACAAAAAAATAGATTCAAAATGAATTGAAGACATAAATGTGGGACCTAAAACTATAAAAATTCTAGAAGAGAGCACAGGCAGTAATTTCTCTGATATTGGCCATAGCAATGTTTTTCTAGTTAGATCTCTTGAGGCAAGGGAAATAAAAGCCAAAATAAACTATTGGGACTACATCAAAACCAAAAGCTTCTGCACAATAAAGGAAATGACAAAACTAAAAGACAACCTACTGAATGGGAGAAGATATTTACAAATGACATATCCAATAAATGGTTACTATCCAAAATATGTAAAGAACTTATCAAACTCATTTCCCCCCAAAAATGAATAATCCAATTTAAAAATTGGCTGAAGACATGAATAGAAATTTTTCCAAAGAAGACAGATGGCCATCTGACACATGAAAAGATGCTCATCATCACTCATCATCAGGGAAATGTGAATCAAAACTATAATGAGATATCACCTCACACCTGTCAGAATTGCTGAAGTCAAAAACACATGAAACAAGTGTTGGTGAAGATGTGGAGAAAAAGGAACCTTTGCGCACTGTTGGTGGGAATGCAAAGTGTTGCAGCCTCTGTGGAGAACAGTATTGAGGTTCCTCAAAAAGTTAAAGATAGAACTACTGTCTAATCCAGTAGTTGCTATTGGGTATTTACCCCAAAAATACAAAAATACTAATTCAAAGGGATACGTGTATGCCTGTATTTATTACACACTGTTTACAATAACCAAATTATGGAAGCAGCCCAAGGGTCCATCAAATGATGAATGGATACATAAGTGGTATATATATACAGTGGAACATAAAAAAAAAAAAAGGGGTAAAGTCTTGTTATTTGCAACGACATGGAAGGAGCTAGAGAGTATAATGATAAAGTGATATAAGTCAGAGAAAGACAAATACCATATGATTTCACTCATATGTGGAATTTAAGAAACAAAACAAACAAGCAAAGTTAGAGAGAGAGAGAGAGAGAGAGAGAGAAACCAAGAAACTGATGGTTATCAGAGGGAAGGTGAGTAGGGGGATGGGTGAAATAGGTGTGGGGATTAAAGAGACACTTATCATGATGAACACTGAGTAATTTGTAGAATTGTTGAATCACTATATTGTACACCTGAAACTAATATAATGTTGAATGTTAATATACTGGAATTAAATAAAAACTTAAAAAATCTCACTAAAATTAGACAGGTTTGGATATGTTCCCAGTGGGATTATTTACAAATGCTAACAGCCACTCACCTTCAGATTATTGTTAGAGGAGAAGATTAAAGTTCTTTTTTTTTCTAGACACTATAGTGAAATTGTCTATGCTTGCAATTGAACACATTTCTAATTATTCATTTCTCATTTCCATCTTAAACATTAAAAATATAGTAAAATAAACATTTTATGTTTTTTCAGTTTTAATCCTCTTAATTTTTCAATTTTCATATATATAACATTTTCTATTATTTTATTATATGATTTATTTACTTATATTTGTTTTTTTATTTGTCTCCTTTGTTAGAATACAAATCCCTAATAGCTGGAATTTTTATTTGATTTGATTTTCTGACAGATATTACAAGCTCTTAGAGTTGTATCTGAAAAAAAAAGAAAACCACATTTTAGCTGTATGGATTAATTAATCAATAATCTGAGGTTAAAAACGGTTTACTAGAGGGACACCTGAATAGCTCAGTCGCTTAAGCATCCAACTCCTGATCTTGGCTCAGGTCATGAACTCATGGTCATGGGATCTACCTCACTTTGGGCTCTGCACTGACAGCACAGAATCTGCGTGGGATTCTATCTTTCCTTTTCTCCCCCCCCCCCACCCCCCGCCCCATCTCTCTCTCTCTCTCTCTCAAAATAAATGAATAAACATTAAAAAAACAGATTAGTAGGGATTAAATAAATGTACTAGGGATTTAAATGAATGATGAGTATGGGTGTGAAAAGGACTGAATACCATGTATTTTTTTATGTGTTTTTTTCTCTCTAATCACGTGGGGAAAAATGGGATGGAGACACTGAGGATAGAAGGAATGAAGGGGATAGATATGAGGAAGGGGTATTCAGCAAAAACTTTTTTCAGACACTTTTTCTGAAATAATTGTATTTAATGAATACATTCTGTAAACTACAATCTTCCTCTCTATATCTATTATCTATCTATCATCTATCTATGTATCTATGTATCTATGTATCTATCTATCATCTATCTACCTACCATTGAGTTTTCTGAAACGAACACATGAATATTTTGCACATTTGTTAGGTAGTGAAAAGAGTGTAGTTCCCATTAGTTTAATTATTTTTCTATGCACCTTATTTTTTTTATAAAGAACTTCAGGATCACATACATTTTATTTAGGATTCCATTAAGACATGTAAAAATTCTACCTTTTATTAATTTAATTTTCTTACTAGCACATTTATATGACTAAATAGTATTGTATGAATAGTTAACACAAAAGACAACTTCCATGTGAATATTTCTACATCTATTAATGTCTTTTGGATCCCTCTAAAATTATACTACTCAATAACCTCACTTATTGCTAAATTTTACAATAGCATTTTAAGCTCTGATGCAAAGCCAATAAAATGAGCAATGTTTATGATGAGTTTATAATCTTTTCTAATGATTGCTTGAATAATGAATCAAATCTGGAGTTAATGCCTCTCCCCCCTTTCCTAGCAGTTAACTTGATTCTGTACACAGAAACTGAAGCAGACATTATTATAAATCTGAAACTTATATGTTTTCAATCTAAATCTAAAGTACCTTATCTCATACTACTACAATTTTGCAATCTTAGTCTTATGTGGTGTCTTAAAATCTCTTATGTGAACATATTCCTGAGCTACCAAAAATGATGGGAGGTAGTGTCTGAGGAACATGTTTTGTGTTTTCAGTCAAAGCAACTGAATTGACCTTCTCATTGATCTCTTACACTGAATTTCAAAAAAAGTAGCAGAGGCAGTTCTACCAGCAGGAGCTTTAAAAAATATTAAAAGGAGGGACACCTGGGTGGCTCAGTCGGTTGAGCATCCTACTTGGGCTCAGGTCATGATCTCATCCATAGTTCATGAGTTCAAGCCCTGCATGGGGCTCTGTGCTGACAGCTCAGAGCCTGGAGCCTGCTTTGTATTCTGTGTATCCCTCTCTCTTTGTCCCTCCCTTACTCATACTCTGTCTCTGTCTCTCTCTCTCTCTCTTAAAAATTAAAGTAATAATAAAATTTAAAACAAATATTAAAGGAATCACTAAATTTCTTTTTTCTAAACAAATTCAATATAATACTGATGTAGCTTCAAATTCAATATAATATGGATATAGCTTCCATCTCTTAAAAAAAAACAAGAAAAAGAAAATAGCTGTTGGTAAGATAATGGCTCTAAAAAAGGAATAGTAACGAATATTAGTTCAATGTCTACAACAGTGGTTTAGAATAGAGAAATACATGGGGCTCAGTCGGGTAAGCATCTGACTCTTGGATTCGACTCAGAGGTTTGTGAGTTCGAGCCCTGCGTTGGGCTGTGCACTGACTGCACAGACCCTGGTTGGGATTCTCTCTCTCCCTCTCTCTCTCTCTCTGCCCTCTCTCACTAGCTCCCTCTCACTCTCTTTCAAAATAAAGAGGATAAACTCAAAAAGGTTAACAATGATACATTTTGGTGGATTTAAAAATATGGAGTTAATCTTTAAATTTATCTAGATTTTTAAAATATTAATTCAAAGATTTAAACCAACCTCTAGAATCAAATTGAAGATTTTTAAATGGTCTTGGAGATTCCTCTACTTGATTTTACTAATCTTATTTGTTAACAAATAAGAATGAGATTAAATGGCACCTATTATACATAGTGGTAGATTTTGATCCAGTGAGGAAAATGATGTGATAATAGAGCTAAATAAAAATATAAGTTGTACTTTATGATGTCATGAGCTTTCCATTTTCCACAAAGAAGGAACTTTATCACCTTTGAGGACTGTTAGTAGGGAATTTATACATCAGCTTTAATGGAAAAGATTAAATCCTATTCTAACACTTTCTATTTTTGTGAGAGGCATTAAAGGTTTTGGAATCATAAAGATCAAAATGTTAGTCCCAGCCCCATCACCAACAGCAGTGAGACATTAAGCATGGTAACTAAACTCTTTTTAAACATTTTTCTACCTCTACATTTGGGATAAAAGTGATTTTTTGTAGTACCGCTGTGCAGGCAGAATGAAATATTTGAAAAGCACAGTGTTTGGTACATATTAAGTTCTCAATAAATTTCAGTTATTTTTGTTACCTGAAAACGTAGTACTATTAATAAATAGCACTAAAAGGAAATGTGTTTTAGTAATTTTTTCTCCTCAGATTTGTCAATCTCCATCATCTTTATGCAAAGAAACTTTTTATGTGGCATAATTTGAGAAGCTGAAAGAAAAATAACCTCTCCTTACTAAGAATTC
Source organism: Panthera onca (assembly GCF_046562875.1). Classification (NCBI taxonomy): domain Eukaryota; kingdom Metazoa; phylum Chordata; class Mammalia; order Carnivora; family Felidae; genus Panthera; species Panthera onca. Next base: position 108,309,882 of record NC_138345.1, on the reverse strand, counting down.
CAAACCAAATCCTGAGTGCTATTTATTCATTTATTTGTGTTAATGCTTATTGTTTAAAACAAATACAAACCTCTGAAAAAGGTGAATCAAGCCATTGTCAGACATCAGCATTTTTGCTCAAATAAGATTATAACACTAGTTTCTTTCACCAAGTAGGGAATGAGGGAAAGGGAAGCATAAGTGGATTTCATGGAAAGTGTGATGAAGGAGGTCTTTCTTTCTTTCTTTCTTTCTTTCTTTTAATGTTTCATTTTTTTTTTTGTTTTTTTGTTTTTTTTTTTTTTTTGAGAGAGAGCATGAGTTGGGAGGGGAGAATGTGAAGCTTGAAGCTAGCTTTGTGCTGACAGTCTGACAGCAGCAAGCCCAGCATGGGGCTCGAGCTCACAAACTGTGAGATCAGGACCTGAACTGAAATCTGGAGTCAGACACTCAACCAACTGAGCCAACTCAACCAACTGAGCCACCCAGGCACCCTAAAGGAGGCCTTTAATGACAGGAAGATGGGCTGGTCCAGAGTTTCCCAAGATGGAGCTTCATGGCCAAAAGAGAAACAATAAGAATGATGCATCAGGCTTTCCATAAAGCTGAATTCACTCAATATATTCTGAAGTTATGTCATTACTACTTTATGGGAATTGGTATTTTATTTCTTCTTGAAATTAGGGTGGGTAGTTTTGTTTTAAAATGTATTACTGATTGAATCTTAAGATATTCAGCATTTTGAGAGAGATAATCATTGAGTTCTTTACAGTTTTCAGATGCTTGATGGAAAGAAGGGGAATGCAAGATGCTGATACAGTAACGAGTTTCTTTGCTAACAAACAGAAACATTCATTCACTCTAAATAAACATTCATTTATTTACTCATTTAAAAAACAGATATTGTTTTAGGAATAGAGTAGACAACAAGAAAAAAAATCCCTACTATCATTATAACTTACTTTATAATAGAAGAAGCCAGAAAAAAAAAAAAACAACCAAACTTTACCATTCTTTACAGCAATAAATGCTATGTGAATACAGAGCAGGGAATTGACTGATGGGGAAAGCATTTTATATAGGAGTCGATAAACATCTCTTTGAAGAAAGGATATTTGAAGTTAGATATGAATGATATGAAAGAATCATCGACTGCCTCTCTGAGAGACTAAGTGGAAAATTTTGTTGGCTTGTTGGGACAATGGGAGAGAGTGTGTAGGTTATACGTGTGATAGCAACAAGTTTACAAACAGTTAAATATAGAGCTAGTGGGAAAGTGAGGGCAGGAAACAAAGCAAAAGAAACATTCTGGGATCAGATCATGAACAGCCTTGTATTCCATGGTAAACATGCTAAACCCTTTGATTTTATCCTAAAAGGAATTATGAAGGGAAATTATACAACCAGAATTGCATTGTGGCAAGATAGGTCTGGCATTGTGGAGAATGATTTGGTGTGTGGAGGAGACAGAGATCAGATTGGCATCTGGGATACTAAGTTCTTCCTTGTTAGATATATGTACGGGCTTCATTGAGAACACAAAGGAGTTATGAATCATATCTGTGGTGGATCAAAAAGTGCTTCCTTGCAGACAACATTTAACTTTAGTTTTGTTAGAGGAGTGGCTGTTTGTGGCATCTTGGAAAATAGGAGTCGCGTGATAGGAATTGAAATCACAGGCAACAGGGGAAGAGTAGGAAAAAGCAGAGACATGGAAAGCGTCTTGATCACTATGTAACACTCTGACTAATGTGTAAGACCATAAGGATCAGAGATGAAACTAGCAGTCTCATCTCTTGAGAGTGATAATGAACAGAAGCCTAAAAATCAATAACAAAGGAATCCAGAACAATTCTGAATAATGAATGTACCAGTGGAAGTTTCAGCCACTTATAAGGAAGATGTGCTATTATAATGCTGTGGGTGGCTCCTGGAAGGGAATGTATTCCATTTTACATTTGTGTAAGATAACGTCTCTATATATTTACATATTCATATAAAATAATCTAATATATTATACTCTACTACACTATAATACAATATAATACAGTCAATTGTTGGGGTCTTAGGTCTGGAAGTTCTCACTTAATCCGCCTATATAATAAGTTCATAGTACATAGAATACCACAGTATTTAAAAGAAAAGTCATATTCTTGATTTCTATGGTCTAGAAATTAGCCTTAATATGAGGAAGGATGTTTCAACAATTACAGTGGTCCAAGAAGGAAGTGGTTTGGCTGGTGCCAGCACCATCCCTCCTAGAGAGCCAGCTTGCATCCTAGATGTTGTCAAAAGTCAGGGGCAGTGATGGGTCACTCAGCTGTGTTATAGTTACTCCTTCAAGCATAGATTGGGTTGTTTAGCACTAATGTTTCAATTTTATGAAAAGTGTTGATTAAGAAAGTTTAGGCTAACTTGGGAGAATCAGCATTATCTTTTTCTCTGTGCTGTGAATTCAAACTGAATATGGACAATAAGAAAATCTTCATAAAATACATGATCTATTTTATATTACCCAGAGAAAACTAAACCAAATAAATCTATCCTCATAGAACCAATTTCTCCTACGTAACTTGTTTATGTACTTATAGCTTCTTTTTTCCTCTGATTTCTCTAGAAGGTTTTCTGTAAAATTACCTTCTGTGGAATTTAATATTAGGGTTGATTTTGCCTTGAGTTCAGTTAAATTTGTTGTTTTATTTCTAAAAGTTGAAGTCATTTCAGCACAAGATATATAGGGAGAAGCAAAAGTACAATTGTAGGATTTCTTATTACAAAAATGCAATTAAATATTGTATTAAAAATATTGATTTTCGTATCTAGTAGCAGTTCTTTGAAAATCTTTCTGCTAAAAACACATCAAACCATAGAATGTGAGATTGGAATATCTCCTATATGTGTGAAACATCCCTCAATTATCTTCTTCAAAATTCATTTCTCCACAGGTAGTTTATCCTCTTTTTTTAAACGTTTATTTATTTTGAGAGAGAGAGAGAGAGAGAGAGAGAGAGTGCACACGTGAGTAGGGGAGGGGCATAGAGAGAGGGAGAGAGAAAATCCCAAGCAGGCTCCATGCTCTCAGTGCAGAACCCAAGAGGGAGATCTCACAAACCATGAGATCATGATCTGAGCTGAAATCAAGAGTCCTATGCTTAACTGACTGAGCCACGCAGGTGCCCCCAAGGTGGTTTATTCTAATGTTGTTTCCTAGAAAACATTTCTGTATTTTCAGCTAAAATTGTCTCACATCCCACACTCCAAGGATAATTAAGTATCCTAATTATCAAAAAAAAGAAAAAAAAAGTTGTATTGCTGTCTACTTACTCTGTCCAACATCATAACTACCATCCCAGACACCCTTTCTTCCCACTCTCAACCCCTTTCACCTGAAAAAAACACTCTGTACTACATTTGTGTGCGTGTGTGTGTGTGTGTGTTTCTGACATGTTCAAATCCCTTAATAAAATACTTCTATTGCGTCTTTATCTATGATTTTGTAGAAGACACCTGCCTTTCCTCTACCATGGATTTATATCCATCCCAGAAACGAATATCCCTATTTTTAGCCCCAAACTTGCATTTCTTGTTTCTTCGATTAGTGATTTTTTATCTGTCTCTTTAAAATGATAACCCCTATCTTCCATCACCTCACCCTTCTCTCTGACTTACAATGTCTGCCATGTGTAGTTGCAGTTTTGCTTTATTAAGTTAGTACCATCCAAATACTGTTCTGAAACCATCTCTGTCTTCTATCCTCTGCAAATAGATGGTTTAGAACACTTGAAAATAAATATACAAATTAACTTTATGTAAATTTATTCACTGTATTCAGTAATCATTTCAGTTTTCATCTTGCTCAGCTATGGTTTTTTGTTTTTTTGTGTGTGTTTTGCTTTTTGTGTTTTGTTTTAATTTGTTCAGCCTTTTAGTTCAAACTTCTTCTTTTTTTTTTTTTTGCATTTAATTGCATCTTCTTTTCTTTAGGGCTTCTCATCTTCTTGCTGCAATCCATAATGCATTGTTTCTATGCCTGAAGTACAAGGACTTTCTACCAACAGCTGAAGAATCTAAATCCTTTGTTCCCAAGAGGGTCCTGGGCAGCATGATATAGTATCCAGTATAACCCCTACCATGCCAGCTAGGATCCTCTAGAATTTTGAATGCCCTCTTTTCCTGAGGGGAAATTAGGAGAGGAAGCCCTCATCACTGAGGCTGGTCTCAGGTTGTAACTGTTATTTATTTTAATCTTCCAATAACACCTACCCACTCTCAATTTCCTCCTTATCAGCTGGCACCTCTCCTGGCCTCACTGAGCTTAGTCACTTGACCCAGACCCTTATCCTTAAGGTCTGAGTCCTCAGACATCATACTTTTCTCATCTATAATTGCTGTACTTGTCTGTTCATTGTCAATTTGAAGCAAAGGACTAGTAAGTGGTACCCACCACCCAAATATGTTCTTCCTCACCGGTACTGTGTAAGAGCATCTCTGCTTTGGGAAGATCAGGTCAATTATCCCGCAAGATAGGCCCAGACAGCAGCTGTAGCTTATCCTGTAATGAGACTGTGACTGGGTCTCCTGGCAGAAACATGTCTCCTTCAGATTTTATACCCCCACACTCTACTTCCTTTGGGGCCTTTCCTGTTTTCTTCATGTCTCTGATGGGTTCCTTCATCTATTTGTCCACATTGTTCTCTTTTGCCACTAGAACCTTTAACATACTAATTATTGTGCTTTGTCTAAGTATGTTGTGTTTATTCTAAATATCCATCTAAGTATGTTTTTTTTTAATTTAAGTATGTCCTTTGTGTATTATGTTAGAGTGCTCCAAGTTTTTCAATCTGTGGATTTATTTTTTATTAATATCTGGGAAAGCATTATTTCTTCCATTTCTCCCTCCCCTTCTAAGACTCCAATTATATTGATGTTAGATGGCTGAATATTATCTCATAAATCAATGCATACTGGTTTATTTTAGGACTGGTTTTCCATTGGGATAGATTCCATTTCTAGGTATTTGTGTGCAATGATTTTTCTCCTATATAGAGTCTAATCTATTGTTAAATTTATCCAGTATATGTATAAAAGAATGTTAAATATATTATTCCTATCATTTTGAAGATTGTTTGTAGTAGCTGATTTTTTTTCTGTTACGAGTCATATTCCTGATTCTTCTAGTAATTTGAGGCCTGCATGACATACATTGTGAATCTCTGCATTTTTCTGTCTTCCTTTTTAAAGGTTGTTGAATTTTGTTCTAGCAGGCAGTTAATTTATTTTCTAATCACTTGATTCAAGGCTTCTTTTTACAGTTTGCTAGTTTGCTAGTGTGATTATATGGCATCCTTTATTTTGAGGCTGGCATAACTCTTTTCTTAAAATTTAGTCTGTCTGGTACTTTCATTGAGTGCTCTCATGAGAAATCTTTCTACCATGGTTGATTGGATCCTAGACATCTCCCAGTCTTGTGTCACCAAAGAGAGTTGTTCAGTTTATTGATCCCCATTGTTTTTTTCTACAATAGTTCTTCTTTGCCTCTCCTTGTGGAGTCTCACCCTGAGTATCTGCTAATCAGTATTTAACCACACTCAAGTGCAGATTTCTTAGATATCCTTGACTGTGTAAATCTTTTTTATATGATAATCTATCTTTAGCCTTCCTGAATTTTGATTTCAGTTTTCTTGGCTTAGCAAAGCTGCTGTCCTCTGCTTTGACCCCCTTTGTGCTACAATCTTTGGTTGGATTTCCAGACGGAAAACTTCAACAGACATAGGGGTCAGCTCATTTCTTTCTCATTCCACAGGTATCATAGTCCCCAGCTCCCTTTGTTACTAAATAGTATGTGCTGTTTTATAGCTTTTTACAGAGAAGGGCTAGTTCAGTAGCTGGAATCTGGCCTGGAAATGAGAATCTTTATGCATTTTTAAAAAAGAGCTTTATTGGGGTGCCTGGGTAGCTCAGTCAGCTAAGCATCCGACTTTGGCTCAGGTCATATCTTACAGTTCATGAGTTCAATCTCCATGTCGGGCTCCGTGCTGATGGCTGGGAGCCTGGAGCCTGCTTCGGATTGTGTCTCCCTGTCTCCCTGACTCTCCTTTTCTCATGCTCGCTCTCTCTTTCTCTTTCTCGCTCTCTCAAAAATCAATAAACATTAAAAACAAACTTAAGAAAAATAAAGAAAAGAGCTTTATTGAAGGAAGATGGACTTATAATAAACTACATATATTTGATTTGTACAATTTGATAATTATTGATATGTGTACACACTTATGAAATCATCACCACCGTCAAGATAATGAATATATCCATTACCCCATGTTCCTCTCCCCCTCTTGTCCCTCTCCACACCCTCCTCTTATCAACAGGCAATGACTGGCCTACTGTCTGTTTCTATAGATTAATTTGCATGTTCTGTGATTTTAAATAAATTGACTCACACAGTGTGAACTCTTTTTTGTCTGACTTCTTTCACACAGCATAATTATGATGTTCATCCTTGTTCTATGTATCAATAAGTCTTTTAATTGACGAATAGTATTTAATTGCATTGATGTAATGCAATTTGTTTATTCACCCGTGGTAGACATTTGGGTTACTTCTAGTTACTGACTATTTCAAATAAATATTAATGAAAATTCACGTACAAGTCTTTGTATGGACATATACTTTCATTTCTCTTCAGGTAAATACCTAGGAATAGAATGGCCTGATTAAAAGACAGGAAAACATTGGGGTGCCTGGGTGGCTCAGTTGGTTAAGCATCTGTTGATTTCAGCTCAGGTCATGATCTCGTGGTTTGTGGGTTTGAGCCCCAAATTAGGCTCTGTGCTGACGGCTCAGAGCCTGCTTGAGATTCTCTCTCTCGCCCTTTCTCTCTCTCTCTCAAAAATAAACAAATAAACTTAAAAAAAAATTCTTAGAAGACAAGAATATGTCTTCCAAGGTAGTTGTACAAACTATAAGGGTTCCAGTTTCTCCACATCTTCACAAGCATTGTGGTATGTTCTTTCATTTCTTTTCTTTCATTCCTTTTTTTCTTGTTTCTTTTGTAGGAACTACACAGTATGGTATTGTTAACTGTATGAAGTGTGTTGTATAGCACTTTCTCTTCTTGCATGACTGAAACAATGGGCATAAAATTTCAATCCTGCAAGATGGTCTTTTTTTTTTTTTTAATTAAAAAATAGCTGTGCAATTGCTCTAGGTCAAATTGTGTCTCCTCAAAATTCATATGTTGAAGACCTACTCCCCAATATGATGGCATTTGGAAATGGGATTTTGGGGAGATAATTAGGTTTAGGTGAGACCATGAAGGGCCATGAGACCTTCATAATGGCATTAGTATCTTTATAGAATAGACATTAAAGAGTTTTCTCTCTCTCTCTTTGCTGTGTGAGGACATAAAGAAAAGGCAGCCATCTACAAGCTAGAAAGAGTTCTCATCAGAAGCTAACCAGGCCGGCACCTTGATCTTGAACTTCTAGCCTCCAAAAATGTGAGAAAATAAATTTCTGCTGTTTAAGCCACTTAGTCTATGACATCTAGTTTTGGAAGCCTGAGCAGACTAATATAGTAATGATACCTTTTTGGTTTCAATTTGTATTTTTTAATTTTTTTTAAATCAGATTTTCATGTTTATGAAAGTATGTTTGTACTTGATTGGAATTTGACTCAATGGAGTCTGTAGATCAAATTTAGGTGGATAGACATCTTTATATTGTCATTCTAATCCCATTAAAGTGGGATTTTTAAAAATTGTATTTAGATCTTCCATAATTTTTTTCTACCATATTTTTAACTGTCTGCACACAAGTGTTACACTCTTTTGTTAATTAATTCATGGATTATAGTTTTTTTGCTGTTATTGTAAATATAGTCTGCTAAATTGTGTCATAATTTTTTAAATTTATTTTTTGATGTCAACTGAAAATTTTTTCTTGAGAGTTTTCCAATCATTTTTGTTTATCATTTTTTAAAATTTTTACTCAATGATATCATGCTTATATTTCTATTGAGACATTTAAAAATTGCCTTCATAAAAACAGAAGTTTGATGTAATTTAAGCTGCCTCTTCTTGACTATAACAGATTCCAGAAAAAAAAAAAGTATCTTTCCCAAACTTTTCCAGAGTATTAAATCTCACCATATCTCTATAAAATGGTTGCTCTCTAATTGCCAAATTGAATAGCCTATGTTGGTAATGGAGGAAGAGGGAGTGAAGACAAAAACATTTTATGAAGGTATTCATTAATATTCTTTATAAGCCAAAGTCCTGAAAAGGAAGTAAAATACCTATATTTTTTCCTTATTTTTTGAATCAAGCAGGTTTTAGAAGATTTTGTGAATTCAAACGCAATGGTTGTCACATAGTAGAGATCAAATGGATTTGGATTCAATATTTTTCATTGATTCTACTTGCAATTTTCAATAGCATTTCTTACTGTTTCTTATCTCTTTCTCTATCTTCCTATTTTTATCTACTGCATTCCATGCTGTTAAAACATCCTACAAACTTTATTCTATTGTGCTAAGCTTGTAATGACCTCTACAAGAAAGTGGAAAGTGAATGGGGCCAAAAAATATATAAAAAAAAGATATGTGAAAAAGTAGGGGGTGGGAAGGTGGCCGTTATTACTCTCTTGAAATAATAAATAAAGGGAACATTTATCCATTTCTATTGGATAGAGAATAAAAGATCATAGACCCAAATTAGAGCAAATATGGTTTAGTTTAATTCATTGAAGCAGAAGCAATTTGTTCTGTAACTTCAATGGAAATTAATTCCCACTGTGGTCCCTATAATTTCAATAAAGACTTAAGCTTGTTTCACATTTGTGCATTCCATTTCATGGTACTAGTTCTCCCTCCATATACAAGGTAGATCATTTGGAAATTGTTTTTAGAAATTCATAAACTTTTAACACGTATTTTTACTATTTATAAACAACCAAATGATTATTTCTGATAATCTTGGCAATTAGAATCTAGCTATCTTTGTCATATTTGTTTCTTTGCTGACGTGCAATTTAGTTAACCAAGTCACATGCAAATCTTGAATAAATATTGATGAAACCATTTTACCCATCTTTACAAATAAACTGTTTTCTGTTGATTATGTAGTTTTTCACAAGTCCATGAAAGAATATTTAAAATTTTCCACTTGGCTTTTCTTGTTTGTAAGAATGGGATTTATTCTACTTTTAGCTTACTGCATTAGAGGACTTTTGCTGCTTCTATTAGGTGTTACTTGCCTATACTTTTAGTAGGTGTATGTACTACACTTACCATTAACTGATTTACACAGTGTCTTTTAGGAAGCAGGATACATGCTACTTAAGGCTAAGGACACTGATTTCATGATCTTTGAGGGAGGATCATGAAATTTTAATACAACTAGTATTTGTTCCTGAACAAATTGTTTTTCCACAGCTCTGACCTGTGTCGTGAGTTTCTGTTATAAGACTGCGAACGAATTAGGTACTGCATCTATGAATACTCTCCATGATTTCTCAGAGACTATTTAAAGTAACCCCAATAAGAAACTGTGGCTTATCTGGAATTTACTTGTAACTGTTGTAATGCCACAAATGTTGCTTACTGCATAATGGAAGTGAAAAAGATATCCAGATTGATGCTTTTGGTAATTGTGGATTATCACAGACATTATCCACTGCTCTAATCCTATTAAAGCACATAGAATGGGTTAACGTAGACCCACCCTCTTACATACAAAAATAATCAAGGAAATTCTCTAACTCTAGAAAAAAAATGGCACATGAAAGATTTTAAACACTGTTCAGGAGTTCCAAAGCCTTTAAATTCACTTCAAGCTTGCCATTGAAAGACACTCCTGCCATCTCAACTCTTCCACACAATGACAGTTGATGGGCCTACCCAGAGTCAGTGGACACCCGATAGAAACACTATACAATGACTTCGGATCATGTCAACTAAAATTATAGGTTCTTTGTATTTGACACAAAATAAGTACCCTACATTGATATATTAAAAATATAAAACTTATACTTAGCAAGTAGCAGAATTGGAATTTGACTGAGGTTTGTCTGAATTCAAAAAGCCCTGCCTTATACATACTATCTGTGTGAAGAAACAAAAGTGAACAACCAGGTGGGTTAACAAAAAAGTGTTGCTCTCTTGCACTGTTGGTGGGAATGCAAACTGGTGCAACCGCTCTGGAAAACAGTGTGGTGGCTCCTCAAAAAATTAAAACTACCCTACATAGATCTACCCTATGACCCAGCAATATCACTGCTAGGAATTTATCCAAAGGATACAGGAGTGCTGATGCATAGGAGTACATGTACCCAATGTTTATAGCAGCACTTTCAACAATAGCCAAATTATGGGAAGAGCCTAAATGTTCATCAACTGATGAATGGATAAAGAAGATGTGGTTTACATATACAATGGAATACTACTTGGCAATGAGAAAGAATGAAATCATGCCATTTGCAGCAATGTGGATGAAACTGGAAGGTATTATGCTGAGTGAATTAAGTCAGTCAGGAAAGGACAGATATATGTTTTCACTCATATGTGGATCTTGAAACTTAACAGAAGACCATGGGGGAAGGTAAGGGGAAAAAATAGCTACAGAGAAGGAGGGAGGCAAACCATAAGAGACTCATAAATACAGAGAACAAATTGAGGGTTGATGGGGTTGGGGGAGAAAGGAAAATGGGTGATGGTATTGAGGGGGGCACTTGTTGGGATGAGCACTGGGTGTTGTATGTAAGCGATGAACCACAGGAATCTACCCCAAAAACCAAGAGCACACTTTACACACTGTATGTTAGCCAATTTGACAGTAAATTATATTAAAAAATAAAATAAACATTAAAAAAGTAAAAAATAAAATAAATAAATAAAATATGACAAAGATTATTATGTTACATGAAGATCACAACATTCACCTTACTGGAGACTCTCACCCTCGCTGGCTCTGAGAAAGCTAGCAGACGCGTTGGAGTGTAAGAAACACCAGTCCAGAATTGAGGCTTTCAGTCTTAGAGCCACAGGGAATAGAAGTCTGCTCAGTTGAGGCTCAAATGAGACCTCAGCTGACACCGTGATTACAGCCTGGGAGATTTGACAGTAGAGAACCAACTAAGCTATACCTAGATCCTGGCCCATAGAAACTGTGAGATAATAAAAGTGTGTTGTATTTAAAAAAGAAAAAGAAAAAGAAAAAGAAAAAGAAAAAGAAAAAGAAAATGTGATGCTTATTACATGGCACTTGCTTTTCACACTGTCCAGATTTGGGGTAAAGAGTAATGCCTGCTCCTAAAAAGAATCACCTCCATTTATTTATTTATTTATTTATTTGTTTGTTTGTTTATATTTTTTGAGAAGAGAGAGTGCCCATGCACAAGAGAGCAAAACCAGGGGAGGAGAAGAGAGAGAAGGAGAGAGAAAATCTTAAGCAGACTCTGTGCACCGCATAGAGCCCTATGTAGAGCTTGATCTCATGACCCTCGGATCACGACATGAGTCAAAATCAAGAGTCAGACACTTAACCAACTGAGCCACCCAGGTGTCCCATCTCCCATTTCTTTTAACAAAACTTTTTAAAACTCTTATGTTTTATTTTACTTTTCAGCTTGATATTCCATGTTTTTTAGGCATAAAAAGAGAAACTTATGGGTACCAGAGAAAGAGTACGCTGGTGGTAATAAAGTACCCTGGTAAGCAAGTTGGGCTAAGTCATTTTCAGGGCTCAGTATAAATGAAAATATGGGACACATTCAAAAGGCAGAAGAAAGTCTTGTCTTCTGTGATCCTTCTTGAATTGTCATTTTTTATTTTCTATTAACGTCCTACCATTCAAGCATCAGGATACTCTGAGGGTGAGTATAGTGCCTCAGAGTTAGTTCCCTGAGGCCAGCTCCCTAACTCGGTTCCCAGGGTTCATGCGCCTAACTTTAATTCTCACCTTGCCTGTGCCCAGACCCCTGCTGGGGTGGAGAGATGTGAGGTACCTGCACTGGAGCAGGGGGGCTTCTGGCCACGAACTCGTTCTGGGAGATGAGGAGCTAGAAGGAGACAGAAGAAGACGGGATGATGTGTGAGCAGGGGCTGGAAGCCCCGACTCAGGATTCACTGTCCAATTAAACTTCACTTACAAAACATAAAGTTGTTAATAAATTCAAGACAGCAGCCATAGAGTATGTTTTAAGCATCAAGACCCCTCCTGAGTGTGGGAACCCTTTGCAACTCTGATGATCTCAGAGTGGTAAAGCTAGCCCTGCTTACAGGACATGTTCTTAGAAACAGGCTACAGTTGCCTTGGTTCCTTCAATTTACTAGGGGTCCTAGATAACAGGTGACAACAAAGAAGCCAGAATTGGACCCTGTGAGGCTCCCATTAAAAATGAATTTAGACCGAAGCAAAATGCTAAACCTCTTTATAAACCAAACCATTGATGGAAACAGAGAATAGATGACACCATAGAGCTACCCTTCAGAGACCATTTATAGAGAATTAATTATGCCCTATCTCATAGAAAGGAAGGGGATCCAGACAAGAACACAGTAAACAGCAGGATCAGTCAGGCCTTGTAGATAGGTAGAGGTAAAGTTAGGAACACTAGTTTCTACCCTGTCTCTTATCTTTTCAATAGTAAGCCTGCAGTCAGGTAGTCCCCTGCACCAAATCCCCCAACGTGTAGCAGGGAAGTCAGTACAGGGTGATGAGAGTATTCACATAGATTTAAATATTCATTGAATGACTTGTCAATATCAGATTTGTCATAAAATTTGTGCTTCAGTTTCTCCATAAAATCAGAAGTTTTGTTAATATTGGCCAGAGCTGAAGGGTGCCTATTTCTTGTTTTCTGCTGGTGCCAACAGGAATGCTGGTTTGCCACACCATTCTCTTTGTCTCCAGAGGGGAGATGGCACTCTTTTATTTTTTAATTTTTTTAATATTTATTTATTTTTGACAGAGAGAGAGAGAGAGAGAGAGAGACAGAGCATGAGTGGGGGAGGGGCAGAGAGAGAGAGGGGGAGACAAAGAATTGAAGCAGGCTCCAGGCTCTGAGCTGTCAGCACAGAGCCTGATGCGGGGCTCGAACTCACAGACCGCAAGATCATGACCTGAGCCGAAGTCGGACACTTAACCGACTGAGCCACCCAGGCGCCTCTGAAGATGACACTCTTAAATCAACTTTCACCTTTTTTTAGGACAAAGATTTATTTGTGCTTATTTCTCAGTTGTGGGATGAGGAAAGCCACAAAAAGTACATCCACTCCAATGTACTCATTTGCATTACTTCAAACAGAAAAGTGAGTTTGAGACCCTGCCTTTGCACTTGACTTTTACCTTTAGCTCATACATGTTTCTACTTCATATGGTCCTCTTGCTTTTTTCTGCTCCTTTTTTATTGTAGTTATTTTTCTAATCGAGCCTTTACCTTCCTCTTCCTGTTACTTTATCCTACATCCCTTTTCTCCTTCTCCCCATTTCCCCCCCAGTTCCTTTTCATTGAGGATCTTCTACTACCTCATTTTTATACTACTTTTTTTTTTTTTTTTTTTTTTTTTTTTTTATGCAAGTTGTGTAAAAGAAAGCATAAGGAAGACAAAACTGTTCTTAAAATTTTGGACTCTTTTATTGGAACCTACTGGAATCTGGGCAGTTTACTGAAGAGCAATAAAATCATCAAGAAAAAGATAAGCAGCACAGCCATTTCTTAATTTATTTTTCTCTAGGTTTTATTGTTTCAGAGGAAACTTCAAATACTTATAGCTACTGATTTAGAAAACGATCTCATTTCTTTAGCTAACTTCTATCTAGAGATTGAGTTACTGATTGTCAGTGAGCTGGCTGAGTACACTTGATTGGATTCAGGTTGTTGTTCAATTCTGCACACATTAGCAGATCCACACCATTAGGGCTTTATAAATGAAGGTCAAAATACTTATTTGATTTGATTTTGAATAAGCAGGCAATTTAAAGATTAGAGAATTGGGATAATGTGGTAGTTGTCTGAATACTATGCTAGCACCTGACTAAATGAGACCTCTTTAATAGGACTGGATCAAACAGTATTGTGGAAACACAATGGATATCAATAAAGAATAGATTCCACGTTTTTATTATTAAATCAAATACTAACACTAAAACAGTTTCTTCAAAAGGATATAGTATTCTAGTTACATGTTCAGAAATCCACTTATGACTTTAGATAAGCCTTTTCTCCTCGAAGGTCTCTTTAAAAATACTATAAAATAAAGATAACAATCTAACACCACAAAGTTATTATAAACATCGGTAAATGCTAAAAAAGAAAAAAAAATCAGTCAAGTAAATGAAGATCTAATTAGCTTTACCAACCTATTCATGGATTGGGCAGCCTCCCATCTAACAAGTAGACTATAGTTCTCAGGAGTTGTACAAAATGGAAGATTTATATAGGAAGGAGGGTGGTGTAGGAAAGTTATTAGTGAAAGAAAGGAAAGAATTGTTTCAGTCAAGATCACCTTCCCTTATGGGGTGAAGGCAGGAGGTCTTGTTATACAGGTCTTCTCTTCCTCTGGGGGATGGAGAAGGCCCATGTGATGCTGATGAGAAATTTCTGACTGACTTCTTAAGACTACATTTCTGAGGCTCTTAAGATGGCGGCGTAGGAGGACGCGGGGCTCACAGCGCGTCCTGCTGATCACTTAGATTCCACCTACACCTGCCTAAAGAACCCAGAAAACCTCCAGAGGATTAGCAGAAGGGAGTCTCCGGAGTCAAGCGCAGACTAGAGGCCCACGGAAGAGGGTAGGAAGGGCGGCGAGGCGGTGCGCGCTCCACGGACTGGCGGGAGGGAGCCGGGGCGGAGAGGCGGCTCGCTGGCCAAGCAGAGCCCCCGAGTCTGGCTGGCAAAAGCGGAGGGGCCGGACGGACTGTGTTCCGACAGCAAGCGCGACTTAGCGTCTGGGAGGTCATAAGTTAACAGCTCTGCTCGGAAAGCGGGAAGGCTGGAGGACAAAGGGAGGGAGAGCTGCTGAGCCCCCGGACGGCAGAGCTCAGCTTGGCGGGGAACAAAGGCGCCAGCGCCATCTCCCCCGTCCATCCCCCAGCCAAAATCCCAAAGGGAACCAGTTCCTGCCAGGGAACTTGCTCGCTCCGCGCAAACACCCAACTCTGTGCTTCTGAGGAGCCAAACCTCCAGCAGCGGATCTGACTCCCTCCCGCTGCCACAGGGCTCCTCCTGAAGTGGATCATCTAAGGAGAAGCGAGCTAAGCCTGCCCCTCCAGCCCCCGTGCACCTTGCCTACCCACCCCAGCTAATACGCCAGATCCCCAGCAACACAAGCCTGGCAGTGTGCAAGTAGCCCAGACGGGACACGCCACCCCACAGTGAATCCCGCCCCTAGGAGAGGGGAAGAGAAGGCACACACCAGTCTGACTGTGGCCCCAGCAGTGGGCTGGGGGCAGACATCGGGTCGGACTGCGGCCCCGCCCACTAACTCCAGTTATACACCACAGCACAGGGGAAGTGCCCTGCAGGTCCTCACCACGCCAGGGACTCTCCAAAATGACCAAACGGAAGAATTCCCCTCAGAAGAATCTCCAGGAAATAACAACAGCTAATGAACTGATCAAAAAGGATTTAAATAATATAACAGAAAGTGAATTTAGAATAATAGTCATAAAATTAATCGCTGGGCTTGAAAACAGTATACAGGACAGCAGAGAATCTCTTGCCACAAAGATCGAGGGACTAAGGAACAGTCACGAGGAGCTGAAAAGCGCTTTAAACGAAATGCAAAACAAAATGGAAACCACGATGGCTCAGCTTGAAGAGGCAGAGGAGAGAATAGGTGAACTAGAAGATAAAGTTATGGAGAAAGAGGAAGCTGAAAGAAAGAGAGATAAAAAAATCCAGGAGTATGAGGGGAAAATTAGAGAACTAAGTGATACACTAAAAAAAAATAATATATGCATAATTGGTATCCCAGAGGAGGAAGAGAGAGGGAAAGGTGCTGAAGGGGTACTTGAAGAAATTATAGCTGAGAACTTCCCTGAACTGGGGAAGGAAAAAGGCATTGAAATCCAAGAGGCACAGAGAACTCCCTTCAGACGTAACTTGAATCGATCTTCTGCACGACATATCTTAGTGAAACTGGCAAAATACAAGGATAAAGAGAAAATTCTGAAAGCAGCAAGGGATAAACGTGCCCTCACATATAAAGGGAGACCTATAAGACTCGTGACTGATCTCTCCTTTGAAACTTGGCAGGCCAGAAAGGCTTGGCACGATATCTACAGTGTGCTAAACAGAAAAAATATGCAGCCGAGAATCCTTTATCCAGCAAGTCTGTCATTTAGAATAGAAGGAGAGATAAAGGTCTTCCCAAACAAACAAAAACTGAAGGAATTTGTCACCACGAAACCAGCCCTACAAGAGATCCTAAGGGGGATCCTGTGAGACAAAGTACCAGAGACATCACTACAAGCATAAAACATACAGACATCACAATGCCTCTAAACCCATATCTTTCTATAATAACACTGAATGTAAATGGATTAAATGTGCCAACTAAAAGACATAGGGTATCAGAATGGATAAAAAAACAAGACCCATCTATTTGCTGTCTACAAGAGACTCATTTTAGATCTGAGGACACCTTTAGATTGAGAGTGAGGGGATGGAGAACTATTTATCATGCTCCTGGAAGCCAAAAGAAAGCTGGAGTAGCCATACTTATATCAGACAAACTAGACTTTAAATTAAAGGCTGTAACAAGAGATGAAGAAGGGCATTATGTAATAATCACAGGGTCTATCCACCAGGAAGAGCTAACTAGTATAAATGTCTATGCGCCAAATACCCGAGCCCCCAGATATATAAAACAATTACTCATAAACATAAGCAACCTTATTGATAAGAATGTGGTCATTGCAGGGGACTTTAACACCCCACTTACAGAAATGGATAGATCATCTAGACACACAGTCAATAAAGAAACAAGGGCCCTGAATGATACATTGGATCAGATGGACTTGACAGATATATTTAGAACTCTGCATCCCAAAGCAACAGAATATACTTTCTTCTCGAGTGCACATGGAACATTCTCCAAGATAGATCATATACTGGGTCACAAAACAGCCCTTCATAAGTTTACAAGAATTGAAATTATACCATGCATACTTTCAGACCACAATGCTATGAAGCTTGAAATCAACCACAGGAAAAAGTCTGGAAAACCTCCAAAAGCATGGAGGTTAAAGAACACCCTACTAACGAATGAGTGGGTCAACCAGGCAATTAGAGAAGAAATTAAAATATATATGGAAACAAACGAAAATGAAAATACAACAATCCAAACGCTTTGGGATGCAGCGAAGGCAGTCCTGAGAGGAAAATACATTGCAACCCAGGCCTATCTCAAGAAACAAGAAAAATCCCAAATACAAAATCTAACAGCACACCTAAAGGAAATAGAAGCAGAACAGCAAAGGCAGCCTAAACCCAGCAGAAGAAGAGAAATAATAAAGATCAGAGCAGAAATAAACAATATAGAATCTAAAAAAACTGTAGAGCAGATCAACGAAACCAAGAGTTGGTTTTTTGAAAAAATAAACAAAATTGACAAACCTCTAGCCAGGCTTCTCAAAAAGAAAAGGGAGATGACCCAAATAGATAAAATCATGAATGAAAATGGAATGATTACAACCAATCCCTCAGAGATACAAACAATTATCAGGGAATACTATGAAAAATTATATGCCAGCAAATTGGACAACCTGGAAGAAATGGACAAATTTCTAAACACCCACACTCTTCCAAAACTCAATCAGGAGGAAATAGAAAGCTTGAACAGACCCATAACCAGCGAAGAAATTGAATCGGTTATCAAAAATCTCCCAACAAATAAGAGTCCAGGACCAGATGGCTTCCCAGGGGAGTTCTACCAGACATTTAAAGCAGAGATAATACCTATCCTTCTCAAGCTATTCCAAGAAATAGAAAGGGAAGGAAAACTTCCAGGCTCATTCTATGAAGCCAGTATTACTTTGATTCCTAAACCAGACAGAGACCCAGTAAAAAAAGAGAACTACAGGCCAATATCCCTGATGAATATGGATGCAAAAATTCTTAATAAGATACTAGCAAATCGAATTCAACAGCATATAAAAAGAATTATTCACCATGATCAAGTGGGATTCATTCCTGGGATGCAGGGCTGGTTCAACATTCGCAAATCGATCAACGTGATACATCACATTAACAAAAAAAAGAGAAGAACCATATGATCCTGTCAATCGATGCAGAAAAGGCCTTTGACAAAATCCAGCACCCTTTCTTAATAAAAACCCTTGAGAAAGTCGGGATAGAAGGAACATACTTAAAGATCATAAAGGCCATTTATGAAAAGCCCACAGCTAACATCATCCTCAACGGGGAAAAACTGAGAGCTTTTTCCCTGAGATCAGGAACACGACAGGGATGCCCACTGTCACCGCTCTTGTTTAACATAGTGCTGGAAGTTCTAGCATCAGCAATCAGACAACAAAAGGAAATCAAAGGCATCAAAATTGGCAAAGATGAAGTCAAGCTTTCGCTTTTTGCAGATGACATGATATTATACATGGAAAATCCGATAGACTCCACCAAAAGTCTGCTAGAACTGATACATGAATTCAGCAAAGTTGCAGGATACAAAATCAATGTGCAGAAATCAGTTGCATTCTTATACACTAACAATGAAGCAAGAGAAAGACAAATGAAGAAACTGATCCCATTCACAATTGCACCAAGAAGCATAAAATACCTAGGAATAAATCTAACCAAAGATGTAAAAGATCTGTATGCTGAAAACTATAGAAAGCTTATGCAGGTAATTGAAGAAGATATAAAGAAATGGAAAGACATTCCCTGCTCATGGATTGGAAGAATAAATATTGTCAAAATGTCAATACTACCCAAAGCTATCTACACATTCAATGCAATCCCAATCAAAATTGCACCAGCATTCTTCTCGAAACTAGAACAAGCAATCCTAAAATTCATATGGAACCACAAAAGGCCCCGAATAGCCAAAGTAATTTTGAAGAAGAAGACCAAAGCAGGAGGCATCACAATCCCAGACTTTAGCCTCTACTACAAAGCTGTCATCATCAAGACAGCATGGTATTGGCATAAAAACAGACACATAGACCAATGGAATAGAATAGAAACCCCAGAACTAGACCCACAAACGTATGGCCAACTCATCTTTGACAAAGCAGGAAAGAACATCCAATGGAAAAAAGACAGTCTCTTTAACAAATGGTGCTGGGAGAACTGGACAGCAACATGCAGAAGGTTGAAACTAGACCACTTTCTCACACCATTCACAAAAATAAACTCAAAATGGATAAAGGACCTGAATGTGAGACAGGAAACCATCAATACTTTAGAGGAGAAAGCAGGAAAAGACCTCTCTGACCTCAGCCGTAGCAATCTCTTACTCGACACATACCCAAAGGCAAGGGAATTAAAAGCAAAAGTGAATTACTGGGACCTTATGAAGATAAAAAGCTTCTGCACAGCAAAGGAAACAACCAACAAAACTAAAAGGCAACCAACGGAATGGGAAAAGATATTTGCAAATGACACATCGGACAAAGGGCTAGTATCCAAAATCTATAAAGAGCTCATCAAACTCCACACCCAAAAAACAAATAACCCAGTGAAGAAATGGGCAGAAAACATGAATAGACACTTCTCTAAAGAAGACATCCGGATGGCCAACAGGCACATGAAAAGATGTTCAACGTCGCTCCTTATCAGGGAAATACAAATCAAAACCACACTCAGATACCACCTCACGCCAGTCAGAGTGGCCAAAATGAAGAAATCAGGAGACTATAGATGCTGGAGAGGATGTGGAGAAACAGGAACCCTCTTGCACTGTTGGTGGGAATGCAAATTGGTGCAGCCGCTCTGGAAAGCAGTGTGGAGGTTCCTCAGAAAATTAAAAATAGACCTACCCTATGACCCAGCAATAGCACTGCTAGGAATTTATCCAAGGGATACAGGAGTACTGATGCATAGGGGCACCTGTACCCCAATGTTTATAGCGGCACTCTCAACAATAGCCAAATTATGGAAAGAGCCTAAATGTCCATCAACTGATGAATGGATAAAGAAATTGTGGTTTATATACACAATGGAATACTACGTGGCAATGAGAAAAAATGAAATATGGCCTTTTGTAGCAACATGGATGGAACTGGAGAGTGTGATGCTAAGTGAAATAAGCCATACAGAGAGAGACAGATACCATATGGTTTCACTCTTATGTGGATCCTGAGAAACATAACAGAAACCCATGGGGGAGGGGAAGGGAAAAAAAAAAAAAAAAAAAAAGAGGTTAGAGTGGGAGAGAGCCAAAGCATAAGAGACTGTTAAAAACTGAGAACAAACTGAGGGTTGATGGGGGGTGGGAGGGAGGGCAGGGTGGGAGGGAGGGGAGGGTAGGTGATGGGTATTGAGGAGGGCACCTTTTGGGATGAGCACTGGGTGTTGTATGGAAACCAATTTGACAGTAAATTTCATATATTAAAAAATAAGAAAAAAAAAAAACAATAGCCAAAGTAAAAAAAAATAAAAAAAAAAAAAAAAAAAAAAAGACTACATTTCTGAGGGACTTGAAACTGCCAAGTAGTTTAGATATTAAGTACAAATTTGGTAACCTGGCTTATGTGCCACCATCTTGAGCCTGCGGTTTTCTTTTAAACATAAGACAGTGACTAGAAAAATAATTACCAGAGGTATTAAGTAGCAGGTTGTTAAGTTCATACTAAACACTGGTACAAAAAATATATATATCATTATCCATTGACGATTTCTGTTTTTGATGGAGGCAGAGAAAAAAAAATCCTTTTCTCTGGTTTACTTCTCAGAGTTTTTGTATTTTTTTCCATTCTCATCTTCTGCCTCTCTTTTTTCTCCTCCAACTCCTCCTCCTCCTCTATCCTCCTTCCTTCTTTTTAATGGGCTATTTACTGAAATCACTACCATCAATGTTAGGCTGTTACATGACCAAGCAGGCAATCAAGCTTTTCTTGAAACAATAAATAAATACTTGCCTAAATCCTTGTGTCCCTGTGTGTGTGTGTGTGTGTGTGTGTGTGTGTGTGTGTGTATGTGTGTGGTTTTGTTTTGTTTTTTTGTTTTTTTGTTTGGCCAAAAATTGTCCCTCTATCCCAGTGTCTTTTAACTGAAAATGAGATTGCCGTTAGTCTCATAAGCTTCTAGAGATTTATATAAATTCAAAGTTTTCAGCAACTATACCTGGAGAGAAATTAAATATGTAACCCACACTAAGAGTAGGGTTAGTATTTTATTTGTATTTTTCTCTCTAATATATGTCTGGCACAAAATAGGCATTTAGAATTTTTTTTAAATGAATAAAATAAACAATTAATAAAAGGAGCACAGTTTTTAAAAAAATAAGATATTATCCAGGTAGAAAAAGTGTTCAAAGTTTCTGTATATGCATTATCAATGTGTATGTGTGTGTGTATTTGTATGTGTACATACAGATAATTTATTTTTAAATACTGTTTTTAAGGTTTCTCACATTAAAAAAATTAAATAATGCACAAAAAAGTAGCTGAAAATATTGCCTTCAAAATATCCCACAACAAAATAAGTGTAGGCAAAATTTTCCTGCAGAAAAAAAGCAAATTGTGTTCTCCCTTTATTTAACGTAAAACTGTTGTATAGGGTAGCTCCCCAGCCATAGACTTTCCTCCCCAGCCCTGTTTGCATATGGGTGGAACTTTTTCACTATTTCTAGCTGATGGCTAGATGGCGATAATTCTTATTATCATTTAGAATGGAATTCATTTATCCATCCTATCCTTCCACAAATATTTATTTAAAATCCACTGTGCAGTAACTAGTATGTTCAATAAGATTACAGTAAAATTATAAGCAATGTAGCAATGTAGAAATATGCAATATATCTTATGCAATACGCCCAAAGCCTCTGGATAATAACTATAAATTTACTACAACATAGTATTAAATTCTTATGATCAGTATGAGACAACTGTAAATATAAAGCATTGTATTCATTAGTATGTGATATACAGTACTTATGATAAATCCAGACATTCTAGTACAATCTATTAAGGACAATATTTTATCTTAAGTGATAGTCTTCTGTTTTGACTTCAATGAATATTTTATATGTTAACCAATTATGATGAGTGGCTCAGGAAGCGGTATGATTGAAAAATGCCAAATATAGAAGTAACATTTTTTATTCGATTACAAAAACATTCTCTGGAAACTATGCATTTATGTATATGAGTTTTTTCCTCACATACATAATTTTATTATGAGAATTTTCAAACATGGTAAAAATGGAAAGAATTTTATAGTACCCCTCCAACTACATTAACATATTCCACTCTTAACATTTTAATACATCTGCTTTCTTATTTATCTTTTCATCTATAATTCAATCATTATTTTATATATTTAAAAAATATTTGTAGGCTCAATACACTTTCCCTAAATATCCTCACATATATGTAATCATCTAAAGGTCAATATTCATTTATAATTTATTGTTTCAAATTTTTTATTAAGTTTTAGTATTAATTCCCTTATAGTTAACATACAATGTTATATTAGTTTTAGGTGTACAATATAGTGATTCAGTACTTCCATACATCACCTAGTGCTTATCACAAGTGAACTCCTTAATCCCCATCTCCTATTTTACCCGTCCTTGCACCCAACTCCCCTCTGGTGACCATTAATTTGTTCTTTATAGTTAAGAGTTTATTTCTTGGTTTCTCTCTCTCTCACCCCTCTTCCTTCCTCCCTTTGCTCATTTGTATTGTTTCTTAAATTCCACACATGAATGAAATCACAGAGAAAGATAGCTTTCTCTGGCTGACTTATTCCACTTAGCATTATACTCTAGCTCCATCCATGTCACTGCAAATGGCAAGACTTCATTCCTTTTTATGGCTGAATAATATTCCACCTCTTCTCTGTTCATCTATATCAATGCACCCTTGGGCTGCTTCAATATCTTGGGTAGTGTAAATAATGCTGTTGTAAACATAGAGGTGCATATATTAGTTTATAATTTATCTTAAAATAAAATATCCATATAATAAAATGCCCATGTCTTAAGTATATCACTTCATGAATTCTGTATATAAACCTGAGCAATTCAATCACTTTAACATTAACCTCACATAAAAAAAGCATGCTTTAAAATTTTTTTTTTTAATGTTTACTTATTTTTGAGAGAGGGAGAACAAGCAGGGGTGGGGCAGAGATAGAGGGGACAGAGGATCTGAAGCAGGCTCTGCCCTGACAGCAGAAAGCACGACACACGGCTCAAACTCTGGAACTGAAAGATCATGACCGGAGCTGAAGTCGGATGCTTCACAGACTGAGCCATCCAGACGCCCCAGCCAGGTTTTTTGATAGTCAATCTCTTCCCCACCCAACCCCAGAGGCAATCACCATCCTGAGTAATTTCACCTCTTGTAGAAACCCATATAAATGACGACATACTGCATGTATTCTGTTGTGTAGTTGTCCCTCATTTAGCATTTTTTTTTAGATTTATACATGTTATTGTGTTTAGCTGATATTTCATTGTTAATGCTGAACAGTCTTTCATATACAAATATACCTCTCTTTTTTATCCATTCTGTTGATGGCAACTTGAGAAGTTTTCAGTTTTTATTTATTTTGCTTAAATTTGCTATGTGCTTTCTTGACAAGTCTCCGTAGACATATTTTTATTATTGTTTAAATGTTTATTTTTGAGAGAGACAGAGAGAGCATGTGTGCATGGAGTGGGGGGCAGAGAAAAAGGAAGAGAGAGAATCCAAAGCAGGCTCCATGCTGTCAGCACAGAGCTTTATGTGGGGCTCGATCCCAGGAACTGTGAGATCATGACCTGAGCCAAAATCAAGAGTCAGACACTTAACTGACTGAGCCACCCACCACCCAGGTGCCCCCGTAGACATATTTTTATTTCTCTTAGGGAAATTCCTAGGAGTGCAATTGTGAGGTCATATGACAGGGGATATTTAGGTTTGTAAGATACTGTCAGATCTTTTTCCCAAAATGAGTGTAACCCCTAGTTTTATTCTCTTGTTAAGTTCTAATTTAGAAATTAGACTTTCGTACTTCATTCCCTAGTAAGGGAGACCTTCATATTAAAAGTGTAATGGATTACATGGCTGGTTGAGTCCAGAAGTAAAGCAAGTACTTTTAAAGGTACTTTAAATGGCTGAAAGTGAACAACTTTATAGAGAGTAAGTAGATATTATTTTTAAGAGTTATTTACTTTAAAATCAGTTTATAGGAAATTGAAGAATTTCGTTAAAATAAAAGTATTCCTATAAAAATAAGCAATCAAAACATAATAGTATTTTTTCAGCTAAAGTTAATTTAAGTGTTGAAGATCACTATATACTACTTTGAACCAAACCTAATTTAAACCATAATTAAAACAAATATATTTTTAAAGTTTTTTTTTTAAATATTTACCTATTTTGATATATATAGAGAGGTGAGAGAGAGGGAGTGTGTGAGCAGGAAGGGACAGAGTCAGATGGGGACAAAGGATCCAAAGCAGGCTCTGTGCTGACACCAGAGAAGCCAGTGCAGGACTTGAACTCACTAACTGTGACATTATGACCTGAGCCAAAGCCAGACATGTAGCCAACTAAGCCACCTAGGTGCCCCAAACACATGTATTTTTAATGTAGACCTGAAGGAATACGTCAGTTTGGCTGCCCCACCAAACCACTAGGAACTAGGCAACGTAAAACAGCAGAAATTTATTGTCTCACACTTCTGAAGGCTAGAAATCTGAAATCATGTGCGACAGTATGATGCTCCTTCTGAAACATCGTATGAAATTCCGTTTAGCCTCTCCCCTACTCTCTGGTGGCTTGCTGGCAATCCTCAGCATCCCTTGGCTTGCAGCTTTAGTACTTCTGTCTCTGCCTCCAGTGTCACAGACTATTTTCCTCTGGTGTATCTATCTTTTCTCACAAGGACACCAGTCATATGGCGTTACAGCTTACTTTAACGACCTATCTTAATTACATCTGCGAAGACCCTATTTCCAAACAAGGTCCCTGTCACAGGTATTAATGGTTTGGACTTCAACATATTTACCCAGGGGGTCACAATTCAATCTATATGATATTCGGTTGACTTCCCATTATGAGTAGGTGTGAGATGGCGACAAGATTAAAATTTTAGTCATTTCTTCCTTAAATATACTGGGATGTTAGATGAGGTCAAAATGATTTGACTGTTGACATAAGTGTTTTTTTTTTTTTTTTTTAGTTTTGCTAGAAATCTTTCACCTCATCAGTTTAATAGCTTTAGAAACAATTATATAGAAAGTAGAGTATGTAAATAACCGACCATTTCCTTCAAACTCTTGCATGAAAACACAAAACCAATAACTTGTTTCACAAAATCAGCAAACCAATCCTGACTGAAAATAATCAGGGAGCTTGTACAATTCTGCCTCATGAAAGCCTATCCACCACCAAAAGTCCTTTGGGATAGCTGAAAACAACTTCTGTTAAAAAAATGTGTATATTTATATTTATATTTATATTTATATTTATATTTATATTTATATTTATATATAATACACCCAAAGATTGTGTTTATTAATGTTAGTTCTAGCAAAACCACTCACTTTTTCTCTTGCTTCAGACTAACAACTTTTACATCAAGAAAGCCTAAAAATGGGGTGCCTGGGTGGCTCAGTTGGTTAAGCATCCAACTTTGGCTCAGATCATGATCTCATGGCTAGTGAGTTCAAGCCCCGCATTGAGCTCTGTGCTGACAGCTCAGAGCCTGCAGCCTGCTTTGGATTCTGTGTCTCCCTCTCTCTCTGCCCTTCCACCCCCCTCTTTTAAAAATAAATAAACATTTAAAAAATTTAAAAAAAGAAAGTCTAAAAGCTGTTAGGAGTGTTTAAATTCCATAGGAAAGTAGAACTTCCACACTTTGTGTTATTTTGAAACAGTTACCTATTATCAATTCAAGTTTTATTTGCAGTGCCCAATATCTATTCTAGTAGATAGAGAGAGCTTGAGAGATACAGAAATCAAAAGAGAGATAAAGGGATTGAGTTCAAGCAATATAATAGCATGAAAACTACAAAATTCTTAGGTTTTTTTAATCCCTTGAAAACAAACATATTCTAGCCAAAGTAAAAGAAAAGGTATCTGTTAGCTACAAATCTTGAGGGAAAATTCAAATTCAAGACAGTATTCTTTAAAAAAAATGTTCCATATAGAGAAGTAAACATGTAATACCCTCCCTCACAATATGTGGAAACTAAGGGTCAGAGTTATCTAAGGTTACACAGCTAGATGAAGTCAGAGACTAGAATTTGATTCATTTATTTAAAACCCTGGAGTTTAATCATTTTACTTGTCTTTTAAAATGATCTTACTTTAACCATGCACCAAGGTTTATCTACAAAAGCTTGCTTTAAATCCCAGCTGTATAAAGGACTGAGTCATGTAGAGAGAGATATTAATACTATCTTAAATGCTATTCTATCATAAGATTCTGATTTCAACTATTCCTATGGGCACAATGCAGCTAATGGTCTCTTTTAAAGATTTAAAGGTTTATAAGTGTGTGTAAGTAATTCTATTGGATTCTAAGCCTTGTATTTCAATTAGAAATTTAGAGAAGCCAGCATGGCTTGCAGCCTGAAAGGGAGGAATATGAACACAATCAATAAATAATAACAACTTGGAACATTAGCCTTAAACGAATAGATACATAGGTCTAAATCAAATTGTAAGTTCTCCTGCTTTTATTTACTTTTTTATTAGAGCAATATAACTGAAATTTGTTCCACAAAATAAGGGAATTAAAATGTTAGGAGTTACAATGAGAGTTCTGGAAGAAGATGTGAGGAAAAAGTAGAAGTAAAATTAATATCTGAAAACTAAGGGGAAAAATGTTTGAGGCTCTGCTTTGTGAGGTGACAAAAGCCTGTATCTTCACAGAGTGAGGGAAGAGTTACTTCCTTTCCTCAGGATAAAACTTGTCATCGTTTCTTGGACTCATGGTCCTTTAGCACCATCCTCCATACCAACCATCTCTCCATTCAAACAGAGGCAGTAAAAGTCTGTCCACTTTTAAATTTTTTTTTTTAACATTTATTTATTTTTGAGACAGAGAGAGACAGAGCATGAATGGGAGAGGGTCAGAGAGAGGGAGACACAGAATCTGAAACAGGCTCCAGGCTCTAAGCTGTCAGCACAGAGCCCGATGCAGGGCTCGAACTCACGGACTGTGAGATCATGACCTGAGCCGAAGCCGGCCTCTCAACCAACTGAGCCACCCAGGCGCCCCAAAGTCTGTCCACTTTTGAAGTCACTTGTTGGCTTAGAGTCTCAGATTCCCTCATCTTGGAGGCAGAAAATGGATCAGGTTAGAAAAATAAATAAATAGTGAAATAAATAAATGAACAAAAGAGATTACAGCTATTGCCTCTGTGTTATGGGCAATTTCATGCAAAATATCGATCTTTGTACAGCAAAGGCAATCAAATTCTCCTAAGGTTTATTTATAACTTGACTTTTTTTTTCCATGTTGCACTGTTTATTAAATCAGATGTATCGAAGTTTATATTTCTTTGAAACATTTTAGAAAATCTGCATATACAAACTTATTTACATACCAGAAAGTCCATTTGAATCCCTGTGTGTTTACACTTTGGAACAAAACATTGATTCAGGAAAGAATAATTTCAATGAATGAATATTAATAGTGTACTGGAATTGAGACACAAAATAGATTTTATTTAGATATAGATTTATTCTAAAGTCTCATAACTGAATAAAATAGATTAATGAAATATTATAGTAATACAGTATAAATCATTTTTTCTTTTGGAGGTGACAGGAGATACGATGACTTTTGACCTATTTGTAAATAGGTAAACATTCTTATGAATACTTTATTTTGTCAAGTCTATTATTCCATCAATAATAAGGTGTACCGTAAACCTTGATTATACCTTTCTGGTGGAAAATTACATCAACACACATATGAATTAAGAATGAATATTGAGTTGAGATATATTAAAATGAGAGAAATTATTTTGAGGAGAAAAGAATGTGTTACTTTAAGAGTATGTTTCTTTTTATTCGTTAAAGTGGAAATACTTTACAACAAGATGATACAGACCTCTTGAGGTATAGCACACTATCCATTAGCATAGTCACAGTAGATGAAATTAGAAGATAATATGTCTTTCAAAAAGAAAGAAAGACAAAGAAAGAAAGAAAGAAAGAAAGAAAGAAAGAAAGAAAGAAAGAAAGAAAAAGGAAGGAAGGAAGGAAGGAAGGAAGGAAGGAAGGAAGGAAAAAGCTGTGGCATGCATTTGGTGAGAGTGCCCATAGATGCAAAAACAGAAAAATGTCTGTAGCTAGAACCATACCACTCACTAAGTACAATGTATTCCAAAATGGTACTAATTTGTGATTCATAATAATCACAGTATGCTGGACTGGAATTTACTTTCTGCATTCTACAAAATAAAAAATGGTTTTCAAGCAAGTTGATAACGTAAACAAGGCAATCATTTATCCTACTTAAGAGTGAGGTCAGCAAACTTGCCAAGGCTTGGAAACAGTACTGTTAAAAAATAAATGAGCTCATGATAAATGATCCTTATCTTTAAAACTACTAACAAGACTCCCTGAGCTACCAAGCCCAGCTTAACATTATCCGTTTCCTTCAATAATGCTTTGAGATGGTCTGTGTGTTAGACTTACTACTGTTGGTGAGCCCCTGAGTATGGATGAGTTAATGAGGACCTAGCATTGCCCTCCCACTTCATAAAATGTAAACGGCTGAGCAGTAAAATTGAAGAGTTAATGTCTCTGAATGTTCCCTCTTGTCCTCCCCAGATTAGATTTGGTATCTCTCCTCTGAGTCCTGATAGCACACAGCAAATATTTCATTTAGAGCAATTGGCCCACTTTTTTTGAATTGATTTGATTGTTCTTAGATTGTCCTCCTTAGACAGTAAACATCTCTATTTTAGGATTATACCTAGCATAACTTTTATATCTCTGGGGCTAGAGACTGCCTAGAATATTACAGGTGCTTAAAAAGTGTTGAAATAACTTCAGTAAGTGTTATTTTGAGTTACTTATGAAGGATGAATGCTTGAGGTACGTTTTGGGTGGATTGTGGCAAGAAAAAAAGAGTAACTTTCACCTGTAGTTAGTGATCATGCTAGTAAATCTTGGTATTAAAATAAGTTGAAATTATGAAATACAATTTACAAAAATGGTATTATTGTTAAATGTTAAGGTTTGTTGTTTTTTTTTTTTGTTTTGTTTTGTTTTGTTTTTTTCTCGATTAGGAAGAATACATTCAGGGGCTCCTGGGTAGCTCAGTTGGTTAGGCGACCAAATTTGGCTCAGGTCATGATCTTGCAGTTTGTGAGTCCAAGCCCTGTGTTAAGCTCTGTGCTGACAGCTCAGAGCCTGGAGCCTGCTTCGGATTCTGTATCTCCCCCACCTCTCTACCCCTCCCCTGCTCATGCTCTGTGTCTCTCTGTCTATCAATAATAAATAAACGTTAAATATTAAAAAAATATATTCAATTTTATGCCATTAAAAGCATATACATATATGATTCCAAAGATTTATCTAGTAACAGTGTCTTTCTCACATGGAAGCAGATAACCGTTCTGTTCCATCCTGAACATGGAAGAGAAGTTCTTCTGCATCTTGCATATATATTCCTCTGGCTGAGATTGCCAACTTTTGCCTAGAGGGACCTCAGACATTATTTGTTTCAGAGTTTTACCGAGATATCAATGTTATGGATGGGGATGTAGAATCTCCCGCCAGATTTGACAGTGTTATGCAATGCAACTTTATTTTAGACTCAGTCCATAAAATGCAAGTGAAGCTGAGTTTTCACAGAAATTCAGAGAGAGAGAGAGAGAAAGAGAGACAGAGACAAGCAGAGAGAGAAGAAAATATAGGGCTGTTGTTACATGGCAGGTTTTACTAAATAAAATTGTAACATGCAAGCTAATGCTTTCCAGTGACAGAAGGTTGACAAGCTGAGTGTATATGGAATTTGAAGTTGCTTAGTAGTGCTATTATCTCTTGGATAAAACAATCACCTCATATCTATCTTTGACATAGAAGAACCACTCTTCTGTGTCTTCCCCAGCCATTTCTAAATACGCACTCTATATACGTAGAAGCGTTTTGATCAATTTTTGGTTAACTGGTTTGAAAAACCATGTTTAGTTCCACTGTTCTAATTTAAGAGATGATGGGGTTTCTGTAATATATATGTTTTTAAAATTTCAGGACCACGTCTTCATGGTCAGGAGCAGACAACTAGTTTCTGCTGTAATTTACTTTTTAATAGAATAAAGTCTGTTTTTCTTCCATGATAGTTGTTCTCGATGACTTGTATCTCAGTGTGAAGCCCCTGTCAATTCTTAACTGACAACAAAGGAAAAGAATAGAAAAAAAAAATGAATGCATGGGGAGTAAAATGCCATTTCACACTGGGTGCTTTGTAAATGTGAGCCAACTCACACAAATCCTTTAGGGCATCAGTAGACATGGAGCTGAGCCAGAAGTGAAGAAAACATGTCCAAATAGAGAAAGTTTGCTCTGCAAATTGAAATTCAAGCCTGAAATTGAAAAGTTTGAGTTAAATCTACTGCAAAGGGCATATTTCATCCTTTGCTCATTTTTCCCTAAAATACAAAGTTTATTAAATATTGAATTTTGCTACAGATTCTTCGCATATTTCCAATCTCCTTCCACTTAAGCTTCTGACATAGTAATTATCACTCAGGTAAATGGTAATAAAAGCATAATGCTAAATATTTGAACAATTTCATCTGAGCTTTCACAAGGAAGAAGTAAAATATACTCTTCTGTGTAATTATAGTTCAATATGGAAAATAGAATTTGGTGTTATTGGCTCAAAGCAAATACCTTTTAAATCATTGCATAATATGTTTGATAAAAAAAACAGCTTAGGTATAAATTGGAAAATGTTTATTGTAAGTACTTTGTGATTTCATTATTTGAGATTTGAGTATCAAGCTCATGAATGTGAAAGTATTTTATAATCCAAAAATTAGATTTGATATAGGAGGTGGGATAAAATTTATTGACAAAACCAAAAGAAAAACTGGAATTAATAACATATAAAAATTATTTGTCCCTTGTGATCTAATTGAAGCACAAATAGAGTTCTTGCCATTTCCAAATTTTGATCTACAGTATTATTTACCAACATTCAAGAGATTTTTTTAGGTAGACCTTTATTGGCAAAGCTCAGCGTACTCCATAAATTTTCTGATTCTTCACCCACACCCCAGCAGAGCAAAGAAAAGTACATTTATTTCTAAACCTTACAGAAGGTTATGATAGATATGGTTTTAAATAATATTTACACATGATTATAAAAATAATATACACTCATCGGTGAGAATTTCTAAATTGCATAAGAGTGTAAGAAAAACAAAGCAATAAATTAAAATTCAAGTTTATTCTCTTAACAACTGATTTTTGGATAGCTGATATATACCAAGTACTGAAGTAAGTGTTGAGCGTCTAGATGTAAGTAAAGTACAATACCCTTGGTTCTTGCTTGTGGTCTAATGGTTAATTACCAGAGCATATGGATAGCTCTTTTTAATATTTTATCTTATTTCAATACAATAGAATTTCTCATTGTGTTTTTCCCCACTTAATTTTCATTAATTCATTAAAATTTTCCCCAAACATAATTTTTCATGGCTGCATCATAAATTATGCTTTCCAAAACCTTTGCCATGAAGTTGATGTTTCAGATTTGTCCCAGTTTCACTATAACAAATAATACGATGAAAAATATATTTATGTATTGATACATGTTTTGATTGTCCCTTTATCATAAAATTCTAGAAGTAGAATTCCGGAGGCATAAGTTACTGTATCAGTCAGAGTTCTCCAGCGACACAGAATAGTAAGATATCTATTTCTGTTCCTCTGAAGAACCAGAAAATATATATGTTTTAGATATTTATATATGTTTGAGGTAATAGGAAATTGTCTCACATAATTAGGGAGGTTGAGAAGTCCCACAGTCTGCAATCTACAAGCTGGAGACCAGGAAAGCATTAGTGTAATTCAGTCCAAATCCAAAGGATGAAAGTCAAGGATTTAACTCCTATTCCGAGAGCAGGAGAGATGAGATGTCTTATTAGCTCACTCATGAGGCAGAGAAAATGGGGCAAATTCCCTCTTTCTCAGCCTTTTCTTTTATTCAGGCCCTCAATGGACAATGGGGGGAGAGCAATCTACTTTACAGAATTCATTAATTCAAATATTAATCTCATCTGTAAACACCCTAGCAGGCACGCCCAGAAATAATCTTTAATCTGGGTAACCTCTGGCCAGTAAAATTGACACATAAAATTAAACCACTATACTTATAAACATTTTAAAGCTCCTGATCTGCAATGTCAAATTGACTTTCAGAAAGATTTCAATAAAATTATATGACTTCTAATGCCATATACAAGTTAGCATCTCATCAAATATTTACAGATGATCAGTATTATTCTGCTTTATGATATTTAATGATTTGATGTGTCTAACATATCTCTTTGTTATACTTTTGTTTATTATGACTAATTAAATGAAATATTTTATGGTTATTAAGCATTTGGATTTCCACTTTTATGAGTAACCTCTCACTGAAAGTCAGCTACAACACAGTGATTTTAAACTTTGCACTTTCAAACCAACTCACACCAGCTACACACCTACTAACAATACATGAAAATTCCCATTTCTTCATATCCTCACGATATTCGATTTTATTGAACTTTCTAATTTTTCTAATTACCACTGATTTTGCCTTCTAAGACACTTCTGTGAATTTCTTTTTTCAGACTTTGTCCCTGTTTATTAATTTCTTTCTTTTTTTCTCTTTCATTTGCTGGAGATACGCTAAGGTTCTAAATATTAAGCTCTTGCCAATTTTTGGTTTGCAAATAAGTCTTCACATAATTTTGTCTCTCAATGAATAAAAATCATTGTTTTTATGTAGTGAAGCCTGTCTGGTTTTCTCTTTAACGTTTTTTTTTTTTTTTCCTCCTTTGGACTTTATGAATCTTTTTTTGCTCCCAATCATGACCATAAATATACTGCTCTACATTCTCTTCTATCAGCTATATGAATATGTATTTATGCATGTATATATCTATCTCTCTTTTACTTGCATCATTTATTTATTTTACATTTATAGTTTTTCTCCATATAGTAAACCATTGTTTTCCAACATAATTTGCTTTAAATTGTATTATTATTTTCCATTGAATTTTGGTACATTTATCATATACCAAGTTCTTATATTTACATAACCTTCTCTATTCTGTTAGTGTCAATATGACACTATAGTACATCTAAATACATAGGATGAGTGATCCAATCTCTTTATTCTTCTTTTCTCAAAGTTGAATGCAATTTTCATAAATCTCTTGAGTTGTAGGATATAGTCAAATGTGCAACAAACAACTCTCAATTGATCAAAGGATCAATTCTGTCTTTTACAAATAGACCCTCTGGTTTCTGAGTACTTTTCTATGGAGATATCTTTAGTCTTTCACATGTGTGCAGCATTATTAGTCAGCTTGGATTTAGAAAGAATCTACACTCATTATGGTTCTTAATCCTTTTGCAATTAACTTGACCCCAGAATTGTCCAATTAACTAATAGGTATAGGCTCAAATATAGGTTAAATAAAATGTCAGCATGTAAATGGGATAAAATTCTACATAAAAATGTATTTTTAAAAGTTACTTTCAATAAAAAGCTGATATATATATACACACATACATATATACATATATTTTACATCAAATGGAAAATTATAATATTACTGTGCTTCAGAGATTGAGGTACCATATATGCCTGCCTCCCATTTTTTACAAGAATAAACTCTCCAGGACATAATCATCACAATTGTTAAATGTTCACAAGCTAATATCTTCATTCTTACATGCTGTTAATGCAAAGTTTTTGCAAGGTATTTAAAAGCCCAGGTCACCTTGTCAATGTTGAAAATAGAGTATTACTTTGCCTCCCTGTAGATATCTTTTCTATTAATTTTATTGGGGTTATATCTTCTGTCAAGTTTTTCACTGCAGATTTAACCTTTCTTTTCTTCACTTGGGAAATATTTTCTTTTCCTGAGAAAATGGAAATCAACGATTTCAATTTGTCTTCATTTCACTTTGTACCAAAAAATATTTTAATCCTCAACTGTTACATTTATAAAATGCCACAAAATAAGTTATCAAAAATGTCTTTATAATTTTAGAAATAGAGTTTTAAAAGAATACTGAGTTAGAACAAAAGATCCATATACATTAATGAAATTTATGTAAATTATTTCATGTAAATAAATTACTGACAATTATTTTTCAGGAAACTGTAATATGTTGAGGATGGCTAGATACTTGAAATCAAGGAATAGAGGGATAAGCAGCATAAAAGCATGGGTGGGTAGTGAGTAGCTAACAGATTTTAAACAAGGTTGTTATTATAGGATCATATTGTGTTTTAAAAGGATCATTTTCAGGGCACCTGGGTGGCTCAGTTGGCTAAGCGCTGTCTCTTGGTTTTGGCTCAGGTCATGATCTCACAGTTCCATTCGTGGGATTGAGCCCCATGTTGGGCTCTGCACTGACAGTGTGGGATTCTCTCTCTCCCTGTCTCTCTGTCCCTCCTTCGTTTGCACGCATGTGTGTTCTTTCACTCTCCCTCTCTCAAAAAAAAAAAAAAATTAAAACTTATAAATAAAAGGATCATTCTCCTAGCAGTGTGGTAACTTGGCTGGAAAGTGAGATAGGCGAATTGAGAAATTTTGAAATGATTGAAGAAAGAGATTTTGTGACAGGTGTTGCAGTAAAAATGAAAGGGAGACCTGGACAAAGATATCTAGGAAGTATCATTAATAGCACTATTGGCTGATTAGTGTTGGGAAGGATGGGTGGGAAAGAAACAAGAGTAAATGATGGAAGACTCATAGGTGTGTGGCTGAGGCAGCAAAGTGTTTCAGGGTTTCATGTTCTAAGGAAGGAATGAGGGAAAGCAGCATGTTTAGGGGTTAAGATGATGGGTTCAGTCTCCAATAGATTGAGTTTATCTAAATACTAACCAAAGGAGATAGCCACTAAGCAGTTAGAAACATAAGCCAGACAGTAATTCTGACATAAAGCTAGATATATTTGGAAATGAAATCACCATTGTTTCTTACATAGAATTATGTGTAAAACTCCATGATCTGACAGCAGTGTAGATCTCCAGTGTCATCTCACATGTTATTAATTTCTGTCATTAGGGCCCAACTACTCTAGATTTTATACTTAGAATATACCAAAGTTTATCTGTTTTAGGGTTTTTGCCTTAGCTGCCCCTAAAACATAGTTATTCCTTATAGAAAATAATTTTTGTCTCCCATCTTATGCATTTCACCACCTATATTTCCTACAGTCTGTTTATCTTCTATCACTAGTGGTTACAGTAGTCCCTGTACTCAATAAACATTTGTTGAATGACAGAATCTACATTTGGATGTAGGAATGGACAAGATTAACCAAGAAGTGTTGAGAGAGGAAAGAAGAGGGCCTGTGGGAGAACCATGAATAACAATGTCTCAGCCACAATGAAACTGAAATACTTCCCATTGCTTTACAAAGAGCAGTGCATTCAGATCATCACAATAGTTCTTCTGGAGCCATTATGGCACACAAAGATATTTCTATCTATTTTTTTAGGGGTGGAGAAAGTTTTCAGGTTTTCCATTCAGCCCCATACCAAGACTATTCATCACCTATCCCTAACCAATAGAAATATTTTAAGTAAACATTTGAGAATTTGCCATCTTGCCCAATATGGTAAAGGTAGGGATGAGTTAAGACACTTTTGAGACTAGGTAATGATTAGCATGATGGTATGCAGGGAAAGTTATATCATCTATGGAAAGGACAGTTCAATTAGAAATTAGGGGGGCACCTGGGTGGCTCAGTTGGTTAAGCATCTGACTGCAGTTTAGGTCATGATCTCACGGTTGGTGAGTTCAAGCCCCACAACAGGCTCTGTGCTGACAGCTCAGAGCCTGGAGCCTACTCCAGCTTCTGTGTCTCCCTCTCTCTCTGCCCCTCCCCTACTCACATTCTGTCTCTCTGTCTCTCTGTCAAGAATAAATAAACATTAAAATATTTAAAAAAAAAGAAATTAGGAACATGTCTGTAGAGTTCTAAAGAAAGAATGGGAAGAATGATATGTGTTTTGGAATATATTTACTTAAAACCAAAATAATCCATGAACTTTTGGGAGCAAGAATGTAAAATGACAAGGGTAACAGCAAAAGACCAAAACACGGTGTTTTCTGAGATCAAAGTGAAAAGGAGGAAAGAGGAGCCAGCTAGCAAAGAGGACAATGTGCGGGGGGGGGGGGGGGGGGCGCGGAATTAAGAGAGCAGTAAAGAAAAAGATAAGGCAGAAGTATGGGATGAAAGAGTGGATTTCAATAAGTAGGTGAAATTATATATATATATATATGTGTGTGTGTGTGTGTGTGTGTGTGTGTGTGTATATATATATATATATATATACATATATAATGTAATAGGAGGCCTTAAAAATGAGAATACAGAAATAACTATGAGATTTTATAATTAGGAAATCACCAGAAACTTTGAGCAGGCAATTTCATTACACTGATTGCCTTAAAAGTCTATATATGGTTAAACAAGAAAGGGGTAGAAATAATGTGGTGGCCATGGTTGCTAATAAATTGTAAACATTTTGTAACATTGCAGAAAGCAGAAAAACAGATTGTCTGGGAGGATGTATGAAGAACTTTTTACCTCTTTTGTTTTTCCAGAATAGCCAAGCCCTGGGTGTATTTGCAGGCAGAGGAGAATGAGTGCAGTTGAGGAGGCACATTATGTTAGACAGAAAGAGGATAAATTTGGAAACAAAGTTCTAGAGGGAAAAAGTGATAAAAATTAGGATTTAGGTAGAAAAAGTAGGTTTAATGAGTGTGAATATTTTTTGTCTTAAAGATAAAAGAGGAAAATGTAGGAAGGAAAGAACAGATAAAGCTACATGAGATTTGAATTAGACATAAGCTAGGGGAGGGGTAGGACAGGAGACTGAAGGCAAATATAAGCTCTTGTAATGATATGACAAGTTAATGATTGACTAAGTGAAAGAGCTTCCAGGGAAGTCTTAGATCTAGTTGGGCAGCATAACATTTTTTTTTTTTAATTCCTGAATTGCTGCATGGCAGGCATACTCCTAGGGTCCCACAACATTTGTCATGGTCTCCGTCTACCCTGGCTGAGTTAGCACTACATGGTGGGAGATGTCATTACCAGGGGTTACAGTAGAAGAATTAAAGAAAAAGCATTAGACACTATTGCAGCATGGACTGCTGACCGTTTCATACACTGAACTGCACACATATCTTAATGGAAACTGGTCCAGTTGTTAAAAACTAGGTTTAGACAGTAAAACTGTTCCCTAAATTAAAACAAAACAAAACAAAACAAAACAAAAATAATGAATAGGAAATGCTGCAGGATACAGTTCCTTAATGGGAAGATACAATAAACATTATTCAATTACCTAAGAAAGTAACAACCTTGAGTTCCTAGAATATTTATTCTTGAAATGAATTTTGCCTTCCTATTATTTAAGAAAAGAGGAAAAAGGAACATACTCAACAATAAAAGTGAAAGTCACAATACTTTTTTTTTTCTTTTTTGGTATAACCAGCTCATTATCTCAAAATAATTACATATTAAATATTAAGTTAGATATATCTGTTTTGTTTTCAGCATGCAATCCCTCCCCCCATAGACACACACTGAACAACTCATTCTAATTAGTGAGAATTGAAGTACAGATGTTTCCTGACTTGTAGTTCAACATAACAATTATTTGCCTTTATAATGTTGTGAAATTGATACACATTCAGTAGAAACTGTCCTTTGAATTTTGAGTTTTGACCTTTTCCTAGAAAGCAATATGCAGTCTGACACTCTCTGATGACACTGGGCAGTGGCAGTGAGCCACAGCTCTGGGTCAGCCATGATGACAATTCAAGGGTAAACAATGAAAACATTTAAAATCATTGTGTATCTACACACATTCTATTTTTCACTTTCAGTACAGTATTTAATAAATTGCATGAGATATTCAACACTTTATTCTAAAATTGGCTTTGTGTTAGATGACTTTCCCCAACTGGAGTCTTATGTAAGAGTTCTGAGCATGTTTAAGTAGGCTAGGCTGAGCTATAATGTGCAGTAGGCTCGGTGTAGTAAAAGCATTTTCAATTTATACTCTACATTATAATGGGTTTATCAGTATGTAACCCCATTGTAAATCAAGGAAGATCTGTAATCACATTTATAACTAAGATCATTTTCAGTCTTTACTTCAAACTAAAAATCAAGTGTTCAAACGATAAGAGATCAGTAGCTTATCTGTCATAAAAATCTTATTTACCATGGGTTGTACTGTTTTTAGAACATTTTCAAATATGCTGTTCTTTTTGGTTCACTTGTGTGTATTTCTAACATATCCCAATAATTTTCTCCCTTTTCCTTTATGTTAAATTACACACCAGGTAGCTTTCATTAATTGTTTAGAGATTAGCATAAACTCTTTGAAACTATTAGTATATTGCTTGTGATGATCTACAAGTCCCCAGGTCTCAGGTTAAATAACAAACATTTATTTCTTCTACCTTTCTGTCACCACTCTAACACTAGATAACATACAGCAACTATTGTGTTGTCTTCTGTCAGGAAATCTGTTCCTACATGATTAAAATGGCATGCCAAGCTCTAACTGTTATCTATTATCCCAATTAAGTTCAAAAAGAATAGAAGAGCCATCTTTGTGGAAAACAATACAGGCAATATAAGCTGTTATTAATTTAAAGACATCATATACCCCTATGACAGCTTCATCATAAGCTATCATTATTTCTAGATAGTCACCTATAATAACATCTTCAAAATCCACATGTTATTTTTGTTCTTTGACTCGTGGGGGAAAATAGGCCTCAGTGAAAATCAGTGTTTGTCAAATGGAATAACTCTCCTGACATCTGTGCTGAAAAATGAGTAGTAGGAGTTGTTTTCTTTATTTATAAATAACAGACTGAAAAATTATGAATGCTAGGTCTTTGAAAAAAAGTACCAATTTCAACCTCTTTATAAGAAGTTGAAATAATCATTATAATTGTATATCTAAAATATAACATGCATTTTTAAATGATATTTTAATTTTGGGTTATAAAATGGAATTATTTTTGCTAAAGAGTTAGTAACTCTATAGTCAGGGTCATTCGTGCTAACTCCTGTATCAACAATACCACCAAAAATCCAGAAGTTTCAGTGACTGAATACAAGTTGATCTGCTGTTCACCAAGCTCCTACCATCCTCTAATGCTTCCATCTTAACCTTAAAGAAGTGAGTAAGGGTGAAGGATCAGGCAGGAGGTTTTATAGACAAAAATTAGTCATATCACCTCAAGCTATGAAAATGGGGACTAAAAAATGTAACTGTAGCTATGCATCCAGGAGGAAATGGAAATGGTTTAATAAGAATATATCAGTATCTTCTTTACAGACTACTCTTCTGGTCATTAAATACTCCTTTCACATTATCTCCTATATTCTCAACTTCCCAAATGAATAACCCCCAGTCTCGACAGGTCACAGCACCTGGTTTATGTTCTGGGACCTTTGGTGGTGACAGTTTTCTTTATCAGATCCATGTATACAACCGTATCCATGGTTCTGAAATCTGAAAATTAAAAACAAAAAAAAAATCATGCTTTCTGTCCCCTGATCCTCCCAGTACACAAACTTACAGACAGAGACAAAGTAATGTTAATAACTCCTGTTTGGAAAATGGGAGAAAAAAAGGCATATAGAAATCTTTGACTCATGGCCTTTATGGAATCCAGCTATGCAGATATTGTAAAGTCCTAATTCCTGGAGGAAAAAGAAAGATCTTCAGTTAGGTTTGATTTTCTTTACTGGGTAGAGCTCTTCTGTTAAGAAAATCAAATTCAGTGAAGGTTGTTACTTCTTATTCTCCATGGCCATATGTAAAGTGAGTATTGAAGAATATGTCTTTTTTGGCTATTCAACTTATAGAACCCATTTCATGCTCATGGAAATATGGTGTCCAAAAATTGCTTTAAAAATTACAGACTACAGGAGTGCCTGGGTGGCTCAGTCAGTTAAATGTTTGACTCTCACTTTTGGTTCAGGTCAAGATCCTAGGGTCGTGGGATAGAGCCTTGCATTGGGCTCCATGCTGAGCGTGGAGCCTAAGATTCTCTTTCCCTCTGCCCCTCTCCCCCACTCGTTTTTTCTCTCTCTCTCTCTCTCTCTCTCTCTCTCATTCTCTCTCTCTCTCTCCAAGATAAAAAAAAAAAAAAAAAAAAAAAAACTAAAGATTTAAGAATTACAGAGTCAAGGACTCTGACTATTTGGCAATACAATTATATTAAAAACTTGGCAAACTATTTGCTTCTACTCAATTTCAGATACAAGGAGCTAAAACTATCAGACTTTGTGCTCAGATATGTTTCATTTCCTTGCTACCTTGCTGCCATATCTCCCTATTCAGCTTTGACTCAGATCATCTTGAGGCTGTCAAGCTTGAGTGGATAGAGCATGCCTTTTATTGGATCTTTGGCACAAATATGAGTCACTCTGCACACCTGAGAAACCTCACTGGGTCTTGGTTGTTCAGTCTTTCAAATACTATTTCTTACCTCTTTTTTCTGAACTTCTCTATTCTTTTTCATGTATACTTTAAGTCTGCCAAGTATTTTCTGAGCTCATCTCTTGTACTACTTTACTGAAACCATCAATAGCAATAACAGACTCTGCTAACATGTATTTTCCAAACATCTCTGTAACTGAATAGTTAGGTAAGCATTGGAGTGTTTTCCAAGCTACCACAGGTGACAGTTTTTAAATGTCGTTTCGTTGCAATCACCGAGTGACAAAACTGATTTATCCATATTGTTAACATCTGCTGACCAATAACTAAGCTAATGTGCCATATTTTAGTTTTTGTTATGTCAGCATCAAACTTTGAGGTGCTGGGATTTTTATTAGTCAGTGTAGTTAATGCTAACTGCTACAATAAGTAATCTGGAAAAGTTCTGTGCCATACTCACTCATACAAAGTCAGTGTGGATGTTCATAATTGTATAACTTTCCTGAGAAGTTCTCATACAAAGAGTGATTTAGGGATTCAGCATCCTTGTACCTAGTAACCTCATCTTCTTTAAATATGATCTACAATGACTCTTTTCAAGGAGGAAAAAGAATAGAAGAATTGCTCTAGTGTGTTTATAGGTGGGCCTGGAAGCCTACATTTCATTTTTCAGTCATATGTTTCCAATGGAAATTCAGAGGCTATGAAATATGGGTTAGCTATGAACCTAGGAAAAAGAGTGTCTTAACAGTAAATAACTGAAAAAGGAAAGCATAATAATGCAAAATTAAACTTTAAAAACCCAGTGGAAAAATGCTATTTATTTTATTTTATCTTTCTGTAATTTAACTTTCTTGTAAAAAAATCACTTTCCTCATGGAAACTATTGTCAAACTGTCATGAATAGTCAATTTGTAAGGTTTTCATATCTAATAAATATTCAGTTTACTGACACATTTTAAAATGTAAATGCTTATTAGAGAATATTGGCCCATTAATTGTATTATTTTCTACACCCCAGTTCTTGTTTCCCAAACAAGTTCAAGTATGTGCCAATTTTGAAACTCATTTTCATGGAAAGCTTAATGTGGAAATAGTGCATGGCCACTTACTGCTAAAGACGGAGGTTTAATTAGGGCATCTCTAATGTTCTTTTTACGGCTAACGTTTTATCAAATGTGACACCCTTAAATTTAGGCAAGTCATGTTAGGATAGTATTTTAATGTGCACAAAATTTCAGACCCTGTCTTCATTCACTCAACATAACAATCAAAATTAGTTTCTGATGATATTTTGAAAGAACAAAAAACTGATAGAGAAATTAAAATGAACAGGCTTTTAAGAAAATTTTTGTTCTGATTTGTAAAGAGTATGCTCACAATAGAAAAAAATAAGAAACAAAAGGAAGAATAAAGAAGAAATAAAATCTTCAAAGACATTAACACCCCCCAAATACATTCTATTTTATTGTCTTCCTTTTGTGTGTGCATGTTTTATAAAAATGTGATTTTCTAAATATACAGTTTAGTTTTTAATTTCCATTAAGTATTTCTAAATCATTAAATAGTGTATGAATACATTATTTAAATGCCTGCATAACATTCCAACATATAGATGTCACATTATTTATTTAATCAATCTTCTATTAAATACTTAGGCAATTTGCACTTTTCACTGACATGAATTATCTGTAAAATTATCTTATGCATAGATCTCTATATACATCTCTGAAGAATTTAGGATATATTAATGTTGTTGACATTTTTGAACAAATATTATAAAATTGTGTCCTTCTGAAAAATGTATGGATTTATATTTCTTCTAACAATGTACAGGGGGGACTATTCCTTCATTCCCATTTCAATAATTATTGTTACCTAAACTTTGTCAGTTTAATAGTTGGACAGTTCTTAAGGTGCTCATTTGATTTCCTGTGAGGTTGAATATTTTTGTATGCTATCTGCATTCTGGTATATGTATGTGTGCTGTATAAATAGCTCGATCATGGTTTTTCTTCACTAAATATCGATTCTTTACTAGTTACAAGGCACAATGCCATACACTGAAGATAATAGTGGTGAACAAGACAGGCAGGAAAAAGCTTAGAATTCACAGAATAAATGACATTAAATATGCATGATAGAAACTCTCTTTCATGACCTCTACATAAGTGCCTCTTTAGTTTCAACACCCTCCATTCCCACAACAAAACAGCAACTTTTATCTGTAGGCATCTTAACACTTGTGGTTAGGAGGTTAGTAACTGCTCCTTTTCTTGGGTTATATGCCTACCAAGGCTCAGATGAGTGTGATCACAAATTTGTTTGTTCAAGATGTTCTTCTTATTATAATTCTATATTTTCCTGAATATCATATAGACTAAGTAAATATGTATACACAAAAAATATGGCTTTGTTTCTATGAAATTTTAATTTAGTATTGAGAAAGACTTAAAATTTAGTTGCTAAATGTATTACTATTACATTATGTAAAAATGATTGAAAAATAGTGAATGAAAAGTATATGTATCCAAGATTTTCGGATTTAAATTTTTCTTCTACCAAAGAATAAAAAAAAAAATCCTGGAATAGAGTACATTCACAATGGATGTTTTTAGCTTTAAAGACTGCATGGAACTCTGATCAGCAGATGGTTGCCAAAAAACAAACAAACAAACAAAAAAACAAAACAACTTAGCCAAAAATAGAAGAAGGGACGCCTGGGTGGCTCAGTCAGTTGAGCATCAGACTTTGACTCAGGTCATGACCTTGCCGTTTCTGAGTTCCAGCCCTGCGTTGGGCTCTGTGCTGACAGCCTGGAGACTGGAGTTGCTTTGAATTCTGTGTCTCCCTCTCTCTCTGTTCCTCCCCTGCTCACACTCTGTGAGCAAAAAATACATATGCACTTATATGGTCCATGTCAAAACAAATGCCTAATATATATATATATATATATATATATATATATATATATGTATATGGTAGTATATATATATATATATATATATATATATATGGTAGTTAATG
Organism: Panthera onca; assembly: GCF_046562875.1. Taxonomy (NCBI): domain Eukaryota; kingdom Metazoa; phylum Chordata; class Mammalia; order Carnivora; family Felidae; genus Panthera; species Panthera onca. Next base: position 108,266,026 of record NC_138345.1, on the reverse strand, counting down.
GCTTTCTGTTTTATTATATGGTTGTTCACGGCTTTCTGTTTTATTCCACTGTTTATTTTCAATTAACCAAAGAGATAATGAGAGGGTTTTTATTGTAATTAAATGATGATAAGCATGAGAAAAAAAGAAAGACTTAAGAAATAATGGCTCTCCAAAATATGACTTGTTTTTCGGTACAATTTTTGATAGATTTCCTCAGACTAACTTAGATTTCAGTCTCTCATAATTTGGAAGATCTTGGGCTAGATCTTAGAAACAAGTGAAATCACCACTACTGCAAGAAGTGCTTCTAGGGAAGTTTTGGTAAGACAACATTAATTATTTTTTGTCTTCTTAAGCAAAGGACACTAATGGACATTTTAATTTTTAAATATCGTTATATGTGTCTCTATATAATTTAAAAATTGTTTTTAGAAAGAAAAATCTACTGTAAAATTATAAGGTTATGCTTTCCAGCCCTGGATAATATATTTGTATGTATATCTACGTTGCGTTTTACTTTACTTTTTTTCACGTAAACAATTGAGAGAACTTTTAGTCATTGCACTTTGCTTAGATGATACAAATACATTTATGTTTGAGCCCTTTGAAGTGTTTTGAAAACTTTGTGTTTACCTTTGATTCAGCCATAGAGTTTAGTGCAAATGTAGTTTTGGTTGCAGTAGATTCAATGGGTTCAGACAGGATCAAATTGTAAACATTTTGAAGCAGCAATGCCTTAGCACAAAGTGTTGAACATGCTTTGAATTCCATATAGTGATATACTGTATCTCTACAGAACTGTCAGGGTGAAGAAAAGAAGTGTTGCAACAGTTATAAACATATCACATACAGACATTTATTCAGACAAATAGAGATGTAGCTGGGTGTCATTTTAAAGCTCAACTATTTATGCTCTTGGCAGATAGCTGAAAACACAATACATTTGTAGCTCAGAGTTTCAAAAATGTAAAAACAACCAACAAACAGTGCTTTGTCAATGGTCAGTGTATCGGGATTAGCATAAGCATGTGAAATACTGATACTTCTTATTATTCTTTGATTTCACATTTAATCATTATTAATAAAAGCTAGAGCCATTAAGAAGAATCTAAGTTTGTTCCATTGTGAAGGGCACTTAGACCATATTTTCATTTTCCTATTTTCCATCTCACTCTTATAGAAAATATAATGATTTTAAAACCCAGATTCATATAGCATTTCAAAAAAGGAAAAACAATTTCTAAAGAGGATAATGTAAATTGATTATACATGTAATTTCTACTTCTGTCCATGACAGACAACTTACGGGATAGCTCTCTCGCTGTCAACCACTATAAGATCAGGCAAAACGGTGAAGCAACAGTGTTTGGAATTTGAAAAAGAGAGAACACAGGACTTCAAGAAACAAAAGAGATGAACCTCACAATTGTGTCTGTTTTCTTCCTGGAGAAACTTTCTTGATTATGGGACAGAAAGGTAGATTCCAAATAAAGCATGGTGGCCTCACGATGCTGAAGAATCAGAGATGAGTTTGACAATGATAAGGTGGTTGGGAGTGGTCCTGCAGAGTACATAAAGAAAAAGCTCCAGGGCTTTGCACAAGGGTGCTTTTATGTCTTCTGCTGAAGACTGAGCTGCATATGCCATAGGTAATATTCTGCAATGATTTGCTTAGAAAAAATAGCGAACAGCTAGAGAACACACCAGGTATAATAAGCCAGATTTCATCTGAACACCCTAGTCATTTCACTGTGATATCAGAAAAAAAAAAACACAATCCAGAAAAATCTTTGCAGGAGGGTGTCTATAGTCCTTGAATTAAGGTTACTCTAGAACTACAATAAAAAACAAACTGAAAAACAAGACTGAAGATAATCAAGGTGATGCATCCATAGATTAATGGCTTGCCAGAAAGAAAAAAAAAATCAAAAAAACAAACAAACTCAATACTTTAAGGAAACACAAAAATCAGATCGTCACCAATATTGACCATACAGAATATACAATAAATATTTACTACATATCTGAAGAAATAGGAAAAAGAGATTTAAAACCAAACAAAAGAAACAACCGTTAGAAACAAACACCGATATAACATGTGAGAATTAACTGCCTCAATAGTTTATTTTGCTATAATAAATGAAAGTATAAAGAGAAATCTAAACGTAATGAATGAGTAGAAGGGAAATCTCAATAGAGAAATAGTGACTATAAAAATGAACTAAATGAAAATTCTAGCATTTAAAATTACAATATATACAAAATTTAAAAAAAATAAGAAAAAGATACTGGATTGGTTTAATAGAAGATAGGCCATTGTAATAAAGATTATCAATCTTCTGAAAATAGGAAAATAGAAATCATTGAAACTGAGGAGCATGGACAACAAATTAAAGAAAAAAAATAAAAGACTCAGAAACATGTGGGACAATATCAGTTTGTATATGTATATATATATATGTATGTATATATATATATATGTACGTATACGTACATATATATATATACATACATATATATACATATATATACATATATATATATGTATATATATATATATATATACATATATATATATGATTAGAATTCCAGAAGGGAAAATAAAGTGTATGGGATAAATAAATAAATAGTGGCTTAGCACTTTTTAATTTGAAAAAAAAAATAACCTACAGATTAAAGAATCAAAACAAACCCCAAGCCAGATGAAAAAAAAAAAAAAGCCACACATAAACACAACATAGTCAATCTACTGAAAGCAAACTATAAAGAACATTTTAAAAGCAGACAGAAGGGGATACCATACTACTTACATGAGTGACTATGATAACTATGGCCTCATACTTTTTATTAAAAAAATGAAATAAATCATTAAAGACAAAAGAAAAAAATTGAAATGTTGAAATGGAATTTAAGGCCCAGAAATAAGTGTTCTCCAAATGCCATTCAAAAACAGAGACAACATAGAGATATTTTTTCATGAACAAAAACTCAGAGAATCTACCACAAGCAGTTCTGCACTTTATGAATGTTGAAGCAGGTTAGTTAGGCTAGATGATATTGATACTAGGTGGAAATTAGCATCCATACCAACAAATAAAGAGGGCTGAGTATGGTAAATATGTGCCACATACAGAAGTCTTTTTTCAAAAATCAATTTTTGAATTTCTTCAAAAGACAATTGATTATACAAAATAATATATTCTCAAAGAGAGGGAGGGGGGAAATGAAATGTATAACAACTATAAAGGACTAGAAGGAAATGAAAGTAAACCAATGTAAGTTCCTTAAATCATGCATGAAATAATCTGCAAAATAGACTACTCTGACACATACTGTAATTCACATAGAAACCATGAAAAGCAGGGAGAAGCAGAGTGAAAAAAGCAATAGATGAGATAAAATGGAATAATAAAATGTACTCAGCTCAAAAGAAGGCAAGAAAGGAAGGGAAAAAAAGAAATGGTTGACAAAAATAAATAGTAAGATAGTGGCTATAAAACCATGTCCATAATTATGTTAAATTTAAATGGACCAAATAATCTAATTAAAAAACAAAGACTGCCATAATGGTTACACAAAGAATGACCAAGCCATATGCTGTATACACTAAGTATAAAGGCATAGAAAATTTAAAAGTAACATGCAGGGGTGCCTGGGTGGCTCAGTCAATTAAGCATCCGACTTCTACTCAGGTCATGATCTCTTGGTCTATGAGTTCAAGCCCCATGTCAGGCTCTGTGCTGACAGCTCAGAGCCTTGAGCCTGCTTCGGATTCTGTGTCTCCTCTCTCTCTGCCTCTCCCCTGCTCGCACTCTGTCTCTGTCTCTGTCTCTGTCTCTGTCTCTCTCTCTTTCTCAAAAATAAATAAAAACTAAAAAAAAATTTTAAAAGCAATATGCAAAAAGATATGTTTTGTAAACACAAATCATAATGAAGTCAGTGGCTTAATAATGTCAGATAAGATTAACTCCAGCATAAAGAATATTAACAAAGATTTTTTTTTAAGTTTATTTATTTATTTCGAGAAACAGAGAGAAAAAGTGCAAGCACATGTGTGAGTGGGTCAGGGTTAGAGAGAGAGAGGGAGAGAGAAAGAGAGAGAGAGAATCCCAAGCAGGCTCTGTACTGTCAGCGTGGAGCCAGACGCAGGGCTCAAACCCATGAACCATGAGATCATGAACAGACTGAGCTACCCAAGCACCCCAGAATATTAACAAAGATTTTTAAATGTCCTTTCACAATGATAAAAGGTCAATTTAGCACTAATGGGCAAAATAACAAGAGATAAGTAGGAAAATCTATACAACATCTAAAAGCCATAAATCAGGAAAAATATAGTTATAAATATCTTTTATTAAGGAACATTTTTGAAGGGATACACGAGAATCTGTTAACAAACCTTTATTTCTGAAATGGCAGGTTATGGATCCTGAATGGAAAAGATAGTTGTAATTTTTCTTGTATATATTTTCCTTGGTTTATATTTTTAAATATTTTACAATGTATAGGTCTCATTTCATTATATACATGTAAGTAAAAATAATAATAGTTCCTTCCCCTAAAAAGAATATATTCCTCATCTTTTTATCCCCACCATGATTTTTTTTTCATTTTTCAATAATATCAGCTAACATTTATTATGGAATTATTTTGTGTTACTGTATTAGTTTCCTATTGCCATTGTAACAAATTACCACAAATTTGGTGGCTTAAAACAACACAGATTTCTTATTTTATAGTTCTGGATGTCAGAAGTGGAAAATGGATCAGCACAACTTTGTTCGTTCCAAAAATTCTAGGGGAGAATCCTTGCTTCTCCCAGCTTCTAGAGATTGTCTGCATCACTCGTCACCCTGCATTATTCCAAATTCTGCTTCCATTCTGATTCTTCTTTCCCTGACCCTAACTCTTCTGCATCCCTCTACTCAGCACCTTTGTTATTACATTGCACCCACCAAGATAATATAATTATTATCCAAAATAATCCAGATAATTCTGGAATGACCTGTCCATTCAAAAACCTTGACTTAATCACATTTACGAAGTTCCTCTTACCAAGTAAGGTAACATCCATGCATTCCAGAGATTAAGACAAGGATATCTTTGGGGGCATTTTCTGATATCCACTGGTAGGCATTGTGCTTATTGCTTTTCATTCATTTATTTCACTTAATTCTCATAAAATCTTTATGAGCTCTGTTCTACAGAGGAAACATGTTGAGGAGCTTTCATGGAGTCACAGATGGAGTTAAGAAACTGGGAAATGGGAACTTCATCCAAGTGACTCCAGAACCTTTCCTCCTAACCATTATACTATATACCTTCATTATCATATTGCTTTTTGGCATAGGTAGTTTGTGATGTTACATATTACTTTTTATTGTAATTTGCAAGTGACACATCACATATTTTAAATAGGACACATGGCATCATATTAAGTTAAATCAAGATGGATAAACTATTGACTGTAGGTTAGCTCTGTTTTTCTTGACCAACCTTATCAACTCCTTGAAATAACTTCGGTTTCCCAAGATCCAAGGGGCCATATAAAAATATCTGTGAACCCCCTTACCACATTAGTCTATATGCTTCAGCCAATCTTTGCTATCTAATGATCCAAGACTTTTCTGCAAAGAGCAGGTTTTGTAATTCTGTAACTGTTCACTTTTCTCACTTTCTTTATTTCACAGAATGGTGTTAACTCTTAGGCAGAAATTAATTTTCAAGCCCACTCATATATTCTGCCCTGGCAAGTTTGGAGGCAGACAACTGACCCCAAAGTTATTTTTCACCTTAATGTAATAGGATGATTCTAGCAAGTCTGAGTATATAATACGGACACTGGATGGTAGTTGACAATTTGCCAGAAGCAAATGCAGGTTTTACTTCTTGTTCAGTCCCTGAAAACTCACGTTTGGAATATTCTATTTGTAAATCTACTAAGGAATTCCTCCTTATGACTAGCTAGATGTTTTACATCATTATTTTGTACAAAACCTCAGTTGCCACATCACTTTCAAGGATTTGTTCTATGACATCAATGTGGTTTGGGAACTGCCCACGTTGCTCTACATTATGTTGACTCATATTCATATTTACTGTTAACTTTTAGTATAATGCCAGTTTTATTAATGAAACTATATATATATATACATATATATATATATATAGTCATTTTGATGAAAACCGCTTTTAAGATTAGGGTACCTTTGATGCCAAAACCATTGATGCCTTTGAGCTTTGGAGGTACGTGAACTTTTTGTTAAATTAAAACTATTGGTGGTTACCATATTTTGGAATTACTCAGAATTCACTACTAGGCCCTTTTCTCATTGTGTATTTGCTTTAGATCATAATATGCAATTTATATGCTGATGATTGTTCAAATTTGGACTTCAACTCTAATCTCTCTTCTCAAGCTTCATATTTGTACATTCCATTTTGTACTCAAAATTTCTATTTTTTTAATGTTTATTTATTTTTGAGTGAGATAGAGTGAAAGCAGGGTAGGGCAGAGAGAGAGGGAGACACACTCTGAAGCAGGCTCCAGGCTCTAAGCTGTCAGCACAGAGCCCAATGCAGGGCTTGAACTCACAAACTGCAAGATCATGACCTGTGCTGAAGTTGGACGCTTAACCAACTGAGCCACGCAGGTGTCCCTCAAAATTTGTAACTATTTATCTCACATCTTCACCTAAATTCAACATGCTTTATAAATATATATATATATATATATATATAATTTAAGTAATTTGCCCAAGGTCACAATTTGAAATCAGAATTTGAACTCAGACAGTCTAGTTCAAGAATCTGAGCCTTCAACCAGCATTGTATGCTATATCCAGAAAATGAATCTTGCCAAGTCTATTTTCAAATATTTCTCCATCTTAACCGCCAGCATATCTATTCCACTAATATATATAACAGTTTGAACAACTACAAAAAACCTCCTAACTCATCCTTCCTTTTGTAGAGAAATAGTGATTAATTGACAGTATGTATTTAAGGAGAGCTTTGCTATTGTATATGCAGGAGAGAGTCATTATCAGGCTAATGTGAAGTCAGATTCTGACTTCCATTCCATGCAGTGAATGTATGGGTTTATTTCTGGTATCATCATTGCATTAATTTCTTACTTGGGGATTGTTTAGTTTCAGAGAGATAAATAAACTCTTAAATACCATGGACAAAGGAACACTTTCAAAAAAATAATATGTCTTAATAATATGGTGGTTCCTCAGAAATATTAAACATATAATTACCATTTGATTTAGCAATTTCACTTTAAAAAGGATTAAAAACAGCAACCAATACAGAAATCTGTATACCAATGTTGATAAAAGCATTAACCACAATAGACCAAAGATGGAAACAACCCAAATGTCCATTGAAGGACAAATGGATAAACAAAATCTGATCTCTACATACAATAGGATATTCAACCTTAAAAATGAAGGAAATTCTGATACATGTTACAGCATGAATAAAAGTTGAAGACGAAATAAGCCAGACACAAAAAGAAAAAATACTGTATCTTTCCACTTACACGAAGTACACGGAGTAGTCAAGTTCATAGAGACAGAGAATAGAATGGTGGTTATCAGGGGCTGTGGGGAGAAGGGTGTGTAGAGTTATTCTTAAGTGGGTACAGGGTTTTAGTTTGGGAAGATAAATTCTGAATAGGGATGGTGGTGATGATTTTACAACAAGTAATGCCACTGAACCATAAAACTAAAAATGATTAAAATAGTAAATTGTATGGCATGTGTATGACAATTTAAAAAAATACAAATCTTATGGAAATGTAAGTATCGTTACATAGTGCTTTCATAAAGGCTAGAACCTAGAGCAGCCCCCAAAATGTAAATAACCAAACATTATTAATCTTCCATGCATTCCTTCACTAACTACAATAGCCCAGATCCTACCATCTCTTAGTTCAAATATTCAAATATCCACCCTGGGGACTATGCATCTTCAAGATGGTGGAGTCATTTACCATGAAAGAGGTAGAGCCCTTTGCAAGATAGTTCCTCTAAGAAATAAATTTGGGGGTAAGCAAAAAAAGTAATAATAATGGAGATCTCTAATATAATTGGCCACCAGGATAAAAACTGAACTGTAAATTTGTAATTGAGTTAACACTTAGAAACTGCCTTTGTCCTAAGTGACCCTGACTAGAATGTACTAACAATTACATTTTATGGTAGTAGTTAACCAGGATTTTTTTTTTTTTTTGATTGCTGTCAAGAAATGTCAGTAGATTTTAGGGAAGAGAGCTATATTTAGCTAAGTGGCCATCAGGAAAAAAAAATTAAGAAACATTTTATTTAAATATTTCTTGGAAATGGATAGAAATAAACATTATATCTCAAAATTAAAGACAAATATACAGATAAGATAAGAGCTGTTAAAAGATATTTTAAGTAATTTAATGATATAAAAATTTTAAGCATGTCCTTTACAAACAGATACAATATAAGGACTTTGTGCTCTATTTTTACTCTTCTTTTGAAGAGCTCGTGATTATCTGCTAAAGGCTCACAACAATTATATAAAATGGCATGGAGTGAGCAAAAATGTAATGTGAGAATAAAAAAATATATACTGATATCATATGTTAATATGAATTAACATATATATGACAGATATATATAAAAGGCAAGTGTGCGTGTTGTGTATGTGGATGGGAGGAATGGTTGGGTGAACTATGATGTTTTCTCCACTTATAGGCATAACAAACACACACAGAACTTGCTTTTTGTTTTAAGTATATATGTATATGCTTTTAAGAAGAAAGTTTGTCACTTTTTCTTCAAATTTTTTTTCAGAAATGTCACACATATATATAAGGACTGAACTAAACATTAAAAATAAATTTATTGATGGCAGACCACAAGGACACATATGTATAGTTAAAATCCCTTTATTTGCTTGAACAATACCAATTCAATAAGTAGAACAAAATATTTTAGTAAGATTATACCTTGTTTTTTACTAATGTTTTTAATATACACCTCAAAAATATTTATGTTCTTAACTAAAATATATGGTGGATACCAGGTTTAAAAAGGGAAAAAAAGTCTCTCTCCCCCTCACCCCCCTTTTGCTTTGTATATATCAAGCCCTTTCCATATACAATTTGCCTGTCTACATGGGCCAAGTTTTGACACAGTATACAGTTCTTTGGTGATGGGCCCATTGAATCTAAGGTAAGAAAACTTGTGCTGTAAAGAAACAAAGGTTATGAAAAGTAAAAAACGGAACAAGGATTGGAGAACCAATCAAGAAGCACAGCTTTGTAACAAGGATGTCTTTAGCTATAAGATCTTGAGTTTGTTGACTAGAGGTCTTTTATTTCATTTTTCACATATGTCATATATGTAGTTTGAATAAGATCTATTTTTCACATATGTAATATATATAGTCTGAATGAAATGGTGAAAGTAATCATTGCTAAGGCCACTGAACCTCTACCAGTCCTATGTCTACATGACTAGCATCAACATTCTACCTATGATGAAAAGTACTTGTAATTCAAGCCTGACATATGTAGTCAAATTTCTAAGCATTTTCTTTAAGGACCTCTTGATATTTCAGAACCAACCTCTCCAGAATAATCTGGGAATGTCACTGAGTTTCAACATAGTCTAATCCCACCAAAAATTGTATCTGTCTGACTCATATTTTGGTGAGAATAATCACTCCAGAGATATTCAGAATTTTATTGCCTATTTTCAGAAGATATATTTGTGTAAAGACCCAGTTCTAAGATCTCACCAATTTCTCTTCCAAGATAAAGAAAAGTTCTTTTTTTTTTTTTTTTTTTTCCCCAGCCAAAGCCTAATAATGGTCTGTGATGTCTCTGGATGTCTTTATATCTTTTGATCCAACTTTATAATTTATTTACTCCCCTTTCATTTAATTATTATACCCTAATGCATACATAAAATTTTGAGAAGACAGCTCAAAAATTAAAAAAATAATAAATATAAAATTTTATTTAAAATGCAGAATAACATTTATTCAGCTTTCTCAAAATATATATCCATTCTAACATTTCTGATTTTTGGTTTTACTTGCCAATTCATGGGTTACTTCACAACCTCAAGCCACTTATGGAAAAATAAAATTCACCTGTACTGTAAAGGTAAAATCTAATATTTTAAATTGTATTAATTATTTTAACATATTGTGTAAAAATTTTTTTCTAAGCCATTTTACAAGCAGCATAGCCATTTGGGAATAAAGTTGAGAATTATCCCATATAGAGATAATGGGTGAAATTTCAAAATTTAATAAGTAAAACATTTTAGAAAATGTTACAAATATATTAAAAATATTTTCCTATAATTCTTATATTGGGTAGAAATTAATTTCCAAAAGGGTTGAAACTACAAATAATTTGAAAAATTTAAAAATTAAAAATAAATAGCCATATCATGCCAAAAACTTTAATCTTATGTGCATGTTTGGTATAGTATACTAAAGCATCTAGACTTTCATTTAGTCTACAAAACATATCAAACGCCTAACATAATAAACAAAAACAGACAGAAGGTCTGCTTTCAAAGACATTATATTCTAGAGGAAGATACAAACATTTTAAACGTAATAAATAAATCTATTATAATGATAAACACAACAAAAGAAAGGCACTTGGACTATGAAAGAATATAATAAAGATTTTACTTAATTAGGGAGGTCAGGGGTGAATTTCTCTTGGCTGATGTGGGAGGAGCAGACATACCTAGATGAAGAGGGAGATGGAATGGGTAGAAAAATATTTAGACAGAATAGAAAGCATGTGCAAAAGTCTTGTGGCCAAAGATGCAGAATGATTATAAGTGAATAACAGAGGGCTCAGTGGCTTTAGGTGTGATAACAAGGAATAATAATGAAGCAAAGAATGAGTAAAGGTCATTCCAGTCAGGAAAAAAAAAAAAAAAAAAACAGTCTTGGTATACACATAGTCCCTGTAGCAAAAAGTATTATGGCAAGAAACGGGACTACAATCTGTCATTTGAGAAGAGAAGAGAAAGAGCAAGAGTGAGGTTAAGAACGGTGGTGGAAGGTGAGGCTAGAGTAATTGGGGCCAGATCAGACAGAATACTGTAAATCACACAAAGAAGAATCCTCCTTTTATTTTAAGAACAAGAATCCCTGAAGGATTTTAAGCAAGACATGGAGGTGGTGGGGTGAGATGTTAAGGGTTTGAAACATTTACGTTACAGGTCCCATTCACTGTGATTCTTTTTTTTTTTTAATGTTTATATTTAAGACACAGAGAGACAAGTGGAGGAGGGGCAGAGAGAGAGGGAGACAGAATTTGAAGTAGTTTCCAGGCTCTGAGTGACAGCACAGAGCCAGGTGCGAGGCTCCAGCTCACGCACTGTGAGATCATGCCCTGAGCCAAAGTTGGACACCTAACTAACTGAGCTACCCAGGTGCCCCATTCACTATAATTCTTAACTCCTCTCCAGTGCAGATCCAATGCTAAAGTACAACAGCTTCTGGTGTTTCTCTCAATTAATCATGAACTCTATTACATGTAATCAATCCAAGATGATTCAGAAGGTACTTGAGTGTCTTGATATGCTTCTTGGTCTTCATTGTATGTATTGAAAATCGATACAGTATTATAGATACACAGGTTACAAAATATTGGCCTGAATCAGTCACAACATTATTATAAATCTTAAAAGTTGCTTTTCTCAGGAAATTGCTTCTAATAGCTTGCTGATTTGTGGGGTTTTTTTTCCTATTAACATAAGCATGAAACAAGCATTTGATGTTTCAGCCTTCTAGGTAAACTTATGTTTATCTTAACTGACGAATAAAAATTGCTCTGCAATATTTTATTTAATGTTTCCAGTTCTCTCTTGACTGAGAGTTCCTTGAAACCAAAGTAAAAGGCACTTCATGTTTGTATCATAGCAATTAATACAATGTCAGGCCATAAAAAGTTGTTGATTGAATGAATGGACACAATGCGTTTCACCTATGTTCTGCTATAATATGTCACTAATTCTTAAAATGTCAAGTCAATTCAATAAATATTTAATGAGTGTGTACTCTGCACAAGAAGGTGCTAGGCAAGTATTTAAAAGTGCCTCATAACTGTTTTCAGAACTTACTTCTAAAGATAGACTTTTGTTGAGAACTTTTGTTTTACCACATGGCACACTGACCCTTCAAAGTTTTGTTGAATACTTAGATTAGTTATAAATGCTATTTGATGAACAGCTGTCCTCTTTAACTAAAACCACACACACACACACACACACACACACACACACACACACACATACAGTCTATACTATTTTTATTTCAAAGATTATTACATAAAAATATAATGTGATTCAGAGTAAAAACCCATCCCTTTTATGAGCAATTAGCAAGTGCTAAATAACAATCTAAATAATTTATATACTATATTTCTCCTTTTAGTAAGTTTAAGAACCTTTTGAGATGAATTACAATTATGACTTTCTCTTAGAGTAAGTTAGAAATACTGTTCAAACTAGGCAAATAATGTACTGCTCTCCAAGATGACATAATAGTTAAGTATAAAATCAGTATAAGTATAAACTCAGTAATTGAACCCAGGAGTCTCTGATTTACATTCGGTGTCCTAATTTGATTCTATTGTTGGATGGGAACCAAGGAAAGTGAGTGTAGATTTTATATAAGTCTACTCTATCATTTCCTATAGAAACACTTGGCTATAAAAATTATTTGTGAGTCAGACATTTCTAACAGGAAACTGTCATTTAGCGGGTTATTTCATGTTAACTTTGATACAGTTTTTTTTTTAAAGGGTGGTAGGTGCCCTGCTGTCAGAGTATGTCCATGCCTGTTTTAAATTATCCAAGTAGTGAACGCCCTAATTAACCACATGGTGATTGTGGAGGGATAAGCTGAGAAGCTAGCTAGAATTAAGACAGTATTGTAAGAGATCAGGATAGTCTAATTTCAGTGGACGGTTTAGCACCTGGTACAATGGGACCAAGAGCTTGAACCAATAAAAGATGAGATGGGAGCCAGCTGTGGAGAATGGGCATATCTTCTCACAAATTGTTTCTGTTTTTTTCTGTGCCCTTTTAATTGTCTTACCACCCTCCCAACACAAATTTATGAGATTTTACATATAAATTTCAATTTTATATTTAACTTATCTTAATAAAGTTCTTTTTTTAGAACAAGTTTTAGGTTAACAACAAAATTAAGAAGATACAGATTTTCCATAGGCCCCTGCCCTACACATACATAGCCTTCCCCATTATTACACTGACATTATTCACTAAAACGGTACCTTTTTTTTTTTTTTTTTTTTTTGCCAAGAATTAACCTACATTGGCACACATGATTACCCAAAGTCCACGGCTTACCTTAAAGTTCACTCTTGGTCTTACACATTCTATGGGTTTGGACAAATACATAATGGCATGTATCCATCATTATAGTAACATACAGAGTATTTCCACTGTCCCCCAAACCCTCCGTGCTCTATTCATCTCTCCCTCCCCTGACCCAATACCAAATATCAAAACCCAAAAAAGACTATACCTTTTCCTCTAAGTACTGCTTTAATTGCATCCCAAAAACTTTGATAAATTGTGTTCTCATTTTGATTTGGTTCAAAATGTTATTTTACTTTTCTTGAGATTTCTTCTCTGACCCTTGTGTTATTTAACAGTATGTTTTTTAATTTCCACGTATTTGAGGATTTTACAACTATCTTTCTGCTATTGGTTTCTAAATTCCACCACTGTGGCCCAAGAGCAGACATCGTATGATTTCTATTATTTTAAATTTGTTAAGGTGTGTTTTATGGACCCAGAAGTGGTCTATCTTTGTGACTTTTTCATGTGAGCATGAGTAGAATGTGTATTCTGCTGTTCCTGGAAGCAGTAGTTTGCACATACCACTTATATCCAGTTGATTAATAACATTTAAGTTCACCTGTCTTTCTGCGTTTCTGCACTTTGGACCCATTTATGAGAGAGGGGTGTCGATGTCTCCAACTGTAATAGTGGACTCATCTATATCTTCTTGTAGTTCTTTCAGTTTTTGCCTCATGCATTTTATGCTCTGATGTTAGGCACATGCCACTAAGGACTGTTACATCTTCTTGGAGTATTCTCCCTTCTATCATTCTGTAACATCCTCCTTCATTCCTGATAACTTTTCTTGCTCTGAGGTCTGCTCTGGCCAAAACTAGTATAGCTACTCCCGCTTTCTTTTGATCCGCATTAGCATGTTATGTCTTTATCTCTTCACTTTTAATCTGGATGTGTCTTTATTTTTAAAGTGCGTTTCCTGTAGGCAACATATAGTTGGTGGATGGTTTTCAATCCACTCTGACAACCTCTGTCTTTTAATTGGTGCATTGAGGCCATTGACATTCAAAGTGATTATTGATATAATTGGCTTAATATCGACCATATCTGTTGCTCATTTGCATGTGTTGCTTTTGTTCTTTGTTCCTACTTTTGTCTTTTACTCTTTTTCTGCCTGTTGTGGTTCATTAAGCATTTTTTATTCACTTTTCTTTCTTAGCATGTTATATTTTTTCCAAACTCTTTTTAGCCACTGTCCTTGAGTTTACAATATACATTTACAATTAATTCAAGTTCACTTTCAAATAACATTATACCACTTCATAGATTGTGTAAGTGCTCTATAACAAAATGGCCCTAAAACCTCCCTCCTATTTCCTGTGTTCCTGCAATCATTTATTTAACTTACCTATAAGTGTGCAGATTCAACTATGTATCCATCTCTTCTGTGTATATATATACATATGCATATGTACATACATACATAACAGATGTGTTATTGCTTTTAGTATTTTGAACAAACTTATCTCTTAGATCAATTAAATATAAGACAAATTTGTATTTTACCTTTACTTATTTCCTCTCTGATGCTTTCCCTTCTTTATGTACATCTGTGTTCATGAACTCTATATCATTTTGCTTCTTTCTAAAGTATTGATTTTAACATTTCTTGAAAAGCAAATCTATTAGTAACAAATTTCCTCAATTTTTGTTTGTGTATATCTTTTTGAAGGAACAGAATTCTAGGTTGGTGTTTTATTTGTTTGTTTTGTTTTATTTTACTCTACGCATTTTAAATATTTCACTCTGCTCTTGCTTGCATGGTTTCTGAGGATAAATTGGACATAATTCTTATCTTTATGCCTACGTAGGTAGGATTCCCCACCCCCAGCTTTTTACAGGAATTTTTCTTTACCTTTGATTTTCTATAGTTTAAAATGATGCCTATGTGTAGTTTTCATTTGTTTTATATTTATCTTGCTTGGTATTCTCTGAGTTTCCTGCATCTGTGGTGTGATATGTAACATGTATTGGGGGAAATTCTCAGTTATTATTGTTTGAAACATTTCTTCTCTTTCTCTCCTTCTGATGTTCCTATTTATCATATGTTACATTATGCATAGGCTTATGTAGTTTTCCTACAGCTCTTAGATAAATATTGTTGTCTATTTTTTATTTCTTTTTTGTCATTTTTGTGTTTACTTTTTGGCTTAGGAGATTTCTATTGAGATAGCCTCAAGTTCAGAGATTCTTTTCTTAGTCACACCCAGCCTCCTTATAAGCCCAGCAAAGACATTCTCCTTTTCTGTTATAGTTTTTTTTTTTTAATTTATTTTTCATTCTTTCTTAGACTTTCCAACTCTCTGCTTACATTGTCAACTATTCTTGCATGCTGTCTACTTATCCAGTAGAATTCTTCATGTATTACCCACAGTTGTTTTAAATTCCAGGGCTGATAATTCCAACATCCCTGCTGTATCTGAGTCGATTTTTATGCTTGCTACATCTCTTCAATCTGTGTTGTTTTGGGTTTTTTTTTCCCCTTTTTTATGCCTTGTAATTTTTCCTGATAACCAGACTTGGTATACTGAGTAAAAGAAACTGCTATAAGTAATCTTTTAGTAATGTGGCTGTAAGGTGTGATGTGGGGGCAAGGGGACCATTCTATTGTCTAATAATGGATTAGGGCTCAGAATTTTAGTGCACCTGTGCCTCTTGACTATCAACTTCACAGGTGCTTCTCAGGTTTGGAGTTGGTTGCCTTTCCCCAGATCATTAGACTGTGATAAAATTATCACAGGTTAGGTTCTGGTTAACTATTTTCTCCAGAGAGCATACCTTGTTTTAGAAGAACAGAATGGTCTGATGTGTTTCTAAATGGTTTCTTTTTCCTTCCTTCTGTCAGAAGCACATTTTTTTTTTCCTGATAATTCACTGTGAGAACCTGATAGAATTCTGGGACGTAAAATGCACAAAATGTGTCCTCTCCCCCCTCCCCTAGTGGCCGGGTTCTACTATCTAGTGTTTGTCACTCAAACTTGTCCATGTGGGGCCTCTATCAATTCCTCAACTAAAGTTCGGGTTTTATTACCCTGAAAGGCTCCTGAGGATGTTTCAGTTTGCGGATTTCTGCTCTGGAAGGTGTAATTCATTGTATCTGAATGTTGGCCACTCCAGTTTTGGAGGCAGCAGTTTTCCCTTAGATCTCACTTCCCTAATGGATGTAAGAAGAGTTGCTGATTTTTCCGTTTGTTCGGCTTTTCACTTGTTAGGATAGTGGGGGCACTTCTAGGCTCTGACTGGCTGGACTGGAAACTAGAAGTCTGATTAATTATTAAAAAAAAGAAAACTTCCATGTTGTATTTTTGCTTTAGTGTCTCCTACCATTACAATATAGTAATATCATATTTTAAAGCTTAAATAAGTGGGGCGCTTGGGTGGCTGAGTTGGTAAAGCCTCTGACTCTTGATTTCGGCTCCAGTCCTGATCTCATGGGTTGTGATATTGACCCCCACATTGGCCTTTGAGCCGACAGTATGCTTGGGATTCTCTCTCTCCCTCTGTCTCTGCCCCTCCCCTTCTTTCTCTCTTTGTCAAAAAATAAATAAACTTTAAAAATTAAAAAAATAACACTTACATAAGTCTTTATTAGTGTCGGGGTAGTAGTGTAGTAATAACAGTGAATTCTCTTCCTTTAAATAGTTTTTAGTTTCCTTTGCTTTCATAAGCATTTTTATTGATTTTTATTGATTTCCTCAGTTTCTGCTACCTTTCTCTAATTTGGACTTAAATTCTCTCCAAAAAAATATATCTTTCTTCAATACATTCAAACACATCAAATAATCTTTTAGTTTCATATCTTTGTAGTTACTGGTTATTCAGTTATCCTTACTGGAGAATGCTGTCTTCTGTTCTAACATGATAGGCCTGCTACCTCACCATCATCCCAAGATTCCCTTTCATCATCATCATCCTCCGGAAAATTCCCATGGCCTCTCCCAAGTGTTAGATTGCCTATTTTCCAAACTCACATTTTCTTTTTTCTTGCTTTGACCATTGCTCTGATGGGGTACATTCTACAGCAGCTTCCAAAAGAGGGTGTGGAAGGTAGCATTTTCATGAGTTTGCTTGTCTGAAGATGCCATGACTTACTGCTTCAAACTTAATTAGCAATGTCGATGGGTATAAATTTCTGTTTTGAAACTAACTTTGTAAGTATCACTGTTCCATTGTTTCCTTTCTCAGTTTTGCTATTAAAAAGTCTGATGCTACTGTGATTCCTGATTTTTTTTTTTATTCTATTTTTTTTCTCTCTTCAGACTTGCAGGACCTTTACCCTTGGTGATTTTACATTTCATGACAATATGCTTTATGTAAGTTTCTTCCATTAATTTTGTTGGGGCTTTCCTAGATCCCTTCAACATAGAAATATATGTGTCTTTCCAGGATTTTCACCCTATAAATTGCATAAGGCAGAGGAATGATTCTGTCTCTATTTTGGGAAAAATCAATGTTGAGAGGCCTGGGGTTGCAAAAGATTTATTGCCAATACCATGATTTTACTTTTAAGGTCCTTAGGCATAACTTCTCCTACGTGAAATATGAGTACACACAACAGCACATGTGAGTAGGGAGGGGGCAGATAGAGAGGGAGACAGAGAATCCCAAGCAGGCTCCATGCTGTCAGCACAAGGGGCTCAATCTCACAAATGTGACCTCATGACCTGAGCGGAAATCAAGAGCCGGATGCTTAACTGTCTGGGCCACCCAGGTGCCCAAGGCACATTTTTTTTTTTTATAAACATTATGAGTAAGACTATACAGAGAATGAGATAAGGTTTTAATTAGAGTAATTTAGCAATCAATGAAAGACTAACTCTGTATCAGAGACAACAATGGCAGCAGGGCTGGAGGGTAGTGAGTTATTTGAGCATGAAATAACCTTATTAGGTGATGGAAAGAATGACTTTAAGCCAATTTCTTCCCTCTGTAAAAGGGCATAACTATGGGCCATGATGGTGATCCACAGGAGTAGCCATTGGTTGGCTCATTCTAAGATAAAAAATTTGGGGAACGCTTAGGAGCCTGTCCACTTCATAATATATGCTCTCATGAGGCATGCAATAAAAAACAGTGCAACATACTTATAGCCCCCTGTCTATTTCCAGATTCTTCCTTATTGATTCTGAATTCAGGATGGTAGAGGGGTAGGAATATCTCCCATCTAACCTACAGGCTGTTTTGATCCTCTATTAGTCACAGACAAAAACACACATGCCAGGAGGAGATAGCTTCCAGCAGGAAACAAAACAAAACACACAAAACAATTTCTTGTTATCTCCTACATTTTCACACTGTTCACTTAGTGATTCTTTTCTGATTTACCCTGGAAAGAGCTAGAATATTTTCCAGGTCTACAATTTTGAAGATGTATTGACAGAGATGATAGATAAAGATGTCACTTATAACTCAGAACTTTAAGCCACAGCCACCTGTCACTCATCATGACAAAGCAGAAGGTTCCTATAGACTTTGTAGTCACCATTGACCTTTGGCGAGTTCGTGGATTAAGTTGAGTGATGAGCTTCTGCACAATGATCTACCGAGGTCCAGTCGAAGGTCATTAATTCACATTATGTGTCCACAGTGTCCTGAAACAATGGTTGTGATTTGACCATTTAAAAAAAAAAAAATGGTCAGAAGGACACCGGGGCATTTTCTTACATGACTGTAATGGAGGAATGCACTGCTACTCAATCAATTCTGGTAAAGTACATTTACTAATATCAGCTAATAGCAAAAGAGTAAAAAAGTACATGAATACAAAGGAGGTTATTTAACAAAGCTTGGCAAAATAACAAATTTAAGGAAGGTTATTCTAGTTCTATACTGCCACAGACAAGAAAGCCCTGAAAATAATGCTGAAATAATGTCAGATCTTAATGAATAGGTGAAAAACAACTGCTGCTGACAGATCATCATGAGACAAAGATAAGACAATTGGTTTCAAAGTATACACATTGTAATAACTTCAAATGTACAGAGAAAGAAACAGATTACAAATGTTATGGACATAGCACTAAATTAGACATTTAAAACAATTCTTCGAATTCTTTAAAAAGTCTATAAATAGCTTCCCATTTCTTGTCAATTATTTAAAACTTGTTATTACATTTATTTAATTACATACACAGAGAGCTAAATATATGTACTTCATTATAGAGACAATAACAAAAGATGGCAGTATTCTCACCTGTAACCCTCAGGAATGCATTACAATCCAGCTTTATTACAGATAATTCTTAACGATTAATTCTAAAGATATGAGTTCTGCTATACATTTGGACAAGTAAAATTAAAATAATGCATATCTCAGGCACAAGTCTTGGTGTATGAATATAATTCTATGGAATCATAGAAGACTATAGAAAAATTAGTTGACTATTTCTGTCATAAGGTTGGTTTTTACAGGTTCTAGTCCATTACAAACAACCACTGTTCATTTAGATACCATCTTCTGTGTCAGTGGATTTGTGCACTTCCTGGATCTTTGAAAAGGATAGCATCAGTATAGCACACATAGAGTGAGGCTCAGTGTTGTCATGTGTCAAGAGAGGGCATCCTTTGTGCAGGAGAAATCTTGTCCCACAAGTGGAGTGATCTGGAAATGTTGTCTGGGCAGACCAGAGTCCTCCAGCACTAGCGCTCAGTGCTGCTGGGAAGTCTCTGCATGCTGGACTGGCTGCTTTTCACCTCGTTCCCCTACTTGTTGTTCTTCTGTCTTCCCCAGTCTCTACTCATCATGCTCCATCACACTTTTCTCCTCAGAATTCCCAGGCAGGAAGTCTCTTTACCTTGGGGATGCAGAGCAATATGGATTTTCCTTTCTTCACTTTAAGAAGTGTTGTTTGACATATGAACTGTGCCCTACTTTCTTCACAAACTTAACCTCAGATTTTTAGGACACTTTCTACTTATTTCAATGAAATCTGAGGTCGCACCCTGAAACCTTGGCTTGCATATTCATTTTGGCAATGATTTTTGGAAAAATCATTTTGGCAATGTTTTTTTTTTTTTTTTTTTAAAGAATGGTTCTCCCCTCCCCCTGGCCCCATCATTTCACCTGAGATTTGGTTACATAAGCTTGTCTCTTTTTTTTAAAGTTTTTTTTTTTAATTTTTCTAATGTTTATTTATTCTTGAGACAGAGACAGAGCGCGAACAGGGGAGGGGCAGAGAGAGAGAGGGAGACACAGAATCTGAAACAGGCTCCAGGCTCTGAGCTGTCAGCACAGAGCCCGATGTGGGGCTTGAACCCACGAACTGTGAGATCATGACCTGAGCCGAAGTCGGACGCTCAACCGACTGAGCCACCCAGGCGCCCCTTGGCAATGATTTTTAAGCCTGGTTACAGAGACCATCATTTAAAGGAGGAACATACACCAGGGCCAACCACCTGTCCCCCTCCCTATACTCAGAGGTTCTTACACAAGTAGTTGGATTGAGGCTTATCTTAATCTGTTTGGGCTTCTGTAACAGTTAATACCACAAAGTAGGCAGTTTATAAACAATAGAAATCAATTTCCCACAGTTCTGGGGGCCAGGAAGCCCAAGATCAAACTTCCTGTTGAGAGCAAACTTCTTGGTTCATAGATGACCATTTTTTTTTTTACTCTAACCCTACATGCAGAAGGACTTAGGTACCTCTCTGGGGTCTCTCTTATTGGAAGGGCACAACTCCCAATCATAAGGGCCCCACCTTTAAGATCTAACCCCCGCCCAAAGGCTTTACCTTCTAAAACCATCATATTGGTTACGAAGTTGCAACACATAAATTGGTGTCTGGGGTTTGGAGTATGGGGGAAGCACAGATATTCGATCCATAGGAGGGTCCTATATTATGGCATTTCTCAGGTGAGATTTAAATGAGCTGCTATGATTGAGAAATACTGGCTTATAGTGCAAATCTAGGAATCCTTTAGAAAGTCTTAGCATTGACCTGTCTTGTAGACCTGTTGCAAAAAAGCAAAAACAACCTCCCCCCAAATTAGGTAATGTAAATTAGATTAGCATAGTGCTTAGAGCGAAGTAAATGCTCCAGTTAGTGATGATGATGGTGGTGATATTTTTCTTTCTTTTACTGATATAATAATCCTAATTCTCCTTGTGGTAATGCAGATTTCTCTGTTTGATTTGAAGTCTTCAACTACAAATTTGTAACATGGCAAAACACTGTAAAATGATTAGTAATCTTTCACTATCTTTGTGTGTGAACATCCATACGTTTGGAGCAGATGAGTTTTACATGAATAAACCCTTTCTCTTGTCAAATATAAGGTAGTTGTGTTAAATTGTTCCTCATCAAAATCTAAATTTAATTTTCAGTTTCTATGAGATTACTGTTGTCCATTATTTGTCAAGAAGGAGGTAGTAGCCTTGATTTGATATAATTTGGGCAACATGAGAAAAAAGACAAAAAAACTGAAGTGAAAGAAAAAAAAACTCATGAGTTGCAGTTGTGAAATTTACATCAGGGACAAAACAAAATATATAAGAAATCAAGTGAGGTATCCTTAATTAAGGAGTAATGTGAAACCACAGA
The DNA here is from genome assembly GCF_046562875.1 of Panthera onca. Taxonomy (NCBI): domain Eukaryota; kingdom Metazoa; phylum Chordata; class Mammalia; order Carnivora; family Felidae; genus Panthera; species Panthera onca. The sequence goes on along the minus strand of NC_138345.1, from coordinate 108,244,100 downwards.
AAATTCAGTTGTTCAGAGAACACGGTGAGAAACAAATCCTTTTTCCCACTGATCTTTAGGTCTCTTTCAGACATTAGTGATGATATTCCAAGGGAATCTAGTAAAATAAATCTAGTAAAATAAATTAGAGTATATATTAAATTGAGATATCTTCCATGATAAGTTAATGTTTGCAGTTTGTGTCTAAAAACAGTGTGCTGAATCACTAAAACAGCATGAGTTTCTTACCTTCAGTCTGAGAATTCTTATTTCTTTAACATATAAGATGGGAGAACTTTCTCTACCCTTAGTCATTTTCCTCTTCTCTAGGGTAAAATTTACTGACACATAAACATAGTTAAACATCTTGAAGATATTTATTCTCAGAAAATAAAGGTGACATGGCCTAATAATTCTAAGCATTTTCAAAATTTTATCTGCACAGGAAACAGAAATAAAGATAATACACTGAAGCTGCCACACAATAGATTTAAAGTAAGCATAAAGAAAAAAAACAGGTGACAGTGGAGAACACGAAGCATAAAAATAAAAGAATACAAGCAAGATCAACAAATAAACATTCTTATCAGATTTGGTTATGCCTAGAATTTAGTAGATTGAAAATATAATTTTTAGGTATCCCTTACTGTACCAGGAAGTTATCATTGATTTATCATCTCAGTTATTTTGAACAGTTTGCACTTTTTCAAAAGCAATATAAAAGTCTTCATGAAACAGAAAAAAACCATTTCTTCTAAATAGATTAACCTCTGAAATAAGTTTACAATGAAACATTTGGTAGTGTGTTAGCAAAAAGTAATGTTTCAAAGCCACACATTTTAAGATAATTTAAATAATTCCTGTTTTTCAGTAGGTTTTAATAATTTAACTTAATCACTTGTTCTTCTTAAACTGAAAAGTTACCTGATAAAAGCATTCACACATGTATGTTCCTGATATACTTTACATATTATATTTCTTTAAATAATAATCATAATAAGGATAAACTAGTGTATTAAGAGTGTTTGTGGAATACACAGAGGTGCCATCTTGTGGATAACGCAACCATCGGCCAGTTATTGATGCTATAAGACTTATAAAATTCTATATTCTAATATTCCTAACTGCTCATAGAAAGTAATAATGTTCACAAGAGTTTAAAACCCGTTTAAATTCCTAAGCCCTGCCTATGAAATTATCACCTGAAGGACATATTCATTTCTTCTGAAGTTAGTATTAACCTAAACCTTATTAATATGTAGGTTGGGGAACATTGGAGGATGGTCTCTCCAGTTTAATTAGCCTCTAGTGCTGATTTGTTTTGATAATATAAATAATTAGTTTAACCACAAAATTGATGTAACAGAAAAAATCGTCAGGCAATTAAATACTGCAATGATTTCAGCTCCTGGGAAATATATAGTATGTAAGTAGAGTAATAAAACTGAGATGTACTTGGCTTGAGCTACAAAACATCTTCTACTTGATTTGTCAAAAATATTTTTATGGATTCCATTTTCTTCATATCAGAAAACATACACTAATAAAAGTGTACTCAGAATAAAGCCTAAATTAATTCCTGTAGTTATCTTTCCCTTATATTAAGCTTTTACATGGCTTTAAAGTTAAAATGTTTTTCTGTTCTCTGGAACCCATAAGTGTTAGCTGGCCATGGTAGTTGGAAGAATGTAATAGAATAATGAGAGATGTAGATGAATTCATGATAAAATGTTGTTTTTGTTATTTTCCCTTTCTATGAAGTTGATTTTTTTAATACTGAAAAAAATGTATTTTACTTTTCCACATGTGTATAATAAATAGTATACTCAAAAAAGTGATACCATCTTTTCATTTTTCTTTCTGTAGCTTTATGTTTCAACATTTTTATACTTAGAATGTTTATTTTTTTACATTATATGTTAGATTTCTTACTAATACTATTTATGATAGTAATAAGGATTTTATGTCTTATTATCAATGTTCATACTACATAATTGCCATCTTATTTTTGGCTTTAAATCATATGTAAACATATGTAAACCAATGTTTAAGTATCAAGACTTTACAAGAGGCCATACTGCAAGTAAATCAATGAAAGGCCTTGACCATTAATATCTCCACTCATCCTAAAGAAACACTACCAAACTATTACTAAAACTTCATAACTTCCACTCATCATTAATTTCAGATGATTACCATCCATCATCAAGAAATACAATTTTTCTGTTCTTATGTATAATCAACTACACTGGAGTGAACATACTGATTTCCAGATCTGATATATGCTATATTTATCTGAAACTTTCTTGAGTGAATAGATGTAATTGTTTGAAACCAAAATATAAATTCTGTCTTAATTAACTATAATGAAATTTGAAATTAAATTAACGCATAAAGATTATTATTATAAATCAGCATTAATTTAAAATATTTCTACTAGATTTTCCATCTCTGCTATTCATTCTCCTAAGAATTATATTATATTCCATTAATGTACCTATATTGTACACAATTCAAACATTTATTCTTTCATATTTTATAAGTAAACTCCCTAAAAATTTTACTGATGCAATGAATAGTCTTGATCATGTGTAATATTTAAGCAGAGAATTCTGTATTCTTAAAAAATCTTATTTGCTTATTTTAATACTACAAAATTAGGTCCCTTTACAAATGTATTCAGTTATTAATGAATTGTGAAGGATGTGGATATTTGACACAAGGGCCCTGCACAATACCAGGAGTATTTTTACTTCCCAATCTTCATGGTGTCCTATACCTATGTGGAATAGCAGCACACAAACAAATCCAAAACAAAATAAGAAGTTACAATCTGTGTTTATTAAAAGAACCAGAATATACATTTATCTTAAAATGGTATATATCTATCTGTATGCTTTCTATGTGCAGCAGGATATAATCTAAATTGGCTATTTATCTATCCCTGCTATTAAATGTTTATATTATTAAAATTTTATGTGATGTATGAAATGGAGGAGCATACTTTATTTTATAAATAATTATTTTCTCCATGAAATGTCTCCTTAGCAATTACAATGACTTAGCTTTATCATTTGTCTACCAGACATACAGTTGACATTCCCATTGTCCAAATTCATCTTTCTGATCTATCATTCAATTTTATGTCACTTTGATGGCAATGAATCTTTTTTTACACACATTTCCGTCTAAACTCCTATGTTGTTAGGCAGAAATAAATGAACAGCATCTTTCATGTTGGCCCAAAGTACATCCTGACAAATAGCCTTCTTGAATCTAGATTCTTGCACTTGACTAAGATGATTAAATTCCAAATAATACTGGGAGGGGCAATAACTGTAAGAAAAGACCACTGAGTGGCACCTGGCTGGCTCAGGAGGTAGGACATACAATTCTTGATTTTGGGGTCATGAGCTCAGGCCCCATGTTAGGTGTAGACCTTACATAAAAATAAATTAATAAGAGGTGCCTGGGTGGCTCAGTTGGTTAAGCATCCAACTTCAGCTCAGGTCAGGGTTCGTGGGTTCGAACCCTGTAATGAACTCTGTGCTGACAGCTCAGAGCCTGGATCCCTGCTTCAGATTCTGTCTCCCTCTCTCTCTGCCCTTCCCCTGCTTGAGCTCTGTCTGTCTCTCAAAAATAAATAAACATTTAATTTTTTTTTAATAATAAAAATAAATAAATAATCTACAAACATAAAACAAGAGGAAGGAGAAGAAGGACCACTGAGTGAGACACTATTATAAACCAAGTTAATTTACAACATTATTTTCTACTCGAAATTTTAAGAGTTTTGGGTAATAATATTTCTTATTTTTTAGTATTTTTTAAATTTTTTAAAACTTATTTTTGAGAGAGAGAACAAGTGGGGGAGGAGCAGAGAAAGAGGGAGGCACTGAATCCAAAGCAGGCTCCAGGCTCTGAGCTGTCATCACAGAGCCCAATGAGGGCTCCAACCCATGAACAGCAAGATCACGACCTAAGCTGAAATCAGACGATTAACCGACTGAGCCACCCAGGCACCCCTGGGTAATATTTCACATTAAATTGACTCCTCACTTTAAATACACAAATGCCTTTAAAATGAATATATTTTACATAACAATAACATTAATTTCCTCTTCTATTTATGTAAGACTTTTGAATTTACATAGTGTTTCATACATTGCCTCACTTAATCCCTACAACTTTTTTTTTTCTTTTTTGCTGTAGGTAGCATTATCATTCTTATTCTATACATGAAAGTTATTAATTTTCCAAAGTTCTCACAAATAGTAGGTGATGGAGCAAGAGTTGGAGGCTGGATCTTTGCAGCCCAAATCTAGAATTCTTGCCCCTGTATCTCACATACAAACCTGCTACTAAGATTATTCAAACGGTTAAAACAATGGTCATGAGAGTCAGAACTTGAGAGGAAATTTTGAATGTATGGTTGATGAAAGCATATTTCATAGATTTTCAACTTTTAGAACTCCGATTGAACCATACAATAAAAATAATTGTCTGTCATTGAAAATGTGAAATAGTCTTAACAACTATTCGCCCTGAATCTGTTATTCACAAAGACACGTATCAACATAAAGGCATATCAGGGCACTGTGGGTGACCTTCCTTTCCCTAAAGGTGAGGATGGATGAAAAGAATTTCTCTCACTGTCTCTCCAGGTGGTTGTACTGTTTGCATGCTGAGCTGCACAGCTTTTAAAGGGCTTGCCCTGGGATATGACTGGGCTGGATTTAGAAGGAGCCGGTCGTTGAATAGCTCTGGTAATTCTTGCATCTCACAGTTATGCGGCTGACAGCTCCTTTGGTGGAGAAAGCATAGATATATTTCAAGGTGATGGTAGTTTTGTCCCTCTGGCAGCAAGCTGCTGCGACCGGCTTAGCCCATTATCCCCTTCTCCCACTGGATTTAAGCCTGGGGAGAAGTCCGGGGCTTTTGTCAGGATAGAGAGTAAGGGATGGGTAATTATTCCCTGTTCGTGCTCAAAGAGAACAGCACTATATTCTAAAGTAGCCTTCAATTACTGAAATGGGCTTGTCTATGGTTCTAGTGACTTATAAATTACCCTTTGTAAAAACCAATATTTAACATTACTATTTTGGTGATGTTACACTTTTAATGTCTCGCATTTTAAGCTTCATTATACAAAACTTTGGAGATACTGTTTAACATTCAGGGAGTAAAATGCACCTCTATTTTATTTTATTAGAAGATTTAAAAGTATAGATGGCTACTGTGAGCAAATTGATTGAAAGCTCCACTGTATAGTTGTCTACACTGTAATTTTTCTCACCTTGACTTTCTTAATCTCACAGGGTAGTTCTGTAAAATCAATGCAAAGCAATTACAAAATTTACAATTCCAGATGTTATTATTGCATTAATATTTCCCTTTAATATCCATTCTGGGAAATACCTTTCATAAATATTGCCACTTCATAAATATTTTAAAAAATAAAATTCTCACAGATCCCAATTAATTAATTATGTAAAATGGTCCTAGCATATTTGAGGGGCAGTATTTTCAGTTTGCTCACCTCCAGGAGCTCAACATCACTTTCATTCCCCTTTCAGCCAAAATTATAGCCAGAGATGAGCATTTCAATTTGCAGCTGACAGTTTAGGGTTAAGATATGATTCCAGGTAACAGAAGCCAATGAGAGTACACCCAGTTGATGTTTGTGACATCATCTTCCAGTCGGAGTACATAGAACAGCTGAGGTAGCGTTCAGTTTCAGCCCCAGTGCCATTATGATGGATGTTTACATCTCTTCATTGAGAGCCAATTATCTCGCTTTTGTGTGAGGCCCAAGGATCACTCATGCTGCCAGGCTGCACAGAGCACTGTTGGATCTAGCTGAACGAATTGTTTTCCCTGTCTCTGGTAAGAGCCTCTTCTGTTTTACCTTCTCTTTCAAAATAAAGGTAGATGTGTCTAACAGAGGAAACAGTGTAAGAAACTGGTGTCAGGGTCGAACAGGATTACTATCCGGTAAGCTTTTAATCAGAACAGTGTTTAGCATTATTAAAAGGAAAGGTGGATTTAGCAAAATGAATTGAAAAAGAGCATGCTAACGTTTACCTGGCAAACTAATTTGCAGTAGAAAATGAATGGCAGGTAAATTCAGCTTTTCTTTAGAAAAGGAAAAGAACTACTATTATAGGATCATTATTTTGAATATGTTTTTTAGAAGAGACATGTGGATATGTAAACCACTCTGCTCCATTTCTTTATACTTTGCTATTAGTAGCAAAGAGTAAGAGTGGTCAACCCCAAGTAGTATTGCTATAAATTTAAAATGAGTCAAAGTTTCTAATTGTTAAATGATAGTTCTTTGGGACAGTTTTCCAAGTTGTATCTATCCAGAAAAACAAAATTTACCAAGTGAGCCAAGTCTTTAGCTTCTGGAATGAAGTTGTACTACTTTGTATTTACATTTGCCATTTTTCATCTAAGAAAATGATGATAGCAAATACTTTTAAGGAACAGTGTGGGAATTATTTTTCTGGAATTAAGAGATGTTAAAATCATTGATTGCATTAAGTGCTTTTGCATGTAATAGCAAAATACTGTTTTATGGATTTGTGGAATATTTAAACTCTGACAATAAAGCTTTCAATTATTCAATAATCTATTAGTAGTGATATTTACACCTGAGGATCCTTACGCTATTATAGCAAAACAAATTTATGTAGAGCTGTTGACTTGCTGTAGATCTAGGAGACTGAATCTGACAGAGATCCTGAAACATTAGATACAATAAAAGCTTTTAATTGACTGGAAATGTGCATATGCTACGAAATGAAGAATTCAAAAACACTTTTAACTCCTCAAATATTGTCTGTGATCACAGTGTAAAGTAGCAGACCTTTGTCATTTTAGAGTGGAATGAAGTTATTTATCAAAGACACAGAAACGTGTAAATAGCTGGCACTTAATTTAACACATTCTTTTATTTTAATACTGTCACCATCTCTTTTAGGGTAATAAAACTTTTGACTAATGACTTATCCATCAGGCTCCAGTATACTCGTGCTTTGCAGATTTATTTTTACTCTACTTTAACATAGAATATGTCTGCCTGTGCAAGCCAGTAATTTGGATAACTCGGAATCAGGATTTGGAGGTGCTCAAGTTGTACTTCAAGACAGCAGGGATTTCTCAGCTGTGTCACACTTCTGTCTCTCCTACTAGCCCGGTCCTGTTTGGCAGTGCTTGGCATTACTGTTGCTCGAATTGTCTCTTTCAGTCAATCAGGTCTGAACAAAACTGACTTTATAGAAAATGTCAGATGTGTATTAATGGAATCAAAAGCACTGAGCCTATTGTCTCATGCAAAACAGCGTGTTATCCACAAAATCTCACAAGCTTAAATTTTTCACAGGGAGGCTTAGGTTGCGTATTCTGTGAATTTCAAAATCTAAAAGTGGGAATCCAAAAGTTTTGATAATGTGAATGTGAAAGCATAACGATTCACCACTTTGAAATGAATTTTTTCCCTTAAGTACTTTAAAGTAGAGTTGAATAACCCAAAGGTCCTGACTGTCATTTTCACAGGTGATCAATCTTGACTAGAGGAAAACAGTTGTTTCCTAATAATTAATTCTCTAAAAATCTATTTATATCATTCTGTCAGCAATGAAGAAAAATCTTACTCAGCCAATGAACAGTCTAGACATTTAGAATTGTACTTTCTGCTGAATGCTTCTCTTGGTATTACTGTCTGTAATGACAAATACACTGCTTTGGTAGTTAGAATTACTCATTTACTTGTTTTCCTCTGAATGACTTTGTACAACATGGATGTGCATGATATGATCTACCTCGTTGGTTAACTTTTTGACAGAAAGGTTTCATTTTTTATTTTATTTTATTTTTTTAAAGAGAGGGCATCAATGGGATCATGGCCATTTCCCATGCCACAAACTCCCTGGGAAGAACTCTTAGTATAGGAAGCCACGGGTGGAAAATGTATGATGGTGCACATATTGCTGTGTTCCTTGTCTCCTTTTTAACATATATGTCCTTTGTCCAAGTTAAGTAATCATCTTTTTGTTTCTTTTGCATTTTTCTTCTCTATATTATCTTATCCAGTTCTTTGTGGTGTACCAAGTTACAGGTTAATTAAGTGACAGGTTTTGCAGGTCTTAAGAGGTGGAAACAGTGCACAGGGATAAAAGGTTTCTATTACCTTTTCTGAAGTTCTCTGCATTTCCCAGAGGCTGAAGGTGTTATATGTATTGTTTTCTTTTGAAAGTGGTTCTTCAAATTATATTATTACCTATTCCAAAGTAATATTCTTTTTTTCCTCTTATATGCCTTAATCCTCTCCTGGAAATTAGTTTATTTAAGTACCTTCATTAGCTTCTTTTAATTATTGAATACATGGATACCATTTAGTTTTCTGCTTTCTTAATTCAAGTACTTGGATATATCATGAATTCTTTGCTTGTCTTAGAAGCTCTGGACCTCCATGGCCAACTTTTTAGTTAATACAAAAAATATAGTAACCATGATGTCATCTTAACTTGGATCTGTATTAGTATGCAAATGCATGGATATTTCCATGTAGATTTTATGTACATGAACAGGTTTATATACACTTTAAATGTTTAAAGTGTTTTCATGGACATAATATTCATTTTCAAAAATTGTTCTGTGATAAAGTAATTTATATTATGGTTCAAAGAAATAGAGACTAATAGTTGTTGTTTTTTTTTTTAATATTTCTTCATTTTTGAGAGACAGAGACACAGAGCATAAGTAGGGGAGGGAGCAGAGAGAGAGGGAGACACAGAAGCTGAAGCAGGCTCTAGGCTCTGAGCTATCAGCACAGAGCCCGATGTGGGACTCAAACTCATGAACAGTGAGATTATGACCTGAGCCTACGTCGGAAGCTTAACCAACTGAGCCACTCAGGTGCCTCGAGACTAATAGTTTTTAACTTGTTGCCAAAGATTACCTAGCCAGTAAATCAGTAAATGGAAAAATCAGGACTCAGAAAAGAATTTTCAAATTTAAATGTCCCCAGTCAATCAATCAATCAATCTTCCTCCCTTCCTTCCTCCAGCCTTCCAAATATCTGACTATTTATGTGGCTTGTGTGTTGCTGTAGTTGTTGTTATTGTTGTTGTTGTTGTTGTTGTTTTTGGCTACTCTGTGCCAAGCAGTCATCTAGGTGCTTGGGATTTATTTATAACTGAGCTATATAAAAGTCCTTGTTTTTTTTCATGTTATATTATAAGTCTGTCAGACTCTCATCTTTAAATTTACTAAAAATATTTCATGTATTTCAAGGTATGGCAGATATAACAACTTACTAGTAAATAAGAAACATGAGTTGTAAATGATGGATTTATTTTCATTTCTTGTGTTTCCATGTATCTTTAAGTTCTCAGGTATATTCTAACATAAAATGAACTCGTAAATACTTCACACTTGGGCATTACAGAAATTTCTATCAATTATTTTATAACTCATACTTGACTTGGAATGTGATCTCTGCAACTTTACAAAAATAAAATGACTACCTTGCAATGGATTACAAAAATCATTTGGGACAAAGTTACTTTGTATCTGTAGTTTACATTCAGGCAATATAGCTTTATATTTATCCTCTATTTTATAATAAAGTCCTTGATTATCGTAATACATTGAGTATACAGTTCTTTGGTTTTAGATAGGGTTTAGATAAGAGTATAAGTAGGAGAGTGAGAAATAGATGAATTTTATTTTCTTTTAATTAAAAAATAACAGTATTTTCCAAATGACAGCAGTTTGTGTTTGAATAAAGCAAACAAGATAACCTGAAGTTTAACATCATTTTTTTCAGTAGTTTGGAATACATTAATAGTGGTTCCCAGGATAGTTGAACTAAAAGTGATATTTACTACCCATTGAATTTATTTGCAGATGCCCAGTGATTTAAAAGAAAAAAAAAAAAGGCCTGAAATCGAACCTCCTCAGAGAAAATCAATCTGTACATAGAACCTATCAGTTGAAGATAAACCATTTTCAGATGGTATCATTTAATTAGCCACTGAGGAGTCTATCTAGTGACATACATATAAATCGTGAAACAATTCAAAATTGCCTGCACACACCTGATTTACCACAAAATATTTTACTTTTGTAATATTGCATAATAATAAAGTTATATCCCTGGACTTAGTCCCTTTACTAATGTGCAGTGTGCAATGTGCACATTGAAATGTGCAAAATGAAAGTGCAAAATTAGAATGCAATAATTAAGAGTATGAATTAGCAATATGTCAAGGGATATTAAACTGTGAATGTTTTACCAACAAGTGTTACAAGGTACCAGGTCTTGAATTTAACTAATTCTATGTAACAATATTCCAGAATTAATTTTGTAATGTTTATGATAAATTATGAATTGACATAAGACTGCATTTTTTAAATACAAAATTCTACCAAAAGCAGAAGATTGGTTGTTTGTTCTGAGATACTGATTTCACAGCCAGGAACAGAGCATGGTATAAAGATAGCTTGGTCAAAGTCTCCGTTCAGAAGTGACTCTCTACCAATATGCCATGACCTGCTGTAAAACTCTCAGAGGTGTACCATAGCATTTGAATCAATGTGAAAAACATAGTTTTGCTAAAACAGAGAATGCGTATTGGTACCGCGAACTCAGATGAAATACTGAGCTGGGTGAAATTTATAATGTGGGGTGAAGCATGATACAATCTGCTGTCATTGGTAGGCTGGTGAGTTCCAACAACTTTTCTCAATTTAAATGTGTCAGACAATGATTTGGGGCGCCTGGGTGGCTCAGTCAGTTAAGCGGCCGACTTCGGCTCAGGTCATGATCTCGCAGTCTGTGAGTTTGAGCCCCGCGTCGGGCTCTGTGCTGACAGCTCAGAGCCTGGAGCCTGTTTCGGATTCTGTGTCTCCCTCTCTCTGACCCTCCCCCGTTCATGCTCTCTCTCTGTCTCAAAAATAAATAAACGTTAAAAAAATTATAAATGTGTAAGACAATGATCAGATGAACAAACACTTCTACTCAGTAGAGCAATAAATATCATAAGCCTTCAAAGACACTCTTTTGTTAGATTCTGTATTTACCTGCACTATGGTAAGAATATGGTTTCTGGGACCAGACTACCCGAGTACAATTTCTTGCCCCATCCTTTTCAGGCCTTAATTTCTTCATTTAAAAACTGAGAGAAAGAAAAGTAGCCACTTCATAAGATTTTTGTGAGAATTTCATGAGCTAATCTTTTAAGTAATGAGGTCAGCGTCTGTCATAGGGTTTGTGCTCAATCACTGTTGTCTTCTTTTAGTACTCTCATTGACACTTGCTTAGTATTTTATGCATGTGTGTGTTTTAATTGACTCGGGAGTTTCATTGAATCCAACATTTACAAACACAAAACCTTTGGGACATAGTCATATTAATTCCTCTTTAAAACTTGACACTGACTTCAGGAGATTTTAGTACTAGATATAGCCTTATCACTTACTGCATGTAAGATGTCTGATATGTCATGGAAATCACAGTTTTAACATGAAAAATGAATTAAATTTAAAATGGATTAAACCACTTTTAAGAGCTTTTTCCAGCTTTAAAATTATATGATATGGGATATCATATATATAAATATACATGTATATTTACAATACATATATATACAAATATGTGTATAATCCAAATGAAAAGTTCAATAACTTTACTTTTGCATTTTATCCTAGTTTACTCTGTCATTACCTTTTATTCCATTAGTTTTCATGAGTTGATGGGACTTTGAAACTTGTAGTTATAAAAGGTTTTATTTGTTCTCATGTATGTAGAGATCAGCACTCTCATGCTTTCCAGTAGTTCATTGTCTCACATGGGTGATGATGTGGTGATATAATTAGGCTAAAGTCCTTCTCTAGCTCGTGCTGTTCTCTGGCCCTAACATCCTCTGAAAGGTAAATTAAGAGTGTTTTGATTTTAAAATCTGTATGTGTGTGTCTGTGTGTTTTGTTTTGTTTTGTTTTGTTTTGTTTTGTTTTGATGGAGCATCTACCAAGTGTCCAAGAGAGATCCAAGAAGAAAGGATAAATTATTCTCTTCTCCACAGTTTATAATCTTGTAGAATCAATGTGCTAATGTATGTGAAAAACCTAAAAGAACAATCATTTTACTATATTTTTTCACTTCTAAATGGACTGCCTCATTCCACAAATTACTTAGAGCATGGGCACATAGTTATTAAGCATTAAGACATGCCAACAATGAACACAAGCACCAATGCTAGTCTTAAAGGGCTCATGGTCTAGAGGCCAACACAAACTTGAACATAAATAATTAGAACACATTGTGATAAGTTTTATACTAGCAGTAGCACAGAGTCCTGAGGTTAATACGGACAAGGAATGACTTATTTTACCTGTAAAAATCAGAAAAGTTATCCAAAAGAAGCTGTCATTTGTCTGAGTTTTTAAAAATGAGTAGGGAATTTCCCAGGTCTAGAATAGTAGAGGATATTTTAGGCAGAGGTGCCTCCAGGAAATATAAAGCCAAAATGGGAGGAGAAAGCATAGTGTGTTTATGTAAGGACCAATGTTTAGTATGACTGGAGGCAGGGATGAAGGGGAACTAAAAATGAGCACCAAAGTATCAGTACAGATGCTGTAAAAATAACCTGTAGGGACAACCTGGTCGTAACTGCAGAACTGTAAGCCTTGGCTGCTTAAATTGAGTGTTTTCTAAATTTAAATGCTGTGGAAGATGTGTGATAAGATACATCATTGTGATTTTGAGTAAATGTGAAATGCTTTTTGAAAGAAAAAGTAAACAAGATTACCAAAGACTATTTAAGGCCGTTTGACCCATCAAAGGAGGAAGAAGGCCAGGAAAATTCACTTCATTAAATTTCAAATAGCGTTATTAAATTTCCCATTCTATTCATTTATTTTAAATGATGGGTAATATCCAATGGGGTGACTAATTACTCGGGAATACAGAGGAGGGTCACACATGACAGAATTGAACAGAATATCAGGGTTTGGGAAAGAGTCCTTGAGTCAGTAATCATTCACTTTTGATGATCCTGACCAGACTTCATCTAAGGAATAGGAACTATATATTCCCGAGTGACCCAATGTTTCAGTGTTGGGCTAGGGTCAGCAGGAAGATCTAGAAGATTGAACTCCTTCCTTATAAGATGACTCAATTCATTATGGTCATTTTCTTTAATCGTTTGAACCACATTACATGCAAGCTATTTATTTAAAAATTATTTTAAAAGAAAAACAAAGCATCATTCCATTCCCTTCTTGCTGTGATTTAGGTGGCATATGATTTATGAAAAACACAAAATAGTTATGGGGAGAAGAGGGAAAGAAAGAAGTATTGAGCATTAGAAAAGAGCATACACTAGTTTCACAATTGCCCCATAAGACCGTCCCAAAAACTGTTAATCTAAGTTTATTCATGTATACAATAATGGTGAGTCTCCAATCTGGAAAAAGAGATGGCATCCAAGAGAAGCATAATCCGTTAGGCTTTATCTACAGCCTCCCACATCTACAATACTATAGGAACTCTGGTAGGTGGTGGAGATAACAGAGATAAGTGTGGTGTTGATGTTCAATCTGGAATACAGGTGCCATGGTGAGACACAAGACACAATACTATAAGTCACCCCAGGAAAGGTAAGACAGGTGTCTGCCTGCTTCTGGGAGAACTCCTTCCAGCTTGCTTGGATCTTCAATGTTAACTCTCAGAGCAATAGCTCGTAATGAAACGCAAGTTATAACTTTAGATTAACAAGGAGGAATGGTGTTGAAGATAAAAAAAAATAGACAGGAACTATGAGGCATTAAAGAGGTGAAGATCCAAGAAAGTAAACATTTTAGAGAAAGTAGGCAGAAAAAAAAAGTATAATAAAAATCCATTAGCATACAAGATTGCTATAGTTAATGATAGAGTATGAAAAATAACTATAGGGAATATTGTATTCCCTTGAAGTCAAGGATTCTGCCTAATTCATACCCATTCAAAGAAAAGCATTCAGCAGATGTTTGTTAAATGAATGCTGGAGGGAAAGAAGGAATCATAGACGCTGCTTTTCTTCCTCCTTCTATACTTTGGATATGCTATGTTTGAGATGCCCATTAAGAAACAAAGAAGATATACTTGGTAGCTATTGGATATATAAGACTGGAGTTGAGATATTTAGTAACCATCTTCAAATTGTTCCCATTCAAAAGCAATATGACTAAAGGACATCGACTGAAGAAGGAGCTTTAGGAAATTCTATTTAGAGCTTGTGAAGAGAAAGCTGAACTAAACAAAGGACATTCAGAATGAGATGCCTTTGATTCAGAAAATTAAATCTATACTATTAGACCTGCCTCCTGACTTCAGATCAGGAAGGCAAAAGATGGTCCTAAGGGTGGGAAATCCATATAAATCTGTATGTGGGAAGAATACATTCCTTTTTCTACTTTCCCCATAACCTCTTTTCTTTCTCTTTTCACCTAAAACTCTTCAATATCTTTCTATTACTTGTAGGGTAATGACAATATTAATACAGTTTATAAAGGCCAACATCTTTGGTCTGTATATTTCACCATTATATGACTTATTTTCATCTCTCTTACAATCTTCTCTGTCACATTCTTAAGACTTACTCATGCCATTCCTTCTGGTTAGTGGGTTCCTCTGAACCTCCTTCACACACTTACCTCCTACTCATCATCATTCAAATCTCAGTTAAAGAAGTGCATCCTTGCAGAGGTTCTCCTTCACCTCCTTGACCAGGTCAAATCTTCCTATTACAGGCTCTTAAAACAATATTTAACACTTGTAAGAGTTACAGTTGGAGGATTTCTTGGTTGATTAAATGATTAGTTCCATTCCTCCTCACTAGACCTTAATCTTCACGAAAGTAGTTACAGAGTCTGTTTTGAATCACTAGTGAATCTCCAGCATCAAGAATAATCTCTAGAGTAAGGAGAGCAGCTCAGTAAATGGTGTAGGCAAACAGAAGCTGGGAAAAAAATGTATTAGCATCAGGGCAAATCAAAAGCACATGATTGCTAGTGAATCTTTTTTTTTTTTTTGAAGTTTATTCTATTTATTTTGAGAGAGAGAGAGAAAGAGCATGAGTGGGGGAGAGCAGAGAGGGAGAATCCCAAGCAGGCTCCACACTGACAGCACAGAGCTCCATGCAGGGCATCAGCTCACAAACCATGAGATCTTGACCTGAGCTGAAATAAAGAGTCAGATGCTTCACCAACTGAGCCACCCAGGTGTCCTGATGCTAGTGACTGTTACAGAATGAAAAACTGAATGGGCTTTCTGAGAGTATTAAAATACTTGTCTGTTTCTGCAGCCTCCTTGTTACTAATATATGGGTGACTCCATAGCTAATTATAATACGTTAAGTAGATAACAAAATTATAGATTGTGCACTTTTGAGATATGTGCCAAACTACAAAAATACTATCAATATTTACTTGTAAATCTTGGTATAAATATAGCATACAGATAGTTGGAACATACCGAGTATTGAAGGATACAAAGAGGTGTAGACTTTGTAAAAGGTATAGAAACCGAGTGACCATATGTAAAACTTGTACCAGGTATAACTGATGTTACTGAAACTGGAAAGAATGTAATTGAGAATGTGGTGGTCAACCATATGAAAGGCAGCAGAAAGGCTCAAAATATAGGAACAAAGAAAACTGAACTTTAAATTGAAGGGAAGGTCACTGGTGGCCTTAAAGAAAGTAGTTTGAGATGCTAGACAGCGAGGAGTCCAGCAGGAAATTGATTTTTAGGAATTGAAACCATGTTCAAGCAATTTAGAACTGAAAAGGAATAAAGACCTTCTGGATATAACTGTCAAGCAATAACTCCTTCATAACTGGAAAAACTTTTCTTGATGGATGGATGGATGAAATATTAGGTAACATTTACCCTTTTAAATTGGTTTTCATAACTTGTAGCAAACACATTTATAATAAATAGCTGGATACTAAATATCTAGTTATTATGTTTAAGACATCATGGGTTTTTTTTTTTGTTTTGTCTTGTTTTTTGTTCTTTGTTGTTTTTTTTTTTTTTTTTTAAGAAGAGCGATATAGCCAAAAATGTAGAAAATTGTGGTGTTATTTACTCAGGAGTTAATTTATTCTCATAAAAATGATTCTGTTTCAATGGAAGCCGTTTATAAGCATCTTTATAGACAATAAGCAGCTCTTGCTTTGCAAGCAAAGAAACAAATAAACCTTCCAACATTAAGACTTGGGCCCTCCAGAAAGCCACAAAACAATCTAAAGAAGCAGTGTTGTGCCAGGAAATATTCATGGCCTGCTAAATAGAAAAGCTCTCTTACCTGAAAACATTGGAAAAATTAACCAAACCCCAAAAGAGAAAGATATCCAGTGGATATGGATTAAAAATCTGTATGATTCAAGAGAATACTATCCTAAAATATACAAATATGAATACAAAATATGTGTATATACATTACATATCATTACCTATATAAATATAGAGGAAACATCTGTTTTGAAAGTTGGCTATACATTGAACTACATATTCTGGTAGCTTACCAGAGCTACCATGATTCTACAATGATTATAGAATTCTTCTTAAGACATTTCTGATCCACATAGGAAAAAAAGAACACTTTGATTAATTTATTTGTTCTTGTTGTTGTTAGGAAGGGCAAGACATCTTTAAATATTCTCGTCAGGAGAGAAATGATATTCCCGTTTCCAAAATAGTATGAGAAAAAAAAAAGCAACAGACTTTGCCTGCTAAGTCTAGCAGCTAACACAGAAGGACTGTGATGTACCATGGATTCAGAGAAAAGTGAGGTCAAAGGGGATTAGAAATCAGAAAAGCTGGCCACTGCACTAGGCCTAGGGAATACCATGGCTGCCTCCATGTGATAGAGATGCTCAGTTAGCAAGATTTTATACTGAGGCTCTACTGAAGATGGCTGGACCTGCAAAACAAGCACAGGCACAGGGACCCAAAAGCAATCCAAGGACGCTCGTGAAACCAAAATATGAGGAGGTCCAAAAAAGATATCAAAGCATATCTGAGGTCTGAGAAGAGGGATCTAGACAAGCAGACTGGATTCAGAGACAAGATTCTAGTTTTCAAAAAGTCCAAGGAGGCAGAGCCTCAGTGGGGAAATCTGCCTTGCTAACAGGGGACCTGGCAAACTGGGCTCCCCTTATCAGCAAGACCTCAAGCAGTAGACAGAGATTCGAGGTCAGAGAAGTACCAGAATCTGGGGTGGATTTGGACCTATAGGTTGGGTTCATAGCTCTATTGATGAAGAATCAAGGCCTGACCTGAAGCTCACTATTTGGTTTAGTCATCTGATTGTAGGCTAGGGTATGAGAGGAGGGGCTAGGAGAGTGGGCTCTGAAGCCAGCTAGCTGCATATGAATTTCTGGCTTCCTCACTTACCAGTGGTATGGGCATGGGCAAAGCACTTCACCTGTCCACGTCTCAGCTGCCTCACCTGAAGGATGCTGTGAGGATCACACAAGTTGATTTATGGCATCCATTTGACACGACACTGGCACTCAGTACATGCTGGATAACTGCTGTACCTTAGTACCATGACTAACAGGCAAACGCCATGCTTCGGTACCACTGCTCCTCAAACTCATCTCTGAGAGCAGATACATGTTCCCTTTGCCTGGAGCATCTGCAGTGTCCAACCTTTTCATTCCGTATGTCTCAGTGCAGATATCATCACTGGTGGGGTATGGGGGCTCCTTCCTAGAACATCGTGGCATGGGTGAGGTGTCCCTCTTTTGTGCTCAAATGGCTCCTGCACATTCCTTATTTTCCTTGTTTTAATTGCCATTTCTTTGTATCTCCCATTAGACCCTCAGCTCCATATGTTTGGGGATTTCATGCATTTTACCTACTGCTATATCAGCAGTGCTGGCATAAAATAGAAACTCATTAAATATTGATTAAATGAATATATGGTGAGAGGCCCCAGACTTAGATCCCTTTGGAGAGCCATAATCTGAAAGGATTTCTCTGTTACAGCTTAATTTGAGAACTGGTAATTGGAGAGCCAGAATTAGAGGATCTGAGGTCCCTTTCAGAAAGTGGCAGTGAGAGGCACCTGGGTGGCTCAGTCAGCTAAGCACCTGACTCTTTATTTAGGCTCAGGTCATGGATTTATGCTCAGGTCATGATCTCACAATTCATGGGCTTGAGCCCTACATCAGGCTCCTTGCTGACAGTGCAGAGCCAGCTTGGGATTCTCTCTCTGCCCCCCCCTACCTCCTGTACATGTGCTCTTTCTCTCCCCTAAATAAATAAGTAAATAAATAAACCTTAAAAAAAAGTGAGAGTGAAAGTCACTCTTCTGTTAATCCCTGTCTGCCTCCTGCCACAATGCTGTTAGTGTCATTGGGGGTATCTCATGTAGATCCCGAGCTGCTGTGGCAGTCACCATTGTTCCCAACCTAGTTGATGTAAGCTAGCCTGGAGTCTAGACCACTGAACAACATCCCAGCACCATCAAACTGGAAGTATAGTACATGTGCTTCTGCCTGTGCTCAAATAGGCATGGGTATGCAAGACATTGCTCTTCTGAGTATTCAGAAATTCTTCCCAGCAATTGCACTACTAGATATTTATCCAAGGAATATGGGTGTGCTGTTTTGAAGGGGCCCATGCACCCCAATGTTTATAGCAGCATTATCAACAATACCCAAAGGATGGAAAGAGCCCAAATGTCCATCGATGGATGAATGGATAAAGATGTGGTATATATATATATATATATATACACACACACACACACACACACACACACACACAATGGAGTATTACTCGGCAATCAAAAAGAATGAAATCTTGCCATTTGCAACTACATGGATGGAACTAGAGGGTATTATGCTAAGCGAAATTAGTCAGAGAAAGACAAATATCATATGACTTCATTCATATGAAGACTTTAAGACACAGAACAGATGAACACAGGAAAGGGGAAACAAAAATAATATAAAAACAAGAAGGGGGACAAAATGTAAGAGACTCTTAAATGTGGAGAACAAACAGACGGTTACTGGTGGGGTTGTGGGAGGGGTGATGGGCTAAATGGGTAAGGGGCACTAAGGAATCTACTCCTGAAATCATTCGTGCACCATGTGCTAACTTGGATATAAATAAAAAAATAATAATTAATTAAGTTTTCTTTGGAATAAAAAATGATGAACAAACTCCACAGTGGTGCTACGTGCTGAAACCAGGTTGGGAGCTTAAAGACTGCTAGAGCCTGAAATCGAGACTTAGAAGT
Organism: Panthera onca; assembly: GCF_046562875.1. Classification (NCBI taxonomy): domain Eukaryota; kingdom Metazoa; phylum Chordata; class Mammalia; order Carnivora; family Felidae; genus Panthera; species Panthera onca. The sequence continues at coordinate 108,224,814 of NC_138345.1, read as the reverse complement.
CAGAGGGGCTATGCTAGACTATGGTGCCTCTTTTCTTCTCCTGGGAAATTCTCACTGCATGGGGCATGTAGTAGTCTTCTGTTGCTGTGTGAATTACCACAAATGTAAATGCCTAAAACAGTAGACATTATCTCACAGTCTCCAATAGGTCAGTGATACAGACACAGCTTAGATAGATCTTCTGCTCAGAGTTTCAAGAGGTTGCAATAAAGGTGTTTATCAAGCCGTGTCCCTTTCTGGAGTTCTCTTTCAGGCCCGAGTGATGGTTGGCAGAATTCTGTTCTTTGTGACTGTGAAACTGAGGTCCCTATTTTCTTCCTGGCCATCAGCTGGAGTCTCCTCTAAGTCCCTACAGGTTGTCTCAGTTCCTTGCCAGGAGGCTCTCCCCACAGAGCAGCTTACTCCTTCAAAACCAGAAGAGTCTCTTGAGTGTGCTAAGGTGGAGTCTTATATAACAGTATAACCACGGGCGTAACATCCCATCACTTTTGCTATATTCTACTGGCTACACATAAGTCACAGGTTCTACCCATACTCAAGGGGAAGGAATTATGCAAGGACGTGACTCATTAGGGACTACCTTAAGTTGTGTGTACCATAGGTTGCACATCTGGATTCCTTTAGCAGCTGGAATGAGTACCCCTCCCTCTGCATTTCTGACAGCTCTGAGGCACCAGCAGAACCCATAAGGAGCTGGAAGGTGTGTGCATGTGTGGAGGTGGTGACTCGGCGGGGGGCGGGGGGTGTGATTACTGTCTTTCAGAAGCCATTGCTGGGGGGCTTTGTACAGATGGGGTTGGAAGCATAGCTAATCTTTCAGGAGTCCCCATGTCCCCACTTTTCCTCTTCTTTTAGCCTTTCAATAACCTCAAAAGACTCCAATATTTATTCTAAAGTACTTTCCCAGACAAACCAAATCAGTAAAGGTTCTGGAAACTCCTAGCCCTGTATCACATAACCTGATATCCAGAAACTGTAGGATTAAAAAAAGAAGTCAGTACATGTGGAATGTGCATTAGGAGAAATAGTGAAAAAAATACTATTGTAAGGTTCCATGCCTATCCACATGGGAACAAAGTATCAAAACTGGGCACTCTGAGAGGACTATTGAGGCTTCACTGAGTCTTTTAAACAAGAGAAATGAGGCTGTTTCACACAGAAGAGAGACTGAACCTGAAACAGCATCAGCAGGTGGCAAAAAACAACTTTCTGGCTGGTGAGCTGAAAGGCAGTGCTGTGTTTCTTTGCATTTCTCCTGAAGGTTCCTGCAACTGGAAAGTTTTTATCGCATGCTCTCTGGAGGTGGACTGGATGGGTGCAGTTACGACCACCATGCCCTGATCGCTTCTGAAAGGGAAAGTTGCCCTACTTAAGACTGAGACCCTGGAGAAAACTCAAATTTCACTCAGTGGCCCTTAAATGTTCTTCCTGAGGTCTTAGGAAACTGTGTATGAGGCCCAGCTAAAGGGAGACACTAGGGCAATTTGATGGGAGAGTAAAAAGAATGAGGTAGGCAGTGGAGCAGGGATAACCTCTGAGACACATGACTGTGACGCTGTAGTCAGTCACATGGATGGCTTCTCCATTTCCTCCCCTCCCTCAGTCTGTGAGGGATGATGTGAGGACAGGGCTGGCCAAGCAGATTCAGGTGAGGCTCAGGAAGATGGGTTTTGGTGCGACCAAACCAAATAACTGCTCAGACCGAAGCAAAGGGCTTGTCAGCACTGTCAGGTGAAGCTGACATGTGGTTAACCACGTGCAGTTACAGCTGAGGGAGCCTTACTTGGTGGCATTTGGGTGACTGTTTATACAGTGCTTTCCCACATCTAGTAGTCAAGCACATCTAGGTTCTGGGGACAGCCTGGATCAACTGCCACTGAAACACTCACACTGATTCCAACCGCCTTTTCCTTGTGACCCACTCTGGGGAAAATGTGAGGACCAAAAAAATAATCACAGTAATGAGTTATAAGCCAGTGAACAAAATAACCATTCACAAGTCCGTGTCATTAATATGTAGAGAAATAAATGGGGGAGAAGTTATGGTCCCTTTTTGCATGAGAGTGTAGAGAACCAACTAGGAGATAGAGAGACAGACTGGGAGTTGGCAAATAGTCACTTTGTTTGCATAATAGTAAAGATCAGATCAAACAAGAATCACTCATAGATGCTAATCGGAGGGGTAGATTTTAAATGTGGAGCCAGATATTTGCATGGTTGTAATGTGACTCCCTCAGAGACTGCCTCTTAGTTGCAGGGGAAAAGAAAAATAATTATAACAGTAGAAAATCGGCAACACCTTGACTGTTATTTTAATTTTTAAAATCAACAATACCAATGAGAGACAGATGGGTATGATGTGCCCTCAGATTTGATTCACGGAGAACAGACTCTCTTATGTATTATTTCTGCAGGAATGCATAATCTAAAACTAATCAGAAAATATTAGACAATTCTAAAACGAAGAATATTCCATTAAAAAGAGGGCAAGGAAAATTGTGTTCTTCAAAAATTATCAGTGGCATGGAAAAGCAAAGAAAGGCTCTGATATGGTCTGATACTGGGAGAGATAAAAATGCTCTAAAGAATATTTTTGGTCAATAGACAAAGTTGGAATATGGACATGTGTTATTTTGAAGTATTATCCCAATATTAAATTTACTGAAGTTTAGAATGTTACTGTGGCTATAGAAGAGAATATCATTCTTAGAAATGAAAAATAAAAATATTTAGGAGTAAAAAGTCATGATGTGTGCATCTTCCTTCAAATAATGATAGGGAGAGGGAAAATGAGGGAGAGACAGAAAGAGAAAGGGAGAGAAATTAAACAGATGATAAATAGGGCAAAGTGTTAGTAATAGCTAAATATAGGTTAAGAATGTATGACCGTTCTTTATACTATTTTTATTCTTGCTACTTTTGTGTAAATTTGAAGTTACTTTCAAATGAAAAGTTTACAGAAAAATTATCGAGTACATATTGTTAAGTTTTAAAATAAGTAGTACAGTATATTTATTTTGCTCTCCCACTTGTTCAAAAAAGAATACAAACACTAAGACACACACTCATTAATATGCATGAAAGTGACTGGAAAGTTACATGTAACAAGAAAATGTTATTGGCATTTGCCTCTGGGTCAGCAACTATATATCTGGATGGGAGAGAGACCTACTTTTCAACATATAATCCTTTTGCAGGGTTTGAATTAAAAAAAAAGTGGGGTGCCTGACTGGCTTAACTGGTAGAGCATATGACTCCTGATCTCAGGGTCATGAGTTTAAACCCCATGTTGAGCATGGAGCCTACTTTAAAAAAAAAAAAAAGAAAAGAAAAAAACAAAAACAAAAAGCCCTCACATGCACTTTTAAAATGGAAAAAAAAAAAAAAAGATTGTTTGATTTAATTCAGCCCTAATACATAATTGGTTTCTGTACAATGGTCGAGGTTCTAGAAATATAATGAAAAGTTGTATTTTGAATCACGTGCCTTAGAATAGCTCATGTTCTACTTGGAGAGAGAGGGATAAGATCTTTTAATCAATGAAGAAAGGTAAGAGAACTAAGATGTTATTATTAAAATGATAAAAGGGGGAAAATGTGAAACTTTGGTAGTATATCTGAATCTCCCACAGATGTAACTGCACCTCAACTGAAGCCTTTCTACCTTATTTTTCTCACTATTTAAGAGGTTGAGTAACATTTTCCCACTACTTTCCAACATAAGGACATTCTAAGAATTAACAAGATCATTTAAAAATGTTTTAAAATTAATTAATTTATTCTTATTTATTCTTGAGAGAGAGAGAGAGAGAGCACATGAGCACTTGAGTAGGGGAGGGGCAGAGAGAGAGGGATAGAGAGAATCCCAAGCAGCCTCCTCACTGACAGTGCTGGAACATGGGGCTTGAACCCACGAGCCATGAGATCATGACCTGAGCTGAAACCAGGAGATGGATGCTGAACCATCTGAGCCACCCAGGCGCCCCAAGGATTGAGATCATTTTTACGGAGATTCCTGAACTTCATTTGGAGAGAATAGAAAATTAGTACAAACATATAATATTAATTGTCCTTTGTAAAACATGTTTCTTTGAAACACGGTCAAGTGCTGTAGGACCAGGAAAGAAGGAAAGGAGGAAGGGAGGGAGGGAAGGAAGGAGGGAGGGACAGAGGGAGGGAGGAAGAAATAGAAAGGAAAAAAGGATAAGCTTTCTTACATTCTTAAGATTTTTACCAGCTCTCTGAAATTTCTGTGTAATTTGGCCTTTTACAGCAAATGTAGTCATGTTCTCTCCTCCACAGGCTTCCATTAAAGCAAATTTTCATGTTATCAAAGCCAGATTTATTGAGACATCCAGAAGGGGATAACTTTGGGACAATTACCTTGCAGTTATTCCACTGAGATTGAATCAAAGTTTTCTATGGTCTCTGACAACTCTTTTGGAACATGTCCAGTTTTAATAATGCAATTGCTGTAGAACATTTCCTAAAGGAAAAAGACAAGAACATCAGCAGAATACCACTATATAAAAACAAAGTTAAAAGATTGTGTGCAGAAAGGAAGTTCAGGGTCAAACTATAAGATTTCAAAAGCAATAAATTCTAGGTTTGAAGTTGAAACATGAGTCTTAGAGTTTCCCATGGCATCATATATTACTGTTTGTACTGAACATTTTTTAAATGTTATTCTATAGCCTCAGAATCTCAGAATACCAGGTCTGCCAGAAATGAACAGTTTAGATTTTTAAAATTAACACTATGTTTGCATAACACTTTATCTCTTTTTCTTTTTCCTGAAGGTTTTCACATTTATTATCTCATTTGAAAGCCTTTGCTGCTGGTTCAATGGCCTTTCCCTTAAATCACTTCACCTCTCCAGTAACTCTTTCATTCATCCTGTGACTGAAAAGTACACCGTAATTGTAACCATAAATAATTCTCTGTTTTATTATTGTGCTGGATGGAATATTGATTATTGAGTATAAAGGCTTAACACTTTGAAGATGGTATACAATACAAATTTAGACCTGCTACAAAGCTCTGTCTGTGCTGCCCAGGTTTTCTACCACATTGCAGCTGTGTCTCTTCTGCAAGAGCCTTGTCACTGCTGCCCCTGAGACCATATAAGCTCAATTCAAACAAACTTCTTAATGGTGTAGAGTGCACGTGGCCCACATTTGCATGCTGATACCTATTTTGCATATTTTGGTAAACTTGAAGATTATGATGCTGTAGTAAATGTTGTAGTAAAATTAACAAGACAACTATGCAAATGTATAAAACAGGACAAGGTAAAACTCAATTCCATTGAGTTCTTTCTTTTTTTAAATTTTTTAATGTTTGTTTATTTTTGAGAGGCGGGGGGGAATGGGGCAGAGAATGAGACATAGAATCTGAAGCAGGCTCCAAGCTGTCAGCACAGAGCCCGATGCAGGGCTGGAACTCACATTTGGTGAGATCATGACCTGAGCCGAAGTCAAATGCTTAACTGACTGAGCCACACAGGTGCACCTCAGTTGAATTCTTTCAATCATGGATTCTTTACAAATAGTTCACAGCATCCTCTGTGTGTTCAGACTTTTGTATTACTTGACTTTCCAGTGTACTAGCACGTGATGAGCTTCGCTAACTCTAATATTTAGGACTTGCAAACCTCTGAATGGGAACTCTCTACTGGAGAAGAAAAATCATTAATACATTTTGATAATGACCTTCTAATTTTATAATGCATTCACATGGCTTTTAAAAAGTAGAGGGAAATAACTAAACTGCAACTCAGTCATATTATTATTGCCTAAGTATTGATTTTATTAGAAATGATAACTAAGAGTGACCAAAAATTTTGCAAAATAATTCTATATATTTAAATGGCTCTGCAACAAAGCATCCCTATTTTAAGCTCACTTGCACAAAATGCCAAGCCGATGGGGTACAGAAGAAGAGAACAGTGAGCTATGAAACACACTTTGATTCACAAGAAATGAAAATTATAAAAGTATTACACATGGTCATCAGATAAAACATTGCTAAGAACCGCTTATGTATTATAATCATGTGATATCGTAAATTAGGCTGGCCTTATAAAATATGGAAGAAACAAATTCCTTGTCCTTCAGGATTGCAGCATAAAATTATTTATGAATAATTGTTATAGTTCATTTGACAACCTCCTTTTCAATAGATAGATGTCTTGGTTTCTATCTTCCTTAATGTCACATATCCTGATTCATGTCTTCATGAAAACTTATTTTATTGTCAAGGAACTTTGAGCCTCAAAAACACTTAAAGAAAATTGGCTTTTTCTCCTAATATATAACCTCTGCACAATGTTATCTCTCCTACTTCATTTTCACAGAGACATGAATAAAGAAAAGTTAAACCTACTGTAGCAGTGGTTTTCATTTGCTTGTAATGTCTGATTAAAAGAAAAGGTTTAGGGGAGGGGCAAAGGGACAGAGAGAATGAGAGAGAGAGAGAGAGAGAGAGAGAGAGAATTTTAAGCAGACTTCACAACCAGCATGGAGCCCAACATGATGCAGGCCTTGATCCCACTGCCTTGAGTGAGATCCTGACCTGAGCTGAAATCAAGAGTCGGCCACTTAACCGACTGAGCCTCCCAGGTGTCCCTAAAATAAAAGATTTTGATATTTTTCAAGTTGTACACATAAATGATTTTGCTTATCTTACTAGATTAAAATATTGTAAATAATGATTTTAATGTTAAGATTATAACTAAGATTTATATAATGTTTACCCTGTGCCAGGCACTGTGTTAAGCACTTCACAGGTATTTTTTCCTTAACTGCTCAACAATCCTTAGTGTTGAAAATGATTTATTATCACAATTTTATTGATAAGCAAACCTAGGATTAGTTAGGAGGGTAACATTGCTAGAGAGTGTCAGAAATAGAAAACAAACTAAAAGTTGTTTACATATCTCCAGAACTTGTATCCACACTGTTTATTAAATAAATTGCCATTTTGTTCATTTGTATGTGTTTATGTATATGTATGGTGTTTTCTACATTCCTATGATATTTACATTAAACTACATACCCATACTCTATTTTCTCTCTGAATACATACATACATATACATATATATATATATATATATATATATATATATATATACATACATATATGTATGTTTACATATGTAAAACAATGTTTTATTGTTTTTCAAAAGATTAAGCTATTGGGACATGTAATATACTTACTTAACTTGTTCAAGATAATAGCCTTTTCTAGGCAGATAAATTTAGCTGAGATTTTTTTGAAAATGTCTCTAGCAATTATTTACTAAGATAATCACAGTGAATAACTCTGCTTCTTAGACTCATGGCTGCAGAATATTTTTGTTTATATTAAACTGTCCACTTCTACTGCCTCCAGCCACCAACTTTTATGTTCTTTCAAGTTGAACTTGAGATGGTCCTTGAATCATTTAGGCAGTAAACCTACTTGCAACCACACCATTTTAAGTGACCATATAAGAGCTCTTAGCCCCCTGTTCCTATCCACAATACTCATACATTCATGCAGTAAAGAAGCATCTTATATGTGCCATTGATTTCAGAACCTGAACAGTGATAAATTTCTTGATCTTGGTTTTGTATTGGTCATGGCAGTTGACTCTTTGATATGCATTCCCACTTTCCTCATGATTAATTTCCACTGTCTTTGTAATCACATCTCCCTTGCCAAAGATTTACAAATGAAACCCGGCCCTATAAAGTATGAGTGGAAACCTGCTGGGATGAGAGCAGAGTGGTTGAGATTTCTTTTTCCGAAAATAGAGACACAGAGATGATGAAATCCCTTTTGTGGAAATCTACCAGTGTCTTGCCAACTTTAAATAGTCAGAGAGCCAAGCCAGTTAGCATAGGAGGGCTGAGTGCTGGAAAGAATTCAAAGCTCTAAATCCAGGTCTTTCAACCAGCCCTGAAAACTCCCTCCATCCAGACTGTTAGGTGAGAATTCACCTTTCATTATTTTCTTGTATTTGCATCAGAAGCTTATTTACTTTGAGTGACTAGGATGCATATGTTTCTGTGATATCAGTACCACATCTTACGTTCACATTTTGAGTGACCATAAATTAGATCTTTCAATCTGCTGCAAAGACAGGTTAAATTTTTATCTAGAACTTGATGTAGTGTTATGTAAATCCAGGAGTGCATCTTAATATACGCTGGCTTTCTTTTACATAGTCTTGACTCAAGTTTTTGTAGTGCTTGCTCGTCTTTAATTCACGTCACAAGCATTTATTGAACGGCAACTTTATTCCAGGCACAATGCTAAAGTGTAAGAAAATAATAATTAGTAAGACCCAGCAGCAGCCTTCACTCTTCAGCGAAAGAGGCAAATACTTACTTAGGAGTAGGTGTAAGGTGCTGTGAAATTCATAGTAAGAGTGCTTAACCTAGTCTATAGCATTAAGGGAAGGTTTCCTAAAGAAGTGGTTTTTTAGGCTTAGATTAAAAAAAAAATAGCCAAGTAAAAATATGTGTCATTTCATATAGTATATGGAAACACTCAGAAATAAGAGGGAACAATCCATGATGATCAATCTGTAGAAATGTCACTATGACAAAAGCATAGTTAGGTGACAGAGGCTGGGAGTAAGGGGATGGGGGAAGGATGAAACTGGAGAAGTTGGCAGGAAGGAGAAGAACTATCACAAAATGGGCATTGTAAAGCCTTAGTATGAAGTTTGTGTTGTCACCAGTAGAGCGAGGAAGCCACTGTAGAGTTTTAATTTCATAAAAGAGTGACATGAATATATTTATAATTTAGGGGAAAAATTGTCTTTTGACTTTCTGCTGATGGAATGGAAGTAGACACCTTTAGACAGAGGTGTCAGTCAGGTGTATGTTGAGCTACTGAAGAAAGAGATGATGTGTCCTGAACAGAGATGGTGGCAGGGGAAAGAAGAGAAGTAGATGGATTTGAGCAAGCAGAGGGAAACAAATATGTATTATTCACCTGCATATATGGGCCTGAGTTCATCTGAAAGAGCTGCCCTTGGAATCCTAAAGATATGAATAAACAAATGGAAATACACAAAATATCTCAGCAATGTAAGAGGAGAAATTTTGTTTTCAAAGTAGAAAATAACTAAGGGCAGATCTTTGACAAATGTCAACCTTTAGGAAGGGCAGAAGGAAACAAAAAAGATCACCCAAATAAGAAAAAGAATAAGAGAAAAGTAATATAATCGGAGCTGAGAGGAAAAGAAATCATGAAAGTGGAAGGAAGCAATAGCATCACAGTGGAAAGTGTCCATCGGTTTGAGCAAAAATGAGGTCATTGGTGACCTTGGGAATAGCAGTTGCAGCGGAGCAGTGTGGGAAGAATACAAATTAGCTTGGGTTTAGGAGTGAATTAGAGGTAAATTAGGGGAGACAAAACTGAAGCAACTAATGTGAAGGGAGAAAGGGAGGGCATTAAGTAAAGAAGACAACCAGTGTCGGCCAAGAACTCTGTGCTGATGTATGAGTTGTCAAGAACTCTGACTGTGTACCCAAGAACTGTCAGTGCAAACTGGGACTTATGCTTGCATATACTGTTTACCAGAAACAGATTGGTACCTATTTTGCATTTAGAATGATACTTAAACCACAACAGCGTGCTGACTCAGCAGAGTGATTCATACTTGATGGAGAGTCTCTCTCAAGTGTGCATGCAAAGTACAGTGCTAGGTATATAATCATTCTTCAATAAACATCCACTGATGTGGTTAAAGGACTGGTTGTATCAATCTTTGGTTGCCTATCACTTTGTGAAAATCAATTCAAATCCTTTGTTTTCTTTGCTTATAGTTTTGTTACCAAAATACTGGTCCTATATGAATGTAAGATGAGGTTGTATCAATTTCTACTTGAAATAATTCAATTTAAATATATTATTTTCAGATGTTCTTTAGAATACATCTTTCGAGAAACACATATATGTATTTTTAATGAAAAAACTAAACCAGATGGGTTTCCAAAGTGAATGGTACATATTAAATAAGAAACTTTTATCTTAGCCCACCTTATGCCTTTTTATTGTTACTACTACTAAAATAACATAAATTATTTTGAATACTGAAAAAAATCATTATCACATATCAAATGAAAGTAGTATGTCCAGCTTCAGATAAGAGCACTTAATTAATCAATTAAAATACATATGGAACATAGCTGTGCTGTGTTTAACTGACTTTGAAAGTAGAAATGCTACAATTGTAAGTTACACATATACTTACCAGAACTTTGTTTCATAAAGAAAGCTTATGAAAGATTACATAACATAAAAGCAAGAAAAACAGTACTTTTCATGAGTGATTTAAACAAAATTTATGAATATCGTTAGACATTCATACCATATGTATTTAGAAAGGGCATTCCCAATGATAATAAACAGAGCAAACTATAAAATAAATGAAATTGTATTCTTCTGCTTTGCTACTATAAAGAACACTTAATTCACCTTTCTTGCTAGTCCTAGCAGAAAGAAATTGTCCTGGACTTTACCAGCAAACCACCCAGGCCTTGCTGATATAATGGTGAAACCTACCAAGTCAAAAGGAGATTAAAAGTTCCGCTTTTTGAAATACAGCAAGACTGTCACCTATCAAAGGCTGCACTCTTGGAGTCCTTGTAATAAAGGTCTGAGGAGAAATCTAATGTGCCATTCACATCCAAGTGTCTGCCAGCCCACGATATTGGTTTTGCTTTAAATGTGTTGAGGACTAAGCACCTGGTTTGCTTCCAGATTCTTAGTTGCTTATGACGGAGCACTGAAATTTTATCATAGAAACTTAGCTTTTTGAAAATAGACTTGCATATAAGCGACTTATAGAGGAAATTGTTCCCTACAAAATATTACTTTCTTTTCTAAAATATGTTTAGTTCACATTGAGCAGCAAGAGCATTAGTCATGTAAAAATCCCAAGATTACACCATGTATGTTACAACAGAGTGAATCTAGATCTAAAAACCTGTAACAGAAAAACCTACATTTCTTAGTTACTGCCTTTATTATTGATTCCCTTCCCCACAGCTACCACATTACAATTGTCTTTTCTATAGTATATTAGAGCCATATTCATCATTTAATATTACAGGTAAGACCACATATTGATTGCTGTATGGGATTAGGGTGGATTTCTCTACATAACATTAAATCACATCCCTTAGGGGCCAGTCATAGATGTTCTATGCTAGTGAATGGTGACATCCCTCTTCAAAATTCTCATGTCTCCTTTGTAGAATTCATTGTCTTGTCTTATCCAGTTGTCAATGATTTATTTTGCTTTCCTCCTTGATACACATAAATATGTACCTACATATTCACCAACTTAATATTAGATGGGCAGGGGACCATTGCTTACTTGGTGTTTCTTTTCACTACATTAAAATAGCAAATAGGTAGGCACTTTTCTAAACTTTGTGCATATTTCACTTCATTCATCCATACCACAGTCTTCTGAGGTTGGTGTAATTTCCACAATGTTCATATAAAACTACTGAAAAATAGAGAGGTAAATAAATAGTCCAAGGTTGGTAGCCTCATCAGAGTTCAAACTAAGACACACTGGAGTCAGAACTGGGTGCTAAATGCTCGGTTTTACTGTTCTTCTTTCCAAATCTCAGCCCAATTGAAGTACTTGGTGATAAATCTTAGGTTAATTTATTTAAGAGGAAATTTCTTGAACCCTTTGTGAATTTTGTCTTAGTCAAGCACACACACACAAAGGATATTGAGCTAATACTTACTAAATAAACTTACAAAATAAACATGTAGAATTTTGACTTTAAAATTTTTCCACATAGACAGGCACCTGGGTCAGTCAGTTACACATCCTGCACTTGATCTCGACTTAGGTCATGATCTCACAGTTCTTGAGTTCAAGCCCCAAGTCGGGCTTTGTGTTGCCAGTGTGGAACCTGCTTGGGATTCTCTCTCTCCCTCTCTTTCTAACTCTCCCCCCACCTCTCTTTGTGTCTCTCAAAATAAATAAACTTTACAAAAATTCCTCAAAGAGAAATAGAGAAGTGGGGCCATCTTGCTAAACTTGGCAAACTTCAGCAATTCATTTTAACTCTTTAAACTTCAGTTTCCTAAGTTCTAATATTTGCCTTTGTTAAAAGGTTGTTGTTTGGGATTAAATAATGCAGTTGATATGCACATTCATTGTCAACTATATTCCTAATAAATGCAAAATGCGAATGCAAAATAGCACTATTATAATGTTACCAAAATAAAAATGAGAATTCTATAGTCTATATGAGTTAGGCAAACCTAATAGAATTTCAAATAAGATATATATAAATATCCTTTAAAAATCACTTCCCACATGTTCAAAAGTCAAATACATAGGTTGTGAGGTTTTTTTCAGTTCTACTTAGTAACATAAAGGTGTTATTTATTAATGAGCATATAAATTATTATGATTCTTATACATATTTGATTTCAGAACTAGATTTTTTTTTGTTGTTAATTAAACATTCTGCTTCACAATGACCCAGTTCCCTTCTAAATGTTACATAGGTAATTAGATAGGCAGAAGATTAGAAAGGCAGGAAATAACCCAGCAGTTAGGTACTCATATATAATGAAGCAAGACTTTCACATATATCCCCAAGTATGTGAGAATACAAACACACACACACACACACACACACACACACACACACACACATCAAAATATTTTTAATGGGTCTTGCCTAAGGATAAGTTATCTTTTAGCTTAAAAATTGCTTGGTGCCTGAAACCTTCTCTTTTAAACTATGTGGAAAATATCATTTTGGCCACTTAAGCAAATAATTTGCTAAAGGGGATTTTTAGAGAGTTTCTATCAGTGGGAAAAATCTGATTTATAATCTTTATAGATTTCTAACACATTATATCTGATGACCAGAACTATTGATGATATTAAAACTTCAGGCATACATTTTTGGACAGGATTTTATTTTAATTTGAGCAGGCTTTTCTACCACTCAACTGCAGTAGACATCCATTAGTGTTCATGATTGTGTTGACCCTGAGAAAACGCAGTAAGGGAGGGGATAACCTGTTCATAATGTAATGGAAATTACTTTTCCCGCTTGGCACATGAATTAGGAAGAAAGTAAAAAAAAAAAAAAAAAAAGGGAAGTATTTGAAGTAGATAGTCATCTGTTAAAGGTCATATTTCCAGACACATCTTTGGTACAACTCTGGGGAAGGATATTATTCAAAATCCTTTTCTTCGTCCTGCAGATGGCAGAGGTAAAATTCCTTTTTTTTTTCTTTTGGAGTGTTCCTACATAAACACGTGAAAGTGCAATTTATTGTTGTGTTTTCAATTCCTTTTCCTGATTAGAATAACAATATGCTGGAGTTACCAGCTTCTTCTTTGTGACAAATTCTGATTTTCTACTATACAATTGGATAACTTACATTGAATGCATTGTGTTTTTTCCAAAGATAACTAGTTGAACTGAAATTCGTGTACACATGCATTGTGATTTAAGTGCTAATAATACCTTTGAGGTGAAGGATGAATGAAATTGAAAAGGTCAAGACCTATTTGACTTCTTTTAAGTGTTTGATAGCTTGTTTACTTACATTTATTCTACTTGAAATGCCAAGCCATTTGCCCTTTTCATGTAGATTGTAGGGCTCTTCATTAATATTTTTTTCTGACATTATTCATTCTCACACATTAAGCGGTACCCAGTATATCTATGTGTACATAAAAATCAAGAGGTAGTTCCTACCTTCAAATAGCACATAGTCTGGTGGATGGGAATAATCATATAAAAACATGGATCAGCCACCATTTTTAGTGCCTTAAGTAAATCACCACACATTTATAAGGGACATATTAAATATTAAGTACTGTTCCAGGATCTGGACACACATCAATAAATAAAACATACAAAAATCCCTCCCCTCCTGGGTGGATTTCATCCTAATGCAGAGCAATTACACTGTTTTAGATTCTGATCAATAAAATACCCACGGGAATTTGCCAGGGTATGTGTGGGCAGAAATGGAGGTAGAACAGAAATATTCTCTCCTCTCTGCCATAAGGACAACATTTTGTGTTGCTTACATTGAAGACTTCTATACAATCATATTATGCTTTTTTTTTAATACTGTGCTTGGCTACAAATTATATATACATACATACTATATATTGATACAATATACACAAATTATATATTGTGATTTCACTAGTTAAGTATAATACTGTTTTCTATTGTATAAACCGAATTCTCCTTCATCACTTCTACTATGAAGCTCCTCCTGACTGTTCCTGATAGAAGTCTGTTCACTCTTGAACATTTAATCCTTTGAAAAGCTTTTTTTACAATGCCCATTTTGTGTTTCATCATGTACTTCTTTATACCATTGTTAAATTTCAAGCTACCTGCAGGGAAAAACTATGACTATGATGACCAGTAGTCATCATTTCATTATCTCTGGAGCCCAACACAGGTCATGGCTCATACTGAATAAATATTTGTTGTATCAAGTTGAGATACAACCTATCTAAACTAAGCACTGGAACAAAAAAACACAGACAATTCACACACAATATTCTCCATTCTTTGTCTCTAATTCCCAATTTGAATTTCAGTGTCATTTTGAAATATTTTTTAATGTTTATTTATTTTTGAGACAGAGAGATAGAGAGACAGAGAGACACAAAGTGTGAGTGGGGGAGGGACAGAGAGAGAGACGGAGACACAGAATTTGAACAGGCTCCAGGCTCTGAGCTGTCAGCACAGCTGACAATATAGGGCTCAAACTCACTAACTGCGAGATAGAGACCTGAGCCGAAGTCAGATCTTAACCTTCTGAGCCACCCAGTCACCCCTTTTCAGTGTTATTTTTAATCACATGTGTTTGTGTCCACATAAAAATCTTAATAACCCACATATTCTCCCAATATATTAGATACAAAGCTGTAGTTTCTAATTTCTATAACTGAACTATTTTCCACAAGAGAAAAGAGAAAAAATAGATTAAAATGTTATTTATTGTATTGCTATAACGTTTTAAAACATTATGGCAATTCATCTTTTAAGAAATATATATTTCTGAAGTCATCTATATTATATTTTCTGAAGACATGTACCTATTATTATATAAGAGGGTACAACTATAATTAATTATTATTATTATTAATATTATCCATTTGCTATCCAATATGTTTGATCTCCTAGGGTGATAAATGCTCAGGTTGCTCACTAATTTATAGATAATACCATTTATATTATATGAAGCAAAATTAGGAAAAGCATCAAGCTAATTATTTTCTCTTTCCAATCTGCATGTATTTCATGATCCCTCTAGACATAAGAAGCCAGAGTTCACACTTTCTCAACAATGGCTTTGATAATCCCTGATAACATTCACTAGCTGGTGGAGATTGGTTCCCTGAGGATTTAGTTAGTTGACAGGCTCTGTTTGCTTAGTTTGACTTTGCTGATCTTAACAAGAATTAATTGTTTGCTGTGGTGAATATATAAGTGTTGTAATGGCATTCACCTAACTGTTCCTTGCTAATTTGTTTTGTTTGTCTTACCTACATAAACTAAAAATACATATGTGTGTGTATGTGTATGATTTACTGATATAAGAAATCTGTTTAAAAATACAAATCCTTATTCCTTCTGTTTCATAGGGAAAATCTGAGGAATAATACAGCATTCACTCTATTACTGCAGACAAATCCTGTGAATGTGAGATTACTCTTATTTCAAACCCTTTCACCACAATTGACTTTAAATGTTTCCTCTGATTAATTGAAAGCTCTAGAAACTCCCTTTGAGCATTCAAAAAGCTCTTCTTAGTTCAAGCCAAAGATTTTTATTCCACTGCTTTAAAGGAATATTTTTACAGAAAGCATTTATTGTATGCATTTTAAATTTGGTATAAAATAAATATAAAAAAGGCATCTTAAAATCATCTATACATAGAATGGCAGTGCACTCAGATAAAATTTTGGTCTACTGATTTTTTTTTAACCTTCCTGTTGTTTCTATTCACATGAGCTTCCCTTAGGAATAATTTAATTGATTCCCTTTGGTTGTATCCTCCTTTTCTATTAGATTCTTTTTCCTTGTCTGTAAGAAAGTCAGTAAACAGAAGTGGATGTGCAGTTTCCAAAAAAAAAAAAAAAACAAAAACAAAAACAAAAAAACTAAAGCCATGTGGCTAAGATCAAATACCATGTCTTATTCATCCTTTACACCCCTAACATCCAACACAGTGCTCAATGCATAGTGTAGTTCAAAGAATATTTGTTGAAGTGGGCAAGAGAGGTTTTGGGCAAGATCTACTAAAATATGTTTTTGTACTTAAAGAGAGAAGCACATGGGGAATGTTAGAGTCATGAGTCAAAAATTTGGAACATAAAGTTTTAGTCTACTATTAAAATGGGGAAAGATTCGGGCACATGTTTCTACCTATATTACTACATTTCATTCACTTGTGGAATAGTAACTTAAATATTTATTATATTACCCCTTTCCCCACCTTACACACAAAACAATGTCTCTACATAAGGACAGAGAGTTCTTTGGATCAGGAACCCCTATCTTTGCACTGAATCCTCTCACATCTATATACTGAGTATAGCTATATTTAACAAGGGCCTAAATTTGAAAATTTATTCTATACACGTTAAAATACTGAAATCTGGTACATGATAATAGAACTGCCTACTTAACCTACCAAGAATTCCTATGCATGATGGGCTAAGTTGAAATATCAACTACCTTATCCTGAAGAAACTTGTGCCTGAGTCCAAATGGAAAGATGCTATTATAAAGCAGGAGTATTTATGAAATCCTCTACTGACGCATTGGCAGGACACGCTGACATTTAGAAGAGTGTAGCACCGTCATGGTGACCAGGACATTACATCTCTACCTACAGTTACTATTGGTGCTCATTGGAATATGAAATAGACACTCTCTGAGCTGTTAGAGGGAATTATTCCTAGGAGAGGTGTATTTAAAGGACATCACAGCAGCATCTCAGCTTTATTAATGCCTGAGGCAGGCTTCAGAAGCTGTGAGAATAGAAAGAACATTGACATAGGCAGTCTCAGAAGGTATCACAATTATAAGCCAATACTGGTCAGGAAGAAAATGGTAGAAGCCAACTGGAGCAAGAAGACTATTTTATAAATATACTTGAGATATTTTCTGGGGAAAACAAAACAAGATGGGAAGGAATTTGAGGAGACTAGACATCCTAAAGTGAGTAGAGGGTGATCCAGAGAAAGGCATTTTGATATATTATTGACACTAGCACATAAGAAGAAACATGAATTATATTTATATTTAAACATATGTATTTAAATGCATGAGAAAACAAGGAAATTTGAGTTAATAACCTCAAAACAATAACAATGTTTATATTGTAGAGCCTAATTTACATTTTTTTTTCTATTCTGTGAAGTTTTTGTTCTGTGGTTAAATTGGTTTTCTCATTTAAAAAGAAGGTGCATGCATCTGCTTTTATTACATTTTTCAAAGAAATCGTGAAGGTACTCAAAACTACCCTGGTCTTGATAATATATGCTCTGACCACATCTGCACCTCATTTCTACTGTCTCTCTATCCCATTATCCCCAGTCTTAAAGAATGAATTTTGAGTACAGGATGACTTTGAAAGTTTAAGTGTGAACGTTTGGAGCAGATCCAAGACTCATAGTACAAATTCATTTTTTGACTGATGGTAGGGAAATGACTACTCTCAGGCAACCAAATTTTTATCCAGAAACTAAATGTGCCATGGACTCCAGTAAAAACATAGATTGTCTCTTAGATCCCTTCTTTGAACTCGTTACCACATTTCCATATTATTGACAACTCTATTTGGTCCTAAAATATGGATTTTGCTTTAAATATTTTTACTGAATTTGATCACTCTTATTTTAATTTAAAAAAATGGGGGGAGGGGAGTGCCTGGGTGGCTCAGTCAGTTGGGCATCGGACTTCAGTTCAGCTCATGTTCTTGCGACTCGTGGGTTCGGCCCACTTCGGGCTCTGTGCAGACAGCTCAGGGCCTGGAGCCTGCTTCAGATTCTTTGTCTCCCTCTCTCTCTGCCCCTCCCGTGCTCATTCTCTCTCTCTCTCTTTCTCTCTCTCAAAAATGAATAAACATTGCAAAAAAATTTTTTTAATTAAAAACAATTTTTAATGTTTATTTTTGAGAGAGAGAGATAGACAGACAGACAGACCATGAGTGGTGTAAGGGCAGAGAGACAGGGGACACAGACTCCGAAGCAGACTTCAGGCTCTATGCTGTCAGCACAGAGCCTGATGCAAGGCTCAAACCCACCATCTGAGAGATCATGACCTGAGCTGAAGTCAGACGCTTAACTGACTGAGCCACCCAGGCACCCCCACTCCTATTTTAATTTTTAAATGTAAGTTCTGAAATAATTTGACTTGCTCTAAAATCCATGAAGTTAAGCAACTGACATTGCTCAGCAATGTCTATCTGGGAGAGGTAATGTTGCAGGAGGCTTGGTATGAGAGCTTGAACCTTGTCCTCAAGTGATTCAGAACATTTTCAGACATTTATGTTGTATGCATATCAGAGGGTTTGGATGAAGTGTGTAGGGAGGAGGGGGAGGATGGGGATTTAGGGAAATGGGTATTAAAGTGGTTACATTTTGTGCCTAAAACACTGTCCTATCAGGGTTGTGTTTACTTTCAGAAACAGAAAGTTCTTTGCCATCCTTGCCACAGTTGAAGGCAAACTCAGTTTAGCAAAAGAAAAAAAAGGTAAATCCAACACAGTTCCTAAGAAAGAACTATGAATTTTTGAATACTTCATTAGAATCCTGACACACTGAACTATATGCAAAAGGTTGTTTTATTCTTAGTTTTATCCCCACCCCCCACCTCTTTTGGAGAACCAATCATCTTCCCTGCTTCTGATCCAATTAAATGGTAATTTAATAAGAATTTTTTCAGTGCCAACTTTGCTATAGGCAGAGTTGTAAGCTCTGGGACTCCAGCAGTGAACAAAACAAAACCTGCTCTTCTGGTATTTTGCATTCTAGAGACTATAGGTGGAAAATAACAAATGAATCACACATGACATCAAACAAACATCACATGACAAGTACTAGAAAGAAAATAAAGCAGGATTAGGGGAGACAATGGCTATTTTAGATAGTATGTTAAGTCAAGATCTCTCTGATTTGATGACTTTTGATCAGAGATGTGAAAGAAGTGATCCAAATATTTAGATAATAGTATTCCAGGCACAAATAGCAAATGCCTAGAAGTAAGCACATGCTGAAATAGAAGAAAGCCATTAGGATTGTAGTGAGAAGAGCAAGGGCAAAGTCAGTAAATCAGTTAAGAGGTGATAGACATGAGGGCTATTGTAGAAACGTGGGTGACTTGAAGTATTCGAATCTGAGATGTAATACGTGGATACAAGTTCTAGTTAAAGACTCAGTACTGGGCCACTCCATTATTTGCAGGTTGTAAAATGAGGAAGAGCCATAAAAGGAGACTAAAAAGGAGAATTCATTGAGAGAGGAAGAGAAAGAAGAAGGAAAAAAAAGAAAACAAGGCGGTAGTGATCAAATGTATCAAAAGTTGAGGAGTTTATCAAGGACGGGGAGGAAAAAAAAGGGTTATTGGACTTGGCAACCTGGAGGCAATTAATGGCCTGGACAAGAGAATTTTCACTGGATAAATGGGAACAAAGCTTATTTAGAGGGAGTTTAAGAGTGGGAAAAGACAAAGTGAAATAATGAATATAGACCAGTCTTGAGAGAGAGAGAGAGAGAGAGAGAGAGAGAGAGAGAGTGTGTGTGTGTGTGTGTGTGAGTGAGGAGTGGACTGTGGAGTGGGAAGAGGTTCATTTAGAGGTAGGAGACATTACCTAATATATATATTGAGTGAACGTTACAGTAGAAGGGAAAACAATCACCAATAACACTTGAGAAAAGGGGTGAAGCCAATTGCAAAATAGATGCCCGGGAATATGTGTAAGGGGATGAAACCCAGATCATTACATAGAGGAGTTGGTCTGAGACACATGATCCCTACACTTTGATAGGAGGAAAGACAGATACGTGGTTGAATATGTAGGTAGATTGTAGATTTGGTGATTTGGGTTGAGATGAATGGCAGGAATGTAAAAATTTTCATCTGATTTCTCAGTTTTTTTACTGAAATAAAGAAAAAGAATATCACATGAGATTGATAAGAGAAAGGAAATGTTGGAGGCTTAAGGAGACGTAGATATAACTTTTACCAGAACTGAATTATTTACAGATGTTAGGAAGAAAGGGAAGGAGTTGACACAGGGTTCCTCACCAGTAAATATAGATTTCCAGGAACCTTCTTCATATACTTTATTCCGATCATACAGAATTTTTTCTTATTATTCAAATATGTCTCATGCCCAAAGTCTTTGAAAATTCTGTTGTTCTGGTATAAGAATTATGTAACTTTTAATCTTTAAACCTCAATTTAAATTCCAGAAAGTCTTTCTTGTACAAATCATAGCATTTATGCTCCTATCATAGCATTTATGATATTATACTGTATCTACTGTTTTCCTTTCTGTCATCAGTCTGTATTCCTCACATGATGGTTTCATATCTCCAGCAGCTATGGGGAAAATATTGCATATTGTAAAATATCATAAATTCATTATTACACACAGGTGATTTTGTTTTGTTTTCTCCCTCCCACAAAAATTTAATTCAATGAGTATGTATAAATTTGCATAATAAATGTATATTTAGAATTATATGTTGTATTTAATCAGAAATTATTAAGCACTTTCATTTTATTTAAGCTTCATGTTAATATCTGCACAAAGGGGAGTACCAGTCCAAAATGCAAATCTCCACTGAATTACATATAGATTTAAAAAAATATGACAGAAACAAAAACAAACAAATAAACCAAAACAACTGAGAGGTAAGAAAGGAAAAATAATGATAACAAAATTTCAAAATCTTAAAAGTTCATTGTGAGTTCAATTATTTCTGAAGAGATTAAAATTAAGTATAATTCATCTCCTAGTTAGCAGAGATTTTTTTTTATAGTGCTCCATAATTAACTCAAACATGCTATTCAGACCTTGACTTTCATACAAATATAAAGGTATAATTTAGATGAATAGAAACAGGTTTGCAATAAAACAATGTGACAATAAAAGACTTTTTTATTTCATTCAATGTCAGGAATATTTAATAGAAAAATCTGTCACTTTTGATGGAGAATAGAGTGTAATTAAATTTAATCTTACTTGAGACCTTTGTTTCCATTTGATTTTCATTTAACCAAAGACCACTGTTTAGTTTAAAAGCTTGTAAATTTTGTTTTCTTCTCTTCACAAAGGGATACTTTTTAAGTACCACACCTGATTTTTAAAATATACTTCCAGTTTTATATGATCTGCATTATAGTTCTCCTTAAATTAGAGCTGATTCTATTTTAAAAAGGAGAAATGTATTTCTGATTTCTTATTTTCCTTTCTCAGAGAGCTTATATTTCTGGGTTTATACTGGGGATTATGCCTGGATGATGTGTACTGGAATAGAGCTTCTTTGAGAATTCCTATTTCTGATTTATGCATTGTTTATCACAAAGCTACATATAACAATTTCTAATGAAACGAGTTTACTTCAAATACTGCTCTCAGGTGTGTATGTGTGTGTTTGTATATACTGTTGACAAGATGGAGGAGGCAAAGATACCCCATTTGTAATAACAGAATCTGGTGTTTTTTTTTCATTATAATACAACCAGAGTAAGTTCCAGAAACTGATTTAAAACAGAACCTGAGAATTAAGTCATATAAACACATACAAAATGCACAGCATGTAGGAAAAGGAATTACAGGGATGATATCCATTTATCTATGGATTGTTTTTAATTTGAAATATATAAAATATATATGCATTGTGGGGAACCTTATAAATTGTAGCATTTTTAATGAAAACAATCCCTACCCCATAACTCAAAATCTAGTGTAGAGTTCTTCCAGGATTCAGAAATAGAGGTAAGTCATGAAGATACTTCTGTGTCATAGAATCTGAGAATAGAATCTATAAGAAACTGAGATGATGCAGTTTGACCTAACTTTAGAAGCAGACCACTGGGGTCAAATTTATAATTCAGCAAATATTCAGTGTGCATATACTCTGTTACAAGTATTTTTCTAGACATAAGGAATAAAGCAATGGGCGAAACAGATAAGACCCCTCTTTTCACAAAACTCAAAAGGCAGGTGGAGATGGACTATAAATAAAAATCAGATGCTGACATACATGCTGAAGAAAATACAACAAGATAATGTGTTAGAAACTGAATAGCATAGGTGACCTAAGTGAGGGTTGAACAGAGAATGATAAACATAATCCAGAAGAAAAAGAGTCTCTGCAGAACATACAAGAGATGTAAAGGCTCAGAAATGAAGAGCAAGCTGGGGGAGTGACAGCAAACAAAAAAGTCGGGATATCTGGATGATAGTAAGTAACTGGAAAAGTAGTCAGAGACAAAAATCACAGAGGTGGGACCAAGAAAAGTGGCTGTAGAGACTGGGAGCCCACGAAAGAATGGGATACTCTATGGAATGCCATGGCAACTTAAGATGCAACATAACCTGATCCGGTTTTACCAAGATCACTTTGACCCCCAGGTGGGGAATAGATTACATAAGCACCTAATGGAAGTGGAAAGAATACTTACAGTAGTCTAGTAAAGGGGTGATGGGGATTTGACGTTGGACAGTCACATGGAAATGGAGAAAATTGCAATCTGCCTTAAAAGTTTTCTTTCTATATCTCCATATAGTCTTATTGTTGTCATTCGCAAATTTCTCTGATGGAGCTATCGCCTTCACTTTGGACTTCAGGTTGGATGGACAAAACCCTGTCAAGCACATACCATACAATCCAACGTGGTATGGAAAGTGTGAATATTGGGACATATTCAACAAAAATGGCTAGCGTCTCCGTTCACTCTCAGATTGATTTCTTAGTTTCTTTCAATTAATCTGTGCTAGAGAATTATTAAATATAAACTCTTTTAATGGTTGCTGTTTTTTAAGTTTGGAGATTAATTATGTAACTGTTACATATAGCAATGGAAGAACACAGTGTGGTATTATCCCCAATTTTATTCACTGTGAAGTTTCAAACTATTATATTAAATGCAAGAAGAGCTATTTATTTCCTTGACTTACCATATGGTACCACCATGACTTTGCCACTGTGCAGTCATTTTGCCCCATATCTGTGAATCAATCAATCTATTGCAGTGATTCCCAGTAGGAGCAGCCTTGAGTAGGACGAGCAGCAGCAGTTCTTGGGAAGCAGCGTCAGGTCTCAGACTCACTTTTGGAAAGAACTTGACAAGTGCATGTTTCTGTCCCCAATTGATCTGTCAATTTAGATCACTGATGCCAAAACCAGAAAGGCAAAGTTATCAGGAAATCTCGAGTAAATTAGAAAGATGTCCTGCAGCCACAAATTCTCTTATCCTTCAGCAGACAAAGCTAATGTTCCAGGAGGTTAGCTATTGAGCTGGTAAAGGCAATGTCACACCCTGAAGTCCATGGGGACCATGTCAGGCTGAATGCACAGAACACACTCTTTAATGCTTGCTTTTAAAAACACAGTCCATGAAAGAAACTTTTGCTGCAACTTAGAAAAACAATAATCTCACTAAGTAAGGACTAAGTAAGGACTCACTCTACTAAGTGGTGAGTCCCTTTCTTTACCATTCTTTTTGTGTAGCTATTTAAATCTTTCATACAGCTAACTTCAATATAAATTGATATTGAAATATCAGCTAGGTGGTGAAAGTAAAATACAATAAACAAATGCAAATTAAAATTTCTGCTGTACCCATCGTTTCTTTCTTTTTTTTTTTTTTTAATTTCAGTTCTTGCATAATAAGGTCATAGTGATTTTATTTTCTTCTGTGGGAGAATGAATATTCTTGCTTTTCAATGATTCTTTGTTCCAAGATACATATCTTCTGTATCTAAAAACTGTGATAACAGAAATATTTTATAAGAAATTGAATATAACGACCACTACCCTTGGGTGGAGTACATTAGAATGTTCATAAGGTTAGGGGCACCTGGGTGGCTCAGAAGGTTAAGCGTCTGACCTTGGCTCAGGTCATCATCTTCCAGTTTGTGAGTTCAAGCCCCACGTCAGGCTCTGTGCTGCCAGGCTAGAGCCTGGAGCCCACTCCGGATTCTGTGTCTCCTCCTCTCTCTGCCCCTCCCCCGCTTGTGCTCTGTCACTCTTCTCTCTCTCTCTCTCTCTCTCAAAAATAAGTAAAATGTAAAAAAAAAAAAAAAAAGAATGCTCATAAGGTTGTTTCATTGGCAGTGTGATGAAACGTCACTGAGTTTGAGGAAAACTTATACTTACTTGAAAAGGATGGTTTAGCGAATATGCAAATGAATAGCTGTTCTTCCATTTATTTTTCTCACATCCATACTAGCCATAGAGAAATGAGAATTCTAGGGTTACAATTTTTAAATTTAGAAAGGTAGTAAGTGTCTTTCTTTGATGAAAATGTTAGGAGGTAGCTTGCAATTTTTTTTTCCTTTTCTGAGAAGATCAAAACTCTAAAAAGATACCTGGACTATTAACTACTAAGGCACACAGCAGCTCAAAAGCTCAGAGACTAAACATGGATCTGGGAATAGTCTTTGAAAGGATTCTACTGTGGTAGACAAAGAAAATGGCTGAGATCACATCAACAGAACATATTTTCCCACAGATGCCAAAATAGGATAAAGTCATGTAAGGAGAAAGGAAACCCCTTTCTGAGCCAACTCCTGTGGAGGAAGGACATAATAGTTAAAAAAAAAAAAAAAAAAAGAAAACAAAAAGAAAAAGTAGTATAAGGAGTTGGAAAGGCACTAAAGACACAAGCAATTAAAGGTAGTAAGACCTCGAGATCAGAAATAGCTATAAGACATTTTCTTTCAAAGACAAATGGAAACAAAGAGGCATATTGCCATGTTACTGCCAGTCTCTCTGATCATTCTGAGTTAGGTCTCCATTCTCTATGTTCACAGAGAACTGTGTTGTTACACTTAGCACATGCATATATTGCTGGCTTACCTCCCTCTCCAATCAGACTAGGAGAAGACTGAAAGCAACATGAAATCTGTTATTTCTTTATCCCTAGTGCCTAGCACAAAATATGGAAAACTGTCAAATCAATGAGCCAGGTTTAAGATTATTAATCAAGTAAACCAAGTAATCAAGTAAACATCAAAACCAAAATAAATACTACTCTAGAGTAAAAACTGAGGCAATATGGAAGTACAAACAACTGATATAATTGCAATTAAATACAAAGGCATTTGAGATTATTTAGCCTATAGGTAAATATTGGTTTATAGATAAATTATAATTGTGCATTAGGTATTTTGAAATATTGAAAATAGTTCATTAATGTTTCTAGATACTCTTAGTGATTCTTAACTGGTAGGCTAGACCTTAAGAAATCCATGAAAGCCAAGGTCTAGAGTATTCTCAAACTTGGGCTAAAGTTGAGCTTATGGGTGAACATTAGATGACACCAGTCTCAGGATTGGAAAGCTGCCAACATTAGGAACCAAGACAGGCTGACATCACAAAACACAGTTCTTTCTAGTTAAGTGGTTTGTTACTCATAGTTCTGTTTTTGCAGTTCTGCACATTGTTGTCAGAGAAAGTGCTAAGGAGAGTTGATGAACATTGTATCTCCAAGCAGTGTTTGCTCCAAGGTGGATCCAGACATTTAAAAAAAAAATATCTTGAAAGTGAAGAATAACACCACAACTTGACCAGAAAATACCACTGAAGAAAAGTAGACACCTTGTTAAATGAATTGCCTGCTATGCTTGCTTTCTGTGTATTTACCTGTATATAAATCCTTGACTTAAATAAAATATTCTGAAATTGATAGGATATGGTAACGAATGGGCTAGGTAGATAAAGTGGGGAGCAAAATGGGTATTAAAATAAAGGAGAGTGAGAAAGTGAGCCTAAGCTTTCAGGCTTCATCTTTGAGAGAATAACAGAGTCATAACCTGTATACTTATTAAAAGGCAAGATAGAAGGCAGGTGAGTGAGAGTATTAGCATTTCTATCTTAAGTACAGAAATAATATTCCAGAGGCACCTGGGTGGCTAGTTAGTTAAGCGTCTGACTTTGGCTCAGGTCATGATCTCACAGTTTGTGGGTTCAAGCCCCACATTGGGCTCTGTGCTGACAGCTAAGAGCCTGGAGCCTGCTTTATATCCTATGTCTCCCTCTCTTTCTGCTCCTCCCCTGTTCATGCTCTGTCTCTCCCTCTTTCTCAAAAATAAATAAACATTAAAAACATTTAAAAAATCAAGTTGAAAAATAAAGGTTGATTTGCTTAAAAGTGGTTAAATTAGTTAAACATAAGGTGAGGAAGAATTTCATGTGTCCTAAAGCCTGATGCTGATGCTAAGGGTATTATAAATGTTGAAAGTTTCTATTGTTGCAATTTGAAACTAAGTTTAAGAATCATATGAAAGTAACTGTGTCAAAATTTGTGATATCCTTCTACTCATAGTTTTCTTAGAAGAGAATAATTCCAAAGTCTAAAGAATACTGATAAGATAATGGCTTTCAAGTTATTACTAATGATAAATCATAGTGTAGAACAATATTATACTTTTTACAATTTTTTTGAAATGTATCTGACTTGAACACAATGTACTTTTAACTATATTCTTCTTGCAACGTTCATTAAATATTATCTACATTCATGGAAAAATAATGTATATGCTATTAATATTGTACATTATTGGTGAATATGAAATATGAGTTCATCTAAGAATTACATGCACTGAATGTCATTGGCTTTCATTAGCTATATTTTCTTCAATTATAAGTAGAATCTAATAAAAATCTATTAATGCAGAGTTCTTATGAACATTGCATACTAATAGTAATAATACCATTTGGAGAAATGCAATGTCATATTCTAATGCAAGATTCATACAATAAAGGTCTATGCCAATGAAAAATTGAAAGTCATTCGTTTTTTAAATTTTTTTTAACGTTTATTTATTTTTGAGACAGAGACAGAGCATGAATGGGGGAGGGTCAGAGAGAGAGAGGGAGACACAGAATCTGAAACAGGCTCCAGGCTCTGCCCTGTCAGCACAGAGCCCGTCGCGGTGCTCAAACTCACAGACCGCGAGATCACGACCTGAGCCGAAGTCAGATGCTCAACCTACTGAGCCACCCAGGTGCCCCTGAAAGTCATTCTTGAAAGTAATACATAAATTTGTTAAAGGAGCAAATAGTGAATTCATAGGTCCTTATCAAGTTTATTTTGTACTTACATAGTCTCTTATTAGCTCTGTGAATAGATCTAGTTTTCAGATAATAAATCTACTACTT
Organism: Panthera onca; assembly: GCF_046562875.1. NCBI lineage: Eukaryota > Metazoa > Chordata > Mammalia > Carnivora > Felidae > Panthera > Panthera onca. Next base: position 108,197,386 of record NC_138345.1, on the reverse strand, counting down.
AAGAGTGTAGCTAGGGTGCAGAGGTTCCAGAGCACCTGGATTTGGGGTCCCAAACAAACTAGGTTCAGGCACTTGCCACTTAACAAAATCCAGAGTGACAAGTGGTGGTGGAACAAGAAAGGAATTTATTTCAGTGAGGCCAACACCTGGAAAACAATGGTTAACATTTCAAAGCCTGTCTCCAAAATGCTGGGAAAAAACTCCCAAGTTTATTAAAGAAAAATGTGGGGCAAAGGTGGGTGGGAATGTGCAGGTAGGTAGTGAAGGTTAAATTGATCATTGTCTTGAAGTGATGGTGGGCTAGATCTTGCAGGCTCAGGAAAGCCCTTATTGCCTGAAAGAATAGTTTCTTTTTCCATTATGAGATGCATTGCCCTCTGGGTTTTCCATTTGAGCCAAGAGACAAGCTGGCAAGAGAAACCCACCTAGAAAATTTGAAGTCAAAATGGAGGCAGCTGAAGTCCTCTTTCAAGAGCATGAAATACATAGTTGAATTTGGAATTTGGGAGTTAAATTGAATCCAGAAGTTTCATCTCTAAACTGTTACTATCTTAGAGTTTGAGGGGTTATAACTATGTTAAAGCAAAAATTTCACAGGGCAAAGTTAAATAGGTAAGGAAGATTGCATTCTAGGCTGTTACAATGGAGAATAGAGTTCAGAACCCAGTCTGAACTCAACTTTGCTGAAACAAAGTCCAGAGAGTTTTTTAAGAGCTGTGGTGCAGGGGGTAAAGACCATCTGTGTCTGTTAATTGGCCCTATCCAAGAAAAAAGGTAAACGTCCTCATATCTTCATTACTGAAGTTAATTTTACATAGGAGTCAGACACTGGCCCAATGAAGTTCATTAGGCAATTACCTTCCTGGAGACTGGGAGATGCAAGACTGTCTCCTTGATGTTTCCATTTCAAAGGGATGCTTCCCAGTCCCTGAGCAAGACAATCCTGGGGTATAAACTTGGCAAGAATCTCTTTTAAAACATTTACACCTCAAAGGGAAAGAGAAAGGATTCACAATTACAATTTTTCTGATGTAAATTCTCTAAGAATTATATATCTGGAATTAGGCCATCTGGTTTCTCTAAGGGTGGGATTGAGAGGGAGGTCAGGGGCCTAGAGGCAGAAAGAAGTCTTTCTAAAAGTTTAGTCAAGCTGAGGGAAACATGTCATCTAGGTCAATTATAAGATTTGTAGGAAAAACCCAGAATGGATTTGAAGTCCATTGGACTTGATTTGATTTTAGGTAGTTCATTTTTTTTAAACTATATTGAGAATATAATTTATTAACCTGAAAAATGTAAGTCCAAACCTTATATGCTTTCTTGTATTTTGTATACATGTTATTTTTAAACATCTGCTGGTGAGTTTGATGACTTGTAAATGTTTTTGATTTTTCATTCCTGGGGAAGAATGAAAAGTGAAGTTTTTATCATTGCCTTTTTTTTTAAAGCTGGACATACACTAATTTTATCACCTTTTATCTGACATGCTACATGAGATTACTGTAGGATTCTGATAAATGATTTACTGTATTTAGATTACTTAGAACTGGCATCTGGCATATGCTATAATAAGTGTTAGCAAATCTTCTTGTTCTTCCTGTACGTGTAATTCTGATTCTCCTCCTCCTTCCTCATTATTCCTATTATTATAATTGCTGTAGATAACATTATAATTATCTTCTGAAATCTGTACTGAAACTCCTAAACACAAAGTAGTATAAGGAAATAGCTTTTGGCATTCAATGAATTTGAGTTATCATTGAAAAGGGTAATTTAATCTCTGAATCTCTTCACTTACCGCATCTAAAGGGAGGGTACCAAGCATCTGGCTGGCTCAGTTGGTGGAGTATGCAACTCTTGATCTTGGGTAGTGAGTTCAAGCCCCATGTTGGGCCTGGAGCTTACTTAAAAAAATAAATTAATTAAAATAGATTAAAAAATAAAGTAAGGGTAATAGTAATACTTGTAATAGTATTACTTCAGGGACTGGTGAGGATTAAATGAACTAAAGAAATCTTTCAAATAGTGCTCATAATTAAAATAATTTATACAGAGTTTATATATGAATCTTGGTTCCCTCCTTCCCTCTTTTTTTCCGTACTTGTCTAGATTATACATTGCAATTTAATTCTCTTAGTAAATTATCACAATTTAATTTTTAATTATCTTTATACCCTTGCCTTTTCAGAAGAGATCGGGCACATTCAGGGCGGTATAGCCATAGACTACCCTTGCCTTTTCCCTTTGATTAGGATATCAGTGCCACAGAAAAGTCTCTGACACAGGAAAGACATTTGGTAAGTGTTGAAAAAAAAAAGAAGAAGAAGAAGACGGGACACCTGGGTGGCTCAGTCAGCTGAGTGTCCGATTTCGGCTCAAGTCATGATCTTGAAGTTCAAGTTTGAGCCCCACATTGGGGTCTGTGCTGACAGCTCAGAGCCTGGAGCCTGCTTCAGATTCTGTGTCTCCTTCTCTCTCTGCCCCTCCCCCACCTGTGCTCTGTCTCTCAAAAATAAATAAATGTAAAAAAAAAAATTAAGAAAAAAAAGAAGAGAAGAGAACAAGGATCAAAGGAAGGAAGGAAGGAAGGGAAGGAGGGAGGAAGGGAGATGAAGGGAACATTTATTTTTTAGTTTATTCTTTGACCATATATTTTTTGGAGCATTTTGCCAGATTTTTATATGAATATTGGCAATGTCAATATAAAACTTTAGATACAATATTTGTAAACTCTTTATGTCTTTCATATAATATATGGTTAGTAAAGATTTCTGAAGGAGGTGGAGTAAGAGAGAAGGAAGGAGGGAGTGTAGAATGGAGAGAGGAAGAGGGGAGAGGAGAAGAAGAGAGTGGGTTGAGGTAGAGAAGGGAGAGAGGGGAGAGGGAAAAGAGAGACCAAGGAATAAAAGTAACAAAAAATGTCTGAAGAGGAGATGAAGGGTGTGAAGGAAGGGGAAGGGGAAGGGGAAGAAGAACGGAGGGGACGGAAGGGGACAAGGAGAGAAGGAGAGAAGGAGAGGAGAGGAGAGGAGAGGGCAGGAGAGGAGAGTAGAGGAAAGGACAGGAGAGGAGAGGAGAGGAAAAGAGAGAGGGAAGAAGTAGGGCAGGAAGGCAAGAAGGAAGGAAGGAAGGAAGGAAGGAAGGAAGGAAGGAAGGAAGGAAAGAAGGAATGAAGAAAGAAAGGGAGGAAGGAAACATCAAGAGGTTTGGACTTGAATATCACCTTCCCCTATGATAAAAACTCAGTGCATCTTGCCAACATTTCTGACCTCAAAGCCTGATGCCCTCTATCACCTTCTTAGATGAGTCATATTTCAACTTGCTTATGACTGTGGTCCAGTGTAGCATTACACATCAAGATAGAGCACCCATTTGGTAGTTATTATTTTCCTTACTTGTCTAATTTAGTTTTCTCTTCTTTGAGTTTTCCAATTTTATGTTTATTTATTAATCCATTCTTTCAGTCCAATATTTGTTCAATAATGTCTCAGTATATTGTAAAGCCTTTTTTTAATACAAATAGAGTTTTATGAATCTCTTAAACACATTGTGCCTTTTCACTGTCTATCTCCTACCCTGTCATTATTTCAAAAATTTGTAACAAATACTGAAAATATAAATTGAGGATACAAATAGCTAAATAGTCATAATATTGATACCAGTATGTATGGCCACATCCTAGAATTTTAACTAATTAATTAATACACAATATTACATGCAAACAATCATGATTTGGCATGTATATTTTTTATATGCACTGTGTATTTTATATACAAGAACGACACACAGGTGCATACAAACCGAAGAACTTCTCACTGACAAATTCTGCTTCCAATATTAAAATTCATTTAGAATATTTCTAAATCTGCTAAACCTTTGTTTGTTTCAATATTGTCACTCATATAGCTTGAATTAAAAACTATTACACAATGACCATTGTGAGAATAGTAGTTAATAATCTTCCTGACTGAGAGAAATCAAAGTTTGTGTCTATATTATTCAAATAAGACTATTTTGTAGATAATTTAAAAACTGAATATTTACACATAAGGACTTTTATGTGCTGAATTTTTCTGTGTCTTCCCCAATACTCCAATTTATATTCTGAAGTCCCAACACCTGTGTGATAGTATTTGAGGGTAGAGCCTCTGGGAAGTAATAAGTATAGATGAGAGGATTAGTGTCCTTACAGTAAAAGGAAGAGAGACCAGAGCTCTTAATAGAAATTTTCTAAATCGAAGATTCAGAAAAAAAGTATATATATGTTAAATGGAGATTCAGTGACATTTGGGAAAATATCAAGTAACAAAACTAAGTGTGGTTGTACCAGGAGAGAAGAAGAAAAATAGGGCAAAACATTTTCAAAGAAATAATGGCTTAAAATATGTTGAGTTTTGAGAAATATATCAACCTATATATCTAGAAATTCAGTGAAGCAAAAGAAAAGATGAAAAAATCCTAAAGAAAATGTTAGCAAATGGAATCTAGTAATAAATAAAAGTGTCATTCACCATGACCAATTGGATCTTATCATGGAATGTAGGGTTGGTTTAACATTTAAAGAGCAATTAATCTAAATAACAACATTAATAAAAGAGAAATATCATATGAGTACATCATTCAACAATCTTTAACACCCAGTCATGTTAATAACTCACAATGAAATGAGAATGGATGAAAAATTCCTCAGTTTGACGAAGCATATTTTTTAAAAACTTATAGGTAACATCATCCTTAGTGACAAAATATTAACCTCCTAAGATTTGGAAGAAGACATGGATGTGACCTCTGATTACTTTCTTGAACATCGTACTGGATGTTTTGCTAGCACCATCAAGCAAGAAAATGAGCAAAAAAATGACTGAAAAGGAAGGTGTAAGATATTTTTTATTCACATGTTCCATGACTGAGTATTTGAAAAATCCTGAAATATACAAAAAATATGATAAATACTGTGTTAAAAATTAATCGGATACATGGTCAGTATATTTAAAAAGCAGTTATATGTAATAGAAACAAGCAATTGGAAACTTAAAACAATACCATTTTCAATAGCATTAAAATCATAAATCTTAGTAACTTTAGTGGAAAATGTGCAATATTTTTGCACTTAAAACTAAAACTTTTCTGAGAGAAAGAAAATCTATGCCAAGATAAATCATGTTCACGGTTTGAAAGTTTCAATATTGTTAAAGTGTTTGTTTTCCTCAAGGTATTCTACACATTCAAAGAACCCCTATAAAAACCCCAACAGCCAGTTGTTACTAATTAACTAACCTATTGTCACATTACTCTAGAATAGAAAAGACCTAGAACTGTCAGAACAACACTAAAAGCAAACATAAATTTGGATGACTTACACTACCCAATGTCAATACCTATTATATAGCTTCATTAAGACAATGTGTTATGGACAAATAGAACAATGGAACAGAGGAGAATCTACACATAGTTGACTATGAGAGATACACACATATATAACCAAATGGTTTTCAATGAAGGTGCCAAGACATTTCAATAGGAAATATAAAAATCTTACATCATATATAAAAATTATTCTGAGTTGAATTTTATGTAAATGTAGCGCTTCTAAAATTATAAAGTTTGAGAAGAAAACAGGAAAAAATAACTTTACCTCCTACTTAAAACAAGCCATATCCTGGGAGAAAACATTTGATATGCATCTCTCTAACAAAAGAATTGTATTTAAAATGCTTAAAGAAATGTCAAACATGGTGAAAATGGCAAAATCTGCTCACTTGTCCAATAAAAACATGAAAATGTGCTCAACTTTATCATTCACTAAGGAAATACAAATTGAAACTAAAATGAGATATGAGTGTAGGTCTACCAGAATGTCTTAAATTAAAATGAGTGATAACAGACAAAATTATAAGCATAAACTCTCAAAATATACTGGTGGTGTATAAAATTCTCAACCATTTTGGAAAAGTAATTTTTTTAATAAAGTAAACCATACACCTACACAATGATGTAATGATGTAGCTATTTACCAAAGAGAAATGAAAAAAGTCCATAAAATAGAAGGATGTGTAGAGAACTTTATCATTAATAACCAAATATACTGTTAATGACAGGATAAATGGATAAATTATAATAGTACATACATCAATGAACTATGGATACATTAACAGCATGGGTGGATCTTAATAATATAGTGAACACAGGAAGCCAGACACCAAAGAGTACATATTATATGATGCCATTTTTATGAGGTTAAAACACAGGCCAGGGGCCCCTGGGTGGCTCAGTTGGTTAAGCATCTGACTTCGGCTTAGGTCACGATCTCATAGTTTGTGGGTTCGAGCCCTGTGTCAGGCTCTGTGCTGACAGCTCAGAGCTTTGAGGCTGCTTCAGATTCTCTCTCTCTCTCTCTCTCTCTCTCTCTCTCTCTCTCCCTCCCCCTCAAAACTGAATAAACATTTAAAAATTTTTAATAAAAGTAATAAAATAAAAATACATAAAACACAGGCCAGATTAATACAGAGGATAGAAATAAAAACATATCACCTATACAGAGAAGAATTTGATAGGGAGAGGTCATAACAAAACTCTTTGGTGATGGAAAATTTCTATATCCTGATTTGGTGATTAGTTGTATGGTGTTTACATGTACCAATAGTCAACTTAACAAAAATTCATAAGTTATACATTTTACTGTATATAAAATTTAACTTCAATTTAAAAACATTTTTTTAAATTATTAATTGGTAACTTCTAACAGGTCGTTTTGTGTTTGAATTTGTAGCTTCATCACAGAGCACTAACAGCATACATTCTCCAAAAAGAACAAGTTCCATTTATTTAGAAATTACTATTGACATATTTTGCACTTTAGTAAGTATTTTTTCTGGATCATAGTGATTATGACAAATATAATACCTTTTCTATCACATACCAATTTCACAGAATGTAAACTTCATGAAGGAAGATATTTTTAAAAACTTTTTGCTTTTACCAATGTATCTTTAATGTCTGCAACATACCCAGATGATATAATAAAAACATATTAAATATATGCTGAATGAATGACAGAATGATGAAATGAAATATGACTTGAGGGGTGCCTGGTTGGCTCAGCCGATTAAGCATCAGACTCTTGATTTCAGTTCAGGTCATGATCTCATTGTTGCTGGGATTGAGCCCTACATCAGGCTCTGCACTGAGAGCAAGGAGCCTGCTTGGGATTCTCTCTCTACCCTCTGTCTTTCTCTGTCCCTCCCCCACTTATTCTCTCTCTGTCTCTCTCTTTCTCTTGTTTTCTAAATAAACATTAAAAAAAAGAAATATGACTTGAAAAATTTAAAAAAAATAACCTTTTTACAAATTATGGTGGCCTCAGGACTGAATTCAGAACATGTAGCTTATTCAGAACAAAATTCCACCTTCCTCTCCTAAACTGTTCCTTAACATTATCTTCTCTACCACTGATCTGTCACTCTCCTGGCTGCTTCCTTTTTCTCGTCACTTCCACTCCATGCTGCCTCTGTCATTAGTCTTGATACTCCAACTGCTACTCACTGCTCCTTTATCCCTGAGGTTCTCACAAATATTCTCGCTCTTCTGGTAATGACATGTTCCTATTGGCATATCAAAAGTACTATCTACATGAGGAAAACTCCAGAGACACAGCAGCAGACTCAGTCTATCAGGATGTTTTAATCCTGAATAAGTTTTGGAACAGATCAGTTTGGCATGACCATTAAGATATAACAATGATGAGTAATGCTTTTAAATCTTTCAACAGCATTTTATTTCACACAGATGGCATTTGTTCTTTGAAAGTCCCAGCCAAGTAAAATGAAAAGATTCTGGCAGAGAATTGAGCATTTGCTTTGTATAACCGTCTTTGTCTAGTTTTGAGCCATACGTGATGTTCACACTTACAGAAGTCCAATTTCTTTGTGTTGTACTCTGTAGTACACCCATGGTGCCTTGGAAACACGAAATTTCAGCCTAAGAATGAAGGGGAGCTGCTTCATTGGCATAAAAAGGGGACAAATTGGGTGGAGTTAAAGCTAATACACAGGGAAATGCTCTCAAATCATAACTGTGTTATAAAAGCATCAGTTCCATTGTGAACTTCCATTCCTAATCAAAGTGTAAATTCTACCCATAAGAGTGCAGTAATTGATAAAAATAAAAGTTTATAAACTTCCACTCAAACTGACTTGAAAATACCTGGTACAATAAGAAGAATTGATGAGATAGGAAGAAATTTTTGTGTACATGAACAATGAAAAGGTGAGAAAGAAGCATCACGTATATTCATTAAAATTTTTATAATCCACCTGAAAAGACAATGCACTTCAGGACATCTGGGTGGCTCAATCAGTTACATATCCAACTTTGGCTCAGGTCATGATCACATTGTTCCTGAGTTGGAGCCTGGAATCAGGCTCTCTGCTATCACTACAGAGCCTGCTTTGGATTCTCTGTCTTCCTCTCTCTCTGCCCCTCCCCTGCTTACATGCATGCTTTCTCTCTCTCTCAAAAAATAAATAATAGTAAAACATTTTTAAAAAGACATGATGCTTTATAGTGGTGGAGAAGCTTATAACCAAACAAACAAAAAAAAGGAAAAGACAAATTAGAAATTCAAACACCATTCAAACGGAAAATTACATGATGGAAAATATGCATTTTGGATTTTGTAATAGAGGTGATATTGCCAAAAAGGGGGGAAAAAGAAAGAAATAAAAAGAAAAAACAAAAAGTGTCTCAATGGTCTTTGGACCCTTCTGACAAAAGAAAGCCATTTTGGTTGCAGGATTTTATGATTGCTTGTGTATTTATTATATATCCAATTAGAATATATAATTCAGTTAAAGGCTTGTTTGGTTTTGAATGTATCACAGTGAAAACATATTGGGGACTTCATGTTTAAAAATACTTTACCAGAGTGATCGGGTGGCTCAGTCAGTTCAGCATCTGACTTCGGCTCATATCATGATCTCATGGTTCCTGAGTTCAAGCCCAGCATCAGGCTCTCTACTGACAGCTCGGAGCCTGGAGTCTGCTTCGGATTCTGTGACTCCCTCTCTCTCTGCCCCTCCCCTGCTCACTCTTTGTCTCTTTCAAAATAAATAAATCTAAAAAAAAAAAATTAAAAATACTTTACCAAACCTAATTGCATCAATGTTTTGAATATGCATCACTTAAAGTTTCCCATAAAATTTAGATTCTATTTAAATGAAATGTATGTAACCATGCTCTGAGCTGTACAATTCCCATTTACTGAGATATTTCTTCTTTTTTTTTTTTAAGTTTATTTATTTATTTTGAAAGAGAGAGAGACAGTGCAACTGGGGGAGTGGCAGAGAGAGAGGAAGACACAGAATCCCAAGCACTGTCAGCACAGACACCAATGTGGGGCTTGATGCCATGACCCTTAGATCGTGACCTGAGAAATCAAGAGTCAGACACTCAACAGACTGAGCCACCTGGGTGTCCCTACTGAGCTATTTATTCTAACAATATATTAGTTTATCTATTTTAAGGTTTTGTTCCATCCAATTTTCTTTTTTTTAATATTTATTTATTTTGAGAGAAAGAGAGAGAATGAGTTTGGTTGAGGGGTAGAGAGAGAGGGAGAGAGAATCTCAAGCAAGATCCATGCTCATTGTTGAGCCCAATGTGGGGCTCAGTCCCATGACCCTGAGATTATGACCTGAGCCAAAATCAAGAGTCAGACGCTTAACCAACTGAGCCACGCATCTGCCCGCATCCAATTTTCAATCAATAAGAGAGATATATTTTTCTTTTTTTAAAAAAAAAAAATTTTTAACGTTTATTTATCTTTGAGACAGGGAGAGACAGAGCATGAACGGGGGAGGGTCAGAGAGAGGGAGACACAGAATCCGAAACAGGCTCCAGGCTCTGAGCTGTCAGCACAGAGCCCGATGCGGGGCTTGAACTCACGGACCGCGAGATCATGACCTGAGCCGAAGTCAGACGCTTAACCGACTGAGCCACCCAGGCGCCCCGAGATATATTTTTCAAACAATAAATTATTTTTAATGTTTACCAGGTTTTACTCTTAAAGTTACACATTTCACATTTCAGTTGATACACCAATGTGTCCTGTCTGTGCTTCACAGTAATTCTATTAAGAATTCATCTATTTTTTTTTTCAGTCAAAACAGATTACCATCTGTTACATCAGTATCTTCTATTTGTCTATTTTCTATCTATCTATCTATCTATCTATCTATCATCTATCTATCATCTATCATCCATCCATCATCTCTGCTTTAAAAGAAGATAAGAACCAAAACTGTTATCCAAATTATATTTCCTATTTAGATAGGTAATGTGAATATATAAAATTGGCAAAGCAAACCACTTTGTCCTTTGCAAAGTTAAGAGTTGTAAATTGATAACACATATACTATAGAGGATATAGATATAGATATAGATACAGATAGATATAGGTTATAACCTCCCCTATGTAGTATACAGATATTTGTACAATCTATTACAAATATGGGTTTTTTAGTGATTGTGTGTGTATTTGTGTGTGATATGTGGAAAGTTATATTTAGAATAATTAGGCTGGTTGCATGTAAAACTTCCAGTTAAAAGTCTGGGGCACCTGAGTGGCTCAGTCGGTTGAGTATCCAACTTCAGCTCAGGTCATGATCTCACAGCTTGTGAGCTCGAGCCCCACATCAGGATCTGTGGGGATAGCTCAGAGCCTAGAGCCTGCTTCTGATTCTGTCTCTCCCTCTCTCTCTGCCCTTAACCCACTCACATTCTGTCTCTGTCTCTCTCAAAAATAAATAAACATTAAAAAAAAATTAAAAACTTCCAGTTAAAAATAAAAGATTATTGTCGATATTAGTGAAAGGTATTAATCACAGATTTAAAAGTTAGAGAAAAATCCCACAAAACATAAGTCTCACACTCTTTGGTCCTGGATCATATTAATAACTGAATTAAACACATTGATTTCAAAAATTTACATAATAGATTTTTTTCAATCTACCATATATCAGTTCAGAACTGCTTGAATGATGACAGCCTGCATAATTAACAACTTTCTTAATTCAAATAATAGTTTTATATTTAACAAAATTTATTAAAGCTACTCTATTGAATGTTTCATTTGGATAGTTTAATCAAGTCATTATTTTATTATTTTGCTTTTTACTAAACATAGATGTGCACAAAATGCTGAAGTTTGGACATCTTGAATCATTTTGTTGAAAGATGAAACAAAATACTCAATAATTAAAATAATTAGAAGCAATTACATGGATAGAACTATTAACTTATCAGAAACTGTCCACAATCTGTCAGACAGCTTACCTAATAAAATAATTAGTAGACATTGTCACTGCAGTTTTCACTGAATTATATAACTTAGTCAATACGTTATCTTCAGATTTCTTCCAATTCCTATAAGCATTATTCACATTATGGTTAATGAAGATATACGATCAGATTTGCATGCCAAAAATTATTTATTTAAACTTCTAACGCTATTATGATATCTTTCTTTCCTAAAGCTTGAATATTTGAAAATGTTATTTATTTCCAATTTTTTTTCTCAGAATTCTGTTTTTATCTTTTGGCTTCCCCAAGCTTAATGGAATGTTTTAGCGCATAGAAATAGAGTTAACAATGGAGATATTTAAGCCACATGAATTTAGAGTGCTTGATGATACAGGCTAAAACAATATACAATAGTAGTACACAAAATATAGGAACTTGACATCAGACACTGAAAGAAAAATTCCTCAAATCAAGCAGTAGTCTACAATGAAGAGACTAAAAAAGAGCAGGTAGTATTAGTTTTAGGAGCCATTACAAAAATGTTGTTTACTCAGATGAAAAATCGTGTTGTAAGCAACTGCCTTTTTATCCTTTATATGCTTCTTGTTGGTGTGTGTGTGTGTATGTGTATTTGTGTGTGTGTGTGTATAGTTGGTATATAAACACTTATAATTCTTGTTATATATGGATGTTTGTATATGTGTATATATATATATATATATATATATATATATATATAGACAGAGAGAGAGAGCGCAAGGTGGGAGACAAAATGAAAAAAATTTACATCTGGCTGTAGTAAATGCATGGTTCAAAAGTGAGAGCAGTTTCAGACATTTGTTTTTTGTCATAATTATCAACAATTTTTTATTTCTTATTTTTTTAATGTTTATTTATTTTTGAGAGAGAGACACACTGAATGCAAGTGGGGAAGGGGCAGAGAAGGAGGGAGACACAGACTCTGAAGCAGGCTCCAGGCTCTCAGCTGTCAGCATGGAGCTGGACGGGAGGCTCAAACTCACCATTGGTGAGATCATGACCTGAGTTGAAGTCAGACGCTTAATCGACTGAGTCACCCAGATGCCCTCAACTTTCTTATATAATGATGAGGGTAGATACTTATATCTATGTATGATATAATGATGTTCTCTCAGAAGATAGAACCAATGAATTCTTTAATATTTTAGTCTGTTTATTTTTTCAAATACCTATTAATTCAAAGTTGATTATTGTGCTAAGAACTGAAAGATACAAACTCTTAAGAAGTTAATCAAAAACAGTTTCTTTAATATTTCATAAAGTACCCACTATCCCCTTCATAAAATACTTTGTTTTATTCATATCCTAATACACTCATCATAAATCTAATAAGGAAAAATTGTAGGGTAGGAAACATCATGAAAACAATTATGAAAGCTAATTTTTTAAAAAAGCTTAAATCTATTTTAAAATGTTGAAGAAAACTACTTCAGTAGCCAGCACTTAAACCAAGATCCTCCAGAGAAGGGAACTATTCTGAGCAGAAAGCAAATTTCTGTGCCACTTTTTCCTTACTGATTTCTGCACAGGAGTTAGGTGCTGAGAAATTGATCAGAGGTTTGAGTAGTCTTTTGGTACTAGAAAAGTGAAAATCAGGATTGATGTCAACTAGGGGAGCCAGAACTAGAGACGCCAGGATCACAGAAGAAAAGAGGAATGCAGAGAGAGGAGACTAATACTTGGCACCTTTGTAAACATTTGCTGATTTTTAAACTTTAGCCAAAATGCTAGGAAGCTGAAGGGAGTTTTTGCCAATTTTATGGGTAGGGGAGACAAACACTTAGTTCAGGTCCTGCCAAAGAAGTTAGGCTCTGGTAAATACTTCAGGCTTCAACTGGGATGAGAGCAAACCCAAATAAATCCTCTCATAAAGGCTGAAAAACAGCTTTGAATCAGTTCTATCCTAGACTGATTAAATTGATCTGCCCCTACTCTACTGCCTGCCAGAAATTTAAGAAAAAAAAAATCCTCTCTGGCTGAAAGTAATCACATTCAAAACCACAAATTATCTTTATAATTTTGCACACAGAGTGTTCAACTTCCAATCAAAAATAAGCAGATTTATAAGAAGTAGGACTAAATCCTTGAAAACCAAAGGATTAAAAGACAATTCTTATTGGAATTATCAGATGCAGATATAGATATTTAAACAAAATAATAAATATGTACAAGAATATATATTAAGATAGATAATGTCAGCAAAAAATCAGAAGCTATAAAATAAATCATGTAATAATTCTAGAATTAGCATTAAGAACATAGTTTAAGATATAGCTAGAGTAAGGGTTAGCGAAAAGGGAGCAGTCCATTAAGAAGTAGCCTAAACCACAGAGAGAAAGGTGTATTGAAAATGCAGTAAGGAGCAGTAAGACATAAGATACATCCATGATGAAGAGTCCTAGCATATCTTCTAGATCCCCTGAGTGAAAGGAGAGAGAGAGAGAGGAGGTAAGAAAGGGTGAAGTGAAATGGGATGAGAGAGGCAATATGAAGGAATAAAAGAGAAAGGAAGGGAAGGGAGCAGATGGGAAGGGAAGAGAGCAGAAGGGAAGAGAAGTGAAGTGAAGAGAAGTGAAGAGAAGAGAAGAGAGAAGAAAAGCAATTAAACAGTTAAATAGTGTCCAAGAATTTCCCCAAATGAATGAAAAGACAAGAATCTCCAGAGTTAATGAAAGCTATGTACTTTATAATATATAAAAATAAAACCTCAAATAGCTAAAAAAAAAAAAAAAAAAGACAAAAACTGAAAGCTTATCTCAAATTTCAAAAGATGCTTTCTTTCAAAGGACCGTCAATATCACTTACAGTAGGCTTTATAATAAACATTGAAATTAGAAAAGATAAGAGTGTGTTATTCAAAGCCTGGGAAAAATGGCTGCCAACCTAGAATTCTATAGCCAGTGGAAATATCTTCAAAAACAAAGGTATAATAAAGATTTTTATAAAAAAAAAAAAAGAATTTATTATCAGCTGGTCCAACTAAAAGGAGTTTCTCAAACCAAGGAAAATAAAACAGAAGCACAGAAATACAGGGAGGAACAAATATCAATGAAAAGAGTAAATAAATACATAAAGAATGAAAATGTATGATACTGTATTACTGCCACTTGAAAGGTAGGAGGAAATGGAAGGGTAAGGAGTAGGTAGAGATAGGGGTTCTAAGAGCCTTATGTTGTTTCAGATGAAAGAAGAATTGATTTATACTAAATACATTAAGTCTAGGAAGTATGTCATATTTTTAAAACTAAGAGTGACCTGTCTTAAACTTCACTCTTTTAAGAGTGAACAGCAGCAAATTAAAGACTTAAAAAATAGAGAAAGAAAAGTGCCTTGCCTTTCAATAATCCCTGGGGTAACAATCAAGTGAATATCAATCTTTTAATATTTTAGGATTTTTGATTTCCTTTAATTTTGTTACCATTTCTGCATTTCCCCCCAAATACAATGAGAGTTAAATAGAATTCACCAATGGATAATGGTACAATTTGGACATGGAAAGAAAAGATGTCATCAAATGTCCTTCTAAATCAGAATTACAGTCAAATGAAATCCTATGAAATTAAATATTTAGACTTTCTTTTGAATTGTGGTAAACATTCAAAGTACTAGGTAAATGCATAAATGCCAAGTATGAGTAAGGGGGAGCTGAAGGGGTTTTTTTTGTTTTGTTTTTATTTTTGTTTTTGTTTTTGAGGATCACTACTTTGTGCCATCAGAAGAAGCACAGATTCCACAAACACAAAGAATGATTTTGGAGAGATTTCAAAAGAGCTTAGAAGATGAACTACAAGGGTTTTCCACAACCTGACTACTCTGTTTTGTTCTTTTTATTTATTTATTTTTCCTTTGGAAGAAACTGGATTTATGATTTGAAATGTGGGATTTATACATTTGCATATGAAAGTGTTTTCCAAGAGTGAGGAGTTTTCAAGAAATAAAAGATTTTTTAGTTGGCAGGAGTTCTTAGAAAGCATCATTTTCCATTTTAATAAGAATCCAGTGACTTTAATTTCTACATATGTTAAGAAGGGTTGGAAGAGGAAAATCTTCTAATGCAATATTTTTCAGTATTGTTTGGTTTCTTGTTTTTCCAACTATAGTTTATTATCACTTTCAAAATACTACCTTCTTTTTGTTCATTTTGTGAACAAAATGTTCATTTTGTGAACACAGCTTATTGTGTTATTTTTTTTCAGGTGCAGCTACTGTACTATGTTGTTACTGCATACAAAGGGCTGCAGATTGGAAATGAATATATTACACTCTTTAAAATTTCAGTTACCTTAATAAATTATTTATATTAAAAATATTTTTGTTGATATTCCAACTGTAACAAAATGTAAAAAATAATTTAATGAGAAACTAAAATAATTTTACCATACCAATTTTCTCTGAAATGGGTTGGGATGTTGAATAATGATATGAGAAGTACAGTATTTTCTTTGGAGTGTTATGTTTCAAATGAAAAACAAATTAAAACCACCCCTAATTGAACAATAGAAGACTATGAGTCTTAAAAAAAAAGGGAAAAAATAAAAATCATTACTGGATTCAAGTTTAAGGAATAAGTCATTGGTTTCTAAAATATGTTCCTCTATCTCCATATAAAACCCATCAATTTCTGTCCAGTCACCATAAACTGACTTCCTTTCAGTGATATTCTTTAAAATCTACTAAGGGACACTGGGATGGCTCATTTTTTTGACCATCCAGCTGTCAGTTTGCTCAGGTCATGATCTCAAGGTTCATGGGACCAAGCCGCATGTTGGGCTCTGTACTGACAGTGCAGAGCCTGCTTTTGACTCTCTCTCTCTTCTTCTCTCTCTGTCCCTCCCCTTCTCTCTCTCTCTCAAAATAAACATTAAAAAATAATACAATTTATTTAAATTTATTATTTATTTATAAATTTACTTACATTTTAATATAAAACTTAAAAAATATAATTTATTATTATGATATTCAATACTCAATAAAAAATTTCATTATCATAAAGTTTTAGTGCCTTTTTTTGTCCTGCCAGTAAATTGAAGTGAAGAGAAAGTCCAGTGTCCCTTTTTCTTTTACGCTGCCTGTGGGATTTTAAAATTGCATCAATTAATTCCCCATGGGGCCATAATTATAAACTACAATGCACAAACCAATTGTTTCAAACTTCCCAAATGTCATAACTACAACAAATTGAGAGTGAAGTATTCCTTCTCAGTAGAATTAGAGGTTATATAATTTCTTATTTCTTTTGAATTTTTGGATTCTCTGGGGGTATTTCTCTAATGCATATGTTTATGCATCCTCAGTCTATCTCCAGCATGTCTAGAGTAGATAGTGCCTAAGAATCTGTAGACCAAATTGGGATCACAGAGGAGGAATGATTGTGTCCTGCCTGTTTGACAGTTTTCCCTCATAGTGTGTGTATGCTCCATATGCTATACCCTGCTACCCATAGGCAATGAAGATAAAATGTTTATACTCCTGAGGAAATTTTAAATGCTGTTTCAAAGAATTTCTTTTGCATTCTGCCACTAAACTATCACAAAGTATGCAATTTTCAGTTCCATTTTTTTCCCACTAGAAAATCATCACTATACTTGAATGGATAACATTCCCCTAAAATCACTGGAATGTTCAATCATTTCTCATTGTCTTCCATTTAGTTGTTTTATGATCCTCTTTCAAAAATATTCCAGCATAACTTGAGAAAAAAGTTGCACCGACAAGAGAAATCCAATCCCTGTTATCTCAAAGAATGTACTTTAAGACACATTCTTCTCACAGCAGGACACAATGCCTCATCTTCCATCACGTTACACTTTGCATGTCAATGCTTGGTTGTCTCATTTGGAAACCATCAGTAAAATTATCATTTTACTTGTCAACCCAACTTTCTCCTAATTCAAGAATACCTTTAGATTTCTGGAGATCCCCCAAACTCAAAATGTATGAAATATTCTTAATGAGGTGCAACTTAGATAAATAGCTCTCTTTTAATATTTTCAAGCCTTGAGCCCTGAAAAATACCATTTTCTTTGCAGTTGGAAGACAGGAGGACACAATGTCTAAGGTCAAACCAATAATACTGTCTCATTACAACAAGTTTTTTGTGAGTTTTTTTTGTTTGTTTTTGGTTTTGTTTTTGTTTTTTGACCATTATAGGTTCTCTTGAAATAACAAGGAAGTAGATCATGGAAAAAAGGAAACATTTTATGACATTCTAAGAAAGGCAAATCTATAAGAATTATATTCATATCAGTGGTTGCCAGGACTTGGGGAGTAGAGCAAAAAGAAATACTACAGGGGCACCTGGGTGGCTCAGTGAGTTAAGCATCTATTTCAGCTCAAGTCATGATCTCACGGTTGTGACATGGAGCCTTTCATCAGGCCCCATGTTGAGCCCCCTGTCAGGCTCCTGGGCATGGATCCTGCTTAAAATTCTTTTTCTGCCCCTCCCTTTCTCACTTGCTCATTCTCTCTCATACTCTATAGAAAAAAGAAAGAAAGAAAGAAAGAAAGAAAGAAAGAAAGAAAGAAAGAAAGGAAAAGCAAAGAAGGAAGGAAGGAAGGAAGGAAGGAAGGGAGAAAGACTGTAAAGGGTAATGAAAACATATTTTTGGACAATGGAAATATGCTTTATTTTGATTGTATTGATGGTTATACCACTGAAGAGGTGTGTAGAAATGCACTAAGTACACCCAAAGGATATTTATTTTAATAAGCAAAAAATACAAGATTTACAAACTATCAATGGAGGGCTCTAGCTGTATGGAATTAAACTGCAGCCATATCAGAGAGAATCTTTAGAATTCAAGTGCATAAATTAGATTGGCCTATGGGTCAAAAATGTTTGACAGGAAAGTCTGCTGTACAATGAAGTCGGAAGAAAGCCATTCTCATTTTTAAAGATGTTCAAACAGTGGTTAGTTAAATTTTAGAAGTGGGTGATCTAAACTAATGAATAATATAATTGATAGAAAATATTTAGAAGTATACTTGGAATGTTGACAATGGTTTAAAAAAGGTACTTTTATTCGAAAAATAATTCAAAGTCAGTTAAAAATATTGAACACTGAAAATTAAAAAGAAGTCACTTTGCTCAGATTTGCTACAAAGAACACAGTAAGAGCAAAATTCTAAAAATCTGCTTTTGTTATGAAGATTTCTTCCATAATCTATTCTTCACTTAGTCATAATTTAACTAACGCTAATTGTTCAAATAGAAGTAATATTTGTCATGATAGAAGTTCTTGATGGTAGAGGTAGAGTTGGTCAGATCAGTTGTTAAAATTTATATTATATAAGTTAATATATTTATAATTCATGAACATTCATTATCTGAAAGATTCCATGGAAATATTGCTTATAATATATGTTAATATCACTAATAATTGTACCTATATAGAGTTTGTGCTAATTGAGTATTGTTATATTGTGCTAATATTGTTATATTGTGCTAATTGAAATATTGTTTATAATACATATTAATGTCACTAATAATTGTACCTATATAGAGTTTGTGCTAATTGGTTGAGTTTTGTGCAAGTGTTGCCATTTTTCGTCTCTACATATTACTGTAACTTTGTTTCCTCCAAACCTTATATTGATATCACTGTGAATACCAGGATCAGGTAGCTACTTCTGATGAGGCAGTGTAAGTTTTAAATTACTGTCAAAATAAACTTCAATCTGGAAATAAATATAACCCTTAGGCTGTGAAGACTATAGACTTGGAAAAAATAAGTAGCAGAGAAATAGGTTGAATCTAAAGATCTGGAATAAAATCAGAGAGCACGTTCATAACAGAGGCAGGATATTAAGGCCAGACAGAACTCAGGGATGTTGGTCAAGAAGGTAGGAATAGAGCTGAGTCAGATAAGCGAGGCATTCTTGAGGGATGTGGGACACCCCAGCCAAAACAAACAAACAAAAAACAAAAAACAAAAACAAAAAAACAAGACTAACAATGAAATGACAAACTAGTCTTAAAATTTTTTTTAACGTTTATTTATTTTTGAGAGAGAGAGGGGTTGGGGAGGGG
The DNA here is from genome assembly GCF_046562875.1 of Panthera onca. Taxonomy (NCBI): domain Eukaryota; kingdom Metazoa; phylum Chordata; class Mammalia; order Carnivora; family Felidae; genus Panthera; species Panthera onca. Next base: position 108,178,020 of record NC_138345.1, on the reverse strand, counting down.
CAGAGAGAGAGGGAGACACTGAATCTGAAGCAACTCCAGGCTCTGAGCTGTCAGCACAGAGCCCAATGTGGGGCTCAAACTCAAGGACCTCGAACTCATGGACCATGAGATCATGACTTGAGCCAAAGATGGATGCTTGACTGACTGAGCCACAAAGGCACCCCAACAAAGTAGCCTTAATATTAATGTAAGTATCCTGATATTAATACTAGGTTTATTTATTTTTTAAAGATTTTATTTATTTTTTTAAAGTTTTTTTTTTCTTTTTTGTTGTTTTTTTAGAGAGAGATACCACGAGAGCGGGGGAGGGGCAGACAAGGAGGGAAAGAGAGAATCCCAATCAGGTTCCATGCCCTCAGTACAGAGCCTGACTTGGGGCTTGATCCCAGGTACTGGGAGATCATGACTTGAGCCAAGATCAAGAGTTGGATGCTCAACTGACTGAGCAACCCAGGTGCCCCAAGATTTTATTCTTAAGTAATCTCTACACCCAGCATGTGGCTGGAACCCACAACTGCAAGATCAAGAGTTGAGTGTTCCACTGACTGAGCCAATTGGGCACCCCTGATATACTGTGTTTAAAACAAGAGTCTTACATATGTTTCTCTCTGGGCCCAAATCTAGTAACAGGCAGCCATGGCTTAACTAATCAATGGGAGTGAGCAGGCATTTCTGTTTAAGGGGGAACAGTGTTGGAGAGAAATTTCTGCTAAAGCTGCTTAACTATAAAACAAAAACAGTAACAATAAAAAATGTGATGAATAAACAAATTGTGGTAGGGCAAGAAATGTCAATTTAATCTTCTGAGAATAGTAAAAGCAAGGAGAAAAAGTCAACTTTCTGCTCTTAATTAAATTCTCGGCATAACTGTGAACATCCATTTCCTCAACTAAGGAGTACAGAGATTACAAACGCTCCCCTCAACCAATATGCTCTGAAAATTGTCAAGTTAATTTTCTTTCCATTAGTATATTCACTGTACTTACATTTTATCTTCATAATTTCTACTCATCTTAAATATGAAATTCTTATTCAATGACAAGATTTATTCAGTGATTTAAATTTTTTGTTGTTTATTTTTCACAGACAGAGAGAGACAGAGAGAGAGAGAGAGCATGAGCGGGGGAGGGGCAGAGAGAGAGGGAGACAGAATCGGAAGCAGGCTCTAGGCTCCGAGCTGTCAGCACAGAGGCTCAAATTCACGGACTGTGAGATCATGACCTGAGTCAAAGTCGGACGCTCAACCGACTGAGCCACCCAGGCGCCCCTTCAATGATTTAAATATAAGCAAACAGGGGCGCCTGGGTGGCTCAGTCAGTTGAGCATAGGACTTTGACTCAGGTCATGATCTCATGGTTTGTGAGTTCCAGGCCCACATCGGGTTCTGTGCTGATGGCTCAGAGCCTGGAGCCTATTTTGGATTCTGCCTCTCCCTCTTTCTGCCCCTCCCCTGCTCCTGCTCTGTCTCTCTCTGTTTCTCAAAAATAAATGTTAAAAAAAAATTAAAAAAAATAAATATAAGCAACTGCCTTCTATATTATTAGTAGCAGCTAAATATATTTTTAAATGACTGTTCCTAATCGGCTAGAATTCTTATTTAATATTAAATTATAAATATCAATCCAGGGAAATCACAATATAATAAGCAGCTGTCTATATGAATGTGAAAAGAGAAGGCTAAGATTTAGATGTAAATTCTCAGTAGAAAGAGACATACACCAAAATGTATTATATCCAATGTAATCACAGAATATGTTTTTGCAAATCCTTTTACAGTGTTTTAATTATTTCATGAATAGTACCTTTTTTTTTCTCAAAGAAATCTTTTCCATATATGTTATATTAAATATTAGGGTGTTCGTGATTTGGTGCAGATATCTTTTATTTTTGTGAATCTAAATGCATGAGGAGTTTGTACCCCACCACATTTATTTTAAGATATTGGGGGAAATCTAATATTCATTAAGAGAATTCTGTTCTAGTTTCCAGTATACTTGAAAGACTTTTTCTGCATATTTAAGATAGTGCCTTTCTCAACATGTTTTTTAATGTACGTACATATCAAAAATTGTCATCTTGTTATTTTGTAAAAGATTTTGTGCATTAATTCAGGTTAAAGAAAGTTAAAAGAAAAACCTAGTCATCTTTAGAAATAGCTGAATTACTTGTACACTGTTTTGGGGAGTCTGTATTGGTAGCCATTATGGAAAACAGTATAGAATTTCTTCAAAAAATTAACAATATAACTACCATATGATCCAGCAGTCCCAACTTCTAGGTATGTATCTAAAGGATATGCAGTCTGATTCATTGACAGAATTATTCGTTATAGACACAATATGGAAACAACCTAAGTGCCCATAAATGGTTGAATATTAAGGTATACTAGATATATGCAATGGAATATTTTGCAAAGATAAAAAGAAGGAAACCCTGCCATTTACGAAAACATGGATGAACCTGGAGGGCATTATGCTAAGTGAAATTAGACAAATATACTGTCTGATCTCACTGATATGTCGAGTTTTAAAAAATTGAACGCAGAAATTGAGAGCGGAATGGTGGCTGTCAGAGGCTACTGAGTGGAGGAAATGGAGAAACGTCAAAGGGTACAAACTTTCAATTATAAGATGATAAGTTCTGGGGATCTAACCTACAGCATAGTGACTATAGTCAATAATATTGTATTTTATACTTGAAATTTGCTAACAGAGTAGATCTTAGTGTTGCCACCACACACACACAACAAGGTAACTGTGGAAGTGATGGATGTGTTAATTAGCCTACTTATTGGCAATCATTTCACAATTTATACATAAATCAAATCGTCATATTGTGCGCATGTACAATATGCACAATTTTTTTACTTGACAATTATACCTCAATAAAATGGGGAGGGGGGAGAAATATTGTGAGTTAGTTCCAGAAAATATCCTGGGAAAGGTAATCCCACCAGGTCTATCATCACACTGTGTATCATGGTTGCTTTTGCTAATTACGCTGTTCAATTATGTCTTCCGTCCTGCCTCCAACTTCTGTGTTGATGAGAATTCCTCAGTAGCTGCGTCCCCTTGCTATTGCCTATACTTGATGCAAATACATCTTGGGAGAACTATAGGTCACTTCTATTGCGTAGATAGCTGGCATTCTGACACAAATTTGACAAACCACACTATACAGGATGAAGATGATATGATGAAATAGTAAAGGGTCGGATATGCTCTCTACTGCTTCTCTGTTTACTGTTATCTCTGAGTTCTAGGAAATTACATAAATTAGAATAGTACCTGCCACATAGTAATCTGACATTATATATTTTTTGACATAATGTAATAATGAACAGTCACTTAATATATTACAGCCATTATCTCCCTTTACACTTTAGTGCATATTAGTTAAGAAAAATGAAAACAGCAAAAATGTATTGTTTCATCCTAAAAATAATTACACAGGATATAATATACAATTTTACCAATATTTTATGAAATAGTTAAAAGTTACAACACACAAGAAACTATCCTTATTTATAAAATAAAAAAATAAGAAGAATAGCCTTAAAGGAGCGCCTGGGTGTCTCAGTCAGTTGAGCATCCGACTTCGGCTCAGGTCATGATCTCACAGTTTGTGAGTTTGAGCCCTGTGTCGGGCTCTGGGCTGACAGCTCAGAGCCTGGAGCCTGCTTCGGATTCTGTGTCTCCCTCTCTCTCTAACTGTCCCCTGCTTGCACTCTGTCTCTCTCAATAATAAATAATAAACATAAAAACATTTTTAAAAAGAATAGCCTTAACAGAGCTTTAAAAGAGAAAACACCAAGAATATTATTAATCTAATAGATTTTTTTTAATGTTTGATGGTCTTTTTCAATGAATGGCATGTGAATTTTTCACTTTATGATAAATATTAATAGAACTGAAATGCCAGACACATTTCTGAATATTCAGAGCATATATAGAGAAATAAGGTGAGGAACTCACAAGAATGAGTTACACAAAATGAAAAAATAATTGCTAATTACATTTTGGTAAGTATCATGCACAGGTAATGTCTGAGCTGCAAGAAGATTATACAAGAAGAGAATCTGGGAATGTTTCCAAGCCAAAACTGTGTTTGAGCTGGATTTTGAATGTGATCACCAACAAACCAAATATACAGGTTACAAAACAATGGAGTAGTGAAATAAAGGATGTTTCAGAAAGAATGGACATATCCCATATGGAAACAGCTCATACTACTTAAGCCTATATGGAATATGAATACATTTGAGAATACGGTGAGAGATTAAGTTTGAGAATGAAGCACATGAGGTCACAGCATTTTAGGTCACATTAAATCAGTAGTCTCAAAATATGATCCTGAGACCACCATCACATGGAAAAATTCCAACTGTCAAGGCATCCTCAAAACTACTGAACCAGAAACTCTGAGAGAGGGTCCTGGGAAACTTTTTTTTTTTAACAAGACTTTCAGATGGTCTTGATGTATATTACAGTTTAAGAACCACTGCACTAAAATATTGGCATTTGTCTGGCACTACCAAGCCATGAACTTACATAGCTGAGAGAGAAGCATAGATAAGTATTTGGGAATAATCCCCTGGCCAATCCATTGGAGGAGATAAGAATGAAAGCAAGAAGATGGGTTCAATAACATTTTGACAGTTCAGGGAAGAATAGACAATGTTCTGAAATATCATAGTAAGTGTGGTGACCAAGAGGATGGAGCAGATATAGGAGAAAGGTGGGGTGTTAAATTGAAATATGAACAAAAGGATATAGAAACAAAAGAAAGGGATGAGTTTTTATTGAGTTTGAGTTTTCTGTTTTTGTGAACTGTGTAAAACAATTATATTATGCATGCAGTTGCTATTAGCATATATTATTACCTTACATTTTTCTTTTTTGGGAAATCTTTATTTAAAAACTTGATTATACTCTATCTAAATTTTTGTACATCCTTTATGTAGTTTAAGCCAAATATCTATAATGATGTAAGTATCTATGATAATTAAAATGACAACTGAGTTTCTTATTTATAGGAACTTATATATGGTAAATTATACTTATTACCTCTAAACACCTTGGAATAATTTTTATGGAAATATGAAAGTGATAATTAATATACTACTATTTCCATTTGCCAAATAGCTAAATGTTAATATCCTTTTAAAGTAAGTGTATTGAGGGGCGCCTGGGTGTCTCAGCACGTTAAATGTCCGACTTTGGCTCAGGTCATGATCTCATGGTTTGCAAGTTCAAGCCTCACATCAGGCTCTGTGCTGACAGTTCAGAGCCTGAAGCCTGCTTTGGATTCTGTGTCTCCCTCTCTGTCCCTCTCCCTCTCTGTGCCCCTCCCCCACTTGTGCTCTCTCTCTCAAAAATGAATAAACATCAAAAAAAAAATTTAAAAAAGTAGATCAAGTGTGTTGATATGACTTCTAAGCTTATTACAAAAAATGTAAATAAGAGTGAGAACCAGACAATACATTTTTTCTTCTTTTTTTTATTTCCAAAATAACAAATTTATTCTCACTTCTCAACCTTTTAAGATTGGTAACATTTTTATCCTAAGGTTTTATCCTAAGGTTGAGCTTTATAAATATTATTTTAATATCACTTCACCAAGAACATTTATGCTAGATGTACCTGACTGGCTCAGTCAGAAGAGTGTGTGACTCTTGAGCTCAGTGTCATGGTTTTGAGCCCCATGTTGGGTGTAGAGATTACTTAAATAAATAAATTTTAAAAAAGAATGTTTAGGTTCTAGGAATTACTAACACATTCACTATAAAGTAGAGCCAACAAACTTGATCCATGGAAATTGAAGAGTGTAATGAGGGGCAGAATCTTTAGAAAAAATTATTTTTTAACAATGGAAAGAGGAACATAAGTCAGTGATAACACATATATCCAGTGACATCTTGTCATTACGTACTATAAGAGTGTCATATGCATTATCTCATTTAACCTTCTATTGAACTATAAATTAGGAGACTGTATTTATTATCTACATTTTCTCAAATGACAAAATTAAGACTTAGGTAACTTACTCAATTTACAAAACTAGCAAGATAAAAACAAGAGAATTTATATCCAGACATGTCTGCTTCTGGGTTCTTAAATGTTGTTTACAATCTTGTAGAAAATAAGTGGAAAAGAAGTGGCTAAGGAAGTACATAGACGTGATGGTAATTCTAGTGTAATAAAGCAAAGAAAATAAAAATATCCAAAATGAAGATGAACTTATCATTAGTTGCTTGTGAGTGTGTGTGTGTGTGTGTGTGTGTGTGTGCGTGTGTGTGTGTGTGTGTGTCTGTTGTTTGGTGAGAATAACCACCTTTGAATTTTATTTAAAAAACATAGATCATGACATTTGGGGTATCTATTAAATACTGTAATACTGGTATTTTCCTTTCTGTATATGAATATGACAACATTGCTCTAGCTACACAATGAAGACATTGTTTATTGGAGATAAGTAAATGATATCACAGTACAAGCAAGCATAAACACAAAGAAGGGAGGAAGAAGGAGAAAGATCAATGCAATATGGTAGATCATAAAACATAGCTTAGCCTTCAAAACTCAAATGTAGAAAAGTCATAAATAGGAAAAAGTCACAATGATAGAAATGTCAATGAAATTATTTTTTGCTATTTTTGCTTTTCCTCAAGATGACTAAAGTTTATCCCAGTATCCCTATCCCCCACATTTGTATAAAATATTACTAAGTTATATTTTAACATTTCCCTATCAAATGACTAGCAAGATATTCTGCTGTTTAGCAATAACTCCATGGAAGATGAAACAAAATACTGGATTGCTACTGTGAGCAAAAATGTATTTTTGGAGATGCAAATACATGTGATATATTCATAATTATATGAAATATTATAGCTCATTGTGACCAATTTCTGCTGATCTGTTGCATATTCTTTTAAAGAAGAAACAATAACATTTTGAATAAAAATAAAGTAGCTAATTGGAATAGCCTTAAATAATTGCTCTATTGTGGGTAATACACTTGAGGTATGATAATAATTACAAAACTAACATCAGCATTTCTAAAAATATATCCTCCGAGTGTAGTAAATTGATGAGTGATTCATATTGTTTTAGCAATCTTCAGAATATATAAATGTTCGTATATAATAAATTTAGTTGCCCAATATGAAAATTGCTGATACAGAGTTTAACTGAGTGTTCATAGTAATAAAAATCACTATTAGGTGAGGGGAAACAGGGAGCTCTTCTAAGAAATATATGAATTCATGTTTAGGTTATTCTCTCTCTTATACTAAGCAATTTACCCCATGATCACAATTTATCCCAGCCTAAACTGGAAATCTCCCACAGAACATTAATGCTTGCATTAATGTCGATTTTGCTAGCTAACATTTTTCTCTGTGACAGTTTCATGTTCAAAATTATATATGCATGGCCCTGTATGCATATAATTTTATGATTATATTTTAAAATGTAATGACTCCATAATTTTATACCTGGAAAAGTCATCAATGGTTGTAATAACTTTAACAAATTGGATCATTCATATTAATTATTTTAAAGACATGTAGAATACATTGAGTCAGAACACCTGGGTTTGGGACTTCGTCAGCCTCATTAGATGTGATCTTTCATTTGCTTTCTCACCACGAATCTAAGAAAAAAATCATTTAAACTCTAATCATTAAAAATAGATACATGATCTATGGTATACATGGGGATGGCCATTTTGCTCTGAGTTGAAAATCTGAAGTGTGCCCTTAGCAATTGTAAGGAATGTACAGACAACTAAATAAATTGCATAAATCAAAAGCCAAGTAAGTGATAAATTATATGTTGCATATGTTAGCTCTAATTGAGTGTTCTGGCTGAGCATGGATTCTTTTCATGTAATTACATATTTATGAAAATAATTTATTACATTTATATCCCACATCAAAACATCAGAAGACAAGACTCTTAGCTGTTTTAAAAACACTTTCATCCTCAGAAACTAATAAAGGGCCTGATACTCTGTAGTTACTTGATGTTTATTAAGTAAAATGAAAAACATACAAACTTTATTGGGCAATAATGTTACATTAAACACTAAGTATTTTCAGTATGTTAATTTGAAAATATTGTCAAATATTACATGTGAAGAAATTGAGCTGAATGATATAAAATAATGTTTCCAAGATAAAACAAGTGGCTGAGCCTGTATTGTTAAAGATTTCTGACTACAATAATAATAATTAACACCATGATAATAATCATAACTAAGGCATTTTCTAAGTTCTTACATCAACTCATTTAATGTGTATAACCACCTCTGAAATAGGTAAGATATTACACTTATTTTACCAAAGGGGAAAACGTGGCACAGAGAGACTATGATAAATAGCCTCCATATAGTTACACAGGTAGATAGTTGAAGAGCTGGGATTATAGAAATGGTCTGGTTCAAGAGTTTTCTTTTGGACAGTAAGCATTATCGCTTTTCAGAATGGCCATTTCTGTTTATGAAGCAGTTTGGTCCCTAAACTCCTTTAGAATCGACTCTAAATAATTACTGGAGGTGGAGTACATAAATACATTCTAGGGGTGACAAAAACTCTAGAGATGAAGTTTCACAGGGCACTGGAATGGTTCAGTTGGTTGAGCGTCTCGCTCTTGATTTCGGCTCAGGTCATGATCCCAAGGTCGTGAGATGGAGCCTCACCTCAGGCTTTGCAGTGAGCTTGGAACCTGCTTAAGAAACTCTCTCTCTCCCTTTGCCCCTCTCCCCCACTCACTCTCTCTCTCTGTCAAATAAAAGGAAAGAAAGAAAGAATAAAAACATTTATTTAAAAAAAAAAAGACGCAGATTCACTCATTCAGCAAACATTGTGAAATTCCAACAACATGAGAAGATTGAGGTATACAAATCATAAAGATTACTGAAATTCATAATCTTAAGAAAAATTTCTATGATGTAATTTTTACTTGGTAATGTGCATTTCAAGCAGCATAATTAAGTAAAATAAGATCCAGCCTATCAGAAAAAAAAAAAAAAAAGAAAGAAAAATCTTGGATTCTAATCACCAGCTACAAAATCAATAGCCATTGAACAGTCATTTAGTTTTTCTGACTCCCAGATTCTTGATCTGCTAAATGGGGATTATCAACTCCTGACATGATTGCTTTAATGAGCTATTAGAATAATTGTTGACTTAATGTTTATGTGAAAAGTCTGTGTACAGGAAGTGCTATGCAAATATTCAGTAATATCCTAATGATTTGTTTACATTTAATTTCCATGTAAGATAGTAAACTTCTTAAGAACAGTACATCACACATCTTGGAAAGTCTCAGCATATCCGGCAAAATATCTCATACTTAGATTTTCCTCCAAAGAACAGAATGACCAAGTGTTCAAGCTCTGATAGAGGTAAACATCCCACTGAAATAATTTATTCATTAGCTTTGCCAGCTTGAGAAAATGACTTATATTTCTTTGACTTACCACTTCTCATCTAAGAATATATGTAGTAAGATTGGTGACTACTTCACCAGGTTTTTAAATCAGACATTGAGGGGCACCTGGGTGGCTCAGTCGGTTGAGTATCCGACTTCGGCTCTCTCTCACACTTGTGATTTTAGAGCCCTGAATCGGGTTCTGTCCTGATAGTTAAAAGCCTGGAGCCTGCTTTGGATTCTGTGTCTCCCTCTCTCTTTGCCCCTCCCCCACTAGTCCTCTGTCTCTGTCTCTCTCAAAATAAATAAACATAATTTTAAAAAATCATACATTGAAACAATGTTTGCAAGCCAGTGACACATAGTAAATGCATAATAAATGTTACAGATAGTGAAGTACATATTCATTAAAAGTTAACAATATTAATGACATTAAACAATGGCTTTCCAAGGAAATCTGCACTTTAACCTAGGACAGAATCTCAAACTGAAAATTTTCTTTAATGGTCTAGGTTTAAAATTTTTTTTAACATTTATTCATTTTTGAGACAGAGAGAGACAGAGCATGAACGGGGTAAGGTCAGAGAAAGAGGGAGACACAGAATCTGAAACAGGCTCCAGTCTCTGAGCTGTCAGCACAGAGCCTGATGCGGGCTCGAACTCACAGACTGCGAGATCATGACCTGAGCTGAAGTCGGACGCCCAACCAACTGAGCCACCAGGCGCCCCATATAATGGTCTAGGTTTAAATGGCATAACTTGGGGGTTAAAAGACCATTTTTAATGACCCCTATAAAACACTGAGTTTGTAGTCTAGCTTCTGTCATGAGGATTCTTGTTGTATGCCCAGACATCTGGTTTTCTCAGGACTGTTTCAGTTTCAAGAATTGAAATTCCTCATTTGAGGGAACCCCTAAAACCTAGGCAAAATAAGACAGTCAACCCCAATGTTCAAAAAACTCTAGTCACACAGGAATCTGCTAGCCAAGTAACTGATCCTATCTCCAGATAGGATAGAATCCCACATTTCTTCTTCACTTCTAAACCACATGTTGGTTGTTGGAACAACTTAATTCTCATGGAACACTTCTGGCCTGGTAAACAATTGCACATGTTTTTGCTGTCTCTGTCTCCCGTGCTACTTCTAATATGAGAAAATCTTGCAAAATGGGGAGAACATTAGATAGATGACTCATTTCTCTTTTTAATATATTTTCACTCTGTGAATTTTTCCATGTTTCTTACTCTGTATCTTTTTTGTTTCTTAGCTTTGGTGTTTTTTGAGTATGAAATCCACTCTAATCTCTCTCCACTCAAAAGTAAGAGTAGATCGGAAAAGATGGATCTGTATTGTTTATGTGTATTTTATCCCAACTTCTCTATATGATCCATGCCTCTCAGCCTCGTTTGTTTAACTATTCATTGAACATCTGATATGTGCTTGGCTTTTTATTAGGCACAGGTATAGAGATGAATTAACTTACCAATGAGGTTAACAATAGGTAAACAAACAACAAAAAAAGTGGAATACATTGTTAGGGTTGAGTGTGGCTGTCAAGGAAAAGAATAAAAAAAGTTTCACATGGAGCAAAGCTTGAGCTTGAGTTGAAACATGAATAACTTTTATTCAATTAGGAGAGGCTTGGGGAGTAGAAATTATCCCTAGTCAGAGAGAACCATATGGAGGTTATAAAACATTTCGGTATATTCCGATAAGTCCAAGTGATTCAGAACCAATAGAGAATAGGAATCCTAAAGGGAAAGGTAAGCATTTACCAGAAATGAGGCCAGAAATTAGGGCAAGACTATCAAAACCCAAGACATGGTGAATATTACTTTTTTCTTTGTCTTTAGCTTTACTGTGCATATCAATCTGCTTATCCATTTATGGTATTCAGTTTAACAAATTGAGTGGAAATAACAGAAGAAAAATGATGCATTCCCTTTTCTATCATTACTAAAAATCAGTGACTATGACACTCAGTAAAAAGTAGTAAAAACTGCTGACAGCTCTATTTATCTTTTGACTAATGTATTTCTTAATATTTTCATAATCTTATCTCCATCATAAAATTCATTTAAAAACAAAGGAAAACAAATTAAAAGTGCCGCCAAAGAGCCTTGATGTTGCTTATATTATATACGATTGCACTCAGCAAAGAATGACAGCATAGAGAATGAAACCATAGTGACATAGGGCCCAGGCAGTAGCAAAAAGAAAAGGCTTACATGAAGAAGACATGACACCAGACTTTGCATTTCAGGTTGTCTCTCCTTACCATCAACACACGTGACTTCCTTCCCTAGATCCAAGTAGCAGAAACAGTGGAAAGCACATAATTACAGAACAGCTACAAAATTCAGGAAATTAACACTATTACAATACTGTTATCTAATCTACAGGTTTTGTTAATGTCTTCAATTGTCTCAATAATGTTCCTTGTTGCAAAAGAAAATCCAGAATCATGAATTGCTTTCAGTTGTCATAGTTTTTGATCCTTCCGTCCGGTATCCTTCCTAAGCCTGTCTTTTTTTCTTTCCTCTCATTTTCCTTCATCTTGGTTTATCTTGGTGCTGACATTTTTGAAGTTTTTAGTTATTTTGTTAAATATGAATCAATTTTGGGGGAGGGTACGATGTTACCACATGAGTTTTAGTTTAATACCCTTTTGGCAGAAATACTTTATAACAATGTTTTACATAATATAGGAAGGCACATCCTATGATTGTTTTAATTACTGATGATAATGTTCAAAAAAGAATTTAATAAATCACCAAAATAACATGATAAGGCTGTGACTTAAAGTTTAAGTTTCCAGTTAATCAGACTAAACTTAGACTAATTTGTGGCATCCTGTGTACACATGTTGAAAATGAGAGTACTTATAGGGATTTGTACTTAAACAAAATATGTTTAGAACCATGAGTAAGCACTAGAATAATATTGAATATTTCTTGAATAACTTCCAAATTTATTACCACAAATGATATTTGATAAAATAACCAATGAGTTTTGAATATTTTTTCAATTTTTTTTAACATTTATTCATTTTTGAGAGACAAAGAGAGACAGAGTGCAAATGGGGGAGGGGCAAAGAGAGAGGGAGACACAGAATCTGAAGGAGGCTGCAGGTTCTGAGCTGTCAGCACAGAGCCCGACGCCAGGCTCGAACTCACAAACTGTGAGATCATGACCTGAGCAAGTCAGAAGCCTAATGGGCTGAGCCACTCAGGTGCTCCTGACTTTTGAATATTTATTTTTTTTGTTTTTTTTTTTTTGACTTTTGAATATTTAAATCCAATTACAATTTTATCATGAGAAGCCATTCTAGTTCTGACAGCTGCTTGTGCATTTTTTTAAGGTTTTTATTTAAGTTGCAGTTAGTTAACATATAGTGAGTGTAATGTTAGTTTCAGGTGTATAATATAGTGACTCAACACTTGTATACAGCACAAGTAGTCTCCTTAATCCCCATCACCTATTTAACCCATTCCTCCACCCTTCCCTCTCCTTTGGTAACCATCAGTTTGTTCTCTATGGTTGAATCTGTTTTTTGGTATGCCTCACTCTCTCTTTTTTTTCCCCTTTGCTTGGTTTCTTAAATTCCACATATGAGGCGAATCATCTTATTTGTCTTTCTCTGACTGACATTTCGCTTGGCATAATACTCTCTAGTTACACCCATGTCATTGCACAGGGCAAGACTTCATTATATTATTATTTTTTTGGCTGAGTAATATTCCATTGTGTATATATGCCACCTCTAAATATTCATCAGTTGATAGACACTTGGGCTGTTTCCATAATTTGGCTATTGTAGATAATGCTGCTATAAACATTGGGGTACATGTATCCCTTAGAATTAGTGTTTTTGTATCCTTTGGGTAAATTCTTACTAGTGCAATTGCTACATTGTAGGGTAGTTCTATTTTTAACTTTTTGAGAAACCTCCATACTGCTTTTCAGAGTGGCAGTACCAGATTGCATTCCCACCAACAGTGCAAGAGGGTTCCCCCTTCTCTGCCTGCTCGCTAACACGCTAATACTTGTTATTTCTTGTCTTTTGATACTAGCCATTCTGACAGGTGTAAGGTGACATCTCATTGTAGTTTTCATTTGTATTTCCTGATGATGAGTGATGTTGAGCATCTTTTCATAGGTCCGTTGCTCATCTGTATGTCTCCTTTGGAAAAATGTCTATTCATGTCTTCTGCCACTTTTGAATTGGATTATTCATTTCTTGGATGTTGAGTTTTATAAGTTCTTTATATATTTTGGATACTAACCTTTTATTAGATATGTCATTTTCACTTATCATAGTCCATTGAGGGCAGACAACATAATTTATTCAGTGGGCTCAAGGGCTAGTTCATATATATTTCTAAATAAATGTTACTAGAATTTAGTTATACTTTAAAAAGATATCCTTGAATTCTAAATGTTCACTAATTCACATTAAGCTTTTTCCAGTTAGAGTAATGAGTTTTTATTGTGTTGACTAATTCAGTATATAATTATTAACTGCTCTCAAAATCCTCTTGATGAACACTGTGAATTGAAAAATACCACAGGATCCCATACCTTAAAAATGTACAATTTTATATGGTAACCATCATGATTATTGTATTAATGTACTGGTTGTCATATTTTAGAATTCCAGTTTGAATATACCTAGTGGAAATGCATTTTCAATACCAAAGTTACCATAGATTAATTATTTTTCTTTTCAAATTCTTATTTAAATTCTTGCTAGTTAACATACAGTGCAACATTGGTTTCAGGAGTAGAATTCAGTGATTCATCATTTACATACAACACCCAGTGCTCATCACAACAAGTGCCCTCCTAAAACCCATCACCCATTTAGCCCAACCCTCCATGCATTTCCCTACAACAACGCTCAGTTTGTTCTCTATCATTAAGAGTTTCTTATGATTTGTTTCCCCCTCTCTTTTTTCTGTTTTGTTTCTTAAATTCTACATATGAGTGAAATCATATGGTATTTGTCTTTCACTGACTGACTTATTTCATTTAGCACAATACCCTCTAGCTCCATCCATGTCATTGTAAATGGCGAGATTTCATTCTTTTTGAATCATACAATAATTATGAAGACTATGGGCTTTGGTGTTAGAGTAAAACATCTAGTTTCAGTTTATAGAATTATGCCTTTCTAGAAATGTCACATTGAGTACTTCACATAAACTCAGTAAGCTTTTGTTTTTTCATAAGCAGGATTGTTGTGACAACTAACATAAATGAGAGAATGTATCAAACTGTGAGGTGTATAATTTTAATTCAAACTAGGCAAATGAAATTAAATCAATTATTTAATAGTTATATGCATTTGCCAAAGATGAGCTTAATATTTCAAGATACCTGGTTTTTATTTTATATTCTGAATTAATATGAGAATTCTGCAATCATTCTTTTAAATGGTTGAGTCATTTTGATTTATTTATTATTTTAAATAATTCTTCTTGTATAATATAAATAATATCACTTTTATACTCTGGAAGAATGGGGGGAAGGTAAGGGTTACTTAGATTTCCTAATATTGTTATATCATGTTTATTAAGGCCCCACTGGTAGTTTAAGGCTATTTAATAGTCTAATTTTGTTTCAAGTACAGAGTTGGTTTTTTTTTTTCCTTCAAAAGTAAAATTCATCCTTGAAAATACCATATCATGTTTGGAATCAGTAACAGTTCGGGATTTTAGTTGCATTTTATTACTTTAATAATTTTGTAAATGGTTTGCAGCCTGTCAAAAGACATACTTATCCTCAGCTGAGCACCTAATCCATTATAGTTGACTGTAATTCTATGTCTATGTGCCCTTCCTTCTCAACCTCCAATACATTTAGATAATTTTGGCTGAGGTACAAAGGTAATAAAAATAAGGAAATTGCAAACAGCAAAGCATCATACAGGTTCTTTAAGCATACTATTTTTCCCAGCATGCATAGTGCACATTTAAATTTAAGTGTATAATTTAGATACTACTGAATTTTTAAGCTTACTAATTTTTGAGACATATAATGATCTATAAGCACTTAGCTTAAATTTTATAAACCCTGATATTGATGAGGCCAGAATCAACTCTACTATGGCCCATTCAGAAACCTTGAAAAATAGGTGAAACAGCTATCTATTGTATTAGTTAAGTAATGGACATAATTTGTTTATCATTACATTTGGTAATTATAGTATTGTATCAAAATGAGTTTAGAAAATGGAATATCTTTAAAAAGATATTAACTTACTCTGATTTGTATCATAGTTTTAATTTAATTTTAATCAAAATCCCATAGAGAATTTCATAGTACTAACAACATAATTCTGAAATGCTAACTAGTGATTCAAATAATGGACCAGGTTAAGAAAACAAAATATTTTAAAAAGGAGGAAAAAGAATAAAGAATTTCCCTACCACATACTTAAAAACAGTGTGAGGCTTTAATTAAACAATTTATTTTGTGAACTTATGTACATTGAAAAATATATGTATTTATACATATGTATAGCCACATGAGCCCATCATCCAGATCATTACTCTAAAAACTTAATTGTCATAACTAAAATCTCCTTTTCTCTTACTTCCAGTAGCCAGTCTGGCTAAGTTTTAGTCTAAATAAATATCCTTTATATCTGCCTTTTTACTCTTATCCCCCAAATTATCATAATTCCAAATTCAATATTGTTTCTTACTTGGATGAATTACTCATTTCAGAGGTCACAAGTTCCAGACATCCAATATGCCCTTCCCATATACTAGCCTCAGTGAATTGTTTTAAGTTCATGTTCAATCTTCTAACATTCTTTAATGACTCACCACCATTGCTCTTTTGTAGACAATGCAATGCCACTAAAACATTCTGAACAGCCCCGCTTAATCCAGCTTTCATCTCCTTATGCAGCTACATGGCTTCCTTGTATTACTTCCTCCATCTTTGCTACACTAGCATTCTTTCAAATTCCCACATGTACCCTGCTCCTTGCCACATCAGAACCCCTGCACATGTTCTTTCTTTTGCCTATAATGCTTTCTCCCCTGTCTTATACTCCCCCTTCCCACGAATTACCTCTTAGAAGTCAGCTCAAAGTCACTTATTCGGCAAAATCATCCTATAATCTTATATATACTCATACAACATCATGCACTTTCCTATTGAAATGGTCACAGTGTTGGGTTATAAATTTGTTGTGTGATAATTCAATTAGTGTCTATCTCCTCCATTGAAATTTAAGCCACTTTATATGTGTGTTTTTGCTGAACATTTTATTCTCATCATCTAACAGAGTGCCTGGAATAGAGTAAGTGCTCACTAATTGAATATATGATTAAATAGGAAGAAAGAGATATTTTTGTTTTTCAAAGTATTTTATTTTCAATTTTAAAGATGCTGAATATTATCTAATTCATAGCACTCTGCTGGCCGCATACCTTCACCAGAATCATCAAGTTAACACAGAGGATAAACTTACAAATCCTTTGATCTCGCAACAAAAGTCTCATAAAACACAGCTACCTTTTAAAACTTATTTCATACTTTAACTCTGCGTAACCCTCTCTTTTTGCCAACTTGATTTATTCTTTATCTCCCAAAGTGTCCCATATTCTATTTCAGCATGTCTATGCATCAGATCCCTTCAGCTCTGCAAAGCCTTACCTAAGGGAATGTTAATGGTCTTTTACTGTGTGTGTGTACATATAAAATATGTAACTGTGTAATTATATATAGTTATATATATATATATATATATATATACATATATATATAACTATATATAATTGAGAATTTGCTGTTTACCATCATGCATACTTTCCTATCTTCATGTATGAATGTCATTTGCAATTAGATTTTAAATTATCACGTATATGAACAAGAGTTGTATTTCACATGAAATCATATTGTTAATAAAGATTGATGGATGGATTAAGCTTTTGAAATTAAGAATGGGATTAAGAAATTATGAAAAACAGCCTTGGTACGAATATAAGTTCAATGATTTCATGTGATGACCAGGAAGTTTTCTGATTGACAACTATGAAGCATTCTTATACAGGGAGTGATCTGATTAAAACCGTGATTTTTCCAGGATTGATCTAGCAACAACATGGATTTATTCAGTAATTCAACAAATAAATCTGTTATGTTCCATGCAAAGGATCAGTGATGAGGATGTGAAAGTTTGTGAGATGGACAGGGTCTGGGAATCTAAGAATTTTCAGAATTAAACATGATTCATATTAACTTTAAGTCTAAAATGCCATGGGGAAAGGCTGAAGAAATTCTGATAAGAGTCGGTAATTATCGCACGGAGATGGAATTATACTGTTATACTGTGAATATGTTGACTATGGGCTAGAGATGAAAGAGTATTGCAAATGGAGATTGGCAAGAATCAGACACTAATTGTAGAGATTTTATTAACAGAGGGCTCTATACAGTATCTGAATCAAATTTGCTGGAGATGCTTATTGAAATGCAGATTTCTAGGGTCTATCTCAGCCTTACTGAATCAAAATCTCTGTGGGTGGATGGCAGACATCAAGCCATTTAAGGTAGCTATAAAATATTTAACCTGGGGATTGAAAACCTAGTACTTAAAGACAAGATAGGAAGTTTGGTTTCCACATTTGTGGGAAATCTAGAATATCCCATAAATAATTAGAGATGTAAGGCAGACAATTTTGAGGAAAGTGAGAAAACCATTTAAACAAATAATTTAGCCTCTATGCAAATTGAATTAATATTTTACAATAATTACTTTCCCAGTTCCTAACATTTATCTCATACATGATTGGCTGTCTGTGAATGTTCATTGACCTAGCATCTTACGTTAAAGGCCTTATAAGCCTCAATTATATTTTTGTGAATGATTGTAACAAATTTTCAATATTTAATATTCTTTAATGACACAGTTTACCTACTGCATTCATTATTTTCATCAAATTTTCTAATTTTTATTTTTCGTATTTTATGTAATTGTTTATAGTTCTCTTAAATGGGCATGAAGTATGCAGACCTTCGGCATCTGGTTCTATGCTGTTGATTCTTTCAAAATAAAATATTTGTACTAAGAGATAAAGTTATATATATATTTTTTTTTTCTATTTTACTTCTTTATCGTTATGAACATTTACTTTTAAAAACTGTTAACAATTGCATTTCAATATTTTATTCATAGTTTAAAGCAGCCAAACTCCAACATTAACTTGGTTTATTTTTCTAATAAAGAATTGTTTCAGGGGTGCCTGGGTGACTCAGTCTGTTGAGTGTCTGCCTCCTGATTTTGGTTCAGGTCATGATCTCACTGTTCGTGACATGGAGCCCCGCATTGGGCTCTGCACCCACAGCACAGAGCCTGCTCGCGATTCTCTCTCTCTCTCTCTCTCTCTCTCTTTCTTTCTCTCTCTCTCTCTTTGCCCCTCTCCCGCTGGCACACTGGCTCTCAAAATAAGCTTTAAAAGAAAGAGAATTATTTCAAAACTCAATTAGGAGACTTCTCTAACAGGTAAAAATGGTCAAAATTCTAATTTTACCCTGCTACAAATTTTATATTTTCAGGGTTCTAATAAGATTTGAAAGATGGGGGTCATGATGTGTAAGACATAGACACTAAATGGATATGCTAATGTTTATGTATGGGGGAGTCACCAGGTGCTCTGGAAATACACAGTTGAATATCATTTTGATCCCTGCCCTCAAGCAGTTGTGGTTTATCAGAAAGATATATATGTAACATTAAAGATCTAGTGTCTACCACAAATGTATCATTGTCAATGAAATTGGTATCATATTATAAACTTTCATTTGGGCAATATGATATAGTCATTATTATTTCAATCACCCATAACTGTTGATGCCCCTTCAATTTTTTTTTCTAATTTCTTAATATTCTTTATCACTGAATTTTTGAAGTTGTATAAGTGGATTTATCATTTTCATAAGCTTTTTAAATCTATATTTGTTGACCTGCATAACAAAAACATACATATTAAAAAGTGTGGCGAATAAGAAATCAATAATGGCAATTTAGTTAATTTGCATTATGTAGTATATTCTTTATGCATTGTCTTTAATCTCATTGTGAGCTAAATGTTTAATCTCATTGTGAGCTAGTTAATTTGCATTAAGTAGTATATTCTTTATGCATTGTCTTTAATCTCATTGTGAGCTAAATGTTTTAAATTTCATATGGATATAATTGATTATAATTTTAGATTCCGGATTAACCAATGGTCATTATGCATATTCATATAATTATACAATAGAAAGTCATAAGTTAAAAATAGGGAAATTTAATCATCTACTTAGTTCATGAATCCTATTTCAGTTAAAAAATTTACAGTTATACTTGTTAAAATCGTGCCATATATTTAAGCTTCCTTTTTATATTCGCCTATACTAAAATGGTTCTTACTGTGATAGTATTTGCATGTCCTACATGATCTATACTTACCAATTTTGAAGTAACTCCTTTGGGTAAGATAGTATAGGTTAAGAGGTAGTTTTGCAGTATCCAGGGCCTAAATTACAGCAATCACACACATCAGGAGGGGGATGGGAATAAAGAGAAGGGAGATTGCCTAAATTGCCCATTAACTCTATAAAAAAAATTAAGCTATTTTCATCTGGAGAATTATCTTGCTCTTGTGGAAAAAAAAAATACACATACACACAATTTTGGGTCAGAATGACCAGGGCCACATTTTCTTTCTAACATTTTTAGTTGTGAAACTCTGGGAGAGCTACTCAAGCTTTCTGAACCATAATTTACTTAATATAAAAATGAAGATATCAAAACCTTAGAGAGATTTCCTGAGCATGTAATGAAATTGATACATATTTCCTCTGCACTCTGGAGTCAGAGCCATTCACACAGATTTTTCTGCATTATCTCTTTAAATAGTCTCACCCATTTCATAGCTTTCATCTACACGCCAGTGACTCCCAAATATATGGTTTTAACTGTTGCATTTATTACATTATAATTTTCTGAAAGATAAATTCAATAACTTCATATAAATATAAAATAAACACATACCAAAGATTCTATTTAACTCACTAATTAATGACAGGATGTTAAAATTGGTCCAAGAGCATGTGTAAAAATAGCTCTAGAAATGTGTTTAAATACATGTACATGCATATATATATTCCTTTATTAAATTGTGTATATATATATATACAATTAACAAATGCAATTAATAAGTACAAATGTATATATATATATAAATGCAAATGTATATATATATATGTGTGTGTATGTATATATATATATATATATATATATATATTTTTTTTTTTTTTAATAAAAGAATGTTAGGATAATATTTCTGAGTTAGAACCAAAAGTGGTTAATGTCTCATAGGGCAGGAAACTATAACCTTTTTTTCTATTCCACCAGACAGAAATTATATATACTCAACAGTAATACATCTATAATTTAGCCTCTACCCCTATAGTAGAGATGAGAAGTGGCCTAGTTAATAGAAAGTCTTGTAAAGGAGCACAAAGTCATCTCTTTTGTCTGTTTCCAAGTTTGGGATAATTCACGGATATATATATTGTCATATATAATTATTATATATAATATAATTTTGTATTATATAACAATAATATATATGTAAACACTTTTTTTTTTACCAAGTTGACATTTCCAGTTGGCTGTCTACTAATATTATCATAGTGAATCTATCTGAAAAACACACACATCCATTCAACCAGTTCCTTTCTGTTTTTTTTATATCGGGAAATCATGCTATCATCTCTCCATATATTAAAGCCTCAACTCTAAGCATTGTCAATACTTCGATTATTCCTTTTCCTTTGTATGTATATACTGCCACCGTCATGTCTTGCTTTCAGTACTTAAACTGTATTATAAATGTATCCATGTTGTACTAATTTCCATGACTACATCTTCTATTGCATGATAACATCGTCTCCCACCTATATCCCTGCTGTGGCTGCCTAACAGGTCAATGTAACCCCTTACCGTCCATTTTCCACACACATGCCACTAAACCATCCAGTGGCTACCCATTACACTTAGATACAAAATTATTACTTCTGTCTCCAAGGTTCTGTGATCTGGCCCTGAACTAACTTGCCAGTTTCACCTTCTGTACTTCTCTGCTACATACTCAGTGCCCTGCAGCCACATTGCACTTCTTGTCCCCCAAATTCTCTAAGCTCTTGTCCCCTTTGGCAACAGTTTATCCATCTTCCCATAATGCCCATCCTAGGATTATCTTCTTTTATTTGGATCTTTGCTTAAATATCACCCCTTACTAGAGACTTCTTTGACCTCTAAATTTATATTAGTACTTCCACATTACTCTTTGTCATGTCATCCCAATGTATTTCCTTCACAACATAACACAACACGAATTTTTACTAGTTGATTCTTTTTCGACTGGAATATCAGCTCCATGAGACAGTTGTTTTATCCATCTGATTCAGCACAGTGTCCTTAGTATCCAGAAAAGGCCCAGACACAGGATAAGCACTCAACACGGTATTGTGAAAAAAAAAAAAAAAAAAAAAAAAAAAAAAAAAAAAAAAAAAAAAATGAACAAGTGACACAGATGAAGTGCTAGATAAGCTAAGCTCACCACAAAAGCGAGTTTCTTACAGAAAATGTTGTCTAAATTCACTTGTTTATTTTTCCTAGTTCTAGCTATGGTTAAAATTGTAATTAAATTCAAATATATTGTCAGAACAAATAGATCATTTTGTCAGTTACTATTTGCGATGATGGAGTTTGGAATTTACTCAAGAAATAGTCTATATCAAATAGGTACTGCTTTCTGGTGGTAAATGTAACATATTTTGTATAAATGTGATTCCAATAACTTACCTTTTCTTTTCAACATGCTTTGATAATATTTTTCACATCACTAAAATGTTTTCACATCACTAAATGTCTTCACATCACTAAGATGATGTTGTTTCCAACATCAGAATCTCTTCTTTACTACCAAGTCTATGCTCAGAAAAAAGGAGAACGCTCACAATGAGAACAGAGCACATACAGTGTTTTGAGTCTTTAGCAACAATTTTATAGATACCTACTCTTATGACTTGACACTGAGCATGTGAAATGGAATCTAAACTGAGGCTGCCTTAGAGAATTCAATAGTATGTATGCTTTCTGCTTTTTAGAGTTATATTTCCATGATTTATCTCATAGACACTGTATTCGATATTTTATTTTGTTATATTTGTCCACCGTGTAATGATATACTAATTTGATGATAGACTTTTTTCCCAGTTGTCTGAACATCAGTGAATTCAACACATTCCCTCCAGAAGGAGGGAAACTAAAGGTCATGTACTTGTTGGATTTACAGCTGTTTGTACTGAGAGAGGCAAATATGTTTTTTTATTCTTTGTTTTTAATGTCAGAGCACCTATGACCCTATGGCATTCTTCACCACCTTTAGGGGCATGCAGGGGGAAAAGAATATTAGTTTTACAATTAGTAGTGCAGATTAGAATCTGTGGAGTGGCAAATGTAACAGTATGCACTATGAGGCTCAGGATACATTATCTTCAGCAGGATTGAAAAGTGAGCTGACCTAGATTAGATGCACTAACAAATCACTGAAAGATCCATGGGAGACTATGAAAGGAAAGAAGAATGATAACGAGCGGCTAATTTAAAAGTCAGTTCTACATACTGATCTTTTTTGCTTGTTTATTAAGGAAAAGACCGGGATCAGTGTGTGTGTGTGTGTGTGTGAATCATTTGACTACATATTTTAGTTACTAGAACAGTGCCTGGTATTTAATTTTTTAATGTTTATTTATTTTTAAGAGAGAGACACAGAGTGTGAGTGGTGGAGGGGCAGAGAGAGAGGGAGACACAGAATCCAAAGCAAGCTCTAGGCTCCGAGCTGTCAGCACAGAGCTCGATGCAGGGCTTAAACCCATGAACTGGGAATCATGACCTGAGCCGAAGTTGGGTGCTTAAACGACTGAGCCACCCAGGTGCCCACAGTGCCTGGTATTTAATGGCCACTAACTAAAGCCCTAAATACTTGCTAAGTGCATGTTGTGTGAATAAGAGATGTATTTCTTTCTAAGTAGAGTAGCTCTGTGAGATCTCCATGCCACAGAAGAATCCATGTAAAGAGCTAGAAACAGAATAAGCTTACTCACCATTGTAGGGCAAATGCTCCAGAGAGAACTACAGGAAATTGAAAGAAAGCCCCATCTGACACGGCAGGAGATCCAGAAGCTGAAGTGAGAGTTGTGGGTCAGGCCCACTGGGTCTCTGAAAATTCAAGCAAGACATCAGTGTGTTAGCAGGATTGCAGCACTTGATTGTGAACCCAGTGATAAGTGTGAGCTTAGGAAAGCAGTTTGGACAAGGCTAGACACGGGACAGAGCTGGGAAATTCTGAGCCCAGAATTTCTACGCGGGAAAACAAGGTTATAGAATAGCCTTAGTGGCAAGAACAAGGCGAGGCCTCATTTAAGGAACTAGGGCATAAAAACATTAACCAGAATATAAACTACAACTATCAGTTATGCCTGGTATTGAATGAAGCACTCAAATTATAGAAATTGGTCGGTTAATCAGAAAAGTAATTTAAAACAGGTTATTATTAAAAAGTTATAATCCTGTAACTTTAGATTTTATTTTAATAAAATATGTGGATGTGTACATTCACCAGTGTGTTCATCTAGTGCCAATATTTTTTCTGTGTGTTATGGTCCATTGATTTATATTCCACTTTATATGGAAGGGCAGGAAAGGATTAACTCAACAGACTTGTGTTGTTCAAACTCTGTACATTTCAAAGAAAATTTTATCTTCAGTACCAGTCTTTGATTGACTTTTTGTTAGATAACTCTGAACCCTTGGAATACGGTATGTGGTAAGAATATTTTTATATGCCTGAGGCTTTCAGCCACTCTGTACTTAAGGTAAACACCTGTTTGGGTTTTTTTATGCCTGAAGTCTTGGGCCATGCTGTATCAGTTCTACCACAGAAGTTTAAGCTAATAATGTTACGTATGGTGAGTGACTGTTTTTGCTCTAAGGAAGGCTGGAATCTCAGTTGTAGTAGTTATTCCTGTTGGCACTATATGATTGTTTTACTGACATCCAATAAAATTTTGGGATACCAACACTAAAGTGAACTTCCTTGATTCGAAGCATTTTGCATGGGTTGTTAAATATCATTGTAGCAGAATTAAGTGTGCCCCCATGTGACTTCACTGGGAGGGGACACCTGAAGTTTCTGTCTAGTTTCTCCTGGACTTCACCGCATTCCCCTTTCTCCGCTTTGTTGATTTTAAAATGCATCATTTCTCTGTAATAAACCATAACTATGAGTATAATAGTTTTAAGAGTCCTGTGAGTTCTTCTAGAGAATTATTGAACCTGAGGGTTGTCTTGGGAACCTCTGACACAATTTCCCATATAAGCTATACCTCTAATGCATTATCTATGATTTCTGGGGTTGGTTTCTTGGAAGAAGGAAAACGTAATAGCACTTGGAATCTGAATGCAGATTCTTCCCACATTTTATGATTTTTGAGTTAAAGGAAAAGTTCAACTTGCAAAAACATGTGTGAGAAGTAACAGAATTGACTCTTGATGGGCATACGGAAGAACAAGAGGAAGTTAAAGTGCAGGGATACTTCTCCTTGAATAATAATGAGCAATTATTGAGCATGTATTATTGCAAGTTTTTATTGTATGTAGTTTAGGTTCAAACACAATCCTCAGTGATGTCACTTAGGAGCTATTGACGTGGATACATAAGGATGAATAGCTATTAGTAAGTTAGGGTGATTCAAGAAAGAGAGTGTGAATCTTTAACTTAGCTTATTTATGAAATATTTTCCTAATTACTCTCTTTATTTTACGGGTGGCTTAATAGCCAGTTTAATGAGAACCATGGTTGTCCTTCATAATTTTATTTTTGGAGATAAAATTTGATACTGGTGTTCTAAATTGCGAATCACTCATTGAGGGAACGCAATATAATGAGAGCTCTGTTCAAGAATTATAGTCTAAGATATCACCCTACAAAGAGTTTCTCCTTGAGATAGTTTCTTTGTAGTTTTCTTTCCCAATACAGGTTGGAAATGGAAATCAAGATTGTGTGATTTTTACTCTTTCACAGCTATGTCATGCTAAATGTTACTAGACATCAAATAAGATGTTCAGGGAAGAGGGCGATGACCTATGTGAGATACTTGAAATCCGTTTTAAGTAAAATCTGTAACAATTAATTCACTTCAAAAAGCGTTTAAGGAAATGATTTACATTGGAGCTCAAAATATTGAATGTATACTTTAGTCACGTATAATTTTCCTAGTCTTACTGATGTTAAAAGGACATATCTAAGATACATTTATCTCCTTTAGTATTATAATGTTACAATAAGAATTTGAGGAGGGGTCAAATTTTCAGAAGAAAATTCAATTAAAGCTGTGAAAGTCAATCCTTTCAACATTAAATGCTAGCATGCTATTATTATTTTGAATGTGAAAATGCACTTAAAATATAAACATTTTTATGTTAACGTAAAATCTTTAAAAGATTTCTCACATTGTATTTAGCATCCAGCATCCATTCTTTATTTTTAAAATATATAAGAAATATTACATTCAGCACTAGAAATGAGAAGCTAAAATGTCATGTGTTGTAGACCCTCCCACTGATGCTATCATATCATTGAAAAAATTTTATTTTCCTTTCTATAATTGTTCACAAAACAAAAAGGGGGGCTCAGCAGTGCTTGAGGAGAGATATAAAAATCAAACATTAATTTTATTCAGATGAGATGATTTGTATGCAAGCTGATCAGGCTACAAGCTTATCTCATTACAAGCTTAAGGCTGTGAGCATTTCATCATTTCTCAGATGCCATTAAGTTTAATAATATGACTGCCTGCATTGTGTATTAAAAATGTGTGGCTGTTCTGCGATTCTGTATAATGATGAAGCGCTTGTGAATATTTATTACTTCAGTCTTTAGTGCTCTCAACGTTATACTAAATAGCAAAGTTAATTGCCTATACTGTTCTAATTGCATTGTTTGGAGAACACTCTCTCTTCTTCCTCTTCAGTTGCAGAGATATTAGTACCATGCAGATTTTTTGAAATGCAATAATTGGCATGTGAAAACTTACATAGACATATAATTGCCCTCCAAATTGAAACACAGTAGGTAAACTTAATCTCTGGCAGGGTCAATTAGCTCCATGCCCTTCTCTCTGGGAATGCAAGTGGTCAGTCTGCTGATTTTAACCGGTTATAGAGATGCTGATTTGCATATACAATTTGTTTCAAGCAATTATGGTAAGAATATAATTTTTAATTATCAAAAAATGGAGTGTTTGCCAGAAGTCTTTTAAAATTGGACACATTCATTAGTGATTCACTTTATTATACTCTTCAAAATTGGTAGTTCCATGTGAAATGGTTCAAAATGGATTTTGTTGTCGTTGTTTATATTCTTTTGTTTTGGGCCTTCAAATATCTCTCTCTCCTTTGTTTGCTCTCACTGGAACCCAGTAAATGTTATCTTTGAAACAAAGCTCTGAAATCCAGAGACTTGAGATTGAGCTTTAATTTTGTCTCTCCAATGTTGTATTAAGGAAAGCGTTTTATTTTTCTGTAAGTGCTTCTACACTGTCCAAATAACAGGTACCCTACCTATATACGATAATCCTATATATTATAATCTCCCTAAATCACTAATTTTGGTGTAATCAAAAGTAATTATACTGGTGGTTTAAGAGCTTAAATATGAAAACTTTTACTCAATATGATCTTCATGTTTCCCATTCTCTAGTAATTCACCATGCTTTAGCAATTTCTCCAACTTGGAAGGAGGAAAGCCGAGTTTTCTTCTATAAATATTTCTGGTGTCCCTTCCAGGCTTATACTTGGTCCAGGAATATGCTGGTTAGGAGGGGGCGGGGGGGAACTATCCTAAGTAAAAGGAAAAGTTGTAGTATAAAATTTTTGCCATTTATATATTTCTGCTCTCCGGCTTCTTTTCTACCCTCACCTCACCCAATCTCAGACACTTCATTTAGACCAACCTTTTTCTAGGTCCAAGACACATGTGAACTTCAAGATGAACAAAAATAAATAAAAATCATGCAAATATATTTCATAATTTCCAATATGCTAAGCCTTTTTTGCTAGGCATTATACAGATAAGAAAAAATCCATCTACTATTGTTTAGATGGGTCAATGGTTTAGTCTTTCTGTTGTGTGTAGTAAGCAAGAGTTTATAATATTACAGAGTAGGTCAAGTTTAAGATAACTAAGATATTTCAAGATGTGGAAACAAAAAGATTAAAGGCAAATGGATATAAAAGTGCTTATTATAATCTTGAATGAAGTTTAGAATCTACAAAGAAAGTGTCCAGTCAGGTGGATGGCTGTCAAATTTAAAAGCCTTGAATCTCAATGATAATGTCTTTTAAACTGTTCTGAAAACTACTCAGAAGCCACCAAATTTTTAACCATTTAATAAAATAACATCATAGAATTTATGAGAAGGGAAGCTTTTAGGAAATAGGAAATGCTCAGAAATACCCAGTGCTACATTGTCTTGAATGAGGACTTAGAAAGGACATAGGGTTGGATAACTTGCAGATTCTATGAGAGATTTAAATGGCACAAGAGAACATAAGCAGAGGTCAGAAAATAACATTCTACTGGGGCACCTGCGTGGTTCAGTTGGTTAAGCGTGCGATTTCAGCTCACAGCATGATCTCACAGTTTGTGAGTTCAAGCCCCACATTGGGCTCTCTGCTGTCAGCACAGAGCCCCCTTTGGATCCTCTGTCCACTATGTCTCTGTCCCTCCCTCACTCATTGTCTCTCTCTCTGTTTCTCTCTCTCTCTCCTTTCTTTCTCTGTCTCTCAAAATAAGTAAACTTAAAAAAAAATAACATTCTACTTAAAATACTTTAAAAATAGCTTCAAAGTAGATAGATAGATAGATAAATAGATAGATACATAGACAAACTTCTAATTATCAATCCAGAAGACTGAATGTGAGATGTAGAAATCAAGAAAACTAATATAAAAAATATATATGTATAATTTCACTCGAAGAATAAAATATACAACCCCTAGCCAGTTGAACAAATTAATATGCACTGAAGTGAAAAATAAGACAGAACAAGCAAGTATGGATGTTCATTTTACCTGTATTTTTCTGCACAGAATAACCTGTCAGTCACAAGTAGTTAGAATATACACCTAATAAAGTAGGTAGATTGTTCCTTAACTGACTGGTAGGAAAACTTGTAGATCACAGCCTCAGGTTTTCAGATCACAAGAAATAGAATAAAGAAATGTTTATTCGTATATTGCTAAGCTGTTAAAATTTGATAATATTCTTTATTTACATTCTGATCAGAAATGAGGTCTCTTGTCCCAAAAGGATGCTGTGGATTTTTTTTCATTAATAATTTTAATGAAATGTTTAATGTGCTAAAATGTTTTTCATATAAATATTTTTTTCATGTCCCATCTGATAGTACAAACTTATTATCAAGGCTGTGGCTGGGAATGTGTTATGGCTATGCTCCTATGGGTTCTAATATTGGACAGGGTTTCTTCATTTTGGTGGAAAGTAATTAGTGAAGCTATGTTTTTGCCTTCAGAATCTCTTCCTGGTCCTCCTCCTTACCATAATTGTCAAAATACTTTGTTTTATATACTTCTAAAATTTTCATATTTTTGTTTATCAGTATTTTAGTAAGTGATCAAATAAAATAAGTAAAGTAGATAAATTACAACCAGATCAGCACAAATCCCACCTCACTAATTTTTCTGTGATTAGATCATCCGCAAATATAAACACATTTAATTTCCTGAAATAATTCCTTACAAAACACAAAATCTACAAGAAGAGCCCTCTGAATACCTGATTATTTCACGAACATAGATGTTTTCACAACATTAAAATGTAATTAGGTCTAACTTTGGCCAAATTCAGAAGGGTTTGAGAATCTGCTATCTTGTAATTAATGTCTAATTGTTGGTAATTATGTTGTTTAGTTTTGGGCACAACCCAATTTATTTTATTTATTTATTTTTTGCCCCAGGGCCCATGTCAATTATAATCTGGCCACAACTGTCAAGGCTACCAACAATTTAAACACTGATTACCAGGGCTGCATGATAATGGTCTCCTACCAATTTGCATAAAGTAACTAGGTTCTTAGCCTGAAAAAACAAGTCTGTGTTGAATGTACTATCTCTCGGGTCACTTCAAATTATCTACTAATGGCTAGCCAGGCCAGAATTTAACTCAGGAGCTAGAGGTAGATGGCCATGTAAGTTATAGAGATCTATTTCTTATGTTTAAAATATGTATACCCCATTTACATGTTTTATGGCCTGACAGATAATTTAGCAAAATTTTTGCACTTAAACAAATTTCTGTTTCTGCAATTACTTATGTTTTACTTTAGTGTAGCAAAATTGAGTCTTTAATATTTTTCTTTCTTCATTTTGCTCTCCTGCAAAACAGCCACTTGGCAAAAGATGAAGCAATGTAAAATGAAGATCACACATTGAAAATGTTTACTGTCTTATCAATGATTTTTTTTTCTCTCATAAAAGACCTCTTAAAATTGATAATAACTTAAAATCCCTAAGGACTGATTTTACAATACCGCCTATGAATATTTTTAACATTCTTGTTACAGAGACAACTTAAATAACTTGAAACATAGGAATTAAAGCATAAAATCTCTGGTAAAACTTTCCTATAATGATAATTACTCTACTTTTGCCTATAGCATTCCATAAAGATATGTCACTGAAAATATGTTACACATTATAGTGGTAATGTATAATATACTGAGATCCCTGATAAAATGAATCCTCAGAGTGAAGGTATTTGGGCTTGTAATTCATGGGAACAATAGCTTTTAGTGCTGTACAGTATATCACAAGAGTGACAACTCTGTGATGAAATGTAATACATAATCCCCTTGGTCACAGACACCAATTTTTTCCTGACCTGAAGAATATTTTGTCTCTATTTTAATAATAGTGTCATGATTCTTAGAATCATAGAATGAGTAGATATAAGACCTGTACTTGAGGGTATAACCAGCAATGTAGTTTCAATTAGAGAAAGCTATCAGAATTTTCACTGCATATAGCTTTTTGGTAAATGAAATATTTCACTTGCTGAAGTTGAAGAACCTTCACTCATATGACCTACAGTGACTATATATGAAAGATGAAATGAAGCTGATTTCTAGGGCATCATATGGAGCAAGACCTGCATGTACTTTAAACATTATGTAAAAAGTCTTAAGTACATGCAGGATCTTTTTTATTTACATTTTTCCTTCATGGTCTTACCTGGATACTCAGTGTATCTTAGTGGCTCCCTCTCTCTTCAACAAACCTCATAATTGAACTTTATTATCCTCATTAGTCTTGTCACTGGAATTTATTGAATATGTATTAATGGTTCAGTTACTATCGTCAGGGTTAGAGGTCACAGAAGAGAAGTCAACATGGCTCACATCTTGGAATAGGCCACCATGGGAGCAAGCTACATAAATTATTTGCTATCCCAATGATATCCCTAGTCTGTGATCTTTTTGATTTCTTCACCCTCTTCACACTAGTTCCTGCTGCCTTCATGGTCTGGGCTTAGCAATACATATAATCTGCTATAACAGTATGATTAGTAATTAAATTTTCTGATAATGACACTTGCTACTTCTTCTTTTGCTTCTTGCTTCTATTTGCTTCTACCCAGATTTTCAAACGTCTGTTTTTTATTGGATTATCTAGATTTGTCTTTGGCTCGTCCCTCTAACAAATTAATACTGATACCATATATATATTTTTAAATCTCATAACAGCAAAGGACTTTAAATGTCATCAAGTCCTATTTTTCAGGAGAGAGAAGTTAAGCTAAAAAAAAAAAAAAACCCTCTAGGGGCACCTGGGTAGCTCAGTTGGTTAAATGTTGGACATTTGATTTCGGCTCAAGTCATGATCTCACAATTTGTGAGGTTGAGCTCCCTGTGGAGCCCTGCAACAGGCTCTGTGGTGTCAGTGTAGAACCTGCTTAGGATTCTCTCCCCCTCTCTCTACCCCTGCCCTGTGCTCTTGCTGTCTGTTTCTCTCTCTCTCTCTCTCAGAATAAATAAATAGACTTGAAAAAAAACTTCTAAATATAAATTCTCCTTTACTTCTGATTAATTGCTCTTCTGTTCTCCCATAGAAGTTATACATGCCTCTAGTAGAGTACTCATTTTTTTTATTAGCTGTTGTTTACAAGTTTCCCTTTCTTCCTGCATGGCAATATCTCCCAGGTCAGAAAGGCATACATAATTCTGGTAGTAATATGTTAAATTTAAATTGATGTTGTTCAAGAAAAATGTCATCCTTTAAGCATGCCATGGAAGTAGTGTGTGTGTGTGTGTGTGTGTGTGTACATTTTCCTTTTTTTTTAATGAAAGATATATATACCAGTGGAAATGTTTCATAAGCTATGGCAGCTTACATGTTGCTCTGTTATTAGCATCACTATAAATTTGGGGACTCTCAGGTACAAATAGGTCCCCTTCAAGCATGGATTTTTATTAAATATTTGTATTAGATTGAGTTGCCATAGCAAACTACCATAGGGTGGATGGCTTAAATAACAGAAATTTATTTTTGCACAATCCAGGAGGTTAGAAAGTCCATGATCAAGGTGATGGCAAATTTGGTTTCTGGTGAGAGAGCTCTCTTCCCAACTCATAGAGGGTTGGCTTCTTGCTTGTGTCATCACATGGCTTTTC
Source organism: Panthera onca (assembly GCF_046562875.1). Lineage (NCBI taxonomy): Eukaryota > Metazoa > Chordata > Mammalia > Carnivora > Felidae > Panthera > Panthera onca. The sequence continues at coordinate 108,145,761 of NC_138345.1, read as the reverse complement.
TTCTGTCTCTGCATGAAGAGAGAGAGAGAGAGCTCTCTGGTATTTTTTTATAAGGACACTAATCCTGTGGGATCCGTGCCCTGCCCTTGACCTTCTTGTAGGCCCTATCTCCTTAATTACTTTCTGATAAGCCCTATCTCCAGAGACTGTCCTATTGGGTGTTAGGAGTTTAGCATCTCTACCAACACAGTTATAACCATCAATATATATACAATCTCCTCTGTACATTTAGCTGAGAAAGTTTGGATTTTGTACAGAGAAGTTCAGCTAAAAGGAAAAAAGAGAAATAAGAATTGGAATATACAGAGACGTGTCCTAGCAGCCTGCTGTTGACATTTCCAATGTCAGGTTTGATGAGAAATATCTCATTTGGTCACAGGTGAGTTTGATAGGCGAACAGGCAACCTAGTATCTGAGTCTTTCCTCCATTTCATGAAAAGATATATGTGTACATAGGCCTCTTGTCAAAGGAGTAAAAGAAGTGGAAACCAGACAGGAAACTCCATCTTCAATCTGTGTATATCTGCTATGTTGGCTCGATATGCTTTTCTGTGCATTGTCTCACTTTCCGACTTTAGCATTCACAGAACCATTCAAGATGTTCATATCTATATCACTCTACTTCCAGGTGTATCACAGTAGATCTAATTATCTAACCCTGAATTTCAATTCACATTTTTCAGAGTGAGAACCAGCCTGGCTTGGGTGAGAAGATTGTTCCTAGTAGGATGGACTATAGCTAGAGCAACAGGCCATAATATTTATGAGGCTTCCATAGAATCCCTCTTTCTGTGTGAGTACTGTTTGGAACCTAACATAGGACCACTACCCAGTAAGAAGGGGATGCTGACTCTCGTAGTAAAGGAGGTAAATTCTGTCATCAAGCTTATACTGTCGTAGCATCAAGCTTATATTGTGGTAAAGTAGATTTTTCTAGTCTCACTCTCTTAAGCCTAGGAATTTAGAGAAACTTCCATATTGTAGAAGCTACTTTAACCAGGAATAGTCTTAACAGGTATACTTTGCATTTAAATTGTAGTATCTGCATGACTTAAATTATATGCTCTTAGTTATGATATACTCACTACCTCTGGAACTTAAATGGCTCTTTTTCTTTATGACTAAAAAGCTAAACTTGAACATTAGGTATAGCTGATAATTGGTTAAGAGTACTTTATATTTCAGCTTTGAAAAGTAGGGGTCATCACAGAAAAGGATTATAAAACCCTTTCTGTACAGCTAATGGAAAATGTTCAGTTTAAAGCTAGCCCTTAAAATGTTCAGAGAAATTGTCAGTTATAGCTCATAATTGCTATGGTCCTTATTGTTTCATGCCCAGACACATGAAAGGATTTATGTGGCAAAAGGCTCATAATCAGAGTTTAAAATAAAGAAGTCTTCCACTCAAATTTTCCAATATTTCAATTTATATTTTATTCTCATCCAAGTTACTTTGAAGAAAAAAATGGATTTGAGCAGCTATTTATATTTCAACTTAAATTAGATTCCTTTTATTTTATTGCTAATTACTTGACAAAACTTAAATCTGTCAATGTTGTGTCTTTCAAGAATTTCATCTCTTTTTAAAATTTATCTAGTGTGTCTGTTACCTTTTGCTGTCTACAATTAGCCAACAAATCTAAGTGGCTTACAAAAAGAATCATTTCTATCTTAATCTGTGGATTAGATCGTATTTGATCCATAGCGGCCCTAGTTCAATCTCATGTGACTCCCTTATTCTTAAGGGAACAGCAAGTTAACTAGAGCATATCCTTCTCATCGTGATGGTGGAAGGCAAGACACCATGCCTAAAAAGACAAGCACATTCCAAAGTTATGCTTTCCTCATAACTCCCACTCATCAAAGCAGGTCATGGCGAACATCAATATCAATGGCACAGAAAAATATACCCCTCACTAGAAGTTGGGGGAATTGAGAGTGTAGGGAAGACATGAATATTTGCTGAATAATAGTCTACTACTTCTTGAATAAAAACAAATATAAGGTGTGTGTGTGTGTGTGTGTGTGTGTGTAGAGATTAGTCATTCCCATTCAACACACATATAGTGAACAATAGCTATTAGTCAAGTACTTGCTAATTGCTCAAAATAAATTTGTGAACAGCACAGAACCAAAGATTGACTGGATTTAAACTTAAAGGTTACAAGTAGACCTATTAAAAAAATACACTATTCATTTCTTAATTATTTCTGTGATATATAATATATTTAGAAAACACAATGTACAATTCTGGCAGTCAACGAGAAGGGTGCCTAATAAATCTAAGAAGTCAGGAAAAGCTTCCTGAGGCAATGACATTTAACATGAGACTACAGAAGCAAAGTTAATCAATGAATAGGAAGAGAAAAAAAGAGTTCCAGGGAAAAGTTTATCACACATAAAGGCCTTCAGGCAGAAAAGAGAAACTGAATGTCAGTATGGAGATAGAGGTAAGGAGTGTTATAAAATATAAATGATGGAGAGGTCAGAGCAGAAAGAATCCTTTGACAATGGTAAACCTTTGGAATTTATTCTGGGATCAATGAGAAACGATTAAAGGATTTTAGGCAGGGTTTGAGTGACTTAATCAGATTTACATTTGTAAAAGGTCACAGTAGCTGCAGGATGAGGAATGGATTAGACCACACTATCAAGTCTTGAAGAAAATGTAGAGCAGCTGGATTTCTCATATACTAGTGGTGAGATTATGAATATGAAATTGGTACAAATGTTTTGTAAAATTATTTGACATTCTCTAGTAAAGCGGAAGATTTACATCCCCAAAGATCTCATATTTCTACTCAAGTTTTTGAAGAAACCCTTGCATATATACATCAAAAGACATACATAGAAATGTTTCATAAAATGACCTTTATAGTTGTAACTAATTGATTTTTATAAAGCAATAACACTCTCCAATCTGCCAACATTAGACTGGATAAATAAGTTGTATTATATTCATATACAATGGAATATTACACAACAGTGAAAAATTTAAAAACAACAGGTTTACATGATATGCATAATCAGGAATATAATTTTGAGTGAAAAAAGCAATTCACAGAAGGATGCTTACAGTATTATCTTATAATTAAACACTTGAAGCACAGGAAAAACCAATAATATTTTTTTTTAGAAATGCATAAATAATGAAGTTTTAAGGACAGTAATGCAACTTAAAGTCATGATATCATGATACTGGTACTAAGTGAAGACAAAATTGAATAGGGTAAAGTAAAGGTACATAAGGGTCTTTGCAAACTGACTGATGAGTATTTTAATATTTTAGCTTTTTATAAATTTTATAGCCACTTAAAATCTCTTATAATTACTAAATATTTCATAATGTCAAATATTTATTTAATTATTGTATCAATTTTTATTTACATTCTAGTTAGCTAACATATATAGTGTACCACTAATTCAGGAGTAGACTTTAGTGATTCATCACTTACATAACACACCCAGTGCTCATCACAACAAGTGCCCTCCTTAATACTCATCACCCATTTAACCCATCCCCTACCCACCTCCCGCCTCCCCTCTATCAGCTCTGTTTGTTCTCTATACTTAAGTGTCTCTTATAGTTTACCTCCCTCTTTATTTTCTTTGCATCCCTTATGTTCACCTGTTTTGTTTCTTATTCCACATATGAGTGAAATCATATGGTATTTGTCTTTCTCTGACTGACTTATTTCACTTAGCATAATACATTCTAGCTCCATCCGTGTCATTGCAAATGGCAAGATTTCATTCTTTTCAAGGGCTGAATATAATTGCTAAATATTTAACAATTATAGATAAATCATATAGATAAAGATGTCATTCTTTTCAAGGGCTGAATATAATAGCTAAATATTTAACATTATAGATAAATCATTCTAAATGGTAGAAAAGTCAGTGTAGAGAAAACATTTTTAAGATTGTTAGAATAATCCAGGAGAAATATAGTAAATATTTCTCAGGTGAGGCAAATGAGATGGAGGTAAGTCATGTGGACCTAGGAGGATTATGTGAAAGACTCTGAAGAATTGAGAACTTTCCATGTGGCCTTTGTATATTCCTGATCAGTCAGTTACTCCTCCCCACATCTTCTTAGATGTAACATTATCTTCTCTGATCCTCTCCATTCCTATTGATACAAATCAGATTGTCCAATGGCTGCTAAGATACATGACAAGTTTATTGAAAGTAGTCCAATAAAACTGTCTACCCTACTCCCTCAAGTGTGAATATTCCTTTGGAGCCTTCTCATACCTATGACTTTTTAATAGATTCTTATGCTAACAATGCTCTGGTAGATTTTCTTCAATAATGTAATCAATCACCTGATATGTAGAATAGGAGTTGAGATAGATTATGATTTCATTCTGAGATGTATTGAGTTTGAGTTATTTGTGAGACATCCAAGTGGGAATGTTGAGGAGAGTGGTAAATATATTGCCTAAAACTCAGAGGAAAGTCTAGGTGAGTGGAGAAAAAATTGATTATAACATTAGCCATAGGGATAGATGAAATTGCTTTGAGATGAGGTATAGGGTGCAATGAGAAAAGCATCTGAGATTGAGTGCTGAGGAACTCAAGCATTTATACGTTGGATGGAGAAGGGAAAACTAGCAGTAGAGTGATGAAGAGGAACCAGAAGGTGTGGGGGAAAATAGGACGGGGGTATCTCATGTCACATCTTCAGAAGCAGACCTTGATAAGGTGATTCACATTCTAGTGATTTATTGGAAAAGTGATCCCGAAGACACTTGTGAGGGAGTAGGAAAGAAACCAAGCACGTGTATGATTTCAAGCCAAGTCTCACCTGATTCCTTAGGAAAGAGCTGAAGGATGAATTCTTTCCTACTCAGTGCAAATGAGCTGGACTTTTATAGTCCCATAGGGTATTTGCCAAAGTCTGCTCCATGAAGTTATTGACCCCCGTATAATCCTCTTTTCTGCAGATGGGCTGCAGTTGCATGTGGACAGTCCTTAACATACAATTAAGATGCAGGAAGTAAGAAGCAAGGATAACAGGATGGAAGGAATGGTGCACAGAAATCATTAAAGCCATCAGAGGGAATCTGGTTATAGTGCCTATAAGTTTATGCTAAATATGGCATCACAGAATCCAAAGAGAAAGTTTTAAGGCATGGTAGCTTTCATTAAAAGCTCTTCTTGAGAAATTAAGGTGAACTCTGAAAAACTAAGTATCTATTAGACTTAGTTGCAAGAGCAAGCTTAAACTTAGGCTTGATTACATGATAAGTATTGTCATATAAGGAGCTTTCACTTTATTCTTTAGGCAATAAGCCATTATATGGTTTTAAGAGAGAACAAAACAAAATCATATCAATAATTATTTTCAGTGAGGGAAGTACTTGAGGATGTTTGATGGAAGCCCAGGAAAACATTCCAGAAACTGTTACAAAAGTTCAAGCAGGAGATTTTAAGTTTTAGAGTAGTAAGAATGGTTAGAGGTTGCCTTTTGTATTAAGAGACAAAAAAAAACATTATGACTCCATGAAAAAAAAAGTAGTCAAGGATGGCTCCAGCTTTCTATATTTGGCTACTTAGTTAATAGAGGAATATGAGAAGGATCCTGGCAATAATCTATTTCAACTTCAACAGGATGTGTAATGGGTGTATCTGAAACATTCCTGTTAAGCTAGCTATCAGGCAGTTGAACATAATAGTCTGAAGTATGGAAGGGTGATCAGGATACCAGACAGAAATTTGCTCATCATTATCTGATCATACTTATCAGAGTTAAATATATGAGCAGATAAGAAACCCCAGGGTAAGAAAATAAATAAACCAAAGAAATCCTCAGTTATAGAAGGTTTAAAAAATTAAAAAAAAAACATATCAGATATTAATTGATCAACTTTTTCAGGTTAGGTAATATCTTTGTAATTTTACTGCTTTTCTGGTGTCTTTATTGTAACCTCTATTCAGATGACAATTACTGATATTCTTCCTGATCACTTCATTCAAAATATCTGTCCCACCTCCAATCCCATTTTTCTCTATCTCCTTACTTTCCTTTTTTCCTCATAGTACATACAACTAGCTGGCATTACACCATGTACTGATGGGTATATTTACTTTGTGTTTTCTCCATGAAGATAGAATCTCTCCCCTCACACATACACCACCAAATATGTTCCCCATTTTCAGAATGCTTCTTGGAACATGATACTGACTCAATATACCTTTTTAACATTTTAAGGGTTTATTTGACCAAAAGTTGACTGGAATGGTGCAGAACCAAACCAAAAGTGGTTAGAAGTACTGTGGGAACATGAGTTAAAATATTTAGAGAGAGAAGCAAATAAACACATTAATAATAGATTATTAGATGATAGATAGATAGATAGCATATTTGCTACAGCTCAAAGCCTAGACGATTATTTGTGATTGGTTGTCTTTAGCATTTTGATTGTGTAACCTTAGATTTGTCATGTCATGGACGCTGACATGACTTGTCATGTCATGGACGCTGACAGGGCATTAGAGCTATGTCAATCTCAGGGCCTTCTTGTTAAGTTGATTTAACAGGAGCTTATGTAAATGCCATTTGGGCAGCAGTGGGAAAAGGGTGCAGATTTTTTTCATTTTGCTTACCACATCCTGCATCAGATGTGTGTCTGCCCACTTGGTGGTCGAAATGCCCTGACTTGGCTCTGCCTGGTTTCCTGATGCTGGAATTCTCAGGGGATGGTAACTCATTCTCAACACTTGTCCAGTTTAGCAAGTCCATGCCACATCCCTCCTTTGTAGAGAATTCTTGTCTGCCATGAAGGATTATCTTCTCTCAGCTTACTTCTGAGCACCATGTGGGCACTGGGGGGCTTTTGGATGCTCTTACCTGACAGTCTAGGAACCATGAAGATGCAGGGGCCCGACTGGGCTCCTTTAGTACATACACTTGCCCCTCTGCCCCTTCTTCTTTATGATGGCTGTGCCACCAGGCTGTCAGGAGCTTCTGTGCCTCCTCAGTTTACACTCTGCTTACAAATATTCTCTATTCTTGGCTTCTCAAATCAATAATTTGTAAATAAATGGATGAATGATTGACACATGCAACAGCCTTACAGACTGGCTATTTTATGGACTCTGTTTATTGGCATTTGAAACAATACTACTTGCAGAATCAAATTCCATATGTATGTTACAAATCTATGAAAAAATTAAGCCAAAATTGATTCTCCAATTATGAAACAAATTCTTAATTTATTTTAAAAAAATACAGAACTACGATTTTAGTCTCAATGAACAAAATTGCTTTCTTTTATAATTTTTCTATACTTAAACTGTATCCCTAAGCCAAGCTAGTCACAGCGAAAATTAATCAAGCATTTACTTGGTAAGTAACTTGTGTCCAGATTCTCCACTCATCTTAGTTTAGCAATGATGTATCTGGGCCTAGTGTATTGATAGATCACCTGAATCTGAAAAGTACACATTGTCTCCTAGCAAATTAGTATATTTCCACATGATATTAAGGTGCTGCTAGGCTAAAGACAGGATAGACCTTCTATGAGGGCAAGATTCTAATCAGTCTCACCATGAGGCACAAAGCTGAGGGCACAATATAAATAGTATACTTTCATAACTATTGCACACAAATAAATCTGAAGGATCTTCAGAGTCCAAGCATAGTTCATAACTTTCTTTTTATCTTTCCACCATTCATCTCCTTCTCCCTTTTATAATACTATTTCAACATTTCCTTGATAAATTACATGTTAGCCTTTGCATGAAACCTTACAAGTAAGGTTATGTATATTCTCTCTCCTGAGGGTCACATGGTTGTCTCTCTCCCGACTTGAATTTTAAACTGAAAAACATTTAAAACAAAAAAATATTGGAAGCTGATTTTTACTAATGCTGTTATTCTAATAAGCCTTCCCCCTTAGTTCCTCTTACCATGATCCCAGAAACTTCTTTGGGCCCTGTCTTTGATCTCTAGTCTTTTCTAGGATTCTGAAAGCTTCTCCATATCCTTCTAATAAGCTCATGTTATGTTTTATTAACCTAGAACTGTTTTCATTGCTTATAATCAAAGGATAACACATGCAGAGGCCTTATTTATGATTTTTTACTGCCCACAACTTGAGTAATATATATGTAAGCTGGTAGGAGAAAGGAAATAATAAGTGTAGTTTCGTGGCATTACTTAATTCAGTCCATACTGATGGCCCTGGGCCAACCATGGCTGGACTTCCATAGCCTTGTCCTGCACCTGGGTACCCTCCTTCATGGACACTGTGTGCTTTAAGGGCCTGAATATGTTTTCTGTGACTTCTGGGAGGACGAGGTGGAGGTGGACATGGCCACTTGCCACACCCCTATAGTCGCCCAGCTTGAGGCTGGGCACTGGTTCGATGTATCCATCAGTAAGCAGCATCTCTGCCTTTGTTCATGAGTCTCTCCTCTTTGCCCTCCAACACCCACAGTGTACCTTGTCGGCCCCATTTTGATTACCAAACTCTGACCATGCTACCAGCCTGCCTGAGACTGCCCATCTCTGGAGGTTGTGGCAGAGCACTTGTGAGAAGCTCACACATACACCCCTGGGCTGCCTCCAGAAATTACCTAGGTGTCCCTCCATACACATACACATATACAATTCAGGGATGGAGATCCTGGGACTCCCAAGTTCAGTGCTGTAGGTCTGGGAAGGGACACTGGCCCAATGTGGGGAAGGATGCATGTTTTTAGCCCAAGAAACAGACTTTTTTGCCCAACAAAGAAAAACAAAAAGTAGTTTCAAAGTATCACTATTTATTACTTTTTGAAGTTTCAGATTGTTAATGCACTTAAAAAATACTCAGTTATCCAAAGGTGTCCAGTAGATTTGTCCTTGGTGATTTGAGATGCCATGAATGATAACCTCACATGTAATAAAAGTTTCTTTTTCTAAGTTCAGCTGAAACATCTCAATGTAGACAAGCCTATTATTAGACCTTTACATATGACAAATGGTTTTCTGTCAGCCACTCTTTCCTTCTCCACTGTCCATCATCCTAGCCTTGGAGATCAGCACTCTTCTCCTTTGAATGCATTAGTCATTCATGAATAATGACATAAAAGCTTACCAATGCTCTAGAAAGAGAGCCTTTCATTGTACTTTTCTAACAACCATTAATATCTATAACACTCAGCGGTTTTAATTTTCTTTTATAAAAGGACATGCTGTAATTACATGAAAAAATAGCATGGGGTCCAAAACTATTACCAGTTTCATTAATAAGGATAAAAACGGAAAAGAAATAGAAAAATGAGCTATACTACCATCAGACACAAAAAAACCTTTGATTAAAAAAATATATATATACATATATATACATATATATGTACACACACACACATATATATATATATATATATATATATATACGTACACACACACACACACACACATATATATATATATATATATATATATGACAACTTTTGGGGGGTGAGGGGCCAATGAATTTATAAACATTAATTACAAAAAAAACCCAGACAATATCAAAAGATTTTTCTTTTCTCTCCTTTTTAAAAACGTTTATTTAGTTATTTTGAGAGAGAGCACAAGCAGGGGAGGGGCAGAGAGAAGAGAGAATTAATCCCAAGAATGCTCCGTGCTGTCAGCGTGGAGCTTGACACAGGGTTTGATCTCACAAAATGTGAGCCGAAGTCAAGAGTTGGACACGTAACCAACTGAGCCACCCAGACGCCCCTAAAGGATTTATTTTTCTATATAAATATTTTGGGTATTGCAAAAAATTAAAAACTTTAAATTTATGTTAGCTAAAATTTTGAAGTTAATGTAGGTTTTAACAAAATTATATACTTCCATAATATTTTTGAAAAAGCTCTATCCAAACAAAAATATAGAATAAAAACTATTGGTTAACCAAACGAAATATTACTTTTTGTAACTATATTTATGAATCATTTCAGAAAGAATGTTAAGAAGTAAAATACTGTTGACTCTAAGCAGAGGCTATCATAATTGAAAACAGAAATGGTCACAATCATTTTAGTTACATAGCTATATATAACATAATCAAGGATTATTTTGTCTATTACATATTACTTACTCTTCTTGAATTCAAGAAAAATGGAAAATTCAAACACAGTGCTTAAACTTTTTGAGTTACCCATAAATATTATATAGCAAAATAAAATTGGGAACAAAATATTTTTGGCCTGGAATAAAATCTAGACTTAGGAGCTAAATTGCATATCATTAAGTTCTCTGAAAAGTTTTACTTTGTTTTGTCTTTTTCCTAATTGAATACGTACCTTCCAAAAGAGCCAGGGCAATATCATTAATAAACTGCTTTCATATTATCTCTACTTAAGTAGACTTCATCTTTCTTACTTATCTGAATGTTTATTAATGAAGATTTATTAAGACCCAAACTTTATTTTTGTGAATTCCAACTTCTTTTTGGATCTTCACATTAAAAGTTTTTGAATCCATGTATAAAGGGAGAAGGCAACATAAGTAGTTACAGAATAACCTGCATTAGAATATGCATAAGAATTTAGTGTAATAAGCACGGATTTATTCTATTTATGACTCTATTAGAGTAACCCTGGTTATGCTTACAGATTGTGCAAGAGCATATAAGCAAAACGATTTGTCCATTTAGACTATTGTACTTTTTCATTTAGGGGAAGATCTTCAAATGCTCTTTCACATAAACTCATTTGTTTCTAAATTCTTCCAAAAGTTTAGAAGGCAGCACAGGTAGTAATGTCCTCATTTACAAGTAAGGATGAGTGCCAGACCACTGCAATGTTTAAGTATTTATTCCCAATTTCTCTGCTGGAAATTCTTTCAGATACAATTAGAAGGTAAGCTAATCTAATAAAAATAAGCACATCAATTAATCTGCACTTCATAAGTATATATTGACTGCCAATTTTTTTTTTCTAATAGATGGTAAGTATAGAAGAAAGAGACTTTTATATGTTTGATGAGAATCTGTTGGAGGTGTATTTATTTTATCACTAGCAGAATTACACAGAGATGCTAAGCCAAAGATTCAGGTGCATTATATGTGAAGAAAAAAAGAAGGAAGAAAGAAAAAAGGAAGAGAATATATACAGTATAGAGTAGTAGCTAACAATTGAACTGTGGATTTTCTTTATAGAATATAGAATAATTATCATAACACCTATGAACCTATGAGTTTATTTATAGATAATGTAAAAAAAATAATTTTTTATGCCAAGCATATAGAGTAAGTTTGAAAATCAATGTCCTGAAGTGCCTGGATGGCTCAGTCAGTTAAGCATCTGACTCTTGATTTTGGTTCAGGTCATGATCTCAAGGTTTGTGAGATCACGCCCCACATGGGGCTCTGTGCTGACAGCACAGAACCTGCTTGGAATTCTCTCTCTTTCTGCCCCTCCTCTGCTTGCTTTTTCTCTCTCAAAACAAATAAATAAACATTAAAAAATAAAATCAATAAAATCAATTTCCTATCATAATGTATTTTTAAAAAGCAGTGATCTCTATAAGCTTCAATGTTAAAGGCTATGTTCTGAGATATTGAAAAAAAAAGAAAGACATGTCATTTAAATAGATGAATACTTCTGTATCTTTCTGGCTTTTTCATAACTATAAAAGAGAACATAACTATGATGACAGCAATAAAGAATGTATAGTTTTCATACAGAATGATTTGTCTCCCACTCCTCCCCTGACTTGGTTTTCTTGTTCCTTGTGCTGATCTACAGTGAATACTTCCAAATCTTCCTGGGAATTGTACAACAGTACAGCACTTTGAATTCTCAAAACCTTATTTTAATAATATGTTACCCTCTCCTGGGTCTTCATCAAATACTGTTGTTGATAGTTGGTTTATCTATTTTATTTCTTTCCCCAGAGATAATATTTGACTTAATCATTGTCAAGTTAAGGCACTCATTTGTGCATGCAAGGTTTCCTTACTGTCATACGTGTACTGTTCTATGGGGTCATATCCCAATTTTCTATTTTCGTTCTCTTTATTAAAATCCACTTAAGAGTTGTTGGTTTGTTTGGCTCTTGTATATATTTGCAGAGATAAATAATATTGTGTTATAATTTCATTGTCTTTTTTATTTCACATTTTACCAGTAGTATTGGGATATAATTTATATGCAATAAAATTTATCTATGTTCACTGTGCAGTTTAATGAAATTTAGTATATTTATACAGTTGTGCAATGATCATTACAATTTAATTTTAGAACATTTCTATCAACCCTAAAAGAAATTTGCGACCATTTACAGTCACTAACTATTCTCTTCCCAGACCTAAGCAACTGCTAATCTAATTTCTGTTTCTATAAATTTGCATTTTGGGGGAATTTTACATAAATAAATTCTATAATATGATTTTAAGGAATAATTTTGCTAAATAGAAAGCCTAAATTTGCAACATTTATCAATTCTCTCACATATGGACACCTACACCACATCTAATCTAGTGCCTTCCTACCAAAAGTATGCTGCATAAACACTTTTTCAAGGACCTGAGCTCGAGCATTTCTGAAGAACACACAGAAGGTATCTTGTCATTGGGTACATACATATTTTTTTAAATAAAAATCGCGAAATGTTCTTTAAAAAGGCAAAACGGAAAACTACATCAGTGTACATATCTGCCAGCAGTTTATGAGGCTAATTGATTCTAAATATCCCCAAACTTTGGTAGTATTAATTAAAAAAAATTGGTGATATGGGGGCATCTGGGTGGCTCAGTCAGTTGACCATTGACTCTTGATTTTGGCTCAGGTCATGAGCTCACAGTTGTGAGATCAAGCCCTACACTGGGCTCCATGCTGAGTATGGAGCTTACCTGAGATTCTCCTTCTCCTTCTCTCTCTCCCTTTGCCCTACTCCCTCTCCTTCTCAAAATAAATAAGTAAACATTTTTTAAAAACTTGTGATTTTATCAGTATAATGTTATTATTGTTTTAATTTTTAATTGTTTCATTAATAGTAAATGGAATATCCCTTTATACACATGTTAGCCATTCAGGCTTGTCCTTCAGTTGATTTTCATATTAATACTCTCCTATTTTGCTGTTGTAGTTCTTATTCCTAAATGTTATTGCATATCTGATATTTTGCTAGAGGACCTAATATATATTCTAGTGTTAATCCATGTTGTGTCAAATAGCTTCTCCCAATTTATCACTATTAATATTGTTAACATTGATGTTAATATTAATATCAAGACAATAAAAAAGTGGACAGTGCCATACTTACAGGTAAATGTGAAATTTGACTTAATCTGACATATTGATTTGGAATCCTTTTGAGAGGGGAAATAATAGCATTTAACACAGTGTATTTTTCATTTGTGTTTTACTTACAAGAAAGTTTCTACAAATACTAAAATTGTTTTATATATTTCATTACATTGTGGAAAAACTGGTAAGAAAGAGAGTTATTCTAGAACAAAAGTTCAATAACAAACTTCAGGCAAAAAAAATCTAAATATTATTGAATTTCAGAATCAATTTATATTGACAAAAAGAAAGTTCTACTTAGCATGAAGCTACTTATTCCTTTCCATTGAGAGTTACTTATTATATTTGCCTACAAGTAAAGCAACTATTTCAGATGTTCCAGCAGGTCAATCAGAAAGTATTTGTGGAGTATTCATTTAATACATTGACACTAGTTTCAGGATACTGAGATTTAAAAAAAAAAATTAAGCATTACGATAAAAATTTATGAACCTACACAGGCTAGCAGTTCTTGAAATAACCTGGTGTGAAAAGCTGTCCAGAGAGAGATCAACTTATTATAACCAAAAGGAAATAATGGAATGATTCATTTTAAGCATTCGTACCACATATAATTTTATTGCCTTTTTAGTATTGTCCTGACTTGAAATTGTACTAGATGGCTTGAGTCTTACAATTGAATTAAATAGGCCACATGATAATTTTTATTTGAAGAATACTACAAATATAGCTATGATATTAATGTATCCAAAACTTCAGCTATGTGTAATATACAGCCCATGTTGCTTATTTTTTCAAATTAAATGATTTTCTTAATGGTTGTGGTATGAAGACGAAAAAAGAAAATTGTTATATATATCACCTCTTTATTTTGGTACTACTACCTTGCTTAGTAAATTATCAGTAAAGAATTAGGAACCTGGGAAGATAAACTTCAAAAGCTGTCTAGTGTCTTGAGGCCAATGATAATTCATAAAAATATTTCAGCATATATTTCTGGAGAATAAAAAATTGATTTTTATTGAAAGAAAGATTTTCTATCTAACAAGAGAACAATTGCTAAATTCATCATAACTTCAAGTTGTTGCAAAATGTCCTGCCATTAAAGAATATATATTACATCAGCTATTATTCAGATTATTTGCTTCAAGAAAAATATAATGGACCCAAATGTGATATAGAAATGCCCAAATGGGGGTATAGAAAATTTTGAAAGAACTGGAAAACTCACCATATCAAGAATATCTTTAGAAAGGCACATTAAGATAAGGGTCACTGCTTGAGTAAGAAAAAAAAAAATGAGTTAGTATTTACTTACCCTCAAGCATAATATATACATTACTATTTCTTAGATATAGATATTCCATGAATGTAATCCTACTATTCTTTCACCAAGTTAAAAGATGCATAGTTATCACATTTTATCAAAGAATAAACTGATGCTTAGAGACAATTTATTACTAAAACAATTCTATCTAGCTAGTAATTGGCCAAGATCTGTGTGTTCCTACCACTGCTTTTTCCTCTGCACCCTCTACCACATAAAAGGATGAATGATAGAATGTAAGAAGCTTGAGAGAAATCAATAATACAGAACTAAGAAAAAGTATGAATTGTTTAGTGAACAACCGCAGTTTTATAGTTGCATCAAAAGCAGCAAGTACTGGGGCGTCTGAGTGGCTCAGTTGGTTAAGTGCCTGTTTTGATCTCACAGCTCATGAGTTTGCGCCCCACGTCCGGCTCTGTGCTGACAGCTCAGAGCCTGGAGCCTGCTTCGGAGTCTGTATCTCCCTCTCTCTCTCTGCCAGCCCCCCCTCTCCCACCCTGCACTCTGTCTCTCTCTCAAAAATAAACATTTACAAAGTTTTTTAAAAAAGCAAATACTATAGTCATAGTAGTACTGGTAATAGTAATAATAGCAAAGATGTGATGTTTGTGCTGGTGGTAGTAAAAGTAATCGTAATAGTTAGGCAGTACTGAGTGAATCAACATATATTCAAATTAAAATACAGTTTTAGTTCTGAGGCGCCCCGGTGGCTCAGTGAGTTAAGCATCCGACTTGGCTCAGGTCATGATCTCACAGTGGGCGCGTTCCAGCGCTGCCTTGGGCTCTGTGCTGACAGCTCAGAGCCTGGAGCCTGCTTCGGATCCTGTGTCTCCGTCTTTCTCTGCCCTTTCCCCGCTCACACTCTCTCTCTCTCTCTCTCAAAAATGAATAAAAGTTAAAAAAAATTAAAAATAAAACAAAATACAGTTTTAGTTCAGTAGGAAGTTTAATTCAGATGGGGGACAGTTTGACCAGTTTACTGTAGTTTTATAAATTTAAAATGAACACTATATCCAAATATTCATACAAATTTTAATACTAAATAATGAATATGTTATTATGGACTCAATATCTAATTCAAAGAAAAAATAATTAAGGACATTATTTCTGGTAGAGTCTAAATTAATATGATAGCCTTGTATTTACTTTTTTCGTATATGAATTTCTATTAGCTTTCTTAATAAAGAGGGCAACCCTGGAGAATTTCCTTATCCGGATACCATGTGTGAGTAAGCCACTGGTATTGAATGAGGAATGCGGAATGCGTTGCCTTGTGTTTCCCATTTGTATACTATAAGGATATTATTTTTCTTTGATATTAACCGAAGAAATACAGAGTTCTTTTGTGGGTTTGTTTGTTTGTTTTTTTTTTTTTTGAAAGTTTAGAGAAAGCATGAGCAGAGGTGAGAGGCAGAGACACACAGAGAGGGAGGAGAGACTCTCAAGCAGGTTCCATGTCCAGCACTGAACCTGTCGTGATTGTGGATCCCACAACCCTGGGATCATGGCCTGAGCTGAAATCAAGAGTCAGACGCTCAACCGATCGAGTCACACAGACACGCCAAAAATGCAAATTTCGAAGACAGATCTTTGGATATAGAATATTGTTTTGTTCTTATAAAATTTGATTGTAAACCATTTTGTCATATTTGGCCTATCATATTTCTTATACTTCATATTAATATGGATTTATGTAAGGCTTTTTCTCTATTTTTGTTCTAATGATCTCTAATATTTATTCACCAGAACTATCATTGTCAAGCTAATTATCTTATTGAAGATTAATTTTAAGTGTTTGACATGTTTGATGAAAACTATTCACTAAGGAAACATACAAGCACAGAAACCTGCTATCCCCTGGACTGTAGGAATAAAATTGAATGATCTCTCTGCTCAGGTTTGTGTGTGTATGTAGAGGGGTGGGGGGACTATAATGTTATCCTTAAAGGCAATTATTAAATATATAGCACACGTCACCAATTTTCATAACCCACAGATGAATATCCCCCTTTTGTAAAAAAAAAAATTACTTTGATTTTGGAGTGCCCAAATCACAACAAATGTGATTTCACAATTAGTGGAATCCAACTTTAATTCAATGAGCACATCCCATTCACTATGATATCAGGATTTTTCCAGAAACCCTTTCCTGACCTACTAAATGCTGATGAAACAATATGATACTTCTGGAATCTACCTGGATAGACACTTTCTGACTTTATATGGTATGAAATGTAGTTGTGAGGTCTGAAATTGTCATAGCCATTTAACTGGAATTGTGGATGCTATCGATGACTCTGATAGCAGTTTAAACAGAGTTATGGTGACAAAATCCTGGTCAATGGAAAGAAGGAAGAAAGTAAAGATCTTTCCAATTGTCTTCCCCAAATATCTAATATATTTTCAGTTAATACTTTTGGATTTTCTAGATTAGCATACCATGTAAAAATAGTGAGCCGTGTCTTCTCTTATTTGTTTCTTGATCCATATTACATTGGTTATAACTTTCCAACAAATGTTAAACTTAGTGTAAAACGGGACATGTTTAGCTAGTTCCTAAAATCAAAGTGGACTTCTCTTCTGTTTCAGTATTTCTTGGTTTATTAGTTTTTATTTTAAGATTGATGTTCTTTATCATATTAAAGAATAATTCTGATGTCTTATAGAGTCTTTGTTGTTAATATTGAAATGAATTCTAATATCTTTTCAGCTTTGTAACTTCCCATAAGGTTTTTATACCTTGATCTTTTACCTATTGTTGTTGCACATTATTTTAATAAATATCTAATGTTAAACTATCTTTCTCCTCATTCATGTACTCAAGTAAAGAAACTAACGTCCTTTGCCTCCTGGGAGTTATGATATAGAAGATATCTAAGTAGGAAGTATGTCAGATACTGGTAATTCCTGCAGAGATAAACAAGGTATAAAGGGAGGAATATAAAGAAAAAAATAGCTATTTTATTTGGGGTGACTGGAAATATGAATAAAGGGAAGGAGTAAGAAAATGTGGCTATACGGTACAAGAACATTCAAAATAGGGAAGCAAATTCAAATGTCCTAAACAAGGAGCATCATTGGCTTATTAGTGAAACAGCCGTGAGAGCAGAGTTACTGTAGCCTACTTGCCAAGGGAGAGAAGCAGAAGATCAGGTCTGAGAGACAGAATGGAAGAGTGGTCCAGATCCTATATGTCGATGCAAGCACTGGAGGATTTTTACTTTTATTCTGTATAAGATGAGCAACCATTGACCTGATGAATAACAGTCTAACCTGTATGTAGAAGATTCTTCTGACTACTGTACATGCTCTAGGAGGCAAGAAATGAAACATGAGGGCTGGTTAACACAAAGTAATACAGATGAGATATGGGAGTATCTTGGAATAGAATGGTGATTGAGGAGTTATAAGAAATGTCAGAATCCAGATGCGTTTTGCATGTAGAACAGACATTACCTATTGACAGATGTAAGATGTGAGAGAACTATAGGAGTCAAGGATGAAAACATTTTTCCTTGAGTAATTGATAGAATGTAAGTAAACCTACAGAGAAGAGGAAACTTGAAGGAGGAGCAGATATTGAGAGAAAAAAAAGTTTAGTTATGGACATGATTAAATTATGACTCCTGTTACAAATATAAAAGGAGCTGTCAATTAAACATTTACATTTATATTAGAAAAATACCTCTAGAATATTGAATTTTGTATTCCTAAACACAGAAATTATTTTACCTGTATTTTATTGGTTAATATAGTATTTTCTCTCTTGTTCATTATTTAGGGTATACCAAGGACCTGTGACAAATATACTTCTAAGTATGTACTAGCCCAACATTACGGAAAGTTTTTGGAGTCTAACTGGGTATTGAAGTCTGCGGAGTGGCAGACTTACGAATTTATGCAGGGTCCCAAGTTCCTTCTATTGTGTGGCTACACAAGTCATTATTCCAGTCCTTATCAAATTTCACATCCAGATGAGGAGAGGAAAAAGCAAATTGGGGAAGCCCATAGACAGTTCTATGGGCCAAGACTAGAATTAGCACCTATCACTTCTGCTCCCATTGCAATAGGTAGAACTCAAATGGCCGTACCTAATAGCAAGATGGTATGAGAAAAATAGTGTATCATTTTAATGTTCAGAAGTAAAAGAAATTTTAGGTTATTCTCCTGGTTATCTTAGTAATTAAAACATTTTATTTTTTATTTTTTTAATGTTTATTTATTTTGAGAGAAAGACAGAAAGTGGGAAAGGGGTGGAGAGAGAGGGCAAGAGAGAGAGAATCCAAGGCAGGCTCTGTGCTGACACCAGGCTCCATCTCACAACCCGTGAGATCATGACCTGAGCTCAAATCAAGAGTCGGACGCTTAACTGACTAGCCACCCACGTGCCCCGAGTGAAACATTTAAAAAAATGAGTAGACTTGTGACCCACTTGATTTTGATTGGTTTAATATGTGATCAACCACATTCAATGTTCTTTGCATTCCTTTCTTACACTCCTTTGTAAAATGCAGCAGTGGCATTAAATAAACTCTGGTTCATATTTTAAATAAAATGTTATGCTGGTTTGGACTTTGGAAGCTTACTAAGTTGGACTTTCATTCTTATTCTTTCAATATAGCTCTATAGGTTTTGATATGTTTGTCTTTGCTATTATTTCTAGGTACATATCTTCCTCAACTTACAATGTGGCTGAGGCCCAATAAAGTCATCAAAAATTGAAAACATCTTAAGCCAAAAATGCATTTAAGACACCTAACCTACCAAATATCACAGCTTAGCTTAACCTTCCTTAAACATGCTCAGTACATTTGCCTTACCTAAGCTGGACAAAATCACCTAACACAAAGTCTGTTTCATAATGGAGTGTTGACTATCTCATGTAATTTATTGAATACCATATTGAAAGTGAAAAACAGAATGGGTTTATGGGTACAGAGTGGGTATAAGTGCATAGGTTGTTGACCCTCACGACACCGTAGCTGACTGGAAGCCCTGGCTCGTGCTACTGTCCAGCGTCGTAAGAGAGTATCATACCACATATCACTACCCTGGGAAAAGACCAAATTCCAAATTCACAGTACAGTTTATATTCAATGCAAATTGCTTTTGCACCATCAAAATATTGAAAATTGTAAGGTGAACCATTGTAAATTGGGGACCATCTGTAATCTGTAATTGTAGTTTTAAGATTCACTTTGACCTGAGTTATTTCAGATAGTGATTTTATATATAAATATATATGAACTGATATGTATTTATACATATACACAGTATTTTACCAGTATTTGCATTTGCTGTTTTGTTTAAAACTGTGTTATTATCCAGTTTTATCACAATGTCATAAACTGTGATATATTATTTCTACATTTGAATTGGTATGATCAATTTTTGAAGATGTTTTGTGGCTTCTGAAAAGAAAATGTTTCTTTTATGGGTGCAGCACAGCAAATTTAGTACATATATTAAATGGCCTTTAGTAATTATATAATTCAAATTCTCTACTTTCTTTTTAATCTGTCAAGGATTGATAAATTGCAAACTAGAGTTCTCCATTATACTTGCTTTTGCTATTTTTTTCTACTTCTATTATCTATTTCACCTTACTGCTTTATAATTTGTTATAGCTCTCATGCATTTTTTCTTTATTAAATTGTAAGACACCTCATTTTATTTACTCTTTCCTAAATTATTCTTTATTCAATATTACATATTAATATTGAGTTACAAAGGGGATTTTTTAGAGAGATTTGTTTAATTTTTAAACTGATCATTCCATTTGTGTCTAATAAATGTAATAGTTAAATTTTACTTTGTAATCCAATCTGGAAATCTTTGTCTTTTCATATATAATTTTACCTGATTCCCGTTCAGTCATAACTAATAGATTTAATCTTCTGCGTTCTAATCTTCTGTCTTCTAAAACTTTCTATTTTTTAGCTTTATTTTCTCATTCTCTATTTCCAATTATTGTTATATAGAATTTATTCTCTTTGAATGAATAACTAAATACCTTTTCTCTGAATTCCAATAGAAATTTTGAGGCACATATTCAACTTCTTTTTTAATTTATGCAACTGTCATTCTTGTCTTTATTTTGAATTGTTATTATTGTAATTTGGCATTATTTTTTCTGTCTGTATAAACTCTTTCCTATTTCAAGATTCTAGTTTGTAACTTGAAATGAGCTCTAAGTTTCTTGGTGTAATTGTACTCTCTAATCATATATTTTTTTAATATATGAAACTTATTGTCAAATTAGTTTCCATACAACACCCAGTGCTCATCCCAGAGATGCTCTCTTCAATACCCATCACCTACCCTCCCCTCCCTCCCACCCCCCGTCAACCCTCAGTTTGTTCTCAGTTTTTAAGAGTCTCTTATGCTTTGGCTCTCTCCCACTCTAACCTCTTTTTTTTTCCTTCCCACCCCCTCCCCCATGGCTTTCTGTTAAGTTTCTCAGGATCCACATAAGAATGAAAACATATGGTATCTGACTTTCTCTGTATGGCTTATTTCACTTAGCATCACACTCTCCAGTTCCATCCACGTTGCTACAAAGGGCCAGATTTCATTCTTTCTCATTGCCACGTGGTACTCCATTGTGTATATAAACCACAATTTCTTTATCCATTCATCAGTTGATGGACATTTAGGCTCTTTACATAATTTGGCTATTGTTGAGAGTGCTGCTATAAACATTGGGGCACAAGTGCCCCTATGCATCAGTACTCCTGTATCCCTTGGGTAAATTTCTAGCAGTGCTATTGCTGGGTCATAGGGTAGGTCTATTTTTAATTTTTTGAGGAACCTCCACACTGTTTCCAGATTGGCTGCACCAATTTGCATTCCCACCAACAGTACAAGAGGGTTCCCGTTCCCCCACGTCCTCTCCAGCATCTATAGTCTCCTGATTTGTTCATTTTAGCCACTCTGACTGGTGTGAGGTGATATCTGAGTGTGGTTTTGATTTGTATTTCCCTGGTAAGGAGCGACGTTGAGCATCTTTTCATGTGCCTGTTGGCCATCCAGGTGTCTTCTTTAGAGAAGTGTCTATTCATGTTTTCCAACCATTTCTTCACTGGATTATTATTTTTTTTTTTTGGGTGTGGAGTTTGGTGAGCTCTTTATAGATTTTGGATACTAGCCCTTTGTCCGATATGTCATTTGCAAATATCTTTTCCCATTCCATTGGTTGCCTTTTAGTTTTGTTGGTTGTTTCCTTCACTGTGCAGAAGCTTTTTATCTTCATAAGGTCCCAGTAGTTCATTTTTGCTTTTAATTCCCTTGCCTTTGGAGATGTGTCAAGTAAGAAATTGCTACGGCTGAGGTCAGAGAGGTCTTTTCCTGCTTTCTCCTCTAGGGTTTTGATGGTTTCCTGTCTCACATTCAGGTCCTTTATCCATTTTGAGTTTATTTTTGTGAATGGTGTGAGAAAGTGGTCTAGTTTCAATCTTCTGCATGTTGCTGTCCAGTTCTCCCAGCACCATTTGTTAAAGAGACTGTCTTTGTTCCATTGGATGTTCTTTCCTGCTTTGTCAAAGATTAGTTGGCCATACATTTGTGGGTCCAGTTCTGGGGTTTCTATTCTATTCCACTGGTCTATGTGTCTGTTTTTGTGCCAATACCATGCTGTCTTGATGATGACAGCTTTGTAGTAGAGGCTAAACTCTGGGATTGTGAGGCCTCCTGCTTTGGTCTTCTTCTTCAAAATTACTTTGGCTATTCAGGGCCTTTTGTGGTTCCATATGAATTTTAGGATTGCTTGTTCTAGCTTCGAGAAGAATGCTGGTGCAATTTTGATTGGGATTGCATTGAATGTGTAGATACCTTTGGGTAGTATTGACATTTTGACAATATTTATTCTTCCAACCCATGAGTACGGATGTTTTTCCATTTCTTTATATCTTCTTCAGTTTCCTTCATAAGCTTTCTATAGTTTTCAGCATACAGATCTTTTACATCTTTGGTTAGATTTATTCCTAGGTATTTTATGCTTCTTGGTGCAATTGTGAATAGGATCAGTTTCTTTATTTGTCTTTCGGTTGCTTCATTATTAGTGTATAAAAATGCAACTGATTTGTGTACATTGATTTTGTATCCTGCGACTTTGCTAAATTCATGTATCAGTTCTAGCAGACTTTTGGTGGAGTCTATCAGATTTTCCATGTATAATATCATGCCATCTGCAAAAAGTGAAAGCCTAACTTCATCTTTGCCAATTTGAATGCCTTTGATTTCCTTTTGTTGTCTGATTGCTGATGCTAGAACTTCCAACACTATGTTAAACAACAGCAGTGAGAGTGGACATCCCTGTCGTGTTCCTGATCTCAGGGGAAAAGCTCTCAGTTGTTCCCCATTGAGGATGATGTTAGCTGTGGGCTTTTCATAAATGGCTTTTATGATCTTTAAGTATGTTCTTTCTATCCTGACTTTCTCGAGGGTTTTTATTAAGAAAGCATGCTGAATTTTGTCAAATGCCTTTTCTGCATCAATTGACAGGATCATATGGTTCTTATCTTTTCTTTTATTAATGCGATGTATCACGTTGATTGATTTGCAAATGTTGAACCAGTCCTGCATCCCAGGAATAAATCCCACTTGATCATGGTGAAAAATTCTTTTTATATGCTGTTGAATTTGATTTGCTAGTATCTTATTGAGAATTTTTGCATCCATATTCATCAGGGATATTGGCCTGTAGTTCTCTTTATTACTCGATCTCTGTCCGGTTTAGGAATCAAAGTAATACTGGCTTCATAGAATCAGTCTGGAAGTTTTCCTTCCCTTTCTATTTTTTGGAACAGCTTGAGAAGGATAGGTATTATCTCTGCTTTAAACGTCTGGTAGAACTCCCCTAGGAAGCCATCTGGTCCTGGACTCTTATTTGTTGGGAGATTTTTGATTTCTGATTCCATTTCTTCGCTGGTTATGGGTCTGTTCAAGCTTTCTATTTCCTCCTGATTGAGTTTTGGAAGAGTGTGGGTGTTTAGGAATTTGTCCATTTCTTCCAAGTTGTCCAGTTTGTTGGCATATAATTTTCCATAGTATTCCCTGATAATTGCTTATAACTCTGAGGGATTGGTTGTAATAATTCCATTTTCATTCATGATTTTATCTATTTGGGTCATCTTCCTTTTCTTTTTGAGAAGCCTGGCTAGAGGTTTATCAATTTTGTTTATTTTTTCAAAAAACCAACTCTTGGTTTCATTGATCTGCTCTACAGTTTTTTTAGATTCTATATGGTTTATTTCTGCTCTGATCTTTATTATTTCTCTTCTTCTGCTGGGTTTAGGCTGCCTTTGCTGTTCTGCTTCTATTTCCTTTAGGTGTGCTGTTAGATTTTGTATTTGGGATTTTTCTTGTTTCTTGAGATAGGCCTGGATTGCAATGTATTTTCCTCTCAGGACTGCCTTTGCTGCATCCCAAAGCATTTGGGTTTTTGTATTTTCACTTTCATTTGTTTCCATATATTTTTTAATTTCTTCTCTAATTGCCTGGTTGACCCAATCATTCTTTAGTAGGGTGTTCTTTAACCTCCATGCTTTTGGAGGTCTCCCAGATTTTTCCTATGGTTGATTTCAAGCTTCATAGCATTGTGGTCTGAAAGTATGCATGGTATGATTTCAATTCTTGTATACTTATGAAGGGCTGTTTTGTGACCCAGTATGTGATCTATCTTGGAGAATGTTCCATGTGCACTCGAGAAGAAAGTATATTCTGTTGCTTTGGGATGCAGAGTTCTAAATATATCTGTCAAGTCCATCTGATCCAATGTATCATTCAGAGCCCTTGTTTCTTTATTGACCGTGTGTCTAGATGATCTATCCATTTCTGTAAGTGGAGTGTTCAAGTCCCCTGCAATTACATTCTTATCATTTGCTTATGCTTATGTTTGTGAGTAATTGTTTTATATATTTGGGGCTCCTATATTCGGCACATAGACATTTATAATTGTT
This sequence comes from Panthera onca, assembly GCF_046562875.1. Lineage (NCBI taxonomy): Eukaryota > Metazoa > Chordata > Mammalia > Carnivora > Felidae > Panthera > Panthera onca. The sequence continues at coordinate 108,121,239 of NC_138345.1, read as the reverse complement.
AGCTCTTCCTGATGGATAGACCCTGTGATTATTATATAATGCCCTTCTTCATCTCTCGTTGCAGCCTTTAATTTAAAGTCTAGTTTGTCTGATATAAGTACGGCTACTCCAGCTTTCTTTTGACTTCCAGTAACATGATAAATAGTTCTCGATCCCCTCACTTTCAATCTGAAAGTGTCCTCAGGTCTAAAATGAATCTCTTGTAGACAGCAAATAGATGGGTCTTGTTTTTTATCCATTCTGATACCCTGTCTTTTGGTTGGCGCATTTAGTCCATTTACATTCAGTGTTATTATAGAAAGATATGAGTTTAGAGTCATTGTGATGTCCGTAGGTTTCATGCTTGTAGCGATGTCTTTGCTACTTTATCTCACAGGATCCCCCTGAGGATCTCTTGTAGGGCTGGTTTAGTGGTGATGAATTCCTTCAGTTTTTGTTTGTTTGGCAAGACCTTTATCTCTCCGTCTATTCTAAATGACAGATTTTCTGGAAAGAGTATTCTCAGCTGCATGTTTTTTCTTTTCATCACATTGAAGATTTCCTGCCATTCCTTTCTGGCCTGCCAAATTTCAGTAGAGAGATCCGTCACTAGTCTTATCAGTCTCCCTTTATATGTTAGAGCACGTTTATCCCTAGCTGCTTTCAGAATTTTCCCTTTATCCTTGTATTTTGCCAGTTTCACTATGATATGTCATGCAGAAGATCGATTCAAGTTACATCTGAAGGGAGTTCTCTGTGCCTCTTGGATTTCAGTGCCTGTTTCCTTCCCCAGATCAGGGAAGTTCTCAGCTATTATTTCTTCAAGTACACCTTCAGCACCTTTCCCTCTCTCTTCCTCCTCTGGAATACCAAGAATGCGTAGGTTATTTCTCTTCAGTGCATCACTTAGTTCTCTAATTTTCCCCTCATACCCCTGGATTTTTTTTTTATCTCTCTTTATCTCAGCTTCTTCTTTTTCCATAATTTTATCTTCTAGTTCACCTATTCTCTCCTCTGCCTCTTCAATCTGAGCTGTGGTCGTCTCCATTTTATTTTGCAGCTCATTAATAGCATTTTTTAGCTCCTCCTGACTGTTCCTTAGTCCCTTGATCTCTGTCGCAATAGATTCTCTGCTGTCCTTTATACTGTTTTCAAGTCCAGCGATTAATTTTATGACTATTATTCTAAACTCACTTTCTGTTATATTCTTTAAATCCTTTTTGATCAATTCGTTAGCTGTCGTTATTTCCTGGACTTTTTTTGAGGGGAATTCTTCTGTTTCATCATTTTGGATAGTCCCTGGAGTGGTGCGGAACTGCAGGGCACTTCCCCTGCGCTGTCTTGAATAACTTGCATTGGTGGGCGGGGCCGAAGTCAGACCTGATGTCTGCCCCCAGCCCACCACTGGGGCCACAGTCAGACTGGTGTGTACCTTCTCTTCCCCTCTCCTGGGGCGGGATTCACTGTGGGATGGCATGGCCCATCTGGGCTATTTGCACACTGCCAGGCTTGTGGTGCTGGGGATCTGGCATATTAGCTGGGGTGAATAGGCAAGGTGCACAGTGGCGGGAGGGGCAGGCTCAGCTCACTTTCCTTCAGAGATCTGCTTCAGGGGGGTCCTACGCACCGGGAGGGAGTCAGACCCGCCGGAGGGATGGATCCACAGAAGCACAGCGTTGGGTGTTTGCGCGGTGCAAACAAGTTCCCTGATGGGAACTGGTTCCCTTTGGGATTTTGGCTGGGGGATGGGTGAGGGATATGGCGCTGGTGAGCGCCTTTATTCCCCACCAAGCTGCGCTTGTTGTCCGGGGCTCAACAACTCTCCCTCCCGTTGTCCTCCAGCCCTCCTGCTCTCTGAGCAAAGCTGTTAACTTATAACCTTCCAGATGTTAAGTCCTGCTTGCTGTCCAAACACACTCCGTATAGCCCCTCAGCTTTTGCAAGCCAGACTCGGGGGCTCCTCTTTTCTGGCGGGCTGCCCCTCCGCCCCGGCTCCCTCCCGCCAGTCCGTGTAGCTGCTTCTCCTCCCTTCCTACCCTCTTCCGTGGGCCTCTCATATATGCTTGGCTCCAGAGAATCCCTTCTGCTAGTCTTCTGGTGGTTTTCTGGGTTATTTAGGCAGGTGTGGTTGGAATCTAAGTGATCAGCAGGATGTGGTGAGCCCAGCATCCTCCTATGCCACCATCTTCCCCAACACTCCTCTAATCATATTTTTGAAAACAATTAGTTGTTTTCTAAAATGACTATTTCTTCCCTGAAATAATTCTATTCCATCGGAAAGAATCTGTTTTCCAACAGGGTAGTTTGTTTATTATTATATATCTGGTAAATTTACCGTGTTTGCTTATTCTTTTCTGTCATTTATCTTTATCTTTGCTTACTAAGTAATCTAATGTATTGAGCTGTTCTATAACACATTGTATGGGTTAAGAAAGGAAAAGTGAGAATCGTTACTTTATTGGTTAAAACTCATCAATTCATAGATGCAGCAAGAATGGATAAGAACCAAAAGCACTTCAAACAGGAAGGTTTTATTTTTTGCTATGACATCTTCTCTGGCAGCCAGAACTGCCACAAACAAAATGCTACTTATTCTTGGTAGGTGTTGTTGTCTACCTCTAGTGGATATAGGAGTCATCCTGCTTGGCATGATTTCTAACATCTGATGTGTGTTCCAGAGATTCTGGTGAGATTTGCATCAGATATCTTGTTCTCACAACCCCTTTCATAGACACATACTCAGGCTTCAATATTCCAAGTAAGGTAGTTCATGAGTTTTAGTTGGAAATCAGCCCATATTCCCAGTAAGAACAATTGTCATATACAAACAGAGAGTTGTGGGTTGTGCTAAGTCCATTCGTCATTCTGGTCACATCTGCATTCTCTTTTGTAGAAATTATGGATATCATCTTTTCCCAGTTTTTAGAATGAATACATATTTTTTCCTCAAAACCTAAAGGAGAATAGGAATGGTCCCAGAGACATGCTTTCATTTTTAAAGGTAATTTTCTCTTGGTATTATGTCTTCTTCATGTCTGGTAAAGACTTTGCACTAAGGGGAATATACCACATTTTTTATGACCCTGTCTCTATGCCAGGTAGAAACTGTAAGTCTTCCAAAATTCTATCTATGCCTAAAGCAACATCTTTCAGCTTTTTGAATAGTGTATCTGCTATAAGACCACAGAGGCTACTCTTCCCAAAAACTAATGAACAAAGTGTTACGCAGCCCAAATTTTATGAGCCACATCTGTTCCACTGGTCATTACCATTTCCTCTACAAATTAGGACTGTTTTGTGTGCTTTGACAGATTAAGACCTATTTCTTACTGATACTGTTGCTTTTGAGATAGGAAATTATTTTAAAAACTCATTATACTCCAAACTTATTTTATTATTTCTACTTCTACCAAAACTTCTAGGATGTGAACTACACCATTCATTAAATTACAATGTTCCTATAGCTTTTTCATTCTGTATTTTCTTATTAAAAAAAATAATGCTTATTTATTTTTGAGAGAAAGAGAGACAGAGCATGAGTGGGGGAGGGGCAGAGAGAGGGAAACATGAAATCTAAAGCAGGCTCCAGGCTCTGAGCTGTCAGCACAGACCTCAGTGTGGGGCTCGAACTCATGAACTGTGAGATCATGACCTGAGCCAAAGTTGGACATTTAACCAACTGACCCACCCAGGTGCCCCCCCCGATTCTGTATTTTCTTGATCTTTGCTGCCCCTAGCACAGCATTTGAAATTTTATCAGTGAAAATGCTAGTATATACTATTGATATTTTTACATTTCGTGATTGAATGTATAGTCAAAGTGATTCTTGATTAATTCTTTAATCACTTTCAGATCTCTGAGACCTGGAAAAAGATTTCTAGTCAGTTTCTTTTGATTCATTTTTACTGTGGCTCTGGCCATTCTATCTGTGGGGTTATAGAAAATAAGTTTGGGAGGGACTCAATGTGGAATTTAAGGATAATTAATGGAACTCTTCTTTCACTCCATTCTGTTCATTATGATATTAAAAAATGTAAAATGCACCTATGAAGGGACTTTCTAATAATTTTGTATTAAGTAGTTCAACTATCTTTCCTCTGCAGTTTTTAAATAAACTAACCAAGAAATTTCATAAAATCGTATGCTTCAAACATTCAATAAGATAATAAACACAATATACTAATTTAATAAGGAATTACTATGAGGGAAAATTCTTTGCTTTTATTCAGCACGTATAATAAACCTAACATAGAGAGATGTTGTCATCAAATATTTGTAGGATGAGGGGTGTGTGGGTGGCTCAGTCGGTTTTACATCCGACTTTGGCTCAGGTCACAATCTCACAGTTCTTGAGTTGGAGCCCCACATCCAGTTCTGTGCTGACAGCTCAGAGCCTGGAGACCATTTCAGATTCTGTCTCTCTCTCTGCTCCTCCTGCCCTCATACTCTGTTTCTCTCTCCTGAAAAAATAAATAAAAACATTAAAATATAATATTTGTAGAATGAATGACCTAATAATTCCACAACACTGACTTACCTAGATTGAACCAACAACAGTGAAATCTTTCTGGGGCATCTTTCCCCCAAATATATTTTCATTAAGCTTTCAAGTCATTATGAATCTCACTTTCTTTGTGCAATTAACTTGAAATATGTAAAAAATTAAAATGTGTTTGTGTTGACACAAATTATACAACTTTTGATGCTGTATCATCTCTGAATACCACCTTATGCTGGTTTTATCTGAAACTTTCACAGCTAGTCATCATGTCCCCGCTCGACAAAGTGATAACATAAAATATAGTCTAGTTGAAATCATTTTTTTCATTTCTTTTTGAATATTTTAAAATCATGTCAGGGTATTTTCCACTGCTTCAGTTACTTCAGCGGTGCTGGAAGATCAGGAATTTCTCATTATAGAATATTACCAAAATTCATTTACATAGAGTGATGTTAAGAGAATGCTAAGGACGATGGATATCTTTAGGTGTATATTACTGTATGAGAGAGGTAAGTTAAAGATTGACTTTCTTTTCAGAGTAGAATTCCTTATGTCCCTGAAGGGGCTGGAGACTGACTTACTGGTTGGCCAATTACTTTTTAAATAATCAGACACATACTAACTTTTCTCAGGTTACAGCTATGATGAAGAAACTGTTTCTAAATAACAGTGTTATCATTTTGTGCAAATTTATACACACACACACACATACACACACACACAAAAGACCTTTCAACTATTTCATTTTTCCTGTTTATTGTTTTGTTTATTTATCTTTTACACACTTTATTTATAGCATTTACTAGTAAATTAATTGCAAAGTTAATGGAACCACTTCCATCTGACTAGATCATCTTGCACGGTTTATATTTCTGTAGTATAATGTTTACTTTCTTAATTTATGTAATTAACTCAGATGAAATGCTTGCACATTACTTTAGAGATGTTATGGATTAATTACTTATTTAATTAGTTATAACTCAAATGAGACAAAAAGTGCCATATAAATTTTAAACCCTTCAAGTATAACTTCTTGCACAGTTGTAATAGTATAAAAAAAAGCATAAAGAAAATATAAAGATGTCCCATAAAAATATAAAAAATGAAGATAATAACAATGACAAAATTTATTAAACTTTACATCTTAGGATATTGAAAGAAAAAAATGGCAAAAATGAAAAAAACAGTGATCATGTTCCTATAAAGGACCCTGATTAAATCCCTGAATTTTTCATTATTTTTTTCATGAAAAAAATAGTAAAATGTGTATTTTTGCTAATAAAAAGCATTCATTTAAAAAGATAAATGCATTTAATTAAGTCTTCGTAATTTATAACTTACAAACTTCAGTTTTCAAATTATTACAATTATATTGTCTTTGGGGAAATGTGTATTGATTTGCTAATAGCTATGAATAATGACATGGTATCTCAACATTCCATAATTATAATAGCAACCATAGTTTTAAAATTGTAGCTATTTTGCCTGTTTTTAAATTACTTCAGAGCAGCTTCAATAAAATTAGTCAACAAAGAATTTAAAAAGAACATATTTATATTAGTGTCTTGCATGCTCCAATGCATTATTCATTTATTTCTGAACATGGTGTTTACAATCACAATTGTAAAATATTGTGAAAATTAATTATTTGTATAACCCTTGAGGGAAATTCTGTCCCAAAGTTGTAGATGGCTCCATTAATTAAGTAGGATCAATTGTTTATGTATACATAGGTTAAAATGTGATCTACTTTTAACAAATAATTTCACTTTTTTATAAATATGTAGTCAATTGTCTCTTATCTGCTTTTTTTTCTATAAAGATAACATATAGTTAGTTGTAAGTCTGAGTTCATGGATTAGAGTTTATTGATTCTTTGTTGATAAAATAAAATGCAAACAAACACACTCAAAATCCTCGTGCATTTGAAAAAATGTGAGCACTCAGAATCATTAGATACAAATAAAAATAATACTACTAATACTGGTATTATTCAAATGACATTGCTTTTTGACATTTCTCTAGGACATAATTTTTCCCGTCCTAGCACATTTTTATAGGAATGCTTCATAAAAATCGGTTTGTTAATGCTCTTGGAAGGTGATGTAGAGTAAATCCTGTTCAATACATTTTAGTAATATATGTTAATAAATACAGTATGGCTAAAATATCCTTTGATAGTTTTGTTCTGGAAAGTGGATCTTTTCCTCTGGGTGCCTAGACCATTCCTATCTCCCATTCCTATTAAGCATCACTAACATAAGGGCAAAATAAAATGAAGATTTTTTTATTTTAGTAAGTTTCTTTATTTTCTCAAGAAAAATTATAATTTTAAAGTTCATTTTTATTTACTCTATTAAATTTCATTTCTAGTTTTGTCTATATCACTTGAAGAAAGCAAAAGTATACAACTCCTTTTTCATCATGTAAATTGGACTTTTTTGGGTCCTATGATTAGTGTGAACTTCTTATTTCATAATCACCACATTTTTCAGAGACATTTCTCAGGATATTATGAGTCCAGTTTTGTTACTAAAAATGACTCATCTATTGAAATCATACACCCTGTTTTGACTCCTAAATTGTCATTTAGGATCTACATAAGATATAGGGGAAAACAGGTAGCAATATTCCTCCCAGAGGCATGTAACACAATTATATTGCCTTCCAGTCACATATTGTTTTAATAATTTTACCAAAATAAAGGACTGTGTTTTATTTGGTATGATTTCATTTTTATGGCCCAAGAAGGTTTATAGTGATCCGTACTTCTTTTCAAAGTCTATACTAACCATCTTTTAAACAATCTGTTATAGAATTATATCTAACTTTAATGTCATGATCCCCTGGTCTATAAATGTCATTTTTTTTTAATTTTTTTTTTAACGTTTATTTATTTTAGAGACAGAGAGAGACAGAGCATGAACGGGGGAGGGGCAGAGAGAGAGGGAGACACAGAATCTGAAACAGGCTCCAGGCTCTGAGCCATTAGCACAGAGCCCGACGCGGGGCTGGAACTCACGCACCGCGAGATCGTGACCTGAGCTGAAGTCAGACGCTTAACCGACTGAGCCACCCAGGCGCCCCTAAATGTCATTTTTTTTAACCATGATTAAAAAGAAGCTCAGTGTTGGCATTCAACATGAACGGTGTCTTGGTGACAAGGCACATCTTGTTGAACAGCCTATGATATTGGTGTTTCTCTCTCACACACATCCCTGTTTCTATGGCTAAGCTTTTCATGGGCCTATTGTAAAAGCATTGTGTAGTCAAGGAAAATGTTGGCTGATAGTCACAAGATGTGTTTACCTTGTCCATATACCTCCTAAGCAACTCTTCTGAGGTAGATTCTCTCTGATGGGCACTAACATAAGACACACATGAAGATCCATAGTCTCTGTGCCCACTCCCATATCACTTTCCCAGGCCTTTTCACCTATTATAGTCTAGTCTCCTTCCTTACTGGATCTTGAACAATAAGACAGGCCATTGAAAACTTCTCAGAAATCATGTATACACAAACATGACTTTTAAATCCCTTAAAGATTTATGTATTTTCCTTGGCACAGCTACATTTAGAAATCATTGGGAAGTGATTGTGAAAATATTGATCATGTATACTGCTGATAACTTTGCAGCCTTTACTTTAATCAATAGGTCCTGCTTACCTGAACTTGTTAGATCTAGAAATTGGTAAAGAATTACAAATTTTCCATTTTGGTGGCTGAAGTTTGCCCTCTACTTGTCAGTTTGTGATTTTTACTAATTATATCATTCAAAATTACTCTAGACATCTGTTCAACCCTCTCACTACTATATGGTCATTATGGCTGATTAAACATCACCACAGATTCCTGTAGTTCAAGGTACTTTGATTGCCATTCTGACCATGATATCCATTATGGTGGTTAAGTCCACCCTATCTTTGAAGGATAAGTAGCACCATATGATCATTTCCATTCTGGTATCCTATCAATCCCACTGATACTAGGGAAATATACTCTTAGCCCTGGTTTTTTAGAAATCAGACATCCTGAGCTTCTCAACAATACTGATTCACATCGCGTATAATTTCCTTATTATGCTGAAAGTAGTTTTTTATAGATCCCTTGGGGAACACAGTCAAGTGTAGTTCTCCAATTTCATATAATAAATCCAACCTAACTTGTCTACATCTGTGTGTCATGATGTACCCATACTGTACCCCTATCTAACCTTCAGGTTATTTTAGTAAATGTGATGCTATTGCTGAAGGAGTTAATTCCAGCTCACTTACTGTCACCAATGGGATCCACATTGCTGCCTGGCTGGTGCATAGTTCATTTCTAGAATCCCATTCTGAAGGTTTGTTTTCTATGGTCACTTCCAGTACAATATCTTTTATCTTGAATTTCTCATCTCTCCACCCACCACCATTGAAAAGCAAGTGTTTGTCAGCCATTAAGTTAAGAATTGATCCAGAAGCACTGTGTGGCTCAGTCAGTTAAGCATCCCACGTTGGCTCAGGTCATGATCTTATGGTTCATGGGTTCGAGACCTGTGTGGGGCTCTGTGCTGAACAGTTCAGAGTCTGGAGCCTGCTTCAGATTTGTGTTTTCCTCTCTCTCTCTGCCCCTTTCCCCCTCATGCTATCTCTCTCTCTCAAAAATAAATAAACATTAAAAAAAATCGATCCAAAAGAACATGAGAGAAAAACTAGAAAGAACAAAACAGAGGATAAAACCCCAATACAAATGTGCATTATTATATTTTTTTGACACACTAGGTAACTAGGGTTTGGTTCTACAGGGACCTTCTGATAAGCCAGATAGAGTGCAAGTTGAAAAGACAGTCAAAAATTGCATTTTTGGTTTCTGTTTTTATGCCCCAGATAAAAATAAACTGTTTATTCCCTGATGTTGTTTATAGTACATCCTGTATTTCTATTCTGCTTGATAAAGAGACTCCTCTGTGGTCATAATACAAGATTTTATGACAGTTGCACTAAGCAGTCTTGAGCTTCAAGTACTGATGGAACTCTAACATTCCATTCTGGGGCCACAATGAAGCTTGATTCTCTCAGCCAACTTCATTAATTAAAGGTGCCAGAGGCACAACATAGTGCAAGTTCTTAATAGTGATTAAAATAAGATTATGATATATAGAGTCTCTGAGTTCTCAATAATATACCATTAATATTACTTGGATAAATAAGCTTACTTTTCTTACACTAATAGAAAATACAAATTGATTTTATAATGATTTAATTGAAACTATTTCCATGATATATTTTAGAAATTAAATTTTCTAGCTTCTTAAAGTCAATTGCATTGATGATATGTATCCATTGGAGATGTTCCCCAAAGCACTGGTATCAATAGCTTATGATGGTTAAATCACAACAAATGTTTATATCCATAAGTCTGTAGGTCATTGTTAATATTATTCCTAGAAAGATTTCTTTCACTCATAAAGTCTTAAAATCAGAAAGGATTAGCTTTCTTCTAATTTCCCACCTTGCTAATTTATTCAATTCAAGTGACAGATACTTGTTTTTTCATAAGAAACCCCACTGTAGTGTTACACAATTTTAGCTGAAAATTTTTCTTAAACTCTTATTAAGTCAATTTCTATAGTCTACACATTAGTCCTTATTAAGTTTTCTACAGTGATCCAGGATGCCTCTTCTGTTTCCAATTTAAAAGCTGAGGCAAAACTGAATGACAACTTTTAATTCCTCCACTTCCTTCCTATCCAACATCTAATCTATCTTCTGCCCCACTGGCCACACTTCCAAAATTAAAAAAAAAATCATAATATGGCCAGTTCTCAGGAAGTTTACAGCTTCTTGGTCTATGACAGCATCTTCTTTTATCTGGGCTATTTAGGGTAGCAGCTTCTCAACAATCTCCTTGCTCTTTTTGTTGCCCCACACTCTACTGTCAACAGAGAAGCCAAAGGGACCATTAATGCATAATTCAAATTATGTTTGGCTTCTAACTCCTACACTTGCTTTTCACTATAAATAAAGTGAAATGTGAGCTCCTTACTGTGCCCTCTCAAGACCTATGTGATTTGATCACTGGCTACCAATTCAACCTCATTATCTGGCATTCTTCCTGCTATGCTTTGGTCACAAGAACATTCTTCTATTCTTTTGATGTGGTAAACGTATTCTTTTCTCAGAGATGTTCTTACTTCTTGGAATATTATTTCCCAATTGTTCATATGTCTCTTGTTATGGGTTGAAGTGTATCCCTCTAAAATTCCTATGTTTTAATCCCAGTACCAGAGAAGGTAACTGTATTGGGAGATAAAGCCTTTAAAGGGGTAATTAAGGTTATATGAGACCTATAGGGTAGCTTCTATCCAATATAACTGGTGTCCTTATAAGAAGAGAAAATCTGACACAAACACATATGGAGGGAAGACCATGTGGGAATATGGGGAGAAGATGGCCATCTACAAGACAAATAGAGAGGCCTCAGAGGAAACCAACATTAATATTTATGCCCACACCTTAATCTTGGACTTCTAGCATCCAGAACTGTGAGGAAACAGAATTATGTTTTTTAAGCCACCCAGTCTTAGATATTTTGTTATGACATCCCTAGAAAAGTAAAACAGTATCTTCTCATTGTTTTAGTGTCATCCAAAATGTCACCTACTCAGAAACATATGCTTTAAGCACAATAGTCAATGTAGGCTTATGCTCTAGTCACTCATTTTCTCATTATCTTGTTTTCTTTGATAACATGATTAATATATTACTTTTGTGTGTGTGCTGTTGTTAATATGTTTATTTTACGAATAACTCTAGAATCCTTGAGGGTCAAGCTTTGGCTGTCTTGTTCACACGGTAGGTACTCAGTAAATAAGCACTGAATAAATGCCATGTTAGAAAACCATTGCTCCATTCTGTCATCATATCACTTGTTATGCCTTCTTTCCCCCAGTAAACATCTTCAATTTCTTTAATTCTCTTTCTAACATTACTCTTTCCAAAAATTATGACATCTCATTTACATCCCCTCTTGAAATAATGGACCTCATGTTAATTATTCTAAATTGACTGTGATCATGACTGAGAATATCAGGACTATAATTATAGTGACCTCTATTAATTAACACTACTTAAAGTTTTATTTACCTTTTTTAAAACAACTATTAATGCTTTTTATGATCAGTTGAAATTCAAGCATTTTATTTTCACACAAACTGAAAAATAAACATTCTTCTAGGCTATGTAACTATTGTTTTTTGACAAATATTTAAATGCAAGACATTTGTATCATTACACCAAACTTAGCTTTACCCCAAATCTGAAGTATTGACCTAAATGATTTACAGTTGTTCCTAAAATTTTCTATTCTCATTTCTCCCACTCCTGAATCACCTTATTCTTAATCTATGGCACCTCTTTCTTATCCATTGAATACAGTTATCTCCAGGTTGCCATACGCAGCCTTCTCTCCTTTTATATTTTTTGGGTTAATTTATTAACTTGCTTGTCTTCAACTGTCTTCGAAATTTGGCATACACATGCTAAACTTATATCTCACCCTCCCATTGTCTATTGGTATCTACAAAATGTTACTGAAATGTCACCTATTCCCCAAATCTTTAAGATTGCTACCGTGGGCATTTCTGATTTTTTCTGGTTGTATCATTTTCTCCATTAAACAAGAATGTTAGCAAACAGTAAAATGGATGAATGCTGGGAGGTTATCTGCTATCTTCTGGAGTGGGCTCAAAGATGATTTATAAAGTCTGCTTATTCCCAACTACCTTCATCAATCTCAGTAGTTTTCTTGTCATCAAATATCACAGTATTTCCTTAGGGTAGATAGTAGGCTTCATAACTTCTACTAGTGTCTTTAAAACCATGATAAAGGAAGGGGAAGGTGGAGGCTGGGGGGAATGAGAGAAAAGTGGACAAGTAGGCCTCTCGGGTCAGAGATAGGGGTTTCTAATCTTAGCTTTGCCTTGGGGACATAAGGGAACCATCCTAAAACTATCTCTGTATTTCTAATATGGGATAAATAAAATAAACTGACATAGGAATTGCCATAAAAATTACAGATAATGTATTTGAACATTTAACACAATGTCTAGGGGGCTCTGGGTGGCTCAGTCAGTTAAGCCTCCAAATCTTGATTTTGGCTCAGATCATGATCTCATGGTTCATGAGTTTGAGCCCTGCATCGAGGTCTGTGTTAATGGCACAGAGTCTGCTTGGGATTCTCTCTCTCCCCTCTCTCTCTCTGCCCCTGCCCCATTTGCACTCTTGCAGGATAAATAAATTAAAAGGAAACATTGTCTAAAAAAATAATTAATGCCTAATACATGGTAGTTTCATTTCGAATAAAATCAAAGGGGCCTGTATTGGATGGGTCATATGATGTTCTTGTTATAACTGCATTTTTCTTATAAATCTCACATTGCATGGCATGATCAAAGATCTCTGTTGAAGAGTTTACACATTTTTTTTTACATGTTCTATAACATACGGCCTCTCCACCCTGGCCACAGTAAGAAGAATTGACACCAATAAGATGACTAACTGATCTGTGAGGGATATCAGAATCCAACAGGCATACTTTATAGTGAGCCACCGTGTCGGACCCAACCAGTCAGCTCTTCTTTGAATTTTGAAAACAAGGAAGATCAAAAGAAACGGAGGCAATATGAGAGACTAGAAAAGGGGGAGGTACAGTAGGAAATATTACTAAAAGATAGAATAAGTAAAAAATGAGGAGACTGAAACATAAAAAGAGTAGAAGACATAATTAGAAGAGTTTATCAAGTATAAAGAAAAAGAAAACTTGGATAATTTTGTTGTTAATTGGCTTCAAAGGAAAAACAGGCAGGCACAAAGCAGATAGTGAGAATCTAACTCATATACTTCCCAACCAACTAGCATGTTTGAAAGTCAACAGTGTGCTTGAACTACTAAAGTTCCTGTTGTGTTTTGAATGGTGAGGGAGTGATATGTCATTTTCCATGAGATTCAGTGATGAGTTCGCTGAAGTTTTCATGTCTCTCTTACTTCCCTGTTTGTTTGTTTTAATATATTATCTGAACTAACATAGATGCATTTCTGTATCTTGTGGCGTGGTAGATAGATCTTAATGAAAATAGGACAATTAGAAAACAAGTAGTTGAGGTTTCTAAGTTTACTGGTGAGCAGTTGCTTTTATCCCTCTCACCCAATTAGTTGGGTACAGACCAGGTTAAATCTGGTTTCCCTTCTAGTTCAATACTTTGCAGCTCTTTTCTATTGCTTCCTTTACATCTTCACAATACCCAGAGTCTCCAAACTTAAGTAAAATCCTCATTGCTTTCTTGGCTTTCATGCTCTGCTCCTTGTTTTATTCTTGACTTCCTTTTCCACTTTTGTGTTTTTATTCTGCAATATTTCTTCCATGTTATCTAAAGAGTTCTCAACCTCAAGTGTAAATTTTAGCATAGAATTTTTTTTTTTTTTTTTTTTACAAATCTCCCCTAGCCTAAAGAACAACTTTCTTTTGAGTACCTGTGAGTAATAATTCACTCAGGTAGCAAAACAAGTATCACACAATTGCCAGTGTTTGTGGCAACATTACTTCTACACCAATATTGCTTAAGTCACTCTAGAATAATTGCTAATCCTTAAAAGTTCTTTCCTGAAATTTCTTCTGAAAACTCTTATAGATTTATTTCATCATGTTTGTGGATCTAAATTAAAATTTAAAAAGTAGTTTATTTTGCTCAATGATACCTAAATGGATAGATCATTTGGTTAGCAGCCAATCAAGGGTGTAAATTTTCCATACTTTGGAAATTACCATTAATTCCACCAGGGTCAGGATCTTACAGCATCATGCATGGTCTTGATTTTCTTTCTTCTTGATTTTCTTGAGTAACCTCACCCTACTCAATTATATTTGTTATTATATTTCTAGATGATTATAACACACAATGCAATGGCTGCCTACTTGCTCTCAGATACCTCTACATTTTAAGTCCCTTCATAATCATTTTTATTCTTTCCCTTTTCCTTACATCCCACCATGGGATGCTCCCCAACATATGCTTTGCTTTAAAAAGGCTGATCTCTCTATTGTCACTCACAAATCCTATGTTCATTCCTTTCTCAGATCAATTGTCACTCAAAAATCCTGTGTTCATTCCCTTCTCAGATCAATTGTCACTCAAAAATCCTATGTTCATTCCTTTCTCAGATCATTGCTCATTTTGTTTCCTCCTATTTGGGGACACCCATCAAGTACATGAATTCTTTTATGGCTATTTACAGGACACAATCATTTTCCTAGTTCTCAAACTTTTGTTGCCTTTACCATCTTTAAGATCTAGCTTTACCCCTAATTGGTATTTGTTTCATGTATATTATTTGCTACAAATAAATAGTATATTGCAGAAACCATGTAATGAAAGCTAATTTTTTGTATTGCCTTCAGTGATTAGCATAGTAGGAATTTAATTAATAGATATTTAATAGTAAGAGTTTAATTAATAGATGTTAGACAAATAACATTGGCTAACTAATCAATTACAGTCTTCCCTGCAAATGTATATAAGGAAAGGGATAGTGCTGTCACCGGTGATCATTCCCAAGATGTCCATGGTATTTTCAACTCTTTCTTTAGAAAGATGGCCTCTGCAAGGGCATTCAGTACATCTGTAGCGTTAAATGTAACAATAACAACAAATGCTGGAAGTTACAAAGAAAGAGGAAAGAGAAAAGATTGCATAGCACTGCTTAGGGAATCTTAAAATGTCTTTTATATTTTCAAGGTGATAGAGATTTTAGCTAGAGAACTGAATGTTGCCATAATCCTGAAGCTCACTTCACTACTACCCTTGATCATGAGATTTCCCATGCGTAAATAATCTGTAGATGTTATCCACAGCAGACCTTAACTCTTCCATCATATTTAACAATATTTACCCATGCATATGCTTGAAAGTGTGAATTCTATAGTATAAAATTCACAGTATGTATATACTGTGTGTACAGTATGTGCATATATATTTTATATTTTGTGTCAGTAGCATTTTCCAGTAGTTATATTTTTGAAATAATTGCATTACTGAAATGACTGGTAATATACTTTCAGCCCCGGGTGGCTCTCTTTCCCATTCAGAAGTGATTACAGAAAGATTGAAAAGATATTTTGCATTCCATTTGTGGTTGTCTTTTATTGAACTTGGTTAACATAACATGCTTCTGTGATTTTAGGTTTTTAACGTAAGTGCAGTCCCCTTGGAAGTGTTTGAGCATAAGCGTGGGTGAAAAACATGTAGCCACTCTAGTTAAGCTTTCAAAATGTGCTTTTAGAAAATGTTTGAAATTGAGGCTTAGGTTATAGTCTTTCCTTAATGTGCACATATAACTCCCACTAATCTTAAAGGGAATGAAACACATACATTTAAGGAAGACTAATCTCTAGTTCTTTTGTTTTAAAGAATTTCTAAAATCTCTTTTTCAAAAATAATTATATAGGAGACTGTTAGAAGTCTTTGTCATCTTTGTGAAAATCTAGTACTTAAATATGACTTTATAAACCTTAAATGTAAAGAGCCAAATTCTTGTTATATGGTCTTGTGTTGCCTATACAAATTAACAGTTAATCATTTTGCAAATACATGAGGAGAATGAGATTTGATTTTACTTACAGAGCCACAAATAGCAACCTTTCTTTTATACGATTACAGAATCCAGACAAATGTTTGATACACTATAAAAATTTCTGTTTCATTTTCTTCAGTCCTAATGCCATTAACTTCTAGTTAGTTTACTGATACATTTATATTTTTATACCTGTGTAATAAAGTTTTTTATGCAATTTGGCAACATTACTGCTTTTCAAATAAAAATAGATAAAATTAGTCTCCATAAATATCAGAAACTTTTTATGGTTTAAAAAGTATAACAGTTACTTTGACATTGTATCAAATTTATAGAGAAAATTGGTATTTCTTTAAGCAAAGTGTTGTATTGCTTATATTTTTAAATCAAGTAAAAAATACATTTAGGGACTCTTGAGTGAGTCAGTTGAGCATCTGATTCCTGATTTCGGCTCAGGTCATGATCTTACAGTTATGAGATCGAGCCCCACATCAGGCTCTGTGCTGAGTGTCGAGCCTGCTTGGAATTCTCTCTCCTCCTTCTGACCCCCCATTGCACCCACATGCATGCATGCATATGTATGCACATTCTCAATAAATTAAAAAAATTCGTTTGAAATCCCTCAATGGTAAGTATCTTTAACATCATCAAATTTTTATAATGTTTATTTATTTTTGAGAGAGAGAGAGTGTGTGAATGAGGGAGGGTCACACAGAGAGGGGAACAGAGGATCCAAAGCAGGCTCAGTGCTGACAGCAGAGAGCCTGAAGACAGACTCAAACTCACGAACCTGAGATCATGACTTGAGCCAAAATCAAGAGTCACATGCTCAGATGACTGAGCCACCCAGGTGCCCTAACATCTTCAAATTTTAAAGAGGATGTAGACTTAGAAAAAGAACAATAGTCTCAATGCAGAAAGGCTACATATCTCAATTTCTTAGTAGACCAGTGTACCAATGACTCTTATCCTCCTAGAATGAGTCCTGAAAATTCTATAAACAAAGGTTTGATTTCAAGGTTTCTTGCGAGTTTTCAAATTTTCCATGAGCATACCTTTTCTTATAAATATAACATAGTAATAAAATATATCATTTTTAGATAAAAGTTTCATTAAAACTGAAGAAATAGACTATAAGGTTTAGGGATTGCATTGTAAAAAATGGTATTTGTTGGAATTTCTTTCAATGTTTAATGTCCTAAAACCATGGAGTGAACAAACTTTAAAAAATTACTTAATATGTGTTCGAAAGACTGGGTTTTCTCATGCAAATGTAGATATAAGATTGCATTAGTGCAATCATAATGCACATAGTTACTTAGGATACTTTGCTTCCTATTAGTTATATCTGAAACTCCTTACACTTTGTCTAAAAGACCTTTCTTGGTCTAACTCCAGCATCAGGCAGCACACTCTTGCCTTGCTCTCTATCATGCAGTTACTCTAAACTTCTTCCTGCTCTCCGAATTCTTGTAATTATTGCTGTTACTGGGCTTTTGTCCATGACTCTTCTTCTGTCTGGAACAGTCTCTCCATACTCCTTCATCTGGCTACCTCTTATTCATTCTCCAGTTTAACACTTATCGTACAAACGCCCTGTTTACTCCTAGGTCCAGTAAGAACCTCCTGCAACATTGCTCAGATCACCTTGTCACTGTGCCCAGTATTGCTCAGTACTGTTGTAATTAAGTCATAGAGTGACCACTTGTTTCTCATATGCATTCTATTAAAGTATGAAATCTAAAAGCTCCATAAAGTTGGGGTGCCTGGGTGGCTCAGTCAGTTGAGCGACCGACTTTGGCTCAGGTAATGGTCTCACGGTCCCTGAGTTCGAGCCCCGCATCAGGCTCTGTGCTGACAGCTCAGCACACAGTTCACAGCACACAGCTCAGCTCAGTATGTATTCCACGTAATAAATGCTTGTGGAAATAAAAATAAATAAATAAATGAATATCATTTGCAGTATGCTTTGTTCTAATTAAAATTATACCAAAAGCACTTTTCATTATTTCTAAATATTTTTTATCATCACTTTAAAATAGATGGAAAACAATAAGGATAATGATGATGATGATGATACTGATGTGTCATTATTTACAAAGTCCATCTGCTTTAAAATAGACAATTCAGGTTAATTAAAATTTTTAAACTTATAGATAACATTGATATAAATATCTTCATGTATATTGCTGTTTTGTTCCATTTGACTTTTAAAGAAAATTTCTCAGAAATAAGAGCTAGTATAAGAGTATGATTATTTTTATATTGTCACAAATTTCTTTGTGAAAAGATTACATTAATTTACAATACCACAAAGGAGTTAAATTTTTCTGTTAAAAATTATCTTGCAAGACAAAATAAAAGAAGATACATATAAGAAAAATTAGGTGCTAGTGTCTAATGACTAGTGTTTTTGAAGGATATTAGATAGGAAGATTATTTGACTAGTTTAAGCTCTGGATGATGTAAAATTAATCAACACTTTGCTCCGAGCCCCTTGCTGTGGATTTGCGGCCCTACCGGCTCTCAGCTCCTCCTTTAGGAGTCAGACAACACTGTACAGTCAACTGTGTGGTTGCAGACTATCCACCTGAGATGTTCAAGCGACTGCAGAGGGTTAAACATTTTAAAGTTTGCACACAGAGATAAACTATCAGCAGCTAATTTCCTTCCCACTTTTACCGTTTTATATTTCGGTTGGCGTAGAATAGAGTTATTGAATATAAGCCAATCATAACAGCATTTCCTCAATTACATCTGAGAGAATTCCCAAATCCAAAGGTACATAAGGTAATTTTAATGATGTGTAATATTTTTAGTCACTTAAAATAAGTAGTTTCTCTATTAATAAATTTATTGGAAATCCCCTAGTATGCAATTTGCATTAATGAGTTCATTAAAAAAATCTGTCAACTTCAGTTGGTTTTGCCAGGAATAACAAATAGTGATAGAGTCACTAAACAGCAATTTTTGGTAAAATTTAGGTAATTTAGCAATATCAGTAACAATAATAAATACAACTAGAAATAAATGCAATGTGATTCAATATTTGTTATCTAAGAAGAGGAGAGACAGATTACAAAATCTAAAAAAGAAAAAAAAATGATTTTTTTAATGCTTATTTATTTTTGAGAAAAAGAGAGAGAGAATCAGCATGAGCAGGGGAGGGACAGAGACAGAGGGAGACACAGAATCTAAAGCAGGCTCCAGGCTCTGAGCTGTCAGCACAGAGCCCAATGCAAGGTTTGAACCCACAAACTGTGAAATCACGACCTGAGCTGAAGTCAGATATTTAACTGACTGAGCCATCCAGGCCCCTAAAAAAGAACTTTTTTTAAATTTACATCTTTTGTATCATCTATGCTAAAAATATACATACCGAAAAACTAAGAATATAAATTTTACATTTTGTTCCATCATATTTGGCTTAGAATAACATAGATTTATACTCTTCTATAGTGCTAATTGTATGCCATCATCACATCTGTATTATCATCTGAATTATTTTTCCTTAAACATAAGAAAAAGAAATAAAAATTTCATGGAATGATGTTCAAAGAGTCTACTTCAGAAAAAAATCCTGGATTGGGGCGCCTGGGTGGCGCAGTCGGTTAAGCGTCCGACTTCAGCCAGGTCACGATCTCGTGGTCCGTGAGTTCGAGCCCCGCGTCAGGCTCTGGGCTGATGGCTCGGAGCCTGGAGCCTGTTTCGGATTCTGTGTCTCCCTCTCTCTCTGCCCCTCCCCCGTTCATGCTCTGTCTCTCTCTGTCCCAAAAATAAATAAAAAACGTTGAAAAAAAAATTTTTTCAGAAAAAAATCCTGGATTGAATTCTTAAACTCCAATTATTCAATATTTCCCGCATTCATCAGTATATATGATTTGTAAATATACTTGCAACTAGAATATTCGAAATACAAGGGTCATGTAATTAGAACTTTAAATTTTCAATTAATGGGAATATGTGGGCTAGACTATCAAGTCCTGTAAATTCCTCAATTCCACGACGCACTTATTTATTAAGTGAAATCTTTAAGGATATGAGCATTTTTAAAACGTTTTTTGGTTACCAAAGCAAAATGCTCAAGTTTCCGGTTAAACCTTCACACAGGCAAATCTGGAGCCCTTACACGTGACAAGAAGAGCGTTCATTTTTCATGACGACTCAGCCCGCCATCTGGAGAAGTCAAGGGCTGCCTCTACTTCCACAATCTCTGAAGAGTATTGATTTTCACTGCATTTTCACTATGGTAAACGCTACATTTTCTTCCAGTGCAAAATCGGGCATGATCTTACTTAGGAAAAGGTTTATTTTTCATGAGCAATGGAAGAAATTGAACTCAACAATAGATATTGAAATGACACCAAATTTTCCTGAGATACCCTCTTCAAACATTGAAAGAAATAAATACATAGCTAAACACACTGTAGAAATAATTACACAAGCATTTAAGTCACTCAGAGGGGAAAAAAAGGTTACCATTAACACATTCAAAGCAAATGAATGCTAGTTTAACATAAGAGATAAAATGCTCCTTAAAAAAAAAAAGCAAAGAGAAATGAATTGATATCAGATACCAGATTAGAGGACTAATCAGTCAAAACAAAACAAAACAAACAAAACAAAACAAAACAACAAAACAGTGAAGCCTAAACTTACAACTAGCACAACACAGACTTTGCAAAACTGAGAAAAATAAATATCCATGAAATTTAAAACTATTTCGAAGGTATGATATACATGATAAGTGCATGGCGTTGGTTTGTGAGTTGGAGCCCAGCATTTGGCTCTGCACTGATAGAGTATCCTGCCTGAGATTCTCTCTCTCTCTCTCTGCTCTCCCGACTTGGGTGCCTTTGCTCTCTCTGTCTCAAAAAAACAAATACACTTTTAAAAAATAAAAAGAAATAAACAATAAAAATAAAACCAGAAAGAATGTAATGCTAAAAATCTTTTCTGAAGATGATGCTAGAGACTACAGCTATCATTTCCCACTTAGATTCAATATTAGATTTTTGTTTATTTGGTCTTTTGTATTTTGTTTGTTTGCCTATCAGTCCCCAAACCTGCTGCAATATAAACACTCAATAAATATTTGTAAAAATAGTGGCAAAATATATTTGTGAACTAAATGCATAAATTAATTA
Organism: Panthera onca; assembly: GCF_046562875.1. Classification (NCBI taxonomy): domain Eukaryota; kingdom Metazoa; phylum Chordata; class Mammalia; order Carnivora; family Felidae; genus Panthera; species Panthera onca. Next base: position 108,100,000 of record NC_138345.1, on the reverse strand, counting down.
TTATTTGTGTGTGTATTTTTACAAATTAAATATTTCAATGACCTGTTTGGGACAGGATACTTATTTTGAAAGAATGTTCTACCATTTTAATTTTATCTGCCAACCATTCCCTTGGCACAGAAGTAGTATATTACTATATACAGTAAATATTCACTTTAGCTCATTGAATTAAATGATAAATAAATTTAATATTGAATTAAATAATTAAATAATAATAAGTAAAGGCATGAGTTGTAAGTGGACAACAATCGTTCCTCCCTTTTTATTTGCATATAGAAAATACAATGAGGGGGCGCCTGGGTGGCTCAGTCGGTTAAGCGGCCGACTTTGGCTCAGGTCATGATCTCACGGTCCGTGAGTTCAAGCCCCCGTCGGGCTGTGTGCTGATAGCTCAGAGCCTGGATCCTGTTTCAGATTCTGCGTCTCCCTCTCTCTGACCCTCCCCCGTTCATGCTCTGTCTCTCTCTGTCTCAAAAATAAATAAATGGTAAAAAATTTAAAAAAAAAAAGAAAGAAAATACAATGAGGAATTTTTTAAAATTTATTTCTTGCTACTTTTTCCCATGATTCTCTTCTTCTTCAGCAAATGCAAGGTAAATACTTCATAATATATTACCTAATCATTATATGCTATTTGAAAGACAAATGTTACTCTTCTTAATATTTCAAGTTTATTTATTTATTCTGAGAGAGAGAGAGAGAGCAGGGGAGGAGCAGAGAGAGAGGAAGAGAAAGAATCTCAAGCAGGCTCCACACAGCACAAAGCCCAATGCAGGGCTCAATCCCATGAACTGTGAGATCATAATCTGAGCATCACGAGTTGACCCTTAAACGACTGAGCCACCCAGGAGCCCAGGTATATTGTTTCCAATAATATCCATGCTAATTAGGTCTTTTAAGAAGTTGAGAAATCATATGTATAATGCCTTTCCTATACCATAATATGCCAAATGTGATTTTGGAAGCTTTTTGTTATTGGTATTGGTTTTGGTTTTGGTGTTGAGATTACTTTTTTTTTAAGACATTCTTTGCAATTCAGTAAGATCCTGCCAGAGTCTATAAATTTAAATCTTATTGAAGGAGGGAAAAATATTCCCTAAATCCAAAATTATTAATCAAATATATAAAACAATCTCTCTAGGTCAAAGAGAGACTACTTGGGAAAAACACAGATATTAGAAATAAAATATCAAGTCGGTGTAAATCCATCATCCTTCAACACTGATGTGACTGAATCATTCGCCTTAATGTGATTTATTTAGTACAGCACATTTCATCTACATTTACACAGATGTTTTTTTCATGAGAAGGGAATATAAATTAAAATAGCATATCAAGACCTTGGTAATTAATTCTATTTGTATTGTTTACTTCTCTCCATGGTATATTAGTAGCAAAATTGGATGAGATGATAGCATATATCACTAACTTTGAGTCCTGTTAGAACTAACATTTATTAAGTCTGAATCAGTCCAGAAGCATTTAAGATCTTTAAAAATATCAGGTTGTCCATGTAATTTTGAACTTAACACATTATCTGAGTGTTTTGGTATCCAATGTCCATATTTATAAAACAAAAATCTGCATTAATGGCCAGAATATTTTCAGTTCAAAGAACACATTTTAGGGGTGCCCAGGTGGCTCGGTCAGTTGGGTGTCTGACTTCAGCTCAGGTCATGATCTCACAGTCTGTGGGTTCGAGCCCCACATCAGGCTCTGCTGACAGCTCAGAGCCTGGAGCTTGCTTCAGATTCTGTGTCTCCCTCTCTTTCTCTGCCCCTCCCTCACTCATGCTCTGTCTCTCTGTGTCTTTCAAAAATAAATAAACATTAAAAAAAAAATTAAACAACATTATATTAGTTCCAACTTAGAGATTTACCCTTCTTAGCCAGGATAAGCAAATGCAAAAATCTCACACATTTGTACTAACTTTCTTATTTACTATTGCATATTATGAAAAAAATACTATTACTAAATTTAAAGAGCTAATTTAAGGGAAAAAATTGGTAAAAAATAAATCCATAAGAAATACAATGCAGTCCTCAAATTGAAAAAAAAATGTCATTTTGCTTTAAAATAGATTAGTGTTGGGTAAGACAATTAAGAATAACTATATTAAGATGATATCTCTCACTTTTTAAAAGTTTTTATTTAAATTCCAGTTAGCTAACATATAGTGTAATATTTGTTTCAGGTGTACACTTCCATACAACAATGAATGCTCATCACACGTGCCCGCCTTAATCCCCATTACCTATTTAACCCACCTCCCCTGCCACCCCTCCACTGGTACCCATCAATTTGTCCTCTATAGTTAAGGATCTGGATATCTCTCACTTTGTTTTCCATTGTGGAGACCTTACATTTTTTTTTTTTTTTATGTTAGATGATGTTGTCTTAGAGAGTTCTATTTTCACCTATTAAGTTATTTGTCAAATAAATGGATTCAGAGAAATGAAGATACATTTCCAAACCACTTTGATGGCCTAATTCGAACTCATTAGCCTATTGAAAATTTTCATAGATTAATTTTTAATTTAATATGGTTACTTTTAAATTGCTTTTAAAATAATTCACAAAAGTAAATCTATTTTCTGTTTTTTTTAACCAGATCAATAATTTGGCTTTAATAACATGTATTAAATAAGTTAATGTAATGTTTTTAAGGTAAATACAAGTACTTGGGACAACTAGGAAAATAGTTAATGCTACCTTCCTTGCATAACTTTGGCTCTTTCATCTCCCTTAAACTTTAAGGAAGTTTTAATTTGTTGTTACAGTAAAAATATATACTCCATTCCATTTCCTCATCAAAAAGCATGGCCTTTTATTTTCTGTACTGTAGTATTCAAGTTTGCATCAGTATTTGTCTCCTTTCCCACTGATCGTTTTTACACCAGTGAAGTGTGACGGTTAAATATTTTAATGAGAAATAAAAGGCATTAAATATTTTTTTAATTCCTGTGTTTCTTTTCTCTGTTATTTTATGATTAATTAGGCTGCTTGACAACACATATTTTGAGTAAGAAACATCATTCTTTCGAAAGATAAGTGTTCATCAGGAAAAGGTTTTTGGAAAAGGATTGTTTGATATATGAAATTCAGTAGGAGGTCTTCAACTTGGGGATTTAAGGCAGTGATTTCATTAATTTTAGTGCAAAGAGATTAAAACTCATAATGTGCATGCAGTCTTTGAAGCTGTGTGCATACATGTTCTCATTAAATTCATAGTCAGTTGGTAGAGTAGCAGGGGTCCATTTATTTTCCTAGGATTTAGACTAAATCACATCTCTCTTACACCTCTCACACCAGCACCACCATAGACTAACTGCAGCTTTTTCTGTGCTGCAATTTTCACTACCTAAATAGATGGTTTTGAAGTACCCACTGTGATTTAGCCTGACTGGAGCAGTCAAGGTGACACTATGTGTCTCAAAGGAGACCTATGCATAATTAGCTGTCTCTAAATTTAGAAAGGTATCACGTTAAAACATAATTTTATACCAGAATTACTGGGATTTACCTTCTATCTCTGAACTATTTTCTATCTCTTTACTTTTGCTATGTCAGTTCATCCACATAGAAAGACATCCTGCTCTTCATTGTTGTATTTTAAGGTACCGTTTAGATTTCCCTCTGGAAGGAAAGGGTCTTGCCCTCTTTTGAACTCCATTAATATTCATCATCTGTGTAACCAATAGTGTGATAGTAAGTGATCTATGTTCATGGGGTTTTTTTCAGTGATGTTCTCAACTATGACTCAAGCCTGGCTTTATTAACTTTTTAAAGTCTCATCACTTACCTCACTAGGTAGCAACCATGCCTGACAGAGTAGTAGCAAACGTCTTATTTATGTATTGATTATTTTATTATATATTTTATTTATATATTTATTATTTATAATGAATGCAATTATTGTTAATATTTACCGCAGATACCCAGTTAATATTATTTTTAATGAACTGGTACAGGAAAAAAAGAAATAGGTGTCTTGATAAAAAATAAAAATGAATATAAAATATTTTTGTTTCACAGTTGACAAGTTAATGGAACAAAATTAACAATAATAGTAATGTATTTCCAGGTTAGAGTTATCATTATATTAGCAACAATCATAGCTTCTTTTTTCTTGAGTAGTTTACAGTTTGATGCAGAAATCTTGGGGATGACCTTAGATTTCTATATGTCAAAAATATTTAAAAGTATATAGTCTATCTTCCCCACCACCTATTCTCCACTTACATTCAACTATTCTGCTCGCCCACCTATTAATATTTAACTCAGGAAAGAAAGAAGTGGAAATAACTCCAAAGTTTTATTTGGCCAAGTATTCCTGGAAGCAACTCGATTGTTTCTTGCCTTACTTAAACTGGTGCCTTGGGATAAAAAATAAGCCTAGTGATAAGAAAACTTTAAATGTATGCACATTTGAGTTTACCAATTATTAAAAATATATATATACACTCCACATAAGGAATAGTGGGGTGCAACAAAAGTAGAAAATGATCAGTATATGTCAAAGTAATTGTTGTGACATTATATTTTTTAAATTAACAAAAGTTATGGATGATCTTAACATGGAATGAGTGGTAAGCAGTAGAGAGCAGGAAACAGGGTAAGTTCTTATTTTTGGGGGGAAATGGTCTATAGATACTGATTAACCTTGAATTTTCATGAAAGATATATTTTAAAGTTAAAGTTTAAAGTTGAGCGTCTTGCTCTTGATTTAGGTTCAGCTCATGTTATCAAAGATTTGTGAGTTCTAGTACCAAGTCAGGCTGTGCGCTGATGGTGCAGAGTTTGCTTGGGTCTCCCTGTCTCTTGGCTCTCCCATGTGCTCTCTCTCTCTCTCTCTCTCTCTCTCTCTTTCAAAATAAATAAATAAACTAAGAAGAAAAAAAAAGTTCTGGCTTACACTATTTTTCTGGAGAAATTAATAAAATAAAATGACCCAAAGATTGAAAATTACTGGAAAAGAAAAGACATAATAAAATCTGATAGAATAAAAGGTACAAGAAGCTACAGTTATAAACAGCTTTATGTGTTTAAAAATGTAGCTTCAAAATGTAGAGAGAAAGCACTAATAGAAATGATAGGGGAAATTGGTAAATGATAAAGCATGTTTAGAAGAAAAACTTAACAGACCTCATAAATCAGCAGAACAAAAAGGCAAAAAAGAGAAAACTTTAACAAAAAAAAATGAACATTAAAAAATATATCATGGAATATTTGTGAAAATTAACCATGTATCAAGCCACAACTCATCTTGAAATGCAGAAACCATACCTTCAAACTTTCTGGAAAAAACACCCAGTTACAAAAATTAGAACTTGATGGCATTAAAAAAAAAATCTATAGAGTAAAAAAAATCAAAGGTAAATTCTCTTCTAAATAAAATCTTAGTTTGAATAGGAGAATGGAAAAGTCAAAATAGCAAACTCTTTAGAAATGAATGACAAAACCTTCAAATAAAAAGTCCTATGGGATTCAGCCAAACCATGATCATTAAGAATAAGCCCCAAAAGAAAGATGCAAGTCCTGTATGAAAAAAATAAAATAAAAATTTAAATGTCAATCTTTACTGACAGATACGAAAAGGTCTTAAAATGATAAGGCATCACTTTCTTGTGGAAGTTGGAAAGTTCTATACATTTTCTCTAAGTATAGAACATAAAAATATTTTTATACCATATAATAATTCATTATTGACACAAGTATAGAAACATTTTTAAGTGATTAAAGAATTCAGACATAAACCCTCATATGAACTACAATATAATTTATTATAAGGGATAAAATTTCAGTAAGTGCTGGATTATTCTATAAATCATTTTATTTTATTATTTTTTTAATGTTTATTTATTTTTGAGAGAGGCAGAGACAGAGTGCAAGCAGGGGAGGGGCAGGGAGACAGAGGGAGATACAGAATCCTAAACAGGCTCCAGGCTCTGAGCTGTCAGCACAGAGCCAGACGCGGGGCTAGAACTCATGAACGCTGAGTTCATGACCTAAGCCAAAGTCGGATGCTTAACCGACTGAGCCACCCAGGCACCCCTATTCTATAAATCATTTTAAATGAGAAAGTTTTCTGCTACTGAATACAAAATTTTAGTATTTGACTTTTCATAGCATAGGTATGCATTATTTTGGTTAATAAAAGGATAGGTAATTTATTGAAAATTGCTATTTATATGGAAAAACAAAGTTAGTCCATATATGTATTTATGATAAATATATATATATATGGAATACATGCAAATGTGAAATAATTTGCAGCTGTTCAAAAGAATAAATAAGATACATAAGGTTAAAAAAAGCAAAAAATGATAGAAATCTGCAAATGGACATATATGTGTGTATAATATATAAAATATATATATATATATATATATATATATATCCCATTTTTTGTTTTATAAGATATTTGTTTGCATATGTTTGCACATGTATAAGAAAACTATCAGAAGGATTAGCTGTGGAGGTATTAGTTATAGAGGAGAGAAAGTGAAGAAGGATTGAACACTTTATTTGTCACCTTAAATCATAGTAGAAACAGTGAAATCACAAAATCATCTAATATATATAGTCTCTGCCTTCTGGCCATTCACAGACTGTGAGGGCAAGGCAGACCTAAATGAAACAATGTGCAAAATGGAGACAATATAGGACTGTGCCAGGACCTGTCCCACTGGCACTCAATCAAACACGCTTCAATGATTCCAACTTAATGTAAACTTCCAGGTAGTTGCATCAAAACTTTTCTCATAGCATGTGGTCAAATCATTTTGGACAGATTCATAACTGAGAGCAAGGAAAGAACAAAATAACACATTACTTTGAAACTACAGAACCATGATATTCATGTCCTCGTATTAAAATTTAGAAAAGAAAAAGACGATGAAGCCCATGTAAAAGGAGAATGGAGATCAAAACAGTGAAATCCTTTTAACTTTTTCATGAGAATGTTTTCGTATCTTAGTAGACATTGTAAATTACAGTTTACATATTACATACAATACGACTTAAATCAGGAACTGCTTCTCCTAAGAAATGGTTTTCTAAACACAGAGTCATTTGAGAAGTGTAGAAAAAGAGTCTATTAACTGATACTAAATGTAACTCAGGCAGGTGTTTCTTCCATTCAGATATAGGTGTCAAATGACAGGTTGCTGCCCTCTATTTTACTAAAATTCGAATTGGAATTAGCTTGGAAATGAAACATTAGCTGGCTGAAAAGCAAAAGGTCTTTTCAAGCTAGATGTGGTAATGACACATAGTACACGCAGCTCAAAATAGAGAATATTTCTCACTTAATAGGTACCTGGAGTTTTCCATTGTTGTAGAAAATAGTTTGAATTACTTCACATGAATTACTCTTAATAATGAAAATAATAGCTAATTTTAAATGAATTAAAGGTACTTAAATACACCTATCTAGTTTCTTTCCTTATTAGATACTACATGTCTCTGATAAATTGAATACAGAAATGTAATGAAATGTCTAGATCCATTGCAAGTAAAGTGTCAAGGGCATATGCCCTTTATTCCTATTGTGATTTTCAGTATGCATTTTTATGGACATCTTCCCAAAATGCACTATCTTCATGGCACACAATTGCTATCAAACTAAAAATATAATAAAATTTTGTGCACTGTGGTATTAAAAAGAGTAAGATCTAGAAGGTATGTGGAAAACATTAAACAATGCATATATTATAATAGCATTCAGTATTGCAATAATGATGACAATTTCATTGTTATTCTAAAGTCAGTATGGAGATTTTCTGACAAATGACTTATTCAAATCAAATTATTTTCTATAAAATTTACATATATTCTACTTTTTCTTACAATTTCCTCCTACCTATGGCTACTTTAATACAACCTTTAAATTAAATATCCACATAATAAGCTGCAACAGTATGAAATTCTAAGCACAAGATATCAACTGCGGTTAATGTAATATACTCGAACTTGGAAGAAAGCCCAAGGTTTGTTTGGTTTTATAAGGGCTGGTGTAGTGTGTGTATATATATATATATATATACACACACTAATATATTAGTACTAATATATATATACTAATCTATATATGTATACTAATATATATATACTAATATATATATACTAATCTATCTATCTATCTATCTATATATATATATATATATACTAATATATATATACTAATCCTGAAGATGAGCATAAAATGAGAAGAATAGAAAAAGATGAACTAAGACAAGCCCAAGATACTACAAAGACAAAGAACCTAGGAAGACAGAGAAACTAATATTCCAGAAGGCTGTCTGTGGGCACTGAGAACGAACCATAAAGCTATTATTTGGACTTTAAGTAGAAGAATCTACACTGTAGAGTAACTAGTGTGCTGAATTCTTAGTCAAATTTTTATGATGTTTTGTGAAAATGGAATAAAGAATAAAATATCACTCCAGAGCAGAGAAAATCATATTTTTTCAAATGGCTCAATATTAAAGAAAATTACATAGGATATAAAAGAACAACATAAATCAGAATTAGAAAAACTGACAAATTGATTGGAGAAAAAGTAGATTTGGGAAGGAAAAAGTTATCCATAGAAGAAAAAGTGCCACAAATGAAGATAAAACCAGATGAAACACAAGAGTGAATTCAAACAGTAAACAATTGAGGTAGAAAATGGAAGGTGATTATTTTGTGTTAACTAAGGGGAAGAAGGAAGGAAGGAACATATATAAAAGATAAGCAAAGAATAAGAGATCCAGAGTGGTGGGAAGTAATGGAGTAGAACAAATACAAAAGATACAACTTTTAAAATGTTTTATATAAAAAACTATATATTGACAGGTCATGCCATGTACTTGGAAAAATCAACCCATTATGGCTGGAAATGAGATTTGTTCTAGAGAAACTGCTGAGCTTTAAAGAAAAAAAAAAATTTTTTTAAAGGTATCCAGGCAAAATAATCATGTTAATTATCAGGGAAACAGTTTGTGATTAGCTATTTAACAGCAACTTTTTTTTTTTTTTTTTTTTTTTGGCCAGAGACAATGGAATCATATATTTAAGTATTTATACAACTATCAACTATCAATGTTTATATATTGAAGTATTTATTCAACTAGATATTTATTCAACTATCAAAAATCAAAGGAGATAATGTAAGAAAAGTAGAATAAGCTTAATGATTGACTTACAGGAATTAACAAGGAGTAAGACATCACTTCAGATTAGATGGTATAGAGAGGGAGAGAAGAGGAAAAAAATTACTAGCTAATTTCAATATTGCTCATAGGTTGGAAAAAATAGAAAAGGGTCTTTCCTATCCTCTCCCTCCTAAAAAAAAAAAAAAAAAGAAGAAACTGAAAATATTTATAAAACATTGCTATATAGGTCATATCTAGAACCATTACTAAATAATGCATGTGCTTATATATACAACTCTAAAAATTGTTGCCAATAAGAGAAAATTGGTTTAAAGGATTAGAATTGCAGGTAAGACTTTGAGACCAAGGAAATTTTTACAATAAGCACTTAAAAAGTATTCTTTTCAATTAATGGTGTTGGGAAAACTAGACAGCTACATGCAAAAGAATGAAACTGAATCATTTTCTTATACCATACATAATAATAAACCCAAAATGGATTAAAGACTCAAATATAAGGCCTGAAACCATAAAATTCCTAAAAGAAAACACAGGCAGTAATGTCTTTGACATCTGCTTCAATAACATTTTTCTAGACATGTCTCCTCTGGCAAGGGAAACAAAAGCAAAAATAAACTATTGGGACTATACCAAATTAAAAATCTTTTGCACAGCAAAGGAAATCAACATCAAAACAAAAAGGCAACCTACTGAATAGGAGAAGATATTTTGCAAATATATATCTGATACAGGGTTATATCCAAATATATATACAGAACTTAATTCAACACCAAAAACCAAACAATCCAATTAAAAAAGGGACAGAGGACCTGAGTATACATTTTTCCAAAGACATACAGATGGCCAACAGACACATCGAAAGATTCACATCATTCATCATCAGGAAAATGCAAATCTAAATACAATAAGATGTCATCTCACACCAGTCACAATGCTTAGTATCAAAAAGACAAAAAATAACAAGTGTTGGTGAGAATGTAGAGTAAAGCATCAATCACTATGGAAAACAGTACAGAGGTTCTTCAAAAAATTAAAAATAGATATACCCTATGATCCAGTAATTCCATTGTTGGGTATTTATCCAAAGATAACAAAAACACTAATTAGAAAAGATATATAGGATTCTATATTTCTTGAATATTATTTACAGTAGCCAAGATATGGAAGCAACACAAGTGTCCTTGATAGATGTATAGGTAAAGAAGATGTGGTATATACAATGGAATGTCATTCACCCATAAAAAAAAGGAATGATATCTTGCCATTTGTGACAACATAGATGAACCTGGAAGCTACTATGTTAAGTGAAATAAGTCAATCAGAGAAAGAAAAATACCATATGATTTCACGTGTATGTGGACTCTAAAAAACAAAACAAAACAAACAACAGAAATGAACACAAACACATAAAAACAGAGAGGAAACGTGGTTGCCAGAGGGGAGGTATGTGGAGGGATGGGCAAAATAGGTGAAGGTGATTAACAGGTACAGACTTCCAGTCATAAAATAAGTAAGTCAGGGAGATGAAAAGTACAATGTAGAAATATAGTCAATAATATCATAATAACAGTGTATGGTGACTACATTTGTTGTGGTGAGCATTGCATAATATATAGAATTGTTGAATCACTACGTTGTACACCTGAAATGAATGTAACATTGTATGTCAAATATGCTTCAATAAGGAACCTTAAAAAAGAGAAATCACTCTTTCAAAATCAAAAGTAAGACAGAAAAAATTAAATATATATTCAGAACCACACCACAGGAAACAATTTCAAATGATTTTAAACATCCCTGGGAGCATATACACAGAGGGATGGCATGTCCCTCCAACCTGTTTGAAGGAAAACATTTGTCCTCATGGTCTCAAGTTTTCTCTTGGAACTCCAGGCATTATTCTATTATTTAAAAAGTATGTGCTAGCTGTTAAGTCTATTCAAAGAACTTTCCCCAAAGTTGCACCCAGCAACTTCCACTTATACCTCATTGGTCAGAACTTCAAAATGTGTTATTTCTATCCGTATACAAATCTAGGAAACACATTGTTCTTAAATCTAGACATACTTCTACTACACCTCCCTGCCTCCACCAAATTTGAAATTCTGAAACTAAGGATGAAGGGGGAAATGATACTGGGGATGTAGCTAACATTTTCTTCCATCACAGTTTTTGCTAAGTGCTGTGGCAGTGAGCAGGTGACTTGGGCTTCTCCTCTTCTGTCTAAGGAAATGCTTGGTTCTCTAATCCTTTAATCTACAGCTTAATTTACAAGGAAACATAAAGGGATTCAGAGACCTGAAGGAATTGAGCCTTGATAAGATGAGCAAATCCCTGTTTTCCATAGGGACAAAATGCATAGTGTGTTTTACTGAACAACAACAAATTTCAAGGGTTTCCTACTCAAAGGGGAGAAAAGAAAGGTGGAAGAAAGATAATTATAGAAATCATATTCAAGAAAATGTTCTCTTTAAAAAATCCAGTAGAACAGGCAGCTTTGTAACAGTCCTATTTTTACAGTAAAATGAATGAAAAGGATTGGAATAACTGCCAATGCACAGAGTGAATAGTTTCAAAAAAAATATGTATTTTACATTGGTATTTAAACTATTTGGCAGTGTATAACACATCCATACCTGTATGTATGTGTTTGTGCACACATTCACATCTACCAATATTAATATAACACATATTTCGTATTTGCTGTGATAAACACAGTCATTGTCAAGCTTATTTACTTTCAACTGAGGAAAGTTGTTCTGCATAAAAGCTTCCCTTCCACCTATTTGAAAGCATTTAAAAATAATTTATGTACTGATCTTCTCATCAACTGCCTGGAACGAAAAGCATGTCTTGCTGATGTTACCATTCTTTTTGTTTGCTGGTATTCAGGTTTATCTTAGTATATTTTTACAACTTCATTTCTTCTCTCTTGATTGTGTTCATATCACACTGCACAATTCATTTGTTCCTCCACCATTCATGCATTTAACTGAACTCAAATCTACACCAATGAATTACCTGTTTTATTCTTCCTCATTCCCCTCACTGAACATTTTTTATATTACCTTTAAGTAGACACTACCCTATGTACCTTACAATTTGAAATTAATAAGTATGTTGAAATCATATGAACCATCAAGGTTTAAGAGTGAGGTGTCAGATTGATGGATAATTTCAAGAGTATGCAAGAAATATAAAATTCACAGTATATTAAGGAAGTAAGGAAATACCAGTGACTAAGTTTGTCAAAGGAATTCAAGAAGACTTTATTTAAGGAGGTTATGTAGTAGATTCAGACAGCATAAGTAAATACTTCCCAGGTAAATAAGAGGAATTAATAAGGTGATTTCATAGAGAGAGAAACAAAAACACAAATAGGGAATTTCATGAAAATAGAAAATTTCATGACAAGATGTGATACCTTGGAGAAGCCTAGGGCTGGAAGGCCTATGGAGGGTAATCACAGGTGATGATACTAGAAAGGAATAAATATGAGGCCATATGCCAGTTTGGATGTTCATAAATTTGTATGCAATAGAGTAGAATAAGATCTGTTTAAGAATTACAAGAGAAAGTGATAAGAAATCAATTAGAAAGGAACTAAAAATGAAATTAAAAACCACTCTTTCCCTCTCTCTGCCCCTTCCCCACTTGTGCTCTCTGTCTCTGTCTCAAAATAAATAAATAAACATTACAAAAGGGGGGGCGCCTGGATGACTCAGTCATTAAGCATCCAACTTCGGCTCAGGTCATGATCTGGGGATTCCTGATTTCAAGCCCTGCACTGGGCTCTGCTCTGGTGGTGTGGGCCCTGCTTGGGATTCTTTTGCTCTATCTCTCTCTGTCTCTCTTTCTCTGCCCCTTCTCCATTTGTGCTTTCTCTCTCTCTCAAAATAAATAAACTATATAAAAAAAAAACACTCTGCAAAACACACTATCAGAGATTGAAAAACTTGCTCTCTTGCTCTATCAGTTAGGCTGCTGGGGAAACGTATTCTCAATCATTGCTGATGTGATTTTAGATTGGAAGATTCTCTAGGAGGACAACTTAGCATCTTCTACCCAAATTGCACCTGGATATATTCAGCAATTCTAACCCTAAAAATTTACCTATTAAATGTATTTACAGAAATCACATATGAAATATTATTTGTCGCAACATGATAAAAGATTTTACCTCACTTAAGTGTCTTTCAGTGGGTTACTGGTTGAATAAAATGTGGTACATTTATATAAAAGAATTATATGCATTTAAAAAATACAAACAAACCCCTTTGTGGAGTGATATAAAACAATCTCCAGGGTGCACTGAGTGAAAGAAAAATGGCACAAAAATATGTATAGCATGCTCCTATTTTGTTAAAATAAAAGCAAAGAAAAAATCATGAGTATATACTTATTTGCTGCTATAAGCATGTAACAATTTTAGAAACAACAGTGCTATTGCCTTGGAGAGAAATTGGGTAGCTAGGAGACAAATAATGAAGGGGAATTTTCCTGGTATACCATTTTGTGCTTTTTTTAATTTGAATCATGTGAATGTACTACCTATCAAAATATTTAAAGTTAAATTTAAAAATAAATATCATATTATTTCAGAAAATGAATTATAGGAGCCTTAAGAAGTTAGTAGTAATGAACTTGGAAAAAAATAGGTCTCCTTTTTGATTTTCAGATAGGAACAAGTCCAGTTTGGGATATATTCTAGGATACCTTAATAGAGTAGAAAAACACTGCGTGTGAGATGATGAGAGAGATATAGAGAGATACAGAAGTCATCAAGATCAAGATGCTAGTTGAAGTAATCATAGTGACCTAGCCTGCTTAAGGAGAGCCGGGAAAGGAAAAGATCTAGAACCATTAACCAGCCAAAATGAAGTGGCAGAAGATGAAGAGAAACTAGTGAAATTGATTAAAAAGGGATGATAAGGGTCCCTGGGTGGTTCAGCAGGTTAAGTGCCCAACTCAGTGTCACAGGTCATGATTCACAGTTTGAGTAAAGGGCTGCATGCTCAAAGCATGAAAGCTGCTTGGGATTCTCTCTCTCCCTCTCTCTCTCTGCCCCTCCCTGCTTCTCTCTCTCTCTCTCTCAAAATAAATAAACTTAAAAGGGGAGGGGTTAATAATATATTAGGAGTATTAAGAGAGTAGTACTCTGGAAATTGTGACAAGAGTAAACTTAAGAAGCAGAAGGTATTCAACAGCATCCATTGCTACGAGAGATGCTGAATCCAGACTGTTAATAAATCAAGAATTACTTACACTGTACTACATGAAATACCCTTTATCATGTATTACCCACACACTGCAGTTTTCTTGCAATTAAAGGCTGTGCATAATCTATAGGACATAGCAATGTGATTTCATGTAGTAAACTCCAAGTAAATAATTCTGAGAAGCAAAGAAAATTTTAAATAGATCTCTGTGTTTTCCATACAGCCAATTCTATCAAATGAATTAGAGAAATACAGAAGAATGGGCATTGAGAAAGTATGTTTATTAGAAACTGCAGGAATCGGTCACAGAGGAAAAGGAGATTGTGGAAACACTGTGAAAGGGTTAAATAGAAGGCTGAATGAAAGAAAATGTTGCCTGTGCAGAATCATAAAGCCAAAGGAAGATTTGAAAAGTATGAGAACTTTAGTTGTGCTATGATGGAGTGTAAAGAGTCAGTAGAAAGGGGCATACTGATAAGACTTAACAGAAGAGATTTAATAATAGGAAAAGTGAGGTTTTGAAAAAGTACAAGAGAGCTCAGGGTTAGCTTTCTAAGAAGGACATCTACATTTTCTTCTGACATTATATGGTAGATGAGAGCATTAGTACAAAGGTTCCGTGAGGTTTAGACAGGATAGGAAGCATAGCTTCATGTGTTGAGCTAAAGGAGCAACCATATATCTCTTGGGAAATGTGTTCTTACCATCATTCTTTGGATTAAAGATTCAGTTAAGATAAATACAAAGAAGAAGTAGTACAAAGAAGATGCAGCCAGATCCTTGAGAAGAATGGTTAAGATGGAGAGTGTACTTGGAAATGAAATGAAATGAAAAGCAAAATTAACCAACACCTTAGTTGAAATGGATCTATATGAATTAGTGCTAAAAATTTCTCAAGGGCATACATGTTATACAAATCCTCAGTGTTAACAATATATTTTCACATCCTTTATAGTATTTTTGACCACCGATTATAATGTTCCTGGGAAATTAAATCACGTCTTTTCTTGGCCTCGGTCTTACTGTAAATAAAAGAATAGCATAATGATAACTTACTTCCATCCTTCCTCCAGCCACTTCCAAGCTGTCTGTGTTTTGTTACCTATTCAAACTTGCTGATACTGGCGTATACAATACTGTGATGTTTGCTCTTGCACATCAAAAGTCAGTTTAAACAAAAAGCAGTTTTTAAATTCTTTTTTGTAGCCTACAATCACGACTTTTATATATATATATATATACATATATATATATATATATGTATATATATATACACATATAAGAGAGTGAGGTGGTTGTGTAGTTATTTGAGAGAATTACGGTCTGCAGTGAAACTACCAAAGGTCCCTTTTCATTGTGTAGGTATTTTCATCTGGTCATATATCAGAGGCAATTAGAGGGCCAAGGGTTTTTTGTGGAGCCAAAGACAACTGTACTTACTTCTTGCTATAGAGGATGGAGTTAAAAGAGAAAAGGAAAGACAATTTCTACTTGTTCCTGTGATACTAGTGAGTTTGCCTTCATGCCTTTGGGATCCTCTCTGGGGAGCTGTTATTAGATAAAGGGAAGTCTAGCTTCCCTCTCATAATGCCTTTGTGTGTCTGGTGAATGCCAGAGGCAGGTACTTTGCAGGTTGTGTGAGATTTCTGTGGTAGCTTAGAAATATCATGATACGCTTCAAGGGCTCTCCAACCAGTTAAGAGATACACAGAAATATACCTTTGTGTCAAGGAATATTACTTTATTTTTTTCCCCGAATTCTATATTTAAATCACTTTGCAGTGGAATCACATAAAAAGAGCAATTGTAAAGCTATGAGTTTCGAGCTCTCATTATTTCTTTGAGTTTGCTGTTTATTTTTTGCCTAAGACTTTCAGCCATTTCTGGACAAGGTCTGCTAGTCTCTAGGTACTGTCATTTATATTTAAGTTCCTCCTGCCTGATTAGCCATTTTATGCTCTGCTTTCTTTTGCATTTGATTAGTGATCTCGAAATGCATTAATGCTTCATATAAAACAAAATATCCTGAGGATTCTCATAGCAATGTTAATATCTGGAGCCAGTGGGGGGAAAATGGTTAACAGCCCATCACTATATTCATGTTAAGAAATTTCTACAATTACACATGGTTTTTATGTTTCTGCCTCATTTACTCAGTTCTTAGGAAGTAGCTGTTATTCAAGGCTACTGCTTTTGTTCTTTTCTTCCTACTAAATCTCTTTTTTAAAAAACATCTGTGGCAACATTTTTTTTTCTTATAAAATATTCCAATTTAAGGACTGAGAATTAGAATGGTCCCTGATCTGGGCACTTGAGCTTATTTTAAGTTCTTTCCTTTTTGTATTTGATATTTTTATTGTTTGCTTGTTTGGCTTGGCACTTTATGTGACACTTTACAGGAAAGAGAAAGGGATGTATATGTTTAACTTCTTATATAAATTATTGCAACAAGTAAACACATTGAATTGTGCTTTCCTCTGAATCTCTGTTCTCCAAAGGTAAATGAAACAATCACTTGTGGCTACTAAGATTAGAAAAATATATGTTAGGAATACTCTAGACAGGCAGCAGGAATCTATGCCAATTATGCCTTCTCCTGCCCACTTTCTTAAAAAGTAAAGTGTGATTTAACTAATGGATCTGGAAGAAGAGTCCGAAAACATTTGTGGCTTTGGGTTTTTAAGGAATACTCTAAATTATCATTGTTTAAAGGTCAAAGAGTTCACCAAGGACTTAACTATAAAATAAACCTTTCCTCTGGAGAAAAAAAAAATGGACTGGTGATAGAATTATCAGGATATTGGAATCTAGAAAAGAGTGAAGAATATTTACAGACAATTGAGAAGAAAGTACTACAAAACTAGAATCTACTCACAGCCAATACATCATTTATATTTTGGGCTACAAGTAAGTACAATATGATATTCAAGAATTTAGAAAGCACATCACTCACAAGTTTCCCATGTGGTAATTACATGAACATCTGCTCCAGTCAGGTGAAAATTGAATAAGAGAATTTCACCTATGACAGAAGATGGTGTGTATGAGAAATGGTAATGGTCAGTGAATATATTCAAAATTTTGGTTAACCCTAAATAGATGATAATATTGTGATTGTGAGAAGAAATATTTGTAAAAATAAAGAAAACTGTAGAAAACTTGGTCAATAAGAATATTTTCTTTTTCTTTTTTTTTAAACGTTTATTTATTCTGGGTGGCTCAGTTAGTTAAGTGTCCAACTCTGACTTCAGCTCAGATCATGATCCCGTGGTTCATGGGTTTGAGCCCCCTGACAGGCTCTGTGCTGATGGTGCGGAACCTGCTTGGGATTCTCTCTCTCTCTCTCTCTCTCTCTCTCTCTGGCTCTCTCTCTGCCCATCCCTGGCTTGCATGCTCTCTCTCTCTCTCTCTCTCTCTCTCTCTCTCTCAAAATAAATAAACAAAAAGAACAAAAAAATAAAACTTTATTTATTTTTGAGAGAGAAAGCTCAAGCAGGGGAGGGCCAGACAGAGGGAGGGACAGAGGATCCGAAGCAGGCTCTCGATAGACAGCAGCAAGCCTGATGGGAGGTTTGAACCCACAAACCCCAAATCATGACCTGAGTGGAAGTTAGTGGTTAAACCCACTGAGCCACCCAGGGGCCGCATAGAAATAGGGTTTTAAAAACATTTTCCTGAGAATTAACAATCCAATGGCAGGTCAGGGAGAGGAAGAACAACAAAAATTTAATTAAAAAAAAATCCAAGAACCCTAGTGTAACACAGACACGTGTGCATATCATGTTTGAGTGATTCCCACACACAGTTTAAACCTACTGCTGTGTCTGCATGTTATGCGTATGGAAAATAAGCATATGTGACTCCTGTCACTGGCTTGCACTACTGCGCTTGAGCCTGCAGCCCCTGCAGCCACACAGGTGCACACCTGGCAGACAGCTCAGGCACCTGCAAATGTTCATGCACTCACATTTGGCCCCAGCACATACCACCATGCATGCCCCTGCCACCGTGCATGTACCAATAACGTGTCCCTCATTTCCATCTGAGACTTCAAAGTTCTGTTCACAACTATTTCACTGTTCTTAGTCTAAGAAGATGAAGGTTTTCTCTTCTGCTCTCCCCTTCTCTTCCTGAGCTCTCACTAACATCGCCTTTAAAGGACCATTACAGCAGTGGCTTTTTCTAACAGGCACCTCAAACTCTTTCTGACTCTACTTATTATACAGTACCAAAGCCCCTTCCACACTTTTAGATATTGGTAATTTTTTTAAGTTGTTAAAATATATTTGTTTTTTGAGAGAGACAAGGACAGTGTGGGTACAGGAGGAGCAGAGAGAGAGGGAGAGAGAAACCCAACCAGTCTCCACACTGTCCACGCAGAGCCGGACACAGGACTTGAACCCACCAAATCTTGAGATCATATCCTGAGTTAAAACCATGACCTGAGCCCAAACCACCAGTCGCTTAACTGACTGAGCCACCCAGGCATCCCTCACACTTGTAGGCATTTGTTACTCGACTTCTTGGTACCAATTTTGTCTCAGTCAGCTCAGGCTGCCATAACAAAATATAGACTAAGTGGTTTAAGCAACAAACATTTATTTCTCTGGAGGTTGGGGATCCAAGATCAAGTTGCCAACAGATTCATTGACCTTCATGAAACTTCAATTCATTCATTGACTTCCTGGTTGATAGAAGGCCATCTTATTGTTCTCATGTGGTAGAAAGGGCAAAGAAGCTCTCTAGGGGTGTCTTTTTTAGGGGCACTAATCCCATCCACGATGGCTCGATTCTGATCATGCAATCATCTCCCAAAGCCCGCACCTCCAAATATCATCACATTAGGGGATAAGTTTCAAGACAAAAATTTTAAGGGGACACAAACATTTAATCTATGGCACTCTACAATGTAAAAACCTGGAGAGTAAAATTGATAAAATATGTTAAAATTATTTTGCCACTGAAAGATTCAAATTCATTTTGGGTTTGTAAATGCCCTCATTTTCCCCACACCATTAGTTTTTCGTGATGAACAAAGCCCCCCCAAAAAAGTATCTTATGAAGGGAGAAGTTTTATATATATTTTATAACATGTGTAATAGTATAGTACTTATAATAAACTTTTCTTTTGGTAATATTGTACTGAAACTTACAATTTACCACTTACCATTTATGCCTGTGCTGCTTTTTTTTTTTCTTTTCTTGGAAGGTTCCTAAACTATGGTTGATATGTGTTATTACTAAATCTCTTTTAAGAAAATCTCATATTTGACAAAAAGATATGCTCCAGAGTGTCTCTGAAGAAATATCTTAACATAAGTGAATTGTTGCCTACCAGTTCCTTTTTTCGTAAGAACTTTTACTTTCCTTCCAGTTAGTCACAGGAATCATCCCTCTTGAAAAATAAAGACGTAAAGTAATGCTGAAAAGAATTGGAGGGTCTCGGAAAAGACCTTAGAAATGGTTTAGTCCAAAGTCCTCATTCTGCAAATGAGGAAATTGAGGTCAACCTGCAGTTACACGGACAGTTTAATGGCCTGGCTAGAATTAAGCAGAACCGTCTGGTTCTCAGTCCAGTGCTTTTTTTATTATACTGTGCTGTGGTCCTCTCCGTGACACCTCTAAAAAAGGTTCTTATAAAGCTTCTACGCATGACTCACAGTGGTTCTAACAGAAATACTTTCCCTGCTGAAAAATGCCTGCCAAGGATTCTGCTACTAAGGGCTCCCACTAGGC
Source organism: Panthera onca (assembly GCF_046562875.1). Lineage (NCBI taxonomy): Eukaryota > Metazoa > Chordata > Mammalia > Carnivora > Felidae > Panthera > Panthera onca. Next base: position 108,079,884 of record NC_138345.1, on the reverse strand, counting down.
AAGGGGGTCCCTAGACAGACTCTGCAAACTGTAATGAGCTATATAATGTCTCTATTCTCCAGTGACACGGAGGCTTCACAAAGTAGACTTTTTTTTTTAAATAAAGATTTTAAGCAAGCATCTCAATTGTCTAACTCTCTGTATCACATGTCCCAAGAGACAGAGCCTAGAGCCAGTCACACTCAGTGTGTTATGTTTTAGAACAACACAGGGATATTTCAACATAGTTGGCCTTGTTTGTCCCAACCCCATTTTTTTAAATCGTTCCTTTTATAAACCGGCATGGTCTCTCTGGCCCTGTCAGTAACTGAGCGACTGAGCAAGGTCTCAATGCTGAAAAGTTGCATCCATGGCAATAGTGCACAGTGTCACTGAGATGTCACCCCAAGACTTTATTTAATTCCTATAACAAATATTCTCCATACTGGGTTCCAGGGGCTGTATTAGTCATCATTCGCCTGTGCTGTCAGTTGTGCTAGATGAACACTATCTTCTGAATATTGCAGATAGCTGGATTTACGGTGAATTTGTAACTTTGTGGGAACAAAACCAACTATCAAAATAAATGTAAAAATATAATAAGTAGTATGTATAGGAGATTAAAATCAGGTCTGTAATTTCTGTGCTATAAAAATTCATCCCTGGTTTGGATCACAGACTCTAAAATTTAAATCATGTTAACTCTGCTGCCTTCCTATCATCAAAAAAGTCACCATGGCAACAAATCAATAACAATGAAAACCGATTCATTGTTGTTCTTTAATGTCTATAGGTTACTAGAATGTGGTTTTAGAACATAATCCATCATCTAGAAACATTTCAAATGTTTTTTTTAATTTATATTTCATTATCCCTGCTTTCTTACCCACAATAACTACACATATTTTCTCCAACATGGAGTACTGAAATTATGCTATATTATAGCACACACCCCCTCTGTCCATATTTCCTTGAATAGCAGAGAAAAAATGGTGATTTCCATTTGCATCAACTAAATATCATTCACCTTTAATTTTTTCTTTATCTCAAGTTGAATGCCTAGAAAATATCTACACTATAGCCTTGATATATATATATATATAATTTTTTCAAGAAAACCCAGATATCTCCATGTTGAGAATATAGGCCTATTTTAAAAATTAAAGACTTTAATTTTGTTACCCAAACATCTTTACAGTAATGGAAAACCATAATTGTGTTTTTAATCACACTCACACTGGGAAACTAGCTTTACGGGGCAACATATTTATTTGAATATGTTCTCCTTCTAGTTAATAAACCTCTTTCTTTTTCTTCATACTTACTAATTTTGAGTAAAAATGTAGCTCCAACCCCCTACCACTATTACAGAAATAGATATGAAACTCTGGTTACAATATCTTGACTCCATTTGAATTCACAGTACATTTGAAGTGTGTGTGTGTGTGTGTGTGTGTCCTGACAAGATTTTACAACCAGACTGAGGCATAGACATTGGGATAATCCTTCAAGCTTTTTCTGCTGCTGTTTTAATAGCACTTCATGTATTTCCAAACATTTAAATGTTGTTTTCGATCATTTACAACATGAAAATATGTTGCTTCTTTTTCATGGTAATCAAAATAAAATAGAGAAGTCAAAAACATAAAGGGAAATAAAAAACAAAAACAAAAACATAAGTGTGTGATAAAAACCTGAGTCATTTGCTGGGGGGTAAACTAACCCAAATAACTCACCCGTAACAGCAAGTATAACTGCTCTCTGAGTGAAAGGAAAGGAGTTGGGTTGAGCAAGGCAAAGTAGTAACTTTAGTTTTAGCTACAGAATATTTAGATACAGCAGGTGGCAAAAAGATAAAAAAAAATAAAAAAAAACCATGCAGACTGGAGGATTAGAGAAAGGAAGGTGAAGAGCTGTAACCCACATTAAGGTAAGGAAGAGACGCCTAGTCAGCACAGCACCTGCCAAAACAGGGCTCAAACCATGGCATGGCAATATGGCACAGGCACTGTGAGTCACTCCTGGTAAAGAAGCATCTGGAAGGTTGGAGGAATAGTCTAATCCAGGACTCTAGCATGTGAAGTCTTAGCTGTGTCCACCCAGTGTCACAGAACATAGCAGGAAGAGCTTCAGAGCCTGCTAGATGGGAATAAGGTAGGAAATCAACTAGAAAACTAAAAAGTAAAATGAAGAGCAAGAAAAGTGGTGGAGAGAGAGAGAGAGAGAAGGCAAGCTGATGAGTATATATATATATATATATATATAATAACATGTATGGGAGATGGATAATGTGTGTGTGTATATAAGTATGTGTATCTATCTATCTATCCATCTATCTAGCATCTATCTCACTCATACTATAGTTTTCAGGTAAATTTCCAAGAAAAGAACCATTTTTCTTGCTGCCTTTTTATTCTAAACTTCATTCTAATCTGCAGCTTCCCATCAGACAAGACAAAACTACAGAGTAATATTTAATGACCATTGGATATTCTTGGAGAGTTTAAAGAGACTGCTGAATGTGCCTTTCTTTAGTCACAGTTTGACCTTTGCCTTTGACTTTCATACTTCATCATTTCAAACTGCTACCTGAACTCTCAGCAAGTCCACTATGATTTCCTCACCTTTGCCTTGTTAGTGGTGATAATTAGGAAAAATTCTTAAATGGAACAGTAGGAGAGATAGTCTCTCAAGTCCTTTACATTTATAAGAGATACTAACGTTATTTTTTGTGTCCTTTTATTCCCTTGAGTAAATTCATTCTAATCCTATTTATTGTAAAATATATCTATATATATATTTGTGCCATCTCTATGCCATGATTTGACTAGATCCCTAATATACAGCCACTCCTGTCTACCAGGGTTTTCTACCTGTTCATACACTGTATTGACATGAATCTCCCCTTCTTAGCACAAATCAGTGCTTTTCCCCTCTTATTTTCCTTATTAAACCCCTTCTATTTAATGGGGTTTACCTTCTGAGTTCTGGCTTCCAGCAGACTAAGAAAATGAATGATTTGGGACACCTGGGTAGCCCAGGTGGTTAGGCATCCATCTCTTGATATCACCTCAGGTCTTGATCTCAGATAGTGAGTTTGAGCCCTGTTGGGAAAATTAAAAAAAAAAAAATCAAAAAAGAAAAGGAATAATTTATTAAAATATTAATGAGTTAAAGTGTTTGCTTAAATTTCAAAAACAGCTTCTATACTTAAAAATTGGGAATAAAGACAACGTATAGGTTATATTTTTCTCAGGGTTTTACTAACCTCATCCTGCAGAGATGTGCTGCTTACCCTTTTAAGAAACTCTTGCTTTGCCACTATTACTGAGAGAATTATGTACTATCTTTCAGATATGTTGAGGTAGAAAAAAGTTTGAGAACTAGTCCCCTAAGTAGTTAAGTGTGAAATCTCCATGTCAGTTGAACTCATTTTCAGGCAGGCAACCTTTGGGAGAAATGTTAAAAATCATGACTTTCTATTTTGCCAGAAGAAAGATTGGTAGAATCGGGGTAAAAAACTAAGGACAGTAAGACAATCAGGTTAAGACCAGGCAAATTGATAAGACCGCACCCAACTTCCTTTGGGTACTCTTCAGTCTGCAAATAAATAAATCAATAAATAGCACTGATATTTCATCTAAAGTGCTTTGTCATTAAATTAACAGGTAAGAGGATTTATATTTTAAAAAGACAAATGTTAAATTAAGCCTTAAAATTAAAGAACTAATGTTCATTACCAAGAATATCACCTTTTGTCTTCTACTGAATCATATAATAGTTTCCAGAAAGAAGATATAGATTTACACAGACCTCCACTATGGAATATAATTTGGAAGTTTGAATTGAACAGACATATACATTCTTATTTTCAGAAACCGCAAAAACCACGAAGGTATCTCTCACCTTCATGGTTTTAGATTGAAGCAGTAAAAGGAATAGGAGCTCTGGAGTATCTGTATCTGTTAAATTTTTATTTAAGTAAATGTTTTATTCAGATGATTGAATGCACACATCTCAATGCACTAAAAACTTGCTTCTGAAAATAATATTTTCTAATCAACTAGACTTACATAAATCCTAAGAACTTCATTAGCAGAAGTACCTATTGAAAATACTTGTTTATCCGTGTCTGTTACTGAATGGTATGTAATAATCAACAAGCACTCGGAGTCTGTCCTTTGTGGAATAATCCATATTCTTTTAAATATGTCAGCGTTGGGGCGCCTGGGTGGCACAGTCGGTTAAGCGTCCGACTTCAGCCAGGTCACGATCTCGCGGTCCGTGAGTTCGAGCCCCGCGTCGGGCTCTGGGCTGATGGCTCGGAGCCTGGAGCCTGTTTCCGATTCTGTGTCTCCCTCTCTCTCTGCCCCTCCCCCGTTCATGCTATGTCTCTCTCTGTCCCAAAAATAAAAAAAAAAAAAAAAAAAAAAAAAATTAAAAAAAAATAAATATGTCAGCGTTGTAGTTTGAGAAGATGAGTACTCTATGTGGATCTCTTGAGATCCTTCAGAGCCCTCAAAAACTGAATAATTGACTGATTTTTTTTATCCTTTCATATGCACTTGTTTTGAAGTGTACATGGCACAAAGGAATGGAAATATAACTCCTACTCTTCTCAGATGTTTCAATGTGATGTTATTAATGATGTGAAACTTTAGCTCAAAGTTAAGGAGTCTCAGATATTTTCCTTCTCCAAAGAATAAAACTACCTGGGTAAGTACCTAAGAAAGTAGATAATTCTCCTGCATCCATTACCATGAGAAAAAAAGAGAGTAAATAAGATACTGGCACCATATTCTCTTTTCTAATTCAATTTCAGTTCTCTTGGTTGTATATTTCCTTTATTCAACTAATTAATATATGCAATTCTCTCCCTCTCTCAGTCTCACTACTTATCTACCTACCTCCTACCTATGAATCCATCTGATCAACCCATCTAACTAATTGTTGACCTATCCAAACATCCACCCTTTGCTTTGTTGCTCAAAATACATGAGGTAAGAAAGAAGACATCATTCATGTGTATACATACGTGTAGCAGTCTGTGTGTATCTGTCTATCCATCAGTCATAAGACCCATAGAAATAAATATATGTAGAGACACATTATGTACACTCACAAACATATTTGACTATTTTAATTTTTATTATTTATATCATTTCTCTTCCTCTTTTCTGTGGACAGCCACGAGAACAAACGTGTTACTCTGACCTAGTGCATTTAAAAGTAGGGGAGGGAGAAAAAACATAATAAGAGAAGTATGGGATTTTCTAGAAAAGTTCTGAATGTCTTTGCTTCATAAAGTCTTTTCTTAAAAATTGCTTCAGTGGGGCACCTGAGTGGCTCAGTCAGTTAAGCACCTGACCCTTGATATCTGCTTAGGTCAAAATCTCATGGTTTTGTGATTTCAAGCCCCACATCAGGCTCTGTGCTGACTCTGCAGAGCCAGCTTGGGATTCTCTCTCTCTCTCTCTCTTTCTCTCTGACCCTCCCCAGCTCATGCTCTCTCTGTCTCTCTCAAAATAAACTTAACAAAATTATTTTAAAAATTAACAAATAAAAATTGGTTCAGTAACATGAGTGCTTGTGCTGTTGCAGTAGAAATAAGAGAGTGTAACAAAGTATTTAAGCATAGGGGAAACACCGTTTACTAGCTCTGTACCTTGGGCAAGTCACTTAATTCTTTTGTCCTCAGTTCTATTGTCTATAAATGAGGGATAATAATGGCAAATCTTTTACGGGGCTGTTGTGAGGACTGAATGCACTAATATTTATAAAGGGTTTTGAACAGCAGTTGGCACGGAATAGACACCCTATGCATTAGCTGTTACTTATTGTCTAAATACCCTTATAGGAATGAAAGCACATGAGAAAAGAGATTTGTTTTTATGTTAATTGCTATTTCCAAGAACCAAGAATAGTACCCCAAACACTGAAGGTATTCAACAAGTCTTATTTTGAAGACACAGTATAGTGTCCTAGTTAAAAGTAATGATCATGAAGACAGACTCCCTGCTTTAAAATCCAGGTTACAATAATTATTAGCTGTTTCACTTATGCAATGTAGTTAACTCTGTTCTTTAGTCACTAGATCTGTAACATGAAGATGTAATTGCTAACTTTGTGTGTCAGCTTGATAGAATCACAGGTTGCCCAAATGTTTGGCTAAACATTATTTTTAGATGTGTCTTTGAGAATGTTTCCAGATGAGATTAACATTTGAATAGGTAGAGTGAGTAAAGCAGATTGCTCTTTCCAATGCAGCGGGCCTCATCCAATCAGCTGATGGCCTGGATAAAACAAAATCAGAGGAAGGGAGAATTTGTTGTGCCTGATAGTTTGAGCTGGAACATTGGTCTTCTCTTGTACTCAGACCAGGATTTACACTATTGGCTCTCCTGGTTCTTGGGCCTTTGGGCTCAGAGTAAAACTAATACCTCACCTGATGCTAAGAAAAATCATTCACATGTAAATAGGATGTGCTCCCTGGAGTTGCACAACCCAGCAGCCCTCACAAGAGCTATATAATTGTTAACAATTACCAATACTACTGTTGGTAACCAGAAGTAAAGTTAGTAAATATTTTATGGCCTAAATGATACTGTTATAAGCCAATTGTAAAGCATGTCTTATAAACTGCTTACGTAGCTATATTATTCTTTAAAACACAGTTGGGGCTATCTCTATTAATTTTTCCTGCCTTGTTTGATCCTTTGGATTTTGCTTTATAGTGACTATTGATTTTTCCCCCTAAAAGAGATTGCCTTTTTTTAGCTTTGACTTTCCTTTGGAGCTATATTTTTTCCATGTCTACATATTCCCATGATGCCTTGATACTTCCCAAACCTACAAAAGTTGAAAAGCTTCTTGTGTGATATTTTCACAATGCATTTAATATGAGTGCACTTTCCTACTGTCTTAGTGCCTTGTCATGCCACCCTGCATTGCCTACCGCTGTATACAAAGTAATATCATGTTATAATTTTACCTTGGGCCTATCTGTATTATTACACAAGGTGTAAACTTTCTCTTTAGGCACAATTTAGAGTAAATGGTAAAATTATACATGGCAGTCTAGATTTCATCCTTGTCTAGAAACACCAGCATTCTCTTGAATTAGCAAATTAGGTACATGTTTTCCTATGAGTTTTGGCAAAATAATGGCCATTAATGGCCCAGCTGGACATGTTATTACTAATAACCCAGAGGATTCCCTGCCTTTTGCCAAATGCCAAAATTGCATTACCTCTCTAAAATTTCAAATTTCACATCCACTTCAGTTAATTTTGGTCTGCTGTGTGTGATCATTTCTCTTAAGTCATTGAAATTTCTCAGACCAACCTGTATTATCGACCAAATATTATATATTTTCTTATCAGGGACAATGATGCAGATTTTTAAGGACCAAATTATTCTTTTTTTTTTTTAAGCTTTGGTTTGATTTTTTTTTTGTAGGTATTCTACTCTTCAGAGTTATGGTTCATGTCTCTGTTTTGCAACATTATTATTCCTCTCTCAAAACTATTTTTTTCTTCTACAATTAGTTTCCTGGGAGAGGAGTTGTTGTTGTTGTTGTTAATTAGTTTGCTTTTTCATTTCTTAATACAGTTCAGTCACTAAGATTTTGAGGAAGCTTCGGAACCTCAATTTTAATCTCTGCATTTTCTGACTTCAAAGATTTGTTCTTATTTTGCAGTTTTGAAATAAGTTATAACTTCTTTTTTCTTTTTTAAAGTTTATTTTTAGAGAGAGAGAGAGAGAGGGAGCACAAGTGTGGGAGGGGCAGAGAGACTATTTTTATTTGTCTTCTTAGACTAGATTGTAAATTTTATAAGAATAGGATTTTTTTCTTTCTCTCTGATGCTTTGCAAGTACCTGGTAAATAATAAACATAGTAAATATTTGTTTGAAAGAATGAATCAACATGAGGAAAAAGCTAGTCAACCAAACTTTTCTTTTGAAAACATCAAGATATTTGCCAATGGATATTTTTTCCCTAAATTTCAACTTTAGTACAAGTTGATGGTCTGTGGTGAAATTTCCCTTAATAATATTTATTTGTATAGATGGAAATCGTTGTTAAGAGTTACTCTCTCTCTGTATATTTTTACATAAGCTGGGATTTCCAAGTGTATCTCTCCATAAGATGTTTTTAGAAAAATAATAAAATATGATTACAACACACAAAGGTATACGTGTCAGAACACACTTAGAGGGTCATCTCCTACAAGGTCCATAAACAGTCTGATTCATGAGTATATTTCTGTGCTGAGTTCTAATAATAAAGTCAATTAATAATTTTAAAAAATTGGCCAACAAAGAAATAATGAGTTGGCCATTAGTGGCCTCAGCACAGGTTGGTCTGAGAAATTTCAATGACTTAAGAGAAATGATCACACACAGCAGACCGAAATCAACTGTCATAATCCTCCATCCAGCCCCCCTCACTGTTCTCATACTGCCCATCTGGCGAGTCCTGGGAGGTGAACTTAGGAGGTGAGGGCAGGGGCCGGGACTGGATGCTGCTGGCCTTGTCGATGGGGTTGGGGTGCAGGGAGCCGCCCCCCTCAGGCCCCAGGACAGGGGCCTTGGTCCGTCTGAAGAGCAGCGAGGCATTGCCATGCAGGAAGGAGGCCATGTGAAGAAGTGGATGTGAAATTTGAAATTTTAGAGAGGTAATGCAATTTTTGGCATTGGCAAAAGGCAGGGAGTCCTCTGGGTTATTAGTAATAACATGTCCAGCTGAGAGGACTCGTAGATCCAGGATCTATGTTGACCAGCTGGCCTTTCTACTTCTGCTCCTGCTCTTGCTCTGCATGGCAAGAAAGTTCACTCCTTTTTTTTTTGATCATGAACCTGGACCAGCAGGATTCATAATATTACATGCCTTCAGTCAATAGAACAGATGGCCCAGTATCCTTTAAAATGGAATCTAGTCAGGGCACCTGAGTGGCTCAGTCAGTTGAGCGTCCTGCTCTTGATTTCAGCTTTGGTCATGATCTCACAGTTTGTGTGTTCGAGCTCAGCATCTGGCTAGCTGCTGTCATCTCCGAAGCTGTTAGCACAGAGACTGCTTCAGATCCTCTGTCACCCTTTCTCTCTGACCCTCCCCCACTTCCACTCTCTCTTTCAAAAATAAATAAAAGCATTAAAAAAATGAAATCTAGTGGAAAAAATACTAAAGATGTGTTGTGCCCTTTTTCAATTTTCATGTGTTAGGTAGATCTCTGGGGTATCAAATGGTAAACTAGGGCTCAACAACAACAACAACAAAACAAACAAAAGGGAATTGAAGTAAAGAAGTTTATTACTCAGAGGTCCTAGAGAAGATACATGGTACACTTCTAGGGGCTACCAGGGAGGTTAAGAAAGGGTACAGGCAGAGGGTGCATCAGGATTGGGAGAATATTCCTTTGGTAGGATTTGTGGGTAGTGTACTTTGGGGTTCCCAGGCAAAGGCTGGATTTGTCAATTCAAGCAAAAAATACTGGAGTTTTGGTAAGTTTTGCAGGGGTTTATCAAAGGAAGGCACTTGGGGAAGGCCTTGGAAAGTGCAGGACCATTGGGGTATCACATTATGAACTTACATTTGCTGTGGCTCTGTGAGCTGTCATCTAGGGCATGTACTTACTGGAGGGGCTAGTGTCAGATCAAGGTATCTGAAGGCTGTTTGTCACACAAAATTAAGGTGCAGACAACGATATTATGGAATGGCTTAGCTAAACACTTAATAAGATGCTTTTGGAAATTTGCATTTTCACTATGCGTCTCTTTACTTGAAATTAAAACAGCGGACCCAGGCTTTCTACCTGTCCCCCATTACCAAGCTGGAGGCCCATATAGAGATGGTACGGTGGGGAGAATTGATGACTAGAGAACGTCCTTCCTACCCCAACCTTCTTCCAGGAAGCTTATGAAGTACTTTTCTCCCTGTGTCATGACTTTCTACAGAGGGATTTTCTTGGCCAGCCTCAGTCTCCAGTAGCATTGAGAAATGTCTACCCACCAAAGGATTTTCTTGTCATCCTTCAAAACCCAAGATTTCACTCCCAAAACCACTTTCTGGAACAAGAAATGAATCCTCTGTTGGGCTGAAATCTTCAGATAAGTATTCTGAAGATCCAGAATCTGAGCAAGAAATGTTTCTGTCTTAACTTATAAGAGGTCATTCTGCCTAAAGGCTTCCCTCTATGTATCAAAAAATCTGATGGAAAAGCCTCCAGGAATAAGTAGGCCTGTCACATCTCTTTTCTTAAATCATTTTGCATTATCTTTCTTTCACTTTAACAGCTATGAATTAGGTGATTATACATTTTCCCAATTCAAGACTTGATAGAATTAAATTTTAGGATAGAACTTTATCATTACGTGATTTGTTACAATTATATGAGTGAACTATTTCCATTTTATTGGACTCTTGAGGTTGTATAAGTATGGTATTATGATGTTATTAAATTTCCAACAATGCCACAAGTTTATAATGGGCATTTTGCATGAGTAGTTGAGCAACAGAATGGATTTTAGACTTTACAGACCATTTCTGCTTCTTTATAATTTATAATTGTGAAAGTTGCTTGAACTTTACCTAAGTAGTTTTTTTTTTATTTGTTTAATGAAATAAATGAAAAGACATGGAGCCTCTTGAAAAATGCTATAAAGGAAAAGCAATTCTTTATTATTGAAATGACTTAAAAGAGGTCAATCTATCTAGAGGTTTCCCTCTGTGTATCAAAAACCTGATGGAGAGGCCTTGTGCCACAAATAGGTCTGTCACATCCAGAAGTTTCTATTTTCTTTATAAAAACTGAAACTGTAGGCCTCATTTCATTTTATACTTAATTAAATGATTACAGTGGGCAACCTATTTGCACGCTTCCCTCTCCACCTTGTTTGAGAACAAAGAGGACATGTATCCATTCTCTTGTTTTTCACTTTTATTTCTGTTTTCATTCTGTGTAAGACTTATGGCTCCCACTTCTTTGGGCAATTTCAATGTGTTGATTTGAATTTTAAGGTAAACAGTGTGAGGTGATAACTTTACAAGTGTTATAGTCCTGTCAGGGGCTGCTAGGATAGTGCTCTTAACACACAGAGATGGACAAATGAGAGAGGGAAGAGCAAGAAGAAAGACCCTTCTCATTTTAGTTCATTATAAGTAGCTCAAACTGAAGTTTCATACTGTGGTTTGGTGTCAAAAAAAAAAAAAAAAAAAAAAAGAAAGTAAATATTTATGGCTACCAAAGACTAAGTAGAGTATCCTTTGTCAACTATACAGACCACATCAGACTGAGGTTAAATTTCCTATGTCTACTCCTTAGAGCATGCATGTAATTTTTAGGAGGGAGGGATGAGATGGCATGGACTATCTATCTCTCACAAGAGAACATAGCAGACATGTGTTTCCAACCAGCAGAATGGAAATTGGAAACACTGTCTCAACCCAGCTCCTCAAGAAAATGATGGTTCCTTCTGAAGGGAGGAGAAATCAACAAAAGGTTGAACAAACATGTGAACAGAGAGATGAGTAGACCACAAAGAAAGGAATGGTGTGAACATAGGGGATGCTCAATCTTTGAGGAAAACGGAATGCAGCAGCATATGTTATGAATAAAATGTTTGTGTACAGTGTTATATTTTTCTAAATCAAGTCGTATTCCTAGGAAATGTGGATACATTTGAAAATGCTTTGTATAAACTTAACACTGTTCATTCATAAAATTGAAATTAGAAAGAATTTGAGGGAAAATGAAAACAGAATATGTTTTTTTTACATCTAAAAGATAAGCAAAATATTAAGTTGGATACTCAGACATGTTTTGTTAGAGTTGAATAATTATAATTACATAATTACTTATATTTTATAGAATTATATAAATTTAATTAGTTTGATATTAGTTTTAAAGAAAGCTACTTTGATTTTAAAATCTAGGAAATCCAGAAAATTTTCCCAATCGACATGTTGTATTTGCTTTCTTAACTTTTAGTTGTTATATTACTGCTTTAAATAGATTATCCATTTCACATACAGCATATTTTTGGTTAGAATAATATTGTTTTTTTAAATTTACACAAAATTTAACTAAAATGGATGTAGCTTAATAGAGTTAGTGAGTTATTGGCCAAACAAAGGCTTAAGTGAGTACTGAATTAGTTTAAATTATTCAGAAGAATGCTTGAATTAATTTTAATGGAAAAAAAAAAGTATTTGTTGAAACCATTGGGATAGCAAATCCATTGATGGATAACTATTAAGCAACAATTTTACTCAACTCGAGAGTATCTACAAATGGCTACTTTTCTCTACAAATGACTATTTCATTCCCATTTGTAGAGTCTGAATGAGTATGCCAAGGAGTTTGGCAAACAGACTGGGGAAAGGGGCAATGAGAGAAGAACTGAAGTTTAGAGAAAAGAGAATAAAAAAAAGATGCTTAAGTCACAGGGAAAGCTTGAATGAAAACAATATACCAGCTGGAGTTTGAGAAAAGAAACTCTTGCATACAGTTCTGGCAATATTACATCATCACGACTGCTGAACATTGATCCTTTCAGGTCATGGGAATCATGTGTGTTCCTGCTACAGAATCTAAACAGACGAACCAATGGGAGAAATAAGTTTAGATGGCACTTATAGATAAGGTGGTGTTCTCTTGGACATTCTAAACTCTCATTCTTATCAACGCCTTTTAAAATTTGTGGTTTATATCCTTTTCACTCCAATGTATTTACTCATAGAGTTCTCTTTATCAGGAATGTATTTTCATTTCTATGTGTCTGCTACCTATTTACAATTAGAGCTAATATCTTGTCACTAATAATTCAAATTATGTATAATTGTTCACATATACTTTATTCCTCAACTAAATGGTTAACTCTTTGTGCCCCAGAAACTAATCTTAGGCTAATTACTATCAACTTATTTCTAACATAGTTCTTTATGTAGATTTATAATTTGTAGCTGCAGTTTGAATAAATCATTACTCTCACCAAAAACATTATTAAGGATTATGATGTAAAACATGCTAGCAGGCACTGATGAAAATGAAAAATGTGCAAATATTTTAACAAAAACTTACTGAACACCTATTACCTGCCAACAGTGTATAAGACTCTGGGGATACAATTGTGAACCAAAATAAACAGGGTCTAATTTTTATTCTAAGAGATCAGAAAGATGTTAAATAATCATACTAGGTAATATGTAGTTAAAAATTGAGGTAAGAGCTCTGAAGAAAAGAAGCACAGTTGTTTCATATAGCTTTGAATTGTGTATTTTCTACCAGAGAAACCTGGTTTCATTCAAAACCAGAGGTTTTTTTGTTTGCTTGTTTTCCCTACATACATTTTACACTACATATATTTCTCCAGAGATTATCTTTTCAATCACATGAGGGAACCATACTCCACTTCCTGTAACTCTAGATGGACCTGTGCTCTAAGTGAACCTAATAGACGACGTCCAATGTGCTTTTTGACTGTGACAGAGTGTTCTGGGCCCTCTTCTCTGTTTGACTTTTCTGTCGATGTTTTCTGTGGATGTCCACAGGGAATTCTCAGCTCCAGTGTCCTAGGTGAGCCTACATGGCAAGCCACACACTACTGAGAGGGAAAACATCTAGCTTTTTCACTTTGAAGGTTGGAAGATCACCAATTTGCCTTTTAGTCATCTCATCTATAAGGAACACAATTTTCAAGACTGAGCAAATGATTTCCCAAATGCTGTAGGCACCAGACTTTGTTGTAAAGGTTTAAGTTACAATAATAACAACAACAAAAGTCACCGTGGCTAATCATTTCCTTTAGAAGTCAACTAACACATGGGCATTCACATGGGCAGAACAAAGTATACTGGCCCAGAACTGACACTCTTCATAGTTCCCCAAAGATCTTTCACTTTGCTTGGCTGACTCTGCAACTCCAGTAAAGTGCAGCCAGACTCTAGTAAAAGAAATCAAGTGAACACTTTGCTTCCTCTTACTTTTGCTGCCGTTTTCATTTCACCACCCAGCTTACAGATGAAATCTATTCCTCAGCAGGCAATGCTTGCACAAATGAAAGATAAATGTTTCTTCTATATAGGACAGATCAGTGAGACTCATAAAATATTAATGATGAAAGCTTTGGGAATTCAGTATATCCCTGACCATAGGTTTTTCTTGACAGTGAAGCACAGTCACTTTTAACGAATTTTTTTTTTCTGTAAGATTCCTATCAAGAATGATATGAAGGGAAAAGAATATATGATTTAAGATTCAGATGAGCATAGATTTTTTTTTGAGAAAGGTAATTTTTCCGCCTTTCATTTTCCCTCATGTTTTGTGTTCCTTATCTGCCGTAAATTTCACTGAGTGATGTTGTGTGGTTGATTTGACTCTTGGAGCTGCTCCTGTGCCCATGAAGAAAACTGCTTGGGAATAGTACAGAAAGTACACATTTATTATTATTTAACATGCAGTATAGTAATAGCTGACATTTGTGTAACTGAAGCAATTTATTTATCCAAAAATTTAGGATGTGTTGCGTGTGTATTCAAATATTTATCAGTAACAAGGAACTCTGAATTTTTTCAGAAAATCAACATACAGATATTTTTAATCTGATGACATTTTGTTGTCTTGAAAATCCTTCCATAACCATTACAAGTTTATAGTTGTTTTTAGGGTTACTATCTCCCTGTAGAATGCTTAGTTGATTAGCCTCACCTTGAGATTTTTTCCAATATATGCTTTCACTTTACACAGAAATGAAGTTTGCTATTATGACAGGCTGAATAATTACATTATATATTTAAAAATGTATATTTATATGTTAAATATTTAAATATCTATATTAAATATTTGAAGCTTGAATATTGGAAATGGTCAAGAATAATAAAATAATTCCATCAACTAATTTTTTTTAATTCTTTGAAATTTCTGTGCTAACAAAATTATTTGTAACATGATTCAAAATATTTAATCACAATAAAGAACAGAAGTATATAAAATTAACTATTGTTCATAATAATGCCTCAGAAAGAAGAAAATCACTCATATATATTATAATTTAAGTTACATCAATAATGCCATCTAGTATGTTAAATATCAAATAGGATAAATTCTCATAGTAATAACATTATTTTTATATCAAAATAATATTTATAAAAAGAAAACATATGACTTAATACACTCAGAGAAATTATCTTTACTTAATTACCCTTTACTTAATTGAGTATTTTTTTTCATGTATATCTCTTCTCAGGTACACCTCTGGATATTTTTCCTTAGAATATATGAGCAATTATCAGCCAAATATAATCCTTATAAACCACTAATAAGCCCAGGTCTTGTGTTTTCAGTGTATGTTTCAGTTTCCATTTGGTGATCTGCATACAAGGTTACATCATCAGATTCCATTTGTTAATCAGCCTTTCAGAAAATTCATCAGTTCTTACTGTAGAAAAAATCAGATCTGTTAAAATCTATCTTGAAATATAAGGTCAGATCACTAGTAAGTGGAAACAGTCAGAAGGCATAGATCATTACAAGACATTATAAGACATCCAGGTCTTGAAGGATGTTATACAATTTTCAAAACACATACAGTTCTTTCATAATTGCCTGATCATCTGATTACCACTTCTAGTGTCTGGACTCCTATCATCAATGTGTTCCATCCATAAATTTAAAAACATAAAGTCCATAGTCCAAATGCCGTGTTGTGGCCAAATACCAAAAGCTTGTTAAAACTTGACTTACTGTTACAGTGTTCTGCAGAGCAAATTTCTTGGAATCTGTAGTGAGGCCTCTTTTTTTTTTTTAATTTTTGTTAATGTGTATTTATTTTTGAGAAAGAGAGAAAGCAAGAGCAGAGGAGGGACAGAGGGAGACACAGAATCCAAAACAGGCTCCAGGCTCTGAGCTGTCAGCACAGAGCCCCATTTAGGGCTGGAACTAACCGTGAGATCATGACCTGAGCAGAAGTCAGACGCTTAACCAACTAAACCACACAGTCTCCCCTATAGTGAGACCTCTTTAAATGCCACCTCCTTTCTGCCTGACCCTAATGATTGAGTGGTAATACCTCCATATTGACAAATAAGTTTATTTGAAATAAGATTATCAGAATGACTACTACCATTTTAAAGATCAATCTGTGGGACACCTGAATGTCACAGTCCATAGAGTGACCAACTCTTGATTTTGGCTCAGGTCATGATCTCATGACTATAAGATCTCCCTCTCTCTGTGCCCCTCCCCCGCTCGGGCAGGTGCACATGCTCTCTCTCTCACAAAATGGATAAATAAACTTTAAAAGATCAATCTAGAATTGCAACTATTCTTGCCATATGTGAGAGCTACAGTATTAAAAATGGAGGAAAACTACAGATATCCCAGTGAAGGTGAGTATGTAATTGAGCACAGAACATCTAAACAGAGATGAAAAAAGAAAAACCCAAAAAACTAATGGAGATACCAGGCGAGACAGAGGAATTTGTGCTTTAAGAGCATATGAATTTTCAAACTCCAGAAAATAACATTATTGTCTCCTTGGAAGTAACTACATAGCCCAGAGAAGCACTGAATTTTTAAAAAATGTATATAAATAGTACTTTTAAGTGTAGTCAAGAAAAGTAATGCAAAATAACAACATATTTGTTACTCAAAATATCTTTGCTCAAAGAATGCCCACATGACTTTTAAAGACATTATCTTTAGAGACTTCTCTTCATGTTCTCATTTTCTTATAGCTGCACAGTTTTCTTCTGAATAACCTTGTTACATGGTATGGCGAACTGCAGTAGCAAACTGTGTTCCAGGCAATGAATTTCTAATGTTATAGCAAAAACATTCTCTTGAATATTGTAAGCCTTTATACATGATGGAAAAATCAGTAATGTAGACATTCGTAACAAAGTACCCTGTGCACTTTTTAGGTGAAGTGAAGCTAGGTAATATGGACTGAAGTTATTTTCAAAAGGCAAATAATCCTGTGCTTAAATGAAATACTATAAAATATATCTAATTTATTTACTACCCTGAAAAAAGCAATTGTAATGTTAAAAGAGATATATATATATATATATATATATATATATATATATATATATATATATATATATCTTTATATTGTATAATATATATTTCAAGCATTTAACTACTTTTAAATAATTTTACTTAATGTAAAGGGATAGGCTATGATATACAACAAAGTTAAAATATGTATATATTCTGTCAATTTAGAAAATATTAATAAATATGAACATAATGCAACTGCATGGGAAATAACAAATTATCTAGAATATGTTTATTTTACTTTTATTAATAATAAACCAGAGGAATATATTAGTAATACTGGACTTTCTTTTTTATAGTGTATCATCATTTTCTGTACAGGACAGATTATGACAGCTTCTCTCTTAAGGTGAGATTGGTTATCTGTCACTCACAGTAAAATTCTGAGGAGCTACAATTTTTTTGTATATTATCAAAGCTATTTCATAAAGTCAAACTCATGCCTAAATTGGAGCTATTTGCTCATTAATTTTATGTAAGCAGATTTTATTCTTTCAATACTACTACTTTCACAGTAAAAACTCTAGAGGATGTTTATTGGAAATTTACGAGTTTATCAAAGCATGTATTTTGATATTTTGAATTAAACTTGGAAACATATTGACACTAGAAGAAAAAAAAGGTCATAGAACAAAATTACAGTATACAACTAACACAATTAAGGTATCTTCCAGAGTGTATTAATATCTTTAAATCCTTCCTAAAATACAAGTATCTTAGAATATCTTAATTCTCATGAGCCATCCAGATTTTTGTGTTAATGTTATATGTATTTTTGCTCTATTATTCCAAAAGTTGAAATTATTATTATAGTTTTGTAAATTAATATTATGGAGGATTTACTCACATATTTCTCACTTTCTTTTCGCTCCATTCTTTCTTATCAGAACTTCCACTTTATCTCCCTTTGTGAAATATGTTCTTTCAATTTTCTCTTAGTGAACATGATTCAGGTTTTTTTTTATTTTGTCTGAAAGTACCTGTATTTTGCTCTCATTATAGTAAATTAATATCCCTGGAATGTGAGTCTAGATTGTCAATAATTTTTCTGACACCATTTAAGGTTTTATTCCACTGTTTTCTGGAGTCTATTTATTATTGGAAAGTCAACTCTCTGCCTAATTGCTATACCTGTGTCTGAAATTTGCTATTTTTCTCTGGTTGCTTTTAAAATCTCTTGATCTTTGGTGTTCTGAAGCTAGTTATGATGAATCTAGGTACAGTTTTTATATATCACACTTCAGATTTATTAGCCCTACAGTATCCGAGCAGAGATGTTTTTTTCAGCAATTCTGGAATTACTCAGTCATTATCTCTTTTAATGTGGCCGCTTCCATTTTTCTCTATTCTTTATGTCTCTTAATTTTTTTCCAAATCATTTCATAGTTTTTTTTTATTTTTAAGTTTATTTATTTTGAGAGAAAGAAAGAAAGAAAGAAAGAAAAAAAGAAAGAAAGAAGGAAAGAAAGAAAAAGAAAGGTAGGGCAGGGAAGGGCATAAAGACAAGGAGAGAGAGAGAATCCCAAGCAGGCTTCGTGCTCTAAGTGCAAAGCCAGACATGGGATGGGGCTCAAACTTAAACGATGAGATCATGACCTGACCTGAAATCTGGAGCTGGATGCTTGACCGACTAGCCACCAAGGTACCCCCATCACATAAATTTCTTAATGCCACGTTCTTTGAATCCATAACCAATTCACTGTGTTAATCTACATTTGTGACTTGTAATTAATCTCATTTTATTCTTTTTTTATACCCTTGTGTTAACAAATTCCATTAGAGGGTTTTACAGATTTAATATTCTCTTCTTTCTTTTTCTCATGTTCAAGCCAAACCTCTAATCTGTGGTTTTGATTGTACTCTCTGTTGTTCCTGGTTGTTTTCACTTATAAAATCCTATTTTGTTTGTGTGTTTTTGTTTTTGAATACAATCTCAGGTATGCGGAATATTATTGATGGGAATTCTTTAAGGCTAGATTTGGAGTTCTATTCTTAAAGTACAGTACTTGCTTTTACCAGTCCCCGACAGGGGCAAGGAGGCAGCTAAATGCTCTGTTTTAGGTTTTTAACTCAACAAACAGCATGGGTTCATACTTCAGATCTGTGATGAGGACTAACTTGTTAATTCTTTGTTTTTTCTCTCCAGCCAGCACTTAGGACAAGATTTCATTTCAGAATTATTTTCCCCATGAGGTTTATTTCTCATTTTATCTGGAGAAGGGACTTTTATGCTTTTCACTCTGTTCCTCATGAAACAGTCAAAAGGGAAGCTCAAGCTTTCTAAGAATTGCTAGAAGTTCTCACCTAGAAAGCTGGCTTTGGAGATGACTTACCTCTCAGGGTTTCTGCTTTTACTTTTATATGAGTCTCTACAGATTTCCTTTTTATTCATATCAGATCAAGGATACTTAAAAATATATATACAGATGTGTTTGTACATAATTTTATTTTAATTGTATTTATCTTTTCATCACAAGCTTACTCTGGCTGTAAGATTCAATATACTGGCTTGAAGCAGAAAATCAAGTGTTGTGGGTCTATAAAGATGCTAATACTTAATTCTTTACACTTGGTAGAGTGTAAATGGTAATATTTAGCAGAAAAATCTGTTAAAACTTTAATTCAAGCTATTTTCCTTCCTAGACTTTGACCTTTCCCTTCCATCATTCTGATATGCTTCTGTTACTTCTTTCTCTTTCCTGAAGCAAGGACTTTATCACATTAATCTTGCTAAATTATTAAACCCTGTCAAGAGAAAGAGAGTACAGTTTTTGTTTGAATCTGCCTTTGAAGAAAATAAAAGAAGCATAATTTGTGTTCCTCTTCTAATCTCTTAGACTCTTCAAATGCACGATATTAATTTTATAGCCTTTGAGATTCTTGTAATTATCATTAATGCTTACTGTTTAACCAAGTGGGCAATTCATAAAATACACATTCAGGCTCTCTAATGAAGTTACCCATATGGTAGCTGGAAAAGGGAGCTAAAAATGGCAATGCACATACACAAGTGTTTTCTTTTCTTTATTCATGTGAAAGATGTATATATAAAGTCACTGTTGGTGGCACTTTCTGGTGTAAACATTTCAAAAATTTCTGTTTACTACCTTTTGAGGCTGGCACTTTCACACTGGTTTAAATCAGCCAGATTTACTTGTAGAAAATAGCATTATGTTTATGTGTTATGTGTTTTTTTCAATAAAATCCTTTTTATTTTACCTTAAACTGTACCACATGGTTATTTTCTTGTCTGTATTTTCAAAAAAGATGTGAAAATATCACTGCAAAAAAATTCTATTTATAACAGGCTGTCCTTTGAGGGAAGAAGGAGGAGATTTTCAAACTAAATTCCAATCCATCAGTACTGAGTTCATTTTCATAAGCTATTTTGTTTTCTCAATTTTTATTTTTACAACAGTATGTAGGAACAATTAGAATTAGCAGTAATTTGTGTCTTCCCAAATATTTGTAGTGCATATGGTTCCTTTTTCCTTTTTTAAAATGTTTATTTATTTGAGAGAGAAGGGTAGGGGCAGAGAGCAAGAGCGAGAGCAAGAGTGAAAGAGAGAGAGAGAGAGAGAGAAACCCAAGAAGATCTGGGCTCTCCGTGCAGAGCTGACACAGGGCTCCATCTCACGAACAGTGAGATCATGACCTGAACTGAAATCAAGAGTGTGATGCTTAACCGACTGAGCCATCCAAGTGTTCCCATTTTTCCTTTTAATTAAATTGAGAGGTAGAGCCCTTTTAGAACACTTTCTGTTTATTGCCACTACTCCACTTCCTATGGCTCAGCCAAAGAGTTAATAACAACGTATGAAGCAGGAGAAGGTATGCTATTCAAATACAGTGGGATTAGCCAGTCTCCAGTGAGATATTTTAGTGCACGGTCGTGCGTTGCAGTATGAACTATCAGCCTACAGAAAAAGTTAGCCCTTCATAATTCTTTCATCACAGTAGATATGTGATCCCACATTACTGTCTGTTCTTTCCAATAAATATGGACTCCTCAGGAACTGATCAGTCATCTTGTTACTTTTGATTTTATTTCTTCATGTAATGTTAAGAGTAGTGAAACATTCTCAGTTCAAAATGTCTTAATTTTGATCTTAATATGATAAAATTTATGAGCAACTTCCCCTTTCCAAGGGCAGCATTATCACAACACCATCGAGAGTCTTCAACCTTCAACCTCAAACCAAAATGAGAAAACCTTTATGAACAGTCTCTTAGTTAAAATTCTCAGCTTCTATGTTTCCACATTCCATAGAAATTACTGCTTTGCGTAAAACCAGGAAGTAAATATTTCCTTACAGATTAAATACCTCAATATTGATCAATATTTTTGCATGTGTATTGGAAAAGGAGGAAGCCCATTTTGTAATTATAAAATAATCAGGCTGAGAATGACTCTGTTACTGACAATAATGAAAGCGTGTCCATGGTCTATGGATTTCAAGCTTTATAAATACACAATATACTAGAGGAATTATGTCATGAGGGAAAAGAACAGTGACTTACTTGAAGAACAACTTCTATTCTCATAATGGAAAAATGCCACAGAAACAAAAAAAAGTAACCTTTTCTGAGTGGTCTCTGCACCTCAAGCAAAACTAGGGCAGGCTTGTTCTGTGGTAGTAAGAGTTCTAGGAGGGAGAGTTGGAGCATGAAGGGCCTACTGAGTTCTAAGCTTAAAATTGCACACTATTAATTCTATAGCATTCTTTTAGCCAAAATATATTAAAAATTCAGCTGGCATTCATGTGTGGGAAAGAGACTACACCTCTTGATGGGAGACGTTGCAAAGTCATGCTGAAGAGGGAATACGTACAAGGACGGGTAAAGAATTCGTCACATTTTGTCAGCCAATCAACCTAGATTCACAAAAAACATAAGGTAAAAGTAATTCATTGCCTCACTTTCAATTAATTTAACTTTGTTCTACATACTCCAGAAATCTGGAAGGACATATTTAGAAATAATAGCGCTGCCCTCTAAAATTCATTAGTAACATTGGCTTTACCCTGTAAATGCTTAGGTGTAACCAGTGTCTTAGATATAACAGACCTAAGAGATAGGTTCATACTAAAAAAAAAATACCTAAGACATTGAAATTAAGGACAATTTTGCTCATTTCTTAATTTATAATAAGAAGTATAAGTATTATTCAAGATACACACACACACACACACACACACACACACACACATATGCATAATCAGCAAAATCTCTCACTATAGCCAAGTAATACTAAGCATACCACAGATATGCCATCAAAATTCACTTTCACAGAGACCAGAAATAGCCAAAATGCATCACTTGAGCACATTTCTTCCTTATAGGCAGACAAATATAGAAATCAGAATGGTAGAGGTGCCTGGGTGACTCAGTCCGCTGAGCATCCAACTTCAGCTCAGGTCATGATCTCACCGGTTCATGGGTTCAATCCCCACATCAGGCTTTGTGCTGACAGCATAGAGCCTCCTTTGGATTCTCTGGTTCCTCTCTGTCTGCCCACCCCCTTCCCCTTCCCCTCAAAAATAAACTGTAAAAATTAATTTAAAAAAAAATGAAATCTGAATGCTTTTCTCTGATTATCAAAATACTCAATAGAAGATTGGCTGAGTAAAGATCTAATGACACTAAGCCAGGAAAGGCACATCTGATATTTTTATTTCTCTTTTCTAACAGGATGGAAAATGCTAAAGTGTGTATACTGCATCTCTCTCTATCTCAGAGATAACCATACTATTAAGGATAAAAATACCAAAAATTTTTTTCAGCTTGAGCTCCCTTTCTGAATCAGCTGTTGCATACTCATATATCTAGAATCATATAGGTAATATAAATGAGTGATGCAGTTCGATATTAAAATATTAAGAAATTGGAAAAAATTAAATAAATAAAATGAAATATTAAGAAATCAGGGAGACAGGAGATTGCAGGAAACTGGAAAGAACCTTTCTTATCTAAATGGAATTAGCAATTATTCAGGTCTAGTGGATTGTTGCCATGTGATAATGAAAGCCCATTATTACTACTCTAATTTAAAAATAAATCTAGATATTTATCTCTCTATTATATATGTATATATTATTTTACTTATTGCATGGACCAAGCCAATCCTGTTAGAACCTAGATTCTTCCTTCAATGGCTATTGTTGTGAAACCTACATTAACTGACTATTGCAGATGTCACCATGAAGTTCCTGGGTTGTGAGCTTGTTTCTATTGATAAGTTGCTTTGTTATTGATGTTCATACATATTGATATTAATGTATGAATATTGATATTCATACATATTCATAATCTAGTCTTGCTCTCTCTTTAAAAATTTATGCAGTATTTTGCTCTCATGCATTAAAGTGTAGGAACATCTTAAGCAGATTTAACTCAAAATAAATAAAACTGTAAAAAGTCAGCAAAAAACAGAGAGAGAGAGAGAAATAAGAGAGAAACAGAAATAACTTTTAACATACATTTGCATGCTGGCAGTTTTGCTCACCATTTCATTTGGTCTACCCCACTGTGAACCTGAAAATGAAATGGGAGATTTAAGTCACTATTCCCTCAGTTATTTTTAGCTCCTGCATATGAACATCTTACTCACCAAAGGGAGTGTGATTCTAGAGTATAAAATGTATGTTATTTCATGACTGAGGCCTAAACCCCAAAGGATTACTTTTGGTACTCAATAGAAAAAGCACAATTGTTTATAGCATGGGGAAAACCACTGATTATGGTGAAACCTATTTTAGACAGGGTATCAATCTTAAGTGTATCATGAAAGTCCTACTTCTCCCATATTTGATTATCCATGTTTTATGCCTTAGTTGGTGACTTTGAATTTAATGGCTAACATGAAACACCATGATTTTAGACTCTAAGGTCATTCGAACCCTTTCAAATTGTATAACATTGACAATCAGGAAACCTCAGTCTAGTCTCGGTCCTATCAGTAACAAGTTAAATCAGTCACTTGGGGACGCCTGGGAAGCTCAGTCAGTTAAGCGTTCAATTCTTGGTTTCTGCTCCAGGTCGTAATCTCAGGATTTCGCGAGTTTGAGCCCCGCATGGGGCTCTGTGCTGATAGGGTCAAGCCTGCTTGGGATTCTCTGTCTACCTCTCTCTCTTCCCATACCCGACTCATGCTCTCTATGTCTCTCTCAAAATAAATAAACTTAAAAAAATAAATCAGTCACTTGGACTCTCTAGTATTGATTTTTTTTTCTTCTGCATAAAGTTATGGTTGGGCTAATAATCTTCACACTTCTTCATAGCTTGAATATTCTCATTCAATAAAGTATGCTTTGAACCCTAGTAAATGACAAATGTTTTTTTTTCCAGATTATAATGTAATTAGTATTCTATTAGAAAACAATGCATAGATATATATTACACCTAATCAATTTTTGGTTTTACCTCTTCAACCTTATTTTGAAAATAAGCAACCCAAAACTTTGTTCATCGTAGATTTCTCAGCAAGTGTTTCTTGGTCATCGATACCAGAAAACTTTTCCATTTAATGAGCTTTATCTGTGTAGGACCACCTGTACAGATAGTAATACTTACAAGTATTAAGACACATTATAAACCTCAGCTCAAATAGCCAATGAAGATCTGTGCCATAGACTGACATCCTTTTTATTCCACAATCAAAGAGATTTCAACTTCAGTATCTATCTACAGACACAATGTCTTAGACCATTCTGGCTGCTATAACAAAATACCACAGATGGGAAAGTTGATAAATAACAGACATTTATTTCTTGCAGTTCTGGAGGCTAGAAGTCCACGATCACAGTGCCAGTATGGGCAAGTGAGGATCCTTTTCAGGGTTGCAAACTTCAAGTCATATCCTTACATGGTGGAAGGAACAAGTTAGCTCTCTGGGCCTCTTTTATAAGGGCTCTTAATCCCATTCATGAGAGCTCCACTTTTCTTACCTAATCACCTTCCAAAAGCCCTACCTTTTAATACCATCAATTTGGGCATTAGATTTTCAATATATGAATCTGGAGTAGACACATCATTCAGACCACAACACACAAATATGATACAAATGGTTCACACAAAATTTTTTCTTTTCAGGGGCGCCTGGGTGGCGCAGTTGGTTAAGCATCCGACTTCAGCCAGGTCACGATCTCGCGGTCTGTGAGTTCGAGCCCCGCGTCAGGCTCTGGGCTGATGGCTCGGAGCCTGGAGCCTGTTTCCGATTCTGTGTCTCCCTCTCTCTCTGCCCCTCCCCCGTTCATGCTCTGTCTCTCTCTGTCCCAAAAATAAAAAAAATAAAAAATAAAAAAAAAAACAAAATCATTTAAAAAAAAAAAAAAATTTTTCTTTTCATTACTTAGCACTGGATTTCAAAATGTACAAACGTAAATATCAATTTTTACTCTATAACTTAATAGTTGAGTGAATGTGGGCAAATTGTTTAAGTATCTGAGTCTCCTTTGTCTTTTCTGTAAAGTAGCAAATGACTTAAAGCTATTGTCATCTCTTTCTTTTTTCCCTTTGCAAGTTGTGGTCATGAAAGATGATATTTCCAACATAGGAAGACATAAACTCAGATTTCCAGAGTGCTCTTTTTATAGGGTCAGAGGCACAACAAATGTCTGTCCAAGTCAATTGCTACTTGTAATTAAGAAATGTGGTTACTATTGTTGAATGATTGTTTCTAAACTGTTCATCCAAATACAATTATACGCAATTAAAATTAACCCCTAGACATGTTCTATGTCATAATCATTAGGCATTCACAGTTCTTTTTAATGTTAATGAGACTTACACTCATTCAGCAATGAATAAAAGGAAAACTCTAAGCCAGGATTGAATTTCAATACAGCTGTTTTTTTAAGGTTCCATATTACCTGTAAATAAAGTGTTATCACTAATATCATGAACAATAGTTTTAAATTAGATAAGTGGTTCCCTCCTCCCTGAAGAAAATTATTCCAAAGAAACAATAAATTAATTAATAATCTTCAAGAAATATTCAGCAAGTTCTGACTTCCTCTTTTTTCCTGGGACCCAGCCTCCTGACATTTTGTAAAGCAGGAAATTGTGATTGCCACAAGTTGCAGAAAAGAAATTGTGTGCTCACACAGTACAAGATTGATGGTTTTACCAGTCCAGATCTCTCCCCAAGTAGTTGAATAGCAGTTTGTATGTTCCTAAATAGACTATTTACAAAGCAAACCAAAATCATATTGTAACAGCAACATTTCCATCTAATTCTCATTTGTGATGGCAGAGTCAGCCCCACACTTTGAATTGGCTATGCCCCGTTTGTAGTACTCCTTTCTTCCCCAAGACTCACACTACTTTTTGATTCTGTCTTTTTTGACCTGACATTGACATTTACATTTGCCTTAAACTATGACAAGTCTTGATAGAGCTGGAGACCTTTTCTAATCTATTGAGTCATTCTATTTAATTCAATGTTTGACTCCAAGGCTGGACAAATAAAAATATGTGCTGTTATTGATGTAAAAGGCGTACAGAGCTTATGTAAGCACAGAATCAACTCTTTATTACTACCAGTGAAGAATAATAAAAATAATCCATAAAAATTACATTTGGCTAAAGAAAGTATAGAGTACTTTTATTACATATGATTCTATCTTAGAATCATCAATAAATTCAGCATTTACTTATTTAGAGTCTACTTGGTCCCTGGCACCTGGTACCTGGCACACAGATTTGTACATTTAAAAATACACAATTTCCGTAAGTTTTGAAATAGATATGGGAATTAATGTGAGCAGTCTATTCAACTGATGATGTCAGGAGAAGACATTGATCTGATATACTTTTTCTGAGTGTGTACCAAGTTCTAATTGCTTTGTTATCTCATTTCATCAAAGAACTAACCCTTGAAATCAAGTGTTAATGTGCTAACTTTACAGCAAAGACCTTGAGGATTAAGACCTTGCCTGAAATTACAGTCATAAGTAGACAGTCCAGAATGAAAATTCAGATGTATCTGGCTTCCAAATTCTCTCTTTCAACTAGATGCAGGAGGAGATTTGGAATTGAGTTTGAAAGATGAATAGAAGTTAATTAAGCAGGCAGGGAGAAAGTAATTGCGGGCACAGTCCACAATAGTAACAAAGGCACACGTGATAAAGTGAGTGGCATAATTTGGGAAGCAAGTAGGCTCTTCAGCTATGATATTGGTTCCTGGAATGGAACCCTGAAAAATAGAGTGGAAATGTAGGCTGTAGCCAAGTTGTAATACACCCAACATGGAATGACAAGAAGTTATAAGTCATTGAAAGGTTTCAAGTGGGTAAATAGAATTGTAATAAATCTTTAGAAAAATAATGCTAATAACAGTATGGAAGATGAACTGTAGGAATGAGTGGTTGTGGCAGGGCAATTAAGTAAAACCCTGTAGCTACAAACAAGGGCTCCTAAGACCGATCAATTCTTTGTGCCAATCTATTCTAGAGTAAGTTTAAAAATTAAATACATAAATTTACAAAGGACATATCTCTCTGCCTGGCGAATAATGATCCTCCAAAAATATTAATTGTTGTTATGTTATTTTGGAAATAGATATTCATTTAACAAACATTTGTTGAAGTCTTACTATGTGCCAGGAGCTCTTCTAGGAGCAAGGGATACTGCAGTGAACAAAACAGATCAAGTTCTTACTCTGCAGGGCTTATCTTCTCTAGAGGGAGGAAGTGAGTCAGAAAAAAAAAGAAAAAAGAAAAAACAGGAAAATGTCAGAGACATTTCTGAGATGGAATTGACTGAACTTGATTACATACTGCATGTGGGATGGTGTGTGTCATCAGTGAGGACAACAGAGGAAGAGTCAGGAAAGATGCTGAGATTTTTACTTCAGGCAACGGCGCAGAGGCATTGTCTTGTCATTAGACAAAATAAGAAAATAGACCCAAGAACACGTGTGGGCAGAGTTGAGGAGAGGAACCGGAAATGAATTTGATTTAGAACATGCCAAATTACAGATGTCTGTACAACCAGGCAGAGATGATGGGCTCTGGAAATTGGTTTCTGTAGATGCTATACTGTAGTGGAGCAGAAACAATTTTGTCTTGGTGATACATCTGTCTCTCTAACCCCCAGCAGAACGGTGGTGCATACTGAACATGGGCTTAACAATTTTGCTGTGGAGGGGCGCCTGGGTGGCTCAGTCAGTTGAGCGACTGACTTTGGCTCAGGTCACGATCTCCCAGTTTGTGACCTCGAGCCCTGCGTAGGTCTCTGTGCTGACAGCTCAGAGCCCGGAGCCTGCTTCTGATTCTGTGTCTCCCTCTCTCTCTGCCCCTCCCCCACTCATGCTCTGTCTCTCTCTGTCTCAGAAATAAATAAACACAAAAAATTAAAAAAAAACAATTTTGCTGTGAAAAATAATAAATGTACATTTTGAAGAAAAGACTCTCTGTGACTCCATGAGTAACTTCAGTGACGATTGTGATAAGAAGTTCCCTTCTGCTTTCCATCTTTGCTGATATTTGACTACATCACCTCTCATTTAGATGCAAGAGGCAAACCTTGACTGGTTGTCTAACTTGTTGAGGTTACAGTTTCCCTTGGGTAAGAGCAGTATTGTTCTTTTCTAACCATAGCTTTGCTAAGCAGACATACTATTAAGCAGAGTGTAAGTTCATATTTAATCAGAATTTAAGATTCTCCATTAAGAGGCTCTAAGCTTCTTGGTGGGAAATATTATATTCATATTTGCATCGTCATGCTTTATCCAGATACATAGTAGGGACAAAAAACGTGGCAAATTAATAAATGAAGAATTAAAAAAAACAAACAAATGTTATATAACACAAGGAAATGGATACCCCAAAACCAAATTGTTGTAATTCTTCACATAACACTATCTGAATAAAAATACTCAACTGATTTTGAAGATTTCTTCTAAAAATGTAATTCTGCTACTAAAATTTGACTGTACTGAAAATAAGTAAGTATATCATATGAAGAGATTACTTTTTGGATATAACAACAACATTTTCTTTTTTTTTTAATATTTTAATGTTTATTTTTGAGAAGAGACAGAGTGCAAGCAGGGAGGTGTCAGAGAATCCAAAGCAGGCTCCAGACTCTGAGGTGTCAGCACAGAGCCCGATGTGGGGCTTAAACTCACGAACTGTGAGATCACGACCTGAGCTGAAGTCAGACATTTAACTGACTGAGCCACCCAGGTGCCCCCAACAATGAACATTTTCAAATTAAATCACCAAAAAAACACAATGATTTTAAAGTAATTATACCATACAATAGAGACTACTTCATAGAAAGACCTATTAATGCAGAACAAAAGCTTTGGATTACTCAGACTGGTTTTACAATGTTTTTAGAATTCTCAGAAAATGAAAAATATCCAATTTGCACTGGAACTTTGATTTTTATCCAATTGATCCATCTCCCTGTGTATTTACAATCTTCATATTCAAACATCTACTTATTCCAATAAAAATAGAGATAATCTTCAATAACTAATAGACCTTATTTCCTTTATTTTCCCATTCCTGCTCCTTTGGTTTCAAAAGGCATACCCTCAAGTAAAATGGTTGCTCCATTACCAACCCATTGTCAATATTCCACTTAGAGTAATTTCCCCATGTCTCTGGATTTAGAGACTAATTTATTAAGCCTATTTTCTCATTCTAAGTCATTTTTCCTTTTCCAAATTAATCTCCAATCTCAAAAATGTACAAAATAAAATTTTTGTGATATGCCATTCTATGTTGAAATAACCAGGAAACTCCATTCATCCTAAATTCAAAGAAGGAGGAATATATTGTGATTAAGATCCTGGGTTCTCAGGGGCACCCTGGGTGGCTCAGTCAGCTAAGTGTCTGACTCTTGATTTTGGCTCAGGTCAGGATCTCTTCCCGTCCTGAGATTGAGCCCTGTGTCAGGCTCTGCGCTGACAACATGGAGCCTGCTTGGGATTCTCTCTCTCCTTCTCTCTCTACCCTTCCCCTATTGTTTCTCTCTCTGTGTCTCTCAAAAACAAATAACTAAACATTAAAAAAAAAAAAAAGATCCTGGGTTCTGAAATCAGCTGCCTTTGAGTTCCCTATCTGCATCACTTCCAGATTGTATATCTTTAAGACGGCTATTTAACCTCAATAAACTTGTTCGTACATGTATAAAATGACAAAGATATTAATGGTGCCTATCTCACAAGTTTTCTGTGACAATTAGATGAATTATAGCACATAAAATTCTTAACACAGAGCCAGCACTACTAAAAGCTCAATATGCTGGTTATATGTAAATTTGGAGATTGTCTGCTTTTTATGTTTGTACCATTGCCCTTTAAAAAACATCAGGTATTTTACTACTTCTTGTCTTTAATTAGTTCAGTCTTTTAAAGTGCCAATCAGATGACTATTACCATGTTTAATGCTGCAGACAATAATTAGAAAATTGAAAACACAGTGCTTGGTACTCCAGTTTGAATGATCAAAATTACACTGGTAAAAGTTTGCAATAATTACATGTAGAGTTAATATATAGATAAATTAGGGTGTGTAATGAGAGATCTTGGGTCATATCTTAGCTATAATATGACATTTTTTTCCTCTTATTTCCTTCACTAAAGCTTTTTGTCTTAATGTAATAATCCTCCTCCCAATCCCTAGAATCTCCCCTCAGGATCAAACTTTTGCATACAACATAGCAATCAAATTAGTAAAATACTGTGTTATAATTAGAAACACTTTCTTTGAAGTTCCACTAAAGGTTTCTTAGATTTTAATTGAAGAGATGCTTTTATCTGTGTTCTCGAATGATAAATTCATCAATTAAAAATCCACTCAAAAATTTTGGGGAACATCTCTGAGGTATATATTTTCCTAAGTAAAGTAAATACTTTGCCTCCAATGAGCCCATAGTTTATTAGGAGGAAATCAGGCAATGCTTCAAAAAGGAGCATAGGGGTGCCTGGGTATCTCAGTTGGTTAAGTGTCCTACTTCAGCTCAGATCATGATCTCATGGTTTGTGAGTTCAAGCCCCATGTCGGGCTTGGTACTGACAGCTCAGAGCCTGGAGCCTGATTCAGATTCTGTGTCTCCCTCTATCTCTCCCCATCTCCCCCACACACTCTGTCTCTGTCTCTCTCTCAAAAATAAATATTAAAAAAAATTAAAAGAAGGAGCATAATTTGAGCTACTGTGGTGTGAAGCATGGACCATTTGAGCAGACATAGAACACGGTGTTAAGAGGGTGCCTGGGTGGCTCATTGGGTTGAGTGTCCAACTCTTGATTTCAGTTCAGGTCATAATCTCACAGTGGTGAGATCCAGCCTCTACGTCAGGCTCCGTGCTGATAGCACAAAGTCTGCTTAGGAGTCTCTCTCTCTCTCTTTCTCAAAATAAAATAAACTTAAAAAAAAAAAAAAAACAACACGATGTTAGAGGTGGAATACTGTCAACTACTAAGGCAAAAGAAGGTGACAGGAGTTTTTAATGACATGCAAAAGAATTTGAACCACCAGCAAATGGAATTATGAAATGTCTCATGCTTAAGAATGACATGGTCATATTTGTTTTAAGAAAATACAGAGGAGTGTGACAGAGGGATCTGAAGAATGTAAGATATTCTTTAGAGACAACAGTTGATGGAGCATTTTTAATGGCATGTGTTTGATATTTTCTGAACTAGATACCCTTGCTTTTAAAGACTGGAAAACCTAAATATCTCAGGTCAATGGAGAATATGTAAAATCAAAAGTTATACTGATTACCGACCATTACTAACTACATATATTTTATGTTGATGAAATATTACTGCACATATACAATATTTTTCTAGGAAAAGATGAATATGCACATTAAAGTCTAAAATTGTTATTTCAGAGATGAGCTTAGCAAAGTGAAGTAAATTTTATCATTGGTAAATTCTCTGGAAAATTATAGTAAGAGCTATACTGATGGCTTTGGAGCATCTGAAAGATTCTAAACTGTTTTATGAATTATAAAATATTGTTATGTTTAACATAGTTTCAGTGTTACATGTATTCACATAAATTTCAAGTTTTTGTCTAATCACTGAAATGGATAATTTCCCATTGACTAGAATATTTTATTACTGGGCTAGCATTCTTAACCGATAGAAAGCAGTTAAAATGTGCAGTCTGTAATGACCTGTGTTCTCAATTAATGTTTTTCATTATATGAAGTTCATATAAAAAACATCCAAAAATTCTTGACAAGAAATAGAGTATATTATACTATATGATGTGATCTAAGTAATTAATTAAATATTAGAGTAGCCAATGGAGTACAAATGAGAAACTAGTGATTTTTAAAGTATAATTTTCATAATAAAATTATTAAAAAATACACAAGTGTCTAATTATCTTTAAATAATGCTTCTTGCCAGGATATTTTAAGTTAGTCACTAGCCATTGTATTTGAGGATACATGGAAGACAGGAAAAGTCTTTTAATGCTTGGTTATTGGAAGAGCCAATAGAAAAATATCTATGGAAATGCCTTTTGCAGCCTCTTTCACTGTCTGTTATGTTGCTGTTCAGTTTGCTTACGAGGTGTGGTAGTTTCAAAGTTAAAAATTCTTCATTTCCTGAGGGTTTCCTAATAACAGTTTATTATAGCTCTGTTTTATTACTATTTTTAAGAAGATGGACATATTTATTTGTAATATACTTAGAACTGGTTAATAATGATTTTAAGAAATCAAATTCAATGCAGATTGAAACATGAGTATTTTCTATGGAGATCACCTCCTATTCAGTAAATGGCACCATACATAAATGCATTGTTGTTACTTTAATTGGAAAGGACCCCTTTTAGTAATGTCTCTGGCTCTGGAAGAATTATAAACACACAAATTGGAAGAGCTAAGAAAGCTTATTTAACTAAGCTGTCAACAGCAATCTCTCAAATCTGCTTAAATTTATTGGGAGGCAGGAAGATCTATTTGAAATGCCGACAAGAAACACAGAACCAGTTCTAACAGTGTTACGTTTAATACACAGGGGTATATTACAAGGTTAAAGAGAGTTGGCAGTATGTATCATAAATGTAGCTACCCTTTGACCCAGCAATTTCACTTATAGGATTATATCAAAAATTATGCGCAATGGTATGTTACAAGATTTTTGTTATATCGCTGTTGAATTTTTTGTAATAAGGAATATTTGGAAATGACTTACAGATACATTTATTAGGAGAGGGCCCAATAAGTAAGTGTTTCAACTAGACCTACAGTTCAATAATTTTAAAAAATAAAGAACCCTATTTGTACTGATGAGAAAAGATTTCTAACGTATGTTAAGAAACAAAAAGACACAAAGCAGTACACATAATATGGTTCAGTGTATTTGTGCTATTTTAAGTAGAGCTGTGTGTGCTATGTCTGTGTATGGGTAGAAAAGGCCCTGGGAAATTAAGTTATAGAAGGAATGGTTATTTCTAGTAGGAACTTTGGAGTATGGTGGTTTACTGCTTCTATTTTTTATACATTCTTTCATTATTGTGTATTTAAAGAAAATGAATGTAATATAGTTTCTCTGTCTCACTCATTATGAACAGGACTTAGATACTTTGTTTATTGTAGCATTAGTTTTTATTTTATATTAGCAAAACCATGAGAGTTAAGGACATATACATGCTATCACAACTACAGACATATCTATGATACTATAAGCAATATTTCTCCTAATTTATCATGATACTTTCACTACTATGGGTCAGTATGGCCATTTGGTTTGAATCTCAACCAGTATGCAACCCTGGACAAGTTTGCTAAACATTCCCTAAAGCCTCTTTTTTCTTGATTAAAAAATGGATATCATAGTCTCTGCCTATTGAAGTTCTTGCAGGAAGAAAATAGACAGTGAATGTAGAAAGTCCTATAGCACGGTGCCTATCATATAATACATTTCCCTAAAATGTAGATTTTTTAGTGTTTGTTCATAGTTGATAGTCTATTTTCCTCAATAAATTATAGAATTCCTAAAACAACATATATAAATATTATTCAATAAATTGTATTTGCAAAAGTATTTAATTCTCTAATAACATTTTTAGCTATTGAATATAGAAATATAACTATTTTAATATAAAAGAGCCAGAGGTTAGCCTTGAAGAAACATATTTTATGTAATTCTTTCATTTTAATCGATTATCTGCACAATGCCATGAGTCAGTGATGTTTGGAGTACATGTGGGAAATAATGCAAAATAGATTACAAGAATGAACATAGGAAAATTGGATTTCACTGTTGAAATTATTAATTTCTTTCTCAAATGAGTTTTTCATTACAGATTTTCATTATGCACTCAGGCCATAGCTTCCTAATCAATAAAGTAATTCCTACCATGGGAGAATGAAAAGGAAGAGAGACTGAAAGGTTGGTATAAAAATTATATTTAAGGAACTGGTAATGAATCTAGATTTAAATTTACTTATTTCTTTTTAAAACCCCTTGACTGTTTTTAAGAAATCAGTAACCATAGGGAAAAGACAAAGTTTTGATTCTGTTTCCATTTGAGGGTAACCCAAATGAACTAATATTGTTATACCACTGTTAATATTACTAGATTTAATTATAACCTTGTGAGTCTAGGAATTGAAAAAAATTAAACTGATATATTAGAATTTTGTAAGATTTCTGATAACAAAGTGAAGGAACAGAACTGAGACTTTAAAATCCATTAAAAAATGTCAATTATACCATTGCTGTCAGTATCCCTAGGCCACAGACATTGCAGCTTTCCATTTGAACATTTAACTACAGAAATGACTGCTTCAATTTCACCAAGAGCAGGCTGTAGGATAGTTGATGATATTTGTTTTCCTGTATCTGAATTAGCACCGCTAGTCAACTTGAAATTTTGTATCAATCTAGCTCTATGAATTAGAATTTTATGGCCTAAGTTGTCCATTTAGATATTGAAGTACAGTTAGAAGAGTGTTTATAGAGGGGCGCCTGGGTGGCGCAGTCGGTTAAGCGTCCGACTTCAGCCAGGTCACGATCTCGCGGTCCGTGAGTTCGAGCCCCGCGTCAGGCTCTGGGCTGATGGCTCGGAGCCTGGAGCCTGTTTCCGATTCTGTGTCTCCCTCTCTCTCTGCCCCTCCCCCGCTCATGCTCTGTCTCTCTCTGTCCCAAAAATAAATAAAAAAGGTTGAAAAAAAAATTAAAAAAAAAAGAAGAGTGTTTATAGAAAGGAAAACTATCTTCCATAAAATTAATATATGAGCAGTTATTTTACAAAACATAAAAAGAGAAAGAAGAATTTAAATATTCTTCAGCTCAGAAAACATTTTTTACCTTTAGAACTAAATAATACCTTCTCATATTTTTGCTTCACTTTTTTTTGCATAACTTTAAACATATATTATACATAGCAGCACCTGGGTGGCTCAGTCAGTTAATTATCCAACTTTGGCTCAGGTCATGATCTCATGGTGTGTGAGTTTGAGCCCCGTCTGGGGCTCTGTGATGACAGCTGAGACCTGGAGTCTGCTTTGAATTTTGTGTCTCCCTCTCTCTCTGCCCCTCCCCCTCTCATGCTCTGTCTCTTTTCTCTCAAGTGTGAATAAACGTTAAAATTTTTAAAAAAATTTTATATGTAGAATTTGAGGTGCTTTTTAAAACAAATATGTTGTTTTAAAGGCTCTCTATGTTTATTACAGAAAACTAGGAAATACAGAGGAGTATAAAGAAGTAACAGTCACTCATACTTGTATGAAACACCTACAACCAATATTAATATGTCATTGTAGCTCTTTAATCTGTTTTCTATATGCATTTTTACAAAGTTAAAATTTTAGATGTATTTTAGAATAGTAAACATATAAGAACATTTATAGGTCTTAGATAAAACGGAATATGTGGAGGTGATTTATTGACAAATTATAATGGACATTTTCATTCAGGAAGAGTTTTAAAGATAGAGAAAAAATTTCATTTTTCAAGATTGTTGACACAGAAGTAATCTGTAAGTTACCCAACTCAACTCTACCTCTCCAAAAGCCAAAATTTGCTGGCAATTATGCTTGTAAACATCAAACAATGTAAATGTTATGGCCATCCGTAAGCATACACAGTTTGTGAATGGAAAAATTCAGTTACTGCTTTAAGTGGCTACAATGAATCATATATTCTACTTGAGCATTCATTGGGTGTAGTTTTATTAACATATTTCTTGATTCCAGAAAATTCAAAGGTATGAAATAGCAAAAGCTTTGTAGTATTTAATACAAAGTCCTGTTTCACCGCTCAGATTCAAAATCAACACGAGGATGCCTAAGTCCTATTGGTTTCTTAAATTCAGAATCAGAACTAAGGAAATGCTACAGTCCTGGGGCACCTGGGTGGCTCAGTCAGTTAAGCATCTGACTTTGGCTCAGGTCATGATCAAAAGGTTAAGATTTTTTTTTAAGATTTTATGTTTAAGTAATCTCTACATGCAACGTGGGGCTCCAACTTGCAAACCCGAGATCAAGAATCACATGTTCTACCAACTGAGCCAGCCAGGCTCCCCAAGAAGCACCTCATTTGTAGAGCTTTCTGATAAACTGAGTAGACTGGAATGCATAAAAAGTCAGAGAATCAGAAAGACCCGTCCTTTATCACACCTATGTATCACACCTTGCTATATATGGTCCCTGGGCACATCACTTAATCTATCCGATCTTTAGGTTTTTTATTTGTAATGTGAGAATAATCACGAAATATGTTCTTATCTACCCCATGAGTTTTGTGGAAGATTTAACAAAATTTTACAGCCCTCTGAGTCGGTTATCATCATCATCATCATCATCATTTTTTCTTCCCCACCACAACTCAAAACAGCTTTCATAATCATGATCTGCCTAAGCACTAACTCCTATATTCTTGCTAAAGTACTTAGTAAGTACTTTAATTTTTTTTTAATGGTTATTTATTTTTGTGCTCGTTTCAGCAGCACACATACTAATGTTTATTTTTGGGAGAGAGAGTGAGACAGAGCGTGAGCAGGGGAGGGCCAGAGAGAGGGAGACACAGAATCTGAAGCAGGCTCCAGGCTCTGAGCGGTCAGCACGGAGCCTGATGCGGGACTCGAACCACAAACCCTGAGAACATGACCTGAGACGAAGTCAGACACCTAACCGACTGAGCCACCCAGGCACCCTGCAAGTACTTTAAAGTACTCAATGTTGGCTATTATTGATTCCACACCAGCTAGCCCTTTTTAGCTCAATGGAAGGAAACTCGAGATCTGTAAGAGAATGATATTCTAAAAGAGAAGTTGGTAAATAAAGAACATTTCTTGTCTTAGCTTCCGTGTTGAAAAAACTGACTATGCTTTCTTCCCAATCCTCATCTCAAGTTTTACTATTTTAACAGTCCATGACAGGAAACCTGCTTGTCAATGCCATACATTTTCTACCTGTGTTTCTATCTGCTTCAAGTAAACCAGAAAATAATCTTGCTGGTTATCACTGTGAACCCTAAGGAATAATCTAGCCTCTATAATTTTCCACTTTGCTACCACCTACGGTTACAAGTGAACCATACAACTTGGGACTGTAAAAAAAAAAAAAACAACCTTGAATTAAAATACAATTACATTTGTTCCATCAATATCTGAGCTTTTTGTAAAAAATGGAATGGTAATCATGTTTTATAAAACCTTTCCCGTTTTTGTGACTTCCTGAAGCTTTTGCTATGTCAGCAACATTCTTTTTTTTTCATCAGAAAGTATCGAATACTGCCCTGAGGGTGTGTGCTGCCTTCCACAAAGTAGAAAAGCAAATTGGGCAAGCATTAAAAAAGGCAAGCCAAGCAAGTCAGATACATATAGTGCCACATGTCAGACAGATGAACAGTTGATGGCAAGACTCACTTTGTGATTTTCCCTGATGTGGGGTTAAGTGCTGGATACAAGCCCATATGATTTGGAGAATATAATTTTACTTTTTCATTTTGTTGATTTAAAAATAGACTATCAAATAAAATATAAATTAAAGCTTAGTGCTTTGGAGTAGATTAATGTAGCCACATTCATTTAGATGGGTAGGGATATGAGTTCCCTTGTTTGTTTGTTTGTTTTATTTTCTTTTGTTTTAATAATGTTTATTTTGAGAGAGAGAGAGAGAGAGCGCGCAAGTGCAAGTGGGGGAGGGGTAGAGACAGAGACAGGGAGACAGAGAATCCCAAGCAGGCTCCACATAGTCAGCACAGAGCCCCATGCAGTGCTTGAACTCACAAACTGTGAGATCATGACCTGAGCTGAAACCAAAAGTCAGATGCTTAACCAACTGAGCCACTCAGGTGCCCCTTGGCTTCCTTTTTTTTTTTTTTTTTTTTTTCAGTCTCTTCTACAGTCATGGAATAATTTGCACTGGGGAAGTTTGGTTTTACCCTAAAGAGCTGTAGAGAGAACCACACTCATTAACATTTTGTGGTTTGTTGTATATAGTCTGAGTAACATTCTAGAAACATGAAGAATTCGTGATAACATGCACAAGCATATGCACTTGAAGCAAACAGCTCTGTGGTGTAATAATTCACTTGTCACTTCACATCAGCATCAATTCTTTAATAAATGACAATTTTTCCTGGGTTGATGAAAACTAGCACACAAATTTCCACAGTGTCTTCCCAAGAAGAAAAATAATGAAGTGTTTCTGCATCTAATACTTTATCTGTGTCCATGAGCAATGATTTGAAATAAATAATATTTATTTTGTTATAATGACATAATCTTTATCTCTCTATATATGCATATGTATGATGTAATAAAGATAAG
This sequence comes from Panthera onca, assembly GCF_046562875.1. Taxonomy (NCBI): domain Eukaryota; kingdom Metazoa; phylum Chordata; class Mammalia; order Carnivora; family Felidae; genus Panthera; species Panthera onca. The sequence continues at coordinate 108,041,090 of NC_138345.1, read as the reverse complement.
CAGATGGTCCACAGATCCAAATAATATCAGTCCCAAAATTATATGGCCTTTAAAACCATGCACCATATCTGAATTCTGATATTAGATCAGATTACATCTGTCTCAGGCTCTCCAGGCACAAGCTAATTACTCTGTTTTTCTAGTGGTCTTCTAAATGTTCACAGTGTCAACATTAATTCTTTTTCTGATGCATTTTTTAAATATTGTAATAGATTTTGACTTATCTCAGTTATAAAATATTTCAACCCACTAAATGCTAACACAAACAACTAGTATTATCCTCACTTTTTCCTTAAATTATAAAACAAACAAAAAAGAGTCTATGGTACTTTGATAATGGATAAAGTTAAGTTTTGCATTTTTTGCAAACAAAAACCCTACAGTCTACATTATAGGCCTGGGTCATGGCAGGGGAGATCTTAGACAAGGTTTAAGAGTGGTGTTGGAAAGAAATACAAATATTCATGGGCCAGTAGCTTTCCCATAGCTCCAAGTTTAAGATTTCTACAACACGACTCCCATGCACCCACCCACACACACACACACACACACACACACACAATAACAGTTGTTTGCTCTCTTAAAACAAAACAACAATAACAAAAAAAAAAAAACACTTCTGTAAGTACTAACATGATATGATAAGAAGCTTTTACAAAAAAATCTATACATAAAAATCTCAAAATCCAAAGGGAAATAAGACATCTAAAAACAGTATCAAGAAGCAGAAAGTTTTAAGTAAATTAAGAGATGTATAGATAGAATGGTAAGAGTTCAAAAAAGTAAAAAACAATTTTTGACTGAAAATGGGGTTCAGGGAAATCTGCAGCCAGAAGGGAACTTTTTGGTGACCTAAAATTAAATTCCAAGTGGGAATTTGTAACAAAAGAGAGCAAATCCATGAAGAGTAAAATGTGGACAACACTACTTTTCTTAAACTGATACACAGAAAATACCAAGCTTAAGGAGGAAAGGAATTATGTAGGAAATCATGCCCACAGATAAAACAACTTATTGTTAAGCCTTTGAGAAATAAAAAGTAGTTTGGCACACCTCTTGGCATTTTGTGCTTGTAAACAGTTCAATCCTGAAATTTCTCTCACCATGGTAGGGATTTCAAAACTAACATGCAGATTGCTTTTCACTTCTATGTAATTTAACTTTACCTCTAATACAAGCCTGATTCTGCTCAATGTTGGATTCTAAAGGAGGGTCCAACAAAGCTTTCTTAGAGATCTGTTGCATTTGAGCTATCATTAGGCACGGGGATGCTGATGTTGGTATAGGGAAATTTCATATTACTGCTGGAACTATCCCATTTGCACACAATTTTAGTTTCCATAGCTTGGGTCTAGCCACAACCTGAGGCCAAAGCAAGTTGAAGTCCTGGCAATACCAAGCCATCTTCCTGTGTTTCAACCAGGATATTAAAACAATCATCCTAGTTTTAAAATTGCTGGGTGATACGAGACTTCAACACTGTGATAAAACTTTGTTAGCACCAGATTGGTAGAGTGAAGAGTTCCAATACACTGTATGAACATTTGTGTCTAAAAAGGTATTGTCCTATTTGAGTTGATTCACAGATTGCAGCTCATCAAAGATTCTGGAGCCCATTCAAGAAGGGGTTATTATTCAGTTTTGCTTGATCCTTGTTTTGTTGTGTTTTTGTTTTTCATCTGCCTAACTTCTAAGCAAATCCAGTTTTTTTAGCCATTTTTTCTGGACTGTCTGGAAGATTGTCAATCCTTCCACTTGCACTCAATGTAGTTACAGTCGTTTCAGGGCTGCATCTCTGAGAAAGGATGTAGGCCATTTCTGTGGAGTTGTCTCCCTACAACCACACACACTGTGATGTACACAAAATCCAGAGAATGTCAGTCTTGTAGAACTTCAAAGCTAGTGGAACAGTAGTGTTTAATTATGATTACTTTCTTTGCATTTTAACTGTATGCAAGCAAAACATTAGGAGAAAGTACTTTAACTGCACTAAAGGTCAGAGGGAAGCCATCAGGAGTTGGCAGCTCAGATCACTGAGGTGCCATCTTGAAATGATCTGCATGAAGCTGCTTAAGTTTTATATTTCTTCCTCCAGTTACTGCAGCAATTGCTAAGGCTCCTCAAGCAATCTAAGTTTCACCGTGGTTGCAACTTTGCAATGTGTTTCTTCCAGTTAGGTGATTTGGGACACAGTCACAACTTATATAAACTTCAGTGTCCTCAAAGAGGAGATATCTTTCACATAGTCAAGAAGGGTGGTGTTGGCCTGCAATGGATTCTCTGCTGACTGCAGAACACACAGCTTGTACGGAGGCAGAAACGGGAGAGAGTACCCAAAGCAATGAGACTCCCACCATAGTAGATGCAAGCTATTTTTTTATTCCCTGTAGGAAAAGTAGTTTGTTTCCGTTTAATATAAAACTACTTTCATTATTCCAAAACAGAACAAGCTTTGGTTATTTTACCTCAGGAGTAGGGAGGGGAAATAGGACACTGGATGAAGAGATTGTAGTTTTGATCCAAAAGAATTGTTCAGATTCTCTGTCTCCTCTACCTGCCCAGGGTTCCTTGGCTGTCTTCCAAGTATCGTTTCTCGGGAAATGAAAATACAAATAAAAGTGCAGCTAATTCCAGAACTTGAAAATCAAAATACTTTTTAAGAGCCATTAGGTTCCCCTTCCCCCATTTTTGCAAAGAGTAGAACTGAAACAGACTGGCTAAATTGGCATCTAAACACTTTTCACTACATAAAACTTGGGGTCCAGGATGGCAGGGAATGTTGGGATCCGAATGGACCTACTCTTTGAGATCTGTGCAGGGCGGAGGGGAGGGGGGTTAGGGGAGGGGAGACGGAGGAGAAGTGGGGGCAGAGTGGGAGGGCAGCACAGTCCTTTTACTTACACACACAGTTTACCTCAGCGCATTGTTTTATCATTAAGATGACTGAGATCATTTGCAGGCCGCTTTCTTGATTTCTGCCCTGCGGCACACCTGAGCCCTGTTGTTAGTTTTTCCTCCTAACCTCACCCATCAGTCATCTTTTGAAAGCCCCCCCAACCTGGAAACACATCCTGACATCTAGCTTAGGTCTTCTCACTTGGAGCTGAGGAGCCAAACTTCCAAAACTAGGTCCTGCTTCCTGTTTAGTGGCTGATAATTAATAAAAAATGACAAATGGCATGCCGGTAGGAAAAACCATTAGCATAAGCAATTTCTGTTGCCAAAGTTAAAGGAAGTATTAACCTGAACTTTGATAATGGCTGTGAGAATGTCAGGGAGAAATTGTGGCAGGTGAGAGATTGAAGGCTCAAGACTGAACTGGGAATATTTCTGAGTTTGGGAGAGAGGAGGCAAAAAACTTTTGAGGTGATTTGAGTAGGTGATTAGAAATCTAGCCCTATGAAAAGGACGAGCAAGCTGGAATGGAAAATCATCTTGTAGTTTTAGATTCATTGTGTTTGTGTGATCAGCAGGAAATCATTATTCAAAAATTGGAAATAGACTCAGGTAGAAATCCTAGCTGATGATCTAAAGTTTGAATTTTGCTCCGAAAGTGGTTGTAAGAGAGGTTACATAATGCCAAAGGTTGTAAAGAAAAGAAGATTGGACAGAACGGTGGGAAAGAACAATATTATAGGAGGGAAAGATTACTAGTAATGTCTTATATCCTCTTTGGGAATGGTTTGTAAAGTTAAGAAGACAAAATTCAGATAGGATTAGTATTAAATAGTGAAAAAAAATAGTACCTTCTCACTGATTTATTAGTTACATTGTTGGTGAATATTGCTCTATTTGTGTATAATTATGTGTATATCAGTGTATACGAATATATGCTACACTATATAATTTCAAAATTATATATAAATACATGAATATATAATATACAATTTATATGTGATATATTTATCCACATATCCATGTATAAAAATCTTTATGAAAGGAAAGAGTGAAATAATTTATTTCCATTAAAAAATGAATTATTTGGTATAGTGTCACATCAAAATGATTCTTAAATAGTTATGTCTTTGAAGTAGTTTCATATATGTGAAGATTCAGCACTGGGTCTTCCAAAGAGGCTGTGATTCTGCCTTAAATAAAAAAAAAAAAAAATGAAATCTTATTGAACCAGATGTGCCAACTTTGCTTGCATTTGGAGCAGGGGAGTAGGGATTTTATATATCCCTATTTCCATAACTATATTCACAATTAACAGTGTTGTATTACAGATTTCTGACAAAGAAGCTGGTTTTGAAACATTTGCAGTAAAACTACTAAACATGTCCCATTACACATGCAAGAGAGAAAGTATATTGTAACATATGTTGTCAGCAAATAAATCTCTTGTGACATTTAGGGTATATAAAGATGATGATATATCATCCTGAAAAAATAATTCACTCAAACCATGATAATAGGAGTTATCATTTTTCTAAATGAACCTAATCTGTAATAATCAACCATGACCTCTGAAAAACACTTTCTACCTCTCTAAAATTATTCCAAGACTATGTGGAAAATTTCTCACAAATAAAACATTGTTTGAACATGGAACCAAAATACGGCTCAAATAACCTGTCTTCATTTGTGTGACTGATGTTTTTAAGCAGGAGCATGCTAGTGTAGTCTATGTTATCAGGATGTGCTCACCTGTGTAATAATTTCAAAACCAAGTTTTTATATTCTTTTTTTTTAATTTTTTTTAACGTTTATTTATTTTTGAGACAGAGAGAGACAGAGCATGAACAGGGGAGGGTCAGAGAGAGGGAGACACAGAATCCGAAACAGGCTCCAGGCTCTGAGCCATCAGCCCAGAGCCCGACGCGGGGCTCGAACTCACGGACCGCGAGATCATGACCTGAGCTGAAGTCGGCCGCTTAACCGACGGAGCCACACAGGCGCCCCCCGAGTTTGTTTTGTTTTTTTGTTGTTTTTGTTTTGTTTTGTTTTTTGTTTGTTTGTTTGAGAGAGAGAGAGGCAGAGCAGGAGCAGAGGAAGGGCAGACACACACACACACACACACATACAATCCGAAGCAGGTTCCAGACAGCTGTCAGCACAGAGCCCAATGCGGGGCTCAAACCTATGAACCAGAATATCATGACCTGAACCAAAGTTGGACACTTAACCGACTGAGCCACCCAGGTGCCCTTTTACTTTCTTTTAATACTTTGTTTGTAAACAATGGTGAGCTTGGGTTTGCCATGTTCAATTTAGTGATTTTCAATAGATACTCAGTTTTATTAGTTACTTGTACCAACATCCTTTTTTTTCACACTGGGACCCTGAGAGACTAATGCTGTTGTTGAGCATCTGTGGCTTAAAAATGGCTACCCAGTAATGCTATTATGATATCTGGGAGTTACCTTGCTTTTAAATCTCTCTACTTCCCGCCATCACATTTCCACCCAAGCCATCAGCAGCATCTCTTTCATAGATGCTTTCTCCTCCTTTGTTGGATTATTTGGTATTACATTGATTTATGGTCAGACAGGAAACATTCTTTAAAATCCCTACATACCATGTATACTTTGTTGGCCAAAACACACACACAAAATTTAAATATTAAGAGATAACATTGGATTATTTAGAGTCTCTGTCTTTGCTATTTTTTTTGACTATTTAAACTGTCAGATTCTGAGAGAAGAATATTGCTATCTCTCACTGTGTTTGTGGATCAATATACATATGCTTATGTTTCTGAGAGTTCTTGATTTATACAAACGTCTGCTCTCATGCTTGACAGTTTTTGGACTCTTGACCTGTCTTGCTCTGTGAATGTTTATGGGCTCCTCACATCAGACGTTTTGACTTAAGAATCTTCTCTTGTTTCAGATTTACGAAGTAGCTCGTTGTGTTATTTGCTCATGTTTTGTAGAGAATTGTGTCATCTAGCATCACAACGTGGCTCAAATATAGTAGTTTTATGCTTTTATGGCCTATATTCACTCACATTGTATAACAGGGGGTCAAACTGTGCTCTCATTATTTAAACTTGCTTAAAATACTTTGCTCATCCCTTGATCATTAGCCTTCTTGAATTACTGTTTTAAATATGTTTCTTTTATACAATTTAAAGTTCAGGTCTGTGTGTATTTGTACATGTGTGTGCATCCACACATGCAAAACAGTTTGAAAATCTTTTTCTTTTAAAAAATGAATTAGGGCCCCAGGGTGGCTCAGTTGGTTAAGCATCCTACTCTTGGTTTCGGCTCAGGTCATGTTCTCATGGTTTGTGGGTTCAAGCCCCACATTGGGCTCCACACTGACAGTGCAGAGCCTGCTTGGGATTTTCTCTCTCTCCCTCTGTCTCTGCCCCTCCCCTGCTCGTGCTCTCTCTCTCTCTCTCTTTCTCAAATAAACTTTAAAAAAATAATGAATAAATAAATAAATAAATAAATGAGTTAAGCCCATTTGCATTTATTGATACTACTAATGTGTTTGGTCTCAACTCTGTTGTCTTATGGTATACTTCCTCTCTGTATGATGGAATATTTAGTATATTTCTCCACGTGGTAGATTTTTTATATATTTTTCTTTAATTTCTTTTGGTACTTGCTATTTGGAGTTTTTAAATTTTTCTGTTGTGGTTATCTTTTATTAATACCTTTAATTATGCTGTTAGTCCCATTTCCTTAGTTTAGCTTCTGATACTTGTTTTGTCTGTTTTAAATCATAGCCTTTGACTCACATCTGTTATCTAGACAGTGTAGATATCGATGAGCTTATTCTACTTCCCCTTCCTCTCTTTCCCTACGTTTTTAGTTGGTTAGTTTCTTGTACTGTCAGAATATATAGCATTTACACACTATTCCTCCACCATATTCTCTCCATGTGTTTAAAAAATAGATGTACAATTAAATGTATTAAATAAATTAGATATATTGATATACTGATATCGTTCTGTGCAGTGTTGCCTTTTGTCAAAGTTTCCTCAAGTATTCAAGAATGGTTAACTTCAAGACATAACTGATTCCATCTTAAATATAAAAAAGAATATTTAACAACTGTAGGCAACACAACCAACTCATTTTACATTTGCCAAATCATTTATAATGGAAAGAAAAACAGGTGGCGTTAGATGTCCCAAGTAACATTAAAAGCAAGACAATAATGCAATAATATTTCTCAAGAAAAAGGGAAGAAAGCACAGGCAAGGAATTTTATAACCAGCAAGATGTTTCTGACCACAATGCAGAAATAGGGAGCAGATTTACCTTCTCTCCTTAAACAACTGAAAAACCAGACTAAATGTGTGAAACAAATTTATACACATGAACAATAAGCAGAAAAGGGTATGATTCATGATACAAAGGAAACAATTGAGGTGATTGCCACAGCTTACTGTTCAGAGTTTCTAGACTATAGTACCAGGGGAGAGAACCCAATGAGACAGGTGGTCTCCCTGAGGTGACGAGATGTAGTTGAGAATTTTGAGATTCTGAAACGGCTACAATTTCTAGGCAGAGTACCAGAGAGGAGAAAGCTGCATGGAGACTACAATTGGAGAGAGAGAGAGAGAGAGAGAGAGAGAGAGAGAGAGAGATTGAGAAATCTACAAAGGGTTTTCCTTATGTCTGTAGCTGAGCACCTACTGCATATGTGTGAGAACACTATCCAACACTGGTAAGGAATCGCTGAAAAAAAAAACAATTGGAATGGTTTCTGGAATGCAAAGGCAGAAATAATCATGTTTTCTTCATCTAGAATAGAAAAAAAATTAATACATTGAGCGTCAGATAGAGTACTCAGAAGAGTATTGCCTTAGCAGTGGGGTAAAATTAGCCATAGACTGGAGACTTCTCTGAAACAAACACTCTGATAGCAGAAGTCAACAAAGAGGATAATGATTAGAAAGGGAATTACACACACACACACACACACACACACACATATATATATGATTATTTAATATTTGGTTATATTTGGTTTAAATTCTAATCAATCAATATAATCCATCATATTGAAAGAATAATGGAGACAAAAACTTCCATATGATCAACTTAGCAGATGAGCAGTATTTGGCAAAATCCAATATTTATTAATGGTAAAAAATATCAACAATTTAAGGATAGAGGGAAACATCCTCAGTGAGATAACATGCATCCCTATAATATCAGAACAAATTTACTGTCACTACTTCATTGCTTCTGTTTAATATACTGGAGGCTGTTGCCAGTAAATAAATAAGGCAGCAGCAGCAACAAATTGTAATAGCTTATAGATTCAAAAATAAGCATTAAAACTGCCTTTGCTTACAGATGCTATGACTGTTTAAGAAGGTCACATGACTCAAGGTGTCAATATTAAAATATCAGTTGTATATTTCTAGATCCCAATAACTTAGCTGTACATTCAACAAATTCTTAAATCCTATGCATCTTGCTTTTTGTAGAAATTTTTATTGATTATAAGATTATTTATTTGCAGACCCATTAGGTCCTAATAAATTCTAACTAGTTTTTTTTCTGTCAAAATAGACAATTATGATAAAATTTCCATAGAAATACAAGGGACCTGAAATAGCCAAAAACATCGTGGAAAAGAAGAGTGACATAAAGGACTCACCTTATGTTATTTCAAGACATACTAATGAGGTTCCAATTAGGATAATTTAGTATTGGCATTAAGATAGAAAAATAGATGGGCACCTGGGTGGCTCAGCACGTTAAGTATCTGACTCTTGGTTTCAGCTCAGGTCATGATCTCACATTTAATGACTCCGAGTCCCACTTTGGGCACCATACTGACAGTGCAGAGCCTGCCTGGGATTCTCCTTCTCCCTCTTTCTCTGCCCCCCTAGCTTGCTCCCTCAGTCTATTGCAAAATGAATAAATAAACATAAAAAATTTTTAAAAAGATAGACAAATAGATTAATATACCAAAGATAGATTTATATATATATATATATATACATAACCACACATATATCAAATTGATTTTCAGCAAAGGCACCAAATATAGTCTTTCTTTCTACAAGTGGTACTTGAGCAACTAATGAAGTCTATAGGATAAAAAAGGAACCTCATCGTCTTCCCCACACCATGAGCCAAAATTCATTTGAGATCATTTGTAGACTTAAACCTAAAAGCAAAAACTATAAAGCTCCTACAAGAAAACAGGAAAATATGTGTATGATGTGAATTAGGTGATAGTTTGTTAGAACACAAAAAAGCACTACAATAAAAAAAATGATAAATTCAACTTTACCAACATTAAAAAAACTATTCCTCATCAAAAGGCACTGTTAACTTTTTTTTCTGGTATACCTTTATTTTTATTGAAATATATTTGATGTATAATACTGTGTAACCATAAGCATGTATATTTGCTAGCTTTATATATTGTAACATAATTGTCATTATAGTAATAACACCTCCATCATACCATGTAATGATCATTTCTTTGTTCTGATGGGAATAATTAAAACCTGGTTTCTTAACATGTTTGATGATTTTAATACCATATTGTGTCTCTAGTCACTATACTGTGCATTAAATCTCTTGTTATTGTGCTGTGCAGTGTTGCATGATCTTTCAAGTAGGTAAAAATGAAATCTAAAGACACGATCTTTGCAGGGGATTTAACCTTTCATTGAACACAGCTGAATATTCAGAGTTTTTCATTTTCATTTCATTTTCTGATAATGACAAGGAGAAAAATGTAAACAGAAAGATTTGCTTCATAATTATTAGATGAATCAGATGATGAATGCAAAATGAGTGGTACTCTTGACAACACGATAATGGTAAAATTGATAGTATAAAAACTCATATGAATTGCTGAGTAAAGGATAGATGTATAAAGAATAAAGAAAATGTGGTATTTTCATTCAGAACATCCTCAGACAGAGAGGATTTCATCTCACAACATGATGCAACAAAAGCCTAATGATTCTATTTTGCTAAACAGGTATGGAACAGTATTCATTCATTTCTTATGATGTTTGCAACAAAATTTACTTGATAAGATTATCATCACACAAATGCAGGTGTGTAAACAAAAATAATTGTAAAGATATAGATGATGTAGACATGAGATTAGTGTTTCTACAGTTATTATGAATCAAATAAGAAGGTTGTTCTTGCTTTAACAAACTTATGAACCATCAAATTTTCCAAGAGTCTTGAGTATTGATGTTGCAGGGTACCTGAAGTAACAATATCTATCTGAGATGTACTAGAAATTTGGAATCAGAGCTTACAAGATGGATATGTTCTTCCTTCAGGAATGATGGTTGAGCAGTTTTTGAAGCATCATATACTTGGGGGACATACACTTTCAAATTGTAAAAAATTAAGAATAACATTTGAGTTACCTATGTTTAAATTCTTATATTTATAATGAAGTTGTTTTCATAATCATTTTTTGCTCTTATAAAATTATTTGTAAAATGAGTTAAAATAATAACAGACACAAATCTATTGTCTAAATTGGAAAAGATACTCAACATCACTAATCATCAAGGAAATGCAAATCAAAACCACACTGAGATATCACTTCACACCAATCAAAATGGCTACTATCAAAAAAGACAAGAAATAGATGGGGCAACTTGGTGGCTCAGTTGGTTGATTGTCTGACTCTTGATTTTGGCTCAGGTCATGATCTCATAGTTTCATGAGTTCGACCCCATGTCAGGCTCTGTACTGCTTGAAATCCTCTCTCTCCCTCTCTCTCTGCCTCTACAGTGTTCATGCTGTCTCTCTCAAAAAAAAAAAAAAAACTAAAATAAATACAATAACATAACATAACATAACATAACATAACATAACATAACATAAACAACAAATAGTAAGTGTTGGTGAGGATGTGGAGAAAAGGGAACCCTCATGCACCACTGGTGGGAAAGTAAATTGGTGCAACCGCTATGGAAAATAGTGTGGAGTTCTCTCAAAAAATTAAATATAGAAATACCATTTGATCTAGTAATTTCACTACTGAAATTACTTTCAAATAAAATAAAACAATAATTTGAAAAGACAGACGCTTCCCCATGTTTGTGGCAGCATTAGCTACAATAGCCAAGATATGGAAGCAACACAAGTGTCCCACAATAGATGAACGAATAAAGAAGGTACATCTACATCTACATCTACATCTACATCTATATCTATATCTATATCATCTATATTATATCTATATATCATCATCTATATCTATATCACCTATATTATATCTATATACCATCATCTATATCTATATCATCTGTACCTATATCTGTATCTTCTATCTATATGCATATATTTATACACACACACATGCATGCACACATGCACACATGCAATGAAATACTACTTGTGCTTAAAAAAATGAGATCTTGCCATTTGCAGCAACATGGATGGATTAAGAGTTATGCTATGTAAAATAAGTCAGAGAAAGAAGGATACCATATGATATCCTTCTATGTGGAACCTAAAAAATAAAACAAATAAATTCTTAAAAACGGAGAACAAGATGGTTGTTGCCAAACGGAAGGTAGGTGAAGGGATGGGCATAACAAATGAAGGGGGTTAAGATGTACAAACTTCCATTCATGTAATAAATAAGTCACAAATATGAAAGTACAGCATATGGAATATAGTCAGTAATACTATAATAACAGATGGCAACTACATTGACCATAGGGAGGACTGAGTAATGTATAGAATTTTCAAATCACTATGTCGTACACTTGAAACTAATGTAGCATTGTGCGTCAAGAATACTTCACTAACAATTTTTTAAAAATATTTTAACGTTTATTTATTATTGAGAGACAGAGAAACACAGAGTGTGAGCAGAGGAGGGGTAGAGAGAGGAGGAGACATAGAATCTGAAGTAGGCTCCAGGCTCTGATCTGTCAGCAGAGAGCCCAATGCAGGGCTTGACTGCGAGATCTCACAAACTGCGAGATCATGACCTGAGCCAAAGTCGGTCGCTTAACCAATGGAGCCACCTAGGCGCCCCTTCACTACCAATTTTTCTTAAATCTATTGTCTGAAAGAGCTTGTGTAGAGTTAGTATTATTTTTTCCTGAAAAATATTTGGTAAAATTCACCAGTAAGCCATATGAACATGAGGTTTCTTTTCTATATTTTCTCCTGGGTTTACTAAAATATAATTGACATAAGATAATTTGTAAGTATAAAATATACAATGTGATGATTTGATACATGTATATATCACAAAATGATTACCATAATAAGGTTAACACCTCCATCACCTCACATAATTACCTTTTTGTTTTCTGTGGTGAGAATATGTAAGACCTACTTTCTTAGCAACTTTCAAATATATCATACCATACTGTTAAATATCAGGCACTATGTAATACATTAGATACTCAGAACTTACTCATAACTGGAGTCTATACCCTTCAACTGACATCTCCCTGTTTCTCCCACCCACCTGGGCCCTGGCAACCACTATTCTAAACCCCTGTTTCTGTGTATTTGCCTTTTCACATTCTGTGTGTGAAATCACACAGTATTTTTGTTTCTCTGACTCATTTCACCTAGCATAATGTCCTCAAGGTCTAATCATGTTGTAACAAATGGCAAGATTTCTTTCTTTTTTATGGCTGAATAATATACCAACATATATATATATATATATATATATATATATATATACATATATATACATACATATACATATATATGTATATGTATATGTGTATATATATGCACATACCTATATGTATATGTCACATTCCCTTTATTCACTGATCTGTTGACAGACATTTAGTTTTTTTTTTTTCATATCTTGGCTATTGTGAATAATATTTCAGTCCACATGGAGGTGCAGATATCTCTTCAAGATAGTAATTTTCTTTCCTTCGTATATATACACAGAAGTGGAATTGCTGGATCATATGGTAGTTTTATTTTAAACTTTTTGAGGAAATGTCATTCTTTTCTATAGTGGCAGCAATAATTTACATCCAACCAACAGTGCACAAGATTCCTCCACAGCCTCACCAGTACTTATATCTAGCCTTTTGATAATAACCATTTAAAGAGATGTGATGTGATATCTCATTGTGATTGTTATTTACATTTCCATTACAGTAAGTAATGTTGAGTGTCTTTTCCTGTACTATTTGGCCATTTGTATGACAGCATGGAGAGCGCTTGGGTTTTCTCTCTCTCCCTCTCTCTCTGCCCCTTTCCTGCTCATGTATGTACTCTAACTAAATTAATTAATCAATTAATTAAAAAAATAAAAAATATATATATCATATGAAACCTAATTACTAAATGATACACCATTAGTGGTTCATAGAGCAGACTCTGGTCAATTTTAAGTTTTAAAAAATGGACTCATCCCTTATGGAGACACTCAAGAAAACTCCGGGGTTTTTCTTTTTTTTTTCATTTGTAAACTAATGGCAATATTAAAATCTTAGCATTGTTATGAAAGATCAGTGAGTTACCCATGCAAACTGTATTGCCCAGCATTTAGTATTTAATAAATTTTAATAAATATTCTTATTTTTTTATATATAATTGTTTACATTTGAACTTTACAGATTCAATTTGTGGTCACATTGTTTACATTTTGCCTTTGTCTCAAAGGAATAGAATTAGAATATACTTCCTCTTGACTTAGCATTTACATAAGTTATAACCTTCAAATTCAGAACATCCAAAACACACCATAAAGTGTAACATTCTAAATTTTTTTCTTGAAAAAAAATTGGTGTGTTTATGCTGTGCCTCCAAAATAAAATGCAGGGTTTTTTTTTTCCTTCGGACAATAGAGAATTTTGAAAATTAAAAGTAAGTTTTTAAATATTACTGAATATATGTACCTTTGAAAGTATAGAAATTGAAAAAAGTAAAAACACGATTGAAAATTTTTGATAATTCTTCTATACCAAGGTAACAGTTGTTAACATCTTACAGATCGTTTCCAACTCATTTTATAAACATCACTGTCTTGTAATACCATTGTAATACCAGCTAAACATTTACTCACAAATACAATTGTCTTTGAAAAGATTTTTAGAGGTATAACTGCTAAGTTAGAGGGAATACATGCATTTCATGCTATAGATAAGTCTTCATATTTAAAAATATTTTGTCTGACATTTAAAAATATTTTGTCTCTTGGTGTATGATTAGATTGCAATCTCTTGTATTTTCACCGATTTTCAAAATCCAGATAAAAATCTTTTACAGGGGCACCTGGGTGGCCCAGTCAGTTGGGAGTCTGACTTTGACTCAGGTCATGATCTCACAGTTTGTGGGTTTGAGCCCCCTGCCAGGCTCTGTGCTGACAGCTCAGAGCCTGGAGCCTGCTTCAGATTCTGTGTCTAGCTCACTCTCTGCCCCTCCCTCCCTCTCTCATCCTCTCTCTCTCTCTCTCTCTCTCTCAAAAATAATAATAATTTAAAAAAAACATTAAAAAACAGTTTAAAAAAATCTTTTACAAACATAATGCTGTTTTATCTACAGAATAACAGAATTTCACTTAGAAGGTTTTGGTCAAAATTGCTATGTATTTCCTTATTGGAAAAAAAATTATAAATGATGGATCTGTAAATACATTTTCAACCTATGCAAATTAGAAATGCAAATTAGAAAGTGACCTTATTCTAGAAGTGGCATCACAAATCAAAAGAATGGATGATTCGATATAAATATGGTATACAATAGTAACGTTCTTCTTTACTTCGCAGTTCATGGGGGATTACACTTCCCCACACCCTTGAAGTCAGGATTGGTAATGTAACTAGTAGTTACAACCAGTGCACAGAAAGTGGAAGACCATTGGCTCTCCATATGAAAAATAAAGAAATGAAATTATTATATTACATGATAAAAGACACAAAGATAAATTCTAGGTATATTAAAAATCTATCCATGAAAAACAAACAAGCAAACCACTCCACAATATAAGCTAGTGCGTTAACCTCATGCTAAGATATTAACAATCTGTGAATGTCGTATGTGTGAAAATGGGAAAATTTCAGTGCAAACATTTGAAGGCTGACATTTTATTAAGGCCTGGTTTTTGATATCTATGATGAAGAAATATTTACATCCAAATTTCATTTTCAATAATTCTGTGCCTCTTTTCCACAGTATAGAATGCTTAAATTTTATCAAATGAAGCATATTTTTGAAATACTGGATAAAATGAGATGCCTGCGAAAACGTTCCACAGTGTCATTTTTGGGAGTTCTTGTCATTTTCCTTCTCTTTATGAACTTGTACATTGAAGACAGCTATGTTCTGGTAAGTTTTGGAGGTTTTTTATTTTTGTTGTTACACATAAAGCTGAAGTCAAACTAGACTTAGTCCAATTGTAACATAACTTCAATCCTAGGCTGCTGGCATAACCTTAGTTTGAGCAAAACTATGACATTTATGTTTTCTATCAAGCTACTTTTTGTATTAATTATATATTACCAGCATTATAATTATTTTGATTTATGTCACAATGTTTTCTTTAATTCTGTATATAGTAGTTCAAATATGTATATTGTATAAATAAATTAGCTATCATCACCATGCTGAATTAATAGTATATATAACCATTTTGAGATTTAGTTTAAAAATATAGATTTTTAAAAATTGCTTAAAGATATGAGTCCTTTATCAATTTTCTTCTCAAAATTTTCAAAATTCTACATTTTAACTAATGATACTAATTATGCTATTTTGTTATCATATATGACACTTCATTTGATTTTGAATAGCCATAAATGGCCACCATGTTGTATATTTAAATTCACTGAAAAATAACATAGAACTTTAAGAACTAGAAACAATGATGTGAAAAGTATTCAGTAGTTTAAAAAAAGATAAATTAGAATATAGCATATAAATTAACTTTTAATTAAATTCTAGAAACGGACAAAGGACTTACTCTGGTTAATTCTGAGAACTCAATTTGTTCTATTAGTTGTTATTGTTATAAATATCACATCATTTCATGTCTGATGAGAATAAGAAGGTAATTATTGCTTATTCACTTTCATTCTGAATTGAGCTTAAGTTATCTGGAAAAGTCCTAATCTTTACACTATTATTCCTGTTCACATATTTCAGAAAATCAAAATCTTTGGACATACAGAGGACTAAAAAGTACTTTCCATTATGCAAGCATGCTGAAAGTTTCAGTTAATATCTTATCAAGAGAAAATCTGACAATAACAACAAAAAGCATTTCCCAGTAAAATGTTTTATTAATTGAACATGATTTTTTAACTACCCATGATTTGCCATATACTATTCTATGTCCTATAGCCTAATCATTTGATCTTAGTTGGTACAGATATTCTTTGGAAGTTTTGTGTAAAGCATTTTACTTCCTTTAGCATTGTTTGATGATGAAATTCTGCCAGATTCCTAGATTTTGGTTCTGCCTATGCCTTTTACATTCATGTATAGGTCTTGATCTTGTGGACCTTTCATTCTATTATCCACAGACAATTCACAATGGCTGAAATCACCACAGATTCATAGAATTTGACTAGGGATGATTTAGGTAAACATAGCAAATTGGAGAAACTTACTAATGATATGCACTTTGATTTTTCTTTAAACCTGATTATTAGGTTTATAAGACTTAAAGACAATATAGCAAGACCCATGTGATCCAGCTATTTTTTTTTCTGGATAAAATTAAAGATCATAAATTAACTAGAAGAGCTTTTGATAAGTGATTTAATTTTGTAATAAAAAAATATTTCTTACATCTGTGTCTACTGGTAGCAGTATATCACATCTTGTAAATGAAACACATGGTATTAACAGGATACCTATTGCATTTAATGATTTGCTGCATTTATGAGACACTTTCAAACTCAATTGCAGTGTCTCATTTTAAACAGAAAAAGACCATTGTATGCAGCAAGCATCCTTCTATTTTGTTGATTTAAAAGCTCTTCAAATTCATTATAAAATGTGTAAGAACTAGTAGAGTATATATCTATAAGAAGATCAAATACTAATGCTCTTTTACACATTTCTATCTACACTTCAGTCCCAGCCATCTAATGTAAAAAGGTATGATTTAATGAAGCAGCTCTTACTAAAGAGTACTTTCTTGATGAAATTTTCTCTGGCTATATTAGGCATATATCTAGTCAAATTCACAAATCAGCCCAAGTATAGAGAAGGGATTGCTCCTTAGTTTAAAATTGAAATTATTTGAAGGTGTCTGGGTAGCTCAGTCAGTTGAGCGTCCAACTCTTTTCTTTAGCTCAGGTCACGATCCCAGGGTCAAGGGATACAGCCCTGAGTCCGGCTCCATGCTAAGCATGCAGCTTGTTTAAGATTCTCTCTCCCTCTGCCCCTCTCCCCTGCTCATGCTCTCCCTCTCTCTCTCTCTCAAATTAAAAAAAATATTGTTTTTAAATACTTATATTAAAGTGGAAAGAGTGAATTAAAATGATGGTTAAATATAAGCATAACCTTACTGAAAATTTAATGACAGTATTTTTATTAGTTTAATTTCTCACTATTTACTAGATGATTTTTTACCTAAACTGCATTTGGAGCTAATTTTTATCCCAAAGCTAATATGCATAAAGATTTAAACATTCTTTAAATAATTAATATAAAATTACATTAATATTGTTTTTCTAAAAGTGTTTAATATCCATGGAAAGCCAGCCACCTACTAGTATACACGTAGTTTCTTCTTAACACTTCTCCCTTTGACCCTTTTATCTGTGTTTATTTCAGTTTTCATAAAATCATCTGATTTATTTTTTTTTATTTTAGAATGCCACAATGTGTACAATTTTCTAAACATAGACAGTAGTAGATCTTTTTTTCCTGCCTCCCTTATTTCAGGGGGAAATAATAGTCACAATTCAGAGAAAACAGATAAACAATTGCAAGTAAAAGATCTCTGGAGTTACTTAGTACATTGTATTCTGCTGTGTTTTTGCTAGAAAATCCATTTGTATCCTGAAATACTGGGCATATAACAGTTTAATGTATTGCTTACATATTCGGGACATATGTGCCTTTCATTGGGAAAGGAAGCCAAGCTCAGTGTAAGAGACAAATGCTATTCCAAGGCAAACTAAGTAGAAACGACACTGCATGCCCAATCAACTTAGCCTCTGGGCTGTGAGCATCTTCAAAGTAGCCACTAGGGTATATACTTAGTCTGTAGCTAGTCCATTGAATTGCATTCCTATCCAGAAAATGATTGTCATAAAGCTTTGTCTTATTACTGAGAAATACACCACAGTATAGTATCTACAGAAAGAAGGTATCCAGGGAGAGCCTAGCTGTTCAGGTAGATGCCTCTGGAAAGCAGCCAACAAGGCTGACTCAGGTGAAAGTTGCATTATTTATTTATGCTGAAAAGTGTAAAGAAGCTTGTTCCTGAGAATTTAATAAAGTGCTTTCATATAAGTTCCATTTCATTTTATATTCTGTTATGTCCTTCAATCAGGATGAATGTACTCTATCTTAACACAGAAAAGGTCTGGATTTTTACACATTCAAGATAGAATTCTTAAAGAAATATTCAATATCCTGCACTGCCTTTAGAATGTAACATCACATAAGAACAGAATGGTAAAATGAATTCAGTGTTGTGATAGCTGTGATTTTTATAGACATTTCTTCTAGACTCTATTGATAATGGGCACTATTACATTACTATTAATGTAGCTGATGCTGAACTGAGTCCTTAGTTACATTTTGGCAATCCTAAATTTGTGGATTTTAAAACTTTAATAATGTTATATAGGTTTTCAGAAAGACAAACATAAACATATTTATTCATAATGAAATTGAAATAATCAGGATTAAGTAGATATTCAATTAGTATATTTATAAGCAATATAGAATTCAAGGTATAACTTCATATATTTTGAAAGCCTGTAACTTATAGATGGCAAATATATTATAAATATTTTAAATACTTTAAATATATTATAAATATTTTTTTGCAATTATCAAGGCAATATAAAATATAAAAATACAGTATTAAAGACCAAGTATAGGTTTATAAACATAATTGAACATACAGAAGGATATTTAGAATAGATCTTGAATTGGCAATGATCAGATTGAAAGCTCTTCCCTGTCATGGCCTACTATTCTCAATGTTTATTCTAAGACAATTCCAGTCTGGCCATTGATTTTAAATTTTGAGTCAGTCACTTTCTCCATTCACATTTGACTTGATGTAAACTGGTGAATGTTCCAAATGAGGTAAAAACTATATTAGAATCCTTTCTAATTTTTTATAGCAAGGGTTTAATTAAAGTTTTATTGAGCACAGGCAGATAATATGAGCACCAAATTTGTTTTTAATGCATTCACTTTCTCTATTTTCTTAATGGCTTTCTCAGGCTTGACTTGCCATTCTATATGGAATAGTAGAAATAGATCTATATAACACCACACAGTACAGTAGGAACTTGCCAGAAACAACAAAATTCTTTCTAAATAGGTTATCTTTAAATATATTCTACCCATGGTAGTAAGCCATGTACAAAGGTCAAAAAAGTCGATATTTTGCTAATAATGTATAATCAGTAAAGACTTGATCAAATGGTGACTAGCTAATCAAAATCTACTATTGAACTTATACTGAAGAAGGGAGAAAAGAGGACCAATTAATGGTTAATGGGGTATATTTTAAACTAAATATGAATATATATTTTTAAATAAACTTGCCCAGAGATTGAATGACATAAGTCCATTACCAATTACATAATCAACATCTTAAATATAAAAGGATTAGACTTCACCTGCAACAGAATATCAGACACACACACACACACACACACACACACACACACACACGTAATGAGCAAATGTATCGTGAGAGAAACTAATGCAAGGTCTGAAGAGATTTCCTTGACTTGGTACAAAGTTACCTTAATTAAGATATCTTGAAGACATTTGAAAAAAACACCACAATGTCACAAGGACCATGGCTATCTATTCTTAACAGTCTGATTATAGTGGCCATATAAGTAACTGACTAAAACTTCTTGATTAATAAATTATCCAGAAAGAATTACACAGAAATATTGTGTAATATTATTTAGCAACGCTTGAAGAAGAAGAAACAGCTTAATATGACTCAAATATGGGAAGGTTAGTAAGAATTAGTTTTACATGGAACTATAAAGTCGATGATTATGAATTTTTAAGACCATTGAATTATTGTGATGAATTTGAATTTTAACATAAAGGCAGTGGTAATTTTCATGTGGAGATTTTTTTTTTTTTTTGGCCAAGTAGATGCCATTATTAATGTATGCTGTAGAAAAGCAAATGGAAGAGGAATATAAAGAGTGCAATAGAGTAGGAGAGCCTGGAACAGAGACTTTGGGTAAGAATTCAGGTAAGAGATAATGATCTACAGCTTGTGGTACCAGTAGTTGAGATTTATATAATAACCATGTTATATATCAGCCCCATATATTCATTGCCTAAGGAGAAACTTCAATCCATGACCATCTATTATATTTATTTTCTCTTCCTCCTTCTTGGCATTCAGGAAGGAGACAAACAGCTTATAAGGGAAACATCCACACATCAGCTGAATTCAGAACGCTATGTGCATACTTTCAAAGATTTATCCAATTTCTCAGGAGCCATCAATGTCACATATCGCTACTTAGCTGCCACACCTTTACAAAGAAAGCGTAAGTATCCCTACACTTTTAATTTTTTTTTAATGTTTATCTATTTTTGAAGGAAAAAGAGACAGAGAGTGAGCGGGGGAGGAGCAGAGAGAGAGGGAGATACAGAATCCGAAGCAGGCTTCAGGCTCTGAGTTGTCAGCGCAGAGCCCAAAGCGGGGCTCGAACCCACCAACCAGGAGATCATGACCTGAGCTGAAATCGGAGGCTTAGCCGACTGAGCCACGTAGGTGCCCATGATCCCTACACTTTTAAATCAAGAATATAGAACATAAAATATTTTTGTTTTAAAATAATGACAACCGGCTTCATTTGTAGAGCAATAAAATTTTATGGGCTTTATTTACTAATATAATATATTCTTTGGGAAACATTTCAATGTTTCTTCACAAATTGCAGTTACTCACTGATCCCATCCATGAATAATAATAAAAAAAAGAAACTTTTTAACATGACTAATTATAATATAAACTTTCAAACAATTTATTGTAGAACCATGTAGAAAGACTGAGAAAAATAATTTTATTTAAAATTGTAAAGGTATAGTTTAAAAACAACTATTCCCAATATTGATATATTTTGCAACTCTAATGCTTTGGTTTTTATGACTTGCCACCACTTTTGAAAAAGTGAAAGTCATTGTTTTAGTTTCCCAAGGTGCTATACCAAATTACCACAAGCGAGGTAGTTTAAAATGACAAAAATTTATTCTCTCCTGTTTCTGGAGACCAAATGTTCAAAATCAAGGTGCTGGCAGAGTCACTCTCCCTCTGAAAGTTAAGGGGAAAATCTTTTCTTGCCTCTTTCAGCTTCTGGTCACTCTTGGTGTTCTTTGGCGTGTAGGGACATAACTGTAATCCCAGCCCCCATCTCCACATGAACTTCTCTTGCTCTGTGTCTGTGTCCTCTCTTCTTCTTCAAGGACACCTGTCATTGAATTTAGAACCCACTGTCAATCTGATATGATTTATCTTAAGATCTTTCACTAATTACATCGGCAAAACCTCAATTTTTAAGTAAGGTCACATTCTGAGGTTGAATAGAAAAACTATTCAACTCACTACAGGCAGTTTGGATCTGAGAAGTAACATACTACACACACTTCATGGATTTCAAGACGCTATAGACTCTACAGAGTATAATGATCTAATTAATGTGCCACCAAGAAAATACACATTATCATTTTAATTGTAAGATGCCATCAATTATAGGATTCACACTGCTTTAAAAATGTCTCTGAAAAACATGACTCGTGGAATCAAGGAAACAAGTGATATCATGAATTTCTTAACAGATCTTGTGGAGACCATAGAAATTGAGTTCCCCATTAAGAAATGTTTGTACACGTGAGTCTGTGATAACCAGGTTGAGAAAATTTGTAACTTAATGCAGGTTTCTTTAGGACGATCTTCCGTTCATTCCTTCATTTCAAATGTTGATTGTTCTTAAGCTTTCTTCTAATTGCGTAAGTTTGCCACTGTTTATTTTTATCTCCATCTGTTACACTACCTTTGTGCAAACATTACTAATTCTCCCTCTCCATCCTCAGTTTACTAATGTGTGTTGGCACATATGCTGCTGCTTTATACAAAGAGGTGATACAAACAGAGGGTACAAGCAGCACATTTGGGATCTTGGCACCCTACGTCTCACGAAGTGTTAACACTTTGCACAGTTAACACATCTCCCTGTGATTTAGTTTCCTCATCTATAAAGTAGGAATGATGATAGGTGCAAAGCTATCCCAAAAGACTATTAGGAATTTTCAAGATAATTGCATAGGGTAAATTTTCAAGATAATTTCAAGGGTACAGTTCATAGACTCCTGCCTTTTATGTGGAAAGTAACCTGATACCATTGACTATTGTAAAAGCTATTAGTAAAGGCTGGTATCTTGAGTTTAATGGTACCAGAGAACGTACTCATTTTTCAAAAGAAGCTAGTGTGGTAAATCCAGGTATTTAAACAAAATGTGTCCATGTCTACCTCTCTGACAGACTAGTGAGAAAGATTTTTCTTGGACAGGGTTCTTTCAGTATTGTATAAGTCACAAGAAGCAGGTGTCTGTATTAAAACAGTGATCTCAGGGCACCTGCGTGGCTTGTCAGCTAAGCGTTGGACTCCTGATTTTAGCTCAGGTTAGTAGATTGAGTCCTACATCAGACTTGGCACAGAGCTAGGAGACTGCTTGGGATTTGTTCTCTCTTTTTCTCTCTTCCCCTCCCCCATTCTCTCTCTCTCTCTCTCTCTCTCTCTCTCTCAAAAACTTAAACTTAAAAAAAAAAAACAGTGATTTTGGTGAATATAAACATTTTCCTATTTTCCAAAGAGTGGTTATGAAATTTTATTCAGTTCTGAATCATGGTGAGAATCAGAGGTTTAAAAAGTGAAAATATTTCAATAAAAAGACATGCATACTTATTAGAACTAAACTGCCATTTCACCAGCTTTTACTTTATTTTCTACAAATATCCAGTTTCTAATTTTAGATTTTAGGTGTCTGAATAAAAATTTCCCCAGACAAAATTGCTGTAAAACTGTGTTTCAAAATAAGGAAAACGGGGATATTCATGTGTTGGAACAATGTACAACACATTTGAGTAATAATTCAGTTTTTAAAAAGTAGTTATAATTTTGTTGGCATTCTAATTAAAATACTAAGTAAATTTCAAAATAAACTTGTGAAGTCCAATTATTAATTTTTCTGGTGCAAAATACTGACAGTGATCAAAGACAAATGAAAATGTTCCATGTTTTCTATGAAAAATGTAAAAATGTGTAAAAGAATAAGTTAGGCTTAATTTTCTTTTTTATCATTTGAGACTAGTTTGTCATCCTTAAGTGTGAATTCCCTTCTCCTTTTGCATTTTTTAATAGTGTGGATATTATCCAAACATCTATCTTCTTTAGTGGGCATATATGAGAGCATTAAGCTGTAAAACACCTTAAATCATATTTTTTATTTCATAAACAAATGTTTACAGCAATAACACTCATATGTCATTGTGCTTAAGAGACATTTTTTTTCATAGAAAAATCAATTATGTATTAAGTACCATAGGCTTTATATGTTTAGCATAATACTTTAATCACAAAATATGCTATACATATCATTTACTAGATTTACCTAATACAGTAGCAGGCCTAAGGGGAAAAGAGTTTTGTCTCTGTTATTCAAAACCTATTTCACATTTAATTTGTCTTCCTTCTGAATTCTTTTGTTCAGGGTTTCTTACCATTGGACTGTCGTCAGTGAAACGAAAAAAAGGAAACTATTTACTTGAGACAATCAAGTCAATTTTTGAGCAGTCCAGCTACGAAGAGCTGAAGGAAATTTCAGTGGTGGTTCATCTAGCAGACTTTAATTCATCCTGGCGTGAGATCATAGTCCAGGATATTACACAGAAATTTGCCCACCATATTATTGCAGGAAGATTAGTAGTTATACATGCTCCAGAGGAATATTACCCAATCCTGGATGGCCTTAAAAGAAATTACAATGATCCAGAAGACAGAGTCAGATTTCGTTCCAAGCAAAATGTAGATTATGCTTTTCTGCTTAATTTTTGTGCCAATACTTCAGACTATTATGTAATGCTTGAAGATGATGTTCGATGTTCAAAAAATTTCTTAACTGCCATCAAGAAAGTCATTACATCCCTTGAAGGAACCTACTGGGTAACTCTTGAGTTCTCTAAGCTTGGCTACATTGGAAAACTTTATCATTCTCATGATCTCCCACGTTTGGCACACTTTTTATTAATGTTTTATCAAGAAATGCCTTGTGATTGGCTACTGACTCATTTTCGGGGTCTTTTAGCTCAGAAAAACGTGATCCGTTTTAAACCATCTCTCTTTCAGCACATGGGTTATTATTCATCATATAAAGGGACTGAGAATAAGCTGAAGGATGATGATTTTGAAGAAGAGTCATTTGACATCCCCGATAACCCTCCTGCAAATCTGTATACCAACATGAATGTTTTTGAAAATTATGAAGCAAGCAAGGCTTATAGTAGTGTCGATGAGTACTTTTGGGGAAAACCACCTTCAGCAGGAGACGTCTTTGTGATTATATTTGAAAATCCGATTTTAATTAAAAAAATTAAAGTGAGTACTGGAACAGAAGATCGGCAAAATGACATTTTGCATCATGGAGCCCTAGATGTTGGGGAAAATGTTATAGATTTCAAACAAAGTAGACAATGTGTTACTTACTTAAGACTAGGGGAATTCAAAAATGGAAACTTTGAAATGTCAGAGGTGAATCAAAAAATTCCATTTGATATACATTGTATAAGGATATACGTTACCAAGACACAAAAGGAATGGCTGATTATTAGGAGTATTAGCATTTGGACTTTTTAGCCAATTAAACCGAGATGTCCAGTTCCTAAAACAGGCTTTCCTGTTTCCTTTTTTGCTACCTTCCTCTTTTGCTACTTTTGTCCTTTGGAGGGAAAGCAATGGATGAGACATTTTAAAAGAAAAGCCTAAGCATTTTTGCAGTTTTGATTTGCATATTGTCAACATAATTTTACTCTAATACACACTTGAGTTTATTTTAACTTCTGAAGTTGGGTATCAGTGCGTTGTGAATTTCATTTATATTTTTAATGTTATCGTGTTTGTTCCAAATTTTCAACTAAATGTCAAAAAGGTGACATGAAGGATTCAAAATGAGAAAATTTAGTTTGCTGGATGGTGAATCTTAAAAAATAGTTGCCAACTGTATGCACTTCCTCAAGAATTGATAATTCATTATGTCATCAGATAGCTCTTATTAAGCATCTGTGTGAATATGCAGTTGGTTAGAATGATAATTTTTTTTCTTGTAAACATAGATTTTCATAGACTTCCAGGCATCTACAATGAATACCTCCTCATAGAAGTGATGGCTTTACAGCAAAATTTTATGTGTAGGTGAGGTTATGGAAAGAAAAAAAATGGCTTAAAAATATTTCTCCCATGATTATTTATATAAAAAGGGGCATTGTTCATTGTATAAAAACAATTGAGCACCTATTGTTAATAAATTTTCTGTGGGAAGCAGTCTTTTCTAGTTTCCCTTTTGCAAAAAAGAGTAGTTATGCTCGATATTTTCAAGTTATATTGGGTACCTACATTTAATAGAAGAAATTAGAGAAGGCCTATAGTTAGTTCATTCTTACATTTTCAGTGTATGCAGAAAATTTTTGAAATTGATTTTATATGTTTTGTATTAAAATTCATACAATTGAAATCGTTGTAATCTATCATATACTTTTTTTAGAGTTTAAATGGGCATCTTATAAAAGAGAAAAGTAGGAAACCAAGAAATCAGTTAACTTTTCTGTATTCACAGCTAGTTCATAGTAAAGCCAAAGCGAGAGATCGGATGTTCTGATATCCACAGTGCTCTTTCCCTTATGTAGAGATTGCTCCTCACATAAATTATGCTTTCTGTTCGCCTCTACATGAGTCTGAGATAATAAGTTATGCTATCTTGAAACAGCTAGTATAATTCTTTCATAAGTCACATTTTCATTCTGTGGAATAAACCTAAAAGTGCCCGAAAGGATGCTCTTGTATATGCACCCAAATGGAGAACAAACTTTGCTAACTATTACTATAAGGGACTGGACAGTTATGCTAAAACCATGTGTCCTATCAAAGCATTTCAGGACACCTTAGTGCATCGTAAAGACATTGGTTGTTCAGAATACCCTGAGCTTGTCGGATCCTCTCTATTTTTTGACAAACAGCAAAGATGAAGGTGTTTACTGTGAATATATGAAAAGTACTTCAGGTAAATTTATGGAGAGACTCAAATATATATGTTTTTATAGATTAGAAAGCATTTTATTCAATCTATCCAAATTGATTAAATTAGAAACTCATAAAAAATTGGGAATTTTTTTTTCTTTTATTGATACAATAGCTACTGTGTATTTTTTGCATCCAGTTGCTATAGTATAATAAAGAGAAAATGTGAATCTATAAATATTAATATTTCCTTGCACAACTGAGTCTTAAGGTCATATGAAAAAATGAACACTGCCACTAAACTATAATCTTTGCCTTGATTTGGAGGATATTTGCCAGACACTTAAAGACATTCTGTTTTATTGGCTTTTATCATCGTCGTTCATTAACTGGCTAGTTGTATAATATTCTACATATATCTCAGAAATTACAGATAATCACTTTCTCCACTTTTAATGATAAAAGGTACACAACAAAGACATGTAATATCAAAGCTTAGGCAGACTCCTTGGAGTGATTGTAAACTTCATGGAGTCTGCCTAGGTTCTGAGAGTGTTTCCAAAGACCAGCCATTGATATCAACTTCTGGAAAATGCTTCAAGAAATATTGCTGAGGGTGAAATTGAACATTTGCTAGAAAATTATAAATGTAAATGTGATTTAAAGTGGTTACATTTTATCTTAAGCTTGATCTTTTCATTATAGAACCCAGGTTTTAATAAGCTGGTCAATCACCTAAGGATGTGTCTATGTTTTTTTATAGATTAAGTGGAGGTCAACCTTTTTAAGGAAAGACTTGGACAAACAAAGATTCTCTATTAGGGACACTGGGACAAATAACCTTTCTTTTTCAAAAAGATAATCTGACCAAGCATTCTTCACTTGAATCAATGTTGCATTTCCTATATTTAAAAGTTCTGAGTAAGGCTCCTATAATCTTGTCTCCGAGACATAGAGCAAAAAGACACTTATTAGGTTTAATCATATTCAATCTGTTATTAAGCATAATGTTTCATCAATGTCTCTCTTGGCAGTTTTTTAAATATGTATATATATGCATGTATATATATATGCACATATACATATATATACATATATATATACACACATACATATATATATATACACACACATACATATATATATATATATATATATATATATATATATAATTTTCTTTGTTACAAATATCTATTGAAAAAACACTGGAATGTAACATGACAGTTGAGGTATTTATTTGCTATGTAAATAAGATGCTGACAGGGTTCAAGCACAAAATATGTACCTTAAATAATGTCTCAGTTTGTTTATTGTGAAATGACTAAAAAGTTTATTTACATTTAAGATTCTTCTCCTTAAGGGAGCCTTTTCAGCATTTATGAACATCAAAGAAAAGCATTTGTAAAAGCACAATAAAAATATGGAAATTACACATTTTTGGAAAATACACATTATAGCAGCAATAACATGTCTAGATATAAAAATACATAGAAAGTGTTAATAGAAGCACTTTTGAAGTATCACTAAAAACCTATCAGCTTTTATAACATAGATATTTTCCAGATATAAAAATATAATTTAGAAACCAAGTGTCATTTAAAGTTACTTTTCTCATATAGCTACACTTATTAGACTAGAACATTCCATTTCTTACTGAACTATTGTTTTTGGGACTTTTCATAAAGCTATCATAGAAAGACTATAATGTACAATAATGGCATACAAACAAAACAAATATTTACAAATTATAAGAAAGGGAAAGCACTTGGTCTTCTAAATGTCCATATGGCACAATATTTGCCAGTTTGTCAACATGTTCTTTAGAATGTGGTGCCCTGGATTAATATGGAAAACACTACTCTCAGTGCCCTTTAACATATGAAGATAAGAGCGTGATTCTCTTCCTTTGCCTTTTCAGTATTTCCATAATAGAGTTTAAGATTACATTCATTTTTATCACCATACTATCGACTAATAGAGCTCACCTTCAAACTTCATCATGACATTTATTACTGAAAAAACATGATTTGCCATTTTGTATATGTTCAATCAATTCTTTGAATGTTTCTTTTAAATTTTAATGTTAATTTCAAGAAAATTTCAGTGTTTCTTCTGATCCATGGTCTCATACTTTCCTGCTCTTGACTCCATCATTCAGGGTTTTAACATAGCTCCCCAGCTTTATGTTACCACAAATTTGATATGTGTGCCTTTTTCTCCTCTCAGGAGATACAATGGAAGGGTCACATAGACCTGAGTTTGAAATCCAGTTTTGCAATTACTGATTTCCTCCAGATATGAGGAAAGTTATTTAACCCTTTTGAATCTTAGTACCTACATCTATAAAATTGAAATAATTTTACCTTGTAGGCTGTTAGAACTGAAAATGAGATAACCAACTAATCAATCAAGAAACATGTTTCCTCTCTTTTTAGCCATATTATATATGTAAGCAAAGATATGGCCCTTCAAAACACGACCAGAGGCCATCGTCCTGATCAATATCATAAATTCCATTATCTTCTTGAAATCTCATTCTGACCACCTTTTTATATGTATATGGTCCAAAAAATGTCATGTACAATCATGTAAATGCCTTCTTAAAATCAAGATAGTCCTGTCATTCTATTATATTACTCTAGAAACCTCATCCAAAATGTGTATCTTTTGTTCTTAATATTCTCATTGTATTAATGATCATTAATTTTTAAGAAATCTAGACATTTATTTTGAAAATTTAAGTAAAAAAGGCTTTTTGTAATTTCTAAAATTTTACTCGAGGTGAAGTTATCAGAATCTTTTTTTTTTAATATCAAGTTTCTGTTCTTTGGTATTTTTTCCATTACTGGTAAAAGTTTTAAGTGCACTGGCTTATAAATTATCCGGGCTAAGATGTTCAAACTTGAAAACAGGCAGTATACGTCCTTGTCTACCATGACATTGCTTAGAATTCTACTGCTTTGAATTTCTTCTCTGTTCATTTCAGGATTATTCTTGTTAGAAGGAAGAAGGTCATAACGAAACATAATTTGATTAGTTCTTGTTCTTTGTTTTTTGTTTGCTTTTAACTCTTTTTTAAAAATGTTTGAAAATTATCACATCATTGCATAGATGGTTATGTGGATCTCCATCTAGATAGATCTCTATCGGTGTGTGTGTGTCTGTGTGTGTGTGAGTACACCTATATGTATACATATATGTATGTGTGTATAACCGTAGATATCACTGTGTGTGTATATATTTGAATATATGTCCATTTGAGTGCATTTGTATGCTTGTGAGAGTAAGAGGACAGAGAAAAGGATTGAGAGATGTGTGTATCCTTAGTATTATTTGTGACTTCCACACCTCTGCCTATTCTTGGCTTTAGTTTTCCTAACACACTGTCTTCCTGGTTTTGTCCCCCTTCTGAACTGGCTTTTGGTTACATGTCCTTAATACTTTATACATCACATTCTTTAAAAATCATAATTCATTACGAATTTTTTTACAACCTCTTAGATTCTCTAAATTTCTTAAAAGTTTATTTGTTTATTAGAGGATCCCATGTCTCTCCAAACAGGATTTCACTTTTAGAATTTAGAGTTTAAATTTATTTTATTTTAATTTCTTAACATTTGAAGTCTAAAATATAAGTTGCAGGGGCGCCTGGGTGGCGCAGTCGGTTAAGCGTCCGACTTCAGCCAGGTCACGATCTCGCGGTCCGTGAGTTCGAGCCCCGCGTCAGGCTCTGGGCTGATGGCTCGGAGCCTGGAGCCTGTTTCCGATTCTGTGTCTCCCTCTCTCTCTGCCCCTCCCCCGTTCATGCTCTGTCTCTCTCTGTCCCAAAAATAAATAAAAAATGTTGAAAAAAAAATTAAAAAAAAAAATAAAATATAAGTTGCAAAGCATTCTCTTTCTAAACTATAAATACGATGAAAACAAGGTCATACTTTCCCCAAATTCTTGTCTCTTCCACCTCATTAATCTACTCATCCTGGTTACTGTGATTTAAGTCCACAGTAGTACTCCCTTCATTAATTCCAAAATCTTCTGAGATGTATTAATGTTCTATTTTTAACATTGAAATTGAAATGTAGATTTGAGGCCATTTTCTAGATAATTGGATATGAACATCTATTCTGAAAAACATACATTTTGAGAACAAAGTAGTTTCTTATTTGAACTATTATTCCAGCTTCCCATTTTACTGCCTAGGTAGTCTCTTCAAAAATTTTCCCCAAAATTCATTTTATTATAAGAGTGATAAAACGAGTCAAATCTTTATGCTCCTAGAAAAATATAAGCATATTAAAAATATAGTATGTTCAAATTTCATGTCTTCTTGGAAGAAAAGTAATACCCTAAATAGCCATCTCTTTAAATGGCTGAATTAAAGATACATTAATAAGATTCTCAATATTTTTTCCTTTTAAAATGAAAATTTTATAAGGTATATACTCATTAAATTTAATATGTAGGAAATTATAATTTTATTTAATGATTGTTTAAGGGTGAACAATGACAACGAATAAACAGCATTCGAAACCTTAGCCTATACTTTCAACATACTATGTGTTATTACAGCTTTAACTACCATAACCAATGTAACTTACAGTCATTCTGCCTAGCTGCAGATAAATACAACTTTAATGCATAAATAATCAAAACTCAATGCATAAAAAAAGTTTGCACTCATAATTGAAAGCTAACTATTGAAAAAATATTTAATTTAATGTGTACTCAAGGCTTTGGAAGAAATGTAAAGAACTTTTCTCTTCTCCCTTCTTGTTCACTTCACCATCTATTACCAAGGATATAGAATATCTGAAGTACTGCACAGACATATATGGCAATCCCGCTTTCAATACTCAAGGTTTTAAATTCTATTACAAAGCAAACATTTACAAAATGCTTTTATTGTAATTTCATCTAAGTCAATTTTCTTATTCAACTTACTCTGCAATATGTCCCCAACTTTTTTGAAAACAGTTCTTAAAACATTAAATGCATACTTTTCCCCATGAAATGCTTCACACTGGCTTCACTCTTTGGCATATCCTATTTTCCTATCTTTAAATAATCTATCTTTCCCTCCTAGTTTTAAACATACTGATAGTCTGCCACACTTAAGCATTGTTATTTCACACTGTTTACTTTATCCATAAGTGGAGTACATTTCTAAAAAGTTAAAATAGTGATCTTGATTACTTTACCATTGTCTATCTTTTTAAATGTTATTCCCTCCTATTACAAAATAAATACAAGGACTTAAACTAAATTTTACACTTTAACAATTAATATTACAAAAGGTATTGGGAGTTTACACCTTTATATGTTTTTATACCACATTGGACATATTTTTGAATTATAATTCAAATAATTTTGCTATTTATTTAATTAAGGAATAAACATAAGAAGGATGATTCCCCAAAAACTCATTTCCTTGATTTATAAATCAACCTAAGACAGTTATTTTCAAAAGGGCAATGGATTTCTGCTATTGGGAAGAATGATGTTTTTTTTTTTTCCCTAAATGAAAATATCTATAACCTTAGCTTTGTATAGAATTACAATAAAGAAACTTTCTCATATGAAGTAAATATCCAAATTAAAAATATAAAAGTCCCGTTAATGCAATTTTCACCTCAAATGTTCACCATTTCTTAAGCTCTAAGTCATATGTAATTGGGCACAAAAACTTTGTTTATTGTATATGGACTCTTTATCCACCATAATTTAGTAATCAATCATGACCTCATTAATGTCCTTGAAAATCAATTAAGAGAAGTAATTATATTGGAAAATCATTTGAGAAATTTGTCGGTAATAGTGAAGAAGTTTTCTAAGATTTAAGTGTGTATTTGAAATATCTATAATTTAAAGGTTGGAGACACAGACTTAAATCCCTAAGCCCAAGTGTATATTTCTACCCTCTTTCTGCTGACTTACTGTAACCAGTCTTGAACACAGTCAAAGCAGGCAAGAAACATCCACTCAAAATACTCCATCCTATCAACGTCATAATCAAATGAGCCACGATAACAGCCTCTCACTAATTTAACTCCAACTGGTGGTGAGGTACTCCTTTCAAATAAGTTCTCTAAGGAGAACTTGCTGAGCACCCTGGGAAGGTAAAAATCACAGCAGAGGTGGTGTTACATACCTAAGCTGGAAGGATTCAGAAGGAAAGGTTTTCTTCACGATTTCGCCTTAAGTAAGTTCTTACCTTTCCTCTCAGAGATACAAATGATCATGACTCAACTTTTTAGTCTGTACTATCCCTCAGATTTTACTCAAGCACATCAAAATGCAATTTATGAGAGTGTCAAAAGACTAGTGCAAATTTAGTGTTTTTACTTACTTGACCAAATAAATCAGAATTCCAGATTAGACTCGAAGGTCTATTTTGTTTGCCATTTTACTACATGGATAAACTCTTCTCTTCCATGGGATGTTACAGCAAGATGTCTAAAGTAAGTTGGGTAATGAAGAATCTGAGTCATGTGTTTTTTTATAAAACTGATAAAAAAATGTAAGTGCCTTCTAGATAAAGCAACCTGAGCTGACCATCTTTGAGAAGTGAAAAGATATTTTGCAGTATTTCTTTCTGGTAAACATCTCAGTTGACTAAACCAATTTAATGTAGCTGGAGCTACACATTATTAATCAGCATACCACCAGGTAAAAAGGTGCTTAATAAATAATGATCTGATGCACGACTGAAAATAGCAATCATAAATACCCTTCATACGGTGTGACCCTAACATGTAATATTTTGTTTTAGAAGAAGAAAGTAACATTTGCGAAGTTATTTTGATAATATTTACTATATTTTTATGAATATACTTAAAATATTACTGTCAATGTAAATTTTATCATTATGAATAACTAAATTTATTATAAATATATAAAATTTTCACCATTTTTCTGATTTTCATTAGTAAATTTAATAACAACTGTTATAATTGCTCTCACAATATTAGATTTTGAAAAGCACAATTTTACTTAACACAACAGACTACTGCTTCATTATATTTTAATCTCATAAGTATGCAATCGGTTTTGCGTTTTTAGTCACAGGTTTTAGAAGTCATAGAGGTAGACACTGTTTAAATTCAAAAACACATTTTTAGTAAGTTAAATATCAACTTTATGTAACATGTCAACATTCTAAATTAGTCAATTTATTAGTCTTGCCACATAGAATATAATGCAAAACATTGATCATTTTTATTTAAATTTCTTAAAATTCCTCCATTTGATTTCAGAGAAAATTAATATCTGAATCTTAAAAGCACTGCAAATTTGAAATAATCGAAGTATGGTAAGTTCAAGTAGTTAAATCATTAATTTTCTTCATAGTGTATTCAGGACAGATAGTTTATTGAAATGAATGCACAGTTTATTGAAATGAATGAAGGCAGTTATGTCCATGTAGACGTAAAAGTAACAAGAAATATATTGTAGGGTTATAGTGAGATTATCCTCACTAAGCATTCACAGGTTTTAAAGTAGTGTAGGAGGATTTTTAAGTAATGTGTCTAATTCATAATCACTTCAATGGCTTTCAGTGACTTGACCTAATAATTTAGGTTATATTTCCAGATCACAAGAAAAAAAAACAAATTTTGTCAATTTCATAATACATTCAAGTTTATTATTTAATAGAATTTATTATATTACTCGCGTCTACCAGATAATTCAGAATTCACCAGTTGCTTCCATCCTTAATGAAATTGCCTATTAATCTATTGGAGAGATATAAAAATATAAAAAATCAGATGTTGGTCATTATGCAAACTAAACCACTAGAAGAATTATTGGATTTTATCCCATTTAATTAAAGAGTGACCTAGGAAAGACATTCAGTTCCCTCTATTAACTCTTAATTAATTTTAGTAAATTAATAATATTTCTTTAAAATTGAGTGATGAAATCATGATGTTAATAATTCATATTTAGTGGAGGGTAAAAGAGGAGGCCACAGAGTGAGGTTAAGATATTTAGTTAGTTTATTTAGTTAGTTTTAGTTCCAAAGAAAAGGCATCTGTGCTAATAAGAAGAGGAAACAAAAATGAATCTTCTCCAATTTACAGATTATTTAACGTAGGTTCAGCACCCAGAATAACTCTCACATGTAAGCAACATGTTTTACGCAACTATGAGACACAATGAGACTTCATGTTCATTTCATTATTTTATTTAATATGTAAAACAGTCATATGAGATAGGAACTATTATTAAACCTAAGAACATATGGGGAAATTGTGTTTTACAAACCTGTCCAAAGTCATATAACTAGTAAGTGGCAGACAGGGGATCCTATTTTGGGTCTAATTCAAAAGTCTATGTTTCTAAATACCTCCTAGTTATGATAAAAGTATATTGACAATGCATATGGCTATAAAACGACTATCTAGAAAACATGACTATATTAAAAATAATGTAATGTTTTAAAATGAATTTAGATAATTATAAGCCCTTCAAGGGAAATATTTGTTCTCAATTTTTAAAACTCGAGTATCTAAGATACTTGCTTCTATAATGTATTTCAGTGAACACCATTTACAGCCTGGAAGTCTAACTCTTTTTTTTTTTTTCCTAATTTTAGTTATTTAAGAGAGAAATGAAACTCATGGATTCCAGGTAGATTAAAGGGCTCCAAAAGTTGTAATTTTGAATGAATGCATTAAACGATGGTCTTTTGTAACACCAGACTAAAATCAGACCTTAAATCTGCAAATTGGTGCTTTGGCAATATGTGTATAACATTTTTGGTTGATTAAATGAATTTTTAACTTCTCAGCTAATATATTAGAAAGAGTATAAGACACTGACAAACTCTAAAGCTTCATTTATTAGCTTAGCACTTACATGTATTAAGTGCTTAATATGTAATGGGTATTCTCCTAATGGGTACATTAAAATGATGGTTATCGCAAATCATTATGTAAAAGAATCACCTAGATAGTTTATTCAAAATGCATATGCCAGGCTACTAGATTCTTTTTTTTTTTTTTTTTTTTTTTTTTTTTTTTTTTAATTTTTTTTTTTCAACGTTTTTTATTATTATTTTTGGGACAGAGAGACACAGAGCATGAACGGGGGAGGGGCAGAGAGAGAGGGAGACACAGAATCGGAAACAGGCTCCAGGCTCCGAGCCATCAGCCCAGAGCCTGACGCGGGGCTCGAACTCACGGACCGCGAGATCGTGACCTGGCTGAAGTCGGACGCCTAACCGACTGCGCCACCCAGGCGCCCCATACTAGATTCTTAACAGTAGACCTGAGATGGGTCTACGAATTGGCATTTTTAATGTATTTCAGTTAACACTCATGCAGGTGGTGCCTGAACTTTTTTTAGAAACACTGTATTGAACCCTTAAAACTCTGTCAATGACTATAATTCTTACTTCACAGATGAGATATTTCAGGGTTAGAGTTAAGTAATTTTTTCAAGTTCACACAGTAGAGATGAATCAAACTTCTGACCTGGTAAGTGAAATCCTAAACCCAACTCTTTAAACTCTGTTATTACCTATTCATATTTATCTAAAGTAGGTTTTTTAAAAAATTTTAATGTTTATTTTTGAGAGAGACAGAGAGACAGAGCATGAGGGGGGGAGGGGCAGAGAGAGAGGGAGACACAGAGTCCAAAGCAGGCTCCAGGCTCTAGGCTATCAGCCCAGAGCCCAGTGCGGGGCTGGAACTCACAAACTGTTAGATCATGACCTGAGCTGAACTTGGGACACTTAACCGACTGAGCCACCCAGGCATCCCTAAAGTAGTAGTTTTGTGGCTTTTTTTTAAAAATTTTTAATTTATTTTTTAGACAGAGAGAGACAGAGCATGAGCAGGGGAGGGGCAGAGAGAGAGAGAGACACAGAATCCGAAGCAGGCTCCAGACTCCGAACCATCAGCACAAAGCCCAAGGCAGGGCTCGAACTCACAGACTGTGAGATCATGACCTGAGCTGAAGTTGGACACTTAACCAACTGAGCCACGCAGGAAACCCTAAAGTTAAGTCTGACTGCTTGTTACCATCACCAGGGAAACATTTTACCCATTCCTGAGCTCTACTCTCAGAGAGTATATCATAATTTTTTTAGAGTTTCTAAGAATCAGTATTTTAAAAAGGAAATTCTTCCTAAATGATTCTAATGTGAATCCATAATTAGGAAAACTGTACAATTAAGAATCATTGAGCAATGGTAAATTCCAAAGTTTATCATTTACCCAAGTTGGAAAGGTCATAGATTAGGAGACAAGGTGGATAGTGTAGATTTTCCTTTGTCACTCCTGGTCCTGTTAGGTTATTAGGTTATTTCAAGTTTATTTATTTATTTTGAGAGAGATAGAGACACAGAGAGAGAGAAAACATGTGCAAGCTGGAAAGGGGCAGAGAGAGAGAGAGAGAGAGAGAGAGACAAAGAGAGAGAGAATCCCAAGCAGGCTCCATGCTGTGTCAGTATGGAGCCCAAGGTGAGGCTTGATCCTATGAACCAGAAGATCATGACCTGAATCCGAAACCAAGAGTCTGAGGCTGAACTGAGTCACCCAGGCTCCCCTTAGATTATTTCAATACTCTTATAGTTGGATTGAAAAAATAGAAGCTCCAGCCAACTTCCTATTCTTTTGTCAAGTTTATAGAAGTGACCATACATGCCTTATGGAATCTGGAATTCCAGAAAACTAGAAGTTTTATAGAAAAATTCTGGAAAACTGCATTAGTAATCTTTTTTTTTTTTTTTAATATGGGTCTGGACATATACATCTTATAAATTAGAAAGTAAGGATCTTTTTTTTTTTTTAACATTTATTTATTTTTGAGACAGAGAGAGACAGAGCATGAACAGGGGAGGGTCAGAGAGAGGGAGACACAGAATCCGAAACAGGCTCCAGGCTCTGAGCTGTCAGCACAGAGCCCAACGCGGGGCTTGAACTCACAGCCCTCACGGACCGTGAGATCATGACCTGAGCTGAAGTCGGCCGCCCAACCGACTGAGCCACCCAGGCGCCCCTAGAAAGTAAGGATCTTAATTCTAATACATAAAAACTAATGGTGCCATCATCTTAACTTATTAAAATACAAGAACATAAATAGCAATGCTTTTCAATTCACTGTTGTTTGTAAGCTGAAGTACTTTCCTTTCTTCAGTAAATTTATTTAACAAAGAGGGAGAAAAACTACCACTTAGTTAAGCTTTGTTTCAACTTTTCTAGTAGACATTTTTTCATAAATCTTTTAAATGTCAACACATGTTTTTTCCTCATGCAGTCACAGCCCATACTATCTAAATCTCTAATGTATTTGTGCTTCTTTTTCCAGCAACTGGGTGCTTAAAAATGTATTTGTCAAATTTTCAAATTTTAGACAACACACAGAAAACACACTGGCTTGCCCTACATATTTAGAGACCTTGAGGTTACTTGATATAAGGTGTTTACTTAAATACCTGTAAAGTGTGAAATACCTTTGTGGTGGCTGTTTGAGTCAAAAAGAGCAAAGGTAATAACTAAAATAAATTATATGCACACACACACCCATTCACACATCCATTCACGCATAGTTCCCAGGAATTCCCTATGTCAATCTCAGCTTACAAATTCTCAATACCGTCTGGCTAAAGAGAAAACATGTCTATCTAAGTAAACTTACTTGTAAAAACAAATCTAGTCATTTGTTTTTGAGACCACATTTTCATGTTTTGTCTTATTCTCAAATGTAATTTTTCTGAACAGAATCTCCAGGTAAAAAGAAGTGGCTTTTTCTCTCAATGGAAAGGCTTCTTAAATAACACTCTGAGCTCATTTTTTATGTTGGACTCACGTGATTTTCAGATTTGATCTACATAAAATTAGAGTTTCAGGAACATTCGTGTCAGTTGCTCTTAGCAAGTATTACCAGAAATATCAGTTATTAAGCTTAAGTTTATGGATTTTATATACTTAAAACTTAATGTGTGGAGATATTGTATTGATAGTCTCAAGACAGCCAATGTAATCTTTAAGCTTCCTATTAACTTAAGAGAAAAAACATTTTCCTCTAAGATGAATCAAAACCTGTTTTTTGTCAAACACCACGTAAACCAAAGGATTTATAATTAAATACCTTCGATTGATAGATTATGAATCTGAAATGCCAGAAGTTTTAACAAAAATGTCTGAGGATTTATTCCTAGTTATTATAAAAGAAGAAACACGGGGCGCCTGGGTGGCGCAGTCGGTTAAGCGTCCGACTTCAGCCAGGTCACGATCTCGCGGTCCGTGAGTTCGAGCCCCGCGTCAGGCTCTGGGCTGATGGCTCGGAGCCTGGAGCCTGTTTCCGATTCTGTGTCTCCCTCTCTCTCTGCCCCTCCCCCGTTCATGCTCTGTCTCTCTCTGTCCCAAAAATAAATAAAAGACGTTGAAAAAAAGAAGAAACACAAATCAAAAATTATTTCATCAGCATCTAATGCCTGTCTACCAAGACTAATAAATAAATTCACTAATAAACAAAGAAAAAGACTACCTTGATTAAATACCCTGAAGCCTTATGCAACCCAGAAGTTCCATAGTAGTAAACGATGGGTGATGGGTGATAGAAAAAGTTATGTCAGTTTTAAGAAAAGAAACCTGCAGCATCATACAAAAGCCTAGTAAAAACAAGAGAAAGTGAGAGAAGATGGTCAAATCAGATAGGAGTCAATATGAGTGAATAGTTAGAGAATGGCCTATGATAGAATATCACTTTTTTAATCTTAATATTATTGTTATTTAGTTTTCTGATAATATAAAAGTGAATGTTTTATAACTATTGGTTGCAATCTCAGGTAATATAACCATAATGTAAAATTTGGGACTAATAGGAAAACCAGGCACCACACTGACCCTTTCAATTGTTCCACACAACTAAATATCATTTATTTATCAGCTATTTAGTGAATGTCCTCTGTGGTCTAGGTGTGCCCCCTTTTCTATCATAGACTTATAAGACAGTCTTGTGCAACTTTATTAAATAGATATATTCTATGAAAGTCTACTTTTAAACGCAGAAACAATTCACATAAGTGAAAACATGATTAATTTGATGATTTTAGAACTGTGGGTTTGGTATGAACCACGACTCAAACAATTGAACAAAATTAGTCAATTTTAAATGAGTTTCACTTAATACATAGATGAAGGTTCTAATCGTTCAGAATATAGGAGAAGTTCAGTTTCAGATTCAAGTTTTCACTTCAAGAAATCACACTTATTCATAATTACTCCTTCCCTAGATCTTAGAATGGTTGTTGTTCACTTGTTCAGTGACCTTTTGCCAAGTTTATGATTTTTATAATGGCACAAAGCAACAAGAAATGTTAAAGGCAATAGATGTTATGAAGAATTCTCTTGCAACATTGAACAACTCTTTCTAATTGAGTGAAAAATATGTCTACAGAGGTTAATGCACATTTCATGAGCTTTCATCTGACATACCAGGAAGAATTTGTGACCTCCACATTTGACAGAGAATAAAAGGCTCCAAGCTCTACATAATAATCTGAGGAAGATCAGTGATAGTTTATTAGCACTTCTCAAGGGCTTCCTGCAGTCTTACTATTTTACCTGAAAAAAGGGCCTAATAATAGGAATTTTAGGCATCAAGCCACAGATGGGATACCTTTCTCAGGGTGGAGTTTTTTTTTTTAACAAATTGCATTATCTAAGTGGCAAGTAATTCTACTTATCTATACGAATGACTCTGTAGGAAAAAAATATATATGGGTGCTGATAATAGTTTCTCCTTTACCTTACAAATGTCAGAAGAAAAAAATAGGTGAAAGTTTAAGATCAAGCTACAATGTTGGGAAAAAATAATTATAGTTTTCCTAGGAGCTGCAGATTTTTGGCATGTATATCAGATAACAGTATATCACCTTCCATAAATGGTTAATGATGTCTTTATCAGTAAATATATTTGCCCTAATCTAGTCAATTTCTTTCACCTGGATTTCCTTATGGTTAAAGCATAGTTTATTCAAGATAACAATCTAGTTTGAAGGATGTTGCCTAAGGTCCTGAAATAGAATGATGCCCAGTATAAAAATCTTGAAAATTCTCTCCATAACCAGCATTTTATAATTCTAAGGCCAATGTAACCATTAAAATTTTACATACCCATACAGAAAATATATTATACTTATGTCTTACATTTTCACAAAATAAAATATTTGAGAGTTAAATTAGTAAATGTCCATGAGGAATTTTGTCAGAGGTACAACAGAGAAGGGTAAATTGTATCTATGTGTGGCATTTTTATAATTATACAACCTAATCATTGTAGTTTTATTATCTTTTCCTCAATTTTCATCATATGATAGTGACACTGCTTTTCTATTATTAATACCAGACATTCTTTTATGTTACTCTGCCTGATTTTATTTTTCTGATTATTTGGTTTTTCTAAACTATAATCTCAGTTATAACCTGAGAACTACAGAAAACACTGGCACTTTAGGAGTATCACATTGGGGCAATTATTATGAATATTATGCATCTAGTACGCTTTTTTTTTTCAATTTTTCTTTGTTATATCCAAGCACTTTCTTTTGTTTTCCCATGGTTCACTCTAATTTCTTCATTTTAACACTAGGCAAAATCTACTTGCTTTAACACTCCTGTACACATGCCATCCAAAAATCAGGAAGCATCTCGTCAGTAAGGATAATGTTCCAAATAGTTCCTATCCCCACAATCACTAGCATTTGGAACTACAGAACAATCACATACCTGTTCAGTAAATAAAACCACTCAGTTTGCTTGGAGGCAGAACCATTCTTATTTCCTCCTTAATCATTCACCTCCTTACAAATGTGGGAAAGAAAAGCTTCCATTTTTCTCATCCATAACTGCAGTTTTCCAATGAGTTTCAATTCTTTTTTTTTAATATACATCGTTTATTTTAAGCAAATTCCCTCCTACCATTCCACTTCCTTTTGTTTTACTTATTGCTTGTTTGACAGCTTATATGATTTAACATACATTTTAATTTCATATTTTCTGTCCCAGAGCCCACTTACACAGTAAAGCAAGATCTTCTCTGCCATTTCAATGATCATGATCTATACTGCATCATCTATACCATTACAAATCTTTGAACTTTGGTAATACCTATTCAAATCATTTTGATGGACATGTTTCATTGATAGTTACATTCTGGGAGCATATCAGGGCTAATAGGCAATACTCTCTTGGTCTGTCAACCACAAGGGTTTGTTGAGAATCAAATCCAATGGTCTTTGACTTGGTGTTTATGAATCAAGGTAAACCCAAGTATAGTTATTAATGGATCTTTAAACTTCTAGAATTTCTAATAAAGTGTGTGTGTGTGTGTGTGTGTGTGTGCACGTGCAAGTTTTCTGGACAGAATGTCTCTATTTTCATCATATTGTCAAGTTTCATGACCCTCAAATGGTTAAGAACCACTAAGTATACATGAGTCATCCTACAAGAATATTTTTCTATACAAAAATGTTGTATTTATTCCACAAGAAAAAAAGCCATGGAACAATCTGTGCTTTTCAAATAATCACAAGATATCAAAATCCAATTCTTCCACTTTAAACATTTAGGTTTTTATTTTGTAACAACCTCCAGAAACCATTTGGAATTACACAAAAATATATCAATGAAAGATGTTGATAGCCCATGAAACAAAAAAAACCCTTTTTTTCCAATGGCAATACAAAATCAGTATTACTATTAACATATGGACAACTGTTTTAAAGAATTTGTTAATTGTATATTAATTGTATTTTTATAAGACACTTTACTATTGGAAAGGACCATGTTTTAACTCTAGTAAATATTT
The DNA here is from genome assembly GCF_046562875.1 of Panthera onca. NCBI lineage: Eukaryota > Metazoa > Chordata > Mammalia > Carnivora > Felidae > Panthera > Panthera onca. The sequence goes on along the minus strand of NC_138345.1, from coordinate 107,998,915 downwards.
GTTTTTTGTGCAGTGTTTCTGTGAGGTAAGAATAAAAGCTTAAGAAGTAAATACCTCACAATATTAATATAAACAACTAAGTGTTTTGATTCAATTTTTCAGTTAATTACATGATAGCTTGTTTTTAGTGAATTGAGTAAAAATAAAGGTTTTTTTTAATGGATAAGTTATTTCATTTCCCTTAAAAATAAAATATATTGGGATTAATCAAATTAATAACACTTTATTTTCATCCTATATAAAATGTAGTTGAAGACAAAGACATACAAATCATGTATGAATGCAATTTGCAGTTTATTCCTAGTTGAATATACTTACACAATCTGTCATCTTTCACTTCTTCCTCCACTCAGTCCTGTAATACAGTTATTACTTATTTGACAACATGATTTGTAAAATAGATATAATAATAGTAATAATATAGTGTTGAATTTTTGTGAGGACCAAAAAGTAAACAGTCAATATTCAATTATTGTTAATACTTTATTACCGAAGCAATTACATAATGCAATTTTACTTATAAAAAATTTTTTAATGTTTTATTTATTTTTGAGACAGAGAGAGACAGAGCATGAGCAGGGGAGGGGCAGAGAGAGAGAGGGAGACACAGACTATGAAGCAGGCTCCAGGCTCCGAGCTGTCAGCACAAAGCACAGAGCTGGATGCGGGGGCTCAAACTCACAAATCTGAGCCGAAGTCGGATACTTAACCAACTGAGACACCCAGGCGCCCCAATGCAATTTTACTTTATTCAACCTTGTAAATTATTTTTGTTATTTAAACCGTTGGTTTAGCAATTACACATTTGCATTAAAATGGTCAAAGCAGTCACATCTGATTTCAGATATTGAGTTTATTCTGAAAGTATCAGAAACAAAAGATATGGTGGGATATTTAGAACAGAAAATGTATGATAGTACCATAAGGAAAGTATTTGACACTTGCCATGAGGTGACAGGCTACACAGGACTGTACTAACTCTAGAAAACCTTCCACATTTTTTTCCGATACATACCATCTGGGGCTTATCAAGCTCAATGACTCGAGAACTTCTTTTCCTATACAAATCTTTTAATGTCTTTGGATGGTTTTTATAAATTGCAGTTTTAAAAGTTTCTAGGCATGCTGTAACTATATCCTACTGCTGTGTTTTCCACATGTCTCAGTCAGGTATACAAAAAGAATGAATAAAACTGGACATAACTCACAGTCTTACTACTCTGTTTGATGATGGGGAATCATTTCTGACAATGAGTAATCAATTCTTACTTCACGAGCTCCATGATCACAAAATAATGTCAGGATTTTAATGGACTACTGGGGCTGAAAATTGCATTTAATGCCACCAACTCCAAACCTCCTGTGTTAATCCATTATTTTAGGGTCAATGAAAAGTGTATATCAATTTGTCTATATATAGTATGAAGTAGGAACGTTCATGTAAGCAAGGTCGGGCTAACAAAAAATCAAGGAAGTAAGAGACTGTGTTTTGCCGTTTTCTTTAACTATTTTTGTTATATCTGGCATAGAAATCTCCTTAGAGTGAAATTTGTATAGAGACAAGCACATGAAATATTCCAGAGGTATTAAGACATAGAAAAGAAGATATTGGAGGAATTATTTGGTGAATGATGACTGTAAATTAGGAATGAAACTATATGTGTATAAATTTCTCCTGAATATAATCTTAATCATATAATCCCACTGTTCACTAGGGTCATTCCCCAGTTAAAGTTTCTTAACTTTTCTCACTCTCTGGGAATAACAACAACAAAACAAAGATGTTTAATGTTCCTGTTAGACATTTCTTCTGAGCTCTTAAGAATTTATTTTGTCATTTAATTGTCTCTTCTCTGTAATAGGACAATAAAGATCTCCGTGTTTTGAGGCTGCTAAACAATGTCCATCCAGCTGACAGTCTCAAGAATGATTGTGAAATGATGGACGCAGATGCTATAGGTCACACTTTGTAAATCTGACTGAAGCCGAACTAGAATACTAATGAGAAGCAACAACCATTTCCTTACTTGCTCCCAATTTGTAATTCTAGCCCTGGTGGCACATATATTACAGAAAGAATATTGTTTTCTAATTTATAGTCAGAAAGTCATTGAAGTGACTATGACCCCGTTCTTTAAATAGATGGCAAGTGTATTGCCTTATTAAAAAATGCATACCACCCTGGAAAGGTGTGTGAATAAAATGATTTCTTTTAAGCTAAGTGTAGTTTTATAAAATAAAGTGTCATATCTTATATAAATAAATACTTAGAGGTTCAGTATAGATCAAACTAGTGGTAGGAGAGAATTCTTTCAACACCCTATTTTCACATCAAATGATTCCTTTTTGGCAATTCAATTTAGTAAGAGTTTATAGTACGAGCCCCTTCATGTCGTAAGGGCTCCAACTGCCAAAAGTTGTCCATCTAGTTCATTCAGGATGGGCTTCAAAGTACTTTCCCTGTGACTCACTTTGCAAAGTATTCCCATACATAGAACAATGTGCCTCATTCTCCATGTGATTCTAGGCTGCACAGAGAGCAATCATCATTATCCTAATTACCTTGAAGTTTAAAGAAGAAGGGAGATGGGGGTGAAGGATTAATTTGCTGAGAGCTTGCCTTACGCTAACCTTTTTCTAGACTTTTCATCTATTTCTCTCAGCCGATTCAAACCACAATTTTGCGTGGGAAGTATTGTTATCCTTATTCTACCAGGGAAGACACAGTACTTAGTAGTGAAGTTAGATTCAGACTTAAGATTCTGCCCCCCCCCCCCCTCTGTCAAATTCTCTCCGAAAGTGAGATGTCCTGGATGTTTGTTCTAAGTCATTTCTTCTTTGGTTCTCACTATCTTTAATCTGTAAAAGGAGGGGATAGGACAAAGATGTCTGATGAAAATATTTTCCAGTTATATTATGCTTTCATTCTGAATTAATAGTCTGAGATTAGCGAGTGATACACCATGGTCAGCAAAATAAAATAACAGAAACAACAAGCCAAATAAGACCCTAATCAAGGTACTGAATGCAACACTACTTTGATATTGAATTGCAGTTTTTAAGCAATTTTTCCCCGATCATCAAAATAAAACTACAAAATAAGGAGATCAGGATATTCTATTTTTACAGTTTTACAGAAGAGTGAAATATTGGCTCTTACTTCAAGAGGTTTAGAAGTGATCTTTCTTTCTTTCTTTCTTTTGTTCTTTTTTTATTTTAGAGAAAGAACGCATGAGCAGAGGAGAGAGGCAGAGGGCAAGAAAGAGAGAGAGAGAGAGAGAGAGAGGGAGAGAGAGAGAGAAAGAGAGAGAGAGAATCTTAAGAAGGTTCCACACTCAGCACAGAGCCCAATGTGGGAATCTAACCCACGACCTGGGATCATGACTTGAGCCAACATCAAGAGTAGGTCACTCAACCGACTGAGCCATCCAGGTGCCCCATGAATTTTCATTCTTTAATAAGCACAAGATTTATTTAAAAATTAATATATCAACATCAACATTCTACATAAAAGTAATTTCATAAAATAACAAAGCCAAAACTGTTTCAGCTAACTTTAAAGAGAGTTAACTTAAAAGAGAATAAATATTGATTCAAATTCAGAAAGCAAAAAATAGAAAAATGCAGTAAACCAGACAAAATGTTTAAGGGGATTGAGGGACAAGCTGAAGTTGCTCTGGGAAACTATAGTACAACTTAAAATACTCATTCAAAGATCACTGTCAGGTTTAAAATCATGGTTTCAATGCAATTTTTGAAAAAGTTTCCTCCATTTGTCTAAACTGGTAAAATAAATTGAGACTAAAGTTGTATATAGATTTTCCTCCTCAAATTCAATCTAATGTCCAAGGTTTAAAGTTACAGGATCTCCTGAGAAGAAATGTCAAAAATAAAGAGGAAGAAGGAGGAGGAACAGAGACAGTAAAGGAAGGGAAGAAAAACCTAACCTGAAGCCTGAAAAGCAAAAACTTTAATAACTTGCCAAACTTTTGATTCCTTTTTTTTTCTTTCTTTCATTAGTGTATCTAAAGAAATTGAAAGAATTGTTTAGAAGTGTACATTTTCAGGGCGCGTGGGTGGCTCAGTTAAACGTCTGACTTCCCCTCAGGTCATGATCGCATAGTCATGGGTTTGAGCCCCACATCGGATTCTGTGCTGACAGCTCAGAGCCTGGAGCCTACTTCGGATTCTGTGTCTCCCTCTCTCTCTGCCCCTCCCCAACTCTCTCTCAGTCTCTCTGTCTCAAAAATAAGTGAACATTAATTTTAAAAAAAAGTGCATCTTCTAGTCCTCACTAGATTTTCCAAATTTTTCTACCCTTTTCATTTCTTCAGGTTGCTTAAGAATTCTCATTACTTGGTTATGAATCAGTGGTTATAATTAAACAAAATTATAGAGCAATTTGTTTTTATTCTACCATATTATAAGTAGAACTTGAAGAGTAAGGCTATAGTTTGGATATGGAGTCTACATATATTGTAATCAATGGTTAGCAGAGATTTAATGACATAGCAAATGTAACTGAACCCTGTCCTCTGCCCCATTCACTTGTATCTTTCTTATTTCAAAATGTGAGGATAGGTGTATGCCAAAGTAAAGATTTTGTAAGATTATATACAATTGAACCATCTAATAATTAGTTTGGGTGTTAATTAAGCTTAGTGAAATTAAATATTCATGCCACTGCCACTTGTGTTTAACCTTAATGAATACATATCAGTTTTCAAAGAAGTTTCAATTTAGTCATATATGCCTTTAAAAGCACTAGTTCTGATAAATTTTTCGAAGATGAATTGGTAAGTGCCAACACTCACTGGACAAGTAAATAGAATTATCTTTGCTTATTTAACTGTCAAATAACTTGGTGTTTTCCAGTAAGTTTTAAAATATCAATGAACTCTGTTTTTATATACATTTCAGCTCTTCACAGTGTATAGCCAATTGTAGGTACTCAATGTGAATTATTATGATATATGATAATTTCTATCTTGGAAGAAAGAAGATTGATGCATAACAAAGTTAAATGAATTTGAGACATGAGTATATTTGACTGCTGAAGCTTACATGATATGAAACATCCAAAAAAGTTGAAAATTTAATTAAGTCTTATATAAATTTGGCATAATGGTGAATTGTGAATTTTGCTGTAGTTAGTGAATCTCTTACTGGATAAACATAATCCAAGGGAAATAATTTGAGCCAAATGAAGCGCTTCCAAATTTTCATGGAAACAAACCAACAGAAGCAATAAACAATGATGGCACCTATCACACTCTAATATCTTAAACTATCTTGAAAATCCTTGTTCCATCTGCACTCCCCTGAACAGATGAAATCTTTAGCTGAAGGATTTCAGTTTATATCGTTGCCATGTGAGCTGCCTGGACTCATTCTTTTTGTGACTGATAGGTTTTTTGCTTTCTCGTTCAACTCTGCAATAAAAGGAAAATTCATGGTTTTCTTTGACACAACAAAGCTATCTCTAGCTAAATTTAGAAGAAGGATACTGGGATAAAGGTCCATTTTCTTCATCCTTTGTAGCAAACTGACATTTGCAGGATACTTAAAAGTATCTCTTAAGGGCTGTTGTTCAACTTCCAAAACTGTTAATTCCTTTCTGGCTGCTCCTGGAATTCATGTGTGTGGTCAGAGAACCACTGGAAGGCTGGAAGAACAATTTCTATACATATACCTCTAGCCAGATGCCCTTCAAATAGACTGAAATAGAACTAGTTTCTTGAATTTTTGCAATGAATAAATGACATGGCCTCATCATAGAATGACTGCAAGATCCTTGACCTTGGTCCTTCACAAATAATATGCTTCACTCACGGATGAAAACAAAAAGATTAAAGACTAGGCATAAATGTATTTCAAAAAAACAGTAACAATTATGTGTAAACATAGCACAGCTCCCTGCCTCCAGCCAGGTAGGATGTCGATTAACATCATTTCTTTGATAAATAACTGAATGCTGAATAGCGGTCTTTAAGAGAACTGCTATGAGGAAATATAGATGACAGCAAAATAATAGCTTCTATTTTTTAAGGTTTGACACTGGCAAAGTGCTTTTGCCTATATTCTATCATCATTTTGTCTGACCTACCAATGATTCCACACCTGCTTGAAAGGTCTGTAAGCACGAAATCAGATTTTGCAACAGGAAGATCTCCTTGAGAACTTGTGTAACTGATTTTTAGATTGACTTTGGTATTTTCGTATGGATCTATTTCTGTGCTTTTTTTGTCATCTCAACAAAGCCTCTCCAAGTGAGGTTATTCCAAATATAATGTGGGCAATAGTAAAAGAAAAAAAAATTTCTGTGGATTCAGAATCTTTTTCAATCTTACATCATAAATGATGTGTGTCCCTAATCTTCAACTGTGTTTCATATTTGCATGATTAGCATTAGCTGAGGAGAGAATTGGGCCTCATAATTTATTGTCTATTTATGTAGTTTGCTCCCTGTGGTTTGGGTTATATCTTATACACACAAAAAAACTGAAAAATGAACATTTTTGTGTCATTTCTGTTTCCTCTACATTATATCAAGGATTTCACTTGATTGAACTAGATCTTTTTAAAAGCCGAAACATAATCCAAACAGCGTTCTGTGAATTTTCTCAAATCTTGAAATCATATTTTGGTAAGTGTATCAAATTGCTTCAGTAATTTTTTAAAAGTTTACCTTGAGGATCTAAAATGCAAAAATAATGCATATATTAGTTCTATTGCTTCAGCACAAAATACTAAAGCTATTGAGAAGGAATTCCCATATTAGTGTAAATGGCTCATCTAGTTTCTTCTATGAAACCGAATAAGAGAACAATCTATATTTTCAGTTCTCTGCCGGTTGGTTTGATTGAAAATTTGATGCTTGTTTGTTTGCATAGCCAAAGAGAATTTTCAGAGAATATTATTGCAATCCCCACTGTTCACACAAAGTTAAATCTTATGTCCAAGTTTTAAAAAATTACAACCCATCGGAACTACCTACCAGTTAGATCTCTTGTTTGACCTCCAGAAGAGAGATTTGGTTTTTTGTTTGTTTTTTATGACTCTGGTTTCTAAAAATCAGACTTCCGTTACACTAGATGAAAAACTCTACTTTTTACTAGATGTGTTCATGGAATTAATTTCATCAAAAATATTAATAATTGTGCCCTAAAGAGTGTCATTATACTGATTGTGTGGTCCACATTTACTGATTGAAATGTGTACATATATAAAATGCATAAAAACTAACGCTCTAGATGTTTCTTCATTAGATAGCACAAATAGTTATTGTAAATCTTGGTCCTGTATTTTTTGAAGTCTGTAACATGGTGAAATAGTTTGTTACTTGCTTGCTGTTTTTATACTTGTGCTTGCCGTTTATCATTTATTTGAAGGAACAAATTGAGAATCCTTCAAAATTGTGAAGACTAAGAAACATAAAAGCATTGTGTATACTTTTTATAAATATTTGTTTTCACCATCTGTATCTTGTATTTGTCCCAAAAGAAAAAAAGAAAAAGAAAAACTGTCATTTGTCTTAAGCATAACTTTAAAGGTGATAAGTGAGAGAATGTAATGAACGGAAATGGGAAGAAAATATTCTGTTCTTTCTATTCTTTTATTTTAAATCATGTGGGCATATAAATCAAAACATTCCTATATGAGAGTAAAATTGATGGAAAATATAACAAGAAATAGCTAATATGCTTAATTAAATGTTTTATGAAATAAACAAGTAAAAGTTGACTCAAAATAATAAAATGACTGAACTTCCAGAAGATACAGGAAGCTCTCCTGGGGACTGTTCAATTACAGATTACTTGGAATAGGTGCCCCATCTAGTGGTCAAATTTCACACCTCCTACTATGAGTGACCTGAAGACCCCTATTCCCAGTATTTTCATTTGAATATACTTTTCCTTTATCAGTTCAGATGTTCTGAATTTTTTACAAAAGTATCTGAAACTTTTCTAATCCTGTGACAACATATTTACCTAAGACAGTAAAAGCATAAGTATTAACAATTGCATCACGTAAAACAAAGTTGTTTCATTCCCAGTTTAACCATTTTAGTATTAATAAAGAAAAAGAACAGAAACCTGAAAAAAAAAAAAAAACAAAAAAAACAGCATACCAAAATGTAAAAGCGGGTCCCTGGGTGGCTCAGGTGGTTGAGCATCCGACTTCAGCTCAGGTCATGATCCCGTGGTTCCTGAGTTTGAGCTCCCCATCAGGCTCACTGCTGTCAGCAAAGAACCTGTTTTGGATCCTCTGTACACCCTTCTCTCTACCCATAGCCCCCGCTTGCACTCTCCCTCTGAAAAATAAGTAAACCTTTAAAATTTTGAAAATAAAAGAATAAAATGTGAAAGCATGCAACATTTGGTCAACGCCACTCAGAATTTCTGTGAGAACACTGATGTAGTTTGACATCAATAGTACTATTTACCGGACTTCACAAAGGTAATTGTGCTTAATGAAGAGTAAGCCAGCTCGAAACCATTTTTGTCTAGATAATACTATTAAATAATCCTACATAAAATGCTAGTGACTTTTCTTGCAAGTCATGGACTAACCATTTGCGAAGCTATGGATGTTTTTGTTGGAAGTGAAACAGACCTGAGGAGATATGGAGGCAGACAAACTTGAATCTGAATTTTTAGCATCATTTTAAAGTTTAAATTGAAGGTTAAATTGCATCACTAGTATTTCAGAAGAAAAAGTAAATATCTACATGGATTTTCTATTAAGATTTCTATTAAGAAATTCCAATTACTTATTCTTACATGAAATAACAGAACGACTAGCTTAATTCTGTCTTCATAACTAAATTTTTTTAAAACTTTCTTAACACGTGTCGAAAAGAAATGGCCCGATGATTCAGATCCTACTAACTTAAACATTAGACTTATCTTCTCCTGTTCCTCTCATATTGCCCTCAGAGCTCCACTCATTAAATAGAGCCCAGGGGTGCGTGGGTGGCTCAGTCCGTTAAGCGTCTGACTTCAGCTCAGGCCATGATCTCATGGTTCATGAGTTCAAGCCCCACATTGGGCTCTGTGCTGATGGCTCAGATCCTGAAGCCTGCTTCAGATTCTGTGTCTCCCTCTCTCTCTACCCTCCCGTGTTTGCACTCTGTCTCTGTATCTCTCTCTCTCAAAAATAAATAAACATTAAAAAAAAAAAAAATAGAGCCTAGAGTCTTCCTGCTCTAACAAATGAGGTCAATCAGAGAAATTAGGGAAGAATTTAGGACCCCTGCACCTCTGAGGTGACCAAGAGGCTGCAAATGCTTTGGTAGAATTAGCAAATGGGATAAAAACCACCTGATTCTGAGAAAGACAAAAGGAAATGTGTGTATGTGCACACACACACACACACACACACACACTCTTAAAAGTCTCATTCCCCGGCATCTCCCTGCAATTATCCTCAGATTTAATGCTTTCTTCTTACTATTCCAGACCACAAGGAGGTTTAACTACACAAGTTTAAACAAAGAAAAACAAGTAAATTACAACAACGAAGCATGAAAATGTGGAAGATTCACCATTCACCATCCAATATTCACCGTATTCAAGTACACATGTCTCATTATTGATGGCCTAAATGTGCTGATCCTTGGTAAACAAACAAACAACCAAAAAACAGCTTTAATATTCCAGAGTAAAATGGTCTATTCTCAATGATTTTACAGCGCTGAGAATGATTATTAACTAATGGTTGAGGCCAGTAAATGAACCATTTATCAACAGAGCCAAAAATACATTTACACAAGGGGAAATTACACTACTGTACAGAAAACAATAAACCATAGTGTTTAGTTCAATATAACACTTGGTAATAGGTAACACAGTCTCAAAAAACTAACTTGTATATAAGACCAAAAGGATATTCAGGAAAGTGTCAGCGTGACCCCTTCTTAGTGTTAGCATACATCCTGGTTTTCCCAGAATAGTCCTGAATTTCTCAATTTATTATATGTATCATCTTTCCTTCCTCTGGCCCTGAGTCCTCATATTTATTTCATAAATAAAGAGATGTGATAGAGTGATACTTCCATTAGTAATGAAATAAAATACTAATCAGATTTAAGCTGCCATATTTCACTTCAAATTTCAGAAAGAAAATACAAGTGTGTTTCTAATAAGAATTTCTTTATGAATTTAACTTTTATTATATGCTTTTTGGTTCGTCCACATCCAACCAAAATTTGACAAATTACTGTGCTCAGCAATGTTTGACCTCTCACATACTTGATATAAAATTTTATTCTTTAAAAGAAGATTTAACTTTGGGGTGCTGGGTAGTTCAGACAATTAAGCGTCTGACTCTTGATTTTGGCTCAGGTCATGGTCTCACAGTTGGTGAGGTTAAGCCCTGCCTCGGGCTCTGAGCTAACAGTGCAGAGCCGGCTTGGGATTCTTTCTCTCACTCTTTCTCTGCCCCTCCCCTTCTTGCCTCCATGAACTCTCTCTCAAAACAAAGAAATAAACATTAAAATAATAAATATATATATATATATATATATATATATATATATATATATATAAAACAAGATTTTACTTTAAAAATGAATTTAAGGCGAATAAAATGAAATTTGATCACCAGAATTCCTTATTTCCTCCTAATTTTCCCTAGAAAGGAGATCATTCAAAGTTTAACTATAATAAGAATATCTCTTGTTAACATATTTGACGAGGTCTGTGGTACTGTACAACTTCATAGTAACTTGGGAAAGTCCAATGTAAGCAGTTGTGTTTTGTTTTGCCAGAAGTAAGGCTTTCATGGAGTTAGCTAATCTATGAAGCCCTAAGGTGGAATCACCACCTTTAAAAGTTCTATTCAGTCTGGGTAGGCCTGGCCTGGAGCTAGCTATGTTTCCAGACAAGGGAAGGCAGCTTGTGAATAGACTCTAAGCACTGAGCACCAAGAAAGAATCACTAACTATGAAACACTCGATAGGCTGATTGGAGTCCTTGCTTGTAGCTCTACTGAGTTTGTCTCCAAGGGTTTCTTTCTCCCTCCAACCTTAAAATATGATTTATGGTCCTGGGTTTAAAATAACATCATACAGGGCACCTGGATGGCTCAGTCAGTTAAGCGTCTGACTCAATTTCGGTTCAGGTCATGATCTCATGGTTTGTGAGATAGAGCTCTGTGTTACTGCAGAGCCTGCCTAGGATTCTCTCTCTCCCTCTCTCTGCCCTTCCACCCCTCTCTCTGTCTCAAAATAAATAAAAAATCTTTACAATAACATCACACATTATATTCCTATCTCTTCTAGTAAACCTATGTGTTTAATTATATACTTGGCCTCTGATACCAAGGTGTTATACTTTCATTTTTAATACCCATTTTAACCACTAGATGACAATGTAATGCAGATTATAAACCAGGCAAAAGTGAAAGGACTATGTTTTTAGTGCAGTGTTCTCTAGCTTTCATTTCCTTGCAAATAATTTTTTTTTAATTCTATGTGTTTGACTCATAACTGGGACACCATTTTCCTATTTATTATCCTCCCATCAAGATTTTTATGTTATTAGGTTATAGAAAAAAATGTATACATAAAAATTACTTTTTAGCTACTTGATAGCAAAAGGATTCTATTAGTCGTAATTTTTAATTTTAATGTCAAGTGTTCTAATCCAAATAATAGTAGAAATTCTTTCATATTGGAATTCTAGAAAAATGTATATATTATCTTTTCTAGAATTAGGAAATGCATTTTTTAAAATGCTTATTTATTTATTTTGAGAGAGAGAGAGAGAGAAAACAAGTGGGGGAGGGGCAAAGAGAGAGGGACAGAGAATCCCGAATAGGCTCTATGCTCAGCGTGGAGCCCAATGTAGGTCTAGATCCCACAACCCTGGGATCATGACCTGAGCCAAAATCAAGAGTCAGATGCTCAGCTGACTGAGTCACCCAGGTGCCTCAGGAAATGCTTTTTTTAAAATTGAGTTAACATGTATAGTCTATTTTCAAAATAATTAAAAAGCCGTGGGACTATCCTTTCTTTAAAACCTGCTAAATATAATCTCATCTTTGCTAATTTCAAAGGCACTTGGTATTACACAACTGTTCTGAGAATTGTGGGTTTGGATCTCAGAATGGACAATGACAGACTATAGCCAAGTGAGAAGAAAGTCTCCAGAGTTAATGGAGTTCCTACTTCCATGGATACTCATCCCCCGACCTTCCCAGTTTTCCATACACATTCTTAAAAGTATGTTCTTTACTTTTTCTCTTAAAATTACTCACTGAATGTTTATCTTAACCTTATTTCACTGCTTTAAGGGTTTTCAAGAAAATAGAGGGGACCCATTCAGGGTAAATTATCAGGGGCCTCACATTCTTCAAAGGTCCTTCTCAAAATCATCCTGGTAAACATAACTAATTTTAAACAACAGAGGTAGATAAAGCATAAGCAGTAAGAGAGCCTCATGTTTGATAGGATAAATGATACATACATTCATATTTTTTGTGGGTCCTATATGACCTTATAACTCTCTTCCATTTATTGACTTTAAGTTAATAGCTTTCCACTGCTTGGAAAGAATGTTTTGTCAATAAAACTACAATGCACACATAATGTATTCCAATGCTTAAACAAATCGAATATCATTTTTGCAAATGACCTTAAGTTGTTTATTCAGAGAGCAACAATACCAATGCATTATAAAGTTAATCAAATTGCATACTATCTGGATGATTTCGTAGAATTTTTAGTCTCCTTTTGTAGATTTATTTCACCCAAATTAAAACATACTGGACATCAGACTTGGAGTAAGTTTTTTTTATTCTTTTTAAGACTAAAGAACTCCATTTTTCCCATTTGTAAAAATTGATATAATAATTTGTTAATTGGACAATGTAAGGATTCAATGAATTAGTGTAAAGCTTAGTTAATAAAAAGTTGAATTTTCCTTTCCTCTGTCTTTCTTCCTTTATAGCCATCTGTACCTGTACTTATTTCTATCCTAGATTTTACAACAAAGTTTCACTGTCTGTCTCCTCAGCATACACTCTTTCAGGGCAGAGGCTCTAGCTAATCTATATTTTTTTTGCAGTGCTTGGCACATAGTAGATATTAAATATGTAGATGGAAAAAGAGTGTATAACCAGTAAACATTACTTCCACGTTATGCTAAAAACAAAATGTTAATATATGCTGCAGTTCAATCTCAGTATAACAGCACCTGATTTACAATATTATTCAGGCAATTCATTTAATACACAAAAGACAAAGTATTATATTCTATACATAAATTTCCATTATCTTTTTAGGCTTGATGGACACAACTTTTTTATTTAAATATAGTTGACATACAAAGTTATGTTTCTTCCAGGGGAACAACATAGTGAATCCGCAATTCTATACATTACATGTTTCCCACGAAAAGTATAGTTTTCATCTGTCACCTTACAACGCTATTACATTATTATTGACTATATTTCTTACGCTGTACTTCTCATCAGTGACTTTGTTTTATAACTGGAAGTTTGTATCTCTTAATCCCCTTCACCTCTTTCACCTACTCTCCACCCCCCTCTCCTTTGGCAAACACCAGTTTGTTCTGTGTTTTTATAAGATTGTATCCAGTTTTTTGTCTGTTTTTTGGTTTGCTCATTTGTTTTGTTTTTTAGATTCTACATTTAAGGGATATTTCTTTGACTTATTTCACTTAGCATGATACCCCCTAAGTCCATCCATGTTGTCACAAATGGCAATATTTCATTCTTTTTATGACTGAGTAATATTTCATTGTGTGTGGGCATGTGGGTGTATGTATACATTTTCTTTGCCCATTCATCTGCTGAATTTAGCAACATTTAGGTTGCTTTTATATTTTAGCTATTATAAAATAATGCTGCATTAAACATAGGGATTTATATATCTTTTCAAATTAGTTTTTGTTTTCTTTGGGTAAATACCCAGCAGTGGAGTTGCTGGATCATGTGGTATATCTATTTTTAAGGAACCTATACTATTTTCCACAGTGGTTGCAGTGCACCACCATTGGTGAGGTTGCATTCTCACCAATAGTGCACAAAGGTTCTTTTTTCTCCACATCCTTAGTAACACTTGTTATTTCTCGGATAGATACTTATCTTGAAAGAGGTATTACTTCACTAAACACTTAAAATATTTTTAAAATTAAGTTCTACATTAAAATGTTTGGAAATAGCTTTAATTTTGTTGGAACTGATCTGTATATACCTTGGGAAGTGAGGTATAAATTGGAATCTCAAGCCACTATTTCTGGTCACAAAGATGTAAGTTTCTGTAGACAGGTACCTACTTTATGAATATTATAAAATGTATTCACTCAGAATTTAAAACACTATATGTTGTGTAGAACACTGCAAAACAATGTTGCTCTCATTTTTTTTTTAATTTCATACTTTTATTGTATTGCACTAAAGGAACAGCAGGATGCTTATGCAATGTTCTCTCATTCAGTTTTGAAAATCTAAAGTACCTGTGAGTTCTTGAGAATATCTTTACCATCAGATTAGAACGCTAAGTATAATAATCAATTTCTTAGTAAGTAATGTCTTGCATATATGAACACATTTAAAATGGCTTTAAATGTATTATTAAGTAGTTCATCACATATTTTTATGTCACATTCACTTATGCTTAAGGATTAAAGCAAGTATTAACTCTGATAGAAATATGGGAAATCTCATTCCTGCCATACACAGGAATAATATTCAAATCAGATAGAAAAAAATCACACTTTTCTTACTTTTGTAAATGTTATCCATATATAATCATCTACATATTAGATGAGGAAAACCATGAAGTTTCCCACAGGTTAGTTACATTATTCTCAGTATTTGAATCACCCCATGTCTACCGCTAACTTACAATTAGATGGCATTTCAATAAAATCAAAATGATCCTGACAAGTTCTTATAAACAAAAACTTCCAATGGACTAAGGATAGCCAATAATGAATGCAATCATTCAGAGGATTATGATTGTTCCCTAAGGAGTGCAAGTTCAAACCTGTCAACCCCAGGGGTAATCATTTTCTTATTACTTCATAAATAATTCCATTTAAATTCTTTATCCCAGTATAACATAGGAAAGTAGTCTTTCCATAAGCAAAAATGTGGGAACATTTAAACCTGAATCATTCTTTAAGGTAACTCTGATCAAATATCCAAGGCTGCTTTTTGAAACAGGATCTTGTTGGATAGAATCCCTTCCTTTACACGCTTTTTGCAAGCCATTAGTTGAGCCAGTTCTTCTGTGTGTTGTTCTATGAGTTCACCAAAACATGAATCATTCTATTGAGGTAGTGAAAAGGGTAGAAGATAAAAAGGTAATTCTCGCCATCCTTCGTTGGGACAGTATGCTAGAATATCTGCATTCATGATGGTTCTGGGACCATAGAGTCCTGGTCTACTCATGATTGGCCAATTCATATACCTCCAAATACACTATACTGAAGGGGGTAAGATCCAGTATAAGCCATTCTGCTGACACAGAAGAAAGCAAGGATGAGGTATTCTGGAAAAACAAGAGCATTTAGGGTATTACATTGGTCTAAGGTGTTCTCATAATGAGTCTTCAACTCATCAAATACTGTAATGTGCAAGCTGGCAAATGAGAGCAGTGGTGAGCAGTGTCACCAGCATGTAGCATGGCCCTGGAGAAGGAGCAGTGAACAATGCTGGTGGCAGCACAGAAGGACAGTGCCAAGCCTTCTGGGTTAAATCATTCACTTCTCCCAGGCCACAGCCATGACTGCCAAACCACCTCTGATCCTGCCCTGCCAACATGCCTGAGCACCAACCCAAGTATGCAACGAGTTCAGGTGTGAAAAATGAGATGACTCTGGATCATGTACAAAAACCACACTCTTTTAATGAATACTTCAGGAAGAAGAGATTGTTAGGCAACCAAGAAAAGGGGGTTCCCAAATGAAAAATGGACACTTGAACCTTCTGCAGAACATGGGAGGAAGAGATGATTACATTGTACATGAAAGAAATCAGCTAAAAAAATTAATAAATTTTGCGCTAAACAGAAAATTTTCAATAGCTAGGATACCTAGATCTAAGAGAAGTTTACACTACCTTGCAAGCTCTTTTCCCTGAGCATTTATTAGTGTACACTAGAAAGATTAAGGGTAGAGTAAGGGAAGGGAGGGAGCCCGTTTAGTGTTGCTGATGTGATTGCTGCTGGGTTTCCAGAAAAGAAAACCTCCCCACTTCCCAGGAACCTTCTTTCAAATGCAAAAATCTTAACCCTGGGAAGAAAGCCACAAACTCTCTTGTCCTCAGGCCTTAGTTAAAGAGCTACTTTTTCCATAGAAGAGTAGAAGCAAAGCTGCCTCTATGTTAGGAGATAGATATATAGATATATATATATATATATATATATATATATATATATATCTCACTCCACTGGCTGAAAGGCCAACAAGGATAAAACAGGAATAACAAGCAGTGACCTACTGCCCCTAGGGAAGGAGGGAGATAGGAAATTCTCCTGACTAAAACCGACCAGAAATACAATGTAGAGTTTGTCTTCCAAAGTGGGGAAGGGGTGGGTTGAGGGGAGGGATGCTACGGCTAGGTTTTGACACAAGAACCCCCTCCTCTACCATTGGAATGGCTTAGCCCCTACTATCAAACAACAGCAGTCCACTCCAGGGAGCAGTGGAAGAGTGTAAAGAACTATAAAGGATCCGAGATTCACTCCACCAGCAAGTAAACATGTTAACCTGCTACACTTTCCCAGATGCTGGCAGAAGCTGTGAGATCCCTGTGTCAGACCAAAGACCTTTCTTATTCTTGGCACAGCAAATAGTATCTGTCCCATAGATTTCTAACATTACCATCATTATTTATTGTTTAGTTCTTTATTCTGTCTCCCATCTCATAGAATGTGATCTCCAAGCCAGTCGTTAACTTAAAGCTTGCTCATTTCTGTATCCCTAATACCTCAAGTAGCTCCTGATATATAGTAGGGTATAATACATCTTTGTTGAATTAATTACTGTATAGACTCTTGAATTTCCAAATGTGTTCAACCACACGCTAGTGTTGGAAGAAGCCCATTGCAGAAGAGTTATGTGGTCAAGTGAGTTCAGCTAATGCTATATGCTATATACTCTGCCCGGAAGTTCATAATGCCTGTTAGTATATTGACGGCTCTAAGAAGTGCTGCAGTAAAGAGGCTTGCTAGACTTTGCTTAGCCCAGGATTTTTCAATTTATTTTATCACATAAAGTAGGCAAGGGACTGAGTTGGAAGCTTGAGAAAGGAATTTCCAACTTATAAATTTTACAGCAGAATTTACTATGAAAAAAAGCATAAATTTATATATGTCCAGCAAAGCATAGCAGGAGTTCCCAGGCCTTGAAGATATTCTCTGAAGTTTATTCGTCAAGCCAGGTGAGTGGCTTTGCAGAGCCACTGCCTTTGCAGGTTAAGTTAAATCATCAGGGCCTTACAGATTTTATTATACCTTACCATATCACCCAAAACTCCAGTTTAACTACTTTCTATGGTTTCTAAAATTGCCTTTAGCAACTGACATTACTTGAGTCTAAAAGGAGTTACAAGTTACTTCTTCAATGGCACAAACTATGCTACTCACAATATATACTGATGAGTGAACACAACACCTGTTTAATCACATTGTAGCTATATAGGGCTTAATGTAACTGCCATCAGTATATGGATATGTACAATCAGTAACGTACACTGTTTCAAAAGGAAAGAGTAGAGCAGGCCTGCCCTGGGCCTACTCCATTACGAAAATTAGATGCAAATGCATTAAAACATAATTATGTGTTTGTAAATTTGTGTGTGAGAGTATGTGTAAAACTGTGTCTGGATGTATGTGTGAGAGAGACAGGGAGATCACAATAATATTTCAAAGAATTAGAACTTCATGAAAAATACCGTGGGGACTCTAAAGTAGGTTATATGATCCAAGTATATGTGACCTTCTCTGTTTGGGACTGAATTTACTCAATTTAATAAAGCTGTTGGCAAAATTGAAAAAGTATAGCTGAGTTTGATCAAATGCTCTCCTCCTCACATAATTATTTGGTCATCTTTCGACCATAGTCAATTCCAGCAAATCATTTATCAGTCCACATCAACCTAGAGGCAAAATTTGAGGTACTCTTTTTTAATATTCAAACACTCAAATATTTGAATTTTTAATTTGAATTCCTAATATTCAAATATTCAAAATATTTCTAACTGTTTTTATTTAAGTCTCCTCTTGATAACAAAATTGTCACATAAGTCTCCTCTCATTGAAACCCAGACGAGGAGGTAGGGTGACCTTTCTTCACCATTTCTGTACTGGGATAAATTCCTCCACCTCCTTAGCAAAAAAAAAAAAAAAAAGTCCATTTCTCTCTCTAGATTGAGACTTCTGCCTTTCTGGTTTTAAGGACATGGCATCCAACTGAATGTTCATTCTGGTTCATCTGACATAGAAGCAGAGCTAGAAAGAGTTTAGGAGTTATTCATACAACTCTTCACTTTATCCTGCTTAAAAAGAGGTGTTGCAGTGACCCAGCTCACTGGACGATACACCAAGCAAACTTGAAGGGATTCATTTCAAATCGACCGGACAATGGTGTTCCAGGCATTGTTCATCTTTGTGTCTTGCTGACTGATCCAAACAAAGCTTCATTCTTATTTCAAAGACTGAGGCTACTTTGAAGAAGGCAAAAAAAAAAAAAAAAAAAAAGACTTAGAAAACCCCACTTGCATCAAGTCTCATAGGTTTTTTGAAGTTATGCTTTCTTGTAGATCATTAGAAATATTCAGAAAACTTGTCAATTCCTTTTCTATAGGAAAAAAAAAAGATTCTGCCTCTAACCTCAGCACGTTTACTCATTTAAATTATTCAGTAAACCAAGGTTAAGGAGGCTTTAGTTAAAATAGGAATGAGTCATTCACTGATGAAAAATAAAAGCTGGGGAAAAAGTATCCAGTTTGTAACAACCTCCTAACTAGGTCCACTTAAAATGCATTGTGTTTTTTGTACGTTGAAAAACCTATAGGCTTACGATACTTCATAAATTCACGTGACTTTTTAACAAAATCAAAGTGGAACATATGTACAGAAAGGTGCACAAAGCATAAGTGTATGGTTGGATAAGTTTTGTCCAAGTGAACATAGTCACGTAATATCATTCCTCCCAACCAAGAACAGCACTCCTTACCAAAGCCCCAGAAGTCTGTCCTATATCCCTCCATGAAGAGTGTAGGTAAGCTGTTTCATGGTATGGCAGCATAGCTCTGCATCTATTTAGGGGGGCCCTGCAGCCTGTGGGGACCTTGAACTGACCCTAGCCCCTCATGCAAGTGCATGCCCTAGATAGCAGCCTGCAGAGTCACAGGTGAACATAAGCTCCTCGTATAACCCCAACAGCCTTGTTATGAGCAGTGGCATCTGCCTCCCAATGCCTTCCCTTTCGGTGCCCATTAGAGGAACCTCTAATAGGGCTTACCAAACCCACTCTTATGAGTTGAACTGATTGACCCATCTGGCCTTGTCTCAGGAACCCCAAAGAACTCCATTCATGGACCCTAAAAAAGGCATGTGTCCCAGGTTCCCAACTCTGCTTTAACCCTTCTTTGTGGCCCCTTAAATTCCTCCAGAGCCTGTGAAAAATAAGCTTCTCTATTTCAATTTCTCTTGTGGTCTGAAGTCACCATCTGGCACCCTGTGCTCCCCTTAACAAGTGTTAATTTGACAAATTGGTAACAGCTTCTAATCACACCCTCACCCTCTTCCTAAAAGATCACTGCTGTCTTCATGTTTAACAGCCCATGGATTAACTTTGCTAGGTTTTAAACTTTATCTAAATGAAAATAATCTTTATCTAAATGAAAATAATCAAGTACATAATCTTATGTGTTTGGCGTCTTTCACGGAATATTACGTTGGAGATTCTTTCATGTTGCTGTGTGCTTTATTAGTGTATTTGTTTCATTGTCAAATGGTATTCCATTGTAAGAAATATACCAAAAACTACTTACCATTCTACCTTTAACTAACATTCAGATTGTTTACAGTTTGGGGCTACTATAAATAATGCTAATATTAACATCTTGTAAAGATGTATTTCAGTGCACATTTGTAGGTATTTCTATTAATTATACGCTTGTGATTGGAATCACTGTATTATAGGTTATGAATATATTAAATTTAGTTGATACTATCACAGTTTGTCAAAATTTATCATACCACCAGCAATGTAAAAAAATTCTTCATCCTTACTAACATTTGGTATTGTTAGTCTTGCTAACTCTTGCCACTCTGGTGAGTGTGTATTAGAATCCCACTATAGTTTTGATTCATTTTCCCTGACTACTAATGAGCTTGCAGATGATATAGATAGATAGATAGATAGATACATATTCCACATTCAGGTGTCTTCGTTTTTGAAATGGTTAAACAAGGCTCTCGTCCATTTTTATATGGTTCTGCCTACTTTTTCTTATAAGTTTATTGTTCAAGATATTTTCTGCATGCCAGAATTTTCCACTTTTACTTGGTAAATATTCCTCCTCCCTGAGCTTGCCTTTTTGTTCCCTTATAGGTGAATTCATGAGACTGTGATAATTCTTGTTGGAAAGCTATATAAAGCTATTAAATAAAAACCGATAGTTATTTCTCCCTCACCAAATAATTCTTGGGTAAAAGTTTCACTCATTGCCCCTTGAGGATAACATTAGAAGAGACATTCTTTAGATTATAATTTATGAACCCTTGCATGAAAACGTAGGAAAACCAATGAAAGAGGATGCTACTTTCCTGTTTTCCTTGACTTCTGATAAGAGTTGGATTTCTTCAATGCCCTGATTTCACCAGAGCTGTTTGAGAAATCAGAGTTTGTTCCAAATCAATGGGCTATGGAGGTGGTAATGGTGGGGCAATGGTAGGTAATATGTGGTTTTCCTAATGTAATGTTTTACTTATGATTAAACACATTTTTTTTCTCTTAAAATTTATTTATTTTTGAGACAGAGAGAGACAGAGCATGAACCGGGGAGGGTCATAGAGAGACGGAGACACAGAATCTGCAACAGGCTCCAGGCTCTGAGCTGTCAGCACAGAGCCAGACGCGGGGCTCGAACTCACAGACCACGAGATCATCACCTGAGCCAAACTCGGACGCTCAACCGACAGAGCCACCCAGGTGCCCCTAACCATATTTATTAAGTAACTATATTTTGATGGTCACAATTTTAAAATTTCTTTGAAAAGACTGAGTTTAACTGTGAGTCAACAATATAAATCTGAATTGGTCCTGTTATTCCTTCTGCTATAAAATTCCTGCTAGCGCTGTTGTTGGCTGAAAGTTTGCTTGAAGCTATACACTTCACTAATATAAATTCTAAGATTTCTGAATCTTGAAACCCAGACCTTTCTATTGAGTATTGTTTGCGTAGTACCCATAACTCCCATGTGTTGGTAACTAATCTTAAAACTTCTGTATTCTATCACCAAAAGTCAGTTAATTCATGGCTTCTGAAATTAACACAGATTGAAATAGTATTACTAGCTATGATTTATTGACACTGATAGCACATTAGAGCAACTGACCATTTCAATTGTTTTCCCATAGTTTTCTAACCCAGGCGGGTATTATGGAAAGCCCACTAAGTAAATTAGCGAGACAAATATTGTCAATCGTATGCCTGTATCTTTGGCTGATAGATATGAAGTATGATACATGATCTAGAGGCAAACTTGATTTTTAAAAATCTTATTTTAAAAAAAAATTATTGCAAGCTATGCATATAGATAAAAACGATACTCACATTTGGTATATAAACTGAACAAAAGCTCATGGGACAGATAGTATGCTTACAAATTTTGTTTTATGAGACAGTTTCAAGTCACAAAGAACCTTTATTTACAGAAAAATCTCTACAATGATTTCTTTCTGGAATACTTAGGACTTCAAAATCACTGTGAACTAAGTATATAAAACATAGTGGAGAAACTATCCATGAGAAAAGTAAATGCTATTATCCTTTATTTTGTTTCAAAGGATCATGTATAAGAACCAGCCTATACCCAGATAGAAAGTGATCTTTAGTAGTATAGCTCTTATTCTTTTGGAATTCCTTCTGTATGATAAATACCTGACTATAGTGGACATTCATACCATCATATCTGTAAATTAGCAGATAAAGCAGCCTACTCAAACATAAATTAAAGTTTACTGCTGGTCTTTAACAAAATGAACTCCATTTGGTAAACTTCTACTAAGTTGAAAAATAATATAAAAGAAGACTTTTTAAAAGGGGTCAACTTTTTTGGAATTAAATGAAAAACTGCTCTTTATTTTATTCTATATTCAAAATAATAATATTTCTCTGACCAAAGCAATTTCATTCAGCGTTAAAATCCATCCTCAATAATTTATACATAATATTTAATCAATATGTTATAAAATATTTTAGTAGCATGTTTTAAGAATTATCTTAACTAATATATTAAGTATTTAATTTTCACAATAAAAAAATGGCTGCCTTATATCATTTAATGCAATGCTTTTTATAGAATCCTCTCCATTAACTCTCTTTTCTGTAATAGTTTTATGGTTTATAGTTTTATATTTTTAATTTTTTCAATGTTTTTATTTATTTTTGAGACAGAGGGAGACAGAGCATGAGCAGGGGAGGGGCCGAGAAAGAGGGAGACACAGAATCTGAAGTAGGCTCCAGGCTCTGAGCTGTCAGCACAGAGCCCGACGTGGGGCTCGAACTCATGGACTGTGAGATCATGACCTGAACTGAAGTCGGACGCCCGACCGACTGAGCCATCCAGGCGCCCCTATGGTTTATATTTTTAACTAAATTCTGTCTGCATTCAGAATGCTACTGGTCATACCATATTTTAAGAACCAGAGAAAAAACTTTGTCCTTTTATTTTTCTGTCAAATCATACTTAAAATTCATAGAAATAATTTAAGCACCATTTAAGACTTCCACCTGCAACCATAGTCTGTGTTTCAGGATTATGATTAGCTAAACTTACCATCACAAAATAAACTAGACTTATTGAGCATGAGTAAAACCTACATGAGGCTGTAATTATGGCCATATTAATAAAGTCAGTGGATTTGCTTACATATTAGTTGCTTATGTGCCTCTTTGAAAAAGAAACCGAAGCCACTAAAACAGATAAGAAATATTTCATGCCAAAGTATGTAGTAGAGATACCCAATGCCTTATCAACTTCCTTTCAACTTCAAAGTACTCTCTAGGGTATATATTTAGGCAATAGGTGGTCCATTGAACCACTATCCTATCCAGAAAATAGTTATCATAATGTTTTCCTAGATTGCTGAGACAGAAGGAAAGAATCCAGGGAATTCTTGTTGTTCAGGTAAACATCTTTAGAAATGACTACATTATATACCTTTAGATTATATACATTATATCTATATTTATACATTATATAAATAACATATATAGTTACATTGTATATTAGATTACATACATTTGGAAATAACTACATTATTTATTTCTATTTTAAAAGTTTAAATTCTGAAATTTTATGTTGTCCAGGCTCAGAGTTGATTTCCTCTTCCTTACAAACTAAATAACTTAGCTGACTTTTGCTAATTACTGTTTCACAGATGCTGCCAGAAAGACCGAGATTCCAGGTTCAGAGATAAAGGGTCGTATGACCAAAGAACAACAAATAGCATGAATATCAGCATGTACACATTGGTTTCTCCCGTCTCCCACAGCCCAAGGGATGACAGAAGGACCCAAATAGAAGCTATACATGTTGTAGATTTGTATAGTAGCTGACGAACTCTAAGCCCAGGGAATCCACTGCTTTTCTAGAAAGTGGTAGACACACCTGCTTTTTGTCCCAAAAAGAGACATTATTTTATCTTTTGATTACTCACTGCAAATGCAATCAAAAAAACATCTATCATATGATAGGTGGTTCTATTCCTAGATACAACCAGTAAGATTGAAAACAACTGTCCTCAAAAATACTTATACAAGAATATCCTTGGCATACTAATCAAAATAGGTAAAAACTGGAAACAACCCAAATGTACACCAAAAGCACAATAAATAAACAGTCATATATACATTCCATACAATATTACTCAGCAGTTTTAAAAGTAATGGACTACTGATAAACATAATATGGATTGAACCTGAAAATATTACTGCGAATAAAAGAAGCCAGATTTCACCACATTCCAATCAACAACAACAACAAAGAATACTGTATGATTCCATGAAGATTAGGTACAAAAATAGGCAAAACTAATATGTGATGTTAGTAGCCATTAAATGAATGCTTTTGAGAAGGAGATGGTGATTAGAAAGGACTTGAGGACACTTCTGGGAGCAATGGAAAATCTCTGTATCATGTTTTCAATGGAACCATATTAGTTTATAGAATTGTCAAAGACCAAGCTGAACACATTAAAATACTGTTATATTTTCTCAATAGAACATTTCCAGTTCTTTTAAGATCAAGAAATGAAAAGGTACTTTATTTCTAAATTTTTTAAAAGATTTACTTTAGTTGAAAGAGCATGAATTTTGAGTTATATTACTTGCCTCTGAATCCTATTCCCACCATTCAGTAGCTAAGTTAATTAAACTTGAGCACATTCTCTAACTTCGCTGCAATCAAAATTTATCATTTATAAAATATGGATGGTAATATTTTTTTCATGTGACTTACTTCTGACTTGTTACAGGATAAAATAAATAATGTATGTTAATAGTTAAAGCTAGCATTCATTCATAACACGTGAACCATTGTCCTAAATAATTTCTATGAATTTTCTAATCTCATTGATGCAAGCCATATATTAACCTTCAATTAAATTTGGTCCCCCAAAGACGTGTAACAATACAGATTACAGATTATCCATGAAACCAAAAGTTAATTCTTTTCCTTCAAGAACAAAAGTTAAAGAAACTCATGACCACTAAACCAGGAGCGAAAGCAGCCGCTTCTGTGTTATACACAGTGCCCCTGGCCTGTTCAGTCCAAATCCACAAACCAGTGGTTCTCCTGCCCAGGGCATTGTATACTGCCTGCCATCTCTTCGATGCCAAATCAACACACCTTCACCTAGATCAACAGGAGCTCAAACTCAGACTCTCCCCCTCAAATTCCAGCCTTTGTACTCAAATTTATTCACAAAAGTGACCATGTTTATAACAGCAGAAGGAAGCAATCCAAATGACACCAATTCTGTGGAATACATAATGGATAAAAGGAGTGTGCCGGGCTAGGAACATCTCCCACAAACGCATCAAAGAATAATACCTACGTGATTCCAGTTATGAAAGGAAACAAACCCAAACCTGACCTTTTATTTACATATAAATTTGAAAATGGATGGGAGATGAGCTGGTCAGGACACCTACCTCTGGGGAAGGAGAGATGGGGGGAGTGTGAACGAGCCCTTTCCTATCACACACACTTTCTGTTTATCTTTTTAAGTTTCTAAGACAAAAATGAAATGAAGCAAGCAAACAAACGAACCAAAAGAATAACAGAGAGAAAGGCACGCGCACACACACACAGACACACACACACACAAACACATGCACACACAAGCAAATCGCTAATAACAACAATGGAAGACTGGTTATCAGCGCAGACCCCACAGATGTTAAAAGATAACAAGAGAATATTATGAACAACTTCTTGCAAAGGAATTCACCAATTTAGAGAATATGGGCCAATTTTTGAAAGCTACAGGTTACCAAAATTTACCCTAATAAAATAGATAAGTTGAATATTCTATAACATTCAATTATTTTAATGTAGCTCAATTTATAGTTTGAAATCTTCTGGAATAAAAAAATCTCTAGGCCCCAGTGGTTTCACTGGCAAATTATTTTAAACCATTGAGAAAGAAACAACATTGATTCTATACAATCTCTTCAAGGAAATAGAAGAGCAGAGAACATTTTCCAACTCATTTAACAAGGTCGTTATGATCCTGATAACACAATGAGACATTTACAGAGCATATACAAGGGAAACTAGAGAACAATATCCTTCATGAACACCCATAACAAAATATCAGCAAATCAAATCAAGCATATTAAAATGAATAAGTCACTACAACCAAGTAATATTTATTCCAGAAATGAAAAGCTGGTCCAATATCTGAAAATTAGTCAATGTAATCACCTTATTAGTTGTGAAGAGAAAGGAAAAAAGAGATTATACCAATTCTTGCAGAAAACATATTTAAATAAATATCCTTTCATGCTAAAACAAAAACAAAAACAAAAACACTTCATTAAGCCAGGAATAGATGAGAAAGAACTTCCTCAACCTGATTAAGGAAATCTAAAGAAAACATACGGGAAACCTCATAATTATAGTAAAAATCTGAAAGCTTTCTTCTTATTGTGAAGGATAAGACAAGAATTCCTCTTACAACTTTCATTTAACCTTTATTGGAGGTTCTAATCACTGCAATAAATCAAAAAAAGGAAATAAAACACCTATAGTTGGAAAGGCAGAGTTAAAACTACTTGTCTGTTCACAGAGGACATAAGTGTCTATGTGAAATTTTTAAGGATTCTGAAAAACAAAGCAAAACCTCCTAAAACAAGGAAATGATTTTATGAAAGATCATACAAGACTAATACACAAAATTAACTGTGTATATTTGCAGCATACAGCTGGATACAAATATATATATATATGTGTGTGTGTGTGTGTGTGTGTGTGTGTGTGTGTATGTATATATAATTTAAAATAGCTCCAAAAATGAACTACTTAGATATAAATCTTAAAAGAAAATACCGTAGGACTTTATTACTGATATGGACAAGCCGATTTGAAAATTTTTATGGAAAAGCAAAGAAACTACAATTTCTAAAACAATTTTGTAAATGAATAATAAACACAGTTGGAGAAGCCATATTACTTAGCTTTTCAATTAACTATACACACAGAAGTATAAAGAAAAAATGATTTCAAAATACAACTCTGCTCTCATTATGTTTATAAAAGTGGATATTGTGTGAGGTTTTAATAACATTTAAATGGTCTCTACTTTACTGGTTTAGCTTTTGTTAAGAACGTAATATAAAGTTGAATTGGCTCCCTGCATTAGATAAAGGGAAGCTGAAGAAGAGTGTACACACCTAATTCTTACAGAAAATTCTTATAATTTTCATAATGACCATATTCAATTTTTGGAAATAATTTAATAAATTGTGTATTCATATTAATATGATTACATGACTAAAATTATCCTGAGATAACATGTATTTTGTTGAAGGTAAAGTGACATTAATTCATTGCTTATGCTCCTTAACCCTTTAAAAATTAAAAAAAAAAAAAAAGCGAGGATTAGGAAGTTTGCATTTGTGTAGACTGAAAAAAAAATTTTTTTAGGGCCAAACTTGAGATATATTTGGAATTCCCAGGCCAGTAGTCTTTTCTTTGTATTTTGATGGCTTCCCATAAATGTGAATGATTTCTGTTCTTTATTCACTGCATTAGTCTCAGGCAATAAGTTAGAGTTTCAGGAAGCAGGAGTATAAATCTTCATTGAATTGTAGTGTTAAGTTTTAATCCTAAAACATTCTAAATGATGCACTGTGACATACATAAGTCAGATAAAAAGGCAAGCTTAACTAAATGAATTTTCAGGGTCTAAAGTTATATCAACCATATTATTTTCCAGAATATATTTCAAGAGACTTAGTATATATCATGACAACTGTGGCTTCACAATGTCCTAATTGTGTCACATCCATCCCAATTGTTGTGAGAAGATAAAGTCGAAAATAGGTGTGATGGATAGAATTTTTCACTCACAAATTTAAACATATGTTCCGGTGCATAAGTAAAGGTGCACATAGTATTTATTGACAGAGACCAGGCTCATAATGTATTGTGACAGAGTTCCGCGTCTGCTTGTCTCTCTCACACTCCCAATAATTTTATGTCCACAGATTTTTTTTTTTACAATCCAAAATCAGATTTTAAAATAGTAATACTCAAAATACAACAAGGCAAAGCAGTGAGATGTTTATTGGGCATCTCTAATGAGAAATCATTCAAATATCTTGGTGTTTTATTTTCATAACAAAGATATGACTACCGCCCCGGAACCAGCTGCTTTGTTGTTAAGAAAACACAGTGGGGGCTTTGCTTCAGACTCTAAATATTAATAGTGGGCATATGTTGCTATCAAAATTACTACTGACTTAATATTTCCCTTTATACCTGAACTTTCAGATCTTTACACCTTTAAAAACGTCTTTTTTTTTAAATCTCCTACCTTTTCTCTTACCTCTTAATTATTTGTTTTTTAAATTTTTTTTAAGTTTATTTATTTGAGAGAGAGTAAGTGCGAGCAGGGGAGGGACAGAGAGAGAGGGAGACAACAAATCTGAAGCAGGCTGCGAGCACTGTTGGTGTGGCGCTCAACATGGGACTTGATCTCAAGAACTGCGAGATCATGAGCTGAGCCAAGATCAAGAGTCCACCGCTTAACTGACTGAGCCATTCAGGTGCCCCATTAATAATCTTTTTTTTAAATGTTCTAAACAAGTAACTGAAATGGCACATGTAAGTTTGTGCTATCAATAAATTTTCATATCCTATTAACCATCTAAAGACATGAATCCTTGTCATAATACAGACTTCAAGATTTTATGGATGTCTTTGCATATACTTTGAAACAACTGTTACTGCATCTAGTAAATCCTACATAATTTGTCTCAAAATGACGCCAGAAGAAAATCTGTACTCTGAATGTATCAACAGAAAGCTGAATATTTGCACTGTAACACTTGTTTTCCATATAGAACATATTTCTTCATAAATGCTTTTTAATGTTTTTATTAATTTTTGAGAGTGAGAGAGAGAGAGAGAGAGAGAGAGAGAGAGAGACAGAACCAGCAGGGGGGGAGGGGCAGAGAGAGGGAGACACAGAATTTGAAGCAGGCTCCAGGCTCTGAGCAGTCAGCACAGAGCCTGACAGGGGGCTCAAACTCATAACTGAGCAGAAGTCGGATGCTTAACCAACTAAGCCACCCAGGCGCCCCCAGAACATATTTCTTTATAAATTTGATTCCTTCATTTCAATGAAGCTTATTTTTGATAGATGGATTAAAAACAAAAGTACCTAAGCTTATTTCTATGTTGTTTTTTCTTTAAGTTGATTCTCTTAACTCAATAAATTGAAATACCTAATCATTAAGGATTTCCTTTATGAGAAGAACAAAATTAGATTAAATGTTGTGAATTTGACATAAACTAATATTTACTCTGTTTTAAATACCTGAATTTCAAACCCAGGCATCTGACTTTTGATCTATGTAGCAAAAGAGATTTATTTGGCTGAGGGCCCCTCTCCATGTTAATAAAGAATACTGCAATCTCTATTGTTTTCTCATTTTCTTTCATAATATTTAAAAATTTTAATAGCAATTTAAAAGGACTTTAGAACTGCACTCCATGCATGAAGGCTTTCATCTACTTTTTTTTTTCAATATATGAAATTTATTGTCAAATTGGTTTCCATACAACACCCAGTGCTCATCCCAAAAGGTGCCCTCCTACTTTAAAGGTATATGTGTTGGGGTGCCTGGGTGGCTCAGTCGGTTAATTCTCCGACTTCCGCTCAAGTCATGATATCCCACTTAATAAGTTAGAGCCCCAGTCAGACTCTGTGCTGAAACTCAGAGCCTGGAGCCTGCCTCAGATTCTGTGTCTGCCTCTCTATCTGCTCCTTCCCCACTCATGTTCTATCTCTCTCTCTCTCTCTGAAAAATAAATAGACATTAAAAAATATAAAAAAATGAAGGTGTTCATGTTCAGATTTCAATTTTAAGATAATCTCAACTTTTCATAATTTAGCACTGACAAAAATAACTCATATTTAAAGTTATTCCTTTAAACAGTGAGTCTCAGCAATCATGTTTAAATCAAAGAAAAATATAAAAATATGAGAGGCACCTGGGTGGCTCAGACAGTTAAGCGTCTGGTTTCAGCTCAGGTCATGATCTCACAGTTTGTGAGTTTGAGCCCCGAATTGAGCTTTGTGCTGACAGCTCCGAGCCCAGAACCTGCTTCAGATTCTGTGTCTCCCTCTCTCTCTGCCCCTCCCCTCTCACCCTCTTGTCTCTCTTTCCCTCAAAATAAATAAACATTTTTAAAAAAAGATTTAAAAATATGATACAGTATTCATTTTTAGTTGAAATGACTGGGTAGATATGAATTTTAAAAATGGTAATGCAAAGGCACCTGGGTGGCTCAGTCTGACTTCAGGTCAGGTCAGGATCTCACGGTTTGTGAGTTTGAGCCCCACATCAAGCTCTCTGCTTTCAGTGTAGAGCCTGCTTCGGATCTTCTGTCTCCCTCTCTCTCTGCCCCTCCCCATCTTCCTCTCTCTCTTTCTCTCTCTCAACCCCTCTGTCAAAAATAAAGAACAAAAAAATAAAAAGATGGTAATGCAGATTTTTTGGAATTTATAATTTCCGAAGTATATGTTTTTTAGAAAGTAAAAATGTATCCACATGTATAATACTGTGTCATTCTGTTTAAGCCAATGGTATTTGTGAAATCTTCAAAAGAGCTATATAATTATATTATTCACAAATATAAAAGACAATAAAAATCATATAAGTGAAACAGACACTTAAATGTCATGATATATGTATAGAAGAGAAAGTACAGAGTTTTGTAGAGCTTTTCATACCTCCTTTCCTGCATATTTTCCAACTTGTTAATGTGCAAGTAGAAATACAGACAAAAACTCAAAATACTGCTCCCAATAGCCCTTCGGAGGGTTATAACGCTCCTTCGGAGGGTTAAAATATTATTGCTATTTGTAGCTTTAGTCACCTAAGTCCAACAGGAATCCAGTCAACAAAGGGAGGCTAGGGGATGTAGTTCTGGGTTATGGATAGGGAAGATGGGCACTCTTGAAATAAATAGCATCGTGGCATTCTACCTCATTGTTCCCTAAATTTTCTGAGAGAATTTACCATTGTGTTTCACATAAAATTAGGGAACGGAGACCCTTTACCATATATTTATTCTGAAAATGTAGATAATTGAAGCCAGCATACTTCTGAATTGGAATGATTGCCACTATTTTCATTATATTCTCTCTATAAACTCCCTTTGAAATTTTAAACAATAGAAATTCATTACGTGAAGAAATGACATTTAAACTATAAATGCACATTAAATTATGTTCATATCAAGAAAAGGAAGTGCTCAAATGTCCATGTCTCACCCAGGAAAGAAAAAATAATAAATTTGTTCTAGTTATTACTGTTTATGTAACTAGGCCCTTACTTTATTTTTTTAGACGCTTACTGTAGCAATGAGGTTCTCAGTATTTTTTCTGTTAAATTATAATTTCCACAAAACATATTCTCATTATATTTAAAAACTGCAAATTATAATTACTAGAGTTTAGTGGTGCAAAATGATAGTGAATAAATAAAATCCAGAATTTTACTTTATAATTTCAACATATGCAGCTGCAGTGTTTACCTTAGTAACTAAACAAACAAATGATTGTTATGACTAATTACCTGAAGAGACTCAGTTTTACACTGCGACAATTAAATCACAGCAGAAGCAATAATCTGGATAAGAACCATGTAATATATCTATATAAACTCAGGTGAGAAATGACAAAGAGATATTTGAAATACACCATCCATTTCTGCTGCATGTGAACATACCTCCATATTTTAAATTTCTTTTCAACGCCCAATAAATGAGATTGGGTATCCAAATGTTAAATGTATGAATTAATTATCCATTTTATTGTCATCCACAGCCCCAAGACTAGTTACTGATTTTTATCCAGTTCTTCCACCCTCTATTATAAATTCCCCTTCCCAAAGGGCCTGGGTGGCTCAGTTGGTTGAGCATCCAGCTACTTTTAGGCTCATGTCATGATCCCATTATGATCCATGATTGACGGGATTAGCCCTGTGTTGGGCTCTGTGCCGAGCATGGAGCCTGCTCGAGATTCTCTCTCCCTCTGCCCCTCTCCCACTCACATACTCTCTCTCTCTTCCTCTCTAAAATAAAAATTAAAAATAAATAAATAAATACCCCTTCCCCTTTGGGCCACCACATCTACCAGACTAGGTGATCACGATATTCTTCTCAGTCCATGGTGACTGAAAATATGCTGGACAAGTGAGTATCAAGAGATGCCCCAGGATATCAATGGAGCACATTTATTAAGTAAATGCATCCCTACTGCCTGATAAAATGGAGTCAGTTATCTCTGGCAGTATCATAAGTTTGCCTGCTGATGTACTGGCACAAAGAACCCAGAGTTACCAGTGTTACAGAGAACTTTAAATTTAGTACCAATCTTAACTAGGTTGCATGTTGAAAGAATTCTTTCCTCTGGAAACAGAACTTCTTGACCCAAAAATACCTAAGCAGGAATGGAAAGCATAAATTCCACAAATTAGGAATGGGCAACTGTATGTAATCGTGAGCAGGAACACCAACCCTTGATTCTTGGATCAACGTATGCCTGTCAGGGACACGACACCATATGATAGCCATGAGTGGTAGGCAATATGAGAGTCTGGGCTACTTCCTTGTAAAGTTTTATTCCCTCTAGACCTTTTATTTTATTTTATTTTTTTTATTTTTAAGCGTTTATTTATTTTTGAGAGAGAGAGAAAGAGAGTGCCGGGGGGGGGGGGGGTTGGGGGCAGTGAGAGGGGGACAGAGGATCTGAAGCAGGCTCTGTGCTGACAGCAGAGAGCTCAGTGTGGGGCTCGAACTCACAGACTGTGAGATCGTGACCTGAGCTGAAGTCAGACTCTTAACCGACTGAGCCCTCCAGGCACCCCATGTCTCTAGATCTTTTAAAGCTGATCCCAGATACATCACATCTACTTTACAATGCTTATGGCAGTTTGTTGATACTTGTGTCTTTTGATTTGGAGGGTCTTAAAATGTCCAGCTTACAATGAGCAGCAATAGCCATATAGGCTGTTGATAACTCATGGTTAGATGCTCTGTCTCTCTCAGGACCTAGTAGCACGTAAGGGGCTGATATTTGTGCGATGCACATTTCCCTTCTGCACTTGGCCTGGGGCTTTGCTGGTTTGCAACCCTCTTGGGAGCATCCCAGGTGTAATCTAAAACTAGTCCCTGTACTCAGAAGGCTGGGAGAGCAGAGATAGAGACAGCCCGCTCCAATGGCAGTTGGCAGTTTCGATAAACAAGGGGAACTTACATATAAAGCTTGCCTTGGGCAGTGGCAAGACACATGGATCCCTGCACAGGCCCACCAAATCTTAAGAGTTTATAGGGAGGCTTTATCTGGGCCAAGTCACATATACTGTGCAGGCATTCTCAATACCACATCACTTTCTCAAGTCTATATCCTGGGAGGAGATTTGGGAGCCAGAAAGGCAAGCAGAACCCACATTGCAAGGACAGGGGAGCAGGGGAGGGGTTGATGAGCCTCTGATTGCACAGGCCCAGCTCCCAGGTCCACTGGTTGACATGTCTTTTCAATGACTTCCCCAATATTCTTCCACTTGTGACTGGCTCTTGCGATCTCACACTCCCCTCTCTTCTGCAGTGGGCCCTGATAATTTCACTAGCATGGAGGTAGCTCCTTTCTCAGGTGTCAAGCTACATCAGAGACAGATGCCACAGCAACAATACAGACACATGTAATAAAAAAAAAAAAAACAGATTGAGACAGTCACTCCAAAATCAGTGACAACTTTTTATTCAAGAGCCCATGATCTAAATCACTGATTTATCAAGTCCCTTAAGCTGGGGGTGGGATCATTCAGAGTGTTGACTTGTATCCCTATGTGACTTAATAAAGATGATGCATCAGCTGGCTCATCAGGTATGAACACACAACATTCTGTTTGGATAACAGTATAGGTGCCTCCTTGTGAGACAGTAATAATGTCTAAGGCCATCCTATTTTGGAAGATAGCTATTCTCATTAGAGACATTTCAGTGTTTAGTAAGGACAGGCCTTGTCGGCTATCATTGAAGGCTTGTTGAGTAAATTCAGTATGAGCTTTGCATGTGTTATAACATCCTTCAAGCCAGTGGAAGGAACAAAGATAGCAGCCAAATGATCATACCAATGCAAAAGCAGAATGTGCCCATGTGGCCTTGAGGAAAAAGAGGATGCAGCTTTAGAAACGTAACCTGGTTATACATACCATACATGTTGGCTGACTTTCAGATGCAAGGGGATGAACCAGGGGCAAGGTATATCTGACCAAGACCCCTACCTTCTCCCTCTTTCAATGGTGTGTGTCCCATTCCAGGTATAGTATATTTTAGCAGGTCCAACTTGCACTAGGATGATGGGATCCCAATGGAGATTGAGTAGCTTCTCCTTACCAAGCAGTGTAAAGTAACCTCCAACTCAATGGGACATCCCGTTGAAAATTGCAGTAAATAACTCTTCCTCGGTGTGATGGGGCTTGGCGTTCTCAGCAGCATAGCATGTTGATCCATGGTGAGAGTTGGCACAGTGGCTGTTTCCCACAACTTACATACGTTTATGGTGTTGGGCGCATCAATAGGGGTTGCCCATCTGGCATATGGGGCACCACTGGCTGGTCATTTAAATATATTAAAGCCTGTGTGAGATAGGTGAAGGGGATTAAGAGTACACTTGTAATGAGCACTGAGTAATGTATAGAATTGTTGAAACATCATATTGTATACCTGAAATTAATATAACACTGTATATGAATTATACTGGAATTTTAAAAATAAATTTTTAAAAAGGAAAAATAATCACACTTAAAAAAAAAAAAACTATATATTAAAGCTGGGGATAGTACTTTGGTTTACTAAGCCAAAGTGGTTTTACCTGCTAATAATTTAATCTGCTGCTTTAATAGTCCATTTTTTTCTTTCTTTAAACCTGCTGCTTATGGGTTATAGAGGGGATGGAACCTTCATTCATTGTCCTGTTCTTTTGCCCAGCCCACATCACGACCTTTTAAATGTGACCCCTGATCACTATCTATTCAATGAAAGTGTCCACACATAGCACTCATTTCTCTAATCCACTAACGGTGACGTTTATGATCATCCACCCCTTGGCTTCCCATTGTACAAGCCATCTGGTTAATCTCTTTAGAACAGCCTGTTTGTGCAAATGGTTAATGGCCAGGGTTCAAGAGTAATCACAAGCCAGTTCACTCTCAGTTTGTCCCACTGGCTGCTGCGCTGGCTGCTGTATGAGAACCTTTACCTGGGGGATCTCTGTGTACACTTCTAGGAGCTGTTGCTCTGTGGGGGTATGTTGCATTTCTGCCACCTTGCAGAGCTGGGTTCAGAATCCTGAGGGCATTTGTCCCTTTGGTTGTCTCTGTCATGATGCTTGGCCCACACCTTCCAGAATCACAGACAACTCCACCTCAAATGGTAGCCCTGTTTAGGAGATGCCCAGAGCATCACTAATATTTTTGCTTCTTAAAGGCAGGCAGTTCGGTGCTCTGATCCCCAGTCCCACAAGTTCCCTTTCTTTATCACACAGCATAAGGGACAGAAACACTATTCCATTTGGGGAATAAAAGTCCTCCAAAACTTTAAAGTCCCTATGAAACCTTTCACCTCGTTCACATTCTCAGGGGTAGGAGAGTCTTGCACCTTATCAATCACAGCTTTGGGGACAACATGAGTCCAGACAACTCCCAAACACCCAAAATCTTGTGGTAGGCCTGAGACTTAAGTTTTCCGTGGGTTCATTGCCCATCCTTTCCCTCACAGATGCTCCAGAAAACTTGCAGGGTGTCCCAGTGCAGAGGCAAATCCTCACATGTTAATATTATATGATCAATGTAATCATTGATGTGGGGAAGGTGAACGATGACAGGTCCCCAGCTACCATCCCAGACATACTGTAGGGCTCTGCAGGTAGCCTTGGGGAACACTTGAAAAGTTCACTATTGTCTCTCCCACATGAAAGCAAACTGATCTTAGTTATCAGAAACCTATACTTGTCAAATTCATGAATCTCCTTAAAGAGGAAGGACTTTCAAAGGAATGTATTTTTGCCAAATCATCAGAGACAATAACTATCTGCAAATGACAAAAGACTACAAAATGGCCACGTTTAAAGATCTGATAAGAGTTCATTATAATTCAGTAGACAGGGGAACATCTACAGCAGTCCATATTTTAAAAAGCCTCTCCACACACACACACACACACACACACCTTTTTTTTTAAGTCTCTGTGGCCAATGTTTTGATTATCTCTTGGGGTGTTTACATTTCAAAAAAAATAATAATAATAAGATCTACAACTTGAAAGGACAGAGAAAAAATGCAAGTTTTCTACCAGAAGTTTGGAGTCATTCCTATTTAAAATTTTTCTTTGCATAAAGCATTTGGTCCATTATTTCACCAAGTACCATAAGTCTTCTTTATTCTCATCAATTTCCTAGGGATTCCACCCCCTAGCATCCTAATCAGGCTTTCTCACAAGTGTCAGAAACTTAATCGAAGGCAGCTTCTGCCCTCCTAGTAAACAGCACACTAAGTTCTCTAACTTATTATCCTGTTCTCCCACCTTGTCTGCCAGTTCCCAAAATGGCAGAGTAGTGGACACTCCCATGTGCTTCTCTAGCTTCAAATCTTCTAACTTTCTAACTGGAGCCTCAACTTCTAATTGGACACTGGTGGCCAGCAGAACTGCCCAGAGTAGAGGCCAGACCACGACAGCTGCCACATGTTTCTCTTCCTTGCCACAGTTTCTCAAACAAATCACTTAAAGTAGCTTTTTCAGGATGTCTGCATACTCATGTGGCAATCCACAGACATCTGACGTATGAACCACCCCTACTCATATATAGGTAGCTGGCAACCCAGGATATGCCCTGTGGATACCCCTTTCCCAAGGCTAGGAAACTCATGCAAGGGACTTGTATGGGCTGCCCCTCCACCTAGAGACATCGATGGCAATTTCATCCACAGATGACTCATTTCCAAGACCCATTTCTTCAATCTCCTGACTGGCTCATCAACGGTTGGTTTGTAACCTCTTTGGGAGCTTCCCAAGTATAATCCGAAACCCACCCCCATATTCAGAGGGCAGGGAGAAACCAAAGAACAAAGCAGGCCAGTCCAGGTTGGTAGGTGGCAGTCTTACTAAGCAAGGGGAAGTTACATACAAGGCTTGTCTTGGACAGCAGCAAGATGAGTGAACTCTTTCTCCCACCCAACCAAATTTTCAAAGGTTATACAGAGGTCTTAACTGGGTTCTGTCACATATACCATGCAGGTGTTCTCAATACTACATCGCTATGTCAAGGCTCTATCCTTGGAGTAGCCTCTGGGGGCAGGAAAGGCAAGCAGAACCCACATTGCAAGGACAGGGGAAAGGTGAGGAGCCTTTGATTGCTCAGGGCCAGCTCACAGGTCTACTGGTGACCATGTCTTTTCAATGACCTTCTTCAACTGCCTTTCTCCAACAACCTAGGGGTGCACAATGCATTTTCCTAGTGGAGTTTGCCAGAGGTTTCAGGGGCAACTTTCTGTAACACAGATACTTTAAGCATCATGAGATCTGCCTTATTGTATGGTGGATGTAGTGAGGCTGCTTTACAACATTCTGAGCCTCCTACCAAACCCCTCTGTTGTTCAGGGCCCCACTCACATCTATTAGCTTTCCTCAACACCTGATAAGTAGGTCAAAGCAGTATGCTTACTCCAAAGCTGAATAGTCCTACCAGTAACTCCACATCTCTCTTATAAGCAGAGGATCCAAGCCTCCATAATTCACCTTTTCATTTAGAAAATAGGTCCTACCGGCGGGAGGGAGCCGGGGCGGAGGGGCGGCTCGCCGGCCAAGCGGAGCCCCCGAGTCTGGCTGGCAAAAGCGGAGGGGCCGGACGGACTGTGTTCCCACAGCAAGCGCGACTCAGCGTCTGGGAGGTCATAAGTGAACAGCTCTGCTCGGAAAGCGGGAAGGCTGGAGGACAGAGGGAGGGAGAGCTGCCGAGCCCCCGGACGGCAGAGCTCAGCTTGGCAGGGAACAAAGGCGCCAGCGCCATCTCCCCCGCCCATCCCCCAGCCAAAATCCCAAAGGGAACTGGTTCCTGCCAGGGAACTTGCTCGCTCCGCGCAGACACCCAACTCTGTGCTTCTGCGGAGCCAAACCTCCGGCAGCGGATCTGACTCCCTCCCGCTGCCACAGGGCCCCTCCTGAAGTGGATCACCTAAGGAGAAGCGAGCTAAGCCTGCCCCTCCAGCCCCCGTGCACCTTGCCTACCCACCCCAGCTAATACGCCAGATCCCCAGCACCACAAGCCTGGCAGTGTGCAAGTAGCCCAGACGGGCCACGCCACCCCACAGTGAATCCCGCCCCTAGGAGAGGGGAAGAGAAGGCACACACCAGTCTGACCGTGGCCCCAGCAGTGGGCTGGGGGCAGACATCGGGTCGGACTGCGGCCCCGCCCACTAACTCCAGTTATACACCACAGCACAGGGGAAGTGCCCTGCAGGTCCTCACCACGCCAGGGACTCTCCAAAATGACCAAACGGAAGAATTCCCCTCAGAAGAATCTCCAGGAAATAACAACAGCTAATGAACTGATCAAAAAGGATTTAAATGATATAACAGAAAGTGAATTTAGAATAATAGTCATAAAATTAATCGCTGGGCTTGAAAACAGTATACAGGACAGCAGAGAATCTCTTGCCACAAAGATCGAGGGACTAAGGAACAGTCACGAGGAGTTGAAAAACGCTTTAAACGAATTGCAAAACAAAATGGAATCCACGATGGCTCGGCTTGAAGAGGCAGAGGAGAGAATAGGTGAACTAGAAGATAAAGTTATGGAGAAAGAGGAAGCTGAAAGAAAGAGAGATAAAAAAATCCAGGAGTATGAGGCGAAAATTAGAGAACTAAGTGATACACTAAAAAAAAATAATATACGCATAATTGGTATCCCAGAGGAGGAAGAGAGAGGGAAGGGTGCTGAAGGGGTACTTGAACAAATTATAGCTGAGAACTTCCCTGAACTGGGGAAGGAAAAAGGCATGGAAATCCAAGAGGCACAGAGAACTCCCTTCAGACGTAACTTGAATCGATCTTCTGCACGACATATCATAGTGAAACTGGCAAAATACAAGGATAAAGAGAAAATTCTGAAAGCAGCAAGGGATAAACGTGCCCTCACATATAAAGGGAGACCTATAAGACTCGTGACTGATCTCTCCTTTGAAACTTGGCAGGCCAGAAAGGCTTGGCACGATATCTACAGTGTGCTAAACAGAAAAAATATGCAGCCGAGAATCCTTTATCCAGCAAGTCTGTCATTTAGAATAGAAGGAGAGATAAAGGTCTTCCCAAACAAACAAAAACTGAAGGAATTTGTCACCACGAAACCAGCCCTACAAGAGATCCTAAGGGGGATCCTGTGAGACAAAGTACCAGAGACATCACTACAAGCATAAAACATACAGACATCACAATGACTCTAAACCCATATCTTTCTATAATAACACTGAATGTAAATGGATTAAATGCGCCAACTAAAAGACATAGGGTATCAGAATGGATAAAAAAACAAGACCCATCTATTTGCTGTCTACAAGAGACTCATTTTAGATCTGAGGACACCTTTAGATTGAGAGTGAGGGGATGGAGAACTATTTATCATGCTCCTGGAAGCCAAAAGAAAGCTGGAGTAGCCATACTTATATCAGACAAACTAGACTTTAAATTAAAGGCTGTAACAAGAGATGAAGAAGGGCATTATATAATAATCACAGGGTCTATCCACCAGGAAGAGCTAACTAGTATAAATGTCTATGCGCCAAATACCCGAGCCCCCAGATATATAAAACAATTACTCATAAACATAAGCAACCTTATTGATAAGAATGTGGTCATTGCAGGGGACTTTAACACCCCACTTACAGAAATGGATAGATCATCTAGACACACAGTCAATAAAGAAACAAGGGCCCTGAATGATACATTGGATCAGATGGACTTGACAGATATATTTAGAACTCTGCATCCCAAAGCAACAGAATATACTTTCTTCTCGAGTGCACATGGAACATTCTCCAAGATAGATCATATACTGGGTCACAAAACAGCCCTTCATAAGTTTACAAGAATTGAAATTATACCATGCATACTTTCAGACCACAATGCTATGAAGCTTGAAATCAACCACAGGAAAAAGTCTGGAAAACCTCCAAAAGCATGGAGGTTAAAGAACACCCTACTAACGAATGAGTGGGTCAACCAGGCAATTAGAGAAGAAATTAAAACATATATGGAAACAAACGAAAATGAAAATACAACAATCCAAACGCTCTGGGATGCAGCGAAGGCAGTCCTGAGAGGAAAATACATTGCAATCCAGGCCTATCTCAAGAAACAAGAAAAATCCCAAATACAAAATCTAACAGCACACCTAAAGGAAATAGAAGCAGAACAGCAAAGGCAGCCTAAACCCAGCAGAAGAAGAGAAATAATAAAGATCAGAGCAGAAATAAACAATATAGAATCTAAAAAAACTGTAGAGCAGATCAACGAAACCAAGAGTTGGTTTTTTGAAAAAATAAACAAAATTGACAAACCTCTAGCCAGGCTTCTCAAAAAGAAAAGGGAGATGACCCAAATAGATAAAATCATGAATGAAAATGGAATGATTACAACCAATCCCTCAGAGATACAAACAATTATCAGGGAATACTATGAAAAATTATATGCCAGCAAATTGGACAACCTGGAAGAAATGGACAAATTTCTAAACACCCACACTCTTCCAAAACTCAATCAGGAGGAAATAGAAAGCTTGAACAGACCCATAACCAGCGAAGAAATTGAATCGGTTATCAAAAATCTCCCAACAAATAAGAGTCCAGGACCAGATGGCTTCCCAGGGGAGTTCTACCAGACATTTAAAGCAGAGATAATACCTATCCTTCTCAAGCTATTCCAAGAAATAGAAAGGGAAGGAAAACTTCCAGACTCATTCTATGAAGCCAGTATTACTTTGATTCCTAAACCAGACAGAGACCCAGTAAAAAAAGAGAACTACAGGCCAATATCCCTGATGAATATGGATGCAAAAATTCTTAATAAGATACTAGCAAATCGAATTCAACAGCATATAAAAAGAATTATTCACCATGATCAAGTGGGATTCATTCCTGGGATGCAGGGCTGGTTCAACATTCGCAAATCGATCAACGTGATACATCACATTAACAAAAAAAAAGAGAAGAACCATATGATCCTGTCAATCGATGCAGAAAAGGCCTTTGACAAAATCCAGCACCCTTTCTTAATAAAAACCCTTGAGAAAGTCGAGATAGAAGGAACATACTTAAAGATCATAAAGGCCATTTATGAAAAGCCCACAGCTAACATCATCCTCAACGGGGAAAAACTGAGAGCTTTTTCCCTGAGATCAGGAACACGACAGGGATGCCCACTGTCACCGCTGCTGTTTAATATAGTGCTGGAAGTTCTAGCATCAGCAATCAGACAACAAAAGGAAATCAAAGGCATCCAAATTGGCAAAGATGAAGTCAAGCTTTCGCTTTTTGCAGATGACATGATATTATACATGGAAAATCCGATAGACTCCACCAAAAGTCTGCTAGAACTGATACATGAATTCAGCAAAGTTGCAGGATACAAAATCAACGTGCAGAAATCAGTTGCATTCTTATACACTAACAATGAAGCAACAGAAAGACAAATGAAGAAACTGATCCCATTCACAATTGCACCAAGAAGCATAAAATACCTAGGAATAAATCTAACCAAAGATGTAAAAGATCTGTATGCTGAAAACTATAGAAAGCTTATGCAGGTAATTGAAGAAGATATAAAGAAATGGAAAGACATTCCCTGCTCATGGATTGGAAGAATAAATATTGTCAAAATGTCAATACTACCCAAAGCTATCTACACATTCAATGCAATCCCAATCAAAATTGCACCAGCATTCTTCTCGAAACTAGAACAAGCAATCCTAAAATTCATATGGAACCACAAAAGGCCCCGAATAGCCAAAGTAATTTTGAAGAAGAAGACCAAAGCAGGAGGCATCACAATCCCAGACTTTAGCCTCTACTACAAAGCTGTCATCATCAAGACAGCATGGTATTGGCATAAAAACAGACACATAGACCAATGGAATAGAATAGAAACCCCAGAACTAGACCCACAAACGTATGGCCAACTCATCTTTGACAAAGCAGGAAAGAACATCCAATGGAAAAAAGACAGTCTCTTTCACAAATGGTGCTGGGAGAACTGGACAGCAACATGCAGAAGGTTGAAACTAGACCACTTTCTGACACCATTCACAAAAATAAACTAAAATGGATAAAGGACCTGAATGTGAGACAGGAAACCATCAAAACCTTAGAGGAGAAAGCAGGAAAAGACCTCTCTGACCTCAGCCGTAGCAATCTCTTACTCGGCACATCCCCAAAGGCAAGGGAATTAAAAGCAAAAGTGAATTACTGGGACCTTATGAAGATAAAAAGCTTCTGCACAGCAAAGGAAACAACCAACAAAACTAAAAGGCAACCAACGGAATGGGAAAAGATATTTGCAAATGACACATCGGACAAAGGGCTAGTATCCAAAATCTATAAAGAGCTCATCAAACTCCACACCCGAAAAACAAATAACCCAGTGAAGAAATGGGCAGAAAACATGAATAGACACTTCTCTAAAGAAGACATCCGGATGGCCAACAGGCACATGAAAAGATGTTCAACGTCGCTCCTTATCAGGGAAATACAAATCAAAACCACACTCAGATACCACCTCACGCCAGTCAGAGTGGCCAAAATGAAGAAATCAGGAGACTATAGATGCTGGAGAGGATGTGGAGAAACAGGAACCCTCTTGCACTGTTGGTGGGAATGCAAATTGGTGCAGCCGCTCTGGAAAGCAGTGTGGAGGTTCCTCAGAAAATTAAAAATAGACCTACCCTATGACCCAGCAATAGCACTGCTAGGAATTTATCCAAGGGATACAGGAGTACTGATGCATAGGGGCACCTGTACCCCAATGTTTATAGCGGCACTCTCAACAATAGCCAAATTATGGAAAGAGCCTAAATGTCCATCAACTGATGAATGGATAAAGAAATTGTGGTTTATATACACAATGGAATACTACGTGGCAATGAGAAAAAATGAAATATGGCCTTTTGTAGCAACATGGATGGAACTGGAGAGTGTGATGCTAAGTGAAATAAGCCATACAGAGAAAGACAGATACCATATGGTTTCACTCTTATGTGGATCCTGAGAAACATAACAGAAACCCATGGGGGAGGGGAAGGAAAAAAAAAAAAAAAAAAAAAAGAGGTTAGAGTGGGAGAGAGCCAAAGCATTAGAGACTGTTAAAAACTGAGAACAAACTGAGGGTTGATGGGGGGTGGGAGGGAGGGCAGGGTGGGAGGGAGGGCAGGGTGGGTGATGGGTATTGAGGAGGGCACTTTTTGGGATGAGCACTGGGTGTTGTATGGAAACCAATTTGACAGTAAATTTCATATATAAAAAATAAAAAAAAATAAAATTAAAGAAAATAGGTCCTAGAATGTTCAGATCACTGAACCCTAAGAATTCTACCGATGTAGTGGATTCAAGTCTCTCATAAGTTTATCTCCCACTCTCTCAAATGCATGTGTTTCCAAGGCATATGGAATACTTGTGACTTTTTGCTCATCAAGTTCAATAAATCTAACATTTGAGGGACTATACAGATTGCTAGTAACCCTTTAGATTGTTTTGTGGCAGAAATTAGGTGAATTTACATAGCGCAAAAGCAAGACCATGAATAAGTACTTTGCCCATTCCAAGTGAACGTGAACTATTTCTAATTGTCCTTCCTGATGAGTATTGAAAAGAACACATTTGCCAGATCAATAACCTTATAACATATGCCAGAGACTGTTCTATAAAGATAGCACATCCAGCACTGTAGTTGCAACTGAGGCTACTCCTTGGTTGAGTTTGTGATTGTTCACTGTTATCTGTCACAATCCATGCAGTTCTCCCATATACCTAACTGGTGAATTAAATGAGAGTTATGATGAGAACCATAACCTTTGCATTCTTTATAATTCTGAGAGTAGTACCAATCTGTGCCATTCCTGTTGGGATGCAATATTGTTTTTGATTTGCCATTTTGGCCTGAGTTTGCACATTCAGGAGTTTGCACTTGACCTTTACTGGTACTCTATAGAGCAAGAAACCAATGTAATAATTATACCAACTATAAAGTATATCCATTGTAATTATCATTTGGCAATTTGGGAAATTACTACTAGGCAGTTCTATGGAATTATTGGACCCACTGTGACATGGTATTGGGCCAGGATGCCAATTATATATCTATGTCTATATCTATCTACCTATACCTATAGATATAGATATAGATATACAAATATAGATGATATAGATATAGATATCTATAGATATCTATAGATATCTTCTATATACATCCCTTATCTATACATCTTATCTATACATCTATATCTATACATCTCTTATCTAACAAAGGAGAGTATAATAGTTCCTTGGATACTGTCAGTACATAATCACATCAGAACTTGTGCCAAATCGTCCTCAGAAGACAGGCATTTCTCTTTTCCTGGTATATAGTGATCTGAGTAAATGGTTGGAGGCCCTCTGGGGAAGGATGGGAAGGTCTCTATACACTTGCCATTTGTTATAGGGTTCTTGTTCCATTGACAGATTCTGGTAACTGTGTCTGATAACTGACTCAGGTCTGGAAACCAGGCATGGGATCACAATGTTTTTATTATAGAATCCTACCTCAGGTTTTGCTCATCCATTTTTGAATGTCCTTTGATTATACAGTTTAAGTAACATCTTTTTGTCTGTGCATTATT
This sequence comes from Panthera onca, assembly GCF_046562875.1. Taxonomy (NCBI): domain Eukaryota; kingdom Metazoa; phylum Chordata; class Mammalia; order Carnivora; family Felidae; genus Panthera; species Panthera onca. The sequence continues at coordinate 107,953,985 of NC_138345.1, read as the reverse complement.
CTTCCCTTAGGAACACATTGTGTATGTAGTCCATATATATGCCATATAAGGACATCATAGGTGCCCCTCTAACAATCACTCCAAACCTGCTGATTATTATGAGAATTTCATCCAGTTTTTTCCCCTGATATTTAAGAGATTCCACCTGACCTCTATTTTTCTTGAATCCTCTCATCTTAATTGCTATGCACAAGCCTAGATATGGTAACAGCATCTTCTACCATTAGCCTCAGATTATAGGTAACGACTGACCCTGAGCTTCTCAAGGATTCTTCTAGAATGTTCTGCCCCCTCACCAGAATATTCCTTACTCCTTTAATAAATATATGTCTTCCTCTGAACCATGATGAGGAACATTCATCTGAGCATGTTCCCTTCTCTGAGCCTTTTCATTTTTACTGCCTAATTTGCCCTGGCAGTTCTGACCACTGTGCTGTGAGCCATCACTTTTTCTGTGCTTGCAAGAACCTTTTGAGCAGCGGATTAGAAGCAACACCTGGGGCCTTGCCAGGATGTCAACTCTCAGTCACAGGAGTGTCCCACATAATTATAAATGCTCTTATCCAGCTTTATATTTTGTCCACCCTCCTTTGTTCCAGCACCTTCAGGAGCCATTTCTAGGCATATCCTCCAGTTCTGGCCTATTCACTCTAAGCCAGATCCTGCAGCTCCTTATCCCTATCCTCCTTCAGGAGCATTTTCCCAGTTAGACCTTGCTAAGTTTTTAGCTTATTTATGGACTTGATATTCAGAAGAGAGCTTAGGAAAGATCCTATAGGCAAGCCGTGGCTTATGAAATGCATGTTACTTTTGAGGCCTCTTTGACTTCAGGAGATTTCCCTCAATGAACTGAAGGAAGTTCTTTGACTCTCAAAATTTGATTTAAATAATTAATTGATAAATCTGATCTGTCATTTCATTTCTGTTTATCAAAACCCACCCAAGAACATAATCCTTGTAGTTATTATTTCTTTCATACCTATTAAATTATCAAACATATTACACTAGTTGGTGCATCCTTTTTTACTTTGTATCTTCTCCAAATCACCACAAATGAAAGTCTCATCAGTTGTATCATTATAGCATGTTTGGCATTAAGGATATTCTACCTACTATCAGTGAGAGAGTTCTCATTACCATCTGGCCAGCCTATGATTCACTTCCAGAATACCATCTTTAGACACTGCTTCTTGGAATGATTCCTGGTACTCACTGTTTTAGGTTAGGTTTCCTAGACACAAAGACAAGAATCCTTGAGAAAGTGATTGATCGGGAAAGTGTTCTCATGAAAAAAATGAGAAAAGCAGGCCAGGCCACGTAAAGAATGCTAAGCAAAGATACGGTTTCAAGTGGAGACTAGCTTCAGCTTGATTCCATTGGGAGATATGGAGTAAAACTTATACCGGGGCACTGGACCCACCTTGAGACAAGTGTGGCCACCTGGCCTCTGTCTTTCTGGATCCCTTTATATCTCCCATGCCAACTAGTCATTGTTTGCAGGCGCCTGGGTATGATGGTGCTCTCATGTGAAGAAGCTCTTATTTGGCCAAAGACAAGTCTTTATGGGAGGGGCAGGTGTGAGTCAGTATCTGCCAATACTCCGGTAGCAGTGAGGAGATGAGCTACCCGGTCAAACCTCATTAATGACCACTGTGCCCAGTATCTGCCAGCACTAGCCACAATCTTGAACCCTTAGATATTTAATTCTTCAATAGTCACGATAAATGGAAGTAACAAAGAAGCACAGGCCTGAATATCTGTTTTATGCCTTTGTGCAAATGCTTAAATGAGAATTTTCTCATTTACGATTGTTTCTTTCTAAAATAAGACTGTTTAAAAAAAAAAAAAAATAGACGAGGCTGCTATATAGTGTCCACACCGTTTTTGGTCTCAAAAATGACTGTAAAATAATGGAGTTGGATATTGCACAGCACATTTTTAAAATCTGGCTTTAACATGACTAGAATGCTAATGAAAATCAACAATAGGGTTCCTCTCTGCTCACAGATTTTAATTCTAAGACTCATGGGATGTATTAAACTATAAAAATAGTGTTCCAATTTATAATAAACTCATTGGAGTTACAATGGAGTAACCTCTGAACTGATTTCTGTATAAATAGATACTATGTTTATGCATTTTTACATAAGTTTACAAAGTGTGTTTACTTAACATATTTTGCTGTTAAAATAAAATGTAGCATCACAAAAAGGACTACTACAACTTTCTAGAACATAAAATTGACAGGTTCACTACCAGTCAAGCCAGTGAGAGAATTACTTCACTACATGATTTTGCTTCAAATTATTATTGTTGTTATTATTTTGCTCCCTTCGCTTGAGAAAATTTAATGCTTGGTCATATTCAGATCACAGCAAAAGGAAACCCATCTAAGTTAAGAATGTTTGATTCAAGGTTTTTAAAAATTTATAAAAATTTTTAAGTTTACTTATTTGTTTTGAGAGAGAGAGAGAGAGAGAGAAAGCAAGGGAGGAACAGAGAGAGAGGGAGAGAGACAGAATCCCAAGCAGGCTCTGCACTGTCAGTGCAGAACCCGATATGGGACTTAACCCATGAACCCTTGAGATCATAAACTAAGCCAAAACCTAGAGTTGGAGGCTTAACTGAGCTACCCAGGTGCCCCTGGTCCAAATTCTTTTATGAAAGTCTTCAGAATAAATTCCTTACCACTAAAGAAAATGTTTCAGCATAGAAAATTAACATATTCTACCATTATAGTGGTGCATCAAACAGGATAGTAATACTATGCAAGATAAGTTAAATAGTAAGGAGAAAGGAGGGAGAGAGGAAAGAAGAGAAGAGAATTTACTGAAGGCCCAATGTACTGCGATATTTTAGGTTTCTGTATGTTTGTCTTTCTGTTTTTGAACTTACATCTGTTGTTAAATTCTCAACACAAGAATGTGAAATATTGGTATCTTAATTTTACAAATGAGAAAAATAGTTCAGTGTCACACTACTAAATAGCAGATCTGGGATTCTTACTTAGATTTCTGAACTATGTCGTCCCTCAGTGCCCCTCCCCATTCCAATGCTTAATGATCTGAATTCAATTCTGTCCTTACCACTTATGGGCAAGTCATATTATTTCCTTGAGTTCACTTTCCATCTGTAAAGTAACATGTTCCAGCTACTATATCATTGTGTCATCCTACTGGAGACTAGCTAAAAAAAGCATAGAGTTTCAAAGAAGATAAACTATGTGTGTTGAATCAACAAGCTATTTTTTATTAATTCCAGTCTCAAATCAACACTTATACTAATAGTACTTTTATAGTTACTATAATCATAAAAATTCTATAGTTTTATAGAATTGTGGTTGGCAAAGCCCTTATACACTATTTTACAATTGTCCTGAATCTGGACACTGTTGTCTTCATTTTATATAAGACTGAGACATTTGTTTCCTCAGCCATTTTTAGAAATTAATTTCAATTCATAAGCAGTCATACATCCAAAAATCACATTATCCAGTGAGGGCAGTGACAATACTTTATATAAAAAGAATATCATAAAATTGCAAAATATATGGTATTTTGCTTACATTTAAGCAGAATAAATCTAGAAGAAAACATCAAACCTTCACCCCAAAATTGAATATATAAAAAATAGAAAAATTCAGAAAACCATGAAAAATTAAAACAAACTAGAAGTCTAGAAATGACTTCAGGAACTTGGCTAATGACTGAAAGTAGCAGCAAAAATGATCGGTTACAAATAGACAGACATCCGGAGAAACAAAGGAAGTGGGTAGAGCATGGAATCTTATGTGGAGAAGTAGGGCCAGCAATGTCTCTGGCTGAAGGAAGCATCAGGGAGGGAGAAACACCTGGGGCATTAGTGCCTTTGCCAAGTGTGATAAGTGGGTACAGTGGGGCTGGATGTTAAACAGTGTGAACATATCAAGGAGTGACTTCTGGAAGTAGATCCACCAGCAAGAGATGTTGGTTAGCCTAAGTCAAGGAATTCTGTTGAAGAACAGTTTAATTTTTACCTCTTCTATCTCTTTGATAATATTGGATGCCCATAGCTCTGCAACACACAATGCAGAGAAAAACCCATGATGGGGTTTTGGAGTGTTAAGGGTTCAGAGCTGATGGCCAAGAAAGAATTCTTGACGATGTCTTTGGTGCAAAAAAGAGTGATTTTATTAAAGCACGGGACAGGACCCATGGGCAGAAAGAGATGCACTGGGGTTGTGAAGAGTGACTGGTTATACACTGTGAAGTTGGGGGAGGGGAAGGCAAAAGGGAGGCCTCCAGAAGGAATTTGATATGCTTAAGAGACTTCCTAGGATACCTGAGGCCTTGCTATTGTCAAGCTAAGGTCGTTTCCCTCTAGTAAGACGTTAGAAAATAAGGGGTTCCTGGAGAAGTGTTATACTCTGTATTTGCCTCAAGTATTTGTCAATGGGCTGCAGGTTAAAAGAAAATGTAATTTTACCTGCCATTTCCTTATTGCCTTTGTTCCCCATGTCACTATGGAAGGGAGATGTTGGGGCTCCAGGAAGCTGAGTCTATCGGTTTCTGGAGATTAGGTTATTGATAAAATTGCCTTTTGTCTTGTAATTTACTAAGATACTTATAAACTGATGGAGACTCAGGTCCTGCCTGACTGTGATCTCTATCAGCTAACCATTTGTCTTCCTTTTTCTTTGTTCTTGGGCAGCCAGGAGTGCCTGAGGAATATCATACCTGCAGGCGGTGGGAAGGTGAGGGGGTGGGGAGGAGGGTTGCTAGCTTTGCCCTCAGCTTGCCTTGTGCTCCCTCATCACCCACACCTATAATTTTATGACTTACTCTAGATGGAGTGGTTGACTTGGAGTCCAGTAGCTGATACCATTGAAAAGCTGGGTTTTGTTATTTACTGAGCCTCCTGATTATCAGGAGCTCCCAACCCAGATCACATGACAACTCTGTGCAATGGAAGTATCTGAAGGTACCTACTCTGCTGCTAAAATAACAACTGATCTCTTTAGCAACATTACAAATTATTGTAATTAAGATGAAGTTGTTACACATGCAGTAACTAATCTAGGGAACATTTAAATTTTACTCCATTTTAAACTTTCAGGATATTCAAAGGGCCTTCTTGATGTTATAACCCACTTCCTTATTATGGTCAGAGAATTTTAGAAGTCTCTTTGGTCCACTGACAAATGCTTCCTGCGCAATTGCTGCCAAGGGGAATGAAAGCTTAATATCTTTGGGAAAGAGCTAAGCTCTGCTACTGTGAATGGCTTAATCTAACAGAGTAGTTCTCAGTTTTGTTTTGTCTTTAAGTAAAGATCCAGAATACTATACATTGTCTCAAATACACAAAGAAAATACAAGTCTCATGAAACAATATTGACCACTACCATGTGCCTTTCACTCTGCTCTTTTCCTAAGACCTTCTTCCTAAAACCCTTAAAGCACACATCTAGACACATCATCTTTATCCCCTCTGTCTCTTTTTACCCTTTTCTATAATTTTCAAGCTCTTGTTTCCCAGTACTTCATTTTACATATTTTTTCTGACTTATCTTTAATGTTGCTGATATTTTCTAAAGCTCTTTCTAATCTATCTAAACCACTCATTGTGTTCTTTATTTTACGGATTGTACTTTGAATTCTAGTCGTTTGTTTGTTTGTTTGTTGCGGTGGGTTATTTTTACAGACCTCTGCTGCATTTCTCACTCTTGTTTATTATTTCCTTGAACATATACAGGACATTTATTTTAAACTATCTATGATGGTTTCATTACAAGGATCTGCCTACGTTAGGCATTGAATATGAAATTTTCAGATATGTTTCGAGGCCTGCAATGATGTTATCCCCCCACCCCCCGCCCACAGAAAGGAATTATATTTGCTTCTAGCACACAAATAAAGGCACTATGAATACAATCCTTTAGAACTACAGATCAGGTGTTCAACCCTTTACCATTAGGGATATTCGGATTCTCTTTGTAAAAAAAAAAAAAAAAAAGATTTTAATTAATTAGGAAAAAGTACCTTTAATTGTATTTGCATAAGATTTACCTCTGGCAAAGATGGTAACACTCACTATGGCCTAGAAAATGCAGCTCTGCTGACATTTTTGTCAAAATTTATCCTTTGAAAGTATGAGAATTTGTATTCTAACAGCAGCAGAAAGATTTATTGTAGATAATGGTCTTGTAATTTTTTTAAGTCATGAAAATATGACAGAAATGTGTTATATGGTTGACTATCTGATTTTAAAAATATCCATTTGGAACAACAAAATAGGTGTTGTTTAACATTATGAAGATTTAACATCATAAAAATCTATGCATAAAAATACTATTCTTTGAAACTGATTTTTTCTGTATTGATACTTGTCTCTATCTTCAACGGGAAAGAGCCTGGATAATTGCAGTTTGGTTGCACTAACTTTATGATACTTCAAAACAGAAAGTTAGAATTTAAAAAAAAAACCTGTAGAAATATTACCTAAAACTGCTGTATTTTTGCACTTTAAAAACATGGCTACATAAAGTAAAATATGTGTATGTGATATTGAAATGCACTGGCAAAGTGTTTATGTGAGAAACCACTGATTGACAAAATTAAACATTACAGTAAAAATTGGTCCAGTGGCACCTGGGTGACTCAGTCAGTATGTCTGAATCTTGGTTTCAGCCCAGGTCATGATCTCACAGTTCCTGGGATCAAGCCCTCTGCTGACAACATAGAGCCTGCTTGGGATTCTCTCTCCCTCTGCCCCTCTCCTTTCAATCTCTCTCTCTCTCTCTCTCTCCCTCTCAAAATAAACAAACAAGCAAACAAACAAACAAACTTTAAAAAATTTAATCCAAAAATAATAAACGTTCACTAAACTTCCAAAAGAAATGAAATCTTTGGACAGCTATTTTTTTACAATTCTGTGGATTAACATTACCACCTAGTGGTGAAAAACACGCTTCCATAACTGCCTTCAATGTAGACCGCTATCTACCTACATTCCTTGCTAATTTTATTCCCCTCTAGCATATTCTTACTTTCTTTATAATTTAGAGTTTTGAATTTTCAATAAAAGTAAAGGAAAAGTATGCTAAACCCATTAAAACATATTTACCTGAAAGGAAAATGGCAGAAATATGTGAGAATATAGAAAAACTATATATTTTAATTCTTACTTCTGCTTTAAATTAGTTTTGATGTAATAAAATATGAAATATAAGATAGAGTAAGAACTGAACAAAAATTTACTAAAATGTAAGTGCTTATAATGTATTACTCGATATTTGGAATATTTGAATAGGAGACTGATATTTATAATTACCAATCTTCATAAATACCTCTATCAGAATTTGATTTGCTACCTGACCCCCAAATCATTGCCCTCTAAATAAATATTCATATTTATCTACTTCTGCTGCATATGGACTGTAGCTGGATGATTAATGGTTCTCAAATATATCCACATTCTATTCCCTAAAACCTGTGTATGTTATGTTATATAGCAAGAGGGACTAGGCAGATGGGAATAAATTAAGATTTGTGATAGAGAGACTATTCTGTATTATCTGGCTAGACCCAATGTGATTATAATCCTCATAGATGGTGGCAGGATGAGTAAAAAGCAGAGGAGAAGGCAATGTGATGATGGGTGCAGAGTTTGGAGTGATGAGCTTTGAAGATGTAGGGAAGGGCTACAGGGCTACAAGCAAAGAGTATAGGCAACCACTAGAAGCTGAGCCAAAGAAAGAGATTCTCACCTCAGAGCCTCCAGAAGGAACCAGCCTGCAGATGCCTTGACTTAGCAGCTAGCAAAACTGATTTCAGACTTCTGGCCTTCAGAACAACAAGAGAATAAATTTATGTTGTTTGCAGCCTCTAAATTTGTGGCAATTTGCTATAGCAGCAATAGAAAATTTATGCAAATGCAGTACCCTTAAACAACACTGGCTGGAACTGGACAGGTCCATTTACAGACAGATTTTCTTTAATAAACCCGGTACCATACTGTAAATATATTTTCACTTCCTTGCAATTTTCTTAACATTTTCTTTTCACTAGCATGCTTTATTGTAAGAACACAGTATATATAATACATATAGGATACAAGGTATGTTGTATACATAAGGCTTCTGGTTGACAGTGTGCTATTAGTTGCTAAGTTTTGGGGGAGTCAAATTCTCATGTGAATTTTTGACTGTGTGAGGAACCAATGCCTCTAACCCCTGCAAGTGTTCAAGAGTTAACTGTACTTTGCTACAGATCGTGAGTTTGCTGTTTGTAGAGCAATGTCAGCTTTCTTTAGAGCCAGAAAAACCCTATTATTTCACTGAAATATTTAGTTCTGAATTGATTTTGATGTGTAGTCATTAGTGTTCCATAAGTATAAACATAAATGTTTATTTAGTATTTTACTTAAAAGTGTTTTCATCTTGAAATTCTAGTTTTCTATTAGTATAGCTTATTAGAAGAAGTATTGATAGAATTTTCCATCAGACTTTATCTTAGTGTCAGTAGTCCTTACACATTCAATTTAGAAGGCTTTCACTAATATGTGCCTCAAAATGCTCTCTTACATGTTTCCATTGGCAATAACTCACTGACCCTGGGCCTACCTTGCATGCCAAAGATACGAATTTTTTTCTTCCTTTATTGCATACTGTAGTCTGTCTTGTTAAACAGCGTTCAGAATACAGTAAATGGGGAAGGTCCTGCAATATGATTTTAAGAAAGACATGAGAAGCCTCACTACATCTATTACTATTACAGTTTTAGAGCCTAAAGGTCTTTTAACAATTTTCTGTTTGTATGCTTCTTAGCAGGACACTTATCAATCTCTCTCTCTCTCTCTCTCTTATTTATTTATTTAGCTAATTTTGGTAACGAGTTGTTATATGTAGAGAATTAATCAGGGTAGACTATTAGGGATGCTGCCACTTGAAGTGCCAAAGAAAAAAATGTTCCACTAATGGACAAAGTAAGATAATTTCTTAGGTTGCCTATTTGTGTTCATAGAGGGAAAGAAACTTTTTATAGACATTCGCCACTACAGCCTTATCAGTTCATTTGTTCTTTGAACCATACTTATTTGATTATTTAATAGTGACTTTTTACGTTATACCAAACTATTATTCTCTGGACATCTATCAAGGTTTCTAAATATATCATAATTCCCACAATTTCCACCTGCTCCAAGCATCAGAGAATTGTACATATAACATACAAATCTGACATACTATTAAGTAAGGAGTGAGCAACTCCAGGATTGTGGTTTTGTAATGCAATTTGTACAATTAAACCCCATTAAATGGAACTCTTCACTTTTATTTCAAATGTGAGAAAAAGATGCAAATAAAGATGCAAGCAGCAATACTTTTATTTTAAAATGCATGTTATATCATGTGATTTATGCTCAGTACACATTCAACTCAAATTGTATTACCTATAATGTTACAAGAAATGCTGGTTCACAATGTGACAAGATTAAATGACACCCTTCTGTTTGCGTGAGCTTACAAACTCCAGGACAGGGGACACTGTTTGGTATTAGCACCATATTTCTGGTGGCCCAGCAGGGAGATTCTCAACTGGTGGGGCTCCTTATAACCAACGAGAAAAATACTCTTTTAACATCAAAAGGTAGGATTATTGAACAGGAGGCATATACACTTTTTAAGTACCAGACAGTATAGTTTTGATAAAGAAATCAACATTCATGACAATAGTGTATACTTCTCTTTAGGTAAGTAGTTCAACAGAAACTGAGTGACATTCATTGCTGGTTCTGAGCCATTTCCTCTCCTACTTTGCAGCAAACTAGTGCCCACCTCTGTGAGCAGATGGACAGAGAAAAAAGAAAAGAACGTTAAAATATATGCAAGAAACAAGAAGGGAGAAGAAACTGGGTTTCCATTTTATTCTGAAAAATGATGGTACGCTCAAAATGATTATGGTAGTATTAAAGAAGGAAATATTTGCAAGCTCTTCTAATCTATTTATCTATCCCTGTCCTGAATCTGGCCAAGATTCTAAAAATCCAGTTTTATGATAAATAGTTGAAGGTTAATCATATAGTAGCATATCCATAAATATACATGTGTGTGGACTAAACTTGATTCATTCTCAAACCAAAATACAAGTATGTAACCACTTTTTGATTAATTTTAAGATAATCTACCAAAAAGAATGTGGATATTATATTTATCTCTTGACTCTGTTCAGTATTTCTTGACTATGATAAAGCTTTCTGACATCAAGGTGTAATAAAAGCTTTGCTTTTCATTCCACTTATAACCATTAGATGGCAATATAATGCAAAAAATAAAAATAGTTAAAAATTAATCTCTAAATTTTCTTTTGTTCGCAAATAGTCTTATGCATATTTTCTGTGCTTCTCTGAAATTTACTTTTAATTCAAGAATAAGATCATGTAATTGATTTATTTATTTGTGTTTCATATTTCCTCCTTCCACATCCTTAAATTACAAAATGTGTAAGAAAACCATCTGCCTTATACCCCTGACTATGAAATTATTTCTAGATACATAATCACAACAGAAAATTATACCAATGATGATTTTAAAATAAATGGAACATATAATGATATAACCAAGAATACTAGAATAACTTAAAGTTTCTCTACTCTGGTAAGATCAGGAAAGACTATTTTCCAAAATAACTAAAAATCTAGAAGTATATCCTATCCTTTGACTCATCTTTTAAATTTTTTTAAGCTAATTCATTTATTTGAGAGAGAATGCATGTGTGTGCGAGCAGGGGAGAGGCAGAAGGAGGGAGGGAGAGAATCTCAAGTAGGCTCTGTGCTGTTAGCATGGAGCCCCACATAGGTCTTGATCCCACAACCATAAAATCATGACCTGAGCTGAAATCAAGAGTTGGATGCTCAACTGATTGCATCATTGAGGCACCCCTCACTCATCTTGGATTATTACAAAGGAGCGTCTTGGAGACCAACCAGAATACATATGAAGTAAGCCCCAATATTCACAATTACTCAGAGCAATAGTCAATTGAGGAGCACAGATGAACTCCATGGTCAGAGAGTTCAAAGATTTGAATCTGACCTATAATAAGTCCCTTAAACTACAAAGTAGATGTATTTAGATGCTTGGTCACACTTCTATCAACATTCTTCCAACTACTTTTCAATTGTTTATTATCCCTTTAAAACTGTCTGCAAATATTTATATTAACCCAGTCTAACTGTGATAAAAAGTATTAAAGAAAAATGGAGACACAATCAGGGTAAATGGTTGTGGGTCCACAATCCTTTTACAAGTAATTTGATCTAATATGTATAAAACTCTAAAGATTCCACAAGACAAACAAACTGTTGGAACTAGTAAGCAAATTTAGCAAAATATCAGGGTACAAAATCAACACACAAAAATCACCTGCATTTTTAGAAACTAACAATGAACCATCCAAGAAGGAAATTAAGAAAAACAATTCTATATACAATAGCATTAAATATTATTAGATACATATGAATTAATTTAATCAAGGAGGTGAAGTCTTGTACGATAAAAAATACAAACCATTGCAGAAAGAAATTAATGACACAAATAAATGAAAATATTTCTGTTTTCATGGCTGGAAGACTTAATATTACTAAGATATCAACGCTACCCAAAATGATCTACAGTTGACCTTTGAACAATATGGGTTTGAACTGTACAGGTCTACTTATACACCGTTTTATTTTTATGAATATAATACAGTACTGTAAATATATTTTATCTTCCTTATGGTTTTGTTAATAACATTTTCTTTTCTCTAGCCTACTTTATTGTAAGAATATGGTATACAATACAGTATATAGCATACAAAAAAAGATTTTCAAATGTGCAAAGTCAGTGCCCTAACCCCACATTGTTCAAAGGTCAACCCTACATATTCAAAGCAAACCCTACTGAAATCTCAACACAGTTTTTGGCAGAAATATAAAATCCCAAACTAAAATTCATATGGAACTTAAAGGAATCCCGAATAGCCAAAACAATCCTGATAAAAAAGAATAGAGTTGGAGGAAGCACGCTTCTTGATTTCAAAACTTGCTTCAAGGCTATAGGACTCAAACTAGTGTGGTACTGGCATAAAGAGGGACATATGGACCATTGTAATAGGACAGACAGTCCAAAAAAGAATGATCACATAGATAACCAAATGATTTTTAACAGTCGTGCCAAGACCATTCAATGGGAGGACAGTCTTTTCAATAAATACATACAGGAAAAACTGGATATCTACATGAAAAAAAAAAAATGAAGCTGGACGCTTACCTAATACCAAATACAAAAATTCGCTTAAAATGGATCAAAGATGTAAAGATAAAAGCTGCAACTATAAAATTCTTTAAAAAAAAGAAAGAAAAACAATGGAAAGTCTTCATGACATTGGATTTGGCAAAGATTTCTTGAATGTGATACCAAAGGTATAGATAAAAGTAGACAAATTGACTTGGTCAAATTAAATTTTTTTATGCATAAAAGGACATCATTAAAATTAGAAAGGCTTCTCACAGAGCAGGAAAAAATATTAGCAAATCACCTATCTACTAAGGGAATAACATCCAGAATATATATTGAACTATTTAAACTCACAAAAGGCAAACCATCTAATAAAAACACACACACACACACACACACACACACACACAAAACGGACAAAGGGCCTGAATAGATTAGGCTACAAAAGAAATTATATTTCTATGAAGTAGAAAAACAATAAGTTATTATTTACGAGAGCAATTACAATCAAGTATTTACGAATAAATTAAACAAAACTTTGTAAGACATCTATGTAAAACTTTTTTTAAAATTTTATTATTTTTGAAAGAGAGAGAGAAAGAGAGAGCATGAATGAGAGAGAGGCAGAGAGAGAGTGGGACAGAGGATCTGAAGCACGCTCTGTGAGGACAGCAGAGAGCTTGATGTAGGGGCTTGAATCCACAAATTCTGAGATCATGGCCTGAGCCAAAGTCAGCCGTTTAACCAACTAAGGCACCCAGGTGCACCCTCTATGTAAAAATTTCTAAAAATAAATTATTGAAAAGGATTAAAGGAGAATTAGATAAAAGAATTGGAAGACCAGTCATGTATATGGATTGGAAGACTCAATAGTATAAAGTTGCTACTTTTTTCCCAAAGTAATCTATAGATTTAATGCAATTTTTATAAAACTCCTTACAGGTTGTGTGTGTGTGTGTGTGTGTGTGTGTGTGTGTGTGTGTGTGGTACTTGACAAACTCATTCCACATTTTCAATGGAATGTACAGTTCTAAGAATAACAGTCTTTAGAAAGAAAATAAAAAGTAGGAAAACTTGTTTAATGAGCTATTACAAAGTTACTTATGAAAGTATATTTATTGCTTCAAGGACAGAAAATTATCCAATGGAAATGAATAAAGAATCCAGACTATTATCCAAGCATAAAAGAACACAATTCTTGATAAATTTGACACTTTGGAATAGTGGTGGGAGTAAAGACTTATCCTTAATAAGTGACGCTGGAAAAATGAGTATCCAATGGAAAAAAAAGAAAATTTATCTTTTCTCCATATTTACACAAAAACCATCTCAAGATGGATTTGGGATCCAACCAGAAAAGGTAAAATAATAAAGATTTTAGAAAATTACAGAAAAATTTACAAGATAGTAGATGATTTTTTAAACACTAGAAACATTAATCATAAAGGAAATATTTACAAATGTGACTACAATAGAATTAAAAATAACTATTTCTTTATAAATACCATCATGAGAATGAAAGACACAGCAATTCTACTTAAAAGATATTTACAGTACCATGCAATAGTGTAAAAAGAGATTTTTTTAAATATTATTGATTTCTAGGTGATAAGTGTCAAAATGAGGATATTTAAATAGCCAGTAAAGATATGAAAAAGCATTCAATTTTGTTAGTCATTAGGGAAATGTGAATTAAAAACAAATTTCAAGGGGCGCCTGGGTGGCTCAGTTTGTTGGGCGTCCGACTTCAGCTCAGGTCATGATCTCACGGTGGGTAAGTTCCCGCCCCATGTCAGGCTCTGTGCTGACAGCTCAGAGCCTGGAGCCTGTTTCAGATTCTGTGTCTCCCTCTCTCTCTGCCCCTCCCCTGCTCAAGCTCTGTCTCTATCTCAAAAATACATAAACATTAAATTTTTTTAAATTCAATATAACTGTATATGAGTGAGAATGACTAAGATTGTAGACTGACAATTAGTGAGTGTTGGTAAAAATGTAGAATATTCAGGGTTGCCTGGGTGGCTTAGTTGGTTAAACATCCAACTCTCGATTTCAGCTCAGTTCATGTTCTCAAGGTTTCTGAGATTGAGCCCCAGTCAGGCTCTGTGCTGACAGCACAGAACCTGCTTGGGATTCTCTTTCCCTCCCCTCTCTCTCTGCCCTTCCCTCCCCTCTCTCAAAATAAGTAAATAAACTTTAAAAAAATGTAGAAGAATTTTCATATATCACTGGTGGGATTATAAATTCTTACAACATCTTTATTTTTTTTAATGTTTATTTAATTATTTTGAAAGAGAGCCAAAGTGTGAGTGGGGGAGGGAGGGAGGGAGAGAGAGAGAGAGAGAGAGAGAGAGAGAGAGAGAGAGACTATCTCAAGCAGGCTCCACTTTTTCAGTGCAGGTCCCAATATGGGGCTTGATCTCACAAACCATGAGATCATGACTTGAGCTGAAATTGAGAGTCAGAGCCTTAAGAACCACTCAGGAGCCCTAGTATGACACCTTTAGAAAGCAGGTGACTTTCTTTAGAAAATATAAGAAATGCATAATCTAAGAGCCAGCAACCCCACTCCTAGATACATGTTTCAGTCTAGATGAATATGTAACTATGCACATCAAGAAACACATTTAAAAATGTTCATAGCCAAATTACTTGTAGTAACAAAAGATTAAAACTATCCAAAAGTCCATCAAGAGGAAAATGGATAGTATGTGGTGAGTTCCATTTAGCAAAAAAAGGATATGAACTACAATCATGTACAACAACATAGATGGCTCTTGCAAATCAATGTTGAGCAAAAGAAGCAAAGCATGAATGAGTACGTGGTACATGATTTCATATATAGGATAGGCACAGCTAAGATACAAAGAGGGGTTAGCAAAACATCCTTTGATGATAAAAAAAATATAACAAAAAGTGAGGGTGATTACCAGAAGGGTCGGGACAGCGATTGCCTCAGAGAAGGGTAGGTCATTGCTCACGATTCTGGGGTTCTGGCAGTGTTCTCTTTCTTCTGCTAGGTTATGATTACATGAGATTTTGTGTTCTAATAATTTATGAAGCTGTACTTTGGATTTTATGCATGTTTATGCATTATATTTCCCAGTAAAGAGTTTACACATAAAAAATAAAAGTATTATCATTTAGAAATTCATCAAAATCTCTATGAAAGATTTACAAAGATTTGTAAATTCAACCTAAGTATATGGGGGGTTTTAAATCTGAAATTTTAACTCAGGAAGTGACCATTTCATATACTTTTGGAGGATCTGATCACCCAACCTAACGTAGCCCCCATAATTTTCATGCCATTTTGTTTTATTTTTCTTCGTAAGCCAATTTACTAAGTTAAATTTTATTGCTGTTTATTTGCTTTCTTATTTATCATTATCTTTGTTCCTGTGTCTAGAAAAGAAACTTCAGGAAGTAGTGACCTTGGATAACTTGTTCTCCTTGTATTCCTAGTACCGCAACCATGCCTGGTATATACAATGGATTCAGGGAGTAATTAGGTTAGTGTAGGTGCAGGGGATATTTTTCAAAATGTGTATGCATGGACATTGTCAAGAAATGTCCCAATAAAGAGAGTTCTCTGGTTCAATATGTTTAGGAAATTCTATATTTTATATTTTCCACATGGTGAAAGGCATTGTACAGCAGCATATCATGGGTGGTGCTGAATCCTAAAATATAGTGAATTAACTTGTCAGAGCATTTTCTAAACTTCGTGTAAGATATTTTATCAGGGGCACCTGGCTGGCTTAGTTGGTTGGGCATCCGACTCAGCTCAGTCATGATCTCACACCTCAGGGGTTCAGTAGCTCAGAGCCTGGAACCTGCTTTGAATTCTGTGTCTCCCTCTTTCTCTACCCCTCCCCCACTAGCACTCTGTCTCTCAAAAATGAATAAATGATAAATTATGTTTAAAAAAATGAATAAATGTGAAAAAAAATTAAATACTTTCTCAGAGTAGCAGGCCAGAGGCTTGTCAAAAATGAAGAGTCAGAGGAGCCTGTGTGGCTCAGTTGGTTAAGCATCCAACTTTGGCTCGGGTCATGATCTTGCAGTTTGTGAGTTCAAGCCCCATGTCAGGCTCTGTGCTAAAAGCTCAGAGCCTGGAGCCTGCTTCAGATTCTCTGTGTGTGTCTCTCTCAGACCTCCCCCTGCCCCCCCACCCCTCTCTCTCTCTGTCTCTCTTTCTCATCAAAAATGAAATAAATATTAAACAAATTGTTAAAAAAAAATTAGGAGTCAAATCCTAAAGAAGTTATGGCCGACTCAGAAGAGCATACAAGAGTTACCAGTTTGGTGTTTGGTGTGGTTTCCCAAGTTTCTAATTCCTCATAGTAGACAAAATTTA
This sequence comes from Panthera onca, assembly GCF_046562875.1. Taxonomy (NCBI): domain Eukaryota; kingdom Metazoa; phylum Chordata; class Mammalia; order Carnivora; family Felidae; genus Panthera; species Panthera onca. The sequence goes on along the minus strand of NC_138345.1, from coordinate 107,937,375 downwards.
GTAGCTGATAATGATATTCTTCCTGCCCCAGGAGAGGTCCTTCATGTCAATGGAAATTCATAATGGGTTTTTCTATATCTCTTATATCTTAAACATGTCTCTATGAAACCTTACCCTAATTACCTTAGATGGTTATAAAACTACCTTTTGCAAGGTATATCTCTTTGGAGCTCACATCTGGGTTTGAGATATAATTGCTTATTGGAAGTGACTTTTAATTATGACCAGGCATCAAAACTGTAGAGTTTCACTGAACCTACAATGTGATGAATAGTCCTAGGACACATACAAGTTTTTAGCAATGTCTTGAAGGGAATGACCACACTAGGCCTGATGGGGCTTCCTCTATCAAGTAAACTTAAAAAAAAATTAATATCCTATGGAAATAGTATTATATGTAAATATTTTGGAAAAATTCAGTGAACAAATACAATAAATATCTATACATTAATTGAACAGTTGTTTTTTTTTTTACTGAAAATTTATTCTGTTTAAACTTTGGATGAAAATACTTTCATAATGTTTCAATTTTCACATAAGTATTTTTCTATCAAATAAATAAAGTCAGTGTCAACTAACAATATTTTTCAGGCCATCCCAACCTAAAGGTAAAACTTGGATCACCCTTCCTTATTTTAGAGCAAAACTTCAAAGTATACTGAACTTTATATTTCATTCAATTCTCCTTTTGCTATTAAGTTGATATTTCCTTTGGTTATTTTATAATATTGAATTCTTTCATCACTTGCTGTCATTGAGCTCTGGAAAGAAGAAAAGGTTTTTTTCTCAATTCTCATATTGGTATAAATTTTCCCACTCCTTTATAAAATCACAGAAGCTATTTTCTTTTACATATTTATGGAAAACTTTCTGACTTATGGGCCAGAACATTCAGCTGAATGTAGAATTCTACCCCTTCCCCAGTTAATGAATGTGACCTTGTTGCAGAGACAGAGGGCTTCTGGGAACTGTTTTCCCTTAGCTTTTAGTCACAAATAATGGAGCAACACAGGCTCTGCATCATTACCGAGAACTCTGGATTGATGCAGCATGCTGATTGCTTCAATAAGAGGTACAGTGAGAATGTTTCTCAGAAATCACCTATTGTCAAAAGCATAGAGGTGACCTGGTTGATGTATGGTCCATTACAAAGAGATGAAGAGATTCTTTTCAAAGAAGTAGACAACTATCTACTGGATACTTTTCATCTTGGCATCTGGCTGAAGGATCCAAATAGAACTATATACATACTTATTTCAAAGACTGTTTTGGTCCTGGGAACGGGGCAAAATAAAATTCACCATAGTCTCCTAGCATCAATCATAGATGTTTTTGAAGGTGCTGTGCTCCTTTGTAGTTCATATAAATGTCCAAAACACATGTTGGTTCTTTGTCCATGAATACATAGAAATTCTGACTCTGGTCTCAGCATGTTTACATATTATGTTATTTCTCAAAGTAGCACTGAAAAAAAAAAAAAAAAAAAAAAAACACCGAACTAAAATGAAAAGGTCATCGGTGGCTGGTGGAAAACAAAATTAGTTTGGAATAACTCTAACAATTCTCCAAGCTAAGTTTTGTTCCATTTTGTTTTGTTTTTTAAAGTTTCTATTTAAAATATGTTCATTCCAAATCTTCACCTCTAACACTCTTGCCATCTGATGCAGACAAATGCACACAGTATTATGGAGGAATTAGGCTTTTAAGCTGATTGCTATTGGAATGAGAGAGAGTGCCTATGATAATAAAATAGGGTGAAGTTCAGCCTTTATTACCTTCCTATTTCGTTTTGAAAGTTGACAATGTTTTAGTGTTTCCTCTAATTAATGAGTTTCATATTCTGTCTTGGATACAGTACTTTCCAAATGCCCTTATGGATACTTGAATAACAATAGTATTAATAAATGTGATTCTAGTCCATTCTCTTTCTTGTTGCCAAATCCCTCAACATTTTAAAAGGCTTTTAGGAAAGCAACATTATATATACCTAGATAAAATTAAACTGGTCCTCCCAAGGCATGAGCCATATAAGAAAATGTAGATTTTATTCCCTTTCTCAGCATGCTCTTCAGGTTGTTTTGGCTATTAGTGTTAAAGTAGGGTTCTATTGCTAAGAAGTTTGGGAAACAGTAGGCAAATAAAATTAAACAAATTTCTCTGCTGCAGAACTTCTCAGAGCCTTGAATACTCTGGTATGCTTTGTAACTTTCCAAGACAGGAATGAATGATGCAACATCTTCTAACTTTTTTGTTGGGGGATTAAAAGTTCTAGTCACACACACACTGGGAAACACTGTCCCATCTTGGTTAATGACCAGGAATCTAAATGGTAGATCAAATTAGAAAACTTTTGGCTTTTTGAGGCCATATTCTCTATGCCTCCAATTCCATTAAACGTTTCCTTCATCACTGCTCTTAACTTCTTAGTGACTCAGGTTAGGTGCTACCATCCCCAAGAGTCCTTTATTAACATCACTATGCTGAATATGGTGCAGTTTCTCTGGATACCCATGCTGCTCTGGTGTCTCTGTGAGTGTTTCCCAGAGATTTCATGAAAATATTTTGTCAGCCCTTTATCAGTTTCATTTTGGCACATTTTAGGCAGCAGGAAGCCATTTCAGGAAGAAATAAAGTGAACATCTCTAAGTTGTTCTGTCTGTAGGCAGCTTTCTCTTGATTAAAAATTGGTTAGGAACGGCAAATGAGTCAGATTGCTTCCTTGAAGACAGTTAAACAGCAGGCGTCTATCTACTAGAGAAGTGGTAAATTCTTAAGCGAACAGGAATTAGCTTCACAAGCACAACTTTGAGGGTATTTTTACACTCACTGAATTGCAATCTGAGGGATATGAAGCCTCTTCTTGTAAATGTCAGATGCTTTGTCTTTCATGAGGCGGTGCCTGGGTAAATGAAGCTGCCCATTAGGTTGTTTTACACCTCCTTTCAAGAGGTTCCAATAATAATATTGCAAGAAATGGCTTAAATTATCTCCCTTTATTTTTCCCCAGGACCTTGCTAATAACACCAAAACGCTTATTTAGGTTCATTGAGCTTATATTTCCCACTGATAGTATTTCAGTATTTGTTTTAATTCTCTTAAAGTGAAAATCCATATATTGAATGCCCTGTAAAAGTCTGAAGTGATTTAAATTGAAACAAGATAAAAATCAGATGGCATCATTTGCAAAAGGCCTCAAAGCACTGCAAGATTTTCTGAACAGACAGTCTGCACTTAAATAGGGAAAAACTGGTTTGTGTTGGTCCCTGTCAGGGTAACGATACAGGTGGAGGCAATCAATTTGTTGACCAAGGTAGCTGGACTCTGTAAGAAGATATTAAACTTAAGATGTTTCCTGGATGGATCTCCGACAACTAGGATTGCTCTCTTTCAAGAAGGACTTTGCTTTATATGCTACTCACTCCACACTGAGTGCTACAGGCGAATCCCTAAAGCCACTAGTTCTTTAAGGTGCTGATGGCACTCCAGATTTCGGGTGGGCTCCATGGCCATTCTGAAGTAAGAACTGGAGAGCTACTATAGGTAAAATCCTTCCCTCCAAAGCGAATCCTGCAGTTGAGTCTAGAAAGAGGTAGATCTGGTTTTCCCTAGAGGGCATCTTTCTAGAGGATTATCCACAAAGAAGTAGGTTGAGGGTTAGAGATTGCCATGATTGAAAGTCATCTATCTTAGCTAGACAGTGATTTACTCACTCAACAAACATCTTCATTAGTGTGCCGAGAACTGTGTGAGGAACTGTGAAGGGACAGAGAGATGAGCAAGGCATAATATGTAACTTAAAGACATTTGGACAATTTTCAGAGAAACATACAGCCTATTGCTATATAATAAGTGGTGAATGTGCCAACAGGGACATAAAGGAGTATTAGAGCAGTTCAGGAGGAGACCTGACTGACCTCTGGGTGGTGAACTGGTAGGTTAGAAAACGCTTCAGAAAAAGGAAAGGAAGGAAAGGCGAGGAGAGGAGGGGAGGGGAGGGGAAGGGAAGGGAAGGGAAGGGAAGGGAAGGGAAGGGAAGGGAAGAAAGGAAAAGAAAAGACAGGGAAAGGAAAGGAAAGGAAAGGAAAGGAAAGGAAAGGAAAGGAAAGGAAAGGAAAAAGAAAAAGCTTCCAGGAAGAAAGAAAAAAGCATCTTAGTTTCAAAAGAATGGGGCAGGGGCGCCTGGGTGGCTCAGTCGGTTAAGCGTCTGACCTCGGCTCAGGTCATGATCTCACGGTCCGTGGGTTCGAGCCCCACGTCGGGCTCTGTGCTGACAGCTAAGAGCCTGGAGCCTGTTTCAGATTCTGTGTCTCCTTCTCTCTGTGACCCTCCCCCGTTCATGCTCTGTCTCTCTCTGTCTCAAAAATAAATAAAAGTTAAAAAAAAAAAAAAAAAGAATGGGGCATGATCAATTGGATAAGGGTAGATGTAAACTGTAGGTAGAAAAATGGCCTAAGAAAAGGTGTGGAACAAAGAACACGAGAAAAAAAAAATCACTGTAAATGCACAGAATGTGAAAATGAGGGAAGATAGGGGCACCTGGGTGGCTCCGTGTATTAAGCATCTGACTCTTGGTTTCAGCTCAGTTGAAACCATGATTTCACAGCTTTGTGAATTCTAGCTCTGCGTCAAGCTCTGCGCTGTCAGAGATTCTCTCTCTCCCTCTTTCTCTGCCCCTCTCTCACTTGTACTGTCTCTGTCTCTTTCAAAAATAAATAAATAAAATTAAAAAGAAAATGAGGGAAGATGACGCTAGAGAGAAACAGATTATATCCTAGTGTGTAACATGCGTCATGCTATATATAGACTCTGTGGTTTATTCAGATGTGCTCTTACACTCAAACACATTTGGGGCAGAAGGCAAGTTCAGGCTCATTTTCATTATAGTTTTAAGTTTTATCAGTGTGTGAAAATTTAAAGCCTTGTATTATTTTGATCCTGTCAACTGAAGTGTCTGAATGCTTCATTATATCAAGTTCCACTGGCTTCAGGAGTATTTCTGTGCCATCAACAATCATTCCAGGGGAAAACTGAAAAATTGATAACTAAATGAAAAGTTTCCCCACATGTGACACCCAGCAGATTTCCGATCTCAGTGTGGCATGAAAGTTTTGTGGAGTAATAAATCAAGGGAGATGAGTTAAAATACACAAGTCTCCTGTTAACATTCCTTCTTCATATTTCATTTATGAATGTTAATGGAGGGTAACAATAAAGCTTTATTTAGTGATTTTAAGATTTTTGGTATTTTGGGGGTGCTTGGGTGGCTCAGTAGGTTAAGCGTCTGACTCTCAATCACGGCTCAGGTCATGTCATGATCTCACAGTTCATAAGTTCAAGCCCTGCATCAGGCTCTGCACTGATAGTGCAAAGCCTGCTTGGAATTCTCTTTCCCTCTCTCTCTGCCTCTACCCCACTCATGCTTGCTCTCTCTCTCTCTCAAAATAAATAAATAAACTTAAAATTTTTTTAAAAAGAAAAGAAAAAAAAAAGATTTTTAGTACTTTGACACATATCTTTTTATAACCGTGAAAGGAAATTTTAATACAACTAGAATTTTCTACATCTGTTTCCTTATCTGAGTTAATACTGATTTCTTTTTTATTATTATTTAGCCTGGAACGTGATACAAAGAAAATCTATTAAACCAAATAAATTATCAGGTGGGAAATAAATCTCTAAAAATGGCTAACAGCAGTGTTTCTCAAATTTAACTATGTATCAAATCATCTGGATAGCTTATTAAAAATGAAAGTACTTCCAGTACAAACTTCCAGTTATAAAATAAATAAGTCATGGGATGTAAGGTAGAACATGAGGAATATAGTCAATAATATTGTAATAATTTTGTATGCTGACAGATGGTTGGTACACTTATCATGGAGATCATTTGGTAACATATAAAAGCATTGAATCACTATGATATATACCCGAAACCATAGAACCTTATGTGTCAATCATGCTTCAGTTAAAAAAAATTATATATCAACACCCTCAAAAATTCTGAATTACTAAATCTGAAGTAGAGTCATAGAACCTTGGGTGAAGAATCCAATTCTCATTTGTGAAATACCGATCTGGTGTCAGTGATCCACAGGAATGAGAAGATCCACTCAAGTTCCCTGCTCCAGACTGGGGCTTCTGCTCTCCTTGCAAAGTAACCTCAACCTAGCAGACTAGTTTGAAAGTTTGTAATGAACTGGCTTTATTTGCAAGTTCTTTCTTAGTCAAGAGCCTACCTGAGGAACAAAGACCTTGTTTCTAATCCCAGTTTTTGTAATAAATTAACACGAGGGTGCTAAAACATGTCACTTCACTATTTCATACCTCATTATATCTGGGAAGCTAAGTGTGGCAGGTGTGGTCACTTCACCTGCCTCTCTAGCCAATCAAGGAGAACATGGTAATCACCAGTACCCATAACCCCTCTGCAACAGGAGGAGAAGCTGTTTCAGAGGGAACAGTTCATTTGGGGCTCTTATGATGCAGGATCAGTGAAAGGACAGAGATCAGAACCTGAAGGGTGAGGGACTTTGCAGAAGAGCTTGTAAGCTCCTGGTGGAGAAAACTCAGTCTGCCCATTCGTAGATTTTATCCACAGTGCCCACCCCAATACCTGGCATAGGCTCAGGAAACATTTGCAGACTAAATGAATGAATGAGGCTAATGTGTTTTAATATTTCCATAGCTGCTACGAATGATTTCAAAATATGATATTTTTCCCTGTAAGCTTTGATTCCAAGAGAAACTAATTGAAATCCTGCTAATAAATTTACTAAGGGGCAATGAACAGGTCTGAGTGACTCATTTTAAATTGCTACCCAGAGGAGGAAAAAATGATGAAAGATGGTGGCAGAAGATAAAGAGAAGAAAATTGTTCAATTGCAATTTTGTCCAGAATTAATTCTGACTTCCCCAAATAATTATACCATAAAGACAGACTTGGAATTAACTTTCTTTCTTAAAATCTAATTTGTCACTTCAATCATGAATCAGTAAGTTAATATTTATTAATCAGTAAATGCTGGACTTCCAGTACAGGATTTTTTTCCTCCTTTAGTGTAAAATAAGACTCAAATTAATATCCAGTTGATATTTGAATTGGCAAGCAAGTCCTTCAGGATGGCCAGTGTCTACATTTGAGCAAGATGTGCCCTGCACAAGGATCTGGAAGAGAGGATGGGTGGCCACAGAGTTGACGATATTCTGCTAACCTAGCCATGTACCTGAGCACAGAGCTGTGCCCACTGTGAGGAAGGGCACCCTTTGCTAATTGGACCCAGTGGTAATCCTCTTCTTTATGTATTCTCCAGCGATCTGGTTTCTAAGAAGGATCAAGTTGGCTTATTTGCAGTGCACATCTCAACAGGAGATAAAATCAAGTAAGGGTATAAAGTTTTTGAAAACATTAGTACATTTTTAAATGTCAAGATTCTGAAAGAGACATGGTTTTTATTTAATGTTTTGTTTTTTTTTTTCATTTTTGGGAGAAAGAGATAGAGAGGGAGAGACAGAGAGAGAGAGAGCAGGGAGGGGCAGAGAGGGAGACACAGAATCTGAAGCAGGCTTCAGGCTCCATGCTGTCATCACAGAGCCTGGTGTGGGGCTTGAACTCACAAACCAGGAGATCATGATCTGAGCTTAAGTTGAATATTTAACCCACTGAGCCACCCAGGAACCCCGAGATATGTTTTTATAATACTAATTGTTGTGTTTTACAAGCAATAAAAAATTTGTAAAGGATCAAACAGTTTAATTTTTATGTTATTTTTGGTACAACGAAAGTTCTTCCATTTGGGGAAAATAAATGGCTTTTCTTTTCAAGATCTTTATTTTCTGGCCCTAAGTAAAAAGCTGAATTTTGTTTTCATAGGCAAATAAGTGGGAATGAATAATAGCTAACCTTTTCAGTCGTTAGAAAGGCAAAAAGGTTTCCATTCTTTTCATAGTACTTGTATTAAAATGCAGATTAGAATTTTGTTGACATTTCTGTATGGCCATTTAATGATTATATTTTGCACAGAAAACATTTATTCAGCAGGCAAAACAGCGAAAGAAATATTTATGCATAATATAACAAATGTATTTGAAAGAGTAATGTTCTAAAAAGTTTTCAGGGGCACCTGGGTGGCTCAGTCGGTTGAGCGTTCGACTTCGGTTCATGTCATGATCTCAGAGCTCCTGAGTTCGAGCCCCATGTCAGGTTCTGTGCTGGCAGCTCAGAGCCTGGAGCCTGCTTCGGATTCTGTGTCTCCCTCTTTCTCTGCCCCTAATCCACTCCCATTCCGTCTCTCTCAAAAATAAATAAACATTAAAAAAAATTTAAGTTTTCAAACGATTCATCTGTCAATTACTGATAATTATATAATAAAATAATTAGAATGAACGGAAATGTTTTATTTGAGAATGTACATAATTAGCACATTAATACAAAATTGGAAACTAATTTTTCAGAAATATTGCGTTCATTTTCTTCATCTACCAGAAGAATGTTTTTAACTGTTTTTTAGCCAATATTCACATAAAACTTCAAATGTGGAAGCTCACTATCTAAAACCCAAGGATGTTGTCAATAGTGGGTTCTTGCTGGGGTAAACAAGAGTATAGCAACAGGATTATGGGCCTTTCAGTTAAGCACACTTGAGTTTAAATACTGATTCTGTCACTTACCCTCAGTTCAAAATTGGACAGGTCATTTAATGTCCCCTCAGAATCAGTTTTGTCATTTATAAAATAGGGTTAATAATATCTGCCTTTAAATAATATTGTATTTTTATATTTTTATATAATATTGTACCATTTATATAATATTTTAAATATATATTTACAATAAGAGAACATGCAAATGAAATCCCAGAAACATAATAAGACTTCTAATTTTGTAACTTATTTTATAAATATTATTATCACTTCTAAAGTAGATATTTGTAACAGATATTTCATATATTATAGCAATTCTTAGTATAATTTGCATTAAAATCTATGCTTGATTCAAAACATTCAGACTCCGAAGGCATGAGGGGCAAGGACTGAATTTACTTTCTTCAGCTGTATTTAGATAAAACTGACAAAATTGAAAGATAATTAAACTGTACATGGTGATTTGAGTGAATGGATTTCCCCCAATAAGCTAGTTGGCACATCCATTACTTCACATATTTACTTAAAAAAAAATTTTTTTGATAAGACCATTTATGTTCTGCTCTCTTAGTGAATTTCAATGGTACAATGCTGTGTTAGTAACTATCACTGTTACGTATATTATACATTAGATGCTCAGACTTCATTCATCTGAAAGCTTTTACCCTTTACCAACTTTTCCCTGTTTCCTTCACCCCTTCAGCCCAGCCTCTGGCAACTACTCTTCTACTCTGTTTCTAGGAGTTCAGTTTTTGTTTAGAGTCCAAATATAAGTGATACCATGCAGTTTTGTCTTCCTCTGTCTGGTTTATCTCACTTAGCATAATGTCTTACAAAAGGTACACTTATGTTATTGCACATAGCAAGATTTCTTATATATATATATATATATATATATATATATATATATATACACACACACACATATATACACATATATATATACATACATGTGTATATATATATATATAATCACACACATATATATACACACACAAAATACATACACAGTAAAGTAAATTACATACAGACACACACACACACATCACATTTTCTTTCTTTCTTTATTTATCTGTTGGCAGACACTAATGTTATTTCCATTCCTGGGCTTTTGAAAATAATGCCACAGTGAACATAGGAATATTTTCAAGATAACGGTTTTGTTTCATTTGGGTATATACTGTTTTCTGTAGTGATGCACCAGTTTACATTCCCATCATCAGTGAATAAAGTTATTCTTTTCTCTCCACACTTGGCAACATTTATCTCTTGGGTTTGTGATAATAGCTCTCCTAACATGCGTGATGTGATATCTCACGATTGTTTTGATTTGCATTCCCTTGATGATTAGTGTTGTTGAGCACTTATTCATACCTGTTGGCCATTTGTATACCTTCTTTGCAAAACAAAATTTATTCAGGTCCCATTTTTAACTGGGTTATTTGGTTTGGGATTTTTTGTTTGTTTGTTTTTGTTTTGTTTTGTTCTGTTTTGTTTTGTTTTGTTTTGTTTTTGTTTGTTATTTTGGCTACTCAGTTAAATGAGTTTCTCATATTTTGGATATATGGTTTACAAATATGTTCTCTCATTCAATAGGTTACCTTTCATTTGATTATTATTTTGTTGTGCAGAAGATTTTTAGTTGGGTACATTTCACTATTGTGCTTTGGCTTTTGTTTCTTATGCTTCTGGTGTCATATTCAAAATATCATTGCCAAGACCAATGTCAAGGAAATTTTTCCCTATGTTTTTCTCTCAGAGACCTATGGTTTTAGGTCTTATGTTTAAGTCTTAATCCATTTTGAGTTAATTTTTGGTGGGTGGTGTAAGGTAGGGATCCATTTTCATTCTTCTGCATGTGAATATCTAATTTTCCCAGTGCCATTTATTAAAGAGACTATCCTTTTCCCATTGAGTAGTTTTGACTTTCCTATCAAATATTAATTGATTGCATACACATGGTTTATTTGTGTTTTTTAAATTAATTAATTTATTATTAACTTATTTTTTATTTGAATATAGTTGACACACAATGTTACATAGTTTCAGGTGTCCAACAAAGGAATTCAACTTCTCTATACATTATGCTATGCTCCCCACAAGTGTAGCTACCATCTGTTACCATACAATGTTATTACAACATCATTAACTATATTCTCTATGATGTACATTTTATTCACATGATTTATTCATTCCATAACTGGAAGCCTGTATCTCCCACTCCCCTTCACCCATTTTGCCCATCCCTTCTCTGCCCTTTCTTCTGGCAACCATCAGTTTGTTGTCTGTATTTATAGGTCTGATTCTGCCTTTACACGTGGTTTATTTCTGAGCTCTTGATTTTGTTCAGTTGGTCTGTGTCTGTTTTTATGCCAGTTCCATAGTGTTTTGATCACTATAGATTTGTAACATAATTTGAAATCAGGAAGTGTGATGCCTTCAGCTTTGTTCTTTCTTAGGATTTCTTTGGGTATTGCAGGGAAGGGGGTGGTTTTCTGTGATTTTTTTTTCTATTTCTATGAAAACCAGCATTGGAAAAAAATGAGAGACATACCCCCCAGACTGCCACTGTAAGTGAATGTGAGCTTCAACATCTCAGATTCACTGTTGCTTCATGTAAGACCAGGGACCTCTTGTAGATACCTGAGCTCAAACTCATCCTTCTGAAATGTAATCTCTAATTTAGGACTTCAAACTCTGTAGAAACTATGTCTAAACCCTATTGTTATAACAGAAAGAGTCCTTTGGTTGCTAATTTATTCAGTCATGAAACCAGTCCTTGCTGATACTTACCAGGTCTAGTGCTCAAACTTGGGAATTCAATGATGAATAAGGAAGACAAAATCCTTGTCCTCACAGAGCCTTACACATTCTAGTAAGAGTGATATACTATAAATAAGTAAATAAATAAATGACTATATAATTCCAAGTTATGTTATGTGTTGTACTGATGTCCACCAGTCAAAGACCACTGGAAATACACTCACATGAAGTTAGGTTTATTGATACTGGAGATCTCATTCTTTGGGAAATCATGTGGCCTCTCAATAAGAGGGTTTAAGACTTAGGCTTGTGCTGAGTGCTTTGGGGAATATTCCAGAAGTATAGTTTTCTCTGGTTTGGGTGTTATCAAAAAGCAAGGGCAATTCTGCTTAGGTATTATAATACTTTTTATCCAGGAAGTGGAAGAACAGAGCAAAATTAATGCAATAGTTGCTAAAGAAGCAGCGATCACTCAAATTATGTGGTAAAGGAGGATGTTTGATCATTTTTGTGGTTTATAGTGCTCTTGTTTTTGTTTTGCTCTGACATGATTTCCTCAGAGTAAGCTTGTTGATTGTCTTTTGCCATCACAGTTAGAGTGACCCAGTCTTAAGTTTTAGTTCAGTGAAATTGTTAGTGTTTAACAGGAGAAACCTAAGGCCAGGTCCCAGGTGATGGCTGTCATTGACTTTATTTTTTCTTTTTCAAATATTCAAAAAAAAATAGAGCAAGTGGAGATATTGACTCATGAATGAAGGTTATTTAAGACAGGATATACATAAGTGCAGAGATCTGATTGCTGTGAAGAAATAAACCATGAGAAGGCCTGGAAACGGCCGTAAAAATTAAAATAATGGTTGAGATGTTGTATCAACGAGGTTAAAAAATACAGTGCCCTAAGTAAGTTAGAATGCATTTCTCTGTCAAGTAACAGTATGGCTGGCCCCGGATGGTGAGGCAGCTTTTCCACACAAAGTTGTTTAAGGATTAAGCTCTATCAATCAATGCCATCCTCAAGAAAATGATATTCATTTGTGAGGCTAAAATCAATTCATATTCAAGACATAAAACATGAGGAAAAAAGTTTAGGGAATGAAGTTTCTGTTTAAGTTATAAAAGACCCACCAATTGAACACACTTTTTTTCCACTCAATATCCCATTGGCTTCAACTTAACCATTCCTATCTACATGTAGTCTCTAGCTGGGTGTTTTCAAAGGCTCATATAGGATAGAAGATCAGGATGTTGAGGGTTTCAAGACAGTGATTTTAGTTTTGGCTCACAAAATCTAAGCCAAGTAAATTGCAAAGTAAGGCCATAAGCAAAAGGTATTAAGAGTGAAGGAAGTTGAAATAATGGATTTGTCAGAGTGAGTGTTAGGTTATACGAACTAGAGTGAAAAGATGATGTGTAGAGTGTAGAATGCTTATAATTGAGATTTTGGAGAGGTTGAAGGTATTGGTAGTAAAAGTTCTATGGCATGACCATAAAGTGATTGATGATGAACAGGATAGAATTTTTTTTTAATTTTTTTTTAATTTGAGAGAGAGAGAGAGAAACAGAGAGAGAGAGAGAAAGCAGGGAAGGGACAAAGGGAGAGAGAGAGAATCTTAAGTAGGCTTGAAGCCCATCGTGGAGCCCAGTGTGGGGCTCAAACTCAAGGCTATGAGATCATGATCTGAGCCAAAATCAGGAGTCCAACACTTAACCGATTGAGCTTCCTAGGCATCTCTGGATAAAATGTTTATTACTGAAAGTATAGATGTCAGGAGCTAAGAAGGGAGATTATTGGATGGCTCTTGTGCATGTATGTGGAAATCTTCAAGGATATTGGATGAAGCGAGTAATTAAGACATCAGTAGTTGCTGAAAACAGAGGATTCACATGAAATTGTGTTATGCTCTGTAGTTTTTGAAAGAGAAAGAAAAAAAATGATATGAAAGTGGCCAGAAGAACTGCTAAATATAGGGTGTTATAAATATATTCCAAGCTCCATTCTAAGCATTTTATGTGTATGAGACCATTTTGTCCCCCTCCAAACCCAATTATTATTCATATTTTATAGTTGAAGAAACAGAGGTTAAAGTTGTCCAAGGTTATTAGTGAATAGTGGGGCTGAATCTGACATCCTGACTCAAGAGTATGCACTCTTTATTTTTTTTAATCTTTATTTATTTTTGAGAGAGAGAACTCGCACCAGGGAAGGGCAAAGAGAGAGGGAGGCAGAGGATCTAAAGAAGGCTCTGTGCTGAAAGCAGGGAGCCAGATTTGGGCCTTGAACCTCACAAACTGAACAGTGAGATCATGACCAGAACCAAAGTCAGATGCTTAACACACTGAGCCACCCAGGCTCCCCCAGAGTAGTACTCTTAATTACTGGGAAGTAAATTTTATCTTAGGATCAGTGTCTTTGGTACTTTTTAATGTTGAAGCTGATAAGATGGTGAAAGATGGTTGGCTAGCAGTCATTAGAAGTCATGGTTTTACCAGAAAAACTCAGAGCCTCGGGCTGTTGCTGTATCCTACTGAGTGAGGGTTTAGCCTAGGCAATCTTATCAAAGGTACATGAAGTTCTGAAGCCTCCTTCATTCCACAACTTAAATCCTGATATTTTTCCTCTTGGATGACTATGAACTAGGTTGCAGCCCTGTGAGGAGAGGACTTTCAAGATACTTACAAGAGTGAGAACCTAAAAACCCACAGCTATTGGCAGAATGTATAGACCGTGAGGGCTTATGAGTCCGTAAGTATGGTCTTAAATGAAATTTATGAGGAATTATTTCAAGTATTCCTTCTGGCTCAAACATGTTGTCTACTTGGAAAAAAACAATAGTCACACAAATTCCTCAATGAATTTAAAACTAAAGTTATGATTTACTGTATCAAAGTGTGTGTGGGGGAAGTCAGTAAAGGTAACTCTTCTAAATGGAAGTGCATTTTCGGAGAAACATGGTTCTGATGGATCACTGCTTTTTACTAGCCATTAAGTTTAGTTAACAGAAAGACAAATTCAGCTGAAGATCATTCATTAAGATAGGCATAATTAACAATAGTTCATTAATCATCCTTTTAAGATGATCCTATTTTATCACTATTACCTTCCCCATATCTGAGAGAGTTATGTGAGTCTTGAAAAGAACATGTAGTTCTCTCAATTAAATATATATATATATATATATATATATATATATATATATATAACAATAAAAGAAGTACTATTACTTTGTTTTGGGTTTATGCTGTATAGGTTAGACTTTGCCATAGGACTCCATTATAATCCTTCATAATTTGGCTTAAAATGTCGAACATTTTGGGGTGACTGGGTGGTTCAGTCAGTTAAGTGTCCGACTTCGGTTCAGGTCATGATCTGACGGTGCGTGAGTTTGAGCCCCGCATCGGGCTCTGTGCTGTCAGTCCAGAGCCTGGAGCCTGCTTCAGGTTCTGTGTCTCCCTCTGTCTCTACCCCTCCCCCGCTCACCCTCTGTCTCTACCAAAATAATGAATAAATGTTAATTTTTTTTTTAAATGTCCAACATTTTGACTGTTTAAACAAACCACTAAGTGCTTTGCAAAATTACAACACATTCTTTATGTGACTTAATTAATATCTACTCCAATTATACACAACACATTATCATGCTCAAGATCTAGATTTATTTTAAAACATTTAGTCCAATTTATATTAATGCAGAAAAATCACATCCAATAAACCACGATTGTAAGAAGAGACACAATAGTTGTGTACTGTCACATTACCACACAAGTATAACTTGATATTTAAGTGAAGGATTATGAATCACAATCACATATAAATAAAATATTTATCGTCTCAGTAGTAGTAAGAACCTCTTTTGAGTATGTAGGGTCTTCTAGGTTTATTCTCATATAGCTGACGTTTCAGAATGTAAGGGATTTTTCTCTTTATAACTTCTTCCTTTTCATTTTTGTCATTTCCAGCATCAAGAACATCCTCCTGAATTAACTGCAAGAGAGGCAGAATATGAATCAAACGTACATGTGGCATGTCTTTCAGGGTATTTTGCTACATTTCATCTCATTTGCTATTCAGACAGTAAGACATACATGGATAAGATATATGAGGTTTAAAACAATTAAATGTTTTGTCCAAGGACAGATGACTGTCAACTGACTGAGACAGGATGAGAACGTGGTTTTTCCGATTCTCTGTTCAAGGCCATACACTGATACCTCCAACTGAAGCAACATACCTAGTACATCTTCGAGTATGTTTCAGGCTTTAATTTATGATAGAGAGACTAAAATGTTAAGAAAATATATCATAAATCACAACACACATAGAGTTTTGAATTCAGTAAGTCATGTTTGGCCTTAAAAGGCAATAGGATTTTATATTTCTTGAAGTTAATTACTGACTTGTCTTGAAAGCCATTCCAAAGATCCATTTCTCAGTCTCAGAGAGAGGATTGTTTGCTCTGCTTAGCTTAGTTGTAGAAATTAACACATGTGAAACAGTAAAGGTCTCTTTAGATTGTGGTGCCTAATAATTAGAAGCAAATTCAGATTCAGTAACGTTAGGGAGTTCATCTCCATGTAGAATCTTACCAAATTTCATTAAATATGCCACATTCTAACATTAGTTCTGAATACTTCTTTCTGGTATAGTTGCGATTCACAAATTTCAGCTAGCAGAAAATATTTAGAAATCTTCCCAGAATTTTGCACATAATTTATATGAAATTTTAAAAAATGTTCAAGATAAAAATTGTATTTGTACTTGTGATTATCCTCTAAACTTTAGGGTCATTATAAGAAAAACTAACAGGAGGTTAAGTTTTTAATTTTAATGCATATGAACTGAATCCTATCACCAAGTACTTTATTTCAACCCACAGCTATTCAGTTTCAGAGAAGGAAAACGAACTACCGTTAGACAACCTAATTTCTTAATTGCATGTTTGTCTGTGAACATAATCTATAATTTGTAGTATGTTCTGAATGATATTATAGTTTTTGTTTTAAATCACTCAATGACATTTAAAATAGCAAAAGTTCTAATCTTATGAGCACCTGATTTGTGTGTATAATAGTTTATTGAGTTGTTGTTTTTAATCCCTGGATAAATAGCACACAATTGACATTTCCCTATGTTAAAATTAGCATTTTCCAAGTTTTATTGACTTAAACAATATTTTGAAGACTAAGTTATTTAGCTGGAATTAGAATTAAGAGATGAGTAGTAAATTAAACCTAGCTTTTTTGGTCTTTCATCTAGAAAACATCTTTTTGTCTGCAAGTTAGAATAAACTCTAGAAGTTCTGTCTTGCATTTCTTTTCCACAAGGTATTTTTGTGATAGTCGTGTATAGGGATTGTTATATTAGCAGCAAAGACACCCTCACTGTCCCAATGTTGGTGTTAACCCAAAATATAAAAGATGAAGCAAATCTCTCTTAGAGATTAATATGAGAGAAATGGTTTCCTTGTTGGGAAATTTATTTATTTACTTACCTATTTAAATGTTTATTCAAGAGAGAGAGCGAGGATAAAAGAAGAGGCAGAGAGAGAGAATCTCAAGCAGGCTCTGAGTTATCAGCAGAGAGCCCAATATGGGGCTCAAACTCAGAACTCACAAAACATGAACCAAAATCAAGAGTCGGAGGCTCAAGCACCTGAGCCACCCAGGTGCCTCCCCACCTTTGTTGGGAATTTTTTTTTTTTCTTTAAAGCATTTTCATTTCTGCGGCACCTGGGTGGCTCAGTTGGTTGGACGTCCAACTTTGACTCACGTCTGATCTCACCCTTTATGAGGTTGAATCCGGCGTAGGGCTCTGTCCTGACAGCTCAGAGCCTGGAGCCCCCTTAAAGATTCTGTCTCCCACTCACTCTGTGTCTCTCTCTCTCAAAAATAAATAAACATTTAAAAATAAATAAAACAATAAAGCATTTCATTTCTCTTTCCCTCCTTCAAACTAACAAATATTCTAAAACCAAAGGCAATAAATCACTAGCATGGCCTTAAATACAACCGACTCATCCACTACTTAAGTGTAGTTGTGTATAATGGATTTGGCTGTCTTGGCTGTTAGTGGACCTGATTTAGATGCTAAAGATGCCTGAAATCCACGTATTCAACTGAAATAGGAATATATACATATATGGATTTTTTCCAGTTTTATCTGCTTAATATATTCAAATACAAATCGAAACTTTGTGTTTTATGTTTTGTGTTTGTTTATAGATAATACACATGACTTTGTGTTTCTAAGAACACATTTTGAGTCCTTAAATTTTGTAGGCACACCACCGCCACAAATTGCCTGAGTATGCCATTCATTTAAGCACAATAAAAGCATGTGGATCAAATCTGCCTTAGGATATTACTCCCCCCCTTTTAAGACTGAAGTAATAATATTTTGCCAAACTCCAAATATTTGAAGGACACTTTGAAGATCTGAAGGAATGTTAACCTCAACACATGGTTTATTCTTCTTTAAAATTTGTAAGTCTTCCTGTTATGATAATGATCGCAGTGAAAAAAAAAAAATCAGTACAAATGAGAGCTAACTAGTATAACGATAATTATATTCATATTTTGTTTTTGCTTTACCTCCCAGTGTTGAAAGGCCCTGCTGTGGCAGATTTTTTGGAGCTGGTATATTGTCAACATCGCTTCCAAGCTAAAGCCGTCTAAGGCAGTGGGAAATTTCCTTCTTGTAATAAGCTCGTCTTCTTGAAGCTCCCCTGTTTCCTCAGCTTGGCTGTTCAGGTTATTTACAAAACTGCAAACATTTAGAAGGGTCATTTTCCAAGAAGAAACACCTGCTTTATTGGTCTGAAATATAGAAAAAAACAGGTACTTAAAACTTTAAAAAGTAGGTAATTAAATCTTGTATCATATGGATAAGAAATGAATTTCCATTGCGCGAAGCCATTACATTTTAGGGCCTCATTGTTACTCCAGCCTAATAAACACACTGTTATTAGTTTAGTAACTTTATATCACAGAATTGATTAGTGCCAATTCCTCATACATGCTATTTTTTAAAAATGTAATACAGTTATACACAGGCACACATACATAAGCAAAGCAAAAATTTTGAAATAATAGTGAGTGTAAATGTGTAAATATATATGTATACATCACAGATAAGATTTTAAAAACAGCATCTCTACCAGAGTTTAGTGTCTAATGGAGCATGGACTATGATGATATTAATAGATTTGCACAATTACAATAATGTAGGGTCACTAATCTATTCCATACATTGATAATTCTCATAAACAGCAACACAGCTGATCAATTTATTTATTCGCAAATAATAATATTTTCTAGAATTACTATTTTTTTCTAATAAGATAGGGTCTGAAACCACTATTTTCATCAATAATTTTCCTGTGTGCCAATAGTAATAAACAAGGAAACATAAGGACTTAGGAGAAACTAAATGTGAAATAAGAAAAAATAACAAAAATTGCAAAGGGCGTAGATGAAGGAAAGCATACACTTTTCTTAAAGACACACACACACACACACACACACACACACACACACATGAATGACCACACAACCACGATGGGAAGATTCAATAAAAATACTATCATATGTCAACTCTCTCTGAATTATTCCCCAACTGTAATGCAATTGCAAATCAAAGTTCCAATTTGGAAAATATGGGAAGACTGGAATTTGGCGGTGGGGATTTGGCAAAGTAATTATAATGTTAATTTGGAAGTATGAATGTGTGAGCATAAGCAAGAAGATTTGGAAAACTAAAAATGTAATGAGGAGGAACTTACTCTACCAGTTATTGAAATTTATTTTAAAGACTCAGTAATCAAAGGAGAGAATTAATAAAACAAGAGTAAACATTAAACTCAACAGAAGAAAATATAATATCCCCCAAATTAGTCCAAGTACAAATGAGTTTATAGCATACAGCAAAGTTTGCATTTGAAATCCTTGGGACAGTAGGCTATCAGGAAACCTGGACTTACATCTACTTATAACTCTATTGACATATAGTAGTCTAACAATATGCAGATGGGTTAAATATAAGTAAAAATAAAATAATGTGTAAATTATACAGAATTTATTCTATAAACCTAGATTATTAAGCAAATATCCAAACCATGATCCACAAAATAAAGGATAACTTTAAACACATAAATGTGTAAAACATCTCTGGAAAACTAACAGCCTGAACTAACACCAGAAGCAAGCTATATGTAAAAGCTGCCACAAATATTAATATCCTTAACACAGGTAGAGCTCTTCAAAAAGAAACTGTTGAATCCACAAATTTAAAAAAATAATAAAAATAAAAATTTTAAACCTTGGATAAATGATATAAGTAAACAAGTCACAGATCACTCATCAAAGAAGAAATATGTGGAAAGAATTTGGCCACCATCAGCTCAGAAGACTTTCAAAGGCTAGGTACATTTGTTGGTGTAGTTATAGGGACATGGAGAAACAGACACTTCCTTTTCTAAATATTTGTTGATCTGGGTGTAGATTGTTATAACTTTTTGAAGGATGTACTGCATTAAAATTGAAAATGTGCACACCCTTTGATTAAGCTTTTATCCTAAGAACATGCAAATATATGAGTATAAAGATATTTACTTACAAATATTATTATGATATATAATAATGTAATATACAGTGGTTTTAACCAGCTTGGAAATACTTTCAACTATGCTCCTTGAATACGATTTTCCAGCCATTGCTTAAACTTTTCTGCTATGGGAAACTTAGAGACAACATGCTCCATTCCATTACCTGGCAGCAATGCCTTATATCATACCAATTAATGGAATACCTTAATTTTACATTTTCTTCTTCTTTTTATTTTTTAAATATTTATTTATTTTTGAGAGAGACAGAGTGAGCACAGGGGAGGGGCAGACAGAGAGGGAGACACAGAATCTGCAGTAGGCTCCAGGCTCTGAGCTGACAGCGAGAAACCATGAGATCATGACCAGAGCCTGAGTCCCATGCTTAACTGACTGAGCCCCTAATGGAGGGCTTTCTAAAGTGTACTTCTTAGAACACTAGTTCTGCACTCACTGTTTTTAAAAGAGTTCCACTGTCAAGTAAATTGGAAAACTTGAATTTAAAGGAAATGTAAAGATTTCTTGAACGTAGGTATCCTCAGAGCCTTTTACTTGCAAATATTCATTGTAACTTTCTAATGGAGTCAATGCAGTGTCAAGAGTTTCCCAAACTAATTTGACCACAGAAAGCTTTATTCATAAAGTCCAGTCAGGACTAATGTTATCTGATTCTTTCTTTTCCTTCTTTCTTTCTTTCTTTCTTTCTTTCTTTCTTTCTTTCTTTCTGAGGAAACTGAATTAATCATCTCATTTCTTTCTGCTAGTTAAAATAGTCACTACATGACTCAATAATACGATTATTTAAAGTCACATTAAAAGCACAGCTGAGAAAGTATGACTGACTGAAGAATGTGTGAGTAGATAGACATCATGTATTTGAGAACATTTTGTGTAAGGTCTCAACCATTTCATTCAGAAAAATGGTAAAGACTCTCTTTCCTAGAATCAGGCTCTTCTAAGTCCACTTCTTGACTAGGTCCCAACCTCAGGCTCAGTCCTTAATCCACTTAGCCCAGTTTTAGCAAGAATCTTGCTGAGCCTGTTTACTGAAAATGCCTCACCCATGGTATCTGATCACCCTAGATATCTGATCAAATATCAGATACTTGATGAAATTTCTGGCCCTAATATCACAATCTTGTGTCTTCTAGCAAGACTCCTTCTAGCCTTAATGTTTCCTTTTATTCCATCCACTGACCCCCACTCTGCTTCTTGGCTATAAAGGCACACTTGCCATTGTTGTATTTGGAATTGAGCCCAGTCTCTGCAAAACTCCCATTTCAGTAATTCCTCTTGAATAAAGTCTTCCCTATTATGTTTAGCTAGTGTCATGAATAATTTTTCTTTAACAATAAACATTCTACTTATTACATTATTTTATACAAATGTTTATAATAGACCTAAGCCTGTAGATAAGAAATTTAGAATATCATCTCTTCTTTTCAAGATAAGGAAAATGAGAATATTTGTGGTTCTTACTTACCATTACTTGATTTTAACTTTTTAATACTAAATAAGATTCTGGTCAAATTTTTGTTACCTAATTAAATAGGAGCTAATCCATAAGACGAAGACTTATCCCCTGTAATACACTGAACTCAGAGAAGTCCAGCAAATTGTGAATTCAAGCATTTCACAGAACAGAAAATAATTAAAGTCATCTGTGGTGAAGCTCTGAAGTTTTATAGTTGAATACAAAATGTGACGGTTAATAATGGATCCTAGATTCTCACTGTTAGTTCAAAAATATTTATTAAACTCCTACTGTATACAAGGCATTAAATTTGATCATAGAAAATTACAACATTATAGCAGCTTTTTGAGATCCTGAAGAAAACATCCTATACCAGGTTCTCTTTCTGAATAGAACAATAGGAAAGTACTAGCACTGGTAATAAAGAGAACCGTATTGTGAGAAAAAAAAAAAATATCTTCCACTTTTCAAGCTTTGGACTCTTCTCTCAACCTTCTGTTGCTTAAGCAAATTTTCACATTAATATTTTAATGTCTAAATAGCTTTACTTCACAAATGAAATTCTTCACATACTTTATTTTTAAAATGGAAAGAAGAAACCTGAAGCTTTCTGAAGCTGTTCATAATGGAGTTAGTTCTACCAATATCAATTATTATTCTCTTAAATTTTTAAATGGAGTAGTTTAGTTAAAATGCTCATAAGTTGGGGGTTTCATTTGCATAGAACGCTACACACACCAAAAATCAATTGAGTCAAGGAGAAAGAGATGATAATAGTTCTGTAAAACATAAGGAATGAGCTTTTGTTCCCATCCTAACAGCAAAATTGAAATAATTATGCTTCTTGGTGCTTTCTCATTATAGACTGTATTTTGCTTATTTCAATTGAAAGGAGGCAATGGGATTCAATTTTCATTCCATGATCTGTTTAGAGACATATTCCAAGATTAAATAAAAGAGAAAAAATTTATTATGCCTGTATTTTTATGTATTAATTTTTTAATTATTATCATTATTATTTTTATTTTTGAAGGAGAGAGAGAGACAGAGCATGAGCAGGGGAGGAGCAGAGAGAGAGGGAGACACAGAACTCAAAGCGGGCTCGGCTCGAACTCACAAACCGCGAGATCATGACCTGAGCCGAAGTAGGATGCTCAACCGACTGAGCCACCCAGGCGTCCCATTTATGTATTTCTTTTTAAAAGAAAAACTAACCCACTCCATAAATTGGGATTGTTTTTCCCTTGCAACTCTAGGGAAGGAATCACAACTCTACTTTCACATTTTCACAAGGTAGCTAGCACTCTTGAAACTATACTAGCTTTCGGGGATTATTTAGGACTTTGATGTGTCTGTGTAAATTTAGAATTATGGAGGTAACATCTCTACTGTGAAATTAAGTCGTTTCCTAACCTTCCCCATTTTTAAACATAGACGATTGACTTCACCTGTCTTCCTGTTTTTGGGGTGATATCATTGTCACCATTGCTCTTCTGACTGAGTATTCAACAAAGGATCCATTGTCTTAAGGTTATTATTTGGTTATTGAGGTTTAATGACTAAACTAAATCTGATCATTCCTGATATGAAAGCTATCAAATTAAGAAAATATTTGGTCTCAGTCCATTCAGCTTTTGTAGATCTGGGCAATGGTGAAAATATATGCACTTAAATTTTCCCCAAATGTCTTTTAAGGATCATAGCTGACAATGTATCTTTGTTAGATTTCCGATAATAATACCCCCACGCTCCCAAATACTATTTCCCCTTATACCCACATAATTCTACAAATATAATAGGGATTGTTGTACCTGGAATGTGCTCACTCAGTTAAGGAAGAGAAATCTGAAGTACAAGACCTGAGTTGGGGTATTGCTTCAGAAATTAGACAGAACGTCCGAGCTTTTACTTTCTTACTATAACATCTGTTGAATCCTCTGCCTTAATATCCTAGGGCTATAATAGTGATTGAACCAGGGGTCTGCCTCAATTCAAAATTTATTTTTCTTTGAGAAACATCTTTTGGTTGAGAACCCGGTTCTCTATTTCTGCCTTTAGATACCCACTAATTGACTCACTCTGGGGAAATCAGCACTGTGTGGTAGCATGGTAATCACATATATTGTAATTGTTTTTTATTCCTAAGTACAGATTGGGATCTAGGCACCTTGTTTTCAAGACCCCAAGAGAGGAATAAAAGGGTCCGGTATACAAAGTCTCAGTTGGTTCAGTAACAGCAATGAGCAGGTGTAGATGACACTTCTGTTATAGGGAGAATGTAAATCTAGGCATGGATTTGATGTAAATGTGAGATCATAAACTCCAACCCTTAAAAGTAAGGAAGCAAAGGCAAGCGATGTTAACTAACCCCCTTATTTAAGATCAGATGGTTCATAAGTCACAGATGCAGGATCAGATCTCCAAGCTTCTGTTTGCCAGTCTATTGATCTTTAGGCTCTACCACATTTCTTTCATGAATTGTCATGAACTTTCATTTTTAACTTAGAACTCCATTTTACTCTTGCCAATATGACAAAAAAGGCTAAAATGTCACTTAGCTTTCATGTATACACTTAACTTGAGGCATACCCTTTGCCATACACGATGTGATAGGAATGGAAACAGGATTCCTTTAAATACATTTTCATCTCCACATAAATAATATGTAAATAATATGTGACTACTTAATTAAAGTTGCAATGTACTGATTGATAGTCACTATAATTTCTGTCCCTGTCACATCAACACCCTTAACTCTTTTGAACTCAAGGAAAATTTTCTGAAAAAGTAAATGCCTCTCTATGAACTTTTCAGTCTTGATGGGAAGTTATTAACTATAGGAAAAGGACACCGTGTTTATAATAAGAGCTTACAGGTTTTTCAATCCTTGGTTAAAGAAAAAAAGTTACCTTTGATGTATGCATATTGGTCAATAAATCTGCTTCTAATGCTTTCATTTCCTCTTCTGAATCTGAGTAAAATCAAAACCACATGTTTACTATATAATCATAGATAATTATATTGTAACCTACAGACTTTAGATTAATCCCAAAAAACTAGTCTTAGAGGCTTATTGTTTTCCTATGTATTTATTATCCTTAAAATAATATTCAAAAAATAATTATGGTTTTATTCTGGGCTAACCGGCAGCTAGAATATTAGAAGCACTTATAAGAAAATAAACACATGATTTTATGCCAAGAGAACTATTGATGTATTGAAGTTGTTTAATCACTGAATCTCAGTATTTAAAAAAAAAAGCTGATTATATCATATAATAGAGATTTCATCAAAAATGCTGGTTAATTTTTGCCAGCAATAGTTAACATATATAGACTATGTGCATATTGATATTTTAAACACACTATAATGAAAAGGTGTGTGCAACAGACTTTTTCAAGACAAACCAAAAGGAATTGTTTACTGATAATTTTAGAATAAGAAAGATACTGAGATTTAGTCAACATGAGATGCTGTTTTACAAAACATACTTTGAAAGATACGTTTTTCTACTTTAAATAAGAATTCAGAAATATGTACTTAGCTATTTAATCACAGGCTATTAAGCAAATTAGTTAAGCAAAAGTGGAGCTGTCCTTCAGTACATGTGTAGTTGTGCTGAAAATGGACTTCTGACGTTTTTTAGGATATCCATTCCAGTTTCCACTGATGAATATATTGCAGAGAGGAAAACTTTAGAGAGTACTATATATAAGCAATAGAAATAAAGTTATAGAACACCATCGCAAGATGACTTAATTCATACTCACTGATCTGTCATAAAACAAAGCAGGGGCTACAATGACTATCTTCCTTGCACTACACACTTTCATTAAAAAGAAGTGTCACACTTAGAGGAACCACTTTTTACATTGCATCTAGGAATTAAATTACACCAGAGATCTTTTTCTCCTCTTTGTTCAAGGCCAAATCTGTTTTTCAAAGGAATGACAAATCCCTTTAGCCATTTATGAGAAATGTACACCAAATTCCCTACAAATTTTGGCTTATTACATCAAGAAGTTCTAAGACTGAATGAACACAGTGTTTAATCAATAACCCAGTTTTTCTCATACACTCTCACTATACCTTTAACCTCCTGTAATAGCTAAAATCATAATTGTAGAAAATTTGCTATTTATATCATGGAAATGTTTTGCAAAGTCAGTTCAAGATCTTTTCTAGCGATCAAAAGAAATTAAAGATTTTTCGAAATAACATTTATATCTTCTGCTAGATGTAATTTCATAATTTAAATAAAATCAGCAGGAGTTTGAATTAAACATTTCATGTCATATTTATAAAATATGAAAGTATAAAACAGGTTAAATGATCTTACTGCATTTATTCCCTATGCTTTTTTTTCCACTTTGGTGTGATCATTCAATTATTTTTCAAACATTAATTGGAACATATTGCAACATTTCATGTTACTGTTTTAAATTTAAATCTTATTTTCAAGGTAAGTTATTGATAGATATTGAGCAGTACATGGTCTCTCAATTATCACATGCAAAACAATCTATAGGTAAAGAATTTTTATTAATGTAAACATGCCAATTTTCCAATTACATTTTATATCAACTTAAACAGCATGCAGAAAATTAAATTAATAAGATGTTTATTTGTCACATAGACTATATAAAGTGTATTTTCAAAAAGTACTTGGAATATTTATATGTTTTTTAGAAATAATTTTCTATAAATAATGGTTCATTCATTTACTCATTAAACATCAGTTTTCACTTTGTTTGTATCTTAACATATACACACCATTCAGAAAATAATTTTGGGGAGGGAGAAGCCACTGCTTCCTAAGAGAATGACTGAGGATGAGAAAAAAGCATTTTGAATGGAATGGATTCTAACTATGGTTTTGCACTTTGACAGGCACTGCCTCTGTACTTCTCATCAGATAGTGACCAGCCTAATTTAAGTTCTACATATTTTTTTTTCCCTACTCTGGTGGTCACATTCCAAAGGGAGAACATGAAGATTTCATTGAAATCTTTTTATTACCTTGCAGATTTAAAAAGAGAAATGAAATCTTTCAGTTTTTGTAATCATAAAGACAGAGAATGAATATATTCAGTTTCTATCACTAAAAAGCAAATACAGAATAAAGGAGAAGCTCTTCTTCCCGGCTGCATTAACATAAGTAGCAGCACAGTGTAAAAAAAAGAAAAAAGAAATCACTTCAGGGAATTGTGAAATGCAGCTGCGCTTACCTGAGCACAGACTCCAGGAGCTGAGAGCCAGAAGTATCATGCATACCAGCTGGATTTTCATTGCTGCCATCATCTTGAGCATTCTAGCAAGCCAAGTCCATAAACGTCACAGATGCTCTGAAAGGGGCTTTCTCTAGCTCTTCCTCTGCCTTCAGCTGACTTTGAAAGTGAACTATGAGAGATGCTTTGGCCATTCCCTATATATACATGTAGAAGGATGATGTCATGATAGTACAGGGATTATCTTTTCAGGATGTGCCCTCCTTCGTCTCTACCCCTCCTCTCCTCTCTCCACTTCCTCCTCCCCTTTTCCTTTGTCCCCCCCCCCACTCTCCTCCCCCACTTCTGAACTTCAAATGAAAGTGACATCTTCCCTAATTGCTCCGGAATTCTGACGCACAGGAGTCATTCTAAAGCAATTCCATATACAGCATACTGGAAAAAAACTTACAGGATCTCTTTTGCCCCATTTCCTCTCATTCCTGACTCCAAGAAGTTGTTATCTTAATTTTGTGAGGCAAGGGATCTGATATTTCTAATATAAATACAATCTCCAGGATAAATGCATGAAATCAGTGATTTTTAAGGCTTGGAAGTGCTTAAGGAGTTGGGGTTCTTTTCTTAAAAGTTTTTTTTTTAATTTTTTTACATTGATTTATTTTTGAGAAACAGAGTGAGACAAAGCATGAGCAGGGGAGGGGCAGAGAGAGAAGGAGACACAGAATCTGAAGCAGGCTCCAGGCTCTGAGCAAGCGGTTAGCACAGAGCCTGATGCGGGGCTCGAACTCACAAACTGTGAGGTCATGACCTGAGCCGAAGTCGGACGCTCAACCGACTGAGCCACCCAGGCGCCCCTGGGGTTCTTTTCTGATAACCCACACTTGTGAGCAAATGTTTTGTGATTTAGGGACTAATATAGGTTTTAGATAATGAATGCTAGAAAAAGGGAGAAACTGGAAGATGATCAGAGAATCAGTTAAGATATAGGGATTAAGAAAAAATACAATTAAAAAAGAAAAACTAGGGGCGCCTGGGTAGCTCAGTTGGTTGAGTGTCCAACTCTGGCTCAGGTCATGATCTCACGGCTCGTGAGTTCAAGCCCCGCGTCCGCCTCTGTGCTGACAGCTGGGAGCCTCGAGCCTGCTTCGGATTCTCTGTCTTCTCCCCCTCTCTCTGCCCCTCTCTGGCTTATGCTCTGTCTCTCTCTCTGTCAAAAATAAAAATAAACATTAAAAAAAAACTAGTAGCTCTAAGGAATAGGACATTATTTCCTAACACATTGTAAGTTTTTATTTTAAGTAACTGGGAGAATGACTGAATTGTGTATGTTGAATTTTGGTTAAACGTCTTAGAAAAACAATGTCATGTCTATGAAATCCAACTGTAAATTATTTGTCTGTTAATAGGTGGAAATGCATATTATTATATCACTGATTGATGTTTTCTGATACTTTACTCATTTTTCTGTCTGCATTGCTCTGCCCCTTTTGGATTCATTGGATGCTATATCCTAATCTTCTTATAACCCCTTCTCACTGTTTTTCACCATTGCATATTTTTTTTCCCTGTTATAAAAGTGAAATTGTACTTTTGGAAAGGAAACAATCCTAAAAAACACCATCTACCAAAGTCAGATTTCTGAGACAGTGTCTTCACATCTTACTTTGTAAGCCACAATGATGCTCATTTCCTAGGTTCTCAGGAAAATAATTGCTCTTTTGAAGTGAAGCTTTATTCTTGCATTAAGTATTTCAAGGTACATGGAATGATTTGAAAATGGGACGCTGTTAGGAATGTGAATATTTGAAGGTAAAAGTGTCTGAGACTTGTTCACTTTTTAAATATATCAATCATGTAATAATGATAGACAAAATAATCTGGATTATTCTCTATAGAGAGTTGATTTATACTTTACAGTATATTCTATGATAGTAACTTCTCTATTTTACCTTAAACTTAAGAAAAAGGGTAAATTCCAAACATTTAGTAATTATTTAAAATAGCAGGGAATCATTCATATAATTTAATGTTCAGGAATTTAACAACAGGTGATATTTCTATTACTTTTAGTTTGTTTTATGAACTTAACATAAAACACAATATTGAACATGACTCACTTGAAAAAATTTCAATGAAGGGTAATTAATTGGCAAAGAAATGTGAAATGTATACTTCTAAACATTTGCTTTCCTACCACAAGAGGGCGCAACAGAAATTTAAAAGGTTTTTTTATTTACACTTAATTAGAATTCTGAAGATTATATTTACTTTCTTCTCATTATCTTAGTGATAGAATCCCTTAAAGCCACTTTGATTAAAAAAAAAGGAACTTTATATTATTATTCTTTGCGTGATAGTTAAATTAGTTGTTTTATCTGCTTTTGGATTGCCAATACAAAGAATAATCTTTAAAAAATGTGTGATAGCAGCCTATTCGTAAAAAGGAAGTGCGATTCCTATTGTCCTCATGTGATTAATAAATAAAGCTCAAGTGAATGTTGACAAAATATCACTTGAATATAGCTGTAAATGTGAGAATTGTTTTAAATATATAATAAATCTGAAAGAATTGAGGGAAAATGTGTTAACTAACGTCAAATGATCCAAAATCAAATAGACGCTAGAAACTATTTTTCTTCTAAAGGAAAAAAAGATACGTAAATTTTTGTGGTAAAATTATGATATAGATAAACTTTATCTGATCTCTAATTTGTATATTTTTAAAAATCTGTTAATTACCCCCTTCCTTTTTTTTTTTTTTTTTTTTTTAGCTCTGGTGACTTCAAGCAATAGAAAAGCCAATTAAATGATTTAAGAGAGTAGGCTATGTGTAGATATTTGCCTTTAAAAAATATTATAGAAAGTACCCAAGAGATGCTTTTAAAGCAAGATTTGAGGTGTTTTCCTATAAAAATGGGTAAACTATTTTTACTTTATTTTTTAAAGTTTATTTATTTATTTTGAGAGAGAGTGAGAGAGAGAGAGCAGGGGAAGGGCACGGAGAGTGAGTCCCAAGCAGGCTCTGCACTGTCAGCACAGACCCCAACACAGGGTTCCATCTCACCATGATCTCATGGTGAGTTCATGAACTAGGCCAATATCAAGAGACGGACACTTAACTGACTGAGCCACCTAGGTGCCCTAATTGTTTCTAACTCAAAGGCTTTCTGCCCAAAATCCCGCTAACATTTATTTAGCTCTTAAAATAACTTACGGAGTTTGAACATCACCCTTTGATAGTCTTGATGCATTGGCCTTCCAGTTTGAGGTCACCACAAGTAGCTAACTCTAAAGGGGTTTGTATATTTACACATCTAAATAAGTTTCTCTGGGTACCTGTAGATCACAACATCCCTACCTGTGTAGATTTCAGAGCTTCTAGTGCGAATTAAGTCAGATTGTTATTAGGTAATTACTTAAAACCGTCCACAGAAATGGCTGAAACATTGGCATTTGGAAAGAGTGGTCTGGAACAGACTTATTTTATTTGGAGATGGGAAGGCTCAGAAACAACTTGATGAGTTCTTCTGTTCCAGATGATTTCTTCCTGTAATTGTGGAGGCTTTGTTATCCTCATCAACAGCTTCCTGAGCTCGCTAGGATTTTAATACCTTAATACCTAAAACTTTCCCTGTGGTGTTTCTACCATCTGGAATCTGCCTCCCATCTTCCCTTTGACCTCCGTGTTGTCATTTCTGACACTATCTCTCATTTTTTAAAAGACTGTATTTTATAGCCTTATAAAAGTAAACCTTTCCGAGTTTGAATTCTGACACTAGTTTCATCTACTACTCTCCCCAGTTTCTACTAAATGCCCATCTCTTTGTGACAAACCATGAAGGAGAAGAGAATTTGCCACCCCAAAATATGTCCCTTTGGCATATTGAGTCTCTTGAAATGGTTATTTTTAAGAAACAGCAGACACAGAAGCTCTGAAAAACATGTAGAAGTTACCTTTTTGTAAGAGATATTTGTGTTAATAAGGAAAATCTCCATTGGTAAGGGTGCCTCCCTCTCTGTACCAGAGAGAGAAAGATGATAAACTCTCTAGAAACTCTTATCAGTGGAGAAGGACTTAAATCTGCACAGCTGCCTTACACTTGTTTATGGTGCTTTTCTTGGTAGTCTTCCATAACTGACTCCCTCATCTGCCTCAACATTGTCTTATATCTTTAGCTGGAGATGGCATTTAAGGTGGTAGGTTGACCATTTGGGTGAGTTATCTCCCATGGATATCTCCCATGTATACAGGAGGTAGGCATGTTATTAAACTTCTGTTTGTTTTTCTCCTGTTAATCTGTCTTTTATTACAGGGTTTCTTAGCCAAGAACTTAGAAGTGTAGAGGGAAAATTATTTTTCCTCCTCTATGACTGTAAACTTCTAGAAGGATAGGATAGTATTCATCATTGTATTCTTGCAAGGCTTACAGTCTATTCAACATATATTTACTAAATTGAACTGAAATAGTAATTATTTTAAATTTCTCACATATTTTTCCATGTTTCCATTTGTACCATCTCTTTCAGCCACATCTCTACTTTAATTTCAATTTAAAACTCCTTTATTGTCACTAGTCTTAATATTTGATGTGAGCCTTCAACTGAGTCAGTTTTCTCAACTTTTTCTCTAGTCATTCTCCCCCCCCCCCCACCCTCCAGATGGGAAAGTCCACTTTCAAAAATTATTTATGAAGAACACCCTGGGATCATGTGCACTCATCAGCTGACTACTTACGATAAGTTGTGGGCTTACTCCATTCCTCTAAATGAGCCTCTGGTTGGAACTGTAACTCTGATTCATCTGAACAAACAATGATGTCAATCTCTTTGTAAACTCAATTGATTTTTCCATTCAATTAAAATCCATTTTCCAGACATACAGTTATGTGCACGCACACACCCACACCCACATATACTATCTTACACATGAAATGCATGTAACCCAGACATTGGAGACTTAGGTAAATGTAAACCAAATGCCCAGTTTCTTCATCTATGTGTAACCATGCCTTGCCCATAATCTCTGTAAATTCCAAGCTCATTTCCCTTTGGCTCTTCCTATCTCCACTCTTGCATCTTTATAGGTAATTAACTTGGAAAAACTGATGATGGATTTTGGAGTCAAGCGTATTTTGCAACTTTAACTCCAATTATAACACAAGCTTTGCCTACAATCCACACGTTAATGAGCTGCCATATTTAACTAAGGATGCTCCACATTCTAGTTACTATTGATCATACTTATAATCTTCTCATATCAAAGAAAATATTGAGATGCTTACAAAATCACTACAGCCCATGTGTAATGCTCAAATAATTGTCTTATAAATTTCCATTTAGAGTAAGATCAAAATGAAAACATTACAGAAAAAAAAATGTCCCTAGCAACTTTCTTCTTTTGTTTTTCTTAGTTTTACAAACTAGAATGTAATCTAGCGTAAAAACTAGGACGGATTTTTATTCAAAGAAAAATTTTACCTTTTTTTTGAAATGTTACAAAGTCTGAGAAAATTTCTGTAGCACCTGTAATACCCAAAACAGAACAGATGCACTAGAGCTACCATTTGCTAAGAGCAGATTTACTGAAACACTTTTTCTTTCTTTACCTTAAGAAGGTAATAGGTGCTGAATTTGGAACATGATGGTTTATGTTATTAGTACTCCTTGGTCCTATTTTTTCAAATTAGATTCTTTCCCGAGTGATCCTGATAGGAGTCTCACTGCTTTGAACTCTATCTATTCCCTAACAACCTCCCAAATTGCATCCCTGACAACCCAAATCATATTCTCTGTCACATCCTCAGCAGCCCTACTTAGAAGACCATTAAGCAAACCTACCTCCAAAAACAAGTTTAGTTTCCTCCGAACACCTTTCTAAAAATATCCTTCTTCTCTAGTGTTCTCCATTTCGGTTGTTGGAAGCATTATTCACTAGGTTGCACACATCAAAAACTAGAAGCTATTTATAATTTTTTCTCACTCCCTATCATTTCCAAGCTATCAAACCCCCCTGAGGTGTAGGTCCACCACCAGTATGTATTCCGAATCCAAGTGCTTTTCCTCACTCCATTATCACATGCAGGTGTAAGCCGTCAGTGCTCCCCTGAGTTGCCAAAAGAGCCACTAGGATAGTGTTCTCACCGACAGCCTTGATCTATTTCAATGAAGTAACCACACAGTAGCCAGAAATGTGTTTTCTCTCTCTCTCTCTTTTCTTAATGTAAACATATTCTCGTTACCCTCTGCTTAAAATCCTATAAATGTTTCCTACTATGCTTAGAATAAATTTCTGTCTGTGGTCTGGATCATCTCGAGTGGGCCTCTGTTTCCCTCTCTACTGTCATACCCTAACATTCTTCCCTTCTGTCTGTCTATGTCAAGCACACTGGCCTCTGGCTCCTTCTCAAGCATACCAACCATTCTCCTCAAAGATTTTCAATGAACACTGTAATGTTTAGCAAATATTCATTCAATGCTTCCTCCTAGAGTGAGTCGAATATTCCTTCCCACTCTCTGACCATGACTTTGGCCATGAGGCTTTCTTTAGTCAATGGCGTGTTAGCAGACAAAAGGAAAACAAAGACTTGAAACGTGTTTGCAGCATAGGGCTTGCCTCGTTGCTCTTTTGCCACTGCCACAAGAAGAACTTTTCTTGGATGGTCCCCAAATGAGGAGAAAAATGAATCAAAGCTGAACTAGCTGTCCTGCAAACCTGCAGTTAAACTGAGCTTCCTGAGCTTAAAGCTGAGTCGCCTTATCTAACTCACATAAAAATGGGATTAAACAATTTGTTTTAAGTAACTGAGTTTTAGGGTGGTTTGCAATGCAGCCTTTTTGTGGTGTTAATTGGCTAATGATACAACCTTCCATTTTAAAACCCATCCCAGTGCTACCCCATTCAATCTCTATAGTCTTTATTTGTCCATTAATATTTTGTCTTTTGGGGTGCCTGGGCGGCTCAGTCGGTTAATCCTCCGACTTCGGCTCAGGTCACGATCTCGCGGTATGTGGGTTCGAGCCCCGCGTCGGGCTTTGTGCTGACTGCTCAGAGCCTGGAGCCTGTTTCAGATTCTGTGTCTCCCTCTCTCTCTGACCCTCCCCCGTTCACGCTCTGTCTCTCTCTGTCTCAAAAATAAATAAACGTTAAAAAAAAAATTAAAAAAAAAAAATTTTGTCTTTTGTAAGTAACAATAATAATCTTTGTGTGTGTGTGTGTGTGTTATTTCTTATATTTTCACAACACAAAATAATGATTTTCCCTAGTAGTAACTCATTAAATATTGTTAATTGAATGAATTAAACTAATGCAATTAGTTTGTTAAATGAATGAATAAACTAATGCAACTCTAAGTACCTCTCCCTGATGGTTTTAGGGTAGTGATCTCTCCCTTACCTTTCACAAGGACATATTCATTCTCCAATCTATAAAGAATGAAACCCAGGAAGCAAATTGCTTTTGGAGAGACTCCTAGCCACGTGGTATGAGAGAATGCTTTTCTTCAAGGGAGTCTTGAATATTATTTTAAAGTATAATTGACATTTTGTAAATTACAATTAAAAAAATTGAGAGTATGGTAGTCCTAAAGGCACATATTGTTCTTTCCAGTGTGGTGAGCCAATTTGTGCAGAAAGTGCAGGTAAGGTCAAGTAGTTAGAGGCAGAGGTCTAGAGGGAACAAGATAGCCTTCTGAGCCTAGAAATAGCCACCATAACCAATACCCCAGGCTTCAGAGTAATCTAATGATTAAACCTGAAATTTATTTATTGAGAACCTACTCTATGACAGTCACTGTCATCAGGTTAATCTGATTTCATGTAGCAGAGCATACTGTGAAAGAAGATGCACAGAGTGATTTTTTTTTTTTTTTTGCCATTGTGTAGGTTAAAAAACAATAGAAAAGGCGGTAGAGAATTTAAATAAGGATAAGGGGATTTATTAAGTAGAGCCTGGATGAGACTAAACAATGCTTTCTATTACAACAGCTAATCTTTCTAATATTAATACTGGATCCAGGTACAAGTTAAAGAATATCTGGTATTAACATGTTGGAGAAAATAATATGCCAAGTAAAAGACAGGCTAACACTTTAAACTTTAAAAGTACATTACTAAATTTTACTAAAAATGTCAGATTGTATTGTATTTTCAAATTGATTGTAATTCATCAGTTTAGCCTTGTTTCTCTCCCTTTCTGGGCTTAGATGTGTTTTATGCATATTAAACAAATAAAGAAACTTTTTATGTCAGTGTCCTTTTTCCTGTTATAAGGACTATGTAGAACTTAAGTGGGCTCTACATGCATTGACTTGTTTAAACTGGGGTGGAGAATGAGAAAATATGAACAAAGAATGAGGGAGAAAGCAAAGTTACTTACAGCCCAAGGGGAGTCCAAGTGGGCCTGGGAAGGAGAACATTTCCCACTTTGTACTCTAGGTGGAAGCACTGGTATGTATAGAATAAAAACACCAGAAAAGCACTCTTTGGGGTACTAGAGCATATTTGAATGCCATCCACACTCATTAAATCAAAGAATGTAGGAAATGAAAAAGGGCTGTTTGGAACAGCTATATTCTACTTTAATTTTACAGGGAAGGAAATACAGACCTAGATACTCTAAGTGGGTTACACATTCCCTCCACCTTCCAACCTTTCATCACATTGGTCACGACTGCTCAGTCTAACCTCACTTCTTATGCTAAGAGAAAGGTTATTCTCCAACGTCAGTCAAGCTATTTTGAGAAATTAATTAATCTTCTGTGAATTTCTCTATTATTAGTACAGCATTTCCACAACGAGTTGAGAAACATCCAAAGGGTATTAGTCACTATAACACGTGCTTTCCTTTTGGAAAGTCCTCTCCTGTTGTCCTTTTCTGTATGAAATGTCTTGCTTTTGGCATTATCAGTTTCTGTTGCTAACTTTCAGAAAACACAAATCTGTTAGCTTCTAAATCATGTATTCTCTCTTCATATGATCTTTTGTCTCCCCCTTATGTTATAATATCATCACCTTGTTTTCTATGTCCTCTCTGGCCTTAATGTCAGATAACCATGGTTATAAATCAAGGACCCACACTCAAATGCCTACAGGGACCAGGCAGGTAATATGTCCCACTTAAATCTTGTTTAAGGGAGGGGCGCCTGGGTGGCTCAGTTGGTTGAGCGACCAACTTTGGCTCAGGTCATGATCTCGGGGTCTGTGAGTTCAAGCCCCGCGTTGGGCTCTGTGCTGACAGCTCAGAGCCTGGAGCCTGCTTCAGATTCTGTGTCTCCCCCTCTCTCTGCCCCTCTCCTGCTCATGCTCTGTCTCTCTCTCTCTCGATAATAAATAAACATTAAAAAATTAAAAAAAAATCTTATTTAAGGGAGTTAGCTACTTGCAACTGAGCTTAAATTATTTTTCTTCATATATACATGTAAACATAGACGCAAGTGGCAAATCTTCCAATTTTTCAACATTTCACAGAAATTCAGACTTTTATGGAAATGTCACAATCTTTACATGAAAATATTTAGTTCAATTTTCTTTTCCACAACACTCAGCAAACTCTAGGGGCCAAGGTGGGCCACTCTGGCCTGAATAGTATTCTGAGCGGAAGGCAATTGAGACACTATGAGCTCAGCAGAAACTTTTGCCCCTCCCTTAACCATGTAAAAGAATCTAAATTGGGGGTCTTTCCCAGAACAAGAGTTATTAGCAGAAATAAACTTTGTCTGAGTGACACAACCGTATGGCAAGGCAAACATCTAATTACCAAACATCTGTTCTTCTCATTGCCCTATGCATTGCATTCCTTTCCCGACCCCCTCCCATTCTCCTTAGTTCAAGACGACATCTATACCTCATTTTGCCTGATTGTCTTTGGGATTTCTATACTGTATGAATTCCCTGTATGTACGTTATTAAATTTGATTTTCTCCTGTTAGTCTGTCTCATGTCCATCTGAGTCTTACCCCAGCTACAAGGACCCTTGAAGGAGACAAGAAATCTTGCTCCCTGACAGGACAAGTTGAAATGTCTATGTCTGAATTCAACCTCAAGATCCACCATTTTGCTAGTCTTGGTTTACGTCTTATGCCAATAACTGTTGAGCAGTGTCTTTAAATTTTAACTGTCTGAAACTTTTCCATCATCAGTAAATATAAAAATAATAATTACTGTCTAAAACATGGCAATGTAATTACATACGGGTACCATATATCACAAAGTGTGTATGGACCGAGCATTCAATACGTTAGCTTATGCATCTGACTCTAAGCTAAAAACAGTCCTCTCATTTATAATTTCCCCTGTCGTCTAACTTCCTACTTGACATTTACATATGTTAATCTTTTCAGATCATTCTATTATCTGTTCACGAGATCTTACATTAGACTCCATCTCAGAGATTCTTTTTTTTTTAATTTTATTTATTTATTTATTTATTTTTAATGTAAAATCCCCTAGTGTTTTTTTTTTAATATATGAAATTTATTGTCAAATTGGTTTCCATACAACACCCAGTGCTCATCCCAAAAGGTGCCCTCCTCAATACCCATCACCCACCCTTGCCAGATCTTTTAATGGTAATTCGATATATAACTTTTGTTCCTCTGTGGCTTGTTTTTTAATTGAGGTATAATGTACACACAGTGAAAGGCATAGATCTTAAGTGTAAAGGTTAATGAATTTATGCAATTCACAACTCATTAAAGATGAAGATCATCTCTGTCACACCTGAAAATTTTCTCAGTGAATTCCTCTGATACCAAAAGCAAACACTTAGTTTTGCTTATTCTTGATTTTCATGTAAATGCAATCAAACATTGTGTACTTTTTTGTGAGCGTCTACTATTTCTCAGTGTAATGTTTTTCAGACTATGTTATTGCACATATGAACAGTTTGTACCTCTTTATTGCTATTATTCTATTGTAGACACATACTATAATTTGTTTATACATTCTCTATGAGAGGAATATTGCGTTTTTCCAGTTTTGAGTCATTAGAAATAAAACTCTTATGAACACTCACGTTTAAGTATTTTCCTGGACATATATTTTCATTGCTGTTGTATAAAATACTTGGAATGGATGTTCTGAGTTATAGAATAGGCGTGTGCTTAACTTAAAAATAAATTGCCAGTTTCCCATGTGGTTGTACCATTTTAAAATTCCACCAATAATATCCTTGCTAATATATGGTGTTGCCTTTTTTTTTTTTTAATTTTAGCCATTATGTTGGGTATAAATTGGTGTCTGATTTTAATTTGCTTTTCCTTGATGACTAATGATGTGGAACTCTTTTATGTGCATAGTAAACATTTTTATATTTTCCTTTGGGAAGTATTTTTTCAGGTCTTTACCCATTGTTTAACTGGATTGCTTGTCTTTTTTATTGCTACGTTATATGGTTTTGTTTTTTTTTTTTGAGCATATATAGGTATTGCAAATACTTTATTCTGGTTTGCAACTTGGTTATTTTTATAAGAATGTCTTTCAATAAACAAAAGTGTGAAGGTTTGATGAAATCTAATGCCATACTCTATTGATTACTGTGGCTTTACAGTAGCTTTGAAATCAACAAGTATGAATTCCTCAACTTTGTCTTCTGCCAAATCATTTTTGCTACTTTAGGTTCTGTGCTTTCCCATCAATTTTAAAATTGGGTTTTGTTTAAATCTTAAAACCTTGTTTTGATCAGGTTTGATGCAAATCTAGAGACCAAATTGAGGATGATAGATATGTTTGAAATATTGAGTCTTCCACATGGCATATTCTCCATTTATTTGGGTCTTTTTATTTATTTGGGGGGGTCTTTTTAAATTTAACTTCTCTCAGTAATGTTTTGCAGTTTTCAGACTAGTGGCCTGTTTTGTTAAATTTTATCTTCTAATTGTTAATTGTTAGCATATAGACTCCAGATAGATATTTGTATTTTGTCATTGTGTCCCGCAATCATGCTAAATTCACTTATTAGATCTACTAGCTTTTTTGTATATTTCTTAAGTTTTTCTTAAACAATCATAGTATCTATCATTAAAGTAATTTTTATGTGTTCCTTCTAAACTTTAAGTCATTTGCTTCTTTGTGTTCTTTTTCTCCCAAATTGAATTTGCTAGAATCTCTAGTACAATGTTGAGCAACAGTGGCAAGAGCAGAATTACTTAACCTATTCTTGATATCAAGTGAGAGGAGTTCAATATTTCACAATTAACTTTTATGCTAATTGCAGGTTTTTCCTTATTCTTCTAATTTGCTGAGAGTTTTTATCATTAATGGGTATTTAATTTTGTCAAGCACTTTTTTCACATCTATTAAGAGATCATATGGATTTTGTTCATTCTGTTAATGTAATGAATTATATGTACCGATTTTTTAAAAATAATAAATCAACATTTTGTTACTGAGATAAACCTTCCTATGTCTTCTCATTATATTTTTATATATTATTGAATATAATTTCCTTGTACTTTTTAAAGGATTTTTCCATGTCTTTTCATGAGAGATAGTGGTCTGTAGTTTGTTTGTTTTCTTGGAATATATTTGACTAATTTTAGTATTAAGGTTTTTCAGGCCTTATAAAATGAGGTGGGAAATTATTTTTGTTCTTCTATATTCTGATAAGTTTGTATAAGGTTGTGTTCTTGTTTTATCATTCGTTAGACTCTACCAGTAAAAATACTTTGGCCTGGTGGAATTTTGAATTTTTAAAAAACAAATCTAGTCTTATTCATATGTTCTATTTATCTTATCTAATCTATCCTTTAGCTAAAACTAATCATGGGAGATAACAGAAAGGTCATCTGGTGCTTATTTTAAGTCCTTTCATGTGAGTTTGCAAGAGGCTGAAGGAGTACCACAGATTATTTAAGACATGGATAATCAACAGTTTAAATGAACATAAATATTAAGACTAACACATCTCAATAATTGTCTTCCATCATGATCATGCTAAGAAATTGTCTGCAAATTCTGACAATATTTGTCAATATTAGTTTGATGACAATACTAGTTTAAGATGTTGCTTCAGTAAGTATATCTCTGTTTTTAAATGCATATATAGAACCCAGCTGGATTATTCTGGTTCTGGTGATTAATGTCTTTCAATGAATTTTACTGTATTATCTAAATTATCAAGCATTCATAGATATCTGCTCGTATTTCTTTATTATCTCCTATTGACTGGAGGATGTATAGCAACATTCTCTTCTTCATTGCTGACATTGTTTGTGTTTTTCTTTTCTTTATTTTTTTGATCAATTTTGTTAGAAAATTTTTAGTGTTATTTATCTTTTCAATGGCCAACTTTTGGCTATGTTATTTTTTTCCATTATTTGTTCTTTATTTTACTGATTTTCAGTCTTATTATTATTTTCTTTTATTTACTTTTGGCTTGGATTATTCCTTTTCTGTTTCTTTTTTTTTTTTCTTTAATGTTAGGCTTAGAATATTGAGTTCAAGACTTTTTTCTTTTATAATATAAACACTTAAATCTATAAATTTCCATCAAATCATGGTTTTAGTTATTTT
Source organism: Panthera onca (assembly GCF_046562875.1). Classification (NCBI taxonomy): domain Eukaryota; kingdom Metazoa; phylum Chordata; class Mammalia; order Carnivora; family Felidae; genus Panthera; species Panthera onca. The sequence goes on along the minus strand of NC_138345.1, from coordinate 107,897,167 downwards.
TCCACTAATTTTGATAATTTGTATCCTACCATTCATTTAAAAATATTTTCTAGTTTTCTTGTGAACTTTAATTTGATATAGAGTGCTGGATCCCATCTGCAGAGCTTCTGATTCAGTAGATAGGGCTGGAGCAGAGATTGAGCATTTCTAACACGTTTTCATATGATGCTGACACTGCTGTTCTGAGGACCAGACTTGAGACACCACTGCTTTCAGGCACCATTCTTATTCTTAAAGTGTGACCTCCAGTGATTTGGAAATCAAATTTCTCCCAACACCTGGCTAATTCTAGAATCTCTGTTCTTTCCTCATCCTTCCAACAATTATTCTGTGGTGGGCCTGTGGAGTCAAGCCTTGTACCATTGTTTTGTGTTTAGCCAAATGTCTGAAATATGCAGATTTCTGAAACTCTTTCTCTATGCAACTCTCTCACTTCTGCTAACGTGTGCCACAGAGTCCCAGGAGCCTCAGCAGTTCCAAAATGGGACCACTGTTTGCTTTGTCCAGCGAGGCTACTGTCTTCCTTTTGGGCCCTTCTTCCTGGTGCTGTGGTTTGAGAAGTGCTCAGAGGAAAAACCAGGGCGAACAAGGGACTCAGCTCACCAGTTATCCATCCTTCAGGAAGTATAGTCAGATGCTGTGCTTTTCCTAAAGCCTCCTAAGAGTTCTTTTCTATATTTAATCCTATTTTGCTGATTTTTTATGTCAGGACAGTAAACCTCATGTCCATGACTCTGCTGTGGTCAGAACTGGCAGTGTGTGTGCGTACACACACACACACACACACACACACACACACACATCATTATTGCAGTTCTTCATCCTCAACCCAGTGAAAGATATTACCTCAAAAAGCTAGTTCCTTTTCCTTTCTCCTGTTCTCATCTTCCACTCTTCAGTGCCTGCTCCAATTACAAAACACAGCAAAATACTTAATATTTGGAACTCAGTTAAATGGGACCATCAATGAAATACCTCGCTAAGTAACATGTTGACCAAAACTAGATAAATGTAAACAGCAAACAAACTGATATAAAGAATCTGTTTTTCAAGTAATCATTCAGTTTTAGTTAATACATTCAATTTATATTTATTGACAATTTACTTTTTGTCAAGCACTGAGCTAAAGATTGGAGATTAAACAGTGAATAAAAGAGCAAAGACTGTTTGCTCTGTTTGCAAAGAGTTTGCAAACTCTGCTTCCTCATCCTTCACTGTTTGCAAAGACAAAATCTGAAATAAAAATCTACTGATGAAAAAAAAGAATATTCTAACCGCCCTAGATGCCAATAGTTCGGTTTGGTTGGCATCTATCTTGGTGAGTTTGCCATGGTTTAGGGTCCAGAGAACTGGATCATGTCTTAGTTCCAGATATAATAAAATTCTAGGCAACTAATTCATAATAACTGAACTCACCAGATAATAAAGTACTTTAATTAGAATAGCAATTCTTAAATTATTCTAAGGTCTCTAACTACCATAGTGTTTGCTCTCACATGCTCAAGCCAAGGATTCTTTCACTGCACACCACGTCTATTATAATCAGGAACTGTTCTGTGAGAATGAAATCAGCACAAAGACCATTCAATGATAAGAATGGTTTCTGGCACCAGGCTCTGGTAATCTAATATTTCATCCTTAAAGGAATAATAGCCAATATTTATGAAGTCGTTACTTTCTCACAGCATTTTGATGTATACATATCACAATAATCCTCGTTTTTCACACAGAGACACTGAGGCACAGAGAGCTTTAATAACTAGTAAATGGTAGCAGGATGCAAATATATGGAGTCTGGCTCAAAAACCCAAACGCTCAGTCTCTCAGCTATATTTTTATACAGAGTCTACTATAGCAAGATCTGATGTATTGATTTTGGGGATGGGCGGTACTTGTATTGACATTGCTTGGGCAAGTCATTTCTTTCTACTTTTCTACATTTCAGTAGCTGGCTAATGTCTCTTTGATTAAGTCCTTATTTCTTTATATATAATAATGAATTTAATTTTCTTTCAGTGAAGTTTGTCAGGTGGCCTTGAATAGCTCTCCTTAATCGATTATTGTTAATTTATAGTAAGATCTCAACCTGGAACACTCCGGTTGGTCTCTGCATTCAGTAATATTGTATTTGGCTTTAGAATCTTTAAAATAATAATTTTGGCCATGCATTTAATATGGTAACATGGCATATTAAAAAAAATTTAATGTTTATTTTTGAGCGTGAGACAGAGAGACAGAGCACGAGCTGGGAAGAGGCAGAGAGAGAGGGAGATACAGAATCCAAAGCAGGCTCCAGGCTCTGAGCTGCCAGCACAGAGACTGACACAGGGCTCAAACCTACGAACCGTAAGATCATGACCAGAACAGGAGCTGGATGCTTAACTGACTGAGCCATCCAGGCGCCCCGTAAGATGTCTTATTTTTTAAAATTTCATTGGATATTCTTTCCTGCTTTGTTGAAGATTAATTGACCGTATAGTTGTGGTTTCATTTCTGGGTTTTCTATTCTATTGATCTAAGTATCTATTCTTGTGCTAGTACCATATTCTTTTGATCACTACTACTTTGTAATATAACTTGAAGTCCAGAATTATGATGCCTCCAGCTTTGCTTTGCTTTTCCAAGGTTGTTTCGGCTATTTGAGGTCTTTTGTGTTTCCATACAAATTTTAGGATTGTTTGTTCTAGCTCTGTGAAAAATGCTGGTGGTACTTTGATAAGGATTGCATTAAATGTGTAGATTGCTTTGGGTAGTATCGACATTTTACCAATATTTGTTCTTCCAGTCCGTGAGCATGGAATGTTTTTCCATTTCTTTGTGTTATCTTCTTTTTTTTTTTATTTTTTAAATTTTTTTTAACGTTTATTTATTTTTGAGACAGAGAGAGACAGAGCATGAATAGGGGAAGGGTAGAGAGAGAGAGGGAGACACAGATCTGAAACAGGCTCCAGGCTCTGAGAGGTCAGCACAAAAGCCGACGCGGGGCTCGAACTCACAGACCGTGAGATCATGACCTGAGCGAAGTCGGACGCTTAACCGACTGAGCCACCCAGGCGCCCCCCAAGAAACAGATTCTTAACTGTAGAGAACAAACTGATGGTTACCAGAGGGGAGGTGAGTAGGGGGGTGGGTTAAATGGGTGATGGGGGTTAAGGAGTGCACTTGTGGTGAGGACCGGTTGTTGTATGGAAGTGTTGAATCACCATATTATACACCAAAATGAATATTACATGTATGTTAACTAACTGGAATTTAAATAAAAACTTTTTTAAAAATCGAGATTTTCATGAATTCTCTTGAAAAAAATAAAAAAATATAGAAATAATGGACCCACATTCTGCATAGTGATGATCCACTAGAGCTATCCAGGCCACTATATTCATTAGTATCACGTGCTTAACAACCTCAGGCATTGTCCTTAGCAATCCTTGATATATAGGGTAACTGGAAGGAAAGTGATTACTGCTATCATTTCTTCAAATTGTATATATATGTAACTTTTTATTTTTAATATTCACGGAGTTATCTGTAATTGGGGTGACATTTATTTAAACATTCTCCTACACTTACATGAAAATCTATAAGATCTAAGTCACTAGATTGGGGTAGCAGTGGAACGACATCTCAATATATCTCCTATTAATCATTTGAGTAAATGCCTATATTCATCATGAAATCTAATATCAGCTACTTTTCCTTCACTTCCCTCCTCTTGATCTATAAAAACAAAGCAGACCTGCTAATAGAATACTGGGAAGGGAATTTTGAAAGCGTGAATAGCTTACTTGCAGCTCTTTTTACCTGCCCGTGTTGCTCTTGCTCTCACAAAGTTTTGGCCTCAAAGACTGGATCCACAAAGTCAGATCTGTGCCCACTGCAAACAAGCTCAGATCCCTGAAAATGTAGAAAAGGCAACTTTGAGAATCATACATTTCTTCCTAACCTACACTAAAAAACTTAGCTAGAATTCGAAAAGTTATGGCAGCTGTGTCTAACTTTTCCAGGAGTCTTCCCTTACAAGGCTGCATAGAGTACTCTAGTGAGGAGGATACAACCTGCAAACTTCCTGACAGTCGGATTTGAATCACTCTTAGCAACTCTGGTACCCTTTCAGTCCAGAATGGCACTTTTATTCATTGAGAAAGTCTATAACATTGAGTCTCAAAAAGAAGGTGTGAACCAAGAACCCTGAACAGCCCAGGAGGCTCCCAGATCCAGATGCCAACTCATCCACCTCTTCTCCCAGAATACTATTTGACATTACAGGAAGTAGCTTTTCTTTCTTTTTCCCAAAGGGGAAAAGATACTGTGATGTTCTTCCTAAAGGAAACTTAGTCCAAGTTCATATGCTTCATGTTATTGTTATATTAGTCTGGTTGAACTGTCATAACAAAATATCACAGACTGGGTGGTTCAAGCAACAGAAATTCATTTTCTCAAGGTTCTGGAGGCTAGAAGTCCATAATCAATGTTACAGAAAATTCAGTTCTGGTGAGGACTCTCATCTTGGCTTGTAAACTCCCACCTTCTCTCTGTGTCCATATAACCCTTTCCTGTGTGTGCTTGCAGTGAGAGAGAGCTCTGTGTCCCTTTCTCTTCTTATAAGGATACTAGCCCTATGGGATTAAGGCCCCACCCTTATGACTTCATGTAACCTCATTTAGATAATTCCTTAATGCTCTATGTTTGATTGGGGCATTGGGGATCAGAGCTTCAACATATTAATTTTGGGGGGACACGGTACAATTGGTATTGGTGTTTTGACACATGTGAAGCTAATATGCTCTCCATATCAGAGGAAAGGCGGCTGCTGGTATAGTGAATTAAACTTGCACTCACACAACCTTTAATAAGTTTAAAAATAAAACATTCCTAAATCTAATTAATACATATTTTATTAAGTATCAATTAAGAAAAAAAATCCGAAGGCGAGGCGAGTAATTGTATTATAATTTTAAACCATTATTGTTGTCAAATCTATAAAATAGCAATACTAATACTTCCTTCTCAGACTTACTAAAATTTCTCTCAACTATCCTTAATAGATTTAATTGCTTCCCTCCCATGTCACCACTGTACTTTCTGAATAGCTCAATTCAAGCAATGATCCTTTATATTGTAATTGTTTTTCCTGTTCTAGTCAAGCTTTTTAAAAGCCGGAACTGCGCCTTCCCATCTTTGAATAGTAGGTTTTATATCAGTTGCTTCCAATACTCTAGTCATCCAATAAATATTTATTATATCAAATAATTAATTAGCTTCAAGTCAATGTGTTTTTTAAAACATGAACAATACATGGTAAGAAGTAATGAGTGGTAAATTTAAGATTATGTTTGGATCTTTTCAACAGTAATAATTTAACTATTTTTAACCTTTATTAAAAACCATTAACATCTAAGGGTGCCCGGGTGGCTCAGTCGGTTGAGTGTTGGCCCTTGATTTCAGCTCAGGTCGTGATCTCAGGGTTTCTGAGATGGACCCCCACATCGGGCTTGCTCAGAGCTGACAGTATGAAGCCTTCTGGGATTCTCTCTCTCTCTCTCTGCCCCTCTCCCACTAGTGTGCACTCTCTCTCTCTCTCTCCCTCTCTCTCTGCCCCTCTCCCACTAGTGTGTGCTCTCTCTCTCTCTCTCTCAAAATAAACAAACATTTAAAAAATCATTAGCATCTGTTATTACACAATATTCACTTCAAATTACCACAAATTAATTTTAATCTCTCACATGATGCATATCAAAGGGGAAAACCAGATATAAGATTTTTATTTTGGAATTAATAATATTTGAAGTAAACCCCATGGTCTTAAACCAACAAATGATTATTCTTCGTAACATATTTAAGTGCTCTATATTGAAGAATACTTAAATTATTTCCCCTGTAAAAATGCTTACTCATCTTTAATATTTACTGATGCTATCTATAACCTAGTCAGACCTGAAGACTGATCACCAACTTTAATTCCTTACAAGTAATAATTCTAGCATTTTCGTGTGTGAATAGTTGAAGAGGTAAGAAAAGAAAATTAGTGATCTTAATTCTGTATAGGAACAATCCATTCTAACATAATAATCTTAAACTGAATCATACAAACTCAAGGTGGCAGGAACTGCAGGAGATCGAGCTAACCTTTATTGGTCAAGTACTATGTACTTGGTCAAGTATTAAGTGTACTATGTATGCAACCTATTGCAATTTTCACAACAATAATATTAGGTGTGGATTCTATCCATTTGACGTTAGTTAGGAAAATAAGGTTCAGAGAGTTGAAATAACTCAATGCCCCAATATCACAGAGCCACTAAATAACAGAAGCCAAATTCAAATTCAGATATGTCTGATTCCAGGACTCATGATCTAAGTCAGTAGGAATGACATCATACGGTAGTAGTTCATTCTCTTAGTACATTCCTTTCCTGAGGGAAGGGAATATTAACTAGAAGTTTTCTACTATCAAGTTCTGAGCACCCATTGTTATTTTTTTAAATTTACATCAATCATATAATCAGACATATCCAATAGCTTTGCCTTTATTCAGCCTCTCTCCTTTGGAAGTATGTACCACGGTCCTGAATTGTTTTATCCTCACTTAGTTCATACATACAAGATGTGTCTTTTGTCATTGTAATCTTCCAGATAACAATATATTGCAAAACTACCAAATGTCAAATTGTGCATGATTTAATTATTCTCAGCTCCATATCCTTCTGTGTTTCCTCCTGTGCCAACAGGGTTAGAAGTCCACAAACTGTATTTCAGAGACACTTTGCCAAACTAAAGGATTAAGTGACAACTTACCCTTAAATTCTAACATTGAGAAATATTAGCAGAGGTTTGAAAAGCAGGAGGAGCCAAGAACCATGCAAATATTGGCCCTTCTCTGTTGGAGTACCTACTTTAGGGCTTTTGAAAAGAGCAGACTTTCTAACAGGAATGGAAGGTCAAAGAAGTTTCTCTAGCGCCTAAGAAGTCATTGCTGGCTCATGGGTTCCAGCACAAATATGCCAGCAGCTTCTTGGTATTCTGCTTCTGTTTCTCCATTCTTTACAACACCTTCGTAACCAATTCTCTGAATCAACCTTTGCTTGGCCTTAATACTTAAAGTAGTTTAATATCTTAAACTAGTGGTTTAATATCTTAACTAATATTTTAACTTAATATCTCAACTGGAAACATATGGTAATACCTTTTCTTTCCCTATCTATCCCATATTTGTTAAAGGAGAGTTATGAATTTTAAAATCATTAGTCTTTGACACATTAAAATTTAACGAACAAATATCTAGTTTGTTTGCACATCATATATCTTTATAAGACTTACTGTTTTTTTAAATTGTACTAATGTTTCATGAATTCATGAAAATTCTTATCAATGGATTACAACTATTTCCTTTCTTTGTAAAACTGGAAATAGAGGATATTTAGCCCTGTGAAATTCACACCCATGTTATTTAAATACTTGCAAAGAGACTGAGTATATACAGTTATATAATTTAAAAAGAACACTGAGAATTGTCTTTCAAGCCTACTACTGTGTGAAGTGTGAAGTTTGGATATTCATTTATTCTCTTCTGAACTCAAAAACCTTTTCCTTCATAGAAAAATGAATCCTGGCATGGATGAATTGTAAGGTCTGCTTACAAAAATCCCTAGATTTTTATCTTGTTCTGTTTTATATGTTAACTGAAAACCTGTATCTGAGTTACTAACATAGTCCACAAGTTCTATTCTTGGTTCTACTCTATGCTAACACATGTTCATGAGCAAGAGCATTTTTTCTGAGGTTCAAATTCTTCATTTATATAATGAGAGATTTGAAACAGAGTTGATCTGTTTCTTACTTACCCTAAAATCATCTTTGATTCCAGTTTAACTGTTCTTTGTTTTGAGCAATAGTGAAATCAGTTTATCCCATGGCTCAAACCTTGGTTTACTTATTTATAAAATTGAAATAGTATGTTCTTTTTACTGAGCAGATTATAATTATGAGATGTCAGGCATAAAAGTGATTTGTGCAAAGCACTACAACAGGATATAATGATTCTATTATTTTGTGTAGTAAGTGAATGTATATTTGAGGGTGTTCATACGTTGACATGCACCTATCTAATTTTATTAAAGTATCTGTGTTTCACAACACTTTGAACACTTTGAAGTTGAGCAATTTCCAGTAGCAACCACCCTTATACAGATTTGTCACTTTATCTCATTAGAGTTAATAAAAGCCAAGGCTAGTAAGTGAAGAAATTTGGCCTTTTATTTAGGACACAGGTATCTGGACAACACCCAACTAGTCAGCTATTCAAATACTGTTTAATTAATTAAAAGCTTGGAGCTGCCTATTGAAGCTGGATGACTAATTAGACGCATTATTATATAAGTCCTACAAAAGCTTAGAAGTGCCATTCTAAACTTTTCTGGAGAAGCAAAGGAATATAGAACTCAAGGGATGAAATGGAATCTCTGCTTCTGGGCTTTTCCTAAACTACACAAGATACTTATTTCTAATCTTTTAGATAGGTCATTTCACAACCCATAACACCAACTCCATTAATTAAAACATTCTGTGAGAAAAGTCACATCCATTCCAATTTTTAAACATGATTTCTATTATCAGGAACAACTAAGACAGGAGGGAAATTCAGAAGATGGATACTCATTGGAGCCATCACAATTATATGAATAAGAATGGCTCTGGAGTTCAGTTTAGCTACTTATTCTCTACTAACTTTTGGGGGTGGTTTTCTACCTTCCAACAATGCTCTAATGAGTAGAGTGCCCTTTGCCATGTCTCGATAGTCCAGAGATTCTCATTCCGGGTCTGATTTTACTCTTCTGGTCAGTTTTAGTTATTTCTGAGTCTTCAGTTGTCAAAAACAAAAACAAAAACAAAAACAAAACAGGCTCCATATCTATTTTTCCGTTAATCGAGAATGGGCTTTTGAGTAAATCAGATAAACTGATTATAGCAAGCCATGTAGTGTGTTATTTCCTCACAGATTACCATGTAAGTGGTGACAAATGAGCTCAGAGTTAAGTATCTGTGTATAAGCCAAGATCTAGCATCTCGGCTTTACTGTGTTTTTGTTTTTTTATACAGGCCCTGGGGAAAACTGGCTCTTACCAGCACCGATGTGTATGATAACTATACCAGTAAGCCAAAGTAATCATTAAAATGTGAAGAGTAAATTTCTGGTAAATAAGAATACAACACATTGGCACAAAACAGTATTTTCGAAAAAAAATTCTTTTAAATTTGCATCTAATGGAAAATGAGAATGCATTATTATCATTTTTTTTTTTCATTTTGGAGATCAGAAAATTGAGGCTTAAGTTAATTAATTTATCCATGATCTTTACCAGAAAGTGGCAGAGCTATGAGTTGGATCCCTGTCGACGTAGCTTCAAAACTTATGACCTTTAAATCCCTATATCTACTACTCTTTAAATGAAATCATATGTGCTAGAGCTAAAAGGCAGACAAGTTCACATAATAACAGAAAGCCTTGAATGTGGTTATGAGAAATGAGGTGGGGGGCAGTGGAGGAAGGGGGAATTGGAAAAAGGTGGTCAAGAGGTACAAAATTCCAGTTACAAGATAAATAGGTATCAGGGATATAAAGTAGAGCATGATGATTTTAGTTAACATTGCCGCATGATATACATGAAAGTTGTTATGGGAGTAACCCCTCAAACTTCTCATCACAAGGAAAAATATTTATTTTTCTTTTTTGCTTTCTCTTCTTATTGTACCTATTGAGTTGATGGATGGTAACTAGACTTATTGTGGTAATTATTTCACAATATCTATAAGTCCAACCATCCCGCTGTATGCCTTAAACAGTGATGCATGCCAATTTTATCTCTATACAACTGGGGAAAAATTCAATTAAAAAAACTTTCTAATACAAAGAGAGGCTGGGTTTACTAGACGAAGAGTTGACATACTTAATTTCTGTTTCTTCGTTTCTTTCTTTCTTTGCTCTTTCAAAACACGTTTTCCATCAGAATACATATTCTCATACTGTTTAGCTATTGATAGCAACTCAGCCACAGAGTACATAATCTTCCTTTGATTGGAGAGTACTCATTCTTTCGTTACACATAATGTACCATCTTCCATTGTTGATTTTTCATATGTTAATCTAAATATGTAAGGTAATAGCTCTTTATTTTGCTTGAGCTTCATATTCATAGATGAGTGCAAGGACATTCTAACTATTCTATTCTCTACCATCAAAACTCATTTTTACACATTACACCTTTTAAGAAAAGTAGGGATTGCAGAGATAAGTAACCATCTTTCTTCTATGAAAACTAATATTGGTTCAGAAAAAAAAAATTATGCAAGCTTAGAGTTATTAAAAGTATAATTTTCAAAAAAACCTGAAATGTATGGGGTGCCTGGGTGGCTCAGTCAATTGAGCATTTGACTCTTGGTTTTAGCTCACTTAGGTCATGATCCCAGGGTCATGGGATCAAGTCCTGCCTAAGGGTCCTTGCTGGGCATGGAGCCTACTTGGGATTCTCTCTTTCTCCCTCTTCCCATCTCCTCCACACATGGTCTCTTGCTCTCAACAATAAATAAATAAATTTAAAGAATAAAAATAAAAATATGCTGAAATTAAAATAGGTTGGGTATAAATTTGGTTGATGTCCAAGGCACCTGAGTGGCTCAGTTGGTTGAGCAACTGACTTTGCCTCAGGTTGTAATCTCTCAGTTCACAAGTTCGAGCCCCATATCAGGCTCTGTGATGACAGCTCACAGCCTGGAGCCTGCTTCAGATTCGGTCTCCCTCTCTCTTTGCCCCTCCCCCCGATAGTGCTCTGTCTTTGTCTCTGTTTCAAAAATAAACATTAAAAAAAAATTAAATTGGTTGATATCCTATAGGGCAATAAAACCATAACCTGAACGAAATTCATTTGCAATATACCTTTAAAAACAAAACAAAGCAATTTAACACCTAATCTCACAGAGTCTGGGCCCAATCAATAGTAAATAGTGAGTTTAAAAAAATGTGTTATTCCAGAGAATTGCAGAATCTTTGGGAGGAACTCTTAGACAATGCTCCACTATATCACTGAAAGGATACACTTTCATTAGTTTGCCTTATTTTCAAGTTGAGATAATTTTTCACACTATTCTCTACCATGTACAAAAAATAGTACTTTGTCTAATACTATGTGTCAACATTTTGTAAACAATATATCATTTAGTTGTCAAATGAATGTCAATAAGCATAAGGTTTTTTATGAAAATGATTATTTCCTTGGGAAAAATTCACATGATATTAAACTTGGATAAAGGACTTCGAATATTTTGAAGGTTATTGATACATATAGCCAAATTCATTTCTACAAGGAATAGGGCTATCTGCACTACTCATGAGGAGTAGTCCACTCTGACCATCATACTGACAGAGTTGGGCCTCATCATTTTAAAAATCATGCAATTTGGTGGGTGCAAAATAAGACCTCATTTCAATCTATCCACATAATATCTGATTACTTATAAAGTTGATATTTTACTTTATTTTACCTTATTTTTTAATATGTATTTATTTTGGGGGGAGCACAAGTGGGGGAGGGGCAGAGAGAGGGAGACAGAGGATCGGAAGCAGGCTGGGCACTGACAGGATGACAGCATCTAGCCCATGTGTGAATGTGTGGGTTTGAACCCACGAACCATGAACCACGAGATCATGAGATCATGACCTGAGCTGAAGCAGGACACTCAACTGACTGAGCCACCCAAGTGCCCGTAAAGTTCATATTTTAGAACATGATTTTATTATTTTTTCTAATTTGTTACTTGCTTATTTTTCGATCTAAGTATTAGTGCCCATGTTTTCTATTCCTTTCAGCTTCTAATATCTAAAGGACATTAAGACTTTGTGTTTAATTCTTACCCATCAAAGGGTTTGTCATAATAGTATTAATAGAATATTTTATGTGAGGAATAATAACATCCTAAATGAGATTCATCTGTGCTAACTTGAAACTCAACATAAGATTATGCTAATAAAGATGTAATGTTGTTTCCTCTTGTTCCATTAAAACTCTCTTAATGAAAAATGAAAACTGTATATACAAGTAATGTTAATAAGGGTGGAGAACCGAAACTACAGGAAACACAGAGATATTTGTAAATGCAAAATTCTTTGTAAATTGACTGCAATCATTATATTAATCAGTAACTATATTAATCATTATATTAATAAGTAAACAGTATAGCTTTAGGGGATTATATTTTGAACAATTTAGAACAACTGGACAATCATCCATAATAGTTAAAATCATTGTTTTTGTGATGTGTTTGTAAAATAAAATAAAAAACTGAAACTAATGCATACTCGATTATGTTGTATACAAAGTGTGTGTGTGTTTGTGTGTGTGTATGTAACATATATGTATAAAACAAAACATATCACTTCTGCTTTTAGTAGTTTAAAGGCTTTCTCTGGTAACACTATCATAGATCCATTTAAAAGGTGAGTATATTTTTGGGGTGCCTGGGTGGCTCAGTCAGTTAAGCCTCCAACTTCAGCTCTGGTCATGATGTCATGGTTCGTGAGTCGGGGCTCTGTCCCGATAGCTCAGAGCCTGGAGCCTGCTTTGGATTCTGTGTGTGTCTGTGTCTCTCTCTCTTTCTGCCCCTCCCCTGCTCATGCTCTGTCTCTCTCTCTCAAAAATGAATAAACTTCAAAAAATAAAATAAAAGATGAGTATATTTTCTTAAAATTATCCATTCTTCCAGTAATAGAAGAGAAAGTCATTGAATTGAGGGATTAGCTGTTGTAATGTTTTCTAATTTATAACAATTGGAATTTATATATAATATTTAAGTTCGATTATAAAAAATACATAACAAATTTAAAATAAAATAACATCATATAAAATGTATATGTGTTTGTATACATGTAGAAATATAATATATAAAATATGGAGAACTGGAGAGCAATTATGATAGTAACTATTGGGGGGGAAATGATTTTTTTGAACTCTGTGAAATCTTGTCTAAATCAATGCATATAAAACTTATAGAAACATTTAAGATCACTTTTGGTTGCTGTTGTTGGGGGTGAGGAGGATTCAAAGAAAGTGTATGCCTGCTTCTTTGCCAAGGTCCAGAGATCCGCTAGCTTGAAGTGTCAGCCAGACGGAACCCACAGTCCTTAGACTTCCTTTCCCTGGCTCCCTCCCCTAGCCTGGGAAACCAAGCTGGCGTTGGTGGGAGGAGGGGAAGTGATGGGGCCGGACCAGGGTCAGCAGGAAAGGAGTTGGTGGGGGGCCCGAAATCCTAGCGTTGATGTCCTTGGGGAAATTATGCGGGCCCTGGCCCTTGGACGGCGCTTTCCCACGGCGGCGTGGCGGGCGCAAGGGAGTTCGGTGGTCACTGCACCTTGGCCTCCCGCACCCGCGTCTACTCGCCCAGCTCTGCCAGGTTGCGCGGGTCGTGGGTTCGATTTCGCGTGGGAACAGGTGATGCCTCCTCTCACCGCTAGACCTTCACTGCGCGCTTCAAGTTCCACGAAATCCTCCAAGTTCACTACTTGAGAGGCAGGAGCACACAGTTGGCTGGCTCTTCCTTCAAACTCACACAGCCCCCAAATCTCAGTAATGTTAAAGATGCGGCAGGGGTCGGTGTAAACACCCCAAATCCCGTCTGGTTCTGACTGCCCGTGCTGTGATCAGCCCTGGAGCGCTTTGGTCTTTTAGGTCCTTCAACTTTCGGAAAATGAACTTGAAAAGTGTGGATGCGTGGGGTTGGGGGAAACTCTTAGAATCTTGAACTCGGGGGCTCCTCTGAGTCCACCTTGATCCAGTCTCCGGCTTCGCTCCTCCTCCACGCATTTTAGAGCCCTGAACCCCCTCCCCCCCTCCTCTGGGCAGGGGAATTTTGTGTCGAATCGGTAGACAGAAAGTTCTTGGCCCCCACTCTTGCTTGCTACGATCAGATTACTCCTCACAGACTGGAGCTGGTTGGGAGGTGGGGGTATTTACTTTTAATCCTTTTATATGTGTTCAGTTCACCTTGTGTGGTTGGGTGTGGAAAGCGGGGGAGGGGGGTTTCCAAAGGGAGTGAAATTCCCATTCCATGGGTATTACCATGCCCGTGGGGTTGGCAGTTCTTAAAGTTTAACAAGTCTGCAAATAACTACAGAACACAATAGAGCCCCCCCCTCCCTTCCTCTCTCTCTCTCTCCTCTCTCTCTTTCTTTTCCTGCTTCCAAACGCCTTCTTCGAAGCTGAAGCTGGGCAGGTCTCCAAAGGTGCAGCAGCCACAACAATCCAGCAGTTCAAAGTCAGGCAGCAATTGCACAACTACCAGCAACTCTCTGAGCCTGCTGCTAATGAGCTGAAAGCCAGGACCGTCTGAGGAGGTGAAGAGGAAGCTTCCAGCCCTCCTCCCTCCAATTCGAAATCCAGATATCTCCACCCCCCACCCCAGATAACTCTGAGATACGGTCCTTGCTATTCGCTTGCCTGGGGGACCATGGCTCCCTTTGGAAGAAATTTGCTGAAGACTCGGCATAAAAACAGGTAAAGTTCAGCGTGTGTGTCCTCGGGGGCTTCTGTGTGAAAGTGTTATGTTTTGTTGCAATTAGATTATGATGAAAACTGTTAGGGGGAAAAGCTCTAGGGAATAAGGTTTTGTATTTATACTCAACTGGTGAGGTTATTATTCCAGTAACGGGGATCTCAGTGGCCTCAAGGATCACTGAAAATAAAAAAAAAAAAAACAAAAAACAAAAACATATATATTCTTTTTGTTCCCCTTTTGACCAGTCCTGGTTCCACAACTAGCATCATCAGAATCTCTCTTTGTGTTGCGGGGCATATTTGAGAGAAGTGGGAAGGCACGTTTCATTTTGGTTCAGACACAGTTTTAGCATATTATAGGAAGGGTTAAATTTTTGATGAAGATAGAACTAGAATTTATTGGCCACTAAGTAGAAGGAAAAACACAGCTGTAGATACAATCCGGAAACAATGCTTTGGCTCCCCTTTGAGTGGGGCATTCCTGAAACCTGGAAAGTTCCCAAAGTGAAAATACTTTGTAGAGAAACTTTTTGTGAACTGATTCTTTCCAGTATGTATGGGAACTTTAGGTGGTTGTAGGCACCAAAGGAGGATTCAGTCAGCTGTCCTCCTTTGTCTGCATTATTAGAATTTTACTTTGGTTTGATTTTTTTTTGCTATTTCAAGCCTGCAATGCCCATAGTGTAAATGTGTAAAAAAAATGTATTTCTCTCTTTGTTTTTCTCTGTCTCTGTCTCTGTCTCTGTCTCTCTCTCTCTCACACACACACACACACAGATTTTCACTGAGTTAGTATGTGTGTTTCAGCCCTATTAAGTATTTTATTAACACTTCAAATGTTACATTTTTATGCCAAAACAATTTGAGGATCATTTTAGACATGGGCTTTACTCTTTTAAAATGTATTTATTTTGGAATAAAGGCTTTTCGATAACTCTTCTTTCCATCATGCCTGTTTGTACTTGTCATAATTTACTTAGGGTAAACTTAAAAGCATACAATTACATGGTAGGAAATGATACAATTATTTTAAGGTGTCTGCATGGTAATATATAGTGATACAGTTTTAAAGTAAAGTTCCATACTTTGAGCTTAAATATCTACCTGTTTTTATTCCAAATGTATCGATGATTTAGCTGATTAAGTTTTCTGAAGAAACTAAAGCAACAATAATTAGTACTACAAAACTTTCTAAACCAGTTTTAGTTGCTAATGATTTGGTAATGTGTCACAAATATGGCATTTCTGGTAATTAGTGAAACTATAGGTTACAATAAAGACATATGTCTGATTATTTAAAAAATATATATTAGTAATGGCTATTAAAAATAAGTTTGTATTTTCCTACTGTCAATGCATTAAAAAATATTCCAGAAGGCTTCTCTTGCCAACAGAAAGTCTTCCTGCTTTTTAAGTGATTATTCAGTAGCACTGTTTTTGAAGTATGTTTGTTTAAATGCAATCAAAATATATAAAAAATCACTTGGGGAAAAGTTCGTGGTTTTATAAAACAAGTTGTGTTTTTGGCATGCTTTCTGAATACTAACTACCTGTGTAGTTCAGGGTTGTTGCATGTGTGTGTTTTTGTTTTTGCTTTTGATTACTATTAATTCTAGAATTCTGTCAATGGTAAGCCAAATAACAGTTCAATATCACCTTGTGTGCACCCCTGAGAGTTTGCCCAGGGAAGTGCGTCCACTTTCGCTATCTCAATTTTGCCACTGTACCCTCTACCATTAAACTAGCTTTCATTCAGGGAGGTGTGTGTAACAGTTTTTAATATGATATTTTCTATACAAAACTGTGAGAAAAATGGAGAGAACAATAAAAACTGCGGAGTTTAATAGTATTTCAGGTTTCTCTGAGAAAATGGAATGGTGTTCCCAGTGGTGATGCTTTATTGTGAACATGTTTTGATGAAAGCGGTAATAGTGAGGATATGTGTAAGTTGCTCTAATAATTGAGTGTTTCCTGTTACGAATTTGTATTTTTCCAAGCCTTAAGAGAAATTTAAGCCACAGCAGTGGTCAGAAAGATAAAATATGGATATCTCAAACTAAGCAGCACATAAACCATGTGGTGTTTTGAGATAGAATAAATATATATTTTTTTTCAGTGTCCAGTATTGCTATAGATGAGATATTTTTGTGTGTGTTTTTGTTCTGTTTTTTTTAACCTTTTCAAAGGTGAAACTACAGGTGAAACTTAGTTACATGATTAAGTCTATCATTTTGTTTACTGCATTCCATAATGGCTTAAATAATCTTACTTGGACATGTAGGAACTAAATATCTTTCCTTATATGACAGGTGACTCATCCTTTGATAGCAAATGTGATTGGTGATAAAACATTCATCTGATAAGCCATTCCTCAAATATATAGTATAGAATTCCTCGTAGAATGCAGAGGAAGAATTCCAGTGTTTGTGTATCTCCTGATACATAATTTCTACAAGTAAATTTCTCCAAGTAAAATTTCTACAATTTGACCATAAATGCATCTTTGTCAGCAGGGAAACAATACAGATTACTAGAAGAAATATCAGGAATTTGAGATCATGAAATTTTGGCAAAGTTTTGTGTCGAACTTTTCCGGATCTGTTCTCTTTCTGTCTTTTCAAAGCATGAGGCAGAAAATCTTATAGAAAATATAAACTTTAAAGCTTAGAGAGGGCAGTGCCGTATCTGTGTAATCACCATTTTGTGTTGTGCGTAGGACAGTGCCTGGCCTATTATGGATCGGTAATACAGTTATTTATATAATTTTATAAATTACCTTATAAAAACCTTGTTACTATTTTATTCTGTGCTCATCATCTGAGGTCAGCAGGTATTGTATAAAAGTGAATACTTCATAAAGGGTAAAATCTAAAACCGAAATAAATACACAAATAATTTTATAGATTTGGACACCAAGTTAATCCTACCCCACCAGATAATCTTTTCTAAATTTTAAGAAGCATTTAAATTTTTTAAAAAATGAGGCAACAGTCTCTTGGGAATTTGAGAATAATGTATGGTCACAAATGATTATATTTTGGCACACAAACTTTGTATGCTTTTCATTTCTACCTTTCATATAAATAAAAGAAATGGAGCCAGTCGAAAATCTTGCTGTTCATGATCAGAATTAACCTTTTAAATTTTCTAATTGTAGTAACAATGCCACAGATGTTTCATCAGAAGGAAGAAATAAGTTTTGCGGTTAGGATAAAAGTTGCTGGCAAGATGGATGTTTTCTCTGAAATTAGAAGTATGGTTATTTGTGAATTCAGCAGAATGGAAAGCTATCATGTACTATTTTGTCTAACCTCAAATAAACACTTAAAATGTTCCTGAAATTGGATTAAGAAATGCCACGTATTTGAGTATGTGCATCTTTTTAGTTCCCAGGAGTTTCTGAAAGAGATTTCCCCTGATGATACCTGGTAACTTAAGTAGTTCTTGGTTGGCAACAGACAGCCCATTAGGAACAATGACTGGAATGCTTTATCCCTGGCAAAAATATACCGAGAGCAGGGAAGGCAGTGAAATTGAGCTCTAGGTTAAATCTTGAATCGTTGCTCAACTATCAGCCAACTTAAAAATCCTCTATAAGATCTTGTATTATGTACTGCATCAATTCATGAAACATGTCAAGGTGAAATGTTCTTAAATGGACTTTTTGAGAAAAATGTTTAAAATTATAGCTGGTTAACATTTTGATTTAAAGAACATCTTTATTAGCTGGACCACATTACAGAAAGTTTTGCTGTTATTTGATTGGTATGCAGTTCCAGGAGATCTGATAATAGTTCTAAAAATTCACAAGAGTGTGTCTCTCTTGTTTTCATTTTAGTTCTGAAAATAGAATAAAGTTAAGGAGGGGCATATATTTACCTCTTCCGGGTGTATGCGGATACCAGTCCTTGATAGGGAATTTCTTTGTCTCTAGCATATTGGGTTTCTGAAACAAGGCAATATGTTATCTGTACTGTTCGACATGCTTCTGTGCTCTAATATTCTTTAATGTATGTTTTCTTAGGAGTTTTTAAAGACATGTTTTTGGCAAAAGACACACACACATATAACATTTCCTTTTTTAAAAAAATAGGTTGTGATTGTCATTCCTGTGTAACCTGTTATAATAATACACCTTCTAGACAACATTTGCATATTTGTTTATTATCATTTAAGAAAAATTATTAATGTGAATGGTCACCCAAGGGCAAAGTAATTACTTCGTGTAGATAGAATAGAATCTTGGGTACATGTTCAGCAGTGATAAGCAACATATTTTAAGAATAAGAATGATCAATGAGGATAAAATATTCTGACAAACAAGGGAAATTATCCTCAATGGTTTATATCTGCAGGCTAGAATGCCCTCTGTTTTTATGAATAAAGTGACTTAAGAGATCTATAAAAAATTCTTGTTGAGTATACTCAGTAAGAACAGGGACCTAGATAATCAGTGAATAGGTTCTCAAATATCTGTTGATTGAATAAATGAATTCAACATATACTCTTCAAATACAGCTGGTCCCCATACAGTACTTGGATCAGAGTACATCAGTACATTTTCACTGAGTGGACGCATAGATAACTTAAAGAATGAATCCTTAAATTCAAGGTTGCCCTCTCATTATACCTGCTCCTAGGCTCAGCTCCTCTCTTTCAAATGGTGAATGGCCCTATTTGACAAATAGACTTTACCAGGCTTCTGATAGAAAACAAACCAAGTGGCAGGGTAAGTCATTCTTCTCAAGAAACGCTCTTATTTCCCTTCATGTTCCTTGAGTGCAACCATGTATGTATATGGGTAAGGTTTGGCAGATGATGGTGAATGGTTATTATAGATATCACTGCAAAGTGTGGAACATTGCCTCCTCTTTTTGAGATAACAGGAAAATATGATTGGGAACTATTTGTTTTCTTACATGATATGAGGATTTATTCTCTTTGTGTGAGAAAATTGTAGTTCATGACACAAACGGAAAATTCTAGAACTAGGCAGAAAAATAAGAATTCCAGCAGGGGCACCTGAGTGGCCCAGTTGGTTAAATATCTGACTCTTGATTTGGACTCAGGTCATGATTTCTCGGTTTCATGAGATCAAGCCCTAATCAGGCTCCTAGAACCTGCTTGGGATTTTCTCTCCCTGAATCTCTGCCCTTCCTCCTGCTTGTGCTTTCTCAAAAGAAAGAAAGAAGGGAGGGAGGAAGGGAAGAAAAGAAGGAAGGAAGGAGGGAAGGGAGGGAAGGGAAGAAGGAAGAAAGGAGGGAAGGGAGGGAAGAAGGAAGGAGGGAAGGAAGGGAGGGAGGGAGGGAAAAAGGGAAGAAAGGAAGGAAGGAAGGAAGGAAGGAAGGAAGGATTCCAGTAGGCATTGGGTTATATCTCCCATTTGCCATTACTAATTGTGTGCCCTAGGGCAAATATTTAATCTTTTTAATGCTAGAACAACAATAATGATAGCATGCAAAGGAAAATCCAGGTTTGGCAATTGGAGGAGGATTGCTCTTTAATAGAATACACAATTATGAGTAAAGTATTACTAAGATTATTCTGGGGAAAACAGCTATGCAAATGAGGCAGCACTTATGTTTAAGCTTCATTAGCTAGCTTCAGGGTAAATCCACCTTTGCTAGCTCTTCTTATAACACTATGTGCCACTGTTCTGAGTGGTTTACATAATACTTAAAATAATGCTGTGAAGAAGGTACTATTATTTTTCCTATTTTCCATTTGAGGCAATTAAGACACAGAGCAGTGCAACAAATAATAAGTGGCAGAAACAGGATTCGAATCCATGCACCTAACCATTATTCTGTATGGCCCATTTAGGACTTAGTTTTCTCATCTCTAAAACAGTGTTAATTCATAGACAAATGGAATAGAATAGAGACTCCAGAATTGGATCCACAAAAGTATGGCCAACTAATCTTTGACAAAGCAGGAAAGAATATCCAATGGAAAAAAGACAGTATCTTCAATAAATAGTACTGGGAGAACTGGACAGCAACGTGCATAAGAATGAAACTAGACCACTTTCTTACACCATTCATAAAAATAAACGCAAAATGGACAAAGGACCTGAATATGAGACAGGAAACCATCGAAACCCTAGAGGAGAAAGTAGGAAAAAAAACCTCTCTGACCTCAGCCACAGCATTTTCTTACTTGACATATCTCTAAAGGCAAGGGAATTAAAAGCAAAAATGAACTATTGGGGCCTCATGAAGATAAAAAGCTTCTGCACTGCAAAGAAAATAATCAACAAAACTAAAAGGCAACTGACAGAATGGGAAAAGATTTTTGCAAATGACATTATCAGACAAAGGGCTAGTATCCAAAAACTATAAAGAACTCACCAAAGTCCACACCTGAAAAACAAATAATCCAGTGAAGAAATGGGCAGAAAACATGAATAGACACTTCTCTAAAGAAGACATCCAGATGGCCAACAGGCACATGAAAAGATGCTCAACGTCGCTCCTTATCAGGGAAATACAAATGAAAACCACACTGAGATACCACCTCACGCCAGTCAGAGTGGCCAAAATGAACAAATCAGGAGACTATAGATGCTGGAGAGGATGTGGAGAAATGGGAACCCTCTTGCACTGTTGGTGGGAATGCAAACTGGTACGGCCACTCTGGAAAACAGTGTAGAGGTTCCTCAAAAAATTAAAAATAGACCTACCCTATGACCCAGCAATAGCACTGCTAGGAATTTACCCAAGGGATACAGGAGTGCTGATGCATAGGGGCACTTGTACCCCAATGTTTATAGCAGCACTTTCAACAATAGCCAAATTATGGAAAGAGCCTAAATGTCCATCAACTGATGAATGGATAAAGAAATTGTGGTTTATATACACAATGGAATACTACATGGCAATGAGAAAGAATGAAATATGGCCTTTTGTGCCAACGTGGATGGAACTGGAGAGTGTGATGCTAAGTGAAATAAGTCAGGCAGAGAAAGACAGATACCATATGTTTTCACTCTTATGTGGATCCCAAGAAACTTAACAGAAGACCATGGGGGAGGGGAAGGAAAAAAAAATTTAGGGGAGGGAGCCAAACCATAAGAGACTCTTAAAAGCTGAGAATAAACTGAGTGTTGATGGGGAGTAGGAGGGAGGAAAGGGTGGGTGATGGGCACTGAAGAGGACACCTGTTGGGATGAGCAGTGGGTGTTGTATGGAAACCAATTTGACAATAAATTTCATATTAAAAAAAAAAGAAAAGCTAGATCTGAAAAGTGAAAAAGTAATCAATCTGAATTGAAAACAATTGAAAAATAAAATGAAAATTAAAAAAATAAATAAATAAATAAATAAATAAATAAAATAGTGTTAATCCTAAACCACCTAGTGTGAGACTAAATCTGATTATATTTAAAAGACAGCACAGTACTAAGATAGTAATGAAATCTCAGTAAATATTCACTCCTGTTCAGGCCTGTAGGATTGAAATGCTATGAACTATATCTCTAAGTTTTTAATATTTACACATGGTATGATATTTTGGGCCTTGAAATCTCAACTCAGAACTTCTGTATTACCACTGATGTCTTTTCCTCCTTAGATACAAATAAGTATATTATCAATTACTGAATATGATTAGAAATGAGTTTACTAAAGTTGTACAAAACTATCTTTGCCGGGGCACCTGGGTAGCTCAGTTGATGACTCAGTCAGATGTTTAGTCTTACTCTTGATCTCAGGGTCCTGAGTTTGGGCCCCATGCTGGGCATGAAACCTGCTTAAAAAAAAAAAAAAGAAAACAAAACTATTTTTAGAGCTTGATGTAATATTTGAATTTGAACAGCTTTTAGGTTCAATCCTCACACTTCTTTAGAGCCAAATTGTGATACCATTAATGATTTCGCAATGTGTAACATACCATAGTTTAAGGGATGTTTCCTTATGTGTCTTTGAGAAGTTTTCATAAAAAGAAAGGATACATAATTTAAATATTTCTGTCTTATCTTTGTCTAATAAAATGAAAGATTGAGTTAGATTTTTAAATCCCTTTAATTTCTAAACTTCTATGATTCTAAAATGTCCTCTGAAGAGTAGAATTTAATTCTCTTGCCTTGCTTTTACCTTTTAAAGATAACTTTTAATAACAGCATTAAAAGAAGGATTTTTTTTGTGCGTGTATAATTTTATTTTACCTAAAACATGATGCACTGCCACATAACCTCTACCACAAAATGTTGCCTTATGGTAAAGCTCAAAAGTGTTTATTTCCACTTATAAAAAAATGGGATTACTTTATAAATTATACTATCTAAGAATTATTGAGTGTTTGCTATTTGATATGCACAAGTTTTAGTTTAATAAAACAAATATATGAATGTTAAGAGTAGCTATCTTTTTATTTTAGCTCTTTAGGATTGGTAAACTCTGCATTTGGTATTGTACCAGACATGCAAAGACACAACCTAATTCCTAAGAGATTAAACTAATTGAGAGAACAGTACTGTAGTTAAATATCTCAAGCATGAACTTTCTTTTAAATCACCCTTCCATGGGAAACTGTCCTTGACAGGGTAGGTAAAATCACAATCTTTATGATGCAATTAAGAAGATGAGAGTATACTTGCTTGCAGTGGAAGAAGGCTGTTCCTTGGTACATTAGGTGCTCAGTAAATGTTTTTGATTGCCTCTAAGTAGAAGTAAGTAAAAGAGGAGTGCATGGAGGAAAAAAAATAATAATAAAAGGAGCATCATCATAATTAGATAGCATTTATTAAACTCCCACAGTTAGGTGACAGGCTTGGACAAGAGTAGGGAACACAGTAAGATGTGTAAAAAGATGTAGGAGGGGGCTGAATCACACAATGGTAAGACTGACTAAGATAGGATAATCAAGAGATAAGGATCGAGAAGCAGACAGAAATATGGTCAGTTTGGCAAGAATCCATAATCTTGGTGGGGTTGGTAAAAAGAAAGCATTTACAATTGAGGAAGTGCACAGAAAAAAGTTAAGGATGTGTCTATATAGCAGTATTAGATTTACAATCTAATAATTATATTACATTGGTCAGTTTATCAGTTCATAAAACTGAGTTATTCTGCTTTGTAAATATTTTAAATTTTTGTTAATGCGATAGTGGTCCAACTTTAGCAAGTTTTTATGCTCACTAATTATGGTATACAGTTGACAGGAGTTTTGTGGCCACGCCTTCCTGATACACTGCACAGTACATGCTTGTTCTCAACCAATGACTAGGATTTTTTACAGCCACCTCAAATACTTCTAGTTACTCTACTCTTCATTTACTCTGATTTTTTTCTTTCCAAAAATTCCCTGCAGCTATGGTTAACTGAGGGTACTTAAGATCCAATAGCAGAGCATTAGTTTGGGGAGACCATGGTCTTTCATAGTAGAGTCTAAGGATACCCACCCTCAGATCTGCACGTAAGGATCTTACATTTGCCTAGAAGCCATGAAAGATGATATTGAAAATCCATGGGTAGACATACAATAACCACAATCTCATATGAAGAGAATAGTTGTATACAATTAGGAAAAGTACTTATGAGGCTATAGTGGATGTTTGAGATTCCATCCTTTTTAATAGTGTGGGAAGTTAGGCACTTTTTAGCAGTGGGCCACAATGTATTAGCCTTGGTTTCTTGACTGCCTGGGCTATTCTAGTAGTGAAAGTCAAAGAATTTCTTCCCAGAGCTATTAATAATAGGCATGAGATTTAGACTAAGTTACTTTTTAAAAAAAATGTTGATCATCTTTTTTTTTTTTAATTTCTTTTAACGTTTTATTTATTTTTGAGACAAGGAGAGACAGAGCATGAACAGGGGAGAGTCAGACAGAGAGAGACACAGAATCTGAAACAGGCTCCAGGCTCTGAGCTGTCAGCACAGAGCCCGACGCGGGGCTCGAACTCACGGACCGAGAGATCATGACCTGAGCCAAAGTCGGCCGCTTAACCGACTGAGCCACCCAGGCGCCCCAAAATGTTGATCATCTTTACTGGTTCTACGTTTAGTTAGGAGAACTTAACGTGATTATAGTTTCCAAGATTAAGTGAAATGACAGTGTGTGTTATATGATACCTTACAAAGTCTGAGCATACTACCAGACTACTTACTTATCTGCCTTAGCTTCTAAAAACAAAACATTCATCAACTATCCTGCTTTGTCAGATTTGGCAACTACTTACATATATTTGCTTTGTGATGACTCAAGATGATGGTTATTTGATGATATTTAAAAATTCATAAATATTAAATTAACCACACGTTTTGGGGGGCATGATGAAAGAACAAAGAAGAATCAGATATGGATCATGCTTTTAAGGAATTTGCTGGTTAGCAGGTACACAGACATACATAAATTATTAAAGTACAAGGCAGGCGTTTTAAAGTATATTCAATGATAAATATTTATTTACCTTATAATATGTGCCACATGTTATTTTAGATGTTAGGGATGAAATAGTGAGAAAGATAATCAAGATCTCAGCTCTTGAACTGATGGTGTAGTGGTGGACAGGCAGGCAATAAACAAACAATCAATGAACAAGACATGTCAGATAGTGATTATTGTTAAAAGAGTCACTACGGAGGCAGAATTTTTTAACTATTTTTATTAGTTTATTTATTTTGAGAGACAGAGAGTGAGCAGGGGAGGGGCAGAGAGTGAGGGGGAGAGAGAGAATCCCAAGCAGGCTCCACGTTGTCAATGCAGAGCCCGACGTGGGGCTCAATCCCACAAACCGCTAGATCAGGACCTGAGCTGAGACCAAGAGCTGGATGCTTAACCGAATGAGCCACCCAGGCACCCCTGGAGGCAGAATTTTTCCGAATTCAACACTGAGTGGATAGGGCAGTAGACAATATCAGGGTGAAAAACAAAGAATCAATGATAACTATAAATTTGGGCTTGGGTAACTGGGAACATAGTGGTATGATCATAAAGAACAGAAAAAAATGGCAAACGTAATTTTAGGAAGGGAAGAACATCAGGATGAAGAGCGAAAAATTCAAGGTGTAATTTGTGTGTTTGCAAATGTTCCACCTCCAAACACCTGGTGTTTGGACACAACACACCTGAGTTGGGACTGTGAAAGCAGCCTTTCATCCAGCCTACTCTGCTGCCTCTTGACATCTATATGGGACTGATTAATATGGAGCATACTGCACCTGGAACAGGGCTCAAAAGGCAAAACATTGGTTTCCCAGTCAGGGCCTTCAAGCTGACTAATCCTATGTCAAACCTACTCAATCTCCAGGAAGCATTTAGTGCCCATCCTTTTAGTGATCCTTTAATTATCACCTTAGTTGAAATTACTTCCAAGCATGGCCATCACTTCTAAGGGATTACAGATTTCTTCTGTTTAAAGATTTGGTTATTTTGACCTTTATATCCCCTAGAGAGTCATATGTAGAATTATGTAGATATGGGAGTTTAAATAATGTCTTAGTATTTAGATAAATAAAATCTAGATTTTGGGTGCAGGTAAATCATCTAGGTCAGGAGTTGGCAAACATTTTGTGTAAAGGCCACATAACCAATGTTTTAGGTTTTGGGGGCCATAATGTCACCATCCCAACTACTCAACTCCGTCAGTGTAGTATGAAAACAACCACGGACAATATATAATTAAATGGGCATGACTATATACCAACAAAACTTTATTTACAAAAATAGGTGGTGGGACGACTGTAACTACCAGGCCCTAGTTGACTGAAAATTTCTTTTTGTTTACTTCCCCCAAACACACTTCTACTTCCCTGCTGCAAAATAATAAAAAATAAATAAATAAATAAATAAATAAATAAAACCAAACCAAAACAAAAGAAAGAACATTTAACATCGACTGTGTTAGGCACTTAGGCTTCAAAGATGAATGATTCAGTCCAGGACCTACCTGGCAAACTAGAAAAAAGAAAGGTAGAAAATGCTATTACTGAACGCATCAAGAAGGAGCACCCATTTCCATCTGGGGTGGCAGGAATGGGGTTATTCAGAGAAGGTAAGGGAATTTTCCTAGTGAAAGTGACATTTAAGAAGAGTAAGAGTTAGCTTCAGGCAAGGAAACAGGTTATAGAAAATCTCAGAATGAAAACAAAACCATGGCAGATGTAGTCCAGTCTAGAAATCCATAGGGTGATACATATGGCATCCCTTGGAACTATGAGAGATCAGGGAGAAGTTAGGGGTAGCTAGTTATGTGCATATTAATATGCATATCAAAGAGTGCTTGCCTATGATATGGGGGAATCTGATCACGTAAGGAATCCTAGGAGTAGGCAGGAGAGAGAGAGAGCAGGAGAGAGAGGGGGAAGGGCAGAGACAGGAGAGACGGGGAGAAGGAGAGGAAGATAGAGAAATTGAAAAAGGACTTAGAAACCATTTAAAGATTTTAATGAAGGAAGATATACTGGTAGACTTACAGTTTAAAAAGGGCAGCCTGGCAATATTGTGAAGCACAAATGTGAAGTGGGCAAAAGTTTGTAATAAGACAATATGTAATAACTTACTATAGTAATCCGTTGTGAAACAGAGTTATCTGAATCATAGCAGTGGTGATTGACATAAATATGCATATGTGAGACATTTGGGAGAATGAATAAGACAGACTTAGTGACTGGTTGTTAAAGGGGGATGAGATAGAGAAAAGAATCTGAGGGAAGGGAAACAAAAATAATATAAAAACAGGGAGGGGGACAGAACAGAAGAGACTCATAAATATGGAGAACAAACTGAGGGTTGTGGGAGGGGGGATGGTCTAAATGGGTAAGGGGCACTAAGGAATCTCCTCCTGAAATCATTGTTGCACTATATGCTAACTAATTTGGATGTAAATTTTTAAAAATAAAAAAAGAAAATTAAAAAAAAGAAAAGAATCTAGAAAGATCCAAGTTTTTAAGCTTGAGAGAAAAGGTGGTGGGATGGTGATTACAGTCAGTAGGGTGGGGAATCAGAAGGTGAATAATAGTTTGTAATATGAGTGGAGAGGATGATGAATTAGTTTTGACCAGTAAAATTCGAGTTTCCTATGGATTATACACTATAAATATGAAGTAAGCATGAAAAATGGAGGTTGAGAATATGGATCCACAGCTCAAGGGCAAAATATTTAGATTTGGGATTATTAGCATACAATTGACTGATAAGGTTGTGGACAATATTAGACCTACCCACAAAATGTGTACAGTGAGACAAAAAATGAGTCACAGGAACCTGGGGGATTTTATTTGTATCAGCTATTACCTATTGCATAATAAAACATCCTAAAAATCAGTGGCTGAAAACAACTTGCTATTTGTCTTGATTCTTTTTTTCTTTGGAGATATTTTTTAATTTAAATTTTGGTTAACATATCATGAAATATTGGTTTCAGGAGTAGAACTCAGTGATTCATCACTAACATGCAGTATCCAGTGCTCGTCGCTAGTGCCTTTCTAATACCCATCACCCATCTAGCCCATCCTCCCCTGCCACCTCCCTCTGTCAACCCAGAGTTTGTTCTGCATCATCAAGAGTCTCTTGCGGTTTGTTTCCGTCTCTCCTTTTTTCCACTGTCTGGATTATTTTTTATTTTTATTTTTGTTATTTTAAAATATTTATTTATTTATTTATTTATTTATTTATATATTTATATGTCTTGATTCTGTGGGTGAACTGGGGGTGGTTCTTCTGCGGGTTTCACCTGGGCTTTCTCAATGAGCAGCAGGTTGGCCCAGGGCTAAGTTCAGATGAGACAATTGGCTCTCTCTCTCCATATGGTCTTTCATCTCAAGCTTTTTCAACAAGCAGCAGTTGGTATTCCAGGAGGAAGAAAGCAGAAGCGCCAAGACTTCCTGAGGCCAGGAATCCAGCACTTGCCTGCATGGTTTTTACTACATGCTACTTGGCCACAGCAAGTCCCAAGGTCCATTCGGGGAGGAAGAAATAGATTCCATCTCTTGATGGCAGGAGCTGCAAAGACTCTGTGGCCACCCCTGCATGATACCTACATTTATTGAATATGAAGAGGAAGCAAAGTCCATGCAGGATCTGAGAAGAAGAAGCTAGAAAGGAAAAGCAAGAAGCTTGGAGAGTAGAATCCAGAAGTCAATAGATGGATTGCTGCAAGAAGGGGAAGGAAAGGTCACGGTGCATAATGTTACAAAGAGGTCAAGTCAGATCAGTTCCGGAAATGGCTGCTGGGTTTGACAGTTAGGAGATCTCCGATAAGCCTAAGAAGAAATGTGTCTGTTGGGGGTGGGTGGGGCGGAAGTCACTTTACGGTGGGTTGCTATTACTGAAAAGTGAAGAGCTAGAGAAAGTGACTGTGGATTCCTATTTGAGTTTGTGAACAAAAGATAGGTGGTGGGAATATGTGGCCAAAATGAGGGTGGTTACAACATGACAGGATAGTCAGAAGGGCCAGAGGAAAAGGTAGAAGATAAAAAAAAAAAAAAAAAAAAAAAGGGATAAATTCTGAAGCAAAGTTCTAGAGGAGGTGGAGGCAGCGAAATTCGGAGCATATTTAAAATTTAAGGTTTGGGGAAGGTAAACGGATTCAGGATGCTTTTGACATGGATGAACAATTCTCTTATCAGCGATATTTTCAAGTATCTCCTTTTTAAAAACAAAATGGCATCACCGGCCCTGGTATGTTCATATTTCTACACGTTGTAAAGTTGTTATTGCCCTTTAGGTAATTTATTTGCAACTAATCTGAAGGGCTGATTATTTCAGATGAAGCTTCTATTTGGAAGCTGTGTGCTATTACCTTTTATTATAGACTATGTTCAGAAAGTGGAAATCAGGGATAAAGGGTCTCATCTTGTGTTTTCAGCTATCCTATTGGGTAATTCAAATTCTTACACGTCTCTAGTGCCATGCCAACACATTTCAGAATACGTTTAGAGAGGGAAGAGTAAGTGGCTGCCGGCAGATACGAGCTAAAAGAGTCACGATCATCAGGAAATATCTTCCACCAAGTAGGCAAAACCAATTATGGACTTAGCTGCCCACAGGAAAACTCATGTTAAAAGTTGACAGAACCACAACTATCATTAAACTAAATATTCAGGCTAAGCAATGTTCCTTTAATGAATATGCTTTCTTGTTATAAAATATTTCTCTGAAAAGTACAAATCAGCAAGGAAACTTATTTGCCAGGCACAGGTAACACTGGGAAATAAGCATAAGAATTTCCAATGAGATTAGATATTTGCTCAACATTTCTTCTGGTAAATACTACATGTTAAATATTTATAGTTTGATTAAATCAATTTCCGGAATCCGAACCATGAACCTGGTTTACTTAACCCCCATTGTCTCCAATACACATTCTTTACACATTCCTTTGCCTTTTGTCTGTTTATGGGAATTATGTATTATAGCTACCCTGCAATTATTTTATGTAGAGGGCTTTTCTTACTCCGTATGCTTGGCTTACTTCCTAGAAAACTAAACTAGCATTAGAACATAAACCTAGTGATTTTTTTCTGTGTGTGTGTGTGTGTGTTTGCGGGTATCCTTAACCTCCTGTGCCTCAGTTTCCTAATCTGTAAAATAGATTTAACAATACCACCCATATGGTAGGGTTGTTATTAAAATTAACTGAGTTAATATATATAAAGCCCTTACAACAATGCCTGACATGTACTAAGCATTCAACAAAGTGAGCTATTATCCAATGTATCCTCTCACACACACCCACCTCTCCCCAGTCACTCTACTATTTTTTTAAGTCCTTCAATTACCAAGTCCACACATAAATCATGTGAAATTACTATTTGAAAGGATCTTCTTGGTGCACCTAGGTAGCTCAGTGGGTTGAACATCTGACTCTTGATCACAGCTCGGTTCTTGATCTCAGTGTTGTGATTTCAAGTCCTCTGTTGGGCTCCACACTGGGTAAATACTTAAAAAAAAAAAAGTGTGAGGTCTACTTTACAGATAAATCTGAAATATTTTTATTTATTTATTTTTAAGTAAACTCTACCCCTAAAATAGGGCTTGAACTCATGACCCCAAGATCAAGAGCTGCAAGCTCCGCCAACTGAGCCAGCCAAGCACCCCTATGGACAAGATCTAAATCAACATATTGCTCAAATTAAATCTCTTGAACCTCTTTTATTTACTCGGACTTTCTACAAAGAGTTATAGAAGTGGAGAATATATTGAAAACATTGAGGTCAATTACTGTTTTTATTATTATTTATTAAATAGGATTTAAGTTTTGTTATTTTTTTTTAGGTTTTGGAATTCCATAGCATATTTGTTCAGAGTGTATCTCATATATTGTTTAAGATGATCTTGAATTTTCAAAATCTCTCTTTTGTAAGCATATCTTTGCTGCTTCTGAGCTATATGACAAATTCCTGAACATAAGGATCGTCTTATCTTGCATTTTATCCTCCCCATTTATTCACATTAGCTAAAACTACTGTTTCATTGACAAATGAATGTTGAAGCAAGTTATAAAAACTCATACACCATAATTCAGAATGGACAGCTTATTTGGAGGATAGCTAACTTGGTATGGATTCAGTTAATTTATATAGAACTTTTTATTTTTAATACCTTTTTTTCTTTTGAGAGATTTTATACTCAGGAGCCTGTGCAAGAAGGGATGCAGGGGACAGGAAGAAGGAGAGAGGGAGAAGGAGAAGGAGAGGGAGAGGGAGGGGGAGATGAAGAGGGAGGAGGAGGGGGAGAGGAAGAGGGGGAGAGGAGGAGGGGGAGGGGGAGAGGGGGAGAGGGGGAGGAAATCTTAAGCAGGTTCCACACCCAGCATGGAGCCATCACCTGAGCCAAAAGTCACCCAAGCATCCCTTTTTAAAAATACATTTAAGCCTTTATCTTTACCCAATTTTTTTTCTAGATTTCTGTTTGTGTTTGGGTCATTCCTTTACTCTTATTACAAAGCTGCCCAATCATATACAAAATAAAAATTTTCTGTAACATAATAATGATAAAACTAAGTAACTTATTAGCTAAACTAGTTATAGTTGTACTGTGATAACTTTGATTATCGGGAAAAGATGCTATTAAATTTGAAAGTATGATATTTTATTTTGAAAATAGCCTGTGACTTATAATTTAAACATTCAGCAACCAAATTGATTATTTATGGCATCCTCAGCATTTTAAATTTTATCATTGGTATGGAGTTAAGCTTGTAAACACAAATATTAGTTTATAACCTTTGGTATGGAACTTAATTTGGTAAACTTGCTTTTTATCATCATCCATTTTTATTCTTTAATGAATTATATGCTTTAATTCAAAGAAATGTGAATTCCTACAAGGTATTATCAGACTTGAGCCTGAGATAAATATACTGAAATCAAATTTCTTTTCTTATTATTGTTTTGTAGCTCTCTTTTCTATTCATCATTTCTGAAACTTTCATTGTTGGGTTATTCTATCTCTATGTGTTATTTACTGATGTGTTTTTAATATGAGTGCCACATACAGTGAGCTACATGTTGAAGAGTTAAATGGACGGGACTTCATACACTGTGAGAGTTATAATTTATTTGGGTACAGTGTTTTGCAAAAGAACTGCCGAAGAATGTTTTTTATAACTTCATACTCATCCATCATACCTATAAAAAAAATCTATTATGAGGCATTAAAATCTTCTTTCTCCTGGATCAGAATCTCCTTGCAGGAACTTTTTTTTTTTTTTCCTGTATTGCTATTTGTATTTCATTTATCAGAATAGAGGACACAAAAATGAATGACATATGTATTCATACTGTATCAGTTCCAGTTGTGTTCCTTGATATGGCATGGAACTGCACAGTGATATCATAATAAAATTAACTCCTCTATCTTCTGATAGAGGATTAGAAATGTGTTTTGAGGTTTAAGAGATAATTTGAAGGGAATATTCATAATGTTTGCTTTGTATTCAGCAGTCGGCACAAATGACCAGATATCTATCTATGTATCTATTTATTTATTTGTTTATTTTGATTTTTAAAAAATGTTTATTTTTGAGAGAGAGAGAGTGCACAGGTTCACTAACTGAGCCACCCAGGTGCCCCAAGTCCTAATTAGTTTTAGATGTCAAATTTCAATTAAAGTTTAATGTCTACTATGTACTAGGAATAAATGTTACTCTTTGATTTATTCTCCTGTGCCTCAACTTCAGTGCCCTTTTCCTCTGGATAGCTGAATAAAGATGGCCAAAGTTTGGGGCACCTGGGTGGCTAAGTTTGTTAAGTGTCTGACTCTAGGTTTCAGTTCAGGTCATGATCTCACAGTTGGTTAGCTCGAGCTCTGCATCGGGCTTTGCGCTGACAGCACAGTGTCTCCTTGGGACTATTTCTCTTCATGTTTCTCTGCTCCTCCCCGTGTCTCTCTCTCTCTCTCTCTCTCTCTCTCTCTCTCTCAAAATAAATAAACTTAAAAAAATGGCCAAAGTTTATCCATTTATCTTCATTTTTCTCTGCTTTCATACTGAATTTTTTGTCAGTAAATATATATTTTCTGAGATCTTCAAGTTGGCATTGTAATATCTTAGTAAATTCTTTATCTTAAAACTTCCTGATTTAGACAATTTATTTTCTGATGCTTTGTGCATAATTACTCAATAGAAGTATATTGAAGAAATACTTGAGTGTGTGAATATTGCATTTGTAATTACAAGCCAACTCATCTTAATTCTGTATGATTATTTTTGTGATGTTAATATTAATTATCAATGGAGAAATATTTTTAATTTCCGGTTTGACAGTAGAGTGAATTCAGAATTCCAGTATTTAATTTTAATTATTATTTCAGCATGAATATGGAAAAGTACCTGTAAGTGAAGTTAATACATGCTGTTGAAGAATTTTACTTAGCATAGAAATCTTAATTTTTTGGTGATATCCCAAAAAAGGCACATACTGAATAATGAAATTCTTGCAGAATAATATATATATTTTAGTGTAGTGCAACTTATTAGCACAATTTTAATCAAAATCAGAGAGTTATAAAATGAGAGAAAGATTAAAAGCATTCTTGGATCATCTGTGAGCTATAGATTATATTAATGATGTTTTTAAATGTTTCTTATTTGCCAAACAGTTAGTTATACTGGAAGTACACATGCAAAAAAAAATTGACAAGTGGAACCAGGTGGAAAAATATTGTTAGACAGGTTGGAAAGTATTTGTAAAATAATATTGTTAACTACTATAGCAAGGTCAGTAAGATTGCTGAATAAGCATACTAAAAACACTACGCCCCTCTCTGCATTAAATAATAACAGTAATTTTGTTATTAGTTTAATAACCTGTATTTACCCAGTACATTTTTCACAATTCTCTAAGCTCTTTTACTCATTCTCTTATGTGATATTTGTAGCAACCTTGTGAAAAATGTGAGTCGGATATTACAGTATTACAGTGAAGGGTACAGAGGATTAGAAAAAAATGATTTCTCGGAATTCACAATGACTTAGTGATAGCTAAGATGAAATCATAAATTGAAAATTTCAGGTCCATTTGTTCCCACTACACTTTTTTGCACATCTTCACAAATAAATGTTATTAATGTTTCAGAGGGAAAAAATTTGAAGCATGTGATAAAATGCTGTAAATGTTATTTTCTTCTGTATAAATAACTAATTTTCAACCTAGTTTAAAATAAATTAACCAGAGGTGTGATAAGTGAGAAAACAGAATATTTTCATGAGAATCTTGGGGTATATGCAATATTATCATATTTAATAAAGTATTAAAATACATAATTAAAAACCGTATGCGAGTAAGAAATGTCACGTATACTACATAGTTATAGACATAGTGTAATATATATTTAGAATATGTAGTACAGTCTGTTGGATATTTCACTTTAGTTTTAATTCAGTTTCCAGTGAGTAAAACATAGTAAAAGATGATTGCATGAAACAGTTCTGTATTGATGGGAGTCACAGACACTTAGATATTTAGATATTAATAGCATTTTCCTCTATTTCTCATTAATCATTCTTGAAATAGACCAACGAGTTCAAGTCAAAACACAATATAATCTTATTCAATTTTTCAAATATATTTCATTGTACAATTCCTTAATTTTTATTGATCTTTCTGTTTTTAATTAGAAGCAAAATTTGAGGTTCACTACTTTATGTAAGGCATTTAATTTTTTTTTTTATTCATTGGTTTTGCTTCCTTAAAGTGGATACCATAACGTAAATAACCTTGATACATGTGACAATATGATAACTGATTTACATCTTCCTGGTTATATTATTTATTCAGGAAATTTCATTGAAAATAAGATATGAGGAATGTTTAGCACCATACTTTGAAGTTTATTTATATATTTTTTAGTAATCTCTACATCCAACATGGGGTTCGAACTCATGACCCCAAGATCAAGAGTCAAGAGTCACATGCTCTTCTGACTGGGCCAGCCAGATGCCCCACTGAGTACTGTACTTTGAAGCCATGATCTGACTAAATTCTGGTTTATAGAATTTCATATCTTCTTACAGTTTGTATGAGTGAACATTTATCAAAATAACGGAGAATTTAGATTGGTGTCTATTAAATGTGAGCATAGTAGTTATTTTATTCTTATACATGTACAATTTTTGAGTAAATGTTTTTACTTTACAACGTAATCTAAAAGTTATAAATTTTAAATCCTATAACCCAAGCAAACCCCAGTTTATAACCATTTGAACTACATGAATAATATATACTTGCAGTTATGGTATTTTTATATAACCTCTTATCTGGATGTCCACCTGTTGGTTACTCCCTCCTAGACTATCTAGAGAGAATCATTCCTGCAGCCTCCATCCATGTTAACCTTACCATCTGCCATTAATCCCTTTGTCACTACTCCTTTCATATTATACACTTAGATACATAAGACTCTCTCAATACTTGCTTTTATCCTAGAAAGTCAATGAAATAATTACAGATTTGAAGGCAGGCAAATTTATATTTATAAATGTATATTTATAATAAAGCCAGGAGTTTGATTATACTAGGTGGAAAATTAATTTTATATGAAAAATGCATTGAGCTTTAAGCAATTAATTTAAAAATAATTTTAAGAGTGTAAGCAGTTCATAAATAGGAAAATATTTGTGAATAGGTATTCATAATGGCTATTATAATTTATTTTCAGGGATTAGTCGTAAGTTAATATCAAAAGCCAGAGTTGGAAAGAACACTTCTACCTTCTAGTTTTGTGAGTTTTGGCAAGTAACTTAACTTCTCTTTGTCTCAGTTCCCTCATCTGTAGGATTGGGATGATGTTACTGTCTACAGTACACATGAGTTCTTAAAAATCAAGGGTGCTGCAAGTCAAGAAATGCCTAAAGTAAAAGTAACTTTGTTGGTTTAAAAATACCAAATATTAACAAACACATTTCCAATATACATGAAAAAAAATAATTTGTGCTCTTAAGTAATTTTGAGTGAGCAAGGGCAAAGTATAGAGAGCTGAGAAGAAAAAGAAAAAAAATACTGTTAATCAGATTGACAATGTGTTTATTTATAAGTGAAACTAAAGCACTGCGATAAAAATAGAAAATAGAAATGAATTATTGAGATAAGGCATTTATAAATTAAAGCTCTATTACCTTTCACTTTTTGTGTGGTTATAGTATGTTCTCTGTAAAGTTTCAGGTCCAGTAAAATTTTTATCCCTTATTTCCCCAATAAACACGTACAAAAGCAATACAGGGGCACCTGGGTGGCTCAGTCAGTTGAGTGTCCGACTTCAGCTCAGGTCATGATCTCGTGGTTTGTGGGTTCGAGCCCTGCGTCAGGCTCTGTTTGACAGCTCAGAGCCTGGAGCCTGCTTTGGATTCTGTGTCTCCGCCTCTCTCTGCCCCTCCCATGCTCATGCTCTGTCTCTGTCTCTCAGTAATAAATAAATGTTAAAATTTTTTTTTTTTTAAAAACGAAACAAAGTAAAACCAAATAAACAACACTCTTAGGCATGCTACTTGTGTATTTCTTTTGCATTAAAATTGGAGATTATGTCTCAACTACTAGATTTGAATCACTAGGTGAGAACTGTTTGTGACATTATATTGCTAACAAACCAGTTTTTCTAGTCTAAGTTTGTATTTTTAACCTTTTGTTGCATATGTATTTGCAGTTGTCATTACTTATACTAGATGGTGAAATCACAAAAGTTGGGAAGGGAATATTTTAAGAGTTCTAGTCCTAGTATTAAGTTCTTTATATCACATGATTATGTCTGTTGAGTATGTGATCAAATGAAAACAATTATTTCTACAAGGTAGTGATTATTTAAGACTCCTAAATTGGTGTAATTTTGATTAATATCTATTTTATAAATATTTTGGCAAATTACATTGGCCTGATGCTGGGTGCCATCAGGCTAGCATTTAGAAACCACTGATGAAATAATAATCTTAAAACTACAACTGGCAAGTATTCCCTTCCCAACCCTAGCATTGTTTCTCGCAATAAGCCAGGAATACTGCCTTTGAAATTATACATGTCTTTTTGTCATCTGCATTTCCATGATTGTGTTAACCACAGAGGAGGTGTCAGCTAATATTTGCCAAATAAATGGATAGAAATTCAATTGGAGCTCTACTATAAAATAAATACAGTACTTTTAAATACTTTAAGCCTGCTAAAAAGTAGAATTTAAACATGATGAATCTTCTGCTAGGTATGGAAGGTTTATTACTGAAATTCACTGGTCATTACTTTTAAACGTGTTCAATCAAGAGGCAGAATTTTTAATATTATCAAGTTTGAATAATGGTTGTAAAAATTCCTCAAAATATTTAGAGATAACTGGCCCTAAATATTTAGAGATAACTATCTGGGTAGCCCAACTGGTTAAGTGTCTGACTTTTAATCTCAGCTCAGGTCATGAGCTCATGGTCATAAGAGTGAGCCCCACATTGGGCTCTGTGCTGACAGCACAGAGCCTGCTTGAGATTCTCTCTCTTCCTCTCTCTTTGCCCCTACCCTGCTTGCTCTCTCTCTCAAATAAAGAAATAAATATTAAACGACAAAAAAGCAAGGTTTGGAACCAGTCAGAATGTGAGCTTATCACAAAGGCACTAATTTTCTCATATGTGGAAATAATGCGGAATTAATAATATGGAATTAATAATGTGGAAATAATGTGATCTTTTTTGATTGTGCAAAATGACCATAAGGGTTACGTTATCCACATGAGCTGAAAATTAGCGGATATCTAGGGGAGGCCACAATAGAGAAACACTCCATCCTTCCAAAAGAAAAAAAAGATCCCAACTGGAGTAGATGTGGATGTGGAGTAGATGTGGATGCGGAGTAGATGTGGATGTGGCTGTATTGGGGAATTGTCATGTACATCGTCATTCTTATTCTTGGTAGGATACCAAAGGATTTCCTGACCTCTGCTTCCCAGTCTTCTTCACAGCTGTAGTGTAGGGCTGAAGAGTTTACAGGTCATGTGTCATCCTTTCTTAGAGACCCAGAACTTATGCTTCCCATCCAAAAACTGGAACAGGACATGGGGACTATTCAAAGACAACAGTAAGGACTTATATATATGAGTTTTGTCAGCCAACAGAGATGGCCAGACCTGTCAGAAATCCTTTAGTACTGCATCAGAGTAGGGACATGCTTAATAAGGAAAAAGTGCAGAAGGTAACATAGTCTTACATACTTTTCTCCATAGCTGGCCATTGGGAAAAGCCCTCCCTTGATCAACTGAGTGTTCTAACGGCAAATTAGAGTTCCATTGTTCCATTCCATTCTGGAAAATTTATATAATACATTTCTTTAAAAAATAGTTTATTTTATGATTTTTTTTTCCAATTTAATCCACATATCTAAATCACCAAACTAGACGTGCCTGGATGGCTTAGTCAGTAGAGCATGTGACTCTTTATCTTAGGGTTGTAAATTTGATCCCCATGTTGGGTGTAGAGATTACTTAAAAAAAAATCTTAGAAAGAAAACCATCAAACCAATAAACTTGTTTTTATAATATCAAGGTTAGACCTGTACTCTAGAGCTTGTTTTCTTGCTTGGGTTTAAATTCTCAATGCACCACTAACTGACTAAATAAGTCATTAAAAACCCCTGTGCTTCAGTTTCTTTATCTGTAAAATGGTGACAATATTATTACCTACCTACAGATTTGTAAGGATTAAATAACTCGATAAATGCAAAGAGTTTAGAACAGTTTTATTTATTAAATGTTTTCTGACTGATGGTTATAATTAGTGCTACTTATTTTTAGTAAGATTGTTTTTAGAGTTTAACCATGAACACTAAAAAATAAAATAAAGATGCCCTACAGTCTTAGTTTTAATGTAATAGCTATTGACGTCATCTGACAAGGTAGATAATTACAATTACTCAATTTTGTTATTTTTACCATTACTTACAAAAAATACATACTGAAATAGTTATAATTTAACATACAGTAAGTGCATGAAGTGTGCCTTACTTCTTTTCAAATCATGCATTTTAGTAAGTGAACTTCTAGCTTCATAAAGTAAAAAAAAACAAAGTTTGTTAATTTTGGGTATTATATATACACGATCAAAACAGATGAAGGTAATGATTAATGTAGAGGCAATTTGTGCTGTAGACCCATGACCCAGATAGTAGTTAGTATCAAGTTACTTTGAGTAATTATTTGTTTTTGCTTAGAATGCATTTGTGTGCTGTTTTTATACTAATGTTAATATGAAAGCAATTCTGTTATCCTAAATTCTACCTACTTTTTGACTGCTTCAAATTATTAAATGAGTTGTAGATATTATCAAATATCACATTATTCAAAGCTGGGTCATTAAATGTGAAATACTTTATAAGAGAACAATCATAGCCCAGTATGATTTTTTGAATATTTGTTTATATAATTTGGATACAGTTGGATATTTAAATTGTACTGGGGACTCTTTGTCATTTGGTGTCAGTGATTTGTTCCTTCATCTTATGACCTCAGGACAGTCAATAAAGATAATAATGTAGGATTAGTTACTATTGGTATTAAAACATAAATACTGTAAATTCTAAATGTTAAAAGATTCTAGAAGTCAGGGAAAATTTCTTCCATACATGCCTCATGAGTCATATGCTTTGAGGGTGCTACATAAATAAAGTAACATAACTCACAACAAGCCAATTCTATTCAAAAATCTTGTCTCCATAAATCATTTTGGATGATAACTCACTTTATACCATCTTTTCTTAACGTTCTTTTAAATAGATATAATGAAAGACACGGTCAATTTGATTTACACTCATGATGCAAATATCATCGCAGAAATTTTCTACTAGGTGTAGCCTACAAAGCACGGAACTTTCTTGCTTCTTTTACTGTGTGTTTTTTTTTTCTTCAGAAAACTGATTTTTCCCCATCCCTCTTTGCTACAAAAGAAATTATTAGCAAGTCTTTACTTGTATGTATGTCCCAACTCTGACCACATCCTAATACCTCTGCAGCTAAAACCCTAGTCCAGGCAATTCTTCTCTCTTTCTTATATGTCAGCACTAGGCTTTCAACTAAGTCTTCCTGCCTCTGCTTTTGCTCCTTTTTTTCTTTACAGTCCATTCCAAAAACAATCCAGATATACTTAAAACATAAATTTGATCATATCCCTCCTACACTTAAAATTTTCCCATGGCTTCTCACTAAAACTGGAACAAAACCCAAATTCCTCATAATGGGTATGCCTTTCTGCTAGATCCCATCACCTATCACTTGACCTTTCCTTCCCTCCAGCAACAACCCCTGACTCTACTACCCTCAGCCTCCAACTACCTTCCTGTTCTTTCTGTCCCTAGAATGTACCTTGTGGCATTTGCACTTCTGTTCACTCTAGAATTCTTCCCTTAGGTCTCTGATTGCCTTCTCAAAATGTATGCCCTTGTTCGAGTGTCATCTTCTTAGAGAAGTATCTCCCAAATACTCTGGATAAAATTGACTTCTCTTTCTTCCAAATGATTCCCTATATCTTCATCCTGTTTGATTTTCTTTCTAGTATTTACCACTACCTGTTATTATACTGATCACACATTTATACCCGTTCTCACCTTTGTGTACTGCTTTAGTATTTTCAGACACGTCTGGCACACGGTTGGCACATAATAAGCATTTGTTGAATGAAAAAATGACTATTTTCAATAATGGGCTTTTTAAAAAATGTTTATTTATTTTTGAGAGAGAGAGAGAGGGAGAGAGCAGGGGAGGGGAAGAGAGAGAGGGAGAGAGTAGGCTCTGCATTGTCAGAGCAGACCCCAACCTGGGGCTCAAACCCATGAGCTGCGGGATCATGACCTGAGTCGATATCAAAAGTCAGATGCTTAACTGAATGAGCCACTCACGTGCTTCAATAATGGACTGTTTTTAACTCTGTGATCCTCAGCATCATCCCACCATTCCTTCCTATGCTATGTTTCCATGGTCTTTAGTCCCAAGGCTCCAACAAAACTTATCTTATTTTATCTTCCCTTATTCATTTATACTTTGATTATTGTTTTAACTCTAGCAGTTCTAATTATAGTTATATCACCTCTGGCTTCTATAGATAAAATGGCCTCAGTTGTCTTTGACGACAACTGCTCTTTCCAGAGCCCACTAAGAAATAAAAGGAAGTTACGATATTTTCCTTGATTTTTTTTCTTGCAGTAAAACTTCTGATTCTTATGTAGTCTCAGCCTCAAATGCATCTCTCATTAAGGATAAAATCTAGAAAGGGTATTAAAGTTAAACCATCTTTCTGAGTTTACACAGGTGATGACAGAAATATAATGTACTTTGTTTTTCTTTCAGATCTCCCACTAAAGACATGGATTCAGAAGAGAAGGAAATTGTGGTTTGGGTTTGCCAAGAAGAGAAGATTGTCTGTGGGCTAACTAAACGCACCACCTCTGCTGATGTCATCCAGGCTTTGCTTGAGGAACATGAGACTACATTGGGAGAGAAACGATTTCTGCTGGGGAAGCCCAGTGATTACTGCATCATAGAAAAGTGGAGAGGCTCAGAACGGGCTCTTCCTCCACTCACTAGAATCCTGAAGCTTTGGAAAGCTTGGGGAGAGGAGCAGCCCAATATGCAATTTGTTTTGGTTAAAGCAGATGCTTTCCTTCCAGTTCCACTGTGGCGAACAGCAGAAGCCAAATTAGTGCAAAACACAGAAAAAGTGTGGGAACTCAGTCCAGCAAATTACATGAAGACGTTACCGCCAGATAAACAAAAGAGAATAGTCAGAAAAACTTTCCGGAAACTGGCTAAAATTAAGCAGGACACTGTGTCCCATGATCGAGATAGTATGGAGACATTAGTTCATCTGATTATTTCCCAGGACCATACTATTCATCAGCAAGTCAAGAGAATGAAAGAGCTGGATCTGGAAATTGAGAAGTGTGAAGCGAAGTTCCATCTCGATAGGGTAGAAAATGATGGAGAAAATTATGTCCAGGATGCATATTTAATGCCCAGTTTCAGCGAAGTCAAGCAAAAACTGGACTTGCATTCGGATGAAAACCAGATTCCGGACGACCTGACCGAAAGCGATGGAATTGTACACCTGGAGGAGCAATTAGCATATTACAAAATGCTCATTGATAAGCTTTCCGCTGAAATAGAAAAAGAGGCAAAAAGTGTTTGCACAGAGATAAATGAAGATGCAGAAGGGGCAGCTGCGAGTGAACTTGAAAGCTCTAATTTAGAAAATGTTAAGTGTGATTTGGAGAAAAGCATGAAAGCCGGTTTGAAAATCCACTCTCACTTGAGTGGCATCCAGAAGGAGATTAAATACACTGACTCATTGCTTCAGATGAAAGCAAAAGAATATGAATTCCTGGCCAAGGAGTTCAGTTCACTTCATCTTAACAACAAAGATGGATGCCAACTGAAGGAAAACAGAGGGAAGGAATCTGAGGTCCCCAACAGCGGTGGGGACGGTCCTTCCCTTACTCCGAGAGCACTTAACTTGTATACAAATGACACAGACTCAGACACTGGTATCAGCTCTAACCATAGTCAGGACTCAGAAACAGCTGTAGGAGACGTGATGCTTCTGTCAACGTAATTTGAATGGCTTCTTTCTGAGCTACTGCAACGTTGTTCACGGTTGTTTAATAGGAAACCTTATTTTAAACATCACGTTCCGAAAAATGATGTAATTCATGTTAAGTATTCGGAAGTTAATAAAAGCTAGAGAAATTTGTAAGTTTATTTTTGACTTAAGATTTCCAAAGTGACCTCATGATTACAAGTTTAGACGATGAGCTGTTTATTAGGAATGCAACACAAATAGCTTGCAGGTGTATAACAGAAATGATTTGATGGGAATTATAATATTTTATAGCTTCTGCAGGAAATGATTTATACAAACAAAATTAATTCTTAATAGTGCAGTCAGTATATTGAAACTGGACACGTGAACAAGTAAAATTAAAATGTGCTGTACTATATTTTTTCAAAGCGCTATCATCGGAATTTTTAAATCTGTAAAGTACATGAAAGCTATTGTATAGTAAGTGTATTGATTCAAGTCTTGGTTTTTCTCATTGATGCTTAGAATGTACATCATCTCTGTTCACTTTCTGAACCTCTCTACTTGTTTAGACCTAGAGGACAGGAGGTGGGAAGGGCTGCCTTTGGGATATGTGCAAATTCTGGCAGTGGATGGATGGATTGGATGAGAGAGGGCCAAGTGCTGCATTACAATAGCAGTTTTTCTAAAGCCTAAAATTAATAAAATTGAAATATGCATGGCCTTTCTCTGACAAAGCAAATCTGATCAAACAAATAACCTGTGCAGGTTTGTTTTGTGAGTGAGGTATGATGTGGGTTACCGAGAAAATCATAGGGTCACAGTACTGTTTCTTTATGCCCTGTCTGCAAAAGTCGAAGAGAGGCAACTTGGGGTCCTTTGTGTGGGTAAAATAGAGGTCTATATGCCATAAGTATTAGCATTTTGTCTCTGAACCTACAGAGAGGAGCTCACATGGACAAAAAATCTTTTATTCTAGTACACTAGAATTCAGATTTTGTTTGTAGAACTTCATCTAAGGTGCAAACAAACAAAAAAAGGACTAGTTCTAACCCCACTCCTCCCCCAAGTTTGCTGGTAAATGTCCAACAAATTGAATGGCTTGTTTAGATCCTTCCTTCAGTGACACTCATTATAGTACGAGACTAGGTTTGGTTTCACCTGGTTTTTAGGTGGGAAGATTTTTTTTTTTTTTTCTCTCTCTCCCTTCTTTGCTTCTTGCTAGTAAACACATGATGTAATCATATTGAAACAATTATAATTGTTTACTGTTTTATTGTACTGTTAAATACTATTGCAGTTTATTTTTTCTTTACCTGACACTTTTCCTATATGTCAGTGCACATGTAAGTAAGAACATTATCTTACTTAGTTTGAATATATGGATATTGGTGAAGATCCAGTATTTCTTTTTTCTTCCCTTTTATTCCCAAGCTTACTGTAGTGCATGTTTAATTCAGTTTCT
This sequence comes from Panthera onca, assembly GCF_046562875.1. NCBI lineage: Eukaryota > Metazoa > Chordata > Mammalia > Carnivora > Felidae > Panthera > Panthera onca. Next base: position 107,853,192 of record NC_138345.1, on the reverse strand, counting down.
TAGCCTACTTTTTTATTACTCCATCCTCCAGGCTTTTCACCAATCTTTGGGAAGATACATATAATATTTTAGTATTTCACTTTTGGGGAGCATCTGTGTTATCATTTCTTGCACCAAGATAATGCTAAAGGCCTTAGTTGAAGTTGGCTGGTAAAGAAAGTACGAATTTCCATTCCAGGGAAAATATAGTGATAATAGAGTAAGTAATAAGGCTAATACAGGTTTAATAGGGAAAAAAAAAAGCAGGCCATTGAATAGTCATCTGAGAAAGAGAAATTTCCAAAAATCCCATTAAATCATTCAGCAATGAGGCAAATTACTGATATATTCATTGTTCACTACTGGGGATTAAATTCAGAAGATCAGTATCAATGATAAACCAATTGCAATGTTGTTCTCCAAAAGTGAAAGCCACTTCTTTGGATTACTGTTCAGTGAGAAAATAATAAAAAGAACATTACTTATCTGCTATATAATATAATTAATTGTCTGAATTCAAAAGAAGTTCTGATAAGAAATAGTATTAGACTAGATTTTAGAATCTTTGAATTCTGCTTTTATATACAGTTAAGCACAGTGATACATTCTAAGAATTACACTTCTATATTTCTACAATAATTTATGTTAAAAACTCTTGTCAGAAAGCAGAAGCATTGACTTAAATTCACTTTAGAATTTCTAGTTGTTCTTTTGTTATACAAATGTGTCTGAGCTTCTGATTCACCATGGTGCACCTCTAATTTAGAATAATAATACAAATAAATATACTAAACTATAATGCCCTCATCTCTGGAGACGGAACTATTCTTTATTAAATTGAGAATCTGAATTATAAGTACAGAACTTGATAGAAACGTTAATGTTTTAATCATGTAGAGAATCTTTAAAACAAAGCGTTTATAAATTATTGAGTAACCTGACAGGTTAACTATGAAATTGGTGTATGCAGCTAAGAAGTAGCAAACCAAAGCTGACTATTCTTCCTTCATGGAACAACTTTGATTTTCATAGACTGTACCTTGTTCATCCTTCCCCTCGGAATGCCTCTTTTCCCCTCCATCTGTCATTTTGTACCCATTTTGTCTTTTTAACATGTTATTTCTTCTATGAAACATTTATTCTGTTCAATCAGTTGTGAGATTTCTGAGCCCAGAACTATTTTAGATGTACTTTTCATAGAGGAGCACATATATTATGGCTTAGCTTATATTTATTTATGGACTTCCCCCTACCAATGTATTTTTTATCATTTTATCACCTTATCTTCTATCTTGTTAACCATACTCCCTCCAATCAACCTCTTTACCTCCTTGCCCATACTGAATTTTTGCATTGAAATGCTAAATTTTGAAGGCTGCAACCATTTTAAAAATTGTTTCTAAAACATGGTAAATAATGGTCATGCATTTTATATATAAATATGCATTTTAGCAGACTTAAAGCATTAATAGTAATCCGACTTATAGATTCTTTAGGGGAGACACTAAGTCTTTGTGTTATTATGAAAAAAAATAAATTGGCAGGGTTTTTTTAAACTTTATTTTTAATTCACAGTTACTGATTTAAGGGAATGCAATTATTGTCTTTTTAAAAGACCTTAAATTGTTAAATTATGGTATTTTCCTCTGCATTGTATGCATGTAGGGCAAAAATATATTCTGTAGAACTGAATATAGTAGTAGACCAAAAAACCCTGAAATATCCTAGATGAAATATCTATTTTATTTTCTCTTTCTAATTCAAAAAATAAAAAATAAATGGCCATTCAGTGTGTAGAAGCTATTCTAATGCATTAAAATTTTATTTTTATATTATTTAAATATCTACTGTGCATGACAAAATATATTTCTGTGGCTGCATTTTATAGTTTTTCAAAGTAGAATTATCATTTTGTTTAGAATGTATTTTTCTAGTGACAAAAGGAATACCTTTTAATCTAGATATAGATTTTTTAAAATATTAGGCTATTTCTTTTTATACTACCTGATTGGTTTAAAAATCTGATGTGACAAATATAAAGTATATATAATTTCTTCAAATGTAACTAATCCAGAATAATAAAAGAAATAGTTATACCCTTTCATGTGATATTGTTTGTTTTTTCTGAGTATGTTATATGACATATTAAAAATAAATTTTCTATTATTTGGAGTTATAATTACTGACCTAACTTACACAAGTTAAGATCAGGTATTATTTCATAAGAATACCTAGCAAATGAGACCTAATAAAGCTTTTTATTAGGTTTCATACATCTCTGTTTCAATTTGTCATGAAAAGTGTCCTCATTTATATATTGGATGGCTGGTTTTATGGCCTGATATCTTGCTTTCTAGAATGAAATCCACTTTAATGTAATAATATTTGATTGTAAATCTTCCCTGCTATTATTTACTGCGCATCAGGTTCTATGCCAAGCATGGAGCCTGCTTAAGATTCTCCCTCTCTTGGGCGCCTGGTGGTTCCATTGGTGTATGACTACCTCTCAGGTCATGATCTTATGGTTCATGGGTTCAAGCCCCACGTCAGGCTCTGTGTTGACAGCTCAGAGCCTGGAGCCTGCTTTGGATTCTGTGTGTCCCTCTGTCTCTGCCCTTCCCCTGCTTATGCTCTGTCTCTCTCCCTCTCTCTCTCTCAAAAAGAAATAAAAAATTAAAATAAAAGATTATCTCTCTCTCTCCCTCTGCCTCTCCCCTGCTTGTGCACGCTCTCAAAAATGCTTAACCTGTTAATGTTCCTCAACATTAGCTCTCTTGGCATTTTGGCAGCAGAGTTTTTGGCATGCAACTCATTAATTGCAGAACATTTAGCACCCCTGTGTCCTTCTGCTGGATGTCAGTAGCATGCCTCCAACCCTACATAGGGACAAACAAACAAAAATACCCTTATTAACCCCTCTGGGAGAGGGTGATATTGTCCTTAGTTACAAACAAGGTAGTAATATTGGAGTTTGATGATTATTAAAAGAAAACAGCCTTTGTATTTTAAAAATAAAAGAAGAACCATATTGACTACAAATGCATAGAACATTCCACTAAAAAAAGGAGGTAAACATGAGGGTGGAGTCCAATTTAGGATTGTTTTTGTAATAATTGACACCATCTGCATTTGCCAGGAATTCAGCCAGCCCAAGTTGATTTCAAGAATTTTAAAACTTTGTTATTATGCTTCCATAGGTACTGATGCTTGAGAAAGCACTAATCAAGTTATCAGTGTTTGAAACCACTGTCTCATTATGACTATTCTGTAGTTTCTGCTACAACTAAATCAAAGTTCAAAAAAAATTGTCAGTGGAGGGAAGCATATTTCCCTTCAGTATTGTTTAATCCTTATCTATAGGGATGCTTGACAATAGGTTCAAACACTAGTTATTCTTCCGAGATAAGAGAATGTTGCTTACAGAAGTTATTATTTGAGATTCCAGACAATGGCCAGAAAGAAAAACAAAAAGGTAGAGGATTAAAGAACCAACAGTTACTAAATTTACCCATAGTGACTCTGATTTCTATCAGGGTTCCTGGTATTTAGTTCTTATGCTTCTTGACATCATTAGGATTCAAGCTGATACCAGGCACCAGTTCCACCATTCAGATTACTGAAGAATTTTCCACTTGGAACATAAAATAAATGAAATAGTCACCTAAATTTGCTTATGATGATGGCTATAAATCATTAGAAAGTAATTTGGAAATATTGGCATCTATCAACAATCCACACTTATTATAGTTTTCAATTAGTATTCTTATCATTCATCATAAATGAAAGAAAATCTTTCAGAATTTGTGAAAACAAATGCATTTAGGTATTCAACTAGCTTTATGTATAACAGCAAATTAAAAGCACGATCATGAATTTAGTTAAGTTCTGAGGTATTATTTGGGTGAGAGATTTGTAAATATTGATGTTGATGAGACTATACCATAATGTAATCCAGTTTAAAAGAGAGTAATTAAAATGTATACAGAGCACCTTTTTTTTTAAGTTTATTTATTTATTTTGAGAGAGAGAGTATATGCGAGTGGGAAAGGGACAGAGAATCCCAACCAGGCTCCACACTGTCAGCACAGAGCTCAATGCAGGGCTCAAACTCACGAACCTTGAGATTATGACCTAAGCCGAAACCAAGAGTCAGATGCTTAACAAACTTAACCACCCAGATGCCCTTCAACTATGTTTTAAAAAACCCATGCATACCAAAGAGCAAACACATATGAAAATGGAAATGCATAATTTTTGCCGAGAGTTTTTAATTAAAGTGATAATTTGGGCTTAGTATATTTCTTTTCACTATAAGTATATTTTAGGGACATCTGGGTGGCTCAGTCAGTTAAGCAGCCAATTCTTGATTTCTGCCCAGGTCATGATCTCAGTTTGCAAGCTCGAGCCCCACATCGGGGTCTGCATTCACATCACGGAGCCTGCTTCAGATCCTCTGTCTCCCTCTCTCTGCCCCTCCCCCCACCTCTCTCTCTTCTCAAAAATAAATGTTAAAAAAATTTATAAATATATTTTAAAATATAGAATATTTAGACTCTTAATTATAGAGGTTAAGTGAAGTGATGGTTACCAGAAGGGAGGTGCAGATGGGACGGGGTTGGGGGAATGGGTGAAGCAGGTAGAGGGGATCATGATGAGCACTGAGTAATGTATAGAAGGTGTTGAATCACTATACTGTATAACACTGTATGTTATACACTAATACACTAATACACTATACACTAATATAACACTGTATGTTAAGTATACTGGAATTAAAATTTAAAACCTACATAGAGCTTTTATAATTTAAACACATTAAAAAAATTTCCTGTGTTATGATATCCCTCTTCTATCTTTGCTAAGGCTCTTTAGAGCCTTTTACAACATCAAACAGCTAGAGAGTGATGTGTAATGAGAAGATCTAACTGGGAACTAGAAGCCTAAATGCTGTAAGCAAACCATTTGAATCCCAGAATGTCAGATTCCCAACTATATATGTTTTTTGAGACAAGAAAAAGTTAAAAAATCAAATTAGATAACCCTTACAGTTTTTCTCAGCTTGAATTATATAAGGTAATGCATTCAATGGTTTAGTACATACGTAACAAATACTAGATATTTGCTTATTGTTCTTGGTCTTATTCTCTTTATCTCTGGTAAAGCTTACACATGGTTAAATTGAAATAGCCCACTAACAAAAGAGGGAGTTAAAACTCAAAACTCTGTCTCTGCCAACATTTTCACTCTTATCTCATTTATTTCCAAATTACTTAGGGTGGGACTATAGGACTGTGCATTATTAGCACAGACCTTGATAGACAAAAAAAGTCACATTTATGTTAGCTAAACAATATACGGCCAGGAAAAAGAGAACACCATTTGTGTTTCCACAACAGAAACCCTATGCTGGAAATAGAGGTGGAGAGGAAAATAACCTGTTTTATTTTTATATTGCCCAAGTGTCTAACAGAGATTAGCACGTAGTATTTGCCAAGAGGGCTAGCACAGATTTTGGAACATAAGAGTTGTTCTATAAATGTTAACTATTATTATTGTAAGTAATGAAATAACAGTGAAACTTCTATTCTTGAGAAAAATATGCTTACAAACTAGATTCAAAATGAACATACCTCTTTCCCTTCCTGCAAATCCATTCTTTCCTTATTATAATTTAAGTATCTTGGAAAGTACATATTATAGTGTCTATCATTCAGCACAAATACACTGGCATTCATACAGGTACATATTCAAAGTAAGGTTTTTCCATTCCAAGTCCTATTTTTAAAGGTTTTTCCCCCCACTCTAAGTAGCGTTTGTCATACTTCAGACAAGAGAGTGGAAAAAGTTTTATACCTTTTTAGAATTGAAACTAAGATTTTAAAATGCTTCTCAACATTACCTTTTATGTATGTGAAATTTTCATGAGTCACTCTCCCCTGGTTATGTGCAGATATTTGGTATAGCCATTGCTAATGATTTTTCTGCTTTTCAAGTATAGATCATTGACCAAAAACTAAATTACCTTAAGGACAAAGGGCACAAAAATGAACAAGTAGGCTATATCAGCATCCAACAACACTACCCACTCCTGAGTCCATCCAGTGAAATGTACAGTTGTCAGCTAAAAAGAGGACAGATCACAAAGGAAAATGTCCTTGGGCTGGATATTTACATGTGAGGCCATCCTGAGCCATGAGTCTTTCTGTGGTAGTTCCCAAACCTGTCTCCACAACAGAATCACAAAGAGTGCTATTTAAAAGACAGATTCCTGAATTTCACCCTGGAGAATGTGATCAAGGAGGTCAGGAATGTGGCCCCATCTTTTGTGTTTTCAAATAGCTACCCAAATCATTCTAAAGCAACGCCATTTGAGTGTGGTTTATGGATTCTAGTAGACCTGGTGACTAAAGATTTCATCAAGCTAAAATAAAAGGATGTGAAGAGCAAGCATTCTCAAGATGACCAAGAGAGGTCATTGGCTTTGAAAAAGATGTAAAAGGTTCTAGGGTCCCAAGCCAAAGGCAATCTGAAATTGGAAACTTATTAAAAGTCAGCTCTAGAGACTGTGGGTGCCCAAGGACAGAGGGTTATTGTTTCATTTCTAGATAGTTCTTTTTTTTTATTTTTTTTTTTAAATTTTTTTTTTCAACGTTTTTTATTTATTTTGGGACAGAGAGAGACAGAGCATGAACGGGGGAGGGGCAGAGAGAGAGGGAGACACAGAATCGGAAACAGGCTCCAGGCTCCGAGCCATCAGCCCAGAGCCTGACGCGGGGCTCGAACTCACGGACCGCGAGATCGTGACCTGGCTGAAGTCGGACGCTTAACCGACTGCGCCACCCAGGCGCCCCTCATTTCTAGATAGTTCTTAATCGGAGGTGAAAATGATAGAAGAAATTAGGCTATTGTGGGACTACTATTGTCATAAGAGTATGGCAACTATTTTTGATGTGACTTATACTCTTTTCCTCCAAAATGCCAAGAAGATGGATTGTGTATTAAAAATGATACACTTCTGGGGCGCCTGGGTGGCTCAGTCGGTTAAGCGTCCGACTTCGCTCAGGTCATGATCTCGCAGTCCGTGAGTTCGAGCCCCGCGTCGGGCCCTGTGCTGACAACTCGGAGCCTGGAGCCTGTTTCAGATTCTGTGTCTCCCTCTCTCTGCCCCTCCCCCGTTCATGCTCTGTCTCTCTCTGTCTCAAAAATCAATAAACGTTAAAAAAAAATTAAAAAAAAATGATACACTTCTGGGGTGCCTGGGTGACCCAGTCAGTTAAGCGTCTGACTTCGGCTCAGGCACAGCTTGTGAGTTCGAGCCCCGCATCAGGCTCTGTGCTGACAGCTCAGAGCCTGGATCCTGCTTTGGATTCTGTCTCTCTCTCTTTCTGTACCTCCCCTGTTCTCTCTCTCTCACTCTCTTTCTCTCTGTCTCTCAAAGACAAATAATAAAACATTAAAAATTTTTTAAAAACATATTGAGCAAATATGCATTATTGTAAGTATAGTACATTTTATTTTATAACAAATATTTTATAACAGATAACATCAAGAATGGCATTATCAAGATCCCAATTTCCAAATGAAGCATCTTCCTCTAAATTTACTTTGCTTTAGTTGAGCTAGAGAAAAGACAATTTGTGAGTGAACTTTGGCCTGGAAGGAATTACACAGTGGGTGTGATATAATTGGATAGAGACCAAACCTGACCTTCTTCTCGATGTCAAAGTTTTAAAAATATTGTTTTAGCAGTTCATATGTTGGAGATGGGGCACCTGGGTGTCTCAGTTGATTAAGTATCCAGTTCTTGATCTCAGCTCAGGTCATGATCTCACAGTTTGTGAGATGGAGCCCCAAATGGGGCTCTGCAGTGACAGTACAGAGCCTGCTTGGAATTCTCTCTGTCTTCCTCTCTCTCTGATCCCCCCTTGCTCTCTTTCTTTCTCTCTCTTAAAATAAATAAATAAAACAATAAATAAATAAATAAATAAATAAATCTTAAAATTTTTAGATGTAATGGAGATAAAAGGGATAAAAAATACCATAGGGGAAAAATCACATGACTATTACATATAAACCAAATATTAATTACAATGAGTGAGAATGAAAAATTATCAAATGGCTATTAAGAGTTAAAATTATCTACTTATTTTGAACTTAAAATATTTCACACTTGTCATATACATACAAATAAACAAGGAGCTTTTTGTAGACAATGGAATCGGAGTGTGTGATAAGATTAAAGCCTTCATGCCATCACGTGCCATTCCATGTAGACTTTTATAGCATTTCAGGTGGGCCTTTGTCACCATGAAGCTCAGCTGAAACTGGCTGTGTAAGCCTTTGTCTGCACCTTAGTGCACATAATATCACCATTACCTGAGATCATGGGTGGTCACTACTTTATGCTTTACCCCACTATCTCACAATCATAATTCAAGCCCCTGCTTAGTAGTCATCATTCCTTGTAAATACAGATTAAATGAGGCTTGAAGAGTGTATGCTTTCTCCATACTAAGTGAGTAATGAGTTTTTATGCATTATGCCAGGGGAATTTCTAGAATGGTGGAACAAGAACACACAAGTCAGAGACAGAAAAAAAAAATGGTTATAGCTCTCCCAGGCAATCAGTGCTTAATTGTCAAACATGTGAATCACCTTGGTTGCTGCTTTCTCCTCATTTTGCCTGCTTTTTGAGGGAGGTAACAGTGATCTAATGTCTCTAAAACTGTTACCTGGGTATCTGCTATCCAAATTGGAACCCTCAAGATCTCCTAGATTCCCCACTCTACTAAATCCTCATATTCAATGTTTCCAAATACCACTGCCTTCTGGCATCCACGTATTTCTCAAAAATCCCATCTTTCTTTAATCATCATCTTAGTACAGTTGGGGTCTGAAACAAACTTAAGAGATCGTATGCTCCAAATGTCTTATCTTATAAAAGAGTAAACAGAGCCCCAGACAATTGAAGGTTTATAAATAGTTAATAATGGAATTGTGACTGAGATTCGGGCCTCTGAACTCACAAGTGTCCTTTTCTTTTCTTCCACATATTGTCTCTAGGAAAGGGACTTCCTCACAGTCTTTGCATTAATGTAGCTCTTGGCGTTCCAATTCTAATTTTCTAAGAATATTTACTTTAGTGTCATTTTCTTTTGGGGTGGGGGGGCTCAAACCCGGGAATGGTGAAATCATGACCTGAGCCAAAGTCCCACGCTTAACTGACTGAGCCACCCAGGCCCCCCTAGCATTGGTTTTAAAATGCTTCATTGTTGTTTGTTGCCCTATTGCAGTCACTATATTTGATAGACCGCCTGAGATAAATGTCTCAAATTCAGAGACAATTGTCTCTGATAAATGATAAATGATAAATGTCTCTGATAAATGTCTCCTTAGTGAAGAGTATGAATTACTACCATCTTTCTTCTGTGAAATGTATTTATTTATTTCACGTTCATGAAGCCTCACCAAGTAAATCTCATTTATTCATCCACTGAACAAATGTTTGCTGCTGGAGGCTCTGACTTTTGTCAGGTTTTTCATCCATGAGACGGAATGACCCAGGGACATTGCAGAAGTTACCTGTGAAGCTACCCTCTGCAGCTTCTGGTCCCTGTGAGGACTCAGGTGGCCTGCCTCTCCTACCCTACCCTTTCTGCCACTCCCAAGGGATCGGAGAGTTTACTCAAGGTGACAGATCCCCAAAGCAATTTGTTTATTTAGGCTCTCCAAGTAACCCATTATCACAGATAATTGAGAGTTTAGTGTACTCTAATCATAATAAAGACACAGTCTGAAACTTAATGCATACAACCCTAGGGGTGGGTGAAGAAGCCGAACTTGGCTGAGCCTCAACTTGAGGTAGCACATTCAGCAAGGGAGGCAGGGGAGGAAAGTAGATCATATCATGTGTCATGAATGATATGTAAACATAAAACTATGACTAATAAGAAATCATAAGAATCAAGCAAATATTAGAAATCTGGAAAGAAACACATCTATACAATATTTATGGTATATACAATGATGATCTCATTTTATGTATAGTAGTTCTTTGAAATTTTACAAAAGCCTTAAAATTTCTCTGTATTTGATATTGTCCTATCACCATAACTCACATGAAAGACAGTTAAAAGAGAATTTACCTACATTTTAGAGATATTAAAACTAGGGCACACCAGAGTATTTTCCTCCCAATATTACCATATGGTTAATGTTGTAGGCAGAGAATAAAACCAGAGTTTTGACTTTCTCATGTCAGTATCTTGTATTAAACTGTATACATATTTTGCTTTTCAAAAATAAGATTTTAATCCTTCCTTCCCTCCCTCTCTCTTTCCTTCCTTCCTTCCTTCCTTCCTTCCTTCCTTCCTTCCTTCCTTCTTCCTTCCTTTTGTGTTTTCTTTTTAAATACTAAAAGTTAGGTGGCTTTTTTTTAACGTACATATTAAGAGTTCCCATGAGATTCTTCACAATTTAAACTTGCAAGATTTTGATTTGTACTTCAGTAGAAGATTTCATAATTTCTTTAGCAAAATCCATTCAACAAATATTTGATGATCCTAACAATGAATGTAATACATGTTAAGTACTATGGTGGATACAAAAGAAGTACTCAAGGCAGGGGTGCAGCCTCCTAAGAGCTTACTGAGGAATCAAATGATGATTTTAATGGAAACATAACAGAAATTTAAAGAAGGCCGATATGGGAAGGAAAATCAGTTAGGAAAGGAAGCTAACATTTTGAGGATCTAGATTTAGCGAGAGACTTTACAATCATTGTCTCATTTCAGTTTCATAGCCCTGAGAGATATCACCTCAACCTTACGGATAACAACAACAACAAAAATGTCAGATTTGAAACTAAATGCATGAGTCAAAAATCTCATTCTGGATCCTGAAAGACTTGGAAAGTTATAACTAGAGAGAAAAGGCATAAGCAAAGGAGTAAGAAGATTAATGACTAAGCAAGAGATCGGTGGAGTCTAGTCTGGCTAAAGGAAACGTACTTGGGAAAAGCGATTTTAAAAAGTATCTCATTTGTTTATATTTGATTTGAATAGGCAATAAATTGGCAATAACATGACCAAAAAATTTTTGAGATTATTACTGTGAAGGGTATACTGCATAGACGCTATTGCAAAAGCGTAGGCAGGAGGCGATGAGGCGCTTAAGGGTGGCTGCAGTTGGGAATATACAGGAAAAGATATGAGAGATGTTCACCAATATTATGTGTAAGAAAGTGTTTGAAAACTTGAGTCATGGTTGAGGAAGGAAACAAAAGCTATACAAAATTGTAGATCAATTGAGATCCAGTACAATCAAGAACAGGTAAAAGATAAAAGATTCTCAGTCATTTCAGTGTTCTCAGTCACTTCTGCTCAGGTCATGATCTTGGAGTTGGTGAGTTTGAACCCCTCATTAGGCTCTGCACTGACAGCATGCAGAGCCTGCTTCAGATCCTGTCTCTCCTCTCTCTCTGTCTCTCCTCTGCTCACATGCACACACTCTCTCTCAAAAATAAATATTAAAAAAAAAAAGATACAATATTCTGACTTGCTGATTTTAAGGCATTGTTAGAATTGAAAAACTTGTTGCTGTAACTAGGAGAAAATACACAAAGCAGTGGCCTTAAATCTAGGCTGTTCATTACAATGACTTTTAAAAGAGTTCCAGGGGCACTTGGATGGCTCAGTTGGCTAAGCCAATCTTGATTTGGCTCAGGTCAATATCTCACAGTCCATGAGATCCAGCTCCTTGTCTGGCTTTGTGCTAACAGCATGGAGCCTGCTTGGGATTGTCTCTCTCTCCCTCTTTGTCTCCCTGCCCCCCCCCCCCCCCGCCCACATACCGTATGCTCTTTCTCTCAAAATAAATACACATTTTTTTAAAGAGTTCCAATTGATTATATTGATAAACAAACCCAAGGTGGAAGAAAGAAGAAAGAAGTACATTGAAATATGGACTGTGATGTTTAGTGATTGGAAATTTGTTCAAATCAAGGAGAGAAGTGAGAGAGGTGGGACAGAAGAGGTGATAAAAGAAAATCTCAGAGTTGAAGATTGAGCAGTAGAAATTGATGTTGAAATACCTTGGGGACTAATGAGTAAAGGTTACTGAATTTAAGAGTTTAGTCATATGAGGTTATCATGTTAGAAAATTTGCATAAGGTTAACAGTACAACTTAGACAGACAACTAAATAGAAGCTACAAAAAAGAATGTGCCAAGCATACAAAAAGAATGTTAAGAATTTTTCACTGAAGGACTAGTCAGATTTTCTAAATATAGGGAGTGGAGAAGTTCCTTGGCCAAAAGTTTGGGGGAATTATTGCATCCTACTTTCCATTACTGGACATTTGCAGTATGCATTTGCATATTAAAGGATCTAGAGAGTCTGGGGTGTCTGGGTGGCTCAGTTGGGAGAGCGTCCAACTCTCAATTTCAGCTCAGGACATGATCTTGTGGTGTGTTAGTTTGAGCCCTGCACTGGGCTCCACGCTGACAGTGTGGAGCCTGCTTGGGATTCTGTCTCTCTCCGTCTCTCTCTGCTCCTCCCCCGCTTATTCTCATTCTCTCTCTCAAAACTAAATAAATAAACTTAAAAAAAGAAGAAAATGAGCTAGAGAGTCCGTATTAAGAACAAAAGAAATACACACTAAGAAACAACCATGACAAATAAACTCCTTTACTTAAGATACCTATGTCCAAACTTACCTAGTTACTAAACTCCTTTCTTCTCTGTTACACCTAAAAAGACCAACTGACATAGCATTTTATGAAACATTTTAGGTAACAGTGTCTTCTCTAATCCAAATTAAAATGTAGTTTTAGCAATTATTTTCTCATAGTCATTGAGAAGTAATTTAGCCCAGAATCTTTAATTTTTTCTAATTTTACTTTATTAAGTAGTCAGCTAATTTTATTTTGCCTTGAACTCAGTAGATAAAGCTTTGTTTCCATTACATTTGATTTTACATGAGTTGAAGAACACATTTGCATACTAGATTCAAAGGGATATACAGATGTTCATATTTCTAAAATAAGGGGGCAATTGTTAATAGGTTAGTGTTTGCCCCAAAATGTTCATAGATGCAGAGGAGCAAAAGATAGATACTACAGTACTAAGAATTCATAAAAGAGCATGTTAACATAAGGTATGTCCATCAACCATCCATTTTTTTCTATGCAACTACACACACACATACACACACACACAAATAAATAATGCATTCACCTATATTGATTTATGTAAATATAGGGGAAAAACTAGAAGAACATACATCAGAATAGTAACAGAGGTGTTCTAGGTAAAAACTTGTTTTAATTTTTTCATTTGATCCAATTATATATTCCAGTTCTCCACAGTGAGAATATGCTATATCTGTAATAAAAAAAATGAAATAAAAAATCAAGTTGGCCAAATGTTCCACTGATCACAAGAGAAGCTCAGTCCTGGTAAAAGGCTGAATCATGTTCTTATAGAAAATCATAGACAGCTGAACACAAATATGGGCCTGTGTCAGCTGCAGGCGCACCCCTCGGTCAAGAGGCAGTCTAGTTGGTGTTATATATAATATTATGTTGCCTCAAGTCTAGACATATGCTGAAAAATATGATTATAATTAAGCTTGGAAAAGATGAAATCTCTTCTTACACAAACGTGTTCAAGGTGTTTTAAAAACAATGTGGGAAACAAATATTCCTTTCAAGTGAATGATAACCCAAATGTAGGCTAATGTTTCTTAAAAGAATAATTGGAAATCAAGTATTCTGCTAGGTTCAGCAATATAAAATTACTGCTATTAAACCATTTTTTACTTAAGAACTTTGCAGTCTCACTTGGCTCAAACTAATACTTGAACATGCATGAAATCAGGATGTTAATCATTTAAATAGAACATATCTGCTAAATTGGGGGCTAGTTCCTGTGTAGAAAATAACTTGTTATTTTGTTGTTCAGGATTGAAAATTCATTCTGTTGTTTTTTTCTCTCTTATTTTCTTATACCTGAAAGTAAGGACTTCCAAGGACAAATAATTAATAGTTTGACTTGCATTATATTGAAGACACATAATTACGCTCCAGGGTATAGTTATACATGGAGACATATCACTAAGTCATGGGAGGAAAGAAATATGGTAGTTTTCTTTCAGGAATTTAATGAGATGAAGGGTATTCCTCCAGGTAACAGCAAAACTTTAATTATATAGAAATGTAACACACCAGTAGGAAGAAGAGGCACAATAATTGCTTTATTTCTAGCATGAGACTATCTTAAAATCTGAGGACTCCGTTTTCAAACCTCATCTGTTGAAAACTGAGTGTATTTTACTTGATCCCATGAGCTCTTTCTAGTCAAAATATTGACCACCCACTTCTTTCATGGAGGTTTAGATACAGAAATTCTGGGTCAATGATGCTTATTTTGTGACTTCTAAATTCTATTAGCTTCAATTCCAGTCTGTTCTTTTTCTCCATAGAAAAGCTCCTCTTGAGTTTCATGTTTTTACAAATGACCTACTATTGTGTTTTAATATGAATATGCTAAGGTGACTTCATGGAAGTATCACATTATGTAAAGTCTTAGTGGTCTAGTGGCTTGTTTTTGTTGATGTTGTTGTTTTTGTTGTTTGGAATATAAGGTCTTAATTACATCAAGTAAAACAAAAAAGTTAATATATCACTCTGAGAAAAAAAAATTCCGGTAAATCAAAGGAAAACAATGGTGAGTCAGAAAGAAAAAAAAAGTGAACATAAACTTAGGTGAGAGATTCTGTAGGCAAAGCCTAATCCCAATGATATGGCAAGCCCAAAAACAAAATAAACAATCACAAATGCTCTAGAAGAAATAGGAAATGGAAAGTTCCACAGATAAGCAATTTCTTTTAGAAACAATGAAATAGATTATGTGGAAAACCAACTGACCACAGAAAATAACTCAAAGGAATATGTAACCTTTACATGTAATATGTGATGGAATGATTTATCTAACATCTCCTCTACTGAAAAAAAGAAAAATGTTTTCAAAAAGCTTTGATTATTCTTAGATCTGAGTGATGATGGCTATGAGGGTTAAGAAAAATTTATTTTGGAAGAAACTGTCCTTTGCTAATGATAAATTCCTGCAATGAAAAATTTAATAAATAAATAAGTAAATAAGTAAGTAAGTAAGTAAATAAATAAATAAATAGTGTTTAGGAAACACTAGGAAAAAATGTATCTTTCAAGTTCTGTGCACAAATAAATTCATGCAAAATTTACTTCATCTTATTAGTTATTGATTGCAGGAGAACAAATTGTCTCAAAACTTAACAGCCTAAAAACAATACAAGTTTATTACTTCACCGTTTCTGTGGGTCATCAACCTGGTGAGCTAGATCCCCTCCCTCAGAAGCTCTCACAAGGCTATGAATAAAGTGGTCTTGGCTGATAGTTCAAATTGGAAAGGATACACTTTCTATTACTTGGTAATGGAAAAAATACAAATATGTGTCATATTTACTTTAAAGTCTGACTCCAATGGTACAATTCTGACTCCAATGGTACAATTCGTCGAACTTATTTAGAATAAAAACAGCAAACTTTGAAATGAGAATGACTGAAGTAATGGCAATAGATAGAAACACTTACAGATATTCTTAAATGTTTCAGTATAGAGTATAGATGTTACTATTCCATTCATTTATTATTTCATTTATTTATTATTTCATTCAGTAGATAGTTTTGAGCCTTCATTTGTTTCTGGGGATATGGCAGTGAACGAAACAATGTCCCTGCCCTCATGCAGCTTATATTGTAGCAAATGGAGATGGAAAATAAACAAATGAACTTTCAACATATTAGCTGGTGATACTTGCCATGAGCTAGTAGAGCATGTTACAAGAGTGTGGCTAATATATATGATGGTCAGTCAAGGTCTTTGAACATGTGACATTTGCGTAAGGACTTGACGGAAGTAAATAAGCAAGGTGGATACATTACAGGTCGCAGAGCATTTTGGAGAGAAGAGAGAGTACATCCCCTGAATTATGGGATGCCGGATGTGTTCACAGAACAGTCAGGAAGAGTGGGTAGTTGGAAGATGGTGAAGAGCATCATGGGAATCTGAGAGGTAACTGCTAGATTGTGCAGCCATGATAGGTCATCATACAGGCTACAGTTTCTTTAAGCCAAGAAGACATAGGAGGAACGAAATCTAAGCTACGTTTTATAGGATCCTTATGATACTGTATGTATAACAGAAAGCTGGAGGTGGGGTATATCAGACAGTAAAACACAGTGACTAGTTAAGAAATAATTCAGCTGAGAAATGGTTAACTGTAGGTGATAGAAATGGAGGAAATAAGGACTAATCAAACAGGATATGCTTTGATGTTATCGTGAACTTTTTATTGAAAAATTATACGTGGTATATGAGTTAAATAAAGAGGGGATTTTTTGTTGTTGTTGCTATTGTTTTTTGCAGATGCTAAATACAGTAGATGAAATTAATCCTTAATTTTGCTGATGGAATTTTCATAACAACAGCTTAAACTAGATGTTTTTTAATAAAAAATATTTTTACTCAAAAAAACCCTGAATGTTACCTTTTTAAATTTCACATACTCTTCATATGATTTAGAATTCTTTATAACTTCAAAGTATTTACACATATTTTTGAACGATTTCATTTTTCACTAAGTACTCTGTGAACTGCCCATAGAAAATATTGTAAGGCTGATTCACATCAATGTTCACTGTTTATTTCTAATAAAGGAAAAAAAAATCTTTAAAACGTTTCAATGGATGGTGCTCATAGTATATAACTAGAGTAAATGTCAAAAACTAAAGAATCATTTATGTATCCTGGAGTGTCATATTGAAAGACTCACTCTCTTCATCACTTGATTTACTTTATGTGGGACAAACGTAAGTGTATAAAAGAGAAAGATATCTATTTTTTTATAGTGGTTAGAATTTTAATTCCTGGGATCATTGCTAAAAGCAGAAGCATTGTTAAAAGCAGAAACAATAAATATAAATAATAGAATCTATAAATAAATGGAAGCAATGACATTAATAAAGATGATGAAGTAATTTTATGCAATTTCTTGAATTACTTTTACTTGGATATTCCTTTTCTTTTTTTTTTTTTTTTTTTTTTTGGTTCTCTTGCCAGTGTAAGGTTGAGAAGATGGTCAGATACCATGTGATCTGGGTAAAATTTCATCATTTGGGACCTATATACTCCATCTGCAAAATGATTACATTGGGCTTTATGCACTGCAATCAAATACTATAATTCATAATATTATTATGAGGAAAAAGTTAAATATTTACAAAAAATTATTATTTCAAAATTTATAATTATATGTAATGTTTAAATTGCTTTCTTTTAAAAGCTTTTCTAAATCATCTGTTGAAATATTTATTTAATTATTATGTATTACTTATTGTGTTAATATTTTGTAGAATCAGATATGAGGCACCATCGTCTCCCTTCCTCCTCCCCCACAGTTTTCAGTCTTTTTTTGGGGAATAAAATAAGCAAATACAATAAAACAGGAAACAAAAGTGCTCTGATAGCATGTGGTCCAAGGTGGGCAGTGTTATTAGGACTCTGGTTGCAAGGACAGAAATGCAACTCACTTGCTTGTAGAAAAAAAAAAAAAAAGTAACTATGTTGGGAAGTTAAAGGAGAAGCTCTCACAGTGGAAGTTCTATAGCAACCCTGGTATCTCTGGGCACCTCAGGGTTTAGAGAGGAATTCAACTCTGCCAATACTATCTTTCTATCTGTGTTTTCTTTCTACTTGACATCATTCTATACCCTACGGACAGGCTTTTTCATGTGATGAAGAATATGGGCGCTGTCTGACCTAGGTTCACATGGTTCCTGTCATATGTGCCAGAAAAAATAGTTTCCTTGTTAATACAAAAGAAAAATGTCAGCAGAAAGGGACTCTGATTGGACAAGCTAAATTCATTCTAGACCAATAACCATTGTTGGTCAAGTGGGATATTGTGACTGGCCAACTTGGGGCCATCCGTCTTTCTCTTTCTTGTGAGAAGTAAAGAAAGGGATCTGAGCAGAAAACAAGAATAAAACAATAATTATCCCAGTGGCTAATGCAGAATATGCAATTTCAGAGGAGAAAATATTTGAATCTTAAGGAATGAAGAGGAAGAGAAAGAAAAGGGCATGGAAACATGAGAGAATGTTAGCACTGCCAGAGTACAACAAGAAGTTGTAAAGGGCTACAGTGAAGAAGGCAGGGTGTTGGTGACAAATAGTAAGAAACAGGGGTGGAGGGACACCTGGGTGGCTCAGTTGGTTGAGCATCTGACTCAATTTTGGCTCAGGTCATGATCCCAGGGTCATGGGATCCAGCCCTGTGCTGAGCTCCATACTGAATGTGGAGACTAAGATTCTCTCTCTCTCTCCCTCTACTCCTCTCCCTTATACACTCTTTCTCTCTCTCAAATAAATAAAATGAAAAAAAAAAAAAGAGGGCGGCCTGGGTGGCTCAGTCAGTTGTGTCCAGCTCTTGGTTTTGGCTCAGGTCCTGATCTCATGGTTCGTGAGTTTGAGTCTCACAGCGGGCTCCATGCTGATAGTGTGGAGCCTGCTTGGGTTTCTCTTTCTGTCCCTTTCTCTCTGCTCCTCCCCTT
Source organism: Panthera onca (assembly GCF_046562875.1). Lineage (NCBI taxonomy): Eukaryota > Metazoa > Chordata > Mammalia > Carnivora > Felidae > Panthera > Panthera onca. The sequence goes on along the minus strand of NC_138345.1, from coordinate 107,834,562 downwards.
CTCATGCACATATGCTCTCTCTCTTTCTCTCTCAAAATAAACACATACACTAAAAAAAAAAAGAAAAAAGAAAAAAATACGGGTGGATATGTGTATTGGGTCACATATATAAGACCTTTATATTTCATTCTATTTGGAATTCCCTGCCTTTGACACAAGATGATTGAGAAGGAAGGCCAGGAGACAATCCACACAAAGCTGGTGACAGCTTGAGATAATGCAGAGATTTTGGAAGGAAGGGGGTAAGGAGGAGATGGAGAGGGAGTCTGAAGTATAACCATTGGGCTTCTTGCAAAGTTATAGGGACAAGAGAGAAGGTAAAATCTAGAATAAAGCCCCAGATCGCCATTCACATTGAGAGGATGGTACCATTGACACTGAGAGAACATCAAAGGAGCAAACATAATTTACTTAGGAAAACATGTCCTGATGACTTCAGAATATGAATTATTCTTATAGGCATTTGGATTAGAAGTCTTACCCTCTGCTTTCAACTTGGAAAGTATGGTAGTTTCTAGTAGTAATTTCTTTCATATTCCATAGCTCACACATTTCACTATTTTTTACTGAATGTATCCTTGACTGGTTTGATATAGTAGGATTCCAAATGGAAATATTTCAATCTCTGAGTTTTACTACTCAAAACCTTAGAACAGGAAAGAGGGTATGAAATGGTATCAGAAGACTAGTTGATTCTAATATGGGATTAACTATTATGATTAATTGTATGACTCAAAACCAATTAATCATTTTAAATTGAGTTATTTTATCTGTAGAGTGATAACTAAAATTACTTTCAAGATTTAAATACTTTCTGAGTACAGTTGACCCTTAAACAACACAGGTTTGGACTGCATAGGGCACTTACACATGATTTAAAAAAAAAACAAAACAAAACATAGCACAGTGCTGTAAATGTATTTTCTCTTATGATTTTCTTAATACCATTTTGTTTAGTTTACTTTATTGTAAGAATACAGTATATAATACATATAACAAATAAAATATGTGTTAGTTGGCTGTTTATGTTATCACTAAAGCTTCTGGCCAACCATAGGCTACTAGTAGTTTAGCTTCAGAGGGAGTGAAAAGTTGTATGTGGATTTTCAACTGCAAGGGGGGTCAGAACACATAATCCCCGCATTGGTCAAGAGTCAGCTGTGTTTGCTTGGAGCAGACTAAGGTCTGATACTAGACATTGAAAGTGGACCCATAGAATACTCTAAAAATAGTTGGGGAAGAGGAAAAAGAGCAAGAAAATAAAAGTCTGGTCCTTAATTGTTGTCTCCTTGCGAGCTCCTGGAAGGTTGGGTTTTGATGGGAATCACTACACTTGCTAAGTCTACTTCTTTGAGATTGTCAAGTTAGTCATTAGTCACCCACATTTTTTGTCTCTGATTTAGGCTGATGCCTTAAACTTTATTTAAAAGACTCCCTTCAAAGAAAGATGCTCTGGGCACCTAGGATAGGGATAAGCAATATGAACACAACACAGTTCATAATATGAACCAGGTACTGTTTTAGAAAGTTTTGCATATATGCCACTATTTAACCAATTCTGTAATGCTATGAGGTAGGTTTTTTTCCCCTCTCATTTCTGTCTTTTGGGAGGTAAGTACACTAAGGTAGATACTTCAAGAGATTTGTCTAAAGTCTTCAAGGCAGGGAGTGTCAGAGTCGGTGTTTGAATCCAGGTAGCTATTTCTAGAATCTGTATGGATAACCACTGTGGAATTCTACCCATGGACAGGCAAGAGGTTAATGCCACTGGGTTTCTGCAGGACAGGAAAGGCTGTGTGCTAGGGTATCCTGTGGCTTTGACACATATTAAATTTTTATTTTTTGGATGAAGCAATTAATGTTACTCATCTGCTGCATTTATTCCTGGGAGACTCTCAGCCAGAAAAGAAGAAACATTTAAGTTCACTCATAGGAGGAATTGACTATTTGGTCCCAAACTTACTACTTCAGATAATTTTACTGTAGATTTTTAAATCTAATCCAATGGCAGACAGTTGTGTTTGAGTAAACCTTAATTACTGGAATTACAGAAATGGTTTTCTATGCATTATAGGTGCAATGGTACTAAGTATTATATTAATGTTTGTCTAAAAAAGGTGTTTAAAGTATGCATTACAATGAAATATTAACAACGTAAAATATTTATACTTCTCAGTCCAATGTGGGAAAAATGAGATAACTGAAATATTTTAATTTTTTGTTATTCTCATAACAGAGAGGTTCTCTGTTGTGGTGACTGTACTTATTATTCATACAAACACTCTGCTTTCAAAACCAGTCTGACCCAAAGATAAGTTGGTCTAATGTATACACTGCATAGATGGATATCTCTTGGTTTCTTTGCTTTTCCTTCCATGTTGTTTCGTGGTGATGACTGAGAACCTTTAAATATTGGTTAAACCTGTTTTGTCACCATGTTAATACACTTAAATATCTAACAGATTGGGCATATTTTCATTAAATTGTTAAATAAAGCAATCAGTAGTTTCAAATTAGGCTCATGTAATGAAATATCATCTGTGTATTACCCTGATCCTATTATACAAGAAAGCACACTATAAATCAGTTGAGCATATTGTACTATGGACAGGACTGCAGTGATATATTATTAGAAAATGAATTTCCAAAACGAACGTTATTCAACTATCATATATTTTCTGGATCCCTATTATACCATGTCCACTGAATGGAATTATTGATACTAGTTTCCAAATAATGTATTTGAAAGGTAACATAGGTTTCAGATGAATTAGCAACAAATTATGATATTAATTCATCCTTTTAACTATCAAATTACATTATATATTATATTACATTCATATATTAAGCAAGCTGTACACACTCATTTATTATCCAGTTGTAGGTTACATTAGAACACAGATCAAAGTTATCAAGTGCATATTTAATTATTTTTAAGTGACAAAGAATTAAAAAAAAAAAGGTTCTTAATTCTTTGCTTTGGTTTGGTTAGGTTTTAGACTTTGATCAGATTAAGTGCAATAACTTAGTTTTTTAAAAAGAATCCTAAAAGCTAGAGCTCCTTGTTAATAAATAAGGATCTGCATTAATAGAATTTTATTCATATGCAATCTAGACAATGTTACCCAAACACAAGTATGTGGAGAGGAGTCCATACTTCCATAAACTAGAAAAGAATTGTAAAGGACCTTGAAAGACTGATACGTTTCCACTGTGGCATTTGTCCTTGCTGCCAAAGCTGTTTCCTCTCAACCTATATTTATGCATGGCCTTAGCCCCTAATCTGCCTCATCATCATACTTGATAAATTTTAACTGACCAACAAATAACTGCTAATCTGCAGAAAAGTTTTGCCCTATTCCAGAACTGATTTTGATCAACTATTCCCCAGATCAGCTCAATTTTGTATAACCCTTCTTACTAAAGTTCTGTAAAATTCCTCTTTCCTTCTTCAGGACTCTATGCTCCTACTGAGCATTCTTATTCCTAGCTTTGTTGAATAAAGTCTTGGGCTAATGGCATTCTGATTTTCTTCCAAAAAATGAACAGAAAATTGAGCAATATGTTCACCTAACAGTGTTGTGACTTTCTATTTCTTTTGAATCAAATTAGAAAATTAATCAAGAACAAGTAAGTTGCAGGGCTGGATGCCTGGGTGGCTCAGTCGGGTAAGCCTTGGACTTTTGATTTTGACTCAGGTCATGATCTCAGGTTTTGTGAGATCAATCCCCATGCCAGGCTCTGCGCTGACAGCACGGAGCTTACTTGGATTCACTCTCACCCTCTCTCTTTGCCTCTCCCTCCCTCTCTTTCTCTTTCTCAAAAAAGAAAGAGAAAAAAAAAAAAAAAGAACAAGGAAGTCTTATAGTGCAAATGGAGTCACTGTCTCTAATTCCTCAAAAGGTAGTTTATAACTATTCCTTGAAATAAATACAACACTTGGATTCTTACCTGCCTTGGGGCATGATTGCTCTCAAAAGACAGGCTAATGATAATATAGGAATTAAAATAAATATAAATTAATAAATAGGGCAGAGAAATCACAATTAGACCTGCTTCAAAGATTTAAAAGATTTACATCAAGATTTAAAAACAAAGAAAAGAAAAACATAAATTTTGATCTCAAATTCTGAAAGAGAATTCTTATTCACCTTGAGTATTGGGCAAACATCTCTAAATCCCAGATATTTCATTTGGAATAATTATAATTACACTTAATTAAATTAAATGTGAAAAATTATGTCCACTACACCCTTGTGAATTCTGTCTCTCCACTATAAGTGACAAAAACCTTAAACTGCCTGAAGCAAATATGATGATATCTTTGAACACTTTGCAAGCTGGAAATGCTATATACGTTCAGCTATTCCTGTGTGAATAGGAGAAAACTTTTAAAATTCTCCTTACTTTTGTGGGGAAGGCAAAAATTACCAGAAATCAAATCTGCCTATTTTGCTACATGCAATAGTGAACATTTCCTGATTTGGTCCACCCCCTACACATCCCTCTTTGGGGAATATTTAAATTTCCATTTCTCATGATAATGTGAGGCTGTCAATCATATCATCCAAACCACTCCTAGATGTAAGAGGAGCCTGATTTAGGCCCTCATTTAGGCCTTTAGACTAACTCTAGTCCTGTTCACAGTGATTGTTTTCAAAGATGGGCACATGATTTAAAGTAGGCGGGGACATTCTTTCTTTGCTAGGATGGCTAAATATTACTCCTTTGCTTTTGAATTCCCAGTGCAGGAAATATGCTAACTAAGTGCTGGCAGTGTCCATTTTCCCTACCAAATGGAGCAAGAGAATATGACCAAAACAGAGAGAAATAGGGTGAGTAGGTAGAAAGAGTTCTAGGGATAATATGTGAGTCTTAGGTCCACACCTAATCTCATTTGTATCAAATATTCACTTGTCAGAAACCTAACCTGAAGAGAAATTTTAAAAAAAGGGCTGATTTCACACTAACCAAGGACAGGTACAAAGCTGACAGAGGTATAGGTGTGGTGTTCAGATGAAAGTAGATGGAACCAGACATACACTGAGACAGATTTACATAAAAAAAAAAAAAAAAAACAACTAGAATTAAATAAGATCATTTAATGTGTATGTATGCACAGCTAATAGATTCTTATGACTGCCTTATCTTTTTATGAAATATCTACTTCAATCCTTCTGTTATTTTTAAATTATTGACTAATATTGCAATTAATCCATTTGGACATCCTAAGGAGAATACACTTTAATAATCAATACCATAGTATTATTTTGGAAGGAATGGTGACTCTATTTTTTACAATGTCTCTTTGGTATATCTGTCTTCCCCAAATTCATATCCTTGTTGAAATCCTTTTTTTCAAGTCTGTTGCGTAGTGTGTGCCATATTTATTTAGATTGACTTACAGAATACAAAATTTTAACCACAGTGCATGTATTGCATGCCACTTATCAATAGCTTATGGACTGTTATCTTTGAGGTGCTAATTTAGTAGTTCATCCTACTTTAGTAGTTCATCAAATTGCACTATGCAATTTGCCTTGAGGATTCCATGGAACCGACACAAACAAAAGTAATTACAAAATTATTTCTTCACTATTAATATACAGTGTTGATTTGAGGATGACTGACTCTATGCATCAGTCCAGGGCATCTTGCAAAACCAGACTGTGTGGAGGCTGCATAACAATGCAGCTTGTCTTTGTAGGATTTTATAGGGCATCATGCTCTAGTGTTCTTTGAGGGTTGACTCAGTTCTGACTTTCTACTTTCTTATAAGCAAATCAATATTTTCCACTGTGATGATCTCAGCAACCTATGATCTGTATCTTACAGAACATAGTAAATCATTTATATGACTCACTTTGTTCTAGAGAAATTCGATGCCAGCCTTTCCTATGGCTCATCCCATCCTTCAAAAATGCCTAGATTCTTTATTTGGAGAAGGATGAGTAAAACAATTTTAATGTAACCAAGAACTTTTTGTAGAAACTTGTTATTCCACTGAAAATAATATTTAAAATATTTATTTTATTAAGAAAGATTGTATTTGAGATCTTCATACTCCAATTTGTTTGCTTTTCTGGTTGTTTGTTTTTAAATTTTGAATGAAATTGAAAACAAGACAGGTCCACATTTTTGCCGATTTCACTAAAGTCTTACCCTTTCCTTGTTCCCACCTTCCTCTCACCTTCCTTTCCTTTCCTCCCCTTCTTTTCCTCCTCTTCTTTCCTTATCTTTCCCTTCTCCTTTATTCTCTTCCCTTCCTTCCCCTTTTCTCTTCCTCCCTTCCTTCTGCTTGCCTTCTTAGCTGTGTGAAGCAAGACTCAAACTCCTAAGGGGTTGAAGGTGAGGAAAGATGAGTAATTTTATTGACAGTAATGTTCTAGTAAAAGCAAAGCAAAACATAAGCCTAATTTGTAGCATTTGCTGATTTCTCTGGTATAAAACATACCTACCAAGGCCAATTTCGAACAACCAACTTGATGTCACTGAACATGGAACTAGAAATAGACACTAACAATTGGCTTCACTACCTGACAAGAGCCTTCTATAGCATATCACTGAATGTAAGCAAGGAGGGAGGAACTGCTTAGTAATTTACAACTTCTAAACCCCTTTGCTTCCTTTAATGTGGACCGCATTTATTCAATGAAAGGCCAAGATATTTTCTGAAATTAGTACCAAAACCTAAGACAGGAGATAGACAGTAAAGGACACTTGTTTCACCAGGAATTCTGAGGACTTGATGCTTATATAATATCTAACTTAAAAAATACTCAAAACATTACCATCTTTGAATTTATATTCAAAGTCTGAAAAATTACCTTAAGTAATAGATACCAAGTGTATTCCCAAAAGTATGTAATAATTTCTAGACTGACTGTGACTTAGAAAAATAATTATTAAGTTCACTTAATCATTATTGTTATTTTTTAGAAATGGCAAGGATTACAAAGGCAAGAATCAGATAGTCTCAAATGTAAAAAAAAGAGAAAGAGACAAGACAGAACATATTGGGAGGGAGTAAAAGAATACAATTATGGGAAGTAGAAACATAAAGTTCAAATAAAGTAAACCATCAATGATCTTTGAACTCTGCTAATGATAATGGACACGATCTGCAAAGAACTTTACTACAGTTTATCTGTATTTCTCAAAGAATAATCCATGAACGATCTGTATCAGAATGGATTGTGAAGATAATTTAAAATATAAAATTCTGGACCCTGCTCTATCTTACTGAATAAGAGTCTCTCTTTTTGAGAACTTGACTGCTACATCTTCAATAAACTTTCTAGATAAATCTTGAGCATTCTGAATTTTGAAAACCCTTACAACATTATAATGTGTTCTAACCTATTTTTTTAAATGTTTATTTATTTATTTTTGAGAGAGAGAGAGAGAGAGAGAGAAAGAGAGAGAGTGCATAACTGGGGAAGGGGCCGAGAGAGAGAGAGAGGGAAGCACAGAATCTGAGGCAGGCTCCAGGCTCCTGGCTGTCAGAACACAGCCCAACACTGGGTTCAAACCCATGAACCACGAGATCATCACTAGAGCCAAAGCTGGACACCTAACCAATGGAGCCACCCAGGTGCCCCTGTTGTAACTTATTTTTGTCAAGAAGCAATATGATGGTGGCTATGTTATATTCTTACTAAGAGAGCCCTGCTTTTATTTGGTGAAAGCACACAGCTAAAAATAGTTTCACTGGGGGTTGCTGTGTTCTAGCCAAAGTTATAAGTAAAGTCCCTTGGTAGGAAAGAATGAACTGCCTTATCTTTGCTCTTTTTTCCGCGTAAAATGTTTCCAGAAGAGGAGCAATGTCCAAAATTACATACTAAGGATGGCAGGTCAGGAAGCCAGTGTGAGTCTTGTCTTTGATGATTTCCTTAAGCCGTTGCACGACCTCAACTCCCTACTTCCTGACTCTTGTTACTTGAAAAAAAAAATTTCTATTTGTTTTAGCTACTGTGTATAGGTCTGACAAACAAAATCCCCATACAGGCACTATTGTAACACCAAAACAATAGAGACAATCATAGCAAAGGATTGAATTTAGTGAAAAGTAATAAACATTACTTAGTGTCGACATATGTATGTCGAATGGAAGTGTCAAGATAACCCAATTTTGTTTACTTGACTCTTTAGAAGTTAGCCTATTGGTGTTTATTTTGTTTTTATTGTCTTCTTCATAGAACTTACATTCCAGAGTGCAAAAATGCTAAATGTCTGATAATATTTTCCATTTACCTATGAACCTTTCCAACAGCTTACAGTAAAATGTATGTAACTTTTACCTTCTTGTCTAAATATGATATTCTTGTTTGGCATAGAGTCATTCTAAAACCCCAAAGGGCAAGTATAGACTTTAAAATGAAGAGAAAAATCTAGCTTTGCAAAAAAGGAAACCGACTTTCTAAAGGGAAATTTTAAAAGACTGTGAAAAAAATAATAGTCATAAATTATGAGGCTGAGGATAAACTAATCGTAGCAAAATGTGGCAGGAGAAAATGTCTCAGGTTCCTGACATGATCTCTTAAAATAGTAACAGTCTACGTAACTTACCTTATCAAACACGTTGAATACAATGCTACACATGGAAACTAAAAAATAATCAGTGTGAAATATTGGTTTGGAATCTGATAAACTTATTTTTCAAAATCTCCTCAAAATGTCCTTGTATTTAAAAGATACTCTTTTGGGGCGCCCGGGTGGCTCAGTCGGTTAGGTGTCCGACTTCGGCTCAAGTCATGATCTCATGGTTTGTGGGTTCGAGCCCCACGTTGGGCTCTGTGCTGACAACTCAGAGCCTGCAGCCTGCTTCAGATTCTATGTCTCCCTCTCTCTCTGCCCCTCCCCTGCTTGTGCTCTGACTCTTTCTCTCTCTCTCTCTCAAAAATAAATAAACATTAAAAAAAAGATAAAAGGTACCCTCTTTAGTTTTTCTGATACAACTTGAAATGAACACAACTGCAGAGAGGGCAGCTGAAGGAACTCAAAGAAATTGATGAGATAAATACTTCCAACATGGTGGCATGGACCTACCCAAACCTTTATTTGGGAAAAGGCTTATGCCAGCACAAAGGCTAAATGGTGTGTCAAACACAGGTTCAGGGAAAAAAAAAAAAAATATATATATATATATATATTTATATTTATATATATAATATAAACATATTATATTATATATTATATATATAATATAGAAAAATTTATATATATATATATATATATATATATATATATATATTTTGTTGTTGTTGTTGTTGTTCCTAAAGGAGGGAACAAAATAAGTTTAATCCATGAATTTTAAAAAGTGGTATATAAACATGATTTATAATTTGGAAACAGAATCTGAGACTCAAGTTTTCTGCCTAAGAATATATGAGAATCAATTCACAGAAGTCCTGATGGATTGCTAGAACCATCAAACTTATCTTCAGTAATTGCTAATTACTGAATTAGTAATTACTGAAGCAGAGAGCCCAATGTGGAGCTTGAACTCACTAACTGTGAGATCGTGCTCTCAGCCAACGCTGGAATCTTAACCAACTGAACCACCCAGCCACCCAAGAGGAGAGTTCTTTAAAGCAGAGGTGAATACAGGCAAGTTGTTTCAGCTAACAGTTCTATGAAAGTGGGAAACCAGACTTTCCCACTCAAACATAGTACTTCCAAAAAAGGCAAAGAATAAGCCAGGCAGACAGACCCAAAGATCGGGTGTAGGGCCTCAGGCTCATATCCTTTTAGTCTCTTCAATCAGATTAGTACCTCTTCTCCTCTGAGTAGGACTGAAAGGCAAAAGAACCATCCAGGAAAATCTCTCCACATTGAAACAAGAGGCTTGAGCATGAAGCATTCTCCCCTAACAGAACACTTAAGGTGTGTAGTCTGTCTGTTCTTCCAGAAGGAGCTACTGCTAAAGATAACGAGAAAGCTCTATTATTTTTCCTTGTCCAACCTTTAAATACGTCTCTCTCTCTCTCTCTCTCTCTCTCTCTCTCTCTCTCTGTGTGTGTGTATGTGTGTTTGAAAGAGCAACTCTGTGTGATAGAACAAAGATTCCTTCCTTTTTGGCAGTGTTCTGGAGTGGAATACTTCCTGTTTTCCACACTAGAGCTCAGAACAGACCAAAGAAGTTAAGGTTTTGATGAGAATAGGCTAAATCTTGCTGCTCGAATAAATCAGTAGAGTATGGCAAAGAAAGAATTAATGTTAGCAAGAGAATTGTTCATCCTAGAGTTGTTTCATTCTGATGGTAGAACAGGATTTTTTCCTTGACTTCAGCACTACCTTCTGAGCATAAAATATGAAGAAACTGATATTTTTTTCTCAGCTTGATAGTAGAAGGAGTGGGGGTATAAGCAGAAGACTGAGAGTCTGCCTCAGAGGATGATTGGGCTGGGGATATCCTCTCTTTCCGAACTTCCAAGGTATAGTTAGGTGGTTTGTATTTACGTCTGCAAAATACCCTCTCATCTTAAAAAAAAAAAAAAGTCAAGTCCACTCCGTCTTATTTCATATATATATATATGAAATATTCATGAATATTCATATTTCATGAATATTCATGAATATTCCATATTTCATGAATATTCATATTTCACGAATATTCATGAAATATACATGAATATATTCATATATATATATATATATATAATTTTTTTTTTTCCCTGAACCTGTGTTTGACACACCATTTAGCCTTTGTGCTGGCATAAGCCTTTTCCCAAATAAAGGTTTGGGTAGGTCCATGCCACCATGTTGGAAGTATTTATCTCATCAATTTCTTTGAGTTCCTTCAGCTGCCCTCTCTGCAGTTGTGTTCATTTCAAGTTGTATCAGAAAAACTAAAGAGGGTACCTTTTATCTTTTTTTTAATGTTTATTTATTTTTGAGAGAGAGAGAGAGAGAAAGAGTCAGAGCACAAGCAGGGGAGGGGCAGAGAGAGAGGGAGACATAGAATCTGAAGCAGGCTGCAGGCTCTGAGTTGTCAGCACAGAGCCCAACGTGGGGCTCGAACCCACAAACCATGAGATCATGACTTGAGCCGAAGTCGGACACCTAACCGACTGAGCCACCCGGGCGCCCCAAAAGAGTATCTTTTAAATACAAGGACATTTTGAGGAGATTTTGAAAAATAAGTTTATCAGATTCCAAACCAATATTTCACACTGATTATTTTTTAGTTTCCATGTGTAGCATTGTATTCAACGTGTTTGATAAGGTAAGTTACGTAGACTGTTACTATTTTAAGAGATCATGTCAGGAACCTGAGACATTTTCTCCTGCCACATTTTGCTACGATTAGTTTATCCTCAGCCTCATAATTTATGACTATTATTTTTTTCACAGTCTTTTAAAATTTCCCTTTAGAAAGTCGGTTTCCTTTTTTGCAAAGCTAGATTTTTCTCTTCATTTTAAAGTCTATACTTGCCCTTTGGGGTTTTAGAATGACTCTATGCCAAACAAGAATATCATATTTAGACAAGAAGGTAAAAGTTACATACATTTTACTGTAAGCTGTTGGAAAGGTTCATAGGTAAATGGAAAATATTATCAGACATTTAGCATTTTTGCACTCTGGAATGTAAGTTCTATGAAGAAGACAATAAAAACAAAATAAACACCAATAGGCTAACTTCTAAAGAGTCAAGTAAACAAAATTGGGTTATCTTGACACTTCCATTCGACATACATATGTCGACACTAAGTAATGTTTATTACTTTTCACTAAATTCAATCCTTTGCTATGATTGTCTCTATTGTTTTGGTGTTACAATAGTGCCTGTATGGGGATTTTGTTTGTCAGACCTATACACAGTAGCTAAAACAAATAGAAATTTTTTTTTTCAAGTAACAAGAGTCAGGAAGTAAGGAGAATATTACTAAAGAAGAAAGAAGTTGAAAATTGAGAGAAGATATTTTGCTGCCATCATGATAAATGGGAATATTAAATAATGGCAAAAAAGCTGTTTTGCTGATTATTTGTACACAATAGGAGTTTTAGTGAAATAAACATATGAATATTACAATAATGATTTTGTGTCTTTTAAAAAATTTCCAAAAGCAAAAGTGGACTTTTTAAATTTAATATTCTAATATGTAATTAAGATGCTTTTACTAAATCATTCTTAGGCCTAATTACCTGTTTAAAGAATTAGGATACACCTAACAAAATTATCAAACATAAAAAATGCTCTAACTTAATAAAGGTGGGTATTAAGAGCTGTAACTTTTGAGATGGTGTATAAATTTTTTGGATTTTGTACTAATTTTATAAAGGATGAAAGTACCAATTTATATCAAACATTTCAGACGGCCTCATTATCATATGTAATAATGAATGATAGCTCTTTTATTATCTTGGTAATAGGAGGTGATTCATTTTTATTAAGAAAATGATTTAGGTAATTTAGCAAATTTAGAATTTTAAGTGCTCTTCAAAACAGAACAATAAGATAAAATTAAATTTCATTCTCCACAAGATAAATGTACTATACTAATTAAAACATTTCTAATACATACTTCATAATACACTTGTCATTTTGAAATTAGCATTTTGTGAATGCTTGAGAGAAATATAATTTAATTATTTATTCACTATGTGTTACTACCATTTTCTGAAATTATCTTCAAGAAAATGAGATATGGAGCATGTACTTTCCTTATGAATTTCTTCATATCCAGGAAGATCAAACATTGTATCTAACCACTAACTAAGATATTACAAACAACTTGTTGTTATTCTTATGGAATTATTGTTGGAAGAATTTATTATTGAATGAAAAACCAAAAGATTTTTCCCCCGTTTATCTTTTATATATACAATGATTATTTTTATTGGCCTATGGTTCACTCACCTTAAAAAAAAGGAAGAAAAGTTGTGGTTTTGTTGTTATCTTTTTTACAACTTTAATTTCACTGATACACATCTTGCTTGAATGTTCACATTTTGGTATAATAAAGAGATAAGTTTGCTACTAACTTATTCATCTCTCACTTCTCCTTCCTTTACCTCAACATCCATCAAATGGATCCATTTAATATCAGTGATATTAAAATATTCAAATCAGGGTCCCTGGGTGGCTTAGTTGGTTAAGCATGAAACTCTTGATCTCAGCCCAGGTCTTGATCTCAGGGTCTTGACTTAAAGCCCCACACTGAGCTCCCTGCTGGGCGTGAAGCCTACAAGAAGGAAAGAAAGGAAAGAAAGAAAGAAAGAAAGAAAGAAAGAAAGAAAGAAAGAAAGAAGAGGGAGGCAGGGAGGGAGGAAAGAAGGAAGGAAGGAAGGGAGAGAAGGAAAGAAAGAGAGGAAGGAAGGAAGGAAGGAAGGAAGGAAGGAAGGGAGGAAGGAAGGAAGGAAGGAAGGAAAGAAAGAGAAAGAAGAAAAGAAAGAAAGAAAGAAAGAAAGAAAGAAAGAAAGAAAGAAAGAAAGAAAAAGAAATTTTAAGGGTGTCTGGGTGCCTCAGTCAGTTGAGCTTTGGACTCTTGAGTTTCTGACTCTTGAGCTTCAGAGTCTTAAACTCATGACCCTGATATATAGACCTGAGCTGAAATCAAGAGTCAGACAGTTAACCAACTAAGCTACCCCGGAGCCCCCTATTTTTCTCCTAAGTAGTATTCACTGTATGAATATAGCGCAGTCTACTGATTACTTCACTTGCTAAAGGACATTTGGTGGTTTTCAGGTTTTGACTTTTACAGATAAACTTGCTATGAGCATTTGTGTATAAGTTTTGTAGGGACAAACACTTTCATCTGTCTGTGTACGGTTAGAGGCACACTTAACTTTACAAGACATTCCATTTTACACACAGTATAAGAATCTTCAAATAGTGTACTTTTTTTTTTCATCTCCTGGGTTTTGTCTATTTTTTCACATGTGGTATTAAAAGCCCACACTGCACTGTAGTGAAATTCAAGCAGTTGAATTTAAAAGTTACTTTATTGATTTGACCATAGGCATAACTTAGAACTCTGACTGAATATATTTTTGTTAAATTTGCTATAACTATACTCTCCAAACTGAGTCATGTAAGAGTTGCAACTCAAAAGGAGAAGTTTGCAAGCCTGTGTGTGTGTGTGTATTGTGTGTGTGTGTGTGTTGTGTGTGTGTGTGTATGTTGTGTGTGTGTGTGTGTGTGTGTGTGTGTGTGTGTAGCTGGTGGTGGGTCCCCCTGAAAACCCAATAGAAACAACTATTGTATTTAGATCACATCATTTTGGTCATATTTGGTCAACCAAGGTCATTGATAAGATCCTTGGAATTGTTTTTAATTTTATTGTTTTGTTTATTTTTCTAAATCACTAAATATAATATGGCAGGTGCACCTAACACTATTTCATAGCTTCAGTTAACATGAGCTGAGAAAGCATCCAAAGATTGTTTAGCAACTCATGAATATCTTTTTTTCATAATGAAAATAACAGAACAAAAAGCTTTTGATAAATAGTTATTAAGCAAGATAGTTTTCAAGATCCCCAAAGGAACCTCTTCTACATCAGACCTTGTGCTATGAGGTTTTAACATGTGTTGAGGGAGCCAAACCATAAGAGACTCTTAAAAATTGAGAACAATCTGAGGGTTGATGGTGGGGTGGGAGGAAGGGGAGGGTGGGTGATGGGTATTGAGGAGGACACCTGTTGGGATGAGCACTGGGTATTGTATGGAAACCAATTTGACAATAAATTTCATATTAATAAAAAATAGAAAAAATGTGTTAAATGGAGATGCTTATATACACTAGACAAAGAGAGTCCAAAGGTTTTATTGCTCTAGGGAGGGTCAGATGCTTGACAATTTTTCAGGTTTTTTTTTTCAGTGGATGCTTTAAAGAAAGCCAGGAATTATCAAGAGAATGTTTATATTGTGTTCTGGGATGGCAATGTGATGTTGTGACAATCTGTTGACTGTACAACCCTTTATCTACAGGGTTTCCTAGAGGAAGTAAATGAAACTTCCCAAGAATATAGTCAGAAGTCAGAAACAAAATTTAAAAAGCAGATTTGAAGTGATCACATAGCCCTAGGAAATAATGGTAGCACGAACATGCCTGAACAGAAAAATCAAAAGCTATTTGGAGGGGAAAAAAAGAGCTACAGTAATGAAAATAACAGTTCATGGAGGGCTCGGTAAACATGAAATTATGGGAAAAAGGAAAAAAAAAAGTGTGCAGAAATGCATTTAAAAGTAGGACTGAGGAAGTCAGCAGCAAGTTCAAGTTATAGGATAAATGGATAGAGATTAAGCTGCAAAGGGAATCTATAAGACTTCTGCAATTTACCTAAGAAAGCTATAGCTTAAAAAAACATAGTTGATAAACACATCGACTTCCCAGATTAAAGAACTATTACCACTGAGAGATAACCAAACAGCCTAAGTAAACTCATTCATATCATTTTTGTGCATAATTAGTTCTGTTTTAATTTATTTATAAATTTACCTTGTTTTTTCTCAACACATTTTTCTCATATTCTTTTCTTTTTAATTTTTTTTTAATGTTTATTTATTTTTGACAGAGAGAGAGAGAGAGAGACAGTGCGAGCAGGGGAGGGGCAGAGAGAGGGGCAGACAGAATCTGAAGCAGTCTCCAGGCTCTGAGCTGTCAGCACAGAGCCTGATGTGGGACTCAAACCCACAAATGGTGAGATCATGACCTGAGCCAAGGTCAGACGTCAGACGTCCAACCGACTGAGCCACCCAGGCACCCCCTTTGTTTTTTTTTTTTTTTTTTTTAACGTTTATTTATTTTTGAGACAGAGAGAGACAGAGCATGAACGGGGGAGGGTCAGAGAGAGGGAGACACAGAATCTGAAACAGGCTCCAGGCTCTGAGCTGTCAGCACAGAGCCCGACGCGGGGCTCGAACTCACGGACCGCGAGATCATGACCTGAGCCGAAGTCAGACGCTTAACCGACTGAGCCACCCAGGCGCCCCGGCACCCCCTTTGTTTTAAAAAATTTTTAATCCTTTATTTTTTATTCTTAAAAAGTCTGTTTTAGAAGCAAAGACCCTTTTGTTGAAGAGCAACTTCTGAATCCGAGACCATCCTCATAAACTCATATTGGAGTGAGTTTCCTGATACCCCACTAATTACCCATTAGAGCTCACATACACTTTCACAGAGACAAGGGCTCATGTGGATGTGCATATGGGAACACATTGTATTTTCCAAAGAACTTTCCAAACTTATTCCCCCTTAGTTTTTCATACTTTAGTCATGACAGTTAGTGCTTCAGCTACTCTATTTGATTGAGATGCATTATAAATCAAAATTAATCAAGTTTTAAGTAGCTTTTAAAGCCCTCTTAGTAACTCACTGTACCACACTGATGGCCCTTGATTAATTTAATGATACACTATGTAACTTTCTTAAAACTATAATTTTAAGACAGTCACAAAATAGAAAAAAAAAAAAAACATTAAATGCAGAGAAATAAATTCTAAATGAGAAATAGTTCCAGAATCTGTAACATTATACTACACAATGTTCTATGAATAATTCTATAATCCAAAGAAAGCATTTGTGTGGAAGAATTAGAACAGAATCCAAAAGGTTTTAATACATTTTATCTTCTCCAACATATTTGAAAAAAAGCAGATCAAAGTATCTACCTGTAAAATTGAATAGGTAGGCACTACCTTAACGAGGAGTAAACAGAGAGTTCTTTAATAAATAATAAGTGTAAAATGCAAAGCATTTATAATGTAATGAAATTTGAACACACACACACACATAGCTTGGTGCACATATTTTCAAGTATGTGCATTTTACAAAGCATAATCATAAAATAGTAAGAATTAGATATTTTTCTGGACTGTCTGTTATTATAGATATCGGTGCTTTCTTTTGCAATTCATAGAGTACTTCAAATTAATCATTTGAATTATAAAAGTGATACATGTAAAAAGTAAAAATAAGACATAGGAATATTTAACAAAAATAATCTCTCTGATCTTGCAACTTGGTAGAGGATATTACTTTTTTTAAAAAAGTTTATTTATTTTGAGAGAGAGAGAGAGAGAGAGAGAAAGAGAGACGAGAATGGGAGAGGGGCAGAGAGGGAGAGAGAGCGAAAATCCCAGGGAGGGTCATGCTGACATGGGGCTTGAACCCACTAACTGTGAGATCATGACCTGAGCTGAAATCAAGAGTCCCGACACTTGGACTGAGCCACTTGGGTGCCCCGAGGTTATTACTTTTAACAAGAAATGTTTCCACTTTTGTTATTTTTATAATTGCCCATATAACCTTAAATGTTATATTTATATTTCTATATTATACACCTATGTTTCAACTCTTTATGTCTGTCTACTGGCTGCCAGCAACTGGCACACTTTCACTGTCCTTCTCGCCACAAACTCAGGGTACAGTTATTTTTATATTTGGTTTTCTGTGGCAGTGTCCATGATGGTTTTTTTTTTTAAGTTTATTTATTTTGACAGAGAGAGAAAAAGCACAAGTGGGTGAGGGGCAGAGAAAGAGGGACAGAGAGAATCCCAAGCAGCCTCCACAATGTCAGTCCAGAGCCCAATATGGGACTTGAACTCACAAACTGTGAGATTATGCATGAGATTATGACCTGAGCCGAAGTCATACACTTAACCGTTTGAGCCACCCAGGCATCCCATGATTTTAAATACTGTATTTACACCCATATTCTACGATAAGTCAATTTTAACTATGTGTTAACTCCCTAATGTAAAATATAGTGTTATTACTACATTTATCTTTTCTAACACCTCCACTCTGTTTTTTTTAATATTCCACTTTTTCTTACCTTAAAATTTATAAAGTTATTGTTCTAAAACCAACAACCAATTCTCTGATTCTTCTGATGGCAACCGAGTGTTCCATTCAATTCTGACACCACCGAGAGTCGGTGCAGACACCACAATAAAGAATCAGTCACACATTCTGCTCCCCATTTCAGATGCCTTTGTCCATTCCTGGTCCCTGTCCTTCTGACTGAAGTGCTGCTAGAAATTCACTCCAAATCAGGGGTTCCCACAATTTATCCCATGGTTTGATATGCTGGAATGGCTCACAGAACTCAGAATGACACCGCACTCCACTTCCTGGTTTCTTATAAAGGATACAAATGAATAGCCACATGAAGAGGCACATGCGGGAGGTCATCAAGGGTCCCAAGACAAGAGCTTCTCCCCACGTGGAGTTGGGTGCTTTGGCCTGCCGGCCTGTGAATGTGTTCACCAATTTGGAAGCCCATCAAATCTCACTCTTCAACAGTTTTTATAGAGTTTAATCTCCAGCCCCTCATTCTGGACGTCGTGGGTGGGGCTGAAAGTCCCACTCCACCTATCACTTGGTATTTCTGGTGACCAGTACTATCCTGAGGCTGTTGAAGGACCCCATCCTAAGTCACCTCAAACGTGATCAAATAAGGCTTCTTATGATTTACGAAATCTTTCCATTACTCAGAAAATTCCAATGGTTTAAGGAGCTCTATGCCAAGAACCAGGGACCAAAATCAAATATATTTCTTATTATGCCACAGTTATTAACAATTATATTTTATTTTGGTAATTTTCTTAGGTATTTGTGGCTTGATTAGAAAACTCAAATGTAATAACTGGCATTTAAATTTTATTTATAAAATTATGTGTTATAAAACCAACCGTGTGATTGCAGATCAAATAAAGGAAATGTGATCTTAAAGAAATTTCCAGCAGTAATGAGAATCTTCCAAGAGGCACAATCTACTGGGTTCTCTTTTTAATTATTTCAGATTTTATTTGTTACATCTGTGGTGTACTCAAATGCTACTTCTTAAATCCTGTGCTCTACTTCTTGGATTTCTTTTTTATTTGCCCAGAGCATGGCCCTGAGCCATATTTTCATTTAGTTTGCTTTGGTAGTAAATTGTGTATGCAGATTTCAGAGCGTTTACTTTTTTTTCACATTTTATTGATAATTCAATTGTGTATAAAATTCTAGGGTTACTTCTTTTTTTCCTTTAGAACTGTGACCTTATCTTTCAATTATATACAACTATCGAGTTGTTGGTATTTCCCTCCAAAAGCAATCTGATTTTCATTCATTTGTTCATTCACTCTGCAAACATTTGCTGAGTTCCTACTGTGTATGAGGAATTGTTTTAGATGCTGGGGATTCACCAGTCACCAAACTGTAAACAATTTCTACCTGGGAAGTTTGATTAAAAATACTGACACCGAGTCCTGTGGAGACTAATTGAATCAGAATGTCTGAGGAGTCCACCCTAAGAACTAGTACTTTGTGAAGGCTCCCTCTCTTAGCTTAATGTGCCACCATGGTTGAGAACTACTGCCAGAGGGGATTGAGCCACATTGCTCTATCATCTATATCTCATAAATAACTTTTCTGTTTGCATGGCAATGTGGAAAAGAAGGACTACAAGCATTTAGAATGGAGTTCTTTAATGAACACTTTAATGATTGCTGTTTCTGCAACTGTTTTTTGTTGGTATTGAATGTGGAGCTTATCTAAACCTCCCTTGTGGGAAATCCCTTGTTTACTCCTGGGGGCCTCCAAATGTAGATTCCTCTGTTCTGATTTAAGAATTTGTTTAATTCCATTAGCTTTTATTTTATTTTATTTTTTGGAATTTTTCAAAATTTTTGTTTTGCCAATGGCACACTTTCTGTTCGCCTGCATTATAATGGCTTCGAACCTTTTGCATGGGACTTTCCCATTGATTATTCTGCAGCAACTAGATTACTCTTTTAACATGTTCAATAAATATTTGATGAATCAAGTTAATCAGTAATCCTTTACCCTAGAGTTAAAAGAAAATTTTGAAATATGTAGAAAGAATTTGAATCAACGCTCCCCAAAATAAATCTTCCATGCTATCCTCTTGCTTCTTAAGAGATTTATAGGAGACATATCCTTCTCTAAAAAAGTAACTTCTACTCAGGAGGGGAGTACCTGGGTTATCTAACTTTTCTAGGCTCATTATTATTTACAAAGTTCTCTGGGAATGATTAAGAACTGTTAGGGCACCAAAATCCTTTGTATTCTGAGATTTAGCATGAAATGTGAGAACTATCCTGCTTGTTTCATTAATCATAGTAAAATTTTATTGCATCTAAGGAGTTAAATGCTTCCTTCTTTGCCCTGTCTTATGGATGTGCATTTCCACTGTCTGAAATTTTCCACATTCATAGCAAAAATTATGTTCATCCTCTTCATTTGACTTTAATATAATAGAGATTCAAATGGTCTGTCAGCCTGACTGATCTGCTGATTATTTCTACTAGCTGCCTTTCAATTTGCCATGCTCATTCAAAACTTGAATCTGTTTTTCATCTGTTTCAATGTTAATATGCACTCCTGTGGCTCCTACTTTGAAGTCAATGGGAAAATCTTTGTGTGGAAGACATGCCTTTGGGGGACAAAATAATTCAAGTTCTTTCTCAACTGAACATAGAAAAATTGGGTACAGCTCAGAAATTTGAAATATAGTCTGCCTTTTCTCTTCCATTGTAAAGAGAAAAAAAACTTCAAATGTAATTTTTAACACTTTTAGTCAATGCTTTGAACATGGTGTGGATGTCTTGGTATTATGTTTAAAAATGATAATTAACATTATTTTGCAATACAGAATGCTAATTTGAAACCATTATCTGTCTCGTAGGTCAAACTAAGACTACTTTTTCCATCATTTTCTCCCTCAATTATCACCATTAATATTTTGGTTAGGTAGTTAGACATACTTTCAACAGGAAATATTAATAAGAGAAAGAAGACACTATTTTGTTCTGCTGCTGGTTAATTCCCTGCAATTATCAGAAATTTTAAGCTATCACCATAGCAAGCTTAGACTGAATTTACTCAATGACTAAGAGAAATGAATGTTATTCATATCACTAAAATAAAAATTGCAGACAAAAGATATAGAAAATATAAATGCAAGTCATATGTAATATAATGTTAATTAGCATGTGCACTTAAGCTATATAGCATTGTTCTTTTAAGGTTGTTTTGGAATAAAAATCACTTTTATATCTATCATTAATGTTTAGTATAAGATTATTCTCATACTAGCTCTAACATTCCCTTTGCAAAGAGCCATTAGTGAGAAAGAAATCTGGAATACTTAATGCTGAAAGAATCCTAACGGAAAGAATCCTAAAGGAAATCTGTTCTTTCTGCTAAGTGCTAACACTCCTTTAAACATTTTTACTCTGCCAAGCACACCATCTGTGCTCAATTACTTGTTATTTTCTAATGTCAGCATCTGCTTATAAGAAAATATATGCTTGCATATATTAAAGACTTGTTTTCCATACTAGAATGTGAAAGTTCTTTATGTCAATCCACATGTAATTCATTCTTCATTCTTTGTGTTCTCTCCTGAACAATGCAAGTTAAAATATTAGAACATCAGAAAAGCAAAGACATGGACAAATCTAATCGACATAAACAAGGATACAATTTAAAGTATATAGCCTTTATGCATTTTATTGCATATAGATTTAAATTTTATGTAAGTAGTCTGGAAATGTCAGAGATAATTGAATATGAAATTATATTCACAGTTATCTTCATAACTCAATATAATTACTTATTTGAATGGTAGAGATCAGTTCACATAATATTTTCTCTACTAAAAAGCCGTTGTTTCTCTTTTCTATCACGGAAATGCTGAATCTCACTGTAGGTACCAAACCAAATAGTACCTCAACCAAGAATAATTTCCCAGCTTCATTCACATATATCAAATCCTGCTTCTACTACACACACACTATGTAGTTAGTTACATTTGTATTCATTTTTCTTGGAACTATTTTAAAAAATTTTTGTCAATATAGGGTGCCTGGGTGGCTCAGTCAGTTAAGCATCTGACTGCATGTCAGCTCAGGTCATGATCTCATGGTTCGTGAATTGGAGCCCTGCATGGGGCTCTGCGCTGACAGCATGGAGCCTGATTAGGATTCTGTCTCTGCCCCACCCCTGTTCATGCTCACTCTCTCAAAATAAATAAGCAAACATAAAAAAAAAGCCAATATAAATGCATATAATTGAAAAATAAAATAAAATTAAGACTTTTAATGAAAACTAAGAGCACACTTTTCAATTCTCAGTTCAACCTAGACCTTCTTTCCACAGACAATTATTTTCAAACATTTCATTCACTTTTTTCAAGTATTTTAAAATAACATTATTTTGAAAGTAATATTCTTAAAGTTTTATTTCCTGATCTACTTAATTTAGACATCGCCTATTCATTTCCTGTTATAGTAAGTGATGATTTAGACTTCTTATTTCAAGCACCTTCCTCTACCATCCATTAACCCAATGTAGTAGTATCATAAGTATGCATTAAATTAATAGACATTACTTATTTTATTATGATATATAAATGTGGTTTATTATCCACCCAAGCATTGTATTATATTTATTTTTATTTTCATATAAAATAGCTTTGACTAAATAGTTTCTGACATTATGACTAAATAGTTTTTCCTGGCATTAACAATTGCATTTTTCATTTGTCTAATTTTCTACGTATTTAGTGCTATTTTTCTTCTAAATGCACTAACAGATCTGTCAAAGCATGGGAATACTGATCTCAAATTATATTACATATAGATAATATATAATTTCACTGTAAAATTTTTCATGTTGCTCTTTCTGAAAAATTACCTCCTGTGATTGATTCTTAGATGTTATCCTGGAGCTTTTCTGCTCTTCTGTAGCAATGGAACAACAGATCTGGACAGATCACCTATTTTCTAGAAACATCATATTATTCTTTTTTGGGTTACTCCTTGTTTTGTTAAATATCCTATTTCAAATAGCTTCCTAACTGCTTGAGAATTTAAAATGAGAGCTCTCTCTCATGTCAGAAAAAATGTCACAGACATGGAAATGGACCAAAAAATTACCAAGTGTCCTTGATACGTGGAGTTCTGGACATTATCTAGCAAACCCTTCAGGGATTGCCTGATCTAGAGGAGTATGTTCCTCTGATAATCTTCCCACTGACTAAACTGTTCTGTAATTGTGTAGAGGTACAAGCCAAGGTGTACAAACCCGATAGTCATTCAAATGATCATCTCCACGGTAATGCAAATGAGTTTCCATGTACCGGGTAGAGATACAATTGATTTGCCTTGGAGAAAAGATAATCTCAAACATAACTTAATATTGCTATAAGCATTAACATTTTTCATAATTGAAAATTAATTTTAGCATTCCTATTACATATATATTCATGTTCTCCTTTGACCTGGTTTTAACATCATTAATGGGTGAAATGAAATCTTTGATTTCATCTGTTTATACAAGTCATATTTTATCTTAAAATAATTTATACATTTGAAACTGCTTTTGTTATAGTCTCCTCCTAAATTGATAGCTAGACTGGGTAGAGAATTTTAGGTTGCAAGTCATTTTCTTTCACTACTCTAAAGGCATCATTTCACTGATTTCTAGTAGATCAGAAACCTTATATCTTTCCCATTCACAAAACCTTGATTATCACTTTTTGAATTGCTCTTTCTCTCTCTGGAGCTTTTAGTCTTTTCATTTTCCCCAGGGTTAGATTTCAGAATCTACTGGGTACTCAGGAGATCTTTTAGCTTAGAAATTCAGGTTTTTCTGGACAATGTCCCTTTGTTCCTTTGAGGCAAAATGCAATAGCAGTTATATGGGTAAGAATTAAGATTCGCTTTATTTTAAAAAATTTTATGTAATTGCATTCTTTTGTTTTTAGAGAGAGAGAGAGAGAAAGAGTGCAAGTAGGGGAGGGGGCAGAGGAATTGAGAGAGAGAGAGAGAGAGAGAGAGAGAGGGAGAGAGAGAGGAAGAATCCTAAGCAGGCTCCATGCTCAGCACAGAACCTAATGTGGGGCCCGATCCTATGACCCTGGGGCTGAAATTAAGAGTTGGACACTCATCTGACTAAGCCACCCACGTGCCCTGTAATTATATTCTTAATTTGTAAGAATTCTTTCTTTTAACCTGACATTGCCTTTTCATGACATCATCCTTCTATGATAGGAATACACTATGCATAGTTATAACTAGGATAGTAATTGGACAAAAAAGATCAGGTACAATGACTCAGCATGAAAATAATTTGTAATTCGCATAACATGTAAAAATGCTCATTTTTGACCAGAGTATATGGGAATAGAAGTGGTGATAAATGGGGATAGAGAGAAAATACATGGGCAGAAATTCAATGAGCCCTGCTACAGTCGTTTATGGCTTCTTAGTAGACTTATCTTTTATTGTGCTTTGGTTCTTTAACATAAATTTCTCCTCCTTGTTGGTTTTCCATTCTTAAGTTCAATATGAGACATTTTTTTCCTGCTTCTCCAAACTTAGATTTATTTCTGGTATACTTATGCTACTCTTCAAAGCAATGTTTTCTATTTGAAAACAAACTTTCACACTCCCTGTCCCCACTCAACCCAGTTTCTATTCTCTGACATTTCCTGAGTGCTCTGGGAACTTCTGTCAGTTTCTTACATCACCAATGGTATGATCAGGCAAACTATCTTAACTCCCTGGATTTATTTTCAACAATTGTGAAATATGGATAGTAATTCTCAACTTACAAATGGTAGGCAGTGGTTGGTATATGAGATGATGGGCCTTGTTGCATTAACATATGATCAAAATCACCATGGATTCTGCACACTGTACATCAAAAGATAAGGATAATCAATTGGATTTCCATAAATGTCACTTTAAAGGAAAAAGTCTGGAAGGAAATTCCATTTTGAAACATAAAATTTAGAAAATTATGGTTCTATTAGCATGGGGTGCTCAAACTATTTAAGTCATTTCAATCCCTTGAAGTATCTGTATACCAATGGCAAGAGCCCAACATTAAGGGCTGTCAAGGTCCTTAGAAATTATCCTGTCTAACCTCTTCTTTTATTACAGTTATATTCTATACCATGCAATTTAGCAACTAATTACATATTGTTTGCATTTTTCACTAGGCATAATTATATGTCAGTCTCATCCGTTTAATTATTTAAAGACAGGATCCTAACTTTTATTTTTCTATCCCTCAGAGTGCTTTGCAGAGAATTAGCTGAGCACATTCAGTTAAAGTAGTATTTACTAATTAGTAGGTGATAAATATTCATCTGAAATTAATAAAAAAACAATCTACTATCTTTCCATCTTTAACAGCAGGTGAAAGTTTATTCTGGTCTCTATAATATGTAGTATGGAGATGTAAATATTCCTGCTGGGAAAGGCAGACCATCTTAACTTTATGATGAGAAGCAGATGTAAGTCATTCAGTTCAAAGGAAGGTCCTGTCTTCTCTTCTTGGAACAGAATGGAAAAAAAAAAAAAGTGACTATTGTCCCCTTTAAGGCCCAGCTGTTTAGCTGGGTCCAGGAGAGAGATGATTTTATAAGCATCATTTCCAACAAAGTCAGCATGACACCCACCAAGGGGGTTTGGAGGGAAAATGTGAGGGACCTGTTCTAAGCATTCTACACCTTCAGAAACCCTCAGAAAAATATTAACAATCACTTGGGGAAGATGAAAAAGTTCTGAAATAAAACTCAATGGGTCCAATGAGATTATCACATAGAACATAAAATTTTGTATGTATAGATTTCTACCTATTAGTTATAGAGAAATTAATAGATGTGCAATTTTTCATCCTAATATTTTCCTCTATTAATTAATATGGTATGTTTATTAAAAACTGTCTTTAAGTATGATTTCTAAGACTGTATAATGCTCCACTGAGTAGATGTTTCATAGTTTATGTAATCATTTATCTTTTCTTGGGTATTTATATTAATCCCAAATTATCATTAAACATTTTTTTTTAATAAAACAATCTGCAACTAGATCATTGATTATATTAGGTAAAAGTATCTGAAGTTTGGGGATTCATAATACATATATCAAATGATTTTCTCAAAATACTCAACTATCCTAATTTTCTTTCTTCAAGTTTGAGAATGTGTTTCCCTATAAGTTCACTAATATTTAGAGTAAAATATGTAAGCATTTTTACCCACTTGAGAAGTTTAAAATAAACTTTTAACTTAATAAAAGGACTGGGTAGGGCTTTGGGATTATTTTCCTATGGGGAGAGTTTAAAATTGTTCTTAGGTAGGAAGAAGGTGCACATATATATTTGAATGGTTAAATGGGCAGAGTTCAGCAAAAACTGTTTGCAACCACTAACAGCTGGTCTTTTCTTCTGTTGCAACAAATAAATTTTCAGTTGTGCACATTGCTGTCTGCCTAATTAAAGACTAATTCTTCAGCTGAACTTAACCATGTGTTTATTTTTGAATCAATGGGATATGAGCATAAATAATATGTGTAAGTACCCTCATCACTTTTTCCCCTCCTCCACGGTTGAAATGAGGATGTGAAGGAAACGGCTAGAATAGCCAGCCTGGAATGTTAGAAGGGAACTGCCAGTTGAGGCTGGCAGGCACTCAACTGCTTGTTGAGGCCTAGAAAGAAGCTATTCAAATCCTAATGAATGTGGAGGTGCCATAGAGCCCTGAATTTCCCATCCAATTTTTTTACCTAAATTAGGAAATCAAGTTATATCTTATTTAAGCCAGGAATTTATACTTTTTAGTAAAGCAGTAACCAGAGATATTAACTAATTAAAAGGGGAAGAACTAGACATAGGAG
The DNA here is from genome assembly GCF_046562875.1 of Panthera onca. Lineage (NCBI taxonomy): Eukaryota > Metazoa > Chordata > Mammalia > Carnivora > Felidae > Panthera > Panthera onca. The sequence goes on along the minus strand of NC_138345.1, from coordinate 107,807,915 downwards.
ACCTGGTGAGTACTGGAATATGGTAATGCTTGGTCCTTGTGTCTATTCTTAATCTGGTAATATTTTTAAAATAATATTTTATGATTTAACATGTTAGGACAAATAATTCTTATATTTTTCATTTCAAAATGTCCTTGGATATTTTACCCTTTACTCTTCCAACTAAGCTTCAGAATCATTCTTAGACTGTTTAGGTTGCTGTAACAGAATACCATTGACTGGGCAGGTAATAAACAACAGAAGTATTCAGGAGTCATTTCATTTTATTTATTGTTGTTTTTTCTAACATTTATTCATTTTTTGAGAGACAGAGTATGAGCAGAGGAGGGGCAGAGAGAGAGGGAGACACAGAATCTGAAGCAGGCTCCGGGCTCTGAGCTGTCAGCACAGAGACTGACGTGGGGCTTGAACTCATGAACCATGAAATCATGGCCTGAGCTGAAGTCAGACGCTTAACCAACTGAGCCACCCAGGTGCCCTATATGTTGAAGTCTTAATCCCCAATGTGACTGTATTTGGAGATAGGGCTTTTAGGAGGTAATTAAAGTAATTTTAGAAGGTAATTAAGGTAATGAAAGTATAAACCAAATGGTGGCAAAGGAAATGAAAAGTGGGAGGAACATTCTGAAGGTGGAGTGAAGGACTCTATGACAATTGACTTTGGGAAGAAACAGAGGAGTAGTAATTAAGTCAAGAATGTTTTCTGCTCAAGTGATTTCATGTCTCTATATAAATATTATTCCTTCCATCAGGGAAGCTCTTTCTTTTCCCACACCTTTTCTTTTTTTCTGATAGACTAACAAAGTTCAAAACCAAATTCAGTGGTCCTTTCTCCTAAGATATCCAGATTGACTTCAGAGGCATCTTCTGATCCTTCCTATTAGTGTCCTATTAGATATATATGTACATCCTTAGGATGCTTTTCATTCCATTCCAGGGAACTTATCATTTGTTCTTCCATGTCTGGTTAATTGCCAAATTCTTCCCTTACAGTAAGGCTCAAAGTTCATGTGGTTTTTGTATCCTGCGTAGTAACTAGGCTCCAGACATAAAATAATAAAAGAATAAAAGAAGACAGACTGATATATGCAAATTATTGAATGCATGAGAGAATGATGGCACCATTAAACATAAGTAATTTGGTAGTAAGAGCTAGTATGATAGAAATTCTGACTTTTATTTTGTAGAGTTTGACACAGTGGCAAGATATGTGGTACAAATATCTAGTCATAACATTAAATTAAAAGAAAAACACTTTCACATAGAAGTTAAAAAAGGTATGGAATTTCAGATGGATATAGTTACTGGAAACAGTGTTTTAAGAGTCATTTGTATTGAACTGATGATTGAAACAGATGAGAGAATATGATTACTACAGATAAATGAGAGACAAGGGTAGGTGATCAGAGATATAGCCTTAATCAGTACCTCACTGAGAGTGTCAGAGATAAAAATGTGCTGGTTATGATAAGAAAGTTTGGAGAATGACTGGATAATCAGAATCAAACAACACCAAGGAAGTTTAGAGGAAAAGTATTTCAGAGACTTGGGAGAGCAGTTAAAAATATTAATATTGCAGATTTAACTGAAAAACAACAACAACAACAACAACGAAGCACTCTGTATTTATAATTTAAAGATCAGTGGTAACCTTTGAAAGAACCGGGTTTTTTGGTAGAGTGACAATATTATACTTTCTCTTTGGTGAAAAAAAATTTTGAAGGTCTATTCATTTATTTTGTGAGAGAAAGATAGAGCTGGGAAGAGGGGCAGAGAGAGAGGGAGAGAGGGAGAGAGAGAGAGAGAGAGAGAGAGAATCTCAAGCAGGTTCTGCACTGTCAGCACAGAGCCTGGTACAGGGCTCCAATCCACAAACCACAAGATCATGACTTAAGCCGAAACCAAGAGTCTGATGCTTACCGACTGAGTCACCCCAGTGCTCTGCTTTTGGTAAAGTTTTTAAATGTAGTTACTTTTTATTAAAAAATAATGTAATCACATAACAGAAACTATGGAACGCAGGAAAATGGAAAAATATTTAATCCCATAACTCAAAAACTGCTAAGTACATATACACACATTTTTTTTCTGGCTCCATTTATTTGATTCTTTCAGATCTTATAACCTTTTAATCATTCAAGTCATATTGTGGCAGCAGAACCTAATGTGATCTCCCAGTGATTTTCCCCTCCTGGAGTTCATATCTTTATGTAATTCCCTCATCTTGAAAGTGGGCAGGGCTAGTGACATTCTTATCACAATAGAATGTAGCAAAAGTGAGAATATGCCATTCCCATGACTCCATTATGTTACATAGGAAGTGTGTAAAGATGTTACTGTTGTGATTACATTATGTGTGTAACATTCCAGGTTAGCAGACGAGCTGGAGACTCTTCTTGCAGCCATGTTGGAGAAGCTCACAGGCAAGGAACTAGGAGTGTTTTCCAGGAACTATGGGCAGCCTCCAGAATCTGAGAGCACTGTCCAACCAATAGCCAAAAACAGCAGGGCCCTTAGCCATACAGAAGCAAGGAAATAAATTCTGTCATCACCATGAAAGAGCTTGGAGGTAGATTCTTCCCCAGTTGAGCCACAAGATGAGAATGCAGCTCAACTGACAACTTGACTGCAGCCTTTGACAACCAGGACATAGTTATGAAACAGTTTCTAAATAATTATTTTCTAATGATTAATTTACTGTTTTTGCAAAGAATGAGGTCAATGTTCAATATGGCAGGTATAATAGTATGTGTTTACTAAACCTAATATCATGTTCTTCTTGGGAACAGAAGAAGGCTACATTCATGTGACCAAGCGATGGCTAATTGGATGTGGATAGAATTCATGTACACCATCTAGACATAGCTCCTTAAATATTTCTTTCCATCTTTACTCTCTCTCTTCCCTCTTCTGCCAGCAAGATACAGAAGATCCCAATCTAATTCAATGCAAGATTTAATAACCCTATGGAATGGTGGAGTCATTAGAAGAAAGAAGCTGGGGTCCCTGAATAGCTGTGTGAAGTAGAGCCATAATAATCTACATGAGTGAGCTATAAACTGTGCTTTGTTAAGACATTAGGACTTTTAATTGTTATTATAAATGTTAGGCTAAATTACCTAATGAGTTCACTTTGGGGATTTGGGAAATACATATTACAGATAGATATAGAGATTATATATACGTTGTATATTAATATAGTTTTCTAGTGGATATATATCTGGTGGATACCCTAAAATAATTCTCATACTGTTATTTAATAGAGAATATCTTGAATATAATGGAGTTGTCCATGTTAGAAATAATTTTATGATAAAAAGTGTTTTATAAGAAAACTTTGCTTATAATCTTGTCTTTCATTAAACCAGAAGAGATTAACCTCAGTGAAATTTACTGTGTCCATCATATTTTCTATTGTTCTTTCTGCTTTCATGCCCTCCTAAGAGTGCTCTCATGCTGCAGATGGTTAATTCTGAGCTTTTTAGAGAGATATCCTACATTATGGTAGTGACAGAGACATTGCTCTCAACTTTGACTATTCCAGGATTCTCTTGCCCCAATCTAAACTGAGTGTTTTAACTGTTTTAACTATTTTATTTTATTACTTTATTTTTTTAAAGCTTATTTAGTTTTGAGCAAAAGAGAGAGAACGAGAAAGAGAGCACAAAAGCAGGCGAGGGCAGAGAGAGAGGGAAAGAGAGGATTCCAAGAAGGCTCCATACTGTGAGCATGGAGCCCAGAACATGGCTCAATCCCATGAAATGTGAGATCGTCACCTGAGCCAAAATCAAGAGTCAGATGCTTTAACTGACTGAGCCACCTAGGATCCCATTTTAACCATTTTAAAACAATGTGTTTTCTTTTTGTTTTCTTTTTAATGTTTATTCATTTTTGAGAGAGACGGAGCACAAGTAGGAAAGGGGCAGAGAGAGAGGGACACACAGAATCCGAAGCAGGCTCCAGGTTCCGAGCTGTCAGCCCAGAACCCGATGCGAGGCTCAAACTCGTGAACCACAAGATCATGATCATGACCTGAGCTGACGTCAGACGCTTATTCGCTTAACCGACTGAGCCACCCAGGTGCCCCAAAACATTGTTCTTTCAATTACTGATGAATAATATGCAAAATAAATCTAACGCAAGATTTTGTGGATAACAATTACTCTTTATATTATTATTGCAGATAATTTCTGTGTTCATATTTTAACAGATATTTTTACCGCCATAAACTACTCATGAGAGAAGTTCAGATATTTTCTTAAGTTCAGAGAGTGAGGTATTTGTAGGAACTTTTTTCTTAGATTCTGCAGAGATAATCTCCTCTATTATAAGGTACATGTCTTGCCTTGGTGTCAATTAGTCATTGTTTCAGTGAAGCAGGATGTTGCGTTAGAAATATTGAGTGACACACTAAGTTATAAGAGATTTCATATATCATATTACAAGTCAGAACATGAAACACATTTCCAGAAGGAAGGTAAAGGGCTTGCTTCACCACTCTCCATCTGTCATCCACATCAAAGGTACCAGTCACAGAACCAATACAGTGGAAATGGAGAGAGGATATGTGAGGAGGAATTCTTTGGAGATGTCTGGGCTATGATGACTCTCTCCTTGCAGAGAATCTAGTGGTGGAAATTCTGACCTCTTTGCAGCAGGTCAAGGCAGCAGAGCTTCAGTGTTACAACACTTGATACACATCTGCTGCAATTATAAGGACACAGTGAACTAGTGACTTGCTTATGCGTAGAAACATCTGGAAGGCAGAAATGTACTGACCCATTTTGGTAGAGCTCATTCCCAGAATAGTGGGGGAAATGGGTGTTTTCCACTGACTAGATATGAGTTATATGAGAGAGCTGGCTCCTAATCATTTTCAATTTTGCTCAAAACAACCATTTGGAAGAGTGATGAGATCCTGGCAATTATACTCTGTGATGTTGATAGGGGACATCCATTAGAAAGAAAATTCATCATTTTACAGAAAATCCACTAAAATGTTTCTAGTTTCTATCTAGTGATAGGAACAATAAAGTATTCAAGAAAATGAATCACAACCTAGAACAATCATAGCCTAGAACTTATACAGAGTACTTAGGGATAACAATGCAACAGTTAAATTTTGTTGTTATTTAATTTACAGACATTTGCTATGCATAGGAAGAAGGATGAAAAAAATAAGGATGAATTTCAAGCGCTTCCAATTTGGTAGAAGGTGAATGTGCTTGTACAAAAAAGTAGGAGGTAGAAAAAAGTACTATTGGTAAAGAAAAGATAGTTGGAATATCTATAAGTATATATACAATTACATTAACTTGCCATTTTAAATAAAATAAAAAGTGAGGCCGGGGGGGTGGGGGGAGGGAAGATGATCGATGAAACCTTTCAGTTTAGAACATTTACCTGACTCAGAGAGCATGAAGCCATTTTACAAACACTGTGAGTACAGTAAGAACTTTTATCCTCATGCTTTTTAGCTGTTCTCTTGGTTTGTCTCCAGAAAAGTCAGAAATTGAAGTAAATCAGGCAGAAGAACAATGGAAGCTTAAACTAAGAAAAAAATAAAAGAAGTACCTTATCTCCCTTCTTTTGTTTCCATTAGCAGAAACTGCTTCTGGGTGAGAGTGGTTTTAACTTTAAGCATGTTCAAAGTTTGCACTGTGACATAAGACTGGACACTTTTAACAATTGAACTGAGGCCAAGATTATGAGTTAAAGTAATAGCAGAACTTTTCCTTATTTAAGATTAAACCAAAAATCATGGAAATGTCCTACTTTATATCCAGAGCAAGGGAAAAAAACCTCCCTGATAGACCGACTCAAAGGGACTATGAGGTTTATAAACATTTTTATTATTACCCAACGAGTACTCTGAGTTTTTCATGTGTGTATACATGCACGTCTGTCTATTACAACTATATACAGTAATTTTATATTACATTAGTAGATTTTCCATAGTATTAATTCACAAACTGTACAATTACATTATGTAAAAGGAAGCTGTACTTATGGTACTAACAAATGTCTTTTAATTTAAAATAATTCAAAGTATCATCTTCTTTGCTCTTGATTGACAGCTAGCTCATTATCCTTATGAAGTTAGAAGCTTCATTGTGTTAGATCATCAAATATAAGTATTAGGTTCAAACATTTGTGTTGGTCTTTTTCATAATCTCTAATCAAATTAGAGAAAGAGACCAATGGAAGGAAAACTATGTAAAGGATTGATTTTAACTTTTGTAGAAAGATCAGAAATTTTAGTTAAATTCTTAGAATTAACTTTTGGGAGGTATGAAAGAAGAAGCAAGTTCTGGTCATCCATTTAGATCTAACTAGATATGCTAGTATAAATGAAGTTAGAAATTAATGTGAGTGAGGAAATATATGGCAGCTCCTCCTACTACACACACACACACACACACACACACACATCTGAAAAAAGGTGTTCACCAGTAGCAACTGTGTTATTACAGAAAGTCTTTTAGTTCAAAGACTTTTGAAGACAAAGATTTTGAAGCATTTTCTTCCAACATTAAAGGCTTTGTTCTACTTCATAATTTCACTAAAATTATACAGCTGTCACAAAGTCATGGTCTGTGAACCGTAGTAATATGTGCTAAGAGTACATTGTCATCTTCTTGCCATTAGCAATCATATAATGGCTGATTTTTTTCACAAGTAACATTCATTTATTCAAGACATTAAAATTCATAGGGCTATCTGAGAAGACTTATATGATACTAATAATTTCAGTGCCTGAGGATTTGATCTTTTGAATCCATCTTAAAGCATTAACACATGTGTATATGCATATATACATATGTGTATGCACACAACATGTATTTAGATATTTACATATGTGCATATATACATATATACACACGTGTGCATGTGTGTATATATACTGTGTATATACATATGTAGATGTATATATATATGCAAATATATATATACGCAAATATATATATGCAAATATATATATATATATTTACATATATATATATTTATATATATATATGTTAAATGTTTAGCTTTGGGTAAAAACTCTCTAAGTTCTAGATGGTATGTATGTCCATTCCAAGTGTGTACTACATATTTGGGCCTGGAATTTCTACTTAATCCTCAAACTTAGCTTGCTCAAAACTCAACACCTCATCATTTCTGGCTATTCTTTCCCCCCATTATTTCCTAATTTAACAAGTTATAGATGTCTTACAAACCATCAATTACCTCTGGTGCCACCATCTTGTTCCTCATGAGCATCCAATCAGATTTGCATCCATGTGATCTCTTCTTTATTGCACTATCATTCTTTTTTTTTTTTAATTTTTTAAATGTTTATTTTTTTGAGAGAGAGAGAGAGCACGCAGGAGAGGGGCAGAGAAAGAAGGAGACACGGAATCTGAAGCAGGCTCCAGGCTCTGAGCGATGGCCCAGAGCCCAACTCAAGGCTTGAACTCATGAGCAGTGAGATGATGACCTGAACCGAAGTCAAACACTCAACCAACTGAGCCACCCAGGAGCCCCACACTGTCATTATTCTTATAGATTACTGAAACCATCTCTGAATAGTTCTTCCTGCTTCCATTCTTTCCAGACCACCTGAGTCAAACCAGACCACCAAAAGTTGGCTAATAATTAGGACAGAGGAGACTAAGAACTTGGATAGGCTTAAGGTATATCGATCAATAAAAGCTAAGATACAGCCAAATGGATATCACCCCCAGTGCCTAGTTCTCTATTAAAGTAAACAAACGGCAAAAAATTTGGAGGCCAAGGCATGAAGAGAAATAAATCAAGTTAAAAGAGTAGTGGGGTGTATAATAAAAGCATAAAATAACACACATAATTGAGTATAATTATAGTAAGTGTGAAGTATGACTTGAGTTCTACTTAATTACATGAGGAACTATAACAAAGAAGGTGGTCACATGTTCTGTATACCTACAAAGTATTAGGTCTAAGGAAATGTATGAAAAGAACAAGAGGTGCAGGAAGAAAATATGCTGATAATGGTTCTATAAGATATAACAAATTATTTTCAAAACTTTTGAGCTGAAATCATAATACATAAACACATTGTAATATAATCTCTTTTCCTTTTGTCTCTAGATACTACTTTCAAATCTTTACAGTAAAAAGTATAAATTGTTACTCTAAAACATGTATTATTCCATGTAATTCTAAACGATTGTCCAAGAAATGTATTATTTACATTTCAGAGGTTAACAAACTGAGGCCCAAAATCACATCAGCCATAAGGGTTTGAGTCATAGGTCTATATGTTAACTTTTAAGTCACTTAAGTACTAAAATAGATTCATGGTTCTCAGCTAAAGTGACTTTACTCTTCAGAGAACATTTGGCAGTATCTAGAGGTACTCTGGGTTATCACAACTGGGAAAAGGGGAGTTTGCTACTGACATCTAGTGGGTAGAGGCCAGAGATGTTGCTAACTATGTTACAATGCACAGGAGAGCCTTCCACAATTATGGGACCCATATTTGTTAGTGCTGAGGTTGAGAAGCCCCGGAATAGCTGTATGTTGCCCTGTTAGTACAATAAGAAATATAAAGTAAAAGAGATTACTATAAACCTTATAACCCGAGGGGTGTATAGGAAGAAATAGGAAAAGAAAATATGTTACTGATGTTGTCATAATTAGATGAAGATGAAGTTCACATATGCTTTATCTGTGATACAAATTTTTCTATACAAATGAATGGATCAAACAGAATCATATGAAAAATTTCTGCCTTTGCAAGATAACAAATGTGATTTCAATCCTTTTAGAAAGAGCATTTACAAATATGATGTGATTTTGCTGGTATTTTGCTTTGTGAAGTATAAGTACCATGTTTCCTCAATTTGCAAACGCTATCAATTTTAAGACATCAGCTATTTCCTGGAAGCTCAGTGGAAAAAAAAAAAGCACTACATTAAATATAAACATTTAAAACAACAACTACAGCAGAGTATTTGTTTCCATATAACCACAGACCATTTTCATTTTTAATATCATGAAATTTAAATCTCTTCCTTATTCAGTCTAAATCATCTTCTGAGTCACTGCTACACGTATGCACAACATCAGATGACTGCCGCTCATAGTCTTTGTTCATGATCTTGAAATTATCTGCATGTTGAAAATTGACTATCATCTTCCAGCATATCAAAAAAATTCCAGGAACACCTGGCTGGCGCATGTGACTCTCGATCTCTGGGTTGTGAGTTTGAGTGTAGAGATGACTTAAAAAAATAAAAGTTTTTTTTTTTTTTTAATTCCAGGATTTTATGTGTACTTTCTCTTTTGGAAGCCCCTCCCCTTTTCATTTTCTTTCAGTGCTGGAAATTAACTAGTTTCTTTTAAAAAATCATCTGAAAGCTTTTGACAGATACTCCTTCAATGCCTGAATGATAGCTATTTGTGACACATTGATGAATCTTCAGTCTTTTCAACCTTTGTAAATTCTTTGATGGTCTGAAAGGGATTGGCTATTTCTAGTCCCCAAACTGATTTGCTGGGCTTGTGACAGAGAATTACTGGTACACACAATAATTTTTGTTTTAAGAATGCATCATAATACAATCTTTGGGCTACATTTACAGGGACAGTCAAGAATTCAAACTTAATTTAAATTAAATTTTGCCACCTTTGCAAATAACTCAACTAAGGACAATTGGATGAATATATGTCTTCAATATTGCCCTCTTCTAATTCATCTATGAACACACAGACACATACACATACACACACACACAGTGACTATGACAACAATGAGTCACTATTGATTTTTTAGCCTATAGATAGGCAAGTGTCAGACTCTTGTTGTATTTTTGAAAGTATTTAAAAATTTAAAATAGTGAATCTAGAAATTGAACAAGTAAGTTTCTTTATGTTTTCATTAAATTAAAATAATTTAAAAAACAAAATTTTGTTCGTTAGTTTCTTATATGTTCTTCAAAATAAACTGCAGCTTTAAATCAAAGATATAATTTGTGTTCAGCATTAAAAATATTCCCAAATTATAAGTATTCCTACTGTAAGAGAAGCACACATCCTTTAAAAATTAAATAAATCATCAGAAGTTATACAACCTTGCTTCAAATGATGTAAATAATGTAAATAATGAATCAACAACTACATCTAGATAATAATTAGAACCTATTAATTATTCTGGCTCAGCTTCTTTGGGAAAATTAAAACTAGCCTTAGAACCATGTTAACAAACTGACACAAGATTTGTACATTTCCAAAATGTCCTCTCTGCTGTCTTTCATAATATTGTTAGAAGTAATCTTAGAAGATTTTTTTCCAATTTTTATTATGAGCCTTTTTTAATTGCTGAACTGCAAGATTATTTTCCTTGGTTGCCACTAGTAACACTGACAGTTACTATAGCATCAATCTGATAATTACGTATTTTTAAGAGATACTGGCAAGTGGAAGAGTGACTATTTATAAAGTTATTTAAATTATACTTTCAGGGGCGCCTGGGTGGCTCAGTCGGTTAAGCGTCTGACTTCAGCTCAGGTCACGATCTCCCGGCCCCTGAGTTCGAGCCCCGTGTCGAGCTCTGGGTTGATGGCTCAGAGCCTGGAGCCTGCTTCCGATTCTGTGTCTCCCTCTCTCTCTGCCCCTCCCCCGTTCATGCTCTGTCTCTCTCTGTCTCAAAAATAAATAAACGTTTAAAAAAAAATTAAAAAATAAATAAATAAATAAATTATACTTTCATAAGGTTATTAATGGTTATGCTTTTGGTGTATGTGTTATTGGCATATTTAGCATATGAAGGACATGTAAAACTATTGGGTCATAAAATCTGTACATATATGTTTTCAAGATGAATGTATATGTATCTAGGAATATATAAATAATTGGATGATTGTAGTCTTATATGTCCCTAAGAATAAACTGTAAATAACTGTTGTCTTGTAAAAGCACAGTCCCTCATTCTAGGCCAAATAAATTTAGAAAAAAATATATGTATCTCAAAAGAAAAAGCTTTGGCTTTATCGGTTTTGTAAACACAATTTAAACTTCATCTTAAGTCAAATTATCACCATAAAGTTTCTATTAGTCACAATTTATCACCTTGCCTTATTTTGCTACTTTTTTGCAGTTCCTTATGGGCAGAACATATGGAAGTGAGAATTATTTGGGGACAGAAAATGTAATATAGTTAGGAAACACCTAGAGCACTGTTAAAGAGGTACTTTGGAAATAACATGAGAAATTTGATGACTGACAATTTATTTTCTTATTAAAATTTTTTTTTAATGTTTATTTATTTGAGAGAGAGAGACAGATTGCAAATAGGGGAGGGGTGGAGAGAGAGAGGGAAACATAGAATCTGAAGCAGGCTCCAGGCCCTGAGCTGTCGGCACAGAGCCCGAAGTGGGGCTCCTACTAACAAGGTGTGAGATCATGACCTGAGCCAAAGTCAGAGGCCAAGCTGACTGAGCCACCCAGGTGCCCCGATGACTGATAAGTTAAATTAAATTATCTTCAACTAAATTATATTATCTTACCCCATCTATGCATTTCCAATAAACTAACCACTCTTTATATCAGACCCACCCAAGAAGTGTGGACTGGAGGAAGATGATCAGTTTATTTGTGTGGTAAACAAGAAAGAAGAATACTATGTTAATGAGTTACGTCTATCTTCTTTCATCATTAATTGTAGGGAGGAAGACTAAATTATCTGAAAATTATGTCTCTTTTAAAATTTTTTTTTTAATTAACATTATTTCGCTCTCAATAGGTGAGGCTGATGGTAAGTTTTGTGGTGATGCCTCTTCCTGGACTATGACAGAGATGAATTGGCCCTGACTTGTATGTCAGGTATCATTCATATATGGAAATGAAATGCCAACTATACAGTCTACATATTTGTCCAAGACTCAGACCATTTAGGGTACCTTATAGAAATATATAATACCTTTCTGGCTGGTGGTATATTAAATCCTGTCTAAAATTATTTTCTTGCCTCACTCTTATTCTCATGGACTCAGCCATGTGACTTGCTTTAGCTAACAGAATTTTAGTAGAAATGATAGAAGCAAAGGTTTAAAAAGTGCTGACAGCATTGAGGTCCCTCTCTTGTGAATTATTATCACAACAAAAACATGCCCAGCAAATCAACTATTGCAGTAGAAGGAAGACAGATTAGTGCCACAAAATGTAGCCAAGTCTGCTTACCTTCAGTTAACCCCCATACTGTGGGAAAATAAAATATTTTTTAACTCATTCAGTTTACAGGTGGTTTGTTCAGTAGTGTTTCTCGTGTGTGTGTGTGTGTGTGTGTGTGTGTGTATTGTGTGTGTGACCATATTAACTGACACAGGGTGATTTGAGAACTTATAAAACAACAAAAAACATGAGAGGGAAATATAGCATAATTTATATGATAACGACCATAAAATCATTAAGTATATTTAACATCAGATGCGGTGGGTAAAGGAACAAGGTAGGAAAGGCAAGATATGCTTGAGGGGAGAAAGGAAGAATTAATCAACGAGAACGGAGTTCTGAGTAATGCAGGACAATCCTAGAGATAACACTTATTTTAAAACTATTTATTTTTTTACATTTAAGAGTAAATTATAATGTCACTTCAACATCACTGAAGATCTTTGTAACAGTTATGATTGCAAGAAGAATCTTTTTGGATGTGTTTATAGGAAGTAGCTATACGGTAAGTTGAAAGAACTTGTATTTGGAACTAAAAGGAAAAATTCAAATTGAAGCTGTCCAATCATTGACCTCTATATTTTTCTGAATATCAGTATTCTCATTCATAAAATAAGAATAATAATCCCTTAATATATTTGTTTCCAAAATCAGTGAGATAGGATCTTTCTTTTTTTTAAATTTTTTTCAATGTTTATTTATTTTTGAGACAGAGAGAGACAGAGCATGAACGGGGGGAGGGTCAGAGAGAGAGGCAGACACAGAATCTGAAGCAGTCTCCAGGCTCTGAGCTGTCAGCACAGAGCCCGACATGGGGCTTGAACTCACAGACTGTGAGATCATGACCTGAGCCAAAGTTGGAAGCTCAACAGACTGAGCCACCCAGGCGCCCCAGAGATTGGATCTTTCTAAATAAATATTGTATATTGCTATTACTATCCCTGAGACTGTACTTAGGTCATAGTGAATCTTCCATGAACGGTAGTGATGTTATCATTGTTGCTGTTAGGAAAGAAAGAACTACAGCAATAACAATGCTGCAGATGTAAACTACATATTTGAGTTTGAATGAAGAATGATACAGAAGTCAAAGTGAATGATGGCAAGACTCTCCCGGTGTAGTATACTTGATCTAATAACAAACAAAAACAAGCATAATATAAAAAAGGAGGAAAAACATTATGCTGTGTTAGAAAACAATTCAGACTTATCATGGGGACATGAGACAAGAGTAATAAAGCAGCAAGATAATGAACAAAATTATCAGTCTCTCATTAAAAAAAAACTGGATTGTTTTCTCCAATAACACAGAAAAGTGGGAATGATAGAACTGTGGTTTCATAATGCTCACTTAGTAATTGTATCATATACATTAACTATTATCAAGTTGTATATGATTCATTCACATGTGGACTAGATCTTATTTTAAATTATATTATCATGAAAACTATTGAATTAGAAGAACTCCTAATTTATGTGCACAGACACTTACTATAGACAATACACTAATTACAGCTGCCATTCATGTAGTACTCATTATGAATTAGGAAGTGAGCTAAGAACTTTACACAGATTATTTTGTTTATGTCTCATAAACTCTACATTTTACAAAAGGGAAAAGTGAGGTTTCCAAATAGTAAGTAACTTGGTTAATATCACATAACTATTAAGTAAAGGAGGTAGAATTTGAATTAGGATTTGTATCTTTCTTTTTTAATTTTTTTTTAACATTTATTTATTTTTGAGACAGAGAGAGACAGAGCATGAACGGGGGAGGGGCAGAGAGAGAGGGAGACACAGAATCGGAAACAGGCTCCAGGCTCTGAGCCATCAGCCCAGAGCCCAACGCGGGGCTCGAACTCACAGACCGTGAGATCGTGGGGATTTGTATCTTTCTAAAGTCTGTCCTCTTCAGTATGGGCATTTAGAGTGTTGACCCAAGAGATGAAGTTTGAACGTAAATAGTGTCTATTCCATTCTTTATCCTTGTGCCTCCTGGTTTTCTTTCTTTTTTCTTTTTTTTCGTTTTTTTACTATTTATTCAGTTTTGTGAGAGAGAGAGAGAGAGAGAGAGAGAGAGAGAGAGAGAGACAGAGAGCATGAGTGGGGGAGGGGCAGAGAGAGAAGGAGACACAGAATCTGAAGCAGGCTCCAGGCTCTGAGCTGTCAGCACAGAGCCTGATGCGGGGCTCGAATTCACAAACCATGAGATCATGACCTGAGCTGAAGTCAAGCACTTACCCGACCGAGCCACCCAGGTGCCTGTGGATTTCATTATTGTACAAATTAATTTAAAAAGCTATAAATAAGGATAACCCATGTATGTCCAGAGAAAGTTGAACAGTTAAAGGATCTCATGTAACGGTCTGTACTTGGACAATCATGAACTCCAATTGTGCCTCTCAGCAGTATCCTGATGCCATTTATCAACTGTTCCTTGACGGAACATGTTGTTGTCTTTTCAAATTACACTTTTCTTTTTAAAAATGGGATGGGAAAAAGAAAAAAAGTTAGAGAGGGAGAGAGCCAAACCATAAGAGACTCTTAAAAACTGAGAATAAACTGAGGGTTGATGGGGGGTTGGAGGGAGGGCAGGGTGGGTGATGGGCATTGAGGAGGGCACCTGTTGGGATGAGCACTGGGTGTTGTATGGAAACGAATTTGCCAATAAATTTCATATTAAAAAATAAATTAAAAAATAAACATTACAAAATTTTAATAAAATGAAAAAATAAATGTAAAAAATTTTAAAAAATAAAACTGGCTTTCAATAAATGTATGTTCTCTCTTTCACTGGGGTCAATCTTACCCTGACTAGAGAGATAAATTCCTCTGCTTTGAACCTTTTCATAAGCTTGATAATTTTTTCCTTTTTTGGTCAAACATTAACGATAGCTTCATGTTTCTGAGATGGACCATATATGAAAACTGCTTAGATCATGGTACAGTTCTTTCTGTTCAACAAGCAAGAGGAGATGAAAGCTGAACTTCTATTTGTGTTAAGATGGGACACAGAATTAGTCTACTCATGTAATGAAAGCACTTGCAAAAACTGTCAAAGTCAACATTTTTGGAACTCTGGAAGCTAACCAAAAGCCTGCAACAATCTAAGGACATTTATTTATTCAGGATAAATGGCTAAATCTAGGTAAGTTCAACAAATCGTGTGGTGCTTGTAACTTGCCGTATTCCCATCCCCTTTCCCTAGCTCTCTAGTAGCCTTGGAAACCACAGGTGCACAATCATAGTAAACAGAAGCAAACTAGCATCAAGTAGAGAGGAAAGAATAGGATTGGAATCCCTCCAAAGTCTCATTTCCAGAGAATTGTCACTATTGACCTGTCTGAAGTTGCCTGGAAAATTTCAATAATAGGACATGTGTCCATTTGACTTAATGCAGACCTCACCTAGGATGAACAGCTTTCCCTTTGGGCATTTAGGAAAACAATTAGGGGCAATTCTTTACCATTGTAGCTGCCTGGGGCAGCAATGAAAATTGGGGCAAACAAGTTGACCAGTAAACTTAAAAGGAAAAGCTGACAGAATAGATGTCCACAGGGGGGTTGAAAAGTGAAAAATGTATTTCTGGGAATCTATATTTTAAGACAAAAATTATTACTAACAATTATTAACCAAAGACCCCTAAAATACATGAAACTAGAACTTACAGAATTAAAAGAACAAATAGAAAATTTAATAATAGCTTGAATTTTCAATACCCCACTTTCAGTAGTGAAAATAATCAGAAAGAAGATCCACAAGGAAAAATAGGACTTGAACAGCACCATAAACTACTAGACTTGGTAGACATCTATAGAACATTCCATTCAACAAAAGGCATAATTTCTTTGCAATTGAACAGGGGACATTCTCCAGATTATGTAAAACAAGTCTCCATCAATTTAAATGGGTAGAAATTTTACAAAGCATGTTATTTAAGCATAATAAAATGATGTTAGAAATCAGTCAAAGAAGGAAATTTGGCAAGGTCACAAATATGTGGAAATTAGACCAACCCACTCCCAAATAACCAATGGGTCAAAGAAGAAATCACAAGGGAAATTAGAAGATACTTTAAGATGATTGAAAATGAAAATAAAACATACAAAAATAGATGGAGTGCAGCTAAAGCAGTACTTCGAGAAAAAATTGTAGCTAAAAAGACTTGTATTTTGAAAAGAAAAAAATCAGTGTCATTGTTAAGAGTAAGGTTGGGGGGCACAGTAAACAACTGAAAGAGTATAAAATTAAGAAATGAGTGAGGTCATAGATATTGGGATGGGATGTTGTAAGGAGTTTACATTTTATTCTAATTGTGATAGAAGCCACTGAAGTGTTTAAAGCAGGCTAGAGGTGGAAGAAGTTAAGGCAAATTATATAAATCATGTTTTGTGGGATATGACCAATTTACATGATCTAGAAGTTACTCCAGTTCCTCAGCAGACATAGGTGTGGGAGTGGAAACTAAGAGATCAGTTGTGAGGCTATGTAGAAACCAAGGTGAGAAATTATAGTGTTTGTACTAGTTAAATGGCAGAAATGAGAAGTAGTCAGAACTGGCATATTGGCTGATGTGTTAGATTAGGGAGGTTAAAAAAAGGATAATGATTCATATGTTTAGGACCTGAGAACACTGATGAATTGAGTAGAAAACTTGAGGGTAGAGCTTTGGAGAGAACATTAAGTTTACAATGTCTAGAATTATTCTGGTGGAGATATCCACCAGGAGGTTATTTTAGTAATTATTGTCTGGGCTACACATGATGATGGCTAAATCCAGAACCTAGATTGGTGCCAAAATTCTGAAGTCACATAAACAGAGAAAGAAAAATATATATATTTTTAATGCTGAGTAAATTCCTGGCTAATGAAAATCCATTTTTATAATTTACATTCATAAGGGGGAAATAGACTGGTTAATTGTCTCTTTGGATAGTTAAATCCTTGAGAGAAAGGCACTGTGAGGTATTCATTTTTTGTCTTTTGTACCCAATATAGAACATATGACATAGTAAGTTTCAATAAGTAATTGTTGAATAACTGAAATGAACAGAAGGGTATAAATTCATATTTATTATGATTGCCAAAACAAGAGCTTTCTTTGCATATTTTTATATAATTCCATGTGCAATTCCATGCAGTCAAAATGCTTTCTGATAACCTTTCAATTTTTTTCTGCATTGAAATTTACCTTTAATTTGGATTTATCAAGATAAGAAACTTGCAGTCTGTAAGAATACCAGATATTTCTATTCAGAGGCCAGATGCATCATAGCTGACAGTCATACATTTTGCTTTCTCCCTGTTAGTGTTGACTAAGAGTGACTGACCTCTGTAAAGTCTGAAGTGTAATGATCATGTGACTATTTCTCTTCCTTGCTGTTTAGGAGATAGAGTAGCCAGAACACTCACAGGATTCATAGCTACAGACATAATAGTAAAATAATTTTTGCTGTAATCCACAACTAATGAATTCTAATAACAAAAATAATGTTAAAGCATATAAAGTCAAATCTACTTTTAAGAGAGAAATTTTTTTTAGAAATTAGAATATGTATTAAGAATAGGAAGTTTATTTGAGGTTATAGCTTCTTCCTCTGGAGACGTAACAATGTGCTTGAAAAATTCTTTTCAACTTGCTATTGTTGCAATTGTTTTGATTTGTAATCACACAAACATGTGATTACACACACAAAAATGTGTGTAAACAGCACATTGTTTTGATTTGTAAATAAAAGCCAAAGAGGAAACCCCAAGTCAAATCTGATTTTCCCAGAATAATCAGATACCATTCATTGTCTGAAAAATAATACCCATGTAAAACATCTACAAAGCTGAGGCTGAAGAACCCTTATTTTTGTTACTTTTTTAAGTGCATGCCGAGACAAATGCAGTAGGTTATCAAAATAGGACCTGTGAGTCTGTTAAAATCCCTGGGAAAGGAAAAACTTGGAACAAATTGGTATATTTTTATCTCAAGATGTCTGTAATAGAGACTAACATTCTAATTTTTTTTAAGGTACATAACACCAAGCTGAATATTGCCACTCTGAGCTCATGCGTCAACTTTTAACTGGATTGTGTCCCTCAGATGGGGTAACAGCTCATATTTACTATTTACTATGTGCCAGGCAGTTCTACATGTGCATTTCATCTATGGATCCTTGATTAATGAATCTTATTATCTCCATTTCACAGATGTAGAAAATATGGCGAGAGACGTTAAATATCATGTACATGGCCACCCAGTGAGGTAAGGCCAGGATTCCAATGCAGGTTTGTCTCTCTGAGTGAAAAACAAAACAAAACAAACAAAAATGCTCTCTTGGTTGCTTGATACTGTCTTAAGGTATTTTTAACCTTGATCGATGGTTTATCATGTTATCCTTGGCAGCAATAAGAATTGACTGAATTTCACTCCAGAGTTCATGATTCTTCCAGATCCTCAACAACCCCTTCACCACACTCTAGTCAGAGGAAGAAGGATCAAACTCACTCCAGACTCAGACCAAGATCAAATCCTTCTCTCAACTTCCCTCTACATCACCTCCACTTACCTGGTATGTCCAAGCATTCTTTCATTCAGAGTTTTCTTATACCAAATTTATCTGCCACTCACCTGTTAAGGCTGCTCCTAAAGTCAGCAATGACTGTTCTGTCCCTGAGACCAGTGTCCTTTATCATTTGTCATGTTCTGCTTTCATCTGAATTCTTCCAGAAGAATATCCTGAGGCAGATTTGAGTTTAAGGACACAAGAGGTTGGTTTCATAAATGATTCCAGGAAACACGACCAGGACAATGGTAAGAGAAGACAGGCAATAAAGCTTTGTTATCAGGCAAGTTTCTCCTGGGAATAACTTAAATGTACCCATGCTGGGAAACTGCCATCATCAGTGTAGAAGGTGTGACTCAGTTATCCTCTTCAGGGCACAAGGGAGTGGAGTACTTACTCACTAAGCCTCATTCATTGGTTGAGGCCTGCTGGGGTTGACAGAAAATTCTCTGATTAACCTCCAGTGTGAGCAAGCCAGTTTAAGTTCTCAGGCAAAGTAACACAGGTGCTGAGAGCTGGAATTTGAACAGCCATGTACTAATCCGGTTAACGTGAGGGGACATGGGTATAGCACTCACATTGTATGTCATATGCTACTTAAAAATATTTACCATGTTTGCAACTGATGATTTTCATTTCATAAAAACCTGTTTCCCTTTCTACTTTTCTACTCGCTCTTTATTTTTGCATCCATATTCTTTTTTTAAAATTCTTTCCACTTAAATGTAAACATTTCCCAAGAATCTGTTCATAATTCTTCTCACTTCACTTCAACTCCTACCCTTCAGAATCTCATGGTTCTATTGCAGAACGATTGCAGACTATTCTCACATTTATAACTCAAATTCAGTTTTTTTTCCCTGTCCCAGTATTACACTTTAAACCATCACCCAGAGCCCTCTTTCTTCATTTGGCACTTCAGGATGTCCAAAACTGACTTTAACATCTTCCTTAGAAATACTTCATATTTGAAAAACTACACATATATTCTTTCAAGTCAAATTGTCAGAAAATCCCTAATCATCTTGAACTCATCTATTGTCTTTCCCCAATATTCAATTACCCTGTCCTGTCAATTCTCTCTCCATAATATATCTTCTCTATTTCTTCCTTTTCAACTTCCAGTTACTACTTTCATTCAGATACAAGGATTTCATCATTCTTGATTTGGCCTACCTTAACACCTCCAGACTCTCCTTTAAAACAAAACAAAACAAAACAAAACAAAACAAACAAAACAAAACGAAACAAAAACGAAAAAACTTCCCATGTCAGCCACTGTTAAATTTATTTTCTTAAGGTGTGGTTCTGATCATGTCATTTTCACTCAAAAGTTCAAGAGACTCTCTAGTGCTTGTAGAATCTTGCTGTAAAAGAAATAGCATGGGCTTTAGGTCAAACAAAACTAGTCTAAATTTCTCCCCACTACTTACCAACCGTGTATCGTCGATCAAGCCATAACATTTTGTGGGCTTCCATTTCCTCATGTATTAGCCAAGCATAATGATGCTGTTAATGGTGATGGCATATTAAAGAAGGTCATTTATGACACAACCTGTAAACCACCAAATTGTAGCATTGTCAGGCATGCTGTAGGCACTCAGTGAACTTTAATTAGTTCACTGGCATATCTAACAATTCAGTTACATTATTTTCCCTCCTTGTTCAAGATTCACTAGCCTGTCATTAAAAGCCCCTTCAAATTTGCAGATAGAATATTAAAATGACTGAACAAGTTTAAAATAAACAGATTGTCGCTACTAAGGGGATTTGCTACTGGCACCTAGTGGGTAGAGACCAAAGGTACCTGGTAAACATCTTGCAAGGTATAGGCAGGCCTCCTCCCTCCACCAATGTGGAGTCCAAATAGTGCTACTGTTGAGACTCCTAATTTAAATGACAATTTAAGTAATTTTATTTCCACAGGAAAGAAACACATTTTTCTTTTTTAAATTCTTATTAAATTTTTTCTCAGGCAGAAGGCCTCTATACTTGCAAATATGATCAGACTTTGAAAAGATTATTCGCTGAATAGTGAAAGAGCCATTAAGAAATTTCCCACTGAAAGTTCTGACCTCAGCTATGATTTCCTGGTACAGATGTTACTTTCTTCATGAATACATTTGCATTCACTTAGAGGAATATCTCATTTGCCTCATGATCTTGCCTATGGCATTATTTTATATTTATATTTCCAGAATGATATGCAGGCTTTAAAAGGACTATACACTGAAGAGACCAACAAAGCAACAGTTAGTACTGAAAAAGATTTGAATGGCAGAGTTCTTGCCAAACATTCTTATAAAAAATTACCTTAATTATTTGACTGTGAGGAAAGATATAATGTAAGATGAATAAAAATACATGCATACACACTTTTGCCTTTTTCTTTGTATTGACATTTGCACTGATAGTACAAACGCAATGGTAGGCTGATACTTAAGCATGAATGAAGACAGTGGCCTGAAATTATATTGGCAGCTACTGTATTTTTCAATGCCAAACATCCATAGGGTGGCCAATGTCTCTTACAAATATCCTTGATTGAAGCACAATGATGAATTTAATTAAAGATTAATCCTTGATGTCCTTTTACTATTCCATATGATGATTTAAAAAGAAAGTAAAAATATAATATGTTCACTGGTAATAATCCTTAAGGAGAAAAATAATGCAGGCAAAGGACACAATAGGACCCAGAGGTAAGGAAGGATTGGAATGTTTGACTGGGTTGTTATAAAAGGTGTCACTGAAGACACAGTAGTTGAGTAAAGACGTGAAGGAGGTGAGAGAGTAAGTGACATGGGCAGATATAGTTGTTTCACTTGAAGAAACAGCAGGTACATGGGCTCTGCTGTCGGAGAATGTCTGAAGTGTTCGAGGAAGAGCAAGGGAAGTCAGTGTGGGAAGAAGAGAGAGAACCAGATGGAGAGTCATAGGAGAAGTGGTCAAAGAAGGCAAGTAGGACCTAGAAACCTATAGGAGTTTAGACTTTTATTTGTAACGAGTGCAAATACCAATGGAAGAATTGTGGCAGAGGATCTAACTATGTTTTGAAAGGATAACTCCAATTTCTGTGTGGAAAACAGACTAGAGTGGCAAGAAGTAGAGACACAATCAGGAAGTTTGCAAAACCCATATGGATCAGTGTGGAAGCGGAAGGCCAGAAAGAGCAATGAATTTATGACTATATTTTGAGGCAAAGAAGATATTCTGTGGGATAGGCGATAAGGTAATCAGACAAAGAATGATGACGTTTCCACATGCTGAAATGACAACTGCCAGTAGAGCAGGTAACCACTGGAGATTTGGGAATTGAGGTGGAGGGGGAATGTTGTCTGTGAGAGAGTGGAAGTAGGAATAGGGTTTTGGGGGTCGGGGAAGGAACAGAAACTCAGTTTTGAACCTGTTATATTTGAGATGCTCATTAGACATTCAAGTGCAGATGTAAAATAAACAGTTGAATGCCTATGTTTGCAATTCAAGGAAGAAGTATGGGTGGGAAATAAAAGGTGGGAGTAATCTGTATATAGACCTTAGTAGACTATGGGACTAGATCAGACAACATGGGGAGTAAATATAAGCAAAAGAAGATAAATATAAGGAGAAGAGGTCCAAAGACTGAGCCCTGGGACATCCTACTGCCTAAAGGTTGGGGGGAATATGGAGGGATCAGAAAAATGGACTAAGATATAGCTGCCAGAAAGTTAAGTGGAAAAACAAGTAACAGTAGTTCCCTGAAAGAAAATGTGAAAAATAATGTTTTTTAAGTAATAAAAACTGTTAATGAGTCAAAAAAGAAGAGGACTAAATTCATCTCTAGATTGACTAATACAAAAGTCAATGGTGATGCTGGTAATTGCAGTTCTGATGGAGTACTGGGGTTGAAGATCTGAAATGGGTTCAGAAAGAAATGGAAGAAGACAGACTGACACTAATTAGTTATAGATAAATGCTTTATAGGAGCTTTACTATAGGGAAATAGGGCAGCATTTGCAAAAAATAAAAAGAAGGGAATGGGCGTAATGTGATTTTTTAAAATTTTTCTAAAGATATATAGCATTTGTAAGTTGATGGAGAACATCAAGTAGAGAAGGAAAAACTGATAGGCAAGGGACTGGGTATAGAAAGAGGTGAGGATGTGAAAATATATGGGGCTCCTATTCCTACCAGCACAGAATATTAATGAATTAAGGGCAAGACCATAGAAGCCAGATCACCTAGTTTGGAACTCCAGTTCTGCCACTTACTAGCAATGTGACTTAGGAAAGCTATTACGTTCTCTGTCTCACTTTCCTCACCTCTCAAATGATGAGAATAATTGAACCTTCTTCAGAACACTAATATAAGCACTAAATGAGTTCATGCTTGTAAAAGGCTTAGAAGAACAAGTGTTATTCACGTCTGTCAAATACATATACATGTACATACATTATATTCATAAATGAATTCTTACTGAGATGTCACTTATCTGAACTCCTTTTGTTCCTTTAGTCCGAATCATACTACCAACCACTTGTTAACTGTCTCCTACACAACACTGCTGTAACAAGAATGTAAACTAAATGCATGAACTAGAAAGGAACAGTGAGAATGTAGCCCTGGTACTGATCTACTACTAATATTCAATTTTATCATAACTCAAATTCCTCAGCTACAGAAAGGGAATAAAGTAAATTGGTATCCTAACAGTTTTGAGTAATAAATGAATAAGGCCTATATATAGCATGTTGCTCAGTACCTGTAACCTGGTATACACTCAGTTAAAGATGGCTATTAATATTGTTATGCTACCCTTAGTTTCTGGCACCTTGGCTGATATGGATATGTTGTGGGAAAGAGAGCGAAACCCATTGAGATTAAGCCTCTTTCTGTTGCCGGCCTCTCCCATTCTTCTTATCTACATTTCATGCTGAAAGATAAAACTCCAAAAACATGATATTCACCAGAGAATGAAAAGATTTGGGTCATAATAACAGCAACAGACTTGTAAGTCCAAAAATGATCATTATCCATGATGGATCCTGTAACGTTTCTGGCAAGTACATGGGTGTGCAGTCAAAAACATTTATTGAAAACAAAACTGTATTAAATGTTTGGCAATTTTTGCATGTTTGTGTGGGGCAGTTTATATTTGTGGAAGCCGAACACCTATAAGTGACTCAAAAATTTGAGGAAAAAATAAGATTCAATTAATGAATATATATATATGTGGAGAGGATTAAATACAAAGGAAAGTAAATGCAATGCCCTGAATGTTTATATTTAATGTTCATATGTTAAAATCCTAAGCCCCACCGTGATAGTATTAGAAGGTGGGAAGTGATTAGGTCATAAGGGTGAGCCTTCCTGAATGGTTTTAGCACCCTTACAAAAGAGACCCCAGAGAGATCCCTTCCTCCTTCTGCTATGTTAAGGCACGTGCAAAAGAAGGCTATTTATAAACCAGGTGGCAAGCTTTCCCCAGACACTGAGTCTGTTGTTTCCTTGATCTTGGAACTCCTACCCTCCAGAACTGTGAGAAATACATGCTTGTTTAATACACACTGCCTGTGATATCTTGTCATATGGACTAAGATAGTAACGTATCCACAGAGATTACCCAGTAGGAGAAAAATAAGTGGTCAACAAAGGACCATTCAACTATGTGTATTATTTTTTTATTTAAAAAGTTTTTAGTGTTTATTTATTTTTGAGACAGAGAGAGAGAGACCAGAAGGCAAGCGGTCAAGGGGCAGAGAGAGAGACAGAAGCTGAAGCAGGCTCCAGGCCTGACAGCTCCGAGCTGTCAGCACAGAGGCCCATGTGGGGCTCAAACCCACGGGCCGCAAGATCATGATCTGAGCTGAAGTCAGACGCTCAACCAACTGAGCCACGCAGGCACCCCTCATTCAACTATGTTTATACAGATAAATCCTGCCGGACTAAGGGTCATCATAGACAAAAACACATGGACCAATTGGGCAGTGTCCTCAAGATATTCTAATTGTGTAGGCTGCATGCTTCTATATTGGGATTTGTTCAACTTGACTGATTCTAGGTTACTGGTTTGAAAGAGAAATTCTGAGTTGGCAAGGTTATGCATAATTAGGAAGTAAAAATGAACTCTCTAACATAAAAAGAAAACTTAGAATTAATTTTTTTTACCTAGATGCTATCTTAAAAAACATTTCCAAGGATTTTTCAGACCTGATTTTTTTTTTTTAATTCATGACACTAAAACAACTTTAACTTGAGAGACAGTAGAAAGGAAATTTGGAATGAGAAATACAGGCAGTGTCTTTGGTTTATTAAATAGAGGTAATAAGTCAAAATAATCCTGTGATTATGTGCTACAGTAAACACCATATGGAAGCATCTCCATAATGGAGATGTTACAGTTTTAATATAATTAAAAACCATGTGCTCTAAGTAGTAAGAAAAATTTAAAGAAAGATAGCAACTTGAGGTGGGATTGTTATAAACTGCAGTTGAATTTGATATGATAGAAGATAATGAACATCTGCATCAGACAAACTCGATTTTCAGCTGAGCGATGTCACACTTGATGTAAAGTCTTTAAAACATCATTTTGTGCCTCAATAAAATAATTCTAACAGTATTTGCCTTAAAGTGTTGTTGTAAAGATTATAAATCACAGTAAATGGGCCTAGCATAATATCTGGCACATAGGAGACTCTATGGATATTTGCTGTTTTTGTGGAGCAATATTTTAGCACAATTCATATGTAACAGGGGAATCTAAAGTGGGAGTCAGGTATCCCATATATGGAAAATTAAATTGAAGCAATATTATTTTTCCTTTCAGCTTCTGGGGGTAATGACCCAAGTATAATGAAGTGAATGCCTTGTTCCATGTTTGAATTTTGAAAGAGTAAAGTTACTTTTAGAGATATTTGCAAAGCACAGTGGTTTTCAACTGGGGTCCTTCCATAAAATCTGGAGAAATTTTTGATGTCAAGGCTCAAGAAGTGATATCAACACTTAATGAGTAACAATCAGAGATGCCGCTGAGCATCATTCAATTTACCATAAAGCCTCCGGATCAAAGTTTGGTCCAGAATGTCTATAGTACTGAGGTTGAACAGCCCTGGAGTAGCAGTAGTGGCAGCATGGGCAATGCAGAACTATAGCAGCGGGTGTGGGGAGGTGTCAGGGAATTTCTAGCAGTCTGACCAATCTGCAATGTCCTGAGCAGACGGCTTCTGTGACAACTCTTTGGCATCTTGACTATGTCTTGCTTCCTGGAACTCCTGCTTGATCTCAGCACCCAGTTTGTGTGCATGTGTTTGTTTGTTTGTTTTAGAGACAGAGCAGGGTCAGAGGGAGCGGGAGAGAGATAATCTTAAGCAGGCTCCACACCAAGCTCAGAGCCTGATGCATGGCTTGATCTCGCGACTGTTGAGATCATGACCTGAGCCAAAATCAAGAGTTGGACGCTTCACTGACTGAGTCACCCAGGTGCCCCAGCATCTAGTTTTGAAATTTTATTTTGCAAGTTACACAACACACTCCTCCAATAAATTCCTTAATGTTCAAGTTAACTAATTTTCATGTTTGCCATCAAGTTACCCATCAGTTAGCCACCTAATTAGTAGAGATAGCCTCTCCTAGCCCTTATTATTAGTATCATTATCATAATCTTGAGTAATATAATTATTAATAATAATTAAATTCATTAGAAAGAAGGATGATCTAAGCTAGTATCAATAGTATCAATTGATACTTTTTAATAGTATCAATAGCTACCATTTATTAAGTACTTATAATTGGCTAAAGTATATATACATGGCATTCAATTTATTCCCTAAAGCACTTTGCAAAAAAAAGCATTAATGTCTCTATTTAAGAAATGATAACACTGAAGCAATCCAAAGTCATCCAGCAAAATAAGTATCAGGTCCAAGTGTCAATCTCAGATCTTTTCAACTCTAAAGATTTTTTTTAATCTAACCATTCTATATACATACATACATATTATACATTATATATATCAGTATGCATCTCTCTTTCATTTCAGGGACCAAATTACTGCCACTTTCCCTCATCTCTAACTTCCATCCCACATTCACTCTATTCTGGATGTCAATCCTTAACATTTCATCATACTCTCTTCACAAATCCCCAGTGGCTTTGGGTTTCTAGGTGTCAAATCCAGCCAATGGGGCTACTTTCTCCTTCTCAAAATTCCATCACTCTATTGTCAGAATTTCTCTCATAGTTTGATCTCTTTCTCTATCTACCCCTTCTCAGTTTAATTAGCAGGCTCTTGAAATTTGATGTTCACGAGGTGATCATCTTTGACTCTTCTCATGTCACGCACTCTCTGGATAATCTCATCCACAGTCTATGTCATTTCATGATGGCTTATAAATTTAATTCATATTAGTATTCATTAATTAATGAACAATGATGTAGAAATCATTTAAATACAACAGTTAAATATACCAACCTTCAGATACCCATCTGGCTACTTATCAGGTTCTATACTTCTTCAGCTTAGAATAAAACAATATGAGATCATTCAAATTAAATCATACCAACTCCAATTCCCAGGAGGAGAGAATGGCTTTATTTCCTCACCTGTATTCTTTTTTCTTGCTTTGAGACAACAATTGATTGTTGTTTCTGGAAGATAGAAAGCCATAAAGCCCTCATAAGTTGTCAGAGAATCCTATTGTCCTGTGATTATAGCTATACAGTGAGAACTACACACTTAGAACAAGTAAACCTATAGAGAACTAGATAATCTTTCTATTTGCTGGTCTGCAATCTCTAAGACTGGGTCATAGTAGGTTAGAAAAGTTCTCCCTCCTCCTATGCCCCATTCTATGACTGGCAATGGTTACTCCAGGATAAAGAAGAACTAAGCGTCTAAAACAACATTTCAATTTCAAAAACTTTACATGTTTAAATACATACATAGCCATTCACCTGACGAAAATATAGTGCCAGCATGGCTAGGTCAGAAGGGGGATCTGGTCTCAACCACACAGTGTTCTATGAATTGATTTTGAGCCTAGGTCAACAATCCATATGTTTCCACCTTTTCAGTGAATTCCCCTTCATGAGTACCTGCTGTCCATATTTGCAAGCTGACCTCTGTCAAGACTTCTAATCTCATCATAGATACTATAATAATGTTGAACTTCAAAAGGAAAGGGGTCAAGCTCCAGACTGCTTGCTTTGAGTAAAGGGGAGTTCCTTGATTGAATTCTGATATTATACCCACAACAAGAAACAGAAATGACTGGGAATTTTTAAGTCAGTTTATCTCACTTGGCAATTGACCATAATACAAAACATCCTTTTATAGAAAATAGTTCTGCTTAAGGTTTAATAAATAGCAGTGAATAAAATTACGATCCTTGATTGACATCTTCCTATAAACTCTGGTTTTATAAAAGAGGCCTGTGAAAAACATACTTAAAAATAAATTCTACCTTCATAAATATTTAAATTCATTTTCACCAAATTACTAAAAATAGGTTGAAATATGTTCTGGTACAAGGATTTCATTTAGATTCTGATGCTATTTAGGAATAAGAAGAGAATGACATTTGAGTTTAATATCGAGGATGCCACATGTTGTGAAAAGATGTCATGTTTTAACATTTATAGTTTTATACTTTATCTGAATACAAATTGGGCATTTAAAATTCACCTGGCATCAGGAGATGTAGGGCCAAACTTAATCATAATTTAATACTTTTTATATGCTAAGTACTACAATTATAAGTGTACCAAATTTTCCCCATTTTTTACGGAATTATTTCACAATTTCTAATTTATAGGGCATAAACCCATAGTAGTGCTACAAATGGTGAGTTCACCTGCGTGTAAACTCACATTTTTTTATGTATTACAATTATATTTTAGTGTATCTGATGCATAATATACTTACAGTTTCCTGCATAATATTATTTTGACCTTGTCTTTGACACACCTCCCTTTTGATAGTTGGCTTTGGAGCGGTCACAGGCAGTTTTTTGGATCTGGATAAAGGGAAATTGAGTTGAATTGTTAATTGGTTCAGTAGTATACTATTATTTGATTTATAGTCGCTTCTGTGTATAATTAAGTTATTGCTAGCTACAGTTAGAATGGCCTTCAGAAAGACTTCTCTCACTCATCACATTGACTCACAAAGGTGTAAGCCAGAGGTAATATTGCAATATGAGTATGCTCTATATATTCTACTACCAGGTTTATGTGGGTAGTGGAAGAAGAAACAGCTTTGGAATATAAAGAACCAGAATCAGAACCAGTCTGTGAAAAACTCTTCTTGTCATTATATGTGCAAAATATTAAGCGGCAGATTTTAGGTGTCCCAAAGCCTTGCAAAAATAGAAATTCTCTCTTGTCAGGAATATATGCACGTAAGCAGCAAACACAATTATATGAGCACCCTATTTTTTAAAGGGATTTGTACAAAGTGGGACTTATCAGAATGACTCTGTTTGTAGGGTAGGTACAGATTCACAGCAGCACTACAAATCCTGAATACATCCATATGTGTAGCCTCAAGTTTTATGTACAGGGAGCATCTAACACATTTTGTCTAGCAGTTTCAGACAAAATGATGTGTAAAACTGACACCAATGTAGCAAACAGCCTGAAGAAACAAGTATTTCAGTGATTAAAACTCCCACACATTTGTCAATAATTCAGAATACATAGTATGTGAGTAATTTGTTTACAAAATTGAGTAGGTCAATGCAACACAAGATGATTTAAGTGTGCGTTTGAAGTGCTCGTGGACAGGCCCTAATTTCAGATTAAATTTTTGCAATCTTTGTTTTCAGAATTATTGATCTTGCTGAAATTTAACTATAACAAAGAGGAAGTATTATAGTGGAAAGTCAGACACTGAAAAACAAAATAAAAAATATCAGCAGAGTTTCAAAATGTGAAAACTATTTTATTATATCATAGTGGAATGTAAAACCTCTGGTGTGGGGCGCCTGGGTGGCTCAGTCGGTTGAGCGTCCGACTTCGGCTCAGGTCACGATCTTGCAGTCCATGAGTTCGAGCCCCACGTCGGTCTCTGGGTTGATGGCTTGGAGCCTGGAGCCTGCTTCCGATTCTGGGTCTCTCTCTCTCTGTGCCCCTCCCCCGTTCATGCTCTGTCTCTCTCTGTCTCAAAAATAAATAAACGTTAAAAAAATTAAAAAAAAACAAACCTCTGGTGGTTAAAATCACAAAGAAATTTTTCTAAATTCTCAATCTATAAAACACAAAATTTGATGAGCTAACTAGAAGGAAGACTAAATTATATTGACACTGTAGAAAATGGTGTTTAAAAATTGTGGTTATATGAGAGATTAAAAAAAGACTGTGCTAAGAAAAAAAGTTTGTTGTTGTTTTTTTCTTTAATTTTAATGTTTATTTAGTTTTTAGAGAGACAGACAGAGCGTGAGTGGGGAAGGGGCAGAGAGAGAGAGAGACACAGAATCTGAAGCAGGCTCCAGGCTCTGAGCTGCTAGGCACAGAGCCCGACATGGGGCTCAAACCCATGAACTGTGAGATCAAGACCTGAGTCAAAGTAAGATGCTCAACAGACTGAACCACCCAGGTGCCCTGAAAAAAAGTTTTGTTTTTTTTTTTAATTTAAATTGTAGCTAGTTAACATACAGTGCAATATTGCTTAATGGAGTAGAATTCAGTGATTCATCACTTACATCCAACATCCCGTGCTCATCCCAACAAGTGCCCTCCTTAATCCCCATCACCCATCTAGCCCATCTCCACCCACCTCCCTCCATCATCCCTCATTTTGTTCTCTAAGAGTCTCTCATGGTTTGTTTCCCTTTCTATCTTTTGCCCCCTTCCCATATGTTCACCATTTTGTTTCTTAAATTCCACATAAGAGTGAAATCATATGGTATTTGTCTTTATCTGACTTATTTCACTTAGTATGCTAAGTGAAATACATTCTTGTTCCATCCATGTCGTTGAAAATGGCAAGATCATTCTTTTTGATGGTTAATTAATATTCCATTGTATATGTATACCACATTTTCTTTATCCATTCATCAGTTGATGGACATTTGGGCTCTCTCCATAGTTTGGCTATTGTTGATAGTGCTGCTATAAACATTGGGGTGCATTACCCCTTTGAATCTGTATTTTTGTATCCTCTGGGTAAATATATAATAGTGCAATTGCTGGGTTGCAAAGCAGATGAATATTCTATAATATTATGTAATATACAATATTAATAAAATATTTTATTTTTCTCTGTAAATTTTATAACATTTTTACCTGTACATAAATTAATGTAGCCTCCTGAGAAAATAATAATAATTCCTTTCAGTCACATTTCTATCCATAGCCTAAACAGCAAAGGCAAGGTAAATGATCTGCTGATTATGTCACAGTTAAGAGGAAAAAAATCAGTTAGTGTTATAAGTATCATATTCTACATCCAGATCTCATTAACTTTTCTTTGTTAATCATATTCTTCATAGATTCTGAATAATACTGTCTGATATGTGTAGTTTAATAATTCCAGTATATTTTTCAGAAATGATTTGTTTGACTTTCACATTACAGATGATGCTTATTTATAGTGGGCTGAATGATGCCCCCTACTTCTGTTTTCCAATTGCTAAATCCAAAATCCTTGGTAGAGTTCTTTATCCATCTCTTTACCTTGTCCCTTTATTTGGTCCATCAGCAAATCCTATTAAGTTTACCTTCAAAGATTATTCAGAATCTACCCACTTCTTATCATCCCAATGCTGTCTGCCTGATCTAATCTGCCATCATCCCTCACCTGGATTATTCCAATGGCTTCCTATTTGATGAGCCTTCTTCCACCCTTGTCTTTCTTTCCTCCTATAAGTCAATACAACAGCCAGAGTAATCCCATTAATAGTAAGTCAGATCATGCTACCTCTGTGTTCAAATAATTACAATGCCTTACCCTTTTATTGTGAATAAAAACCCAAGTTGTACCAGGATTTATTTACAAGGCCCTGTGTGGCCTGGACCCGGAAACTCCCATGTATCTTTGACCTCATCTTCTGTTTTCATCTCCTTCACTCCAGTCACACTGCCCAGGAAACACCACTGTCTTGCACAGAGATATTTCCTTTGCCAGAAATTCTCTTTCCTGTGTTCTTGCTTGGTTCCTTTGCTTCCTTCAGGACTTTAATTTCAAAACCACTTTCTCAGTGAGGTCTTTTTTTTGGTAATATCCACATTTTCAGCTCTCAGATACCTCTACCGCTTTCCTTTGATATTACTTCCTGTAGTATTTATCAGTAGCAAATGTAGTACATGTTGCATTTTATTACTATTGTCTGTTTTCTTTACAGTCCCACCTGGAATGTAAACTTCAATAAAGCAGGAAATTTTAATGTTTTGTTTGTAACAATATCAGCAGTGTTCACAAAAGCGTCCTGCATGGGGTAACTGTATGGTTAACAATTAATTTCTTATTAATCTGAAGTGAACTTCTCTGAGTGATTTTTAAAGTGGCCTGGCTATGTGCCTTGTGTTGTATCTACTCAATCTACTTTTGAACTTGTATTACCTTTTAATTATTTTTTAATTAACTTTCTGCTGTCTCTGGTCTTACCTTCATCATCTGTTTGCAGAATTACTACAGCATCCTACAAACTGTCTCCCTGCTTCACATTTTGCTACTTTTCACAATGTGCTTTCTCAGATGCAATGGTCATGCCCGTCCCTACTAAATATATTTCAGTGTTTTTTAAAAATATTTTTAATGTTTATTTGTTTTTGAGAGAGACACACACAGAGTGTGAGCAGAGGAGGGGTAGAGAGAAAGAGACACACACACACACTCAGAATCTGAAGCAGGCTCCAGGCTCTGAGCTGTCAGCACAAAGCCGGACACGGGGCTCAAACTCATAAACCTCGGGATCATGACCTGAGCCAAAGTCGGAAGCTCAACCAACTGAGATCACCCAGGCGCCCCATACTTCAGTGGTTTTAATTCTACGTGTTCACTGCAAGGTCACTAGCTTCTGTCCCATTCAAGGATGAATATTGGAAAGACATAAATGAGAATAATGTATAATAGTATGGGATAAACTTAGATCCACCTAAAGTTACTGAAAAGGGAATTACAAATTTTGATACTGTAGTTCTTGTTAGTATGAAACATTTATGACATACATCATAACTCACAGTAAGTTACAATGTGTAGAGAAAATGACGTTGAGAACAGGGATTTTAATATATCAAAGAAAGCTTTCTATTGCTTTCCTTTTTGTGGAGTTGAAGAACTTGAATCGTATCTATTTTCCATCCGTGATATTTTGACCAGCTGTAAGAGTTAGGGGTGTAACCCATGGTCTTGGGTTTACTTAAAAGTAATTAACTTTTTGAAATAACTTCAATCTTAATTTCATTTGAACTAACTAAGCAACACAGGTGATTCATATACTTGACTGATTATGTGATTTATACCTAATCCTTTTCACATTCTTCAAACTGAAATTTTAATGTATGGGAATGCTACATAATCTTTTAATTTTACATAGTAAAAATTCCAAAGCCAGAGCCTAAGATATATCTATTTTGAATATTTAGGTGTATCTGGGTAGGTTATAAGTAGCCATGGATGGTTTCCTGGCAGGGATTTTATTTGCCTATGAACATTATGAGCTCGGTGAAAAATGGAAAGAATGAGTTCTTTGGGACTTGAGCAAAAGATAGTTAGTGCAAAGATCTTTATGGTTGTAAGATGACTATTTTGCAGATAAAGTCGAGAGTTGGAAAGCATTGTTTCTTCTCATGTCCGTATAGAGAATATAGCATAAAGGAGGAACCTCTGCATAACTGTGGACTAGGAGAAGAAAACAAAGCAATAGAGGCAAGAGCGCAGGCATTGGGCAACAAATGTCTGTTGAAAAACTCTCCTTTATTCCAGGAAACAACTCTCCCCCCTTTATGGTGGGAATAGCTCTTTCTCCACTCCATTCTGAGGTAGTGTTGGGAAATTTTCATCATGCAAACCCAACCCATTATCCACAAGAATGGACATAGTCTTAGGTTAGGTCAATCAGCATTTCCCCACCGCCCCCCTCCCCAAGGATTTTTATAATTAAAGGAAAAAGGGGCAGTTAATCTCTGACGGTGAAATGAATGAGATCTTAGAGCTGCCAAGTTCAAGCCTCCAATACCTTAAAGCTTTGATAGGATAAAGCCAATCCACAGTAAAAAAGAAAAAAGAAAAAGAGAGAAGGAGGAAATGTGAGAAAGAGAAACACTGGGTTATGGTGGCATTGGGTTCTCTAATTGTTTTAGTTTTAGCACAGTCTCTGGCTTTCTTGTCGTTCTGGGTTTCTTAAGCAGGGTAGTAATCTTTCCTTTTTTTCTGAGCTGATTTCAGTTGAGTTTCTGATGCTTTTACCAACTGAATTTTAACCAACACAAGCTCTAACTATATGATTGTATTTGGAGATAGAAGAAGAGAACAGAACATATATCAAAATAGATGAAGACAGCTCATAATAGGCAGTATTTCAATATACAGGTCTTCAGATGTGTTGCCATTCAGTTTTGATGACCCCAATTTATTTTTCTCTTTATTTCATTGTCAACGCCTTGATAAAATCAGATTTTGAGAAGCCTGAGTACATATTCTTTCTGGGTCCTTGAAAACACAGTATTGGTAATTACTGCTAAGCATAACAGCCCTAGTTAAAATTTCTTTTACTTGTGGAAGTGGAAGGTGAAGGGAATTTCACCAGCTGGGACAAACGTGACATGAAAGGAAGAACCCCCTTGACTAGTGGGAGTTCTTAATTTAAGAAATATATGAGCAGAATTGTGAGGCAGATCTCCAGGGAGCAGAAATAGTAGGAAAGAGGGCAAGGAAACCTTGGACCTGAAATGGTGAAGCAAATATTTGTATCAGAGTTGTAACCAAAACAAGATCATAGACTTGGCTTAAGATTTTATATAATAAATTTGGATTATCCAGATTACAATAGAATGGAGGTTCTTGTATGAGCAGTGCAGCTAAAAGTTAGGTGATGATAAAAGGTAAGTCTGTAACTGGAATGTCCTATGGGTCCCTTTCAGGCTTAAAGCAACAGCACATGGTTTAGTGAATATTGATACATCTCTACTCATTTCTTTGCAGTCATGGCTAACTATAATCAATTGGGAAAATAGTGACAATGCTAGTGATTCAGACTCGGGTTCCACAATTCCAATGACACTTCAGTGTCAATATGGCCTTTTGAGAGACTGTCTCATATTCTTGCAGGCATGACTGGTAAGAGAAAATGATGAGAAGTAAGGTTCACAGGCTCTGGAGGCAATCTGCTTTGGTTAGAATCTTGGTTCAGCTACTCACTACGGTATGACTTTGGGAGAGTTCCATAAACTCTGTGACTCAGTTTTCTAATCTGCAAAATAGGGATGATAACATTATTTATCTGAGGTTGTTATGATGATTAAGTAAAGCAACACAGAGTTCTTGCAGCTGTCTTCAACACATAGTGAGTTCAAGCTATTTTTGACAATAAAATACTCAGGTGAACTTGATGGCCAGATCCCAACAGTGTTAAATCTATGAGAAAGTTCTGTTTCACCTCCCAGATACATAGCCACAAGTAGAGTTGGATACAGATAACATGACCATTAAAATTTATTGATGAGAAAACACTAGGAATAATGATGACATACAAAATTGGAAAGATCGCAAGACAATCCTAGGTGGTTAAAACTTTAAAGGAAAAATCTGAAAAGGTGAAATGTAATATAAAAATAAAGTTGAAAGGTAAAGTAAAAGAACAAGTTATTAAAAAATGAAACAAAAAATTTACAAGACCAATATTGTAATCATGCAACTAAATAAGAGTAAATATAGGAAAGACAAAGTGTTTTGATCAACTGCAAATACAGTGTCAATGATATACTGAAGATGCCAACAAAAATTCCTCACTAACATGGATACAGAGTCCAGAAATACAGGCAAGAGTTTTGCTTTACCTTGTACTTATAAGACCACGTCTAAAATAATACACACAGTTCTTTCTTTTAATTAATTAATTAATTTTTTTTTCAATTTTAACCTAAGTTAGTTAAAATTCTTTAAGAAGGAATGTATTTGGAAACTATAACATACAAGAGATTCCTATAAATGTTAATAAAGTTTAGCTTTACACAAAAGAGATTTCAGGGGAAAATATTTGCCTAACTTAAAGAATTCTAAATGCAATAAATGTTAGACGTATTTTCTGTAACTCTAGAAAACATATATTACATACGCTTAGACTAAGAGGAAATTATTCACCAACTCACTGCATCACTTCCTACCTTCTCCAATTCCACCCAGTTTCTAAACCTGTCTTGTTTGTCAGATTTCATACTGAGAATTTCTGCTTGACGCTGAATGCATTCTGGGATAGTGAGCCTACCATTTTATATTAAGTGTCTGGGATGCTTGAGATGAACTCTGAGTAATTCCGCACCCTCCTAGTAGTTTTGCAGGGCACCTAGCATCTATTCTCTCTTTTGGTAACAACACTTTGAGTTACTTTTGAGTTACCCCTCTCACGTCTCAATTCACTGTGGTTTTTATGTGGTTGACTCAACAGTATACTCTGGGTATGGGCACTGTGACTGGCTTAAGGATAATTATCTGCCCTAATTTTGTCCAGTGAGGCAGATCTCCTGGGAGCAGAAATAGACACAAAATACAGTAAAACTTCGGATGGTGAGTAACTTGTTCTGCTAGTGTTCCTCAAGTTGATCAAACATTTCTAGTAAATATTAACTTGATAAACAAACAATGTCTTGCAATATGAGTAGTATGTGATGCCAAATGTCACATGATCACAACTGAGCCAATGGTTCTTCTCGCTCTCTCACTGCGGGATTGTGGGTGATTGTCTCCCATGCTTGGATGGTTGGTCTCAGGCTGCAGTATTTGACAGAAATCAGTGATTTTTCAGAATATTGTAAAGTGCCCACTATTGGCACTAGTGTATTTTTCATCACTTCAAAACACCTACGGATATTCCTTTGCTTTTCCATATAAGACTAAGCTTAAGAATGCTTTACTTCATTCTAGGTCAGGCTCCCTGCAGATATAGACCTTTGCCAGTTCCATTAAATAAAATATATGACAAGAGTTTATTAATACTGTACTGTAGTCAACATTCATGTGAGTTTATACAATGGCCCCCATGCAGAAAAAGGTTGAAAAGAAAGGTGGTGAGAAGAAGGAGATGGTTACGGTGGACATTAAGAAGGAAATCATTGAGAAGTACAAACGGGTCACGTGAGTGGTCAAAATTGCAAGATTTTATAGAGAAGTCTATGTCTGCATCTTGTCTGCAGAGGAGAAGAAAAAGGCATAGGAATCCCTCACTTCAAATGAGCTTAGAGAGATGTGTAAAATGTGGGAAACAGCAAAATTTTGCTGAAAACACCACCCGAATAAGGCTGTAGCAGTGCGAGTAATGAATCTGTTTAACAACAATGCAATGTCACATTTCTGCGAAATCCTCAAAAGGAGACAAAACCAAGTGTCATTAAATAGGTTCCTTGTTAAAGTTGCAGGTAAAGAATAAGATTCCACTGAGCCAATAGATAGCAGTGATATTGTTAGTGATAGGAAAGTCATCCTACACAATAACCCCCCTCTTTCTTGTCTCCCTCGTATCAGCCAGGAAGGTTTTCAAAGTATTTCTTTATATTTCTTTATATTTTATATTTTCTTTATTTTTTGTATTATATTACAGATTGTAATAATTTTTTATGAATATTTTTGGGTGTGGAACGAATCATTGAGTTTCCATTATTTCTAATGGGAAAATTCACTTTGATACACAAGTGCTTTGGATTACAAGCATGTTTCTGGAGTGAATTATGATTGCAAACCAAGGTTTTACTGTATTTAAATTGTTAGAAAAAGATACTTGTGTATCCCCCCACCCAACGTCCCCACCCCCACACATGCAGCACACACAAAGTATACTTGACTCTGGGAAGCTATTGTTTTTGTATTTAATCTTTGTCAGAAGCCAACATGAAAGAGAGCAAAATGAACATATTTTAGAGTAGGTCCTAGTAATATAATTTAAAACCCCAGTAGTAGTATAACGCTGGAAATTTAACTTGTGTGACTCAATAAATTCCCCTTTTATTTTTTAATTTGTTTAAACTTTTATGTTGAAATAATTACACACTCACACGAAATTGCAAAAATTGTACAAGAGTGGTTTACTGTAGAGATCACCCAGCTTTTCTCAAGGTTACATCTTATACAACTATCATGAATTATCAAAATCAGAAAATTGACTGATACAGTATATTTAAATATAGACCTTACTCAGATTTTGCTATATTTTGCATGCACTCATTTTTATGCCCTTGTGAATGTCTATGACATTTTTCATATATATATAAATTAATATAACTATAATTATAATTGAGATAAAGTATTATCATTACATCATAAACTCATTAAAAAGCAACTCTCTTCTGCTGCCTCTTCATGGTCTTACCTTATCTCCACCCACCCCCATGTTCTTTAAGCCCTGGCAACCACTTGTTCATTCTCTTTCTCTAAAACTTTCCTATTTTGAGAATATTATATAAATGATATAAATGGAATCATATAGTGGTTAACCTTTTGAGATTAGTCCCCCCCCCTTTTTTTTATTAAAGCCAATTTATGTTTTATATCATTTCCATCTGTGTTCCAGTTGACATAATCATCATGACAGACACTTTTTTTTTTTTAAGACTCTGTTGTGTTTGCTCATCCAGTGTAACTACTCTTAATAGAAAGAGTAGAAAGAGAGGCGCCTGGGGGGCTCAGTTGGTTAAGTGCCTGACCCTGGCTCAGGTCATTATCTCACAGTTCGTGGGTTTGAGCCCTGTGTTGGGCTCTGTGCTGACATCTCAGAGCCTGGAGCCTGCTTTGGATTCTGTGTTTCCCTCTCTCTCTGCCCCTCCCCTGCTTGCATGCTCTCTTACTCTCTCTGTTTCTCAAAAATAAACAAACATCAACAAACAAAAAAGAGTAGAAAGAAATCTACTCTTTCTTTAATTAGCTTCAGTCTCCTCATAGGGGATGAAATCTCCCCCTGAAACCTAGAAATGTGTCTGAAATCCTGATGTCTTTCTTGTCTCTTGCCTTCTTCTGTTTCCTCCTTTTAGGAGCTGCAGCTCTCAAACATTCAACCAAGATACAGCATTCTTTTAGAAAGTAGTAAGCCTTCTCTGGAAAAATGTCTATACAGGTCCTCTCCCCATATATTAATCAGATTGTTTTTTAATTATATAAGCTTTTTTTAATATATCTTGGATATTAACCCCTTATCATATATATCATTTACAAATATCTTCTCTTATCCATTAGGTTGCCTTTTTGTTTTATTGGTTTCCTTCACTGTGCAAAAGCTTTTTATTTTGATGTAGTCCCAATAGTTTATTTTTGCTTTGTTTCCCCTGCCTTAGGAGACATATCTAGAAAAATGATGCTTTGGTCAATGTGAGAGAAATTATTGCCTTTTTCTCTTCTAAGATTTTTATGTTTTTAAGTCTCACATTTAGGTCTTCAATCCTTTGAGTTTATTTTCGTGTATGGTTTTAGAAAATGGTGGAGTTTTGTTCTTTTACATGTAACTGTTAAGTTTTCCCAACACCACATATTGAAGAGACTGTCTTTTCCTCACTTTTTATTTTTAATTGACCATATAAGTGTGGGTTTATTTCTAGGCTCTCTATTCTATTCCATTGATCTATGTGTCTATTTTTGGGCCAATATCATATAGTTTTGACTGCTACAACTCTGTAGTATATCTTGAAATTTGGAATTGTGATACCTCCAGCTTTGTTTTTCTTTTTCAAGAGAAGATATACAGATGGCCAACAGACAATGAAAAGATGCTCAATGTCACTAATCATGAAGGAAGTGCAAATCAAAACCACAAAATGAGATATCACCTTACACCTGTCAGAATGGCTTAAATTGAAAAGACAAGAAATAACAAGTTTTGGAAAGGATATGAAGAAAAAGGAAACCTTATACATTGTTGATGGGAAAGTCAATTGGGATAGCCCCATGGAAAACAGTATGGAGGTTCTTCAAAAGATGAGAAAGGCCATATGATTCCCTACTGCCACTACTGGGTATTTACCCAAAGAAAACAAAAACACTATTTCAAAAAGATATATGCACCCTTATGTTTATTGCAGCATTATTTATTTTTTTTTTATTTAAAAAAAATTTTTTTAACGTTTATTTATTTTTGAGACAGAGAGAGAGACAGCATGAACAGGGGAGGGTCAGAGAAAGAGGGAGACACAGAATCTGAAACAGGGTCCAGGCTCTGAGCTGTCAGCACAGAGCCCGACGCGGGGCTTGAACTCACAGACCGCGAGATCATGACCTGAGCCGAAGTCGGACACTTAACCAACTGAGCCACCCAGGCGCCCCTATTGCAGCATTATTTACAATAGCCAAGATATGGAAGTAACCTAACTGTCCATTGATAGATGAATGGATAAGGAAGAGGTAGTGCACATGTGTGTGCGTGCCTGTGCACATGCATGCGCGCGCACACACACACACACACACACACACACACACACACACACACTGGAGTATTATGTGGCCATAAAAAGGATGGGGGAAAGAAAAAAAGGAAGAGATTGTGCCATTTGTAACAACATTGATGGACCCAGAGGGTATTATGCTAAGTGAAATAAGTCAGACCGAAAGAGATAAATTCCATATAATTCACTCATAGGTGGACTCTAAAAAATAAAAGAAAGGAAAAAAAAAGAAATGAACAAAAAGCATAATCAGACCTATAAATACAGAGAACAAACTGATGGTTGCCAGAGGAGAGGAGGGTGAGAGGTTGGGAAAAATGGGTGAAGGGGAGTAGGAAATAGGCTTCCAGTTATGGAATGAGTAAGTCAAGGGAATTAAAGGCACAGCATAAGGAGTATAGCCAATGATATTATAATTGTGTTGTATGGTGACAGATGGTAGCAACACTTGCAGTGAACATAGCATAATGTATAAGCTTGTTAAATCACTATCTTGTACACCTGAAACTAATGGAACATTGCGTGTCAGTTATACTAGAATTAAAAAAAATTAAAAAAATTTAAAAGAAAGTAGGTCATCTGTAATCTTAACACTTTCACTTTTCAAATTTCTATTTTAGCACTTGTCAGAAAAATATAATCTCCGAATAGATATATTTCACAAGAAGAAATTGGAAAGCTTAATACAACAGTCCTATACTTGTTAAAATATAAGTTCAACATAAAAACTTCACAGAGAAAATTCCAGGTCATACCCCATTCTTATAATATCATTAAGTATTTAAGGAAGACATAGGAGGAGGGAACATTTTCTGAATTTTCTATGAGATCAGCACAAACTTGATAATGATAAATAATTAATATCAAATTCTTGATAATGGGAGCATAACATGGTGCAACCACTTTGGAAAAGAGTTGTCTAGTTTTTTGAGAAGCTAAAACAAATTCCTAGCAATGGTACCCCTAGGAGTTTACACACAGAAAATGAGATCTTACATTCATAAAATGCCTTGTACAAGACTGCTTATAGCAGATTTATTCACAATAAACAAAAAAACTTGAAGAAATTTCAAATAGCTATCAAATGGAAAGAGGATAAATTGCAAAGTATTCATACAGTGGAACACAACTGAGAAATAAAGGTGACTGAACCGCTAATACATGCAGCAATATGGATAAATCATGTTTGATTTTGATGTTTGTTTATTTTTAAAAAAAATTTTTTTAACGTTTATTTTTTATTTTTGAGACAGAGAGAGACAGAGCATGAATGGGGGAGGGGCAGAGAGAGAGGGAGACACAGAATCGGAAGCAGGCTCCAGGCTCTGAGCCATCAGCCCAGAGCCCGACGCGGGGCTCGAACTCACGGACCGTGAGATCGTGACCTGAGCTGAAGTCGGACGCTTAACCGACTGAGCCACCCAGGCGCCCCAGATGTTTATTTATTTTTGAGAGAGGGAGAGACAGAGTGCAAGTCAGGGAGGGGCAGAGTGCAAGGCAGACACAGAATCTGAAGCAGGCTCCAGGCACTGAGCTGTCAGCACAGAGCCCGCTGCAGGGCTCAAACTCACGAGCTGTGAGATCATGACCTGAGCCGAAGTCGGACGCTTAACTGACTGAGCCACCCAGGCGCCCCACAGAAACATGATTTTGAATTTAAAAAGCCAGACATAAAGGGTACCTACTCTTTAACTGAATGTATATAAAGTTCAAGAACAAGCCAAACTCTCTTCTGGTGAAAAAACAACAACAAAAAAAAACACAGAACAGTGGGAGTAGGAAGATCTGACTGGAAACTAGCAGTAGGTAACTTTCTGTATCTTAACTGGGTGTAGGCTACATGGGTGGTTAGAACTCATTACACATTAGTTAAAACTAATTACACACTGTTACTGTTATTGAAGTTATAACTTAATTAAAAAGTTGAAATCAAAGGAAAAATATTTTCTTGAATACAACTTCTTGAATCAGCCCATAATCAGTATATGTCTTTAGACGCACATGTGATTTGCATTATTGCCTGTTGATTGTGCCTGTCACCATCTTTTTATTTCTTAAGTTTATTTGAGAGAGAGAGAGAGAGCGAGAAAACCAGAGGGGGAGAAACAGAGTGGGAGAGAGAGAGAGAATCCTAAGCAGGCTCCGTGGTGTCAGTAAAGAGCCCAGTTCAGGGCTTGATCTCACAAACTGAAATCATGACCTGAGTTAAAATGAAGAGTCAGATGCTTAACCGACTGTACCACTGAGGCGCCTCTCATTCTTCCTTTCAACATCAGTTTCCCAAGGTCTAGTACCTCCCAATTCCAACTTTTCCCTATTTCTTTTTTTTTTTTTTTTTTCAACATTTTTTATTTATTTTTGGGACAGAGAGAGACAGAGCATGAACGGGGGAGGGGCAGAGAGAGAGGGAGACACAGAATCGGAAACAGGCTCCAGGCTCCGAGCCATCAGCCCAGAGCCTGATGCGGGGCTCGAACTCACGGACCGCGAGATCGTGACCTGGCTGAAGTCGGCCGCTTAACCGACTGCGCCACCCAGGCGCCCCAACTTTTCCCTATTTCTAATTGGCCATCTAATGAGGCCTCAGCGTATCTCAACAATAGTTCTGTCCAAGTAATGGAAATAAGGACCCATTAGTAATAATTAAAAATATAGAAACTCATTTGCATTGTGATGAGTTCCCCATCACACTCGGGATTCAAGTAAGTTCAGATAGTCATTTTATTTAGCAGATGCTTTGTAAATACCTGTTACATTGCCTATTGCTATCCTAGGCATTTAGCTGTATGGCTGAATTAATAACTTACAGCTGCATTTTTCTAGCTAGTGTTTTTCTTTTCTGGCATTTCTTTTTTTTTAAATTTTTTTTAACGTTTATTTATTTTTGAGACAGAGAGAGACAGAGCATGAACAGGGGAGGGGCAGAGAGAGGGAGACACAGAATCTGAAATGGGCTCCAGGGTCTGAGCTGTCAGCACAGAGCCCGACGCGGGGCTTGAACTCACAGATCATGAGATCATGACCTGAGCCGAAGTCGGACACTTAACTGACTGAGCCACCCAGGCGCCCCTTTTCTGGCATTTCTTAGCTACAACAATGACTGTACTTACATATACAATTGGAATGTAACTATAGGACAGGGTTTCCATCCCAGCCATTTTTATGATCAACAGTCCCTTCAAATAAAGGAGTTTATTGATAATTCATACCACTTTTGAGACAAGACAAATGAATCAATTTTGGATTTTTTTGGTTTTTTTCTGTCACATACTTTCATGACCTATGATTTTAAGAGTTTTGTATAAAGTCTTATCTGGTCATATTAGGTTATATATTATTAAGAATATCTTTTGATGTCATAAATCAAAAATATTTTTATTTATAAATTCAATATAGTTAAATAAACACAAAATTGTCAAAATTTACAAAAAATATGTTGTTTCCCTCTGTTCCGTTAATTTAGAACTATTTTGTATTTCTTTGCCTATATACATACGGTATTTATCTAATCTATACCTGACTTGAAATCAAAGTCATCATTAAAATACAGGCTTGGGGTGCCTGGGTGGGTCAGTGGGTTAAGCGTGGGAATCTTGATTTCAGCTCAGGTCGTGACTTCACAGATTGTGAGTTTGAGCCCCATGCGGGGCTCCGGACTGACAGTGCAGAGCCTGCTTGGGATTCTCTCCCCTCCTCTTTCTGACCCTCCACCTCTCTCTCTCCCTCTCTCTTTTTCTCTCTCTCTCTCAATAAAATAAAGTTTAAAAAAAATTAAAATAAAATATAGGCTTTTATTATTGCTATCTCTATTATTAAATTAATCTACTAATAAGTTCTGTGATAAGATCTATGATGAAATAAGTTCTGTGATAAGATCTATGAGTTAATTTCAAAATTATTAACTCAGTAAGCAAAACATTTGTTTCCATATTTACCAATTATCTAAATTAGATAAGACTAATGCAAAACTTTAGTTTCATTTTCAACAGATCTGGATTTATATATTTGTTTCTTTGATATTTTTTCTTTCTTTTTTTGGGGGGGGGGAATGGGGGGGAGAGAGAGAATCTTAAGCGGGCTCCATGCTCAGCACGGAGCCAGACACAGGGCTTGATCCCACAACCCAGGGATCATGACCTGAGCAGAAATCTAGTTGGATGCTCAACCAACTGAGCTACAAGCTGACTTGAATGTTGTTTTTGTATGTTAATGTACTAGGTACTTTCAGATGTCTTCTTTTAATAATTAAAGTGCATTTAGAATACTAGCTAAAACAATTCTGTATTTGTCAAATTCAGAATAGGAAATAAAATATTAGATTCAAGTTATTTAGAAATATTTATTTTTATAAACTTTAAAGTAATTTGCAATTTTATAGTCAATGGAAATAATGTCTACCTCTTATCGACTGTG
Source organism: Panthera onca (assembly GCF_046562875.1). Classification (NCBI taxonomy): domain Eukaryota; kingdom Metazoa; phylum Chordata; class Mammalia; order Carnivora; family Felidae; genus Panthera; species Panthera onca. The sequence continues at coordinate 107,763,195 of NC_138345.1, read as the reverse complement.
AAATTAATTGTGTATCAGTGTTACGAGTACATTGTAATTCAGTATAATTTAAGAGAAAAATTCAAAACAACTTTTTATGAAATCCCAAATAATTATTAAGTATAATATCATAAACTATTTATAAATGCAAATTCGTGTTTTTTTTTTCTGGTTACCTAAATTATTACGATAAAATGTCCACCCTACCTGAAATATTTAAGATTCCACGTTAGGGTATTCTTGTCAATGGTGAAATTAAGCACTACTATTCTAATTCCATTAAAAATGTGTTTTAACCTACTTACTCTTGGGGCGCCTGGGTGGCTCAGTAGGTTAAGCGTCCGACTTCGGCTCAGGTCATGATCTTGTGTTCTGTGGGTTCGAGCCCCGTGTCAGGCTCTGTGCTGACAGCTCAGAGCCTGGAGCCTGTTTCAGATTCTATGTCTCCCTCTTCCTCTGACCCTCCCCTGTTCATGCTCTCTCTCTCTCTGTCTCAAAAATAAATAAATGTTAAAAAAAAATTAACCTACTTCCTCTTATTAAAAGCTATTTTGCTACATAAATTCTTGATTCTAAGGATATAGAATTTAGCTAAGCATTTACCTGTTCAGCTAGTTTAATTTTGGCAAGCAAAGTACCTTCTCAAATTCCTATCTAAATTTATTGTACAATGTAACAAAGCTACAGTTATGACAAATGTGTCCAAAACATGTACACAATTACCAGCTTAAATTATTTACTATATGGGTTAAAGTTAATAGACTTTACTGATCTTAATTTCATTAAATATCATTCTCTCTGTTGTGTCCAAGGTACCATTTCAAAAGTGAATTAAAAATACATCCCATATTACAATTTACTCCACAGCTCATTAAACTTTGTTTCCTTTTGAATAAATGGTGCTAACTCAATGTTTTTTGTATGTGGTGGAAAGTCATAAACTATATGTAAATAGTGTTTCTGTTTGTCACACTTAAAAAAAATTCCAACAATTAATAAATGAGATTGGCAAGTGCCAGAATGTTTTCTTAAACTGGACAGCCTGGCATTAGAGCTTTCTATCTCTGAAAGACAAACTGGACTCATGCATGCAGAATTTTCCTTCTCTTTTTTTCTTCCTAATTGAGTTAGTTATATTTGCAACAAGATTATTCTCTTACCGAGATCACAGAAAATAATGGGGTTTGGTTTTCTTTTCCAGCTGCAGCTATAAATCCACTCCCCCCTCCACCCCCACCCCCAGACATCTACTTCCTGAACTGTTCCTCATTGCAGGGAATGTGAAGATACTCTGGCTGCAACAGTTATTCCATGTTTTTGGCCATCGCTTGTCTTGTTGGGCAGATGGAACCTTACCTACCACGTGGATTCTCACTTTAAAAAGGAAGATAATCTTCCCCTTCCCTACAGTGAATTTTTCACTGAATGTGTTTCTTTCCTCCTTCCCTTTCCTCTCTTCTTTCCTTCCCTATGTTTTCCATTCCTTCTCTCATTCTTTCATGCATTCTTTGATTTTTGTGTTTACTGAATAACTAACTACTATGTGCTAAATGGTAGGTAAAAGAATATAATCATCAAAGAGAGACTATGGGGAGACTGCGAGGTGTACCCAATTAGAATAATTCTGCGATAAGTTCAGGCAGAGTCTTCTCTGAGAGCACAAAGGAGTGGTACATAAGCAAGTTTTGGTGAGTCAGGAACAACATGAGGAAGTGGTTTATAGACCGCAACCAGAAGGCTGTAACCAGAGTTATCCAGTCAACTACTACAATGCACTTCTATCCAAGTCTCTTTCATTCACTAGCCATGTCAAGACTGTTTTTCTGTATGCTGTCTTAAATACTGAGACAGAAATCTCATTTCAATTAAGGACAGGGGAAACGAGAGGTAGAAAGTGAATTTCATCCCAAATAACTACTCAAATCCCCAATAACTTTTCTTTTCATAAAATTGTGTTTTTGTTTGTTTCTTTGTAATATTTGATGTCCTAATTTTTCTTAATGTCCCCTTATTCTACCTCTGAGTTTCTTTACAATGTTATCATCCCTACTATCGTTTCTCAACTGGAATTTAAATCTTCAATTTTTTACTCATGAATTTTGAATCCTGTATTGAATCCTTGATGTTAATTAAGGATTAATTTCTTTTCCAACCTAATGATAAACTCTTACCTGATAGGTAAATTATATAATTCAAGAGGAGAGGGGGAAGAAAATAAAGTTAGAGAAAACATAGCAGAGTTTGAAATATTTACCTTATTTATCTCTAGCCAATAATGAAGCCTATTAGCCAGAGATTTTTTAATGTCAAGTACATTCTTCTGTTATTTTTTCACCTCTCAAAATCCTATTGATATGTTAACTCTGCCATTTCGTGAAGATTGAAATCATAATTTGATACTCTTCACTCCTAATTCTAAGCTGTCGCTATTGTTTTCTTTTTTATTAAGTTTGAGAGAATTTGAAAGTCAATTCAAGCAGCTAAATTGTCTTAATTTGAAATATTAACATATTTTAGAATCTTTTCTTCTGTGTTTATTCCTGAACTCACAAAAGCACTTAATTTTTAATGATAAATAAAATTTGGGGGGCATATGGTTTGTACTTTATGTAAATAGGGCACAAATAGAAATTTCAACTCCTTATGAATACTTTAGACACAATCATTTTCCAGAGGCCAAGAAACATTAGGAGACAAAGAATGCTGGCTGACTGAAAAATTAGCTGCGTAACACCTTTTGGATGGCCTACAATGGCTTTTTTAGAAAAGAAGAAAGTCAGACTGAGCTCTTTATTAGTTTTTATCAATCAGCCTTTGTTAGCAACTGACACAGCATTTCCATTGATTCTACTGGAAAAGGTATCAGTAGAGACTGAACATAATTGGCTCTGCAGAGGCAGAATTCTATTTCAGTAATGACATACTCTGCTTCCAAAGGTATTTTCTGATTCAAAGATATTAAACTAATTCAATAGTTGAAGTAATTTATTTTGGGCAAGTTTGGAAAACTTTTTGAGATAAAAATCAAGTAAGAAAAATTTAAATTCAACAGGTATTAATATTTTATGACAATTTGGTTAATTCATATTGCATATATGCAATAGCTAGAGTGCAAAAAATTCCATATTTTCATTTTAATTCCAATTAAATGACAACAAATGTTTAAAATAATCTCATGGTTGTATTCAAGATAATTGTCAATCAAAATAATTGAGCTCTGAAGTGGATCATTTCAATTAAAATCATTTAGTATTGTTTTCTACTGTATCTAAAGTTCACCATATCCTGCTTGTTTTAAATTTTTTAAATTATATATTTATTTATTATTTTTTTTAATTTACATCCCAGCTAGCATATAGGGCAATAATGATTTCAGGAGTAGATTCCAGTGATTCATCCCCTATGTATAAAAACTCAGTACTCATCCCAACAAGTGTCTTCCTTAATGACCCTTACCCATTTAGCCCATCTAGAACATATCCTGCTTTTAAAAACATTTTTTTAACATTTATTCATTTTTTGAGAGACAGAGACAGAGCATGAGTGGAGGAGGGGCAGAGAGAGAGAAGGAGACACAGAATCCAAAGCAGGTTCCAGGCTCTGAACTGATAGCACAGAGCCCGATGTGGGGCTCGAACTCACTGACCATGAGATCATGACCTGAGCCAAAGTTGCTTGGGTCATGATCTCATGATCATGAGTTCAAGACCCATGTCAGGCTCTGTGCTGACAGCTCAGAGCCTGGAGCCTGCTTCAGATTCTGTGTCTCCCTCTCTCTCTGCCCCTCCCCCACTCACACTGTGTGTGTGTGTGTGTGTGTGTGTGTGTGTGTGTGTGTCTCTCTCAAAAATAAATAAGCGCTAAAAAAATTTCTTTAAAAGTTTGTGACAGTAAAATCACTAACTTAAGTTGTAACTACCTTTTCCATAAGATAAAAGCACAAATGTCTAAGAAATACAATGTTCAGCAAAACATTTAGGACATCAGAAGTGAAAATATAAGCCTCTAGATGACCTTGATTGCCAGGCCCATGATGAATACATAGGAAATAATTTTCCAATGGTTTTGTGTAACACTCATGTATAAGCAAAAGATAAATGAATCTTTCCAAAATAAAATTAGCATTAATTATGAACAAGCTGTTCGCTGGGGAAGGAAACCAGATAATTAGAGGGATACTTGGAAGTAAGTTGTGGGAAAGGCAAATAAAAGTTTTATTCATCACCGGGAAGAATTCGTTGGTGTGAGAACCAGTAAAGGGCATTTGGTGGGACTAGTTAAGAGAAGGTGTAATGACTTTAATTCAGACAAGTTTCTGTCCTGAATCCCCCACCTTCAAGAGCTGAGGGACCGAAACAACATGATCAATTTATCCCTCTCTGAAACCAAGCTGATAAGCTTCTTTCAAATCAACTACCAGCCCAGGACACTGAGCAGCTGATATAACCACGACAGTTCAGCTGCACAGAGCAGTACAGTGTCCAAGAAACACGAGGAGAGCTTGCCTTTTAATGAGGCTGGACAAAAGAAAGTTACATGCCTCAGAAGCAGTTTCTCTGAAAACACATAGATAATATTCTTCATTTCAACTGTGGTAGTCTTAGTGAATTCAGTTCAAAAGTGTAAGTTAACTTTGGATTTCAGTAACTATAAAAAGTATTATTAAACATCCATAACCTTGATTGACTATTAATTTCTTCATTAAAACAAACATGTGTCCTGATTATATGTGTGGATGTGTATTTTCCAAAGGGTTGGCTCTGCTGACAGAGGGAGCATGCAGGGGAAAGAAAATTTATTACGCATTATAACCCACAGTTTTTTATAAGAAAATAAACACAGAGGTTAATATATTTCAATTTAGTCTTTCAGTAATTAAAAGAAATGGAAAGTAAATTATTATTAATTTGACTTATTTATGTATCTCCTCTGTATTTCTTGGGAGGCTATTAAAACACACTTAAATTGAAACAACTTAAAAAAGGTTTTGTGGCAAAACATGATTGAAAAGAAAATATGCTGAATAAAATGGTACCTTAAATTGTTAAAATATTATCTATATTCTCCAACAGATGTAGATATATTTTGTTAAGTTGACATCTTTGGTTCATGTAACTAATATCTAGATAAAGTGATATCTACCTCCTTTGTTACCTACCTAACATATTTGAGCCACCATGAAGAAAGATATCTACTTTTTGTACATGTAACCAAAAATATAATAGAGGTTACTGATTTATTTGGATGTTTCTTAGATAATGTTACATTGATCTTATGTCTAAATTAAATTCATATTTTAATTTGCTTTCTTTTTTTCTACTTTATTGTTTTATAGTTTTTTATGTGTGTGTGCATAAGGAGTCATAAGATAATTCATAATTTTATTTATGATTATATGTTTCCAAGAAATTCTTAGTTAAGTTCCATTTATAGGTATAATCCCCATTTTTTTTTTAACTCTCCCTTAGGGAAGAAGATATAATAAGAAATTGTGAAAGAGGGTTGAATGAGATGGGAGGCTCTCAAACTCCCCTCTTCCCATGGACACATTGAATATATAACTACACAATGAGAAACTACTTCTGAAAGAAATCCAGAAAGTAGCAAAGGAGAAAATATCCACATTGAAAGTGATAGGCAAGATCGAGATGCATTCTCACCTTAAATGCCACCCCTGGCAGAGTGCCATAAAATTAGGAGGGAACTCCCAATTCCCAGCTTCACCCTGAGGAGCAAAGGGTTTGGAACTCATATTTAATACTCCAACATTTAAGACTCCCACTTCCACTCTAAGGTGCAGATCTCCACCTATATCTGAAAACCAGTGAGGCTTGGGCTCATGAGACTCCCAAGACGGCACCAAATAAAACAGCAGTTGTTAAGAGTGCCTAAGCACTCACGGAGGCTATCCCATCAGGCTCTGTGGGGAGGGAATAGAAGAAAGCGCACATCCCCCAGTCTTTCCCTGAAAGAGATCTATCTGCATACTTTGAAAGCTATTATGGTCCTTTGGGGGCTGGCTGGGATCCTCCTGGGTACTGGTGAAACTGGCAGACATCTTCCCCACTGCCTCCCTCTAGCCTGCTCTGGGTCACCAGTATCTTCCTAGAAGGAGCTTGTACATAAGACTGTGTGTACCTCAGTTTTTGCACTTGATGCCTAAGAAACAGATCCCCAGATCAAATGGCTCTGAGAGCCAATGGTGATTGCATTCACGAGTCCCACAGGATTATAGCAAACAAAGAAGTTCTTAATGGGTACAAGAGCGTCCCCTTCCCCTTGTGGCTCTACACTCACTACATTATACTTCAATAAAGCTGAAAAAAACTGTATGTCTTAGAAATTGTTCTCAATACATTTCAACTAAGGTATGCTTTTTATTTTCCTTCTCATGGAGATAAATAGCACATTAGTACAAATGAAATGCGTGATACAAAACTCCTGTCAGACAGTTTTGTACAAAAATTGTGCTGGCTGATTGCTTAAAGTTGCTACTTATGAACAGAGGGACCTGGTTTTTGAATCCACTTAAACAAAGTATGGAACTCTGGATGTATCTACATCCAGTCGTTTCTGCACTGAGAGAAGCTATTAACCCAGTAGTGTCTTTAAAATTCATGCCCAACTACAAAGTCACTCTGTAAATGGGAGTGTGTGTATAAGAGTGGATACAGATATACTTGGACCTATAAAAATAAAAACTCTAATAATCAATATACATCTAGATATTACTGCATTGGAACTAGAATCTATATGTGATACTATCTAAATGTTGTATGATATTTTATTTTCTTATTATTTTTTAAATCTTTATTTATTTTGAGAGAGAGAGAGCAAGTACAAGCAGAGGAAGGGCAGAGAGAGAAAATCCCAAGCAGGCTCTGCACTGTCAGTATGGAACTCATAAACCACGAGATCACGACCTGAGCCGAAATGAAGAGTTGGACACTTAACTGACTGAGCCACCCAGGTTCCCCTTGTATAATATTTTAAATAGGAAATGAAGGAGCCCTCTTATCTGGTCTCTAGTTACCCTGAAAACCTGAATCTCTTCCTTTTAGCTTATCGTAAAAGAGCCAAGATTATGCTATTCCTAGAAAGGGAACCACTTCCAATTCTGATAAATGTAGTAAGAAAATCATTAGGAGCTATTATTTTTATACTGGATGAACTAAGAGTAATCACTTGAGTCCCTTTATGACTAATTAAAGTCTTAAAATTAGTAGGGCTATTAGGGTTACCAGGGCAATAGATACTACTTATGGATTCTTTGTGTGAATTTTAAAAGATGCACCCTTCTGAAAGAATTAGGAAAAGGTGACTTCTCCAGACAGGAAAAAAACAAGTCCACTTTTCCTCCCAGCTGACTGAGCTCGTGTGGGTGTGTGAGCCTCTACATGTTGCAGAGCTCTGTGAGCTGAAAGTGGTCTGACTTTAGCCACCACACCCATCAGCCAGGTACCTTTGCAAGGAACATATACCACACAGCCATTCTCAATGCCCCTGACTGTTATCTCTTCCTTGATTTCTAAATCAAACACGTTATGAAGTTCACCGGGAAGAAGGACGGCAATTTACATTTACTTCTTATTTCGACAACAAATAAAAGCTTTATTTATTTCTTAAAAATAATTAGCAAAGAAGGAACTAAAGCATTGGGATATAAGTCTCCCTCTCTCAGAGAAGCCTTCCTACGCAAGCTTTCTCAGTTACTTTTTATTATGTTGTCCTGTTTCTTATACTTATAATTCTAATTAACATCTCAAATGATCTTGCTTATTGATTTGTTTAATTCTAGTCCCTCCCTCATCTTCAACATAAGCTCTAGGAAGACAGGGATTTTCTCTGTGCTTTCACCACTGCATTTCCCAGTGCCCATCTCAGTGACCAGAAAATGGGCCCACTCAATAGAGAACTGTGTATCTAGTAAGTGTCCATCAAATGCTGGGTTCATTGAACCCATATTTTAACTCATTTGTTGTAGAAAGGAAGAAAGGGAAGAAGAAAAAGTTTTAATAAACCAAAGAATATAATGCTCTACAGTTGGCAAAAGAGTTAAGAAAACTGATGATTACAATACTGGCAGAAGGGCTAAGATAGAAAAACATAGCTGGTGTCTTGAGAGAACTCATGACACTTCAAGTCCTAAGCGTCTCTGCCCACCTTCAAGCCGAGGATGGTCAGTCAAATAGAGATTTCTAGTAGAGACAATGCCTGAGCTAAAACTCAAAGGACAAAGAGAAGTTAGTTAGTATTTAATGCATAAATTGCAAAAGGAGTTCTCTGACAGTTGTTATTATTTCTACTATTGTTATTATTATTACTATTCAACCCCTTTAAGAAAATCACATAAATGATTATTTAATATGAGTCCTGCTAAGAGTCCTGAAAACTGGTGGATAGACTAAAAGACAATGCTATTAAGTGATGTTAAGGCAAGGGTGCTGAAAGAAGTGATTGCATTGCTACAATTTACTCACTCTGTCATCACAAATTCATCCAATCCCAGGGTAGAAACACCTGATCTATTGACTTTAGTGTACAAAAACAAGTCTCCCTCACTTAACCCTCTTCCTTTAACCTTCTTACGAAGAAATCCATTTGTACAAAGTTAATGACAAGGGAAAATATGAAATCTGTGAGTTCATGAACATCAAAACATTCTGTTCTTCCTTCAACCTCATAATCATGCCTCTGGTTACAGGGAAAATTCTCCGGATAAAGAAAATTTTCTGACTTCAATTTTTATTTTTCTTAATTTCTTCCCTGACTTATTACTTTCATGGGGCCAAGTTTCTTTTTGTTTTTTTGTTTTTGTTTTTGTTTTTATAATTTAACTTTATTTTTTATTTTTTTTAATTGACATCCAAATTAGTTACTATATAGTGAAGCAATGATTTCAGGAGTAGATTCCTAAATGCCCCTTAGCCATTTAGCCATCCCCCCTCCCACAACCCCTCTCGTAACCCTCACTTTGTTCTCCATATTTATGAGTCTCTTTGGTTTTGTCCCACTCCCTGTTTTTATATTCTTTTTGTTGGCCTTCCCTTATGTTCATTTGTTTTCTCTGTTAAAGTCCTCATACGAGTGAAGTCATATGATTTTTCTTTCTCTGACTAATTTCACTTAGCCTAATACCCTCCAGTTCCATCCATGCAGTTGCAAATGGCAAGATTTCATTCTTTTTTGATTCCCGAGTAATACTCTTGTTGTATATACATACCACATCTTCTTTATCCATTCACCCATCAATGGACATTAGGGCTCTTTCCATACTTTGGCTATGGTTGATATTGCTGCTATAAGCAAGGGGGTGAATGTGTCCCTTCGAAACAGCACACCTGTATCCCTTGGATAAATGCCTAGTAGTGCAATTGCTGGGTCATAGGGTAGTTCTATTTTTAGTTTTTTGAGAAACCTCCATACTGTTTTCCAGAGGGGCTGCACTAGCTTGCATTCCCACCAACAACGCAAAAGAGATCCTCTTTCTCCGCATCCTCGCCAACATGTGTTATTTCCCGAGTTGTTAATGTTAGCCATGCTGACAGGTGTAAGGTTGTATCTCATTGTGGTTTTGATTTGTATTTCCCTGATGATGAGTGATGTTGAGCATTTTTTCATGTGTTGGTTGCCCATCTGGATGTTTTCCTTGGAGAAGTGTCTATTCATGTCTTTGGCCCATTTCTTCACCGGATTATTTGTTTTTTGGGTGTTGAGTTTGAGAAGTTCTTTATAGATTTTGGATACTAACCCTTTATCTGATATGTCATTTGCAAATATCTTCTCCCATTCTGTCAGTTGCCTTTTAGTTTTGCTGATTGTTTCCTTCACTGTGCAGAAGCTTTTTATTTTGATGAGGTCCCAGTACTTCATTTTTGCTTTTGTTTCCCTTGCCTCCGGAGACGTGTTGAGTAAGAAGTTGCTGCAGGCAAGATCAAAGAGGTTTTTGCCTGCTTTCTCCTCGAGGATTTTGATGGCTCCCTGTCTTACATTGAGGTCTTTCATCCACTTTGAGTTTATTTTTGTGTATGGTGTAAGAAAGTGGTCCAGGTTCATTCTTCTGCATGTTGCTGTCCAGATTTCCCAGCACCACTTACTGAAGAGACTGTATTTATTCCATTGGATATTCTTTCCTGCTTTGTCAAAGATTAGTTGCCCATACATTTGTGGGTCCATTTCTGGGTTCTCTATTCTATTCCATTGATCTGAGTGTCTGTTCTTGTGCCAGTACCATACTGTCTTGATGATTATAGCTTTGTAGTATAGCTTGAAGTCTGGGATTGTGATGCCTCCTTCTTTGGTTTTCTTTTTCAAGATGGCTTTGGCTATTCGGGGTCCTTTCTGGTTCCATACAAATTTTAGGATTATTTTTTGTAGCTCTGTGAAGAACGCTGGTGTTACTTTGATAAGGATTGCATTGAATATGTAGATTGCTTTGTGTAGTAACAACATTTTAACAATATGTGTTCTTCCTATCCTGGAGCATGGAATCTTTTTCCATGTCTTTGTGTCTTCTTCAATTTCTTTCATAAGCTTTCTATAGTTTTCAAAATGTATAGATTTTTCACCTCTTTGGTTAGATTTATTCCTAGGTATTTTATGGTTTTCGGTGCAACTATAAATGGGATTGATTCCTTGATTTCTCTTTCTGTCACTTCATTGTTGGTGTATAGGAATGCAACCAATTTCTGTGCGTTGATTTTATATCCTGCAACTTTGCTGAATTCATGAATCAGTTCTAGCAGTTTTTTTGGTGGAATCTTTTGGGTTTTCCATAAAGAGTATCATGTCATCTGTGCAGAGTGAAAGTTTGACTTCCTCCTGGCTGATTTGGATGCCTTTTATTTCTTTGTGTTGTCTGATTGCAGAGGCTAAGACTTCCAATACTATGTTGAATAACAGTAGCAAGAGTGGACATCCCTGTATTGTTCCTGACCTTAGGGGGGAAAGCTCTCAGTTTTTCCCTATTGAGGATGATATTAGCATTGGGTCGCTCATATATGGCTTTTATCGTCTCAAGGTATGATCCTTTTATCCCTACTTTCTTGAGGGTTTTTATCAAGAAAGCATGCTGTATTTTGTCAAATGCTTTCTCTGCATCTATTGAGAGTTTCATATGGTTTTTGTTCTTTCTTTTATTGGTGTGATGAATCACGTTAATTGCTTTGTGGATATTGAACCAGCCCTGCATCCCAGGTATAAATCCCACTTGGTCGTGGTGAATAATTTTTTTAAGGTATTGTTGGATCCAGTCGACTAATATCTTGTTGAGGATTTTTGCATCCATGTTCATCAGGGAAATGGGTCTATAGTTCTCGTTTTTAGTGGGGTCTCTGTCTGGTTTTGGAATCAGGGTAATCCTGGCTTTATAGAAATAGTTTGGAAGTTTTCCTTCCATTTCTATTTTTTGGAACAGTTTCAAGAGAATAGGTGTTAACTGTCAGGCAAGGAGAGAATCATAAAAGCAGCAAGGGGAAAAAAAAAGTCCCTAACCTACAAGGGAAGACAGATCAGGTTTGCAGCAGACCTATCCACAGAAACTTGGCAGGCCAGAAAGGAGTGGCAGGATATATTCAGCGTGCTGAATCAGAAAAATATGCAACCAAGAATTCTTTATCCAGCAAGGGTGTAATTCAAAATAGAAGGAGAGATAAAAAGTTTCCCAAACAAAAATTAAAGGAGTTTGTGACCACTAAACCAGCCCTGCAAGAAATATTAAGGGGGACTCTCTGAGGGGACAAAAGATTTTGGTATATATATATACCAGATATACCAAAGTCAACAAAAGATTAGAAAGGACCAGAGAACACCACCAGAAACTCAAGCATCATAATGGCAATAAATTCATATCTTTCAGTACTCACTCTAAACGTCAATGGACTCAATACTCCAATCAAAAGACATAGGGTAACAGAATGGATAAGAAAACAAGACCCATCTATATGCTGTTTACAAGAGACCCACTTTAGACCTAAAGACACCTACAGATTGAAAATAAGCTGATGCAGAACCATCTATCATGCTAATGGTCAACAAAAGAAAGCCAGTGTAGCATATTTATATCAGACAATCTAGACTTTAAAGACTATATCAAGAGATGCAAAAGGGCATTATATCATAATCAAGGTGTCTATAGACCAAGACCTAACAATTGTAAACATTTATGCGCCAAATGTGGGAGCACCCAAATATATTAATCAATTAATCACAAACATAAAGAAACTCATTGATAGTAATACCATAATAGTAGGAGCCTTCAACACCCCGCTCACAGCAATGGACAGATCATGTAATCAAAAAATCAACAAGGAAACAATGGCTTTGAATGACACATTGGACCAGATGGACTTAACGGATATATTCAGAACATTTCATCCTAAAGCAGCAGAATATACATTCTTCTCCAGTGCACATGGAACGTTCTCCAGAATAGACTATATACTGGGACACAAATCAGCCCTAAGTAAGTACAAAAAGATCAAGATCATACCGTGCATATTTTCAGACCACAATGCTACGAAACTAGAAATCAACCACAAGAAAAAATTTGGAAAGGTAACAAATACTTGGAAGCTGAAGAACATCCTACTAAAGAATGAATGGGCTAACCAAGCAGTTAAAGAAGAAATTAAAAAGTATATGGAAGTCAATGAAAATGATAGCACCACAACCCAAAACCTCTGGGATGCAGCAAAGGTGGTCATAAGAGGAAAGTCTATAGCAATCCAGGCCTTCCTTAAGAAGGAAGAAAGATCTCAGATACACAACCTAACCTTATGCCTTAAGGAGCTGGAAAAAGAATAGCAAATGAAACCCAAAACCAACAGAAGGCAGGAAATAATAAAGATTAGAGCAGAAATTAATGCTATCGAAACAAACAAACAAACAAACAAACAAACAAAAAAACAGTAGAACAGATCAATGAAACCAGAAGCTGGTTCTTTGAAAGAACTAACAAAATTGATAAACCACTAGCCAGTTTGATCAAGAAGAAAAAGAAAAGGACCCAAATAAGTAAAATCAAGAATTAAAGAGGAGAAATCACAACCAACACAACAGAAGTAAAAACAACAATAAGAGAATATTATGAGCAATTTTATGCCAATAAAATGGGCAATCTGGAAGAAATGGACAAATTCCTAGAAACATATACACTACCAAAACTGAAACAGGAAGAAATAGAAAACTTGAACAGACCCAGAACCAGTAAGGAAATAGAATTAGTAATCAAAAATCTGCCAAAAAACAAGAGTCCAGGGCCAGATGGCTTTCCGGGGGATTTCTACCAAACATTTAAGGAAAAGTTAACACCTATTCTCTTGAAACTGTTCCAAAAAATAGTTTCTTTTTGTTTTTAATGTTTATTTATTTTTGAGACAGAGAGACAGAATGAGAGCAGGTGAGGGGCAGAGAGAGAGAGACACAGAGTCTGAAACAGGCTCCAGGCTCTGAACTGTCAGCACAGAGCCCGATGCAGATTGGAACCCATGCACAGTGAGATCATGACCTTAGCCAAAGTCGTTGGTAACCGACTGAGCCACCCGGGTGCCCCCAAGGTTCGTTAATAGATCATTTTGGCTCCCATCTTTATTCTCTTTGGGGAGAATACAATTATTTGAAGAATGAAATTATTTAAAGAGAAGGGTTATATCTCTGCCTCATTTTCCGAGGTGCACAACTCCCTGGATGATAGATAGCTTTTTTCTGGTTCATCAATCAGGTAAAAGTGAGTTGAATAAAAGTGAATTTGGGGATGATAGATTATTTGAGGGGACAAGTACCTCTCTTAAAGCCTTATTCAGCTAGTGAGAGAAAAGGGACCATGAGTCTTAGGCAGCTCATCTGAAGCTGGGCAGGATGGTGGTTTGAAGGGTTATTTTGAGTAGGAGTATGGACTGGAGAGTTAAAATATTCTGTATTGTCTGATAAGAAAGAAGAAAACTTTGGAGTAGGAGAGCCTCCTTGTTTTCTCAATATGTTGCATTAGATTCCTAGGGCTGATATAACAAACCATGACAAGCTGGGTGGCTTAAAACTACAGAAATCTATTTTCTCATGGTTCTGGAGGTTTGAAGTTCAAAATCAAGTTGTCTGTAGCCCATGGTTTCTCTGAAGTCTCTAGGGGATAATCTTTCTCACACCTTTCTCTTAGCTTCTGGTGATGCCAGGAATCCTTCATATCCTTCGCCCTGTAGACACATCACATTCCCCACAATGCCATTCCCCAGTGCTTTTAATAGTTTCTGACACAGTAGGATCTTAATATGTATTTGGTGAATTAATGAATAATCTGAAAACCTAACAATTGTTTATAATACTGCTTTTCTAGGTGACATGTATTCTGAATTCCAAATGATTTATTAGTGAAGTTTGGGAAAACAACCTATATATGAACTAGACATTTCCTGTATAGTTTTCTAAGAGATTAATAGGCATTCTGGGTGTGTTGCTAAAAAAGCCCACACTGGTCAGAAGTAATTTGATTGACTGGTTTTAAAGTTACAACATAATTGCATATTAAGTCCAGTTACAAAGTTACTCTGCTGTTATTATAATTAATATGTAGGTAATATAAGTCCCTAGTAGGAAGTTTAGTAAATAAAATTCTTATTTTAAAAGGGTAAAAAGAAAGGGTGCCTGGGTGGCTCAGTTGGTTAAGTGCCTGACTTTTGATTTCGGCTCAGGTCATGATCTCATGGTTCGTGGGTTCGAGCCCCACATCCACTGTTTTGTTATCATAGAACCTGCTAGGGACTTTTCTCTCCCCCTCTTTCTGCCCCTCCCCAACTTTCTCTCAAAAAAAATAAGTAAACTTTAAAAAAAAAGAGTAGAAAGAAATTACAATCAATCCCTATTCTTTCCATACAAGGATAAGCACTATTAACATTTTAGTATGTACCATTTATATAATTTTGATGCATTTGTAAGTAAATTTTACTTACAAAAATGACATCTTATTTTACATACACTGTAGTAACATAAAATTTTTACTTGGCAATACATTTTGCTTATTTCATATGTAACAAATTGTCATTACACAGAGTAATGTTAATGGCTTCATACTATTCTACCAGGTAAGTATTTTATGTCATGACTTATTTAAATAATTCCCAATTGCTATACTGTGATTTCAAACAATGTTTTAATGGGACTATTGCAGCAAACTCTTTGTTAGTGTCTTTAATTATGTTCTTATGATAAATTCTTAGAATTATAATGACTAGGTGACAGGATGAGTCCAATTTAGGACATTTCTTTGACTTGATTTTTTAAAAATATTAATTTGTTTAAGACAAAATAAATGTTTATCTATTCAAAAATACTAATAAGAACAACAGCCACTCAATTAACATCTCATAGATGCATAGACCTATTTCCAGTCTGTAATGAATTAAAGTTAAGTGGATATATTTGTATATAGTTTAAATACTAGTAGAGCACATGATGTTATTATACTGAGGTTGTACTTCATGTTTATTTATTTTCAAAGTTTATTTCTTTATTTTGAGAGAAAAGGGGAGCAAGTGAGCATGAGCGGGGGGGAGGGGCAGAGAGAGAGGGAGAGAGAGAATCTCAAGCAGGCTCTGTGCTGTCAGCACACAGAGGCCCGAAATAGGGCTCCATCTTAGGAACAGTGGGATCATGACCTGAGCCGAAACTAAAGGTTAGACACTTCACCGACTGAGTCACCCAGGCACCCCGAGGATGTACTCCATATTTAATCCAAAGGTAATAAATCAAAGGCAATTTAATAAATCAAAGCTAAGAATTTATTCAGTTATCACAGCTAATTATAAAAGAAACTACGGCATATTTTCCCCAGCTACTCAAGTGAGTTATTTAGCACTTCTGAATTCAACACAGGAAGAAAATTGGAGCAGATGCCTGCATAAGATGATTCTAGTAATCTTTCATTTAATTGGTCATTGTCAATAGCAATGTCTTACCATATCTTTTTGCAAAATGAAACAAATATGCTGTATCCTAAGATTTCCACTTTTATATATCTTTGCCGCTTGTTCCGTTACTGAATTTTCTAAAGATTTGATTAAAGGAAGCCAATTTGGACATTAGTAACCTGTAATAAATCAAAACTAATATATATCAAAGATAATAAAGCAAAGGCTGCGAGTTGGCAGCCTTTTAGTGTTTTCTTTTAGGAAATAATTTTCTCGCCTTTGATGATAAGTGATTATTGTAACTGAGATAGGTATTTATGAAACAAAGCAAAGACTCTGAGTATAACTTTACGGCTTCAATTTGTTGCATGTTACATTAATGGAGAAATCTAGCAATACACATAAATATATAGCTTGATATTCACAGGAACTCAGAGGAGTGATAAAAAATATTAGACCAAGACTGAATAATTCTTCCTCAACCAGGCTCTGCTCTATCACTCATTGTTTTATAATAGTGTGTCCTTAAAATTTGGTTTCTTCATTTATTTTTTTTTAATTTTTAAATTTCTTCTTTTTTTTTTTTTTAGAGAGAGAGAATGTGAGCAGGGGAGACAGGCAGAGGGAGAGAGAGAGCAAGAGAGCAAGGGAGACAGAGAGAGAGAGAGAGAGAGAGAGAGAGAGAGAGAGCAGGCTCTCTCTTAAGCAGGCTCCATGCTCAGTGCAAAGCCCAATGCAGCGCTTCATGCCACAACCCTGGGATCATGACCTGCGTCAAAATCAAGAGTCAGATGCTCAACTGACTGAGCCACCCAGGCACCCCTTGGTTTCTTCATCTAAATCTATGATAATTTATAAAAGGATTTCTCATCACTTACCCACTTCCAGGGGGCGGGGGGGATAAGTTAGGTAGGAAAATAGATGAATTATTAATTATATTTTTTCAGATAAGTTTATCTTTATTTTGAGGGTGAAATGAAGAAGGGAGATGTTGGATAAACACCAGGAAACAGGTGCAAAGACAAAATGGATGGGATTTAATCAGAAAGGTTAAGAAGTCTGTAGGCTCTAAAAAAAAGTGCTTAAGGAAGAGATATTAAGTTTGTAACACATTTCTAAATATATCAATGAAAAACAATATAACACAAAAACTTCTTGCAACATATCACTTTCTTACATTTTTATTCACGGCAGTATTGATAAATATTTTCTATTTTATCATCTTCTCTAAAGGAAGGGATGCTATGCAATTGATTTCTAAATGTATGACTATAGATTTAATTTCAGGTAGCAAAATAGTGTATTAATGTCAGCTCCACCTACGAAGAAGCACTACATTGAGTTTTTAAAACATGTTAGCATATGCATTGCCTCTCTTCCCAATTTTTCTACCCGGATAGTATTCACTTGTCTCTACCTATAAGGACTAGGAGCTATGAAAAACTACCACAAATACAATCTTTTCTGGGAAGACCAGTGTGGAAAATTGCTGTGTTTAGTGATGTGGCAAACAAAGGCAAATGAAAATTTTTCCTTACTCTCTACAGCCCATTGACAAGTCCTTGAGACAGGCAGAGTGACATTCCTCTAGGAGCTCAGCTGCCCCCACGATGACACTTTGCTCAGGGCAAAAGGGAATCTTAGTTTAACATTATCTTGACTCCCCAGGATCCTATAAGTCTGCTTTAACATATAAAAATTCCTTTGGAAATTTCCTTTATCTCTACCACCCCTCCCCACCCAAGATAATAGCTTGGCCATCATACTCCAAACATATGGCCCACTCATATACATCTGAGATGTCTCATGACTGAGTGTTTACTAAGCAGTAATAAATGACCTTTTTCTAATAGCAGCTAGTGCCTCAAGGTCCTGGAAATCTTGCTTGCAAAATATCTTAATATCTTAAGATATCAAAATACCTTAAGAGACTTACACTGCCTCTCTCAAAAGTAGAAAAAATAGAAAAACTTAAAAAAAAATAGAGAAAGGCAAGGTGACACGTTTCCACTTGTGGCAAAAAAGAAATGAAGGTCTAGAGAACTTGGCTAGGCCGACAATGGGTGCCAGGTTTGGAGTCAACTCCCAGAAAACAGGTTTCCCATTTGGGCAGACACATCACTGCTGCAGGTAAGTACATTAGACCCTGCCTGAGGCTGTGGCATTTTTCCATTTCCACAAGTCTTCCTGAAAAGTTGAACATGGTAATTGTTAACCTAAGCAATATTTCTTACAAAGAGGCTAAAGCAAATTGGAGTGTCAGAAATCTGGAAAGTAAATGACATGTTGAAACTTTACGATTGATTCGCTGTCATGGAAGAATACGTAATAAACCAGCTCTAATTCGACAAAAGAGTGGGGAGGGGAGATAAGAGGAGATTCAGTGACGGTCGTGATAGTAGAAAGATAGCAGCAGCAGCAAAGCAAAATTCATGTATTCAACTTTGGCTTTGAAACTAAGTAATTCCTTTTTCTATTCGAGGAAGAGGGTTGACATTAGAATAGTAACAGCACCTCATCTTGAAAATAAGGAAAATGATATAATCTGCAGAGTACTGATTTATCAAGTAAAGGAAATGACTTCTCTAAAGGATATGGGAGCTTTTAAAAAAAATTATTCCTTTTTCTTTGTGAGTTTTGAACTCATTCTTTATGGGTCAGTAATTTTAGATCTGCCTCTTAGGATGCACTTATTTGAAACTTCATGAAATACTAAGTGTAAACGATTCATAGAAGTTTTATACATTTTATAAGTTTTTAGAGATTCAATAGATTCTAAGCTCTGTATCTCTTCATTTTTACCCTTTGATCTATTCTTTGTATCCACACCCCTGCCCCCGACATTTTTCCTCAGGACCCTCTGAGGTGAAAAATTATTATTGCTACTCATTACCAGCCTCATTTTTTTTTCAATTTAGAGATAACACAGGATGTGTACCTATGTCAATAAGATACCATTTGCCTTACGGGTACACATACATCTTTTCACTGAAGTTATTCTGGCGTAGGCATCCTTCATATTATGCCTTTGGTGGTTTGCCTATATTCTACCTCATGAGAACCACACTTGTAATAAAACAACCATGTAATTTATAGCGACAAATGTTACTTAACTAGATTGTAGCATTCTACTTTGAGTTTTAAAAACATTCTTAAATTAAGGTAGATAATTACTTTAGTTGCCTAAGGTAAAGAATTCTTGCCAGAACTCTAAGATGTTTGATTTGGATGACTTTCTTTTCTTTAGACACATGATTAGTTCGCTGTTTCCATACAGTGAAAAGAGTTATTTTTCTTGAGGATTATAGGTTTCTGTTTATTCTTGCAACCTCTTTTCTGAGGTTGGGAACAGAAGCAAAGCCAATAAAACAGTAGTGGACCAACTGCAATTTTTTATTAAATTTTAGTTTTTAAATCTTAAAGACTGAAATCCTAAAATAGAATTAATTTGTTTTTTTGAATTTATTTCATTGTTGAAATAAAGCAATTGGGAGGAAATAATTTTCTAAATTAAATGCCTTGTTTTTTTTTTTTAGTTATCCATCGTTATTTTGTTATTTGTATTAAAGTAAATATTTTTTTAAGTGTCAGTGATTATACATATGGTTGTCCTTCCATAAATTTTAAAGTATTGTACTTAATTAGGGCTAGGAATAAGTAATCTTCATAAAAATATATTTTCATATTTTAAAAATAAATTTTAAAAAGTAGGAACTAAATGGTTTCTGAATTTCAAGAATATGCTTGTAGAACCAAGCACATAGCTATGGTAGCAGTTAATTATTATAATTATATAATAATTGCTGTAGTAACATACCCACTCTGTCAGAACAAATTAAGGTAACTCCTACAACCTATCAAATGAAATCATTATAGTTTCTAGATATAAACATAAGGTTTCCTATAAGTTGATTGGTTTCTATTTAAAAGGAATCATCTTGTTCATCTGAACATGCTTACATGATTATAATTATGATCCTTATTTATTTTCTAACATATTGGTCAATAAATGAATTACAGATAACAATATTAGACAGGCAGATAATTTAGCTCTTAAATTCAATTAGTATTTATGTGGGCTCCTCTGCTCATTTGGTTTTAACACTCAAACCTCTGATCATCATTGCCCTTAGACTTTTCCTTTTGTTCTTTAGATCATTTCCACATCTCATTACTCTTAGAGCAGATTGACTCAGATGTTAGACTTTTCTCTGATTCTTACATTTGACTTTCTACTGGCTGCTTAATTCTTCTATCTCTTTATTCTCTGAATTGGGAGTTTCAATATTTTTTTTCCTAAAAGCAATTCCTTCAGTAAGACTTGGCTTTTATTTTCTTCTTAGCCAGGTTAGACATCTTTAAATATAGATATCTATACATATTTATAATTTACCAGAAAATGCCAATAATGTGGTTTTTCACTGTAGAACTTGCACTAGACAAGAAGTTTATAGATCTGATTTCCACCCACAGCTTCAATTAAACTCTGGTTGGATGAGCATATTCTTGCTCAAGGATTTATAACTGCCCTATTAAATAGAGGAGCTGAATTAGGTTGTCTTTAAAATCTTTGCAACATTATGCTCAGTCTACCAATACCAATAGGCCTCAATATATTTCTGTTTCTTCAAAGGGAATTTAATGGAACAAAAATAATTTATTCCTTGGACCAGCCTTACTCCATGATAAGTGAGTCCTTTAGGAAAATTCTCTAAATAGGGCTTGACAGCTGCTTCCCAGCCCCCATTCTGTAATTCTATTTTTCTTTAATTAGGCATAGATTTGGCTAATATTTTTGAACAATATTTTCCCCAAAGTGTGCCAATACTGAGCTCTACAGGAAGATCGCCTAAAATCGGCAAGTCCACTGTTTAATGTCCCTTTGCTTAGAATATGTATGTTGCCATAGATAGCTTGAGAAAAACTTAGACTGTTTATCCTAGATTAAGCAAAAGGAAATGTACCTACATTTCATCAGAAGCCAGAATTTCTACTACAGTGCTATGGATTACAAGCATCAAAATATTCAGTCCCTTTGCTGCAATAATCAACTGGTATTTCTTACCTTGCCCTTAAAAAATTTTTTTTAAGTTTATTTATTTTGAGAGACAGAGATAGTGTGAATGGAGGAAGGGCAGAGAGAGAGGGAGAGAGAGTCTCAAGCAGGCTCCTAGCTGCCAGCTCAGAGCCCAATGTAGGGCTTGAACTCAGAAAACTCAGACACTTAACCAACTGAGCCATCCAGGTGTCCCTTAACTTACCTTTCAAAAATAAGCTTTAACAACTCTCTGATTTATGTCCCAAAGTTGAATAATACCAGCTCTGGGTTAAGAACTATTCAAATAGAGTAAGGAGTTCCTCCTTTTTGGGCAGAGGGAAAGTATAAGAACACATGAAATCTAGATATGTCTTACTATCTTATTTGATAGGGGAAATGAAGGCTGTTCAAATGACTTGATTGTTCTCTGACTTTTGGTGTCCATGTCTTTGGAATAAAACAAGATTGAAAATTACAGTTGAGAGGCGCCTAGGTGGCTCAGCCAGTTAAGCATCTGACTCTCAATTTTGGCTCAGGTCATGATCTCATGGTTCATGAAATTGAGCTGCATGTGGGGCTCTGAGTTGACAGTGCAGAGCCCGCTTGGTATTCTCTCTCTTCTTCTCTGCCCCTCTCCCACTTGTGTGCTCTCTCAAAATAAAAAAACAAACTTTTTTTTTAAAGAAAAATACAGTCCAGAGTAGGGAGAGGAAACATCCTTGAGTATGGAACCCTACCAACAATACCCTATAAAAGTTAAAAATATTTGATTTTCCTCTACTTTGCTGATGATAAGAGAATATAAAAACTAAAACAAACAACAACAACAAAAAAACATAAAAATTATGTCCAAATTAGAGTTTAGTATTCTACCAAGGTACCAGGGAAAAAATTTCTGATAATGATCAAGAGGTTATTAAGAGACTTTATGGAATGCTATAATAAATAATTAATACATGCTTATATATTGATATAGGAATTATATAAGATAAGATATATATGAAGTAGCAGGCAGCAAGGCTTATATATAAAACCGATGTTTTCCCTGAATTAATACTAGAATATACATATTTCTATATATTTCCATCTTATGAATAGTTTTTTTAATGTGGATATTTAGATTCATCTTACCAAAACTGTCTTCTTCCATTGCTTCTTGAAATATAGAAGCTAAATTATTTTAAAATTTTCTTTAAAAATACTTTTACAATAAAGATACTGAGTTACCATCAGATAGAGTTACTTTCCTGACTGTCCTGGGAATTGTTAAATAAAAGTCTCCTAATTCTACTGAATGTATCACCACTTCAACTAATTATCTTATATCATGAACTACCACTTCTTTCTAGGCTAACAAATTACATAAAAATCCTTTCTCTCTAAATTGTGAAGAATCATCTTTCCTGGCTTCAATAATTTCCTGGAGTTTCTTCTTCCACACAATTCCACGTTTCATACAACACAATATAGGTAGCATTCACTTGTCACGGAACTTAGACTTCTACATTTCTTGATTTCAACATAAAAAATCCAGGTTAATTCCATATATAAAATATGTAACAAAAAAATTAGCTGTTATATTATGTTAACTGGATACGTGTGACAAACGCTGACTTTTAAGTACTTCAGCATTAAAAAGTGGGCATATATGAGGGACTCAGTTAAAATTACAGTTGGTGCAGTTAGTATTCTCTTTAAATTTTCTTCAACGTTTTATTATTATTATTATTATTCTGGAAAGAGAGAGAGCACAAGTGGGAAAGAGGGGCAGATGAAGGGACCGAGAGAGAACCCTAAGCAGGCTCCATGGTCAGTGCGGAGCTTGATGCTCTATCTCACAACCCTGAAATCATGACCTGAGCCAAAATCAAGAGTGGGACACTCAACCCACTGAGCCATGCAGGTGTGGTTAGTATTCTAATCAAGAATCTGTCCCCAGGAGGGTTATGGGTTAGCATTATACCAGAAAAGTCTTAATCCATATTAAGTTATTATAAAATAATATAATAATTTCCCATGGGTGAATTTAAAGGTATTCAAGATCTGTGGATTTGCTAAAATTCTTTAGAGACACTTCTTTCCTTTTTCACGAACAGTGTATGAAACCAGTTACGTCTGTAGCCTTTGTTTAGGAATGGAGCCCAAGATTTCATTTCCCAAATGGTTTTATGTGCTGCCATCATTAGAAGGACTCCTGATTGCCTGGTAACAACTAGGTTAAAATATTTCTGCTTCTGGCATATTCTAAGTGAGCTTTCTGGAATGATGTCAAGTGAACATGTCACGGAGACAGCCCCTGAAAAAACAGTAGTATGACATGAATCTTGCCAGTCTGAATGAAAGTTTCATGCCTGCATAATAATAAATGATTGTTTACTAAGTGTCTTATTGTGGCAGATATGATCTTAGAATTTGCCTACTTTCATTATAAACTGGTAGTGATGTTACATGGTAGACTAAATTGTGACTACCACAAACTCTTCAGACAGCGACTAATAGGTGAACTAAGAACAGTTGATTTATTTTGCCTTGGGTTGCTTTACAACAGAGCCTCTGTTGGTGATCACCTTGAAAGATGTGGATGCAGGTTGGAATACAGAAAGAAGAAACATGAATTATACTGCAAAAAAAAAAGAGAAGGGAGCATTTAAGAGTGGGAATGTTTGGGGTGCCTGGGTGGCTCAGTCAGTTGAGCATGCAACTTCAGTTCAGGTCATGATCTCGCAGTTGACGAGTTTGAGCCCTGCATCAGGCTCTGTGCTGACAGCTCAGAGCCTGGAGCCCATTTTGGATTCTGTGTCTCCCTCTCTCTCTGCCTCTCCCCCGCTCATGTTTTGTCTCTCTCTGTCTTAAAAGTAAAGGTAATTATTAAAAAAAAAATTTTTAAGAGTGGGAATGTTTGGAAAGGAGATGGAGACAAGATAAGTGACCATATGTGACTGCTGAGCACTTATTGAAAATATGCTTAAAGTCTTTCCTTACCTCTTCACTCATATTGAAATATTAAATGTACTTATCAATATTAATAATTAAATATTACTAATGAAACTATTAAAATGCTGTAATAATACTTTGTTGAATTAGTATGATTTTAGAATAAGACATAGCTTTTCCGAGCAAAACAAAACCAGATATAACTTTTTTAAATTAATAACCTGGTACATAAAAACTTAAAAGTTCTATATAGAAAAGATATACAGAGTTTTAAGAAAAGGAGAAAATGTCAATTTGTACTGGCAGCATAGAGCAATTAAAATAGCAAATAGCTCATTTTCTTGTTAGTGTATATACACAAAGCCACAACAAAATAATATGATACACACAGCGATCACAATCAGAAAAGATTAAGAAAGAGTAGTTTTCAAAAAAAAAAAGAAAAAAAACTGTAGACACATGAACAGATTTTCAACTTCATACAAAGATATACAAATAAAACATGAGATTCTATGGTTTCCCAACACATAGACACATATGAAAAGTTGGAGAAAATCCAGTATTGGTGAGAGTAAATAAGCACTGTCACAAATTTTTGGTGGGGATGTAAATGGATGTGAATGTTTTGAAGGGAAGTTGGTCATAACTATCAAAATGCATAATGCGTGGGGTGCCTGAGTGGCTCAGTCAGTTAAGCATCTGACTTCGGCTCAGGTCTTGATCTTGTGGTCTGTGAGCTCGAGCCCCACGTCCAGCTCTGTGCTGGCAGCCCAGAGCCTGGAGCCTGGTTCAGATTTCTCTCTCTCTCTCTCTGCCCTTCCCTCACCCATGCTCTGTCTCTGTCTCTCAAAAATGAATAAATGTTAAAAAATAAATATATAATGCATGTATTTGTTCCAGCATTTCATGCATATTAATGTAATCTTGGATAAACTCACAAGAATTATCAAAACATATATTCAAAGTTATTCATTACAGCACTATAATTAAAACAAACTAGAAAGAAAGCCAATAATCAATATTAAATAGAAAACTAGTGAAATGATTTATAATACATCAATACCATGACATATTATACAGCTTTTATGCATACAAAAGAACATTTATAATTAATTATATAGACAGATCTCATATAAAAATTATAACTGAATCATTACAAGCATATTTGTCTTTTTTTTGAATATTAATTAAATTATTTTAGAATACATAAGAAACTTGGTAGTGGTTAATTTTTTAGAGAAGTCAGGGTAGTACCAGATAGAAATACTTTACTTTCAATTTATAATTTCTGGACCACATGATCGAAATATGGTATCTTGTTTTAAAATAATAACAGATATGTGGGGTTTTTTTAAGTGTCCAATAATAGAAATTATGAAGAAAATTCTGGGCATGAGTACACATTTGATGAGCTTAAGGAATAATATTATTATAGGAAAATGTTTTAGAAATTTTTATAGCCGGTTATGACATAGGTATTAGTTATCTGATATGTCTAATTACTTACGATTTAAATATTATCCTTAATCAAAATAATAGTAAGTATAAAAATGTATGAACTTTGGCCCTAAAATAACATAAAAACTACAGTTAAATGATAGTTTAGGTGATTAGAAGAGATCTTTAGACACTTTAAGAGTAAAATAAAGTCAAATATATTATTTATAAAACTGCAAATCTTTCTTCATGGCTCTCATATGAAACAAAACTAAAACACTGGGTGTAGTGAATACCCATGAGAATTTTTTTCTAGGTGCGCATTAGGTATAATCCAGGTTATGTTGTATTTAGAAGAGAGAGAATCAGCAATTTTCTTTCGTAGGGACCATTGGATTTCTGGGACAGAGAAACCATTTTTAATATATGACTAATAAACATATTTGGATTGGATTATATAATCTGAGTTATCAGGAGGAAAAGAGATTTGTAGATATCTTTTAATTAGATTTGAATTGAAATGGGAATAATTATTTACTATTACATGTTTAGAAGATAAAAGGCATTCAATAAATATTTGTGGAAGGAATTAATAAATTACTGGGTGAATACACAATCTGTATTTAAATTAATACAGCAACTTAAAATTTCTTATTATGGGTTACAAAAAATATATTTTATTCTAAATAAAACATTAGCACTCATCCGTCTCCACGTAGGCCTAGTAAACACACACACACACACACACAAATGGGTTGGAAAAACAGGTTAGGAAACCTTGATATTGGTATGTAGAATAAGATTAGCACATATAAAGTGAATTGAAGACTAAGTCGAAGATATACTAAACATCTAAAGTATTCAAGAACAGACCAACTGACTAAAAAAGTAAACAAATAATAACAGATATAACTTCATATCTGTCTCCATCTAAAAAAATTAATTGATGACTTAGCAATAATCATGTTATTTTGGTCAATTTACAAATGAAATTTTTTAAACAATGTATAACCAACAGTCTCATCTCAATTTTCCCATATTGTATTTTTCAGGGATTGGATTAAATAAATTATTGCCATATATCCATTTACCCTTTGTAGAAAAGTATGCAAATCACTTATCTAGTGTTTTCAACCACACTTTATATAAAGATGGATATATTTAGGCAGAATTCATAATGCCACACTACATACAAAGAAGACCAGTGTGAAGAAAATCACCTATTTGTATTCAGATTTCTTATTTAATTCTATGAATATATATTTCTTGTTTGAGGTAGAAATATGTAATCCAAATGAGTAGGTTTTTGGTTTGCTTTTGTTTTCATTCCCTAAACATGGTATACCTCCTTTAACATTCACTTGGGAATATCCTGATATCCTGTACATCATAACATGAGACAAACCATTGTTGAGCTGAATAAATGGTTTCCAGGAATAATAATATTTTTATAAACACATATATGTTCTTTAGTTCAGGGAAGAAAACAAGTTTGAAGAAAACACCCCCTGTTTTCTCATCGGTAATAACCTGTAACCCAATTTTAATTGACTGCCCTGGACTCAACATCCCATAAAACACCTGTATGGTATCAGAAGACAGTACCACCATCAGCCTAAATTAAAATGCTATCAACAGATAGAGTGTGCTGAAGACAAAAAGAAAAAGTAAATATAAGGATCAGAGCTTGGTGGGGAACACTGAAATTTCATTTGTCTGGGCCATTTTCATGTCTGCCAGCCTTAGCATGGGAAACAACTTTTAAATCCAAGGTATATATGTGCATACTTATTAGGGAGAGATCATCACCTCTTCTTAACTGAAATACTTTCCTACGTAAGCTCAGTTTTCAAAAACTGTTATTTAGGAATTCAGGCTATTTGTGTGTTTAGCACATATTTGGATTTAGGAAGAAACATTTATCTGTGAAAATATGACATGCCCAATTAGGTATGTGTTGAAAACAGATTAACAAACCATTCTATCTCTACTTACAGTTACATTACCTTCAAAAACTTATTGTCAGACCATTCAAAAGCTTCCATAATTTAGTATAACTACCTGAGGGCATATAAAGCAATTTACCCAATTGTGAAATATAGTTATTTATAATAAAATACAATTCAGTCATTTATTTAAATATCAAGGATACAAATCTAGTTTGCATTAGACTATAATCAGACTAAATTATTATTATTATCAAAGACCAGGTATAATAAAAGAGTATAATCAAGGCTAAAACAATAGTACAGATGAGCAAGGGAAATTGTATTTAATTATGTTAGAAAAAAATCAGAGTGATAACATTTGTCTCTTTTAAGAAATAAATTTGACTTTACTTTAAGAAAACAATTTTGAGGGGTGCCTGGGTGGCTCAGTCGGTTAAACATCCGACTTCAGTTCAGGTCGTGATCTTGCAGTTCGTGGGTTCAAGCCCCACGTCTGGCTCTGTGCTGACAGCTCAGAGCCTGAAGCCTGCTTAGGATTCTGTGTCTCCCCCTTTTCTGCCCCTCCCATGCTCATGCTCTGTCTTTCTGTCTCTCAATAATACATAAACATTAAAAATTAAAAAAATAAAAAAAAACAAAACAAAAAATTTTAAGTGTAATTGTTTAGAATAGCTTTTACCTTTTCAGAGATACTTATCATCTTTATTATGAAAAGAAACTTTTAACATAATATACCTATAAATAGCTACACCTTTCAAGACAGCACTATCTAGTTTTGTTTTATTTTTTTCCAAATAATATCAACCCTGGAAAAAAAATGTTTCTCTAGATTCAAGGAGATTCATGAAGCAGCATGTGTTTATTTCAAGGTCTGTCATTCCTCAGAGATACAGGCCCAAGCCTGCTTGGTTTGTGACAGCTAATAATGTCTCAGAATTGAAAAGAACTATTATTCTTATATTAGTTATGCCCTGTACCAGTTTGGTGAATTAAGTCTCAAGCTTTGAGAGTCTTACTTCATGAGTAAGCTCAACTTCCAGTCATCAAAGGTACTTTAGTTCCAGCACAACTAAAGTAGCAATGGTTGTCTGTAAATCTGTTGATGCCTGAGGAAAGAGGAGAATGAGATGGTTTCTAAATTGAATGGGACATGGGTGGTGGGTGGTGGGCAGTCGTGCAGGTATGACAGGATGGAGCTCTTATGAAAATGTCATGTACACAACAGAAGCCTTAGAGATTTTGAGAGAGTGGAGATTTACCTTGAAGGAAGTGCCCAATCAGCTGTGTGCAATAAGCCATTCTTCTGGTAGTAATCCTTCCTCACAGGAGAGCAATGTAGGAGAATTCATCTTCAAGGAAAACCCAGTTGGGCAGGTTTTTTGGGAACCGGTGTCCATGATGCCCTGAAGTATCGAGGCACCCAGGTTCAGAAACCCTGGCCTGAATCAGTGAGACCTGTTTCAATTGGATAAGGAACACAAAGAAAATGATGACTTAGTCCCTGGTGGCTGTTCAAAAGCTCTTTAAAGTTCATTGACATTATAAAACACCAAAGGCAAATTCACTTAGTTCATTTTAAACTTGAAAAGAAAGATGGGTGGGGGGATAATTTGAACACCTTCATCTCAGTGGGGTGTTGTAAATCACTCTAGTACTTAAAACATGAAAGGAATTTATTTCACTGCAGAATGTCTCTTAATTTTGTAGATCTGTGGATGAAAGGCCTTTCCATAGAAACTGAGAAAAGAAGATTGTAATAGAGCCGGTAGCATAAAAACATATAAATTTAATTCTTTCATATGGCGTTTAAACATACCAATAAAATTCAGTAGCTTTTGTCCAACTTGTAAGCAACAGGATTACAAATGGGAGTAATTTAAGTTTTCATTACCCAGTCCTCCTGATCCTTAAAGGTAATAAAGGAGTAAGTTTTAGTGAAAAACATATCGTAATAGGCCAGGCTTGAAAATTGCAATAAACATGATAGGACTGCATGGATGACGAAGGATTCTTAGCAAGATGTAACAGGGTGGAATTAGTGTTGGAGCAATTATTTTAGCAGTGCGCTTGTTTTCCTTGTGCAATTTATGACCTTAATCACTTGTAAGCAAATTCAATCATGAGGCAATGCTCTTGCTATTTACACTTAGTAACATTGGCAGTGCACGGTGGATGAAAACTCTTCACACATGGCTTCTTCTTCCATAAAGGAGGTTTCCTCTAGCTTTTTATTTGTTTTGGATTTTTCAACTCAACAAAAGGATGGAGATCTGGCTTGTGAAAATAAGCCCTTGGAAAGGAGCCACAGATAGGTGTCAACAAGCCTAGGCCTGCTTTCTCATCCACAAAGCAATGCATCTATTTTCTTTTGTGCTACACAATATATGTGGGGAAACAGACCCCAGGTTCATGTGAAATTGAGACTGAACTCAATTGCTAATCAGCATTCTGAGCTACGCCCAAGAATGTTCGGACTGTACTATACTAAGCCCAACTGCACAACCACAACGAAAATATAAAATAATTGGTTGATGAATATAGATGTGGGTGGCAGTTTCATGTTGGTGGGCCAAAATTGGCCTGATGCAATGCTTCACTGAAGTGTTTGCCTTAAACAGAATGCTCTATATAATGAAGGAAGTTACAGACAAGACTCGACATAAATAGTATTAACTTGAGAACACTTTGAATTTCTTTAGACTGAAATTCCAGCTGGCACGTGCTTCGGGTCTTCTATATTTTCATAGTGTTTTACTTCCGTCCCTTATCATTCAATACTTTCTTTTTAAATATTTATTAAATATTTATTAATATATATTTATTTATATTTATATATTTATAAATATTTATTAAATATAATATTAATAATTTTTAAATAATATTTAATAATTTATTAAATATAATATTATAAATATAAATATTTATAAATATTTATTAAATATTTCTTTTTAAATATTTATTAAATATTTAAATATTTAAATATTTATTATTAGACTCTTAGCTTTTTTAGGATAACAACTAAATGTAGTTTGTCTTTGTATCTGCAGTATCTGCTTCAAGCCTGATACATACAGTAGGTTAACAAAAAGTGACCTTAATATATATGACAATGAGTTTTTTGTTTGCTGAATAAATGACTTGATTGAGTCTTGAGGGATAGAAAGATATTATTGTCAGACCATTTATAAATTAGACACAAGCTTTTATTATTATCCCAAATCTTCCACAGACTCTCCAGTTAAAGATACTTCAGAAACCTTATATTAAAATCTTTCGTCAAAATATTTGTCTCCACAAAACTAACTGACCAAAGATTTAGTGTTATGAGAAATGTTGAAGAGATTGGGTGAAACAGGGAAAAAATAATATTCAGAGGATGGATTTAGCAAGGTATTTGCATTATATGATAAAATTTCTAGGAAGTGCAGATTTATGGGATTGTTGGACTCAAGTAAAGACAGCTGCATAGTACTCATTGAACAATCTACAACATTTTTTATGGGATACTTATAGATAATACAGAAATGTGGAAAATACGATTGTACAGTTAAATGTAAGTGAATAAATCACTACACATAATGGACATCAACTTGAAAAGAGGCTTCTAACATCAAGCCACGGGCTCTATATTTGTTTAATTTCACATTTGTAATTAGCATTGGTGATTGCAACTTATCAACACATTTGAAAATGCAACATGGGAAAAGATTATCAGTGCAATGGATTTATAATGCCAAATAATATTGTCAAACTGATCAAATCTAACTATATTTTATATTCACACTCATATAATACATCTTGAAAAAGAAGATTAGGGCTTTATTGGAAGTTACTTCAACTTAAGTCAATAGTATCATGTTAAATGAGCCAACACAGTATGCTCTTGAATTTATACTCAGATACCCATTGGAGGTGTCTTAGTCCTTTTCTCTCTTTAGATTAGAATACACTGTGTACACAGGAGGACATTGAAAAAGCCAGAGCTTGCTCAAGAGAGAGGATCTTGGATAAAAACTAAACAAAACAAAATGAAACAAAACAAAAACATGTCATATGAAAACATTTAGTGGAGAAAAAGGGGAACATCTAAAAGTGGTTCATAAAGGCAAACACCATGCTCTAGACTAGAAGCAAGAAACTCCCTCAACTCTTACTCCAAAAGAATTAGAAGCCACCGAGTCACTATCTGGGATCCCTTGCTGAGATGCCAGGAGTTTCTGTGCCCACGTTGACATTAGAATTCCAAACTTTACGGTCAGATCATTGCAATATGCTTTACAACCTTGGTCTTTACATCTTGATCATCATTAATTGTGGAAACCTCTCTTTTATATACTATTTACCCAATCTCACTCTCAGACAAAGTTGTTTATTCTCTCACACTCCTTCCCACACCTTTCAAATATGCCTAATGAGTTACTAGTTTAATATTTTAAAAATTTATAAAACAACATAAAATAAAAAGCCAACTAATTTCTACCCCTCTTCCTAAAAGAAAACTCTTAAATCTTTTCCAAAAAGAGAATATTTTTTTTTCTACATGCCATAAGGTTTGGAAGGGTCATTATCATTATTGATTTCCAAACTCTTACTCTCTATTTTTAAGTAATATTCTCTATTTAGAGTTCACAGCCTCTGAATATATTATTCTCTATTCTCTATTTTTACTCTTTACAGTAATCTAAAAAGCTCCCAGTTACCCTGTCACATTGATGAAAGCTTTTGGTATCTGAACCAATATTTTTCTCTGTCTCATGTTCTATACTTAATCATGGTGATTTCATACCTATAGATTTAATTTTGTAGATTCTTACTGCTTTTAAACCCGGCCAACTTCAGATCAATTCCCTTTCCTTCGTATCAAAGGTTTTACCCTGGGCCTTCTTCCACAAAATCATAAACCTCAAATTTCCCACCTCCTGACCTCATGGTCTTCTCATACAGCCACTTCCATGACCTACGCTTTGCCTTCCTGGAGATCTCTCAGCCTTTTTGCCCTACTCTCTTAGTCTCATTTTGAACTTTCTTCTCTGACCTACCTTTATGCTTGCTTAATCACTGGGCCTCACTCTGACAAGCATTCTCAGCCTCTCGATACACTTTCTGCTACTACTGGAGAAAATCACAGAATTGCTTAGATTTGGGCCACTATAAACTAATGGAATCTCATTGCAGCTGGACTACAGAAACACTCAACCATCTATTTTTCTTGGTTAGTTACATTTTCCTTTCTGTTCAGTACCTTTTATATACTTATCTTCCTCATTCACTTCTTTTAAAAATTTTATTTATCTATTTTGAGAGACAGAGACAGTGCCAGCAAAGTAGGAACAGAGAGAGAGAGACAGAAAAAGAGAGAGAATCCCAAGCAGGCTCTGCATTGTGCACAAAGAGCCTGAAGTGGGGCTTGAACTCACAAAACTGTGAGATCATGACCTGAACGAAAATCAAGAATCAGAAGCTTAACCAACTGAGCCACCCAGGTGTCCCTTCCTCTTAGACTTTTACACAAAACCCACCTTCACGTGTATAACAACCTGACTTGGATATTTTAAGTAAAATTGAGGCCATCAGGCATGAAATAATTCACCTACTGCTCCCTTTGTATAAAACAATTTTTACTTGCACATGCGCTTACTTTCTTTCAGGATCATAATATGAGTTTTCCTCATCCTATACAATTCAACCAACTTACCCTATCCATCATCTTCTGTCTTTTTTAGGATCTTTGCCCATCAGATTTATCTTTTTTTATCCTATGCATTAACTTCTCCCAATTTCAACTGGTTCTTTGCCTTCAGGCAAGGCAAGGCTCTCAATTCTAAGCACTTTTTTCCAATGACTCAAT
Source organism: Panthera onca (assembly GCF_046562875.1). Taxonomy (NCBI): domain Eukaryota; kingdom Metazoa; phylum Chordata; class Mammalia; order Carnivora; family Felidae; genus Panthera; species Panthera onca. The sequence goes on along the minus strand of NC_138345.1, from coordinate 107,730,111 downwards.
TGACACCAACCTATCTCTCCAGTTCCTCCACGGACTCTTGACTCATATTTGTTAGTCTCATTTTTGGCTCTCTCAGGAGGTTCCTGTCCCTGAACAATCAGTGCTTTCCTCCCACCCACACACCATCTTCGGTAATATCACCACTCATAGTTTTAGCATCAAATGTGTATGTCCAAGGTTAGACCCTGAATCTTCCTTCCAGAGTAGTTAGTAGTATCTCAGAACATAGTAAATATGAAATTTCACATCATGCCCTGTCTTCCATGCCTACAATTCATGTACCAAACCTCAATTAATGAAACCTCTGTTTATGGAAATGCTGAATCCTGACACCTTTGAGTCATCTTAGACCCTGCGTTTTCCCTCATACCTAATTAATCAAATATGCTTTTCAACTACCTCTTCTTTCCTATAGCAACCGCCCTGAGTCCAGGTTATCATTGTATCTTACTCAGACTACTAAAGTAGCCATTTAGTTTCATTCCTTGCCTTCATTCTTACCTGTTTTTAATTCCCCTTTGGTACCACTGTAAGTAACAGCACAGGAAAGCATGTTTAATTTATATAGAGTGTGATTTTACTATATTTGAAAGTAGCTTTAAGGAGCAATTAATCACGTTTTATACTTGGTGAATAATCTGGAATGTCATTCTTCAGGTCACCAAGTATCAAATATGATTAGCCTGTAAAATAATACGTTCTTCATACCCATAGCTATACTCCCACAAACTGATTCCTTGAAAATATAGCTCTGTGCAAATACTCCTTCTGACTTGAAAGGGGAAGATATTTTCTGAGGTGTTTTTAAAAGTGTTATCATTATCTCTTTGGCTAAGGTATGGCTCGAAGTACAAGTATCTACCCCTCACCACCACCCCCAACAAATGGAACTACTCCTGGATTTCATTAGGGAATAAGTGATCCACTGACTACACTGTCACAGAAAATCTGTTTAAACTCCCCTTCCACTCCCACTCCTGGTTCTATTTGACAGGAAAGAGATTTATCCTGGACCAAGTATAAGAAGCCTAAAAGAACTTCTGGATATGGAAGTTAAAGAGAAAACAGAATGAGCTTCTGATCTTAGAAACTGGAGTTAGCTTTGAATTTAAACTGGGCACTAAGCTCATAGTTTAAAACAGATCAGGAATCCTTCCTTAGTAGCTAGAGTAGCAGAGAAAGGAAGGTACAGCTTTGACTTGAAAGGAATGAGCTCAGAAAAGACACAAAATGAGAAATTCCTAAAAGAGTTCACTCCTAAGTTGAATGATTCCAGTAACTAGCTAAATCCTGAACCAGTATGTTGTCCATCCAAAGTTAATACCTTTAGGAGCACCTGGGTGGTTCAGTGGGTTGAGCATCCAACTTCAGCTTAGGTCATGATCTCACGGTTCCTGAGTCTAAGCCCTACATGGGTCTCTGTGCTGAAAGCTCGGAGCCTAGAGCCTGCTTCGGGTTCTGTGTCTCCCTCTCTCTCTGCCCCTCCTCTGCTCATGCTCTCTCTCTCTCCTTCCCTCTCTTTCTCGCTCTCTCAAAAATAAATAATAAACATTTGAAAGAAAAGTTAATACCCTTAAAAAATCAAACTGTTGAATAATAGTGTGTTAATGAACTGCAACAGGCTCTACTACTGAGAAAAAAATCCTAAAAAAAGATTAAACATCAAGATCACATTCCAACATTAGATACACTCTCAGGAAAAAATTAGCCAAACTGACAAAGAAGAGTACAACTTTTACTGGACCCTCTGGGTTTTATCTCATTCTTCAAGGCTGTATTAACTGGTTTACTGTTGATTACGCCATTTTTCATCTCTGTAAGAGTAGAAGATAACATTAAAAAAAAATAGTGGCTCAATCAGTATGGCCTAGTAAAGAAGGATGAAATTGATTTCTGTGCACTAGAAAACAAAGCACCAAATATTACCTATTATTGCCGTTTGAAGATTAAACAGTTTTAGTACTTTTTAAAAAATGTTTATTTATTTTTGAGAGAGAGAGAGAGTGAGTGCCAGCAGGGGAGGGGCAGAGAGAGAGGGAGAGGTGGGGGGAGACACGGAATCCGAAGCAGGCTCCAGGCTCTGAGCTGTCCCCACAGAGCCTGACGAGGAGCTTGACCCCACGAGCTGTGAGATCATGACCTGAGCTGAAGTCAGATGCTCAACCGACTGAGCCACCTAGATGCCCCAAAGATTAAACAGTTTTATATCTAATTAATTCTGCAAATTAATTTCAGCATTTCTGAAGCCCTGTTTGCCAAATTCTCCTTTTAAATGATTGTAACATCTTATTGGTTTCCTCATTAATTAATGAGTTAAATAAAATTTTTGCCTCGTGTTTATTTTATATGAGAGTCATGATTATATATTTTTGAAAATTATAAATTAGTAGCTTTACAGTTAGAAGGAAGCCCTGGAAAGACCAATCAATAAATTTAGTGACCTCTATAAAAGAAAGGTACAAAGATTTGTCACCTAGCCAATGAATGGTGATTGACTGACTTATTTCACGAAGATATCTGTACATCAAGAAGATGAAGTAGGAAAATTTTGCCAAGCACGATAATTTCACACTATTGCTATCTAAATGTGTAGTATCTCTAAACATAGAAAGCTTTAATTTCAAGCTTGCCTAAAGGCAGCAGGTGGTGGCTATTTCTCATCATTTGATTTCTATGTGAATGTTTCTTGCTGGCAAGAAAACTCACCATTTTCTGCCATAGCAGTGAGATTTTGGTAGAGGAATTTTTGTGATCAAGGTTATTGTTGGTCAGAGTATACATTTCTATATATAAATTGTTTGGGCCTTTTAACGAATGTTACAGTGTATAATTATAAAACAACAATACAAATAAATAAATAAATCTTCCCTCTCTTTGAAATAGCTATACTGTCATTAGATTTAATCAAATGCAATCTCAACATTTTTTATGTACCTATTCTGAGGAGTAAGGTAATGTATTAGGTTCTGTTAGTGCTGAAAGAAATAGGGGAGGCAGGTATTTAATCTAAAGGAACCTCAGATCAAGTAGGAGAGAATGAAATGCATAACCATATATACAGAATGCAAGGTAGGATACAAGAATCCTAATGCTGCATACCTGCCTTTCATTTAGGGATGATTGATATGTTTTTTGAAATAATGTAGTGAAAGGTGATTTATTCCTTTCTTTAAAATATGCATTCAGATTAATGAGAGAAATTCAAAAACTAAGAAATCCCATCATTTGAGCATTGAGTGTTGGTCCTTCATAGGAGCCCATTTCAGCATCTTCATGAATGTAGGAAGCAAGGTAAGCTCTGAGCAAGATGATGGGAGACTTCCTAAGTAGAACTGACTTTCTCACATGACACTGAATTCATATTGTTCAGATGCTTGATAGCTTATGAATTTAGAGTTATCACAAGTGATTTTTTTCTTTTTAAGTTAAATCAAAACAAAAAGAAATCTTTTTATTTTAAAAGAAGACCTCTCATGATAAGTGTAAAAAGGCCATCACCACAAAAGAAAAACGGAGCTCATCACAATGTATTGCTATCAATTTGTGTCACCATAGTGAAAACACAACCAGAGAAATGCTGGTATAAAGTGAGAAAAAAAACTAAATATGAAACAGACACTTGATCATGAGAGATACTTGGGTGCAAAAACAAATTTGTAATGGGAAGTAGGATAATAAACTCATGGTTATAGACTAATGCCATCTGAAGTTTTGCTTTTTTCTATAAATGTTAATATTTTATAGATTCATGTAACATATAAAAAACACAAACAATTTTCTCTTGTATTTTTATCATTTGTACTTCTTTTGAAAAAATTTAACTTGATTAAAAACATTTTAATCACTTTTCAATTCTCAAGAATGTCTCTCATCTAAAAATTAAGAGGTGGTCACAATAGATGTACAAATTAAATACTATGGAAAGAAAAAGAAAGGTATGAATAACCCTACCTGGAGTGGTTTCATAGCCTTGTTTAAAATTCAAAAGGCAAGGATGAGGGCGAAGTCCATTCTAGAAGGATCTTAAAAGATACACAATATAGGTGATACCAGGAAATGCCAACTCAATAGCTTTGTCTATTTTTCCAGTGAAGGATATTGAAGGAAGCACACTCAATATGGCTTGGGGCCTGACTGTAAAAAAAAATCAAATGTCACACTCATATGTCGAAGTTTTACTCTGAGGGCACAGAGAATACTTTAAATTTACTAGTGGAGATGGGATGTGATCAGAACTATGCTTTAGGGAGATGATATTGGCCAAATTTTCAAAAGAGTTGTTATGGTAGGTCAGGATTGAAAAACTAGAAAAGCCATTAGGAAAACTAGAAAAAGCCATTAGGAGATTATTCAATGTATAAGTAAAAAAACACAGGATATGCAGTCTAGAAGAGATTTTGTGTAAATAAAAAGACTTGTTTCTGAACTTATAGATGATAGCATTTTTTTCTTTCAAAATTAAATATAATTGGTTACATTTTACCTATAGACATTATCCCAGTAGTAAACTAGTATTTTTGAACATCATTTTAAACTTAAGCCTGCTTCAATTTATAACACATCAAAAAGCTTGCCATATTTGGTTCTAAACAACTATACTGATTTTTACAATGGACTTTTAAAATTGCAATTGCCATATGTTTTAATTAAGGAACTTGTCATATGGGCATCATAATGTTCCCCTCCTACCATTTCATAGATCTGAAAATTAATGGAAGAGTACCTGAAAAGAAGATGTTTGTTCTCATAAACTCTAAAAATATTTTAATTAGAATTTTTATTTTTAATACCAATTTTCCCACTCCTCTGCATATAAATTCTAGTTGTAGTTCATGTATCATTCACATACAAATGTGTCAAAAGGCCAGTAAAAATCTGGAGGTCATTTTATATGCCAGGATTAAAGCAAGTCAAAAACTAAATCTAAAAAAGATTTAAATAATCTACCTCTTACGTCCTCTTAAATCTCATCCTCAGAAGATACTTTGCTCTCCTGTGGTAGAGGGTGTTCACTTTCGTTATTTAATAAACATTTTCTGATTACTTACAAGCAACAGCCACTTGATTTCATAGATAACCCACTCTCAAGAACCTTATAGTCCAATAAGAGTTGTCATTAATTGAGGGCTCACTCTATGCCAGCCTAACTGCTAAGCACTTCACATGCATTACTTGTTTAATCCTTACAACTACCCTAAGAAGGAGAAACTATACCCACTGACAAATGAGGAGACTGAGGTTTAGGATCCTTAAATAACTTCATGGGAACTGCACAACTTGGAAGCGGTAGAACTGGATTCACACCGGTCTATGTAACTTTGAAGACTGTGTGGTCTGTCAGCTACCACGTACAGAAATCCATCGTTGGTGGGAAAGGTGGTTGAATGGTGAAGTGAGACACAGTGGCTAGGAATGCATTTCATCGGGATAGGATACTTGAGCTGAGCCTAACTCTTAAAGGTGAAGACATTCTCTTCCAAATTGGGCAGACATTTTGGGCATTCCAGGAAGCAGAAGGACCACACTAGGTTTCAACTAGTATAGCAACTCCTGGGAACTTTGTGGAGCAAGTCAGGAGAGTAGAATATGAGGAGCTGTGTATCCACTTTGATCCTGGAGAGAAGTCAGGAGCTTCGTATCCTGTTCTGAGGAGTTTTACCTTTATCAAAAAGGCCCTGGAAGCGTTCTGAGCAGGGAGTCATATGGTGAGATCGACCACACCTCTACCCAGTTGGAAGTCGTCATGTAAAGGGGGTAACATGAAAAAGGGATTAGAAAATAATGAGCACTAAAATATCAACAACATATTAATAACTTTAATTTAGTGTGCTTCACACTGAGAGCTTCAGTGCTTGAGAGAATGCATAGGCAGGATTGATTGATTAGGATTAGGTATGCTGAATAAGGAAAGGCTTCCTAGAAAAGCTTTGGTTAATATGAGAAACATGAATAGATACAATAAGGACAGCAAGAAATATCCAATTGGAAGCAATAAAACCAAAAAGCAAGAAGGGATAAGTTACATATAAAAAGGGAAGTGAGGTTGTTAAAATATGAGTTGGGATATGAGAATGAAAGATAAAATTATGTCCTGGTATCTAATTCATTTGGGAATGATGGACAAACTTTGCTGTTATTTCAACAAAGAAACACCAATGTTTCCAGACAGATTTTAATCAATCGTACAATCATATAATTCGATCAGTTAGCCCCTTGAGAAAATTCTCACTTAAGATACATATGTAAACACATTAACCAAAACCTGTTAAGCAATTTCAGTTCTTTGTGAGACACAAGATAATTAAAAGAGATCCTGATTTTAAGAAGTGAGTTAAGGAGATAAGGTTACCACACATCCATAGAAGCATCTGACAACATAGGCCTTTACAAGTATATATTTACATTGATGTGTGCAAAATAAATAGTGCAAAAAAGTACAGAGAAAGCAGTATTGTTCCCTGAAGACTTATAGTAAGCATTAGTGATCTTCTCTTCAAGTATAGTCGGTTACATAAACTTTCCCCATAGCTTACTGGGAAAGGTATTATCTTCCAAGAAATTCTTATCTGAGATAGGAGCAATCTGTCAAAATCTATAAAAAACTCAAACTGTTTCCTTCTGCTGAGTCATGAGAATATGAGTGATATCTCAGAAAGGAACATGAATAACTGAGTAACTTTGAAGTCTGAAGGATTTGGGGCAGGGGCTTTGGATCCTTCAGGTGGAGTTGTTATCTCTTTAAATGAAAAAATGCATTTTGGAGAAAAAGATGCACTTGGAATGGAGTCCATTCAGATGATATCAAAAACTTAATTGTGTTTTCTGGGCTACAGCTCCTTCAGAATAGGCTTTTCAGAATAGGCTTTCAGAATAGGCTTTTCCATGTGCTGCTTCCTGCAGGAAGGCTCTCAATTTACTTTTTTAAATAAACAAACAAACAAATATTTATTTATTTATTTATTTAGAGAGGAGGAATGAGAGTGAGGGGAGAGGGGTGGGCAGGCAGAGAGAGAATCCCAAGCAGCTTCACCCTGTGAGGGCAGAGCTCATCAGAGGCTCGATCTCAAGAACGGTGAGATCATGACCTGAGCCAAGGTCAAGAGTCAGACGCGTAACCAACTCCACCACTCAGGCACCCCTTAATTGAGTTTTGTCATCTTTACCATTTTAGATTATTTTTAGTTTGGATGAAAAGAGAGAAAGCATACTTCTATACCTGAAAATATCACAAACATAAAGATAGAAGAGGTTGACAGACTATGGATTCAATTGTATTGTTTGAAAAGAAGAGCCTAATTAATAGGATGGAACGTAAGAGTGATTGATGTTAATTCCTACACCTAGGTTCAGAAATTAGCTGGACAAGTGCAGAATGATTGAAAACTGGTTCAACTGCATTTTAGGTAAAAACAAACACCTGGATGGATAAATTTGGTTTTACAATTCTATACAAGCCAACTGTGTGATGTGGCAGCCAAAAATATCTAATGAATCCTCAAACTGCATTAGCAAAATTATAGTGGCCAGGGAAAGCAAAGTAATAATTCTCTGGTTCTTTGCTTTGGCCAGAGCACATCTGGAGTTAACGTGTTAATTCTAGGCCCCACTGACAGGTAATTATAGTACATCCCAGGAATATAATCGGTTGTTAAAGACTATGGAAACCATGAGGTATGAGGAACAGTTAGAAGGAACTATGTTAAATCTAGGAGAAAAGACACTCATAGAAGCTGCCTTAAAGGTTGAGCGACTGTCATATGGCAGTTTCTATTTATGGTGCAGAGCTTTTGAATTGTGATTAATGCCAATCCAGGGGTAACTTTCATGGAAAACCCATGCTGGATCAACATAAGAGAAAAGAATTTTTTTAATGTTTTTCTGTTTATTTACTTTTGAGAGAGAAAGACAGAGCGTGAGTGGGGGAGGGGCAGAGAGAGAGGGAGACACAGAATCTGAAGCAGGCTCCAGGCTCTGAGCTGTCAGCACAGAGCCCGACGTGGAGCTTGAACCCACGAACTGTGAGATCATGACCTGAGCCGAAGTAGGACTCTCAACCGAATGAGCCACCCAGGCACCCCAGGAGAAAAATTTTTAAAACCTTAAACTATTCATCAATACATGGAGTACTTGGTGAAGTAATTACAGGTCCCTTAAAATATTCCAGATAGAATAGTTAAATATCTGCACAATGTGCTTGAGTCAGCTACCACCAGCATGTGAAACCCTATTGTTAAATATTTAGGAGTTTTTCCAGCTGATTTGTTAGTTTAAAATCAACAAACTGGAAATATTCACCCAAGAGAAATTGGAAAACAGCACAAATTAGTGTTTTTTCTTTTTTCTTTTGAGATCCAGTTTACCAGCACACCACTGGATTTTTATAGATGTTGTCAGAGTTTTCACTCTTCCAACCAAGAAGTCTATGGATATATGTACGGAATATAAGCTGAGTTGAGAAAAAAAAAAAAAAAAAAGAAGAAGTAACATGGGTAGTAAACTCAGGGAAAATTGTAAAAGAGGTTGGAGGTAAAATGTCAAGAATAAAAGAAGAATAAATACCATAGAAGTGGATTATATTCTGTGGGAACAGGGGAAAACCAAATAAGAGAAAACTTTAAACATTTTGAATTCATGAGATATGTAATTTTGGGAAAAAAAGCCATAATATCTTTGGAATATCTGTTTTTTTCTTCTCTTTTAGAAATAGACATATTAAGGAGCAAATGAATTAAGTTTATATCCAGAAATTGCCAAGTGGATTAGGTATGAATTTTGAGTCTTAAAATATTAGACTAGCTTTCAAAAATGCAAATACATTTCACTGTGTTTTTTATAGTTAAATGTAAATGATACATGAGATCATTGCTTCTGTAATGTGAATTTATATTCTTCATTCTATAATTTAGGGATGGGCTAATTATTCCTACATTTAATTGTAAACATAAATTACCTTAATTCTGGGGGTATCTAAGATTCTTTTCATATAGGTGGCCCTTTTGATATATAGATAAGTAGTGCCTAACTTAGACTTTTTTGCTGAAATAGCCATAATACAATGTTCAATAAAAACAAAGCTCTGTAGTCCCTCATGTTATAAAGCTCATGTAGTGCCTCATGTCATGTTAGCCATCCCATGTTTCAAAGTGTAATAGTTTTGAAATTAAACAAAGATAATACTTCTTCAACTGTTATATGAAATTTTAATAATTTTTTATAGATATTGTATTTCAAAAAGGAAAGAAAACTTTTTCAAGCATGTCCTTCCTATCCTCCATCACAGCAGCACAGTAAGGAAATAAAAACACAAAACTCCATATTTATCTCTCTTTTCTTTGAGTAGCTATAACACTATGGTAGAGTAATGACTGAGTTAACACTATGACTCACATGTTACAATTATTTTTACATTAAATAAAATTCAACTACTTATTAGAGCCTTAAGTGTCTCATTCATTTGTGTGCACATACAAACGTGCACACAAAACTATTTACAAATACATGCATACAGTACATATTTTAAAAAAATAATTTTGAATGAGGAAGTTAGTTTACCCAGCTTTCTGTTCAATAACACAAAGAGCATGCTGTTTTTGTGGATATATTCATAAACAATGTAAGTCCATTCCTCTATTATCTTCCCCATAGCCTGTCTGAGGTGCTGATTTTCTGTGGTCTTCATTGCAAGTGCTGACTTAAAACTTATAGATGCAAGTTAAGCCATGATTTTTTGTAGAATGGGATTTTGAAAGAACAAGCATTATGTTTAATAAGACACCAAAATAAATATATTTACAATCAGTCCACCAAAAAAGTAAATTGCAATACAAATAATACATACACAATACGTATGCACATATATATGTATGTGTATGTGATACATAATCACACACCTACATTCACATGTAAAAGTATTTATCTATTCAACAAACATTTAAAGAGTGTCTACTATAAGCCAGGTACTGTTTTTATTTTTTTATTATTTTTTTAATGGTTATTCATTTATTCTGAGAAAGAGATAGAGAGCAGAGGAGGGGCAGAGAGAGAGAGAGGGAGAGAGAGAATCCCAAGCAGGCTGCAGCACAGAGCCTGACTCAGTGTTCAAGCTCATGAACCATGAGATCATGACCTGAGTGAAAATCAAGAGTGGGTTGCTTAACCGACTGAGTCACCCAGGCACGCCAGCCAGGTACCGTTTTAGGTAATATTGATACATCAGTGAACAACAGACAAAGAAAGATGCCACCTTAGAGGAGCTTACATTTTAGTAGAGGAGATAGACACTGAGCAATAAATATAATTTTTAGAAAGGGACTAATATTTTTTTTGCTAGAAGGCAATGTTTACCATGAAGGAAAAAAGAACAATTAAAAGGCAAAGTAGAAATAGGAATACCAATTTTGTAACTACTTCAGGTAGTAGTTTTGACCTGATAAAAGGATCAGATTCCACATACATTTTTGGGTAGAGTCAGCAGAATTCCTGATGGAATAAATGTGAACTGTGAGAAAAAAAAAGGAGTCATGAATGATGCTAATGTTTTTAGCCAGAACAACTATAATGTGATAGTGTTACTGTCAACTGAGTTGTGGAAAGCTATGCTTGTAGCAAGTTTGGGAAGGAAGTACATCAAAAGTATGAATTAGGAAAATCCAAAATAGATGTGACCAAGAATAAGCCCACTACACAGGCAGCCCTTGGGAGGAAAGTCATGATTGACTTCATTTTTTTTCTTTTAATACACTTCTTATCTCACTCTCTGGCACTTTTTTCCCTTAAATGTTTATTCAGAGAGAGAGAGAGAGAGAGAGAGAGAGAGAGAGGGAGGGATGAAGGGAGGGAAAGAGAGAGAGAATGCAAGCAGGGGAGGGGCAGAGAAAGAGGGAGAGAGAGAATGCAAAGCAGGCTCCATGCTCAGCACGGACCCCAGTGTAGATACCTAGATCAACAATCTGAGCCAATATCGAGAGTGGAGCCCTTAATTGACTGAGCTATCCAGGCACCTCTCTCCGGCACTCCTTACCTCACATTTCTGGTCCCCACAGTGTCAGGTATTGGGAAGTAGGCAATTGATAAAGAGGCCTTATATGATTAATTCAGTTGTAACATAATGCTAGGACTTTGTATTGGATGCTGGATTTTTTTTTTTCTCATGGGATGCTTTTCCCTCTGACAGCATCCCGGTTTGGCACTTTACCATTGAAAGGTAATGCTTGCTGCAGGAGGGCTCAAGAATGGTGATTGCATCAATTTTCAGTTCTGTGTTCAATAACTTACTTCATGGTGTTAACTTTAAATCCACCACCACAGGGGCGCCTGGGTGGCTCAGTCGGTTAAGCGTCCGACTTCAGCTCAGGTCACAATCTCACGGTACGTGAGTTCGAGCCCCGCGTCGGGCTCTGGGCCGATGGCTCAGAGCCTGGAGCCTGCTTCCGATTCTGTGTCTCCCTCTCTCTCTGCCCCTCCCCTGTTCATGCTCTCTCTCTGTCTCAAAAATAAATAAACGTTAAAAAAAAAATTTAAAAAAAATAAAAAAAAAAAAATAAAAATAAAAATAAATCCACCACCACAGTGGAAATATTTATATAATGGAAATTTGCAAATGCTACAAATCAGAGCTTTTAAAAAAATTTGGGGGGGGGGGTTGAGTGGGGGTAGTATCTGGCGATTATTAAATTGTACTAGCACAGCAAATTTTATACTGTTTCCTCAGGCCTCTTCATCTGGTCTTTTGTTCAAAAGCTCCTGAGAGTGACTGTACATACCAATCACGGTTTTAACTTTAGAAATATAATATAAACTTTCAAAGTTCTTTTAAAGAGTCTCTCACTTTGGAGGAGTGGGAAGGGAAATAGAATTCTAGCACACATAATGTCAAACCTTTCCACAAAGTCTCTCATTACCAGACACTAATGTTGATAAACCGATTGACTGATGTTCAGTTGCATTTTCTTAGGTAATTTTTATAATAAATAGACTTCTGTTTTTTGATCTCCCTCTAGTACCTGTTTAATTTTAGTGGGATTTGAGAAGGGCAGACAGATAGACCATATTATCAAATGACCATTCTTATTCTGTAAGCCTCAATTCCATTGCTTTAAAAATTAGGATAACCCAATCTGCCTTCTGTGCTTGTTGTGAAGTTTAAAAGCTAAAGTCTTATAAAAAATTTAGTACTGTGCCTGAGACTGCAAAAAACTGACTTGCAAATGACTTATTTTACAATGCTGAACAGTGTAATATATGATAGTTGCTATTTGTTTTAGTTGTGGCTAATAATACTGTTTCTGGGCAAATAACATTATGATTATTATTATTATTATTATTATCACATTTAAATAGATCCCATATATATTATATATATAGTTATATTAATAGTTTGTTTTAAATCTCCAAAGAGTTGTTTCAATATCAATTGCTATCTGCTAAAAGTTTAAAAAAGTATTTTTTCTATTTTATCTAATAGGAAAAAGTGAATGACGTTAAATTTCTTTATAGGGCAGTTAATTAATTTATTTTATAGAGTACTACAACTAGCCATGACTGGAATGTTCATCATATTTTTACAATTCGCCACGGTGCTTTGGCAGTAACTGGCTATAATCTTTTTATCCTCTTCATAGAAACCCACATATATTAGATTTTCAATACATCATTCATAAAAAATTAATTACTTAATATTAAATATTGAAGACACCTGTAACATTTATACATGAATTATATAAATATAATTAAAATAAAAGACAGGGTATATAATTAAGCATCCTAATATTTGAAAAATAGCTTACCATGTGCCAGGAGCTGTTCTAAGCTCATATCATCTGTTTTTATGGAATGTTCTAGTACAGAGTTTCAAATATTATGCTTCTACTGCCAACTTCTGATTCAAAAAATTTTAAATTATCTACTTGCTTAATAACTGCTTAGATTTTTTTCACTCCACCTCCCCACCCATGTGCATAGCTCCTTTCCATCATACACTACACTCTGATAGAATCTGTAATGGTTAATTTTCTGTGTCAACTTGACTTAGCCACAGGATGACCATATATTTGGTAAAATATCTCCTTCTGCTTTCACTACTTTCAAACGGGGACACTGGGTTCTTTTACCTTTAGATTTCAACTGCCAAAGTGGCTCTTCTTCACTCTTGAACATTTCAGCTCTTGGAGTAGAACCACATCATTGACTCTCCTAGGTCTCCACCCTGTTGACTTACTCTGCATATCCTGAGACTTGTCAGCCTCTATACTTGTGTGAGCCAATTGTTTATACAAATTGTCATACATATGACTTATATAAATTTCTGTCCTATTGGTCTGTTTCTCTAGAGAACCCTGATACCAGAATACAATGTTATTTTAGGGCAATTTTGTTTAAATCAATGTTCACCATTTTCATTATTATGACCATGTAACCATTGCTCCCTAGCAAAAGCCTGGCTTCTGAGACAGAACTGGGTGAAAGAAGAAGATATTACAACTGTGTACATAGACTTTCTTTTTTCTCCCTAGTTTTAGTTCAAATTCCAGGATTCTTCTCCTGGAATACCACATCATTTTTAAATGAAATTTGGGGATGAGAAGCAAAAGAGACTGTGAAAATACTCTCTTATTCCTTTTCAACTCACCATGAATTCATGTAGTCATTCAACAAACATTTATTGAGCTCTTATTCTGTGCCAGACATTGTAGTACATATTGTAAGGGATACAAAGATGTCTTTTAAAAGTTGAACCTAAAACCAAGTCAGGAAATGGCATTGCATGAATGCTGATTCAATCAAGAAAGATGCAGAATTTAACTCAAGATCTAACATTATATATATACATATGAAAGCCTATGAGAGCCTATGAATATGTGTGTGTGTGTGTGTGTATATATATATATATATATATATATATATATATATATATATACATATATATATATATATATTATGAATGATATATTGAAAATCTAATATATGTGGGTTTCTATGAAGAGGATAAAAAGATTATAGCCAGTTACTGCCAAAGCACCATGGCGAATTGTAAAAATATGATGAACATTCCAGTCATGGCTAGTTGTAGTACTCTATAAAATAAATTAATTAACTGCCCTATAAAGAAATTTAACGTCATTCACTTTTTCCTATTAGATAAAATAGAAAAAATACTTTTTTAAACTTTTAGCAGATAGCAATTGATATTGAAACAACTCTTTGGAGATTTAAAACAAACTATTAATATAACTATGTATATAATATATATGGGAGCTATTTACATATTACATATTACATATGTATATATATAATAATACAAAGTATCAACCTATGAATATTTTTAAATTAGTTATTATCTGAAAAGTCCATAGGTGATTATTACAGTTTAATGACAACTTGTGTTACTGTTCTTAAAATGTCGATTATTTTAGGAAATGGAGACCATGAGCATTATTATGCTAATTATCTACATTATTTGCAAGGATTTTTTTTTTTTTTTTTTGGAAGATAGAGTTTGGGGCAACAGAACAATGCTAAGGCAATGTCAAAATAATGAGCCAAAAAAAAAAAAACCCTTCAAATATAGAGAAGGAAGAGTTATTCCAGAGGTACTGGTAAAATTTAAATAAAAGAATGAACCATATAAGTCCTGAGAAATAGTTCATGAAGAGCTAATAAATAGAAATAAAACAAAGAACACAAACATTTTGAAGGAAGTATTTTATACTGTTTCCCCCAGTGTTTATCCTAATTTGATCATTACCTAGAATAGCTGTTTTTGTGTGTTCTCTTTCCAAAGGTCATGCAGGAAAGGGGAACCAAGAGAGGCCTTTAGATTTGCCTGTATCACAGTGACTGTCAAGGAGCAGTTTCATTGGGGTGGTGACAGTAGACAACGAAGGGACAGATAGAATGTGGTTACCGTTGTTTGTCATTTACAGCTGGCATGAACGTTGTCTTCATGAAGTTCAATATAAACAGAAAAGGGAGAAATTACATATTCCAAGACACGATGACATTAATAAAAGGATCAAGTTGATTTTTTTTTCTAATTTTTTTAAGTTTCCTTTTTATTTATTTTTGAGAGAGACATAGAGAACAAGCAGGGGAGGGGCGGAGAGAGAGGGAGAGACAGAGAATCCCAAGCAGGCTCCATGCTGTCAGCACAGAGCCCACCCAGTGTGGGGCTTGAACTCACAAACAGGGAGATCAAGGCCTCCCAGGTGCCCCAAGTTGATTTATTTTATTTATTTATTTATTTTTTTTTAACGTTTATTTATTTTTGAGACAGAGAGAGACAGAGCATGAATGGGGGAGGGCCAGAGAGAGAGAGAGGGAGACACAGAATCTGAAACAGGCTCTAGGCTCCAAGTTGTCAGCACAGAGCCCGATGCGGGGCTCGAACTCACGGATCGCGAGATCATGACCTGAGCCGAAGTCGGCCGCTTAACCGACTGAGCCCCCCAGGCACCCCCCAAGTTGATTTATTTTAAATACAAAAGGAATCTGGTTGTTTGAAAAGAGTTAAAAAGTCAGTGAAGTGGGAGATACTTGAAAAGGAGGCATTAGAAGATGAGAGCCTATGGGAAGTAGTCAAGTCAAAGATGGGGTGAGAAGCCAGCTGAGTTAGGGATGGAATAAAGCGCTGACACAGAGTGGTAGGGTAATGTGAGAATAAGCGAAGAGAGTGGGGTGCAGAAGTGGTAAAGGGTGTGGACCCTGGAGCCAAACAGCCTGGGTCTGAAGCTGAGCTCTACCAGTTTTTAGCTACGTTGTCCCAGGACGATAGTTTTCACTTCTCTGGGCCTTCATTTCCTCACATGTAAAACTGGGATACTATTAGTATCTTCAATGTATCCTTTTTGTGCGAATGAAATGTGTGAATACTTCTAAAGCACTCAGAATAGAGCCTGGATCATGACAAGACACTAAATGCTAGCTATACTTATTTTTTAAAATGATCTGCTGCACAGGGAGGGTAGAATAAGGGAAACTGAAATTTTTACAGAGGGAGAAAAGTCTTCCATAGTAGCCTATAGTATTATCCACACACAGTAAATCATATTAATACAGTAATAGGGAACATAAGACTGAGCAACCAATAAGGGCGTTTGCTCTTCCAGTGACTGTTTACTCATTAAATAGTCACACCAAGCCTTTGGGGTAGATACTATAATTTCCCTGTTTGCAGGTGAGGAAACATACAAATATATAAATGACGAATTGTGCACCCGCTAACAAATGAGCTATAGAAAGAAGATTATTCTGAACTGCACTGAAATATAATAAACTCCATAGCCTTTATAATTGGCTCCAAATTTTTTTCACATACTAGGATGTTCAGTTAAAGTGGTGAGCAAATTAGAGTATTAGCCACACACTACAGAGGTGATACATTTATTAATAAGTTTGTATAACTGATATAAGTTAATGATGAGATGAGAAAAAAAAACACTAAGATCCACAGAGAGGAAAGGAAAGCTAACCTGAGGGGTACAGGCTTGACTGTATGCAGAGGGGAGCTATCTACTGAATGAAGAATGTTAAGATATTCTCAGTGGTGAACTCAAGATGAGTCTCTTCCTGCCTCATTACAGAACTTTGTATCCCTGCTGCACTCTTCTAATGGTGTACACATTATGCAGCAACAAAATTATGAAATGCATTTATTCTATCCTCAGGGAAGAGGAACAGGCCCATACCACCTGCCATATTAACCTTTCCTTTCCTTTCCTCCCCCCGCCTCCACCATGTTAGGGTTTTTCCTCCTGTTCACTTTTCCACTCCTCCTTGCTCATGAACATTCAATCTCCACTGACTCTGCTGAAATTTGTAAGTTTTCCCAGAACTCCAATCCCAGTTGGTGTATATCACTAGCTTTTTTCTCCACTTCTCTGTGATATGCAAGGAACCATCTGCGGTTTAAATATGCATTGTTGCCAGCATAAACTGTTGGAGGTATGCTAGGAAGATTCAAATCTGTTACTACTCTGCAGAGGAGAAAACCTGTTTTAAATATTTCTAAAGGTTGCTTTATATCAAATGCTTGACTTATTTCCATTTGAAGAAGATAAAAAAGAACTAGGATTGAAAAACACCGATGACACTACCTAAAGGCAGCCAGCCTAGAGACAAATAACTCAGTGGAAAATGTGTTGTTATTGTTGGTTATAAGGCTTTTAACTTACACAATAAAAGGAACTCTGTAATTTTGGTTTTGTTATTTTTTGTGCGTGTATTCACACTTCTAATCAAATCAATTCATTGTGATTGTTTCATGGAACATCTTATCACATTTTATGTGTTCGTTTTGTTATTATTTTTCCAGAGCAGCTCTCACTTTATGTTTTCCTTAATAGCTAGAGACCATTACTTAGCCAAATCAGTGGTTTAAATTTGGAGTCTTGGAATAAAGGGTGCTCTTCAGGCCAAGCTTTGATGTGTCTGGCTGGAAGGGCTGTTCTCACCAGATTGACCTGACCACCCAACTGCAATTGAAGAGAATGACTTTTTTAGGTCACACCACACCTCTATCCCCGAAACTGCAAAGCATATATCTACCCACTGCAGC
This sequence comes from Panthera onca, assembly GCF_046562875.1. NCBI lineage: Eukaryota > Metazoa > Chordata > Mammalia > Carnivora > Felidae > Panthera > Panthera onca. The sequence continues at coordinate 107,712,560 of NC_138345.1, read as the reverse complement.
TAGAGTACGAAAAGTGATCGTTAGAGTTTATAATATAAAAGATTTGAGATTAGGACCCAAATCTTGTGAACAAAGATTAAATAGGTGATTTCCATTTTTAAAAAATATACTTGGAAGAAAGCTAGCCCTTTAAGGAGCAGAAGAGAAAAGAGGGCTATCTTCTACCTTACAAATTCCTGGCAAAGTCCGTCTTTGAAAAAGACTAAGTATCTTCCTGAAGCAGCATCTTGGCACCCAAAGTCAGCTTTCTTTCTCTAGACTAGCCACTGAAAGTTTTTGATAAGAATTTGCAAGAAAAGTAATAAAAGATCATTAAAAGAAGGGAAGCCATAATTATCAGGGAATCTGAAGTCTATATGGTCATGGTGTTTGATAGGAGAATTGGAGGGAAAATGTTATATAACATAAGACATGTCATGGCCAGAAGCCGTCTAGCATTTGAGCATGCTGTCCTGGAGTCTGGAGCAGTGATGAAGATAAACTTGATTAAAAGGAATCTATGTGTTGGAGCACCTGGGCGGCTCAGTCATTTAAGCATCTGACTGGCTCGGGTCATGATCTCGCACTTCCGTGAGTTTGAGCCCCGCATCTGGCTCTGTGCTGACAGCTCAGAGCCTGGAGCCTGCTTTGGATTCTGTCTCCCTCTCTCTTTGCCCCTCCCCTGCTCATGCTCTGTCTCTCAAAAAATGAATAAACATCAAAAAAAATCATACAAAAAGTAATCTGTGTATTGAGATTCTTTGTATGTTTGATGTGTGTGTAATTTAGAGATTTAAGGTGAGTCAGGCCAAGAGCAGTGCCACACAACTGAGCATATTCACTGGTCAAGATACCCGGGTCTATTTTGGAACTACGATGCTTCCCATCTACTCTGATAAACAAGATACTGAGGGGGCAAAATATTTGCTCATCTGTGTACATTTGCTAACAGAATACCATGATATATCTAGCACCGCTCTCATGGAGAGTTTAAAATTTTATTCACAGGGTAGAAGGGAAGAAAAATGTAATTCTGAGGCTCTCCAATCATTGCCTTTGAAGAGATGTGACACATGGTAGGTGTCCAAATTTTTGTTAAATGCATTATTAAATGAATAAATTGCCAGGTAGTATAAAGAGCAATTTCAAAATGATAATGGGAATGAAGATCTCATTATTGTGGGTTAAAGAAAACATAAGAATAGAAGGGGAGAGAGTAAAGAAAGGCAACACTGCTGAAGAGTTTTACTGTAAAAGGGATGAGAGAAATGGGATAGGAGCTCAAAATGAAGGTCAAGAGAATTGGATTTTTATTAAAGTAAATTACTTGTTATTTTAGGTGGATATATGACAGCATGTGTGTGCTTTGATAGGAATGATCCAGTGGAGATGGGAGAATTGATAGTGAGAGAGAGGGAGAAATTACTGAAGTAATGTCCTTCAGTGGATGAGAAAGGCTGGCCATTCCTTTGTCCATTGGTTTCAGGGAACTGAGGACTATATACAAGCAGATGAATGCAGGCTAGCAGATGCTGGGGCATAAAATAGTGCTCTTCTGATTCTTTCCACCGCCTACGTGGAAAAGAAATCAATATCCTCAGCACTGAATGAAGCAAGAAGTATTTTCAGTTTAAGAAAAAAGGAAAGGGTATGAAATAGTCCAGGAGGGTGGGAGGGGACCATACAAATAATACTGAAATTACCAGGTGGTTCTAGCAAAATTATTGGGGTCTTCTTTAAAACTTATTTTCTCATCTTCTCTACCCCTTAGATTTATTTAGAATTTGAAACTGGGTTTACACGGAAAAAACTCTGTAAGAAAAAAACCCTATCACATTTTTGACTGGTAACGTTAAAAAATTTTACATTCTGGGGGAAGCAATATCACTACAGTCTTTTGCAATCATATTCATATTTTATAAATATGACAGAGTTGGCACATTTAATTAAACTTTGTATCACCATTTCTATAGGTGTGTATCTGTTTCAGAACCAGGACTTTACTGTGACTTCAGGTTATATAAATCGGTGAAACAATGTGCATACTTCAATCATAATAACATGGTATTGCAATGTGCTATCAATTTGCAATTTTAGACACTTTGGTGTTTGGGCTATGTTGATGTTAGCATCTTTTTTTGTGACTATGAAATTAGAGGCTCAAAAAAATCATAACGAGAGAAACAAACTCCGGGAACAGGAATTGTTTGGATGTCTTGGGCTTCTAGGAGTGAATGAACTGAATGTCCTGAAGGTATTTCTGTTAAGTTTTATACCACATGAGAAATCTGAAGGGGGAAAAAAAGTGGAGATTGTGGCCGACAACATTAGTGTTTACCAACATTAGTGTCTGGTAATGAGAGACTTTGTGGAACCGTTTTGACATTATGTGTGCTAGAATTCTATTCCCCTTCCCACTCCTCCATCATCCTTTATATATATAAAAAATCTATCCAGTGAGTTATTTTATATATTGTTACATACAGTATCAACTATGAAATTTTTCTCATCTGCTCAAATTTATTTTATGAAAATTTCGGGAACTATAAAAAGGTAGGTACCATTACCAAATTTCACAGATAAAGTTAAAACAAACAAAACACACTTCATCTCATGTCTCTTGGCTTAGTTTACTAATCTTTAGACTGAAATTGCTTCTGGTAATTTCTGGCTACAAAAACTGCAATTCCTTTAGAGATTCTATATGGTACTTACTAATAGAGAATATAATTATTAGTTTCATTCGTGTGTGGAATGCACAGAGAATTTATAATAAACTTTCATATGTTCAATGTCATTATCATCATTATTATGTATGATATCCTTTTCCAGGAATGTTAATACTTCATGGGAGGAAACTGAGGCATAAAACTTGTTCAGGCGGTGAATAGAAAAAAAAAAAGGGAGTAACAGCTTAGTTTTGCAATCTTGATCCCTGTGAAAAATAATTAATGGGCATTATTTTATATCTACTAATCCATTATGTTTTATTCATGTTCTTTTTCTAAGGCATTGAGATATTTTAGAAAAGATTCAGTCCTTGGACACATGCTGAGTTTGTCCTATTAATGGCTCTGAGAATTTTGGCTTCCATACAACTTGATATAAGTCAGTCAGGCCAATGACAGGCTGACATGTTCTGAACACGCAATGAGTCACAGACTTTATCTTAGCACACAGTTTCAGGGAGAGAATGAGCATCCACATGCTTTTGTATCATTGTACCCCAGCAGTTATTAAATTTATTCACTGGCAGGAATGGCAGTGGCCTAATAAAGAGATTTTCCAACTGATTACCCTCTTCTACAAGTAGGGGCCAAGAATATTTTCTCCCTCAAGAAGAGTGGGAATCAGGGCAGCAGGGAGACTCAGCAAAGGCAACTCTGAAAGGGAGTTCAAAGGAGTTTCACGTTGCATATTGCAAAGGAGAAGGCCGTAAAACTAAGGGAAATACCAGATGAGATAATGTCCCAGTTGCACATGAAGTAGAATAGGGCTAAACACAAGGCAGTGGCAAATATGCATATATTAGCTGAAATATTTGAGTGGGGAGGCATATTAGAAGAGGAAATTCCCTGTAGGGATATTTGACTTGATCAGATTGGTAACTTGTTATGCTGGGAAATGTAAAGGCAAGCATTTATAAATCAGTCCAATCCAAAGACTGTGATGTGTGTAATGGAACGTGATTTATAATATATATGCATGGATTCAGGCATTTCAACTTGACATATGATTATTGATGGTAAGTGGATCATTGAATTCCAAAGTAAACATGGCTGGCATTATTAGAAGTTCAGAAATATTTATTGCTTGGTGTGTGTATACATTGATGCTTGAGGATCATTCTTTCAGAGCTTTCTTTATGAGAGAAGAATATGAAAGGAGCAGAAAACTTGGGGTATTACCTCTGTTATGACTTGAATTATCTCCCCATAACACCAGCCATAACACCAATCAATACCTCAGAATATGAGTGTTTCTGGAAATAGGGCCTTAAAGATTTGATTAAGTTACAATGAGGTCATTAGGGTGAGCCCTAATCCAATATGACTGGTGTTCTTATAAAGAGAGATTAGAATACAGACAATATGGACACAGAGATAAGGAGGTGAAGACAGAAAAGGTAGCCATCTGCGAGCCATGGAGACAGTCCTCAGAAGAAACCAAGCATGCTGATACCTTGATCTTGGACTTCTAGCCTCCAGAAATATGAGAAAATGCACTTCTGTTGTTTAAATCTGTGGGATTTTGTAAACCTAGAGAACTAATATTCTTTCATCTGTTCCCTTTGGGTTGTTCTCTTCTCAAACTTAGAGACAATCCTTGATGATTATGTTCTTTAACAACTTACTGAAGTTTCATTTACATAAAATGTACATATTGAAGGTAACTTTTGTCACTATAGGCAATCATTCATCTGCTTTTTGTTATTATAGATTACTTTGCAATTTCCAGAATTGTATGGAAATGAAAAATAGAATATGACCTCTTTTTTTCCCTGACTTTTTTTCACCCAATATAATGAATTTGACATTCATCCATATTTTGAGTGCATCAGTTGTTTGTTTCCTTTTTTATTGCTGACTATTCCATTGAATAGATATATCTTACCACAAGTTGTTGATTGACCTGTTGATAGACATTCTGTGTATGGGTTTTTTCCTCTTGTTTGAGACTATTACAAATAAAGCTATATTTAAACGTTATCATTCCATAAGCACCATATTTTGATTTCTGAAAAATGCATTGTAGGTGGGTAGTTCAAATCTTATCTCTGTAAATTGATTTTTGTGTACACTGGTCAAGTTTCTTGTAAGTTCTTGAAATAACCCGTGTGCTGTTTTCTTTTGTTTGTCAACACCAGAAGAATAATTAATTGGCGATTAGAAGTGATTTTCTTTGGGAACACCTGGGTGGCTCAGTTGGCTAAGATTCCAACTCTTGATTTAGACTCAGGTCATGATCCCATGGTTCATGAGTTTGAGCCCTATGTCAGGCTCTGCACCTGACAGCCTGGAGCCTGCTTGAGATTCTGTCTCTCTCTTTCTGCCCCTCACCTGCTCATGTGTGTGCTCATGCTCTCTCTCTCTCTCTCTCTCTCTCTCTCTCTCTCTCTCAAAATAAATAAACAAACATTAAAACAAGTTTAAAGAAAGTGAGTTTCTTTGGTGGAATGAATAATGTTCAAGATACATAGACTGTGTAGAAATCTTATACAGGAACATATATCTTATAATGAATGTAACAGATCTAATCGTCTGTACCCATCACAATGATGTCCCAGAATGGGACGACTTTATGCTGGCACTGTATTAAGACACTTATTAGAGAATTTTTTCATTTGAGTCCAAATGGAAAATTAGCTGATTTCTGCTATTCTGCCTGTAATATTGCTGCTTTTGCCTTGAATGAAACTTTCATGATATGTGCTGTCAAAGTGCTTAAAATAATAGAGAGCTGAGATTTCATCAAGCATACCTAACAGGTGGTCTGACTATTTTTGTACCTATTTGCTGTTAACTATGAGACAAAATTCACCTGAAGACTTGCATTCATTATAATTCACACCACCTGTATCAATGTTGATTCTCAATGATATTTAATTATAGCTACCTAAAACAATTTAATAATTGTGAGCAAGCAAGTTGATTTAGTTTGGTTCACAAATCCTGTGTAAGATGGGGTAATAATAGTAGTGAATAGAGTCTTTGTGAAAATTAAAGGAAATAATATATATTTATATATGATATGTTTAGAACAGTGTCTGACATTTGGTAAGGGTAACAAAGAATGATATGAATATCTATCTAGTCTCTTAGGAGTATTTCAGGCTGAAAATTTTATAAATACCAGAACATTGATCAGACTGAAAGCTCTAAGCTGAAAAGATAAAGCTCTATATAGGAAATCTAATATCAGCAGATGCTAATGATGTGGAAAATGGTGGGGTTTGGAACTGATGGCCAAGAAAGAATTCTTGAGATGTCTTCCATGCAAAAAGGGGGTTTTATTAAAGCACAGGACAGAACCCATGGGCAGAAACAGCTGCACTGGGATTGTGAGGGGTGACTGATCATATACTTTCAAGTTGGAAGGGAATTAGGGATAGCACAAGCCTCCAAGGTATTTTGGAAATAAGGTTTTCAGGACCCTCAGGGGACCAACTATTGACAGCAAAAGGCCATTTATTACTGTTTAGAAAACCTTCAGTCATGAGACCTTTCAGACGCTTATCAGTGGGCCATATGTAGGAGGTAGATATAAAAGAAGTTTCCAAAGGAATTTTTGTATGTTAAAGTAGATGTACAGGATCCTGAGGGGTTAGGCTAAGATGGCCTTTTGGCCTTAGCAAAGTGTCAACATCCAGGCAACTGAGTTCCCAGAGAAAGATCACTCTGCCAGTTTCAAGGACTCGTCAATGGGCTGTAGGCAGTAAAGAAATTTAATATTTCATTTGCCTTTGTTTCCCACATCACTAACACCTGGAACAATGTTGTGGCTTGAGTTGTGTCCTCCAAAAATAGATATGTTGAAGCCGTAACTCCCTGTACCGGCAAATGTGAACTCATTTGGAAATAGGATATTTGCAGATGTAATCAAGAAGTCATCCTAGACAAGGATGAACCTAATCCAAAGGCCAGTGTCTTTATAAAAAGAGGAAATTTTGGATACAAAGACGTATACAGACACAGGGGAAAAGGTCATGTAAAGACTGAGGCAAAGACTGGAATTATGGTGTCACCAACAAAGGAATGCCAAAGATTGCTGGCAACCAGCAGAAGCTAGAAAAGACAAAGAAATACTCTTCCCTAGATCCTTCAGAGGAAGCATGGCCTTGTGGACGCTCTCCTATCAGACTTCTAGCCTCCAGAACTGTGAAAGAATAAATTTCTTTTGTTTCATACCACTTAGTTTGTGGTACTCAATATTCATTAACTTCAAATTAATTAAATAAACCACCATTAAGTAAATAAAATCTCTAGTCTTAGAAATCTGTGATTCTAATTGACATAACCCCGAAAAATACAAAATTTCTATTCAACTGACTGAATTCTTATACGTGCTTCATTCTTTATGTTATCTCCCCTCTTTGTCTGATCATGTTTAGATGACATACATGGAAAACCATGTTTTCCTTAAATTTTAAATATTTCACATAAAATTTTTATCCCCTCAGGAATTACACCATTAAAATAATCAGATTTTTAAAAAGAAAGAAATTTTTTATCACAGTATTTTCTCATTTGTAACAAAAAGAAAATAAGGAACTAAATTTTGGAAATACCACTTTCGGTCAGTGTCTCCACCAAGCATTTTCACTGCACTTCCATTTAAGCAATTTATCCTATGTTTCAATTCTTGTTCTTAAATATAAGACTCAAAGAAATATTTAATTGTGATTGGTAACTTTAGAAAATTACATGCAAGCAGATATTTTGTTCTTTTTTTTCTTAAAAAAAAAAAAAAAAAAAACTTAACAAGGATTGAATTCATATAACCCCAGCATGACAGTATAACAAAAGAGAGATAAATGAAAATCTAATTAGTGTAAGAAGAAAAGCAATGCTGTTAATTAAAAAAAAATCTCCCATTTGATTAATGTTAAAAGCATCACAGTGAGTTATTATTTTTCATGGATACTACAAGACTGAATGAATATGCAAATGGGTAATGGCAAAACCATATATAAAAATAGAATTCTGACCCACAATCTGCACCAATAAGCCCAGGAAACCAACCTATTCTCTACAGTACCAGCTCAGAAAGCCAGTCTGCTATCTGTATGTCAGACTCGTAGAAAGTCAGACCACCATCACTAGTAGCAATCTAGTAGTTGAACAATAATCCCTCTAACAACTGGTCCCTAATGACCAGCACTTGATTAATAACTGACAACTTTCCTAATTTTTATCCCAGCTTTCAATTTAATTTTTTTTAATGTTTATTTATTTTTGAGACAGAGAGAGACAGAGCATGAACGGGGGAGGGTCAGAGAAAGGGAGACACAGAATCTGAAACAGTTTCTAGGCTCTGAGCTGTCAGCACGGAGCCCGATGCAGGGCTTGAACTCACGGACTGCAAGATCATGACCTGAGCGGAAGTTGGACACTTAACCGGTGGAGCCACCCAGGCGCCCCCCCAGCTTTCAATTTAAAGATCAACCAGAGAAAGCCAAATACACACTGGTAACTAATCACACATAGGATTTTCAGCTTCCAGTTAGCCCACATTCAGCTTCCTCGTGTCAACAGACTGATCAAGGCATTCCTGAAGGCTTCTCTTGTCTATAAAACTTTCCCCACCCTTCTGTCCACCTTTGAGTCTCTGCCAAAATTCAAGTGATGGTGCTGACTCTCTTGCTATAGCAAGCTCTGAATAAATAATTTTTGCTTTTTCTCATATTTCACCTTTTAGGTAAAAGAGCCAGAGGATAAACTCTTTTTAAAACTAGTGGCTATTTCTAGATATGTACTAATCAGAAGTGAATGTGCAACCACAGTGCTCAAGATAAGTAACTGTTGAATAACTTATTTATAATAGAATCCAAAACTCATATTACCTTCATTCATTTATTTGTGGAATGAAGGTAGGTGGCATAGGGTATATTCAACGATGAGCAATATTTGGGGTGTGTGAACATGTTCGGTTTGGCACAGATTGAAATCTTAGCAATGTTATTCTCTAAAGACAAAAAAAAATAGCTGCAATACTTTATTCTGTACATACAAGGTGTGGAAATAATTGGTGTATAATTGCAAGTGTGTCATGTATGCATTCAGTCCACTGGGACTAAAGTTCATGTGCAAAGCCAAACAGACAAACTTCATTTCTTGCTCAGCTTGGTTCAGGAAATAACCTCGGACTCACAAATTATCAGATAAGGCATTTTTAATTAAGAGCTTCCTTATATCTAAGTGGTATGTTTGGTTGGTTACACTTAACACTACAGTTTTAACTCCAAATTGTGTTTTATATTGTTGTTATGAAAGATTTAAATTCATGTTTTCTATTTTTAAAAGTACCATCAAGTGCTAATCTAGAGAGTAGTTTAGTAGTTTAGAAAACTAGATTATGCATAATGTAAATGGATTAAAATTGTATTTGCAGGTTATTCATTAATATTAATATTATGTTGCTGTCTTATTTAACAGGAAAAATACTATAAGCTCGATCTACATTCTAGCTCTTTGTCTTAACTGGATGAGATACTGAACAAGTGGATAGCATTTTCTGGACATATGTCAACGTTATCAACTGAATTGGACTAAATGATATCTATGAGTTATCTAAGATTCTCTGCATTCTTATACTAGAGGTTTTTTTTTTTTTTTCAATATATGAAATTTATTGTCAAATTGGTTTCCATACAACACCCAGTGCTCATCCCAACAGGTGCCCTCCTCAATACCCATCACCCACCCTCCCTCCTTCCCACCCCCTATCAGCCCTCAGTTTGTTCTCAGTTTTTAAGAGGAGGGACTCAATTTCTTTTTTTTTTCAATATATGAAATTTATTGTCCAATTGGTTTCCATACAACACCCAGTGCTCATCCCAACAGGTGCCCTCCTCAATACCCATCACCCACCCTCCCCTCCCTCCCACCCCCATCAACCCTCAGTTTGTTCTCAGTTTTTAAGAGTCTCTTATGCTTTGGCTCTCTCCCACTCTAACCTCTTTTTTTTTTTCCTTCCCTTCCCCCATGGGTTTCTGTTAAGTTTCTCAGGATCCACATAAGAGTGAAAACATATGGTATCTGTCTTTCTCTGTATGGCTTATTTCACTTAGCATCACACTCTCCAGTTCCATCCACATTGCTACAAAGGGCCATATTTCGTTCTTTCTCATTGCCCTGTAGTACTCCATTGTGTATATAAACCACAATTTCTTTATCCATTCATCAGTTGATGGACATTTAGGCTCTTTCCATAATTTGGCTATTGTTGAAAGTGCTGCTATAAACATTGGGGTACAAGTGTCCCTATGCAGCAGCACTCTTGAATTGGACTAAATGATATCTATGAGTTATCTAAGATTCTCTGCATTCTTATACTAGAGTTTTTAAAAACATTTGTAAATTTGCTTCAAATCATACTCTGTTCTTGATATGACTATAGCTCTGACTGGAAAGGGCTGAATATTGAGCAAGTGAATTTTAACACAGTTAACATTGGATTACTCAGCATCTGATTATCTAGCTTGTAAACTTTACACACCCTGCTCTTTTCTGTATCTGCCTAGCATTTCATAATGTTTCTCTTTCTAAGGCTGCCTTTGTCACTTCAAATTTCTCAGTCTAGAGCTGCACTAACCGGTATGGGAACCAGTAGCCACACGTGGCTGTTCACCTCTGAAAACGAAGCTAGTGTGACTGCAAACTGAAATTTTACTTAACATTTTTTTTAATGTTTATTTATTTTTGAGAGAGAGAAACAGAGTGTGAGCGGGAGAGGGGCAGAGAGAGAGGGAGACACAGAATCCAAAGCAGGCTCCAGGCTCTGAGCTGTCAGCACACAGCCCAATGCCAGGCTCAAACTCACAAACTGTGAGATCATGACCTGAGCCAAAGTCAGAAACTTAACTGACTGAGCCACCCAGACGCCCCTGAAAATTTACTTTTAATTAAATAAATTAAAGTATCAATAACTCAGTTTTTAGAAAACTGGAACAACGTATGTAAATGTACCTTTTTTAATTGTAAATTTTATGACACCTAAATATAGATTATGTGTTTCTGATAAAAACTTAGTGTCTCAATTGACATGGTGTATAAGTGAAAGATAAACTCCAGATTCAAAGACATGGTATGAAAAAAATGTAAAATTTCTTATTAATAATTTTCTATTAAATACACATACAAATGATACTATATTGGACATATTGGTTAAAATTATTAAAATTGCTTCTTTTTTCCTTTTTTTAAAGGTAACTTCTGAGATGTTTAAAAATTTTAGTTGGTTTGTATTGTATTTCTGCAGGACAGTGCTGGTCAGACATTTTCCAGGCTCTTTCTCAATTCTCTCTGTATAATAGATTTGCCTTTTCTAGTCTCAGCCTACTGTCACTATGCATGTCCTACAGAATTCCCACAAACCTCACAAACAGCTAGGATTCCCTCAGTCTCTTTCCTTTAATCTCCATTAAAGAAAACTCAAAATCCACATCTGTACCTGAAAACCCTCTATGCTGTTCCTTTTGTATTAGTTAAGGCTCTGATTATAAATACCATAACCCAACTTAAGCCATCATATATGCAAAAGAATGTGTAGAATAAAAACTCAGGGCGTCTGGGTGGGTCGCTCAGTTGGTTAAGCATCCAACTCATGATCTTGTGGTGCATGAGTTCAAGCCCCACATCGGGCTCTGAGCTGACAGTGTGGAGCCTGCTTGGGATTCTGTCTCCCATGCTCTCTCTTTCTCAAAATAAATAAATAAACTTGAGAAAAAAGAAGAAGAAAAAAAACTCAAGGGGCACCTGACTGACTTAGTTGGTAGAGCAGGTGAGTCTTGATCTCGGGGATCATGAGTTCTAATCCCACAGTGGGTGTAGAGTTTACTTAAAAAAAAAAACAAAACCTCAATTACTTCACCAAATGAATGATAATGAATAAATACCTACTCAGAGTTATTGATGGTGGCACATATAATGCTTGAGTGAATTCAACTAATTACTTGCCTTTCAAATTTCAGTTTTCCTTACTTAGCTTTTATTTTGGTATATAACAAGGACAATCAAGTGGTAAAAAGGCGAATTAATCACATGAGAGTAATTTATTACTCATTTTACTGTTCCCTAATTATACCAGAAGGACCCTGGTAGCACTTACAGTGCCTATTTATTTATACATTGTTTTCAGAAATATTTTTGACTGTAAGAAACTGAGTCTTTTAAACTAAGATCAGGGCTTAAGCGAACCCTTAAAGGACCTTTAACCTTAAAGTGAACCTTTTAAAGGATCTTTAACAAAAGGTTTTAATTTTAATGCTAATGTTTTAGAATTACTAACTCCCTCTTATCAAACAAACCTCCAAAGCAACACTTAAATGATTGTTTTCAAAAATGAACATCTGATTTAAATGAAAATAAATGCTTGCAATGGCCAAGAAGTAAACCAGCTAGGAGTTACAGGATAAGATTGCTTCTCTACTTAATTCAACAAGTATTTCCTGAATGCCACCTGAGGGGTACTCTATGAGAAAATATACAAATAAAATACAGTCTTTGATCTTGAGGACTAAGAATTAGTGACCAGGATGATTTATTATGTACTTGGGGGGAATTATAAAGACAGACAGACATCATTTTTCATGTGTTGTGTTTTTCCTTTCCACAAACTCAAAGAATCTCCATTCCCTACTGTCAATCAACATTAAGTTCCTCAAAATTCCAAATACTAGGTAATACCAAATCTTTCTCTAGTAAATAACAGTCCTAATTTGTTACAGGCTCACTGCTGGAGGAATAAAACTGGATGCCACCAGAAAGTTAGAAAAAGAGGCTAGGCTTTGAGGTGAAGGATGGGAATGTCTCTGCTCTGTGAACTAAAATCCTTAAGAGAGAGATAATAGAGGGATCAAAAGCCCACTTCAATGCTATGCATCCTAAAGTGGTGGGATCTCTGGGTAGGATTAGCTTTATCCATGGCACAACAATCATACAGGCTCTGGAGAGAGAAGTCAGGTGAGATGGGGAGGAGAAGCAAGGGAGAAGTAGACAATGTGAGCACATTTCCCCTCCATGCTGAGACTGAGATGAATTTCCTGCCTAGCCCAAGAGTTGGAATTGAACCTGATATATCTGATTTAGGAAAAAAAAAAAAAAAAAAGATGAAAGACATGCAATAGTGCTAACATCTGGGGCTGAGAAGAAAATTCGTACAAAGACTGATAACCAAGACTGATAGTCAGCCGGTAGGCATTGGTATTGCCTATTGGTAGGCAAACAGCTGTTAGCCCCAGCCCACTGAGTTCACTTTCCGCTGTTTTAGCTACCTTGGTTCAGGTTATACTTCTCTACACTTCTCTGAAATCCCCAGACTTTTTTCAATCCAGCAACTAAAGAAATAACATTTAGTACATCAGAAGCCCCAGGACCTCACATCAACATTAAAGCAATCGTTCTTGGGCCTGTGCATGTCCATTCACAGTCTTATATTATGATATCTGCCCTGTTTGTAACTGGTCAAATCTGACAAAAGTTTGGTTACCTAGACAATTGAAAAAATAAGGCTACTATAGTCTACTATTTCATTATTTAAACATGAGCAATAGTATATTCTCATTTTGAATACTGTCTCCTTAAAATTCATTTTTCTCACCTTGTGTTTAAATTACATTGAACTTTCCTAGAGCATATACTTAAAAGAGAGTGAAATAATTAAACATTAAAAAAATTAACAATGTGGTAAAAACTAGTAGCAACAGCTGATTCACTGCATTATTTCTACTCAAGTTTTTGTTTGTTTTGTTTTGGGTTTGCTATTCTGTTTTCTAAAGTGTACCAGTATGTGTAGTGGGAGAATATTTATGGTATATTAACAAATTTATCCCTCTTATTCCTTTTTCTTCTCTTTCTTCTCCTTCTTCTCGACTTCTTCTCCTCCTCCTTCTTGTTATTGTTATTATTATTATTTATTTTATACCATGAATCCCTTCCCCTATTGAGGCTAAACCTCCAGAGTAGAATGTGTATATTTCTTACATGGTGCTCATAAAAAGAATATTTAAAATCTAGCTTTGGGTACCAAACTAGTCTTTTAAAACTTATAGCAGAGACAATAATCTTGAAAGTAAACTTCCATTTGCAAGAGCTGGGTACTTTGGAGCTCAAAAGGCCAAGTCATGATGGGAGTAGAGCATGAATATTATGCAAAGTAAAACAAATTATAAATGTAAAAACAAAAGAACCAAACCACCCAACCTAAGGGCTGCCTAGGCTGAGGCAAGAAGAGAAAAGAAGAAACGAGACCAAGGAGAGGAGTTTGAGGGGAGGGGATCAGACCTGAAAATCCTAGTAGTCAGCATCGAGAACTGTCAGGTCTCCACATGAGGAATGCCAAATAGCTCCTGTGTAATCTGAGTCTACCTCAGCAGACCATCCTAACACCATTCCAATGAGTATAGCACATCATCCCAGGCAAGAATATAACAATTTTTGTATTTATAAGTGTCATGTGCAGTCAGCTAATGAGTTAAGTAGGAATGATGTCCAGTCCTACCCTGTGGGAAACACTGATGTGCTCAACCTCTTCCATCGATGACTTAGACCTCCCATCTTCACCACTCTACCTCCCATCAAACAGACAGGACAGCTACCCAGAAAGGCATTGATGGTACAAAAGAGAACTGATGGTGTGGAAAGGAAAACCTTCAGCACCTTTTCTTGGTTTGGGGAGAAAGGACCTAGTTCAGTTACTACCTTTCTTAACTTGAATAGAGACCAATTACATGTAATTTTCTGTTTTAATATTGCATACCCAAAAATAACTGAACTTCAATATAAATATCTTTCATTGTCTAAGTTTACCTTATAAATGAATAGTTTCCTAATACTAAAGATAAAGAAGTCACCAGACACTGCATTTAGAATCGTATTCCTCAGAGATACACTTTGGCAATTTCTTTTGCCTTTAAAGTAAAGTTCTATCTTTGGTTTCCCATTAATCTCTCTTACCAAAATAACGGAGATGAAAATTATTCAGTGCTTTTTAAAATATGTTCTAACCATTGGGAAATATCCACCTCATATTTAAAATTATAGAGTAGCTCTTTAGTTTAACAAAGTAATGTGAAGGAAAAAAAAACCTTTTAGAATTTTATTTTATGAGTTATGATTGATTTATTTATTTATTTAGTGTCAGAAGGTGTATCCTCATCCTCTCTCAGCAGGCCTGGAAAAGGAACAGATGTTTCCTACCATGCGTTTCCTCTTGGTCTTCAGTTAGTTTTTGACAGGCTGAAAGTAGAGTATTTATCACTGTTGGTGTGCTTGCTTAGTAATTGCTATTTGTCAAATGCACAAAAACATCTTTTAAAGAGGTCTAACACCATTCAAACTGGGGCTATTTAATTTGACTATCATGACAACTTGTAGTCAAAATCTCAATCAAATAGGTGTACGGAATAAATTTTCACTTTCCACCACATGCATGCTCAAATTAGCTATTCATATGGATTTAAATTTTTACATTTAAGAAGTCTTATAAGAAACAATTTAAAGCAGTTTCCAAGTATATGTAATAACAGTAATAAAGCATAATTAAAAAGCAAATCATTTTAAACAAATAAAAATTTTTAAATAAAATCTGGAAGGCACACAACATTATTATTAATATTATAATTGAAATGGTCATATTTTAATGTATTCTATAATTTAATAAGAACTAATGAGCATATTTTAAAAAATTAAAAAATAACTCATAAGTATAATGCTTATCCTATAATTCTCTCAAGACAATCTGATATGTTACAATGGTCATTATTTGTCATACTTTATCAATGAAAAAAGAGAGGCAAAGAAAGGTGAAGAGATCCAGCTAGGTTCACACTAAGAAAAGCTTCTTTAATTTTATGCTGATATTCTGGCTTATTAAATTAGTGGCATCTTCTGATTTGAAATAAGTCATGTCATTTATACATATGCCACAAGCCCAGATGGACATGGGGGCAAGGCCCCCCGCAGTGCTGAGAAACCAGGCAAAGTCACATTCTTAATATACTCTTATAGCACCTGCTTCAACAGACTCTGTAATTGGAGTCCTGGCACGTATTTTACACAAGTTGTTTCTAAGTTTCTTATTATCAGAAAGACTCATGTCTCTTTTTGGCAGGAAATGTGAAGGATGGCTGATCTTGAAGGTTGAACTATACTTTTCATTCCAAATAGTGGTTTCAAAATAAAATCAAGTATCCCACTGATGGTGTTTACCTTCAACCATCAGATTCTATTCCTTGTGGTCTAAAAGGGTAGATTTTAAAATGAAGAAAGATCTCCCCTCATTTTTGATTACAAGAATTTCTTGAGGTATTGAGACTTAGCAACATTAGGTAGATCTGGTTTTCATATATTTCTAGGTGAAAACAATACATTACCTTGGGGAGTTTAAAGTCTGCATGATTGATGAAAATCCAATCTATAATCAATATTGATAATGCTGTTAATTCTGTATAACACATTCAATCTCCTTACCCCCCCCCCCCTTTACCCTCTTATCTTCCTTGATGGGAGAGACCTTGTCAATCTGGTTTTTTACCCTAGAATCTATGGGATACTTGATTTTATTTAAAAATCTATTATTTGGAATGAACATTACAGTGGACCTTCAAGATCAGCCCCCATCATATTTTCTATCAAAAAATAAAGATGAGTAATTCTAGTAAAATGAAATTTAGAAACAACAGGATCTATACAAATGCTGACACGTGCCAAGTGCTAAATATTACTTATTGAATTAAAAAAATGAGCGAATAATCCCCAAGTTTGAGAAAATATGCTTTACAACTAAATAATTCATCTGGCTTTTAGGTGATATGAACTATATAGCCTTGCCTAGACAGGTAAGTAGACACAATCATGTATCCTCATTCAAATTTTAGGCATTTTAGCACCTGGTTATTAAGAGAGCACTTATGATGGCAGAACTATCTACTGTTCACTCTTCCCTGGGCCCTGAGCAGAGATTTATTGACAGAAGTTACTGATGGAGTCTAGGAAGGTATAGTCAGAAAGAAAAAGAAAATAATTTTGGCTTGGGGTAAGAGGAGGAAAAGCAGATATATGTCCTGAATACATGGGAAAGGAAGTATTTACAGGCAGGAGTGAACAACCATACTGAGTACAGATCAAAGTGTTCATTGCCTTTGACAATATGGGAGGATTGAAGAGTGATGGGCAATGAGGAAATAAATTTGCCATATGTTTTTGAGACCCTTGTTTTTTAAGGAGGTTAGAAATTCAGGGGAGCAGAGAAATAGTATAGTTTCTGGAGGAAGATGTGGGGCCAAGAGAATTTTTTTTTAAATGGGAGATATTAGAGATTGATTGAATGTTCAAAGGAAAAATTGAAGGACAGATTGGATGCTCAGGAGAAAAAAGATATAATAATGAAAAAAGTTCTTGAGAAGGTGAGAGGCAATGGGATACATGCCACAAATCGGGGCATTAGACTCTGCTACCAGGATTGACACTTACAAGAGATGGGAACTTGAACAAGATTGATTCAGGCACAAATAAGTTTATAGATCTGCTGATGGAAATAGAAAGAAGTTCCTATTTGATAATTTCTATTTTACAACAAAAGATGAAGAATGTTATCAGTTAATATGAGAGTGGTACAAAATTTAAGGGTAAAGGCTGTTAAAGAGACATGCTTTTATACTTAACTTATAAGTTTGATCACTCCATTTAGAGTTACTAGCTATTGGTGGAGACTTCCATGACAGATTTCCTAGCAGGAGAAAAGGAGTCTCTTTTTTTAGAAAATAGGACTTCCTGTGAGATACATTTTTTAGAGACCAAGGTCTTTATTTAAGCGCTTGTTTCCCAAGTCATTTATTCATAGAATACGAGATTGTGGGGAAAAATACTTCTTCACTCTAATGACCCGCTTCCAGTTTCTCTGGTGTTTTAACACTGGATCTTACTGTCTCAGAATCCATCAGCATATGGATTAGACTTAGGAAGTCAGGCCTGAGCACTAAAGGGATCTGAGGGGGGCGGGGGGTGGTTCAAACCGATTTATGCTCTATTGTTAGCTATGATTTTTTTTAAAAGGTTGTAACTCCGTCTCAAGCATCTTAAAGAAAATCTTAAAGATTTAAAAAATCTTTAAATCTTATCTTAAAGATGAGTTTGCCTGCTTTTCATACACCATGATGTAGATAAGTTTAAACATTTTTAAATCATTTGTATTCTAGCTACAAAGAATTTAAATACTCTCCCTCAAATATCTTCCCTAAATTTGACCATTTTCTCTCTCGGCCTTAATGTTTTTTATGACCTCTGCCTATTCATGGTTAAGCTACCATACTCCAATGCAAATGCCACCTACAGTATGAAATCATCTTTGAATCCACTGGTACACATTGGCTTTTCTAAATTATTGGTTATACTTCTTTTATTGCCATTATTTCCTTCTGACCTTCCATTATAGTTTACTATGGAGACTCCTCAATAACCCTAGTAGATTATGAGTTTGCTAAAGATAAGAATATCACTTATCTTTCTATCTTCTGTCTTTGCATCCTTCACAACACAGGCAAAGTTAGTGACTGTTATATGTTAATGATTCATACCAAAAAATGCAAACGTTTTTTGAAAGAGTGAATTAACTTCCTGGTTATATGGATTTCACGGACATTCCTGACTAAATTCACCTTTTACGAGTATTACTTGTATGATATTTTACAACATCAATACAGGAAATATGAAAACACTTATTCTATTTACAGTTTACTATTTCTGAAAATTAAGTGTACTGATGTCTTCATGGCATTTGTGTGTGACTATAAAAATTGATTTCTCTCTCTGAAAAGGGGAATAAAATGATTTTAGTTATTGAATGGAACTGTTTCTAAGGAATATCAAATCCAGACCTCCTACTGACAGTCTGAATAAACAAGGAAAATACAATGCGCAAACCTACCAGCTTATAACTGGGCAGTATATCTGCATGTAATGATTACTAAAATGTTCTTTCAATATCTGAAAGCTAGAGGACACATTATCCTAAAATTAAGTATGGATTCTAATTTCCAAAGCACTCCCCATTTCCTTAAATTTTCACTATTGTATTCAGGCAGGGTGCAGACAACATGATGCCAGCCTGCATTGTGTAGAGAGAAGCAAATATATTTTTAATTTAGACATCCACTACATAAGTTCAAAATTTTGGCTTTGAAAAGCCATACTGTTTTCGGTTTTCTTGAGATGTAATTGACATAGAACATTTTATAAGTTTAAGGTGTATAACATAATGATTTGATATATACCTATATTGGGAAATGATCACCACAATAAGTTTAGTTAACATCCATCACCTCACGTAGCTACAATTTTTTTTCCTTGGTATGAAATTTTATAGATTTACTCCCTTAGCAACTTTCAAATATATAATGCAGTATTGTTAACTACAGTCACTGTGCTGTACATTACATACCTAGAACTTATTTATCTTATAAATGGAAGTTTGTACCTTTTGACCACTATCACCCAGCTCCCTCAGCCCCTTCACTCTGCCTCTGGCAACCACAAATCTGATCTCTAAGTTCCTGTGATCTCTGTTTCTAAGAGTTTTCTATGATTTCCATGGAGTGTTGTTTTAGATTCCACATATAAGTGAGATCATACAGTGTTTGTGTTTCTCGGACTTATTTCTCTTAGCGTAAAGCTATCAAGAACCATCCGTGTTGTCATCAATGGCAGGATATGCTTTTTTATGGCTGAATAGTGTTCCATTATATATAAATCATATTTTGTCCATCCACCCATCGTTGGACACTTAGGTTTATTCCACATAATGGCTACTATAAACAGCACTTCAGATGAACATAGGGTATAGATATGTCTTTGGGATAGTACTTTAATTTTCTTTGGATATATACCTAGAAGTGGAATTTCTGGACCATACAGTAGTTCTATTTTAAATGTTTTGAGGAGCCTCCATACTGTTTTCCAAAGTGGCTGCACCAGTTTGCATTCCCACCAACAGTGCACAAGGTTCCCTTTCCTCCACATTCTCACCTCACCTTTCTTGTCTTTTTGATGATAGCCATTCTAACAGATAAAAGCCATAATAAAAATAGAAAAATTCTTTTCATTAATAAAAAAATTGCATTCATGTTTTTGCCTATATCACTTGTTATAGCATCAGTTTTTCTGCTTCTTGTCATGTTAATCATCTTTTAGTTTTGAAAACTTAGTTTTTAAGGTTGGTACAAGTAAATATGTGTCCATGCTTTTAACTTAAACACCATGACAGAAGGCATTTTCAAACATTTGGAATATAATTATAACTGTTTTACTCTCTTTGTCTGCCAATTATGACATTTGTGCATCCACTTCGGTTGATTGATTTTTCTCCTCCTTATGTGCTGCCTTTTCCTGCTTCTTCTCACACCTTATCACTTTTTCTTGGATACCAAATATTGTGAATTTTACCTTGTTGGAAGCTACATATCTTTTGCTTAAAATTTATTGAGCTTTGTTCTGGGATAAAGTTGGAAACATTTATTTTTAGTTTTGCTTTCCAGATAATGTTAGACAGGCCTAGAGTTTTGGACTAAATATTCCCACTGCTCAGGAAAGACCTTTGTGAATACTCTGTAATTTCCTATGAATTATGAGATTTCCCAGTCTGGCTGATGATACAAGGATTTATTTTCCATCCAATGTGAGCATCAGATAATGTTCCCTCTTAGCCTTTCAGATGAATCACTCCCAGACCTGCTAGTTTCCGACTCAAGAGAGCCTATCACTACCCTGAGGTCCCCTTGAAGGCATCCCCTGATCTTCAGCCTTCTTTGTGAGCAGCTCTCTTCTTTCTGGTAGCCTTCCCTGTGAATGCTAGCCACCTACTCTTCTCAGACTTTCAGTTCTGTTTCCTCAACTCAGGGTCTCTTGTATCCAACTGAATTCCCTCTCCCTGCACCAGCCAGGGATGTCTTTAAAGGTAGCAAGCTGGAGTCGTCAGAGGGCTCATCTCATTCGCTTCCCATCTTTGCAGGAATCACCATCTTTAATAAAGAATGTGCAATATCTTGAAAGCAGTTTTTTAATCAGTTATTTCATCTGGATATTAAGTATTCGTCTTTCTCTGATGGACTTATTTCACTTAGCATAGTATTGTGTAGCTCCATCCATGTCATTGCAAATGCTAAGATTTCATTCCTTTTTATGGCTGAGTAATATTCTGCTGTATATAGGTACCACTTCTTTATCCATTCATCAATCAACGGGCACTTGGGCTGTTTCCATAATTTGCCTATTGTAGATAATGCTGCTATAAAGATTAGGGTACATGTATCACTTTGAATTAGTATTTTTGTATTCTTTGGGTAAATACCTAGTAGCACAATTGCTGGGTCCTAGGGTAGTTCTATTTTTAACTTTTTGAGGAACTTCCATGTTCTTCCACAGTGGCTGCCCCAGTTCTAATTCCTACCAACAGTATAAGAGGGTTCCCCCTTCTCTACATCTTCACCAACACCTGTTGTTTCTGGTGTTGTTGATTTTAGACATTCTGACGAGTGTGAGGTGGTATGTATGTCATTGTACTTTTGATTTTCATTTCCCTGATGATCATTGATGTGGAGTATCTTTTCATGTGTCTGTTGCCATCTGTATGTTTTCTTTGGAAAAGTATCTTTTGATGTCTTCTGCCCATTTTTAAATTGGATTATTTGGTTTAGGTTTTTGAGTTTTATAAGTTCTTTATATATTTTGGATACTAACCCTTTCTCAGTTATTACATTTGTAAATATCTTCTCCCATTCCACAGGCTACCTTTTACTTTTGTTGATTTTTTCTTCCACTGGGCAGAAGTTTTTAATTTTGATGTGGTCCCAACAGTTTATTTTTGCTTTTGTTTCCCTTGCCTCAGGAGACATATCTTTAAGAAAAAAAGTTTAGTGTTTTTTATTTATTTTTGAGAGAGAGAGATAGACAGAATGCACGCTGGGGAGGGGCAGAGAGAGAGGGAGACACAGAGTCCAAAGCAGGCTCCAGGCTCTGGGCTATCAACACAGAGCCCGACTTGGGCCTTGAACTCACAAACCGAGAAATCATGACCTGAGCCGAAGTTGGATGCTTAAGCGACTGAATCACCCAGGTGCTCCAATCAGGAGACATCTGAAAAGAAGTTACTACAGCTTACGTCAAAAAGGATACTTAATAAGTCTTAATTTTCTTGTTCTTTGCTGTTCTGCTTCATCACTTTTGCAAGTATATTGCCAAAATACATGAGGGAAGACATTCATATGTTGTTCAGGGATATTACTTAAAAGTAATTTAATAGAAAACACTTCCAAAGCAAGAACAAGAGATTCACCAAAGGAACTAAAATACCTTTTAGTACCTTTAGCACAGGTCTTCTTTTATAATGTTATGACCTTATATTTGCACATTTTTATTTATTTATCTGTCCTCATTAAATATGTATGTCTATGCTAGATCTGGTAGATAAAAGGGCTATAGTTCAAGTGAATTTATGAAATTAATATATGATGGTATATGTGTTAGACAGATAGGGCCACCATAACAGTATATTACAGATGGAGTGTTTTAAATAACACAAATTAATTTTCTCACAATCTGCAGGCTGGAAATCTAAGATCAAGGTGCCAGAAGGAAGGTTTCTGGTGCGACCTCTCCTCTTGGCTTATGGAAAGCTGCCATGAAACATTATATGTCATTTTCTTATAATACCTCAAGTGTTTCCTGAATATTAGGTATCTCAGAGCAAAAACAAAACAAAACTTGGAATTTTAAATACATTCACAGTGCATGGGATTTAATTAGTACATGTATACCCGTGTATGTAAATAATATCTCATGACTGCCCTTAAAGGGAAGATATGGGATTAATATGCTTACTATATGAGGTATTTGATTTTTTAAATCTGTGCCTGAATTAAGATTATAAACTTCAATAATAAAACAGGTTGAGTTTGCTCTAACTCATTTGTAATATACGGCTATATGTTCTGTGAAGCTCTTACAAATTTTTCAAACATTTGATCCTTTAGCAACTAGAATTTTGTCATTAATTTTGTACTTGAGAGAAGAGCAGGACCGATTTAATCAAGACATAATTATAATACTTAAGCAATTTAATTTTATTGTTATGCTGATGAGATGTGATCATATATCTATTTTTTAAATTTGACATGAAGTCTTAATGACATGAATGTTTCTTCTTTTCTTATCTCCCTATAATTTTAGCTTCCTTTCCTCTATCTCTCCATTTCCTCTATTCCATACTATTCTCTCCCCATTTTATTTGTTGAACTTCCTTTTTATATATCCAATAATTTTTATTATATTCGAATATTATTTTTAATTTTTTTATGATTTCTTTTCCTATAACAGGATTGCTAGCATGCATCTTATAAATTGATTTGTCTGGTATTAACAAAAGTACTTTCATATGAAAATATAATATTCAAGATATCCTGCAACTGTGGTAGCCATTGGCAACAATGGCTGTATGCTATCTACTTTCTCAGCCTTATCAACTCTGGAACAGCTGTTTACCTGATTTTGATAGCTACTTTAAAAGACCATTCTCAGGAAATATCTCCTAACCATAGTAACCACAATACACAAACACAGACAGACACTCTCGTATGTTATACTCAAACATTGTTGGCAATATTAACACTGGATAGTTTGGGGTGTATTTGGGGAAAATGTCATGACTCAGTCAGGTTGTAAAGGATTAATGAAAGCTATTATGAGCAAATTAGAAAGGAAAAAAAATTATGCCGTCCCTGAATGTTACAGGAACCATTCTGGATTGCTAGCATTCTCTTCAAGCCACAGGTAGCCAGTCACCTCTTATTCTATGTGTCTGTCACTTCTTTATTTTTACCCACATAAGAAATTTTGGAATTTTATATTGAGCAATTCATTATTTCCCCATTTCATTTTTGGACTCAAAGGCTAAAAAGAAAAATTTTACTAAGAAGGCATTGTGGCCTAAATTCTTCTTTCTCTATAAAACATATAGACCTTAGTTTATGCATTTATTCATTCGACAAATATTTCTTGAGCCACACACTGCAGTAGCTACATAAGCGATACCTTCCCTTCTTTCTTGTAGTTTTCTCTACTGGGGTAAGTAGACATTAATCAACTAATCACAAACTATTGGCAAATTTCAAATGTGGCAAAAAAAAAAAGAGGTATATAGTGCTAGGAAACCTTTAAAATAAGGGACTGACCTAAAGTGAAAATTCAGTGAAGTCTAACCCATGTAAGTACCACTTGAGCCAAAATCTAAAGGATAAGTAGCAGATAAGAAGGTGAAACAGGGAGAGAAAAGCACTTTTGGTAAAGGGGCCAGTCTGGTATTATGATGCAGCCTGCCATTCCTTTTATAAAGGAAAAAAATCATTCATGTGACTAGTACAAGGTTGAGAGTGCAAGATGTGAAATCTGATTAAAGAGGGAGCTGAGGGCCAGTCTTCACTCTAGGGAAAGAAGATACAATGTAGGAGTTGCATTTTGGAAAGATGACTCTGGTTGCAAATGTAGAAATTGACTGGGTACCTGGTCGGGGGGGTCAGGGGAAGGGTTGTGGTTGGGGAAGGGGTCCTGGATCCCAGTACAGATACAAGCAAACCAGTTAGAGGTCAAGGAGAGAGTTGCTACAATGATGCTGTGATGTAGTGGGAAGAAATCTTGACTCAAGGAATATTTAGGCATTAAAATCAATAAGATGTCATGACAAATTATATATGAAGGGTGAGAGAAGGCAAGATGTCCACACTGACTCCTAGGTTTCTGGGTTTTGTTCCTAGATGGGTTGGTGGTAATTTTTTTTTTTTTTTAATGCAGAACATGAGAAAAAAACATATTTGGAGCAAGACATCCATGATTTTGACACTGGGTACATCTTCATGGAGATTTCAGTCCAAAGAAGGAAAAGAGATACCAATAGATATTAATCATAATGCGGTGAACACCATAAAGGAAAAGCGTTAAGATGTTCAGGGAGAAAAACAGGTAGAGAAAACATAATCTTTTGAATAGACATCTCAGTCTATTTTGATAGCTACTTTAGCTTCCTTTCCTCCATCTCTCCATTTCCTCTATTCCATACTATTCTCTCCCCCCTTTATTCTTTGAGTTTTGAGAATAAAAACAAGACCAAAGCTGAAAATAAAATTTAAAATGATCACTATCACATTAATTGTGTCAGTTCCTTAACTGATATAGACTTTTACTGGGTTTTTTTAATTTTTAATTTTTTCTCTTCCTTATTTTTCTATGAATATTCCATATGGTACAATATAAAATAATGTTCTAACAGTTCCTTTAACTTCAATTTCAATCAGATCATGCCCTTTTCAGTAGATAATAACAAAATACAGACATAAACAATTCTTCTTTGTTTAAATTTGTGCGTTGTATTCATTTGAGAAATTTTAAAGTTGTCACTTAATTTTAGCTTTTGGTTTTTCTCCCTCTCAATCTCTCTTTCTCTGATAGATGACAGATAGATGATAGATAGATAGATAGATAGACAAATGAATAGATAGATAGATAAACACAAAAGCATGCAGTAGATCTCCTACATATCCATTGGTTTTAGCCTGGGTCAACTTTAGAACAGGGCTCAGCATTTTTTCTTTATCTTCAGAAGAAAGGCCATTTTAAAAACATCGAACAGTTTATGAGCAAATTTTTTGTAGAAGACAGAAGAGGGAGAGGGCAGTTACAACCCAAGACTCAACTTTTCATCTCCAAAACATCTTTTTATCCTTATGTAGTCTCTCTCTCTCTCCCTGCTCTCTCCCTGCCTCCCCAGGCCTCTCCTTTCCTGCCTTCCTCCCTAAGCTCTTTTCCCCCTGTGCCCTCCAGCGTCTTCCCCTTCCCAGACAGGATCCCCACCACAAGTTTCTGCAAGGTTCTCAGGCTTAATTAACACCTTTGTGTGACTCACAAAAAAAAAAAAAACCTACAGTTATTAGGATATTAGGATTTCCACTTCTAAGAAGATGTTAGAAATCATAAATATCTATACTTTGTTACCAATTGTATACACATAATCATAAAGCTGAGCTGATTAATATGTATTTTAACTATTAATTCAAATATCTTAAGGAATCCAAAGTTAACTTCTGCTATCATAATAGCAATTAAATAATGGGATATGATGAAAAACTGTGGTATATTTTATAATTATTTTTTTCCTGAATTGCATTTGTTTGGATGATTGGTCAAGTGGAAGGGAGGATTGCCTTATTATCTCATGTTACTACCTCACAACTACTTTTCTTTATCCCCATTGTGTATACTTTGACTCAATGCCCTGAATAATCCAAAGAAGTAAGTACAGGCATATTGGGAAATCTATTTCTACTTTGATTTTAATCTTTTGATAATTTTAGTTTGGACTCTTGGATATTTCTAAACCTTTATAGAGAGTTGCTCTGCCCAGAATGGTTATATAGCAGAGTGCTACAACAAATAAACTGAAAGGTTGCAGGTTGTTTAAAAAATGGTCGACAAATAGAAATCCAACATGTGATATGAGAGACATTGAAGATCCAAAACTGAAAACCAAGCCAGATTAGTAGAAAGTGGAAAGGTTTGAAAATAAAAACATTTCACTTAATTTTCAATATAACTGATTAAAACCTCTAAAAGTAATACTTTCTGAAAAATTGGTTATTAAATAATATTAGGACAAAGTTAATGTATTTTTTTGTGACAACGCTATAACTTTGAACATTCTGAGTATCTGGAATATTAAAATTGGTCTAAAATACAGTCAAATAGTTACTCATTACCTATAAGTTTACTGAGTTTTATGCTTAAACAGATTGGATAGTTACCTCAAAACAAGAAAATAAAGTCTGTCAATGTTCAACTCAGCATAATTTTAT
This sequence comes from Panthera onca, assembly GCF_046562875.1. Classification (NCBI taxonomy): domain Eukaryota; kingdom Metazoa; phylum Chordata; class Mammalia; order Carnivora; family Felidae; genus Panthera; species Panthera onca. Next base: position 107,685,970 of record NC_138345.1, on the reverse strand, counting down.
TATACTTACAGAGATGGGTTAGCACATCAATACTTCACAATCATTTCCCTCTCTAAGAAGCCATCACCACTGATTAAAATGTCTTTTAAAATACTATTGAATTTCTTCAATTTTCTTGGAATTATAATAACTATAAATTTGTGTTTATTACTTGCCAACCAAATTCCCCACAGCTCTTTCAATTGCAAATTTCTGATAATGTGAATATCATCTGAAAATTATTGAATTTCTAATAATGTGATCTGAATCTCTCTCTGCATTTCCATGAACAATAGTTTAAAATGCTATTCTTTTGTACATTACCATAATCTGATATTGTTTTATCATTAATACAATTTAACAGTTACAGTGAGAAAGCTGCTACATAATACCTCGAAGGAACGTATTTTCAAAAACTGAGATATTTAAGATAAGCAGTCTTCATGTTTGCTTTCTTTTTTTTTTCCTAATTTTTTTAACTGTATTTATTTATTTTGAGAGAGTGAGACTGCGAGTGAGATAGGGTCAGAGAAAGAGGGGAAAGAGAATCCCAAGCAGGCTCCACACTGTGTCAGCACAGAGCCTGTTTCCAGCCTTGAACTCCCGAACTGCAAGATCATGACCTGAGTCAGATGCTCAACCGACTGAGCCACTCAGGTGCCCCTATATTTGCTTTCCTGATTATAACTACCTTTGATTGCAAAGATGGTGATATTCATGAATATGCTTTGTATTTGTTTTGTTTTTTAGATAATGACGAGAATAGACTTGTAGAAATCACTTGAAGTAACATGACTATGTTCACATTGCTAACAAAGATTGGTAAATAAAAACAAGGAAGAATATCCTATCACAACGTTTTTTTTTTTCCTTTATTGAATACTTGTAATCGGAAAGGATGTTATTCTGTATAGAAATGGAGGAAGAAAGAAGGTGGACATTTCTCACTATTTTTCAACTCCTGGATTTCAGATCATAAAGGGGGAAAACAAGCCTTTTTAAAATAAGTTGAATGTGGGGATAAGTTATCAGAGGCTGGTGAAAAAAAAGAAGAAAAAGTAAAAATGCAACCCAAGGGAGTCATTTGGTATGTTTTACTTCTAGCCATGCAAATTACATTTTTGTCAGGGTAGCAAGAGAACACTGAGGTGAATTGCTAAAAAGACATTTGCATTCAAGATGGTCTTACTTGGATAGATCAGAAGTGCCGAACAACCTAGATTTTGTATACAGAAGACGAAACTTATCTACACATGCTCTTGCAAATTTTCATTGTATGACGCTTATTAGATATTTCAGAAAGTTTCTCCCAAAATATTCCAGATTAGCACACGTGCCATCATTTAGTAACCGTACAATTCACCATCCAAATTCTAACAATCTTGAGAATGAAATGGAAAGCTATTAACAGTTAAAGTGAGACAAATAGAGTAAAGCAGATCTGTCCCGGGTACACATAGATATTTACTCACAATAGCCACAGCCACTTTGTGAATATAAAAACCCCATCATGAAATTATCTTCTAGGATCTATAACTTCATGAGTTACTGTTTGCTTGTTACTACACCCTGTCATATGCACACCCATTGCTCTTCATTCATGTTTCCTTCATCCTATGACTTTCCTATCCGTCTGATTTATTATTATTACTTAAATAAAAGCCATAATGCTTATATTTATGATATATGTAAGATTGTTGCATTTAGTATATGCTAAGCACTGGAGTAAGCTCCTTGCATATATATTCTTTCACAGCAATATTACAAAACAGGCATTACTCAAAAGGAGAAGCTCTGAAAAATTATGTATGCTACCTAAAGATACCTTATGTCTGCCACATAGAAGACATATTGTAACCTAGGTTTTTTTTTGTTTTTTTTTTTTTTGTTTTTTTGTTTTGTTTTTTGGGGTTTTTTGACACAAAAGACTAAGCTTTTAGCTACTAGCTACCTGTCTCATTCTTTCAAATCACCTGGAATTTTAGATATAGCTCTGCTCAGTGACCTTCTGTGTCAATACATTTAAATTGTCTGAATTTCAGATTTATCTGTTACAATCAAGCCAGAAAACAAAACCATACTGAAGACAGAATGAAAATCGTTCCAGAGAGTTGACTGGGTTGTCTGAAGGAAAGACTACTCAGCCAAAATGATGACCGTCTCATTCACTCATCCATTCATTCAATTCATCCAAGCAACACTCTAAAGCATAGGAATATATTAATTAATTCAAAGTATTCAACACTAGGTAACAAGTCTGCAAAGAAGAATAAAACATACTTCCTGCCCTTGACGAGCTCATTGTCTATGTGGGACTACAACTCACAATTATAAACCATGTATTAAGAGAAATAAGAGGAAATATGGGAGAATAAAGAAGAGGTTTGGTCTGAGGGAAGGAGAGAGTATGAGAGTATGAGCAGTATGGCCAGTGATAAAGAGAGGTCAATTTCTGGAGGAATTAGTATCTAGACTGAATCTCAGAGGCACTTGCTTTGGTTTCATATACTGTGTGTGGAACTAACTGCCAACCCTTCAGTCATAGGGAACTAAGGAATTCCCCTGAGTTCACCTGAAAGCACAGTCCTGTTTTCACCTCCCCAACATTTAGTTACATAAGTCAACAACAAATAACTTAATGCATATGAATTGTTTAACTACTGTTGTAATGCCTTTTGTTTGATTTGTATTCAATTATTTAAAAGTGATGAAGAAGGCATGTCCTTTGCCCTCAGGAAAGTTCTAATCAAAGTAAGTACAAAGATGCGTCAGAGCATAAGAATTTGATTTTACCATTCTTGTCTAGCAAGCCATTCAAATCACTGCAAGTATGTGAATTGCACACACTGCAAAATAAAGGTGGTTCGGCGATAGAAGTTTAATCTGGTGCTGTCTTTGGGGAGTTACATCAATATTTAGGCCAATGAAAAAATAAGAACTATTTCACACATATCCAACTTCTAGATTTGCTCATAGGTTATGAGGGCAGTAAATGTATTCTGCACTGACTTATTTGGAACAGAATGTGTCACAAAGAAATGGGGAAGGGAGTAAGAGCTCTACGAATTATAAATGATAGATTACCTCTTTTGTGTCTCTAATGAAAAAATCCTCTTCAGAAAGATAAAACCTATGTTTGCTTCCAAACAATTTTAAAAGATCAACTCAATGTGTAGGTAAAAGGTGTGTGTGGACAGGGAGTGGAATAAACATTAAATTTCATCACTTTGAGAAAAAGTTCAATGTACAAGGAAAGTCAATATATCTCTGTAGTAATTGATATTTTCTCTTTAATTAGATTCGTTATCTTAAGTCACCTGGGGGCAGGAAGTTCCTTCTTTTTTTCTTGCTTTGTCATTAGTATTAAAGAAGTAGTTCCAATACAAAAGCAGCAGTCAATCAAGATTTATTGAATGAAATGGGACTCCTGGGTGGCTTGGCCAGTTAAGCATCTGACTTCAGCTCAGGTCATGATCTCGTGGTTCATGGGTTTAAGCCCTGCATCAGGCTCTGTGCTGACAGCTCAGAGCCTGGAGCCTGTTTCAGATTCTATGTCTCCCTCTCTCTCTCTCTGCTCTTCCCCTGCTTGCACTCTGTCTCTCTCTCTCTCTCAAAAATAAATAATAAACATAAAAACATAGAGATTTTTTGAATGGACTATAAATATAGTTTATAAAGAGTTCCAAGTGGCCTTTTTGTGTGTTTAAGGAAAAAATTTACAATTTGCAAGTTGCAAAATACAACTGACAAAATATTTCTAAACTTTAGAATTTTAAATCCAGCCTAATGGATTCCATTTGTTCTAATATTTCTAAGTTGAGTTGAGTATCAAAATACTTATAAGTGTACAGAAATTAGAATTTTAGTAAATGTTATTAAGAAAATAGATCTTGTATATAAAACATTGTTATTTTGTAAAAAGAAACCGTATAGGAAAATAAATCTGTTCAAATGTTTTTACGTTTTCTTTTTTACTTAAGTTGTAATGAGCTAAACAATATTTTATCATTATAAACCATAGAATTAAATTAGTCACTTTTGTGGGCATATAAAGAGGAAAGTAATTATTAAGAGAAGGACACAGATAGAGAATATAATATATACTAAGATGTTTTTAAATCTAAAAACACTTGAGTAAAAACAAACATTGCTATCAAGGCAAATTTCAAATGTTTTATCTCATAATGCATGATACTTAAAGAAATAATTTGCCTTCTTTCTATACATTTACTACCATCTAATTTGGGAAAGCATAGTGGGGGCTGTTTTCCTATCCAAAGATAGACAGAATTTTGACAGGGGAAGGAAATGTGTTTGTACCCCCTATTGTGCAAAACTCATCCTCTTTATAACGAATGGTCTTGGCAGCTGTGTTCAGGTGGCCTATATTGACCTACCTTGTACTTCCTTACCAAATCAGAACAAAAGAGAAGAAAACACCCTTTAGCCATTATGCTGCAGATAATTGAAATGAAAAATTATGAGGAGAATTGTTTTTGGCACAACAGTTTCCTCCCCAGAATTGAATATCAAAATGTGGTTTCCATTTTTCCACTGACATGTCACAAGCTCAGCTCTAGGTGACGTCTGAGAGCTGATTCAGGATGTGGACTAGGAGGGTCCAGGTCATGATTATCGTAACCAAGGTTGTTAGATTTACTAATGTATTAGTCATCTTGCTAAAAAAAAAAAGTTTATGTAAAATGGGCATATAGTCTTAGTTTCTATTTTATTATTCTGATTTTAGTTCAGTTACATAAACATAAAGAGTTGTTATAATTTCCGTTTGAGAAGATAAGGAAAAAAAAAAAAAAGATACTTGAGAGGCCAGGGGAAACTGTGTTGTAGTGAAAATTCCACTTTCAAAATTTAACAACCTTGAACTTCAATGTAGTTCTAAGCTTAGCTTTATGAACAAAAGAAATGATAACCATATGTTAATTAGGGTTGTGCTCTAGTTTCTAGCAACTCTGCCCCTTACAGTTCTTTACTTCAGAATTTATTTATATCCAAGTTTATTTATCTTTCAACTATCAATAGATTGAAATATATTAATAAAAGAGTCCAACAGGAGTCCAGTGGGAAATTGCTTTAACACTGAAACATTACACAAAGGCAAGCTTCCCCCCAAAATAAAGCTAAAACCCACATATATCCAAGTTTGTTTGTCTTTAGACTATCAATAGATTAACACAGGTTGATAAAATGTCACTGTGGTGCCCAATGAGAGGCTACTTTAATCAGAAAGCATTATGCAAAAGGAAAAATGATAAAAGTAATAAGGCAAGCCCATGCAAAAAAAAAATTTAGACCAAGATAGTTTTTAAGACATTGCTTACTTACAACAGCAGTTGATAGTCCTTGATCAACAGAGGATAATGTTCACTTACAATGACTGAAACCTAATTCTGCTGCCAAAATTATAAGTAGAGGAAAATCTAGTTTGATGTATGCTTTAATAGAGTCACCCTGACTGTAACATTGAGACTACAGACAATTCAGTAAGAACAGGAAAACAAGCTTGTAGCTGTGGAAGCGATGAAAAATGGTCAGATTATGTATTTACCTGTATTTGTAAACAAGAGTGAGGGCTTCCTAACCAATTATATACATGGTATGACAAAAAAAGAAAGAAGTCAAAGAGGACAGAAAATCTTAGGCTGTTCAATGGAAACATGGTGGTACCTTTGACAGCAATAAGGAAGGCCATGGTGGAATGCATTTGGGGGGAGATTAAGAGTTCAGTTTCAGGTTGAGGTTCAGATAGTATTTTGGCATTCCTGTATGTGTTACTTTCTAAAACCATTGCAGCAGTGGTTTGTTGTAGTTGAATACTGTTGTTTCCTTTTTCTCCACTCTCTTGTTTTTCATTTGCCTGATTGTTCTTTATTGTTTGCCAGGTTCAATATATATAAAGAGAATTCAAGGTGTAAAAAAAATTGTATTTCCTCTGAAGCAGATTTGTGTTTGCTTCTGCAGGTGGCTAGGGTCATCAACAAACTAGAATCACCTTACTATTAGTAGGAATTGAAGTTAGAATTCTCACTTTAACCCCTGTAGGTGGGTTTTACCCTTATTTGGCAGGTGGAGACCATTAGGATTTTAAACAAAATCTAGGGTGACTTACCAATGCCCCCTGTTAACCACTGAACCCAATTTTAATTTTGATTCTTGTAAATTTTTCAAAAACTCTCATCGGCATCTTCACATCTCAATCACTGTTCCAGAACTGGCAGATCCCACAAAAGGAAAAGTAGAGACAAATACCAAGCGCTAGGTCTTAGCATCACAATGTGATCACACACACATACACACACACACACACACACACACACACACACACACACACACTTTCTTAATCCTTCTCAGTACAAGAGTTGAAACAAATCACCATGGCCACCACTTCTGGAAGCAAAACCCCTAGTGCATTGTATTTTTGAGACAATTTTAAACTCATATTTAATACCTAATACTATTAAAAGGTATAGGGATATAGGTTTAACAAGTGCATAAACGAAGGTGTTTCTTTTATTCAAAAATCTTGTCTTCAATTCTATTCTAGGTGGCAAGGTATAGCAAAGAACAGATAGCCAAGATATCTACTCTCCTGGAATTTCCATTCTACTGGGGAAAGACAAACATAGCTGTCACATATCACCAGTGCTATGATGGTTTTTAAGGATCTTCCTGCCATATAGAACAGGTACTAGCTACTTAACACTGAATGGTCAGGAAAGGATTCTCTGTATAGAGAACACTTAAGCTAAGAAATGAAAGACAAGAAGAAATAAGCCACATGATGACCTTGTTTAAGTGCTGAGCAAAGTTGGATATGCTTGAGGAGTAAGGGGCTACTCCATTTTTACTGTGCTGATCACAAAAGAGAACTGTAGAAGAGGTTGAGAGGTCAAGTAAGGGCAAATTCATATAGAGCGTTAGAGGTCAGGACAAGAAATGTAAGTTGAGGTTTAAGACACCCAACTCTGAACTAAATGATGAAGAGAACAAGAAATGTAAATTCTTGCTTATTGGAAATTCATCAAGTATATAATGGGAAAGACTTTAAATGTTTCATTTTCAAAAATTATTTTTTAAACCGGAATCATCATATATATAATGGGAATATATATATTATATGAATATATATAAATATATATGAATACATATGAATATATATGAACATATATATTCATCAAATATATAATGGGAAAGACTTTAAATGTCTCATTTTTAAAAATAATTTTTTAAACCAGGGAATCATTACAAGATACACATGTTGCAGGGCACTTCCTTCTAGAGACCTGACCACCTCTTCCAACAATACATAGGCATCTGAAAATTGGCTCAGGTCCAGGAACTAAACTAATGACTATGGCTTTTTTTTCACTATTTTTTTTTTTTAATCTTTGAACTCAAATATCTCTTTTCATTCCCTCTGCTTAGGACTTCTAAACTGGTCCGATATCAGGCTAAACCAGAGGGCTGATGATTCATGTTTATATATATTTTGGGGGCGCCTGGGTGGCTCAGTCAGTTAAGCGTCTGACTTTGGCTAGGGTCATGATCTCGCAGTTTGTGAGTTCGAGCCCCGTGTCAGGCTCTGTGCAGATAGCTCAGAGCCTGGAGCCTGCTTTGGATTCTGTGTCTCCCTCTCTCTCTGCTCCTCCTCTCACGCTCTCTCTCTGTATCAAAAATAAATAAAACATAAAAAAAATTATATATTTTTTTCTCTCTTGGAACCAAATTAAAATGAGAGGAAATAAATACATAGTTTTCTATGTACTAATCGATTTAGGCAAGGTTATCAATGCCTGCTAAAAGTAAACAGTTGCTGCAAAGAGGAAAAAAAACACTGCTATGTTTAAGATATCTGGCAGCTATCCTCCCTTACTTATCCATGATATCTCAAGAATTGAATTTTCCAGTTCTGGCAAAACACCATGTATATGTGTCAATAATAGTTCCATGTTCCATTGGGATCCCTGAGGATCATGAGAAACCACACTAAAACATGCAATACATCCTCTCTTCTTGTGTGCCACTGTATTTCAGAAACATTTTTATTCTTCTGTTTATGTTTATTTATTTTTTGAGAGAGAGAGAGAAAGAAAGAAGAGAGAGAGAGAAAGACAAAGAGAGAGAGAGAGAAAGAGCAAGATAGGGAGGGGCAGAGAGAGGGATAGAGAGACAAATCCCAAGCAGGCTCTGTGCCGTCAGCACAGAGACTGACATGTGAACCACTGAGATCATGATCTGAGCTGAAACCAAGGATCTGATGCTTAACTGAATGAGCCATTCAGGCACCCCAGAAACATTTTTATTCTTGAGAAATTGGGCTAGGAAATTTATTTCATCTTTGAGTGCTCTGTGTGTGTGTGTGTGTGTGATCTCTTCCTCCCAAGCAGTCACATACCTAGTTGGAATACATTATTTTAGTAAACAGAGAAGGGGGGAGAAAAGGATATCCAATGTCACAATGGCAGCTGGCAAATAAGAAAAAAATTAGTATTAAGTAGTAATATGACAAAAATAATGAAATGACGGGCTAGGCTCTGCATCTAGCAAGAGGAATCCGGGCATAGAGCTGGGTAACCCAGACCTGTCTGGGGCTTGGTTGAGATCTGGTGCCATCTAATGGCAGTTTTCTGCTATGGCCTAACCAGGGTGGAGATGATTCTGGGTCCTTGAGGTGAGGAAGGGTGGCTGCCTTTAGCTTAATGTGAAGCTGGAGGGCTCTTCTCACTTTCTGCCCCTCCGCCATCAGCTTTGAGCAGGTCTTATGTGGGTGTGACAGAGAGGGTCTCTGTGCTTCTGCAGCTACACCAGCAGTTGACTGCTGTTGCTTATCATTTGGTGCAAGGCTCCTGGTGGGGCCGAGAGGTTTCTCAGTTCTGTTCCAGCCTAGTTCTTAGGTAAGCCCTGTTCACTTTGGTGTCAGGGTGGGATTTCTCAGCTTTCCTTTCATCTCTCCCTGTCTTGTAAGAATGGGGGCTCTTGGGCAAGTGAGTGTCCTGCCCCTCCTCCAGCAGCTTTGTTTTACCTCACTACAAAAGTATACAATTCTGGCCGTGATCCACAGCAGTGGAAAGATTTTGCTCCCATGAGAGAAGAGTCTAGATTTCATATCTATCCTCCAGCAGCTGATTCTTTGGGTGCCCTTTCCTGATCCCACGCTTTCTTACATGCATAAGATGGAGGCTTATGTTAAACAGTTGATGAGGGAAGTGTAGATGACCTTTGTGTCTGACGTTTCTAGGACTTCTAAATTCTTTTGCTAGCCAACACTTAATCTTTAAATTCATTAAAACTTCAGTTGTCTCCTTTCTTACCCATGTTTATGTCTTTCACTTCTTCTTCCCATAGTCTGCTAAAGACAAAATAGTTTGCATACTCAGTGTCTTTTTGAAGGAACTTGTCACCTTTTAGAAATTAGTTCACCTAGTTGGCTCTCTGATGAGTTCCAGAAAAGTTATGATTTTATAGACTATCTTTTTTTCCCCATTTGATGTTACAAGTAACATTCTGTTGAGATCTTCTACATCCTCCATGGAAATAGAAATTATACTCATTATGTTGAATTATATGTGACTCTCAGTGTCACCTCTATAAATCCCTTGTAGACAAGACATTTTAATATTCTCAATGCCTAATGATGTTTATTATTGTAATGTTGCAATAAGTTGTTCACATGCCTTTCTCTCTAACTAGCCTATGAACACTTTTGAGACAGTGACTGGGTTTTATATGTCATTATAATACAAGGATGAATACCTACTGAACATTTGCCATGAATCAGATTCTTTTATAAATTTGTCATATATATAAACTAGTATCATCACCAACCCTACTAGGTAGGTACTATTATTCTAATCTTAGTCTAGCCAGCAAACATGGACGGGGCAGGCATAGGGCCTTGTTCTCAAAAGAGCCCTATACTTGGTTTATAGCTCTGGTGTCACCACTTGAAATGCTTAATATTCTTATCTTGGAACTGCAAATGAGTCTGGAAGACAAGGGAGCACGTGACTGAGCAAAGGAGATCGCCTGGGAGTTGCACATGCCAATTCCAGCACAGGATCAAGGCCTGACAGGCACATGGGCATTGAGCAAATGCCCTGGTGTCCTAGCACACAGGTGTAGGCTTCAGAGCAATTAGGGTCATCCTCAGGTACCTAGCTGGCCAGGTGGGACCTCGTGGGACCTGGGCACAGTAGCCACAGCTATAAGAGAGAGGGGAGTCCCTGTATGTGAGCAGCACTGGGCCCTGTGTTGGGAGAATGGCTTGATTGTCCATTCCCAGCACCCCCCTCCCCCCGGTAAGTACACAGATAGTAACCTTCTGACAAGAACTGCTGGTGCTGAGGCCATATACGATGTCAGTATGTTATTACAAAATAAAAGGGTACACACGGACATTTTAATAAAGCTTATCGGGAAGGGATTAGAGTTCTTCCAAGGGCTTAAAATATCTACTTTCAAAACCTGCAGTAACATTTGAAAGCAAATACCCACAGCATTAAAAATAGGAATTGAGTGTAAAGTTTTCACATTGGACAGAAAGAAGCCTGATTTCCATACGAAGCTTTAAATCATCAGTACTTAATGAGGAAACATTTTTAAAATTAATTTTTGCTCCTGACTGACAGTTTAGAGATAATATATTGCATTACTATATTGCACTAATAATATTTGGAATTATACACACATTAGGAGTCCACTTTTGGTTTCTTAAATCTACTCTACAAATTACAGGAAGTGTGGGAGGAAACATTAAAATATGATTGTGTCTATTTAAACTTAAAATTAAATTTAGAGTTATGTGAAACTGATTTGCACTGAATTAAACCTATTTTAGAATAATTGTTTCATGAGGATCATAAGCTCTAGATCCACTAACAAGTATGTTTCTAAATAATTTATCAGAAATTAATCCCAATGTTAATACAGTCTATAAAATATCCTTAACCGCTCTATTAGTTACATCGGCAGAATTTTTTTTTCCAAAATGAAAAATTACCAAGAATTATTTGTGATCTTACATTTGCAAATATTGACTGATATCAGTTTCAAATATATTCTTGAAAAATTAAGTTCTTATAAACAACATTTTCATTAAATTATTGTTGTAATATATAAAAATAAGACATTTACAGCTTTTTTATTTTGTTTGTTATAAAACATTTCCAAAAAACAAAGTTTTCTATTTTAGTATTTTTAACAATACTTTTTTCCTGCCTATTTTACAAGGTGATCATTTTGCACTAGACCCCACAAGTTATGTAGGTAGATATGAATACAGATAAGGTAACCTGCATAAAAACACACAGCTAGTACGTAATGGAATCAGAATTTAATTTCATGGAATCTTAAAAGGAAACCAATCATATTAGAATAGGATTCACTCTCATGATTCCATTTTCAGTTGATTACCTCTATAAGGATTCATCTCCAAATAAGCTCACAGTGTAAGGTACCTAGGGGATTAGGACATCAACATACAAGTTTTAGGGGACACAATTCAATCCATAACAGTACTATATACTTTAAAGTGCTTTCACATCATGTTTTCACTTTTTCCTATAGTGGGACCAAATGAAATGAAGAAACAGAAAGGAAAATATAATTTTTCTTACATTTTGCAAAAAAAGGTATTATCTTTGAATATATGGAATTCTGATGAACATGTTCATAGATAGTAAGATAAGTTTCAATCTTTAGGTACTGGTTCTGTTAAATTTAAATTTGATTTTCAATATTCCATTTATTATTTACCATTGCCAATGTCAATAAAATTTATCAGTTTGTAACAACAGCATTTATTTTAGAAGAAAAATAAATGAAAATTCCAATTCCATAGGTGAAGAAAAGAGCAACACTGAAAATTAGAAAAAAATATATATATAGCCAAATAATAGTGGACTAGAGAGAAAAGATGTCATTAAAAATAGATTGGCAGTAAACAAGATAGAATTTGAAGAACAAGAAACATTCAAAACAGCTACATTTTAAAAATAACTACTCACCTAACACATACACACACAGACACACACACTCATCCGATGAAAGTTCATAGAAATTAAGGTTAGCCTACTATATTTATGTAAGGGGACCATAATCTTAAATGTCATGTTCCATGTAGAGAAGGTTTTTATTTTCTTTTAATTTTTTCCCCCTGAAAATCAAAGCAGGGAAAAGGATAACTTATTTTCATCATCAATCAACCACTTTTTTTGAGTTGAAAATGGACTTGAGATAGGCTGGAGTGTTCAGCTGTGTATGGTCAGGCACAGAAAGAAAGCTCTGGTAAATTACATAAATTTGTACAAGTAGTGGTGAACTGTATCTCTGACCTTAGCATCTTACATATTTTCATTTGTACTTGCATTGCAATATGATTTCTAGAGGCTTTCAGAAGAATTGTAATAGCTACAAGGAATAATTTATTTGTACATAAAAAACCAACATGGTTTATCCAGTTGCTCAAAATATTCATTAAGTGTGGAGTATTGTAAATCTATGAAAAAAAATCTCTAAATCTAAGGATTTGTGCTAAAGTAGAACACATTCTCAATGCCCCAGAAGACAGTTCTTTGGGCATCAGTTTTGTTTCTGTTCTGTATATTTGAAATTACAGTTTTAGAGTGCCTGTACTTTTAAAAAAGATGAATTTTCATAATATCTTGATACTCTCAAATTAAAAAAGTTAATTGCTTTGCTTTTTAAGAACATATCTAAGATCAAAATCTGTTTTAGCAAACTTATTTATGTAATATTAAAATTTTTTGAACTTCAAAAAAAAGCATATTTTTCTTTGCATTTCTTAGCTCATTGTGTGAAGAAAATGGCAAGTAACATTTACATTATAAAAAGTGAACCTGGATCATTTATATGACCATCATTATGGAATATTTTGCATATAGTATAATTATATATTTGAACTCAATCAGTGTTTTTAAGCTGCTACAATGATTTCTATGATGAGAATAGAAAATTTAGACTGGAAAAAAATATTGAGTACTCACAGCTTGTATTTAATTTTAGGAGAAACTAGTTTTCAGCTATTTTTTTTGTGTGTGTGCCCTAATATACACAGTGGATCAGCAGTGTGAACAGAGTGGTTTTGCATGACAGTTGTGTAAAATAAGGCACAAGGGAGATCCATTAGGTTGTACAAATTTGTATGAGTTGGCAGAAACCAAGATGAGCCTTATGATTCTCACCCCTGGTACACCTCTGGGTAGTACCTTCCCCTTGAAAGCAGACAGGCATTTGCTTTTGTTTTTTTTCTTCTTCTCACTAAGACAATTTTTTGGAGTTTTCAGTTCACAGAAATATTGAGGAAAAGTTACAGAGATTTATCATCCACCCCCAGCCTTCACACATACATTACATCTCCCCTCCATTGTCAATATCCCCCACCAGAGTGATGCATTTGTTAAAACTGATGAATCTACACTTACATATCATTATCACAAAATGTCCATAGTTTGCATAGAGTTCACTTACTCATTTAAACAGACATACAATGCCAAGTCCCTATTATGGTAACTGAAAGAGTATGTTCACTGACCTACAAAATCCTCTGTGTTCCGTCTATTCATCCTTCTGTTCCCCACCCCAACTTCTGACAACCACTGATCCTTTTCCTGTCTCTGCAGTTTTGCCTTTTCGAGAATCTCATATGGTTGCAAACATACAGTATATACCCTTTTCTCATTGGCTTTTACATATTACACACATAGTAATATGTATTTAAGGTACTTCCATGTCTTTTCATGTTTGATAGATAATTTCCTTTTTGTATTGAATAATATTCCATTGTCTAGGTATAACAGAGTTTATTTACCCATTTAAAAAAGGTCATCTTGGTTGCTTTCAAGGTTTGGCAATCATGAATAAAGCTGCTATAAGCATCTGTATGCAGGGTTTTGTGTGGACATAAGCTCTCAACTCCTTTGGATAAACACCAAAGAGTATGATTGCTGTATCATATGGTAAAAGTATGTTTAGTTTTATAAAAAACTGCCAAGCTGTCTTCCAAAGTGGCTGTACCACTTTGCATTCCTACCAGCAATGAATGAGGGTTTCTTTTACTCCACATCCTTACAGTGTTTAGTGCTGTCAGTGGTCTGGATTTTGGTCATTCTAATAGGTGTGTTATTGTTGATATTTCCTAATAACATATGATGTGGAGCATCTTTTCATATGTGCTTAATTGCCTTCTGTATATCCTCTTTGATGAGGTGTCTGTTTAGCTCTCTTGCCCATTTTTTAACTGGGTTGTTTGTTTTTTACTGTTGAGGTTTAAAAATTCTTTGTATAGTCTGGATATCAGATGTGTCTTTGGCAAATATTGTCTCTTAGTCTGTGGCTTTTCTTATCATTCTCTTAACACTGTCTTTCACGGAGCGTTTTTTTTTTTTTTTTTTTTTTCTTCATTTTAATGAAGTCCAGCTTATTAATTCTTTCTTTCATGGATCTTGCCTTTGGTGTTGTATCCAAGAGTTTATAGAGTTTTTCATTTAGGTCTATGATTGACTTTGAGTTAGTGTTTGTGAAGCATATAAAGTCTTTGTCTAGATTCATTCTTTTGCATCTGGATGTTCACTTGTTCGAGGACCATTTGTTAAAAAAAGACTTTGCTCTTTTTTATTGCCCTTGCTGCTTTATCAAAGATCAATTGACTATGCTTATGTGGGTCTCTGTCTGGGTTCTCTATTCTGTTCCATTGTTCTGTTTGTCTAATTTTTCATTAATACCACACTGTCTTGATTTTCAAAGTCTTGAGTCCTGAATTCAGATAGTCAGTCTTTCAACTGTGTTCTTTTACTTCAATATTGTGTTGGCTATTCTCTCATAAAAGCTTTATAATTGTTTAGTCAATATCCACCAAATAACTTGCTGGGATTTTGATTGGGATTGCATTGAACCTATAAATCAATTTGGGAAGAACTTATATCTTGACAATATTGAGTCTTTCTATCCATGAATATGGAATATCTCTACATCTATTAAGGTCTTTTATCTTGTTCATCAGAGTTTAATAGCGTTCCTCATATAGTTTATATACTTATTTTGTTGGATCTATACCTAAGTATTTCAACTTTTTGGTTGCTAATATAATTAAATTGTACTTTTAATTTCAAATTCCTCTTGTTCATTCCTGGTATTTAGGAAAGTGACTGAGTTTTGTATATTTACCATGTATATTGCAACCTTACTAGGATCACTTATTAGTTCCTGGCATTTCTTTTGTCAATTCTTTCAGTTCCACATAGATGATCATGTAATCTTCAAACAAAGGGAGTTTTGCTTCTTCTTTCCCACAATCTGTATAATTTTCCTTTGTGATCTTATTGCTTTAGCTAGAACTTCCAGTACAATGTTGAAAAGGAATGGTGAGAGGGAACATTGTTGTCTTGTACCTGACCTGAGCAGGAAAGCTTTGAGTCTGTCACCATTAAGTATGTTAGCTGTAGATTTTTTTTTTTGTAGATATTCTCCACCTTTCCATTATTTTAACCAATACAATATGACAGAAAGTCAAGGGATTTTTAAAGATATAATTAAAGTTTCTAATCAAAAGTAGATTATCCTGGGTGCATATGACCTAACCAGGTGAGTTCTTTAAAAGTTAAGGGTCCAGGCATTTTATAAAAGAAGAGACTTGAAGCAGCAGAGATGCTTGTCACTGGCCTGGAAGAAGCAAGAGCCACTTTTTAAACCATCTGTGTAGACAGCTTCTAGAAGCTGAGGGCCTCAGTCCTACAATTACAAGGAACTGAACTGTGCCAGTAACTTGAACAAGCTTAGAAAAGGGCTCCAAGCTTCCAATGAGGCTGTAACACTAGCCAACAGCTTCATTGCAGCCTTGCGGCATCTAAGAGGACCCAACTAAGCTGCCAGACTCCTGCCCATGCAAACTGCACAATAAGAAACATGTGTTTTAAGCCATTATCTGAAGTAATTTGTTATGCAGCAGTAGAAAACTAATGCAACAGTCACTAAAACATAACTGCAGTGAAGTCATCACAAAAATGTTACTGTCCACAGCTTTTATATAGAACTTATAATTTAAAGGGTTAAATATTTATTTTCAGTTGCTTATGATGTTTACACAAATATAACGCACACGTATATACATATTTTGGTATACTTGAGAAGCCATAAAATGAAAACATCATGACATTCAAATAACGTTAAATTATAGAACCCAACAGCTTGGCCCCATGCCAGGTTTATCCTGGAATTTGGAAGTATCACAACTTGTAGGCACTTGCCCATTTTTAAAAACATGACTATACCAGCATGCTCCCTGTTCTATCTTGGGTCACATGGCACAAATTAAATATCACATGTAACACTACAGTTTTGTGTGAATAGCAGGTGAGCTGTTGATAGAAAATTTATGAAGTAAATAAATTAAATCTATTAAAAATAAAAGCCCAAGAATTTCTTGCAATTTGTATCAATAGAGAATAAATTATCAGGGCAAAAAGCCCTGATTACTTACAGAAATTTCAGAAAAAAATCTTCAAATACAAGGGATGATGGTGCTAACTCTGACATTCTGGGCTCCTCATCTGCACTGAACTGAGACAGGGGGCTCTGGTGGTCAGCAGACTCAACAAAGAGAAGCCAATGCATTGGAGAGCCACAGTTCCCTCCGGGTAAAAGAAGCCTAATCAGGAGCCATGTGAAAATAAGACACCTCTAATTTTGTGACTACAGGAAACTCGTGGTGCTGCTTGTCAGATAGGGAACTCATTTCAAGCATAAATACTACACAAAATCTTAAATGGAATCACAAGGTAAGATTGGAGAAAGTGTTACGTTTGAAAAGTATTATTTCTTTCACAAATAATTAAAAAATGTAATGGAGGTCAAGCACCAAAGAAATAGCAGTTATTTGGAAAGATTCAATAACAATAATGATGACATTTATTAGACACTTACTCTGTCCTAAGCACTGTTCTCTGTCTCAACGCTCACAGTTCCCCTATAAAATAGGGGCACTTTTTTCCATTTTCAGAGGGGAAACTGAGAGTAAAACTTACCAAAAGAAGTCACAAAGCTAAGATTTGGCCCGCAAAAGACAGCCTCTAATCTGTGAGTGCTTACTCACTTCTCAAGAGTATATATGCATATTATCAGTGACATCCAGGACTAGTAGAACAGCACCTAGCACATCTAATCTCATCTGTCTAGATTCCAAACACAGGGAGCCAGTTGACTTAAAATAAAAAAAAAAATCTGTAATAAGTTTAGAGTCGTTCTATAATAATAGGATTCTAAAATACTTTTAATTTTGTAACAGTTTAATAAGTTTTATTGATGTTCAGGAGACCCTGGCTGGCTGAGTCGGTAAGGCATGAGACTCTTGATCTCAGGGTTGTGAGTTCAAGCCCCACATTGGGTGTAGGGATTACTTACAAATAAAATCTTAAAAAAAATAAAAATAACTTCTATCAATGTTCAAAAGGATCATGACTTGAGCTGAAATCAATAGTTGGATGCTTAATGGACTGAACCATCCATGCACCCCCAAAAGTGCCTTCATAAGTGGCTTTTAATAATGAAGATAAAATCATGTTCAGGTAAATATTCTTTTCAGTGGTTCCAAAACTGTGACGGAAAACTTTGGGGCACTGCTATATGTATGTTTGAAATTAGTATGCCTTTAACAAATAATCAACACAATAATGTCCTATATCTGCTGCATTTTCATTCCTTGAAATGCAGAGATACTCATTTGAGAATTTAAAACTGTGATATCAGGTTTAATTTATTTTCAGTCTGCTAAAAAATGTGATTATATCTTTCCAACAACTCTCTTTTTCATCTCAACAAAACAAAAAACAAAAACAAAAATCTATCCAGGAGCTGAGGTTGTTTTAGTGGTAAACAGTTTTTGCAGAGAGTTTTTGACATTTCGAATGAAAATTATCTTGCATGTTAGGCAATTTCTCTTATTTTAGTAAAACTTTACTGTTATTTACTCAGAGTATTCTAACCGTCCAACAAGATTGCATAGTTTTCCTGTCGGATGCAGAGCACATCAATCTGTGCTAAACAAAAACAGTGAACTCCACCATATGTAACTTAAATTTTCTCTGAAGTGAACTCAGAGACCATTGTTTCTTGGAAGAAGAGCTTTAAGAATTGCATTCTCCCACCTCCAATCATTTTCCCTTTTCCTTTGCACAGTAATTCTTTTAAACTTCTGTTCCTTTTTGATTTTTATTGCTCCCTCATTTCTCATACATATATCCTCTAACCTTATCTACCTGAAGATTAATGTTTCTGCAGAACAGAAAAATCCCCAAAACCAATTGTATTAAATCAAATGCACCTATCAACATTTCATGTGGCAGAATTCCCAGTATCTTAATCTAATCTGACATAGTTATTACATCTTATACTCACTAACTCCATCTTATTCACCTATAAAACATGTCCCATTATTATCTTATAAGTCCTTATCATTTGATTAGATAATGTTAACAAATGAGGCAAAAATATGAAGTAAATATATTATGGGCACTATTATGATTTAGGATATTTTATATCAAGCAGTGGTTCTTATCCAGGAATAATTTTGCCCCATGGAGGATGTTTGACATTTCTGATGGTCATGATTGAGCAGATATTACTGGAAACTAGTGAGTAGAGTCCAGGGATGATATTAAACTTGTTAGTCCTCCACAACAAAGATTTCACTCAGTCCAAAATATTATTAATAGTTTCAAAACTAAGAAACTCTTATATAGAGAGAACTTAAGATTCTCCCAATTTGTTAAACTATTTTTTTTTCTTGATGGAGAAAGAGTCCCACATTTGATTTTTAGTTCTAATAGCTCCTTTATACATTAGTCCAAATGGAGGTGTGCAGTTCTCTGCCTACTCACATCACTCACTATGTGAAATATATATAGCAAAGAAAGCCACCTATTACCTAATGGCATGGATCATTCTAAAGCATCTACAGAGAGGAGAAGATGGGGAGCATTTATGGGCAACACAACTCTAAAAAATGATGTCTATTACTGCATTACAAATTATATTAGTGGGCAGGAAAGGGATATGAGTATATTCTGTATAATTTATACATTAATGTAGTTCTTAGGATCCAACATATTCTTTTTCAATTTTGATGTCAAGAGAGAGCGAGAGAGAGAGAGAGAGAGAGGTGGTTATTTTCCTCTTGCTGTGTTTGAATAAATGTTCTTGTTTACGTGGGAAAGTCTTGTTCTAAGCTTATCTGCCATACTAACTCTGGAGAACATAATCATTGTAGATACCGTGTCATCATGACATCATATGCCTGCTACACTTAGTATTAACTATAATGTTGAATTAGGTACCCATAAATGGTCAAAAGAACCATTGCCAGTCATGATTTGGGTTAAGAAAGTCTATCAGGTAACACCTGATAATTTGGGCCAATATGCTAATAATTTGGGCAAATTTGCTAATTTGGGCAAATTCCTGGACAATGTGTAAAAGGACCCACAGGTATATTAAAATTTCATGGAATCTAAACTGATAACCTTAGGTAGATTTACAGGAATAACATTTAAAATCAATCATTCTACTATTCGCATCACTTACTAGAAATGTTTAAAAGACTTGGCAAACGGCATCACTTCCTGACTTTCTGTTTGTCTTGCCTGACTTTTCTCCCCTGAATTATTTACTTCAATCTGGAAAGAAGCCGTTTCTCATATTACACTTGTTTAAATCAGCATAGTAATTAAGAGTGTTGCTTCTTGAAACTAACAAATCCGTTGCATGAATCACATCGTTGCCATCTACTTTTAGCTTTAATAATTCTAGTAACTTACATAACCTATAATACCTTTAGTTTCTCACTAATAATATAGCAATAATAATAATAGCAATACTCTTTAGGTTTTGTGAAGATTAATGAAAAATGAATGCAAAGATCTTAGCAAAATGGCTGACACATTATATGTGTTTAGCAAATTTAATTATGAGGAATTTCCAAAACATTATGTCATATAGCAAATGTATTAATCCAGATATCTTTTCTGGTATATCCAACAACCTTGTTGGTGTCTTTATCTGGAAGTCTAAAAGCACATCACCCTCAATATGTCAAATCCAACTCTTTTCCCTGAAAAATCTGCTTTCCTTCCTCTTATGTTGGAAAGTAGAGTTGTGTTTCAAAAATGAAGATCATATCATGTTTTTCCTGCTTAAAGGCTTTCAATGATTCCTTGTTGTTCTTAAATTGAAATCTAAAACACTTAACCTAGTTACAAATTTGTCAAAATTAACATTTTAGACGAACTTAAAATTGTTTTATCTTCTTTCACATAAGAATAGCATACAAAATGAAAACATAAAATATTAGGAAATACAACAATATTCATTTAATCTTATAGTGACTGATTCTTAATAGCTTTCCTTCAAAGGTCATCTTGCCCAGTCACTTTGGAAATTGCCTCTTTTTGCTGGTGCAATAATAAGAACATGTTCAGTATCCCTACAAGATAACTAAGCACCAAGGCCATTGTTAAGACTCTGGCTCTACTTTCCAGTCCCCTCTTCCAACTACTTCCTTCTCTCACACTCTTCAGGACATGTGCCCAGCCACATTAGGGTGCAATCCTTTGTCTTCCCTGTGGGCATTAAGAACTGCTGTTCCCTCTGATTTGAACACTCTGTTGTTTCCTCTTTTGTTACCTCATTTCTGCTCTACTCTCAAGGTACAGCTTAATGAAATTCCTTCAGAAAGGCATCCTCCATTCTTTCTTCCTTCAAATACGTAGTTAGGGTCATACCTCTACAACTCCACACTACCTTGTGTATACTACCAAAACAGCCCTCCTTACTTAACTGCTTACAAGTAACTGTTTTCTTTTTCTGTCCATCTCAGGGATCAGCTAAATCTGGTCTACTACTTATCTCTGCGTGTCTTACAAGCTAAAAATGCTTCGTAGTTTTTTTAGTTAAAAAAATTAAATTTTTTTTCAAGAATATAAAAATGTATGAAATACACATATCATTCCAGTATATTTAACTAAAGTTTTATTGTAACACATTCACTCCAATTTATTTACATATTGTCTAGTACTGCTCTGTACTATACCTTCAGAGTAGCTGCAAGAGAAATAATATGGCCCACAAAGCCTAAAATATTTGATATCTTGTTTATCATCATCAGATACTAAATTCCTTACGGGAGGAAGTATGTTTTCCTAATTGCATTTCAGACATCTGCTCCTCAGTGTAGATTCATTAGATGAATGAGTGAATTAATGAAAGAATTGTAGATGGGGTGGTAATGAATAAATGTAATAGTTAAGTTTCTTTACTTGAAAGCAAAGTAAATCAACTCTAGCTAAATTCAGCAAAAACCAAATTATTGGAAGTAAATAGATTATGTCACAAAATAAAAGAAAAAGTTGAAGAACTAGGTTTTGGAGAGGATAGGAACTAGAATGGTTCTTGAAATCTCGGTAGCAGGAACCACTGGATAAGCTCATTGAAACAAAATGATTGTTCTTGCGTCTACATTTGACTCAAAGTTCATATTCCTGAGAGAGATAACCTGACCACACCTTGGCTAGGGAAAGCGATCTCTGTTTGGCCGTGCCAATCAGATACAAATATTGGAGAAGACATTCCCAACTGCATGTAAAGGAAAATCAGTGTCCCATTACTAGAATCAGAAGTAGTGTTAGTACTAGGTTAAAAAAAAATGGCAGACTATATTCTACAATAGAAGAAAATGGGAGTCAGAAGATTTTTATTTTATTTTATTTTATTTTATTTTATTTTATTTTATTTTATCTTATTTTGTTTTATTTTATGTTTATTTATTTTTGAGAGAGAGAGAGAGAGAGAGAGAGAGAGAGAGAGAGAGGGAGGGAGAGACTGGGCATAAGCCAGAGATGGGCAGAGAGAGAGGAGACAGAGGATCCCAGGCAGGTTCTGTGCTGACCACAGAGATCCCAACGTGGGGCTCAAACTCACAAACCATGAGATTATGACCTTAGCCTCAGTCATACACTCAACCAACTGAGACACCTAGGTACCCCCAGAAGATCATTTTAAATGGAAATACCTGGAATTTAGACTACAGCTGTCTGTTCTTGGACATCTTCCTTCTGTCATATTGAAAACCAATGTAGTCATAATTGTCTCACTCAATTCTCATGAATTAACACCTTTGGCTTCAATATTGTTGGTGAAAGTGAAATATAAATGGCATTACTCATGTTGCACACTGAGTATAATATGTCTGCCTTCCAGTTCAATTAGAGAAGATAAAACCATTAATCTTTTCATCAGAGCTTTCACAATAGCTAACAAAGACAAGGGCTGGATTGTGATTTACTACATGATGATAAACATACTGGCTAGATTTTTAAATATGAAATTCTCCAAGTCCCAAACATTTTTGTGACAAAAGGGACTAATGTGGCACATTAATAGTATAAGGGATGTGATATACCTACTAGTGAGAAAAGTATGAAGGAAAAACACTTAACAAGAAATGGGCATTAATCATCCCAGTATTACTCATCTTCTAATATTTCTCTTTTCATTCATTCTGTGAGTACTTCCTGTTCTCCAAGCTAAGTATGACATATCTCACATGAAGTAACTGTCCTATAAGCTGTTAAGCTTGAACTTTCTGAAAAATCTATATTCCACTCTGAATGAGGCTATCCTGACCACATTCTGAGATCATTTAGACCATCACTACAATTATTTGACCCTATCACCAATCGGGTATTACATACTTGAATCTTTCAGCTTTTATATCTCTAGTTCATGTGTGCTAAGTTCTTGAAGTGCACACTTTTAAACACGTATGAAGAATTCATATGCACTGCAAATGGGGTTGTTTTCACTATTAGTGATGTTTCCCAGATAAATGACCCTAAATCTTGCACTCTCTCCTAGTAAAGATTTCATGTCTCTTGTACAAAGTTTGTCTCCCTATAAGGAAGAGGTACCTATTTAAAATACTTATGTAAGAATCAAGCATTTCCAGTCACCTAAACCATATTTACTAAAAAATAAAATAAAATAAACAGGCATAGTATCTAATGATGTTCCATCTCCATCAATGAAAAATCAGATTTTATGTCCATTTAGCTTCTCCAGAAAGGAAAATTAAATTATCCTTACAAAGCATAATATTTTACCACATGTAGATTGTGCACATAAATCTATTTAGCTCATAAAAGGTAAGAAACAGCTCATCTCATTTTTACTGTGATTACTTTCTACATAAAAGATTCACTGTCTACTTCTCCAGCTCATAGTTAAGCTTCCTACTTTCAATTAATTTATGTTTAAATTATGTAGGTTGCTGAAAAATTACTGAATATTTACAACAAAAATGATATCCACTAACCAAAAGTTATAATTTTCTTATTACATAGATTATGATATACTTCAGACCATATTATACAAAATTTTGCTATGTATCCTAATATCTTTACCATCGGTATTGACTTTTCTAGTCATACATAATTTTTGCTTATTTACTTATTTTTGAGAGAGCGCATGATCAGGGTAGGGGCAGAGAAAGGGGTACAGAGGATCTGAAGCAGGCTTTGCACTGACAGCAGTGAACCTGATGCGGAGTTCAAACCCACGAACTGCGAGATCGTGACCTGAGCTAAAGTCGGATGCTCAACCAACTGAGCCACCCAGGTGCCCCATTCTAGTCATATATTTTTATTAGCAATCACCAATAAAAAAGATTTAAAACAACCTAATTTCATTTTTAGACTCTTATCCAGAGAAATGATATTTTCATCCTGATACAAACACCATATACTTCTAAAAATATTCCTGCAGGCTGTTTTTTTTTTTCCTTTTGACTTAAGTATAATCATACTCAATAATTGTGGTTAATTTAAATTTTATAGTGTGGCAATATCTCATTTTGATGAGGGATTTTTCCTGAGTGTTATGTTAGGGTAATTCATTTGTAATCTTGTGATTTTATGCATCAGGTGGAATTTTCACAGTTGCTTCTGATTGTTATGAATATCTTCCTGATATAGATAGATAGATGATTGATTAGATAGATAGATAGATAGATAGATAATGAATGTGAACAGGGGAAAGGAGCAGAGGGAGAAAGAGAGAGAAACAGAATCTTAAGCAAGCTCCACACTCAGCATGGAGCGTGACACAGGGCTCAGTTTCACAACTCTGGGATCATGACCTGAACCAAAATCAAAAGTCAGACACTCAGCAGACTGAGCCATCAAAGTACCCCTCTTCCTGATATTTTTATATGACTCCAATATAAGTTATATATCTTATAAAATAAAAAGTAAAAAGCAAAACAAAACAAAACACACACACACACACCAAAAATAACCCTGTCATTATAATCTTTCTTTAAATATTTTCCAAAATGCCTAAGTGCAGACATACATAGGAGATATTATTAGGGAACTTTATTTATTTTGGGCCTTTCCTCAATAGCAATTTAAATTCCATAAAAAAAACAGAACATATATTAAAAACTTGTTTTTAAAAAATTCTTAGTGATGTATGTTTTATTTTCACAAAAAGGGCTGTTTAAAAATTAAAGAACCACAATGTCTCAAAATATCAAATTAAATAATGTGTTTATTTGTGCTCACCAGCATGAATCATTTTCCCTCTGGTTGTATATTTCATATGAAAAATATTCAACAGTTCTGTGGTATATAAGTATCACACCTGTTTTGTGGTATATAAGAACAGTGTTTACTACCACAGAGCAGTACCTGCCCCTCATGAGAAATTTCAAGATTAACTTCTCTGAGCTATTTCCAAGACTATTGGGAAAACTTTGGTTAATCCAAATTGTTTTCATTTTATTCCAAAGCATGCGTTTATCTTAACTCTTAGAGATCATACAATTATATCTTTCATTATGGAAATATACTCATGATTTCTTTTCAAATACTAGAGTAGAAAACAGCCAGTTGCAAACATGAAAAGATATCTTTCAGTCAAGTCTTTCATTTGTATCACAAACCAAGATACTAGCAATGAAAAATAATCTGCTTTGAACACAGGTTGACAATTTTAAAACATTGGGGCATTGGTTTAAGTAACTCTGGTCACTCTCAGTTTTAGAATCATAAAGCTTTAAAATAATATCTCATAAAAATAAGAAAAACGGAAAGTGGCAATGTTTCTTAAAACTTTGTGTGAAATGGGGGGTGCCTGGGTGGCTCAGTTGGTTAAGTATCCAACTTCAGCTCAGGTCACGATCCCGTGGTTTGTGACTTCAAACCCCGCATCGGGCTCTGTGCTGACATCTGGAGCCTGGAGCCTGTTTCAAATTCTGTGTCTTCCCCTCTCTCTGCCCCTCCCCTACTCTTGCTCACTCGCTCTCTCTCTCTCTCAAAAATGAGTAAACATTAAATTTGTTTTAATTAAAAAAAAAACTTTGTATGAAACATACTTGGAATGTTTTGGAATAACAATATGTTTTTTCATATAATGGAGTTCCTTGTAATAACAAGAATAGGTTATTATTATAGAAATCTCAATAATTTTTCCATGTTTTACTTACACATGACTCAAGACCGAAGAAATAGTAAAGCTTACAAGAGAAGACATTAAAATAACGGCTCATTGCTAATAGAAGCTTATAGGTGATGCCCAGTCTGTAATGTATGCAGTGAAGTGTTTAAGAAAACTTGTAATAAAGATACGTCTAGAAAGCTTTAAAAAAAAAAGCCTATAAACCTCGTTCTCTTGAACAGATGTTTCACATTATAGATATCTGCCTGCTTTACTCATTTAAAGAAAATACTTTTATGGCTTTTAATATTGATTGGATATGCAATAAAGTGTATATCTTTAAGTCTTTAAAGTAATAAAACTATGTTGTTAAAAGAGGACATAATATCATAGAGATCAATAACAGGAGATTTAAAAGATACTGAACGAAAATATTATGTATGTATGTTTACCTACTTTTTCAAGCCTGATTTATTATTTTATATTACAAATAAAATGCATTGATTCCAAGGTTGAACTTCTGTGTCATTAGGATGTTAGTAGTATCAATAACTGTATACACCTATATTCAACCTAGGTGTCTATGTGTATACACCTATAGTCCTCTGATACCAGCTCCCAAAGATGGACTTTGGTGCAACCACTTCAGAAACTAACCGCCACTGCTTGTATCTTATACCCTATGCATGAAATGTGGGAGAGATTATATATTCCCAAGGTTAAAAGCATGTTTTCTGAAGTTGAATTGCCTGTGTTAAAATACTAGGTCTGCCACTTTCCTTAGGATTTTGACCAAGGTGCTTAACTTGTTCTTTGTCACAATTTTCTCATCAGTAAAGTTGGGATAATAATAGCAGACATCTCAAAAGGTTTCTGTGAAGATAAACATTATTTAATATATATGAAATACTTGAAACAGTAATTAGCACATAATTGTAGCCGAATACCTATTAATTCTTATAACATGTGGGGGTGCTTGTGTGGCTCATTCAACTCAATAGTTTAAGCGTATGACTCTTGATTTCTGCTCAGGTCATGGTCTCATGGTTCGTGAGATCTAGTGCCATATCGGGCTCTGCACTGACAGCACAGAGCTTGCTTGGGATTCTCTTTCTCCCTTTCTCTCTGACCCTCCCCTGCTTGCACACACACTCTTTCTCTTTCAAAATAAATAAATAAACATTAAAAAAAAAACTTATAATGTGTGTACGTGGGGAAGCTGAAGAAGCCATGGGAGAAACTATCAGATGCCATTCTTGCAAATCCTAAGTCAAGACCTAGCTTAAAAAAATTTTTTTTTAATGTTCATTTATTTTTCAGAGACAGAGAGAGACAGCATGAGCGGGAGAGGGCAGAGAGAGAGAGGGAGACCCAGAATATAAAGCAGGCTCCAGGCTCTGAGCTGTCAACACAGAGCCCGACGCAGGGCTCAAACTCACGAGCCGTGAGATCATGACCTGAGCCAAAGTCAGACGCTCAACTGACTGAGCCACCCAGGTGCCCCAAGACCTAGCTTAAAATGAGGACATGATGCATTTAAAAAGTTTGTACTGAGCACAAACCCAGCATCATATGATCCATTCTATCTAATAGACTGTACAAATTCCCCTTGCTGCTCCAAGGATAAAGATGTATATAAAATTAACAATTTGATAAACTTTTATGTGTAGAAGGGAAAATGTTGTTAAAGACAGTACAATTTTAATGATTCTTTTATTTAAAAAAATGAGTGGCTAGTTTAGTGTTCTCTCATGATGAGAAGTGTTTATACACTGACTATTGCTTACATATCTTATATACTGACTATTGTTTACATAGCTTATGTTTACATATTGTTTACATATCTTATTGTTTATATATCTTATAGTTCATTAATTATACTTCCTAGAAATTAATGTTGGGATATTTGTCAGGAAAGAAATATTAAATTATATAGTAATTATTTAACCTTTAATTCCTTCTATTATTAATCTATAAAGTTTACAACCAAATTTGGAGAAAAAACAGAAAAATATAAGGCAGCCATGAAAGTAAATGACAAACAAATATGGAGAGTTCAATAAGCTGCTCAACAACAGGACTCATAATCTCAAGAGTAGTTTTAGCCATACCGGCTGTTTATATTCACTGTTAATGTACCTATTTAACAGATAACTATTTGGTAATTACTATCTGACGCTGTTTTAGTTTGCTTTTCAGACACTGAATCATTTAATCCTCAAATCAACCCTATTCAATAGGTGCTATGATTATCCCCATTTTTACATATGAGGAAAGTGAGGCATGAAAAGGCTATGTTATATGCCTTGGGTCACACAGCTTACGTAGCAGAACCAGGGTGTGAACCCTGGGAGTATGGTCCCCATGTCCATGCTCTCTATCCCCATATTATTCTGCCTTATATGAGGACTTGCTCCTCAGTATTCATCTACAATCATTTAAATTATTTGTTTTTCAAAAGACAGATAATTAAACAATGGGTCAAGTTACAATCTCTACTTCCGTTTGCCTTTAATTTAGCCTGGATACCCACTCATCAGTTCTAGTTTTAGCATTCAAACTATGGCCATTGCCATCATCATAATTTCTCATAACATCTTAAGTATGTTTCACTTGGTCGCATTAAAGTAAGAGTTTTCAAGCATTCACTAGCTGTCAG
Source organism: Panthera onca (assembly GCF_046562875.1). Classification (NCBI taxonomy): domain Eukaryota; kingdom Metazoa; phylum Chordata; class Mammalia; order Carnivora; family Felidae; genus Panthera; species Panthera onca. Next base: position 107,657,814 of record NC_138345.1, on the reverse strand, counting down.
GTACCACTGAATTTCTTTGATATATATTATCACCACATTAGATGTTTTTCTAAAATCACAGAGGAAATTCAAACGGGTAAACAACACTTCAATTACTCCCAAAGAGCTATGGTTCCAAGTAATTTACGTTAGATGTTGAAACGCATTATGTGATTATGTAACACAAACTTTGCTTTTTCCGGTGCTCTATTCGGTAGGCTTAAAATAAAAATTACATCACTGCCCACCTCAACAATAGCTAATAAGAGGAGAAAGTAATTTTCTCTAATGTGGACGTTGGCTTAACATGGAAAAGTTGATATGGATAACAAAGTCTAAGTGACATTAATCCAGAAAATAAACCAAGAATTACTCAAGAATTGTCCCTCTGTTTGATTTCATCATTCACAAATGTTTGTCCAGGCTTAAGTCACTGAATTCTGATAATTGGTTACATAACACCAATCTTAATGTGACTAGTAATACATAAAAGCCATTGAGAAGTGAAAATAGTAAGACTAATAAGAAGGCATAAGAGCAGAAACACCTGACAAATTACCCCTAAGTAATTCATTGACTGAAAGATTATTTTTTTATTCTTCCTGGAGATTCTTACCTATCTTGTTTATTTCATCAAAGACAGTTATCAGAATATTAGTATAACCCACAAGTTAAAAATAAAATTAATTGTACAAGTGAAGCCAGTTTTTAACAATGTTGGTCAGACATGCCTATGCACAAGAAAATTACTGAATGTTTAAAGATAATATTTAATTTATTACTGTAATTAACTTTATAGAATCAAGTGTGATTGAGTTTCTCCCTGCACACCACTCCTCCTCTCCATTCTGATTAAGATATTAAGCACTGCCAGGTAAGCAAATACAATTTCACCCGAATAGGGCTAATTATTAATAATGTCAATAAATTTTGCTTTTACGTAAGTTGTTGGAAAAAATACTGACCATTCACTTCAAGTGGAGTGCTGTGCTAACTGTTGTTTAGAAAGGTCATAGAAATAACAAGAAATTCAGTGGCTATAAATGAAATCTGAACAGTATCCACTCAACAGGCATCTTAATTGCCTGTCTCTTAACCTGTCACTCCCACTCAATCCATAATGTGTAATAGGTTCAACTTATTATATCATTATTTTTAAACCATCACTTTCTTTATGCCATTCTTATTTTTGGAATTATAAACTAACTCTTGCATACAAATATAGATGACAATATTTTAAAAGCAAACAAACAGGTATCTACCACCAAGCTGAAGAAGGCAATTACTGACAGAATATAAACACTTCTATATATTTGTCTCCAATTTCATTTCCATCAATATCAGAGGTAATCACTCTTTTGAATTTGGCATATGCTATTCCATGTAACTTTATACACTGATGTGTATGTATTCACCATTAATAAACAGAATTTGTTCACATATTTATGTGCTATAAGAAGGCACTGTGTATGTATTTAACATTATGGTTTTGATGTTTATCCATGGTAATGTATATATCTTTAATTCATTTTAACTAAAAAGTTATTCAGTGGAATCCCATGTACAATTATTTATTCATTTTCTTGGTGATATGACAGCTATCTCTAGGTAGATAGATAGATATTATTACATCACTATAATGAATTTTCTTATACAGATCTCCAATGGCACAATTGTGAGAGTTCCTCTGGGGAATATGCCTTGGAGTAGAATTTCTATTTCTTTTTTTTTTAATTAATTAATTTGTTTATTTTGAGAGAGAGAGTGAGAGAGAGCCCAGTGGGGAAGGGACAGAGAAAGAGAAAGAGAATCCTAAGCAGGATCCACTCTGTAAGTGTTGGGCTCGATCTCATGAGCCATGAGATCATGATCTGAGCCAAAGACAAGAGTCAGACACTTAACCGACTGAGCCTCCCAGGTGCCCCTAGAATTTCTGATCTTAATATATGAACATATTCAAGTTTCCTAGACATAGCCAAATCTCTTTCCAAAGTGTTATACCAGCTTACACTTCTTTTTTTCTTAATTTTTTAAAAGTAATCTCTACACTCAATGTGGGGCTCAAACTCATGTCCCCAAGATCCCGAGCCACATGCTCTACCAACTGAGCCAGCCAGGCACACCCCAGCCTACTCTTCTACTAGCAATGTATGAATTTTTCCATTTTACACATTGTCTCTAAAATTTAAAGATGTGGGCTTTTATATTTTTGACAGTTGTTGTTTCCGAAATGGAAACTAATTCTTGGTTTATATTTACACACCTTAAATCTGTGAATTATGGAGTTTAAGAAGGCAACATGACTTATTAATATTCATAAGATCAGTCAGTCCACACTCTTGATCTCAAGATTTAAAACTTTTCATCAGCTAGTCCTACACTGTTTGTAGAATTTTATTTTTTTACACCAATGTTTCCTTGTGTGTGGTTCCTGAACAGCAGCATCAGCATCACCTGGAAACTTCTTAGAAATTCGAATGATTGACCCCTACCCCTGGCCTATTAAACCAGAAACACTGTGGGTGAGAGCCCAACAATATCATTTTAAATTCGGTGATTTTGATACATACTAGAGTTTAAGAACTTGGCCATGGTGGTGCCTGGCCTTTCCTGATACCTGCCTCACTTTCCCACCCTATTACTCCCACTCCTCATCATGACTACTCGAATGTTTTATGCATATTATCCCATGCAAGCCTTTCTTACCTGTTTATTTACACATCTTCCACTGCTGAACACTGAAATATTTGAGCTTATCTGAAATATAGTAATTTTTTTTCAATATCCCAGCCACACTGAGTTTCTGTTTTTAATTTTTTTTATGAAATTTATTGTCACATTGGTTTCCATACAACACTCAGTGCTCATCCCAACAGGTGCCCTCCTCAATGCCCATCACCCATTTCCCCCTCCTTCCCACCCCCCATCAACCCTCAGTTTATTCTCAGTTTTTAAGAGTCTCTTATGGTTTGCCTCCCTCCCTCTCTAACTTTTTTTTTTCCCTTCTCTCCCCCATGGTCTATAAAGAACTCAGCAAACTCCACACCCGGAAAACAAATAACCCAGTGAAGAAATGGGTAGAAGACATGAATGGACACTTCTCTAAAGAAGACATCCGGATGGCCAACAGGCACATGAAAAGATGCTCAACGTCGCTCCTCATCAGGGAAATACAAATCAAAACCACACTCAGATATCACCTCACGCCAGTCAGAGTGGCCAAAATGAACAAGTCAGGAGACTATAGATGCTGGCGAGGATGTGGAGAAATGGGAACCCTCTTGCACTGTCGGTGGGAATGCAAACTGGTGCAGCTGCTCTGGAAAACAGTGTGGAGGTTCCTCAAAAAATTAAAAATAGATCTACCCTATGACCCAGCTATAGCACTGCTAGGAATTTACCCAAGGGATACAGGAGTGCTGATGCATAGGGGCACTTGTACCCCAATGTTTAGAGCAGAGCTTTCAACAACAGCCAAATTATGGAAAGAGCCTAAATGTCCATCAACTGATGAATGGATAAAGAAATTGTGGTTTATATACACAATGGAATACTACTTGGCAATGAGAAAGAATGAAACATGGCCTTTTGTAGCAACGTGGATGGAACTGGAGATTGTTATGCTAAGTGAAATAAGTCATACAGAGAAAGACAGATACCATATGTTTTCACTCTTATGTGGATCCTGAGAAACATACTGAGTTTCTTATATCCCCCAAATGTAAAACTACTATTTCACTTTTTTTTTTTTTGTAATGCTCTGCTCCTTGCATTCCAGAAGAAGTCCCAGTACCTCACTACTAGATTCCTCCTTGGAGAGACTGCAGAAGAGAAGTGATTGTTCTCTCCTTTGTGCCATTGCTATGCCTTGTACATAGCACTACTCTGAAAGCATTGACACAGGTTTGCCACAACTGTTTCTTTCCATCTGGACTGTAACTTCTCTGCTTTAGTATATCCCTAAGCTATTTCATAGCAAATGATTCAATTTCCATTCAACGTTTACTGGGTATGTATATGGAACTGATGCTTTTCTAAGTACTCGGGAGATACAAAGGAAACTAAAACATCAGCCCTGCCTGTGAGTTGTTTATAGAATTTATCCTTTCGACAAGGATCCTTTGAAATTTCTATCTTTCAATGATCATTTTTTATTGTATAAGTATTTTAGAGCTCGCAATCTAGGGAAGTCTGTGTACTATCCAAATATGTAACACAGTATTTTAGTTATTTCATATATGTCAAGGTTATTTCTCTTAAACTTATTTCAAGCTACCTACAAACAAAATTTGTACTTCAACTTGTTTTTACACCTCTTACAAACCCTAGCACAGGGCTGGACTCAGTTGCTATTTAATAATTTTGCTTTGATCTTTATAAGTTACAGCTTTACTGTAAAAGAAAAAAAAAGAATGATATTAAACTTTCTTTTGATATAGTTAAAGATGGAAGGTATATTTCCTTCCGTTCATTTGATAAATTTTGGTAGGTTTGCATTTATGTAACAGCTTTAGAGATTAAGCAACAATATAATCTTGTAGCTGTTATCTGCCATTACAAACAATAAACTGATGCACAAAAACTTTTTTTGTACCTTCCAGAATTGAAACAAGAAGAAAATGTTTTTTTCACATCTGATTTTTTTTCCAGACTCTCTACTACAAAAGACAATTTTCTCCAAATTTCACACTTTAGTGCCTACTCCACCACATGTTTGTTGTCTGTGAATACAAATGAAACTATTATCAATACTACTTCCTGACTACTTAGCTAGTTCTGAACTCCCACCTTAGGTTGTAACAAAGACATCTCATAAAAGCATAATGTCTTACGATTAGCATAGTGCTTTTCCCTTTGGATCAGTATTTAGTCTCACTAATTGTTATACCTCTTAATCTGATCCAGAGAGTAAATTGGTCTCAGAGAGATGTTGGCTGAAAGTCTCACCGGACTGATAGATGGCATAATCTCATTTATTTCTCACACTAATCCAATTTTCTCCTTATTTGACAGATAAGAACACAGAAGCTTTAGAAATTTAGGAAGCTTAGGATAAAACAGAAAGCAGCTGACCAAGCTATTATTGTTCTTGGTCTTCTGATTCTAAATATCCTGTTTGTGCTACTGTTGCCTTTGTATCTCCTGTGTAAGCTTAGATGAGAGGTAAAAGATGAGATAGAAGTTAATCAAAAGCAATGGTATCTGCGGTGTACTTTTGAATGGGGAGCTTTGACTTCTGGTCTGTGTTTAATGTGATACACTCTTATTAAATGCATGAGAATGATACTTGGTTCACCTGTTAATGGTCAGGAATATTAGGAGATTCACACACACACACACACACACACACACACACACACACACACACAATACTCAGACATGTTAGATTACTTGTGCATTCTTCTAAATGGGTTTCTGAGAATGATTTGTAGCAAGCAGGTAGAACAGAGGGAGAAAAACCCTTAACTCTGCACCATATAGGAGCAGGGGTGCTCATTTAGATCTGTGGCAGGGCTGTTACACCTGCAGGCCCCACAACAGACTGTGGGAAACACGACACCCCCTGCACTGCCAGCTTGGGGCTGCAAATTTGAATGTTCTTCATTAAAGAAGTGAAATCCTGCTGCTTTTCAAACGTTAGAAGCTTCACTGTTTCGTTGCAACAGCGTGTTTGAAACTGGGAAAACATTCAATGAGCTGCTGCAAATCAGGAAGTGAACTTTCAAAAGTCTTGATCTGTGGTTGCAAAGGTTTGTTTGAAACAGGGAGAGTGAAGGTATTTTCATAGCGTCGTGTCATGTTGAAGAGCTTATGGGGTGAGTGCAGTATAGCATATTTCCACAGAAGTGAAATCAGCACGGTGCCTGTTTTCCAAACGATATAATGTGCTTTCAAGGTGATGAAACTACCACTGAACCAGAGTGGTACAAAAAAAAAAAAAAAAAAAAAGGAAACAATGAAAGATCTGAGTTGATGTGGAAGCCGTTGGAGAGCAAAGCAGCTTGGGATAGGAGTGTGTCTTTAAAAGGGCTGCTGTTAAAAGTTTCTAGAGTATGTGAAACATATCAAAATAGAGTAAAGCCTGACCCCTGTATTAAATCAAATATAGAAAAGGGAAAGCTTTATTAACTTTATTAGAAGAGTCTTTCTCACATGTGCCAAGAACTTCCCAAATGTAGTATTTTATCTCATAAAATCATCACCATCATCCACAATACCCCATAGAAAGACATTGCAATCATAACACAAGTTTTACTACCAGATCAGTTTTTCTTTTTTAAATCTAGTTTGAATTATGATAAGGATAAATGATAAGGATACTAGCTGTCAGGTTAACTACATGTAATATGCATGCTAGTTAATTGTGAGATGATCTATTTTACTCATATATAACAGGTGCTCAAATTAATCTCTTGTTGCAGGTAATAGGCTTCTAAAGGGATATGAAAAAAAGGTATTTGTTCTGTTCTTTATATTGTCTTGAGTTTAGTTCTCTGACAGAGGCTTGGAATGGACCTTAGACATTAGATCATATATCTGATTGAGGAAGGACAGATTTTTCACTATACCAGACTGCAAGGCGTCTATCAACAATTTCCAGGAAAGAAGACCTAAGTCCCCCCGCCCTCCCCCCGGCCCCCGGAAACCTCTCAGAGTGCTCCTAATCACGTCAGTATACTGTCAAACATTTCTTGTCTACCGATCTATACTCCAGGAATGTTTCATCAATATTAACAGCAACGATTATGAGCATCCTTAATCCCATGGGCTAAAATTGAAACTCACCTCCAGATGGCTGGCAGCTTAACACATCTTTGGTATAACAGCCCCTTATAAATTTAGGGCTTTTAATTGTCCCGGCAAAGAATATCATATAATGTAATGGATGAAAAGATGATGCAGATTGTCTAACAGCAATACACGGCATGTGTAGGAGTTGGTTTTCCTTTAAGGATCATGAATGTGCTTCCGTCCGTTCATAATTTGACTCAATCTCTGTTGTGAGCAGTGGCATACAGTTTAGAGATAGTTAACTGGGGTTAAAGTACAGTCTTTCTCTTTGGAAATGATTTTATCTTAATGAGCATGTGGCCATTCAGGTTACCTAAGGCAAACAGACATATAGCTTTAGGAGCAAAGGGTCTCAACATTTTCTTTTTAGCAGATGTTAACAGGATAAGAACTTGGGCAGCAAGATGTGGAGGCAAAAGAACTAAACTAACGTTTTGAAGCTCTGTAGCTTCTGCTTCTGACTTGCTATGTGACAATGTTATTTGTAGCACATTGGAGAGAGCTGAGCTGCAAAGTACTGTGTAAGAAGGATATGCTGGACATTTAGGCACTTTCCATATACTACTTGGCAATGAGAAAGAATGAAATCATGCCATTTTCAGCAATGTGGAGGGAACTGGAAGTTATTATGTTGAGTGAAATAAGTCAGTCAGAGGAGGACAGATATCATATGTTTTCACTCATACGTGGATCTTGAGAAACTTAACAGAAAGTCATGGAGGAAAGGAAGGGGAAAAAGTAGTTACAAACAGAGAGGGAGGGAGGCAAACCATAAGAAACTCTTAAACACAGAGAACAAACTGAGGATGGGGGGACGGGGGGAAGGGGTGGTGGACATTGAGGAGGGCACTTCTTGGGATGAGCACTGGGTGTTGTATGTAAGCCAATTTGACACTAAATTATATTTAAAAAAAAGAATATGCTGCCCTCAGTGTGCTCACAATGAACACAGAACTTCCACCCCAATAGTGAGGATGTGTTCACCCTGTCCATGCACTGCCTATATATTTCAATATCTAGAGCCTTCTTTTTTTTAATTTCTTTTAATGTTTATTTATTTTTGAAAAAGAGAGAGAGAGAGACAGAGTATGAGTGGGGAACAGGTAGAGAGAAAGGGAGACAGAATCTGAAGCAGGCTTCAGGCTCTGAGCTGTCAGCACAGAACCTGACACGGGGCTCGAAGTCATGAACTACAAGATCATGACCTGAGCCCAAGTCAGATGCTTAACCGACTGAGCCACTCAGGCACCCCTCTAGAGCCTTCTTTTTAATCTTGGGGGTCTATGAAAGTGACTAAACTTGATTTTTGGAATAAACACACACACACACACACACACACACACACACACAGATAGATGACAGACTAGAAAGGATATATAGAGGGATTATGAAGTCAGTCTCACTTCCATCAGATAAAAACTATTGATAATTATTTTTGTGAACTTTGTGTTTCTCTTATTAAAGAGCATAAGAGGATTATCTTTGAAGAGCCCCACAGTATCCTGCCCCCAACTACCATGGTTAGAGGATCTGTTTATTATTTCAGGACTCTTTTTGTTAATCATAGAAAGTTTTGTGCATTACCCCATAAAGTCTTTGTTTCTGAATTTTTATTAATTGATTTCTATAAGTGGTTTTTGCCTTCCTCTACCAGGCTCTTCAAAATAACAGTCCTCAGTCTTGCTTGTGAATAGAAATGTCTAAATTTTGTGGTGGCCTACTGTCTCTCTTCTTAACCTGAGCTTGAGCTTTCTTTAAAGTATTTATATTTTTCTTTCCATTGAATTTTTAGGCACTGTGGGAACACTTTTGTTTCTTGGAGTACCAGCAGAAAATATCTTTCTTAGTTGTATAAATATTAACATGTATTCTGCACCCATTAAGACCTCTTCAATTACACCTACAGCAAAAGGAAGTTTAATAAATATCCTGTACATCTAGTAAGTGTCAAATAAATGCGAGTTTATTTCATCTCGTAAATATATCAAATCTCTCAAGGGACAGATTTTTTATCTGCTTCTGATAGCAACTTTATTAGGCTCATTATAATCTGAGAGATAATAGTACTCAAGATCTATGTGATATGAGCTCAAAAACTCTTAACAGAATAATTCACATTTCCTGAAAATGGTAATGATGATCCTGCACATTGTTTCAGGATGAAACTAACCAATAAGTTTAGTTATACTTTCTTTTCTCACTATGACTATCCCCATTCATACAACACTGTGGCAAGGAAAGTAGAGATTGTGAATATCCACTGACACGAAACTTACTAAATAATATGTGGTGTATAATTACAACCGAATAGTATACAACAACAGAAATAAGGCAGAGCACCTAGAAACAATATAGATGACATATAAATTGTTTTAAAGAATCCAAAGACCAGAGTACCTGGGTGGCTCAGTCTGTTAAACGTGGGACTTCATCTCAGGGCATGATCTCACAGTTTGTGAGTTCAAGCCCCATGTCAGGCTCTGTGCTGACAGCTCAGAGCCTGGAACCTGCTTCAGATTCTGTGTCTCCCTCTCCCTCTGCCCTTCCCCTGCTCATGCTCTGTTTATCTCAAAAATAAATAAACATCAAAAAATAAATAAAGTACCCAAAGACTATGGTTGGTATTACTTTCACTAATCAGGAAGAGAGAAAGACAAGGGAATACAGTAGGAGAGGAAATTTAATACTGAAAATGTTCTAGCGCCTGCATTGGGAAGGGGACTCCAGTAATCTATAATACCATTATACATATACCATACATGTATATTAAATATTATTTTTATAATATTATATCACTAAAATAAGAACATAAGTAAAAAAAGAATAAGTGTTTCTGCAGTAATTCATGCAAGATAGGACTCTATCAGGGCACTAATGTTATAACACCAATATCCCATCTGCTGAATTAAAATGGTACTTAAGAGTGGACACAAGGATAGTTCTAAATGGTGATCACAGTAGCAGTTTGGTTCTCTCAGTTTCAGGTAGCTCTATCCTTCAATTTATCTGAGTTGCTATTTTAATACTCATAATTTTTAAAGGTTAATACATGCAATGAGCACCATGCATGCTGTTTCAGTCAGCTATACAGCATTGCTGTGTAACAAACCAATGCAAAATTCAGTGGCTTAAAAAAGCAATCATTTATTTTCACATATGTGGATCAACTAGAAAAGCTAGGTGTCAGCCTGCAAGTCTGTGAGTCAGTTAGGGGACCCTGTTCCATGCATCATTTTGGGGCAACAGTTGAAAGGGACCCAAGTGGAAGGGTTAGGAGGGTGTACTCTCCTGGCAACAGCCAAAGTACAAAGGGCAAGCCAAACTGTGCAAGAAAGCTTAAGCCTCTGGTTGTATCACATCTGCTAACATTAGCCAAAGTAAATCACATGGAAAAGCTCAAAGTCAAAAGATGGGAAGGTGAGTTCAATGTGAATTTATAAGACTGTTACAGGGGAATAGAAAATCAGGACTTGTAATTCAATGTATCACACAAATTTACTAAGTCAAATCAGTTACATTTTGTTCTAGGTGTTTCCTCTGCTGGGGTCCTCTATTCACCCTTCTCTAATATGCTGCGCCCCATGATGCTGAATTCTAAGGACCACATATTGTACACTAGGCTTATCTGCTGACCAGCTTCATGGAACTGGTCAAGAGACATCAGTTAGTGGGAGACAGGAGGTCAGTAGAAATAAAACGTGGGTCTTTCTTCCCTGCTTTCACACCATATCTCTGACAATAGTCTGTCCTACCTTGACTGTGGTTCTCTGCAACCATCTGTGCGACACGATTTTAGTTGCCTCTGGCACTGGCATCAGCTATCCATGGTTGCTGTTCTCTCATTATCTCATCATTCCTTGTTTATTTTCTTAACCGAAAATCCACACTGACTTAGATAGCCCTTTTTCAAAGTCTTTTTATTTTAACCACCTGAAGTAAATTTTGTTTCCTACTAGAACTCTGGCTGATATACACTTGTAATTAATTTCAGTGTGTACAGCACAGATATGTCCGTACTAATCACAAATTCCTTCTCACAATAATGTGGTAATTTGTGCTTGAGAAAAAAAAATCAGGCATGGTCAGGACTTTTTTATTATGCTATATGCTGACTCTTTTTATGATTGTTTGGATACAACATAGGTTTTGGCTATTTGGCCAGAACTCTTCAGATCCCATACTGTGTCCTCAATATAATCCATAATATACTTTTTTTTTAGTGTAGGAAAATTATCTACTTTGGTTAAATCGCATGCTGTGCATCTACTTTTGGTTCACTTCTCTAATTTCTTTTTTCGAGTAGGTTACCCTCTTTTTTTTTTTTCTCAAGGCTGAATTTGGGTACCTGCTCTTATCTTTGCAAATTCAAGTTTTCATTTAATTAAGACACACATCCCACAAGCCCCAACAATTTTCGCTGCAGCTGGTGACAAGTCCAATTTGCCTGAAGACCAAAGATGTCACAGGATTACTTCTCCATGCCTTCTTTAGCTCACCCACATACTCCAGTACCCATGCCATAGTGATGGCTTCAGCTTTCATAAGTTTTATCATAACTTTTTTCTTAAGTTAAATCCTACTACAAGGAATCCCTTGATTATCTTTCCTTGACATATTTCTATGTGAAAGAGGTTTTCTGAGAGCAAACTTAGAATCTTCCTCTAGGGGAAAAAAAATCTGATTTCCCCTTTCAAACATTCATCTTTGCCCCTCTCATAATTGAAAGGTATAGGTTGCAGAGGTGGGTCCACCAAGGTTAAGCGATAATTGTGGGTATGTTGAGGAACATGAGAAATGATGGGAAATCAAATTTTAGAGAGGTAATTAAGTCGAGGTACAAATCATATGAAAGAGAAGGAGATGAAGAAGGTACCAGAGCAGGAAAGTGGTTCAGTTATTAAACAGATTTATAAGTCCAGGGCAAAAAAAAAAACAAAAAAAAAACAACCAAAACGTACTCTACTCAAAACATGTCTGATCAGAAGCCAGAGGCATATGGCTAAACTACATTTACATAAGTTCAAGATGATTTATAGTGAACTAAAGCTAGGGAAACTTCAAGGCTCAGAGACAAAACAGCCCAATTTCTGCAGTAACCAAGATAATTAAGAAAAATATATCAGCATTAAATGTGTTTGGGAAAGCAGGGAGAACTACAATGAAACCTGGTGGCTTAAACCGCATTACAAGAAGATCTTTATTTTTACCGAAAGCTTAAAAATGACCAGGAAAAGAGTGAACAATATTTATGCTAATGGAGTAAAATTTGAGTGTTATTTTTCATACATAATCTGTCTGTATGTGCTTAAATGCCATTTGCATTCCAAACATTATTTTCTTTAACATACCTGCCAGCAAGTATTGTGATGCAGTGGGTGGCATTGGTGTCACAAAGTCTCAGACAAGTCCCCATTATCAGTATCTTCCTGAACAATGATTATTAAAGAAAGTTCCCCGGAAGCTCTGAGTTCACAGTCACTGAAGAAGAGATGCTTCCTGAATCAGATATGGTTTCAACATTGGTATTGAGACACATCTTATTTGCAGTCTGGGCTGGTAGGATCCACAGAAGCACAGCTTATTATCAATTTCCATTGAACAATAAAAAGTCTCTAGTTGTTATTTCAAATTCAGAAAGCTTACGGTTGCTTCCGTCTGGTTACTATAACTTGTTCACCCAAGCACAACTTCTGATTCTTTCACATTCAATTCAATCCCCAGGGTTATAGTCTACATTGTGTTTGTCAATGTATTAAATCCCAATCTATCTTCTTATTCTATTCTTCTTTAAAATCGTGTCTTTTTCAAATGACTTGGCTTTATAACTGTTTCTCTATTCTTTTTTTTTTTTTCTTTTTTTTTTTTTTTTTTTTGCCTTCTACTTTAATGATTTTTGCCATGGTGATGCTCTTTCTTCTTCATAGACTTTGGCTGGTGAAAAATCTTGTTAAAACAAGGTTACGCTCCTATCTCCTGTTATATTCATTGACTTTTCTTTAAATCATTACTATTTGTATTTCATGTTTATTTTTAAGTTTATAAGGTTGTAGCTATTTGTTACATATATGTGTATACATATAATTATGTATGTATATATGAAATATATATTTTTTCTGTCTTTTACAGAAAATTCTGATATTTAATGCTATTTCCTGTCTTCAGATCAAAGTAGGAAAAATAGTGGGAGGGAGATTCATAGCCAAAGAGGGAGTTAAGTGTCATGGCGTTTATATACTCCAAGCATAATACAGCCCATACTACCTACCAGTGGAGAAGGAGGTGAAATGGAATGAAGGGAAGGGGAGGGGAGGGGAGGGGAGGGGAGGGGAGGGGAGGGGAGAGGAGAGGAGAGGAGAGGAGAGGAGAGGAGAGGAGAGGAGAGGAGAGGAGGAAAAGAAGGACGAGAGGAAGGAAGGAAGATTCTCTTGGTCCAATAAGGGGACAAATCATATTTCTATTGCTTCAGGCTATCCCAGAGTGATAGTCATAAGGGCCTATGTATTTGTAAGTTCAATTCTCCTCAGGATGATCATGAATTCAGGTGTTGGGTTGCTCAGGCCCAAAATAACCCATCAATTACATTCTACATTTCAAATTCAGTACTAATGTCTAAGTTTAAACTTTGCTACATCATCTACTTTTAAGTTTGCAGTCTACAGGTTTCAACTAATCTAGAATATTTTGTCTGGCAGTCACAGACAAAGGGTTACAGAGTGATATTTGCTAGAGTGATGACAAAGATAATTCCAAGCTCCAGTAGTACCCAGGATGATCCATCTTACTCAAGACCTTGAAGTAGCAGTATAAATGAGCAAAGCATTGTGTTTGAGGCTTACACTCTCTATCCATGTTTATCTTTGTAAAAAGGTAACCTTGTTTTTACCCTTTCTGATGATTCTCACAAGAATTGAAAGAAGAGAATAGGTAGCAACAAGCTTCCTTAAAAGGGAACTTGAGAATGACTTGAATTAGCTTTTAAACATTACAGCTCACTTCCCAGCAGATGTTTATGCTCTACCCAGCAAAGGTATACCACCATTTATTAGTAATTATATTAGTTTCTTACTGTTTCTGTAACAAATCACCATAAACTTAGTAGTTTAAAACACTTTAAATTCATTATCTTACAGTCCTGATGGTCAGAAGTCCAAAATCAGGCTCATTGGACCAAACTCAAATGTTGGCAGTCTGGTTCCTTCTGGAGGCTCCAGGAGAGAATCCATTCCTTTCCTTTTTCAGCTTGTGTAAGTCACCTGTACTGCTTGGCTCGTGGTTCCCTTCCAGCCATGGAATTACTCTGATGTCTTTTCATGTATAATTCCTCTCACATGTACAGCAGGCAGAATATGATAGTATCCCCTCAACTCTAACAGAACTCTCTTTATATGTGCCACTATATAAGTACTCATTACATTGTATGGTAAATATGTATTACAGGTCTTTCTTTTCTGAAATATACTCTTCAACATCAGAGACCATGCTTTCTTCCTGAACCATCAGTGCCTAGAAAAATGTCTAAGATATAGTAGGTACTTACTAAATAAATGTTTACTGGTGATCTTAAAAACCTAAAATAATATCTGCCAGATGAAATTTTAGCGCTTTCTATGAAGGAAAAGTAAATGCCATGAGGGATCCGTTCAAATTTCCTAAAAGCAAATTTGTTTTTGGTTATGTGGATTTTGATGCTTCAAGATAAATAAGATTGCCTTCCATAATCCAACTTATAAAAAATAAAGAAAATATAATAGGCATTAACAGTTCATTTGTCTCACTTATAATTTAGTCCATTAACTAAGAACAGTTGCAATTTTTTAAAAGTTTCTTATTCATTTTTAACTACCAAACCAAATATAGGATTTACTTATTTGATCAGACATAAAGTTAGTCTACATTTATTTTCCAGTGAAATATCATTTTTATATGTGGCTAGAGACTTGCATTTTAATCTCTTTTTTTTATCCTAGCATTTTTCATTCCAAAAGAAAGAAGCAATAAAGAAGAATCATATACATAAACACTATTGAATATTTTTTATAAAAATGAAACTTGTAATGATATTTCAAAGAACGAAATCTGTCTGCAGAGTAAGTCCTGGGCTCTCCAGAGAATTGACACAACACAGATACAGATTCTCGCAGTCATTTCAGAACTATCTCCACAATGTAATAGCTTCCTAATTTGTAGCTGGATTATAGCATTTTCCTTCAGTTTGGAAAATACCTTGTTGGATCATTCATGCAAGAAAAACTAAGTAGCAAGTTGCGTCTTCTTTGACATTTATGGAGAATTCAGCTCAAATTTATGGGATGTGGGAGTTAGCAAAAGAAAAGAGCTCTGTCAAACCCAACTGCAATTTGGTGAAAAAGTCAGGAGAAAGTGGAAATTTATCTCTGTCTCTTTGATCTTTTTCATCTATTCATGTCAAAATACCACATCTGTCTAACTAAGGAAACTTTGTGATTTCTTTTGTTATTCATTCAACTTGAAATATAACAGAAAATCTTGACATAACATAATTTAGTTTTATATCTACAGTTCTCTCCTGGGAACTGTTTTATCTAATTAACATTAATCCATAAGTTTGCCTCAGAATTAGAAAGAAAGATTGATTGCCAATTGGTAACACACAGAAAACAATGAGATTGTTTTGTTTTTTGAATTAACCTTGATGCGGGGCAGCAATATTGGGCAATTAGGAAGGGTAAAAATTTTAAAATATATACATTTAAAACACACTACTGTCTTGGGTAATTTAAAATCTCTATACTGTGCTTTTTCTTCCATCTAAATATAGAAAGGCTAGTTGTGTAAGCTCACAAATCCTTCCCTCACCTCTTATTTAGGAACCAAACATTTGCACCAGGATAGCTCCAAACCAAAACCACAAGCCCAGAAGCATCACTAAGGTTCACTTTTATTTGTTTTTCCTCCTCAAACAAGATATAATCTTCTTCCCTTAGACAATCATGTACTCTGTCTTCAGGCTTATGCTTTATTTCAAAATTTATAAAACAGTAGATTCTTAGTTCACAAAACACAATATACTACTCTTGACAATGACACCAGATATAATCTACAAATAAATGTAAAAATTCTCCATTGAAGCTAGTAGCCTAAATATAATTACCTGGAAAATGTAAATTTAAAAATTGGCTTAATTGCCTGCATAAACCAACAGGATATAAGTATTTATTTTTCAGGGGTATGTAGCATAGAGAAAATGACCATAAGAACATTTGAGAATAGAGAAAAGCTGCAATCATCACTAAATGTGGAAGAAATTATTTCTCCTTAAATCCACAGGGAACCAGCAAATCTCAAGCAGTAGAAGGCATTCCAGCATACAACACATTTACCTCAATCTGTCCCAGAATTGCATAAGGCTGTAAAATAGCAATGAAGAATAGTGGAAACACAGGTCCAGCAAGAAATTTAAAAAGCAAAAACCTTACAACTTGGAGGAATATTTAAAGAAAGACTGAGAAAGTCTGCATTATTGCTTGAATGTGTGACCAGTGGGCCATATATTAATTCATAACAAATAATTTTGATTCCTTATAATTGGTAAGTCATTAAAATTATATATTAATTGCTAGAGCAGTATAAATAGTGTAAAATAGTGAACAATAGTAAACAAAACCTATGCAGTAACTTTCTCATTCAGCATGGTGTTCAAGAGAAGCTAGACAAATATCATAATTCCAGGGAATGTAGTTTTTAAAAGCATACAACAGAGGAACACGATTGGGACTGGTGTGGCAGAATTGGTTTCCCAATTGAACAGAGTGAGGGTGAGTTGTGGTCAGGGTAGAAGAAAGAAGCTGTGCATAGGTTCTGTGAAAAGATAAGACTATGTGAATTTTTAAAAGTTAAACTGGACCACCAGAGCACGGAGAGTGAAGCATGCAGGGGTAGAAGTCGTATAAGATGGTCATGTTGCTTCACAACACAGAACTTCTTAGATTATGTTAAGGAAAAGGAGTTGTTCTGTATCCTAAGGACAATTAGAAGTCATTGGTGTGTTTTATGCAAGAGTATGAAACATAATCACATCTGCAGTTTGAAATCCCCTGAAGCTCTGATAAGAACGCAATTCCATGAATAGAAAACAGCAGAGCATAAAGGCAACCATGGAGAAAAAGAGAAAACTATATATTCAGGGGGTATTCAAAGGGATCAAAATAACGGATAGGACTTAGTGAAAATTTGGACAAGGGGAATGAGGGAGTGGGGAGTGTCTAGGACAATTGGATAAATGGATTTGTGCCATTAACTGATAAGGGAGACAATGGAAAAAGAGACTATGAGTTCAACAATGGATATTTTTTTCATTTGAGGTGCATTTGAGATATACAGATGAAGATGACAAGTAGGCAGCTAGATCAAAACAATACTTGCACATTCTATCAAATAAAATACAGAAGATCATATGGTTAAAAGCTATAGTTTTCATTTCTCTTCTTTCCCTTCCCGTGAGCCAACTCTTCTAGCCATTTCTATTTTTTTTATCTTAATTAGCAAATTTTGGTGGTTAATCCATAACTCCAGAATGAGCTCTTATTATTTTTTTTTAATTTATCAACTTCGGTTACCACCCACTCACAAATGAGGTAAAAGGTAACACTTCTCTCATCCCAATGCTGATATTTATATTTTTATTTTCCCAAATTCTTACTAAAGACATACTGATGATTAAAGATGAAAAGTTTTATTTCTTTCAACTATTTGTACCTAAATCCCTGCTCAAATTAGTTGCTGAGTGTATCGCAATTAATTATGTGCTATATGTTTAGTTTTCCTGAGTTATACTTCTTACTACCTTCTACAGTTCTTCAATGAAAAGAACTATTTCAGGTGTAATGAAAATGTATCACCTGAATAGATAGGCTACAAAAATGTATTTGTAGTTTTCAATGATAAGAATTTAGACATGAGGTTTTACAACTAGATAGAGATATGAATAATATGCAAAATTAAAGAAAATATCTTTTTCATCCCAGCAGAAGTTAAAGCTGCAGAGACAAACAATCTAGCTAATATATAAAATTTCCACTAACAAAAACAGGCATATAATGTTGAAAATGATAAAAAAAATAGGCTTTGGTATGAATTGTCAAATTCATTCCTTCACTCTTTCATTCAACAAATTTATATGAACCAGCGACTATTCTAGATGTAGGAGTTATGGTTTTAAAGAGCTGTTGAGATAATAAACAAATGTATGTATTGCCTTTCCCATAATTCTATTTTCTATATCCTCTTACATATCAGTATCTTTACATATATTCTCTCAAAAATTTAAGTTTTCCCTTATAAATTATAATATTTTAATTAAAAAACTTTTTAGTGATTTATTTATTTTTGAGAGAGAGAGAGACAGAGTACAAGCAGAGGAGAGGCAGTGAGAGAAAGGGAGACACAGTATCTGAAGCAGGCTCCAGTCTGAGCTGTCAGCACAGAGCCCAAGGCAGGATTTGAACCCACAAACCGCGAGATCATGACCTGAGCTGAAGTAGGTCACTTAACCAACTTAGCCACCCAGATGCCCGTATAATTTTGTAATAATTATATTCACTATCATAGGAAAAACTCAGCGTGCAATGAGGAAAGAGAGTGTACCACCAGTCTCCCTTATTACAAACTAACATTAGGGGCATATAATCAACCCTTAGTATTTGTTTTATGTGTTCTAACTGGCCAATAGTGTTTACGTTGCATTTAGTCTATGTTAGTCATATGTGAAACTTTTATAATAGTAATAACACCTGTGCTGAATACTAAGCTCTACACTTTATATGTATTGTCTCATACTTTGACTAGGTTATACAGCATTACTGAGTAACCTCAAATTTTAGTGGTAAACCAACAAAGACCGATTTCTTGCTCCTTCTACACATTCACTCTTGTTTGGTTGGGGGCTCTGTTCATATTATCCCAACACTTAAATCTAATGGAGAAGACACTGTCTGGAACACTGACTGTGGCAATTTACACACAGGCTCTTAAAGTTTTCAAATGGAAGTGTCATATATCAGCTCTACTTATTGACCAAAACAATACACAAGCCCCAGCTAACTTCAAGGGAACTGGGAAGTGCAATCCCATCATGTGCCATGGAAAAGAAATGGAAGTACGTAATTGTCAGCATTATTAAAAAGTATCATTTGGTTCTTTACTACTCCCATTTTGTAGATTTTAAAAACTGATGTTTGCTAACCAAGGTTTCCAAACTTCTCAAATATTTTTCAGGATTACATAATATTCATAAAGTAATGAACTCTGTTATAGCAAAAATATCTTAACAAAAAAAGTAACTATCTTAAAATATGGATAAAACTCAGTTGTTAAGGGAAAGTATTATTAAAGCATATTAAAATACGTATTAACAAAATAATATTTTCACATGTAAATGCTCTGTTGTCTACATTTGAAAAGGATTTTTTGTAATTACTATTAAATATTTTAACCTTGGAGCAATATAACTTGTCATTCTACCATCATGTCCACACGATCATAACCGTTGACTCTTGATTTTGGCTCAGGTCATGATCTTGCAATTTGTGAAATCAATCCCTGCTTCAAGCTCCATGCTGTCAGTGCAAAATCTGCTTGGGATTCTCTCTCTCCCTCTCTCTCTCTTCCCATACTTGCACTCTCTCCCTCAAAATAAATAAATAAACTTTAAAAAGTTATAAAATAGGGGTGCCTGGTTGGATCAGTTGGTTAAGCATCCAACTTCAGCTTAGGTCATGATCTGTCTGTTTATGAGTTGGAGCCCTGCATCTGGCTCTGTGCTGACAGCTCAGAGCCTGGACCCTGCTTTGGATTCTATGTCTCCCCCTCTCTCTGCGCTCCCCCAACTCATGCTCTGTTTCTCTGTCTCTCTGTCTCTGTCTCTCTCTCTCTCTCTCTCCTTCTCAAAAATAAGTAAACATTAAAAATGTTTTAATTATATTGTTTTTTCAATACAGATATTTATACAGATATATACACATAGTTATGTTCATATATTGTATCTATTAGTGTGTTTCCATTTGAAGTGGCTGAGATAGAATCTATTCAAATTTAAAGAAAAATGTAAAATTGGTGAGGTCCTTTTTAGCATTATGATTCTATGAAAACATTTACCTTCCAGTTATTTAGCATTTAAAATGGCAATAAAATGGATAAATATAATTTGATGAAATTGAAAAACATTCAGTATATACTACCTAACTTTTAATCATGCAACTGTCTATTTGCTCTGGTGATTTATCTGCCCATTCCTCCATCAGACAGTATTCTTTATTATTCTGCCAGAAGGCAAACCATTGTTATCAATCAAATAAAGAAATACAAAATACATAGGTCCAATGTTTAAGTAACCAGAGTAAGTAATAATATAAATAATAATATGGATATGTTAAACAAACTTTTCTTAAAATGACTTATCATTTTATTAAGTGAAAAGAGACAGAGAGAGAGGGAGATTGTGGATGCACAAATACAGGTATAAGAAAAATAAGAAATGGCCTTTGTCTTCAAGATGCTAAAATTCCATATGTAGGGAGAGACAATTAACTCACAAGAATAAACTAAATAATATTGAATCGATAAAATTCATAGTAGAGATTTCAAAAGCGAGAAAGAACAGTTCAGAGAATGAGGGGAGACCCATTCGTTGAAATAGCTGCCTCTTTGTCTTGGGGCAGAGCTACTCTTATCTTCCAGGATGAGTGGTTGGATCAACACTCAGGCTCTCAGAACAGAGTTTCATGTTTTCATTTCAACAGAAAATAGAAACATTTTTATTTTTCTTATTAAAATTTTCTAAGTATTTTAAAATCATTTTAAACATAAAGATCTAGAAATAAATGTTAGAAAAGGTAAAATTGTACACTTTAGTAGTAAAAACTGCAAATGGAATATGTGACCTGACTTCATCTACCTCCCGAAGACAGTATGAATTGAGTCTGAAAATGTCACCTAATCCCCAGGCACCTGACATACCTACATCTCAGCTAACTCATAAACAGAGTTGAACCTCTGCAATAATCGCCACTGATGACTCTGATTCAAGTCATCGGGCAGTGAAATGGCACCTTTGGTCATTAATCTCTGAATGAATTTTGAATACATAATGAATCAAAGAAAGATACTTGAGAATAATTATCCATCTGCTAGGCCATAAAATTCCATCAAGCTTAATTTATACATATAGAGCATGATTTTGACTCAGTGATAAGCTATTACATTCCATCATTCTATTAATAAATTTTAGCATTTTTACAGTAACTTACATGATTTGTAAAATTACATTAATGTTTATTTTCTAGTCACATGGAATTTGTTACCTTCAAGATAAAGCAAGAAAAAATAAAAACAGACGTGGAGCTCTAAAAATTCTCAGTTGATTAGGATGCTCTACTGGGTATTCCTTCCAAGATAAGCATATGTTTTATTTCTTTCATTATTATATGGAATTCCAATAAAAATAAAGTTAAATTCACTACAGTGATATCCAAAAAACTGCTCCCTGTAAAAGCCATCAATCCTCTAATTTCTAGTGAAGTTCTACATACCTTATAAATCATAAATTAATTCAGTCTTGAATTGAATCACAGGACCTAAAATACTTTAAAATTAAGTATAGCAGAGAATGATTTTTTTTTATCAATTCCAGAACTAGGGCGCCCTCAAAGAAAATAGAGCATTAGACTTTTGTAGAGGTTGCATATATATTTTGTATGTGGCAGTAGTTTTAGGGTGGTAGATGTGAAAGAATTAGAAAATATAAATTGTATACTTTCTTATTTATAAACCAAACTGAGGAATTCTCTATCTTGACTTGCAAATTTGTATCACCTTGATTAATCATGGATTTTTATGATACATCATAATACCTCAAAATTCTAACAAGGGGTCTTTGATTAAACTTTACTAACAAATTTATTTAATCACTTAACCATATTTCTTAAACATTTAATCATTTAATAAAATATAAATCAAGCTTATAGTTTTAAGACTATTCTGTGGGAAAAGAGTTTAATGAAAGCACCCAAAAAATACTTGGGTACTATCAGATTATATTACATTTGCCAATGCCATGCACAGTATTTGTAAAATAGAAATCTATAATTCATGGCCAAGTTTTGGACCAGAAAGGAAAACAAAAGTTTTGAGTCTAGTTGTTGAACAACAATAAGAATTGAATTTTGAATGTTAGAACGATTAGATCATTGAATTATATGGCACCAACCCAAAAATCTAAGTCCCACGGCTTTGAAAGGAGGTAGCTGTGTGGATACAATAATACGTTATGGTAATCAGGGTTTGGTGGAGATGTGCCCATCATCAGCGGTAGCAGAGCTGGTGGACTAGGAGGGAGGAGGGCTGGGGGAATCCAATGAGCATGTCCCAGAGGCAGCATCACCATCAGCTGTCCAACCAGCTATGAGGCAGGTGGACAGGTCCAAATGGTCCCTAGTTCAGTCTCTGACCACAGAAGTATGGTTTTTAAGAGCCTCCTGAGTTTTGTACTACCAGTGGTGCCTCAGGTAACTTTGGTAGAGATAGACCTAAGGAGATACATAGGTCGCATAGGCATGACAGTACAGCTCTTGGACCACAACCACCTAAGTTGCCGCGAATAAGATCGGTGTGGTGCTGTGGAAATGGGTAGACTAGAGGGGTTTTATGAGTTCACCAGGGACAGCAAACTGTCCCTCTCCTCTCCATGGGCAGTAAATAAAATAAAAAAGTTTTTTAGCAGTTGAATAAAACATTAAAAATGATTGTTGAGAGACAGAGACTCCATATATCTAACACAAGTTTTAAGGCATTAGATTGTCAGTTGACAATTGTGTAATGACATAAGAAATAAAGAAAAGATAATGTGAGGGCAAGCTAGATGTAATGAAATATCAAACACTGATGTATTAGAGAGTGAATAATTCACACTACTTAAACTAGCTGTAATGGAATCTTAGAAGGGAGAAGTCATTCAATAAAGTGTTTTCGCTTAAAGGAAACTTTAAACTTAAGGAATCAATACCCCATATGAGCTCAGGAAAATACAATTTGTCTTATCCTTGGAAACTAAAAATGCTTCTGTTTAATCTCAGTCTTCAGAGTTTAATAGTGTTGGACTGTCTCCCCTTCTCTATTGCACACTAGTTCAGAATATATTTTTTCAGTGGTCAAGATGGATGAAAAATGAGCACAGCCTTATAGTAAACAGCAGCCCAGCACTTCTTACATATTTGGCAATAATGCATCAATTTCCATTCTCAAACATGTTTGCTTCTTCAGGAAATTTCCTGAAATAAGACCTCTCATTCTTCAGATTTCATTATACTCAATATCTTACATGCTTGTTTGTAATACCATTAGCAACTACTTATAGCAACTACTTTTCTATGTGCCAGCAGAATAGTAACTGAATCACATGTAATACTTCATTTACATCTGCCAGTTATAAGTGGGTAATATTACTGTCTCTATTTTATAGATGAGGAAAGTGAGCACAAAGAGGTTACATAAACTTCCCAAACATTTGAATGTAGAAAATCTATCTCCAGTGGACACTTTTTAAATTTTTTTTAATGTTTTATTTTATTTTGAGAGAAACAGAGCACAAGCAGGAAAGGGGCAGAGAGAAAGACAGACAGACAGACAGAATCTGAAGCAATCTCTGGGCTCTGAGCTGCCAGCACAGAACCCAATGAGGGGCTCGAACCCACAAACCTCGAGATTATGACCTGAGCCAAAGTCTGACTCTTAACCAGCTGAGCCACCCAGGCACCCTCCAGGGACACTCTTTTAACACAAACAGTGTTAACTACCCTATAGAATTTATAGTTAACACTGTGTACACATGTTCCTAAATCATAAGATTCACATAAGATTGATCATATGTTCATGAAGTATGGCAACTTATATGCCACCAAGGGTTTTTATTTATTTAAAACACTTGGCAAGAGGGGAGCCTGGGTGGCGCAGTCAGTTAAACATCCAACTCCGGCTCAGGTCGGATTTCACAGTTTTTTAGTTTAAGCCCCGCATTGGACTCTGTGCTGACAGCTCAGAGCCTGGAGCCTGCTTTGGATTCTGTGTCTCCCTCTCCCTCTGCCCCTCCCCTACTCACACTCTGTTTCTCTCTCTTTCTCTCTCTCTCTCTCTCTCTCTCTCTCTCTCTCAGAAATAAACAGTTTTAAAAAATTTAAATACTTGGCAAGAATAAAGACCTAAGTCCAGTGGTATATACCTAATAAAAATTATTAGAACTCGTGAATGAATCATTTCAATCATGGTATTGACATATCAAAGTATATGATATTTGCATTATATCTATTCCATATTAGCATTTGTTCTCTTTTATGTAACTGCCAACTCTGTTTTTAAAATCACATTCTCTGGAGAGGGAGAATGGATTCACGTATGCATCTGAAATAAATTTCCAGGAGACAAGAAATAGAAGGCAGAAGAACAGGCTCAGTGGTTTCCACACTGTGCCACTCATTGCACCTGAACCTCTCGGAGTTGAGGCCAGGACTGCAACAAGGGAGCTAGCAGGCACTGGGAGTAGTCTGAGGAGGACTCTGACCTTGTCCCCACCCTTTGAACTAGCACAGTTCTCTTTCATCTATTTTGCATTTTCAGGGTGCAGCTTTGTGACCAGGCTAGAAAGAGCTGTGCCACTCTATGAGCAGAACAGCTACAGGTACAGGATTGCAATTTATGAAAGTGTAGAACATCTCTTAATCTCAAAGGATCCTCTCAGAGTAGATTCTTTTAGGAGAATCTGAGGTCAACAGATAATCACCAGGTTACAATTTGATGGGAGATCAGAGACTCTGGGAACTCATGCCAACTCTTAAACACCTCTAGGGGTACCTGGGTTGCCTCAGTCAGTTAAGGGTCCAATTCTTGGTTTCGGCTCAGGTCATGATCTCAGGGTTCATGGATTCAAGCCCCAAGTCTAGTTCTGCGCTGTCAGCACAGAGCCTACATGGGATTCTCTCTCTCTCTCTCTCTCTCTCTCTCTCTCTCACTCACTCCCTGCCCTTCTCCTGTTTGCTTTCTCTGTCTCTCCCTCAAAAATAAATAAGCTTAAAAAAAAAAAAGGCACCTCTAGGGAAAAGCCTCTAGGATCCATCCCTCATTTCTAGAAAGGAACAAAGGTGGTTGAATGATCCCTGGTTTCATCCTTCACTGAAAAACTTCTTAGTATCTGACAACTTCTCAGAATCCAAATCCACAATTAAATTATCTTTCAGAAAGCTAAGCAATAATTGTCGTCCTGGTGACAGCAAAAATAATAATAATAATAATAATAAATAAATAAATACTTCCTCTCCCTTATCAGCAGTGAGGTCAAATTATCAACAAAATGATTTTATTACATACACTGCCAGTTTTTCATTGTTTTTTCAGTTCGCTTGGATGGAAAGGGCACAATTAAGGTCTTTTCCAGAATCATTTAAAGGGAAACTGAAGCTTAGTGTTAAACTAATTAGTCATATTTGAGGATGAACAGTTTAATGATGATCCTAAATGCTTTTGATTCTTTTTTGAGAGGTAAGTGGGTGTTAAATTATACATAAAAATTGCTTTTCATAAAAGAAATATTTTATTAAAAATCTTTTTAAAAGTTGGATACATTCTCATAATCAAATTTCCTAAGAAAAATATGACAAAGGATGATTTAAATTTCCATTTACTGAAAAGAAGAATAATTTATCAATTAATTTGTACCAGGTACAAAATCCTAACAAATATTTGAGATAATCCTGAGGAAAGTTATTTTACTCATTTGAGAGGAAAATAATTTTTGTATTTTACAAAGTGATTACAAAAATATGCTGATTATAAAGAAAATTTGTGTTTTTTTTTAACACAAACTTTCAGGTAGCTAAAAGGAAATATAAACTTAAGAAAAAAAATTTTTAAGGTTTATTTATTATTGAGAGACAGAGACAGAGCATGAGCATGGGAGGAGCAAAGAGAGCAGGAGACACAGAATCCGAAGCAGGCTCCAGGCTCTGAGCTGTTAGCCCAGAGCCCAACGCAGGGCTCAAAACCACAAACTGCTAGATCAAGACCCGAGCTGGAAGTCGGACACTTAACCAACTGAGCCACCCAGGCACCCTGAAACTTTTAAGGCTAATCATTATTTCGTTTGACAGAATTGGAGAAGGAAACTAGATACATTTTCAAGCCAAATCTGTTTGCAAGGAATATGGTAAAAATCCTAATGTCTCAGAATTTGCAACTGTTTTCTCCTTTAATCACATCTATTCCTAAACATTTTTATAAAAAGCTAAAATAAAAAAAATGATACTAATAAGCACTAACTTTACAAGGGCCATTTTTTGACATAATTAAATTCCTATTCAATTAACAGAGGTCTCTTCTCCAGGTTTCGCTTGGTGTTTGGGAGTTTAATACATCAATAAAGGATTGGAATTAATGAAACATTACATAAGTATGTGCTTTATGACACACACTAGTAAGGATCAGATCTTCATCCTATTTTATCTGTTTTGCACAAATTTATTTCTACTTTAGATAATTATATTGTGCCAGGACTTAAGGTTTAAGAGACAAGTAAGAAAGACTGCCTTCTATTAAATAGATTTCAGTATCAGTGGGAGAAACTTTTCCAGGAGAAAAAAAAAAAAAAAAGCTCACTCATCTATTATTGCTAACATAGGGACTGGGAAGAGAACTATTATTCTATAATGCTTTCATTTTCATTTCAAAGAAAGATGCTAGGTGCCTTATCTCTATTACTACTAAGTGCACAAACTCTGACTAGATTACATGACTAGATTAAATTTTGCAGTTAAGAAAAATGATTCTTTTAGAGAGATTAATTTGCTTAACATCACACAATTTTGATGGAACAGTTCTAATTTGAACCAAGGTAGGTCCCACCCCACTCACGTTTCCATGCTGTGCTTCTCTTCCTTTGAAACAGCATGTAATTAAATCTCTGTGAACTTGACCTCACGGGCAGAGACTTAGCCTGTACTCCTCAGAGGCTAGAGGCAGAATCTTCCAAGTGTCAGACTTGAGGTTTGGCTACAATTTGAAATACGGCACCTGGCTTAAGTTTAAACTTAAAAAAAAGAAAAAGGAAAAAAAAAGAAGAAACGTGGGACTAAGATAACCCCAGAGCCTTATTATCTCCATAGTCTAATGAATGTTAAAGGGATAAGAATTTCTGTATTTTTTTTTATGCATGTGTGTGGCAAAAACAAAAATTTCATAGGAACATAGGTAAGGATGCTTTTTAATGCAGACTGCTTGGAGGAAGAATGAGTTTAGGTTCTCACAGAGTTGATCTGAAGATGACACCTTCACATTGACATGACTTACTAATAGAGGAATGACATGAAGCTTATTTTAACATTGTCTTTATAAAAACTTCGGTACGGATTTAGCTTGTCATGAGGTGTCATGATTAAGAGTCCAGACCTTGTAGCAGGCAAACATGAGTGCAAATCCTAGTTCTCAAATTAGTAGTAATCTTTAGCAATTAACTTGTACATATTTTCTCATTTGTATAATTGGGAAATTACTGAGCATTCTGAAGTGGAGTTTCTTGGAGCAGATTTAATAGTATATGAAATCTTAGTGCATACCTGAAAGATACATTAATAAATTATTTTTATTTTCATTATCATTGTTATTTTGTTATTATTACTGTTGCTTTTGTTGGTTACTATTGTTATTGTTGTCATAAATATTCTCGTACCTACGGCATTGTTGTATAGATTAATTCTAATTATGCACCTGAATAAAATGAAAAAACAGTTTATTCTGAAAACCTATAAAGAGCATAGGAGTTAAAAAATGGGGTTGAAAATCCACTTAAGCAGTAACTGTATTTTAACGGTATTTTATTATATATTATTCAGAAAAAATAATAAAAATTAAAACCTGTTGAATTATAAATATTAAAGCAGATATTTATTTCAGGCATAAATAGGACTCAGAATATTAAGCATCATAGAAGAATTTGTGAAAAACTCATAGAACCCATGCATTTTATTAATAATCATCTAGTACATATCTGTTTATTTATGTTTTTGGAAGCTTTTTGGTGCTAGTATTTTCTTAAGGTTAGCATTTTCTTTCCTAGAAAGAAGTTTTCTACCTCCTAGAAATAATTTCAGAAATATATTTATTTTGGAAAGAGAGGAACTATGTAAAATAATTTGAATCAGTTCTTTTCACCAGAATTTTAGAATTAGAGAGGGATAGGGGCACCTCGGTGGCTCAGTCTGTTAAGCCTCCAACTCTTAATTTTGGCTTAGGTCAGATCTCACAGTTTGTGGGTTTGAGCCCATCTCAGGCTCAGTGCGCATGGCGCAGATCCTGCTTGGGATTCCCTGTCTGCCTCTCCCTTCACCGCCCCCGCCCTCTCTCTCAAAAATAAATCATTAACATTAAAAAAAAAGAATTAGAGAGGGACAAAATGGATAAAGAAGTTGACAATTAAATTTGACCTTTGGTTATTTCATAAGGTTTGATCCTTCTACTTCTGTGGTCTCTTTAATAAGTTAAGTAAATTAAATGCTTAGCCAACTCTTGTATATAGGAAAAGCAAAATTTTCCTCAAATGTTTGATCATAGATCCCAGAATAAGAAAGAGGCTAAAGAGTCAGAAAAATAAATAAATGGAGTGAGATACTGGTAGTGGTGGATGAAGGACTAGAGGTCATGCTTTTAGATGAAAATTATGGTCTAGGAATGAAGACACATGGACAAGAGCCAGACTGAAGACTCTAGTCAGATTTCTGAGTTCAAGACTCTGACAGAAGCCTTGATTAAGATACAAAACAGACCCTGTAAGTAAAGTCACGGGTACAAACAGAATGGAAATCTATAGTTTGGGGACATGGTACAACTTTGGAGTCAGAGAGCTCATCAATACTAATGTGAACATCCTGTTGTTAAGGACAGAAAAGGAGGATGAAAGAAAGATTATGGGTGAAGTGTCAAGCCATCGATGAAGATGGGAGAGTGTCTTAGATGTTGGTGAGTGTCTATAATGAGAAGGGGTAGTGCCCAAAGTGCCACACAGAGTTATCAACAGAGAAGCTATTTAATTAACATAACAGAATGATGATGATGATATACAAGCAATTGCTGAATCAAAAAGATAGCTGACAACCTCATCCTGTCTCACTGAAGGAAGAAATGAGAAAAGTAGATTTCCTTTTTGGGAGCCGCTGTGTTATCAGGGAGTGTGGTGGGCTGAGCTGTGTCCTCCAAAAATTGATTTCCATCAAGAACCTCAGAATGTGACCTTATTTGAAGATAGGATTTTTGCAGATGTAATGAGTTAAATTCAAATTCAGTCATACCAGATTAGAGTGGGCCCCAAATCCAATGACTGATGCCCTCATAAAAAAGGAGAAGACACACAGTGGCGTCTGGGTGACTCAGTTGGTTGAGCATCCGACTTTGGCTCAGATCATGATCTTGCTGTTCATGAGTTCGAGCCCAGCGTTGGACTCTGTGATGACAGCTTAGAGCATGGAGCCTGCTTCTGATCTGTGTCTCTCCCTCTCTCTCTTCCTCTCTCCCACTCACACTCTGTCTCTGTCTCTCTCTTTCAAAAATAAATAAACGTTAAAAAAAGAAAGAAACAAAAGGAAAGACACACAGAGACATAAAGAAGACTTTCTAGAAATAAGCAGAGACTGGAGTGATGTATCTACAAGTCTAATAATACTAAAGATTGTTGGCCACTACCTGAAAGAAGCATGGAAAAGATTCTCCTGCAGACCCTCCAAAAGGAATTAAATCTCTCAACATCTTGACCTTGGACTTCTGGCTTCCTTATCAGTGAGAAAATAAAGTTCTATTCTTTTAAACCATTCTGTTTATAATTATTTGTTGTAGCATCCCTAGGAAACTAGTACAGAGAGAACGTAAATTTTCAGCTATTCCAAGAAAAGGAGAATTGAAAGAAAACGTTAAGGATAGGCATCATAGTTAACATAGAGATGGACAGTGATACACTTGGCCTAAAAAGGAAGGAACTGATCTGAGAGGTAATTGTAGAGAAGGAGGTGATATTAAGGAAGATGCCTTGACCAAGATCAGCAATTGTCCATGATAGGGATTTTGATGTTGAGAGTCATAAAGAACACACAAAAAGACAGTATTAGAAAAGCTAATAGAATCAATTAACCCCCACTCAGAGCTATGCTTAAAAAAATCTGGTCTGAAACTTCTTTATGAGAATCATCATGATATAACAGAACTCAGTGTTGTAGTCACACAGATTTGGATTATAATCTTTGTTCTTCCACAAATGAGTTACGCATATTTGGAAAATTATTGGCCATCGTTTATAGAGTTGTGAAGATTCATATGACATTTACTGAGCCCTAGTACATTGCACTCTATGTAAAGAAGATAGAGAAATGACCCCTTGGGTTATTGTGGGATTGAATAAAATAAAATACACAGTAAGCCCTCCATATATGTTAGCTTTAGTTGATATTAGCTTTTCTTCTCCCTCTCTGAGGTCTGATGATTAATACAAACTCCATAAAAAAGAGGAGTGCCATCGGAACTATGTCTGTTCATGTAGTCCATTTGAATTTTGTGACATGCCAGTTGAAAAACCACGAGATTAATGTGTTGTCACAGAAAATGCTGAATGTAGAACTTCAGAACACATTTTAAGATGTTTTTGAGGTGTGCCTAGTTCAGTAAAAATATGCTGATGACATGAGAGAATATGTTATTAATGACACATTCTTGGAACATTACTATATTTTGAATCACATGTTATCATTGCACAAGTGTGTACATAAAAGTAACAATAGATTACTCATCATGAGAATTCCCAAAGCATAAACATTTGTGCACTATCTCTGATATTGCTCCCAGATGTTCACACATAGTAAAAGGAAAAAGAAAGACTGTTCAAGCAAAATAAATAAAACTTCTCTGATAATCTTGCATAAATGACATCAAAATTATAATTTCTTAACTATATTCTCTATTGATAAACTGTATCTCTAAATTAATTAGTATCTATTCCCTGCTTTCTAGGTTTTCCCTTAACCTTTTGACCCAATAAACAATTCTACAGCATTTTTATTGGGGTAAATGTTCACAAACACTTTGGGCACTGAAGCAGGTCCAAATTATCTTCCCTTTCTTTAGGAATTCTAATTCCTTTCACTCACTTTTCAAGAAATAAATGTGAGCATTTACCATATTCCGTGAACTGGTCTAGGTATACTGGCCACACCTGCATCCCAGCAAATGTCATCCCTGCCCTTGTGGAGATGACACCAGGTGGAGTGGGGGTGGAGCAGGCTGGCTGAGGAGACAGGCCAGAAACAAGTAAACAAATAACAAGTAAATGTACATAATGAAGTCAATATAGTAGATGGTTCATAAAAGGCACTGCTCAGTGGATGTCTCACTAACGAGGGTATGTGAGAAGTAAGACCTGAATCATTATCGAAAGTGAGATATGAAGAGAACTGAAGAAAACGTTTTCTAGACTGAAGATCAGAAGGAACAGAGACCCAGAAAAGGAGTTCAGCTTGTGGAAAGAGCATAAAGGGCAACATCGCGCGCGCGGCAAGAGTGGAAAGGAAAACAGCAGGGCCCGTGAGGCAGGAGCCAGATAATGTAGCATCTCCCAGGCAAAAGTCAGGAGCATGGATTTTATTCTAAAAGTTTTGGAGAAGGCAGGAAGAAAATAGAGAGTTTTATGTAAGAGAATGCATGATTGGATTTATAGCTTAAAAAATTACTCTGGCTACTCAAAGAGAAGAAACTATAAAGGAACAAGCAGGACCAGTTACATAATTTGCAAAGTACAGCACAAAATGGAAATGTAGAGTGCTTTGTTCAAATACAATGAACAATTTCAACTGGATTACAGTAGAACATTAAACCAAGTGAGGGCCCCTCTGTGTGTGGGGTCCTGTGTGATTAAACAGATCCCATTTCCATGAAGCCAGCCAGCCAGACAGCCCTGGGTTCTCTCGTTTTTTCTCTCTTTGTCTCTCTTCCTCTTCCCCCACTCCCACTCCACTCCTCACCTCCTCTCTGTCCACCCGCCTCCCTGGCTCACTACCTTCTTTTTCTTCTCTGCATCTCTCTTACCTTCTCTAATGGTCGACCTATTCTGCTTATTCAAGGTCTCTACTTCCCATAATTGGGTCTGCCATAGTTGTAAACTCAAGTCCAATTTTACATTAAGTTTCAGCTTAGACCCCACAAGCAACAACATACAGAGTAACCTTATTTTTCTCCTGAAATTATCAAGGGGAAAATATAACCCATTCTTCATTCTCTAGGGAATAGTTCTATCATGGACTGATCATCCCCCATCAGGGGTAGGTGGAGTATCATATAATACAAAAATGACCACCTGGACCTGCCCTTTAGCAAGAAGTTTCTTCTTTGGGGGCACTTTTTAAGTAATTTGAGTATGATGTGGCTGCAGTAAGAGTTCCGAAATATATTTGGATCCATCTCTGTTTTGAGAGAACAATACAAATTTTAATGCAATGAACCTAAGTGTTTGACCTCCCCTCTAAAAAGCTCATTGTCATTTTTAATTTGACATCAAAAATTAATTTGGGAATATTTTTTATTTCCATGATACATGGTCAAAAAAGTTTAAATATTTGCAAGAAAAAATAAAAGATAATTGCTTCTGTGATATTTATCATTGTTTAATAACTGATATATTTCTTTTACTTTAAAATTGCTTGTATGCACTAAATGGCATAAAGCAAAAAATAATTACTAGCTTGCACTTATCAAGGGAAAACTAACTTTTAATTAATTGCTAGAAATATTCTCTGGAGTAATTACAAGTCTTCTTTTGACTCCAAGAATGTGTGAAGTATGAACTGTACACAGGTGATGAAGGTTGCCGCAGTGTGAAAAGCGCTATGTCTATGGGCAACCTTCATCATCCTGTGTACCACTGATATTACACGTTCCCTTTTTGAGAGTCAAGAGACTTGTTTTACTTCTCAGAGCTAAGATTAGAACAAAAGGCAATGGATTTCATTTCAGCATATTTTGTTTTCCCCAAAGCCAGACTAATAATGAGGACCCTAAATGAATTTGAACAAGAATTTCACCATATTAGCCACATTTATGAAATGGAACAGTAGCTATTTCAAATGAAAGAGTTCAATCTTATAATTTTTTGATTAGATAGATCTCTAGAAAGTTTCAACACGCAGTTTTGGCACAGGAAACAAGGTAGACATTTTTGAACATGACAAAATCACACTTTTTTTTTTTACAGTTTATTCATTTATTTTTACCCAAATGGTGGTACACTGTATACACCATTCTGCACTTTTTTGATTTAACAAAAATCTTGTTCCATTTTGATATGTAATAAACCCACTTCCTTCTTGTTAATAGGTGAAAAATATTTCATAAAAATATGCAATGCTTCACGAATTTGCATATCATCCTTGCACAGGGGCCATGCTAAAATAATACATTTGTAAAAGCTACTTTTATTGTCCAATTGTGTTTGATTTTATATGCTAAATTTTCTATTCTTTAAGTTTAGCATCTCTTAAAGTATAGTACACAGGCTATCTTCATAGAATCATGGATGATAGATGGTGGGGAGGAGGGTGTGATATAAACATAGATTCTGGGCTTCACTTGAGGTATACCTACTGAATCAGAATTAAGTTATTTTCTATGACTCCCTCTCTCCATCACTACCACCAGAAATGATCCAAAAGTAATTAGAAATGGTTCATTCTCTTCAGCCCCATCACCTACCAACTAATTCAAAGTTTGTTCCTTTTGAGGGCTTGTCTTCTCCAAGATGACTGACAATGGAAATGCCTATTCCCTTCGGGGAAAACCATGGGACTGTGATTAGGCCCTTGTTCTCATTAAAGTAACTATCAGAACACAATACACAACCCAGGACATTCAGGTTACTTAGACTTACATAACCTTGAGACTCGGTCAGGAAACCTCAACTCCAGGTTGAGCAGCACAAAAAGCCAGGCCAAGCTTTACTGGGTCTTTCCCAAAGATAGTGTTATTTGTGCAATCTGTACTTAGACTTCTGGATAATCTGCCTCACTCTACACTATTGAAAACAACTGCATTTATAGGCACAGTGTCATGTTGGTCCATTAAAATAAAAAATTTTCCTCGTTTCATTAAAAGCAAAAGCCTACAGAAACTCATCCAAGATCCTAAAGAGATTTTTTTTCCCAAAGTCTTTTCCAAAGGTAAATCACACCTTTGATTCTTTTTTTATATATTGAAAATATAATTTATTTAACTCAGTGCATCTAAAATATTACCATGTCACCATTTGATAAATATAAAAGTAATCATTGAGATATTTCACATATACTTTTATGCCAAACCATTGATATACGATGTGTACTTTATACTTACAGCATGTTTCAGTTTGTGTTAGTCACATGTCAAGTGCTTGATAGCCACAAGTGGTAGTAGCTATCATATTGGATAGAACAGATCAAGATGATGCTAAGGTCCCTTCAACTCTTAACTTCGGTACATGTCTCATTATTATATATCTCATGATGCCTGAGTCTTTTTAAATGGCTATGGCTTAAATCTAACTCATGATGAAATAATTAAGGTCTTTAACATTTTTTTAATTAGGAACTGAAATGGTCTAACAAAATTATTCTTTTCTAATTTCGTAATTTATCTTCTCCTCCTAATAAGGAGAAGATAACTATAGTATAAAAACAATGTCCTTTGATATATTTAAAACTAACATAGCCAAAATCAAAATTTTATTCAACAGAAGACTTATGCAGCATTTTCATTGTTTAGGCATATACAATTTCACTCATGTAAGTTGCTTGCTGTATTTTTTGTCAGATCAGCTGAATGTCAGACATATAATTGAATTTTGAAATCATCAATCTGCTCTAGGAGATATACACCACCACACTGGCATAAAGAATTGGTTTAGTGCAGATAAATCTACTAGCTCTTTGAAATCTAAGACGCATTTCTTACAATGAACCTAGCACTATAGGGCTTAGAGTGACCCATTACACATTTCCAAAATGAATGATTGTTTGAAACTGTTAGAATTACCTCAGTATTAATCTATAATAAAATTAGAAATGCTTGTGAAAGACACAGAAAAGGGGAACACCTTTATTTTTAAAGTTACCATGATTCTACAAAAATTCCATATATACTTATTTGGAAATGTATATTATGTATAATATGGATGCTCTTGATGGAAATTAAGCATAATTTTTATTTTAACTCTGAGGAGAACAAAATGCAAAAACTCTTCTTTCTAAGTTGCAAGAAGTGTTTTAAGTTTTCCCTCTCTCAACAATCAGAGTTGTGCATTTTGATAGATTTATCTGTTAAAATGTTTTAACTTTTTAATATTTCCAATAAGTGATGGTTATTGGTTACAGATACTATTCAATTAGTGTAATCATTTGCTTTTGAAAAAAAGAAAAAGAGTTACACATTCTGTTGATGCTCTTTGCCTAGATATCAAGAGAAAACAAATCACATTATTGATTTTTGTTCCTTAAGTAAAAAGACTATGTATGTGTTATACATTGATATATTCTTCTTATTCAAAAATGGAATTAAATTTTTGTGGATTCAAGAGTACATGAGAATAGGATTTATAGTTTTTCTATAACCATTTTTTTCCCTTCAAGTCGTGTTACAGTAGTGAAAGTAATCATGATGGTCTTATTTTCTAAACTATTAGGAGAATGACAAGCCCAATTTTTGCAGTGGCATTTATTTGACATTTCTTTCAATATTATGCTATTATCCAGAAATAAAAATGAGAAAAAAAATCAAACCTGTTTTTTTTTAGTTCAAAAATGAAAGCTTCAGGGGTGCTTTCAAAAGTATTCTAAATGTTGCTTTTATTGAAGAGCTCAACGAATAGGAGAAGTAATAAAGTTCATGGCAATGTATATATATCCTATTTATTGGTAGTGTCTTTTTCTAAATAAAATTTAAAGAAAATGGGTTGTATACCTAAGAGTTGTATACTAAGAATCACTGGTCTAATTTTAAATATCAACTAGCATTTTCAAAATGCAGATAATCAAATAGTCAATAAACTTACATCAACAATTACTGTGGAAGAAATGGCACTCTCTGTTGGCATTTCAATTACATTTGCTCACAAGAAAAGCAGCATATGCAAATAATTACTCATTTAAATAAAAAAGTATTGAGTAGAGAGGTCACACATGTGACAAATCAGATCAAGAACAGTCTATGATAATTGGCTTTTATAAATAGCTTGTTTCAGAATAATTTTTGCCTATTTCACTTAATCTGAAAAAATGGGGATCTAAGTCTTACTAAAACAATCATGAAATATTAATAAAGTTTAATGAATTATTATTATCCTGATTCTAAGTTCTCTTCAGGGCATCTTTCTATTATAATATCAAGAGACCAATAGAGACATGTAAATGAGGAAGATCATTCACTGATTGGCCTATACTTGAAATCATCATTGCAGTGTTGGGTTCCTGACTTTGTCCTGATTTATTCTATTTTACTCTCTTTACTCTGTTGCATTATCTCCCCAATGATATTTTTTCTTCATCAGAATTAAGAAGAACTATAAATAATACTATCTATTTTTGCTGGACAAATCTTTACTTTTCCTTTAAGAACCATCTCAAACATTTTCTTTCTTTCTTTCTTTCTTTCTTTCTTTCTTTCTTTCTTTTCTTTTCTTTTTTTTTTTTTTTTTTTTTATACGAAGTCTTCTAGGTAGGCTGTCCTGACATTCTGGATTCATATCTCTTCTTGTTTATCACCATACATTTTAATGAAATATTCACAAAATTCTCCTTAATTCTTTACACTAGGACTGTATTTCACTTATTCTCATAGAACTAATAATGTTGTGATGGGAAAATAACATTCAGCCAAGTAAATGTCTAGGTGTTTCTGCCTTCCTTCCTCCTTTGCTTTATTTCTTCCTCCCTCCCTTCCTTCCTCTTCCTCCACAAATACAAAACCTATTCTACAACATAAAATGATTTTATTTCTTTTTTGCAAATTTTACCTTGTAAAATTATCTTCATGATTATTTTATATGTTGGCTTGTAAATATTCCATTTCGAAGCCTTTCATACTCTCCTCAAACCTCTAGCACTGCTTCCCCACTCTCATCTCACCTACAAATCTCTTTGTTTCACTGTGGGATAAATTAAAAAGAAGCAACAGAAGAAAATTTACACATGCTCCCGGCAAAATAACGAAGGGTCCTCTTTTTAGTATGGAGGATCTGTTCGTTCTTGTGTCCTAAGAGCAGCATCCTCACACGTGCCCTAGATGTCATCCCTCCTTGTCTCCTCAAAAATATCCAAACAGCTCCGGTCTCTCCAGAGACATCAAGCTTTTCTCTCTTTTTTGGATCATTTTTACCTGCATACAGATATTTTGCTATTTCTTGACTCTTTAAAATATCCTTTTGACCCCACTTTACTACAAATTATTGCCCTGTTGCTCTGCTCTCCTCTATAGACAAAATGAACAACTCCCAATTGCTTTTTTCCAGTAGTAGCTCAAATTCTACGATGGTCTCTAAGACTCCCTGCCCTCTTGTTATATACCATCTCCATAATCCCTGG
This sequence comes from Panthera onca, assembly GCF_046562875.1. Taxonomy (NCBI): domain Eukaryota; kingdom Metazoa; phylum Chordata; class Mammalia; order Carnivora; family Felidae; genus Panthera; species Panthera onca. The sequence goes on along the minus strand of NC_138345.1, from coordinate 107,620,393 downwards.
GACCACATATATGATGGATTTAGTTCTCTTGCTTAGGTTTTGATACATAGCACAGTTAACCTTAAGGTAGAAGGATTATCCATGTTAGTCAGAACTGATCACAAGAGCCGTTTGAATGCAGAGAATTTTATTCCAGCTACACAAGGAGAGGAAGTCAGACATTCAGAATATGAGAGAGATTTGACATGAGAGAGATTCTCTACTGCTGGCTTTGAAGACAGACATGGTCACAGGGCCAGGACCGAAGGAGGTTTCTAAAGGTTGAGAAAAGTTCCCAGTTGATAGCCAGCAAGGAAACAGGGACCTCCATCCTATAACGATAAGGAACTGAATTCTGCCATAACTAGGTGGTCTTAAAAGTGAAGCCTGAGCTTCAGATGAGAATATAAGCTGGGTGAAACATTGATGTCAGCCTGGTAAGAGCCCAGACCGAGGGTCATTCCAAGCCAGACTTCTGATCTAGAAACAACTGTCGGCTAATAAATGGGTATTCATTTAAGCCACTAAGTTACAACTAAGGGATAATTTATTTTACAGTAATAGAAAACTAAGACTTTACCCCATTTTCCTGTGAACCCATCCCAAACAATCTTTAGCACCACCATTCCAACAAAACAGGTCTTCAATGACTTCCCTATGGATAAATTCAAAAGACGATATTTGATTCCATCTTTCCTGACCATCAGAAGCATTCCACCAAGATGACCACTTTCTTTTTCTCCACTGAACCTCTGTGGTACAACATCCTTGCAGCTTTCCTTCTACCTCACAGGCCTCTTTTCTGGCTCCCTCACACTTTCTTAAACTTGGTTTCTGAATTTCCACTTCACCCCCTCTAGCCTTTCTTCCTACATCTCTGATGCCCCTTATCAATCTCCTTTGCTAGTGTTCCCCTTATCTTCCTGACCTCTCAAATGGAATGTTCTAGGCCTTCCTCCTCAGAACTCTCTTCTTTGTTTTTGTTTCTTTTTACCACCTTCCCCCATTTCCCCACCCCCCATTCCTCCACAGATTGGTTCTCTATTTCTATGAGTTGTGTTGCTTTTAGATTCGGTGCATAAGTGAGATCATACAGTATTTGTCTTTCTCTGTCTGATTTTCTCTGTCTTTCTCTGTCCTGATATCCTTCTGCCAAAAGCTGATTCTTCACAGTCTTCCTCATCTCAGTAAATGTCATCTTCACCCTCCCAAGTGCTTAAATTCAAAGGCTTAGAGGTTTGACTTAACTCTTTCATGCCTCCTCTCAGAAATCCAATATATCAGTAAATTACTTTAGACTATACCTTCAAAGTATACCCAGAATCTCGACTATTGCTTTACCATCTCCACCACTAAGCACCTGGTCCAAGCCACTGAATTCTCCTGGAGGCTCTTATTGCTTCGGGCCACCACTACCACCACCACCACACAATCAGAAATACAGGCTTTTGAAAAGCACCAAACATGACACAAATTACATCACTCCTTTGACAAAACTCCCCACTGCCCTCTTATCTCAGACTGAAAGTGATTTACAATGGCTTCCAAAGCCCTTGATGATCCAGTACTCAGCTGATTTTGTCTGATTTTGTCTCCTGCTATTTTCTCTTTGGTCCATTCCATTCCAGCCACATATCTTGCTCCTTCTCCAGCTTGGCAAGCTCATGTCGGCATCAATTCTTTACAATTGCTCTCCCCTCCGCCTGGAAAGGCTTCTCTCTAGAGACCTTGATAACTTAATTCTTAACTTGTTTCAGACACAGTTCAAAACTCTTGTTAGAGAGGCTTTCCATAATACCTGAATTATTTATCTCTTCCCTGCACCCCCTCTGTTTCATTAACCCCTTCACCTAGTTTCCCAGCCTTCTTTTTCTCTATAAAATGTATCACCATTTGACAAATTCTATGCATGTTTTCAAGAAACAGTTTAAGGTTTGTTTGACACTAAATTGTCAAATTGAGGGTAGGAATATTTCCTTCACTCTTGATTTCCCCTACACCTCAAAACTGTCTGGTCCACAGTTGACACTCATATTCATTAAATGAACAAATGACTTGTTAAAGATGATATACAAACCAACTAAATGGTTGAAAAATTTCTGTGAACTTTCATACAGAAATTGATTTCCGCCAAATCAATAGCTTTGGTCCCTAGCACACTGAGTTCCCTGACACTCCAACTTGCCCCCCTCTGCAACTACTTGACCAATCCCTCAGAAGAGTTGTTACATTTAATAAATGCTTTATATTTGGGGAGAGAGAGAGAGCACGGCTATTCTCCCAGAGTCAGATTCATCTTTAATGTGAGCACAGCTACATCTGCGTCCCAAGGGTGTGGTGCGTTTCAGATATAAGCGAACCTTACATTCCATAAAAATCTAAGTCATAACTTATTGTACGGTGACTGATTTTTTTAAACTACAGCATTATGCTTGGCAATGAACAAGAAAGGGACAAAATAATATCAAATGCAATGATCCACATTTTGTTATGCACAACGATGTTCAGTGTGTAACAGAGGAATTTTCTTACTGGTTTCTCTATCTTCTTTTTTTCTTATAAGCAGAAAATAGTATCTAAAAGCTCCAACTCAAATTATTTTTGATAAGAATACTCTGCCTAGGTGTTATTGTATACCATAATGTGCACCACAATGAAAAGCACTTAACGCCTGCTGTATTACCATCACTGATGCTAAGATTTGTTACAGTAAATATATTGTCAGTCAGATCTTCACATTGTTCTGAATGAATAATGGTTAGAAAAGGTGAAAAGGTTTTTATTTCCTGAAGTTTTTTGAGTCTTAACTGATTGAACAATTATCATGATTGCTCTCAATCCACTGCTGAGCCACAACAAGAGAAAAAGAAAAAAAAGAATTTATGATTCTCTCAGGCATAATCACTATGCAAATGAATACTGATATTAATTTAAAAGCCATTGGGAATATTAAAGGGTTTACAATTGAATTTTTGATAAAATAGTTCATTAAATGAAATAGAAGCATGAGATTATGGAGGGAATTACGTACTTCAAAACATTGAAAATTATATTTCTGAAGGCCATGGTTTTTGTATCTAACATTAAGATTCTGTACATAAGTTAATATATATTGTTTTGTTTCTTTCAATCACATGATAAATCTAGGGTAACAGTTTCCTATTAAGTCAAAGTCATGCATACATTTTCACTTATTTTTAACATATAACTGGTAATTCAAAAAAGCAAATATCCTTAGTTTTGTTTCTTTGTCTTACTCATCAACATATACATATAATAACCCTGAAAATGTACATCAAATTTAAAAACTGATGTGATAAATTAATAATTGGAATGATAAAAATCCGTTTTAATATTAACCACCATATGCCTAAGAATAACCATAAACAGAGTATCTCAAATAAAGCAAAACATAATATAATTGTATCACCTAATATGCACCTCCACTTTTAGTGTATTGTATACACTTCTACACTTGTATGAATGTATACATTCATATAAATCTACAGTTGTATGTATGTCCAACTTCCATCTAAATAAAGCATTGATAAAGAAATCAGGATTCAGAGAATGAGTATAGGTAAATAATCTTTTGGCTTAGTAATGAGAGCATAGGTAAATAATCCTTTGGCTTAGTAATGATTCAATCAGTATTCTGTTTGAATATATTTATCATTGTTAGCCAGTTACTCTTACAGAATTTGACAAAAGGATCAAATATTTATTTCCACGCAAATACAAAATAATCTTGACTATGTATGCTATTATCTCCATTTAAGGTTTGAATTATATATTCATTCCAAACAATAAAATGAAAGGATTTGCTAATATTCTATAATTTCATAAACTCATCTGGATCTTTTCTGTCTCATTCAATTTTAGAACCTAGGGTAACCAGCTGAAGAATGGGGCTAATTATAAAAGACCAAGAGTATGTGACCATGTGTCAAAATTGGTAAGTGTGCCTCAGGAAGATTAAATGGTATTCTAATGTCAAAGAGATAAATGCTTAGCTCCAAATAACCTGGGAGCAGGTATAAGATGACATGACCTAGCAAGCCACTGGCATTTCAATGACTCCATGGCTTACCCTGGTACAAGAGTCTCCCAATTGTGCTGCTAAAATACTTCCACAAAAGAATCAAAAAATCTACTTTAATCTTACAAAAAGTTAGGAATAAAAGACTTGAAAGGTCTTGGAAAATGGGGATTCCAAGAAAATGAAAAGTATATTTCCACCTCTCAAGCAAAAGCTTCTAGTATTATCTGAATGTTTTAGAGTGAGTGAAGTATTATCAGTCAAAACTAATGACCAAATAAGACTGAATAGTATGTAAATTATGGAAGGGTAGGACATGGACCCCTAACTTGTGACCCCATAGGCTTCATTGCGAGGAGGAGGCATACTGTCCCAGGATGTAGTGGTTCTGGAGAACACTCACCCTAAGTTTAGCCACTATAAATAATAAGATTAAAAAAACAATAACCTGACACATTGGAAATTGGCGGTTTCAAGGAAGAAACCAGTTTCCTATCACACCATCAATGCTACCAAATATATTTCTAATAATGATTAAAATTTGTAATAGGTCACATGGAAGTATGCTTGCAAAATACAGTGGAATGTGGGAATAGATCATTTGCTGTTGATATGCTCAGGTTTAATGAATACATGTAACAAAATGAGCAATGCATCATAACCTCACCTGACCGATTTCAGCCACCTCTCCTACCTCAGGTTACACTTCAGTTGTCTCAGAACTGCTGATCAAGGCTATACCGATCCTCATGAAGCAGAGTTCTTACAATTCCCATGATAGGAAACAGAAAATCATTGAATATTTCTAAATAAATTAAATATACTTCCTCAAGCTGGAATGGAGGACTTGGTGCACTAACATTCAAACCATTCCTCTGACCTTATCTGCTACATGACTCCAACCAAACTCAGTTCTCTAACACATTTAATAGCTTCTAATATTTCTTGACTCTTTTCATGTTCCACTACCTCATCTTTACTCATAGATCCCTTACACATCCCAAGATATCTTCAAAATCATTTAGTTACTCCCTCAAATATACTTTTTCCATTGTTAAAACAAGATAACAGGTCCAAAGTAGAGTCACTCACGCTAAACCCCCCATTGCCAAACTGAAACTTGACTCAATTACATTTTGACTCTCCCAGAAATGGAATCTTACACCAATCAAGAATTACTTGATCTGTTCTAGTCAGGTAATCTGCACCACAAACCGCTGCCAGCCCCTAAAGGAAAGTAATCCTACAATAAGCAACCTGTTTGTTTTTTTTTAAGGTTGTTTGTTTATTTTGAGAATGAGAGAGATCACACGCATGCCTGAAGCGGGGCAGGGGCACAGAGTGAGGGAGACAGAATCCCAAGCAGGCTCCATACTGTCAGCACACAGCCCTATGTGGGCTTGACCTCACGAACCATGAGATCATGACCTGAGCCAAAATCAAGAACTGGATGCTTAACCAAGTGAGCCACCCAGGCGCCCCAGGCAACTTGCTCTTTTGCTGAGTATAACTTCCTATTCCTGTTCCCTTCTGTCTAGAAAAGTCTCATTTTATACAGTTCCTTGGAGCTCTCTTCTCTGTGCTGGACTGGATGCTGCCTGATTCGTCAATTTTTTGTTCAAATATACTCTTAAAAAGTTTTAATGTGACTCAGTTTAACACCTTAAAGACAATTGATGGCTTCTTAATTTGAATGTGTGTTCCACATTTTCCTAACTCTTTGCAATCTGCTTTGTTTATAATTAGCAGTTCCTTTATTTTGTCTTTCTCTGAGGATCATATCCTTAAAGCAAGGTCTGTGCCTTAAACTAAACTCATGCTGAACATATGATCTTCTGTAATCTCTAGGAATTGTTTTCTTTTTTAATTAAATGACTGTTTAATTCTCTATTTGAATTGAAAATGATTAAAATATGGACACATGATACTTATAGGTGTATAAAAATGTATTTACTATATTCATATTATACTCAATATGTTTATTGTTTATTACTCATAAAATATTCCCATAATTTTTAAGAGGACTATTAGATATTGTGATTAAATACAGCTTTAAAATCTAGCATTCTGTGACAGATTCTATGATGTTCTAGGCAATGATGACCTAGCACTAAACAAGATAGAGAAGTTCCCTTTACTCAGAGATGTTACATTATACTGAGGAATACAGACAATAAGTAAATAAACAAGCTAATTTCAGAGTGTAACAGTGTTATAAAGGATATAAAGTATAAACTAGAAAGATGGATAATATGAAGTAAATTGAAAGGGAAAAATATATACCTGCTTTGAGGTCATCTATTTTAATGGTTTTTAATTTTTTTTTCAGAATAATTAGGATATGTTAATTAAGAGACCATTTTATTTCTTCCTAATACCTATGTGACATATAGCTAAAAAAAAAAAAAAAAAAACTGCATACATGTTGATGAAAATTTACTAGCCAAATTGCAATAGCAGGTGGTGTAATTTAGTAAACTATTAAGTTGAAAGATTGCAAAATTAACAAAAAAAAAAAAAAACTATCTCCATGCAATTATGGGATATGAGTTTGGAGTGCACAGTGACAGATCAGACTAAAGGTCATTCATATGAATCTAGACATCTGTACAACTCATTACATATCATGACTCATTAGTAAAAAACTAGCAATGTGTTCTAAGCTTCTTAACGTAGAAAAAATAAAAATTATGGAGGAGCAGATGATTCAAAAGATCTATAGTGCACACCTCCAAGCTGAGTCAAGTCTCAGCTCCAATTCTTTGGGGAACAGATATTATTACAAGACAACTATTTGGAAAATAATGTGGTGAATTGTTCTTGGTTCAGCAGCTAATAAAGCATAATTTATATTTTGGAACCAACGTAAAACTTGCTTATACTTTGTTTAAAGACCTTCAGGGAAAAACATCCAAAAAATAATATTCATTGAAAAGGTATAGAGATTATAAAGGGTGTTTTACTTCTAGTAAATCCAAAGATACTATTACGTAAAGTAACAGATTTATCCCTAAGTATTTCAACAGATTTACATTTACAGATGAGGGACAAAATTTCATTCCACCAAACAAGTGAAGGTGCCTGCACTTGATTTCTAATCCAGTAACTATTTCATTGTAAAGCTTTATATTCTCAAGGAAACCATCTTAGTTTTAAATCATTTATAAAATGTATAAAATCATTTTTATTTGAGTCGCTCATCAAAGGAAAATACTGAAAAAAAGATAAAACCTCAACTTTAAATTCATGGCCATTCTATTCCTACATTATTTTCACAAAACACGTCACTTTCATGAACACTGAAAACACTTAACACAATGAAAGAAACTCAAACCCACCTTTAGACAGCTCAGTATTAGTCTAAAATATAGAACACACATATATTATATACATACATATATACACATATACATTAAATATAATTATCAACCCCTTCTCATCTCTTGTCTACCATTGCATTCCAAAAATGGTTTATGGCAATAACTTTCTTGAGCTTGTCCTCATCAATTTAAAAACTTTTATCTCTGTTATTCTTCTTAGATGCAGTGATAGATTTCTTTTTTTTTGATTTACAGTTTACTGTTCTTATTTCTATTCCGTGCTTGTCGGCCTTCCACATGTCTTAAATTGGCCCTCTCTTGTAAGATGAAGCAGACACTGAATGAACAGTAATTTTCAAGAGCCATTTGTATTGGTGAGCAGGACATTTAAAAAACAAAATCCTCAACCCTAAATCTGACATGTAGCAAATGCCTTCAGGCATCCAAGGATGTGCTTATTGATTCAAGATATTTGCCTGGTTTTCCTCTGCTTTTTTGGCCTTGGTTTACTGTTGCCACTTAAGTCTAGCATACAGCTCACCATAACAAATGTCATGATAACAGGGTTTTCTGATGATTAATTGACATAGCATACAGCAAGGACTGGAGAGGGGAGAAATTCTGGGGGAGAGTGATGTGGGGAAAGACTGTTAAAAAGAATTTATCACCATGTGCATAGAATTTGGTAATGACAATGAACGTTCTAGAAATAGGGAGGAAATGGTGAATCTGAGAGACATTTTAAATGGACTAGTAATAGGTTCTGAAGACTGATCAGATAGTTTTACTAGCTCAAAAGCCTACAAAAGCTCTCTTATTGATGATCTCATTGCCCAATTTGCCCTACTTCCTGCGTAACATCTTGTGACTCACAGTGTGAATCCATTACTCCAGTTGGCTTTGTACCCTCATTACCTCTCTCCACTTACCTCACCAATTACCACTCCCATGCTGATGCGTATTTCCTTCTGGTGTGCCTTCATTTCTCTACTCCACTTATTTTATTTTTAGTCTTTCTTCACTATGCATATCATACTTCCTCCCAACCATGTACTCAAAAGCTATACTGACCTCTCCCTCTTCTTCATTCAAAGATCAAATTGGAACATACACTGACTTTTCAGTGATATTGCTGTTCTCCCTTAATGTAACACTCTCTCTTTTATTCTCTTAGAAGTCACAAAAAACTGCCATTTCTTCCCCCAAATTGCATTTCCCATTTATCCTTTTCACTTCCATTACTCAGTTCTTCCCCCTTGAATGGGGTCTAGTTACTTCATGTATGAATGACTATCCAGCTGACAAGCAAAACTCTCTAGTCCTAAAATAGTTATCACATGTTGTATTATGTATTAGACATATTATGCATTAGATGCTAAATATCACACCTTTATATATATATATATATATATATATATATATATATATATATATATGTATGTATATTTTTTTAATGTTGATTTATTTTTAAAGAGAGATGACAGACAGAGTGTGAGTGGGGAAAGGGCCCCCGACGTGGGGCCCAAATCCACGAACAGTGAGAGCGTGATCAGAGCCAAAGTCGGACACTTAACCGACTGAGCCACCCAGGCACCCCTAGATATCACACCTTTAAACCCTCAGAATAAGCCTATTATCCCATTTTATGGATGAATAAGATGACTGAATTCTTCTCATTAAGTATGGGGGAAGTGTATATTAAACCAAAAGTCTAAACCATAAATCTATGTTCCTTCTACTAAACAAAGACTCATCGCCTTTTGCCCTTTCAAAGTATCTTGTACATCACTTCCCAGTAAAGTTTGAAAAAAAATTATTACCTTCATTTTGTTATAGGGAGGAACAAAAAACAAAACAAAAGCCAACCAAGTATCATGATATATGCTCTCTAAAAGAGTGATACAACTCAAATTTTGAGCTGTAATTCAAACTTTTGTTTGAATAAAATAAAGAAAGTGTATATCACAGATAGACAAGGGTGAGACAAGCAGAACATGCCTTTGGTCTCAAAATAGAAAGGACAAACATTTTGCATTTCAGTAAGCCAACAAGGGAGAGAAGGATGTGAGGAATCTGGAACACAGAGACAGGAACTTTTGAGAAAGAGGTAGATCCAAGCCAGGGCATAAAGAAGGAAACTGCCCGTATAAAACTTTTTGTGGTGAGGAATAGCTCATGCATTTCCATAAAATAGCATATCTGGCATTGACTTTGAGGTTAGTTTTTGCTTCTTTTATAATTTTCCCCAAAATATTCTGTAAAGACTATTATACATGACAGCCTCAGTTTGGTGGTGATTTACAAAAGTCATCACAGATTTAGAATTGCAGTGAGAGAAGCCTTAAGTTCAGAGTGGTGCCCAGGAAACTGACTATCTCCTTTCCTCTAAATAGAACTAGAAGAAAGTGGTTCTCAGAAAAGTGTGTGTGTGTGTGTGTGTGTGTGTGTGTGTGTGTGTGTGTGTATGGTTAGACCCTCTTATCACAGTGGAGCTTAAACATGGGAAAGAAGGGTAACCTGAGCACTTGGAGGAATTGCACGTAACCGATGAAAGTATAATTATACATTATATCCTTTGTGCTCAAAAATCCACAAAAACTTTTTACTCACATTGAATCTAATTTGTGGCGCTCGTTTTCAACTTCCAATCTATTTAACATACTATTTGTCCATAAATTCATTCATTCCCATTTCAAACATTCATTGATTTTACATAGATAATCACTTAGGGCCTACCTGTGTACCTGCCAGAGTAGAAGGAATTAGACATCTTCATATATGTTTCCGCCTTCCAATTGTTCTTTCTAACCCAGGAATCCAATTCTATAAATGGTCCTCTCCTGTTTTAACTTTTCTGTCCTTGCTCATGCATTTTTCCAAGCTTCTTCCAAATGATTTCTTCATTGTTTTAATAACTAATTGTACTTGATTTTAGCCTCATCTTACACAGACTACGTTATGCTTTATTTCATAACAGAAGGCCCTTTTGTGTCCCCATGGATATTAACTACCCATGAAGGACCTATCTCCTTACTGCTTTACGTCTCTAATGGTAATACAGAACAACACTGCTACGGTTGGCTGAATAATGGGCCCAAAGAACCCCACATCTTAAGCTCCAGAATCTCGGAATGTGAACTTAGATGGCAAAAGAGAGAGAGACTTTTCCTACATTATTAAGGATCTTGACATGGGGAGACTATCTTGGAGCTGCTGGGTGGGCCCTGAGTATAATTGTGAGTGTCCTCACAAGAGGTAGATAAGGATTTCATCATGGTAGAGAAGAAGGCCATGCCACCCAGAAAGGAGAGAATGGAGTGATGGGATCAAAAGCCAAGGAATTCTGGAAGCCACTAGAAGCCACTAGAAGAGAAAGAGGCAAGGAACATATTCTACCCTGGAGCATCCAGAAGAAAGCATCCTTGATGACTCCTTGATCTTAGCCTGTTGGTCTCATTTTGGACTTCTAATTTTCGGAGTCACAGGAGAATAAATTTCTGTTATTTTGAGTCTCTAAATTTGTGCTAATGTGTTACAATGGCAATTGCAAACAAATACAACTTAGTTTATAGTAGCTATTTAATAATTATCTAATTGACCTTTGGACTTGGGGCTATGGTAGGGACTTTTTGAAACTCCCTAGAACTCTGTAAACAATGGTAAATTCTTCATCTATCCTGTTTAACTTTAAATGAAAGCAGTATACTCTAGTTAAAATGCAATATGATGTAATTTACATTAGAAAGGAAATTTTTCTTAAATTATTTCCCATTTTTGTGCTGACGGATGGTATTTTGACAGACAGTGGACTCAGTTTATGATGTGTTTATTACTAAAAAACAATGCCTAATATTATATCCATGGAACAAGGAGAAAAACAGACTACATTTTGCTGGTCTTGCAAATCTCTAATATTTATTTTCTTTCCAATTTTACATTGTTGCAGAGGTTAGCACAGAAAATTTCTATTATAAAAAATAATTTTCTTGGACCGTTTTAATTCATATTTCAGAAAATATACATTTTGTCTTATCTGATAACTAGAACAATTTACATATGAGTGAATCTTTGATAAGAGCATATGAGATAAATAAGCCAATCTAAACAAAATCATCTTTTTTTGAGAACTGTACATCCCAGATCTCACTTTGTTATCTTGATAAACATATATAAGTCAGAAAATTTGTCATGTGTAACAGATCATTCCCATATTTTGATAATTGCAGGCCTCACTGCACTATGTTTATAAAAACTGAAGGGACATCTGATATATTTTATTCAGAATCCATTATAGGCTGAATTGTACCCCTCCCCATGATTCATTATCTTAGGTCTTAATTCCTAGTATCTCAGAATGTAATGGTATTTGGAGTAAGGCCATTACAGATATGATTAAATTAAAATGAGGAGGGGCGCCTGGGTGGCTCAGTCGGCTGAGTATCCAACTTCAGCTCAGGTCATGATCTCACAGCTTGTGGGTTCAAGCCCCACGTCGGGCTCTGTGCTGACAGCTCAGAGCCTGGAGCCTGATTCAGATTCTGTGTGTCCCTCTCTCTCTGCTCCTCCCCTGCTCATGCTCTGTCTCTCTCTCTCTCTCTCAAAAATAAATATTAAAAAAATAAAAAATAAATTAATTAAAATGAGGCCTTTAGAGTAGGCTGTAATCCAATCTGAAGGGTGTCCTTTTGAGAAGAGGAGATTAGGACACATATGGAGATGCCAGGAATATAAAAGGCAAGGAAGGAAGACAATGTGAAGAGACACCAAAAAGGTGACCATATGCAAGCCAAGGAGACCTCAGAGAAAATCAACCCTGTTCACACCTTCCTCTGGAACTTCTATCCTCCAGAACTGCAAGAAAATAAGCGGCTTTTGTTTAATTTATTCAGTCTGGTTGTTTTTTGTTGTTGCTGTTGTTGTTGTTGTTGTTGTTTTACTTTTTGTTAATGTCAACCAGCAAATATAGAATCTTAAAATATTTTGTCATTCCAGCAATATATGTATCTAGTCTTTTCATAAATCTCTAGTTATTCACAGTTCATGTAGCTGCACTGTCAGCAGATTTTAACTATTAATATTCATTAAAAGTTTTACCAATATTTCAGATGTTCATGTGTATGTATAGTAAAAAGAAAACAAGCAAATACACAAATGGAGAGGGATATTATTTATTTTTCTTTGGCCAGCCCTAAAATGTTAGCACTGCAAAAGTTGTCAGAATATGACCACATGGCACCATCAGAAAAGATATGAGGAAATTTCCGATCCCTCATGGGATAGAAAAAGAGTATGCTTTGAAATTCAGAGGTGATTTTGTCTATTTGGGGACTGTAATAAGCAGAATTCCAAATTGCCTCCATGATTCCCAACCTCTGGTGTACAGGCTCCAAATCATCCTCAAGATACTGAATTTTATTCCTGTGATTAAGTTATGTGATATGGAATGACTGAATTTAGTATAGGAAAATTAGCCAAGTGGTCCTGACCTAATCACATGAACCCTTTAAAAACATTATGTTTCTCTGGCTAGTTGCAGAAGTGAAATGAGAGATTTGAAACAAGAGATGGATTTGCTATGTTACTGTTGGCTTGAAGGTGGAGGCGGCCATATGGAAAGAATCTGAGAGAGGCCTCTAGAAACTCTTTCAGAGCAAAAATTAAGGATCTCAGGACTGAAACTCTAAGGAGCTGTATTCTACCAACTACCTGAATGAACTTCTAAGCAGATCCTCCTCCAGCTCTTCCTAATGAGAACTAAGACTTGATGACATCTTGATTTCCACCCTGTGAGTGAGCAGAGAGCCTAGCCCGATCTTGCTGGACTTCTGACATAGAAAACCATGTTTCTGACAAAGAAACGAGTGTTGTTTTAAGCTTCTAAATTTGTGGTAATGTGTTATTCAGCCATAGAAAACAAGTACAAGGATCATTTAAGGAGCTACAATAGTATGTTCAGCCTTCTTTAGATTCAAAATTAATGCCAAGATTACAAAAATGGGTAGTGTTCTTGTATGTCCAACACTTTTTAACTTTTTACCTTAATGGTTTTTAAATATTCACTAGAATGTCATATTATTTTATAGTAACATAACTTTTAGAGTCAATAAATAACTACATTATGTGTTTACTGTGATAGGAAAACCAATTAAGAGTCAATTATATTATAATTCACCAAGGAACCACTCTCTCAACTACTCATAATCATTAGGAACCAATTTGTCAATAATGAATCAATGATCATTGCTATTCAATCAGGGGTCCATGTCAATAGAGAAAAAGGTACCACAAAATAGATAAATAGTATATGGGACAGGAGTGCTAATATATGGCAGTGTTAATGGATGTGAAACAGTAAACAGGAAAATACACTTTTTAGCTGGTTGGGCTGAGCACAGAAGGGCAGATAGTTTCTTTGAGATGGGGATAATTGTGAAACAATTAGGAAATAACTATATTAGAGAAAGAAATTTTGAACAATGCAGAAAATCTCCATAGAAGATTACTTTTCCCCTACTAAAACATTCAAAGAGCTACAAAACCCACTAGCCTAATTATCACAAAAGCCATATTTACATTTGAAAGCTCACATTTCCTGTAATTGTTACTCTACACAGCTTTGTGCCATAATAATTAGGAACAGAAACTGAAAAGACAATTGAGGTACAAGGCCTAAAATCTGGGTACTTGTAACCAAGATCCTATTCTTTAAGGAGCAGTTTCAGGAAGTAAGCATATGCTTTTTTTCAGAGAGCAGACTAACTTTGATTCAACAAAAAAGAGTTAAGAGGATGTGGAACCAAAATGAAGAAAAATGATCAGTATGGGCTAAGGACTTCAACAGGTAAGAAAGATGAAAAGTGACCACCACAGTACTTAGAACCATTTATAATCTTCTTAAGTTGCCCTTTTAGCTGGTATATATGGCTGATTTCATAGTCTGTGTTTGTATCTTAGTTCATCTTTAAGAGCAGTACCCAAGGTAGATAACTAGCTGTAAATCCCTGGTCAAATGGCTTTACCTCTCTGTGCCTCAGTTTTCTCATCTGAAAAACATTACCCAGCTTACAGTAAGAGAAGCTAGTTCACAGGATGTGGTGACGGTTTGATGAACTAATATATGTGAAGCACTTAGGACAGCATCTGGCACCACATAAGCATTGTATAAATGTGTGCTATAATAATCTTGAAAGCACTGGGCAAAAAGAATCCTTTGATTAGTGCATGAATTCATTAACAAAAGCATCAGCAAACATTTTGATTATCTATTAGATGTTGTGAATGAAACACTGCGAAACATACTCCATGTCTTCAAAGAGCTTGCAGTCTTGAGTGGATTGGATGGAGAAGTAACAAAGAAATGCCAATATCATGTGAGAAGTACTCAGGGGAATCTATAAAATGGGCATAAAGATAACACCTATTTCTAAGATTGGCATGAGGATTCAGTGTGATCATTCCTAAAAATGTTTTAGTACAGTATTTGGCAGAGAGGAAGGGCTTAATAAAAGTTAGCTCTTATGCTTATATTATAGTCTGTTTTGCTTGTTTGTTTTCATGCTTGGGTTTCCATCAGTGCATGAATACCCCTAGGAGGAAGGAAAAAAAAAAAACTCATCCTCAATCAACATTCAACACTTTTTGGACAATACATATCTGACACTCTACTAAGAACTAAAGATATAAAAGTTAGACCCAGGGGCCTTGCTCTAAACAGAAAGACAGACTTGTATACTTTTGAATTACAACATAATGTGGTAAACACAAATGCAGTAATATAAGCAATAAACAGTGTAAAGTTAGAGAATGAGACAATATTCCCTGAGGAAGCAAGGGGTTTCAAAGGATATATTACCTCATCTGGGTCTTAAATTGAAGTTAGGACTTTTGCAGCTAGCGACTGGGATGAAATGAACCATGTAATGAAAATATCTGATCAGATTAGAGGCTTTAGGGAAGATTCTTGAAGGCAGTAGACAAGAAAAAGAGGGAATGGGTAGATATTGGAAAGCAGACATGTGGGTGACTGGGGCACCAGGTTCTGGAGTAACTTGTACTTGAGTGTAGGAACTTTAGATTGTGTACAGACAGTGGTATTGAATATTGGATCTATGCCCTTGACTTTGATGTTGGAATTCCCTCTGTGCTTAAGCTTCCATGGACTATGATTTTCATAGAGTAGGCTTTGCTTTAAGAAAAAGCATTCTGACTGAAAGATCATAGGTTAGTAGGTCTCTAGGTTGGTGCCTGGATCTGATTTTAATCTTTAATACTGTGCTTAAGAAACACTATGTGTTCTATAAACATTTAGGGAATTAAATTGAAAGCATGGACTTAGCCAAAAACTGTTTTTTACTGGACTCACAATAAAAATCATTCTTGCTAAAACAATTCAGACTAGAATATATTTAAACCTGTATCCTAACAAGAGAGGCCTCCAATCCCACAATTGATTGTTCTAACTAGGAAGGTGACTCTCCAAACCATTTACTGTCTTGAGAAGGATTGAGATGGGATCTTGAAAATATGGGAGATTGTCCCTCATATGGATGAAAGCTTCACATCATAAGTTTCCTTGTTTAAAACGTTGAAGGGTAAAAATATTTTGCTTCATTTCTGTTTATTTCGATGTTATGGAAGAGAACTATTAGATATGCAGTTGTTGAATCTGCAGGTATCAGGATATGTTGACATGAGTCTCTATTTGTATTCTGCAAGTCAATAGTTCAATTGGTTCTAAACTAATTGCTCATCAAACTAAAAAAATGGCAGTCTGCAAAATTAAGATTCTTAACTTGAAAAAATTGATTTCTTCTCTTCAGCACAACTGGCTTAGGAACTTTTTCTAAAATATTTTCTCAAACATCAAATAAATGAATTTATTATCCAGCCTTATATGATCACACTGTATTTGTAGTCTATTATGTGGCCAGCATGGGTCTGAATTTTGAAACGGGTGTGCCTTGGTATATAGTAATTAAACTATGATTAAGTCAATTTAGATGAGCATCTCCTAGTGTTTAATTAGAAGGTAATAATAGTGTTAGTCACAGTATATGTTAAGCACACCAAATTGCCTAATGAAGTGTCTTTATTAATACATGAACATTGAAAACCTTAATTTAGTAAAATTCAATCCTAGTAAAATATGTAAATCAAGTCATTATCTCTCCAAATGGAGACCAGTATTTTGTACTATACATAGGACTTTCTTCCCCTAAAAGGCTATATGCTTCAGATAATAATCTATATTTTTTCTACTTTCTGGGACCTAAGTTACCATAGACTAAATTCCAATCCCCAGTACCCTGAGCTTATTTGTGTACATGGGTAAGGTGGGTAGGGGAGAAGCAAAGGTCTATTTCTGAACACCTTACATTTACTTATTTGCTTTTAAGTGGAGAGTATCCCATTGTCTATTTTCTAAATAATAGTTTCTCATCTGTATCTGCTGTCCGTAGAGTGTAGACATACAACATACTTTTATTACACATATTCCTACTACCCAACTGGGGTGGGGGGTTATAATTGCTATAGGAGATGTCCCTCCATGCCAACTTAGACACCACAATTTAAAGTTTTTCGTAAATGATAGTTATTATATAACTTTATATTTACACAGTTCATCATTGTTTAAAGGCATTAGCATTTAAGAATGGAAATCCCCTAATAACAAAATGTGCTTTTCATCAATTTTATCCTCTGACTTTCCAATGCAGACTGTGTCTAATCATGTCCACTTAGAGCTAAAGCCTTTGTTCCATCTAATTTTCACCAGACTGAAATAAAATGAAATAAAGGCAGCCATTGTCTCTCTTTTTTTCTCTGATTGCCCAAGAAAAAGCTATTTCATACTGTGATTTATAGTTCATGTCATCAAGTGGCCAGTTCTGTAAGCTAAACTATATAACACGTTATACTCTAGGCTTCTAAAAGAATAAAGTGTGAAGAGAAGGGGAAAAAGAGAAAATTATCATTTAAACTCTAAATGAAATAGAATTTGATCTTATGTCATATTCACCAAATGATAATACACTGATGTCCAATAATTTGTCTCCTACTTTCAAGACTTTTGTAGGGAAAAAAAAAATGTTTCTATGAGCTTAAAGCACTTTTTTAAATGTGTGTTCACATATTCCCTTGATAGCCGTACTGAACTGTGCTATGAGTAGGATCTCTTTAACAGGTTTCAGTCATTTATATTTTGATCCATACAAGTAAGAAATGGAAGAATTTCTGTTTTTTTTTTTTTTTAAGCCACCTGGGTGGCTCAGTCAGTTGAGCATCCGGCTCTGGATTTCTGTTCAGATCATGATCTCATGGTTGTGAGATCTTGCCCCATGTAGGGTTCTATGCTGACAGTGCAGAGCCTGCTTGGGATTGTCTCTCTCCCTCTCTCTCTCTGCTCTTCTCCCTGCTCAGGTTCTTTTTCTCTCAAAATAAACAAACAAACAAACAGACAAACTTAAAAAAATTTCTTTACATGATAGCAGTTTAACTTTTAGTCCAGGCTTTCCAGAATGATAAGAGTAACTATCCACGTAAACCTTGAAAGAAAAAAATAATTTAGTTATACTGATGACCATATAAAGAATGTTTTTATTCTAATTAAAATGATGGTGTAAATAAGATAAACAGTTACTGAGAAATTAAAATTACCCTAAAAGAATCTCTTATTTCCTTAACCTGGTTGAATGTAAACTATTGTTTGCATAGTGTGTTTTAATTTTAATGCTGCCTTTATCAGCCTTGATTTTAAACCTCTCAAAGATGGAACACTGAACACTCAGGGGTCCAACAGGAAAAAAATGCCTCCTTAATTTTCCTAAATCCTGGGCAAAATTCCCAAAACGAAATACCAACTGCTTATAATATTTCCACTTTCGTAGTTTTTCAGGACTGAGAACATCAATAACCTGATAATTTTCTTCAAAGTACAGTACAACGTTAGGATGATTCAGTTAAAATTAAATGTCTTCTAGAGAGTTAGGCTACTATTTTGCAATTGTCTCTCAAAAGTAATCACTGGATTTACAATTACGTTTTGTGGCCACGACTGATGTTTCCCAACTTAGAATTTGCCAGAAATCTTCCCCTCAAAAGAGAGAGAGAAGGAAGAGTTAAGAGAGAAGTTATTTTAGACTTTTATACACATTAGGAAGAGATGAAATGGTTTTAAGCTACTAATTCTTATGCTTAAAGATTTTATACACAGAACACAAAAAATGGAAGGGAAAGAATTAAAAGTCTCAGAGAGGAAAAGGAGGGGTACAAGGCGACTGCCCCTAAGGATTCTTTTAAGATCACAATAAAAGAAGCATTTATATTTCTTAGGGCTTTCAGAATTCTTCTGAACCAACCACCATGCCAACTTTCAGAGAGAAATGGAAAGATAGGAAAAGGTGTCCTTATTCTTCCTAAAATGTTGGTTTCCCAAGAAGAAAGGTGAGGAACAAGATGGTTACATGCAAATCCTATTCCAAACACACTGCTTCCCTGTGAAGAGGAATGACTTAAGGGGCAGAGCAAGGAGGGGGAACATCATTCTGATGGAGATCTCTTTCCAGGGGGCAAAAGGCTGGGGAATATTAGCAAGTGTTCCTCAGAACAAAGGGGATCTTTGAGTTCTCCTTATTGCCTAGGAAAGTTGCATGAAATATGGCATAGACATACTAATACTGTACTACCCAGGAAGAGACAGTATGCATTTTACTTATATATTAACGTTGTTGTATTTCTTAGAACCTAAAAATTAGAGAAGTAATTTAAATAAATTTGGACTGTTTGCTATTAAATTCTGAGTGCATTAATATTTTCAAGTGAGCCTAATGCCATAACATGTCCTACGAAACAAAGATGATTTATTTGTCAAGCAATTTTGGTAACCAATAGATACTTTATGTACCTTTTAGAGATTCACAACGATTCTCAAATGTTAAAGTCTGCATGAATCCTACAATAGAGTTTAATGTTATTTAATTCATCATTTCCCAAACTTCTTTGAGCACAGAATGTTTACTTATCTATGTAGTTGTTATCGTTTCTTAGATACATTTATCCAAATTCTTTTTTTAAAAAAATTTTTTTAACGTTTATTTATTTTTGAGACAGAGAGAGACAGAGTATGAACAGGGGAGGGGCAGAGAGAGAGGGAGACACAGAATCTGAAACAGGCTCCAGGCTCTGAGCTGTCAGCACAGAGCCCGACGGGGGGCTCGAACTCACAGACCGTGAGATCATGACCTGAGCCGAAGTCGGATGCTTAACCGACCGAGCCACCCAGGTGCCCCTATCCAAATTCTGCCTAGCTACTTGTTCTATGTAACATTCCATAGAAGATGCTGGGCTTAAGAACTGCAAATATATTTATCCTTCAAATCTCCCTTGTGAGAAAAACGTACCATGACTCACATCTTTTTTTTCATGTTTGAGACATTTCCCCTAAAACAGCAGTGTGCTTTACAAATCTTAGCCTGTCATACTTTAACTGGCAGCACCTTTTCTTTCCTATATGTATATAAAATAATGGTATGTAGGACATACTTTTCCAAGGTAAGATAGGACATGGAAAGTCTATGTTTTCTTTTTCCTATCTGTGTATATCAACACAATATTACAAGTCAACAGTACCTCTATTATCTAGCTTAGTGCTTGATATATAATACTCAAATTTTTAGTAAAATTAAAGTAAAGAATGAAGACAGGCATGTGACTTCTCTTGGATTCTACAAAGAATTAGAATCTCAGAGATTTCCTGACTGGAATGGAAACACACACTCTCTCTGGGATTGGGTAAGGTTTCCATGGCAAATTATGTCTTTCTGAACTCTGCACTGAAAGTATTTGGCATCTCTTTTGTTGACATGAAACAATGTCACTTCCCAATTTCCATGCAGCAGAAGTTCACTGTTGCCAGTTTAGAATAATTTTGCATTAGAAATGCTTTTTTGGTTCCTGTTCACTTCCTCTATATATTTTAGTCTCGATTAAACACATTTGTGTAATGTTTTTAATTTTGAGATTCTATTTAGTTTGATGGCTTCAAATTATATTGAAAAAGAAAATAACATTACCTTTTGTTTTCTCTTTAGTTGGGTGGCTGATTGGTTTCACTGTTAAGTTAATATCCTATCTGACTATATAGGGTCAGTACTAATAAGCACTTCCTGCTGTCAAACAACTATTACAATGATGGCTTCCCAAATAAGCGTGGACTTGCTACCATCTAATACAAACTAATTTTACTTTGCACTATAAAAAGTACTTGTCACTATCAAATTATCTTAGATCTCTGGCTATAGATGTAGTGATTAACCATTATTCTAACATATAAGTGGATGCTTTTAAAAACTGAAAAGTGACAATCAGTAATTTAATTATTTTGGAAATAATGAATTACATAAGCAAGATGAAAGGTTCTTTGCAGATTTTCTGTCTGTAGAGATAGGCATTTGTAAGATTCCCCAAAACAGTGACTCAAGATTTTTAAATTTATTATGTGACCTGTAAATCCCACTGAATAAGCCCCATGTCACACCATTTTTTCTTAATCATTATTCTTTGTTTCCCATATTGGAGATTTTAGACTCTTCAGATTCTTGATAGAATAAAAATTCAGTTCTCTTATTAAAGGTTGGTCATCTTACCCCACGGTGTAGGAACTCAGTCTATGTAATTTTCCATATTTACATTGAATTGTCATAGAGGAAAGTTTGGAGAAAGGAAGAAAAGAATGATTCATCTAAACAGCCATCACTTCAAAATTATATTTCTTTCTGTCCTCTAATGGGTAGAATTAAAGTAGTTGAAAATGTACATTTTCACATGCTCTTCTAAGATATTCATTCTGAGAGCATTTCTTTCATTGTACAGCACTGCAGTAAAAAAAATATAGATGACTTATTAAGATGTCAGAAAAGGGTGACTTCCACTTGAGAATAATTGTGTTTTGAGGAACTAACACAAGGCAAAGACATAATGGAAGAGTTTATGTTTGATCTCCTAGGGCAGCACATAAATGGCTAATTATCAGAAATACTTCAAGGCAAGGGAGTCATGGCCAGCCTAGATGCCTTAAGAAGTCTACTACAGTGCCTCCACAAACACTGGATAATGAATGAGTGAAAATTAGGACCTAGAACCTATTTAGGGCAACTTGACAAAATTTTAAGGGCATCCACGGAATAAAGGAAAGAGCCTGAGTTTTGTTCTGAATCATTTTTGTTCCAAATTGAAGTGCTAACATAACCAGACTTTCTGCCAATATAAAACATAAAACATAGCTTTACTTTCCTTCTGTACTCATAGTTATAATTACCTTTTTCTCTCACTTAGTATAATAATGAAAAATAACATTGCTTTGGGGACCAGACAGACCAAATATTTTATTAGACTTTGGTATTGACTCTAAGCAGAGCATTAAAATTGATAAAATCAAGTTCTGCAAGCCTTTGGTTTACTGTCATCTCCCTTCCCATTGCTCCTTTCTTCTTCCCTTTCTCAAATGTCCATCTTATCTAGACTTCCTCTCATCATCCAGGAAATAAGAAACCAAATTTCTCTGGTCAAAGACTCTTCTAGATGCATTGGGAGAGCATGGTAGCTTCTGAGTACACTTGGGAGCTCCTGGCTCAGCTAATCACTGCCACACAGCCTCTAATTCCAGTATTTTCCACCATCAATAGACAAAAAAATAGACATTTTTATTGGGTGAGTTCAGTTCTCTTCTTCAATCCTATCATCACACTGTTCTCTAGAAGAGTCTAACAGAGCTGTCCTTTTCCCTGTTGCTCTCTGCTCTAGGTCTCCAGAGCCTAAAGCAATGCCTGCTTTCCTGCTGACTTACCTGTACATTCTCACTCTCTTTAATCCTTTCCACACAGAGATAGGCTATGACTGGGCATATCTGGATGGGAAATGGTGAAAATCTTTTTGCAAAAATCTTTATGCAAAACAATTGTTTTCTCTCTTCCTACCTTCTCTTGAACATGTGGGAGTTTGTAAGAATAAAGGACATAGACATTTGTGGCTTTATTAAAAAAGCATCTCATATTTAGAAGTTATTGCCTCTAGCACTGACAAAGAACATACTAATTAAAAATATTTTTAATATTTATTTATTTTTGAGAGAGAGAGAGAGAGAGAGAGAGAGAGAGAGCGCACGAGCAGGAGAGGGGCAAAGTGAGAAGGAGACACAGAACCCAGAACAGGCTGCAGGCTCCGAGCTGTCAGCAGGGAGACCGATGCCAGGCTCAAACTCACATCTGCGAGATCATGACGTGAGCCAAAGCCAGACACTTAACTGACTGAGCCACCCAGGTGCCCATAAAGAACATATCCTAAGTTAATAAGAGATAGTTGGGAGAATTCCTATCTGAGAACTCTCACCACTGAATCTTCCATACAGTTATTCCCAGGCTTGGGTATCAATAGAGATGACATGGTTACTAAGTCTCACATTTATTTTTATTATTTTTTTTACAATTTTTAAGTATGCTCCTCACCCAACATGGGGCTTGAACTCATGATCCCAAGTTCAAGAGTCACATGCTCTACCAACTGAGCCAGCCAGGCACCCTTCACATTTTTAAACCTCACTTTATTAAATCTTATGTCTCTTTATACCCATACTTAAGTCAATGCAACCCATTTTTCTTCCCCCCCTTCAATTTTAATACCTCCTTTTTTGCTAATATCTCTAAATATGCTTCCAGAACCTGTTCAATATCATCTTCTAGATAAAGCAATTTACTATCAATCCAAGCACCTTTTGTCATTCCTACTTGCTATCTATCCTTGCCTCCTCTCTCTCTCTCTCTCTCTCTCTCTCTCTCTCTCTCTAAAAAGATAAATAAAGGTCAAATAGTTTTTAATATTCTCAAAGGAATATGTAATGGAAAAGCCATATATACAATAAATATATATGTACATATATTCCCTCCCAACCCTCAAGTTCTCTGGGTAGCTAACTTTCTAACAAGGAGCTCCATCTAGTGGTACAATTAGAAATGTTTCAAAGGCACATATTTTCCTGGAGGAAAAAATACTGGCACAAATTACTTTTTCTCTTCTATATTCTAAATTTCTGTGTATGCATGTGTATCTGTGGTGTCTCTTTGCATGTATGTGTGTCCTCATTAAACCATACAGACAGAAACTAAAATTCAACTTCCCACAACAATATTTTTGCTGTATTTTGTAAAAATGGCTGTAGCAAATATTTAAATATTTGCTAAATTTGAAACTCCTTATCACTTGTTTAATTGATTGTTAATTTACTTCTTATGACCACATTTATATAGCATATATATCAATACCAAAGACAAAGGATCAAAATTAATATTTTTTTTCAATCCCAGAGACATCATATTTTTCCTTTTGAGTTAATCGAAATAATATCTAATGGTGAGTTTTGAGCTTCTAAATTAGATTCAAGAAAGTGTTATAAATACTGTGGCCTTTCTCTCTTCTTGCCTTTCTGTTCTCACAAACTAAAATTCAAGCCCATCGCACAGAACGTCAAATAAAGATAAATTAAGAAGACAATAGAAAATAGGAAAAATAAACAACTGACACTTCTCAGTGACTGTCACAACAAAGTTGAAGCGATATATTTTGTATTTTTTGGCTGAAAACATCTTGTGAGTCAAACTGCATACTGGTATGTAAACAAAGATGAGAACGTTTTCTTTTTTGAGATGATTTGTACTCCTATAGGTGTGTGAAAAGATGCACAAAATATTAAAGCATATATAACAAATGTGCCATTTTATATCTGTGTCTGTTGATGAGTAACTACTTCAAAACTAAGTAGCTTAAAACAACCATATTTTATATCACGTTTTTGTGAGAATTTGAACAGAGTTTCGCTGGGGTTTTTTCTGTCCCATGTAGCAATGACTGCACTCAGTAAGATTTAGCTGGTATGGATGATGCCTTTTTGAGGAGGGCAAGGAGGTGGAGCTCAGCTAGGAGTGTGGATTGGAACGCCGTTCCGTGATTTCCTCATCATGGCGGCCTCACAGTGACTAGACTTCTTACCTGCCGTATCAGGGGTTCAATAGAATAAGAAGGAAGCCATTGCATAGCTTTTAAAGGCCTAACCTTGCACTTCTTAGAACATCATTGCCATGGCACTCCCAGTCACAAACTTACCCAGATTCACTCAGATACACACCCTACCTCTGGATGGATAAAATGTCAAAGAGGGGCGCCTGGGTGGCGCAGTCGGTTAAGCGTCCGACTTCAGCCAGGTCACGATCTCACGGTCCGTGAGTTCGAGCCCCGCGTCGGGCTCTGGGCTGATGGCTCGGAGCCTGGAGCCTGTTTCCGATTCTGTGTCTCCCTCTCTCTCTGTCCCTCCCCCGTTCATGCTCTGTCTCTCTCTGTCCCAAAAATAAAAAAATAAACGTTGAAAAAAAAAAAAAAATTTAAAATGTCAAAGAATTTGTAACTCCATTTTCAAACCACCACACATCTAAAGGGAAAAGTTGAAAGCACTAAAAATGTTTCATCTATAGAAAAGAAGACACAAAGAAGTTCTGAGGACTCCTCTTCAACTATCTGAATGGTCACCAGCGAAATTCAGATAACAGTCTATATTATTCAAGAAAAATGTTATCGGTACTAATAAATGAAATTATAGAGATAAGTTATTTCAGTTTGACATAAGAAGAGTTTTCTGATGGCTAAATCTTCCCACTAATATAATAAGCTGCCTTGTGAGGAAGTAAACTATCAGTGTGTGAGAAGATGTCATACATGCTGTGGATGTGATACCTACCTGTGAGAGGCTAGACTAAGTGGTCCTCAAGTTTCCAGCAATACAACTGGATTTAAAGAGACTAGCCCACTCTCCCATAGTTTGGAGGGAAGATATTTAGAATAAGATTCATATAATTTATAATGTGACAAGACACCTTCCTCCTAAATTGCATTAACTCTGAATGAACTAGTGATCTGATTAAACCCATTTTGATGGAGAAAATGACTATAAGGACATTCTGAATTCTGCTACATATTAAAATCACCATAGGGAAGAA
The DNA here is from genome assembly GCF_046562875.1 of Panthera onca. NCBI lineage: Eukaryota > Metazoa > Chordata > Mammalia > Carnivora > Felidae > Panthera > Panthera onca. The sequence goes on along the minus strand of NC_138345.1, from coordinate 107,595,017 downwards.
ACAAACAAAAAGTGTGATTCCTTAGCTCTAGCCCCACAGATTTTGCCTTAAACTAGAGTGGGTGTTAGTCCTTGCTATTTTTTAAAGCTCCATGTTATTTTAACATGCAGTTGAAGTTGAAGACCAATGACCAAATCACAGGTGCTGCTCAGGCACTCTGGCATCAATGTGGGAAACCGGTGCAGCTGAGCAAGTCCCTGGAAAGTCTGGGAAAACAGGTAGTCATAACTTCAAAACAACAGCCTGTGCCAAGAACCAGAAGAAAATCAAAATACATGTTTTCACTATGCTAATGATTCTAATGATCTACCTAAATGTTCACGTAGAGCCTGAGGAACGTTTACCTTGACTTTTCAGAGCAGTTGAGGAAAAACTAACTGTTCATGGGTAGCTCACATGTGATCTACACAGACAGGAAATTCTTGTTTAATATGATTTCAGGAGACAGCTCTGTCCCTCTTACTAAATCCAGATAGACTACTATCTATCTGGATACTAGTACTACTATCTACTATCTATCTTACTAAATCCAGACGTGACCAAATTGAAAAAAGGGATCATATCACAGTCACTTTGGGGATGCCAATGCCTAGCACTCCGCCTTACTTTTAAGACTTCAGTAACTATCACGTTGAAAAACCACATACAATAGAAACTTGATCATGTGTTTTGGGGACATATAATGAGAGGCCCTTTATAGAGGCTCTTTAGAGGAAAACAAAGGCTTATGAACAGTAACTTTTCCAGAAACAAGTATATACTATAGACCATTTTCATTTGAACTTAAGCAACGTTTTTATATCAGTTCCTATTTTATTTTAGACATTTCCTGAACCACTGGTTTTTGATGAAATTAAATAATTTAACAAATATCTAAGAAGTTCACTGAAACCAAAGTTATTATTTTCCATACATTTACGACTAAATCCCCCATGTGTTATTCAATATGAAATTCAGATTCAAGTGAAGGGTAAAATTAACTTTGCCCCTTAAAAATTTTCCAGCTAAAAAATTCCAATCTCTCAGGAACCATGTCACATCTAGATTTCTGCTCTGGTTTGGGAACGAGAGTTGAAGAGAGGCTGCCATGAGTTCCAACTAAGAATTAGAATCATTCTTCATTTTTATCTGAAGGCCCTAAATTTCTAGTTACACTGCTGGAGTGAATCATTAGTTCCCAGCATCAGAATAAGGGTCAACCAGAATACCTCAGAATTCATTCATTGTTAAATCATCACAGTGTGGACTTCACAGCATGATATTCTAACACTTAACAGCAGGGATCTCCAGAAAGGATGTCTGACAGTCTTTAAAATTTCCTCCTAACTTTGGATAGAAATTATTTCGTGCTCTGAGCCATAAGAAATAGGCAGGCTGCTGTGCCAAATTCATCGTGAAGTTTGCTGCACATTACAAATTACCTGACAGTTTTACTTTCTAGTCCTGGAGGGAAAAGAAAAAAATAAATAAATAAACCACATTATTTTTATTTTGTGAGTTGTTTTTTTTTTTTTTTTTACTGAAATGAGTTTTAGTTACTAAAGGCATTTTATGCCTAGTCTTTATACGACTGATGTATAATGCAAAAAGGAAAACTGGAAAAGCAGGAAAAATATGCCTATGTGGGTAAACTCCATGTAAAAATCCATCATTTTTTTGTTTCTAAACAGAGTGTACTGAGCACTTGATGTCACCTCTTTGAAGGCACGTATTGTAACTTTATTTTATCATTGGATTCCTAGCACTTAGCACAGGGCCTAAACTAGAGTAGGAATTTAAATTTGTTTAAATAAATGAACTAACATATCAATGAGGATTCCCTTTCTGATAATCAAATTGTAGTTTAGGGCAGAATTAATTATTATTGTTAGGGCATAATTAATCATGACTTATATTTTTTCCTGATTTCAACGATATATGTCAATACGTTTATTTTTATAATGTCCTGAAACTTTAGCCTTCTATTTATATAAAATACCTTTTTCTTATTGTCGATATCAATTTTAAATTGTGAAATTTTAATGTTTTTAATGTTTGTTTATTTTTGAAAGATAGATAGAATGGGGAGAGAGAGAGACAGACAGACAGAATCTGAAGTAGGGTCCAGGCTCTGAGCTGTCAGCACAGAGCCCAATGCGGGGCTCGAACCCACAAACCATGAGATCAGGACCTAAGCTGAAGTCAGAAACTTAACCAACTGAGCCACCCAGGAGCCCCTAAATTGTGAAATTTAAGCAATAGATACTAGATACTGTATGATGTTGCCACATCCATAGTGATGTTAATCTAACAAAAAAGTATTCCCAAATGTTTTTATTCCTTTCAATCAACTAAAAGAACAAAATAAAATACAAAGGAATGCAACTGAAATTACTCAGTAAATGGTGACAATAATGGCTTCCCTCTGGTCCCCTTCATGTAAGCAACAAGAGTTCCAGTCACTTCTTACCTAGACAAATAAAAGAACAAAATCTTAATTTTGAGAGTGGAATTAGGTCTTAATTGATCATCTCTTTTCCAATTTGACATCCTCCTTTCTTTCTTCTCTCCCAGGAAAACTGACTATTCTTTCTGTCTTATGTTTCCTGTCATCACATCCCTGCTGAGTTTTTCTATTTCTGGTCTTGGGATATTTTATGAGAGAACAGAAAGAATTAAGAAGGTTAGCTTCCACTTGCTGTGCTTTGTTGAATCCTTATGATGACACCATAAAGGAAAGGTAGGAAATTGCAGAGTGATTAAGTAAATATTGAACAGTATTCAGTACTTTGCAAAGTTAAGATTTGAAAGCAGGTTTGTCTAACTCTAAACTACTATACAGAACCACCTCTTTCTTGGTAATAGATAGTTTGGGGCTAGCAACACTCTCCATTCTATTCTCCAAGGAATCTGTAATTTGGGTAGCCAACTGTTCTTGGAAGAGTGACACAGTACTACTTAATTTAAATAGTAGTGCTGTATTCAGCTATTAGGAGGGACAAATGTTGTTCAAGGACAACTAACTTGACCTAAGCTCCCTCACTGTTTAGGCCAGCAGCCAATCTGTGTTACTAAGTGGGAGGCCAATTTGGGATCTGGGAGCCATCATGGTGATGAGAAAACCTGTAGCTGTGCTACTCTTTGGTTTATCTTCATTCTTATGTCTGTTGTCCTTCCGTTCTCCCAGTATTACCAAGTGTCTGAAGTGAAGAGTGAAACCTCCAACTCGGGCAACTAGTATTTCGCTCTGAAAGAAACCTAGTGGTCTTATGCTGAGAATATTTTGATATGTGTGTCACCCACATGAACCCAACTGTCCTTTGCAAATAAAAACTTACATTTAAAAAATATTTTTAAAACACATCAACTCTTCCAGGAATGCAAGTCTAATAAGGAAAAAAATTGTACTTTTATTTTTTCTGGAGCTTTAACTTGTTCACCATTTTAGAAAATTAGGACATTGATCAAAATTATTAGTAGTGTTATGGTATTTTAGTTGCCAGAACAAAGCCCCATATTTATTTACGTTGTTTAGCTGTTGCTTTATGATGATTTTGTGTTTAAGTGCAAATATCTAACTATTTTGTTTTCTACTACACTTGTGCCTATTTATATATGGAAATGTAGATAATTTATCATCTATATTTTTATTATCTTTTATATTATAAGTGGGCATTATGTGATTTATATCAGCAGATGAAGCATATTACCTATGAATTTAACTTTAGGATATTTGTTACGCAAAGGAAACAGGTCTGAAAAAGATGAGAATTTCTGCTAGCCCATACTCTCCTTAATTTGGCAAATTTTCTTCTGAAAATCTGAGCTGAAGAGAGAAATATTTAGAAGATGGAGAAGAGTTTAACTTGGCTACTACTCAAGAACTCAGGAGTATCTACGGCGGTCCCAGACAGTTGTTTCTTCTACAGTGATACTAGGGATGCTGGGGAGCCTGATGGTCCTTTGAATAAATCTCTTTGTCCAAGAACATTCCCTGTGAAACTACTTTCACTCATTAATTAAATTTTTTTTATTATTATTATTACTATTACTATTATTATTATTATTATTTTAGTTTTGTATTTTTATTTGATTTCCAGTTAATATTTAGTGATACAATGTAATATTAGTTTTAGGAGTAGAATTTAGTGATTCACCGCTTACATATAACACCCAGTGCTCATCACAAGTGCTCTCCTTAATATCCATCACCCATTTAGCCCATCCTACACCCAGCTCCCTTCCAACAACCTCATTTTGTTCTCTATAGAGTCTGTTTTTTGGTTTGCCTCTCTTTTTTTCTCCTATGTTCATCTGTTTTGTTTCTTAAATCCCACAACTGAGTGAAATTATACAGTATTTGTCTTTCTATGGCTCACTTATTATGCTTGTCACAGTACACCCTAGCTCCATCTACATCCTTGTAAATGGTAAGATTTCATTCTTTTTTGTGGCTGAATAATATTTCACTGGGTATGTACCACATCTTTATCCACTCATCAGTCATTGGGAATTTAGGTTCTTTCCAGGTTTTGACTATTGTTGACAATGCTGCTATAAATATCAGGGTGCATGTATAACTTTGATCAGTATTTTTTAAATATTTATTTATTTATTTATTTTGAGATAGGGGAGAGAGAGAGAACATGAGGGGGGAAGGAGGGAGGGAGGGAGGGGGGGGGAGAGAGAGAGAGAGAGAGAGAGAGAGAGAGAGAGAGAGAGAATCCCAAGCAGGCTCCACATGGTCAGCACAGAGCCCAGCTTGAGGCTCGATCTCACAAACTGTGAGATCATGAACTGAGCAGAAATCAAGAGACATTTAACCGACTAAGCCATGCAAGCACCCCTGAATCAGTATTTTTGTATCCTTTAAGTAAATACCTACTAGTACAATTGCTGAGTCATATGATAGTTCTATTTTTAACTTTTTGAGGAACCTCCATACTGTTTTCCAGAGTAAAAACTGGCTGCACCAGTTTCCATTCCCACAGGCAGTGTAAAAGGGTTCCCCTTTCTCTGCTGCCTCGCCAACATCTGTTGTTTCCTGCATTGTTAATTTTAGCCATTCTGACAGGTGTGAGGTGATATCTCATTGCCATTTTGATTTGTATTTCCCTGATGATCAGTGATGTTGAGCATCTTTCCATGTGTCCTTCAGCCATCTGGATGTCTTCTTTGGAATAATGTTTATTCGTGTCTTCTGCCCATTTCTTAACTGGATTATTTGTTTTTGGAGTGTTGAGTTTGATAAGTTGTTTATAGATTTTGGATACAAACCCTTTATCAGATATGTCATTTGTAAGTATCTTCTCCTATTCTTTAAGCTGCCTTTTAGTTTTGTTGATTGTTCTCTTCGCTGTGCAGAAGCTTTTTATCATGATAAAGTCCCAATAGTTCATTTTTGCTTTTGTTTCACGTGCCTCCAGAGATGTGTCTAGTAAGAAGTTCCTACAGCTGATGTCAAAGTGGTTCTCCTATAGGATTCATATAGGTCTTTTATCCATTTTGAATTTATTTTTGTGTACGGTATAAGAAAATTGTCCAATTTCGTTCTTCTGCATATTGCTGTTCAGTTTTCCCAACACCATTTGTTGAAGAGACTTCTTTCCATTGTATATTCTTTTCTGCTTCGTCGAAGATTAGTTGACCATATAGTTGTGGGTGAAATTCTGGGTTTTCTATTCTGTTCTATTGATCTATGTGTCTGTTTTTATGGTAGTACCGCACTGTCTTGATGACTACAACTTTGTAATATAGCTTGAAGTCCAGAATCATGATACCTCCAGCTTTGCTTTGCTTTTTCAAGATTGCTTTGGCAATTTGGGGTCTTTTTTAGTTCCATACAAATTTTAGGATTGCTTATTCTAGCTCCGTGAAAAAAGCTGGTGGTATTTTGATAGGGATTGCATTATATGTGTAGATTGCTTGGGTAGTATATACATTTTAACATTTGTTCTCCCAATCCTCAAGCATGGAATGTTTTTCCATTTCTCTGTGTTATCTTCAATTTCTTTCATAAACTTTCCATAGTTTTCAGAGTACAGAGCTTTTACAGTTTTGGTTAACTTTATTTCTAGGTATCTTACAGGTTTGGGTTCAATAGTAAATTGGATTGATTTCTTTGATTTCTCTTTCTGCTGCTTCATTATTGCTGTATAGAAATGTGACAGACTTCTGTACGTTGATCTTGTATCTGAATTCATGTATCAGTTTTAGAAATTTTTGGTGGAGTATTTTGGGTTTTCTATGTAGAGTATCATATTGTTTGAAAATAGTGAAAGTTTGATATCTTCCTTGCCAATTTGGATGCCTTTTATTTCTTCGTGTTGTTTGACTGCTGAGGCTAGGACTTCCAGTGCTATGTTAAATGGTAATGGTGAGAGTGGGCATCCCTGTCTCATTCCTGACCATAGAGGAAAAGCTCTCAATTTTTCCCCTTTGAGGATGATATTAGCTGTCAATATTTTGTTATATGGCCTTTATGATGTTGAGGTATGTTCCCTCTATCCCTACTTTGTTGAAGGTTTTAATCAAAAGTGGATACCGGACTTCGTCAAATGCTTTTTATGAATCTATTGAGAGAATCATACGTTCCTTATCCTTTTATATTAATGTGATGTGTCATAATTGATTTGCAAATATTTGACACCCTTGCAGTCCAGGAATAAATCCCACTTGATTGTGGTGAATGATTCTTTTAATGTACTGCTGGATTTGATTTGCTAGGATTTTGTTGAGAATTTTTGATTCCATGTTCATCAGGGATATTGGCCTGTAATTCCCTTTTTTAGTAGAATGATTTTGGAAGTTTTCCTTCCATTTCTATTTGTTGGAACAGTTTGAGAATAATAGATATTAAATCTTCCTTAAATGTCTGGTAGAATTCCTCTGGGAAGACATCTGGCTCTGGACTTTTGTTTGTTGGGAGATTTTTGATTACTGATTCAATTTGTTGCTGGTTATTGGTCTGTTCAAGTTTTCTACACATCCTGTTTCAGGTTTGGTAGTTTATGTTTCTAGGAATTTATCCATTTCTTCCAGATTGCCCAATTTGTTGGCATATAATTTTTCATAATATTCTCTAAATTGTTTGTATTTCTGTGGTGTTGGTTGTGAGTTCTCCTCTCTCATTCATGATTTTATTTATTTGGGTCCTTTCTCTTTTCTTTTTGATAAGTCTGGCTAGGGGTTTATCAATTTTATTAATTCTTTCAAAGAGCCAGCTCCTGGTTTCACTGATCTGTTCTACTAGTTTTTTTTTTTTTTTTTTTAATGTTTCTATATTATTGATTTTTGCTCTAATCTTTATTATTTCCCATCTTCTGCTGGCTTTAGACACTGTTTGTTGTTCTTTGTATAGCTCCTTTAGGTGGAAGGATAGGTTGCATATTTGAGATTTTTCTTGCTTCTTGAGGCAGACCTGTATTGCTATATACTGTACTCTTGCTATATCTGAAAGGTTTGAATTGTCCTGTTTTTATTATCATTTGTTTCCATGTATGTTTAAATTTATTCTTTAATTTCCTGGTTGACCATTTATTCTTTAGAAGAATGTTCTTTAACCTCCATGTATTTGTGTTCTTTCCAATTTTTTTTTCTTGTGGTTGACTGCAAATTTAATAGTGTTGTGGTTGGAAAATATGCATGGTATGATCTCAATTTTTGTATTTGCTGAGGCCTGATTTGTGACCTACTCTGTGATCTATTCTGGAGAATGTTCCACATGCACTAAAGAAGAATATGTATTCTGCTGCCTTAGGATGAAATGTTCTGAATACAACAATTAAGTCCTTCTGGTCTAGTGTGTCATTCAAACCCACTGTTTCCTTGTTGATTTTCTACTTAGATGATCTGTCCATTGATATAAATGGAATGCGAAAGTCCCCTACTATTATTGCATTGTTATCAATGAGTTCCTTTATGTTTGTTACTATTTTTTTTATATGTGGGTACTCCCAGTGCAGGGAGGCGTAAATATTTAAAATTGTTAGATCTTCTTGTTGGATAGACCCCTTTATCATGATATACTGTCCTTTTCATCCCTTGTTGCCATCTTTGGTTTAAAATCTAGTTTGTCTGATGTAAGTATTGCTATTCTGGCTTTCTTTTGACGTCCATTTGTGTGATAAATGGTTCTTCATTCTTTTAGTGTGCAGGTGTATTTAGGTCTAAAATGAGTCTTTTGTAGGCAGTATATATATGGGTCTTTTTTTTTTTAATCTATTCTGACACCCTATGTCTTTTTATTAGAGCATTTAGTCCATTTACATTCCAAGTAATTATTGATAGATATGAATTTGGTGTCATTTTATTACTTGTTTTGTCATTGTTTCTCAAGATATTCCTTTCTAGTTGTTGTCGCTTTTGATCTTTCTCTCCAACTCACAGAGTCCTCTTTAATATTTCTTGCAGAGCTGGTTTAGAAGTCATGAACTCTTTTAGTTTTTGTTGTTTGGGAACCTCTTCATGTTTTCTTCTATTCTGAATGATAGCCTTGCTGGGTAGAGTATTATTGGCTGCATATTTCTCCCATTCAGCACGTTGAGTATATCATGGCACTTTCTTCTTTTCTACCAAGTTTCTGTGAAGTGATCTGCTGCTAACCTTATTTGTCTTCCCTTGTAAGTTAGGGACTTCTTTCTCCTGCTGTTTTTAGGCTTTTTTCTTTATCTTTATACATTTTGCAAATTTAACTATGATATGTCTTGATGTTGGCCTACTTTTGCTGATTTTGATGGGAGTTCTCTGCGACTTCTGGATTTGAATGGCTGTTCCTTCCCCAGATTAGGAAGTTTTCAGGTAGAATCTCCTCAAATAAATCTTCTGCCCTTTTTCCCTCTGTTCTTCTTCTGGGACTCCTATCATATGAATGTTATTATTCTCTATGGAGTTATTGAGTTCTCTTAGTCTACATCTACGATATAATATTTTCCTTTCCCTCTTCTTTTTAGCTTCATTATTTTCAATAATTTTATCTTCTATACCACTTATTTGTTCCTCTGCTTCTTCCATTCTTGAAGTCATTATATTCATTTGGTTTTGCATCTTGGTTATAGCAATTTTCATTTCAGACTGACTAGTTTTTAGGTCTTTTATCTCTGAGGTAAGGGACTCCATGTTGTCTTATGCTTTTCTCAAGCCCAGTCAGTATCCTTATGATTGTTGCTTTAAATTCTGGATTCGGCATATTACTTACATCTTTTTTAATAGATCCCTGACCGTGAACTTTTTGTTTTCTTTCTTTTGGGATGAATTCCTCTGTCTTGGCATTTGTCTAGGTTTCTATCTTCTGTGTATTAGGAAAGCCTATTGTGTTTCCTGCTCCTGAGATTAATGCCTTTATGAAGAAGAGGTTGTATGCTGTCCAGGGCCTTGTGTTTCAGGAAGTGTCTCTGGTGTATGCTGTGTGCACTCTGCTGCAGTGTTTTGACTGCTCTCTCCCTCAGGTCAGTCCTCAATACAGTTTCTTTTTGCCTATAGTGGGAAGTGTTTGGGCCTTGGCCAGAGTGTGGTGAATTTCAAATAGGGGTGCTCTGGTCAGCTTGATAAAATAATCTGATACTATTTCCACTAGAGATGATGCTTTGTAGGACTCTATTGTAAGTAGATATGGTGTGTGCAGGTGGTGTGGAGGGGGGTTTGTGCTGGTCTTCTGGGGAAGGAGTCCATTGCTCTGGTTCTCAGACACACTTGCCTGAGAAAAGCAGCAACTGCAGAGCAAAGGGGGTGGGGGGTGTTGGGCTTGATGTAGAAGTTTAGGCCTCCACTGTTGGTGCTATGTTGCTTACTGAAGTTAGTTTATATTAAGGGGCAGAAGTGGAAAATGGCACCAGCCTTCTCCCTTGTCCCTGGAGAGACAAGTTCATGCCCACCACTATCCAGGGAGCCCTCCCAGAAGAGTGAACAATCTTCTCTCATATATTCCAAGTACCCCTCAGATCTCTGCCTTTAACCTATCTGTGTCTGGACCATCTCCCTGCCTGGAAGTGCAGTGCACTTGTGTTCTATCCCAGACAGGCCAGCTGAGCTTTAAAACTAAATGTTAGGGACCTGTCCTTGATAGCCCCATGCTGGTCCTCTGGGAGAGGGTCTTACCACATTGGAACTGATGCAGGTTTGTAGGTTTGTCCCACAAGGGCAGTAGCACTAAAGTACAAGGGGGTGGATTTCAGAGTAAAATGCAGCAAAGAGCCAGTGTCTAGGTTAGCTACCCTCAGCAGGTGTCTCTGCACCTATGTTGAGGAACAAGGGAGTGTAATGGCACCTGCCAGCTCTTTCATCCCCAGAGAGGCAATACCACCTCTCCCAGTTACCCTGCAAAAGAGGAAATTGTCTCTCCAGTGTGTCCCAAGGGATCCTCAGATTGCACCATCTGCTTCCAGGCTATCTGCCCTCCTTCTCCACAGGAACAATTCAATACCCTCAGGGCTCTGTAGACCTCTAAAACTCCAGTCTCTGAGTCCTACTCATTGTAAAAACTCACAAAAAGTAGCCCCTCTCATTTTCCCAGTGTATGTTTTTGGGGAAATGTTTTCCTTGTACAATATATGTGTTCCTTTCTCGCTCTCTCTCTCTCTCTCTCTCTCTCCCTCCCTCTCTCTCTCCCCCTCTCTCTCTCTCACCCCCCTTCCACAAACCAGGGTTCCCTCCACAGAATTTGTGATCCATTTCTCCCCGAATCACATCTTCACACCTCCTACTTTCTATGACCTGGCCTGTTCTCTCCCTCTAGTTGTACAGTTTGTTCTGTCAGTCCTCAGATTGATTTCTCAGGTATTCAGAATGATTTGATACTTATCTAGCTGTGTTTGAGAGACAAGGCAAGCCTAGGTTCCCCCAAACATTCCACCAACTTAGTTCTTCTTCCCCGCCACGAATTTGTTTATAAATGGATTTGAAGTAGGACATGTTTCTTAGCTGTGAGGCTTTTTTGTAAACTATTTGATGTAGACTAAGAAAACCATTTCATTAGAAGATGTACACAAATCAGCAGCATCTATGTATTTATAGTTTAATTACATTTATAATTTATCAATATAACATTCTTGTGAATCATCTATATAAAGAGTCCTAAGGTTGAAGTATTTGCTACTGTGTAAAGTAAGTAATTCAATTGTTAATTAATGTGCCCACTCCTAATTAAGGCTCTCTTTCTATATTCATATTCCAAGAGGTGAGAGAGAAGAAAGAGGTGGAAACAGCAGAAGTCACTGTGTTCTTTCTTTTTCCTCCATTCCTTTGATGCTCTTTTCTCCCATTTTTTCTTCTTTCTAATTTTTTTCATTTTTTTCATTTCCTTCCTTCCTCTCTTCTTTCTGTTTTTACTTCTTTCTCTACTTTTAGGCCTATGGCTATAGAACAATTCATAAAAAAAAGATTACAAATGCCATCCTGGGAAGTCTAAAGCAATACATCCAAATCTAAATATAAAACCTTAAAAGTCTTCAGATTAAAAACAACAACAACAACAACAACAAAAACATTCAACCAGCTTTGTCAAATTTTGCATTTAATTCAGACTTGAAATGAAAATTAGAGACACATTTGCAGACATTGATAAAGTGAAGACATAAAAGTAGTCAGAAATAAAGAGCAGTGAGTTCACATCATTGCAACATCTGTGCTATTCAGGTGTCCACACACGATAATAGTATTACTTTAGTTTGTTATTTGGAAACTCTACAAATAGCCTTTTTTGAAGTGGCAATATAAATCTGCCTTTCAACCAAGCCAAAGCTTCACTCTAACAAAAAAGAAAAGCATTACAGCAAGCCATTTTTCCAAATGTATTTGGTAATTGCTAATTTTTATGTGGTTTCAATGTTTTACATGTTTTAAAACTGGAAGAACAGTCTGTTGGAGGGTATTCATTCTCTGACATGATTCCCTATAAATGACAGAAACGTATGAAGCTGCTTCAGACTATATATACACATTTAAAAGGCCAGAATAAAGTACAAAAATGTCTCCAACTAAAAATAAAAAACTGAAAAAAAAAAACAAACCTAACTAGTTTTAGTACGTCTGAGATTAATGATTAATATTCAAGGACATAATCACTGTGAAACAGAGTCAAGACCTTCAGTCATTTAATGACTTAAAAATCTAGAATGGCCTTTATCACTTATACATTTTTACTGTATATATTTTATTTTTATTATCAAAATCTAAATTAAGAGTTTATCACAAATTTAATATACAACAGTGAGTAGGGTGGGTTGAAGAATAAACCCATACTTTATTAAATCAGTTTTTAAATTGTTTTTCACAAGCTGAAGGCCACTAATACCCACTAATTTGTACTTTTGGATTCCAAATCCTCTCTTTTATTATCCCTTATCATCTTGAAGTATTAAAACCTCATTTGATGTCCCAATCCTGCTTCCACCCCAGTTCTGCCATCAGTTTTCTCTCTCTTTACAAATGTGAAAATAAATATGCTCTTTCCCATATAAATGCAGAAAATCAGCCATCTTAGCAAGGAAACTCTAAAATATGAAAGCAAAGTCATCCAGCATGTGTTTATTTTATTTTATTATTTTTTAATTAATTTATTTATTTTTGAGAGAGACAGTGGCAGTGTGAGTGGGCGAGGGGAAGAGACAGAGGGAGAGGAAGAATCCCAAGCAGGCTCTGCACTGTCAGCACAAAGCCCAATGAAGGGCTAGAAACCGTGAGATCATTACCCAAGCTGAAACCAAAAATCCGACACTTAACCAAATGAACCACCCAGGTGCCTTGTGTTTATTTATTAATTACTACTTAAAGAAGACTAATTTTAAAAATATTAATGCTGGGGAGCTTGGGTGGCTCAGTTGCTTGAGCGTCGGACTTCAGCTTAGGTCACAGTCTCACAGTTTGTAAATTTGAGCCCTGCATCGGTCTCTGCTAACAAACAGCTCAGAGCCTGGAGTCTGCTTCAGATTCTGTATCTCCCTCTCTCTCCCCCCACCCTATCCCGCTCATGTCCTGCCTCTCTCTGTCTCTCAAAAATAAATAAATGTTGAAAATATTTTTTTTAATATTAATGCTCCCTACCAATTGAAATCCTACCGTACTAATGAAGACACAAGTATTTGGAGAACTTCTTACAAGCATGTATATACCCTTTCTCCTTTTGTATGTAATATCCCCCGTAGCTAATGATCTTCTGAGAAGTTCCTCAGAGCAATCTGAAACTGTCTCCCAGGCCACAGTCATCAGTAACATAACAATTAAAGTATTTACTAACCAATTTTGAGATTGGCTTTCTTTCAAATCAGTATCACTTTTGTAACAGGTGCATCCAACTTAAGACGCTTTTTCCTTTTTATACCTTGAATTTTACTTGTATATGGTTACTACTCATGGCTTTTTTCTTTTCTTTTTTTTTTTTTTTTTAACTTCCATTTCTTCTCCCTGTAAGTTCTGGTACTTGCTACTGTTTGCCTACATTTTAAAGTGTACCTCTCCCATGCCTGCCCCCCAATATACTACAGTATATCTCAGATTCAATAGTACAAGATGCTTATATTCCTGAAACAATGTGAAATATTTTAGTCTTTGTAATCAGCTAAGTAAATCATGAAATATAAATCATGGGCCTCTGTTCTTGTTTCAGTGTGAAAATCTACCGCAATGAAGGAAACTGAAAACAAAGCTAACCTAAGAGTGCCATCTAGTGGAGAGATCTACTATGACCAAAACAGGCTGTTGACTTCTGCAGCCTTTTCTTAAAATAACACATAGGAAAATTGGGGAAAGCATGCTGTACAGCAAAGGAAAGGTGTAGCTAATACCTGGAAATTAAGGAAAGAAATTGAAACCTACAGGCAGAGATAATGATTATCATTGCCTTCTTTCTCCCCTCACAGAAAACTTTATCCAGCTTAGAGGAGGATAAGGAGGAAGGAAGAGGAAGAAGCCTGTTGTGTTGTCTCAGAAGAGTTGTACATACCATGCCTGACACAAGGTGAGAAGCACCATACACCTCATATTCCAGGGTGGAGAGAACACTCACTGGGGTAACTACTGTGAGACAGAAAAAAAATGGCAAAGAAAATAACCAGAAGTTGAAAAAGAAAATGCAGCTTTCCCTCAAGAAGATTTGACGGTGGTATTGATGACTGTAGTAAAGTCAATTTTAATAATGGCTGCTACAGCAAGTACAAGAGAAAGGTAGCCCTGGTGGGAGCTTGGAAGTTCAATGACTATGTTGGGGCGGGGGGGTAGTAGAGGGAGGCATTGAGACAAAGATATTTGAAATTCCATTTATATACCAAACATTCTTGCACAGGGGAAGAATTTGGTAAACTCCTGGTGTATAACTATAACTTGGAGCTTTATTTACCTAAGTTCCTATATATATATTTTTTTAAATAAAGTTGAGTGCCTTAAAAAATAAAGTGTGAGGATTTTGTCAAGCACTATAGTTTCCTAAACTTGATCCAGACAGTTGGGAAAACAGGTATTTCTTGGCACTCCATAGATGGATTCCATAAGGAAATAAAGCCCAAATGATAGAACATACATTCAAATTTCACCATAGGGTCCTTATTAGAAATTTGAGATTTTAGATGCCATCTGCTATGATTTAGGCAGTTGATCTGGGGTAGAACCATAGGATCTTTATTCTTAAAAATCATCCCTATTCTGATACAGGTGGTGTGGGACCACAATTTGAGAATTACTTCCAACCGAGCCAAGGGCAAGTGAGCTAAGGTTTACCACTTCAGAGTAATTAAAGTGAAGCTGAGGGACAAGGAATTACAGTTTGTGTTTCTGTTGTTACCTAGCAGTTCTTGAGGTAAGACTACAATGGGACCACCTCAGCCCAGTTTGCTGGGGATTTTCACAATTTTAGAACCCTAGGAGACTCATCAGCCCAAGCAAATTGGAACAGCTGGTCTCCCCACTGAAGAAACTTTCTTTAAAGACTTGTACAAAGTTGTAGCTACCAGAAGCAAGCTCAGCAAAGAGCTGGTGGGCGTCTTGGAGTAATCTGGGCTTGAGAATCCAGCTGCTGTGGAATCACTATCAGGAATTACTGCAGGAGGTGGAGTAAAGGCCCCATTGAAACAGCTACCTTTGCTAACAATAGGGAAGAGACAGTTATTCAGAAGCACTCATTGTTTAGAGTCATCACAGGGGCAGTAGATAATCTGTCCTGTTGAAAAAACTTTTTTCTAAGCGTTTGTATTCCTTATTTGCTAAATGTGGACAGTAAAAGGAAGGGAGAAGAGGGAAAAGTGAATTTGGCACAACTTGCTATGTTGTGACATAAACCATGCTGGTTTGAATAACAGAAGACTGAACTTGGTGTGAAGTCTTCTGAATCCTTCAGTTCCACCAACATGTCAGTCCTTTACATCCTAGAAACAGTAGAGCTCTTCATCCTACTTTTTTTTCCCCAAACGAAAGGGGAAAAAAAAAGGTCCCATTGGGAATCCTAATGAGTTTTAAGACCCAGAAGCTCAAGCCAATACTACAGTCCTTGAATTTTTTAATATATTTTTTTTAACATTTATTCACTTCTGAGAGACAAAAAGCAACAGAGCACGAGCAGTGGAGGGGCTAAAAGAGAGGCAGACAGAATTTGAAGCAGGCTCCAGGCTCGGAGTTGACAGCACAGAGCCTGGTGCAGGGCTCGAGCCCATTCACCATAAGATCATGACCTGAGTCAAACGCTTAATGCACTGAGCCACCCAGGTGCCCCTACGGACATTGAATTTTTGACTGACCTCTATAATGGTCAGTAAAGGATGTGATAGAAGAAAGCAGGTTTACATGAGGTGAGAGGTGGTTGACTTTCCCCAAACATAGAAAATATGATTACAAATTTTATTAAATCTGTTGTAAATTACATCTATTTGAAGTTATATATGTTTGATCCCAATGATTTTAATTTCATTGAGAGAAGTCAGGTCTATTTTCTTCAATTAAAATCAAGGAGGTTAACTAAATAAATTTCATTTCAGAAGACCATTTTTTTAAGAAGATCAAACTTTCTTAAGATCTGTTTAATCATAAGATATTCCTTTTTTGCACCAACAGAGATTGAATGAACTTGAATGGGTATGGCAGAAACAACCAGTGGCTCACCCAAATCCATGAGTGTCTCTTCTTCCCAGACACAGAGCTAGACCAGGGTTTCCTACTTCACTTGTACTTAAGTATGGCCATGTGACCGATTAGCCAATAAAAGGGAGGCAGAAATGGTATGCACCACTACCAAGATCGGTTTATGAAAATCTGTCATATCACACATGCTCAACGCACTTTTCACTTCAAGCTGACAAGGGTGGTGGTCCACAGGGTATCCCTGAGACCCTTTGTTGAAGATGACAGAAACTCCCTCCACTTGGGAGCCTGTATGACTGCTGAGCAAGACATCTTGTCCAATTGTCACTTAACAGGTAATCCAAATGAGCAAAAATTTTCCAAAAAAAAAAAAAAAAAAATCTGTTTCGTAAGAGCCATTGTATGCTTTCGGGAATATTAGCAAAGTTAGACTACTTTCATCAATTGAAACAAAACCCCAGGATAGGCTCGTATAGAGCTATTGCAACAGGCCAATCTAGAGCTATTGCTGTAAAAGAAGATATTCAGGGGATGAATGTGTACTAGAGCAGGTGCGCCCTGTGCTACGGCCTCGGATCACCGCAGTGCAAAAGCGCTTCCTCTAAGACCATCCTTTTCCCAGCAGAGTCTTAAACATGAAGGGATACTGCAGCAGGCAAGCAAGGTTTTTCTAACTCATTTTTGTTAAAGGTAGTAAGGGTTATGAGCTTATAGTAAAAAATAAATAAATAAATTACAGGCAAAAAAAGAATGTGTCAGGCTGCTACTTAACATGTCTTGTATTTCCCCAAATTGAAATTTTGATTAAACATAAGTTTTTAGTTAGAAGTCATTTGAGAGGCTTCTGAATGTTGAGTCCATATTTTAAAAAGTACACATGTCTCCTAAGGACCTATAAAGTGGAGACGGGGGTAAATGTGCCAAAAGCTTAAGAAAAGGAAACCCCTTAAGTGAGGGAAGTGTTGCTAATAAGTGAAAAGGTTGCCTTTTATTGAGTGTACACATTTATGTTAACAGTTTTAAGTTTCATTGAAGCAGTATTGCCAAGATTAAAGTTTATAATTAAATCCTCATTTTACAAAGATGTCAGTTAGTTTATTCAGTGGTTTTATGATTTAATTAATGACTAAGACAACTTATTTGAAGCCTGAGTAGTTTTAATAGTAAAGTATAGTTTAGATTACTAACCTGATGTTCCACAGGGATTGCTCGCCTGTGAAAGGGCAATCCCTGTAAGACTTCTTTATGTTCAAACCTGTTCTCTCTCCACATAGTGTGTTTTATGAGTCAGCCGTGTGGTTTCCACACAACTGTTTTAATAGCAGCTGCCTCCCAACCTCCCCTCCACGAAAGACACACGTGCTGTGTCTTTATAGGCTTAGTTCTGTATTTGTGGTGAGACTGGTAAAAGAGAGTAAAAACTCCTACACATGTATCTACAGAGATATACTCCATCTAATGAATACACAGACCACTGCTTGTCACAATATCATGACCAAACAAATCGTAATAAGAATTAAGTAATGGACCAGGGAGATAAAAAGCACACCCTAGAAGACACATACAGATGACTGCCCTTTCTTACTGTCAAGGAAAGCAAAAGGAAAAGAAGTAATGGACCTGATTAATAAGAATTCAGGATGTCAGAGGTAGAAGAGAGTCATGGAAAAAAATGTTATACTCTACTATTTGGTCAAAACTGAACACTTACCAAGAATTATAGACTTCTTTAACAGAGTTTATATTGGGTATACAAAGGCCTCATAATAAAAACTTTTAAGAACAGACATCTCCTCAAAAGTGAACCCTAATGTCCTAATGTAAACTATGAACTTTGGGTGATTATAATGTGTCGATACAGCTTCAGCAATTGTAACCAATGTGCTACTGTGGTGGGGGATGGTAATAATGAAGAAGTTGTGCATGTGGGGGATAGGGGGCAAATGGGAAATCTCTGTTCCTTCTTAATTTTGCTGCGAACCAAAAAACTGCTCTAAAAAACAAAGTCTTTAATAGAAAAAAAAAAAAAAAAAGAAAAAAAGAAAGAAACCAGACCTCTGCTAAGTCTATAGTTGGTATTAGGGTACTCCTGCACATACAGCAAGAGAGAAAGTGGGGAGCTGCACACATATGGCAGCTCCATAGTTCAGACTGGGCTGCACTGTGTGTGTGTGTGTGTGTATATATATATATATATATATATATATATATATGTATGTATGTGTGTGTGTGTGTGTGTGTGTGTATACAAATACTGGTCTAATTTTCAATAAGCCTCTACCACAGTGGGAAACAGAACTCACAGAATGAGACAATAAAATAATACCAGAGAGTAGTATGTGACTAAATGGCAACACAAAACTGCATGGGGAAAGAGCATGGCCATGTGATATAAAATTTGGAAATGGAAATTCTGATCTCAGTTCTACAGTTGCTAGTCTGCTGACACAAATTCACTTCAATTCTTCGCCTCACCAAAAGATTGAACTACATGATCCCTAACTGTTCTTCTATCTCTAAATTCTGAGTTTAATTTTAAAGATAATCAGAGTAGGACAAGAACAAGTGTGCCCTCAGAGGACATTTAGAGAAAACTAGACTTGGAATGAGCCTTAAAGCAAAAGTTGGTTTAAGAAAGCGTCCAAGGAGGACAAAGAAGGTATCCAAACATGGAAAAAACTAACACAAAGTAAAAATCAAATGCAGTGAATGATGTGGCCAGTCCACTTGCCACATGATAATTCACCTGAGTGGAGTAGAAGAACCGTGTCAGAGGCAGCCTCCGGATGAGACCATGAGGTGTTTCTGAAAATCAGGATGAGAATTTTCACAAGCATCTTTAAAAAGCAATAGGAGAAGGGTGCCTGGGTGGCTCAATTGGTTGAGCATCCAACTTCGGCTCAGGTCACGATCTCACAGTTCGTGAGTTCGAGCCCCACATCAGGCTCTGTGCTGACAGCTCAGAGCCTGGAGCCTGCTTTGGATTCTGTGTCTCCTTCTCTCTGCCCCTTCCCTGCTCATGCTCTGTCTCTCAAAAATGAATAAACATTTAAAAAAAAATTTTAATAAATAATAATAAAAAAAAAACAATAGGAGAGTGGCACCTGGGTGGCTCAGTCAGTTGAGCATCTAACTCTTGATTTCAGCTAAAGATCTTAAGTTCATGGGATCCAGTCCTGCATTGGGCTCTGCACTGACAGCATAGAACTTGCTTGAGATCCTTTCTCCCTCTCTCTCTTCCCCTACCCTACTTATCCTCTCTCTGTCTCTGTCTCTCATTCTCAAAATTAATAATCATCAAAAAAACCATGGGAGAGATATAATTAGAGAATAAAAGAGAAAGAATTAAGTGTTCAGGAAGTAACTACAGGAGTGAAATGGAACAGAATTATACAGGGAATCAAAATGATACCTTAATGAACCAGGGCTATTGACAAAAAGACCAGCTGGTCAAATAGTATGTTTTGAATAAAAATATAATTGTGTCAAAGTTGAGATATACTGGTTCTAAGTTGCTCCCAAGGCAAAAAAAATTATATAGAATAAAAATAAAAAGGAAATTTAAGGCTGTTCTCTGTTTGCTGATTTTGTAAATAAAAAGAGGACTCTTTTAATCAGCACACCTCTGCCCCTCCACCTTCCCCCATAGCCTGTGTCCTCACACAAAAGCAGGCACTGGAACAGCCACTGGTATTGCCAATATCAGGAGGAAATAACGCAATAAAATAATTATTTGCATTTTCTAAATGTTTACAATTAATGTACACATTTTGTAACAAAAAACAGAAGTAACTTGAAAAACTATTTAACACTGGGGCACCTAGGTGGCTGAGTTCGTTGGGCATCAGACTCTTGATTTGGGCTCAGGTCTTGATCCCAAGGGAATCAAACCCCACGTCGGGCTCCACATGGAGCATGGAGCCTGCTTAAGATTCTCTCTCTCTCTCTCTCTCTCTCTCTCTCTCCCTTGTCTCTCTGTCTCTCTCTCTCTCTCTCCACCCCCCCCCCCCGCAACCAGGCCCTCTCCCCTGCTCATGTGTACTCTCTCCCTCTCTCTCTCAAATTAAAAAAAAAAAAAAAAAGAATAACTAACACAGACATCACTTAAAATGTTGAAATATATGAGGCTATAAGCCTGTTGGTAGCCATATTATGGGTGAAATATTTGGTCTTGTAAGCAATAGTCTCATTGAAAGATTTTCAGGGGCGCCTGGGTGGCTCAGTCAGTTAAGCATCTGACTTCAGCTCAGGTCATGATCCCACGGTTTGTGGGTTCAAGCCCTGTGTTGGTCAGCTCTGTGCTGACATCTCGGAACTGGGAGCCCTGCTTTGGATTCTGTGTCTCCCTCTCTCTCTGCCTCTCCCCTGCCTGTGCTCTGTTTCTCTCTCAAAAATAAGTAAATGTTAAAACATTTAAAAAAATAAATAAATAGATAAATAAATAAATAATCTTTAAGCTATCTGCAGCTTCAAGTATGAAAGGATCACTTTGTGTGGATTAGGGAAAGGAACAGGAGGAGGTTTTTGCCATTATGCTGTAGAAATTGATAAAGTTGGGCCCACTCAGAGACAGTTCTGTGAAAAATGTCATGTTCGCGCACAGCTTGTGGAAACAAAAAGAAGTCAGTAATACAGGAAATAAAATTAACCTTACGCAGAGGAGCTAAGAGGAGAGGCACTTCCTCAATGTGAAAAATCACTAAGCCAAAATTGGTTAATAGCAGTTGCCTTCTGTAGACAGGAAACAACAACACACTTAAATTAAGTTAACATGCTATTAAGTTAAATATAAGGAGGGGTTCATTTACTCAATGCATTGTGTCTGAACGCAGGAAAGAAATACAACACATGGGAAAGTTATGCAGTGTTTCACAGTCATATTTAGAGAGGCAAAGTAAGTCAGCTCTGAGATGTGCACCTGTCAAATGTAACATGATGAAATAACAGAGCTCAGAGATTTGGATAAGAAATATTGTACCAGCATCCTAAAGAAAAGTGACAAATGGTAAAGAATTAAAAATGAATACTGACGATATTATTGTTTTTAAAATGCTTCCTTCTAAGAAAGTGATAGTTTGTGTTGATATCCTCACTGTAAATAATCTAAGCAATGCAGATAATAAGTTTAATTAAATTTAATAAACCTTTAATTAAACTCTAGACAAACCATACAAATTACCACTCTCTAGAAATAACCATGTTAGTGGTTAGGTAAACACTTTTACAAATATATATTTTATTAAACATAAAATGTCACCTTTATTGCAGTATAATCAACACAATAAGTTACACTAATTTAAAATACACAATGTGGTGAGTTTGATACATGAAGACACCCATGTCTGATTTGGGGGATAATGGATATATTTATTCCTTTGCTCATTTAATAGACACTTAAAGGTTATTTTTAAGTAAATATTAAATCATTCTTAAAACCCCACAAGGTTGGTATTAACTTTATCTCCATTTAAAAATAAGAAAACTGGGGCACCTGGGTGGCTCAGTCGGTTGAGCGGCCGACTTCGGCTCAGGTCATGATCTCACGGTCCATGGGTTTGAGCCCCGCGTCGGGCTCTGTGCTGACAGCTCAGAGCCTGGAGCCTGTTTCAGATTCTGTGTCTCCCTCTCTCTCTGCCCCTCCCCCGTTTATGCTCTGTCTCTCTCTGTCTCAAAAATAAATAAACGTTAAAAAAAATTTTTTTAAAAATAAGAAAACTAAGGCATAAATGGGTTAAGTAAATGTCCAAGATGAGACAACTAGTGTCCTTCTGAATTTGAACCTAGGCATTCTGGAATATAAATTATACGTTAAACTAGAAGATCTGTATGTACTGATAGAAGTGGTAGATAGAATTCCTTTTGCAAAAAATTAAATCACATGAGAATTCTATTTTAAGTTTAAAACTAGTTTTATTTTACTTGGACTTAAAAAAACAATTGAAAATGAAGGAATGATTGAACTTTAAATACATTATTCTTCACAACTAAAGATATTATTTCCACAAAAGCCTACAAAAATAAATTCTTATAAACAGTAACAGAATAAAGGGAAATTGTGTCACTAATCTGGTTTATTTAACATCCTTTAAGGCTAGATATTATTTAACTCTAATGGAAAGACCATGCAAGGTATTGGCTGGTCATACTGTCACTATCTGGAAAGGTTTCTTTCTTTGAAACTGAGTTTAGCTGTGAGTAGGAGAGAGGGAGAAGGCTGGGGGCAGGGGGAGAGAAGGAGAGAGTCAGAAAGAGACAGGGAGAGACAAGACTTAGAAAGAAAGAAAGAGAGGAGAGAGAGGGAGAGAAGGAGAGAGAGGATGTGACATGGGACACATAAGAAGAAACTCTTAAGGGTAAGTGGTTGAAATCAGAGACAATTTGCCCTCCAAAACTGGAGACGGTTTTGGTCGTCACAACTTGAGCAGTGTTTCTGGCACCTAGTGGGCAGAGGGCAGGATGCTGCTAACATCCCTACACTGTACAGAACAGCCTCCTTCTAACAACAAAGAATTATTTGGCTCCCCAAAGCCAATGCTACTACAGTTGGGTATGTCCTGAGGGAGGTAAAATCATGAGTGATTCAAAGCTATGGACAGAACCAAAGACAGCAGGGACATTTGGGTAGTCTCGGCAGTAACAGTAAAAGCCAAAGCAGAGGGTAGCTTAGCAGTTGCCCACAATGGCAGACATCTTGTAGGGAACAATAGATACCTAATTTTGAGAAGAAAATAGAGGCTGCCAGAGAAGAACCAATTATCCAACTCCTTGACTCACATTTGAGTTTCTCCCCAAGACCTGCTGGGACATGTTTCTTGCTTTATTACACATGAATCTGAAAAATAAAATTCTCTCACCTACCTTTTACTTTTCTGAAAACTGCAAGAGCCTAAAAAAGAATCTCCAAGTTTGATGAATTATATATTATAGTCCTATGAGCTTCAGTATTGAGTATACACATAACTTCTAATAAAATAGTTCACCCAAATCACTCATTTATGTCATCAAAATGTATCCAAGTTGTTTCCACATATATTGTTGCTCTCCCGTACACAGTAAATTAATCTTATAGTACTGGCACTGTCTGATCCTGAAACAGGATTTTCAGTAACTACTGAGTTAAAATAACTAAGATTATTTAAAATTAAGACAAAGAAATGCTCAAGTTGTGACGACCAAAACTGTCTCCAGTTTTGGAGGGCAAATTGTCTCTGATTTCAACCACTTACCCTTAAGAGTTTCTTCTTATGTGTCCCATTAAATTACCATCTCTCCTACCATTATTCTAGTATTAGCAAAGGATGAAACAAAGATTCACGCAACAAAACTCTTTACAATTCCAAAAAGAAAGTATTACTGCTGTCTTGATATAAAATACAATGTAATTTCTATTATAAAATTATAACAAAAATCCATACTTTTAATAAGGTCTCATTTTCTGATATTTTTGAAAGCCTGCAATGAAATTTCACAATTTTGTTAGATTAAATGCTTAAGCAATCTCCATTCCCCCTTTGAGTATGTCTTCCATATTTGTTTATGATTATTTATTATGATTTAGTTGTTTCAGATACATCTGAAATTGCAACTTAGCATAGCATTATTGTTACATTTTATTAATATAATGAAGTCCATTATGGGACTGAGTCTCAATTATAATCTACTAATTATTAAATGTACGAACATGAGCAAAGTATATATTTCTATAAATATCAAGATTTTCTATAAAATAGGAATCATTGGGCCTATGCCATAGTTGTTAAAATAAATTGAGATAATGCATGTAAAGCATGTAGCACAGTCATTGACAAATGGTAAGTGCTCATAAATATCAATGATTGCTGCTGGTTCTTGTATTACTGCACCCTCAAAAAAAAATAATTTTTATTTAAAGTTCATTCAGTGCAAGGACAATAGTAACAAAGCCATTTATTTTGGACTACAACCACTTTGCTGCAGCTTTCTAAATCTAGAGCGTATTTTAAATTTGCTGTATCATATACATTGGGTTAAAAAAATTTCCAAAATTGAAAATAAGTGAACTGCTTTAAATATCATTTCATTTACCTCATACAAAATGAAAGACTAAACAAGAACCAGTTCTGACCACCATTTCTTTTTCCAGTCTGACAACAGAGAACTCAAGTCATAAAAGTATAATTCTTAATGATAGTGGAAGTCCAACTCATTTCCATATGACAGATAAAGGGGAGAAAGTGGCTGTCTCTACACTGAAAATGTTCACAACAAAGTATTTTTGAAAGTGATTGTTCCCAACACGATGACAAATGAAGAAAGCACTGCCACTGATTACTATATGGAGGCAGAAAGTGAGGACGAAGTGCTGCTAAGAGAAAACTTTCCTTTTTGTTTTAAATGTTTATTTATTTTTGCGACAGAGAGAGACAGAGCATGAATGGGGGAGGGTCAGAGAGAGAGGGAGACACAGAATCTGAAGCACGCTCCAGGCTCTGAGCTGTCAGCACAGAGCGCGACGCGGGGCTCGAACTCACGGACCATGAGATCATGACCTGAGCCGAAGTCGGACGCTTAACCGACTGAGCCACCCAGGCGCCCCAAGAGAAAACTTTCAAAACGTTAATTGTCACCGGCAATCCAACCCACAGGATGAGCGCAGATTCAAATTCAGAAAACAAGTAAAAATCTAAGTAATATTAGGATGCCAACAGGGAGCACAGACAGAGCTCTAGACATACCCAACAGAAAGGGTGGGTATGGGGGATTGAGGCGAGGCCTGTGTGAATGCACGCCTAATTTGAGAGTTCAAGAATAAAGTTATTAGAGAAAACTTTTCATTATGTTATGACTCCATTCCTTTAGGGTTCATTTTTTGTGACCTATAGAACCACAGAGAATTAAGTAGGTTTTTCTATGGTTTTAGCCACAGGAAAATTGTGGCTTTTCAGATTATTTGGCAAGTTAGAAAGAAAGAAAAGTATTCTGGCTATTATGTTTTTGGACTGTTACTCCAGTATATTACAGCCCGGCCCCCCACCCCGACCCCCTCTATCCCCCTCTCTTCCCCCTCCTTCTTTCCCTTTCCTCCTTCTCCCTCTTTCCCTTCATCCTCCCTCTTACACACACACACATACACATACACACACACACCCTTTTTTTTTTTTTTGGCAAGCACTCAGTTTCTTCTCAGTGGAAGAGAATTGTTCAGTGTGTTTGTAGTAATTGTCAGGCAATCATGTTATTTAAAATATTTCAGAAGATGCTTTCCTGAACAACTTAACAATTTAAGAGAAAAGCCTAATTTCAAGCCTCAGATTAAACTGTTGAAGTTCTAAAAAATTTCAATCAGAAGCAGAAAGAATATAATTCTTCTTCATTTGCAGTAGAGATCTTTTAAGGAAGGTGGATTGGATACATTAATCTCCCTATGTCCTGTAGAATGAGTTAACTTGATATATCAAGTCAGGAACAAGCCCAGCTGCCCATAGCCCCTTTGTATTTCTGTGTGTAACGATACAACATTATCACTGTATGTGATATAAATGTTATTTTCACTATCTAGAGTGCAGGAGGGGAAAGTACTTTGAATATTGCAAAGAGGGGGAAATTATTTTGATGTTTCCTTATATTTAGTGCTTGCTTTTAATTTATAGACTATTCAATGATTAATGTAATCATTTTGGGGGCTCTAGTCAACAACTTTTACTGAGCAGTGAATGTGGGGACCTAGTTTGCATTCAGCACTCCACTTGAGAAAATGTAATCATTGTTTATTGCTAGAGGCAAATTTCTGTTACAAAGATGAAAGTGCAGAGCCCAATGCTTTTTGTTTAATTGTTGTTATTAGAACATGAAGAAACACTTTTTTTTAAAATCTAAATTTGTACCTAAGACTGTAATGGAATGGGAGTGATTCTTATTCTCAGCATGCAATGAGGCACCACTGTAACAATGGTTGAAACAGCAGAGAGGGGAATAGCCCTGGCAGCCAGCATGAAAATTCTCATCAGATCTGGGCCCCACCCAAGTAACTGTGATGAGATGCCTCTGGTCATGTAACACAATTGGCATTATCAATTCAGGATCATTACCAATTTGGGCTCATTTTGAGCCCCTAGTACACAATCCATCATCTCTAGTATTCTATATTCTACTCAGAATTGAGAAAAACAAATAAGAATAGAAAAGTCATACATAAACAGTATGCTGAATTAGTTATTTACAATGTGCAATAATAACATGAAATCTTTCCAGTTGAAAAAAATGGTGGCTTAGGGAAGATGAATTTGATTTTGGTCTGCTCAGAAAAATGAGTCATTCAGACATAAAAGAGGGGAGAAACACATTCAATTCACCGAAAAGAACTTAATTCATGCATTCATTCCCAAATATTTTTTTTGAGCAGTTGCCAGAAAGCAAGGACTATTCTTGGTACAGGGTATACAACAATATGAAGTCCCTGTCCTCAAGGATCTTAATTCTAGTGGTGGAAAACAAACAACAAATTAATGAACAAAAATATAACATGTTAGTTGGTAAGAAGTGCCATGAAGTGACAAGAAGTAAAATAAAACAGTAAGGAAGTAAAGACTGCCATAGAGATGAATGCTATTTTAGACAAGTGTGGCTAAGGAAGGCTTCTCTAATAAGGTAACATCTGAGAAGATTCCTGGAATGAGAACAGTCTGTGTGCAGACAATATATATGTGAGAAATGCATTCAAGAAAGAGAGTAGGATAAGTGTGCAAAGACCCAGAGGGGGGAACATGTTTAGGCATGTTTGAAGAACAGATTGAACAAAATCATGAAAAAGATTGTATAAGCTTAGTCTGGCTGAAGAGTGGTCAAGAGTAGACTGGAAGTAAGACTGGTAAAGATTGGTTGATGTAGACAACCAATCAACTTGAAATGGAGAGCCTAAACATGATCCTAGTAAAATGGACCAGGTAAGAGAAGATGAGGGCCTGAAGTCGGACAGTGGCCTTGGAATGGAGGAATTTAGGGGGTAGAATTAGAAGGACGTCATGAATTCAATTTACAGAATAAAGGAGAAGAAAGATCCAAAGAGGTTCTAAAATGTTTATCTTCTACAACTCGGTGAATGAGGCTATTTACAAAAGTGTTAGTCATTAGAAGAGGGTGATATGTGAACAGAAATAATGAACTGCCTTGCATGCAGTGAATTTGAGCAGGGCCTAAGGACATCGAGAGAGCTATTCATTAGGCAACAGAATGCCTACAAGTAAAAAGAATAAAAGATTGAATGCTTATTTTTTTTTAATTTTTTAATGTTTCATTTATTTTGAAAGAGAGAGAGAGAATGATCAGGGGAGGGTCAGAGAGAGAGAGGAAAACACAGAATCCAAAGCAGGCTCCAGTCTCCAAACTGTCAGCACAGAGCCCCACACAGGGCTCCAACCCACGAACTGGGAGATCATGACCTGAGCTGATGTCAGATGCTTAACTGACTGAGCCACCCAGGTGCCCCATGCTCATTTTTTTAAATAATTTTTTTAATGTTTGTTTATTTTTGAGAGAGAGAAGACAGAGTACAAGCAGGGGAGGGGCCGAGAGGGAGACATAGAATCTGAAGCAGGTTCCAGGCTCTAAGCTGTCAACACAGGCCCTGATGCGGGGCTCGAACTCATGAACAGCAAGATCATGACCTGAGCCAAAATTGGATGCTCAACCAACTGAGCCACCCAGGCACCCCAAAATGCTTATTTTTAATAATCAGGACAAAAGATATAAACACATGTGAAGAAACAGAAATGACTAATACACAAACAAAAGTTTCATACTCTTCATGTATTCTCAGTCACAGCTGGCCCTAAAGAGGATGAAGGGCTGGGATGAAGTCACCGTGTTGTCACCCCACATTCTTAGTTCATGCTGAATATAGACCTTACCTCTCTCTGCCACTTGAATTTCCATCTCTCCAAGATACACATGTTGATATACAGCTATTTAGTATTTCCCCAGTATTCTAATATTTGCCTTTCCATCTACAACAAATAAAGAGATTCTTCTATCAGGATCCACCCCTCCTTAGGGAGCAGACAAGATAGGATTATAAATGTTTATACTTTAAATATTTTATTCTCCCTGGAAGCAAAGCAATATCAGAAGATGGTATAGAAACAGTATCTTTGAAGAAAACAGAAGACAAATGAGCTATATTTTAAGTCCTGCTTTTAGATTCATCTTATATCAAGAATTATTAGATTATTTTCCTTTTGGACTATTTGCCATTAAATATGCAACTGGTGCCTGAACTTCTCTTTTAAATTAGGTTCTTGGAAACTGAATAAATGCAAATAATAAGTTACAGTGAAAGCACTTTGATTTTGGATCTTTGGTGAGGTTTACTTTGAATAGATTGGAATGCCACAGAAGAGGTCAGAGAAATAGATAATGACTTTATAAAGCAGTTATGTACTTTAAAATAGCATGCATGAAAATCATTGGTGTAAATGAAAAGTAGAGAGCAACGATTTTGCATTCTTTCCGGAAATAAATTATGATTAAATCCCTTTGCCTGATTTTGCTCAATACACTTGCTGGGTCACTGTACTAAAGGTGCCATTGTGCCACTAGGATTGTTAAAAATGCATTGAAGTCATTTTTCCTACAGGTTCTCCTATGTCAAGTTTGCTGCCATTTTCTATGAATAATTTATCTTGTTATTTCTTTAAAAATAAATTTGACTGCTTTAGGACAGAAAACAATATGCAGGCTAAGGTATTAGCAACAACATTGTTTTAACTTCACATTCTCCATATATGAGTTAAGATAAAAGGTCATATCTGAGAATTGTAAGAGCAAAGCTACCATCAAGAAAGGCCTGAAAGGGGCACCTTGGTGGTTCAGTCAGTTAAGCATCTGACTTCAGCTCAGGTCATGATCTCACGGTCTGTGGGTTCGAGCACGTGTGGGGTCTGTGCTGACAGCTCAGTCTGGAGACTGCTTCAGATTCTGTGTTACTTCTCTCTCTGTCCCTCCCTGGCCTGTGCTCTGTCTCTCTCAGAAATAAATAAATAAACATTTTTTTTAATCTTAAAAATCTGTAGGGTGAGATCTCAACATGTGCAGCATGATAATCTCTCCTTCCCACTTGGCTTTATTAACAGGGTCACCTGTTTTATGTAAATTTGTCCACTACAATGCTTGTTATATAGCAGTTGCTGAATAAATGTCAAGCGAACATACTAACTCATATGAAGTATTAAATATATAAAATATTAACATATTAATATCTATATTAACATAGATATTAATCATGATATAGAGATATAAATATAATTTTAGTTACTCCCTGTTACCAACCAACAACTTTCTTATTTTCTGAATCTTCACTCTATCGACTTGAATTCAATCTAGAGTTTTTATACAGGGAATTTTGCAGAGGAATTTAGCCAACATCCTGCTATACATCATGGTTTCCCTACAGGGTCCACAAAATTTTCCTCACCCAAATTAGAGTGATCTCAGTTGAAGATACCAAAACATTTGTGTCCATTCTTTATTGCACTTGTTGAGTGTTTTCCCTTGTTTATATCCCCCATTTCCCTCCTTGTACCTTTCCTCAATGCTTTCTCTGTTAAAACAAGGTGGAATGTAAAGCAGGTCTGCTGAATTTAATTAACGCAAAGGAAATGGTTATCCCAGCAAGAGAAACAAAGTAAAAGCTTTCAGAAATCCCTCCAGTAGTGAATGAGACTTTTCATTTCAAGGTGTAGAAGCTAGGAATCATGAAGGAGGAAAGCAATCCATGCATAGATAAATTACTTGAAGACAATTTTTAAATATTGGATTACTTAAATAAAATTTTTAAAATATATTTATAGCTCCAATGATAGAATTCTTTCATTTTTTTAATTCTAATTAAAAACTATATAGCAAAAGCTGAAATTTCTGGAATGATTAGGATTTGGATACATTGAATAATTGAATTATAATATCATACAATCAGAAGATAACTTTATATTAAATCTTCAATAACAAATTTATATATTATTGTTAATTCAGAAAGCATTTTGTGGGCTTTCAAGTGTAAAGGTCATATATGCACATAATGTCAGATGTTACATTTCTGTACTTGAACTTCCACTTACCTCAAAACTTTTATTTCATAGACTCAAAGTGCCCTGAGAATTAACAAAATCAAAAAATCAGTGAAACGCAAAAGTTATATTCAGAAGAGAGTTATGATCAGGAGATTAAATAAATAGAATTAGTATTCCCCAAGATAGTTCGAAGTTTATGATTATATATGCCGTGAAGGCAACATCATAACGGGGCAAGGTCAAAGGATTTTCAGGGAAGTCTGGATCTTTATCACATTAAAATTTTTTGAATAAATAGCCTAACATTTTTTGAATATTGGTTTCAATTATCAGTGTGCTTTTATGGCCTATTTTATTTCTAAACTATGAGGCAGTTTAGAAAAAAAATCTATGTAATAAGTGAGAGCACTTTTCTCCTAATTTTCTTAGTTTGAATGTTTTCCAACCTATAAAAGTTGAAAGAACTCCCACATGACTTTAATCTAGATTTGCCCTTTGTTAACAACTGTTTCACAGATAGATATAAACGTAGGGAAGATAGAAGTATAAATATGGACACAGATATAGACATAGATACAGATAGTTTTGTCGTTTTTCTGGAAAAACCTGAGAATAAATTGCAGACACAGACAGACTTTACCCTTAATTACTTAAGCACCACAATACTTTAGCCTTATCTCCTAAGAACCAGGACATTGTCCTATATAACCACAGAACACATTTTCATTATCACACCCAAAAAATTTAACACTAATGCAATAGTGACAATCTTGCATAAAAAATCTCCCCAGGTAGCCTAACAATGTAGTTTACAGCTCTTTTTCTCCTCCGATCAATGATTGGGTGAAAAATTAAATATTATATTTAGTTGTCTCTTTAGCTCATTTCATCTAGAACAGCTCTTATTTTATATTTTATGGCATTCATATTTTTAGAGTCTAGGCCAGTTGTATTATGGAATACTTTGTAGATGGGTCTACTTGTTTTTTTCATGATTCAATTCAGGTTAAATATTTATGTCAACAATACTATTTTTAGGGAGTTTTTCCTACTGCATCATCTCAGGAGGCATATAATTTAGGTTTGATGATGTTATTGATGATGTTAAACTTGATCACTTGGTAAAGGTGATGTCTGCTAGATTTCTCCATTCTCAAGGTACTTTTTTTCCCTTTTCCCTCTGTAATTCATATGTTATCAGTGGTAATACTTTCTGACCATGTTACCCAAACAACTCTAAAACACAGGGTTTTACTACATATTAATGACCTTTGCCTGAATCTGTTCTTAAGTTGATAGTTACAAACTGGGAACTTTATAATTCTATCATTCCATCTAATTTATTAGATTATATTTTATAGTATTAGGTTATTATTATTATTACTACTAGATTATATACTAATGTAATTCATTAGTTTCCTTATTCTTTGTTTTTCAAACTGTCCTACATTTGGACGATGAGAGTCTACCAGAATGGAACCTCTATCTTTTGCAAAGGACCCATTAGTCTTTAATCTTCTTTAGTTTCTGGCACAAAATTATATTTCAGGTTCAGTTTATCCCTTTCCTGCTCCAAAACTGAAACGAAATCATTAATTACTTCATGCTTCTCTGGTTCCTTTGAATGAACATCGTTTTTAGAAACCAAGATCAAGGGATGGAGTTCAGGGGTTGCAGAGCAGGAGGTGATCACTGCTACTTCGATTTCATTGGTTTTACATCCTTCTGTGGCTAGAACTTGATAGCTGGAGGTTATATATATATATATATATATATATATATATATATATAAACATGTGTATTTATAGATATCTATCTCTATAGATATAGATATACATATACATATAGATTTAGATATACATATAGATACAGATATAGTTATTGATATAGATTCACACATACAGTAAAACCTTGGATTATGAGTAACTTGTTCTGCAAGTATTCCGCAAGATGAGCAAACATTTCTAATAAATTTTACCTTGATAAACAAGTGATGTCTTGCAATACAAATAGTACATGCCACCAAATGTCACATGATCACAACTGAGCCAATGGTTCTCTCTCTCTTGCTCTGGGATTGTGGGTGATTGTCTCCCATGCTCAGATTCTTGGTCTCAGGCTGTGGTGTCTGGCAGAAATCAGTGACTTTTCAGAATGTTGGCAGGTGCCCACAACTGGCACTTAGTGTATTTCTTTGTCACTATGAACAGTCCTTTACTTTTCCATAGGAGGGTAAGCTTAGGAATGCTTTGCTTCATTCTAGGTCAGGCCGCCTGCAGATATAGACCCTTTCCTCTGCTGCCTTATTGCCAGTTCCATTAAATACAGTACATGACAGGAGTTTATTAATACTGTACTATAGTCAACATCCATGACAGCATATACAAGGGTCTCCATGCAGAAAAAGTTTCAAAAGAAAGGTGCCAGGAAGATGATTATGGTGAAAGTTAGGAAGAGAATCATCCAGAAGTATGAACAAGATATGTGAGTAGCCAAAATTGCAAGATTTTATAAAAAGTCTGTATCGACCATTTGCGCAATATTAAAGAAGAAAGAAGGGGCATAGATGCAGCAAAAGGAGTCACACGAATATCAAACCAATGGCCACGTGTTCTGGAAGATATAGAAATGTTGCTTCTGGTTTGGATAAACGAGAAGCAACCAGCAGGTGATACTGTGACTGAGAGCTTTATTTGCGAGAAAGCAAAGGCCTTGTACACTGACATCGCAAGTAAACTGCCAGGTACGTCAACAGAAAACAAAGGCTTCCAGGCAAGCAGGGGATGGTTTGCTAACTTTAAGAGGAGAAGTGGCATTCACAGTGTTGTGAGGTATGGAGACGCTGCAAATTCGGATGCTAAGGCAGCTAAGGCATTCACTACCGAGTTCCGAAAGCTCGTGGTTTCCGAGTGTTACCTGTCAGAGCAAGTTTTTAACATCAATGAGATGGGGCTTTTTTGGGAAAAGATGCCAAAGAAGAAAAGATGCCATTACAGAAGAAGGGAATGCAATGCCCAACTGCAAGCCTGTGAAAGATCTCTCACCCTCTTGTTTTGTGCTAATGCAAGTGGGGGTTTCAAGTGAAGCCCCGGCTTGTGTATCATTCCAAGAATCCGTGAGCCTTCAAGAAATGCAAGGTGCAGAAGAGCCAGTTAAGCGTCATGTGGAGGTCCAAGAGCAAGACTTGGGTCACTCATATCTTGTTCATTGAGTGGATCAAAGAGGTCTTTGGTCCTGCAGTGAAGAAATACCTCTTAGAAAAGAATCTGCCACTCAAAGCCTTGCTGGTTATGGATAATGCTCCTGCTCCTGCTCCAGGCCTTGAGGATGACTTACTGGAGGAATTCGAGTTCATTAAGGTCAAGTTCCTTCCTCCCAACCCCACTCCAATCCTCCAGCCCATGGATCAGCAGGTCATTTTGAACTTTAAAAAGCTTTACACCAAATCACTATTTCAGCGATGCTTTGAGGTGACCAAAGGAACAAACCTTACCCTCTGAGAGTTTTGGAAAAATCATTTCCACAATGTGAACTGCCTCAAGGTCTGCAATAAAGCCTGGAAAGGGGTCACCAAAAGAACCCTCAATTCTGCTTGGAAAAAACTTTGGTCTGATTGCATTCTTGGACATGACCTAGAGGGGCTTGCTCATGAACAGGCGCCACCAGTTGTCCATGAAATTGTGTACCTGGGGAAGACCATGGGACTGGAGGTGAATGAGGACAACATTCAAGAGCTGGTGGAGAAACATGGCCAGGAGCTGACC
Source organism: Panthera onca (assembly GCF_046562875.1). Lineage (NCBI taxonomy): Eukaryota > Metazoa > Chordata > Mammalia > Carnivora > Felidae > Panthera > Panthera onca. Next base: position 107,561,173 of record NC_138345.1, on the reverse strand, counting down.
ACCGACAAACTGATGGATCTACATCATGAGCAACAGCCAGAGGTTGTGGAGGAGATCTTGTCTGCAGAGGAGGAGGAAAAAAAAGGCAAAGGAATCCCTCACTTCAAATGAGATTAGGGAGATGTGTGAAATACGGGAAACAATGCAAAATTTTGTTAAAAGGCACCACCCGAATAAGGCTGTAGCAGTGTGAGTGATGAATCTGTTTAATGACAATGCAATGTCACATTTCCACAAAATTCTCAAAAGGAGGCAAAAGCAAATGTCATTGGATAGGGTTCTTGTTTAAGTTGTGCAAAAAGAAAAAGACTCCATTGAGCCAATAGATAGCAGTGATTCTGTTAGTGATAGTGAAAGTCTGAAAGTTGTCCTACACAATAACCCTCCTCTCTCTTGTCTCCCTCTCATAAACCAAAGTTTTCAAAGGTTAAGTTCAGGTTAATTTGTTTACTTTTCTTTATATTTTGTATTTTCCTTATTACTTTGTATTATATTGCAGTACTGTAATCATTTTTATACGAATATTTTTGGATTGTGGAACGAATCATCTGAGTTTCCATTATTCTTACAGGGAAATTCGCTTTGATATACAAGTGCTTTGGATTACAAGCATGTTTCCAGAACAGATTATGTTTGCAAACCAAGGTTTTACTTGTGTGCCTGTATATATATATATATATATATATATATATATATATATATATATACACATACACACTTATGGTTATATATATATATATATACATATATATATATATATATATATATATTTACATGAGCTCATATTTGATAGCTCCAATTAAAATCTATCATCAGATATCTTACTCAAACTTTCCCCACTCCAAATTTGTATCTCAATTTTCTCACAGTGGAAATACTAGTTCACAACCGCACCTATATATTTACGCATTTGCTTTATCCTGAAAGTCACCAGAAATTGCTTAAGAGTCCCTATGCCAATGCCACTACGAGGAACAACCTTTCTAAAGTTCAAAATTTCCTTGAAGTTGTGGGTGTATAATCAAAGTATTGTTCAAAATATAGTTTAATTATCTATTTTCTTCTGACTGGTTGTCAATTTGATATCATGTTAAGTTTGCCAATTTTTAATTTTAAGGTTTTCTTTATCCCTTTATACTACTTTTCGTAACATGGAAAATGTTTGTATAGCTCAAAATCAAAGCTTTATAAAAGGGTATATTCAAAGGAGTATTAACCTCTTCCCCTTTCCCTTCCACTCTTCTCTTGGCAAATACTTCATTCATTTCTTGTTTATCCTACCTCGAGTTCCTTTTTGTGATAATAACAGCCAGGATTAGTTATGTCATGCTTGGTAAATTACACATTTATTTGTTTTAATTTGTAAAAGAGACCCATCTTATTTTTAAAAATGATATTAGATCTATGTAATGAAATAAATATACTTGTATTGCCTTGTTTAGAGAACAAAAGTAAAGTGAAAAAATAAGAATTATAAAATTTGAATCTTAATACAGTATTTTACATATGTTCCATATGCTCATTTTCACAACCAAAGCAAACTTTTTTGGGCACTCTCCTATTTTTTTGATAAAATATTATGGAATTCCTGAAGCAACTTTAATGAACCCAATTTGAAAACCAATAGTCTAAGCAAACATTTTGACTCATAAGTAGCTACTTTATATTTACTATTATATTGCTATAACTTTTCAATTTTAAAGTTCCTTAAATTTTAACAAGTAGTAAGTTCACCCAGATAGGAAGTTTCCTCAGGATAGAAATAAGGTTTATATAATTTCTCTGGTTTCTCACTGGGCCTGATATAATTATGCCTATGCAGAAAATGTTTTTTAATGATATTTGAAAAGTGAATAAGTGAATTAATGAGTTTCCAGGAAGTAGTCTGTCAAAGGCAGAATTTACATTAATAAATTAATAAATTATATGTATGTGCATATGTAATTACCACATCTCATATTTTAAAATTGACTAATTACATACATTATAATTAATGTCACTACTCAGAGTCCTTGGAAGATTTTGTGAGATAATTTACTGAACTGACATTTATTTGAATTATCCAGTTGCCTGACTTACTGGTTTGGTTTGGTCAGTAATTTTGATACCCAGTAGATATAACGTTATACAAATACACTCCGAAATTTGTGTGAGTTTTCAAAATACTAGTAAATAATTTCAGAATTAAACTCCTTTAGAACGTAGAAAAAAGTATTTTCATTAAAATAATTGTACATTGTTATCCACAAGATGGTGCTGTTTTCCCACCAGCAAGCCTATAAATAGTCCTATGGGATATATATATATATATATATATATATATATATATATATAGCCATAAAATACAGCATATAGGACAGAGGGGAGAAAATAGTTTCCTATTTGAAATGAAATCACATAAATCCCTGTAAAACTTCTTAATATCTGCTTTCTTCAGAAATTCTTAGTAGAACGTGAGTCTATTTCCTAAGGCGTCAGCTTTATATATCCGGAGAGCTACTCGTTGTTTCACATAAACGTGTAAGTTATGCCAAACTCGATGTGTCCAAAACTGAATGCTTGATCTTGATCATAGCCCTCACTCAAACCTGTTTCACCAAACAACTTGATCTTGTTTCTGGAGTCAAAACCCTTGGAATACTCGCTCCTCTGTTTTTCTGTTCCTCTCCCCCCACCCCACCCCACCCCACCCCACATTCAATCCATGAAGAAATCCTGTTGAGTCTACTTTCAGTGTGTTTCCAAAATCTAGTCATTTACCATCCCTCCTGCTATTAGCCTGTTCTGAGCAACCATCACCTCACAATTGATCTTGCTTCAGTCCTTACTTCCCCATAATATTTTCTTGACCTGCAGCTTATGATTCTTTTAATCACTACTTAGATCATGCCACTGTCCTGCTCAAAACCTGCAAAGGCTCCTCATTTCACTCAAGAGTAAAAGTCAGAATTCCAGTTCCCCGATACCCCTTGGGTCTCAACTCCTACCATTCTCTCCCTTTATTACTCGACCCCAGTCTCACTGGCTTCATGGCTTTTCTGTGAACACAGGAGACATATACCAGTCATACACCTCTGCTCTAGTTCGTCTCTTTACCTGGAATGCTGTTTTGCAGGTTATTACTTAGCTATTGCTACATTTTCAAGTTTTTCCTCAAATGGCACCTTCTCTAAGAGACCTAATCTGTCCTAGCCATTTTTCATTACTTTCATACTAGGTATTTTCCAGCTTACCATACAGATACTTACTTATAATTGTTAACAACTCTTTCACATCATGAGGGCAGAGGTCTTGTTTAACTGATTTGAACCCAAGGTCTAGAATAGTGGTATTAGTAGGTGCTCAATAAATATTTGAATGAATTAGTTATACGCTTAGCATTAATAATTGGTGTTTGATCAAAACTAACTTGATTTGCTGTTCACGGAGGATTTCTAATAGAAATACAAATAATACGAAGTAAGATGTCAACCATATTGTATAATTGGTATCAATCTGAATTCAAAAGATATTTACTTACAACCCATAATATAAAACATATTGTCAATAAATGACAAAGCAATAAGCAAAATAAGCATGTCTTTATCTTTAAATAGGCATCTCTAAAGTTTGCCAAAGCTCACTTAACATTACATACTTGTAATTTGATATAATACTTCCTTCTATGAAGAAGGAATTAGGGTAATGCAGTAAGCCAAACCAGTTTTCCTAGAATGTGTATTTCTAGAACATAAATGTATCTGTCGCATATACACTTTTATCTTTGATATCAGTTTGAGGGTTTACGTGAGAATGTTCTCATACGGTTTTTATGCCTAGTCTGTGCATGTGCAATTGTGGCGGAATCAGATGTGGGTAAAAGAGTCAAGTTTGTCTGATTCAGAAAGGCATCCCTGTGGGAAGCTGATCCAGGATATGCAGATTTCTAACACTGACACCAAAACGGGGTCAGGGATTCCAAACCAAAACAACTTCTGGTCACACTCATTTCTGTCACAGTCTTTTAGTTATGATTTGAAGTAAAACTATATGTTCCACTAGTTTGCCTACTTTTCTTACTTTTACTAACTACTTTGGCTAAAAACATGTGTTATTAGTAGGTTATTTGACTAAATTGAAAAATAAGTACTTAGTAAGCTCTAAATTTAGTTAAAATGTCAAAACTGATTAGGTTTTGCTATGTTATGCTACCATTTGCAAGGCTCTTTATGAAAAAACATGTTCCCATTTCTGCAATAGTCACTTAGGTTCCCACAGCACGGAACTTTGCTTGTAACACTGTCCGTCCATCTCCATAATCGTGGTCCCTGCCTTCACTATAAATCATTACCATGCTCTATTTCAAATATTTTCAAAAGCAGAGTGATTGAGTGATTTTATCAAGGCTTATTAGTTCATAATTTTTGTATATATTGGTTATTTGCATATTTAACCCGTGAAAGTTATTTAAAGTATACAATCCTTAAAAAAAAACACTAATGCCTGTTATATTTCTGATACTTAATAATCTATGCCATAAGTTTAGAAATTTCAAGCTTCAAATTTATTGTTCAAAAGAGAGAGAGGATGGAAAGATGGAAGTATTGAAGAAACTTAAATTTAGTCGTGTTACTGACAGGTGATTGTTGCGGCTCAGTTAATAAAGTTTATTCATGGTACTTTTCCTTTTATTTATTTTTTACTTTTTTAATATAAACAGCTTCAGTTTTTTGTTGTTTTTAATATAATTTATTGTCATATTGGCTAACATACAGTGTATACAGTGTGCTCTCGGTTTTGGGGGTAGATTCACATGATTAATCACTTACATACAACACCCCATGCTCATCCCAACAAGATGGCACTTTTCCTTTTAGATGGCATTATCTGATCAAGTCCTTTTGCTTTATAAGAATGAGCTCTCTACTTACCTATTTATTATTGCATATGTAATCCCTCATTCTAACACCTGAAATGAAATTTTCCTAGTATAAAAATTTTATTGGTTCTTACCACATCTACTTTTCCCTGTCTTTCCTTTGCATAAAAGAAGAATTTCAAGACCTTGCATTTATGCAGGGCTATGTGACAAGTACTAGCCAAATGGGGTAAGCAGAAGTGGCACTTGTCATTTCCAGTCCAGCCCTTCTAAGAAGGTCTGTGAGTTCCCCATGCCCTCTCTCTTTTCCTGTTGCAGTGACCTTGGAAGCCACGGTCTGAGACGGTATGTCCCAACACAGCGGAACTTCAGTGAGCTCGGATCCCTGAGTAACTTTCTGGAGCAAAGACGCACTGATCTCACTAGACATATGCTAACATTTGGGTGACAGATTTTAGTGTGGCATATCTAGTCAACACTGAATAATTAAACCAGTAAAGCATTCCCTGGCTATTAATACCTTTCAAATACTATATTATTCCAAAAAATGCTAGTGCAATAGTTCCACTTGAAGGAGGCATCTTAGTGTTAATTATTCAATGACCAAAGGCACAGTACCTCCTATTTGTCAAGTAATGTGACAGAATTGGAAGAACAAACAGGCATAGTGTCTATTATAACCAAGTTTAGAATCTCTGGGGGAGACAACTGTTATTTTGTTGCTGTTGTTGTTGTTGTTGTTGTTGATCAAACTATTCATGACATGTCCTGGAGGAAGAGACTGAGGGCAGTGAAGGGGTATGACCTACTCTGGGAATTTAGAGAGGACTGCAAAGGGATATCTGAGTAAGAGCTGATACTTGATGTTTGAAACTGGGATCAAGAGCAATTATGGAGGACTTAACCTTTGCAAAGATGGCCATCTTCCTAAAGAAATATATCTGAAATGACATCACTGTCTGGATCATAAGAACACAGATAAATTTGTAAGCAACATTTTAATTGCCAACAACTTGTTCCAGGGAATGAGTACTCAATTAACATTTTTGTTAAGAGAGGGGGGAGCTTATTTTCATGCTTGTAAATAGAGGTTGAAAGTTGGAAACAAGCATGAGCACAGAAAATTAATTCTCTTTCACTAAGGAAAAAAAAAATCAAGAAACTGCACATTTGGCAGAAAAATTCTAAACAGCGTACAAGTGCCAATATCAGAAGAACAATCTTTACACTATGTAGAAAATTGTTAGTTAATCCTTCTCCAAAAATTTAATTTTATAAAATGAAAGCCAGTTCTATGTTTTAGCTATAGTAAATGAGTACATACATAGTTCCCTCAGACTGCTGGAAAATGTAAGCAAGATTTCAAACTATTTCAAACAGATTTAAACTGCAATCTTCCTAATATACTACTTAATCTCTTACATTTATAGAGTTATTTAGGCTTTCTAAAGCATTTTATATACATTGTCTCATTTGATGCTCATAGATGAAATATACGTAGATATATAACTATATGTAAAAATGTAAAACCTGTGACAATTCCACAGCCCTCAAAATTAAATATAAGTTGAAAATAAACCCAGTCTGTCTGGGGCCAGAGTAACTAAAAGGAAATCAGATTTAGGATAGTATTAAATGGCAAAAGAATGAACAAAGCAAAGAAATAAGAATTGGAAAGAGTCTTTACAGATCATCTAGTTCAAACCCCCCTATTAAAATAATGATCATAATAACCTCATGTAGTTTATAAGGAATTTTTTAACATGCATGAGACTTTTAGAGTATAGGTTATAAGTGCTACATTGACATAAGACAATTCTTTTTGGGGGGCTGCATTGTACCAGCAAATGATTCTTTATAACAAGTCTTTCTCCTCTTTGTCCATAAACTGTCATCTAAATGCACTGAAACCTATAAGCCCTTAATTAAAAACAGGACAATACAATGGTATTTTATTTTTTTATTTTAAGTAATCTCTGTACTCCACAACAGTATTTTAAATTTAGGATCAGATTGTTATCTCACCATCAAGTTTTACTGAGATTTCACTGCAAATATTCTCCCAAAACTGATCACTTTATTTCCACCCTTGATCTCTTCATTTCTATTTCCAACACAGCGGTTGGAATAATACTGATAAAACATTATTCAGGTCATTCAAGTTCATACAAGTGGTGTGGCCTCACCATATCCCTGATGTTCACTGCTCTCTTTCTCACTCATTCCTCTCTAGCCTTGGGGACCTCACTACTATTCCCCTACAGTGCCTTAAGGACAGAGTTGGCTGCATACGTTGTGGAACCCAGTGCAAAATAAAAATGTAGATCTCCGTGTTCAAAATGTATTAAGAATTTCAAGATGGCATGTGTCTTATACAACAGCACAGATTGTACGCCCATGAAGCCGACCCTGATTAACGAGTTTAAATTTACCACATCTTCTGCCAGGACACCCTTCCTCCAGACACCTGTGTGTTCGAGTCTTCCCTATATCCCTTTTTTCTTCCATCCTTATTCCCTAAACCTTCAGTCTTTTCTTTAAACATCACATTCTCAAGCCTTGCTGCCCACCTTATTTAATCTTATAATCCTCTCTCTCTCTCTCTCTCTCTCTCTCTCTCTCTCTCTCTCTCACACACACACACACACACACACACACACACACACGACACCCATTGTCTACATTATTTTTGTCCATATCTATATAACACATGATATATTTTACTTATTCAACCAGTTTAATTTCTGCCTTCCCTCATCAGAATGCAACTTTTAAGAGAGAAGTTTGGTTTTTTTATTTTAAAAAAATTTAATGTTTTTATTTTATTTTTGAGAGAGACAGAGAGAGAGAGAGTGCATGGGGGAGGGGCAGAGAGAGAGGGAGACACAGAATGTAAAGAGGGCTCTAGGCTCTTCAGCACAGAGCCCGACACGGGGCTCAAACTCACAAACCACAAGGTCATGACCTGAGCTGAAGTTGGACGATTAACCAACTAAGCCACCCAGGTGTCCCTGTTATTTATTTATTTATTTTTCAATACTGTATCCTCTGCATTCAGAACAGTGACAGGTACTCAATAAACATGCTGAAGGAATAAATGAATCAATGAATGAATGAGAATTACAATTAGGCTTTAGCAATAAAATGCTATAGACTTGTGCATGGATAAACCACAGGCTAAACCCCAGTCCCTTTCACGTGGGAAGATTCTATTGAATTACTTTACAACAATCTGAGGTAGCCCAACATGTGATTCAATACAGGTCATTAACTAAAATTTGCTGGTAGAATTGTGGGCCTAAAGAGTTGAATCAGAAATTCTCAGGTACAGTGTGATTACTAGAATACCACCTCTGTCCTCCACTCCTCTAATAGCAGAACATGCCCTCCTCCTGCGGCCTCCACCCCACTCTGAAGGCCTAGTACATGAGATCTAAAACCCTTAGTATTACCCTTTCTATGGATCTTCTTCTTCCATACCTTCAGGTAAGTTTGGAGGGTAGACAACATGAAGTAAAGTAACTATTTTTCTTTTATTCATTTTTGGTAAGTCTGATTTCTGTCTCTAAACATCCACTTAGATACAGAAACTACTCTCTATACTAACTTAAGAATTAGAAATTTAGGTTTAACCAGACTATTGCAAGTGTCATATATAGTTTCAAATTCAAGTACAGTGACTCAAACCCAGTTCTTTTCCATACATTAAGAGTGCATGGATATAGTTGTCTAGCTTCTCCCTGAAGTATTTCACTAACTGAAAATCATCCGGACACAGCTTTTTATGTACACTAAATGGAACTTAGTCTCTCTATAACTTGTGTTAACTCTAGATCAGCCCCTGGACCACATATTAAGTAGCATTACAAATCTCTGGAGACAAATGTCTTCCTGGAGTCTGATTAATCTTCTTTTATTTTCCAACTAAATATGAGTAAAGATTATCATTTGAGTTCAGAGATGATTAGAAGGCTGTGCAGAGGAGGAACGTGTGCCATAATGCTCTGAGAGAATGAGTAAGAAAGAAAATATATGAACCAAATAATGGAATGGTTTATCAGTGTTAAGTGAATAGCATATCTGAGATTCGTGGTTATGGACAAGTGAAAAGACAGCACCAATGTCCCTGAGTGTATTTGCGTCATGAAAGAGTGTGTGTGTGTGTGTGTGTGTGTGTGTGTGTGTGTGTGTGTGTTGCAGTGCATGTGAATTATGGTTGTTTTTTCTCTACTCTTACAATGGTATTCCATTGTAAGCAATGGAATCAGGCTGGAGTTGGAGAGAAGAAACCACAGAATATAAAGTGTGAAAGAAATAAGGGTATGATGGGTTGATACAATGAAAAAGTAATGAGAACAATTGGAAACCTCACTGAAAGAATATTTAGATTGGGGGTGCTAAAATATATTTAATAAAAAAAATAGCACATTGATCAGAGAAAAGGACACTTGAAATCATATCAGAGTTTACAATATTGGTGATAACTAGCTGAGACATGCCTTCAGGTTTTCACAAATTAAGCTGTCATAAGTTAATATCCTGTATGCAGTTTTTCTATCAACAACAAATTCAGGCATTTGCAACATCTATCCATCTATACAGCTTTCTATATCTTATGTGTAAACATGTCAGAAGAGAATGTTATCAAAGGATAAAACTAGTATGTATTTTATAAGAATTCTTCTGAAATAGTATGTCTATCAAGAAAAGAAAATGATCTTAGTTTCACATAATTTTGTTGACAGACAATTCTCCTCAGGTCTCTTGCATTTCTTTATATCTTGAGAGAGAGGCATTAACTTCCTCTTGTTCCAGACAATATTTTCAAGAATGTTCTGAGAGCAAATAGCTTTGGAAGACAGCAATAGTGTCTCAAGAGCAAAGGGCAGGTATGTCTACTGCCCTGACTAAAAGATTCTGGTTCCCTAAACTTGGAATTTCCTTCCTATAAGACTGTATTTTAGGCATTATCTGGCCCTCATCATCACCCAACGCAAAGCGATTTGATACAAAACAAGTTGACGCTCACATCGTTTGTTCTTCCATGAATAATAATTTTCCTGGTCTCTAACCCAAGAGTTTTGTATCTCCTGCCAACATCTATGCCACTGAGGCAGTCTAACCTGAAGTTAGACTTTAGGTTAGGCTAACTTGTTAGTTTGCAAGTAGGCTAAAATCTCAGATCCACTGCAGTTCTTGACAAACTTTATTCCAAGTGATTTTATGTTTCCTAGTGATCAATTATTATTAATTCTTATAATTTCAGTAAATATTTTAGAATTTTACCAAGCATTGATGTCAAATTTGTAACACTAAAGTTATTGCCATGAATTCCTCTCCTTTTTATTAATTTCCCTATCTCTAGCTTCCTTTCAGGATAGCCCTAAATTTCCATGATGTCTCATTAATAACTTTTATGGTTATTTCAAAATGTCACTCATTTGTCCTAGAAAACACGAAATTTTATAAGAGTGCCCTCTAGTGTTTTTTGGTTTTGGTTTTGTTTGGCTTTGTTTTTTTCCCCCTAACAAACTCTTCATTGATTGTATTTTTCAATCCTCCTTACCTACATTTTCCCTATTCTTTCTTATTTCAAGAAAACAAGAGTAATCCTTGGTAGAATAAATAAGGAAAAATATACACTAATTATTCTAATTTTTTTGACTTTACCCATCCTGTACATCTCTTCTGTATCCACTTTACTCTCCTTCCTAAACCCTTTTAAAATCCAAATTGTAATAAAATTGTATTGAAGTATTTACTTCTTTAGATGTATCCATTTTTATTTTGGTTTGAATAACTTGACCTAGTTCAACAGTATTTAATGTTTATTGTATATGATGCTCTACTTGATGTTGTCGGGGCCACAGAAGGATAAAATCAAGTGAAAATATGACGAGAGCAAACAAGTAAATCCTCGGCAAACTCTAACACAAAACAATGAAATAAATGCATACCCTTCTGGTATCAGAGCACAGATACAGTAACTGTTTTTGAAGACTCTTCATCTCTTCAGCCATTTTCCCTTTGAATACCTCAAGCCAGTTATTCAAACTTATTTTATCTGAAGTGTCTGGAAATCCTATTTTTTTAAATCAGGTACTCATTTCTGACTAAGACTTCTTTGATTAGACTCGACTCACATGATATGGTAAATTTCCCTTAAATTCTGACAAATTCTACTTTATCACCTAGTTCTTATTATTCAAAATTACGTTCAGAGACAGACTGTCCTAGGGAAAGTTTATGAACTTGAATACTCAGCAAATTTATATGTCTGTCCCACATCTGCCTTGAGACCATAGAATGATCTTTTCTTGCTTATCTAATAAATTGGAAAGAGAATCCTTCATTCAAGAAATATTTACTAAGTGCCTTACCACATGCCAGTGGCTATGCTTTATAATAGGGCTAGAGCTATAAATAAGAATAGCAAAATTATAGGGCCATATAATTTCTTATAATGATATCTTCATTTGTGTTTTGCTTAACCTAATCTATTGAGAATGTCTGCATTTCTTCCTATACTAGGAAAAAGTAGATCAAATGTAGATAAGGTGGGGGCAATTATAATCAATAAATTGTTAGTAGCAAAACAACTAGAATGGAGTTTACATTCTAGTTGGTGTAGACAAACGATAAAAAGTAAGCAAATAATAAAATTCCAGATAGCTGTAAGTGTTGAATGAATAGTTGAAGTACATGAAATTAAAATTTTCTGTCCCCCAAAACATATCATTAAGAAAATGATGAAGAGGGGTGCCTGGGTGGCTCAGTCGGTTAAGCGGCCTACTTCGGCTCAGGTCATGATCTCATGGTCTGTGAGTTCGAGCCCCGCGTCAGGCTCTGTGCTGACGGCTCAGAGCCTGGAACCTGTTTCAGATTCTGTGTCTCCCTCTCTCTGACTCTCCCCCGTTCATGCTCTGTCTCTCTCTGTCTCAAAAATAAATAAATGTTAAAAAAATAAAAAAAGAGAAAATGATGAAGAATAAGGCAAGGCACAAAAAGGGATACTATAGGTCAGGATAGACATTCTACTACAGTACTGCAGAAAGGAACATCCTTCAATGTCTATACCTGAGCTGTCCAATATGGTAGCCATTAGCCCTATGTGAATACTGCACACTTAACATGTGACTAGTGTGACTAAAAAATCAAATTTTAAATTTTAATTTTAATCATTTAAAATTAAAACATAAATAACCCACACATGCCTATTCACTACCATATTGGAGAGTGCATTTCTAGAAACTTAGAGAGTTATTTATAGTTTCTTGGATAATTAGAACCCAGGCCTTCTGACTCCAAATTCACTCTTCTTTGATACTACCAGTAAATGTATATAAGAAGCCAGTTTTGATGGTCACAATGGAAGACTTAAACTTATGAGAAGTAAGTTCGTATTTAATTCATTTTATTTTTTTTATTTTAGCTCTATTCATGTTGAATAATTACATTAATTATCAGGTGATAGTTATTGAGATAGCTAAAACAAATTTTTCCGAATTTTTCCATCAAATTTATAAATCTTACTTCTTCACAGAGGCATCATTTAATAGTAAGGAGAAAAGGTTAAATTGAAGATTAAACCTTGTGGAATTTTTTAAAGGTTTGGTTAAAAGTTGTGCGTGTGTGAGACAGCATTTGTGAGCATGCACATATATGTGCACAGGTGCACATGTGTGTTTTCATTTGTCAGAGTTTGTGGAAGTCAATTCGCAAATAAGCTTGGTAAATAAATTCATTTGATGTGATTTGAGAAGCACAAGAAAGGAATTCTGTCATAAAATCTCCCTCCACCAGACTGGGATCACTATCATTGATCTTCACTGTAAATCTTCATTTGTATCAGCATTGCCATTAATACAGAGCAAACTGATTGGTCAATTTCAGAATTAGAGACATATTTTTTTTTAATCAAAGCCTTTCTAGCTTTAGAAAGCCTAAGTACTCTTATGGACTCTTAGTCCATAAGAGGCAGAGTGAAGAAAATCAGTTTTGGAGTTAAGATCATAAAGAAATAAATATTTTAGCAGGAATATGAAATTAGAGAAAAGGCTGATTCTCAGAAAAACAAATCTGAAGGAATCTGCATAGCCAAGAAGGAGATATTCCTTTTTGCAGAAAACATGATAAAAGAAGTTCAGACTATTTCTTTTTAATTCAAAGGTAAGGGTGACCCCTGGGTACATCTAGGCTTTCATTATGCCATCCTTGGTTCATGATACTTATCACAACCTTAAAATGTGTTTGAACGGTGTGTTTTGTTTAGAGTTTAGTTCTTCCATGAAACTAAGCTCCATGAGGGTAAGATTCATGTCTCTTCTGTTCACTGCTGTCATATCACCATCAAAAAATTCATGTCATATATAGGTATTCAATAAATATGTGTTGAGTGAGTGAATGAATGAAAAGATGAATTATTATCTGAGCTAGACTGCATAGATCCTAGGGCAGTGTGTCTTATAATCAGTCTATTGCAGTTAGGTTAGGTTTTTTAAATGTTTATTCTTGATGACAACAGCTCTCATCTACTGATAAGTTATCATAGGCCAGACCACAAAGTTCTTCATACATTTGATATGACTTAATATTCAAAAGCCCCCTTTTGAGTTACAGAGTTATAATGACTGCTAGTCTCAATTTTTAAAGTAGGTACTAGAAGTACAGTGATATTAAATAACCCAAGATCATGTAATCAGTAAACATCCAATTCTAACCCAAGTCTACTTAATACTTGTGTTTTTGTTTGATCAGCTATACTACACGTTATGTGCAGACAAGACCAGGGAAAGAAAACATAATTATCAAAGACAGTATCACCTACTTCAACATTTTGCATATAGCTGGTTCTGGTTAGGGACAAAATATATATGATGGGGCAAAGGTCATATAACTAGGTCCTAGAGGCAGCAAAAGAGATTAGCCCTAATGCACACCCTGCATATACTAGTAATCCTGCTTGTTCTGTAGCCAAGAAAAAAGTCAAATAAGGTTTGCAGAGCTGATATGCAGAAAACATAAATCTCTACATAAGATTTCATATTTACAGTTGATGGCCCATGTAGCATGCAATAACTGATTATCATCAAACTAAAATGAAGGTACCACACAGCCCCCAAAATTCCAGGCCTAGAAATAATGAGAATAGTTTGTAAGAGCTGTTAATGGTGGTCCATAACCAAGAACTACTATTATGTGAAATGGTGTTTATCTGGAATTTTGAAAGATATCTGGGACAGGAAATATCTTCCTTAAAAACTGAAAAAGTCAGGGGGGAAAACTCAATTGCAGATAAATTATCATGATCATTTGGCCATTCAATTTATACAGAGTACAAAATATTTACTCTCAAAAAATGTTAGTCGATCAGCATAAACTATTTCCACTACTCAAAAGTTTCTACATGCCCCCTATGCTGTGGAATTATTATTGACCACTCAGCATGCAGTACCAGTACAGTCTGAGTGACACTGGACACTCTAAACTCGTCATCTGATTAGAAGAGTAGTAGTTGTGAATTAATCCACCCTTAAGACATTTCAAAAATTAGACTTCCAGTTTCCAATCGTTGAGTGTTCTTCACCAGCATGGCCTTTGTGCGCCACCCAGTGGAAAAAGCAAAAAGTCTTCAAAGCTTTAAAATGTTAATGTTCCTTAAAGTTCAAGATCCATTCTTTAAATCTATAGCCTCGTGAGCATCTGGATTAAATCTCCTAATAGGAGAATGCAGATTTTTTTATTTTCTCCTGCAGCCGGGGAAGCCAGTAGGACACTGTGTGGGCACCCTAGAGGAAACTTCTCAATGCACTTGTGCGTGCCGCCATATGGTTGGAATCAGCGGGTTCACTCAGTGCCAGTTTAAAACGACGGGCGTGTATATGAATAACATGCGAGCAATCAGAGTAGCTCTGGCTTTCATAGTCTCCTTTGTATAGGGTGCTTTTTACACCTCATGGAAAAGGTAAGTTGGACAAGGGCTAATATTTTTCTCCCCGGTTAAGGCAGCGGGACTGCAGCTAAAGTGATGTCAGAGTTTCCATTTCAGCTCCTCATTTTCAATGCTTAGCCCTTTGCTGTAAACTTTGACTCTATGAAACACACACACACACACACACACACACACACACAGTTATATTGCATCTTAGTCCAGGAGAACATTCCTCTTATTAAATAAGTGGTCTTGAAAATAAATTAGATTGAACATCATAAAATTCTATTTTTAGAGGAGGTGGGACTTTGGGGGGGATAAAGGATTTTTTTTTCTAAACTGCTATATGTTTTCTTTCAAGTGTCTTGGAAGAAAACAGCAGGAGTCATCACAATATAGAGTTGACCTTGCCCTATCAGACTTAATTCCCTGCCCATAGGAGCATTACATAGTTACTCAAATTATTATAATGCTACACAAGGACTTTGCTCTGTAAAGACCAGCTCAAAGCAGCATTTTCCAGTTCTGTTCTCCTAAGTGACACAAACTAGTAATTTAGAAAATATGTTTGCAAGAACAAGCAACCCCCGTCCCCCAGCGGCCCCCACCAGCCTGCCCGGTGGCATATCCCCTCTCACAGCCTAGGCAGACTGAGGTTTCCATGGTAAGGCTCGTCCCCATGCAGTACCTGTTACCCTGATAAAAAAGCACCTCAGTCTTCTCTGCTGTCAAAAAAGTTCCAGTTCTACATACTTAATCATTTGTGGGCAAAAATATTTTAAAGATGGAGAAAACTCGGCCATCTGATCAAGGCCATAGTTCTCGTTTGCATGATTCACAATTTGTGTAAAAGGGAGGGATAAGGGAATCTCAGATCACTGACTCTGGAAGTAAAAAAAGAAAAAAAGAAAAGAAAAAAGAAAACCTGTGAATTTAGTATTAGGTGAAAAAAATGTATGTTTTTGGCATGGAAAATGCTCTTCTACTTGTGAAAACTTTATTGGTTTGAAAAACAAAGGGCAGTCAGTTTTTTCAGTGGAAGAATTTCTAGAAAGGGCTCACATGACATTCTGAATGGATTTATTTCAACTCTTATGTAAAAAGAGAATATCTGTCATATATTTAACTTGTTTTATAGTATTAGAGCTATGCCACAGGCAGACAAAAATGATTACATTCTAAGAATCATGGCTCATTCGCTACCCAATCCCACCTCAGCCTCAAGAATACCAAAGTATCTAACATAAATGTAAATTTCCTGACTTGTGAAGAATTTTCACTCTGGTGTCATCTGTGTTTTTTCCTCATGTCTTTCTGTATTTCCTCACACACGCCAATAAGACTTATAGATGCCTTGAGTGTTTTTTAGGTGTGTTTTGTATTTTCACATAATTTACTTTCCTCATCTTGCTAAGAAATGAAGACTCTAAGTAATTTTACTTGGGATCAGGAGAATGAAAGCTACCCAGGAAGACTGATTCAAGGCTTCACATGCAGGCAGGGAGTTAGGATACAATACTTATTATCATCTCCCTGAACCTCAGACGTTATCAGTCTGCAAGTGAAACTTAATCCTGAACATAAATTGCATTTCCTAAAAAAACATAATCTTGCCTTAAGACACCAACCTCCCTGATTACAGGGAATGTCTGTGTTTACACGTTTATACAGAGCATGCTGACTGTATTAGTGTCCTAGGAAACAAACCGTGTGCCGCTCACAGACCTGCTGCAAGCACTGAGCAGAGAAAGAAAAAGAAATTTTGAAATCAGACCCCCGATCTCTAACTCCTTTCAAATTCCTGAAGTACATTAGCTTTACTACTGTATGATGTGCACGGTAGTATTTCTTCTAATGAAATCTGACTAAAAGTTTAAATGAGTTTAATGCATGAAATGTATAAATAAAATGTGGCCTTGATTAAATTTAGACTTGATACATAACTTAAATGGGTAGCACAAGAACAGCTTTGGTATCATGTGTCCAGACTATTTTGGGCTTTGCAAAAGTAGTTTGGATTTTATCAGTTAGTGCAGAGCACTTTCTATCAGAAGCACAATATATGTTCAGAGCCGAAATATGCAAAAGTTCTGTGGAGAAAATAGTGTAATTGAAAAGAGGTTAAGTGTGAGAAAATAAAACTAGGTATGAGGAGACCACAAAAGAATTCTGAAGTGTTGATGTGCAAAAAGCAATTCACATAGGTAAGAGACTTCAGTGAGAGTTTCTCTTGGATGACTCTTAGTTTCATGACTTTGGGAACGTATCTTAATTTCACAGAGCCTCAGGTTTTCTCATTTGTACAAGTGGATCAAGATGCCTTATCTGCCCACCTCCTGGCTAGCTGGACAGAGCAGAATGAGATGACAAACACAAAAGGTCTTTGTACACAGTACAGGGCTTCACGAATCTAAGGCATGATTATAAGAGACGTTCTTAACTATAGAAATTTCCTATTCACATCTAAGAGCTACAACACAAATACTCTTTCCAGCTAACATCTAATGTATATAAACTCTTATATGTAGTGGTTAGGGTTAAAGTTATTAGTAGGGATAAATGGGCTTTACAAAAACAACGTCTCGGGAAAACCTAAACAACTATACAGGAAACTTTGTAAAGCAGTAGTAAAGTGTATGGCCTTTGAAGTCAGTCAGACATCCTCGGCTTCGGTCCTTCCTCTGTGACTTCCTAGCTAAGAGTAACAGAGCTATACAATTGGGCAAGTTACCATTACTTCATAAACTGCTTTTTTATCACTGGTAAAATAAAGATGAAATGCCTGCTTAATAGTTTTGCTGTGGCAGTGAAGGCTGATGTATGTGAAAGTTTTAACTCATGCCTGGTGTTTAATTAATTAGTAAGCATTTCAAAAATTCTTTCTTTATTTCCATGTTATATATACCATGCAAATGCCAAAATATGCACTTCAAGGCGATCACACCCATAAATAAATGGAAATTATTCCACCTCAAAAGAGTTACTCTTCATTAGCACTTTAAAAATAGAAGACCAATGCCAAAGTCTCCCAAACTGAACATAAACAAACAAACAAAAAAATAGATGAAAAGTTAGTGGAACATAAGGATGGAGGAGCACAGAGTGACAGAAAGTTCTCTTAAACCTCCTCAGCAGGAATGTTTGATGATTCTAGGTGAAACCACAGCCAAAGTCTTTTTTTTTTTCTTTTTTAAATATTGCACAATGCCACTCAGTTTCAGGCATTTAACAGAATGAAACCAGGTGAGTTTGAGCCAATTTTGCCTTTCATTTTTCAAATTTGTTTATTACTTTACTTAAACCACAACATTCTGAGATCTCACAAGAAAATCTGTTTCTGTAAAATTTTCAGCCTGATTTCCAAACCAGAAAAGAGGTTCAAATAAACTTGGGCCCGTTTCAAAAAGGCATCTGAGATTCTGGATGTTTATTTGAAGCAACCTGGACTCCTGACCTTTTGAGGTTCACCCACCACCAATAAAGAGAGCCTACAATGAATTTACTGTGCAGAGACCTAATGCCTCAGCGTCTGAATGGATAAAAATCCCATTGGTCTTAAGGAAAGTTGTTTCTAAACACATGCAGTGGAATCACGCCTTAAACAGATATATTGATACCCTCCTTTTAGGAAAATGTACCAACCAATCGGTGCCCTAGCTCGGAAAAATCTGTAAATAGGTTATTTATTCAATATGCTTTATGAGTTTCAAATATTTTCCTAGGTTGACACCATTAAGAAGAGACTCTTGTTGGAGCAGGCAAAGGGTTTAGTATTTCCTGGAGCACTATAGAAAAATTCAGACCAAACTGCTCTCTCCGTACAGAGCTGCCTTTAACATCAATGTAAGACTTTAGAAAGTATGCCAATCCTCTCCAAGTTCTTGAACCTTTTCAAAAACTGAATTCTACCACTTTTGAAACGATGAACACTGAGAAATTGGATTTGAAACCACAGCATTAAATGCTTAAAATCCGATCCTTCTGTCAGGACCTGGGATAAATTAAACTGATGTACATTATTTTTAAGAAAGAAAAAAAATATGGGAAGTGGATTTTGAAGCCTGAAGGCATAGAACAAAACAAGTTATGCAGGTGATACAAACCATCTTAGCTCATTCCTATAATGGCTTTCTACTTCCATATGGTGGCCCATACTGGAAATAATTCTTAGGAAAACACGTTTATATGTGATCAATAAAATATTATTTTAGAGGTTTTTGTTTTTATTTTCAGAGTATGCTACTTTTTCTTCAGTGTTCAAACTGCTGTTTAAGTGTTGTTTTTGTTGTTGTTTTTGTTTTGTTTCATTTTGTTTTTGCTTTGGTGTTTGAGTTTATTATTTCAAGGAATAGCAAGTAGAGAGTATTAAAGAATGTGTATGGATGATTAGGGTATAAGGTGAACAATTATCAAGTGTGCCCATCAAATGAATTCAATGCAGCTGGATGATATGTATTAGGATTTAATCAAAGCCTTAGGAATTTAAACATAAAATGGGTTGGGTTTCATTTTAGCATATTTTAAACTTGTTAGTTGTTTTATTAATATGTTAATAGTATATTGTATTAATCTCTAACTCAAATAATAGTATTAGTCTAGAGATAAATACATTGTTAAGAGCAAAAGCCACTATGCTTATTGACTGCTGTCAATGGTAGAATTTGATTTTGTAATGGAAGCAAAACTGATTGAAAGCTTCCCAATTTAAATAAATCTTAAAAAAAAAAAAGTATTTCCTAGAAATGATTCAGGCAGTGATAAGGCAAATTCAAACATCAGAAGAGATTGGGCTATAGATAACCATCGTTCAAATATTTTAAAAATCTAACAGTTGAAGCCTACTGCATGTATTTCTGCCAAAGAGCGTGGATTTTTTTTTCTCTGTCACAGATCATTCTGATATCAAGTATAAACTTATTTTCATATACTGGACATTTGCAAAAGAGGAATTAGAAGAAAGAGGTCTATAAATTTGCACTTTAGAAAAGATGTATATATATATATGTGTGTATATATATATATATATATATGTATGTATACACACACACACACACACACACACACACACACCAATATGGTATTTTATTACTATAAAAAGCATAATGATTTGCCAATAAAATTAAAATTGTTTAAGTGAACTTTAGATTTAGTGTGTTTTAAATGTTTTCATGAATTTCACTTAAAAGCTTTATATTGTTAAATAATTGAACTATAACTTGTGCATTATAAACGTAGAATTAGGCACCATAGAATACAGACCTAAATGACCCCTTCAGGCTATAGAATATTTAGGATGAGATATATACAAACTGAAGTGGAGACATTAAAATGCAACTTGGAAAAATCAGATGAAATAGAATTCATGAAATACATAATATTTGAGGTAAAAAAAAATCTTCAAAACTTCCCTATTTTATTTACCATTTTCACATAGACCTTATTATGGTTTTTTTTGTTTGTTTTTTTGCTCAAAAATACTCCTGGAACAAGGCCCAAATATCAGAGGTAGAACAAAAGGGTGCTTACTGGCATACTACAAACTAGTTAAGGCTGTGAGCCTGCCACCCCTCCATAACCTCCTGTTTCAGTTTGCATTCCAAACTGTTTCATTTGATTGTAGAGCATCAAAAGTGAGCAGAAAACCTACTCCTGAAGCAATACAACATGCAACCCCTTTCTACCTCTGATCTTAAATAGCTCCTGTGAACTGAAGCAAAAAAGCAGATCTCTGGTGAAGGTGACCTCTTCATGCAGTCACCAAGGAGTCCTGATCATTCAGGATGTCATGTCCTCAGTTTCATGATTTGGAGCATAACGTGCTTAAGTGTTTGTGTGTTTTTGTTTCTGTGTTTTCTCTCCACATCATTTCATTTAGCTAGACCTGAGATTCAGAGGAAAGCCAAGGAATGCTGCAGACCTGAGGGTTGTAGACCAGGTAGTTCCTAGTAGAGGATGTTTTCTGGGGTTTCTTGGACTCTCCACTAGACTCTATGCTCTCATATACATTGAACCTCAGTTTGAAGGGTACATTTTTTTAAACGTTTTTTTAATGTTTATTTTTGAAAGAGAGACAGAGAGTGAGTGGGGGATGGGCAGAGAGAGAGAGGGAGACACAGAATCCAAAGCAGGCTGCAGGCTCCCAGCCCGACACTGGGCTCGAACTCATGAACTTCTAGATGGTGACCTGAGCTTAAGTTGGACACTTAACAGACTGAGCCTCCCAGGTGCCCCGAAGGGTACACTTTTTTAAAGAAGTCTTATTTATTTGTATACTCTGCCTGTATCCCACAAGTACTGAGGTATTTTTAGTTAACTTTTGTTAATTTACTTTATTTTTGTTATCTAACATTACAATATGTTGAATACATTGAAATTAAAAAAATAAACATGCTAAACTACAAACATTAGCAAAATTTTCTCATATTTGTAATAAAGTTTATATATTTGGGGACCCTTGATAAGACATGACTAATATCCACTTGTCATTGTCCATTGCCTATCAGCTGAGTACTTGCTATATGAGAGGATGTGTTTCAAACTATTGTATGTTAAAATCATGTGACAGCAAGTTCCATTATTTAAATAGTTTATAATGAAAAACGGCCTACCAATGACTTTCTTATACATTTTTTCCCATAAAAATAATTCTCAAATTTGTTTCTCTTGGAGCATTTAACCAATTTAGTCTTCGTCTGAAGCTATTTTTTTTTTTTTCTCCATTGAATTTATTACGAGAAAAGGGGCAGATAAATCATCATCTGAATACTTTGGTCTTCCACAGATAAAAATGTATCCCATGAATTCACAAAGGGCTGCTTCGTACTATGCTAACACCTCACACAGTGGGTTTTGTTGACTGACTCTTAGCTGAGGGAAAACTTTGTGTATGGTCACAATTTTTATCCAAAAGAGACTCAGAGTACTTTGCAAACTAAACACTACCATTGAGTTGAAATGGAGCCACCCTGGAGAGACTTCATGGTCTGTCAATCACTGCATGGCCACTACACAGCTGATGGGGAAACAGCATATTTTTGGCAACATGGTAAAACCCTTTTCATACCAAAAATACAGTGGTGTCTTTGATCTCATAGAGGGAAGGCAAGACTTGTTGGCTTTTTCCTCAAGGATTCATCCAAAAATTTACAAGACCAAATCCATTACTCATACAAAACTCTTGCTGGAGTTGACCACATGACATAGAAAAGAGACCTTTTCAGAAACATTCAATAGGGAATTTTCCTCTTGTGCTAAAGTTTGCAAAATTCCTAAAAGAGTTTTTTTTTTTTTAAGCTGGAAAAAAACTCTTACCAAATTTTATGTTCATCTGTTATCCCAAATGCCAGCTTCCAATTGAAACTGCTGTGCTATTTTGTTAGTAGTGCTCATTTAATTGTTTAATGTGTGTGTTTGTGTGTATGAGAAGTTAGGAATTCTTAATAAATTAACAATATACTTTTAAAAGCCAGATCTTAATTTGTCAATTCTCTATTAGGAGTTAAATAGGAGGACTAAAGTGTTTTTAACTTACTGTGATTTTTCAATAGGACTTTAAATGTTTTAATCCCCAGTTTCTAATGAGAAACAATAATTCACTCATTTGTAATTTTTTCAATGACTCAATAAGGTCATAGAATGAACACTTGAAAATTGTTATGTACAGTTGCAATATTTCATGAGCATTTGTTCAGCTTGACTCTGGATCCCAAATGGGATGAAAGTGAAATAAAATTTCTTGAGCATGTACTATGTGTCTAGAACTCTGCTAGGCACTCTATTTATTCATCTCATTTAATTATCATAATAATAATATGGGCATTATGGTAGACTTAATTATTCTTAATTATTCACTGCCTTTCCCTATGAGATAACATTTTCTGCCCCATTCAAATGAAGTTTGGGTATGTGACTTCCCCTCGACCATTTAAAGATCAGGGACAGTGAGGCACAAAATATACAAGGAGACCCTGTTAGTGTCATCCTATGGTTCGTGCATCTCTTTTCCCTATGCCTGGAGATAAACACATGCTGAATGGGAGGCCTCTTCTGTCAAAAGGAAGAACACAGGGAACAGAGGTGTGCCTGACATGGAAAGGATCCGCAGTCCAAGAAAGAAATGAACCTTTGTTGTGAGCCATTAAAGTTTTGGCAATGTTCGCTACCCCAGTATAATTGAACAGAATGCAAGTGTCACTAATATTCATTTTGCAGAGGAACGCATTGAGGATCAGTGTAATTAAGTATGTCGTCCAAAGTAACACAGAAAGTAAACTAACCATCAAGGAACTGAATTCAGAGTTGCCCAACTCCATACAATATATTCTCTCCAAAAGTACTTTAGAAGGCCAAAATGCTGCCAACTCATGATGTAGAAGATTCCTAATTCAACTAGATAACCAGACAGAATTATCTGTAATCCAACTGAATCACACAAATCTTCCTGGGTAGACTCTTACCAATGCTAGACCATCAGTGTGAAAAACTCCTTTGCTCTTTTATTTGCATTTCTGTCCTCTGTCATTTGTCATCTGCTTATACCTCTTCCAAGATTAATATATTTTTTCAATATTTTTAATATTCAAATCTCAACTCTATAACTGGGCTCAAATCCCTAGTCAGCCACATGTTAGCTATATTGCCTTGGAGAAGCCACTTAATCTCTGAGCTGCAATCCGTGGTGTATATAATGGGAAAATAGCTTTCACAGCCTTTCTGTGAGAAAAATTTATAAAAATGTAGGCACAGCAGGCATATAACGATACTGTTTCTAGTATCTTATCTCTCCTTTTGGTTAGGCAACTCCTGTCTAGAATAGTTGGCAAAAGGTCTTTGATAGATGCATTCACAAAATGTTCAAACATCTTCGAAACCAGCCCAGCAAATAAAATAATTTGCTTGACCTTGGTTTTCCTCAGTTTACACCTTTTAACCTTCAGTTTCCTCCAAAAGGACAGTTTTATTTTGTTTTGTTTTGTTTTTAATAGGCTTTTATTGATAATTTTATAACAGCAGTAAATTTGGCAATATTTTTATTTCCATTAAATCAAAAATATCAGATCTTCTATATTAGATTCATTGGCATTACCGTGTTTTTATTTCAACACATGCTATAGCCCTAAGCACAGAATATTATAACGTTCTTAGCTACAGCACCCCTTTAATCTAATTATTAGCCAGAATTTGAGAGGTAATTACTTTGTTCACTTTCAGCATTATTAAAGTATAATAACATCAGGGTGACATCCAATTTCCATTTAATGTTAAATTGTTTATCTTCACGTTAAATTTTGGCATCAGTCACTATATCTTGGGTCACATTAACAAAATCTTAATTTTATGAGAACCATAAAAAAGAGCAGAATTCAAGTTCAAACCTGAATTGAAATTAAAATTCCATAAATTACAAGAACCATAAGTTTCTATCTTCCTTTCTGTAAAATGGATAAACCAATTTATCTTTGTAATACACACGTACCTTTGAGTTTCAAAGAAGAAGCATTAGACAAACATTACTATAAATTTTAAGAGGGATATCAAAGTATAAGGAAATTTTGCTGTTGTACCTAGTAAAAAACAAAACAAAACAAAACAGCCTTTTCTTGATATGCTATAATGTCATCTTGGCAGTTCCGGAAACCTCAATTTAATGTTTTTAAAATATATGTGAAAAAATAAAAAATCTATTTATATACATCTTTATAGATGCACAAAGTATGTTTTAAGTATGTGTTTTTAATTTGCAAGAAAGTGAACTGTTTTCTCATTTACTTAAATCACATTATTAATAGATTGGTACCAGAATTCTTAATGATTTTGATTTACCTGGAAAGATAAGAGGATATTTTTATGAAAGAAGATATTTTAAAATATAATTGAGTAAGGCAATCACATATTACAACTTTCAGTGGTAAATCTCACAAAAAAGAACAGTTGTGCTGACCCTTTACTTGTAGTTCAATTTTACCTTTTCATTCTAAGATGTACATATTATGTTCAATTTCCTCTTCCGTCCTCTTTCTAATTCAGTGTCCAGGTTATTTTCATTTCTGTAACTCATCACTATTTATCAGGTATTATTAGTGCTAGTATTTTCTGCTCCAACAAATGTGAAACAAATTTAAAACCAAAGGAGCTGATCTTGAAGTAATCCTAGAAGAAAACGTGGTTTTCAAATTCTCCACAGCCTGCACAATAAATTAGGCTGAGTATAGAGAGACTTTTCACAGAGAAATGCAACAACATATGTAGAAAACATACATTTTTGCCTGTGTGCTCATGTTTCTAGATTGTTTTTCCTCAAACACTACTACAGTGATACTTGACTTGATATGAGCACTTTTAACAAATGGTAAAGAACCAGATGCCCACTTGTCATCTCTTTGTGTCTTTGTTACTAGATACTGTTAGTTGATCTCTGCATTACCTTTTCATACTTGTGATAATGCATAATCACATCTCTTTACTTGTTTTTATTAATGATGTAACTTAAGGGGTTTCAGGCATAAACTCACCATCAAAACAATGCACTTTTGTTAGTGTTTGTTACAGTCTACCATGTTGGAATTCACCGGTTAATTATCATAGTAACTTGCCTTTGTGGTTGTTCAAAATAAAAGCAGCAGAGTTCACAATCTTGGCTCACCATGCTATCTGTCCATGGTCTTTGAAAGATGGCATATTTTCAAATATCCCAGACTGGCTCAAAATGCTGTCATATGTCACATTGGATTACCTTAGCCAGCTTGTGTTATGTTACATCAAGGATGTGACTAACATCAACCACATGTAACGCAACAGAGCAGTGCTATCCGCCAGATAAATTTCAAAATGGCACGGTTTTTAGAAAACAGGATTTAGAAATTTCTGGTCATTAAGGAAAAAAAAAGAGATCTTTACATTTTAAGACAGATTTCTATTTTTTTCACTCTCACTTTCAAAGGAGTTGGCAGTTATTGGCAAATTACAACCCACCATACTGAGTATTCCAAATCAAAGTTAAGCAGCAAAGAAACTCTGAAATGTATAATATCAAGAGCATTCCAGAGTACAAACGGTCAAGTGAAAGTTTAATGTCAGTACTTTAGAAAACACTATCCATTTGAATATCTGTACATGAAGAAAAGAACTTTAATAAAAAAGGAGTAAATGTTGCATAATTTAACAGGACCTCAGGATCTACTACTTTCAGTTTGTAAAATAATGATATATTTGCATATATTTCAGGGAATAAAGGAAATACTTACCAACAAAATAATCAGAACCATTCAAATATTTCTAACAGACATAATCTAAATTTATGCAAATCAATGAATAAAAACTATGTATTGGAAATACTGTTAATAGTATCAATAAATAATGTTACTCTACAGGATTCAATGATATTCTAATATTCTATCAACCTTCAAAGATACTAAGATATTCCATGAAGCCATTAGAGTTCATTGTCAATAACAGGACCAAAAACTCAAATAAGAAAGCTTCTGGTGTGATCAATGCCCATGTGACTGTGGAGATGCAGTCCAGCCCTGCTTTTTCTGAAAATGGGATAAGTAAGATCACTGTCTCTCATTTAAGCCTATTCATGGATATGCAGGATTAACCAACTATGTAAGAAGATATACAATTTCAATTTAATTTACTAATTATCAAGAACCTTTTTTATTCTCTATTCCAATAAATTCCATCTTCAACCATTTTGAAATCTCTAATCCTTCTGGCTTTATTTCTCCACCTACCGTGGATCCTACTTTAACTAGTTTTACAATAGCACATACAAACATATTGTGTTCCTCCTCCTGTTATCCATTCTTGTGTCCGTGACAATTATTTGAATTAAGGAAAATTGCCTGAGCCATATATTTTAGAACCAAATTACTCATCTCAATAGGGTTATAGGGTTTTCTTATTACTCTATACTGTGTTGTTAGTCACCATCATTTAAGCCAGTGTTTCTCAACAGAATAATTTTGTACTCCCCACTCCCACCCCCAGAGACATTTGCAATGTCTGGAGACATTTTTTCATTGTCATTATTAGGCTGTTGCTACTAATATCTTGTGGGTAGAGGCTAGGGATGTTCCGAACATCCTATAATGCACAGTAGACCCTGCACAACAAAGAATTATTCACCTAAGATATCAACAGTGCCAAGGTTGAGAAACTCCACTTTAAGCTATATATGTGACTCTGCATCAACATTTTAACTACATTTTTAATAGTTCCTTTAAATCTTTTTGATCTAAACATCCAAATGTCTATGTAGCCTCTCCACTTGCATGTTCACCTCTACATGCATGAGTCCCTCAAACTCAGGTTGTGACAAACTAATCTCGAGTTCTCTCCCATGAGTCTTCAACCCTAATCATAGTGAGTGGCATTACCACCCACTACCTAGGGTCACAAGCCATACACCCAGAATCACCTTTCACATCGCTCTCATCCACATACCCAACCCATTACTAAGTTCTACCATTCCTATGGTCAAAATATTCTCAATCGCCTCAATTTCTCTCTACTCTAATGCCAAACACCTTGTTTGAACTATCAGCATTTCAACTTCAGCTTTTTTTAATTTAAATTTCTTTTTAACATTTATTCATTTTTGAGAGACAGAGAGAGACAAAGTGCGACACAGAATCTGAAGCAGGCTCCAGGCTCCGAGCTGTCAGTGCAGAGCCTGACGTGGGGCTTGAATCCACAAACCATGACATCATGACCTGGGTGAAAGTCGGAAGCTTAACTGAGCCACGCAGGTGCCACTCTACTTTAACTTCTTTAACAGCGTACTATCTGGACTCACCCCATCCATTCTTAGATTTCTCCAGTCCATTTGCCAAAATGCATCTAGGGTGATTTTTTGAAAGCTCAGATCTCATCATGTAGCAGCTGCTAAAAATGCATGCTTCCAATACACTAACAAAGGCTTTTCCTGCTTTTTGGTCCCCACTTGCTCCTCAGGCTCATTCTCTGCCACCTTTGTTTTCAGCAGAGCAGCCTTCCTCGTACCTTTCCTCACACATCTCCTTTATTTAAATCAGGGCAGGCTTCAAACTTACTTCGTTAACTTCACAACACATATTATCTTTCAATAACTACTCTTAATCTTTAGTTAGTTTGGACTGTTTGTAGTAATCCTTAGACTTAACTTAAAATATTAGAATTGATCACCATCCCTTCTTATCCAATATCTTGTTCATTCCTAAATTCAGCTTTTTAGAATGTAATCTTCTTGCCCTCTTCTAAATGAAGCATATACTTTATTTTCCAGGTAACTACATATATAAACATGTCTCCCTATTGCCTTATACATTAGTCCAGTGATCAAATTGTTGGCCACAACATTTTTTTTTCCTTTTTCCTTTCTGGTGTTTAGTACTATAGAGAGGTCTGAGACCACAATTTTTTTTTTTTTTTTGGTAGGTAAGTTTTTTTTTTCTTATTTCTTGGAGTTCTTTTAAAATTATTAGATGTAATTACATGTAATTTAAAAACATTTTTGTAATATATGTCTAAATTGTATGTTTTACCTAATACTAAAAGTGACAATAATAAGAGCATTGTTGTTAATTGAACCTTTAGTATGAGTCAGACACTGAGCTAAGTACTTTATTCATAAGCATTAAACTTCACAATTGCCAGGGGAACAGATTGAGAGTGTTTTCCTCATTTCAGAAAACCGAAACTTAGAAAGGTTAGGTAATGTTCCCAAGGTTATACAAACAAGCTTAGGTAAAGCCATATGACTAGTTTTTGCAAGTAGAATGGTGGTAAAGTGATTTGTCACTTTGGGGACAAAACCAAAAAGGGCATGTTTTCTCTACCCTCTCTTTCACCAACTCACCACTTGGATGTTGATATTCAGGGTGACTGTGGGAAGCAATTTTCAGAGATAGGAGAGCCTCCATCAACCTGGGTCCTTGAATGTAGTTAATGGAACAAAGGTCCTCCTCAGTCCCAATCAGAAATACCTACATTGGTGGGGCACCTGGGTGGCTCAGTTGGTTAAGCATCTGATTTAGGCTCAGGTCACGATCTCATGGTCCCTGAGTTTGAGCCCCTCGTTGGGCTCTGTGGTGACAGCTCAGAGCCTGGAACCCATTTTGGATTGTCTCCCTCTCTCTCTGCCCCTTCCCTACTTGCTCTCTCTTTCTCAAAAATAAATAAACATTAAAAAAAAATACCTACATTGGAATGTTAGGTGAGTGAAATGTAAATTTGTATTATGCTATGCTACTAAAATTTTGCAATTTGTTTCGTGTTTCTAAACGTTTTCTAATACAGTCAAAAATTTAAAAGGTTACATATTCCTAGTCTTCTAGGAAAAATAGGGTATTCATTAAATGTTATTATAGTGTGTATTAAAGGAAAATACTATTTACTTCATGTAGAAAATTAATTATTGGATTGCCATGGCAAGATATCTGTCATGAATAGTTTTCCTAGTGATAGTATAGATAACAGAAACACAATTTCTCTAATTACAAAGATTACAAATGAAAACCATTTTCAGAGTTAACAAGTATATTCATAGCTAATTATCTAAAAGCCAAAATGTACTGATGAGTTGATTGGAGAAAATATTTCTGTGTCCAGTGGGCTCTTTGCAATATTTTAAAGTATACAATTTTTATTAGACACCTTAAAATTCTTAAACCCTCCAACCTCAATTTCAATTTGGTGATCTATCCAAAATAAATTATAGTGAACACGTTAAAAAGTTAAACATGAAAATACCTCAGTTATAAGTCTGGTACATGTAAAAATTGGAAACAGACTACACGTTTAGAAAAAGGCATATATTAGGTAAATTATTTTTACACATAATTTTTTGTTTAAATACTATCTGGCAATTTTATTTCTTGCTTGTGAGAATATTTATTATAATATAAATATAATATAAATATGAAACAATTTAATTTTCATTTTGGGTTATGAATCAAGTAACTGATGGTCTCTAGTTTAACAAGTAAGAAACTGAGAGCAAATAGTTAGGCTTGCTTCTGGTAGGTGCAGGATTTTGTGGCATGTATTTTATGGTTTTAATTTACATCTGGTATGTGAACATACATGTATTTATTTAAATATTTATTGAGCTTCTCCTTTATGGCAAGCCCTGTTCTAGATACCAGAAATATAGGCTGAACAAAAATACTGAAGGGCCTTCCTTATGGAGCTTATACTCTGGAAGTAAATTAGATGATTTTCAATTCTGATAAATGCCATGAAGGGGATTAACAGGGTGATATAAACCGGTTGGGCATAGGTGATGCTGTATGGAAGGGCACCATGGGGGAAACTGGTATAGGGAAGGGAAGGTCGGAGAACGAAAATGTCCTTTTTTTGTTTGTTTTGTTTTGTTTTTTGTCAAGTTAGCTAACAGAGTGTATACAGTGTAGTCTTGGCTTCGGGAGTAGATTTCTTTGATTCATCACTTACATAAAACACCCAGTGCTCATCCCAACAAGTGCCCTCCTCAATGCCCATCTCCCATTTTCTCTGCCCTGCCCCAGCTCCCCATGCCCAACAACCCTCAGTTTGTTCTCTATATTTAAGAGTCTCTTATGGTTTGCCTCCCTCTCTGTTTGTAACTTATTTTTCCTTCCCTTCCCCTTTGATCTTCTGTTAAGTTTCTCCAATTCCACATGAGTTAAAACATATGATATGTGTCTTTTTCTGACTGACTTATTTCACTTAGCATAATACTCTCCAGTTCTATCCACGTTGTTGAAAATGTGGCGACATTTTATTCTTTTTAATTGCTGAGTAGTATTCCATCATACATATACATATGTGTGTGTGTGTATGTGTGTGCATATATATATATATATATATATATTCTTTGGCCATTTATCAGTTGATGAATATTTGGGCTCTTTTAAAAATTTTGCTACTGTTGATAGCACTTCTATAAACATTGGGGTACATGAATCTGCACTCCTGTATCCTTGGATAAATTCCTAGTAGTGCTATTGCTGGGTCATAGGGGTTTTCTTGGGTTTTTGGGGTTTTTTTTTTTGTTTTTTTTTTTAAGGAATCTCCAATCCTTATTTTACTTTCTCCCATTTTCCTTGCTTATTTTGAATTAATTTCATATAGCTCTACTCTTGTATCCTACTGGTACCTAAAGCTCATTGCACTTATCATATGTTAGGACTATACTAAGTAGTTAAAATATGGATCAATGATTACCTCTTAATTACCCTAAGAGGTATATAGAATGACAGTAGTATCCACATGGCACAAATAAGAAAACTGATACAGGAAAGAGAGGTCATTAGATCAAGTTCACACAGCTAAAGAGAGGCAACATAGCAAATACAGGCAGCATGCCTTCATAAAAGCTCACACACTCTATGCTTGTGTCTTAGTAAATCACCTTTAAATCTTTTTGGAATGAGCTAAATACAAACACATTGTCAATTAAATAGATTTTAAAATGGAAAACATTTTTTTTAGAAACTAGAAAATAGCTACATTTTAAAATGAGAATCCACAGGGGCACCTGGGTGGCTCAGTCGGTTGAGTATCAGACTTTTGATTTTGGCTCAGGTCTTGATCTCCCAGTTCCTGCGATCCAGTCCTACATCAGGATTCTCTCTCTGCCCCTACCCCACTCACGCATGTGCATTCTCTCTCTCTCCCTCTGCCTCTCTCTCTCTCTCTCTCTCTCTCTGTGTCTCTCTCTCAAAATACATAGATAAGCTTTTTTAAACTTTTTTTTAAGTGAGAATCTATAACAAGGGAAACCATCAACAAAGGGAAAAGGCAACCTACCAAATGGGAGGAAATATTTAAAAATCATACATATGATAAGGGGTAACATCTAAAATATATGAAGAATTCCTATAACTCAACAGAGAAAACAAACACAGTCCAATTTAAAATAGGCAGAGGATCTGAATAGCCATTTTTCCAAAGACAAACAGTCCACAGGTTTGTGAAAAGGTGCTCAACATCACTAATCATTAGGGAAATGCAAATCAACCACAATGAGATCACACTGCACACTTCTTAATGGCTATTCTCAAAAAGACAAGAATTTAACAAGCATTGGCGAGGATGCAGAGAAAAGGAAACATGTGTGCACTATTGGTGGAAATGCAAATTGGTTCAGCCACAAAAGAAAACAGTATTGAGGTTCCTCAAAAAATTAAAATAGATTTGTCATATTATCCAGTAATTATATTTCTGAGTACTCACCTGAAGAAAACAAAAACACTTAACAGAAAGATACATAATACTCAGGTTCACGAAGGCATTATTTACACTAGCCAAGATATGGAAACAACCTAAGTGTTCATCGGCAGATGAATGGATGAAGCACACACACACACAGAGTAATATTATTCAGCCATAAAAAAGAAGGAGATCTTGCCATTTGTGACAACATGGATAGACCTTGAGGGCACCATGCTAAGTGAAATAAGTCAGAGAAAGACAAATACCATATGATCTCACTTATATGTGAACTCTAAACAAACAAACAAAAAACCAAGCTCATAGATACAAAGAACAGATTGGTGGCTGAGGAGAGACGGGTGTTAAGGGGAAAAAGGCACACGGTTCCAGTTATAAAATAAATAAGTCATGGTAACATAAGGTACAACATGGTGACTGTAATTAATAATATTGCATTACATATTCGAAAGTTGCTAGGAGAGTAAATCTTAAAAGTTCTCACCAGAAGAAAAAATATATAACTATGTATGGTGACAGATGTTAAGTAGACTTATTGTAGTGGTCATTTCACTATATAAAAATATCAACTCATGTATGTTGCACACCTGAAACCAATATAATGTTATATATCAACTATATCTCAATTAAAAAAAATGGACATGTCCCACATACCTGAAAACTCCGTGTGACGGATTCAAAGCTGTAACTGGATCCAGGTGTCTGACCAAACATCACCAAGAAAATACTCTTGTTTTTTTCTCTATAGGTTTCATTTTCAGGCAGCGTCCCCCACCCTTACAGTGGCAATGATGAACCACGGAAACTCCAGGCTTCCTTGGTCCTTAGTGCTCACCATCTCAGCAAACTGGATCAGCCTCTCAGGTACCAAACTCAGAGGTGGGATAAACCCTAGGTAAAACTCCCAATGGTCAATGTGGGATCACGTGCTACCCCTGGACCAATCATTATATACTCTTATTGGCTAAGCCAGGGTCAAAGACGTACCCTCAGATTTCAGTCCCACCGAACCACGAAGACTGGAAATGGGGATGGACTGGGTTTTAAGAAATCAGAACCATACCAGAGAAGTTCATAATTATGAACTATAACCATAGATGTTCATAATTAACACCCCACACCTATCTTACTCCCACTAGCATTCCTGAAAATTAATAACTAATAATAAGTAAAAATAAAATGGGAATCTCATTAATTAATCCAGTAGCCTACAAAGTCATATATATTTTCTGCAAAGATTTATTTATTCTTTTTCTATTGTACAAGCAGAAGAGAAATATATCCAATTCTTATAAATTTACCTAATGGTAACTGAAACCTCAGCTTTTTCCCCTCTTTAAACAGAGTGACTTAAACCACTTCTTTTCAAACCGTATTTACAGATGAATCACCTGGGTTATCCTGGTAAAGTGCAGATTCCGATTCAGGTTTGTGTTTTGCAGCCTGAGATTCTGCATCTCCAACAAGCCCCCACGTGATACTGATGCTGACTGATAGCCACAGAGTAGCAAGACCTTAAAAAGTAAAAGAGGCTTCGGATAAAATTGTATCACTATTTAAATTGATGGGGCGCCTGGGTGGCGCAGTTGGTTAAGCGTCCGACTTCAGCCAGGTCACAATCTCGCGGTCTGTGAGTTCGAGCCCCGCGTCAGGCTCTGGGCTGATGGCTCGGAGCCTGGAGCCTGTTTCCGATTCTGTGTCTCCCTCTCTCTCTGCCCCTCCCCCGTTCATGCTCTGTCTCTCTCTGTCCCAAAAATAAATAAAAAACG
This sequence comes from Panthera onca, assembly GCF_046562875.1. NCBI lineage: Eukaryota > Metazoa > Chordata > Mammalia > Carnivora > Felidae > Panthera > Panthera onca. Next base: position 107,527,419 of record NC_138345.1, on the reverse strand, counting down.
TTGAAAAAAAAATTTTAAATTGATGACACTAGTATGATACCTGAAAGAGTTAATGAAAATTTCATAAGTTCTTAGTTTGTAGCCCAAGAATACTTTAGGGAACAGAAGAATGTAGTTGTTAAGGCATATTGACAGTCACATTAAGAAATAGAGGAAAGGGCGCCTGGGTGGCTCAGTCGGTTAAGCGTCTGACTTCATCTCAGGTCATGATCTCATGGTTGGTGGGTTCGAGCCCCGCGTCAGGCTCTGTGCTGACAGCTCAGAGCCTGGAGCCTGTTTCAGATTCTGTGTCTCGTCTCTCTCTCCCTGCCCCTCCCCCATTCATGCTGTTTCCATCTCAAAAATAAATAAACATAAAAAATCTTTTAAAAAAAAGAGAAATAGAGGAAAAAGTCACATTCTTGTATGGTGTAGGAAGAAATGTTCCCTGATATGAAATGAAGCATATGTTGATTATTGAGTTAGTACCACCTTTGCTTCTTATTTGTGTTAATTCATTGTGCACTTAGATTTTGTCTATTTCCTAAAATCAATTGTTTTAATCAAAGATATTCCTTGCTGGCAAACTATGGATCTCAGAATCCGTGAAGCCCTTCCCGGGGGAAAGCATAAGATCCAGGAAGCTAGCGTGAAGAATCTGGCCAGCAAATGTGTTCATTTCAATTGTCTAAAATGGAATAGTGGCTACTTATTATTTATTTACATCTTTATTTTTAGTGACAAAGGCAGGACGCAAGCCCTGGACACAGACAATCTGGATTCAAATCTTACCTACACTGCTTAGTAGCTGTGATGCTTAGAACAAACCACTACATAGCCACAATTTCTTTATCTGTAAATTAATATTAGTATCTAGCCCAAATGTAGTTTGTGAAGATTAAATAAGCTAACATATGTAAAAGTGCTTAGGACACTATCGCACTTTAGCAGCACTATATGTGTTTGTAATTACTTGTCTCCTTGCAATTAAAAAGCCATCTCAAGATGCTTGATACTAGCTGGTAATTAGGGAATTGTTGAATGGTAGACTCAATTTAAGCACACAGTAATATTGACTGAATCAAGAGAATTAGCTCTTATCTTTTGGCAATTATAAATTATAGCTGAGGTTACTGCTTAAACTCTAGATACTAACTAGTATTCACAGCAGGGGAGAATAGTTAGCAAAATCCCCAATTAGGGTTTTGTTTATACTTCCACTGGGAGGGATGATTTGTTAGTTTGAGAGAGACCTTTTGTGTTGATTACAGGTGTCAGCACATCCAAGTTTGGGCTGTGCTTGAATACCTGCTGTGAGATGCACGACAAAGAAAACCAAGCCTAATTGTTTTAATTCAAACATATTTTCATTTACAACTGTGTTGACTGCCCTAACCCAGGCTGAGTAACTTATGTGAAACAAAACTTTAAAATCAATGTTTTTTAACAACATGAGTAATTTGACCAAAATCAGTGAATTTCCTTTTTGCTTTATTTGCTACTGAAAGAAAATCTAATGCTTAACAATTAAACACCAACCGCTATATTGCATTCCTCTCTTGTATAAATCAGGTATGAGTTTAATTTTCTCTATGAGGTATGGTTTTATTTCAGTGCCACTAATGGATAAATGATTCAGACAGTGGAGACGTTTTCATCTCATCACATTGGGAGTAAGGATGACAATACTTGCTAATTCTAACAAAATGAACATTTAAATATGCAGGAAATTACAGCGTGACTGAGTACTTTATAAAGAGAAGACTGTGTTTCAGTCAGAAATAATTGAAAACGCAAAATATTTCTATTTTGTTGCAAATTCATCAATGAAAATATTTTTATCACATTTGGTTAATACATAGGACACATGTTTCTTCCAGTTCTTTTGGAAAATTTAGACTCCTGTTGTTGTTATTATTATTATTATTGGAGAAGGTGAATATTGATTACCTATGTCCTAATGATATCAAGGTATTTCTATATTTAGTAGTGTATTGTTATGGAGGACATAATATGACCCACCATGCATTAAAATGGTCTGATTTAACAAGATTCCCCATAAATTCTTACTTATATATGAGAAGATAATATAGCACTACACAATTAGGCCTATCAGAGAGAAAAATACAGAATATTTGTGAGAAATCAAACAAAGGTTACACCAGATACTTTAAGGATTACATCTCATGTTATCTTTGACCACATTGTGATAGATACAGATACAGAAGGGACTAGAATGTGCATGTGCTTGTCAACATGATCAAAACATTTTTGAAGTCAGAGAATTCAAGAATAAATGAATCAGACTCAAGTGGAAACACATGAAAAATATTGCCCAAAATGGATTAAGATAGAAATTGATGCCATTTTAGATTCCCTCACAAGTAGTTCGTATTTTGGGATGTGAATGTGGGGATGGGCTTAAGGGGAGACAGGTGACTACCTTCATGGAAGAGAAACTAGACTGTGATATTGTCAGATGTCCTGATTTCTATGAAATCCCCAAAAAATGATTATAGAGGAGTAGATATATTTAGTGATCTTACAAATATATATACAATTATGTTCCTTGTATAATCTCATAATATGCTTACGATACTTAATATATTAGGGGCTTTTTTAAACTGGCTCCTTGGGATTCATTTAACTCAATAACAAAATCACCCAAGTATTTTCAACCTTATGAGAGTGATACAAGCTATTAGTTTCCGCTACTATTTTATTGAATGGCTAGAAACAGAAAACATTAGATAAGTAGGAAAAAAGTTTAATAAAAGTAACAAGTATGCCAAACTCATATTTCTCTTTTTTTAACTTTCAAAAAAAATGTCTGTTTTATCAACTTTAACTTTTAGGACTCTTAGCTGAGGCTATAATAAAACAAACAACCTCGATTTGTCTTCTCTGTTGAAGTTAATTTGAATCAGAACAGAGTATTTACCTTTTCTTCTAGTTTGTGTGATTCAAGGTTAGTCTATTTTGGAAAGACTGAGTGAGGCAAACCTAATCTGTCCCGAAGCTCATTAATTGGAAGCAGGACCACATTGCAATGGTCTTTTCTAAACTGAAGGGACAAATTAAGAATTTAAATGTGGTGAAAACGCTAAAACAAGGTTCTCCTAGTGGCTTCCTCTGTTTATATAGTTACACTCTAAATATAAAGCTGACACCATTCGTGTTAAATTTCACTAGTTAACTGATAAGCTGGAGCAGAGTGTACATTAGCACTCTGGGAAGTCTTGTCAGTCACTCTAAGAGACCTCATGAATAATGTCTGAGGATTTCCACTTTATCTGCAAAACCCGTTTTAAATCAGTGGATAAATGGATAGATGGGTAGTTACACAGATAAATACATGAATTAATTATTTCTTTTAATTGTGCCTCAGTAGTACCATCAGATCTTGAAGATTTTAGACATTTAAGCTTCTCCAAATGAGTGAATATGCACTGACATTTTGTAGTGTTTCTCCAAAGATCTGGAATGTATAACGTTCCTCATAATTGCACAATTGACCACAATGTCACAATCTTGCACCATTTCAGCCATATGCACAATGAAAACCAAACTGCAGATTGAAGTGAGCTGGATAATGGAATGAAATTCTTGCGCTAGTATTTTTAAGCCTTGTCTAGATACTTAAGCTCTCGCTTAACCATCAAATTATTTTTTTCTCAGCTATAACTAACCAGTAAATTTCTCAAACTCATGAACTAATTACAAAATGACTTTCCAGCATGTTTCAGCAATGCAAAAGAATAATTCCAGTGTAAAGCATTGTCCACCATCTATATTCAATATACATTTTGATGAAGAAACACACCAACACTGTATACTAAAGCACCTTGAGAACAGCTAAGAAGCACAGGAGGATAACCCAGTTCTTCAGAGAAGGCAGCATGGTATGCAAAAGGAGCAGGGGCCTTGACTCAGGACACATGAAATCTAATCTCTGCTCTGCAACTAGCCAGTTGGAAGTACACAAGCAAGCAACTGAGGCCATGTGGCCCCTGCTGTCTCGTGTGTAAAATGAGGATAATAGATGAACTCTTTTTTCCCTTCCATTTTGACTCGATGGGAACATAATGTTTGAATAATTTAGGCATAAACAGAGAAGTCAGAATAGTCTTTATACTTAGAAAGCCATTCCTTTATATTTATTCTCAAAATTCCCAAAAGAATAATCTGCACAAAATATCTGCAAACCACCCTCTTCTACTATCTTCTTTCCCTTTCGGTTAGAGCATGATACAGAGTCTATAAATTACATGCTATATTATGCAAGACTATGGTACATGCTTACATGTATTTGGGGGAGTGAGGGCCAAAGGGTTTCCTTCCATTTTCAAAGGAATCCATGACCTGAAAAAAATTAAGAATCCCTACCCTAGTGTCTCTCTCTGGTCCATGTACATGGTCTAACCATTGTATAATCCCATCTCTTCCTACATTTCAAATATTTCTCTTCAAAGATTTTCAAGTCACCCATTAAGACTTAAATTTCCATAAAATAACTAAAGTTTTGGAGTCAGGAAGAATCAGTTCAAAATCCATGTCTATAATTTACTGGATGTAAAACTTAGAAACTTCATTTAGGGCACATGGTACTCATTTTCAACATACAGACTATGCTTTGAAATGCTGAGTATCTGTTCGGGTATTTCTGAGCACCTACTGTGTGTCAGTGATAGAATTGAGAGGCTTTTGTTGTTGTTTCATTTGATTTGTTTCTATGTAGGATGGTTAAGCAAAGATTCTTTGATCAGGCACCATCTGAGCAGAGACCTAGAGATAGAGAAGGGGTGAACCTTGGGAATATAAGAGGGAAGAGCATTGCAGGTTGAAGAAACAGCAAGTGTAAATGCCCCAAGGTTGAAGCCCACTCAATGAGTTCCAGAAATAGCAAGAAATGTATCCCTGGTTGGAACAAAGGGCAGAGATATTAGATGGGGTTAAAGAGGTCATTAGGCATTTGGGTAAAGATTTCAACTTTTTTATTCTGAGGATTATTAGCAGAGGAGCAGCCTGATCTGACAAATGTTTTAAAGGAACAACTCTGACTGTTCTATGGATTATAGGCTGAAATGGGTCAAGAGTGAAAGGAGACTAACATATTAATTCGGATGAGCCACAATGTTGCCTTATACCAGGGTAGTAGCAGTGAAGGTGGAGAGAAATAGATGAATTCTGGATATATTTTGAAGGTAGAGCTTACTGCCTTTACTTATGGGTTGGAGAGAAAGTGTGAGAGAGGAAAATAAGTATAGAATAGCTTCTGTTTTGTTTTGTTTTGTTTAGCCTCAGTAACTGAATGGAAAGAGTTGCCATTTTCTGAGATATGAAAGAACAGAAGGAAACGTGGGTGAGTTAAGTAAAATCAAGATTTGCCTTTTCCTATGTTAAGTTCAAGATATCTATTAGACATGCAAAGTTCTGAGAAAGTCCAGCCAAGTCTATTTATGTTGGTATCTTCAACATAAAGATTGTGCTTCAAGGCAAGATTGGATGCAAGATCATCTAAGACATGAGTATAATAAGAAAAGAGGATCAAAGACCACCAAGCCTTGGCTCATCCTCACCTTTAGAGGTCAGGGATGTGAGTTAAAACCAGTTAAAGAGACTGAAACGTGCCTCGGTGAGGAACTTGTGAGAATTTACATGAGCTAATGGATATATAAAATTGTTGGCTTTTTTTAAACAATTGTATATTATAAACCATTCACAAATAGTGTATCTTTTATTCATAATGACCTCTCTAGCCTTAGATTAGCCTAAAATTCTTAGCATCACATAAATTCATACATACATCCAGTAAAATTCTTAATATCAATTTCCCAATGGTCATGTGTGTCTAATCATTCTACTAGTACCTCAGAACCAACATGTGTAAACCGAGTTTAATCACCTTCCCCATAAACCAGATGACCCAACTATGTGCTTTACCTTGTTCTTGAATATCAGTGTTCTCCAGACTAGGTAGAGTAAAAGGTTTTTCATGTTTACTCTGTGGCTTTGCTTAAGTGCAGAATTTCATGAACCTGCTTTCTGAAACATGATTCTATTAACACAAATCTAAACCTCTTAATGATGGCATTCAAGGGCCTTGGTAATTGGCACCTTTTCCAGACCACCCCATATTCCTATTTGCTTTTAACAATAGCCTGCTCCAGTAAACATGAGTAAGTCCCCTTTATCGAACCCACTCTGTGCACTGGTACCAGTCACTTCTGTTTAGATTTTCTTTCTTTCCATTTCCACATGAAAACCTTTCCACAATTCCACCTTTCCATGGAAACCATTTCCACAGTTCCACCTTATTGGAAACTTACGCATCCTTCAAGGGCTGGATCCAGTGAAATGTTCACAAACTTTCCACTCTCCCTGGAAAGGGAGGCTTTGCGCCTTGCTTATAGTATACCCTACTTGCACCTAGCGCTTCTTTAAAATTATTTGTGCATGATGTCATTTCCCTTCTGGATTTTAAACTGCTTTGGAGTTTAAAATGCACACTGTCTACTGTTGTTTTTTTTTTTAATTTTTTTTAATGTTTAATTATTTTTGAGAAAAAGAGAGACACAGTACAAGCGGGGAAGGGGCAGAGAGAGAGGGAGACACAGAATCCGAAGCAGGCTCCAGGCTCTGAGCTGTCATCACAGAGCCTGACACCAGGCTGGAACTTATGGACCGCAAGATCATGACCTAAGCTAAAGTTGGATGCTTAACTGTCTGAGCCACCCAGGTGCGCCTTATCTACTATTAAAGTAAGTAAATAAGGAGGGCATTAGACTGAGGTGGCTCTAATGTGTTGGTAAGCTTCGGAAGCCAAGTGAAACCTAAGCCAGAACCAATTCCTGTAAATGCACTTTCATTGCAGAAAACAAAATTTAAGAGTAACCAATCACAAACAGCCAATTAGGCTTTCCCAAATAAGGCAACGACTTAAACAATAGCCAAATCACTTCGTCACTTTGTATCTGCATCTGTTTGGAGGAGACTGAGAGCCAGACCTGTGCAATAAGAGGCTCCTCGCCCCTTACCCTGTCCTTGCAAGGTATATTCTGCCCCCCATTCCCACAGTGGAAGATGTTTTTAAATATGCAAATCTGATGGGTACCTGGGTGGCTCAGTAGGTTAGGTGTTCAACTCTTGATTTCCTCTCAGGCCATGATCTCACGGTTCGTGGATTCGAGCCCCTCATCAGGCACTGTGCTGATGGTGTAGAGCCTGCTTAGGATTCTTTCTCTCTCCTCCTCTCTCTCTCTCTCTCTCTCTCTCTACCCGTCCCCTCTCAAAAAAAAATTTTTTTTTAATTTTTTTAAAATATGCAACCTTGAGAGAGTAATGTATTGTTGAGATTACCTAGGCCATATACATGACTAAACCCAGTTTGGGCCTCTATATAAACTTTTAAGATTCTGGCAGGCAGGTGTGGAGATCAGCCTCATATATAAGTTCTCTTCCTTATTAACCCTTGCTGCCCACCAATTTGGGGGTGGTCTGCCTCCTTCTTCAGTCTCTCCTTGCCCTTGCGGTATGAGGGCCAATTTCAGATTTCACCCAGGAAGCTCCCAGGGTTGCAAGACAAAACTGCTCTACAAAAGCCGTACTGCCCACCCCCAGTAAGGCCACAATAGTATGCCCTCACCTACCTTGGGTTTCATGCTGCCTGATTTAAATCGATGTTTGTTCAAAGAAACTTTTGAAAATTTCAATGTACTTCAGTTTATCTTTTAACACTTCCATCATTAACATCTTTCCCAAGTGCTTTTGTGAAAAATTACCTCAATATTTATTGACCCATATTCACTCCATAGCAACAACCTTATTTTACAAAATGAGGTGCTAATGCCCAACGAGGTTAAGTTACCTACTCACGGGCTACATAGTTACTGTGGTAGAATCATGAGGCTTATTCTCAATTCAATTTTTCTACCCATTACACCACGGTAACTATAGATATTAAGTAATCATATGTTTGATTAACAAAGAAGAATATATATTTTTAAGGGAGTATAGTGTTTGTCTCATTCTGTGAGTTATTGAAAAAGGAGAGTGTATGTTGTCAAATCATGTCAATAATTATAAATACTCAGTTCCACTTGAAAAAACCCAAAGCATCTACTTTGTAAATTACTTGCAAAATGTCTTTTCTTCATGATTGCATCTTCTAATTTTGTTTCTTTTTAAATTGTTTATTTATTTCTTTTTGAGAGAGAGCGCATGTGCACACATGTGAGAGAGAGCAGAGGAGAGGCAGAGAGAGAGGGAGAGAGAGAACCCCAAGCCAGCTCTGAGCTGTCAGCTGAGAACCCAATGTGGGCCTCATGACCAGAGCTGAAATCAAGAGTCAGATGCTTAGCTGACTCAGAGGTCCTCTAAGTTTGTTTCTTTTTTAAAAAACCTTTATTGAGGTATAACTAACCCAGAACAAACTGCACATATTGAAGACATACAATTTGTTAAGTTTTTACATATATTTACCCACATGAAATCATCACCAAAGTTAAGATTATGAATATACCTAAGATCCTGAGACTTTCCTCAAATCTCCACAATGCTTTTCTACATCCTTTCCTGAACTCTCCATTACTCACCTCACCCCAACCCAGCAACCATACATGAGGCTACTTTCTGTCACCATAGAAGTTTGCATTTTAAGAGTTTTTTTTTTTTTAATGCTTATTTATTTTTGACAGAGGGAGAGAAATAGCATGAGCAGGGGAGGGCAATAGAGAGAGGGAGACTGAGGGTCCGAAGTGGGCCCAGCTCTGACAGCAGAGAGCCCTATGTAGGGCTCAAACCCAGGAACCGTGAGATCATTACCAGAGCTGAAATCAAGAGTTGGATGCTTTAACCGACTGAGCCATCCAGGCACCCCTGCATTTTAGGAGGTTTTAAGTGTATCATAGTATCAAATTAAAATTGATCCAGAAAGCATGTACTAGGTTTTGTCTGGCTGCTTTCAGTTAACATAATTATTTTGAGATTCATTGTAATTATTGTATTTCTCCATAGTTCATGCTTTTGTACTGCTGTAAGTCAATATTCCATCATGTGGGTATACCACTGTTTGTTTACCCATTTACCTGTTGATAGACATTGGGGTTGTTTGCTGTTTGAGGTTCTTAAAATAAAGATACTATGAACATTCATGTACAAGTTTTTGTATGGACATACGCTTGAGTAACTGTCTAGGAAGGGAATGGCCAGGTTATTTATAAGCATATGTTTACCTATTTAAAAAGTTGCCAAACTATTTTCCAAAGTTTTTGTACTATTTTTCTTTCCCATCAGCACTGTATGGGAGTTCTAGCTCTTTTGCAATCTTTCCTTGACTGATTGAGTTGGTTAGTCTTTTTAATTTTAGCCATTCTAATAGGTGGCTCACCTTTGAATTTTAAAACACTTATGTACCAGGCATTGGCAGTAGGAATACAAAGGTTAATAATGCACACCCTTTCTTTCACAGATGTGACAGTTAATGAGAAAATAAATACCCAAACACATGATTTTAGTTGAGTGTGGTGAATTGTTTCATATAGGTATGTAGGAATTCTTTTAACAACATAGGGAAGTGAATTCAAAGAATTTTTAAGGAAAATTTGTAAAGATTTGCCATTTGAAGGATATCTTCACATTACCTAGCTACAAAGGAAGAAAAGAAAAGCATTAAAGAGCATGACATTTACAGGCACAGGGAGATATGTGTGGTTAGTGCATGAGTGGTGGGAGCATAGTTGGCAAAAAGGATAGGGAGCAGATTTAAAAAGAATGTTTCTACCATGCTAAGGGGGTCAAATATTTTGAGGCTGGGGACAGGCCTGTCCAGATCTGTGCTTTTGAAAACAAAACAAACAACAGACAAAGCTTTGAAGGATTGGGCTAAATGGGCTAGATAGAAAAGAGACTGTGAGTAGAAAGACACCTAGGAGGCTAATGAAAAGAAAATGATTTGAAGATCTACATTTATGTTTTAGTTTCCAAATAAAGAAAACTTCAACATGATATCGTTTTGAGAAATATAATCAAAATCTCCCTCTCCCCGCCTCCCTTGATGTCTCTCTCCCTCCTTCCCTCTCATGAAGACACTGATTTCCCAAAGGAAACTCTTCATTATACACTCATGTTGGACTCCCCTGAGAAGGAAAGATTTTCAATCCTTAGCAACCATTTATTCTCTTAGAGATTTCAACTGCTATTCAGTCTTTTAATAAGAGAAATCCCACAAAACTCAAAACCCTTAACACAAGCCTTTAGAGGACTTACAGAGGGTTTTCATTAGATTACATGTGTCTTACCATCCAGCACCACATTCTCTTTGGTAACTCCATTAAGTAGGAATAATTATTCTTGCAGTACATTTGAGAGTTCCATAGGGCAAAAGCCACAGCATATGGTTTTGACTCTGATCACTCCCTTTAATAAAACGAAAAAAAAAGTTTAACTTAAAGTGGTGTATGGTATAAATTTATAAGTAATATTAGTGCCTGGGGTATATAAAAATTCTGTCATTTATGGCTAAAAATTGCAAAACGGTCCTGTCCACAAATTTTATTTTTCCGTAAGAATGAGCAATAATTTCACAGTATAATAAAATGGTTACATGTATATATTTCCAAATCCATCTTAATACATCCCTTATACTAGAACAAGCTGAAACATATTTCAACTCTTCATTTACATGTACTCTGAAGTGTGTCATAAACATAATTCTAAAAATGCTTCCCATACATTGAATAGGATATGTTGCCCTACAGCAATGATTGCTAACTTATTTTGGTATAGAAAAGAATAATTACTTGCCTCCTTTTGTATATAAAAAAAAAAACTGAACAAATCTTCAGGGAACAATTGTCTGTATTTTACCTGCTTATGAATGTATTTATTCAACAAATATTTACTGAGTTTCTACAATGTGCAAGACAAGTTGTTAACCAAACAGAACCAGATCCTAACTTCTTAATGCTCACGTTCTTACTGTCTCATCTTTATTGCATGCTCTAGTATTAAGTTTCTTTAATACATCAATACTTCAGTGTTTCTCAAACTTGGCACTATTGAAAACCACCAAAAATATCTCCAGACATTATCAAATGTACCCTGGGGGACAAAGTAAACCCCCATTAAAAATCATCTCCATTCAAACACGAAGAGAGAGTCGTGCTGCTCCCTTTACATAACGCTGTTGCAAAAAATATTCAGGGAATAGAAAACATAGCATAAGGGATACAAAATAAAAATGTATATATTTAACTGAATTGAAATCTAATACTCTTTCTAAATGATGACCAAAATCTAAGTAAAAAGTAAAATAAAAATTTCATTATGGTGATACTTCATAACATGCCAATGTTCCTTAATATCTTGGTATCCGACGTTATACAGTCCAAGCAATTAGATGACTGGGTATTTCATTTTCCATATGGTAAGGTAGTAGTAGTAGTAGGTTCATATGTAGTAGGTTCTCTTTTGAAGTATAATCTTTCACATTATTGTTTAAAAATATGCATTTATATAATTTTTTAAAATTCCATAGTAATTCAACAACTGTAAATCAAAGTATTAAATGAATATGAGTTGTTCTATAATGCAAACAGGCTACAGTCAACACTAAAACTGTTCTTTTAAGTATAATTGAATCATGACAGGCTGTGAGTAATCATAAATAATAAAGATTTGTCAATTTTGATAGAATGACCAACTCATTTTTTCAACTGTTGGATCCAGCTTTATATTTGTGAAAAAACGGCTTTGGGATTTTACATAACATGTTTCAAAATACTCATAAGATTTTTATAAATCAATTGTTTCTGAAAACTAAATATAAGTTATTTAACGAATCCAAATTATGCAACTTTTCACTAGCAGAAGTGAAAAATCCATATAAAAGGAATATTAAGAAAATATAAATTACATGCTGCAATTAAAAATACAGAAAATTTTTTCACCCACTTTTCCCATTTTTTTAAAAGTAAATTAAAGTATAGATCTACTTTTGTTATGTAGGTGAGGTAGAATATTTTCACTTTAAACTATCTAAAGTGGCCATATTCCTCAACCTCTCTCTGTTTAAAGTGAAATCTATTTTGAAATTGGGCATTGTTTGAATTAATTCTTCCATTATGTGCTAATACAAAATCAAAGCTAACCCCTTAGTAGGCAATTCAATTTACAAATGAAGTGACTGATAAACATTCCCGCTAGTCTTCCTATGAAACTCAGTCTCAAGTTATTGATTCAGAAGTAATCTCTGTTTACCTCAATGGGCTAAGATTATAACAAGAATCCAACAGCCAAGAAGAGACTAGGGTACCATAATTTACTCCCTTTGGCCTGAAAGGGGTTCCTGGTATAGTGCAATACAAGAAATCCAATGGTTTTTCAAGAATTCTTGGGGCACCTGGATGGTTCAGTCGGTTAAACATCTGACTTTAGCTCAGGTCATGATCTCATGGTTCATGAGTTCAAGCCCCACATTGGACTGTGCTGTCAGCAAGGAACCACTTCAGATCCTCTGTCCCCCTCTCTCTCTGCCCCTTCTCCACTCACGCTCTCTTTCTCTCTCTCCCCCACCCCCACCAAAAAAAAAAATCTATCTATCTATCTGAAGAATTCTTCAGGAAGTATGTGCAAATCAGTCTTCATAGAAAATGTATGTGCATCATTCTTATGCTCTTACTATCTTATGTGGCCATGGAGGGATGGAGTGATGAAAGCGGGAAATTGACAAACAGCTAATTATCTGACCCATTTTGCTTTGGCATTTGTGGCTATCATTTATTACAAAATAAGGAGATAATGATGACCAAGGCAGTTTTATGGCACCACACTGTATTCACGTACTGGATGTAAAGCTGAAACATACAGACTTTTGCTTGAAAAGACACTAACACAACTACATGTTATTAATTGTTACTCTGTGTTCCTCTCTCTCCTGGCCCATTAAAAGAAGGTTCTGATATTTCATCTTCATATTCTATTGCATATTTTGTAAGAGTGAGAATGTTAGCACTAGTTAAAGCAATTTTTACCTACTGATACTCCTTCCTACACTTGTGAGCATATACAGAAGCATTCTTTTTCTTAGATGTCAATGTCTGCCAAGATCTCTAATTGAAAAGAAAAAAGATCTTTTAATCAAGAATTCTTGATTAAAAGGGCAGCTTAGTATAGTGAAACAAAAAGGAACATTTCTGTTGGAAAATCCAGTGTTCAGACCCTGGCTCCCTACTAAGCAGATGGTCAGTGTGTTGACTCCTTTGAATCTTTATTATTTGTCAATGAGAAGAATAGCTTTTGCTTCAATGTTAGGATAAATGGAATCAGCTTCAAATATTATATTGTTATTCTTATTGTTATTATTGTAGCTATTATAGCAATTATTACTATAGCTACTATTATTACATATCATTATAAATTATGATTTATTATTGAAGATGTACTTATAGAAATAAACATCTAGGGGCGCCTGGGTGGCTCAGTCGGTTGAGTGGCCGACTTCAGCTCAGGTCATGATCTCGCGGTCCGTGAGTTCGAGCCCCGCGTCGGGCTCTGGGCTGATGGCTTGGAGCCTGGAGCCTGCTTCCGATTCTGTGTCTCCCTCTCTCTCTGCCCCTCCCCCGTTCATGCTCTGTCTCTCTCTGTCTCAAAAATAAATAAAACGTTAAAAAAAAAAAAAAAAAAAAAAAAAAGAAATAAACATCTGACTTCAGCTCAGGTCATGATCTCATGCTTTGTGAGTATCTACAGCTTGTAGATACAAAAGACTGGGAAGTGGAGGGAAACAGCATCTCAGGGAAAAGAGGCAGGGCAATGTTCACAGCACACATGAAAGGCAGATTAAAAAACAAAAACAAAAACAAGACAACCTTATCAGCATTCCATTACACACTCAAATCCCTGTCCTTCTGCAGGTTGTCTTGCACAGTCTACCCTACAGCAATAAGAGAGTGATTAAAACTCTGCCTGGGGGACCTGGGTGGTTTAGTTGGTTAAGCCTCTGACTTCAGCTCAGGTAATGATCTCATGGTTTACGAGTTTGAGCCCCGCATCAGTCAGGCTCTGCGCTTACATTTCGGAGCCTGGAATCTACTTCGGATTCTGTCTCTTTCTCTCTCTCTCTCTGCCCAGCCCCTGCTTTCATGCTGTCTCTCTCCCCCATCTCTCTAAAAAATAAATTTTAAAAAAATATTTAAAATAGATGTAAAAAAAAATCTGCCTCAACTACAGTTGCCTTATTACCTCTTCTGTAACAACTTGATAGAGGGATCTTTTTAAAAACATCAATCAAATTGTATTATCCTTTCCTTAAAATCTTTCAGGGGCTTTCCATCACAGCTAAAGAAAAGCCAACCTCCTTTGCCCCAGCCTGTGAGGTAGTATGTGATCTGGCTTCCCCTCCCACTCTGATCTCCCCATACCTCTTCTGCCTCATCGCACTGGACTATAACCACGGGTACCTTTATTTCACTTCCTCAAACATACGTACTCCCCTAGGGCCTCTGCATTCACTGCCTGGAATATTCTATACAGACAGTCCAATACTGGTGCCATGTCGTCATTCAGATCTCAGCTATAAATCACCTCCACGGGGGTGGTGGTCAGAAGGGCTAATCGTTTCCTTATATTTTTATTATTTGCAACTTACTTATTTGTGATCCATTCCACATCACTGAATGCTACTCTTCATGAGAATGGGCTCATGCCTGCCTTCTTTATTGCTACACTCTCAGGACCTAAAATAATGCTTCATCATGGTAGGTGCTCAATAAATATTTATGGTAGGAAGAAGTAAATGAATGAAAGCCATTAGTGCATTGAAACCTTTTTTAACTGAATTCCTTGGCAGTGAGGAGGGGTACAATGTATATTGCTGATTCACTTGCTGCATTCTAGGAGGATTTCTTTCTTTTTTTTTTTTAATTTTTTTTTAATGTTTGTATTTATTTTTGAGACAGAGAGAGACAGAGCATGAGCAGGGGAGGGGCAGAGAGAGGGGGAGACACAGAATCTGAGGCAGGCTTCAGGCTCTGAGCTGTCAGCACAGAGCCCGACGTGGGGCTCGAACTCACGGACCGCGAGATCATGACCTGAGCTGAAGTCAGACGCTTAACTGACTGAGCCACCCAGGTGCCCCTCTAGGAGGATTTCTAAAACACAGCAAGGTACCTTACATTTCTATTATGCTTCTAGCTTGTTTGGCCCACCAAATATAATGAGAGAATACAGTCAACAGTGTTTTTGAGCCAATTTCTTGTACTTTCTAGTTCTTGGTGCTTAACAAAATTTTTTGATATCCACACCCAGAACATTTGGATATATTTACAATGTACAGTATTTTTAAAATGATTGGTTGGGGCGTCTTGGTGGCTCCGTCTGTTGAGCGTCCAACTTCAGCTCAGGTCATGATCTCGCAGGTTGTGAGTTTGAGCCCTGCATTGGGCTCTGTGCTGACAGCTCAGAGCCTGGAGCCTGCTTCGGATTCTGTCTTCCTCTCCTTCTGTCCATCCCCCGCTCATACTCTGCCTCTCTCTCTCTCTCTGTCTCTCTCTCTCTCTCAAAAATAAATAAACATTAAAACTTTTTTTAATGATTGATCAAATGCTGAAGGTATGGATGAAAAATAGATCAAATAATTAAAATAAAGAGCAACCAAAAAAATCCATAAATTGATGACTACTGTTATATTGGTGGAAAGCAACACCATGACTCATTACTTAAAGAGAAATGTGTCTTATTAAAAAGCCTATAACTCACTTCCTTTGTAACATTAACTGCAAAGAGCTTTATTTCAACACATGCGTACAACACCCTCTAATTCACAAATCCTGCTCAGTTTAATAGAAAAGAAGGTTTTGAACTGCATAGTTATGAATGGGTGTTCTTTCTTCAGATATCTCCTGTTTGATTATCTTAAATTGGGGTTACTGTAACAGCTGAAAACGTGACATGATAGGATCTTTGTTCTTACAGGCCAGGACTGTTTCATTTAACTGTATAGCTTTGACACATCATTTTACTGCTTTGAAGCAATGAGGGTAAGTGGAACCCTTAAAAAAAAATAGAAGTTAACTTGTAGTAATAAAGTGAGGAAGAAATTTTTTGAATTATTCCATCCTTTAGGCCTGTCTCTCCTCACGTCATCACATTTTCAGGAAGAAGGATTAGCTGTGAGCTGGCTCCAACTAAATCCTTTCTAGTACTGTTTCACCGAAGGACTGGAAAGTGACAATTCCTATCAAGCAGCTGGTTTTTTCTTTCCTTGCCAGACTCTGGGGCAATCATATTAAATGGAGAAAAACCACAACTCAATCGTTGGTCTTCCACTTAATTTTTCATACAAATTTAAGGTCAGACTGTGGCCTAGCAACCAGTGAGATGCATATAACCCAGAAGAAGTTACACACCGTGCAGTTATGCTCAATATCGTGGCCATACTACCTGACAATTAGGAGAGTGCTTCTAAGCTGCTAGCAGAGGTGGGATTCAGCCCAACAGTGTATTTTGAAGGCTACATCAATGCTTATAAGAAGTTAGCTCTTATTTCCTATGGAGTATAAAGTGCTGTCAGTAAGCAGAGTGGAAAAGTTTGAATTAATTTTTGTAAAAGCATATATTCCTTTTAAAAACATAAATCATTGCAATCAAATAACCTATTATAAATAATTATAGGCAAATTAGAGACATCTCCAAGTAAATAAGATAACAGAGGGAGAACTATGTGTGTTCTTGAATCTCAAGTGTCCATTTAAAAGCAAACTATCATGCTGTTCCTATTTTTTTTACTTGCTGGAGCACATGATTATTATTTTTAAGTAATTGAATAAAAATGGTCATTATATTACACAACTATTCTTTTTCAGGAAACATTTAGTACTCTCTTATATTTTCAATAGAATCTTGAATACTTTGATTTTTTTTAACCTGATAACTCTCATTCCAGTTACTCATCTGGAGGCAAATGCAAATATTAAACTGCATTTGTTATGAGTCAGCTCTTAAGTTGCTCTTAAGTCTTTTGGTTAACATCTTCTATGAATTGACCATGTGATGCCTGATAGTGTCCTGAACTCTATGTTTTTCTGATGACTAGATTGACCCTTCAGTAACATTTGCTCATCATCAATATTCTATGAATGAGGTGACGTTTCATTGGAAGAAACAGATTGAAAACTTGTGTCTCCTATTTTGTCACATCTGGGTGAAACTCCCAATGCAATGTTTTTACTTTCTTTTAATCTCACAAAGACATGTTAAAATTGAAGGACTGACCCCGTGTTCAAAGTTATTGTCAGAAACAGTGAAGTCATAGACTCCTGTTTTTAATAATCCCTCACAAAACACAGAGCATCATTAATCATAAATGACTGCAGATTTCCTAGATCCTGGCATTGCTATGGGGCCTGAGCATTTTTAAGTGTCTTATAAATTCAAGCAGACAACAGCCTCATGACATTGCATAAAAATTTGTCCATGATGTAAAGATGAAACAACAGTTGAAAGTATTAAAATACTTAGAAACCGAAGATAGTTTTATTGCATCTCAATAAATTATAAGTCTAATTTTCAACCACTTTTGGTTTTTATGTTTCATTAACATATCAATCAATCAACAACTATTTATGGAGTGACTACAATATGTTCAGCACCATTAAACACTGTAGGGAATACAGAAACTTAGGAGAAATTTATTCGTTCGTGAAACATTATATTCAGTGTCTGAGTGCAAGGCTCTATCCTGAGTGCTTTGGAAGTACTCTGTGCTTTGTGAAGATGAGGAAGACATAATTCCTTTCTTCAAGAAACCTACATCCAGTTAGTCAGATAAAATTTTTACACATAAAATTTAGGAAGAATACTGAATAAATGAAACATACTGAAGCTTAGACAAAGAAACTCTCCTTTGGCTCCTATTTTCAGAGCATATTTCCCACTTGAGATGGGAACTAACTTTGGTTTTCAACTTGGAATTCAGAGAGGAAGACAAAAATAGATTAATGTTATGGTCTGAATGCTTGTGTCCCCCCTCCCCCAACATTCATAGGAAATCCTAACATTCAAGGTGATAGAATTAGGAGGTGAGACCTTTGGGAACTGATTATGTCATGAGGACTGCATCCTCATGAATAAGATTAGCACTCTTATAAAAGATACTCTGGAGAGCTTGCCTGCCCCTTCTACTATGTGAAGACAAAATGAGAAGGTATCAGCTATGACCAGAAGGAGGGTCTTCACCAGAACACAACCATGCTGGTGACTTGATCTTGGATGTTCCAGCCTCCAGAACTGTGAGAAATAAATTTCTGTTTTTGTAAGCTATCCAGTCTATGGTATTTTGACAGCCCAAACAGCCTGAGGCAATGAACCTATGTGTTAGAGAAACAACAGGGACAAGGGTCATACATGTAAATGATGTGTTTTAGAAGAAAGTGAATAGATTAGTTTTACTAAAGGGACTTATGAGAAAGAAGTAAGATTGACAAAAATATCCCAGCAGGTTTATTTGTACAGTGCCTCTTCAACCCAGCTCAATAAAGGACAGTAAACACTATGCATAAGACATATGACTGGATTCCATAACGAGTGATAAATGGGAGAGACAGAGCATACCTTCTCCAGGAACTTTTAATCAAGCATTGGGGAGATACACAAAGAACTTTAACAAATGTTACAGAGAAATATAAAAATAGCACTATAAGTAAGTAGGGCATAAACAATAAATATGTAACCTGGGAGATATTGGAATTTTTAATAAAGGTGTCATGTGGGCCAAGTCTTGGAGAACATATAGGGTAATGATGAGCAGAATTCGATCGTGAAGTCATTCCATGTGAAAGGAGCAACCTGGGCGCAGGAAGGAGGGAAAAATACAAATGCACCCATGAAGGAGTATATATTCACTTGAATTTGAATGTATGTACATGAAGGAGAGAAGCTAGAAACACATATACAGCAATCTGCTGGCAATTGTTTAACAACTATTAAATAAAGTATGCATATAAAATAAAATATATATATGTATATTAATATACTGTAATTTACAATAAATTTTACTAATGCAAAAGGGTATATAACTCACAATATTATAAATAAATATAAAATACTTTTCATTAAATTTCCATACAGCCAAATGACTCTCAAAGCACTCTCATCAGTTTTTCCTGCACTCTCATATCCAAAGCCAAACTGTAGTTGCAATTGACAATCCAGTGTAATTTCAATACAAATACTGTTAATATTTTTGCTTATATTACCTAGTAAGATATAAGTAAAACAATAAAAATGTATGCTAACTTTCATTCATTCATCAATGACATGAGCAACATCTTCGTTGATTATAGATTTTGAACACTGAAATTGAATACAGATTATAGTTTTTGAGTACCAAAATAATATTTTCTCACTTTGTTATGATATGAGGGTAAGGGTTACAGATATGATACATGTTTAAGTTTGAACTGCATTGCTACCAATTTTTTCTATTACTTCCTTAAGTCATAGACCAGCCTTAGACCAGGGCTCAGCAAAGTACAGTCCATAGGCCAAATCTGGCCAGCCATGTGTTTTTCCAAATAAAGTATAATTGGAATACAACCCCTTCTATTTGTTTCCCTATTATCTTTAGCTCCTTTTTCTGCTACAATGGTGAGCCCTCATCAGCAAGTGTTTCCTTAAAGGACCAGAGAGTAAATTTTGGGAGCCATATTTAACCATCTCTGTTAAAACTAGTCTATTTAACAACTATACTTCAATAAATAGATAAATTAATGAATAAATAAATAGTCTAGATGGACAAACAACTAAACAAACAAAAAACTACTCTACTCTCTACTGCAGAGCAAAGCACTCATAGGCAACCCATAAGGGAAAGAGCCTGGCTGAATTCTGATTCAAAACAGGCAGTTGGTCCACAGGCTATCGTTTGCTGACCCTGGCTCCAGACACTCAAAAAAATAAACACATTTTTATCCTGATTTGCAGTGTTTTCCAATTTCCATGGTGTAAATATCCCCATAGTGGTGATTTTAATCTTCCAAGGTCACATTCTGAATGCAGTTAGAGATGCAAAGTAGCGTACCATTGTAGAATACGTCCACCATCAGATACAATATATGTACATAAACTCAGAGGCATAATTTTACAGTTATGAGTATTTACTGCCTTTGTTTTTAATAAAATATTTAGCTATAGGTTTACATAATGCAATTATTTTATAATGGCTGTTTGACAGTTTGCTCATAAAATTTCTGAAAATTTAACATTCACTCTTGGGAGCTGGTATAAGCTGTCTCAATTGGCTAATACATAGGTAGGATACAGTATGGAGGGTATTGAATGTCAAACTCACGAGATAGAAATGTAATTCACCAGGAAAGATAGTCTTAGAAGAGTTTTAAAATTGCAAATCACATGATTATGTCCATTTATCTCAAAGATTTATCTGGAAGCAGTGTGAAGAATAAATTAAACTGGAGACAAATTGAAGAGTAGGACACCAGTTAAGAAGTTCTTAGCGTGGTTTAAAAGATATAATGAGAAAGCAACAACCTATAGCAGAGACAGTAGGAATAAAAAGTAACAGGCTAAGGTATACAAAGACAGGGAAGTGGATCTGCTATAGGAAATGGAACTGGCTATTGCTTGGATCTGGAGGAGAAGGCAGTTAAAGATGTTAAATATGACTTTAATTCCAAGAATTTTTATCATGCAAAAATTCTTTTCATAAAAATTATACAAATTCCTTTTACATAAAAGAGAAAACTTTACTTTCATTTGATGATCAAAAATTTTGATTACTGATGCCCCAACATGAAGAAACTAATGGAGATAAATCTGAACAAGTTACTTAATCTTTCTGGGCTACAGTTTTCTTAAATCGTAAATAAAGTTTATAGTAGTATCTCACTAATAATATCACCAATAAGTTATGAATTTTAAATGTGACTATTCAAATAAGGCACCTAGAACAGTGCTTGGCAGAAAATAAGTCATCAACCAAATACTATAAATTAATACTTTTATTAATAGAAATAACTTCAAATGGAATATTCAAGAACAATGCCTTCTTCAACTTACATCGATGGACAGATCATCTGAACTGAAAATCAACAAAGAAACTGTGGCTCTGAATCATGCAGTGGACCAGATGGATTTAACAGATATACTCAGAACATTCCATCCTAAAACAGCAAAATACACATTTTTTTCAAATTCACTTGAAACATTTTCCAGAATAGATCATATATCAGGCCACAAAACAAGTCTCAACAAATTCAAAAAAAATGAAATCATTCCATGCATCATTTCCTACCACAATGCCATGAAACTAGAAATCAACCACAAGAAAAAAATCTGGAAAGAACACAAATATATGAAGGTTAAATAATATGCTACTAAACAATAAATGGGTCAACTAAGACATCAAAGAAGAAGTAAAAATTTCATGGAAGCAAATGAAAATGAAAACATAAGGATCCAAAATCTTTGGGGTGCAGCAAAACTAGTTCTAGAAGGGAAGTTTAAAGCAATACAGGCCTACATCAAAAAAGCAAGAAAAATCTCAAATAAACAGCTTAACCTTACCCCAAGAGGACCTAGCAAAAAAGAACAAACTAAACCTAAACCCAGCAAAAACCAAGGAAATAATAAAGGTTAGAGCAGAAAGAAATGAGATAGAAACTAAAAACAAAACAAAACAAAAACAGTGGAACAGATCAATGAAACCAGGAGCTGGGTTTTTTTTAGAGACCAACAGAATTGATAAATCTCTAGCCAGACTCATAAAAAAAGAGACACGGGGGGATTGAGAGAGAGAGAGAGGACCCAACCAAATAAAATAACTAATGAGAAAAGAAATAACAACTAACACTACAGAAATACAAACAATTGTAACAGAATATTATGAAAATCTATATTCCAACAAACTGGACAACCGGGAAGAAAGAGATATATTCCTAGAAACATATACACTACAAAAAAATGAAGAAGGAAGAAAAAAGATTTAAACAGAAAAATTACCAGTAAAGAAATTGAATCAGTAATCAAAAGCCTCCCAAAAAACAGAAGTCCGGGACCAGCCGGCTTCACAGACAAATTCTACAAAACATTTAAAAAAGAGTTAATACCCATTCTTCTCAAACTATTCCAAAAAACAAAAGAGGAAGGAAAACATCCAAATTCATTCTATGAGGCCAGTATCACCCTGATACCAAAAGCAGATAAAGACACCATAAAAAAGAGAACTATAGGCCAATATCTCCCATGACAATAAATGCAAAACTCCTCAACAAAATAATAACAAACTGAATCCAACAGTACATCTAAAAAATCATACACTGAGATCAAGTAGGATTTATGCCTGAGATGCAAAGGTGGTTCAATATTCACAAAATAATCAACATGATACATCATATCAATAGGAGAAAGGATAAAAACCATATGATCATTTCAATAGATGCAGAAAAAGCATTAGACAAAGTACATCCATTCGTGATAAAAACCTTCCACAAAGTAAGTCTAGAGGGAACATA
The DNA here is from genome assembly GCF_046562875.1 of Panthera onca. NCBI lineage: Eukaryota > Metazoa > Chordata > Mammalia > Carnivora > Felidae > Panthera > Panthera onca. The sequence continues at coordinate 107,504,911 of NC_138345.1, read as the reverse complement.
CTTTAACATAATAAAGACCTTATATGAAAACCTATAGCAAACATCATACTCAACAATGAAAAACTGAGAGCCTTTCACCTAAGTTCAGCCATAAGGCAAGGATATCCACTCCCAACACTTTTATTAGATATAGTACTGGAAGTCTTAACCACAGCAATTAAACAATATAAAGAACTAAAAGTCTTCCAAATGGGTAAGAAGCAAAACCCTATTTATAGATGACATGATCCCATATAGATTAAACCTGAAGGATTCCACAAAAAAAAAAAAAAAAAAAAAAAAAAACCTACTAAAACTGATAAATGAATTTGGTAAAATTGCAGGATACAAAAATCAATGTAGAGAAATCTGTTGCATTCTTATACACTAATAATGAAGCAGCAGAAAGTGAAATTAAGAAAATAATTCCATTTATAATTACAAAAATAACTAAATAAAATATCTGGAAATAAACTTAACCTTAGAGGTGAAAGACCTGTACTCTGAAAACTACAAAACACTGATGAAAGAAATTCAAGATGATGCAAACAAATGGAAAGACATTGCACACTTATGGGTTGGAAGAACAAATATTGTTAAAATATATATACTATCCAAAGCCATCGACAGATTTCATGCAATCCCTATCAAAATACCAGCTGCATTTTTCCGAAAACAAGAACAAATAATTCTGAAATGTTAATGGAACCACAAAAGACTTTGAATAATCAAAGCCATCTTGAAATAGAAAAACAAAACTGGAGGTATCACAATTGCAGACTCAAAGTTACATTACAAAGCAGTAGTAATTAAAACAGTAAGTACTGGCATAAAAATAGACACATAGATCAATAAATAGAATAGAAAACCCAGAAATAAAAACACAACTGTTTGGTCAATTAATCTTCAACAAAGAAGGAATGAATATAAAACAGGAAAAAGAGTCTCTTCAGCAAATGATGTTGGGAAAACTGGACAGCCACACATGCAAAAGAATGAAACTGGACCACTTTCTTTCACCATATACAAAAATAAACCCAAAATGGATTAAAGAGCTAAATGTGAGACATTGAAACCATAAAAATCCTTCAAAAGAGCATAGGCAGGGGTGCCTGGGTAGCTCGTCGGTTAAGCGTCAGACTTCAGCTCAGGTCATGATCTCACAGTTCGTGGGTTTGAGCCCCGTGTCAGGTTCTGTGCTGACTGCTCAGAGACTGGAGTCTGCTTCGGATTCTGTGTCTTCCTCTCTCTGCCCCTCCCTACTCACACTCTGTCTCTCTCTCGCTCTCAAAAATAAATAAAACATTAAAAAAAAGAAATTTATAAAAAAAGAGAGCACAGGCAGTAATTTCTCGACATAAACCTTAGCAACATTTTTCTAGATGTGTCTCCTGAGGCAAGAGAAACAAAAGCAAATATAAACTATTGGAACTACATCAAATAAAATTTCTTCTGCACAATGAAGGAAATAATAATACTAAAAAGCAAAGTACTAAATAGAAGATGTTTGCAAATGACATATCCAATACAGAGTTAATATTGAAAATATATAAAGAACTGGTATAATTCAATGCCAAAGAAATGAATAATCCAATTAAAAATGGACAAAAGACATAAACATACATTTCTCCAAAGACACCCAGATGGCCAACAGATACATGAAAAGATGCTCAACATCACTCATCATCAGGGAAATGCTAATCAAAACTACAATGAGAGATCACCTTACACCTATCAGAATGGCTACAATAAAAGACACAAGAAACAGGAAGTTTGGCAAGGAAGTGAGAAAAAAGAACCTTCTTGCACTGTTGGTGGGAATGCAAATTGATGCAGCCACTGCAGAGAACAGTATGGAGGTTCCTCAGAAAGTTAAAAATAGAACAGGCTTAGGTCCAGGAATCACACTGCTGGGTATTTACCCCCAAAATATGAAAACACTATTCAAAGGGCTATATGTACCCCTGTATTTATTGCAGCATTATCTACAATAGCCAACATATGGAAGCAGCCCCAGGGTCTGGATAAAGAAGAGGTGATATTATTCAGCCATAAAAAAGAATGAAATCTTGCCATTTTGCAACAACATGGATGGAGAAGGAGAGTATAATGCTAAGTGAAATAAGTGAATCAGAAATATATGTAACATATGATCTCACTCGTGTCATTTAAGAAACAAAAACAATGAGCAAAGGAAAAAAAAGAGAGACAAATCAAGAAACAGATTCTTAACTAGAGAGAACAACAAACTAATGGTTACCAGAGGGAAAGTGAGGTAGGATAGAATGGGTGAAATAGGTGATGGGGATTAAAGATTACATTCATCATGATGAAAAAATAAATAATAAGATAAAACAAAATAAAACAAAACAAAATAAAATAAATAAAATAAAATAAAATAAAATAAAATAAATGCAATCCATGTTGAAGAAAACAGAACTACACCTCTGAAATTTTTGCAATTAATAATGTATACTATATCTGTAATGCATTCAGCAACATAACAACATATGCTCTACTTATATAAATATATGGGTTATTTTAAAACAGAAAGGTCAAGAAATATCTTATAATCACCATATTTTTAATTCAGTAAAATTCTTAGGGTAAGGGAAACAAAATTACTCAAAAGGAACTATGTAATTTTTGGTTAAACACACATCCATGAATTGAGAATCTTGCCTCTTTCCCAGAAAATTTAATGAGTTTCTTTCTACTAGAGGATGTCTATGTATTTTCTACACAAAACAATATTTACTTCTTGGAAAGATTCATCTACTCCCAGAGACTGAACTTCCATGTGCATATTGAAGGCACCCAGCTTCATACCTTCAGTATAGAGTTCTGATCTCTATCAGAAAATTCCATTTAATGTCTTCTTCTCCACCTGGATATTTCACAAGCACCTTTAACACAGTAACTTTGAGCCTAAACTCATTATCTTCCCCACCCATTCCAGCACCTCCAAACTTCCCTCCTTTATTTCCTCTATCCACCAGTGGGAGTCATTATTTACTCTTTCCTTTCCCTTGACTCCTACATTTAATTACTGGTCAATCCTGCATATTATGTTTTCTGAAAGTCTGTCATATCCATGGTGACAACAGATTCTTGCTAGCTTTGGGAAGTCCTAGATTTCACCTGTTATCCCAGCTTATATATGGGTTATACCCCTTTGCACTCATAAGGAATCCAAGTGTGGTGATAAAATATATCCTATTCATTTCCCTTACCATCTTTCCATACCCAGTGATACTGCTACAGTTAAAATTCTTGTCAATTCTTCCTGGATTGTACAATAGTGCCCTAAATAATCCCTAAACCTTCAGTTCTATTCTACATCAACTCATATTGAATATTGCAAATAGAATGGTCTTTGCAAAAGGTGAATTTGAAATTTTACTCCCTTGCTTAAAACTGCAAAGCATTTAACATTTCTCCAAAACCAGGAATCAAAATCCATCAGATAAAGGGTTAGTATCCAAAATCTATAAAGAACGCATCAAACTCAATACCCAAAAAACAAATAATCCAGTGAAGAAATGGACCAAAGACATGAATAGACACTTCTCTAAAGAAGATATGCAGATGGCCAAATGACACATGAAAAAATGCTCAACATCACTCATCATCAGGGAAACACAAATCAAAACCACAATGAGATACCACCTTACACCTGTCAGAATGGCTAACATTAACAACTCAGGCAACAACAGATGTTGGCAAGGATGTGGAGAAAGAGCATCTCTTTTGCATTGTTGGTGGGAATGCAAGCTGGTGCAGCCACTCTGGAAAACAGTATGGAAGTTCCTCAAAAAAACTAAAAATAGAACTACGCTACAACCCAGCAATTGCACTACTAAGCTTTTATCCAAGGGATACAGATGTGCTGTTTCGAAGGGACACATGCACCCCCATGTTTATAGCAGCACTATCAACAATAGCCAAAGGATGGAAAGAGCCCAAATGTCCATCAACAGATGAATGGATAAAGAAGATGTGGTACATATACACAATGGAGTATTACTCAGCAATCAAAAAGAATGAAATCTTGCCATTTGCAACTATGTGGATGGAACTGGAGGGTATTAGGCTAAGTGAAATTAGTCAGTCAGAGAAAGACAGAAATCACATGACTTCACTCAAATGAGGACTTTAAGAGACAAAACAGATGAACATAAGGGAAGGGAAACATAATATAAAAACAGGGAGGGGGACAAAACAGAAGAGACTCATAAATATGGAGAACAAACTGAGGGTTACTGGAGGGGTTGTGGGAGGGGGGATGGGCTAAATGGGTAAGGGGCACTAAGGAATCTACTCCTGAAATCATTGCTGCACTATATGCTAACTAATTTGGATATAAATTTTAAAAACTAAAAAATAAAACAAGTTAAAAAAAATCCTTAAGTCAACCTTAATATATTTTTCTAATATTAATTATCCTTGCTTTTCTATAATTTCCCTTTCTAATCTTTATATATTGTTTTAATAACTATTAACTTCAGCTTTTATTTAGAATTGTTGAATGTATATTTGCAACTTATGGAGGTCTATAATTTTCTCATTTTTGTGCTGTATCAAGTTTTGGAATCAGGATATTACTAGCATCACAAAATGGACACAACAGATTTGTTTCTATTCTCTGGAAAATCTTGTATAAGAAATGACACCTGTCTCTTGGAATTTGATACAGTGTATCTATGAAACCATTTGCTTCTGGGACTTTCCTTAATGGCTAATGGTTTTTGGTTGTTTTGTTTTGTTTTGTTTTTTAATTTAGTACTTCTCAGAATTTTTATTTCATGTTTTCAAATTTCCAGTGCGTGGTTTTTAAAATTTATTTCTTTCATACTTATCATTTACAATGTTTAAATAATCATTATATCTGTACTTATTTCTTTTATTATTCTGTATTTTAATTGATTAGTTTCTCTTTTTTTAAGTTTATTTACTTTGAGAGAGAGACAGAAAAGGATTGCAAGCAAGGGAGGGGCAGAGAGAGAGAGAATCCCAAGGAGGCTCCATGCTATCAATGCGGAGCTCGAATCCATGAATCATGAGACCATGAGCCAAAATCAAGAGTCAGACGCTCAACTGACAGAGCCACTCAGGTGCCCTGATTATATTCTCTTTTTTCCATGATAAGCACTGACAAATGTCTGAGTATTTTGTTAATTTTTTTAAAAAACAGCTTTTAGTTTTCTTATTCCTTTTTTTTTAAGTTTACTTATTTATTTTGAAAAAGAGAAACAGAGGGGAGGAGCAAAGCAAGAGGGAGAGAGAGAATCCCAAGCAGGCTCTGCCCTGTTAGCAAAAAGCCTCATGCGGGGCTCAATCCCATGAACTGTGAGATAATAACCTGAGCCAAAATCAAGATTCCAACACGCAACCAGCTGAGCCACCCAGGCAGCCCTCCTCTGATTTTATATTGTAGTTCTCCGTATTATTTATTTCTTCCTTGGTCTTTGTAATTTTTCTTATTTACTCGGTTGTTTCTGTTTAAGCTTTTTAAAAGTTGAATTCTTGGGGCGCCCGGGGGGCTCAGTCCGTTAAGCATACAACTTCAGCTCAGGTCATGATCTCACAGCTTGTGAGTTCGAGCTCCATGTGGGGCTCTGTGCTAAAAGCTCAGAGCTGGAGCCTGCTTCAGATTCTGTGTCTCCCTCTCTCTCTCTGTTCCTCCCCGCTCGTGCTCTCTCTCTCTCTCTCTAAAAAATAAAGATTTAAAAACAAATTTTTTTAAAAAGTTTAATTCTTAACCTATTTATTTAAAAAAAAATGGGGGTGGGGGGCACCTGGGTGGCTCAGTCAGTTGAGCGTCCAACTTCAGCTCAGATCATGATCTCACAGTATGTGAGTTCCAGCCCCGCATCAGGCTCTGTGCGGACAGCTCGGAGCCTGGAGCCTGTTTCGGATTCTGTGTCTCCCTCTCTCTCCGGCCCTTTCCCTCTCTAGCTCTGTCTCTCCTACTCTCTCAAAAATAAATAAACATTAAAAAAAAAACTCTTAAAATTTTTTTTGATATTTGTATTTGTAACTATAATTTTTCCCGTAGACACTGTTTAGCAGAATGTCTCAAATTTGGTGAGATTTTTGTTTGTTTTTGTTTTGATTTATTTTGTTTTTACTGTGGTTCAGTGCTAAGCATTTCATCACTGTCCTTGTCCTTTATTACTCAAGGGTCATTTATAATATGATTTTGAACTTCCAGATATTTGGGATTTTTTAAAGCTATCCATTTTATTGTGTTAAGGTAGGACAGTATATTCTGTAGAATGCTAATTTCTAGGAATTTAATACTGATTTGTGACCTAAAATTTGATCAATATTTGTGAACATCTCATGCATTCACTTTTTGTTGGGTGTTGAGTCTTTTATGGGTTTATTGGTTTGAATTTATAATTAAGTTATATGGTCTGCTTATATTTTAATATATGCTTATTTTTTATGTTTTTATTTTATTTTTGAGAGAGAGACAAAGTGCAAGCGGGAGAGAGGCAGAGAGAGAGGAAGACACAGAATCCGAAGCAGGCTCCAGGCTCTGAGCTATCAGCACAGAGCCTGATGTGGGGCTTGAACCCATGGACTGTGAGATCATGACCTGAGCCGAAGTTTGATGCTTAACTGACTGAGCTACCCAGATGCCCCAATCTACTTATTCTTTAATATCTGAAAGATGTGTGTAAATATTTCAAACTATAACTGTTGACTTACATATTTTGTGTTTGCAATTATCAATAATTTGTAAGAAAATAAAAGATATTTGTACATAGAATTGTTTACTGTTTATTTTTAATATATGTAAAATATATGATTAGATTTGACAACAGTCTACAATTTCTGATGTTAAAAACATAGTGTGGCTGAGGAAATCTTTTTGTTTTTGTTTTTGTTTTTGTTTTTTCTCACACTGTGGTTTGGAATTCTGAACCCCTCTTCAGAATGAGGGACTCATTTACTCTGATGCTCAGGATGTTGGTTGTTGATGGTCTCAACTGAAGTCCCTCCCTAAAAAATGGTCTCAGCGAAAGGGACTCACACATCAGGTGATGTCTCCTAGTCTACATCTAATGACTGATCAATATGGACATTTAAAGACCAGGTCCCTTGTGTCAAGGAAGGATGGCTCTGTAGAGCTATACCAGCTCCAGAGCATCCTATGAACTGGGACATTTGTTACAACCCCATCACAGTTAAAGCCCTCCTTTTGCCCAGCCCTATTTCCCTCTGTCCCTCAGAGAAGTTAATCCCAGAGCACTCCCCAACAAATTGACTGCATGTAAATATCCATCCCAGTCTTTTCCCCAGGGGGAATCCAACCTTAAACAATGGACTTGCACTTGTGACACTGAGTGGTTTAAGAAATGAATTCGTGGGGAACCTGGGTGGCTCAGTTGCTTAAGCATCCAACTCTTGACTTTGGCTCAGGTCATGATCTCATGGTCCAGGAGATCAAGCCCTGTGAGATCTGAGCTTTCAGCACAGAGTCTACTTGGAATTCTCTCTCTCCCTCTCTCTCTGCTCATCCTTGGCTCACTTGTGTGTGCTGGCTCTCTCTCTCACTCTCTAAATAAATAAATAAATAAACAAACAAACTTTAAAAAAAGAAATTCATGATAGTTCTTATAGCATGTAGCTCAACAGATCTTTCCAAGGTGGTATCAGCTTCTAAAGAAGCCATCATGACACAGATGATATAAAATAAACAGCAAAGCAATAGAACAAGAGAATAATATCAAAAATTAAAGGATTTGGGAGTTGGGTAGAGAGCTCTTAAGAGATATGTAAAGGCTGCTGAGAGAAAGGCTTGGAAGGGAAGTCAAAGTAAAAATAAAAGTTTGTTCCTAAAAACATTAAGTTGGGGCACTTGTGTTGAGCACTGGGTGTTATATGTAAGTCACAAATCACTAAATTCTACTCCTGAAACCAATATTACACTATATGCTAACTAACTAGAAGTTAAATAAAAGTTTGAAAAAAGAAAAATAAATAAAATAAAACTGCAAAAATGAAGTTTTAGTAGCAAAATCTAACAGTGATGGAAAAGGTGAAGGAAAGGCACTTCAAAAACATAAAAAATAGAGAGGCAGTGAGGACAGCTATGTATTAAGATACTGAAAAGAAATCTTAATACTGACAGTGACTTCAAAATATTCACACGACTGGCTCCTTATTCTTCATCTTTTAAATTTCCCTCCTCAGAGAATTCCTTGATTACCCAATCAAGAGCAGGTCTTACTGTTACATTCTATCTCAGTACCCAATATATTTCAAAATAGTATATCACAATTTTTAATTCTTTTATTTATTTGACTCCATTTTTTAGTCAATCATTTGTAAGTGGCTGGACTTCCATGGGTAACAACCATTATCTTTCCCAGTGACCATTAACTCTTGGGTGTTTAGGACTGGCCAAGCACAAAGAGGAGAAAACATGTATCATAAGAACATAGGAGATCTTTGTAATAATGTATTGTGTCAATTCAAGCTAGGTGCAATAAGAATTTGGAAAGAGGATGTTTATTTGACTTGGGAGCTGAAAACTTCTAAGGCTTACAGGCCATCATTTCCTATTGAATTCGCAGATAATTATTAATGTATAATTTGTGACTGGCACTGTACTAGGAATGGGGATTAATAATAATAAAAGAAGTATATATTGTTAAGAACTTACAGTATGCTGGGTCAATTAATAGACCTATAGAAAACAAACTGAAAATAGTAAAGACAGATAAAAATCACGTGGGCAAATGAATTCATTTATTCAACAGTTGCTGAGGTGAACTTAAAATTGCCAAACCGTACGAGCTGTGGGTCATCATTTCTACTCAGTGAATAAATTGAAAGGTGAAGAATGGCAAGTCCCCAGATGGCTTTAGTTTGGTTTGGCTCTAAAATACAAATCCTGTACTCTTAAAGGGAAAATGATACTTCAGCATTTTGTTTCCATGGGGGAAAAACATAAGTATTGTAAATCTTTGAAGAGGAAGTTCATTTTCACCAAGCTTTTAGCTTCAGTTCCAAAAGGCAAAAATAAATCTGTATGTTTGGATAAACACTATGAATATTTCAATTACCAATAACTGAAAACAAATTCTGATTTTATTTTAGTTTCTCCCCTTAAAAAATATTTGAATGAAATAGTTGTTTCCTAGGCAAGTTACTGATATACAGTAGCCAAAGCACATAAATTTTGGCTTTCTTTTTTTGAGCTGCCAGTTCAATTACATAAATTATCTAAGTTTTCTAAAGTTTATGTTGGAAGTTATTTCCTAAAATATTCTGATGTAAAATTTTCTTATTAAGGTTTATCAATAAATGTCTTGTTTTATAAGAATCAAGATAACATAATTCTCGATGAAAAAATACACAGGTACCTAAAATAATTTCACATAGTTATATATGTGAAAAATAATGAACTTAATTAGATACAATTTTTAACTTAGAATTCTACTTTTGAATAAAGGATAGATAATAACTTTTCCACTACAGTCTACGTGCTAATTTTCTTTTTGTATATATTTTAAAGATTTAGTTAGTTTTAATTAATTTATATCTTCTTTATTTGTTTTGGTTTAACTAAGCCATTCTATCACCCAATATAAAAAAACCCTTTATTTCCATTATTAAATGTAAGCAAGTATGTTTTTATTGATGGGATACATTTGAATGATCAATTATTTCATACATCAGTCAAAAACTTGTAATCTTTAATCTCATGCCAACTGATCTAATATGTTCCACTGGACTCTCATAGAAAAATGCAACAGATGATCAATAAATATGCCCCAAAGGGCATTTAATGTCAAAAGAACCTTTCAGCATTTAAAGCCAAGGATCTTGTTTGTGCTACCTGTGATGAGGACTGGTATTTTTAAGATGATATTCATTCATTCCTCTTCCATCATCTGTAAGTTTCCATTCACTGAGATGATTAACAAGTATCAGACTTTCCCTATGGAGCAGGCCAAAGCTGGTGTCTGCTTTCTGTCTAAGACAATGAGGTTGATGCCAAAAAAAGTACAGAATTATTGAGGCAAAGTTTTGGCTACTCAGACTTCAACATTTATTTGCTTTCTGCGCTTAAATGTATGCTACGATAGAAGCCAACCATTTTGTAACTTTTATAGCACAGTCAAATCAGGTCAGAGGAAAGCTAGAAAAAAAATTTCCATATACTGAATGCTCATTATATAACTAGAACTCTGCTTGATTTTTTCTTCACAGCAAACCAGTGAAATAAGCACCATTATGCAAAGACCACAGAATTTAAATAAGTTAGAGAATCCTACATAGCTAGAGGGACAAGGAGCCAGGATTGCAAATTTGGAAGCTATCCTGACCCTAACCTTGCCCTCCTGCCCACTGTTACCCCCAATCTACACATACACACATAGAAATCATCTGCTAATAGTTTATCCAAATAAATCCATCTCTCTTAAATATAAATATTTTATTGGAAGTTTTAAAAATTCATACATTATAAGAAAAATTAAAGATTATAAAACTGCCATAAATATGAGAAAATTCACTAGAATAAAAAGTTGTCACAAGCATTTGGAAACATAATCCAACATTACAACATAAATACCACTACACACAACAAGAAAAAATCCCCTTAATGTAGCAATTGTCAATATAATGGAAGACCAGAAATATAGGAGCTCAGAATAGGTGTACAGGCTGCTGTAGGTAACAAGCAAACAACAGAAGTGGGAAAGTGGAAACTGGTAGAAGGAAGGAAATAGAAGTAAAATAGTAAAAAATATCAGAAATAAAGGCTTAAATTACAGAAATAAGAGAGAGTAGATACTGAAGAAGCCATATATACATACATACAATGCACAAAATAATAAACATAAAAGATAGGAAAAGGTAATTTGTTGTACATATAACTGAAATTCCTAAAGCAGAAATGAAACTATGAAACCAAACAAAAAGTTCAATATATAATTAAATAAATTGCACTGAGGGGCGCCTGGGTGGCTCAGTGCTTAAGCATCCAACTCTTGATTTGGGCTCAAATCATGACTTCATAATTTGTGGATTTAAGCCCCGTGTCTGGCTCTGTGCTGACAACACTAAGCCTACTTGGGATTCTCTCTTTCCTCTCTCTCTACCCCTCCCCAGCTCATGCTTGTATGTGCGCTCGCTCGCTCTCTCTCTCTCTCTCTCTCTCTGTCAATAAATAAACTTAAAAACAAAAAAAAAAAAAAAAAAAAGAAATTTCTCTGAAATGGAAGAATCATATTGCTTCCATACATTGAAAGACATTGTGATCAAGGAAACTTTATTCAGAGCAATGAGACATCTCTTTGTAAAGTTATTGCACTTCCAAATTTAAAAGCCAAGCAAAAATGATCACATCGCATATATAAGAAAGAAGAAAAGGCTGGCATCAGACTTCCACACAACAACATTCCACATAAAACTTATTCACATTTACTCAAACTCTCCCTTGGGTATAAAGGCTAAAGGCAAATGGCTTTGAGCCTGACATTCCAAAAAGAGTGGTTCAACTGGGAGCTATATCTTTTTAGTACCTACCCTTGGGAGTCACATAGTATCACTTCTGCCATATTCTACTGATTGAAGTTGTCAAAAGATCCATCAAGATGTAAAGGGAGGAAACAGATTCCACTTCTCAGGGCCAGGAATGTCAAAGCCACTGTCATGGACTAAACAGTGTTCCACTAAAATTCACTAATCACCAGGACCTCAGAATATGACTGTCTTTGGAGAAACAGACTTTAAATACGTGACTAGGATTAGGTGAGATCATTAGGGAAGGTCCTAAACCAATATAAATGGTCTCCCTATTAAAAGAGGAAATCACGACAAAGACCATGTGAAAGCAGAGGAAGATAGCCATCTACAAGCCAAGGAGAGAAGCCTTAGAATAAATCAACCCTGCCGACATCTCCATCTAGAACTTCTGGCCTCCAGAACTGTGAGCCAATAAATTTCTGTCATTTAATCCATTAAGCCTATGGTACTTTCTTATGGCAGTCTTAGCAAACTAATTCAGTTACATTGTAAGAGGATTATGTGGGATAGAAGATCATGGAGTCACTTAGGAAAATGCAGTTTTCTAGAACCAAAATTTAGAAACAAACAGCCACAGTACTGCTTCTCAGCCTTTGGCTAAGATCAAGTATAGAAACGAGCAGCCATATGTACAAAAAAAAAAAATTAAACATTTTTGAGTACACACATACCAAGATTTCTTCATAGTGAAAAAAATGATCAGAAGCAAAGTAAGAAGATACATGAAAAACAGAGAATAACTGCATCTTATATCACACAAAGGGCTCATCTCATTAATAAATATGAGGTAAAACATCTATATGCTGAAAACTATTGAAAGCTCATGAAAGAGATGGAAGCAAACACAAAGAAATGGAAAAACATTCCATGCTCATGGATTGAAAGAACAAATATTATTAAAAGGTCTAAGATACCCAAAGCAATAGACACATTCAATGCAATCCCTATCAAAATAACACCAGCATTCTTCACAGAGCTAGAACAAACAATTCTAAAATTTGTATGGAACCAGAAAAGACCCCAAATAGCCAAAGTAATGTTGAAAAGCAAAGCAAAGCTGGAGGCATCACAATTCCAGACTTCAAGTTTTATTACAAAGCTATAATAATCAAGACTGTATGGTACTGGCAGAATAAACAGACACATAGGTCAATGGAATATAATAGATAATGCAGAAATGGACCCACAAATGTGTGCCAGCTAATCTTTGAAAAAGCAAGAAAGATTATCTAATGGACAAATGTTGCTGGGAAAACTGGACAGAGACATGCAGAATAGTGAAACTGGACCACTTTCTTACACCATACACAAAAATAAATTTAAAATGGATGAAAGACTTAAACGTGAGACATGAAAATATCACAATCGTAGGGGAGAAAATGGGAAGCAACCTCTTTGATCTCAACTACAGCAACTTCTTACTTGACATGTCTCCAGAGGCAAGGGAAATAAAAAAAGAGAGAGAGCTATTGGGACCTCATCAAGACAAAAACTTCTGCATAGTAAAGAAAACAATCAGCAAAACTAAAAGACAACCAACTGAATGGGATATTTGTAAACAACATACCTGATAAAGGGTTAGTATCCAAATCTGTAAAGATTTTATCAAACTCAACACCCAAAAGACAAATAAGTCACTGAAGAAATGGGCAGAAGACATGAATAGACACTTTTCAAAAGAGGACATCCAGATTGCTAACACGCACATGAAAAGATGCTCAACATCACTCATCATCAGAGAAACACAAATCAAAACCACAATGAGATACTACCTCATACCTGTCAGAGTGGCTAAAATTAACAGCTCAGGAAACGACAGATGTTGGCAAGGATGCGGAGAAAGGGAAACACTTGCACTGTTTGTGGGAATGCAAACTGGTGCAGCTACTGGTGAAAAGCAATACAGAGGTTAGTTAAAAATTAAAAATAGAACTATCCTACGACCCAGCAATTGTACTACTAGGTATTTATTCAAAGGATTCAAAAATGCTGATTTTGGGTGCCTGGGTGGCTCAGTCGGTTAAGCGTCTGACTTCAGCTCAGGTCACGATCTCACGGTCCGTGAGTTCGAGCCCCGCGTCGGGCTCTGGGCTGATGGCTCAGAGCCTGGAACCTGCTTCCAATTCTGTGTCTCCCTCTCTCTCTGCCCCTCCCCCGTTCATGCTCTGTCTCTCTCTGTCTCAAAAATAAATAAAGGTTAAAAAAAAAATTTAAAAAAAAATGCTGATTTGTAGGGGCACATGCACCCTAATGTTTATAGTAGCACTATCAACAATAGCCAAATTATGGAAAAAGCCCAAAATGTCGATCAACTGATCAATGGATAAAGATGTCATCTATCTATCATCTACCTATCTATCTATCTATCTACACATACATACACAAACATACACAGTGAAATATTACTTGGTGATCAAAAAGAATGACATCTTGTCATTTGCAATAACATTGATGGAACTAGAGTGTATTATGCTAAGTAAAAATAAACTAGTCAGAAAAAGACAAATATCATATGATTTCACTCATATGTGGAATTTAAGGGAAAAAAAAAAAAAAACAGATGAACATAGGGGAAGGGAAGGGAAGGAAAAATAAGATCAAAACAGAGAGGGAGGTAAACCATAAGAGGCTCTTAAATACAGAGAACAAATTGAGGGTTGCCGGAGGTGAGGTAGGTGGGGTAATGGGCCAAATGGGTGATGGACATTAAGGAGGGCCCTTGTTGGGATGAGCACTGGGTGTTATATGTAAGTGATGAGTCACAGGGTTCTACCCCTGAAACCAATACTACACTGTCCGCTAACCTGAATTTAAATAAATAAATTTAAAAAAAGAATCTAGGCAAAGGAAGAATTCATATCCCCCCAAATACCAATTACAGTAAGAGAAAATAAAAATTAAATTATAATTTTCTACTATATTAACAAAATTCAAAGTTTGAAAACTCATTCTGTTGTCAAGGCTCTGGTGAAATAGGTTGTGGTAGTGGAGCATGTGATTTCTGGGAACAGCAAGTTGGCAATATCTAACAAAATTGCAAATGTATCCATGATTTGACCTAGAAATCTTTGGAATTTATCCTACAAATAAACTGGCACACCTATGAAATGACACACATAAGCTTATTCATTGTGACATTTGTTTTGTAATAACAAAAATCTTAAAGCAATATATTTATACAAATTCAAGGAATGGATGAAAAAGTTACACAATATGTCCACTCAATGGAACATTATGCAGCTTTAAAAAAATGATACAGTTGCCCCTTATATACCAATGTGGAAAGAAATCTGTGATACATATTTAAAGTTAAAAACATAAAGCATAGGGCAGAATATATATACAAAAATAAGTGTATATATATGATATATATGAATTATTTACTCAAAAAAATAAATGAAATTTTATAGAGATTGAGAGAGAACACATAAGAATTTTCTACTGTAAATGCTTGAATTTAAGAAATTTGTAAAAAAAAAAATGTGTTCTGCATACAAATAAGTATGGAAAAGACTAGCTTGAATAAATGCAGGACTTCTTTACCTCTAAGTTGTTCAGAGAATGTTGTATGATAGTTATTGTTAGTAGCCAAGAGATAGTTAATATTTGGCAGCATTTTCAAATGTGTTTAAATTTACTTTCTTCTTTTCTCTCTCTTTCTAAAAATATCTATTAATATCTTAAGGAACAAAGTTTGAGAAAATCTATTCTACATATTAAAATGTTATGTTAATAAAATGTCCAACCAGGCGGCAACCTTGGAATGATAAATTTTTGTGGTTATTTTCTTAAATTGAAGGTTAAATATTGTGGTATTACTTCAACATGTCCTCGGTAGAACATTATAATCTGTCCAATAAAAATAACGGCACATTTTTAAACCCCATGGTCTAGGAATAAGTTGCTTTCTACATTTTGTTTGGATTTTTCCCCCGTTATTACTTCCTAGAAATAAGGCATCCAACTAAATCTCCTACAGAAGTTCTGTTCTCTTGAAGAAAGGATAGAGCAGGTATTACAGAGGTACCGAGGAGGTAGTGTCCGCTTTTGGTTAAAGTGGTCAGGAAATGATTATTGAAGGGAATGTGAATCGGCCCTTGAACTAGTACAAGGAGTGAAGGTTTGAAAATGTCATTCCCAGAAAAACTATGGGAACTCTAAGGGACGATTCTGACTTAGCTGAGGTGACATGGTACACAGTCACAAAATGGGTCTCTTCCTGGGATCCCTGTTAAGAATTTGTTTGTGGGGGGCACCTGGGTGGCTCAGTCCATTAAATGCCCAACTCTTGATTTCTGCTCAGGTCATGATCTCACCATCATGGTATCCAGCCCTGAGTTGGGCTCTGTGCTGAGTGTAGATCTTTCTTAGGACTCCTCTCTCTCTCTCTCTCTCTCTCTCTCTCTCTGCCTCTCCCCACTCATGATCTCTCATTCTCTCTCTCTCAAAATAAACAAATAAGCATTAAAAAAAAAGAATTCTGAGAACTCTGCTTGTCATTTTTTTTTTTCTTTCCTTGAGCCAATACAACACTGTCTTATTTACTGTAGCTTCATACTAAGTTCCCACACTATGGCAAATCCTCATTCCCCAGTCTTCCTTAAGTCTCCGAGCTGATCTTGGACATTTAGTGTACCACATAAATTTTATCAAACTCCTTGAAATTCTTTCAATTATTCAGCTGAGTAACTTTTAACCAAAGACTTTTCTGGGACTTATACGCTATTTTTTTTTTAAGTGCTTGCCTTTGGTAATAATCAGTACATAATACAGGATTGCATTGTGGAAAGAGTCATAGGCCTTTCCATCCTCTACATTTTCTACCCTGGTGAAATCGGGTGAAGCATTCTTTAAACCCTCTGAATCTCTGATTTTTAACTTATAAAATACACACAATAATATGTATCCCATAAGGTGGCTTTGAGGGTTAAAGGTATAAATGGAAACTTTGGGCTTCTTTATGTGTCCAATATGTTAAAAGCACGTGGGAAGATAATACAAATACATTCAGGAGGCAGTTTCTCAATTCAGAAGCATGTAATTTAGTAAAGGACAGAAGCATACACAAGAGCAAACTTAAAGTCTAATATAGGAACTGAAGGATAACAGAAATTGAAATGATTTCAGAAGACATAAATTATTTCCCTTACAGAGTTATTCCCATACGGACTGAGTATTACAATTTCAAGTTAGTATTTATAACTAAGGTAGCTATGCATAAATCCTGATTCTATTAGAAGTAAATGTTCTTGGCATCTAAATCCATGGAAAATTGACTTTTCGATCTCAGGCAGTAATTGACCGCCAGAGAAAAATATACAATTCTTCTTTCAGAAAGCCCCAATTAATTGTCAAGCCCAGTCAAACCCATCATTTAGTCAATTTTCAGGATTGTTGCTCTGCGTATAATTTTATAGTCATGTCCAAATTTGAATTGGGATAAATTATGATTGAGTACACTGACAGTTTTCTCCAGAATGATGTGGACTTGATGCTCACACTGATTGAATTAATGAATCCCTTGGCACAGCCAGAATATTCCCAAAGAACAAACTCAGAAGAAATTATTATCTTAAATCCCAGTCTTTTCAAAATAGTCATAGCTGTGAATGTTCCCCCATTTCTGTTTTCTTGGAAGATTAGCAGTCATTTAGATGCTGACTAGCCCTAATACAGCTTGGATTGTGGCTTTTGACTTGTACCTTATCTAATGAGAGAGCCTGCTGTGTTGACTGGGTTCTCCAGCAAAGAGGGAGGTGTCAAATATTTGTCTGTGGCCTAATTCTGGGCTCAACAGACACTAAGGTTCATCTTGGATTTCCTAGCAGGCTTAGTTAGAGAGGGCCTATCATGGATTCTTAATTCTTTAGGAAAACATTAAAAAGTGGCTTCTAATTAGCCTCATGCAATGGTAAAAGATTACCCAGAGGGGGTGTATTTTGACAGAAAAGTGTTAAATTAGACTTAGAGACTTCCTACAATAATCTGTGTTAAGATTCTTCTAAATGGACTATGGAGTTTAAACTTAAAAAAGATTATTTTAGCCATTACAGCTCACCAACAATTTGACTAATTATATGTTTTAAATATACACAGGGTTATAGCAACATTTGCTTTATTTTATTCTTTGTCTGTTCAGGGCTCTATTTGGTAAGCCTAATTTGATTACCATGAAATTGTGAACCTTGCATTTCATCATAGTTCTAAATAAACTATCATTCATCATTTTGTTTAATAAAGATTCAAGTTTTAGCTCTGTGTCAACACTGGAAATATAAAAATGTAGAAAGTATTAATGTACACCCTACAAACATCAACCAAGTAAGGAAACATACAAGCAATATAAGAAAAATATAAGCACATTTTAAAAACTGTACAGAATCACTAAAGTGGCAAAGCAAAGCATCAGTTGAGACAGAGAATGATGGCAGGCAAGAGAACATTGTGGAGTTTATAGCCCAACAATCCAGATGGAGATCATGAAGTCCTAGAAGAAGCCAATGGTCGTCAGCCATGTGATACCTCCTGAAGGTAATGATGTCAGTGCCAACGAGGACAATAAGAGCTAACACTGAGCATTCATTCTCCACCAGATAACATTCTAACGACTTTACATAACGCATTTAATGCTCAGAACAACCCCAGGATATTCATTCAATATCACCCCCATTTTACAGATGAGGAAACTGAGGCACTGAGCAGTCAAGTATCTCCCCCAAGGTCACACCAATAGTCAATAGAGGACTTGTTGAGGTATAATTCAAACTCAGACAAAGACTCCAGAGTCTGCTTTTATAACTAGCAAACCATGGGGAAATAAAGAATAACATAGATAACAGATTTCTCTCTTAGATGACTGCATGGATGTCATGCTGGTATTAAAAATAAACATGAAAGGAGGATGAGCATTTGTTGTTGGGGTGGGGCAGGTAATTAACTTTTACTTGTGTTCATGTTGAATTTGAGGGTCTTGTAGGAGATCTAAATGCCATAGGGTGCTGTTAGAAGTAGGTATCCAGAGCTGGTTTGAAAATTAGAGATATGTATTTGCAGGGCATTGTACTGAAGTCGTAAACTCACCCAAGAGTGGGTAAAGTCAGAGGATATCCCAGAATGCAGCTATGGAGTATATCAATATGGATTGTGCAGGCAGAGGATGGTGAACCAGCAAAGAATTCTGATCAAAACAGCCAGAGAGAAAAGAAAGAGATTTCAAATGTCTAGGGGAAGGAGAGGAATTCAAGGGAGTGTAAATATCAAGCACAGGTCAAGTAAACTAAGGAATAAATACTAATGATTCAATATGATAATTAAGTTCTAATTGCAAATTCAGGTAAAAGGTGAAGAGAAAATTCAGAGTTTGGTTTCCTAAATAGTAATTCTAAATGTCTAAATAAGTAACCAAATGCCTAAAATGACATAGTTACAGGCCAATTTCTTTACATGGTGATAAGGAGGTTAAAAAATGAATATAGAAGGTTAAATTATCTTTTCTGTGCTCTACTTCAAGTACCCAATCATCTTTATGGATTTCTATGCTCATCTTTGCTACTTCTATCAATACTCTGTACCTATCCTGAATCAAATGTTAGGTAATCAAGCACCTATGTCAAAATATACAAAGCAGTTAAACAATCAGAAGTGATGTTGCTATGAAAAACGAAACAGTGCACCTGAGTGACTCAGTAGGTTGATTGTCAGACTCCTGATTTTGTCTCAGGTCATGATATCATGGTTCGTGAGTTTGAGACCCAAGTCCATCTCTGCACTGACAGTGTGAAGCCTGCTTGGAATTCTCTGTCTCCCTCTTCTTCTGCCCCTTCCCATCTTGCCTTCTCTCTCTCTCTCTCTCTCTCTCTCTCTCTCTCTCTCTCTCTCTCAAAAATAAACTTGAAAAAAAAAACAAAAAGCAATATTAAACTCATGAAGGAAATACACGGATAAATTTACATAAGCCAATTAGTTAGGTAATCTTTAAAAGCACTAAATTCATTCAAACAAGATCATTTGTCCCTACATAAGGCTCTCAGCCATGAAGGAATCACTGAATAGGTGGAAATTGAAGATACAAGGAAACCAAGGACTTTGAAGCTAAAATAATGTGCCAAAAGTCACACAGCTAACAGTAGTAGAATATAAATCAGGACTCATCTCCTGATTACAACTTAAGTGTTCATTTGGCTACACTATAATGTGTCCTTACAAACTTTGTAGTCTAAATAATTGGAACTTGCCCTCGAAAATCCTTATATACCTTAATGAATCAGTTACATTAAGTATTTACACATAGATTGATAAATAAATTGAAATTTGAGTGTGTGTGTGTGACTGAACCTATTACTAAGTATGTTGCAACTCTTTATTATTCTTGTAGCTGGTAGATAAAGTATCCGTTAATTAACGGAAATATTAGCTGTCAAAGAGAATGTCTATCTCCAAGGAGTGTGCACAAAGATACATCATCGGTATCAGTTACCATTAGTGTCTTGACATTTTGGCCTAGTGATTATCCTCCACAAATAGCTGAGGAAAACCTTCCGAATAACAATGCTCAGAAAGATGGGGACTTTTTTTTCTCTTTGCCAGTGCAAACATGCCTATGTACAGATGTTACATTCCTTCACAGTGTATGGTCTGAGTACTTTAAAGTTCTCTTTAAAAAGGGGGAGCATGGCTTAAATTTAGGGAAACTGTGGTATTTTATTCTAACCTTTGCTTTCTAAGAAAGGAAACCAGGGGATTGAATCCAAAACTTTAAATATTTAGGTTTTTGAAAAAGCGATATTGCCTTGCATGTGCAATGCAACCTATGTCTGTGCTAATTAGTCCAAAGAAATAAGAAATAGCTTTGTTCTGTACATTTATCTGTATGTATAGTCTACTTCAGTTAAAAAACCTCCTTTTTAAAACAAGAATAAGCAGGGGTACTGGTTGGCTCAGTTAGTTGAGCATCTGACTTTGGCCCAGATAATGATCTCGAGGTCCATGAGTTCGAGACCCACACTGGGGGCTGACAGCTCAGAGCCTGGAGTCTGCTTTGGATTCCATGTCTCCCTCTCTCTCTCTCTCTACCCCTCCCCTGCTCACACTCTATGTCTCTGTCACAGAGTGACAATGTAAAATAATAATGTAAAATAAACAATGTAAAATAAATAAACATTTAAAATGATAAAAAAATAAAAGAATAAGCAGAAACCATTATAATTGCTATGACTTAGTCTAAATTTCAAGTCTTGTGATTTCAATAAATCATGAATTAAAACTGGAACGTTTTCATTCCTTAAATACAAGAGAAATTTTTGAAACAAAAAAAAATACTAGGGATAAGCATACTAGCAGTTTTATCATGGAAGTAAAAGTATTTTATGCAGGTAAAGAAAATGGAATTTTTTTTTGCTGAGAATATATTCATCCTTGCTCACTAAAATCTCTCAGATTGGCAATAAACTCAGAGCATGTAGACACAAATCACTTTAGAGGATTACGTATAGCCGTCAGCAAAATTAATTGTCAGAGATGACTGGGGAAGGATCTCAAAAATAAGAAACCCCGAATTAAGATCAATTATAAAAATGACCAAGTAGGTAAAATGCATACAAAGGTCAGGTGTATCACAAATAAGAATCTATAATGGAATTTGGGAGCTAGAATCTCTCAGTGATCCTATAATTTTAAAATGTCAAATTGGAAATTTTTACTGCAAAATAAGCTCTTCTAGAGAAGGGACGATGAAGTATAATGTCTTTTTATTATTATTATTACTCCTTTCACCTGTTTCCATATGGCAAGCACGCAATAGATGCCTGTTGAATAAGTAAACTATTAGTGAGCTCTCCTTGGCACAAACTGTTGCCTTAGAAATGTTTTGTTTCTTCCATTAGAAATTCTAATAAGCTGTTTCTCTGAGGCACGAGTATTCCTGATAGGCTCATTTAAACAATGCTGAGGACAGCAAGTTCCTAGAGAAATGCAAGCCTCCTTCACATTGATATCTTACCCAACTGAGTGTAGGGGAGATATTCCAGGATGTCTTTTTTCATCAACATGTTTTCAGGATAAAGGGAAGGAGGACAAATCAGGAGAAATGAAAAGTATTGGTGTGGAAGGGATATCGGTGTTCTATGGAAAAAACCAAACAAGCCCTAACAGAATTAGAGGCCTTGGTACTAATCTAACAGGAGTGTTCCCTAACGTGAGGTCCTACACTTAGCCAGATGTTTCTCTGGAGTCTTCAAAGTTGCTGTTGTTGTTATTGTTTGTCTGTTTATTTCTCTCATATTTTTTTTTCTCTTCTCAAGCCCCTACCTCCCCATTTCCAATACCCTAAAACATCATAAATCCTGTCCACTTCCCTTTCTCTCCCCTCCCCCAACCCCAGAGAATAACTAGAATACTAACTAGAATAACTTCTAATTAGTAAGTATCACATTTTTAATTGAAAAGATGTTCAATTACCAAATACATTGTGCATATATCTCCATGTGAAGCAAACCGTATCAAATGAACAATCGGCTAAGAATATTTTTTTTCCCCTCTGAGGTAGTTTGAAACCCAAGCCAGATTTGGCTGAAGTGCAGAGATCTAGTTTTCTTTAACCTAAAAATATGTAGTAGTTGAATTCCAGAGAAGGATTTGGCAATGCAGTAATATGTTTCTAACCAGGGCCTAATTTCTTGCTATTACCAGTGGTTTATGGTCAAAGCATTCCAGTCAGCACATTGTAAAAGACATTTGGGCGAGTGGTTCACTTAGTGCCAAACTGGAATTGAAATTTCATTCCTGGTAGCCTATCCACACACATCTCTAAAGGCATCCTACTTCTGGAGCTGTGATAAACACAAGCAGAAAAGGAATCAGGGTAGAAAAGCAATCTGATTTGTGGTTTGTTTTCAAACTGGCTTTCCCCTTCACTTGAGTGAACTAACCAACATACACTCAGAATGAGTGCTGCCCAGAGAAGAAAGTGAAATTTAAGATATCTTCCAGTGCAGGAAACTCAAAAATGTAACATTCCCAAACCATTTTTTAAAGCCTATAATTTGTGCTAGAATGATTCAGAGTGATGGGCCTTTCTTTCATGCAGCTGAGCCTTGATGTTACCCCAGGATTCAGCCTTTTCTTTCAGTTTCTCAAGGCCTCCGACAGCTAGGCCTGCTCTACTGGGGCTCCATGTAGCTAGCTGCTCATTCATTTCTTTGAAAGCACTTACAGCATGGGAGTTTATTAGGAGCCCGGCACTGTGCTAGACTCCAGGGGTGCACTGTTAGTCTCTAGAGGGGGTTCCTGACCCACAGCACTTATTACCAGTTTAGGAGCAAATTAGTAGTAAGACCCTTCGAGTGTAGTTGGTACTGTAGTACAAGAAAATCAAGGTGTGATGAGACGCGAAGAATAGAAGGGTGTAGAACCCAATCCATGGCATCAGAGATGGTTTTCTGGACAGACTGAGTCTGAGTCTTGAAGAATAAGGCAGAATCTCACACAGTAAATACTCTGTAACTAGCGCCTACTATTTTTATTACCATTACTATTATTCACACATACAAAAGATAATCATTCATTTCTAGTTCCAGCTGATAGTTGATTGCACAGGAATGACACGTACTTTAGCGGGTACACATTCATTTTTACAAATGACCAAATGGAGAGTTCAGAGCAGCAGGTCAGGTAAAACTTTATTGTGAAAATTGGTGGTCTTCTAGAGCTGCCAGTATCATATTAAAACACCCTCTTTCTCTATGTGATCTAAACCAACTGTCCTAAAAGTCTCAATGAATTATAATTATACTGTTGCGAAGAGACGTCTTTGGCTGGTTAACTCTAGACTTACCTCATCCCTAACATGTGGACCTCATACTTCCTGAACTGGGATCCCCTTCTATAGTAATGTGTCAATCATGGAAAAGAAAGGAAGCTAGAATGGTAACTCAGAGTATTAGACCAGTTTTTAGCAAACTGTGGCCCATGGGCAAAATCCAAACCATTGCCTGTTTTTGTAAATAACGTTATTGGACCAAACGTGTGCACTGGTTTAATGGCAGAACTGAGTATTTGAGACAAACACCATATGGCCCCAAAGCTTTTACTATCTGACCGTTTAAAGGTAATAGTTTCTGAACTCTGTATTAGACTATTAAAGTAATTCATAGGAGGTTACTCACCACAATCACTTCTTTCTCACACCCAAGAAAGAAAACCAACACTAATGCTTTTATCTCTAAGTATCCAAATATAAGGGGCCTATTTGAAATAATTACTTGAGTCATTTTATATTTGTACTGTATTGAGTTATTTAAATTTTATAATTATTTTCCTGTTGTGGTTGATTTCCTTATCAATTTATTACTCATAAACATTCCAGAAAGTATAAGCCTACTCTTCTTCTTAAATTTTGTAACCTCTCTTTTGTCCTATTAAATTAATTTTACCTTAAATATGACCTTCATTGATATGTGTGGGAAAAGTATTAGGTAGAATGCTTATAACTAATTATAGTTAATATGAATCCAGACTAGTTTAGTGAATATGAAAAAAAGAATTAGCAGGCTTGTTATTTATAGTCCTGGTCTAGAATTTTCATAATAATTACAGATCTAAATGAATGAGTCACTACTTAAATACCCTCACTGTACAACATCTGGATGTGAGGAAGTGTAGAGATTGAGGGAGTAGACTCTTGTGTTTATAAGATTTACCGATTTGGTTTTTATTTATTTTGAGAGAGAGAGAGAGAAAGAGGGAGAACAGTGGGGGAGGGACAGAGAGAGAGGGAGAGAGAAAATCCCAAGCAGGCTCCTGCTATCAGTGAAGTCTGACTTGGAACTCGAGCCAAAAACCCGTGAGATCACGACCTGAACCGAAATCAAGAGTCAGAGGCCCAACCAACTGAGCCACTCAGGCAACCCGAAAGATTCTTTTGATGGTAGGACAAACCATGATACTGGTATAGAAAGGCAGAACTCTGTGATTTACAGACCCAAAGTGTTGGTGGGTCGTGCGGAGTTGCACTTCGGGACAGGGGAAGGGCCATTTGGAGCTGTAGGGAGGCAGCTTATGTAAGGCAAGGGGAGTGGGGTTAGGCTTCCCAGGCTCCCTGGCAATTGGCTAATTTGAATAATTTCACCTGTGCCACCAAAGACGCTGGTTCTGGTTGTGCAGTACTGGGCACTAGTGCGATTAGGGCTGGTGCACAGAGGCGCCGAAAAGGAATGTCATTGATATGTGGACTTAATCAGCCGATTAAGAAGGGAACGAACCAGCCTCTAGCTCGGGACTTCAAACCTGGGGTCAAGACAACATTTTAAGAACAACTATGTTACATCCTGGAGTCAGACTGCTTAGATTCAAATCTGACTATAATACTAGCTAGTAATTTGACGCTAAGCAAGTTATTGAACCACTTTAAGCCTCGGTTTTCAGATCCTTAAAGTAGAGGGAAAAAGAATGCCTACCTTTCAAGGGCTGTTGTATGATGAAATGAGAGATCTCTATCAGGTGTTTGGCACAGCACCTGGCCCAAAGTGTGTGTCATGTGTAATTGTTGAGGCCAGTTCTACACTTGATACAGGTTTACAGTCTTTTATCCCAGGAAATGCTATTACACAAAATGAGCTTCAGTGTAGATTTTTATTATTATTATTTTTACTTGTGGCTCTTTAAATATAGAAAGCCAAGTACACATAGGCTGCCTGTGATATCTAAACTCATTTTTCTTTTAACAGCTTGTTCTGCAAAAGCTATCCTAATAATGGTCATATGCTGCTCATCACTGAATTGGTTGTACAATGAATCCAAACCAGTAGGCTATAATTTTGAAAATCACAGCTCAAATAAAATTGCTTTTTATTGATTTTTAAAAGAGAAAACAGCATCATATAATTTTAATTTTCTGCCAAAGCCATAGTAAACTAGAGTTTAACAATGGCCTACGGCATCTTTTTAAACTTAAAATAAAGATCTATTGATTTGCTCACCTGCTCTTTTACTATAGAAAATGAAAACCCTAACTGCAAGCAAATTTCATCTGAAGGTCCTGAAAACAAGACTTTTAGCTAAACACATTCAGACATTATCAGCTTTTTCTGTATCTTCCAACTATGTGATGTTCAATTGCCAGGCCTTCATCATTTAGCCATATTAAAATAATAATTTAGTACAGACTGTTAAATGTTTTCTTTCGAGAAATCAAACCTAGAGTCATAAATGCAATAGGGAACTTGAAAAATTTATGGAATCTTTGTATCTAAATGGAATAATAACATCTTTGATTCTAGTATTCTAACTTCATTGCTTCCAACCACTTTTTTTAAGCTTTTGCAATAAAGAAACAAGAGTAGTCCAGCATGAGATTACACAATAGGGCCCAGCATGTATAACTTTGTCTGCTCCAATTGGCTGAGTGTCAGCACATTTGTTTTATACAGTGCATCCAAACAAGTTTTAAATGAAAATGATCTGTTTTCGCATATTTATCATTGTTGCACCCAATCAACTATGTTGGCAGCATGAATCCACAACATTTGTGATGATGTAGACTCTTTCTTGAGCTTCTTATTCAACTTTTTATTTAAGGATATTTAGAAAACATTTTGTTAATTTTGTTTATTTTTTTTTTTTTAATTTTTTTTTTAACGTTTATTTATTTTTGAGACAGAGAGCATGAACAGGGGAGGGGCAGAGAGAGAGGGAGACACAGAATCTGAAACAGGCTCCAGGCTCTGAGCGGTCAGCACAGAGCCCGACGCGGGGCTTGAACTCACGGGCCGCGAGATCATGACCTGAGCCGAAGTCGGACGCTTAACCGACCAAGCCACCCAGGCGCCCCTGTTTATTTTTTTATTAAACATTTTTCCTTTGTGAGCATATGTGACTATAATTATTAAAGAATTAAGTGATATTTCTATGTTGGCCTATAATCCTTATTCTAAAATACATTTGTTATTTAATATCTATAATAGAATATTAAAATTATGCAATACGCACTGTGTATATAAAACACGTAAATAAGCCATACGACACAAAAGCAAAAGAGCATGGGAATTATCCAGCACTGAGTACAGCAGTAGATATCGCTGTCTATAAATCTACAGCACTCAAAGTCAGCATAGAGTTAGAGACTTGAAGCATTCTACAATTCAGAGAGGACTGAGCTATCATTGATTCAATAGGATCAAGAAAACATAAATCTGTCCTTAGTAATGATTGCCTGACAAGGTGGGGTCTAGACAACCATCCCAATTCCTTGTCTCTTTTAGACCAAATCCTAGGTTTTTGTAGAAATGTATCTGATTAAATGCCTAGGAAAATTTATGAAATTTCAAAAAACGTTCTCTTACAATTTCATCAGAGAATAAGTGCTCGTAGGAAGATTTGCAGATGAGTTTATTTTAAGCATCCTGCTAGCATAAAGAAAAAAACTATAGTTAGCTCCACCCTGAATATTTGGACAAACATTCTTAAAGACTGGCCAAAATTAACATTGTGTTCCTGGATTGCTGAACTTGTTTCGTGACCCATCAATTGGCAGTGAATGTGGGTTGGCTGCTAATCTAGCTTGTTACTCATTCTCAGAAAAGAATGAACTTTTGCTTCTGACATAACCTTTATTTTGATTTGGAAAATATAAAGAAAAGAATGTGACGAAATTAGATTTCTTTGCCACAGTCACTTTCATTATGCAAAACATTTTTAAGTCATTAGACAAATGATATTGCACTGACAGTAATAATTGCAATATATACAAAGAATATTATATCCTGCAAGTAACAAGCAATAATTGGAGAAAGTCATCTTGTGTTTACCATGAGATGCAAACAGTTTTCATCCTCAGCTGTCATTTGTATCTTCCCAGGTGAATTTCTTGGCACTGATGCAATTTTGTTCATTGTTCATGCTCATTTTAAAACAGCATCTCTACAATCTTTGCATTGTTCCAGACAAGCCATGCCTTAACATACCAAAATTAAAGGCCTAAAATTAGAAAATGGGATTTTTCTTAGTTTTTAAATGTATCTTCACTTTTTTACTATCTTGCTTCTTTTGTCTCTGCTCTGATACATTTCAGTCTATGCTGACATAACTCCAAAAGAACACTTGAAAAAAATTTAGTGTAACAACAAAAAAATGGTAGTTTGCATGCCTACCCCAAAGTTTAGCTGAGCAAACTTTCCTTTTAATTGATTGAATTTCCAAATGAACATATCTATTAGTAAATGTATCTTTCAAAATCCACCTGATGTGTTTCCAACATTTATCATTTTTGAAAAGTTATGATGAAAAAATTATATCACTATCAAGTATAAACACAATGCTAAAGTTTCAACAAAAGCTTTTATTTTCACATAACTATCACAGGAGACAGCCTCTAGTGGCTTGACTACTTTTTTCAGAGAGAGGCAGAGTCATTGTTTTTTTTTTCCTGATTAAAACATAAAGTTATATAATCTATACTTATTAGTATAACTAATATAAATGGAGACAGAGAGAAATCAGCTTCCCATTCTTTAACGCAGATTTGGTTTGTGTAAGGTGCTCTCAGCTCTCAGAAGGTCAAAACAGACGCCTAAGGCCTTTCTACTTAAAGTGTAGGCCCTGGAAATACAGCATCAGCCTCACTTGGGAGCGTACAGATTTGCTCAATTAAAATCCTAGATGTAACAAGATCCCCAAGTGATTCAGATGCACATTACAGTCAGAAAATCACTAGCCTAGTCAAGAGAATGTTTCGTTATTTCACAGAACTGGAAAGGAGTTTCTAGCTCCCCAGGCAGCATCTCTTTTTTGACAGGGAGGAACATATCTCACAAAAGCCTCTAACAAACCCCTGTCGGTGCTATTGGCCCCTGCCTGGTGATTCCATTAGCAGGGAGGATGAAATTATCAAGAATGGCTAGGAGTAGGGGCACCTGAGTGGCTCAGTCGGTTAAGCGTCTGACTTCGGCTCAGCTCATGATCTTGGGGTCCGTGAGTTCGAGCCCCTGTGTGGGGCTCTGTGCTGACAGCTCAGAGCCTGGAGCCTGCTTTGGATTCTGTGTCTCCCTGTCTCTCTCTGCCCCTCCCCCCCCCTCAAAAAAAAAACAGGGGTGCTCAGCCAGTTAAGCATCAGTGGCTTGGCCAGTGGCTCAGCCAGTTAAGCATCTGACTTCAGCTCAGGTCATGATATCATGGTCTGTGAGTTAGAGCCCCTCGTCGGGCTCTGTGCTGACAGCTCAGAGCTTGGAACCTGCTTCAGATTCTGTGCCCCCCTCTCTCTCTGTCCCTCCCCTGCTCATGCTCTGTCTCTCTCTCTCTCTCTCTGTCAAAAATAAACATTAAAAAAAAAAAAAGATTGGCTAAGACTAATCAATATTCACTCATATTCACTCTGAGGCTAAAATAGGGTCAGCTTTCCCGGGCACACAGTCACACAGAGGCTCTGCTACTGAGAAAGGGTCAGGAAGAGTAAGGTACCAGATGAACAGCAACACTGACCACCAAAATTATTGCTGCCTCCTGGTTCTTTATCCAGACATGCCTTCAAAGACATGTCATGAGACTTTCAAGTGATACCACAGGAATCCATTTCTGTGACAATGACTGTAATCAGAAGGTCAAATAAAAGTCTTCTTAAGACTATTCTAATGCATTGTCTCTTTTTATGACCTTTTTATAAACAAAATATGGTACACAGTGTGAATGTATACATGGTGTTGTGGGTTGTTTTTTTTTTTTTTGGGGGGGGGGGTTTGCACTGTTATGCACACTGTTATTTGTAGATTGAACAAATAAGAGTAAATATTCTCTCAAATTTATCTTGAAGACAGGACATGGTGAGAAAGATAACAGGATGTTTGTGTTAAGTTCCAGTCTCAGTGTCTTAAAATACATAAAATAGTTTGACATAGCTCGGTTTTTAAAGTACTTGAAATGAGTTAACAAAATTAATTAATTTAGTCAACAAATACTGAGCATTTGCCATGTACCAGGCATTATTTTAATTGTGACTATACAATTAGTGTATAGAGATTGACAGAACAGTCAAGATCAGGGAACACGTAGGGGCATATGATTCATATGGGAACATATGATTCATATGTTTCAGCCCTGCCTTGGGCTCTGTGCTGACAACTCAGAGCCTGGAACCTGCTTCCAATTCTGTCTCTCTCTCTCTCTGCCCCTCACCCGCTTGCACTCTCTCTCTTTCTCTCTCTCTCTCAAAAATAAATAAACATTAAAAAAAAAAAAAAAACCTGAGAATAAACTGAGGGTTGATAGGGGATGGGAGGGAGCGGAAAGTGGGTGATGGGCATTGAGGAGGGCACCTGTTGGGATGAGCACTGGGTGTTGCATGGAAACCAATTTGACAATAAATTTCATATTTAAATAAATAAATAATAAAAAAATTTAAAAATTAAAAAAAATCAGGAAACATGTAACTAAATGAAAAGACAATAAATAAACAAAAAAATATCAGGAAATAATTACCAAAAGAAAAAAAAAGGTAATATAAATTAAAGTGACAGTGCTGAAGTTAAGGAATAGACTTAGACAAGTTAGGGAAAGTTTTTACAAAATGACTTATAAGTTAAACATTACACAAAGGGGCCTGCAAGCCACACCACCTATTTTGGTGCCCTTGAGCTAAGAATGTTTCTTTAACAATAAAAACAAATTTTTTTGAGAGAGAGAGTGTGCATGCATGTGTGTGGAAAGGGCAGAGGGAGAGGGAGGGAGAGAGAGAATCTTAAGCAGACTCTACCTGTGAGATCCGACCGTGAGATCATGATCTAAGTGGAAATCAAGAGTGGGAGGCTTAACCAACTGAGGCACTAAGTGTCCATAAAAAAAATTTTAAGGGAAGTACTGCAAATGAAAATTATACAAAATTCAAATTTTAGTGTCCACAAATAAAACTTTATTGGAACACAAACCTGCTCTTTCATTAAGAGCTTTCACTCTCCCAAGGCTGAGTTGGCAACAGAGACTGTACAACTCAGGAGACTAAATATTTTTTACTGAG
Organism: Panthera onca; assembly: GCF_046562875.1. NCBI lineage: Eukaryota > Metazoa > Chordata > Mammalia > Carnivora > Felidae > Panthera > Panthera onca. The sequence continues at coordinate 107,474,385 of NC_138345.1, read as the reverse complement.
CTTTTACAGAACTTTGCCCATCCTTGACTTAGAGATAAGCACAATTCAGCCTTAGCAAGAGGCAGGGGAAAAGCTTTTCAGAAGCGGGAGGAACGTGCACAGAATTTCCAAAATAAAACAAAGCCAAGTGGCAGAACCATAGTGACAAGTAGGAACAAAGAACGAACCTCGGTGGGAGAGATATTCAGGGGCCAGTTCATATAAGGTCCTCAGGTCAACCAAACGTGTCTACCATCAAGTGCAAAGGGAAACCCATGATGGATTTAAAGCAAGAAATTACTCGATTGCTTACATTTTAAGAAGATCACCTTGGAAACTTTATTAGAAGAGAGACACAGAAGGTATAAATCCGAATGGGAAGCTACTTATTGGCACAAGCCAGGCAAGAAGAAACCATGCCTTGGTTGATGAACTGCTGATTACAAATCCTTGAAGAGAGAAGTTCAGAAGTTAAGGGTAAGCACTGAGACACTTTTTAGAGCATTTGTGAGTCCCAAGACATTCAAGCATTTGATCTGGAGATTTGCCTCCTTGCATAAGGTGTAGACCGGCTCAGATTTTGAAGAACTCATGCAGTGAGTTGCCTGTGTAAACAGTGAGAAATCAGGCCTTGGTAGGAGGACCATGTTACACACCATGTGGTATGTTAGGGTAGTTAGTCAACTGTTAACCAATTGAGAACAAAAAAATGGAGAAAGTATATGCAGTTATATAACATGCTCTGAACTTTATAAAACTGTGACAGTTTGCATTTGAGATTCAACATTTCTTTCATCAAGAAAGAAAAAAAAACAGCCTGAGGAGCCAAGATGGCAAAACAGCATGGAAGTTTTTTTGTGTGTCTCGTGTCCATGAAATACAGCCAGACCAACACTAAACCATCCTACAAATCTAGAAAGCTGATTGGAGGATTCACACAACAATCTGCACAACCTGAACCACAGAATTCAGCAGGTACGTGGCACGAAGAGGTGAATTTGGGGAGCAAAAAAGCCGCAGAGGGTAGGGAGCCACTTTTGCGGGAAGAGAGAGGACGGAGACTGGGGAAGGGGGGAGAATATGGGAAAAGCACCCCTCCCCAAAAGCAGCTGGAGAGAAAGTGGAAAATTGGAAACAGCCACAGGGACTAAACTAAAAAGGGAGAAAGGAGAAAGGACAGGGTTTAAATTCCATTAAGACTGTAAACAAGGGGAGCGCAAAGTCTGCAACTCCGCAGCTCGATACCTGGAGGTGCTCTGGTGAGAAGGGCGAATCCCCAGGAACAGAGTGGAGGCCGGGAGGTTCTTGGGCCACACAGGGAAAAGCAGTTCCACTGCTGGAAGGACATTTGGTAGAGACTGTTGAAGCCACCTGGTCCCAGCAGACCCCAGAAAACAGCCACATTCGGTGGTGCTAGAACAAGGTCCTTAAGAGTGAAGCCTGGTGCCAGATGTGTGTTGTGATTTTCCATAATCCCTGAAACGCTGCTGCTACACTTTCTTGCGAACGTTTTCTGAGGCGGGCTGGCATCTGGCCATAGTCTTGGGGCACCGACAGCAGCGGGGTCCAGCAAGCGTTCCTGGGTACAGCCGGCATTCAGCCATTGCTCATTATGTCATTGCTCAGTGAGACCCTTCCGCAGAGGGGCAGGACAGGTCAAAGCCGCAGTCCTTCAGAAGTAAGGGGCCCGGGGAAAACAGCCTCATCTGAGACAAAATTCGGGAGAGAGGTACTACCTGGGGCCTGGTCACAGACAGTGAAAAAGCGGGGCGTGGACAAAAGCTGAAGACAGAGGAGAGATGCTCGATTACTGATCCAGGAGAACAGACTGGGTAGGTGAGTGGCGCCATTTTTCACCGCCCCCGCGCATGCGCATACGCACTTATAAGCACCGCAACAATCCACCCCAGTAGGCTACCAGCACCATCTAGTGGAGAGCGGAGCCATTACACTGAGCCCCACCCAACTGGGCCAACTTTGCTCCTCAAGAACACAAGTCACACCATGAGCTTAGTTTATGGACTATAAAGCGCTACATAGACTGACTTCTAGGGGAAAACGAAGTAACTCCAGTCCTACTTCAATCTTTTAGCAGGTGCATCTATTCAAATTTCTTTCTTTTTATTTTATCTTTTACACTTCTTTTCTTTTTCTTGAATACAGAAAGAGAAAAAATTCATTTTTATTTTCAACTTTTATTAAAAATATTTTTCTTTAATTTTTATTACTATGTTTTTTACTTTTGTGTAACTTTTTTCAAATTCTATTTTGCTTCCATCATTTTATTTTAGTCAACTTCAGTGTATTCACCTTTTCAAATTTTCAAACAATTTCCTTTTCTTTTCTCTTTTTTCTTTCCTTTTTTTTTTTCTATTTTTCATTCTTTTCTTTTTCTTGAATGCAGAAAAATAAAAACTTAATTTTTACTTTCAATTTATATTAAAAATATTTTTATTTAATTTTTTTACTATATTTTTTGCTTTTATGTAAATTTTTTCAAAATCTATTTTACTGCCATCATTTAATTTAGTCTACAAGGTGTATTCACTGTTTCAAATTTTCAAACGATTTCCTCTTTTTTCTTTTTTAAATCTTTTTTCTCTTTTTCATTTTTCTTTTTTTTGAATACAGAAAAAATTCATATTTATTTTTAATTTTATTAGATATTTTTTAATTTTTTTCTACTATATTCTTTAATTTTTTGTATATTTTTTCAAATTCTATTTTACTCCCATCATCTCATTTTAGTCCACTTCAGTGTATTCAATTTGTCAAATACTCAAATGATTTCTTTCTTTTTTCTTCCCCCCCTCTTTTTTTCCTCTAATCGGTCAAACCACTTTCAACACCCAGACCAAAACACACCTAGGATCTAGCATCATTTATTCAATTTTTGTGTGTATGTTTTTATTTTTTAATTTTAATTTTTTTTAGTTTCAATTTTTCTACCTCATTAATTCCTTTTCTCCCTTCAAAATGACAAAATGAAGGAATTAACCCCAAAAGAAAGAGCACGAAGAAACGACAGCCAGGGATTTAACCAACACAGATACAAGCAAGATGTCTGAACCAGAATTTAGAATCACGATAATAAGAATACTAGCTGGAGTTGAAAATAGATTAGAATCCCTTTCTGCAGAGAAAAAATATGTAAAAAATAGCTAGAATAAAATTAAAAATGCTATAACTGAGCTGCAATCACCGATGGATGCAGCGGCGGCAAGGATGGATGAGGCAGAACAGAGAATCAGTGATATAGAGGTCAAACTTATAGAGAATAACAAGCAGAAAAAAAGAGGGAGATGAAGGCAAAAGAGCATGATTTAAGAATTAGAGAAATCAGTGACTCATTAAAAAGGAACAATATCAGAATCATAGGGGTCCCAGAACAGGAAGAGAGAGAAATAGGGGTAGAAGGGTTATGCGAGCAAATCATAGTGGAAAACTTTCCTAACTTGGGGAAAACCACAGATCAAAATCCAGGAAGCACAGAGGACCCCCATTAGATTCAACAAAAACTGACCATCAACAAGGCATATCATAGTCAAATTCACAAAATACTCAGGCAAGGAGAGAATCATGAAAGCAGCAAGGGGAAAAAAGCCCCTAACCTACAAGGGAAGACAGATCAGGTTTGAAACAGACCTATCCACAGAAACTTGGCAGGCCAGAAAGGAGTAGCAGATATATTCAGTGTGCTGTATCAGAAAAATATGCAGCCAAGAATTCTTTATCCAGCAAGGCTGTCATTCAAAATAGAAGGAGAGATAAAAAGTTTCCCAGACAAACAAAAATTAAAGGAGTTTGTGACCACTAAACCAGCCCTGCGAGAAATTTTAAGGGGGACTCTCTGAGGGGAGAAAGATGAAAAAATATGTATAGAGAGAGAATAAATAAATAAATGAATAAATAACAAAGATTAGAATAGCAGTAGAATAAGCAACAAAGATTAGAAAGCACCAGAGATCACCACCAGAAATTCCAACTCTACAAGCATCATAATGGCAATAAATTCATATCTTTCATACTCACTCTAAACATCAGTGGACTCAATGCTCCAATCAAAAGACATAGGGTAGCAGAATGGATAAGAAAACAAGATCCATCTATATGCTGTTTACAAGAGACCCACTTTAGACCTAAAGATACATTCTCATTGAAAATAGGGGGACGGAGAACCATCTATCATGCTAATGGTCAACAAAAGAAAGCCAGAGTAGCCATACTTATATCAGACAATCTAGACTTTAAAATAAAGACTGTATCAAGAGATGCAAAAAAAAAAAAAAAAAAAAAAAGAGAGAGATGCAAAAGGGCATTATATCATAATCAAAGGGTCTATCCACCAAGAAGATCTAACAATTGTAAACATTTATGCGCCAAATGTAGGAGCACCCAAATATATTAATCAATTAATCACAAGCATAAAGAAACTCATTGGTGGTAATACCATAATAATAGGAGACTTCAACACCCCACTCACAACAACGGACAGATCATGTAATCAAAAAATCAACAAGGAAACAATGGCTTTGAATGACACACTGGACCAGATGGACTTAGCGGATATATTCAGAACATTTCATCCTAAAGCAGCAGAATATACATTCTTCTCCAGTGTACATGGAACGTTCTCCAGAATAGACTATATACTGGGACACAAATCAGTCCTAAGTAAGTACAAAAAATCTATATCATACCGTGCATATTTTCAGACCACAACACTATGAAATTTGAAATCAACCACAAGAAAAAATTTGGAAAGGTAACAAATACCTGGACACTGAAGAATATCCTATTAAAGAATGAATGGGCTAACCAACAAGTTAAAGAGGAAATTAAAAAGTATATGGAAGTCAATGAAAATGATAACACCACAACCTAAAACCTCTGGGATGCAGCCAAAGGTTGTCATAAGAGGAAAGTATATAGTAACCCAGGCCTTCCTAAAGAAGGAAGAAAGATCTCAGATACATAACCTAACCTTACGCCTTAAGGAACTGGACAAAGAACAGCAAATAAAACCCAAAACCAGCAGAAGACAGGAAATAATAAAGATTAGAGTAGAAATTAATGCTATCGACACCAAAAAAAACCAGTAAAACAGACAAATGAAATCAGAAGTTGGTTCTTTGAAAGAATTAACAAAATTGATAAACCACCAGCCAGTTTGATCAAAAAGAAAAAGGAAAGGACCCAAATAATAAAATCAAGGAGAAATCAAGGAATCGATCCCATTTACAGTTGCACCAAAAACCATAAAATACCTAGGAATAAATCTCACCAAAGAGGTGAAAAATCTAAATGCTGAGAACTATTGAAAGCTTATGAAAGAAATTGAAGAAGGCACCAAAAACAAGGAAAAAGATTCCATGCTCCTGGATAGGAAGAACAAATATTGTTAAAAGTTGATACTACCCAAAGCAATCTACATACTCAATGCAATCCCTATCAAAATTACACCAGCATTCTTCACAGAGCTAGAACAAATAATCCTAAAATTTGTATGGAACCAGAAAAGACCCCAAATAGCCAAAGCGATCTTGAAAAAGAAAACCAAAGCAGGAGGCATCACAATTGCAGACTTCAAGCTATACTACAAAGCTGTAATCATCAAGACAGTATGGTACTGGTCCAAGAACAGACACTCAGATAAATGGAACAGATTAGAGAACCCAGAAATTGTCCCACAAACATATGGCCAACTAATCTTTGACAAAGCAGGAAAGAATATCCAATGGAATAAAGACAGTCTCTTCAGCAAGTGGTGCTGGGAAAACTGGACAGCGACATGCAGAAGAATGAACCTGGACCACTTTCTTACACCATACATAAAAATAAACTCAAAATGGATGTAAAACCTCAATGTAAGACAGGAAGCGATCAAAATCCTCGAGGAGAAAGGAGGCAAAAACCTCTGATCTTGCCTGCAGCAACTTATTGCTCAACACGTCTCCAGAGGCAAGGGAAACAAAAGCAAAAATGAACTACTGGGACCTCCTCAAAATAAAAAGCTTCTGCACAGTGAAGGAAACAATCACCAAAACTAAAAGGCAACCGACAGAATGTGAGAAGATATTTGCAAATGACATATCAGATAAAGGGTTAGTCTCCAAAATCTATAAAGAACTTATCAAACTCAACACCCAAGAAACAAATAATCCAGTGAAGAAATGGACAAAAGACATGAATAGACACTTCTCCAAGGAGGACATCCAGATGGCCAACTGACACATGAGAAAATGCTCAACATCATTCATCATCAGGGAAATAGAAATCAAAACCACAATGAGATACCACCTTACACCTGTCAGAATGGCTAACATGAACAACTCAGGCAACAACAGATGTTGGTGAGGATGTGAAGAAAGAGGATCTCTTTTGCATCGTTGGTGGGAATGCAAGCTGGTGCAGCCACTCTGGAAAACAGTATGGAGGTTCCTCAAAAAACTAAAAATAGAACTACCCTATGACCCAGCAATTGCACTACTAGGCATTTATCCAAGGGATACAGGTGTGCTGTTTTTAACAGACACATGCACCACCATGTTTTTAGCAGCACTATCAACAATAGCCAAAGTATGGAAAGAGCCTAAATGTCCATCGATGGATGGATGAATAAAGAAGATGTGGTATACACACACACACACACACACACACACACACACACACACAATGGAGTATTACTCGCCAATCAAAAAGAATGAAATCTTGCCATTTGCAACTATGTGGATGGAACTGGAGTGTATTAGGCTAAGTGAAATTAGAGAAAGACAGAAATCATATGACTTCACTCATATGAGGACTTTAAGAGACAAAACAGATGAACATAAGGGAAGGGAAACAAAAATAATATAAAAACAGGGAGGGGGACAAAACAGAAGAGACTCATAAATATGGAGAACAAACTGAGGGTTACAGGAGGGGTTGTGGGAGGGGGGATGGGCTAAATGGGTAAGGGGCACTAAGGAATCTACTCCTGAAATCATTGCTGCACTATATGCTAACTCACTTGGATGTAAATTTTAAAAAATAAAAAATAAAAAAAAGAAACAGGAAAGGGGAAAGAGGGAAGGAAGTGAAAGGGAGAGGGGGAAGGAGAAAAGGGAAGAAGGAAAACTTCAAGTATGCCATCTTTGAAACTCCAGCTAACTTCTTTGCAGTGTGTCTAATTTTAGTTGTTTCAAACAGCTACAGATGGCCTCTTGCTCAGTGAAATAAGTTGATGGTTTTTATTATACCTCATAGAGAAAAAATGAAATTTAATAAGTCATTTGCTAAGCTCTGTGTAAATTGCATCGTCCCATTATGTACTTGTGAGAATTTCACTCTGAATATGCACTTGTTTGGTGCACAGAATGCTGGAATTCTTGCCCCTTCCTGTTGGAAGAAGACTAGTTAAAAACCATTCGAATGGACTGTATGTTAACTAGTTGGAATTTCAATAAAAACTTGGGGAGAGAAAACTATTCGAAATGATCATAGTCTTTCTTGCGGTGGAATATCTCGTAACAGCTTCTCTATCAACAAAACCTTGCCACTGTACGATATACCAGGGCCAACCCCCAATGGCCCTCCGTTAGGAATGCATAAGAAAACTGAATTCATAATAATAGCACATTCAGCACATCAGATGGATGTTTGTTTTTATTGTTGTTAGTACACTGGGCACACAGTCAAAGTTAATGGCCAATTCATTTGACGTTTTGAACTTTCAGCAAAAAGTAAAGAAGGTTAATTGATTTATACTAATGCAGATAAAGGGGCTTTTGTGCAGTTGAGAATTGGCTAAAGCAAATTTGTTTAAGCATGATTTTAACCAGGAAAGACATTAAACATGAAATGTCAGGGTAAGATTCTAAATGTGAATTGAGAAAAATTTTTCATATTTCAACATAACATAGAGTACATAATAAAAAGTACTGGATTAAGAGTCAGGAATCTAGAATTCCACTCTATAATTTATTAATCATGTGACCTTGAAAAGGTTATTTTAATTACTTTCAGCTTCAGTTTTTTCAATAGGAAAATGGTGTAATTTTATTTAATCTGTTTAATGTGTAATTGTCTAATGTACCTAAATGAGAGAATGACTGAGAACATACTTTGAAAATTTCCCATATGATTTCTCTAAAAAAAGAACTCATTAAATGAGCCCCTAGAGTCAATGTAGTCACGAATCTACTGAAAGCAAAAAAAAAAAAAAAAAAAAAGTCAAACTATTCTGGGCATAAATAAGGCACAAAAGTCACTGAAATATTTCCATGGGTGTCTGAGAAACGTAAGAGGAGTCGGAGGTGTATAAATCATCTCCTACCTACACCATCACTGTTTCTTCTCATGTTGACTTCAGAGTTGGAAAGGTTCCTCATCTCTGAGTGAAGCTTGGCTCCCAGACATAAGACAGATGAAGCAGGTTATCAGCAACCAGTTTGGGGAGGCCAGCTTATAACTTTTTAGTTTGCAATAGGATCTTTTCAAAATCCCACTGTAAATCTGGGCACATGAATTCTGTATAACTTTTTTTCTTCTAACTTGTATTTTCAAGCACATCTATGGAGTGGGTGAGTGGAGGTAGAAAATATCATTTTATGATGTATTGTGGCCCTTTGTACCCCACCAGGAACAAAGGACAGAAGAGATGCTGAAACCAAACTGGTATAAAAATCAGGAGTTTTAGCCAGAAGCTAAAACACTCTCTTTTAAATAGTAATCACAAATCTTTTCTAAGGTGACCTGGGTTATAAAGAAAATGGAAACCCTTCCTCTTAAAAGACCATAAGAAATAAAGTGTTATCTTTCCAGCTAAGGTTAGAGTTGTTTGTGACCTTAGAGCTGGCAGCAATGGAAAAATCATGTTGAGCTTTAATATGTTCCTCACATGGCAGTTTTTCCAAAGGAATAAATGCATGTGTGATTCTGATGACCTCATATGAGATATAGAAGGTGTTACATTAGAGTGGACGAGCAGCGAGCCTTTACTCGAAATCTTTTTCATGCAGACTGCTAAAGATATTGCCCACACCATATAAATTATGTAGAGTTTTTCAAACTTATAGCTGCCTGCTTCTAACTAAAGCTAAGACCAGCAGATATATAGGATTTTTGCTGTTTTGACCTCCAACAGCAACACAAACAAGGCATGAATATTGACTTCAAGGGGAAGGGAACAGGAAGTATTTTTTAGTGAGATTATCCTCAAGGAGTATCAAATAGTGAAGAAGCAACACATATATATTCAAGCTGCATCTATAAATAAAAAAGTTTCTTTGGGACAAAACAAGTAGATGATTAAGTATTTGAAAAACACAAAGCAGACACATATAACAGAGTCATTAAATGAGAAGAAAATTAGGCAGACTGGAATAATAATAACCCAAGATAGGCTTGTCTAGCCTAGATACAAACAGTAGCAAAAGTCTGGAAACATTTATCCTTCCCTTGATTAATTTTTACCTATCAGCACATTTTAAAAAGGTCCCTGTAAAGCCATTTCTTCAGGCAAAAGGTAGAATCTTGAAACACATGTTCCAACTTCAGAAAAATTAACTTTCCCTAAAAGTCTAACCATCTAAAAGAATTAACAATAGTTTTGAAAGATAACACAAATATTTTATACATATTTGATATAAACATATATATGAAATATACATTTATAGATAATATACATCCAGAATGTTATATACATATATATACACACATACACACATATGGATTTTGCAAAAATGTGTAAAAGCCATCATGCACACCTCTTCATGAGCAGTTGATTAATAGATACAGTCATTCCACCTGACTCAAATAGCTGTTCATGGACACATCTCAAATGTTTGAATTTTCCCAAGTTGGTCCTTGTGTGGGTAATGTTCAACGTAAAGGTCAAATACAGTTCCCCTGACTATTGTTGTAATAAAAGCAATAGTATAAGGAAAAGAATATTTAAGCAGATATGCATCCTTTTGAAGAATATAGCTCTGTTCCTTTACAACGGCAACTGACCCGTCTTAATGCCTGTGGAAAACAGTGACTAGCACAATTGCAAGAGATATTCTTCAAGGAATAACTCCAAGAGAGAAGCTTTCAAATATTTACACAGTGCTTACGGACTTAATTTACACTGTTTTTTCTCTGTTGACTTGAGTTAGTCCATGGGAAAACCTGTAACACATATATAGTGCATATACAAAATTGCACTATTTGTTTGTTACCAGTTTTAACCAATGGAAAGAAACACCACGAGTGTAACTGGAAGATTCTTTTTATTCTCTGTTTTTGCACTCTAGCCTTTAGATCTCTATTTCTTGATGTCTCTGAGCTTCAGTTTCTTCCCTCTCATTTATGATCTTGAACTCATATTCTCCTTCCTGCCTCCTTTGGGACCTTGTACCATTAATCATGTAGTTTCTCACTTTTATCATCAGAATCTTTCCTTCGACTGGTGTCCTCCCATGTGCTCTCATAAATATGCTTATATGTTTCTTTTGCTGAAAACGTATAAACCACACACACACACACACACACACACACACACACACACAGAAAAATTTTCCCTTGATTCTATTTCCTCATAACCATTCTGTCTCTATTCCAATAATCTCAAATTCTTTCAGGTCCTCAAAAACTATCTCAAAAACATTTTGGTATTACATGGTAATGCTAAGCATGTTTATATCCAATAACCCAGAATTCTACTCCTAGGTAAATGCCTCAGAAAATTTTCACACTTAGGCAACAAGTGATATAAAAGAATTTTAGAGCTATATTGTTGGTAAAGCAAAATTCTGAAAACAAACAAAAATACCTAATAGATGGACACAGAAATTTTGATATCTTTTACAGTGGACAACTATACACTAATGAAAATGAATTTACCTCAGCTACAAGAATAAGTATGGATGGCTCTCAAAACATCATGTTGAATGAAAAAAAGAAAATCATAAAATAATATATGTAATAAGATTCCATTTACATAAAATTGAGAAATTAACATTGAACAACATATGAATTAGACATATACACATATATTAATATAAAGCAAGACAAGTACACAGCAAATTCATAATAGTAATTATATGTTGACTATGTAATATATATGTTCCTACTTGTATATACTGAAGAAAGAGGGAGGGATACCCAAGAATCAGAACACACAGTGCTTCGATATTATTGGTATTGTTCTATTTTTTACATGAGGTGGTTAGTCCATGAAAGTTACACCTAAACTTGTATGGGTATGATTTTATCTTGCAATTTAAAAACTTGATCATCTGTCTTGTTTTCTATCCTTTTGCATATTTCTCAGCCAGTAATATTCTTTCCCCTTTTTTTAATGCTGTAACAGCATATTTGCTAGTTATCTCCCACTCATAAAACTTCCGGATTTTAGTTGTCTCCTTGCCAGGGAGGTCTTCCTTGATCTAAAGTAGGTCAGCTCCTTTGTTACATTAGCCCCTGTCCTCTTGTGCTTACATGATCTTAACACTCAGCTTTCTCATTAAGTCCCTGTTTTCTCCACCAGGCTCTAACCCCACTGGGGAACATAGTAGTTAGGACAGAACTTGATGCAAATGGATAATCAATAAATATTTCTTGAATTAAATTATTCTCTTTTTTGCTAAACTTCTAAGAGCAGTTTATCATCATCATGAAAGCTTGCTCAGGTCTAATTTACTCTTCATTATTCTAAACTATGACTTCTGTGCCCACAAATCTGTTATATTTGCTTTCAGAGAGGTCACCAGTGGCCTTGTAATGGTCTTTAGTTAGTGTAAATCCTTAAACAATTTGACCTCTCTGGATATTGGATACCCCTAAAGGGAACATTCCGTAAATTTCTCAGCCATGACTGAATGGTTTGTGTGTGTCAGAAGTGAGAATGCTTCCCCTTAGATCCACACACATCTTCAACATAGTTCTTCTACTTCTCCAACTGTCCTCCCTTTCTTCCTTGAACTCCATATGCTCTCTTGCCTCACCAAGAATTTGTCCTTGTCCTTGACTCCTCCTGTTTGATACATTACTCTCACTGATCATTTTCCCTTAGGCAACCTGACCACCATTTTTAAAATTATTACAGTATCCTTACTGCTCCCTCTAATTACTCCTACACCAGTACACCTTCTACACCCACCTCTCTCTTTTTTAAGTTTGTTGATTGATTGATTGATTGATTGATTGATTTTGAGAGAGAGAGCAAGGGAAGGGCAGAGAGAGACGGAGACAGAGAGAATCCCAAGTAGGCTCTGTGCTGTCAGCACAGAGCCCTACATAGTGCTGGAACTCACAAACTGTCAGATAATGACCTGAGCTGAAATTAAAAATTGGATGTTTAATTGACTGAACTGCTCAGGGGCCTCCCACACCATCTTTTAGTAAGAAAGAAAGAGAGGAGAGAGAGAGAGAGAGTGAGAGAGGAAGGAAGGAAGGAAGGAAGGAAGGAAGGAAGGAAGGAAGGAAGGAAAAAAGAAAAAGAAAAAAAGAGAAAGAAAAAGAAAAAGAAAAAGAAAAAGAAAAAGAAAAAGAAGTCCACTGTTATTTCCTGCTTTGAAGTTTGTAATTACTCTTCTTAGTCATAGGATATAGCTTAAATTCATTACTTTAAACCATAAGGCTTTTCACATCTGACAAACTTCCTCTCAGTCTTCCATCATTCCCTATTCTCTAACCACTCCAAGTGATGTGACTTTTTTTTTAAAAACACATCCTAAACTTGCACACAGAGCTCTACTCACATTATACCTTGTGCTAAAGGTTTCTTTTCTTCTGCTGCCTTATTCAGAAAATTCCAACATCAAAGATTCTAAATTGGGGAAAAGAGAATGTCAGAAAATCATTTGAAAATCTGATTTACAAAAGATATTAAAACCTTTGTCAAGTAAGTTTATACCTGCATACACAATTTTACATAGAATTTCATGAAAGTTGCTTTGTCTTATTCATTTTTAATGAATAAATATTAGTTAAATAAATTGCATGGGAAAGTACTATGTAAATATAAGGTATTCTTCCTCCTCTCCCTGAAATAGAAAAATCTTGCTATGCACTTTATTGCCTTTATATAAAACCCAGATTAAATTTTTTCAATCAATTTTGAACAAATTGGCAATGGTATCAGGTTGATCATATTTTAAGACAGTTGATATGGTCTCTATCCACGTCTGTAGGATATCAAGCAGTTGGGCATTCCATGAAATGAAGCACACATTCCCTGAAGTCAAATTAGAGCACACTAGGAATAGTTAGGGTTCAGAAGATAATTATCTGAGCAAAGCAATAATGTGTGAGATTATGGAAAGCTAGCAGGTTAAGACCGCAGTCATCATCGCCAACAATCTCTTGCCTCCTGTTTAACAATGAAACCTTCCACAAACGTGTAGTATGCATTACTCCATGTTAGTCATTATACTAGATGCTAACAGACAACTAAAAATAAAAATGGTCTCTGATCTTGAGGTTCCTTTATCTGGAAAATTACAGCATTTTTACACCCAGTTCTCAATGAGATAAAGAAGTTAATAATTTATTCTTCACATCCAGATATACATGCTAAACCTTGAATATCAGTATCATCAACTCTGATTACCTACATGAGTTTGAAATGCAAAACAAACATCACAGAAATGTTAGTATGGACCTAATAAAACTCAATAGTAAACAACACATATATTTTATTTTTTTTCAGTAAAAGCATGGCATGACATAATCAATCTTACTCTTATATACAAGTTATTCATTATGATTTTCCTGCTTTGAAGGTTATGAGGTCTGAAAAAGCCAATTTAACTGGGCAAAGGAACATTGGCTGATTTCAAATGAAGGAAACTCTGTTAGGTCTGAGCCGTGCCCACAGTTCTGTGGTATTCTATAGCAGCATTTTAGAAGACAGATCCTCACCCCTTGGGGCACCTGAGTGGCTCTTCAGATAAGCATCTGACTCTTGATTTTGGCTCAGTGCATGACCTCATGGTTCATGAGTTTGAGCCCTGTGTTGGGCTCTGCACTGACAGTGCAGAGCCTGCTTGGGGTTTTCTCTCCCCTTCTGTCTCTTTCCCTCTGCCCACTCTTTCCCTCTCTCTCAAAATAATTACATAAACTTTTAAACATACATACATAAATAACATATTCTCATCCCTAAAATGCTGAGCATATTTTGAAAGAAATGTACTCACCACTGAGCAATTGAACCACAGAACTTTTTACTACATCTAAAAGGAAACAGGTATTCACTGAAACTGAAGTTTGAAATATATAGTTTTTTAAGCTAGATTTCACATTTTTATTGATACCTTGCTTAAAAAAACAAAGCAATCAGTTGTGCATAAACATTTTAAAAGTGAGGTTAGAAAGGGAATTTTAAACACCTATGAAACAATAGCTAAAAATCATGTGGCATTCTTGGTAAGCAGTATTTAGATGTCCATTGGCTTTGTATTAAATGCAACTGAGAATTTCTTTTCTGTATTTATCATTTCCTAAAAGTTATAAGCAATAATCAGCTTCACACAAAACTTCTCATAGCATATTGGATGTGCTCAGAACAGAAAATAATTTTTGTGTTTTTCATTATTATTTTCAGTCACCTCTACTGCTATAGAAAAAAATAATGTATGAGTGAGTGTGTGGTCATAAAATCCAAAAAAAACGAACCTCTCAGTGTTAAGAGTATTAATTTTTTTTCAGAGTCATAGAAAATGTCTTTTAAATAGTATTATATCAAAGGTTCTCTGAAAAAAAAAAAAAGACCTTAAATCTAGTTTCAGTTTCAGTACATACATTAGCAATGAATAAATAGATGAGGGGAGGCTGGTGGCACAGTTGGTTAACCATCTGACTTGTTTTAGGCTTAGGTCATGATCTCACAGTTTGGGTTCATGCCCCTAGTCAGGCTCTCTGCTGACAGTGTGGATCTTGCTTGGGATTCTCTCTCTGCCTCTCTCTCTGCCCCTCCCCTGCTTGCTCATTCTCAAAATAAATAAAGAAACCTAAAAAATAAAAATAAATAAGTAGATTAAAAGAAGAAACAGTAAACCTTAATATCTTAAATGAATAGGAGGCTTTCAAATTTACGGAGTATGTGCAGTTGTGATCACTCGTTCATCTTTTACAATCTTCTAAATTATGAGATTTTAATCTCAATTTTACAAGTGAGAAAAGTAGGCGGACCTTGAAGCAATTGAACAAGTAGCTCAAGACCAGTTATCTTGTAAGTGTCTTACTCTATAAAGTCCAGGACTCTTAACCCAACTAGCAGAGTGACTGTCTGAGAATCTCATCATGAATGGAAAAAACATCAATCTGTAGAAAAAAAAAGTCAAAATGAACAACCTGTGAGGTGAGAACAAATCACCTAAAGTAATGTGCAAGAACCCCAAATGTGATACACTGTATGTTATCCTGCAAGCCTTATGTAGGCATGATATTGCTCCCATTTGATCTAAGTAAATGCAAATTGTTAAATGAAGAATAGATCTTTCTGGCTAATGTCTTCTTAAAAATGTAAATTAAGAGTGGGGAAGTGAAAAAGTAAACAAGATTTTGCCATTCTCTTGAATAACATTACACTGAAGGTAACAACTCTGAGTTTGGCCATCTAACAAATACTTCTCTTACCTAAAGAGACACATGGTCTAAATCAGTAGCTCTCAATGCACATACCAGAGGAGAGACCGGAGAGACCCCTCCACCTACCATGTTACCCTACAACTGTTACACAGCCATTGCTCCCTGGTAGTTACTGCAGAGACTTAACTTCCCCCGACACTCAAGCGGTTAGCACACCTCAAAATCTTCTGAAAGAAACCAGTGGCTCACGCATTATTTGAATCGATATCCTGCCTCATTCTTTTCCTTTAGCCATCTTCAGACCATCAGAATAAGCAAACCTAGTTGTGGACCTTCAGCCTTGATTCTGATAGTTCATTAGGGTCATAATTGAGTGAGTTTTCTGATATTCTTTGAGAGAATCAATATTTTTTAAAGATAAATAAATTAGACACTAGGTTTGCAGATTAAGGTAGAAAATCAAGAATTCCACATGGGTTTTTTTGTTTGGGAAGAAGTTTCTTCCATCTGTGCACACAGAGTACTACAAAGTGCCAAATATTAATATGATTAAATATGGGTTTGTTAACCATTTTTTTTCTTTTTCTTTTTCAAGTTGGGGAGGGGCAGAGAGAATCCTAAGCAGGCTCTGTGCCCAGTGCTGAGCCCAAAAAGGTGAGTAATGCTTGATCTCACCACAGTGATATCATGACCTGAATGGAAATCAGGAGTTGGTTGCCCAACTGACTGAGCCACCCAGACACCCCTAACCATTTTTCTTAAAACTCATTATAGGCTTATTCAGAGTAAGTTTAGAGGCTAAACCTTGGGTTTACCAGAGAGCAAAAAATGTTTTAAGACATTTAGCAAAACAAAATTCAGCATTTAGCAGAGTGATTGTCACATAGTGGATGCCATATAATATTTGTTAAATGACCTGGGAAAACTATTTCACTGTGGTTTGAACAATTATGAGAACAATGCCGATGAATTCTTTGCATTTTATCCAACACACATTTACTTGGTGCCAGTGAGGTATAAATCAATCAACATATATTGTACCTGGTGAAAATTCAAAGTTAAAATAGTCAATTTTCAGGGTGCCTGAGTGGCTCAGTCGGTTAAGCATCCCACACCTGATTTCTGCACAGGTCATGATCTCATGATTCAGGATTCCAGAGTTCCAGCCCCCTGTTGGGCTTTGCACTGACAGCATGGAGCCTGCTTAGGATTCTCTTTCTCCCTTTCTCTCTCTCTCTCTCTCTCTCTCTCTGCCCATCCCCTGCTTGTTCTCTCCCTCTCTTTCAAAATAAATAGGTAAACATTTTTTAATAGTGAATTTTCCAAGGAAATTGAATTCTAATGTTTTCATTTTTCTGTTGTGGATGGATTTCACGAACACCTACAAGAAAATTGTAACAGGTAGCAAGAAGAAAACTCTGATAGTCTGAGACAGAGAGAAGGAGGTTACTAGAGAAACCACAGTATCTATATTTTAAAAATATATGTATATTATTAATTATATGTTATATAGTACCTTATAATGTAATATGTATGATGATTTAAAATCATTTAGCTTATTTTATCTTTGAAAGTTATTCTTGCAAAATATTTTTGCTTTTAGGTGGACAATGGGTTTTTAAGAAAAATTATAGCAGAACAGTTACTATTTGAAAAAAAAAACACGTCTTAGATTAACTAGCATGTTAGAAAAATACAAATCAAGAAAATGTGTATTATTGATTTCTTGTGATAATTTTTACAGAAAATGACCATTTGATATTTCTGATTACAACTATTATTCTCTGTGAGACCTTGCTGAAATGTTTTTACATGTAAGATGTGCTAAAACTCTATTAAAGAAGTTAGTCAATTATAGATAATCTATGGGCTAAATGAGGTTTCTATCAACGGACTAAAGTGGTTGCTGCTTGAAATAGGGCAGTTGACTGAATCTCTTCATGAAAATGTGTTCCCTATTGACTGGTGCTTAGGGAACTTGATCATTCGTTTTAATTTAGAGACTATAGTTAGTGTCCCAAACTCTACTTGAAATTTCTTTTATTAGTCTTTTTCACAAGGGAGCCAAACTGTTACTTCCTCATAACTGCCCCGCAATTTTCAGGGATTACTCTAAGTGTGAATTGTCAAGTATTCCTTCCAGCTGCCTTCTGTCAGGCTATAATCCCGTACTGAGCCTGTCAGAGGTCACTGAGCTCTTGACTAATGCACTTCATTAGGGAAGGAAAGCAGAATGTCTCCAGGACACAAATGGCAGGAGACATACAGCAGAACTGGGCATTACCTAAAAATAAAAATACACTAAACTTTAAAACCATGAAATTTTCAGTAAATTTCCAATAATTCAGAACAAAAGTTACTATATCAAACATTTAAAATCACTTGACATTATCTTTGTAATATCTGATAAATTTTGAAATTAAAACTTTTGACCTATTAATAATGATGAGTGAATTGTTAAGAACAAGACTTATAGTAGTAAACCTGTTCCTTTTTCCACAATTGCCACCTTCAATCAACTTTGGGATATTTAAATTTCATTCTTTCCTGATATTTAATATTGTGTTACATTTATTTAAACGTTTGAAACCCATTATATGAAAACCTACTTTTAGTGAAGGTGGAAATATGCAAATATAGGAAGTGGTAAACTTTAAATTTCAAAAAAATGTATCTTGCAGAATCCTTTGGTACATGTGCATCTGGTTGTCTCAATAAGACATAACTAAGAAGAAAGTTTGCCAACTATTGTTAATAGACTGATTTAAGAATCAGAGTTTGAGCAAATCACTAAGTATTTGTTCTCTATTTGGTCTTGATGCTAATATTTCTTTATTATTGTTGTGGTTTAGCCTTACAGGAACAATCTTGAAAGACCATTCTTCAGTTAGAAAGATACTAACGTGTGTCATGAAACATGCTAAGAAATATTTTCTTCTTACTTCATTGCCAAATTTAAATAATCTTAATAGAAGGTAAGGAAAATATGCATATATGAAACCATTCTATGTAGAATAAGCTAAAAAATCATTTTTTCCTACATAAGATCAATTATTTCTTAAAAGTATCAAAACTTTTAATCACAATTGTCAAAACTACCAAATTAAGCTATATTGTTGAGAAATGTAAAGTGAAATAACCAGTATCTGACTGCCATACTCTCTTAATTGACAAATAGGTTATTACTTTGGGAAAGGCTTCATTCCTTTAGGAGATGATTTACTCTGTCATTTAAAAGTGTCACTTAAAAAAAGAGAAAAGATAAAATGCATCAAAACATGTTGCAAAATTTTAAGAAGCTATATATTTAAAAGTTAGGGATAGGGAATCACAATTTCCTTCTCACTGTAGTTTGCAGTCACCCGCTGGACCTCCATGGCAGTGGAACTGAATACGTTTTTTTCTAAAATCCCAAGGCTTCAAATTAGGGATCAGGAGTAAGCTCTTGTCAGCAGAGGGCTCATGGGTCTGGAATTTAATTAAAGTTCTTCTAGTGGTCTGAACCTTTCTCACATTTTCATCTTTAATGTACTTCTGGGAATCAATTTAAAATTTCCTTCAAGGAAATTCTTGAGTATCACATTTGAAATTAATTACATTTATACCAAAGATAAAAAACGATTGGAAATACAGAATTTTAAAAATGCAATACATTATTAAAATACTAAGAAAATGATTATGTTGCAATGTGTCTATCTGTAACAGCCATATCAGATGGTAGACTTCCCAGTGCATTATTCATCGCAGCCCAAGAAATTCCTGAATTTGTAGCAAGGTGGGTCCCAGTTCCAACTGAGATTCATTCTTACTGAAATAACCCAGGGAATGGGTTTCTTAGACATCCCAGATATAAATAACAATTTTATATTATTAAATTCAAATAGAAAGATTGTAGTCTTGGAGGTATTTTCTCTCTTCTTACTAGATTAATATATTTTCATAGTGTAAGAAAATGAAGGATGAGGAGAACATGTCTTGTAAATGAGGAAACGAGATATTTTACCAAGATCAAGGAAGACGTGAAGGCCAAGAAGGATGGCATGAAAGCTGTCTTCAGTATTTGGACGGCTGTTATGTAAAAAATGTTTTATATCCTTTCTCTCTTGCAAGAATATGTAGAACTAGGATTAATGAGTAGAAGTCAGAAAAATAGGTGTTTTGATTCGATTTGAAACATTAGAACTATGTAATTCAGAGAAAGGTAGTCAAAAAGTAGTGAAAATGTCTCCATAATGGTTCAAGAAACTGGGTGGCAGTCAATCAAGAATCTACAAAGAGGGCTGCCTGGGTGGCTCAGTCAGTTAAGTGTCTGACTTGGGCTCAGGTCATGATCCCATGGTTTGAGCCCCACGTCAGGCTCTGTGCTGACAGCTCAGAGCCTGGAGCCTGCTTCAGATTCTGTGTCTCCCTCTCTCTCTGCCCCTCCCCCACTCATGCTCTGTCTCTCTCTGTCTCTCAAAAATAAATAAAAACATTTTTAAAAAGCTACAGAGATATTTCTGCAATGGGAGAGGGCTGGGATTATACAGCCCCTAAGACCTCGTTCAGCCCTAAAATTCTTTGCTTCTTATGTTTAGAATACACAGTGAAATAATACAAACAACCTAGGAACTGGGAGTTGAAAAAAAAATTTCCAAAAGCTGGCTCTGTGCGTATTATTTGCTAAAAGCTTTAATTGAAAACCTGAAGTATATAACACAAAGAAGAGTTTCATAAGAAATTTTAAAATGATAAATTGGCAATGAACATGTATATTTTGACTTTTAAAAATATCACTTGCTGGTCTATTTTTTCTTTTCTCATTTTTATCCAGGCTGGGGCAAGGAAAATAGAAAACATAAATGAGACTGTAACGTTCTCATGTACTAGGAAGCAGGAAATGATTCATAAATGATTGAGATATGTCAAAGAATACAAAAGCCAGCTTGAATGGGGTTACCATTGGCTAAATCAGTGACAATACGAGCATCAAAATAGTTGATAAAAGCAGATTATAACACACTGAAAAGTAGAAGAAACTCTGAGACCATTTTGTTATAAGTAAAAAGATGAATTAGTTGAAAGTTTGTTGAGGACTAGGATATTAGCATGGTATGTACAAAATACTTATTAGCTATAAAAGGCAAAAGATTAACCTTGCAGTGGAAAAATCTACTTCAACCAAATGATCAAAATGAATATCCACATGGAACTAGTTGAAATTATACACTATATAACAGGATGCAATAAGAATGTGGTGATGCCTGTGTTGCATAACCTGAATCTAATCATTTCAAACATTAGATAAACCCAGTTTGAAAGACACTTCTGCAAAATGAATGGCTTGTAATCTTCCAAAGTGTCATGATCATAAGAGTTGAGGAATTGCCCCATTCTGAAAAACACTAAAGTAAAATGTGAAATGACAACCAAATATAACACATGATTCTGACCTGGATTCTTGTGCTAACGAACATCATTGAGATGACTAGTGAAATCTGAATGCTGTCTGAGGATTAAATGGTAATAGTGTATCAATGTTAGTTTCCTGATTGTGATGCTCATATTGTGGTTATATAGCATAATGTTGGTAATGGATATACAGTAAAGTATTTGAGGATGTTGAGATATTGTCTCAAGACTTTGCACTTAAATAATTTAGAAAAAAACATTCTATATGCTGTGTACTTTTAATTTTTTGTAGGTTTGTTATCGTTCAGATTATATACATAATATTTAATCATATTTAATAATATTATTATAGTTTATCTTTGGACTTAAGGTATGTAAGGGCTGCTATTGATTAAGGCTATCTAACAGCATAGATTAGTGAACTAATTACTGAACTAGTAATTAGTGAACTAATTACAGATTTATTTGTAATTAGTGAACTTAACATGTTTGAAAGTTTTAAAGTCAAGGATCAATGATTATCTTTCATGATCATAGTTATTTTTTAATTTTTTTTAGAGAGAGAGTTTAAGCAGAGGGAGAGGAGCAGAAGGAGAGAGAGAGAGAGAGAGAGAGAGAGAGAGAGAGCCTCAAACAGGCTCCACATTCAGTGAGAAGCTTGATGCCACAACCCTGGAATCATGACCAGAGCTGAAATCAAGTGTCAGACACTCCACTGACTGAGCCACCAAGGTACCCCATTACCAAAATTATTTTGAAAGAAACTTTTGTATTAACAAGAGATTTGGGGATGAAGCAAGGAACAGGAGGGCCTTAGAGTATATCTGTGGTATAATACATTACAACTAACTAGATGGTTAGTTTCAAGCATATCAATTAACTTTGTGCATAATTTTTTCCTTTTTCTTTTTTTTCTTTTTTTAGAAAGAGCACATGAGCCAGAGAGAGGTCTGAGGGAGAGAGAGGGAGACAGGGAGAAAAATCCCACGCAGGTCCAGCACAGGGCCCAACGTGGGGCTTGATCCCACAACCCTGAGATCATGACCTGAGCCAAAATCAAGAGTTGTATGCTCAACTGACTGAGCCACCCAGGTACCCCTTTCTATACTTTAAATGGAGCTAATAATGCCACCCTAGCTAGGCTCTTGTATGGATTAGGTAAATCATCACATCAAAGAGCCCTAGTATAATGTTTAACACATAGTTGATATCCGCCCACCCTTTCTACCCCTTCACCAAATATTTATTAAGTAGTGTTTGAGATCCTGCATAAATTATGCAACCTCATATCTGTAGCCTCAAGAATTTCATAATCTAGTGAGTAAAACACGCACATACACACACACACACACACACACACACACAAATTATATCTAGAGACAAATGAAATGAGAGATATATGCAACAGAGATACTGAACAAATACCACTTGCCTTGGAAGGAAAGCTCAGAATAAATAAAAACATTGTTCAACTCCAATTCTAATGTTAAGTGTCAATTATTTTATTTTATTACAGAATATGTAGGAAAATATGTTTGAGAGAAGACTATGTATGAGAAGGTTGTTGTATCAAATAACATGCAGTCTTCATGCAACAACATAATTTGGGGGTCATGATATCCAAATAAGGATGTCTCTATCTATTAAACAATCACCTTCACTATTCATTGAAGACTTACTCTGTACAGACATTTTACATGTATAACTTAATCTTCACAATGATCCATTGAGGCAGGTCCCATCACTGTGTACACTTCACAGGTCCTAAACTTTTCTACCTACACATACTCACATACTAATTTTATCCAGTCTTATTCATTTAAATAGTATCTCTCTGCTGATCTGACTTATTTGTATCCTCAAGTCTTTCTATCTGAATTTAACATTCATGTATAGTACTGTCTATACAGTACTGTCTATATAGTACTGTCTAGGATGTTTAATGGGCTTTTCAAACTTAGAAAACTGAACTAGCTTCTTTCCTTATTCAACAAAATGTGTTCTACAGCCTTTCCCTATAAGCAAATGTTGACCACCCTTCTGCTTAATCAAGCAAAAAAAATGTTGAGTTATGCATGACTGTCTTCTCTCATTCCCCTCATTCTACAATCTACTCACAAAACCTACTAACTCTATTTTCAAAAATATCTTTTCAGAACTTACCTTTTATTATAATATCTTTGCTACTGTATGGTCAAATCTTCTCTTAAACTCTTGGCTAAAGTTTTGCAATATCCTCCTAATTGGTCTCATGATTCTTCCCTCACCCTCATTTCAATCTATTCTTAATACAGCAACCAGAATGATCCTGTGAAAACATAAGTCATGTCAGGACACAATTCTCAAAACATTTTCACTGCTTCCCAACCCAACCAAATAAAACCAAAGTACCAGAAATGACCCAGAAGGCCCTAAGGGGCTTACAACTTCTCCAGTTTCCATTTCTCTTATGTTGCTCAGAACTTCTGCTCTTTCTATTCCCTTCTTAGAAAGCTTTTTCCCTTATACTTGTAGAATCTTCTTCCCCTCGTCCTTAAGGACTTTTGTCAAATGCTATCTCCTCGGTGAGGTCTTTCCCGATGTCCTTGTTAAAAATTCATACTCATTTACCCTCACACCCTTTATCCATCTTCCTTATTTTCATCTCATTTTTCCTCAGAAAACTTTATTAACATTCTACAGATTTTTGTTATTGCTATCTATTGCCCATCCCCCCACCACTAGAATGTAAGCTCTGTGGCAAGAAGGAATTTCTGCCTATGTTGCTCATTGCTTTTTCCTGAGCAACTAATACAGTGCAGACACATATTAGGCACTTAATAAATACTTCTCAAATACGTTAACAAACATGAACAAACTTGCCTCATATAGCAAGGGGCAGTACCAGGGCTGAGGTAGTGTGACTCCAGAGTCTGTGCTCTTACTTCTTATAATATTACCTCATCTTCTTGTGCTGTTACTTCTTGTAATATTAGTTCATCTCCACCTCAATCCTGAATACCCATCCTTTCCATCACTGTCAGTAAACTGGACCAATTCCCAGAATTTCTTTAATGTCACAACTCTGACAACATGTGCAAATTGAACTGATCAATGCTGAATATTGTTGTTACAGAAGGGTGGGCTTAAAAGAGGATGCAGTCCTGGAGGAATTTAGAACATATAAAATAGGGAGATCTTTGACCGTGTAAGGTCAAGTCTTGACAAAACTTCATATGGTTCTAGAGTCAGAACCTGAAGTACATACTCTTGAAGTATAGCTGTTAAATCCCATAACTGGTTTCTAAGCACTAGAAAGTTTTATGTGTTGCAGATTATCTGTAACATACACACACTCACACAAACACACACACACACACACACACACACACACATCACCACTCTTCTCCCCTCTAAATTGGCACTGATATTCCATAATATTCTACTCCCTAAACATAGACACACCTGCATAAGTTAGTATGAAAGCCAAGTTGACAGCATGTTTTATGCATTGGCTTATTTCTTGGCCAAAGATTTGTTTTCTGTCATGAAGACCAGGCTTTGGAGCTGTTTTTAATGCGACATAATAGAATACATATAGGGAGATCTCAGCCAACTTAAAAAGTGTATATTGAACACCTCCTCTGTCCAAGGTGGAATGGGGTTGGAGAGAAGGATAAAGCATAGCTGTGTCGAGAAGTGGTTCACAGTTTGGATGAGGAGAGATAATTAATATATACATAAAATAATTACCAAAAAACTAAGAAATAAATGGTATTGCAACTAAAGACAATTAAGATAAAAAAGATGAAACTATGAAACAAAGTAGTTAAGAAGGCTCTGTGAGGGAATGAAAAGGACTCTTAGTAAGCACCTGCTATGTGCCAGGTGCTTTGCATATATTGCCTCACTTAATCAACATGGTAACCATATGGGGTCTGAATTATTATGTTATTTTTATTGGTGAGGAAATTGCATTGAAGTCAGTCCAGGAAGAATTTATTGCAACCTTATTGCAATCATTCTGTATCTTCAGCCAGGAACACAATGCCAAGCTTGGCTGAAGATGCAAAACAACTGCTTTGCTTCCTACCCTTTATGAAATGTCAGTCTTGGTTGAGACGGTTGCTCACAAAATAGGTGAATGTAATCTGAGTCTCATGTTGAACCATACTAAGAAGGCTTAGCTTACTTTCTGTGGGAACAAGAAGCTTCTACCCGAAAACATGGGTCCCGAGGAAGTTTTTCCAAAAGTGGTAATACCCATGTTGGATCTTGAATAATGAAGATGGTGAAACTGATTTTCTAGGCAGAGGGGATTGCAAGAACAAAGTCACAGAGTTCTGGTTCCATATGGCATGTGCATAAGTCAAAATCTTGCTAACTATTACAACAAGCCCACCTCCAAAATGTATATTGGCCAAACCTAATCGAAGTTATTTTTTCTCATGCTTGTGCTCCTGATGTCAAAGAGATTCTTCACAAAGTGGTGATTGGGGGACCCGGGATCCTTCCATATGAAATCTCCACCACCATCAATGTGTGGTAAGGTCTTCGAGCTTTGTGGCATCAAATTGAAAGAAAGAGAAGAGAGCCCACGGGAGGTTTTCATGCACCGGTTCTGGAAGTAATCGTCCTCACTTCCATTCACCTACAATACCGTGGTATGACCACTCCTATCTGCAAGGAAGGCTGAGAAATGCATTCCATCTTTTTAAACAGGAAGGAAAGAAGTTATTTTCATGAATACGTAGTGTATCTGCCATTGTGAATGAATTCTGTTATTGCTGTGGAATAAATTTAGATGAGAGAGAAAGAAACAGCTGCATCACGGAGAACTTCTAATTTCATGATAAAGAACTCATAAAATATTCATTTTCTAGGAATAAATATGTAGGTAAGTGATAGTTAAAACCATGCTGCTAGAGGTACACTCAACGTGTGAGGAAAATATAGAGAGTAGTATTCTGGGAATTACAAAGGTTTAGGAAACAATCAGAGGAAAAACACTTAGGATGGGTGACCAGGAATAGATGAGCAAGGCAGTATGGGGAGAACCAGGAAACTGTAGCATCAAGGTTAGAACTCAAGATTATAAACAGAATCAAGATGGAAATAAGTTATCAGCAGGTTCAAATGCAGGATTTTTTATAATTTAATGAATAAAAATTGCTTGAACGGGAAAGCAAGAGGTATTAGGTCAAAAAAAGAAATTGGAAATGGAAGACAGAATGTCATCCTGGAGCATGTATTTTTCAAAGCACTAACAATGTTGTGGGGCTCATCTGATGTGAAGTTTCGATCCTAAATTGTGTTCTGGACCCAGTTCCACTGCATGTTGAGGTGAGGTGGTTGCCCACACTAACAAGCAATGCTCCAGACACCAGTTGAGTGTCCTAAAGTTAACTCCTATCTACCTGTCGATAGCATTAGATTCCAATGATTAAGGATTCAGTCCCACAAACTGCTCCCTGCCCCCAACTTCAGATGCCAACCACAAACCCGGGTTGTTACCTGTCCTTCTGACAGACTTGTTATAAACAAGAAAGTTCCCAAGATCCCCTCCTCAGGTTCAATTAATTTGCTCTAGCAGCTCACAGAACTCAGAGAAACATTTTACTTACTAGATTACCAGTGTATCATAAAAAGAGATAACTCAGGAACAGCCAAAGGGCAAGGCACAAAGGGCCCAGAGCTTTCATGCCCAATCCAAGTATATGATTCTTCTGGCATCTCCATGTGTTCACCAAGGTGAAGCTGTTTCAACACTGTCCCTCTTGGAGTTTTGCAGAGGCTTCATTACTTAGTTATGGTTGATTAAATCATTGACCATTGGCAATTGATTCAACCTCTAGTCCCTCTCCCCTCCATGGAGGTTGGAGATGAAGGGGGAGTGGTACTAAAGTTCCAACCCTATAATCCTATGTTTGGTTACCCTGGCAACCAGTCCCCATCATTAGGTTACCTGAGGGCTTTTCAAAAGTCTCCTCATTAACATAACCAAAGACACCTTTACTACTCTTATCAAAGGAAATTCCAAGTGTTTTAGTAGTTGCAGGAACTAACTGAAGACCAAGCACATATTTCTTATTAATAAAGCACAACACCACAGATACCAATTTCAAACTGGTATTTTGTACTTCTATCCTGACCTATCTCCATGGCATTCTGTTGTTTTTTATTGATATCCCCGCTTTCTGTTTGTAGTACAACTTATTCCACGGATACATCAATTGACTCTATTTTTTAAAAGAATCCAATGTGGGGGCACCTGGGTTGCTCAGTTGGTTAAGCATTAAGACTTCGGCTCTGGTCATGATATCACAGTTCATGGGTCTGAGCCCTGCACCAGGCTGTGCTGACAGCTCAGAGCCTGGAGCCTGCTTCAGATTCTGTGTCTCCCTCTCCCTCTGCCCCTCCCTCGCTTGCATTCTGTCTCCCTCTCTCTCTCAAAGATAAATAAACATTAAAAAAAAATAATAAAAAAATAAAAGGATCCAACATGATTCCTCTATTTTTAATATTCTTCTTCCAGACTTCTTGGAAAATAACATTTTGAAAATGTTTATAGTAGCATTATCAATAATAGCCAAATTATAGAAAGAGCCCAAATGTCCATCAACTGATGAATAGATAAAGAAGATGCAGTGTGTATGTATGTGTATATACATCTTTACTCATCAATTGATGGACATTTGGGCTCTTTCTATAATGTGTATATATATATATATATATATATACATATATATATATATATGTATAATAGAATATTACTCAGCCATCAAAAATAATGAAATCTTGCCATTTGCAATGACATGGATGGAGCTAGAAAGTATTATGCTGAGAAAAATAAGTCTGTCAGAGAAAGACAAATATGATATGATTTCGTTCATATTTAAGAAACAAAACAGATGAACATAGGGGAAGGGAAAAAAAAGAGAGAGAGAGAAGCTACCCATAAGAGACTCTTAACTACAAAGAAAAAAGTGAGGGTTGCTGGAGAGGAGGTGGGTGGGGGATAGGCTAAATAGGGGATGGCAATTAAGGAGGGCACTTGTGATGAGCACTGGCTGTTGTATGTAAGTGATGAATCACTAAACTCTATTCCTGAAACTAATATTACACTATATGTTAACCAACTAGAATTTAAATAAAAACTTGAAACATAAAAAAGGGAGTGATAAATAAATAAACAAACAAACAAATAAATAAATAATAAAGACAAACATGGAGATGGGATTTCTGTGAGAGGAGGTGCCAGGCCATTAACTGTGAAATCAGAACTGCATGATAGTTCTCTTCATCTGTGAGTGACTTTTATTCACCTAGGTGACTATGCATTATTTCATTCCCAGGCACAGTTCTTTAGGTTATCTTAAAAAAAGAAAAGAGAGAGAGACAACAGACTCAAAATGGAGTCACGTGGGCTAAATCCATATTTCCTAACCTAGCTATAATTTTAACTTCTCCCAGGAATACAGTCTTAAACTAGCAATCCGGAATGTGCTGGTCAGTAATAGTGAGGAAATCCACCTGACAGACCTTACCTTCCTCCAAAGAAAGATAAGGTGATATGTTATTTCCTTGTCCCCATACACTTCCGCCTATGAAAGTCTCCCATTTTGTTCAGTTCTTCCAAGCTGCTTTCTACCTGCTAAATGGGATACTGCTTAATTCATAAATCACTAAATAAAGCCAGTAAGATCTTTGAAGTTTACTCAATTGAATTTTGTTTCTTAACATACTGATGTTACAATCTTTGATTTACATGTGCAAAAACGGAGACTTGAGAATTTAAACAACTTGCTTAGGACCATAGCTAATAAGTGACAAACTGGATATGAACCCATAACCACTTCAGTAAAAATTCCAGCTCATTCCACTGTTCCAGTCTATGTTGGTCTATAGGATGAGATGAATAGGAAGGAAATTGTATTTCGTAAGCAATTGTTAATCAGTTTCTTACAAAGTGATTTTTTTTTTACTAAAAACAAAGTCCATAATAAAAAGTCATATCGTAGTATTTTTACTATGTTTTATTTAATTGGTTAAGTACAATATACTTCTCAAGTGCTATCTACTTGATGAAGAGGTGACATAATTTTCACTTTTATGACCTCAATAACTTTAGCATTTAGTAACTGAACTTAACGTATGGAAAAGCATTTTAAACTTTATGTACAATTAAAAAATATAAGCTCGAACAACTTTGAAACAGCCCCCATGAGTTAGGAGCGTATGATCCTACTGGACTATACATTTTGTGAATTCTATAATCATATAAAATGTGCAAAATATAATGATGAATTTCTGACTTCATTATTTCTCAAATATACCATACCTTTTTCTAAATGAAGTGTTTCCTCTATAAATGTAAACTGCTCCATTTTTTCATGTTTTCCTCATTTTCAGAGATTTTCCTGCAATTTCACTTCAAGGATGGATGCAAGCACAGCTGTGGTTTTTAAGAGGTGTTTACACCACTTCTTGTACAGAGTTCATCCATCATATTCTACCCACATATTTCAAGAATTAAAACATAGAATGACAGTGGCAAATGCGTTTGACACCAGACAGGACTCCAGAAATGCAACAAACATAAGGACAAGTTGACGTCAACCAAATCTAAACACAAACATGAGGAATACCTCCATAAGACCTTTTACTCAAATGAGCGTAAAGATGGTTAAGATTTTAGTTCCCATGTTTAATATTGGATATAAGCTCTATATTGAAAAGACATGATTAAAAAACACCGAAATGCAAAAACAAAAGGTGTACTTCTCTTTTCATAAATCGCTGTTCCCAATGAATTGACATTTCTACATCACATCTTTTGGTTCAAGAGGATCTTTTCAAAGAATAGAACATTTCACACCCCAAGTTTTTCAAAACACTTGGCTGAGTGCCTTTGCTACCCACAGAATAATACTAAAACTGCTTTACTACAGCATCTCTTTATGATTGGACATGGATTTTTTATTTCAGGCTTACCTCTTATCCTTTCCCCATGGTGGAACCACCATCATATTTAATATGCCCCAAACATTGCGTGAACAATCGAATTATGCATATACAGTGTATGAGCAAAGCATAGACCCTGGCACCAACAACAAAAACATTTTTATTAAAGTCTATCAGAGATGCTTATCATCCCCTTCCATGCTTATCTACCTATTGGCCATGCTTCAAACCCCAGCTTAATGCAACCTCTATCTGAAGCCATTCTATTTAGTGCAGGCCTACCTACTCACTCCTCCTCCTCTACTGCAATCACACTCTCACTAAATCTCTACCACAGTGCATTATGCATTGTATTGAAAGTTGCGGCTACGCGTCCTTGTCTTTCATTGGACTATGAGTCCTATGAAAATAGAGATTATGTCTTATTCTTCGGATTCGTAGAGCTCAACACAGTACTAATTCTTAATTCCATTTCTGAATGTTTTTCTTGGTGGGATCCAAAAATCTTTTAGATTTTAGAAAAAAAATATGGTCTTTACAATGTGTGATCTATGAGACCCCAATCAGGTACTGGGCACTGCACCCTGTAATCACATAATAATATTTCTGCAGTAAAGTATAATGTGACAATCATTAGTGCCATTTACGAAACATATTTCCAGTTATCTTCCCTGCGAGAGGTACAGAGCAGGATTATACCTTCTGTGGCTGGGAAGGGCCAGGTGGCTAGTTTTGTTTGTGAGTGGAAGTAATGTGTGCCATTTCTAGGTATTAATTATTAATGGGAGATCCTCTTTAGCTCTCTACCCCTCTGGCATGACAGCTGGCAGTATTTGGGGTGATGGGTGTAATCTCTGCCCAGGTTCTTGAGTGACTCTAGTCAAACCATAGTGGACATGCTGTTTTAAGCCATTATAGTTGGAAGCTGTTTATTACTGCAGCATAACCTGTTCATACTTAGTGCACAAAAACCGACTATAGATGTCATACTATTTCAAATCGTATTTTGTAGTCAAATGATTCATTTGGTTGTATTGGGTTTATCTAACAAATAAGTTACAAAAACTTTCAACTTTTCGAGTTCATAATTTTAGAATTATGAAAAAGAACTGTAAAACAGTATGCATCAAATTTATAATGTGTAGTATAGCAGAAAACATCAAAAGGAAGGGGGAAATCTCCAAAAACAGTAAAAGGAAGGGAAAACAATAAAAACACGGGGGCTTTAACTTTTTTTCGTTATTTTATGTTCTTCTTTTCTAAAAATTATATATGAAAATGCTAAGAAAAATAAAATTGTGTAGGCCCACTAATACTAATTTTTGGTTTTATTTTTATGCTGATCTTCTCTGGAAAGTAATGTAAAGAAAAAATATCAGATTCATATGTAACACAGGAATGTCATTTTTATGAGAAAAAATGTCCTCACCGTTTTTCTGACTTTTGTATGTATAAGTAAGATAAATATAGAAATTGTTGTCCTCTCGGGGTACCTGGGCGACTCAGTTGGTTAAGTGTCTGACTTCGGCTCAGGTCATGATCTCATGGTCCATGAGTTGGAGCTCCGCATTGGGCTCTGTGCTGACAGCTTGGAGCTTGGAGCTTGCTCTAGATTCTGTGTCTCCTTCTCTCTGTGCCCCTCCCCTACTCATGCTCTGTCTCTATTTCTCTCAAAAATAAATAAACATTTTTTAAAAAGAAAGAAATTGTTGTCCTCCCTATATATTTTATTAGGTACATTTATTGAGTACCTCCTATGTATATGTATTAATTAATTAATTACTTTAGTTGGCACACAATGTTACATTAGTTTCCCAGACAAGTCTATACAACTGTAGCTACTGTCTGTCCCATTGACTATATTCCCTGTGCTGGAATTCTTATCCTAATGAGTTACTCATTCCAAAGGTAAAAGCCTGTTATCTCCTACTCTCCACAGTAAGTACTGTTTTTAAAACTTTACATGTATTAACATATGGAAACATAAAAATTAGTCTGTGGAGTATTATCATTAGGTCAATCTTATATCAGGCAAGGAAATGGAAGCAAAAAGGAAACCAACCTATGATCACAAAATTAGTAAGAAGATCGTAACCAGGCAGTCTGACCTCAAACCCTGGGCTCTTAACAGCTACACTGTGGAAATGATGCAACTCTCAACTCAAGGGAATGAAAAATACCCACAAATAGGTCTTTTGCTCCATTTATCCCTGGTCTTATTTTTTTCACTGCTTTAATCATATTTAATCACTGAAATTCTCTTCAAGTTCTTTGATCCTGAGTCGATGTTGCAAAATCTTGAATAGGGTCAGCATCAGAGGAAAATTACCTTATGCTACAATATTATATCAGGATTGTCTTAAAATGTCATTTCTATATTGCTGATTCATATTTTGTTTGCCAGTCATTAAATGCAAGGTACATATTTTCAGAGGACACGTCATAGATGCCCATCTTCTACTTCGAAATGTCTGTCAAGATCTAGTAATTAACACTGAATGCATAATAAAAGTACCACTAGCCACCATTTATTGAACATATAATATTTGCCAGATGTAATAGTAGTCATTTTGCATTCATTACATCACTTAGTCCAGACAACAATATTTCAAGTTTTGCATTTCTAATTTTATTTTATAGATGAAAAATTGATACAAGGCAGAGATTTAGTAATTTACTCAGAGGTAGAACCGGCATTCCAATTGAGATCAGCCAACCTTCAAAATCTATGCTCTGAACTCTGTAAGTCATCAGATATTTGTATGGTCATTTCTCAAGTAAATAAACTAAAAATAATTCCACAATGGGTTTGGAGGGTTTGGGCTTTATTTATTTATCTATTTATTTATTTTTGTGTCTCAAGAAAAATAACATAATAATTGATAAAGAAAATGCATACCATTCCAGTATGTATTTCAAAAATGAACAAATTAGCGAATATTCTTCTTATGGAAAGCTCTAACAAGTGAAGTCCATTTATGTGGTCTGGTGACACAGAAGCCGGGAAACTGTAGTTTGATCTCTTTAGAAGCTTATTTTATATAATTTCAATTTACAGTGAGGTACCGCAAAGAGGTGTAATTATTTCTTCAGCTACAAACTAAGAACTTTTCTTTTCAAAATGTAGCCCATATCAGTATTCCTTGTACAAAGAAATATGATCTCCTTAGCTATTTTTAGGGAGGGTATATTTCAGTATGTGTTCTCTGTAGTGGATCAGCATCCACCAGGCCCAGTGCACATGGCAGTTTAAAGAGTTTTGATGAACACCAGTTAAAAGGATGCATTTTTTTTTAATCATATCTTTCACAATCCACATGCAGAGATAGTTTTGTAGGGAATATGATTACACCTATACAAAGAAATCTATTTCTAATAAATTATGGTAGTTATTTATTTCCAGATACCGCCTAGTTTTTCTTAAAAATAACTCCTCTTAAGCAACCAACCTCCGAAACACTCACGTCTAAGAGAACACCGGAAGCAGCAAAAATCCGCTAAAAGAGCAATCAAATACCTTTCCAAGGAAACTAAATCCAGATTCCATACCATAATTCAGGCAGCACGGCCCATCATAAACAAAAATTCATTATGCCTGCTGTGTGGAAAAATGTTAAGCAAGAAGAAATAAACAGAGAATGTTTTAACAAATCATATTAGGCAAATGAAAAAAAAAAAAAAAAAAGAGGATAAAGCCACAGTTCTGAATGAGTCTGCCAATAAAGCTTAAAACCGAGCCAAAATTGGGAAGAAATCTAAACACAGCCAGACCAAGTCTGAGTCTTCCTAAGATATTATATTCTGGGTTTTTCCTTTCAACTATTTCCTTTAAGTTTCAGGGAAAGCCTTGACCAGATCTAGAGATGTGATATTAAATGCATACAGACTGCATCTAAAGTGAAATTGAGGATGCAATCGAGTAAAATTTATAGACATGAAACAGAGCATCATTCTCATAAAAGAATTATAAAGTACATCAGGAGAGGATGAAATGTTTCTGGTTTTAGAATTTGCCTTTTTTAAGGAAATCTAAAAACGGTTGTTTGTAATCCAGTCCTCCATGAATGTACAAAGCCCTAAGCACATGCAGTATGCATATTCCTCAGAAGTTCAGCACCACGTTTCACTGTGTTATGACCATGTAATAAATGCCCCAGCCTGCGTAGCCAGATATAATCAAAATCCTTTCCAGTTGACATAACACACACAATAGCAACTGGCTGCCTGAGAAAATCCAAGGAAAAATAAAATCCTCATCATTAAATAAATCTGTCATTGGTAGAACAAGGTAACTGTTCGGTTCTTTTCCATCCTGTTACTTTACACAGGTAGTCTCTGTTTAATGAAATCGGGAAGATATAAATTGATTTCACTCTATGGATGAAAAGGTCTTCATGTGCTGGTTTATGTCCCACAACCGTGAGTTTGGGAGAAAGAGAAGGAATAAAGGTGATGCGAGGAGAAAAGAAAGGGAAAAACAAAAGGAAGATACCTTACAGAAGCCAGTAAAATCTAACTGCCTCACATCTGCTGGTGTGATTGTAAAATTAGGCACATCTTTCTTTCTTAGGAAATGTTTCTCTTATGCGTTTAGGAAAAATCCAACCTGCACTGTCAGACTGAATGTGTCTTTGTGAATTATCCTGAGATCTTAACCACCATTTTTAACACTCTTTACTGTTGGAGAAAATAAAGGGTCTATTAAGTTCCAGTCTACCCAATTATGAAGGTATTTTTAGGACACAATGCCTTTGGAAGTTGTAATGTACTTATAAAGTAGGAAGCCTTGAACTAAATACTATCAATGTACCAACCACAACAATTGAAACAGATCACACTATATTCACAAGGGAGATATTTAAAATTGGAACAAAATAGATTAATCATTTGAAAATGATAACTGATTAGATGAACATATAGTGTCACATTCTTTTTTTAAAAGAATTCACAGCTTTATTTTAGGGAAATACAAAGCTCAGAGTGTCACATTCTTCTTAAGTGTAGATTTCTTTTTTTAAGAATCCCTCAGATACCGAATTCTCTTCTCATGGATAAATTTCTGAACTAGATGTTTGTTTTGAAACAATCTGTGTTTCTTCCTATACTTCATTATCTACATGTACTCAAGTGATCTTAAAGACGGGAAGAAATAACAGAGGAAATGAAAGAAGAATGTGTACCACATCCTGCTTTGCACACCCTTGTCATTCAGTATCTATCCTAAGGCAACTTTCTCCCCTCTTGTCCCTTCTTCTTTTTCCTTTTATATTCTGCATCTCCCCCATTTGATCCAAAACATCATTTTCCAATCTTGCTTCCTGAAGGAGCAGAAAGAGGATGATGGTAGATGGAGAGAGAGACAGTACAGAAGGGAGAAACTCAATGAAGACCACAAGGCAATGAGAAAAGGCAGTTCCAAAGATGAGAGTAAGCATTAGAAGGACACACAGGTGTCATTCGTGCAGACAACTGTGTAGATCTGTGTGTTCATTATGGCCTTAATACTAAATTGGGAAGTGTTGTTATCAGGTCAATTTTCAAAGAAGATCATTTTTCAAAAATCTCCAAGTCCTATTTTTAGTGAATGCATAGGTTCATTCTTTTCTTCAGTACATTTTCCCAGAAGAAAAACTGATAGGACTGAAATAAGGTTTTGAGTTTTTCCCTGTCTTTTGTCCCTATAATAAAATGAGCGTGAGTGTATGTGTGTGTACATCATGAAGAAGAAACAATGAGGTTACAGTGAACAATTAGACTGAAAAAAATTATACTCACTAAAGCTAATGTATGGTTAATCCATAAATATTATAGGACATGGTTTATGGACTATTTCTATAATTAAATTCAGCCCTATTCTGACACACAAGTCTTGAAAATTATTGAATTCAGTAAAAAAAAAATGGCTAATAATCTTGTTTATAGCCTGATTATCAAAGACATTTATTTGTCTAAACTTTAAAAAATTAGTTTCTGTATTGAAAAATGCTAAAAGAATTAGATTCATCAATATGAAGCTATGACTAATTAAGATTTTCTTTTCAGGTCTTAAAATAAAATCCCGGAAAACAGATATGCCATTATTTATTTTTGTGACATCTACTATTTCACATCCTGTAAATGCCAGCAGAATAAAATTATAGCAATGAATCTGTTTCAGACTAATGCCTAAATATTCTACTTTAAATAGATATTCTTTCTTCTATGTGCTTTACAATAAAAGCTTTCCTTATACTATACTCAGGGCTGACAACTTCTAGTTAATTTATTGAAACTGAAATGTTCATATTTATATTAGGAATAAATCATTTATGCTTCCATTAGCGCAGAAACAAATATTTTGCTGTTTGATTATATATGTTTAGGATTCAAACTTTTCAATTTGGTCAGGTTATACTAGGGATTTAAGAGATGTTGCTTATGATGATATACAACATGGAACTACTGATAAAAGGAAAGACTTACTTAGAATTCAGAATTAAAAAGAAAGATGGAGACTGCTTCTTGGATATGCTATTTTACTAAATAATCTGTGGTATTTTTGACTTTCAGGTATCCTGCTTGGAGAAAAACATTTGGTTTTTATGCTTTGCAAATCATATACATGGTTGTTCCTTTGGTATGTAACATAAAATCAGATTATTGAAAAAAATAATAATTACACTGAACAAATGTTTTATGTAATAAAAAGTTTTAAGTCTTTGGCTGTTTATACACTTTAAGTTACAAGGGTACATTGCACAATCTGTCTTAAGAATAAAAACCTGGCTTGGTCAGATGAATTACATAATTATTCCAATTTGATATCTTATTTTGTGTTTGAGAAAGCAAAAGCACTATAACTTTAAAATTCATTCACAGTAGAAAAAGCTTCTAGTTACATTTTGGTTAGTTAGCTCCAGTGTAATACTGAGACTTAAACTTCGCATTATCTGTCTCACTGGTAGCATGAATATTAACATCTTAATTTTTTAATAATTGTCACTTTTGGCAACATAAAATGTGCCTATGTACAAAATTAGAACATATGCATAAGCAAAAAGATATTTTAAATTACCAGATGGCCTAGATATGGATACATAGAGAATGAGATACAAACATATAGATGTAATTGTTCATATATTCCAATGTTCGTGGATCCCCTACCAGAGGCACAAACATAATGTGCTTCCCCTCAAATGCATTCACTCACATACATATTTATTTCCTCTTTTCCTCTTCTTTCTTCTTGTTCTATTCTTTCCTCTGCCTGTAAATGTGCTTATGTGATATAGAGAGACAAAGGCATAAATACATTTTTAAATGATTTTTGTCAACATACTATAGTACTTGGGATGGATATAGTAAATTTTAGAAGCTGTAAAGTGGAAGCATATAAACATATGAGGAGGATTTGTATCATTTTTATATCTATATCTATAGGTACACTGTATATACATTTTTATACATAGACACGCACAGAACACATGTTACCAATTAAGAGTTACATAAACTTAAATCTAAGTAAAAGCTTCAAAGCATGTTGGCCTATGAAAAACTTGCATTGCCTTTAATTCAATAAAAAAAAATTTAAAAATTCTTTCCATAAATAAGCAGAATTCTCCTATATTTAATCTTTTCCTATGGATCGATGTAGTCAGGGAGAGGAATAGGCAAAAATGAACTAATCCCAGTTTTTGCTACATATGATCTTATATAAGACCTGACAGTTACATAGTGACTATTTTTCTTTGAAATTATGTGTGCTATTTCCTGTTGCCATTTGTTTACAATCTGTTTTTATTTTGGTTTTATTAACTCAGAATTTTAATTTTGAAAATTAGAATGTAAACATTCACCCATTTATAGAATATGTACCTGGGCACCTACTAAATAAAAAATATTCTGAAATACTAAAATTATTGCTTCAAATTACTCCCTGAAGAATGTATAACCTAGCAGAGGAAACATTTGCATGTTCAGCTAACTATACACATGAAATAATGGAGGTCTGATCAAAGTGTAGCAGAAGTATTCGGGAGAGAGTGATGATTTCCAACTGGGCAGTTGAAAGCCAGACACTTCACAGATATCTTTCTTAAGAAATAGTAGCAGCGGATTTCAAAGAAAATGTCATAACTCAAAATTTACAAAAATGTCAGGGAACCGTGGCATGTCATAACAAACAAGACACAGAGTGATGCTGTCTAGTCATATAAACCAGTTTGATGTTTTGACTGACTTAATCAGTCAGGTCAGGAGAAAAAAAAGAAGGGGGTAGTCTGTGATTGATGTGACTGGTACAGAAAAAACAATCACACTTGTTTGTGTCTGTAAAGAACCAGTGTGCATATGTGTGCACACTGTACAAGAAAAGAAAGACATGTAGGTGATCGAAGTGAGCGTGTTAGATGTATTTTATGATCGGGTGGTTCTCTTTCCCCTGCAATGACTGAAGAAAAGAAGAAAGTAAATGGAGAAATAGAATTATTAGGGCTAAGGAAACACAGGGAGGAATTACATGGAGTCAGTGAGAGAGTCAAAAGCTGAAAGGAACGCAAGTTTTGACAAAATGGAAGAAAGAAGGAAAGAAGGAAGAAAAAGGAGGGAAAAGCATGTGTATGGATCACTGGAGGGAAAAAAGAACTTTCCAAGAAACATCAAGAGGAAACATCTGTAGGTCCTGTCTGTGGGGAGGGTAAGAGGACAGTTGGGCTTAGGCACCAGGACAACGTGACTCACACTAAAAAGCTTTCTTCGATTGTGTGCATCCAGGAAAATTTCATTTTTTTTTTATGTGTGTCTAGTAAGTTTTAGGTGACACAGCTTTTATGTTTTAACCATCCTGAAATTCCTGTAGCAATTGTCCACTGAATATACGCACGTGTATCTTGAATAAAAATGAACTATACAAAGATATTTATTAAGATAATTTGAAGGAAGTTACTTTATTTTAAGTTTGTTTCCTTTTGGCTTATGATGATAAACGATGAAAGACAATTGTAATTTTAACAAGGTAGTGAATAGTTTTTACCAAGCCTATTTCAGTCCCATGGAACTTCTTTATTAATGTTATTTGCTCAGCATGGTATCCTCAAGCATTGTGCCTATGTCCATGACTGGGCTTCAGAAAGTGTCGATATTTTTATTATTTGGTGTAAAGATACATCTGATATAATCGTCACTGAACTGTAATACATGTCATGATTTCCAAGGACTCTTTTTTTTTTTTTTTTTTTATGAGCTATTCTACTCCATAATCAGGTAAAATATCAAGCTTTACACCTTTTGGAGCACTCTTCAAAGAACAATATTTATGTCCCCTGAGGTGGTATTTAGGAGACACATTAACCACAGGTAGCAGTCTAGGTCACCTCTTGCTTGGACCTGGTCAGATTCAAGTCGACAGAGAACTCCCCACTGGAGTTCACATGTGGAATACTAACTACTTTTTTACAATTAGGTTCTCTTTAAAATGCGCAAAACCCATTTCTCTTAAAAAGTAGAAATGGAATTATTGTGAAAAGTTACACATAGTTTAAATATATGTATATAGTTAAATGGACATATATAACATTTATATAATATATGTACTCTATATGTAGTTCAATTTCTTTTTGGAAGAATTTCCAAAAAATAAATACAGAAGAAGTGAGGGAAATAGAAAATTACCATTAGAACATTACAGTAATAATTACTGCAAGCAAGGTCCATTACTGAATACTATAATTAGTAGGTAAGACTTCAAGGAAAAACAGGATATTTGCATGGCTTCAAAGTATCTCCACCAAATACCTACTAATTTCTGTGGCAGTTTCGACATATTCCACAAATTATTTGATAGTCTTCCCTCCAGGAAGTGGGGCTGAATTCCCTTTCCAAATAAAGTATAGAATGGGAAAAAATAGTAACTTTACCGTGGAAAGAAAAATTAGGTAGCATCTTAAGCAAGTGATCGAGGCTAACATCAGCACTGGTGAACCACGTTGATATGATTGATGTACCACCTGATATATATGTGATATAATGAGAATGGCATTCACCTCTTCAAGTATTCTTCCCAGAAACCCATAATCCCACTCACATAAGAAGAAAAAAAAAAAAAAAAAACAAAAAAAACAGGCAAACCCAAATATAGAGATATTCCACAAAGTACTTGACTAGTACTCTTTAAAAACTTCAAAGTAAAAAACAAAGGAAGACTAAGAAAATGTCTTTGAATAAAGACATGGTTAAGGGAAGAGATGGATAGAAGATAAAGAGATGGATAAGAGAAGACTAAGGGACATGACAAAGGGCAATGCAACAGCCTGCATGGGAACTGGAGCAGGAAACCAAGGGCATCAATGGAGAATCTGATGAAATCTGAATAAAGCGTGTACTTTAGTTAATAGCGTTGTACTAATGTTAATAGATTTGGGTAAAAGCACTATGGTTATGAACGGTGTTAAGGACAGAGGAAGTTAGGTCAAGGGTATGAGGGAATTCGGTTACTATCTTGGCAACTCTGCTACCAATCTACCATTTTTTCCAAATAAAAAGTCAACAAAAGGTCAGAGTTTTTCAATAGCTGGTAAGTACCTTAGCGATCTGGTCCCGTTCGCTGTCTAATCTCCTGTCTCATGATGTTCTTCACAACAGGGACAGTCAGGACATGGCAGGTACCTGTTGTGTGGCGGCATCCTGCCTCCCAATATCCCCTTGACCTCTTCTGTGGCTCCAAGTAATCTTCTCCATAAGGCTTTCTTTTTTCTTTCTTTTTTTTTTTTTTTTTTTTTTTAGGATTTTTTTTCTTACGCAATTTACGCACCAAATGTGGAGCTCGAACTTACAGCCCCGAGAGCAAGAGTCACAGGCTCCGCTGACTATGCCAGCTAGGTGCCCCTCCGTGAGGCCTTTTTTAAACATCTCAGTTATAATTCTCTTCCATCCTAGCAACATTCTTTTATCCCCCTTTTCCTCTTTGCTTGTGAACTTAACACTCTTCATTTCTAACCTACTTTGTTTTTATTTATTCCTTTACAATGGAATCTCCATGAGAACAGAGGATTTTGTCCATTCTGTTCATTGCTGTATACCAAGCACCTAGAACACTGCTTAGCATCAATGAACAAATATTTGTTGGATGAATGAGTTCTATAAATATTGTATTTCTATGATGTTCCAAATACTGTGAACAAATGGACATTATCCCTATGTTTACGGAAAGATATAGTGTAGGGAGCAGACAGACACTTACAGGAATAGCTTTAACCAAGTATGACAATTGTTCTAACCAGGAAAGCAGAAGGTGCTAGAGAGATTCTAACAGAATCACATTAAGGAAGGGTCAGCAAGGGGTCAGCAGAAACGTCCTCATGCGTAACTTTTAAGTTAGAACTTAGGAAGATCATTAGACACAGAGGAGAGAAAGAAAACATTTT
Organism: Panthera onca; assembly: GCF_046562875.1. Taxonomy (NCBI): domain Eukaryota; kingdom Metazoa; phylum Chordata; class Mammalia; order Carnivora; family Felidae; genus Panthera; species Panthera onca. The sequence continues at coordinate 107,433,115 of NC_138345.1, read as the reverse complement.
TTTTTTTTCTGGGCAAAGGTAGTTTATGGGAAACCCTGAAAACCAAAAAGAGCTTACAGTGCATCCAAGAACTGCAACAATCGACCATTGGCTGGAACATCGAGTGAGAGAGGCTAGAGATGTTAGCAGATATGGGGTCCCAGAAGGCCTTGCCAGCCATGTTATAGGATTGTGACTGTAATCTGAGGCACTTGAAGACACTGATAAGTTTCAGAGAAATGACTTGATCACATGGGAGTTGTACAGTCTCTTGCAGTATAGAGATGAACAATAGGTCTTTACGGGTAAGACCAGATGCAGAGATGCAGTAAACCAGGTAGACATGGTGAAGAGATAACATTTTTATTCCGAGGTGGAGAAATTTCCCTTTCTATCTTGCTTTACTTGGGGTATTTAGGAACAGCTTTTTCTTGACACTAATGTTAGTCATTAACTCATGAAAGATACGTTTGGCAAGGTTTTAGAACATCCCCTTCTTTGGGACACCTGGATGGCTCAATTGGTGAAGCATCAAAGTCTTGATCTTGGCTCAGGTCATGATCTAACAGGTTGTGAATCCTAGCTCTGCCTCGGGCTCCACGCTGACAACATGGAGCCTGCTGGGGAGAGATTCATCTCTCCGTATCTCTGCCCCTTCACCCATGGCGCTCGCACGCTCTCTCTCTCAAAGCAAAAAGTAAACTTAAAAAGAGAAAAAAAAAAGAACATCCTTTTCTCTTTTACTCTCCTTCTCTCCCATGTACGTGCACACATACAACCACACACATACACATTCGCACACACAAGCACACATGTGTCACATTGAGAGCTGCTTTTAAACCTGTGCTGTTATAGTAAAGGGATTGGGGTCTTTATTCGAGAGAATTCTTCTGCAAGGTAGTGACACACGTATATTTACTTAATAATGAAACTTTAGTTTCTTCATAGATACTCGAGTTTTTTAAAAAGCTAAAGTTATCTATCCCTCCAACTAAAAATCTGATTTAAATGCTTTTAAGGTAGCATGATTCTTTTCTCATTCACTCAAGATCCATTTAATGTAATTAACGTTACATAAAACTTTCTTTTAAACTTGTATCATGATCATAGTTAAACCGTAAGCCCCTTGAGGGCAGAATCTCTGTCGAAGAATGTATTCCTGTATATTCTCCATGAGACTTAGCATGCTGCTTGACAGAAAGTATGTTCAGATTTGATGAAAAGCTATATGGCCCATGCATGACATTTAATTTAAATTAATTCAACAATTTTATTGAGCACTTCCTATAAGCCATTCATTGTGTAATGTATTACTGCCTATTAGAAAGCCACAGAAGAGCAAAGAATGACACTTTTTTTTAATGCACTGAGTTTGCAAATCTTATCACCATATTTTATCAACATAATTATACTGATTATTTCATGCGAAATTAGATACCAATGCACAGTAGGTGATTTTTTGGTGGCACATAGATGGAAAACTAACACCATTGCTATCACAAATGAAACACATTCCTTTGTCTTTCTTTTGTTCTTTTTCTTCTTTTTTTCCCCTTTATTTTTGCACCCCTGCTTTCATGAAGTCCTCTTCATCATCTCCCTGGCCTCCTGGGCTCTCCTGTGGCTAGAGCTGCCACTAGAGCTCTGTAATGAGGTGTCTGAGCAAGCGATAATCCCCAGAGGTTCTCAGTGTTCCCAAATCCCCTCTCTCCCTTCCCCCTCGACAATGAAAACTTGAGACCGGTATTTTGGAAAAGCATTCCTGGAAGGCTGCCAGCGCCTGGACCTTAGTGAGACTTGATTTTCATTCCATTCCTGTGACCTTCCATCTTCTTTAAAAAAAATAATAATAATAATAATGTGGTAGGATTTTCAGAGGTGGGGGCATTGGTAGCAAAGACAATAGAAAAAAAGAATCAAAGTGACTTAACAGGAGCCAAAAGAGAAAGTGAGAGAATTCAATGTGTTTAACCCTTGCTAGTCTCCTCTTTTGAGGGCCATGTTATCTGTGCTTATGATTAATTGCACATTTGCACTTTTAGATTACTCCACGGTGAAAGAGCAAAAACTGTAGGCTTCATACTCTGCTTTCGTTTTTGCCCTGTCAGTTTCCTATCACATTAGCTATACATTTGTTTTTTTCATCTCTCATTCCTCATGGCATTGAAAGGCAGAAATATCAGCACACAATAGCTTGATTCACACCGAAATGACGCCCCCAAAACAACTGGGCCTTCCCGTGGCTGTGCCACAAAGAAGAATTCAGGATATCCAGTAGATTCTGTGATTCAATCACCACATCACCATGCATGCACTGTGAGCTTACACTACTCATTTTGTATCCTGAGTAATAATACCTCATAGTTCGGTCGCTGAGTGAGGGGCTACTTAACACACCTTAGGGTAAGTTTTTGTAGTCAATGCCACTTGGCCAGTCTTCTGTGAGTCCTACAGGCATCTTAAATTCTTATATTCAAAGTTCAAAAAAGTGATTAAAGACATGGAGGCAGTAAGTTTCTCTGAAACTTGTACCCAAACAGCCATGGAAATCAACATGGCTGGCACTTCAAAACATATGTTAAAAGTGAAAGGTTAGTTAAAGGTCAAGGGAGGGGGGTGACAATTTACCTCATGTCCTCTCAAAATGGATCACAATCAAAAGTACCTTGTTTTCAAGGTTACCTAATTTTCTCCCTCTATCAATGAAATCAAAAGTAATAATCCAGAGGAGATCTCTTCCTCTTCAAGGCAGGAAGCTTCCACACTATGCCACTCATGTATTCCTTGCAATTGATTAAGATCGTCTTAGATGTGGGGAAGCTGTTTCTGATCCCCTTATCACAGTGTAAAGTAAAACATGCTTGACTGTTCATAAAAATGGAAGATGAAGTTACAAAGAGGAAAAGTTCACTTGAAAGTCCAAACAAAGACTAAAGTCCTTCGGTCACACCCAAGAAAGTCAGACAAGCACATTCTAAAATCAGGGGGTTAAAGTCTCTCTGGCAAAATGTTTCTAAAGAATTTACCATTAGTTATGAATATAACTGAGAAAAAGGGCACTCCATATTAGCTGTCTGAATTCAAATACATAAAACAAAACCAAAAAAAGTAAATGTTTTCCAGGTTTAAGTTCCACAGTCTAGGTATGCAGTTGCCAAAGGCATCTGTAAAAGCAATTTTTTCATATGTAGAGGGAACATTAAATGAGTTCACTGTACTTCATACATTATTAATATGTATGATTTTAACTTCCCCTTTCATAAATCTCCATTCATTCTCTATATTTTTTTCCATTTATAATATAATCCATTTTGGATATTGCACAAGTAGCCATTTCTCTAAGGTTTTGCTAAAACAATTAGAGACAATCGTAGAACCTTAGACTTCCAATGGATCTCAGGAGTCAGCTCGATCGTCCCCTCATTTTATAGCTGACGCATCCAAGAGGCAGGAATTAAGGTCAGAATCATGTCAGCACTGGTTTCGCAACAATGCTCTTTCCATGGGAGACATAAATACCGTAATGTTTACATGTGTTGCTTTGCAGAGTCAGGTTGCCAGAGTTTGAATCCTGGCTCTACCACTGACTAGCTGTCTTACTTTGGATAAATGACTTAATCTCTCTAAATCTCAGTTTTCCCATCTATAAACTAGGTATAATAATAATGGCTGCCTTATGGGAGTGATTTTGAAAGTTGTTGATGAAGTGCTTAGCATAATAATAATTTGCTATATGGACCTTTGTGATATACCAACTGCTATTAATAATCTCACCTGCATCTGGGCTGTGGGAGCTGGAACCAACATTTTCTCCAAGGAAGTTTGCTTGAAACGGAGGTTGTTTGAAGTCAAGCAATAACCATGACAAATTTTTAGTTTCTATATTCCAAAGCCTCTTAGCCGAGTGTCTGATATCACTAAAGGTTCATTTTTATTAATATTGATCTATATTACCCAGTCATTCAATAGGATGTTGCATAATGAATCACAAGATCTTTAATGATGTAGTACATATATGAAAAAAATAATGGGAGAAATTAAAAACCAATTATGAAATACAAAGAACATTAAACATACAATATCTCATTATTATGGCTTTCAGAAATTTAATGTCTGAAGATTGAACCATTTTGGTTTTCAACAGGAAGAATACCTTTTATTGACACTTGTTTACAAGTAAGGAGACTCACCAGCTTATATCCAGCACTTGCTATATCACTTTGAATATATTTTCTTAAAGCACACTCCTCTCTGTGGTTGAAAAGTTCACAAGAGGCCCCTTTGGTTTTTCAAGTCTCACATAAATGGAGCCATTTCAGGACGTTGCTAAGCACTTAGGAAGAGTTTGCAATGTGGTTCATTTTAGTGCTGGGAAATTCTTCTTGGTGTTACCCTGACCTCAAGTGGTCTATTTCCTAATGCTTTTAGCAGCAAAAAACCATCATATTGCATTAAACCTATTTTGTTATTTATAGAGTTTGCAAATTAAATAGAAAATATCATCGAGTTTAAATCGCTGGAGTTCTTCCTTAAAGTCCACAACGGAATTGTTAGGAAGATCTCTTTGTCCTTTGAGATTCATCCTACTCCGTTTTTGGTTCTACTTCTCACCTCTCAACGTGGCCAAAACTGCAGGTTACTGTCCTAGACCTTCCCTTCCCTGCTTCTGCTTACTTTAACGGTTTCACATAATTTATTCCTTTATTGTCCCAGTACCTATTCCCTCAACACCCTGGGCAAAATAGATATATTTTCTCAGCCTCGGTTTCTTCCACTAGAAAAAATGATAAGAATAGTTGCATTATCTTCTGATATCTATCCAAACGGGACATAGTGCTGCTTAAGACTGTAAGCAGGGTCAGACAGACATCATTGCAAAGCCCGTCTCAGCTGCTTACTATACCTTCCGAGTAGGTCACTTGAGTTGTCGCCGTCTGTGAAGCGGATGTAGATAGTGAGATCGACTTCAAAGAGTTATTGCAGCAATTAAGTGAAATAACGCAGAGAAAACACCATTGTGTATAGCGCACTAAATGTTCAACAAAAAAAAAAAAATCATCTGCTGTCACTATCGTCACGTAAAGCCACCAGCAGAGTGGCATATGTGACATATATGTGGTTGAACAAATGGAAATTATTATTTTTAAATATCAGTGGTATGATATTTAATAATAATAGGAAGAAACTCATACTTCTAGGTTAATAGCAGATGTGCCACCTTTCAGATGCAACACGATCTATATTAACCCTCTGGTAACGCTCAACCTCATTCAAATAATGGAGGTAAGTACGATGTTGAAGGCAGGGCCCTCACACTGCAGCCCACAGGTGGTGGGGAGCTCTGATCACACACCAGGTCTTGCCCTAACTGTTGCCTATGGGGCAGGGTGGGGGTGGGTGGGTTGGGGAGGCTTCAGCCATATCACATGTGTTTTTCATTAGTAAGAATTGTATCTTACCTTTGAAGTTCTTGTTTTAAAATCCAATAATACTAAATATTCGGCAATCTGAATTATATATAACTGCTCTAGGATTTTCCATAGCTCTTTATGGGCTTACCAATTTCTGTGTCAAATACAAACTTTATTTCACGTACGCTAAATCCTGAAGACATTTATTTTGGAAACGTTTTGGCACTCTAGTTCAAAACAGATGAACGTGACCTAATAAAGCTGGGTCTAGTAGATAAATTATGTAATCACATCTCTGAGTCAGGCATTCCAAAGAGCCTGTTTTTAACAATAAAATCTGGTCGATATACTCATTTACCCCGAGGAGAGCATTAAAATCTACATTAGTATTCCCAAATTAGGTGATAACTAACGAAAAGACTCTGATTAGTTAGACTAGTAAAATCCCCTGTATTTATATCACCTCCTGAAGATTCGTCTTTACATATTAGAAGTTCTGAAAATCCCTAGAAGACAGAAATCTATTCAAAATTGTTCTACCCAGCTGAAAAACAAACCCACCATATGTCTGCATTTGAAGAACCAACTGTCAACATGAGGAATTTGTGTTCCTTGAAACACTGTAGACAACAAATATTAATGCGGATGACTAATGCCAAAATTATGATTTTTTTTTCTTACACTTTAGATTGGGTGAATGGGCAATATTTGGCATCTCAGCTATCACTTCCAGCTTCTGGGAAGGAGAGGAGCCCACTGTCTTGCTGCTGTCTAGATGAGTCACATACTTGACAGCCTATCCAGCTGTGCATTGTCTTTATGGTAAGGGGTCCTGAGGCTGGCTAGGAATTACTTAAAGATAATTTATATAATTTCACAAATTCTAAGCCAAGAATTTCAAAGTTAAATACAAGAAGCAATTTCTACTAAGTATATCAAAATCAGGTGTGAGATGTATCTTAATAGTACCTAGAGCTAATAGCAAGTACAATGACAAAGAGTTAGATTTAGATGTGTAGAATCCACTTATTTAAAAACATTTAATAAACGTTTGTTGAGCACCAAGCATTGGATGCCTAGATACTGGAAACATGCTGCCAGAAAAGATACAATTTCTGGATGAAGGCAGAGATGGATATATTACATGAACAATAGACAAGTGAACACTTTGGGGTGACTGGGTGGCTCAGTCCATTAAGCATGATGCTTGATTTCTGCTCAGGTCATGATCTTATGGTTCACAAGTTCAAGCCCAGCATCAGGCTCCACACTAGCAGCGCACAGAGCCTGATTGCCATTCTCTCTCCCTCTCCGTCCCTGCCCTGCCCACGTTCTCTCTCTCTCTCTCTCTCAAAATAAAAAAGCTTTTAAAAAAGTGGTGAATACTGTGATGGGGTACACCTAAGAAGCTATGGAAACAGATCAGAGGGGCATTTAACACAATCTTAGGTGATGGGGTGACAAATAAGGCTTCCCTAGGACATAGGGTTGCCAGATAAAATAGAAGATGACCAGTTATGTTTGAATTTTTGGTAAACAATGAATAATTCCTTATGTAAGTATGATCATTCAATATTTATAACTAGGTGTCCTGTATTTTTATTTGCTAAATAAAACTCTACTAGAAACTCTACTAGATCATGACGTTTTAGTTGCAGTCTGAAGGAAAGGGGGCAGATGAAGACACAGAAACCACCAACAGAGGCAAATGGACCCATATGCAGAAAGATGCAGATTTAAGCACAGGCAGTGCCATGGAGAAGTATAAACAGGTCATTATGGCAGAATTTGATATTTGGATGGGGGGTGGGTAGTAAACATATCTTGGAATGTCTGCTTTCTTTAGAGGTGATGGGGAACTATGAGATGATTTTATGATTAATGTTATCAGATTTGTGCTTGAAAAATAACAATCTGGAACAGAGCCAGACTGGATGCAGGTAACCCATTAAGAGATTACTGTCAGTAAACTTACTGAAAGGTGATGTTGCTTGAATTAAGATGATGGCAATAAGGATGAAGAGATACTAATGATTTCAAAATATATTTAGAAATTAGTGTAATGGTTGGAGTTCGTATCCAGAAGTCCAATTGCCCTGCTGCTTGTGAGCTGTGCATGGTAATATACCAGAGGGGTTAGGAAAAAAGATGCTTCAGTCTATTTATATACATAGAGTTGTCTCTAAACTCAGGTTCTCGCTATCATTTGATCCTAACAATAGCACAAGATTACTGTAGTATTACATGAAGTAATACATGGGAAGTGCTTAGCACAGGACTATGTGAGAGAAGAGACTGGAGTAAAGAATCCCTCAGGCTTCTAGTGGGGAAGTTAGAATAATAGAAGATGAAAATCAGAGGTGGCCCAGAAATAGACATAGCCAAATGTAGTCAACTGACCTTTGACAAAGGAGAAAAGGTGATTCAAGGGAGAAAAGATAGTCTTTGTAACAAATGGTGCTGGAACAAGTGGACATCAATACACAAAAAAAATGAATCTAGACCTAGACCTTACACTTTGTACAAAAATCAACTCAAAATGGACCAAAGATCTAAAGGTAAAAAACAAACCTATAAAACTCCTCAGAGATAATATAAGAGAAAATCTAGGTAGCCTTGGGTTTGGCAATGACATTTTAGATATACCAAAAGCATGATTCAGAAGAAAAAAAAACTGATAATATGGACTTCATTGAACTTAAAATTTCTCTCTGTGAAAGATGCTGTCAAGAGAATAAAAAGACAGACTATAGAAAAGGAGAACAGGATCTTTACAAAACACACGTATGACAAATATCTAAATATACAAAGAACTCCTAAAATTCAACAATTCAAAAAAGCCAATTTCAAAAATGGGGAAAAGATGTGAATAGACATCTCACCAAAGTTCTACCAGTGAAGCATATGAGAAGATACTCAACATCAAATGTCATTAGTGAATTACAAATTAAAACAACAATAAGATACCGCTATATGCCTATTAGAATGGCCAAAATCCTAAACACTGACAATACCAAATGCTGTGAGAATGGGGAGCAATAAGAACTCTTCTTGCTCATGGCTGGTGGGAACGCAATGTAGTAGCCATTTTGGTAGCCATTTTGGAAAACAGTTTGGCAACTTCTTACAAAACTAAACAAATTCTTACCATACAATCCAGCAACTGTGCTCCTTGGTATTTACCCAAATGATTTGAATACTTATGTCCACACAAAAGTCCTCACATGCATACTTACAGCACCTTTATTCATAATTGCCAAAACTTGGAGGCAATCAAGATGTCCTTTGCTGAGTGAATGGATAAACAGTATGACATCCACCCAATATTGTTTATTAACAAAAAGATGAGCCATCAAACCACACAAACACACACACACACACAAACCCAGGGGAAATTCAGATGCACATTGCTAAGAAACCAATCTGAAAAGGCAACATACTGGATAATTATCTATATGACATTCTAGAAAAGGCAAAACTATGGAAACAGTAAAAAGATCAGTGATTGCCAGTGGTTAAGATGGAGGGATGGATAAATAGGCAGAGCACAAAGGAAATTTTAAGGCAGCAGAACTAGTCTGTATACTACTATAATGGTAGATATATTTGTCAAAATTCATAGAATGAACAACACCAAGAGTGAACCCTAATGTAAACTATGGACTTTAGTGAATAATAATATATCTAAATTGACTCATCAATTGTAACCCATATACCACACTAATGCCAGATGATGTTAGTAGTAGGAAGGATACATAGGAATTCTGTGCTTTCCTCTCAATTTTTGTGAGAACAAAGAAGTGCTTTAAAAATAAATTCTACTGGGGCACCTGACTGGCTCCGAAGGTGAAGCGTATGACTCTTGATCTTGAGGTTGTAAGTTTGAGCCTCATGTTGGGTGTAGAGATTTCTTAAAAATATAAATAAATAAATAAATAAATAAATAAATAAATAAATAAATTCTATTAATTATATATGATTATATATTAAATATCATATTTTTAATATTTTCATATACTATTTTAAAGCAGAAGTGGTTTGCAGTTTTGTGTTCGGTTTGAGCTTTCTGTGTCTCTACTGGAGCATGCCAGTAGGTGATCAGATACATAGCTCTACTCCTCAGAAGGGAGAACTAGAATGTGGTCAAGGGCATAGACCTGTTTTTCCTGCAGTAAAAACATCTGCAAAGAATACTGATAGTGAGAAAAGAAGAGGATGCAGTAGAGCACCCAGAATCACCGACATTTAGGCATAGAGGAAGAGTGGGCTGGGGCAAAGAGGGAGAAGGAATAGGATGACTGGACGAATGTGGTACCATAGAAGCCCACATGGAAGGCTCCCCTGAGCAGGAAGGAGTAGTCACAATCAGAAGTGCCAAATGGATCTGAGAGTTTGTATCAGTTTCTGCAAGCTGCTGTAACGATGTACTGCACACTTAGTCATTTAAAACAGCTAGAATATATTGAGTCTGAAATCAAGGTGTTGATAGGCATTGCAGTTCTGGCAGCTCCAAGGGAGAATCTGTCCCCCACCTCTCTCCTAGTTTTAAGTGGTTGTTGGCGGTCCTTGGGGTTTCTTCACTTGCAGACACACCACTCCAAATTTTGCCTTCATCATTAGATGATATTCTCTCCTTATTTGTCTATACCCAAATTTCTCTCTTCAACAGCAGGCATTAGCATTAAGAACCATCCTAATTCAGTATGACCTTATCTTAATTTTATTAAGTCTATGAAGACCCTATTTCTAAATAAGGCCACATCCATGGGCACTGAGGGTTAGGACTTTTAGGAGGACACGATTCAATCCAAAACAGAATTGATCAGAAGAATTGAGAAGTGACCATTGGATTTAGGTTGTTGATCTTGAAAAAAGTAATTTTCATGGATTGGTAGAACTCAAAAACCTACTGCAGAGGTTTGAATAATGAGTAAGTGAAAAAGTAAGGATGTAGAATGCACATATACATTCATAGCACATTTTGGGCAAATCTGGAAGCAGTGAAGAGGCATGAAGATTGTTTTACCAAATTTTATTATTACTATTTTTTAACAAATGAAATTGGGTAAATGGCTGAAAGGGGAAGTTAAACATACAGGAGAATGACAAGATGGGAAGGGATACAATGCAAAATGAGGATAAGAATTAAAAAGGAAATATCTCGGGACGCCTGGATGGCTCATTTGGTTAAGTGTCTGACTCTTGATTTGGGCTCAGGTCATGATCTCATGGTTCATGGGATTGAGACCTGCATAGAGCTCTGTGCTGACAGCATGGTGTCTGCTTGGGATTCTCTCTCTTCCTCTCTCTCTCTCTGCCCCTCCCCTACTCTCTCTCTCTATATATAGACACATATATCTGTCTCTCAAAATAAATAAATAAACATTTATTTTAAAAAAGGGAATATCTCTTTCCCTAAAATAAATCAGAAGGAAAAACCACTTATGAATATAGTATATTTGTAGCGGTAGTGGTAAGAAATTGACAGCTGCCTTAGGAAGGCTTTCTTTTTCCTTTTTTTCTTGTGAAGAAGGTGCAGTGAAGTGGGAGAGCATAAAGGTGAAAGATTTGGAGGGTAGACAGCTTCATAATGTTTATGGCCAAAAATAGGAAGCAGGAATGACTGTACTTAGCCATGCAAAGCTCCCCTTGGGACTAAAGACACACGTTAGTGGAGATAGTATACATTCTTTTAATGGAGCTAATCTGCACACATTCCTTTTTAGCGAGTTCATTAGCCCAGGTGGAGGCAGGTGTGATAACAGGAAAACAGCAGGCCTCTGACGGTATTGGCCAAAGAGTAGTTGACAGGATGGTCTGTGAGGTGGAAGAGGGATAGGAAAGAAAGTAGATATGGAAGAGAGCGTCAGAAAAGAACCCTCCAAGGACTGGAGGATTCGGTGAAGGTAGATAATAGGCACATGGAAGAAACTAAGTTAAGGCTTTTGAATGACGTAGGGTACTGCCAGAGAATGAGAAGCTGGGATTCCCGATTTCATGATGGCACAATTCTGGATAGGCTGAGGCTCTGAGCCGTCACGAGGAATGTAGATGCCCGAAGTAAAGGGGAGGCAAGAGTTACTGCAGTGGATGATGTCTGACACAGACCAAGTTATAATCTGCTCATTAAGTTTTAAAAGTATTTAAAGTATTTTCTACACTGGCTACAAATAAAATATAATTGAACCATATTAAGAATATTTGTTTTAGGGTGGCACAGTTAATTAAGCATCCGACTCTTGATCTCGGCTCTGGTCATAATCTCACAGTTCGTGAGTTCAAGCCTCGCATCAGGCTCTGCACTCATGTTGCAGAACCTTCTTGGAATTCGTCTCTCCTCTCTGACCCTCCCCTGCTTGTGCTCTCTCTCTCTCTCAAAATAAATAAATAAACTTAAGAAAATTTTAAAGAATATATGTTTGAAAAATACGCAGCATCTCAGTAAGGTTGTGAAGTGGTGAATTTTACGTATGGCATCCTCTCCTCTTCTTTAATGGTGTTTCTTCTTAATAGACCAATAAGTCCCTTCCCTCTTTTTTTTTTTTAATATTTGAATGTTTATTTATTTTTGCAAGAGAGAGAGAGAGAGCATAGAGGGTTGGGGACAGAGAGAGAGGAGGACAGAGGATCTGAAGCAGGCTCTATGCTGACAGCAGGAAGCCCAGTGCAGGGCTTGAACCCATGAACAGTGAGATCATGACCTGAGCCGTTCAGACACTTAACCAAATGAGTCACCCAGGTGCCCCCATATCCCTTCCCTCTTGAAGACCTCTTTGTTTTCCCTCAATATTACCCCTTTGCCCTTAAGATTCTCTAGTCTTCTGATGGGAATCTATCAGCTTCTATACCTTGGGTTTTCAAGTGTATTGAATAGATGAAGAAATAATCCATGTTAGTAAATCAAGAGAGAGCAAACCAGAGAGAGCACAACGATATCAGATACCTGAGCCGATCCTTGTCCTACCGCTTTACCTTCTGCCTCACATTTGGTAATCTTAACCTCTCTCTGCTTCAGTTTTCTTATCTGAAAAAGGAAATAAGAGGACCTACTCATTTGTCACATAGTAAGCCCTGTTTTGATAAATAAAATTAGTGTTCATGAATTTATGTTCCTCCCTCACACACACCTGTTGGGACTCTTGGATACAACACTTTCCCTATGAAAGAAAGGCTAGTGGAAGGCATTGCACACCAGTGAGCATGATTGATGATGCTCTCTTCCCCCAAATCACATGGGTGTAGACCGCTTGTTTACACCTGTGCAGTGCCATCTACTGGTAAATAATAATAATTAATAATAATAATAATAAAATAAGTGAATTTAATATTTCTCTTCATAACACATTTTGTAAAGTTTCTGAATTTTTAAAAATGCATTGAGATCTCAGATCTTTTACTAGTCTGATATCCTTCACCATTACCTATACTTTGTTTGCTTTTCAAAGGTAGATTTTGCCAAGTAAAACATAAAATAAGCAAAATACACACACAAAATTTTTAGAAGGAATTCCTTTCTACAAATGCCTTGAACTGACTTTCTTATTTGTGGGATAAAACAATAACTTTTAATCTGTATCTAAGTGTCCAAATTACTGAATGGTTTACAAAGTCAGGAAGACAAAAGAAATAGCAAAAGACCAAAGTATTGCAGGTCCACAGATGAGCAGCATTTCTGTGGTTTATCAGCTGGGTTTACTCCAGATTACGTCAATCACTTTAATAGCATCGGCCGAATGTGCACTCCAGGCAAAGCAAGGAAGCTGCTTTGAAGCGACTGGTAGCTGCTCTTTTCCTGAATGTCACTCAGACTTTAAACGTCAAGAATGGGTTTTAGCTAGGTATCAGTTCTGGGAAGGAGGAAAATAGATAAAAGAAGAATAAGGGAAAGATAAGGAGTCAGGTCAAGAAACTATAGAAAAGAGATCATGAATTAGGAAATTGATAGATAATTAATGAGCTGCGGAGAGAGATGCAAAATGCAGTCGATCTTTTCCTTAGATATTATAAATCATCCTCAAATGGAGTTTCCCCCTGTTTTATAATAGGTTCTAATGCTTATCTCTAGTTTTGGTTTATACATTGCCATCGAATTGGCTTTATGGATCTCTTTAATGATTTCTGATCATTGATAATTGATGTATGATAGCTATGGGTTAAATCTATATGATGTTTTTAAGTATCCATCCATGAAATACTCTTTGCATGAAAGAGATTTTTTCTTATCTCTTAGAGATGATTTCTTACCCCACAGTTTGGATTCTTTTCAGGTGAGCAGATTCCACAGTCTGTGCAATGTAACTGTGAGTGCATTAAAAAAAAAAAAAAAAAAATCTGCTGGAGGACTAGGATAAAGGCGATCTGCCCCAAAGGGGTTTGTTTGTTAATTGCTTTGGTCCACTTTACAAGGTCAAATCCATTCTCCTAATGACGAATCTCATCTGTTCTGGCAGAGAAAGAAATGTTTTCTTTCACTTCTACGTGTGGCAAGAGCTCATTCATCTCAGTAAGTTCTGAAGAGAAATCTAGCTACATCAGAGAGAGGAGTATTCAAAGGGCAACTGATGGCCAGGAAGATATATGGAATTCACTTTCCTGAGACAGACATTCAAATGGTAACAAGTGATAGAAAACAGCTCTATATTTCAGCGTGATGTGTGTTCGCTCCTGATGATTAAACCCCCTGTGAGCCATCTGCGTTTAATGGGTTAGAACTACTTTGTAGCTGCAGTTTTTTCCTTCCACTGCTCTCTTATTTATTTGAGAGGAGACCGAACTCCACTCTTTAAAAGTTAAGCATGTAAGAAACCCTGCCAAGAGAATCAGAAAGAAAAGGCAAATTTATAGCCTAGTGTTGTTTTAAGCATTTAGTAGTATAAATAAGAAGTGTAGATAAATGTGTACAAGTAGACGTATAAGTGACCCTCTGTTTATCTCAGTTACATTATTTGCCTAAATTCCAGAGCAGAATTAACCCAATTAGTTTATATAATGGCTAATGCTGTCCTTCAGGCGAGCTATTAAGGATGTGCATAACTGATGCTAGAAAGGGGGGGTGGTGTTATTTTACTCATAAGTCAGACGTTGGGGACTGTGATTTGTATCCAGCAAGCAGATAGAAATCAAAATCCAGTGTGGAAGTTATTGTACCTCAAAGCAAGGTACCCTATTGGTGTTATTAATGCAATTAAGTGGAACTTCTGTTTAAAATGCCAACGATGATAATGGCTTTCTGTAAGTAGTGCTGTCTTACTCGAGACTTGTCACATTTTACTAACATCTCATTATTTTTGTCTGACTTACAAAAGTCGGCAGCCATAAGCACTCAATAAATATTTGCTGAATTGAATTGAACTCTGAGAACCAGGAGGTGAGGTGGCACTGATTATCAGTGACACATCTGGGATCAGAATCTTGATTCTGTTCTGCTAAATTGTTAGTGATCACAGCCAAAGTCAATCGAAATATTACACAATTTTAAATCTAGGAAATTTTCACCGAGCTACAAAAAGTTAATCTAAGTCACACAACTCCAAGAGCCTAGCCTAGTAAATTCTCTCTTGCCTCTTATTTTCATTCTTACTACATGAACTGAATTAACGGTTTACCCTCTGACTAATGTCTAGCTATATAGCTCTCTTCCTAGGTCATCAAAATTTTCTTCTAAGGTATTTCTCAGAATAATTTTCTCCTGCCTTTTCTCCCCTTTGAACCAGAAAACATATCAACAAGGGGAGGCTTCTTGGGGCTCTAAAAACATCGATCAATTTCACAGCTGGGAAAAGAGGCATCAAGATAAGAGAGCAATTCCTCTGTTAAACCTCTGTTTATAGAATTTAGGCCAGAGTTTTGTATAGAGTGAGACAAGCTTTGGCCATAC
Source organism: Panthera onca (assembly GCF_046562875.1). Classification (NCBI taxonomy): domain Eukaryota; kingdom Metazoa; phylum Chordata; class Mammalia; order Carnivora; family Felidae; genus Panthera; species Panthera onca. The sequence goes on along the minus strand of NC_138345.1, from coordinate 107,417,848 downwards.
TGAGGCAGACAAAGGGTTAAATTAAAGACACAAAAGCAACACCCAGCTGCAGCTTCTTTTTCTTTTCCCTTTCATAGAGTGGGGAGTATTTTTCCTGCAATGACCTCAGAATCTTCTCTTTTTCTTGGTCAGAGATCAAGGGGTATATCAGGCTGAAATCTTCTTCTTATTGAACTTTTCTATCAACTTTTTGCAGATGTGTATTTTGAAGTGGTACTTAGAATTTTTCCTTTTTTTTCTGTTATATATTTATAGAGAGAACTTATTAAAATATGTATGCTCTCTTTTCATATTAGGCAACTTTCAGCAAATGTCCCCCATCTAACTAAAGTGAATATCCCCTGAACACAAAGGTCAGGGCTTGCATTTATTCACAACTTCCACGTTGTAATATTATGAGGTTGGCACATATTCGTTGAATTATTTGAGAGTAGAAACTTGTAAAACGTTATTGAATAAAACAAATTATTTCTCTGCTGAGTCTGAGAACTTTGGTCCAATTAATAAAATAATAAAATTAAAATAAGGAAAATAAATATTTAAAATTAGAGAAAAATTGTGGTATGATATAAGCAAAAATTTGCAAATATTTTTTTAACAAGCACACCTGTCTCATTTTTTTAAGTTTATTTATTTATTTATTTATTTATTTTGAGAGAGAGAGAGAAAGTGCACCCACACTCGCACCCCAGCAGGGAGGGGCAGAGAGCGAGAGTGACAGAATCCCAAGCAGGCTCACACCAGGCCAACTAGCATGAACATAGATTTCAAAATGGATTTGGATTCTCCTTCAGAGAAAAAGAGGTAAAATGTTGTACTCTTGTAAGTTCCTATCCATCTTTCTTTTTTTTCTTCTTTCCTTTTATTTTTTTGAGATTTTATTTCTAAGTAATCTCTACACCCAAGGTGGGGCTTGAACTCACAACCCTGAGATCAAGAGTTGCATGCTCTACTGACTGAGCCATCCAGGCACCCCCCCCCATTCATCTTTCAATGTCTGACTCAAGACACCTCTTCTTTTCAGCTTTCCATGACTTACAAAGGGTTGAATTTCCAACAGTAACTTGCATGAGCCATTTCCAAGTCATTTTGCGGCTACTTTTTATTATACCTTTTCACCTCTCCTGCCAGAATGTTAGTTTCTCTAAGGTTTCATCACAAAGGAGGTTCTCAATAATTTTGCTTGTTAATCGAAAACTGAATTTAAAGATTAAAAAATGAAGAAAAAATTAACATTGACTAAATAGGAGGAAAAAATTAGAGTCTGTAAAAAAAAAAAGGATGTCATTTAAGCACTTCCCAGACCACAATAAATTATTTTTAAATGTATATTTCAGTTATTTTTTCTTCATAGTTTAAGGAAAGCCTATGGGATAAGAAGGCAGAAGGAGAGGCTTTGGATTTAGAAGTTTCTTATACTCTCTGACCATAAGTTACCTTATCTGTGAGATGCAGATGATAATAATGTCCATTGTCAGAAAACTGTGAAGTCAGAGGAGAATATAAATGTGAAGGTGGCTTGTTAACTTAAAGCTTTATGTAACTTTTTCACTAACCAATGAGAAAACTAGAATTCAGAGGAATTGAATGATCTGCCTAAAGCTTTAAAGTTAAAAAATGAAAGAACTAAAACTTCTAAGGCCATAGTCTTTCCATGATACTACCCAAACATTTCGCCCTCTTCCCAAATACCTAGTTCCTGTCCAATGCATCCTAGCTTCTCAGTGATCCTCATTAAATTGCCTCAGTCATTCAACAATGAATGCTATGGGGCTGCCTGCCTTAAAAAGCCCCATTCTCTTTCAATCCTACCCTCTGCTAGTGAGAGATAATCTGATGAGTTATTATGTACCCTATTTTATGTACCCCTTCCATAACACACGGTCATCCTCTGGGATGAAAAAAATTATTTGATATGGGAAATGACACTGGTGCATAAAATGTTTTCTTAATCTCTTTTGCTCCATGGGGCCCTCTGGCAGTTTAGTGGTCTTGTGAGAACCCCTTCTTAGAGAATGTATTTCAGTACATCTAATGAATAGGCTTAAAAGGGAAACCACTCATATTGAAATACGGGTGTCCAAATATTTATAAAACTAATTCCAGGATGTAGTGTCTGTGCATCTTTACTGATAGATTAAACGACAAGACCCAACAAGAGAGCTAGAAATTACCCTAATTTTGATGTAGTTTGACAATTGCTAAAAAAGTTTGAAAACTATCCTGATCAAGTGATAAACTTAAATTATAATTATTTCAAGATATCTATAAATATCTCTTCTTTTTATTGGTGACAAAAATCACTGCCATACTACTGAGATTCGTTGTCCATATTCATAAATACAAGAAAATGCCAAGTTTCATTCTAGGGTTAGTGAAACTAAGGATCTATTTTTGCATCTCAGTATATGGACTCTCTCCGACTTCTATCCTTTAACTCCACTCCCACATAAGTTATGAACCTGTTCTAGTGATTTGGGGAGTTTGAATCACGTCCACCCTTTGGACAGCATAAACAGCCTGTAGGGGGCTCCTTTTGCCTTCTACTAAACTTATCATGTTTTGACAATGCTGGTGATTATTCTGAGTTATTCTCTTAAGTCTTTAAAGTGTATGTTAAAGTAAATAAGTAAAGAAAATATTACAAGTGTATATTTTGTGAAGATGCATGAAAAACTTCAGTAAGTAGTGTCTCTAAAGCCAGACATGCTATAAAATAGTGTCATGATGAAATACTCAAGTGAAGTCATTTATTTGCCCCTGGAACTTAAAGAATGCATAGTGATATACAATTCTAAGGCTAGGAAGGAAAGAAAAAGCTTCTTTCAATCCTGTCTTATTTTATGCAGTAAAACTGAAGAATTAGCTAGCCCATGTCTTGAAGACTTGTTCACCATTTTTGTAATATATTTCTAGGATAAATAATGGCAATATGTTCGTTTACAAAGGAGAGTTATTAAAACAAAACAAAATCCTGTTTTAGCATTTTCTATACCCTGAAAACCAGAATCACATTTAACCTGTTTTTGAGGATTCCTGCCGTCAGTGAGGACTCTACTGCTAGGCATTTCATTTCTGGTTTTGTTTTCATTTGGACTGTTAGTGACATTACTGCCCGGCTTGTATAAAATATATGCAAGGAGACTCTGAGGCTAAGAACAAAAGTACTATTTAATGTAGCATTTTATTAAATAGATTTCCTTACAAAAAGCTTCTTCAATGCAAAATATGAATAGCTATAAGGAAATAATGTCTGCTGAAATTTTAGATGCCTAATTTCTTAAAGTAGAGGTGGCTGAAAATTAGCAATTATGTTTTAAATAATAAAAATATATCTGCATATTCCAATCAGAGAAAAAAAGAAGTTAGCCCAACTGGGATTTTAAAAATAAGATCATTTCTATATTTCTCCTAAAATATTTGGCAGCAAATAAAAAATTACCAAATTAATTATTAAAAATTATATCTAACCATTACTCATCATTTATAATTCTATTTCAATTAAATATTGAAAAACAAATGCAAGGTCACTGGTAAGTTTAGAAAATTATTTAACTTTGTCAAAGAGCTTACACAAACATTATAGTCGATCCTTCCACTTCTCTTTTAGCCAAGGCATTGTTTAGCTGCTGATAGACTAAAACTACAACCTTATATAGAAAACAGCATTATATAAAACACAGGGAGGTGCTGTGCAAATAAGCAGCTAGTATTTGAGACAAGAAAGTAAAGACACTAAAAGGAAACAACATATCATCTTTGTAAGAACTGTATTCACTGCATAGGTATGCCCCTCCCTCCCTTTCCTTGGAGGTAAAAAATCAACAGCCTATTGAAATGATGAAACTAATACACTCCAGTAATTTGTATACTCAATTTCATGAGTTTCCTCAAAGTTATATAGGTTAAGTAACTCTGTGATTCTTTTGAGATACATTGTCAAGACTGAGAGCAAAGATTACAGTGGCTTTCTTTTTCTGATTTCATAAGAAGTTGTATAAGAAAGAATCACTATTTAATATTCTTAAGTAAATTACATATCTTCAAAAATCCACAAACTGTTTTCTGAAATTTCATTTTATGTTTATGAAAGAAACAGCAAATCTTACCTCATTGTCCATTAAATTTATCTCCTCTCATGAAAACCAAACCTTAACCAAACTGCTCAGGAGAAAGAGTACAAGAACCATCCTGTAAACCATCTGTGCAAGAACAATGTGCAGAAGGTGCAAATAGGGGATGGGAATGTCATGGGAACAAACATCCAAGAGGATCAACTACTTAATGGACCAAAAATCCCAGTGTTCTATACTGTCAATAATTTGAGCCCCCCCAAAAGTAAATTATAGACTCCTTAGTTTTTCCTCTCTTAAGTAAGCTCAACATTTAAAAAAAATTTTTTTAATGTTTTTATTTATTTTTGAGACAGAGAGAGACAGAGCATGAGCAGGGTAGGGGCAGAGAGAGGGGGAGACACAGAATCCGAAGCAGGCTCTGGGCTCTGAGCTGTCAGCACAAAGCCCAATGCAGGGCTCAAACTCACAGACAGTGAGATCATGACTTGAGCTGAAGTCCGACACTCAACCGACTGAGCCACCCAGGCGCCCAAGTAAGTTCAACATTTTTGTAAGTGATATGAATTCTAGTATATGAAACTTAGTTTAAGCTAAGTTCAGAAACAGCAAGAGAAAATTCAGGAAGTGCATTTTATGCATTCTTTGTTTTAGCTTTATCTTATCCTATTACATCAGAAGTTCATTTTATTATATTTTGGTAATTTAAATATGTAATAAAATTCAGCCAATGAAAAGGAAAGGTCAGAATGTTAACACAAAAAAATGCATTCAATTCTTATTGCCATCATAAATTGTGAGGCATGGTTGAGGATACAAACTTTATGGGTGTGTCTGTCCAGGAAGATTGTGAACTCATCAAGAACAAAAACCATAGTTCTATTATTTATTTTATTATCCCAGAAAGTACTTCACACACTGTAGGCATTAAAAAAAAAAAAAAAGAATGTGCTGATTAAATTAAATTTATACAAAGCATTGCAGATATAGAACTTCAATTAAAAAGAGGTTGTTAAAATTGAAAGAAGTTGAGTTACAGAAGCTCCAATGAATTATTACAATATAATGAGAAAACTAGGAGATGATCAAGTTTGAATTTCACTTCTTCCTTTAGGTTCCCTTCTGGTAGGTTCTCCAGTAGGAAAACTTAAGGATGAAGTGAAATTCAAACTGGATTCAAAAATGAGTTTCGTCCCTTATTTTAAAAATATAATGTATTAGCCAAGGGACATTAAAATTTCAATTAAGAAAGCAGAAGAAAATGAACATAAACTCTACTAATTTGGGAGTATTTATTTGTTTTTAAAGTTTATTTATTTATGGGGTGCCTGGGTGGTTCAGTCAGTTAAGCATCTGATTTCAGCTCAGATCGTGATCTCATGATTCATGGGTTTGAGCACCGCCTGGGGTTCTGTGCTGTGAGCTAGGAGCCTGGAGCCTGCTTGAGATTCTGTGTCTCCCTCTCTCTCTGCCCCTCCCCTGCTTGCTCTCTCTCTCTCAAAAATAAGTAAACATCAAAACAAATTAAAATTTATTTATTTTGAGATTGTGTGTGTGTGTGTGTGTGCACACGAGTGGGGGAGAGGCAGAAGGGAGGGGGAAAGAATCCCAAGAAGTCTTCGTGCTGCCAGCACAGAGCTTGACGTGGGGCTTGATCTCACGAACTGTGAGATCATGACCTTAGCCAAAATCAAGAGTTGGCTGCTTAACCAACTGAGCCCCCATGCCCCCCAATTTGGGAATTTTTAAAAAGAAAATCTTACATTTTCCTTTTCTGTTTTAGTTCACAAATTCCTATTGACCAGTCATATCAATATATTAAAACAAGTCATTCTCTTTTAAAACATGAAGGATATTTAACAGCTGCCTAAACAATCCCTTAACAAGAGCTCCTGCATGTAAGCATAATTCTCAGGGCCAAAGTTGAACAAGTTTGTCCTGGGAAGAACACTAAAAAGAGAGCACACAAAATAAAGAAGAGAGTTATTATGAAGTCAAGGAATGTTTGTTTAGGACATCACTCATCATCTGCTTGATTTTAAACTTTTATTACAAAAGATGTCTAACTGCTGTAAATATTTTCCCACTGAGAAGTAGACACTGGATTTAAGTACTTTTTTCTGAAATTTAATTTTTAAAATTCACTTATTCCTGTCCTTTAGCCTTTACGGCTTCCAAGCATACTCCTAAAGGCTGGAGGAGCCACAGGGAAGATTCTAAGAGCATACAGAGAGCAGACCTTGCTGTGATCCAAGCCATGGGAGCCATCTTCATTTTAATTAATTTACTTTGCCTTTATGAATTAAGAGTATTTTAAGGAGGTTGACATTTCACTCATCTGAAAAAGCTTGGAATGTGACAGGGGAAAGGGAGGAGAAGTAAATCAAAGGGGTTAGCAATTTTCCAGATGCAAAGTATTTTTCTTTTCTTTTCCACCAGAAATTTTAGAGAGCCTTCTGACATTTTAATTCCCTATGCAAAACCACAGTAGCAAAAAATGCTTACAGCTTATATATCAAAAAACAAACACGCACACATGTGCACTGGCATAAGCCTATGAAATAAATATAAATTCAGATTTGCTGCTCTTTTAACTGAAAATGTTTCATAATATAATAAAGCATAATGTTACACGTCAAAAATCCTTCTTTTCGTGTATTTATTAGATGTTTGTGTGTACAGTGTAATCGACACAATTTTAGCTTAAAAGCAGGAGGTTTTGTAACTTACTTTTTTTTCTAGTGTGTTAATACTAAATCGGTGAGGTGAGTCGGTGTTGGCTTTTCTGCTGAGTCGGTGCTTTTTCATGTAAAAGATGGCATTTATAGAAACTACTCTCCTGACTAGATTTTAAATCACACTGGAATATTTCAGTTATCACCTTTAGCCACATGGTTTCAGGAAACTATGCCCAAATATTTCATGCAAATGCTGGTCATTGTAGGAGAGTGCTATTTCACAGAATGGAAATTCACTAAAACATCCATAGGCAAAAAACCTTTGAGACCTGAAGATAAATTCTCAGCAACAGGGGCTATGCCATTGTGTCTTGCAGCCAGAGAGGGAGAAATAACAGTGAACTCCCCGAAACATGCTGCTTCAATATCTACCTGACAGCTTTGGTATCTGGACCTGTTCCCCAGTGCATTTCCTCCTTTATCAGGTATTATTTTACAAGGGATTTCTTGTTATTCAGAACTGACATAAATCAATCTATAACAGAGGAATTTGTTTAATACATTTATTCTTTTAAGAAGTTGCATGATCGTATTTCATCGACTTGTACAATAGAAAAAAAAATGTTACTACTAAAACAGCGTTTGTGGAGACTGATGGATGGTAAATCTATTTAGTCTTCCCAGAGGTTCATTCTTAGATTTTAATGTTAAATAATAACGACTATTCATTTAAGCTGGTCTCACTGTATATCTTGACCTTTAGCAATTCCACACACAGCAGCTTATTGTGGTATCCTTTAAATATGAGAAATAGAATGTTTTACTTTGCCATTAAAAGAAAAATAAAAAAGTACTGTATGTTACATGGCCCATGAAATATTGGCAGTGTGCTCCTTGGCTTTCATTCGAAGGACTGCAATACTGGAAGACCTCCTTTCGAATTCTGGCTTTGTTTCAAATGCATGTCCATTGGTAGCCCCAGTCAGAAGAGAGTCAGTGAAAAAATTGTTGAGGGGCACGTGGCTGAACTGGTTCTGGTGGTGTGAAAACCCTGTGTAACTGGAATCTGTCCGAGGCGAGTGAGAATAAGGTGTCATACACGAGGAAGTGTCACGTGGTAACATGCCTGAAGTAACCACAGAACCGCCACTCGCATTTCCTGCCCACAAATTGTTCTGAATCTGGAATATATAAAACAACAAATATTACATTTACGCATTCTCACTTTTGTCCCCTTACATTTGTTAAACAGTGTTTACTAAATTTTGTCAACAATTCATTGTTTGCTCCCATTGGGTGGTCTGTCATTATATTCTGAGTACATAAAGGGATTACTAAAAAATAATTACTTGAAAGATTCTTCCAGTTTGTTATACTGTAATAGATCACCAAAACCCACACACTTGACCACACAAAATACTCTCAAAACATGTCAATCTCTTGAGTATTCTTTTTATAGTCATGATTTGAATATGAAATCTAGACGAGTTAGTCATGATTCATGACAAATTCATGTGTTTGGAAAAGCAGTTTAAAATACGGCTTTAAGTTTAAATATAGTCTTCATCTAAGCAAAATGACACAATCGCAGTTTTTAATGTTCCATAGTTAGACTCAGTGTGACAGTTTTTGTTGGAAACCATTCCTGATATTAGGCTATTTACTCTGTAGAGACTTTTAATCAAATTCATTATCAGAAATGTTTACCCGTTCATTGATTTTTATTTCCTAGAGCCTCAAATACATAGCTCTGTGAATCTGAGCAAACTATACATATTTTAAACATTTGTTCTATGATTTACAGGTGATATGGTCAGGTTGCAATGGAATTATGACATGTAAAATAATTTAAAATTCAAACACATGAGCATTACCAAATCATAAAAGCAAAACTGAGAAAAATGTGCTAGTATTAGCAAAAATATCCTATGAGTATAGTTAAAGTACTATATATAACATTTTACATAAGATTGAAAACTAGGTTGTCATTTGAACCCAGGAAATTCACATTTCTTATTAAATCTATATAGGAAACAACAAATACAAATTTATCTAAAGTTACTAGCATGTAAAGGAAACACTAAATGAAATTTGTATTAGGAGGTGTCTTAGACCAGCTATTTAAACAAGGCAGGGAAAAAAAAAGTGATCACATGCATTACTGAGAAGCACAGAGAAAAATCCTGACAAACAGCAGGAGCTGGGGGAAAATGTTGAATGGTAGAACATGGGACAGAGTTTGCGCCTTAGAAGATGAAATTTAAAACCTGTATGCCTTTTGCTATGTTATTACAATAGATACCATGTTTATCACATCCGGTTTCCTTTTTTAAAATCATGACAATTAGAATAGAATCATCGATTCTCTTTAACATATACACAAATTATGTTTTATTATATTTACTTTTACATAAAAATTCCAGTCTACTACATATAGGCCTGATGTAGTCTCACACACCCATGCTTAAATCGTACTTTTTAAGACAACTCATTTTCAATTAATAGCGTAAAATGTAAATGAATCTTCTACATTAAACTGGTAGAGATGTTACTCTGTTACTCAAGATATATACATATAAATATATATGTATATTTATATAATACGTATATACATTTATATATATATACATTTATATATTTATATATACATTTATATATTTATATAAATATATTTATATAAATTATATATTTATATAAATTATAAATTTATATAAATTATATAAATTATATAAATTATATATTTATACAAATATATTATATATTATATTTATATAAATATATTTATATAAATATATATATTTATATAAATATGTGTATGTATATTTATATTTATATGAATATGTATATGTGTATTTATATAAATATATTAAATCTGTGAGACATGTCTAAATATATATACAATGATTTGCACATTCTATTAATCTTTAAGTCGTCGTGGGCTATGTTGTTTTAATTCTGGCTGATTCTACTAAATGAATCCCACTTTAGCCAAAATATAATGATTGGTGCCACTGATTGCTGAGTTATGTATCTCAGACCAACAAGAAGGACTGTTAATGTCATTACTCTGTCAACCTAGCTCTTCTAACTTGATCTGGGTGATTTTCCTCTGACATTCAATCAAACATTGTGCTACACTGCAAAAACCACAGTCACATGTCTGACAAAAGGGCTTTCAGGAAATGAAAGTGAACTTGCTTGCTTATTTTTGAAAAAAATAAATGAAAGGCAAAATAGTGGTAGAGAAAGACTTTACATTTTAAGTTTGTTAAAAGATTCCTCAATTTACACATAGTATTGCTGAAATCTACTATTAAAACCATCTATTCATATTCCAAATGCATAGAAACATATTTACTAAGTAGGTATAAAAAAAAGGAAAATTAGGACAGTAAAGGCAAGGAAAGTAATCTATGAATGTAAATTTAAGAAGTTTTCTATGCCTAAAATAATTCACATTAATCTACCTGTAAATTGAAAATAAATTTTCCACTTTTGATGACCTGGACAAATATTTTTACTTTGATCAAAACTTCTTACCTAGACATGATCTAGCAAGTTAAATGTGTTACTTTTGGTGAAAGAATTTCTAGCATATAGAAAGAAATGTTTTCTGAACAGAATAGATTGGTGAAGCAAGTTACTACAGCAATATTTTAGTTGGATTTGAAAAGATACCCAGGTATTCCCATGGGTAGTAATACTGTCGCACATTTTTACTGATGTGTCCTACTTCCTTGATCTGTATCTCCTCCATTCCCATATCTTTGTTTCATTTAAAAATTTCTGGCATGTCTTCATTTGACTTTAGGGTTTTCGTTGGTTTTGATATCGAAAGTTCGATGCAAAGCATAAAAGACAATATCCCCAGTGAATTGAGACTTTGCTTCCTCTGAAGCATTCCCTCTGGATGATTAAACATCTGATGACGACAATCAAAATCATGCTCATGATAGCTAATGGTTATTAATTAATTACCATGTCGGACATGGTATTAAATGCACTGTGAAGACTTCTAATCATTTCAATACACTAAAAGATGTTTCCTTGTTTTTAGTATCCCCATTTTGTAAAACATAAAACAGAACAGAGAGTTTAATAACCTTACCCAAGACATGCAACTCCAATTGTGGAGGTAAAATATGAACCCAGGAAATCTTAAGAAATGCTACAATGATATAAAAACTAGTCTTATAGGTTGAAGTTGCTTATTTACACATTCATAATCCCAACTTTTGGGGTATTCATAGATTCTATTCTCTGAAAGCAAAATCCCCGATGTTTGCTCGTAACCCTTTTCTCATCCTTCAGCCTAACACAATATATGATAAGCACTTAATACAATTTTTTAGAGGACTTTAAAATCTTTAAGAATATGAAATTTGAACTGATCCATCTTGGAGGTGTAATGGAAATTTTATGGACAATTTATGCTAATACTGTATATCTAAATTTGTTTCATGATTTGAGCTCTATAATCACCATTCTGTATAATCTTGACAATTATTGTGAAAATTTCATCCCCAGACCCTGTTGACTGTATTTCCCTAGGTTGTTTTATTTTCCTACTAAATACTTATTCTTCATTACAGATATATCTTGAGGATTCTAATTCATCAAGCGTGGGGTGTGGTTTATGGGATCTGTATTAAAATAATGACAATAATACATGAATTCTGAAAATCACCTGGGATTAGGAGACACTACTGAAGCCCTTGTAAATTTTCAACTATGTTTGGTTCCTGTGATAAGAAGCTCACCTGTTTAAAAATGTTTCATTCCCTTTTGGAGAGTTCTGTAAAAAAGTGAGCTGTTATCTTCCTCTGTCTATTGATTCTATTTCTGTTCTTTAAAATGATACAGAATAAGCAGCATCCTTCTTACACATGAAAATCTTCAAATATCTTAGGCAATTATGACACAAATCTCTTTTCTTTTTTTTTTTTTTTTTTTTAAATTTTTTTTTTCAACGTTTTTTTATTTATTTTTGGGACAGAGAGAGACAGAGCATGAACGGGGGAGGGGCAGAGAGAGAAGGAGACACAGAATCGGAAAGAGGCTCCAGGCTCCGAGCTGTCAGCCCAGAGCCTGACGCGGGGCTCGAACTCACGGACCGCGAGATCGTGACCTGGCTGAAGTCGGACGCTTAACCGACTGCGCCACCCAGGCGCCCCACAAATCTCTTTTCTTAAGCTTCCCCAAAGGCAGTATTTGATCAAAGAACAAAGCTGTTAGAGCTTACAGTTTAAGAAATCTAGTGCTCTAAAGGCGGGCTCAGTCTATGGCCCCTCCATCCCTCTGCCACCCTATATAAGTGGTCATTTTAGAACTATGTGCTGGAATGTACAAGTCATTTTGTCTAAAACTGTTGTCAACAGAGAAGCCACAAAAAACCTTGCTGACTCATTAAAAGAAATATTGTATTTGTTGTTAAATTTTGAAATGAAAGAATGTTTTTCTGAATAGGATCACTACTTTTCATTTTTGAACTATTTCTAAGACATCTACAATGGCAATGTCCAGTATCAGATAAATTTGGGGGTGTTTTAATGGGCTTCTAACTGTATAACATTCAAGAGACTCACAACCAGGAACACCATTATTAAATAATGTCCACATCCTTCTTTCCCATGTGCCAAAAAAAAGAAAAAAAAAAAGTCTGCCTGCCTTTACATTTTTTCTTCTTTATTCTGTTTAAAAGGAGTAGAAAATCTAAAAAACATTCCATGCTTTAATGTGCTTCACAACATTTTAAAAAGTTCTAGGGGTACGTTCAAAGCATTGTCCAGGGAACGTAGCCAACAGCCTCCCATTAGCATGAATGGAAGTTCAGCTGACTTAACTATACTCTACTTTGAACATTTGCTCCTTAATGTTTTTCTAATCAAATAAAAAGTTAACACTTAATTATTCCATGCTTTGAGTTTTGGAGGAAAGCTGGTTTTTTTGTCTGATTCTTTCCAAACAGAAATCAAATTCATTTAACACTCATTTTCCTTCTGAGGAATTAAAAGTAACACGTAGGAATGAATCAATATATATGTGTATTTTACACACACACACACACACACACACAATTCTTCACTGTGGATATATATTCATCATGACTTGAAGTATATGGTAAACAATGGATAAAAATTATAAATCTCATTTACCTTTACCTTAGAAACTTGATACAAATATATTCTTTGTAAAATCAAAACTACTAAGAAAAATTTAGTATAACTAAACCTGGTGTATATTTTTAATATATTTGCTGATCTTTACTGCAGTAAGCAACACTATGTACTTTTAAAGAATGTTAAACAATGCAAGTCTGTTAGTCTTTCTGTTAGTTGCAAAGTATCACGATGTATAAAAAACATCAAATAGTTTCATGACAGCATTATATATTCTATATCCTAATGTTTGTGGTATTTAGAAGACACTACCCTACAGAATTTAGTATATAACGTGAAAACAAATGAGTAACAACCATTCCTTAATTTTAAAGCACTATAAAACTAATATTTTTCTACCAAAGCAAGTTTAACCTTACTCTTCCTCTATATATAGACTGTTCTTACCTGGCCCTGACGTCCATATGTACACACACACACACACACACACACACACACACAAACACACACACACACACACACCATGCTACCCTCATGCCCTCCCATCATATGCCTACACACTTCCCTGTGGGAGTTAAAGGTTGCTTTAAAAAGATATAAATCAGGGATTCACAAAGTTATGTTTGTAATAATGTTTAAACAATAACTTTTTGCATTAAAATCCAAAAGTTGATTTTGGTTATTCCTTTTTGACAGAATGTTTACATTTACTGACCACTTTATATATTATTCAATACTACTATATATATTTATTACCACATTAGCACTTATATAATTTAATTTACCAGATTTTTTATATGGTCTCTTAAAAAATGCCAACATCACATTTTGCAAAAGCAGTTTAATTTTTTAAGAGGCCATTATATTCCTTACTAGTAGTATATCACTTCCTTTAAAATTAAGGTGATATAATATTAATAACTTGCTTAGCAACTTGTGGATACTTTAGCTGTTGACTAATTTCAGGGTCCCATTAACTTTTATAGTAACTACATCAATAGTCACCACATCAGTAAGTTCCTGGCAGGGAGAAAGAGTATAAACGTTTTTATAAATAGTGAATTTACTGCCAGTGAGTAAGCCTCACTTGCTATCAGAGAAAAAGTGAATAAGTCTCAAACACTGATACTTTGTCCATCTGGGGGGAGAGAGGGGGCGGAAATCTCAATTGAAATTAATTATGAAGGGAAAAGCATTAATCTGAGCATGTTTAGATACTACCTAAGATAGAAATAAGGGTACATTTTCATCAGTGCCTACTTATTAGGTGTAATTTTCACATACAAAATTTCAGATAATATATAATTATTAATTTAAAAAAATCAATTTACATTTCAAAAATTTCAAAAATACATCTTTTCAACATATAGCATCATTATGCTAAAGTGATTAGTAATTATTTATCAGAAAGGGTCATACGTTAAGTATTGACTACTACTTTGATTTTTTAAATAAAATTCCATCTTAGAAATGTGTATAGGGATTTAGGACAAGTAAGAGTGACTTTCCATTAAAGTCACATTTCCATTGTTTGTAACACTATTTTTCATGTATTTTAATACATGCATGACAGCCATTGTTGATGGTGCTTGATTCATTTTTAATGACACAATTTCCCAATTAAAGCAAAATCCACAATTATAAGAAACAAAGATTAAAATATAAATCAAGTTTTCCTTGTGAATTAATAACTTAAAACATGAAACAAATATGCAAATGTTTTAATTTGCACAAAATATTTTGAAACTTAGAGATTACCACTTGGTGTCATATACGAGCTTTGAATTTATTGTTAAAATGCTGACTAAATTTATCCATTATTTTCATCTTGTATATGCGTTAACCACAAAGTCGGAATTTTATTTTTGTGATTTTAAATCAACTGTGAGTTTGTGTAATTTTTTTTATTTAATGCTCCTTGATTTAGAATTAAAAAAACACACAAACATGAGGCTTAATAAATATGGCAAGCATAAAATTCTGTATTAAACTATATAGCGTAGGTTCACACTAACAATAACAATGTCTACTACAGGTTTTAACCCACAGATTTCCCAGGTTTAATTTTCCCCCGGTCCTTCTCTATCACCCGCAAAGTAGTTTTTATATGTATAAACAGCAATGGCACTCTTCAATAATTTATTTTTACATTTTTTCTAATTATTTATTTTGGAAATCTATTCAATTTATTAATTTGTTCTTTCCTCTCAAAATATAAAATACTTATGACCAATTCAGATAAATTCAATGTTTTAACACCAATTGCCTATTAAAAGCAAACAAACAAAAAACCACAAAAAAACAATCAGCTAAGTAATTCTTAGTGTTTAAAGTCATTAAGTCATGTTAAATTGAATATCACGTTTTTCAAAAAGTATGTCTATAGTCATAATCTAAGACTTGAATGCACTTTGCTTCTTTTGCAGGGTAATTTTTTTCATCTCTGAAGAAAAAAGTGTTTGTGTTTTCAACAAAATAAAAATTATTCCGTTTGTGTCCAGCTGCATATTCATTTAAATGATGCTGAGAAGACCTGCCTTTATGCTACACAGAACTTAAGTTAAATATACACTTATACATATATATGAAATATTCTTCATACAAATTTATATACAACATGTACATATTTTTATACATTTAATTAAATCATCAATTTTATATCGATATGACTTGCTAACCTAATGATGTTAATATTTTACCCCTCCATCCCTCATAAGGGAAGCCTCACTGTATCACTATGGGACCATTTCACTGGTTGTTACATAGATATGAGAATATTTATTATACAATGCATCAAGTATAGCTATATTTTGAACATTTAAAAAAGATTTTTGGTTATTTACTTTTTTCAAATGTTTGGGGAAAAAACAGAAAGCACTGATGATGGAAGAAGGGGGGAGTGAACAGTATTTTCGCAATCACTAGCTTATAGAAACTAACATTTCCTTTAAAAAAACTGCATGATTACAACATTTGAAACAGACTTTGTTAAACTAGAAATGTTGTACAGCTTTAATCGGTGTTTTAAATTACTCCAATGACTACCAGTTATTTATAACTTGAATCCCACTTCTGGTATATTCTAACTCCAAGTGGCATATATTTATAAAGTCATCAATTAAACAACAGAAAGCAAGGTACTGCACGGATCCCTTTGGATATTAGGTAAACATTGAATTAGTTGTGATTCTCACTATCCACTAAGTAAAACCACATCGAAAATTTTGGTGGGAAAAAATTTCAAACCTTCTAAAATTTTTGATGAAAATATTTTTCTTCATGAGAAAATAATTTTGGTGGATTAAGAATATACTCAAACATTCCTTAAGTTACCATATTTGGTTGTCCCAATTTAAAGAGGAAAGTACATATAACTGAATTTGGTCTTTCCCTAGATCCTCAAATAGTAAAGTTACTAAAAAATTGGATTAGTTTAAATGCTACAATAACAGAACATTCACACCACTTAGCTATATCTCTACTGTAGAATTCATAATGACTAATGGCTATTATAGAATTATTTCTATTTATAGAGCACTTGTCATTTACTAGGCAATGTCCTAAGTACTTTGCAGAAACTATTATGTTTAATCCTCACAAACATCATATGAACATTTATACCCATTTTATAAATGAGGAGAAACATTCCTAGAGGTTAATTCATTTGCCAAAGGTCTAAAATCTGTTAAGTAGCAGAGGCAGGATATGGACCCACAAGTACCTGACTGTGAAGCTCATAGTCAAACATTAACACCTTAGCCCTTTTCAAGTCCCATGATTTAGTTACACAGACAGGAAATTAATATAATCCTCTCATTAACAGAAAAAGTATTAGGATAATGGTCCTTATCATCATCCGCACCACCAGCTGTAGCACCAACAATACCTCCATTTCACCAATAAAGAAATCTGAAGATAAGGAAGTCAGGAAATGTATCCAAAGTTTCCAGCAAGTAAATGATCAAGTTAATGCACATGTGATCTGAGCCAAACCTGAGGGCATGAAACTAGGGTTTCTTATAAGAATGAAGGCTGGCTATCATCCTCTAGAGATGTTTATACCTTGACAAAATATTTTATTCAACAAAATAATTATTTGAAGAAATGCTTTGGCGTTAATGAATTAGAAGCAAATTAGAATCTACTGTTGATAGATGCTTGCTTTTTTCATTCAAAGACACAAAGGCCTTTTTGATCTGCTGGGTATAGTTTGCATCAGGAAGTGTCTGCAGAATTTGGTATGAATATGACCTAGTTTGTAATCTGTCCAAAAAGCAAGAGATTTTGTCTAGATAATTTATATAACCTCCATGCCTAAAACAGTACCTAGCATATATTTGTTGCCTAAATACGAGTAACTCTGGGAGAAAAAGAATTAAGCCGAAAGGATTCTGCAAAATCTTCTTAATCTATTCTGTTCAACAGAGGAAGAAATTGAGACTCAGAGAAGTTAACTGCTTAACACCACAGAGGTGGTTAATGGCAGAGATTCAGAAATCAGCTGTTTTCCTGGGAATTGATTAATTTTGGGTTCATAATGTACCCCAGAATACTGAAGTGAAACTACTTTTTTTCACATCTATTGAGTGTATACATAATTTGCTTAATACTGTTGTAATACAAAGTTAAGTACCGAATAATCTTTTTAAAATATAAATACTTTATATTATAAATGGGGTGGACCGTATACAGTCTACCACTTTGCCAGGGAGAAAGTCATGTGCTGATTGAAGGAGAATTGAGAGAAGGTTTCCTGGAGGAAATACAGTCTAGGTGAGGGGAAGGGAATTCAACACAGAGGGAACAGATTCAGCATAGCACAAGGAATAGGTTCAGCATGTGGTTGCTATTTAAAATATTGGAGAACATCAAGTAGTCAAGCACTTTCATTTAACTAACTCATAGTGTTGCCAAATTGACAACTGATATTGTGAGCCCAAATAAAGGGCTTTTAAAAAAAACAGTACATCAAAACATACTACCTTAAAGTATATTACTGGTATCACACTTCTGTTTGCTATCAAATATGGACAAGATTAAGAAAAATACCTGAAAACAGTCTGAAAAGTGTCTACGGTTTTAAACTGCTTTATATCATTACTTTACACATTTAAAAAAAATGAAAGCATTTTTGCTTTCTGAAGTGATTTGGTACTTTAGGGTCAAAATTGAACTATTTCATTGCTGAGTGATGGGTCACAGAGATAATGTTGCATAAAGAGCTCTGAACCCGTGGACTTCAATTTAATGAACTAATAGCTGTAAGAAAGAAGCCTGACCTAAAATAAGCCCTCAATTGGTAGGTATTGTTTTTACTATCAGGGCGGTTGTTACTATTTTGTAATGGGAGGAATGGAAACGAAGTATTTAGAACACTTTAGAAAATGTTAATTAGCATTCATAACTAAACCTATTATATGTTATACATATAGATACCTCCATAGTTGACAAGATTATTATCCTCACAGAGCAGACCTCATACAATTTTCTCACCCAATTCTGTTTTCTCAAGTATTTCTGTGAATGCTTTTGCTTTCCTGCCAAATTGTTAATTTTTTATTTCTGTCCTGTTTCTAAAACAGTTTTCTTGTTTCCAACTTTTTGGTAATTAATAATGTTTTTCCATAGTTAGAAACAGTAACCAAGATCAGTGCCTTATGGCATTGAATTGTTGAGTTCTACTTTGGTCCCTATTTTTCTGATTATAAGTTCTATTTTTAAGACACATGACTTAAAAAAAAATTCCTTCAGGCTAAAGCTTGAGAGACAAGATCTTAGCGTAATTATTTTTTGCAAAATAAGAAAGCCAACCACATATTTAAGTTAAAATGGACTTTTCTTGACTTTATCCAATACCCACAATGGGGAGTGAGAGACACTTGATTTCAGTATTTTTGGCAACCAAACATTTAATGACTTCTCAATATAAAAAATTACTATGGATTTTACAGTAGTGATTTTTATTACTGTTGATGAATTATACTGTCAAAACAACCTCAACATGTGATATCTTTGCTGCCATACTTAAGTTATGAGGTGGTATAACCAATGGACATAAATTACAGAAAAACCACAGGGAGAATTCATGCAAAATTCCCATGATGTGTGAGGAGATATTTTTAATTGATTCTTTGTGGGGGTGAAAAAGACTATCAAATGTATAATGTGATTTTACCATCTCCCTTCCTACTCGATCTACTTACCTCATTCTGTTAACTGACAACATCTAAAGTTGTGAGGCACAATAACATGATGGCAAGACAATCCTAGAAAAAAAGCATGACGAAGTGTATTAAATAATATTAAGCTCTTACAAAGAGCTTCGTTTGTGCCAGGCACTGTTCTAAATGTTCTATGTTGTGCAGAAGAAGAAAGGGAAGTTAAGGATAAGGCAACACCAGCAAAGCACAGAGAAGTGGGGGGAAAAACAACAACAACACCACATAAACTGAAATGGGGTTTGCAAGGAAAGGAATGAAGATGAAAATAATAAGCTGCAAAAAAATATGTATACATACACATACATATATATATCATAGGTGTTGTCGAACAGATTTAGTAAGACTAAAGTCCATTTGAAAGGAGTTCACTAGTTTGTAACTTTATTATTTCTAAATTCGTCATAGTGAAAGTTCAAAATTTTATAAACTATATGCTATCTCCATTATTTTCATTATTTCACTTATTCTGAGTAAAGTGTCTGCTCACCTGAACTAAACTGCAGACCTGAATAATGCAACTTAAGCCTTATGCTCCTTTGGTATTCATTTATTAATTATTCAACCATTTAAACATAGTCATTGGGAGAAACAGTCTATTGTGAGGGTTAAGATCTTGCACTTGGGAGCCAGATTGCCTCTGATCAAATCTGGGCTTCTCCACTAGTGAAAGTGAGTAAAAACCTCACCTCTCTGTGCCTCTGTTTCTTCATACGATACATGAGGATAATTAATAACACCTATTGCATAAAGTTGTTGTAAGGATTAAATGAGTTAATATATACAACCTGCTTAGAACAATGCCTGGTAGAGTCAGGACTATGGTGTGTTAATAACTAGGATACCACTGTACTGCCTGCTCTCATGGAGTTTGTAGCCAACCAAGGAAACTTCCTCATGGCACTTTGTTCAGAACTCAACTAGGATACTCAGCAGTATTTGGTGAATACAAGTTCATTAGCCCTATGATGGTAAGTAGGAGTATGCACATGCTTTAAACTGGAGAAAAAAAAATAAAGGAACTACTTTCAGATAAATTTTGAAGAGTAAGTAAAACAAGGTTCTTCTAAAGGCAGGTACGGACATTTATTCAAAAGGTATTGCTGGTCTTCTAGTAAACTGCAGTGGAAAGGCTTAACGGTAACAGCCCTTTATAGACTGTCCTAGAAGGAACAGAATCATGGAAGGATTCCTTAACTCCCATGGGTCTCGGACTTTTAGAAAGATTGCACTAGGTGATCTCTAAGACTTTTACTCACATATAATATTACATTAATAAATTGGGTGAATTTATGTGGAAGAGTGAAGGTCTCCGAATAAGTTTTTAAGAATCATAAAAGGCATCAGAATACAAGGACCCACAAAACTTAAGGATGAATTCATGCTCACAAGGTATGAATTTATAGATGAAGAGAATGAATACCCGTAAGTCTGGGATTGCGAAGAACCGGTTACTGAACTATCACAGTATTCCACCGGCATATATGTCATGTATTTGTGTTTAAAATGCTCTCCTGGCACCTGGGTGGCTCAGTCAGTTAAGCATCTGACTTCAGCTCAGGTCATGATCTCACGGTTCGTGGGTTGGAGCCCTGCATCAGGCTCTGTGCTGACAGCTGGGAGCCTGGAGCCTGCTTCAGATTCTGTGTCTCCCTCTTTCTCTGCCCCTCCCCCACTCACACTCTCTCTTAGTCTCTCAAAAATAAACGTTTAAAAAAAAAAAAACTTAAAAAAAAACCAAAATGGTCTCTAACAATGCACATCCTTCACCAGTAAGGAATGAAATAACAAATGTCTTGTTCCTTAGAATACAAGTGTTCCTTATCATGTATCAAATACAGTTCTGAATACTATTACTCAGTACTAGGAAAAACTGTCTTAATTATATGTGTGAAAAGAAAAGAAAAAAAAAAAACCTTCTAAGTTAAATGGAAAAAATTAGAAGAAAATGAATGTCTAAATACTCTTTAAAATGAGATGAGAGCTCCCATTATAAAAGGATGGATGTGTTTTTTAATGTGATAAATTTTTAAAATTATGTCCAGTACTAATTCTATGTATGCTTTAAATAACAAAGGGCTAAATGTTTCCTTGAAACAATGAGTAACTTCAAAGCTGAAAAGACAACATAGGAAAAGAGATCTTTTTAAAATGGGACGGAATGTTTCATAGACCACACTTGACACTAGGTTATGGGATAGTTCATAAAACGTTAGCCACAGAGACAGCATGCCAAGCAACGCTTTATTTATTTTTAAAAGTTAACAAAGGAAGTGAGTGTGAATAGTTAAAAATCTAGAGTAATTAAAAGCCTTAGACCATGAGTGAGGCTACTTCAGTGGTTGCAATAAGGAAGAGACCCTAAAATAGTTTTGAATGAATGGCTCTGAAAGAAAATAACAAAATAAATATTTCAGTCTAATAAAAATCTTAAAAACATGCAAAAACTCTTCTGGGGGTTAAAATTTTCATTCTTGACTATTAGCTATAATGAAGCCAATCATAATGGCCCTTTTAAGAATGTACAAACCACATCTGTTTCTCTCGATCAGTATTCTGTGAAGTTTACCATACCTGTGGATAGCTGTCAGTCCTTGGCAAAACTGATATATCATAGGTGGCAGCAAAATGGCTTTTAGCTTGTTGTATTTGGCCATAACGCTCTCTTTTTCTCCACTTGGCCCTTCGATTTTGAAACCAAACCTAATTTTTTAAAAAGTAGAATGTCAGCTGAGAAATATTTGATAATGCAATGGTGACATTAAAAGACATAAATTGGAAAGACACAAACCAGGTCAACAAAATCACTAATAAAGAAATTTATGTCAGAAAAGTATCCACAAATTTTACTTTTTATTTTAACCTGATAAGAGGCAATATAAATTAATAGAAAGGGATGAAATACTTTAAAAATTATTTAATATGTCTCAGCTCTGGGCTTTTTTTTTTTCATTTTGGAAAATAAAAAGGAATTCGATTATACGATTTTGAAGACTCTTTATGTCTCCAAATTATTAGAGATAATGCTCCTCTTAGAGAATGCTGCAAATATGGAAGACATTCATAACTTTCTAGTTTGGGGTTATGCACATAACATTAACCCAGCCAAACTATAACCAAATTAATATCTGGGTCTGTCAAAACAATTATGTTTAAAACATGTCACAAAGTGACGCCTTTTCTGGGTTGTACCCATACTTAGATAATCTTAGAAAAATTTAAACACAAAGATTACATCCAAAACACACGGCAATGGCAGAAATATCATGATTATTCAGTAACAGAAAATATTAAGATTACATACTATATTGAGCATAAAAAAGACTACAGGTAAATGGAACCATCTGAAATTGAACTCTGGTTCTAAAATATACAAGGGTGCTTATTACATAAATTATACCACTTATAATACTCATCTTCCCTTACAGAAAATGCTCAGAAATCTTCAAAATCATTTCCCTAATTTAAAAGACTTACAGGTAATATAGACAATAAAGGAACAACGGAAGTTATAACCAAGTATTAAGAAAGCCTATGAGTTAGTACAGCCTCTACAAGGTCATGAAGCTGTCATCCAAATTTCTCTAATTATGTATTAATGATATTTATCATAACAACCACCTCCTTCAGAGGGTTAAATAATCACTAATTCACACTTGGAGCTCTCCAGAATCTTCACTTTAATATTTTAATGAATTAAAGAAAGACAGAAAATTATATTCAGTATGCATCATTTGATATTTCTGAGTAGACATTTCACGAGCAGCTGTCAAGAAGCTCTTCAGTCTTTACAAAACTGTATCCAGAATACAAAAAACAGAAAAGAAGCTGGAAGTCAAATGTGAAAATGCAAATTGTTAAAATTTACTTGAAATTTTTGCTTTTTTCATATTCAGTTGTGATCTTCTATATCTTTACCATCACATTTATAGAAACATATTAACCTTCAATTTAATATGTGTAAGCACGTATTGAGAATTTAAGGTGGGACTTTATAGTTTCCAGCAATTAAAAGAAGGCAATGAGAGCTATCTGTTCAGTGTGGTTTCTTAGGACATTGATGGGAAAGATGTATTACACACAGTGCCCAGGGCTCAAAACAACATCAACAACAAAACAAAACATTTTCTTGCTGTCTCCAGAGGCACCAGGAGCAAACTAAAGGAATTTAGTATTGAATGGTTTTTGTTTGTTTGTTTGTTTGTTTTGTTTTTCGGTTTTTCACTGAGAAAAAGGTCTTTATAATCTCCTTAAAATAGGTGTGAATTACCACTCTGATATGAAAAGCAGGAAAGAGAAAACCTGAGTAAATTAGGTTCAGGTTGGCTCTCTGTGCATGTTTCTAGACAAAAATTAATCAGGAGTTGAGGAAACGTTAAGGAGAAAACATCCATTGTGCCCAGCTGATCACTCTATAAACATATTTTTTTTTTTATGGTTACAAGTAGAACTAATTTAAATATATAAATACAAGACAAACTAAAAAAAAAAAAACCCACACACATGGGACTAGTGTTAATACTTGACAATTCTAAAATTCTTCATTAGCATCACCTTTCTGTATCTTTACTTCCTAAACTACGATAAAGTAGCTATTTGTCTCCACAAACTAAAGAAAAATCCTGCTGCTTGGTATACCACACCCCCAGATGGTGATCTTAATGATGTAAAGCCTTACAATGGCTTAATCTTCAGAAGAACTCTTACTCTTCTCTCTTCCAGAACAAAATTTCTCACTATTTTATTTATTAGTCTATTCTTACATATTATGGGAACTGCAAAATTCAGTATTTTCCCATTTAGCGTAGTAAAAACAAAGAAACAGGCCATTCCCTGAAATTGATGTTACTTGAGATGTAATAAAATATAGTTTAAGCATACCAACTCTAGTAAAAATAAAAATATGTCTAAGAAATAGAACTTTACCTAGTATAACTTTCCTTTTTCAAATGATTTTAAAAGTTTAGTATATTGGACCATCCAATTTGATAATTTGAATGTAACTTATAAATGTAATTGAGTATATATTTTAATATCATTTCAAGATCCTTATTCCTATTGCCTCTGCAAAAGGGATGTAAGCTATCTACATTCAAAAATTAAAATGGAACGGCACTATTGGTAACTACAGGATCTAGAAAAATTATAAGAGAGCTATATGATCTTTATGCATAGTGAAAATAAGTTACGGTATATATAACAGTCAAGAATTTGTGAGATTGTTTCATTTTCTCTTTGATTTATTATAACTCCAACCTCAATAACATTACAGATTAATGGGACATTGCACAAATAACTTACCAACACCTGGTACATAACCTAAAAAGAACCTTAATGGCTGATGAAATAGAAAAATAAAATAAAATAAATGTATTAGTAAATAGATAGCTATGATTCTGGGTTTTTTGCACTTTAAAAAAATTTTTTTTAATCAGATTTATTTGTGAAATTCCCTTCTTTTTAAATAATCGTTAATTTGTATATCTATGTAATCAGTCCAATGTTCTTTTATGTATTTGTGTGAATGATTAAATCCTTTGCAAGGAAAAAGACATTTTAGTAGACCTACATGCCTATAGTACATGGTTCTAGTCTTTAGTTAGAGGATCAGTTTCTTCCTTTTGGCAAAATGCAACCACTGAATTATTCTAACAGTATCTCCACACACCGGCCCCCAACACGCACACCCACGCCCTTCATTTGGCTCCTACCTGGACTCTGGCCTCCGTGAGCTCAGTCCTCAGAGCAAGCTGTTCTCTGACGTATACATCCGGGTAATGGGTTTTCTGAAAGACCTTCTCCAGCTCCTCGAGCTGCAGGCTGGTGAAGGTGGTTCTGTGTCTCCGCTTCTTGCTGCTGGATACGTTGCTGTCACATTTATCCCCAAGTTCATCTAGTTCTCCCTTTTCTGGCATCCCCTTCACGGGAGACATTCGGAGACTGTTACAGTTGTCCATAGCTCTGTTTAGCTCGGGATGAAGAGGCTGTCCTTCGCCTTTGGTGATGCCATAGTTCACTGTACCCAGAGGGGGAAAACAACAATTCTCAGGCTTGTGGAACATTTCGGTGAAGAAATTACGTTGAAAGAATTTAGAGCATCAGGAAAGCAGTCTGTTAATGATTTCTTGTGCCAGTATTAATTCAGTCATCCCACTGTGCACAATTATTAATCCACTTTGGGCAGGGTTAAGGCCATTTAAAAATGTGTACATGGAACTCATTATTTGCCAGATTTACAGTTCTATTTTACAGGAATAATGTAATGTTTATGCACATAATTTATAATCACATTAAGGTGATCAAATTAAGAGATGCTCTAGATTAAAAAAATAATGAGCACAATTTTTGAAAAGTGAACCAAATTTAATGTAAATCATGTATGAATTTATTCACAGCAGACAAAATCAAGCTACTTACATGGCTCAAGAAAGATATTTCAATTTTAAGGAATATCTGTAAACTCAAATCCAGACTCTTCCCAACATATCTTTCTGCTCCACACAAAATGTACACACTATAGATTTAAGATATGGTATTGTCTCTACTATGCTTTGAATATTTTGACTTATACTCATTTCTGCTTTTTAATCTTTTTTTTTTTCAAAAAGTGACCTACTAAATTAAAAAATGAATTTCATATCAGTTTCTGGAAGTGCTTCCTATAGAACAGCCTAAGATTTAAGTAGACTTTAGTGTAAAAGCTCATTTGGTGGTTCTAAATATGTGATATTTATGTTTCGTGCATGAAATATGTTATAAGACAGAAAGCTTTATTTTTTTCCCTAAAGCAGAGAAATCAAAACATCTATGAAAAGATTACAAAAGATGTCATCTCCCAGTCTGTTTAGAGGTGTTTTAACTTCAGTGATTTCCCTCCAGCTTTGGTTGCATGCTTGCTGTATGATATAAAACAAAAATACATCCTATGATGACACACACACACACCCAAATCCAATGGGTGCATATAATGAAACTGGAAAAACTAAAAAAAAGAAAAAAAAAAGTGAACCCAGCCAGAACAATAATTTCCAATGAATTGTCACACTTTTTTTCGTTTTTGTCTGTTTTTAAATTTTCTCGTAATGTATCTTAGCAACTGCTCTAATCATTACACAAATGTCTTGAACTTTAATCACTATGTAACTTAAATGCCTAATATGCTTTATGTAAAAGATGTGATGTAAAAGTAGATATAAAGAAGAACCATGACTGATTAACAATACGGTTTTGTCTTCTTGAGCAGAATGAAATAGGGAACTTCGGTAATTAGGGAGGGGGGAGGGGAAGCAGTCGTGAGGCTGAGGGCATCTCAGGAGAAAGACAGGAACTTTCCTGAATTTAGCTAACTGCTGCACACATCCAATTTACTTAATCCCGTCCTATTAAAATTCATCCTAAAAGTGTGATGTTCCTTGAAAAGTTGTCAACGTATCAACAATCACCTATTCTCTTCTTATTTTGGATCCCCGACAATTTAAAATAGGATGAAGTCCTACCCAGCAGTTAACAGAGGACAAGAGAGTCATGCGTTGTTTTTTTTTTTAAATCCTGTCCATTTAAATAACTTTACATATACATAAAAGAATTCCAAAAATAAAGATAGTGCAGTCTGAAATACAACCAGAAAGGCAAAGTTTAGCATATTAAAAATAAAAACTGCATCTGTCTGTCTATATACTTGACTGGAAACGATTTAGCTGATTTTCTCTATCGTTCCCGCCTATATTTTTGGTTTAACTTTGCAAGTCAAAAGTAATCCGCAACGCTGAATAAGTAAAATATAGGAGTTCTTTTCTTTTTTTTTTTTTTTAAACTTACTGTGTACAAGTTTTCGAAAATCAGCCCCTATGAGCCAGTACCTTGCCAGATTTTGACCCTCCATTAAAATAGGGGGCGGGAGGCTTGTTGTAAATATTTCACACTTAATTCGTTTGTTATTCTAAAGCAACCCGCTCCTTACAGCTTAACTGTGGAATATATACAATGATAAGGAAAAGTCCTCTTGGAATTGTAAACTTGCTTTAGCTGTCGCGATCTGAAAAAAAATAGGTTTGTATTGGGTTACAAGATAGAAAAGATAGATGGTTTGTTTTGATAACATTTTGACTTTGAGATACTTGGCCGTTCAAAGTTGAAGATTTCACCCAGAAGCATTCCGAAAGGGTTCTTAGGTGACTTTGAATGTGGAGTCAGAAAAATAGACAATACGGTATTGGGGAGTGAGGGATTATACTGGAGATTCTTTACCCGAAGCTACTGAAAGCGATTTGGTGTTTAACAAAAATGTTATGTGCGTTGTGTTGTAAACCCAAACAATCAGAAATCACAACTTCCCACAAGCTAACCCAGCATAGCAACCTTCCAGCTTCACAAAGAAAAATACCTATACGTCTTGGGAAAACTGTTTTTTAAGGTTTTTCATCTAAAGGAGCTCAAAGACGTCTTACTCCAGACGACGCTGACGTCCTTCAAGGAGCGGTGATCGATTTCAGCTCCTGCGGGGGCAGCGCGGCCGGCTCACAGAGGAAGCGCGCTGTCTTGACTCAATTACACTCTATTTACCGCCCTATCAGTTTACGCCTGGGTCCCAGATAGAGGGTCTCCGGGACCCACAAGGGACAACACTCGACAGCCAAAGGAGAACCGCGCAGACGCGATCCGGTGCCTAATCCTTCCGTTGCCCCTTAAAGTCGGCTGCAGCCAAAACACTACTCCTTAAAACGCTCGCAGTTCCACCGCCCGCCTCCGCCCTCCAGCTCTCTCCCCGTTTCCTTCCTCCCTTCCTCCCTGCCAGCCGCTCCCCACCGGTCCCCGCACTTGGGTGTGCGGAAGGGCGGCCGTGGCTCGGGCTGGCGACTCACCGCCACTGTCCTGACAGGGCGAGGCTCTCTCCAGGCGCACGTGATGCTCTGCGCGGGGCAGGGGCCCGAAGGCCTGCACGCATTTGCCCGCCGACGCTTTGCTGTAAAAGGACTCATTGTCCAGCGTCTCCATAACGTGCTCCAATGCGCCTCCTGCGCCCATGTAGAAGTCACTGTTTTTACTCGGCGGGCTCTTGAGGGCAAACTTCTCGCTCAGAAACTCCATAATCCTGGAAGGTTGTTGCGGAGCTCCAGGGGCGCGGAGGCTGGAGCGCGCTGGGGGAGGGAGCAAGTGGGCGGGAGAAGGGAGGGCAGAGGAGGGAAGGGGAAGCGAGCGCTTCGGCGCCGGGAGCTGCCCGGCTCCGAGCCCTTTAATACGTCCCGGCTGGAAAGGGGGCACCCGAAGTCGCTTTTATATCTTGAAACTCAGCTGGGCTCTTCGGGCAACCTCCCAGTTCTAATGAATATGAAAATAGGCAGGCGACTAACTCCACCCCGCCCCCCCCTCCGCCCCCACCCTACCCCCACCTTCCCTCACTTCCCCGGGCAGGGCGCGTCCAGGCCTAGGTTAGACAGACAGCTCCATTTCAGACAAATGCCAGGAGGGACGAGGCCCCGACACCCAGAAACATTGTCGCCGCGACAGTGGAATGGCATTTCGGAAGAGCTTGGTGAGATCGCAAAGCAGTTAACCCTCCACTCCCCACTCTCTGCGCCCTTCCGGGCAGCCCGCCCGACACCCGGTCCCCACCCCGCCCCCACGCCGGCCACTCACTACCAGAAAGATTTAGAGGCGTCTTAAGAAGTTGAAAGGAAGTATTGCTTTAAAGGGCTTTCATTTCATCCGTAAATCGTTTATGTGGAAGATCCACATAAATCGGAATCCCTAGAAGCCAGAAACATTGGCAGCTCTTAACTGGGTTGGCGGTGGTGGAGGGGCCGCTCTGCTTCTAACCCGGAGGAGCTCGGCGTCGCGGTGCTCTTGGCGCTTAGGAGCCCATGGCCTTTCCTTTCTTTCTGGAATGCCGCGGCGTGTGGACGTGCTGGCGACGGGTGGGAGAGGGGAGCCGAGCAAGGGGCATTGAAAGCATTATGCCAATACCAATCCCTTTCCTCACTCTCCTCCCCACCGCTCCCCCTTGGTCCACGGTTTTATCATTAGATCCAGATTAAGAAAACCTACTAGGAAAAGTGCCTCCTCCAAAGGGCCCTTTAGTATAGGCCGGGGGCGGGAGGGGGGGGAGGCTCTTTACACAAAGGGGCTTATGAAAGAGGAAGGCCTTCCGCCTGGTTTTTAAAACAATTATGTTTTAAAGAGTGGCGGCGGAGTCCCTGTGAACAGCGCGTGTGGGGAGCGAGGGGCGCGCAAGACCTGGGCGCACAAGCGCGGCGGCGTTCCGGGCGCCGGCCAGGCCAGGGCCTCGCTCGGCCCCGGGGCGATGCTAGGGTGGGTGGGGAGCTGGCAGCTCCCTGAGGGCAGGAAGGCACTGCTGGATTGAAACCTCCTACGTGTGGCTTTGCGATTGACCCTGGCTTCCGAGAAGCCCGCGGCGTCTGAGGGAAATGTGTTCAGCGCCTTGGGCACGAAGAGGCAGCCATTTGCAACAGGCTCTTGAACTGGCAAATTTGGTGAAAAGGTCCCACAAGTTGGGGTCTGTGGACTGCACCTTCCCAGGGAGGACTCTTTTCGAGGGTCCTGACAGCCTTTATCGCACAGGCCTCCGCACCCGTAGCGTTTCCCCAGGCCAGCCTGGCACCGACGCCGCGGCCTTGGGCAAACTGGGCAGCCCCGATTCTGCGAGTGGTGAGGCCAGGTCCAACTCTGGCAGGCGTCGGATGGGTTCGAGAATTTCCAGCCTCTTTGGGGCATTGGCTGGCCCAAGACTCCCTGGTAGACCCTCTTCGAGGCCAGGGCAGGCCGCAGCCTCGGAGGAACGACCATGGAACGCTGCGCACCTCTGAGCTGCCCCTTAGCACTGCCCTAGAAGCGTGCCGGCCCTGAACACCCAGATCGGGACCAACGGAGCCGGAGCGGGTGGCCCGGAGCAGCAGCCTCTGTTTTTCCAGGACGCTTCTTCCGAGGAGGGGTGGGGGCACCAGCTCAGTTCACGTGGCGCCTCGCTCAGCATGGCCTTGAGCGAGCTGTCGGGTTCTGGAGAGTTGACACTGCTCCTGGAATTATATGGCTCTTTCTGTATTGTTACTGCTATCTTCTGAGCCTTGCAACCGGCACCTACAGCAAAATGTTAAATCTCAAGTGGGAGCGGTCAAAGAAAAATTTCCGGGATTGCGCTCCAGGAGATAGCCAGACTGCAAGGAGGCGCGGGAATAATCCTGGCATCGACGGCAGAAGGAAAAAAAAAAAAAAAAAAAAAAAAAGGAAACGCAGGCGGGTGCCCTAGGCGTCTGGACCGCGTTTAAGACTGACTAGCAACAGTGTGTTTCCTGGGCACTTTCTACCTGCCCCAGTCGGAAAGTTGGGTGTCGAGTTATCCACTCATTTCTGTGTGGGTTGATGATTTTTGATTCTCTCCTAATCCCCTCTGTACCTTACCTGCAGAGATATTCTGAAAGTCTGACTTTCTATAATAAACATGGAGAGGATAAAAGAAACGGTCATTTAATAAGTTTTTAAATTTTTAACAGCAGCAAGAATAACGCCTTGCTGACTTGAGGAAATATACAAACAACTCCTAGCTATAAACTTAGTTATGTCCTAGAGCTCTGTCAGCTTGTTTATAAATATGCGTCTTAAGAGCCCTAAATTTCCTGAAAAACATTCGATGTAGTTTAAATGAAAGACATATGATGCAAGCTCTAGAGTACTCGTATACCAGTAAAGATCCAGCTCATAGAGGAAACGACAGGGGAGCCAAGGAGGATAGCTGTTGAGTAAACCGTTCCTATCCCATACCTCAAACGCATTTCTGATGGTAGTGGTTGGACCGATGGGTGCAAGGTGTTACCAACCACACTTAATATCCCTGGAGCCTCCTGCAAATGCAAATCTGTTACACGGAATGCTGTGTGTTTTGAGACATGTAACCACTTGTGCCCATAACAGAAGGAACAGCTAATGGCAGACTCCCATAACGAATGCTTAATCTGCAGCTTTTGGCAAGAAATTGGGTCTCTGGTTGCCAAAAGCTGCATTAAATAGATTTTGAGAGTTTGAGAAGGAGTTTATGGTAATGACACAGCTCTAGCCATTGGAGCGTTAATAATACATTTAGAATAATACTAATTAAAATAATACTCATTAAATGAAGAGAGCTGAAATTAGATTGGAGGGTCTCTCTCCTTCTGTGAGATCTACCTAGGCTTTTTCTGCTTGATGCTTTGAGGATTACTTTCTTGGCAACTGACCTTAACACTTCCATACATACTTTCTCCCCAAACCGGGCATAACTCTTCTCTCCTCAGCAGGCTTTTAAAACCCCTCCTAATCCTCATTCCTTATCCCAGCTCTGAATTCCAACCAGTCAGCTTGGCCAGGACTCCAGGGGTCAGTGTTCTGAGGAACCATCAGCTGGCAAGTAAGACCCAGTTTATTAAGCCAGGTCCTAATAGGGATTTTATCTCAGCAGGCTCAGTCCAACACCCCCAGGCTACCGTTCCCTTCTTTGCCCCACCTTTCTATTTTGTCTTTGAGGGTATTGTTTCTCTCTACACTCTACGCCTGGTTCTAAACTCAGGATTCTGCTCCCCATCTTTCATGTCAGTCAAGAAATCTACTAGAAATAAGGAATAAAGCTTCTGTAGCTCCTTTTCTCCTTTGCTTCCTTCAAATATGAACTTTCTCAATGGGCATGGTGGAAAGTGTGGGAAGGAAAGGGACGGAGATGGGGAGCCAGCAATTTCTTTTAAAGCCTTACAAAACTTAGAACATCTTAGGATGCCAGCTCCTTCAGCCCTCTAAGTGCTGGGTAGACATTGACATTGGTTCGGTCACATGTCCTTGATGGGAATGAAGCGCAGTGCCTGCGGAAGGCGTCAATATGTAATGTGTCCAGTCCAGAAAGCCAAAGGATGGGCTTCAGACCTACTGTAGATTCAAGTGCCACCCTCTTCCAAAACACTGTTTTCTCCTCATTCCCCTGGCACCATCAGATGCTAACAGGGGAAAGGTTATTTTGCGAAATGACTCTGACGCTCTGATTTGAAGTTACATCTAACATTCCTGCAATCAGTTTGTGGTTGTTGCTGTTGTTGTTAGATGCCCACTCCCCAAACACAGCAATTTGGGGTGGGTTTTTTTTCTTTATTTAGCTCCCTTTGGAGCCTAGAATTGAAGTAATTGAATAAGTTAAAACTCGTTGAGAGGTCCACTGAAATGACTATTTGATTCCCTCAGACAGGGACACACACATGTAAATTCAGATAAGTCAAGTTCAGATAAGAGATTGGCTCTCTGTCAGCTTGACTTATTTTATATTAAAAAAAAAAATTCTCACGGTCCAAAAGCTGCTTTTAATGCTCCCCTCCCCCAAGAGAATATATTGTGGGAAATGAAAAATATTTTGAGTACATACATCAAAGCTGCAGTTGAAACAATGTGTAGATCACTCTAGTTCCTTTCTTTCTCAACGTATTGAAAGAAACGTCACACTTCTATAGCAATAGTGGGACTGTCAAGATAGCGTTGCAAGAACTTTAGTCTTAGCACTTTCTTTTTGTGGCGAGAGTTTGAGGCATATTGCTAAGTACAGCTAGGAACAATGCGTGCTGAATCAGATGAACCATGCCAAATGTAGAAAAGCAAGGGTCTGGGGAGGGGAGGGAAAGATGGGTGGAGGGAATACTTCATGAAAAAGTACTAAAATAATTGAATGTCATGTATGATGGCAAGAAGCCAGGTGGCTTCGTGTTTGTGTGTGCTCTGCTGCTGTTTTCCCTTCCTGGCTTCATGTTCAGCCTCCCCACAGCTCTGAAGACATAACAGATACAGAAATATATTTTGCAACGAAGCAGCTCAAGAGGTTTCCATCAAAATAAAAATACATACATGCACGAAGAACTATTTAAGCTTTTCTTTTAAATGCATGTCCCAATCTATCATCATCTACTCCAGAAAACATACCTACAGACTAATTTGTAACTTCGTCACGTTTTTGAAGCTTCTGTCTTTCAATCTGAAAGGAAATTATTTGGATTTTAATCAATCCTGTCAGTCTGTCAAGTGTCCTGTTACAAAGCTCTCAACTACAATAGATTAAATTTACCTGTGATTTCAATAGTAATATTAAGTATTTTGGTATTTTAGAAACTCACGTGATTTTTCAAAGACCTGTGCTTGTTTTTGAGTTTCAACTTGTTTCAGTAATAGTTTTTCACATAGTTGCCCTTTTCTTAAATAGAGAAATGGATTTGACTTCTGTTTTCTTAAAGGGTCCATATTAAATCTAAAAAAATCTAAGACTATTTTCCCCACGTGGAAATATTTTGACTTATCCAACATGTCATGGTTTACATTTACTATGACATTGTTTACATTTGCTAGAGAAATGTATTTTATTACAAACATAAAAACGTCATAATTCAGCCACGATGATGGAGTCACCTTTATTTCTCACTATAGCTGTTACCATCGCTCCAGGAAGTTGTGAATACAATAAAATAAAAGAGCATTTAAGTAAGATCTCTTCTAGGACATATGTGCTTTTAAATCGTTTATAATTACACTAAGCTGTATTGAATTTCTGCTCAGATTTTACTGGCAATTAATCATTCGCCTATAACACGCCGCCCACCATTTCATCTGAGGTAGGAGTTGTTTAAAGTTCCATCCAATGTATTTTAGGTCCATTTTTCCTGCTGATTATGTGGATAAGTCTTAAAGACAGGGCTGCTTCTCTTTGAGGTGTTGTGCATACACATCCACGCATTACGTTTTCACGTTTCAGGTAACGACTTAAAGCACGTCTCGATATAGACAGAGGCAAAATAACACGACGGACGTTACCCCTTTGCCCTGGAATTGTATACAACGTAAGTGTAAAAGTCCACGGTCATTAAGCAACCCCCACCAGGGGTTACGATTAAGAGACGACGCAGCAGGTCGTCTTACGATTTAGAAATTTCTTACGATTAAGAAATCGACGCAGGTCCAAAGAGAAAGCAGCTGTCTCTCTGTGGGATAGACCCCCACGTACTGTACCTGTCCCCCGCCCACGAGTACCCTTTACCTCGCGGGACCGGAAAAGCGCAGGGCTCGCAAGACCAAGCGGTGCGCTTAGAACGCACCTCGTTGGGAGCTGCTGAAAACCACGCGCAGTCTGGATTAACCTCTCTGCGGCGGTGCTTTACAGATTCGACAGAAGGAAGAAAAACACAAACGTGTTCGTTACACCCAGGATTATTAAGAGAGAGGGGAGAGAGCGCCAACTCTTTTTATTCGAAAAACCATTAAAGAACTATAGGGAAAGGTAAAGATGATTCATTCTCCTCTCCTCCCAACCTGTCCTGTCCGCCCCTGGCAAACGTGGATTCCTGATGTGAATTTTGATAAGTGTGCTTTAATTCGCGAAGTGTCGTACGCAGATTTGGGGAACCAAATGCACTCTGCGGCTCGCAGAAGGAAAGCCGAGCCCGCGGGCCGCCCCTCCTTGGGATGCAGGCGCGACCAGTGGCCGCTCGCGGCGTCCCTGCCCCTCAGACCGCACCCCGGATCCCGTGCCCTACCTAGCCCGGGGGCTGTCGCAGTTCGGCCTCACGCCAAAGCTCTCCTGTCGGGAAGTTGTGCACAGGCTGTGAGCGGAGCAAACTCCCCGGGGGCAAGTCGGGGCGCCCCCCTACACCGGTGGGCCGCCACCTGGTGCGCACCTCGGCGTAGGACGACCGTCCGGGCTGCTGGCCCGGGGGAGCCGCAGGGGACTGCCCTGGCCTGCCTAGCGGGGTGAAGTCAGAGTCTCCAAACGGCTCCTGCTTTGACCTCCAGGCTGCGTGCGAAGTCACCTACGGCCGGGACGACGCTGCGGTTAGGAGCGCATGTGTGTGGGGAGTCTCTATTCTGAGCAAAGAGAATGAAGTTTCGCTTCTCCTGCAAACTTAAAAGCGCCTCTACGACTACAGAAAGAAGTTAGTGGTTAACCGATTTGCTGCTAATATTTCACCAGTGGTGCTTTCCCTCCTTTAAAGTCTAACTCTTGGAAAAACAACATATTTTAAGCTTTCCATCCAAATATTGATATTGGCAAATAGATCATCCAACCGTCCCCTGCTAAGGACAGTGCCCTTTTTGTTTCACAAGTTGGCGATCAGAATTAATCCATATCGCAAATTGCTGCAGATTTAGGGGATAAAGCAGAAGACTTGTAACTAACCCTTCTGGACAGCGTGTATGCCTGTGTATAAAGTAACGCACACATCACTCTTCTTTCTACCTGCCTTCCACAGCGAGTGAGCCCCTCTCCTGGTTGGGGAAAGCCAGGTTTCAGCCTGACTGCAAGAGGTTCCTGGTGAATACGTTAAACAGCAGGCAATAGTCTAGTCCCTTTTAAGATCCTGATTTACAGTAAGCGTTTCTTAACCTTTACTGTAATTTTGATATCCTTTTTGTTAAACAGAGCTGACGCACTACCCCTAGAGCAGGGGATAGCCCAACACTTTCAAAGGCTTGTGCTAAAAAGGAATCCCCAGGACATCAGCGGATTACGTCATTTTTTCAGCTCCCACATCACATGTTCCTTTGTTATGAAGTCAGAGCAATTAAACACTTTGCTACCTTCACAGTTTGCGCTCTGAGATAACAAAACCTCATGAATGCACAATTTATCAATAAAGTTCAAGTATAACAAGCATCGAAAATTTACTGCTATTCTTTCAAATACTTAAGGGAGCGTTTCTTTTTCAAGTTACCAAAAAGAAAATAATGGCTGTAAACAATTCATTTACATTAGACTTTTTGTGAGATTTCGACCACTTGTGCAATATATATATTATATATATATTATATATATAACATACATAATATATATATTATACATATGTAATATATATATATGTATGTAGGATCAGCTGTGTTCTTAAGGAAGATTTTAATTTTAAAAGGAACTTGTTTTGGGGGGGGGAATCTCTAATGCAGTTATTTTAGGGAATTCAAATATTTCAAATAAAGTTCATTTCTGATTAACATTAATGAAATTATTTCTTTGGCACTGTATTTGATTCACATGTGCTACTTTTGGGTAGAGGGACTTACAGTCATTCTTTTGCTGCATGAAGAATTGTTCAACACTTGAATTACGCAAAATCTCAATAAGGGATTATTCTGTTTTAAGAACATCCTTTAATTCTGCATGTTAATACAACTGCATTTCTAAGGTTAATACAACTTTGAATACTGTCTCCAAGTTTAAAAAGTAATATAAATCTTGGGAAAATGAATAAGAGAAGCTTTATCAGTGTAATTTTATTTTTCATGAAATAAAATCGGTCTATAAGCAATGAATGTCTCATTTAAGCTACATAAGCTTCTGTGGGTGTCTCTAACTGCTGAGTCAGAGTGGAGGCTGATGGTGTAGAATGAAGGGCTTCTCTAAGTATCTCATGCAACTTTTTAGTTCCATCAGTGAACACTAGAATCCTTTAAATCATTTTTAAAAAATTCCCTCGGGGCGCCTGGGTGGCGCAGTCGGTTAAGCGTCCGACTTCAGCCAGGTCACGATCTCGCGGTCCGTGAGTTCGAGCCCCGCGTCAGGCTCTGGGCTGATGGCTCGGAGCCTGGAGCCTGTTTCCGATTCTGTGTCTCCCTCTCTCTCTGCCCCTCCCCCGTTCATGCTCTGTCTCTCTCTGTCCCAAAAATAAATAAAAAACGTTGAAAAAAAATTAAAAAAAAAATTCCCTCAAGTATTTTCTATTAAACATGGTCCTTTATTCAATATTTTCTCCAAAAGCTCAACTATAGATATCGCACTTACAAAGTTTGATAAAGTAGGTATTCTTAAGAGGAATGAAGATTGAGAATACAAGAAAAATTGGGAGGCAGATATTCTGGAGAAGGTGGAATAGTGGAATTAAGTCAACGGAGACGAATACAAAGTTTAAAATTAAGGTTAAGAAAGTAAATGCAGAAGAGGGGAAGCAAGGCTTATAAGGGCCCATACATTAAAGATCTGAGGATATTTTGAGTCTAACAGCATGATTTAGTTGCTAAGGCAGGTAAAAGAAACTTCACTTACATTAGCAGAAAGAAAGCACCCCCTATCAAGAAAGATCAATCCTCACTACATACTTTACTATGCAGAAGTCTAGAGAACTAAGAAGCGCCCTAACATTATTTTTACCAAGAGAAATTGAGCATTTTGAGCTTCTCTAGTGTACAGTGGGTGGAGTCAAAGGGCACTTGGAAAAGATGTCATGCAGAGAATGGTTAGAGCACTTAGTGATCTTTAGCGAAGAGAACATCCGCAAAAGAATGACTACATTTTTTCAGTTTAGCCCCAGTGGTGGGCCCAGATGGATTGGCTTCAGTTAGAAAACAGGTTTTTTAATGTAAAAAGCAAGCGTTTTAACAAGAAAGTTCTCTGTGATTAAAGTGAGCTGATTCTCAAAGTTGCATGCTCTTGGGCAAGAGAGGTGACAGAGGTAAATCTGTGCTGTACGAGCCTCTTCCAAATCAAAGCTTCTGAATGGTGTCCTTCACGCTTAACATAGTATTTCATCTGTGAAGATTCCTTCACAACAAGTTACTGTGCTATTAATTTCAAAATTAGGATTAGTTTTCTCGAAGGAGAAAAATGTTTTTTCATATTTTGCCTTAATTACGAGCTGAAATTGAAGACTACACTTCAAAAGCAAGTGTTCTCTGTCAAATTACCATAATATCACTCTGGCCTGCCTGTACTGTTGTTATTTAGGTAACTTTTACCTATTGATGGCAAGTTTGGCTAACTGGTTACCCGCAATGTCGGTGATAACGTATATGTGCACATCCATTTTGTTTATAACATCAAAAGTGTAGTAAAATACAGGCTAGATTCACACTCACTAGGTTTGGGTCCACCTCTACCACCTGCTGGTTGTGTGATGCTAAGAAAGGTATGTAACCATTTATGATTCAGTATCATCTTCTGTAAAGGGGGGGCAGGAATAATACCTACCTCAAAGGATGAGAGTGAATATAAAAAGAGTTATTGTATCTCAAACATTTGGAGACAGTGCTTGGCCATATCATAAGCACTGTTTTTACTGTTACGATTTTTAAAATTCAGAATGGGAAGGCACTTGGTAAGGATTATGGACATAGTAGAAATAAACAAGTTGTGCTATGGAATCAGAAGTGATTTTAAAAAAGAAAACTTGACTATTTAAATGAATAAAATGATACCTCTAATTATTATCGTTTAAGAAAGAGAAGGAGAGAGGATCACATATGTGAAACAAAGCTCCTTGAGGACCTTCTGTCCTGACATGTGTACTGGTTTGAGGTAAGTACATTTGCTGCAGACTATAAGTCGGTCACGTTGTAGACATAAGTATCATCTCTAATAAATTTTCCAGGATTTTTGTGACTCCGGAGACTGGGGTCCTGTTCCCAGCTCTATCACTAATCATCGGTCCGTAGAACCGAAAACAAATACAGTTAACTATTAAAATCTCAGCTTCTCCTAATAAAATATTTCCATTATGAGTCATGTATTGAAAACAAGACTACACCGGGGGCGCCTGGGTGGCTCAGTGGGTTAAGCACCTTGGTCCCAGCTTAGGTCATGATCTCAGGGTTCCATTCTTGAGATGGAGCCCCTCTTGGTGCTGTGCGCTGACAGTGTGGAGCCTGCTTAGGATTCTCTCTCTCTCTCTCTCTCTCTCTCTCTCTCTCCTCTCTCAATCTCTCTCTCTCTGCTCCTCCCCCACTCATTTTCTCTCTTTCAAAATAATCAATAAACTTCAAAAAAAATAGTACATTGAAGTTATTTATTAGAAATACAATTCTTATCATTTAAATAAATTATATGGTTTTTAGGACTATAAAACCATGGTTTTAGGACTATAAACATTCAGCTATGGACTGAATGTTTGTGTCCCCTCAAAATTCATATGTTGAAACCTTGATGACCAATGTGATAGTATTTAGAAGTGGGGCCTTTGGTTGGTGATTAGAGTTATGTTTTTGATCATGAGAGTGGAGCCCTAATGATGAGATTAATACTCTTATAAAGGGATGAAGAGAGGTGAGGTCTTGTCCTCTGCCATGTGAGAATATGGCAAGAGGATGGCCATCTGTAAACCAGCAAGAGGCCCCTCACCAAGAGCCTGACCACATTGGCAGCCTGATCTCAGAACTGAAGATTTCACAACTGTGAGAAATAAATGGTATTCTATTACAGCAACCCGAGCCAACTGAGACAGAGGCCTTACAATTCTTTGATCTTAATATATTCCAAGTAAATAACAGAAATTCTAGCTTTTTCTAGGAATTATTAAATTTAGAAGACTCAGCATAGTGTTCCTGAAGCCTTTATGGAACGAACCCATTCCCTGGCATAGAGCAGGTTATTTAGGATATCACTCTCTGTATCAATATCCTTGTGAGGAAAGCATTTACAGAGTTCAGCCCATGTCTATACTGGGAAGTGGCTTCAATTAGATTTAAGAACATCAGCATATGTAAAACTAACTCTCAACAGACTTCCACAGGCTAACACCTTTGTAGGTCATTCAAGTGTTCTCCCCCTTAACTTAATAAAAAAAAATAGTGCATCCATTAATCAGGGACTTTTGAGGGGGTAACTTTACTGTGATCATTTCATATTTGAATTAGATTAAAATTTCCCCCTGATCATGTCTATTTTTATTTTGAGATTATCTCTGTAATTATTAGTAATAATAACATTGTCTTACTATTTTTGAAAACCATCACATAGCAGTTTTCCATCTAAAATCTATAGGCAGGACAGATCTCAGGGTACTTTATCCAATTTTACTTCCCAATCACATTTCCTACTAATTCCCTCTCTTTCACCAGGCTTTCTCAGTTCTGTCCAATAATCCAGTCTCTGGACTGTCCTATCTTCCGCTCCCTAGACATGTCACTGTTGGCTGTCTCCAGGTATTTATTCAGGCTGTATCCTTTGCCTAAAATGCTTTCCTTGATATCAATTCATCCTTTAAGGGCAGTTAAATAGAATATGAAAACACCTTTTTCTTGTCCATTCTCATTTGAAACTAATACTCCCCATGCCCAAAACATTTCTTTTTATATTTAAAGTTAGTTTATATTTATGAAGATAAGAAAACAAGTTTCTTTATTTAAAAGTTCATTTATTTATTTGGAGAGAGAGCGGGAGAGGGGCAGAGAGAGGGAGAGAGAGAGAATCCCAAGCAGGGCCTGCACTGCCAGCACTGAGCCTGATTCAGGGCTTGAACCCAGGAATCCTGAGATCATGACCTGAGCCAAAATCAAGAGTCGGATGCTTAACTGACTGAGCCACCCACGTGCCCCCAAAACACAAGTTTCTGATTAATCAAAAAAAAAAAAAAAATTAAGGGATGGGTATGCTTTTCTTTGTCTCCCTAGAGAGACAATGAGCCAGTTATCCCCCTTTGAAGGGAAGGGGATGACAAGTGGAAAAGTGCACCAGTCTAGCCAATTACCTGGCATCCCCTTTGGGACCTGGTTTGAAGTGGAAACATTTTGTGGATCTATTTTGGAACACAGAACACTGCCTACAGAGTTGTGGTGGTGGCGTTTTAACCTATTTTCTAGAAATGCTTGTTTTACTTATCCATGTGAAAAAATAAATGACCATGCTATTAGAAATGTATGTCTTTTACATTTCCTAAGTATTCTACATCCTTTCAGTGGAGAGTGCTCAACATATATGTGTTTGAAGCATTGAATTCTGTTGCCATTTCAAGGCAAATTTAGAGAAGCAAGTTTTAAAGATCTTTTAAAAATGTTTTCCTTCTTTTTCATCACCAGTACTCCATTGTGTATGTATGCATGTATATATATATATATATATATATATATATATATATATATACACATATATGTATGAGTGTGTGTGTGTGTGTGTGTGTGTATATATACATATATATATACGTATATATACGTATATATATATATATACGTATATATACGTATATATATACATATACGTATATATACGTATATATATATGCACCACATCTTTATCCATTCATCAGTCAGTGGACATTTGGGTTCTTTCCCTAATTTGGCTGTTGTTGATAGCGCAGCTAGACACATTGCGGTACATGTGCCCCTCAAGTCAGCATTTTTGTATCCTTTGGACAAATACCTAGTAGTGCAATTGCTGGGGGTATTATGCTAAGTGAAATAAGTCAGTCAGAGAAAGA
This sequence comes from Panthera onca, assembly GCF_046562875.1. NCBI lineage: Eukaryota > Metazoa > Chordata > Mammalia > Carnivora > Felidae > Panthera > Panthera onca. Next base: position 107,376,579 of record NC_138345.1, on the reverse strand, counting down.
AAGATATATGATTTCACTCATCTGTGGAATTTGAGAAACACAACAGATGAACACAGGGGAAGGGAAGGAAAAATAAGATAAAAACACAGAGGGAAGCAAACCATAAGAGACTTTTAAGTACAGAGAATAAACTGAGGGTTGCTGGAGGGGAGGTGCGAGGGGGATGGGTTAAATGGATGATGGATATTAAGGAGGGCACTTGTGATGAGCACTGGGTGTCATATGTAAGAGATAAATCACTGGGTTCTACTCCTGAAACCATGACAACACTGCATGTTAACTAACTTGAATTCAAATTAAAAAAAAAAAAAAAAAAACAGAAAAAGGAAAAAAATAAATTAAAAAATAGAAAAAAAGGAAAAAAGAAAAAGAAAAATATTTTCCATCATTTCATAGAAATACTTGCTAAATAAGGTATGCGGAATTGATCCAGTTGTTGGTTTAATTTTGGAAGATGGATCTGGAAAGATTTTCTTTGCCAAGTCTATCATTTAATGAGTCCTCATGATACCCGAGGTTCTGAGCCAGGGGCTTCTCATATACTTTGTCACTTGACCTCACAGCACCCTAGGAGTTAAGATCCTAATTTAATGGTAAGCAAGCAGGCTCATAGTTTGCTACTTGTTTGAAATGACATAACAGAGTAAGGATCAGAACACAAGGCAGATTACAAAAAATATGATCTCTTCACTTTCTTCCATAGGCCTCATTCTGAAACATGTACTGAGCAGAACAAAACTGCTGTGCTGATTTCTTATTTTGTTCTATGTATTATATTGAGTTATTCTAAGTATCAGATTCATTCCGAAGTTAACAGAAGGTCCGTGGCTAGACAAAATTTGAATGATTCAAGGAGAGATAAGAAACAGATTTACCTTTACTTCTATGTTTGATACATATCAGTGAGAAATCATCTTATTTTTCTCAAACATTGTAATTTTAGGGTCTAGTATGGCTGAAGTTTTTTTTATTCCTGTAAGATAATGTCTTCATAATTCCACTTCATAAAAGAAATGTATTGGAGATATTGGGCTAAGTAAAATATATTAATTTTTATCAGTTACATTTTTTTACATTTGTAATGTGGTTATCAGAAAATTTAAAATTACATAAGTAGTTCATATTATATTTGTACTGTAGAATGCTGATCTAAAACAATTCTATAACAATTCTCTATGTATCACAAAAATAAGTTTGACATTTCTATTATAGCTTTCACAAGAGAAAATTATTTTTAGGAAATTCTAATGACCTATTTATTAGAAAACAGCTTTACATTTACTCACCTGGTTACCTCTGGTAGATGCATTCAGTTCTCCATAAAGAAATCATAGACTTGAAGTAGTTTCTCATCTTGTCCTCTGCATTGAAAAAGTGGTTATACCAATACGTAAAATGTAAGGATGTTGTGAAGATTACTCTCAGTCATGGTAAAAATAAACCTTGAAATAAAAAGGAAAACTTGGGGCGCCTGGGTGGCTCAGTCGGTTGAGTGTCCAACTTCTGCTCAGGTCATGATCTCACAGTTTGTGAGCTTGTGCCCCACGTGGGGCTCTGTGCTGACAGCTGGGAGCCTGGAGCCTGCTTTGGATTCTGTGTCTCCCCTTCTCTCTGCCCCTCCCATGCTTACGCTCTGTCTCTCTCTGTTTCTCAATAATAAATAAACGTTAAAAAATTTTTAAATACAAATAAAAACAAAAAGGAAAACTTTAGCGGCGCCTGGGTGGCTCAGTTGGTTAAGCGTCCAACTTCTGCTCAGGTCATAATCTCAAGGTCTGTGAGTTTGAGCCCCTCATGGGGCTCTGTGCTGACAGCTCAGAGCCTGGAGCCTGCTTCAGATTCTGTGTCTCCCTCTCTCTCTGCCCCTCCCCTGCTCAGGCTCTGTCTCTCTCTGTCTCTCAAAATTATTAAATAATAAAAAAAAGAAAGAAAAAAAAGAAAACTTTACCTGTAGTGATATTAATTAGCTCACTTTTCTCGAAAGCTTCCTATAAAGGATCTTCTGTAGCTCCTTGGCTAGTTACTGTTTGAAAACAAAGATGACAAACAAGTACCAGAGAAGCCTTTACTCTAAACTCCTAATGCTAAAGCAGACCTTCCTAGTAGTGGCCCTCTTTCAAGCTGCTCCACGCATTCTTCTTCACAGAGCTCTAGAGTCTTCATGATCCCTTCTGCAGGTGGCCATTCCAGATCTACTAGAGGGGGCTCTTGCTCTAAAGTGCTGGCAGGGATATGCCATAAATGAAAAGTCATATGGAAGGTTTCATTTCAATTTCTGACTTAGGTAAAATTCTGGCTCCTAGGAACAGCAGAAGAACTGCATACTATTTGGAGGGGAAGGAAAGATGGTGGTCAGGTAGTACCACCTAAAGCATATGTTGATTGGGGGCACCCAGGTGGGTTAGTTGATTAAGCGTCTGACTTCCGCTCAGGTTATGATCTCGTGGTTCACAGGTTCATGGGTTTAGGTACCACACTGGGCTCTGCACTGACAGCTCAGAACCTGGAGCCTGCTTCAGATTCTGTGTCTCCCTGTCTCTCTCTGCCCTTCCCCCGCTTGTGCTCTCCCACTCCAAAACACAAACAACCCCCCCACACACATTTAAAATAAAAATAAAGCATTTTTGACTACATGCTTTTTAGAAGTTATAAACATTATATTTACTGTTTCCGAATGTATTCATTTACACAACTGTTTTTGGCTTTTGTGTTTTATGTAGATTAAAACTGGATTTATAATACAGTAAGATGCCAAATATAATATGGTTCCCATTAAAAGACCTTATTTATGTCACAGTTCAAGTCATGCCATTTGAAAATTAACAGCTATACATATGTAAAGCCTGAGATAACATAAAGACTACAAGGTGGGTGCTAATTCTATTTCTTACCACCGGTAACATAAAAGACTTTGACCAGACTTTATGAGATGGTCTCTTATTAAAAACAAATACAAAACAAACTTTATATGTACATATATATATATATATATATATATATACACATATATGTACATATATATGTGTGTGTGTGTGTATATATATATATATATATATATATATATGTTAATTTTAACGCAGAGTTAAATGTAATTACACCATCTTAAAGTCTAGAACCAAAACTGAGGTTATTTTTCCTTCTTATTTCATAATATTCACTATGTTTAGCAGAATCAAAGTTTCCTTTTTTTGTAAACTAGAATTTTTGTGCCCTGTTTTCTCTGGTAACTATCTTTTGTCTACTATCTTCCCAATTATTTTCTGCAATGATACACCCTACCTAAGTTATGTCACACAATAGCCTCCGAATCAGTACTATCCAATAGAAATACAATGCTAAATATACATGTCATTAAATTACTTTACAATTAAAATTTTCAAGTGCTTACATATTAAAAAATAAAAAAGAAATTATTTTAATAATACATTTTATTTAACCCAAAATACTATTATTTTAACACATCAACATAAAATTATTGGGCAATTTTGAATTCTTTTTTCATGCTAAATATTTGAACTCTGCTGTGTATTTTATGCTTACATCATCTCTCAATTCAGACTAACTGTATTAAAAGTACCAGGTAGCTACATGTGGCTAGTGACCAATGTTTTTGACAGCATAAGTCTAGATAATAGTTCTTTAGCTTCTGAAAAGAGGCTTTCTCTGAATCTCACAATCATCATTGACAAAACTGCATCTATGCAAACAAAAATATCCTGGTAGATAATGGATATTATTCTGTATTGAAATAGACAGAATTACCTCTCCTATTAGTGAGAAATTAATTAAATTAATTAATTAGTTAGAAATTAATCCTGAAAACCATTATTCCATAGAATGCATAGGGAACTTCTTCCCCTACATTAAAGAATATTCTTTATTCTCACTTTCTCCCAGTATAATCATGAAAACCATAAATTCAGATGGTGAATTATTTTTTGAACTCCAGAGATGATAGAAACTGCATTTAGTAGGGAATATGATAATAAAGGAAATAAGGGCTGACCTTACCAGTTTATTTTTCTTTTCAAAAGAATAAGCAAAAATGTTTCTCTTTTCTAAGAAACTTATAGTTACTTCAATTATAGCATACTACCAGTAAAATATTGTCAAAATATATCCTACATGTTTATTATTCTCAATTTTGGCTCAATGTTAACCTAGATTTTGAGAAAAATGAGAAAGTATGAGTAAATTAAGAGCAACTAAGATCATGGCAACAGCCAATTCAATAACAGCATACTCAAAGCATGTAGCATCTAAAGCTGCTTATACTGATGATGTGAGGATTTAAAATTAGACAGAGATCTCTTAAACCACTGGTATTTATTGTTCATTCACAATTTTTATTAAGAAAAACTTTTAAACCCTGTCTATGCCTTCCAACTTATTCTTCCTAATTAAAATGCAGCATCCCTTGTTTTCTCCAAAAAAGAAAAACTCAAAACTAATTTCCAGGAATCCTGGTGTATTCTCCCTTTTGCCTTTAAGGCACAGCATTGCCTTTAACAGTTCTTTGGCTTTTGTTCTATTATTCTGGCTTTTCTGTTTTTTAATGTGGTAGCTGTACCTACAACTAATTCATGAGCACAATAAGAAATTAGGATTTGGAATGCTTCTCAAAATACCTAATAAGCTCTCTTATAAAGCACCATGTACACAAAGATGTTGGCAGACTGAACCTTGGGAAGGTGATACCCCATAAACCAATATAGTTAACTCTCATATTAAGACATTCTGGAATCTCCAAACACTGCCTTCCACCAGCCTTCTTGTGATTGGGGATTCATTTTACCATTCTCATTGGAAATGACTGGTGATTGTGATAGGACTGGGGAGGAGGGCAGGTAGGAAGGAGAGCATTGGGTTGGGAAGGGTTAAGGAAAGACAAAAGGTCATTTAGGGTCGTGCATTTGAATAGCAACATTACTTGGGTCCATAGCTATCAATCCAAAATTCAGTCAACTAAGTGAAAATATAGGCTCATCCAAATCTCAAAGACAAATATTTGCCTTAATATCTTCCCAAGGCAACAGGAGAAAGAATATCTCTTTGATTTCTTTTAGGTTTTATTTAACTTTTAAAATTTAAAAAAATTAAACTATTTTTTAAAATTTATTCAATTTTAAAATTTACCTTTTTTATTTTCACAAACACAGATAAACTAGTGTTAAAAATAATGTTTGAACTTTGATTTTGTAAATGATCATTTTAAGGCCAGACATAATAAACAACACTACAAAGATCTTCCAATTTAACACCATAGTCAGGAAACTATTTTATTGACATCTTCATCAACCATCGGCTACAAATTTAAGAAGCATCAGCACCCATCATCTTCCTCAAAATTAATATTATGGAACACACAAGTCACTGACTACAGAAACTACAGACTGAATTATTTTTAGGCACTAAAACAGTTTAATCATAAACATCTCACTTCTCGTACTTTTTCATATCATTGATTTGAACATATGAACCATAAAACCCCATCAATTTCATCTCTAATGTGGTTTTCTCTTGCAGGGTTCACAATAAGTCGAGATAAAATATTTTCCATCATTACATTATGTTGGTTTGTGGATGCTCTTAGTAAAAGGATGACCTAACAGCATGTTCATAAAGCAACTACACATGGAGCTTATGTTCCAAAGCTCAATTTCGAGGCCACAACACATGAATCTCTGTTTTCTTTGATTGACAGCTCAAGGTTCATTACCATTTCTATCTCAATCAAGTTGAAAGAGATTTATAGATCTGAAATGCAATGGAGCTCCAAATGTAGATAGGGGGCACAAACTAGATAAATGCATCTCTAAATCTGCTTAGTCATTTTTAGATGAAATACTTCAATAAAGAGTAGGAAAAACAAAGAGGAAGAATCTAAAGCTCACTGGATCCTATTAAAAGCCACACACTGGGAAGTCAACGAGAGAACTTAGCTTGGGGAAAGAAGCTCCAGACTCAGGAAAGTAAAGGACCCCAAGGAGCGTGAAAGGTAAATACAGCATTTGCACACTGTATTTACTAAAACATCACAGAATATTAACCACAAAGTAGTAAGAATTTAATAAAACTGGCCTGTGATTTTAGAAAATATATTAATATTACAAAATTTTGAAATTGAGCTTTAAAAAGATTTTTAAAATCATTCTGAGGCGCCTTAGCTAAAATTAAAATGAAAGAATATTTTTGGGTCAGTAGAATCATGTGAATGAATCAGAATTAGCATCTACCTTTTAAAAATTATAAGGCTAATAATATACATTTGAATGAAACATTACATATAAAATATCTAATTTATTAAATTGATATATTTAAATTTATGTTTCATTTTGGTTTAAACATAAAGTATATTTTCTTAACATAACTTATCTATTTGAGATGACTTAAAGTAAAATTAAATTAAAGGCCATTTTCATTATCTATTCTAAATATTTTACACATCAATTTATCTTTGAAATATCCAAATAATAATCTAGTCAAATAAAATTTATTAATATATAACTTATTCATTAATACTATAAACAATGTCAATAAATTATAGTTATATTCTCTTACAATATGTGTATGGTATTACAACTTCTTACTGGTAACAAAAACCATCTTTAATACATACGTCATAAAATCTTTAAACAAAAGAAGAAATTGGATATGCAAATTCCATTACAATATTTTAAGAATTAATTCTGGAGGCCATTCCTCATAAACATAGGAACAATAGCTAACCTGTTTTTTATAGATGGGAAATCAGATAACTCCATCAGAAAACAAAACTGTGGAATATGTATAGTAACACAAATTAAAGACAGTGCTCTAAAACCTTGTATTCAATTGGTAACATGACCAGATATCCGCAGATCTCTTGAGAAAACCGTGCGCCATATGTTTTGAATGCTGAAGCTTGAAGAATTAGTTTGAAGTTTTCTCCTTCTTTTTGCCACTTCCCCATCCACCACTGAGTTGTACGGGATAGTCACGAAATGACATACGTTCTTTCTTAGAAGGTCTCGAATTTGTTATCATTGGTGCAAGTATTCCCTTAACTGAAAAACCTAGACAGTGATATTAAATGTACAATTTCACTTAACTTGATCCAAGCAAAATTATATTTTAAGGTAAGAAATATATTTGTCAACAATGTGCATTTTAGAATTATGATCTTTGGGTTTAAGAAGGGCATATTGAGTTCACTTTTGTCTGAAAAATAATCAAGGTTTGGTATAAAGTACATTTAGGTTAAATGAAAGGAAATGATTGAAAAAATCAAATAGATACGTTTTCTTCTATCTACAAATTAAGACTGGTATTTCAAGACTGAGATGATATATCTTCCTAGTTCTTAGGTATTTAAATTTTCATAGTTTAAAAATTTTAACTGTTTTTATTTTCATAAATATGATCTAATTAGTTTTAGAAATGGTTCTACTGAATTTAGGATTTCTTCAGAAAGAAGAATTCTTGGTAAAACAGAAAATATATTAATTCTAGAATCTAAAGATATTCATGGGTTCTAGTCTGGCTGCGTAAGACACAACTTTGTGACTATGGACAGGTTACAACCTTTCTGAGCCTTAGTTTTATAAATGAAGGAAATTATCTGTGCAGTATAGGGTCATTGTGAAGATTGCCTTTTTTATTATATTGCAATGGTGGTAAGGTCTATCAGAGTGCTTTGTAAACAGGTGCTATAAAATGGAAAAGGTTATTATTTATAGTCAACAATTTAGAATTTATCCAGAGAAAAGCATCAAAAATTGTTAGAATCTAAAAATAAATAGTAGTTGAAGGAATGGGATAGTGGATTAGGAATATTTTACTCAGCAAGATCCCAAGATGCCATATCAAAAATACTATTAAAGAATTATGATCATCTGCTTTAAATCTCCTGATGATTATGCAAGCACAGGGCTGCATCTGTGGGGAAAGGGTTTGAAAAGCAGCAGTGAGGAATCCAGAGCTCCTTTAGTACTGGCTTGAGGCAAAGGTTCAAACCACGTGACTCTTCAGTGTGATGCGTCTGTGCTTTAATAAGTTCAGGAGGGGAAATATCTATTTTTTTTTAAATAATACTTTTCCAACCAAAACTTAAAATATTTACAAATATATAAACCTAAATAGAAAGGTTAGGAAACACTAGACCGTCTGTGGAAATTTGCCTTAATTTCAAATTTGGTGCAGCATGATGGTGAATATTGGTTCATTTCACTTTATATGTAAAAGCTCTTGCTTTTCGGATATTTATGTCAAAATTGTGAGTAGGAAAACAAATTCAAAGTAGTTGATGAACCTCTATAAAGGTAGAATATTTTAGTCTGTGGAAAGAATATGAAAGAAAAAGCGGGACGGGGTATGCTGGGCACAGAGAAGGTAATACGTGTGGCTCCAGCACAAGCCTGCAATGGAATTGGTAGACAACATAGCTTGGGAGTTCGGAGACCTTCCCAGCTGGCACTCAAAGGCAATCAGAGGCAGAGGGACGAACAGCTACTCCAGGTAAAGTTCGTTTTCAAGTGCTGACCAGAGTTAGCCTGCTTTAAGCCATTCCCTCCAAGTCAGTCAGTAGTCCTTTGTGACACCGCAAGAACTTTCAAGCAGCAGGAGTATTACTAGTGCAGAAAAGCGAGAATTTCCTAACGATAAAATAGTGGCCTAAAAAAATGTAAGAAAGCATCCTAAAAGCTCACCCCCTCTCTACTTGCTGTTACATATTGAAAATATTTTTTTTTTCCAAGAAACAGAATAGAATGTCTCCTTTGGTCTATTTTAGAAAACAACAGTAACAGCAAACCCTCACCTTGCCTCAGCAATAAAAATTCTTTAATGAGTAAATAATTTCCTGGATAGCAAGTATTTTTTTAGGAGAATATATCATTTCAGGAGAAAGCTGGGGCTGAAGGAGCAGGGAAGCAGGGAGGTTTGAGAACTGGGACACATTCAGAATTCAGATATATTTATTTAAGACAAAAACAGAAATTAATAAAAGAGTAAGCAGATTTCCACAAATGGCTGACACAAATGTTTTCTTCCAACAAAGAAAGCTAATTACAGTTCCTTGCAAGCATTATTCAAGGTAATATGCACAAGTAAGTATGCATTTTAAAATATAATCCAATAACAGTTCATTATTGGTTAATTTTTTAATGACAGTATCTTAATAGTATACAGATGTATTACTTAATGCTTTTACTCTTAATATAAGTTTTTTAATCAAAGATAAATAATATGTAAGGAGGGAGACACTTTCTGTACAAAGTATTGAAATAGTTATAATTTCATATACTTCTAAAATAATTATTTCAAAATGAAATAAATTGAATTGTGTTAAAACATGGCTTTTCTTTAGACCAACTGCTCACTTTTAATGGCCTGCATTCTAAAGGATTTTTCTATTGACTATAAATTTATTGTATGGTACAATTTTTCCCCCTAATATTGTTCTGTTGTCTTTGTTATTTTGAAACGTTGATGAATCTGCAAGTCTTTTTGTACTTACCCACAATGTAACTGCATTTTTAAGAGGCTGCTTGTAAATTTTTCATTGTTTGGCAAACATCCTTTGGCAAATAATTTTAAAAACATATTACGTGATATTATAAAAGAGCTTTGTAGTAATTTTGAAGTATATTTTCAGTAGAATGAAAATGCTGTAGGAAATTAGTGTTTAAAATTACAGAAATACTTATATTTATACATATAGTTTTTAAAAAATATATTTTTGATGTGATTAAAGGCTTTCATTTTATTGTTTTGCTACCTATAAATAAATAATTTGCACAGTAATCAATATAGCGTATTCTCCCATTGCATTTAGTGAGAGTCTTTTTGTTGGCATGTAAATTCTTGAACCACCAGATACATGGAACATAAATCGAAGAGTAAAACAACATATCTATAAAGGAACCACATATTGGCATTCATTGTAAAGCCATTACTTTGTCCTGTAACTACTCTAGAAATGGAAAAAAAGAAAATAAAGAAGCAATTTAATACAGTCAATGTATAATCATTCTAAAATTACCCACATGAAAATACAATAGTGAGAGAATCTTACCTCAAAAAACTGACATGAGAGCTAGACCTACTGATAGGCTCCTGGAATAAAAAAATTATGACTGAAGGACCTCTAACTGTTTTTGTCTCTTTCCTGCTACATTATCGTTATAGAATTTATGTTTCTTTAACAACAGTCTGGCACATATTTGCAGGTGATCATACAAATTAACCAATCAGTTTCTTACATATATGCTGAAAGTACGTCTTGATAAGAATGCTCTATCTTCCAATAAGTCACTTCTTTGCCACATAATCTGTGTTCTGCTAAAGATTTGTTCTGGTCCTTTAAAATTTTTTTTTGGTTAAATCCTTGGTTCTTTAACAAATGTCAAGGTCTATATATGCTATGTTTTGATAAGTAATTTAATATGTAAAATGCTTTGAATGACTCTCCTGGTATGTATAAAAAAAATTTTGTTAAACAGGTCAAAATAGAAATTTCATGATGTATAGTGATACGTCATTGGATTTTCATCAATAAACCCAACACTATGTGTCTGGATATAAAAATCATTTCAAAGTCCTTCCCATATTGTATTGCTTAACAGCAGATACAGCACAAGTAAAGCATGGAGAAAAAAAAAATTCAACATTTTAATGAAAGTGACCAGAACAAATTTTTAGCAGCAAAGCGTTTACATCAATTTAAGTGCTGTAAATGAGTTACACTGGGTAAGTCTGGTGTTGAGGTAGTTATTACAGTGTTCAAATAACAGTTGCTTTTTAAGGTCATTGCTATGTCCAACTTTGAATTATAATGATCATTCACAGTGAACTTCAGTTTGTTAAAGTTTAAAGTCTAACACTGAGAATGAAAATAAAACAAATAACAGGTTGTTTATATTATATTCAGATTTTCTCAATAAATCCCAGAAATTTTGCTTGTTTCTGAAATTGTTTTCAAGCTTTTTCAGTGACTAAAATTTTTTCTATGACATAACAATACTAATAAAAATTCTGTTTCTCAATATTTCATTTGGACAATGGCATTTACAATTATTCTTCTTGCCCAATATTTAAGAGACAAATGACTAAGAAAATCAGGTTTTGAAACACAATAGCCACAGTACTCATTATTGTTGGTAAAAATCATGATGCCTATTATTTCTAAATCAGACACATATAATATATTTTGGCTATGTATATTTATTTGAAAAACAATTCCTAATGAGCATAATAGCTAATACATATTAAATAGAGTGAGGAATCTTGATAGATATTGTATAGATTTTTATTTTGGTATTTTGAATATTTCTTGATCTTTTACAATAGCTGTGCCTCATATTTGATCTAGAATTTTTGAGGCCTCCTTATAGTATGCACTGTTCGCCAGGTTTTACTATTCGTAACACACTGTTGTGTTGATTTCTTCTTGAAGATACCTTGTCGCTGTCTCTGCACAGACATAGATGACTAGGATGTGGTGCTAAAAATATTGTCTTGATTGTATAAATTCTGTGGTCCTCATACTAATGTTGTTCAGCATTATTTTTATTTTTTTCTGGAGGAAATTTTTTTGAGTGATTTATTTTTGGGTGTAAAATATAAATAAGTTTTGTGATTTTTTTTCAGAACTAGGTTTGTCTTCTGTCATGTGGCCCTTAAATTAACTAACACTTTTATTTCCATTGTTAAGTATTCTGTATAACTTTGGTTAGTGCAATTTTCTGGCTTCCAACTAAACGAGTAGATACTAATTGAGTGTTTAAACTTCTAAATTGATTAGGGGAAAAAAAGTGTAACTCACTAGGGAGTTAATCTATAAGCTACCCAGCCATCTATTTTCTACTGCACATTGTTGCTTCTAAAAATCAGGTCATATGTCCCTTTACTCTTGTCAATTCAGGTAAGGTCTATTCCCAACTCCTTTAATCACTTTTTTTTAATTGTTCTCTGCAGGACTCAATTCCATTCATTGTATTTACAATCAAGTGTCCTTAAGTGTTTGTAATTAAAGAATGATGGTATAAATGATGCTAATAATTGAGAGTATTTTCTAACCTTAATTGATACATCTATTTCTTTGAAATAATTCAGTTCCTATATAACAACTCTATTTTAATTTCTAATGATCTTGTTTTCCCCCTCACTTTCCCATTAATTAATTTAGCCAAAGTAAACTTTTAGCAAAAATATGCACTTCAAGTAAATCTTGAAATGTTTATCATGAAGCAGTTATCCTTTGGAATTTAAACATTTAAAACCCAAATTAGATTTTCAAGATCACGTGGGGTCTTTAAAAGCTTTAATGTAAAATCTTCCTTTTATTTACACATTCATTCAACACTTATTTATTTAGCGCGTATTTTATAGCAGGCACTCTTCTATTCTTCCGTGTAGTAGACCTTCCCTGTCCATTTCCTTCCATGTGCCAAATCATATTAGTAACTATCACATTGTAGTTGATTTTTTATTTTTTATTCTAATGGTTCATCTTTACAGTCCTCATATGGAACTTGTATAAAACAAATACTTATTTCCACTTTCCCAGATAGTGAAGACTTGTGGATAGATTTCCCAAAAACTTTTCATGGAAACTTTCATTATCCCTTTACATGCTTATTACTTCTTAGCAGGGAGACATTTGGCAACAATAAACATGGCTAGCCTGAGGATTTATTATATTATTGCACTTCAGTTTCATTCACTTGACAAATGCATTTCACATTTGACCATACCCACTTATTTACTCAGCACATTAGCTAGTGTAGGAAATTGGTTTGAAAGCAACAATAACAACCAAAATAAAAAATAATATGTCAGAGTATAGCAGTTTATTTAAGAAAAGGAAATGAACATGAAGGAAAGGCATAAGAACTAGAATACTACAGTTAGAAACATGATGCTTTAATCTATTATCAATAGAGCATACATGGATCCTGTCCTCAAAAATGTGAAAAATGCGTGGTTTTTTGTTTGTTTGTTTTACAAAGAGTAAATGTAGTTGACAACTACATTTGTACATTTGTATTAATTGTACAATGTAGTACAACTAGTTTCCTCACTCAAGTACAGTTGAAATAATGTCATTCTGTGGATAATGTCAACTGCTGATGAAAGTAACTACTGTTGGGGCGCCTGGGTGGCTCAGTCGGTTAAGCGTCCAACTTCGGCTCAGGTCACAATCTCACGGTATGTGAGTTCGAGCCCCGCTTCGGGCTCTGTGCTGACTGCTCAGAGCCTGGAGCCTGTTTCGGATTCTGTGTCTCCCTCTCTCTCTGACCCTCCCCCGTTCATGCTCTGTCTCTCTCTGTCTCAAAAATAAATAAATGTTAAAAAAAAAAATTAAAAAAAAAAAAAAGAAAGTAACTACTGTTTTAGATCTATATGCATTGTTCTGTGGTTACTAATACTGTTACATTTAACTGTGTCTGGAATCATTGTTGACTATTTCATTACATTGTCTCGGATCTTGGAGATAGACATTAAATTAAAGGACATTGGGGCGCCTGGGTGGCTCAGTTGGTTGAGCGTCTGACTTCGGCTCAGGTCATGATCTCACAGTTTGTGAGTTTGAGCCCCATGTCGGGCTCTGTGCTGACAGCTCAGAGCCTGGAGCCTGTTTCAGATTCTGTGTCTCCCTCTCTCTCTGCCCCTCCCCTGTTCAGGCTCTGTCTCTGTCTCAAAAATAAACGTTAAAAAAAATTTTTTTTAAATGAATAAATGTTAAAAAAATTTTTTAAATTAAAGGACATTAAATCAACAGCTATTTATTACATATCTACTTTGTACTAGACTTGTAGTTGCAAATGCATTAGATGATTCCCACCAACCCTGTAAACATGCTCTTCATGTACCAGTAATTAATTTTGATTATCTAGTTCTGATTATGGGAACGTTTTAAGGGTTAAAGTGTTAATGTTAATGTGTTTGTTTGATTAATTTTAAAAGTTCAGGATCAAAATATCAAGACCTAACAAATTGTTATTTTTAAGGCTTCTGCCAAAAAAAACTGAGACCAAGAAAAGTCAGAGTTAATGGGTTAGGCAATAGTAAAAAGAGCCTTACAGTTTAAAATTTTACATTGTTAGCGACCAACTCTTGCTGAACAGAAATGAAAAAGAAAATTTGTGTGATGTAGCTCTTCTTTACTGACATTTACTTTAAATCAAACACTTCAGATTAAAAAAAAAAGAGGATAAGCAAAGTCAGATTTCAAATACAGAACAAGAAAAGTTAAAGTTGGTCATAATTGTTTATAAAGTCTTATGTTGACCTTCTTTTTATCTGGGCGAAAACATAACATCCATGGTGGACGATGGAAGTTTGAATCATTTAAAGGGGAATTATGACAGTCAATTTTTAGTTCCTACCCAATGAATTTTTGCAACAATTGGCATAGATAGTGGTATCATGCAGTTATTTTATTAGAAGATTTTGTACATAGAACACCGTCATACTAAATGGTATGTAGTATGCCAGGTAATTAAAAGTATTACTAAAGTGCACATATTTAACAATGTCTTCATTGTGCATTTAAAATCAGTAACATTTTTGTTTGAGCACAGTTATATTAGTTTTTACCATCAAAACTATTAGAAGTAGTATGTATCATTTCCCATGTTTTCTCATCACTCACTTGGCTCTTCAATTCTCTTGTCAGTTCACTCATAACTTCCCTCAAAATGTCACGTTGCAGGGGTTTAAGGGTCCGCTACGTCCCAGGCCCTTTTGTTCAGCACTTTATTTTGCCATCTCTTTCAATCCTCATTACAACTCTACAAGATACACATGACTCTCATTTTCAAAATGGGGAAATTAAGGCAACACTATTAAACTATTTGTCCAAAGGTATGTGGCAGTAACACAGTTGAAACTCGGCTTCATATGACTAAGATTTATTATAAAGAAGACAACATCATGTTTAATAGTCGGAAATAAACTATGCCTCTAGTGTAATAGTACCATAAAGAAAATCGTTAGGAGCAAATGTCAGATGGGAAGGAACTGTCCATTACCTGGAAATAAGGCCTATGGAACTATAAATGAATAAAATGTATCAATGAAAAGCAATACAATCTTCAATTTTCGTAAGTGAAGAAATACAAGAGAAAGATATTTCTATACCTGTAGACATATCTGTACTCACCTATATTTTCATATGATCTCATACGCCAAACAGCTTTTTTTTTAAATTTACAAATGACCAAAAGTTTTTTTCAGACTTTATCCTTCAGTTGTGACAATGTCTCTCTGCTTATGTAAAACTTATGTAAAACTTATGTAAAGTGTTACATGATTTGAGTACTCTGCTTACTCAACTAGTTTACTTTGTAAACTAGTTGTTACCAGAATTTTTGAAGTTGTTCAAAGAATACCCCATATTTGAGTTGATTTTAGCTGTAGTACATGAACATGTACTTTAATAAAGTAATGTTAATGAGTAGCATATCCTGTGAACTTTGCAAAATTTGATATGGAATACTAGAGATCATATGTTTTTTCAAGACAGTATATGAAGAAGATATATCAGAACGATGTAACGATCTAGATTTTTGAAAGGCCAGTTACAAGTAAAACCAATATGCTAATTAGTTGACAACTGAACCAAAACTTAATTTATTCTTTTCATATATAGTTTCAGTCTATACTGAAAAACATGCAAGTAGGTACATGATTAAATGTAACTTTTACTCACCTTTTGACCACTCTATGTGACAAAAATTAATTTATATGTCAAACATTTTTAGACATCGAGTGAGAAAAATCCACTGATTTGTAAATTTGAGTTACACACGGTAAGGGATCAGTAGAAAGCAGAGCTGCTAAAGAGGTGAGACTGCTAACAAGAGATCTTCGGACTTTCAAAAAGGTGAAGTTTGAAGGGGATGCAGGTTCAGAGTGGGGTGGCGGAAGCCTTGCAAAGCAACAAGCTGACAAAGGTGCGGGGTGGGGGGGTGGCAAATCCAGCAATGAAGTGTCAGTAATCGGTATTGTATCTTTAAATTAACATAAAATCATTTATAACTATACTTACAACTATTACTTCTGCTGTTTCACAGTTTGAAGACCATGCTTGTAACTAACTGAGTGGAAATGGTAACGTGTCAAGAATTAGGACGTAAACTTCTGTTATGTATGTATGTATGTATCTATCTATCTATCTATCTATGTATCATCTATCTATCTATCTATCTATCTATCTTTTTTTGACCTGGTATTTTATGTAAAATTCTAAATTTATGATCTAAGTAAGAAGCTTGGTAATATGAAAGTGTTACATAATTATGATTTCCTCTTCCTTTAAAAATAAGAGACTCTATGATGGGGATGCTATTATTCTAGCCAGCAGAATAAAAAGCATGAATATCTCCACGTAGGTTTTGTTGGAAAATGTTCCCTAAATGGTTTTGAACAATAGGAGCTAGCCCATTACCAGAGCTATAATTTGCTAAAAAATACCAAGGGCCCCTAGTTTTGAGAGAACTGAATGACTCCCATTGTGTAGTCTATTTCAGGATATTCTTTTTTTTTTTTTTTTTTTTTATTTCAGGATATTCTTAGAAACAAGTGTAGTTACTCAGACTGACTTACTAAAGATAAGTTCCTAAGGAGGATAGCCTAGAGTAATCCATGTGTTTAAATTTAGAAGTGTCTCTTTGGAGAATATAATTATCTTTCTCACCCAGTCAAGTTTTCTTACTGTAGGAGTGGAGAAAGACAGCTGGTAACTACAGATGTGGGTCCTCTCATCTTAAAAATTAACACTGCAACTCCTTAACACATCTTTGCATTGGGTGGAGTTTGTTATTAATACTTTCAGAGAAAAACCAAAGCCATTTCACATAAGAGATATCACTTGTACTTTTGAAATGACAAAATAATGACGTTTAATTTTTGAAAATAAACCTAGGCCTTACTTTTTTTTTCTTTTCCAAGTTTTTATTTAAATTCCTGTTCATTTACATACAGTGTAATATTGTTCCAGGAGTAGAATTCAGTGATTCATCACATACCACACCCAGCGCTCATCATAACAAGTGCCCTCCTTAATTCCCATTACCATTTAACCCATCCCCCTGCCCATCTCCCTCCATCAACTCTCAGTTTGTTCTCTGGTTTGCCTCTCTTTTTCCCCCCTAATGTTCATGCACCCCGATGTTTATAGCAGCAGATAGCCAAATTATGGAAAGAACCCAAATACCCATTGACTGATGAATGGATAAAGAAAATGTGGTATATACATACAACGGAATATTATTCAGCCATAAAAAAAGAATGAAATCCCACCATTTCCAAGATGTAGATGGAGCTAGAGAGTATTATGCTGAGCAAAATAAGTCAATCAGAGAAAGACAAATACCATAAGATTTCACTCCTATGTGGAATTTAAGCTTTGCTTCTTAAAACATTTGCTATATTAAGGTAGAGAAGCTGACCTGTGTTTTTAAAAAGTTAGAATTTTGATATTTAATTGAATGTGAAATTATCCCTATAACACAGAATCACATAGGACAGCCACAAATAACTTCCAAAGTACAATTCATTCAAGGTGAATTTAAGATATTATCAATATTAACCCCATCTTCAAAAAGGGAACCCTTAATAAAAGGAGAATGCTTCTCTTTCCTTCTAGTTTTGGCCCATTAATATAGTAGAGTTCTCTTCAAAATATACTTCAGAAGAAACTATAGGCCTGGTTCTCTATTATATTCTGTGTGATAATAATCAGATTTAAAAGCAAGGCCATGGAGCACCTGGGTGGCTCAACTGGTTAAGCATCTGACTTCAGCTCAGGTCATGATCTCACAGTTTGTGGGTTCAAGCCCCACGTCGGGCTCTGTGCTGACAATTTAGAGCCCGAAGCCCTGCTTTAGATTCTGTGTCTCCCTCTCTCTCTGCTCCTCCCCCCACTCATACTGTGTCTCTGTCTCTCAAAAATAAACATTAAAAATATAAATAAATAAATAAATAAATAAATAAAAGCAAGGTCACCTTTAACACGTTATTACATGTATTTTTTACATTTTTATTTTATTATTTTATTTTTATTATTTATAAATGTTTATATATTTTTTTGAGAGAGCAAGTAGGGGAGGACCAGAGAGAGAGGGAGAGAGAGGATCCAAATTGGGGTCTGCACTGACAGCAGAGAGCTCAATGCAGGGCTCGAACTCAAGAACCGTGAATCACAACCTGAGCTAAAAATCGGACGTTTAACTGACTGAGCCACCCAGGCTCTCCTGGTTTTTATTTATCAGACAGAGACAGAGTGAGTGGGGAAGGGACAGAGAGAGTGGGAGAGAGAATCCCAAGCAGGTTCTGTGCTGGAAGCACAGGTCTTGAACTCACAAAACTGAGATCATGACCTGAGCTGAAAACAGGGGTTGGACACTTACCAACCACGTCACGTCACCCAGGTACCCCTTTATATATATGTATATATATATATATATATATATATACATATATATATAATTTTTAATTTATATATATAAAAATTTATATATACTTATATTTAAATTTATATATAAATTTATATATACTGTAAAATTATATATGTGTATATATACATATATACACATGTAATTTTAAATTTATTTTAGAGAGAGAGAACATGCATGAGTGAGGGAGGGGGGCAAAGGGAGAGAGAGAATCCTAAGCAGGCTCTACTCAGCATGGAGCCTGACATGGGTGACCCTGGGATCATGACCCACGACCCTGGGATCATGACCTGAGCCAAAATCAAGAGTCAAAAGCTCAACCACCCAGGTGCCCCTTTCACACGGTCTTATAAACTGAAAATCTGAAATTTCTCTTAAAGAGGACAGCTGCCTGACATGTTATTCCTATGTTTTTCTCATCGTAACATTTTACATTTATATAAAACATCATAGATTTTTACTAATTACTTTCAGGATAACCTATTCACATAAATTACCTTATAGCTATATATCTATACCTAGTTCCCTCTTTAGTGTCTTCAGTACTAAATTTACAAACAACTTCTTTCTAAAAGTAAACATCTAGCTAAGATTAAGCTAAAGATCATTTCCAAGTACATACTATGAAATGTTGACTGGGTTCTTCATAGGAAATTTTATTGGCTTGTTGGTTTTTTCTCATTTAAAAAATGTATTGGGACATCAAGATATCCATTACTAAGTCTTTATAGTAGAATATCCTTAAGCCAAGTTTTTATAGTAGGTATGCCGAGTTTCAGAATCACTTATGGCTTTTTGAAATTCAACTTCATTTTATGAAATAGCTGTCATTTCTCATAGATGATGGGCTTTTTTGATCTTTACTTAAAAAACATTTAAAGAAAATGTTTAATTTTTTTTTCCATCTCAGCTGACTTTGTTTAGCTAAAGTAATTAGAGGCAATTTGAAAACATTTGAAATCAGTCAGAAGCATTCTAGTGTGGAGAAAATTTTCAGTTACAAACAAGATTTTCACACTATAAAATATCAGAAATAATAGTTTCTGTTGCTTTTGTAATTGGGAAATTAGCATATACCAAGTTTTCTTGTTCTATTTGCAGAGTATGGAATTCTAAAGCTATCAGGACTCTTGGATTTCCTTTGTTTATTTTTATTCTTTTTCCCTCTTTTCCCACATGAGAGCAAAATAGATATTTATATATTCATCTAATTTTCCATGATACTTTTTAATGGACAAACCAAACCTGAAATATCTCTTCCAAGCTCACAAAAGCACATGTGTGAGAAATGGGATTCAGATTCAGATCTAGCCTACTCCAAATTTCTTTCCCTCGTTTCAGGCTGCCTTTTATCTACTAAATTTACAAAGGAGTTGTAAGTGACTTAATTAAGGTCACAGACAAGCTGGTAAGGAGCCACACCAGGACTCGAAATTTATTTCCCAGTCTCTTAACACATACTCTTACCAATACCACACAGTCTCTCACTGTGTTTAAAAACGGAACTGGCGTATTTATCATCTCTTACTTCTGGACTTCATAATTCCAGTTTAGTGAGGGCTATGCTACACTTTATTAAAGCCATCCGTTAGTTAATTATTTTCCCTAGTTAACCACATGGTTTCATAGGCTGGAAGTAGCCTATAAAACTTAGAGAAAAAGAATGATGGGACATCATTCTTTTAACAGTCTGAGGTCTTCTTATGCTTTTTCCTCAATTCTTCTCAATTGTGAAAATTTCCTAGCCTTAGAGGCCATGAGTAAAATAATACTAGGTCTTAATTTGGTCCAAGCTGTGACTCTCTCTTAAGGACAAGAATAGTGAGTCAAATTTACTTTTATAAAGATGTGTTTTATATATATACCTATAATTCATACACATATATAAGTTATTATATCTGGAGAGTAGTAATTCAGTGCATGCATATATGTCAGTTATCGATTTATAGGCGATGAATACACCCTTCATTATATGATTTGTGATAAAAGAATTTCTTTAAGCATTTCTCCTTTAAAGTGAGAAAAGTGTTAAGCTTTCTGAACAGAGGGTGCTCAGGGGACACTGCCGGTTTTGCAGTTTCTGGCATAGGTGGGGGTGGAGTGGGCCTCGTGGGTTTCAGGACCTCTGATGCAGCCTGCCTGAGCCACAGGCCCAGAATAGGATTCCTCTGCAACCTGGCAGGTTCGCCCTAGGGATAAGCTGGGTGCTGTCCTCTCCATAGGGAAACCAAAGCTTGCTGTACCTCTGCCTTATCAAGACCCATTCTCACTGCATGCCTGTGCTACTGATTGCTCATTCCTTTCCCCGACTCCTGCCCTCCAGAGAATCGCCTCTTATTTGCATGGTAACTCCAGACCGGCTTTGGTCTGGTCAAACCCGGGAACTTGTCTGCTATCTGGTGGCTGAACCACACCTTCTCCAACGAGGTCTGAACCGTTTCTAAGTTTGTCCTTCCTTGGGTGATCTCCCTCAGCCCTAGGGTACCACATAGGGTTTCCTTCTATTTCAATAGTTGATATGGATACTACTTTAGTATAGGTAACAATACTTAAACTTCACTGTTTAACCAACTGTATCATAGATGTCTCCTGATTGAACCCAGACTGTTATAATTTATATTTATATAAGTTATAAGCTCCATGAAGGCCATGATGCTCGGCACTCTCTCGCCTGTGTAATGCGCTGAGCCTTTAAGAGCACTCCATAATTTTTTTTTTTCAGTGAACAAGTAACAGGATTGGCTCCAGGTAGGTTGGATCCATGGGAATTTGCATCTCATGACTAGGTTGTTTGAAAGACCCACCTGGGAGGAAAACCTCACTTGTTTGGATAAATTGTACATACCAGGATTCTGGCCAGATCAGGTGCTCTTAGAAGCTTGGGCAGACACTGTTGAAGATCTACCAAACAATCAATCTTTTACCCTCCTTTTTTGTCAGTACAGCCTGCCTCCCACTATGGAGCAGGAAAATGACAAATACTCTCTTTCTAGCTCTTATCTCACATTTTCTGCTCCATAGTGGACCATAGTCAGTCAGTCATCCATAAATTCACTCATTATCCATACATTACAGGGCCTACTATATGCCACGGAGCTCTTCTAGTTATCTAGGATACCACATTAAATTTCCTGACCTCCTGGAACATACATGCTAGTAGGGAAGAAGGAGAATAAACCGTAAAGATAAAAAACTAGTATGACATTGTTGTGGCCAACAAAATCTGAAAGTAAGTGTGTTTAGTACTACTGAGAGAGATTTTTCTCCCCGCTAGAGACCAAGCCTTCAAAATTCTGGTTTCAGGTTGACTGAATTCACAATAGAGTGCTATTTATAATATATTACAACCTTTCTTTAATAGCAATAACCATTTATTACTAAAGTAAATCCCAGTAATAGCTGGCAAGGAACATTTTTCTGAGATTTTCTTCCCTTTTTTTTTTCTTCTCCACCCCCCGCCCTTGCCTTTTATTAAGCTGTTCCAGGTTCACAGCAAAATTCAGGGGAGGATACAGAGACTCTCCATATACCCCTTGCCCCCACACATGCATAGCCTCTCTAACAATATCCCCCCAATGCCTTTGTTATAACTGATGAACGTAGACTGACACAAAACAATCACCCAAAGTCCATAGTTTACATTACAATACACTCTTGGTTTTGTACAGTTTATGGGTTTAGGAAAAATGTATAATGAATGACATGTATTATTATGATGATATCACACAGAGTATTTTCGCTGCCCCTCAAATCCCCTGTGCTCAACCTGTTCATCTCCTCTCCCCTCCACCCCTAGCAACCTATGATACCTTCCATAGTTTTGCCTTTTCAAGAACATCACATAGTTGGAATCATACAGTACGTATAGCCTTTTAGATTGGCTTCTTTCACTCAGTAATATTCACTTAAATTTCCTCCATGTCTTTTCATGGTTTCATAGCTCATTTCTTTTGAGCACGAAATAACAGGCCATTATCTGGATGTACCACAGATTATTTAGACATTCACCTACCACAGGACAACTTGGTTCCTTCCCAATTTTGACAGTCATGAATAAAGCTGCTATAAACATCAATGTACAGGTGTTGTGTAGACATAAATTTTCAATTCCTTTGGGGTAAATATCAAGAAACACGAATGCTGGATGACATATTAATAGATGTTCAGTTTTGTAAGAAACCACCAAACTCTCTTCCAACGTGGCTGTACCATTTTGCATTTCCACCAGCAAGGAATGAGTTCCTGTTGCTCCACATCCCTACTAGCATTTGGTATTGTAAGTGTTCTGGATTTTGGCCATTTTAATAGGTGTTTAGTGATATCTCATGGTTTTAATTTGCATTCCCCTTTATAGTATTAAAGGGATTTTGTTCTTTGTTTTCCTTCAATATTGTGCTGGCTATTCTAGGTCTGTACCTCTCCATCTTTATGCTTTTTTATTGGCCTGTATAGTGCTTTGTACATTGTAAGCATATACGTGCTTGGATCATGATGCATGGTTTATATGATGACCCACCGATATAGGCAATAATGTTTAAGTACTTACTCAGTGAAGGATTAAAAATGCATATTATGTATATATACTGCAGCTAAATACCAAATTAGATATCCATATATATGTGCATATATACATAGAGAAATACATGAATATACACCATGCTAATAAGTCTTTACTTGCAAATTAAAAATTGTGGTAATGGAATGTGCTTAGAGTAAATTTGGAGTAAACTTTACTAGTAATCTTTGGAATCTACTTTTGTGTTAGCTATCACCTTTAGTCTCTATCTGCACATATTATTGGATATTGACATCTAGTAAACTATTTCACTTTTTACTTTTGATAACCAAAAATATTCTTTTTTAATAAAAACTGTAAAATTACTTTGCCAATACATTGGAGGCACTGTATAATTTAAAAGTGGCTCAGACTACATTTCTTCAACTGATCTTGAGCTTTCTAAAACATTAAGGTATTTTTAGAAATTGTTGTTAGTTACTCATTACCAGTAGGGTAGTCCAATTCCTCCACTTTAGTTTTTTAAAAACTTATTTATTTAGGGGCACCTGGCTCAGTCAGTGAAGTGTCCGACTTCAGCTCAGGTCATAATCTTGTGGTCCGTGAGCTTGAGCCCCGTGTCAGGCTCTGTGCTGACAGCTCAGAGCCTAGAGCCTGCTTCAGATTCTGTCTCCCTCTCTCTCTCTGCCTCTCCCTAACTTATGCTCTCTCTCTCTCTCAAAAATGAATAAACGTTAAAAAATTTTAATTTTTTTAAATTTAGATTTGAGTTAGTTAACATACAGTGTAGTATTGGTTTCAGGAGTAGAACCCAGTGATTCATCACTTGCATGTAACACACCCAAGTGCACTCCTTAATGCCCATCACCCATTTAACCCATCCTCCCACCTACCACCCCTCCAGCAGGGGTGTCTTTCTCTGTCTGACTTATTACAGTTAGTATAATGCACTCTAGTTCCATTCACATTGTTGCAAATGGTAAGATTTCAATCTTTTTGATCGCTGAGTAGTATTCCATTGTGTGTGTGTGTGTGTGTGTGTGTGTGTGTGTGTGTGTGTGTATTTATATACCACATCTTCTTTATCCATTCATAAGTAGATGGACATTTGGACTCTTACCATAATTTGACTACTGTAGATAGTGCTGCTATAAACATTGGGGTGCATGTGCCCCTTCAAATCAGCATTTTTGTATCTTTTGGCTAAATACCTAGTAGTGCAATTGCTGGGTTGTAGGGTAGTCCTATTTTTAATTTTTTAAGGGGCTTTTCAAACTTACCTGAACCTAGGCTTCATCTTTAATTCAATCTTATTTTGCATTACTTTACTATGTGCAAACTCTGGTCCAGAGAGACTCCTCAAAGTTCAATGAACATATATTCATATTTTATCTTTTACTTTTGTTAAGGTGACTTTCTTCCACTTCTTTCATTATTTACATCCCAAATGTCATTCTAGGTACAAATCAAATATTTTGCCTCCAAGAAGCCTTTCTCACACACTTTAATGATATTAGCTGCTTTGCTTGTAAAAAATAGGTTCTTTCATATTCAGAAAATTCAGTATCATATTAAAAGGGCTTACATCTCATAAGACTTTAGATATGCCTAAAGAAGAACTTGACTTTGGGCTGATTATGCACTATTATAGGGGTACTGTGGATCTTCAATCCCTGGCTAACTCTGAAAATGGAGTATGTCCTAGAAAGTGGAAAGATGATTAGGAAGAGGTATCTGAAAACCTAAACTAGGTGCATAGTGAGCAGTGATCATTCAGCAGATGGCTCTTGAATGAATAAATAAGAACTACATTAATTGTGGTCTATTCTTACAATTCAGCTATTATATTTTAGTCCACGGAAGAATAAAAAGCAAAAAGATGGGTTCAAGTTTCTGCTTTTCCTTGCTAAGTTTTTTGGGCCAAGGCAAATTAAATAAAGTCTGAGACTTATTTATATTAGTTGTCAAAGATAAATAGTCATTATAAATAAGAAAAGATAATGAAAATAAATTTGTAAAGCTATAAATTACTACAGCAATAAAATTATTATTACTGCAATGCATCCTTTATCTTAAGCATTACGTGGAAAAATTAATTGAGAAAACCAAAATCTTTTAAGAAAACCAAATATTTTGTTTAAATATTGTCTAAATGAAGGAATTTATTTGCATACTCATTTTGTAAATGGCATTAAAAAAAATAAGAATGTGGGGCGCCTGGGTGGCTCAGTCGGTTAAGCGTCCGACTTCGGCTCAGGTCACGATCTCACTGTCCGTGAGTTCGAGCCCCGCGTCGGGCTCTGTGCTGACTGCTCAGAACCTGGAGCCTGTTTCAGATTCTGTGTCTCCCTCTCTCTCTGACCCTCCCCGTTCATGCTCTGTCTCTCCCTGTCTCAAAAATAAATAAAAACGTTAAAAAAAAAAAAAAAAGAATGTGACCTCTTACATCTTTTTTTAAACCATAAGGTAGGCTAGAAGGCCAAGTAGCAGAAGATTGCCTTGGCCTCTTTTAAGAAAGCAGTCAGGGGCGCCTGGTTGGCTCAGTCGGTTGAGTGTCCGACTTTGGCTCAGGTCATGATCTCTCAGTTTGTGACTTCGAGCCCCACATCAGGCTGACAGCTCAGAGCCTGAAGCCTGCTTCAGATTCTGTGTCTCCCTCTCCTCTGCCCCTCCCATGCTCATGCTCTTTCTCTCTCTGTCTCTCAATAATAAATAAACATTAAAAACAAAACAAAACAAAACAAAAAATAAAGCAGTCAGACCTAAAAGGGAAAGGAGAGAGAATTTAGGAAATTCTCTGACAGCATTGCTTAAGATGACTGTCATGAAGCTGGTTCTGGTATTATTTGACACAGGAAAGGAAGGCAATTCTACTTTAAAGTTGTTTAAAATTATGCAACAGCAACATAAGACAAAAACAATACAAACAGCAAGTATTTACTGTATGCTAGGAAATGTATCACATGCTTTACCTTTATTTTTACTCATTTCTTCCCCACCAAACTCTATGAGATAAACACTGCTGTTCCCATCTTACAGATAGTCAACTTGTTCTTAGAGTTAAGATCACACAACTTATGTGTGATGGTGGAACTGGGATTTTAAACCTGAAATTATCTGATGCTACAGAATACATGTTACAAATATTATAGCAATATTGAGAGAGAAATATCTAGTTCAAAGGCTGAAAGAGTTTTATAGCTGCAGCCATAAACTACTCCTTAGCTTGGGCTTGCAAAGCTAAAAGAAATGCTTTAGTTTTAATAAGGTGATAAGTTTTTTAAGAGAGAGAGAAAAGCTTGAGAAAAAAAGAGCTTTCAAAATACCAAAGCTGAACGTGGTTGGCTCATGGCCATGGAGGCCTATGACCCAAGGATTTTGATGGTTAAAAGAGTTCTATGGATAATAGGCTACCCCAAGTGTTTTAGTTAAGTAACTATTAAGAGTAGGTTTCTTATAAGCTGAGCTAGTTAGCCCATGTGCCCAGATAATAGGCTACCCCAAGTGTTTTAGTTAAGTAACTATTAAGAGTAGGTTTCTTATAAGCTGAGCTAGTTAGCCCATGTGCCCAGTGACGTTAATATCTTACTTCAATTGATTTTTTTTATGGCTATGTTTAGGTGTCAATTATAAAGACTATTTATTAAGCCCTTGTTTTGTGCCTGATATTATTTTAAATGCTATACATTTTATCCTAACAATAACTCTTCAAGGTAGATACAGTACTTCTCTTCTCATTCCCGTTTTAAGGATGGGGAAATTGTCACGATACAATTCCAGGCAGACTGATGGTGGAGCCTACATTTCACCATTATATTATACAAATGTTGTAGTAAACTAGTAGCTACGATAACTCAGTATGTGCTATTTTATTCATAATAATTCTGTTATTTAATCAAAACTCTATTTTTCTAAAGTTGTTTGTCTTAATTGTCAGTGAACAGATTTAGTGATGAGTAGTGTTCGCTATAATGTTATTTACTGACAACTAATTGGAATCAGTGAGGATAGCCATATTACAGTTTGTTCTTTAGAGAATGTGTTGTTGAATCACTATATTGTACATCTGAAACTAATATAACGCTGTGTGGTAACTATCCTGGAATTAAAATTTTAAAAGAAAATAAGACTATTAAAAAAAAGAGGTTAAATCTATATAATGATCTCGTATTTTCTAGAATCTATGATTTGATGTCACATAAGTGAAAGGTAAAGCTAGAGGATTTTAGGATAGCTGCTGATTTATTGAGCTGTTCATGTTTTAATAGTCAGAAGATATATTATGAATAGAGACTTTGACAAGGCAATTTTTTTGGCTTTGTATTACTGCTCCAAAGTGATATATAATAAGTTCATACTATGCAGTACTTAAAATCAAGATAGCATTTATTATTATGTGTGACACAGGTTGATTACCTCTGAAATGTTGTATCTATTTTGAAATTTGATGTAACAGATTATGTTAATGCAAAAATTTTATATTAGATCAATAATATAATTTTACTTAGTTAATAAACCTAAAATATTTCTTTCTTTTTTAATTTTTTTTTAACGTTTTATTTATTTTTGAGACAGAGAGAGACAGAGCATGAACGGTGGAGGGGCAGAGAGAGAGGGAGACACAGAATCAGAGGCAGGTTCCAGGCTCTGCGCCATCAGCCCAGAGCCCGACGTGGGGCTCGAACTCACGGACCGCGAGATCGTGACCTGAGCTGAAGTCGGACGCTTAACCGACTGAGCCACCCAGGCGCCCCAATTTCTTTCTTAACCATATTGACTAGAACCTTTGTGACCAGATTCTATAATGAAGTAAAGAAAATTCAGGCATTCTAAGAACTTTGAATCCTGGAAAATAGTTTTAAATTAGATATATTGAAATCATTATTTCAAAACCAAATTAAAATTTACCAAAATGAACTTGCATATGTTAATGGATTTAAATGACTGGACTCTAATAATGCCATGTACCTGGATAAAAAGTGAAAGAGAATCATTTTTAAGCTTTTGTTTGTCTGTAGAGCACCACCTGGATCGTTGAGTTTTTCACATTCAATCAAGTATTGATTTTGCATCTATAAAACTATTGTACTAGTGAGCAATAAAACTTTTTCAAGAAAAACTTAATGCTTATAATGAAGTATGAGTTAATGTGTGGACTTCTGAGGTTTACTATACTTTGGGGAAATTAAAAAAATATGATATCTAAATAAAACATATTTTATACTAATATACTAAAACATTTTAGAAGATATTTCAAAATCTCTATGGTACATGAAGAGTTTGAAAAAATTAGACTTTATTATTACAAGATATAGATATTTTTAAATGCTTATTTTTTTTCAGTTAATAACTGTACTGCAGCTCTTGTTGAAATCATGATATTGAAGGTAACAGATGGGTGTGTCAAGTTAACAAATGTAAAAATTCATCATTAATAAATGTGAACTGTTATCTATTCAACAGAAATAGGCTCGAGGGGCGCCTGGGTGGCTCAGTCGGTTGAGCATCCTACTTCAGCTCAGATCCTGATTTCACAGCTCGTGGGTTCGAGCCCCGCGTCGGGCTCTGTGCTGACAGCTCAGAGCCTGGAGCCTGCTTCAGATTCTGTTCTGCTCATGCTCTGTCTCTCTCTCTCTCAAAAATCAATAAACATTAAAAAAAAGAAAAGAAAAAGAAAGAAATAGTGTCCAAAGCATGGTTTTGACAGTTTTGATAATATTATTATCTAAAAGTCTGTTATTTTAAAAAGTTTCCTTTAAAAGTTAAGGTGACCTATAACATCTATTATATCAGTGACAAAAGGCCAAAATACACTACTTTGATATATAAATCCAACTTTTTGCAATTAGCCTAAAAGTTCTTTTAGAACTAAATGATCAAACAATTCAATATATTCATGGGAAGTGAGGAAAGTAGAACATGGAGTCACAGAATTATAATTAAAATAAAAATTGATGCCGTTAATTTTAGAAATGATTTAATTTGGTTTATATCAAAAGAAGACATTTAAAGAAAGAAAAACTTCCAATACACACTTTCAGGCAGTTCTGGCTGCTGGCAGCCTACCCCTTATCTAAAAAAGAATGCTTGTTGGCATTATGTTCCATCAATTCGTTTGTGATTTCTAAATTATTCTGAAGGAAACCACAACTTACTTGAAGATCCCGCTGAGTGTCTGTGTGCCTGATTTTTTTTTTCTCTCTTTACAGACAAAGCACTTCCACTGGTCATGGAAAAAAGGTCTAAATCCGTGTCTTCTCTGCTTACAAGTCTTGCCTGGGAGCAATGGGAGAGAATGTATACAATCATGAAACAAAATATGGCATTTTCTGAATGCAGCTCACATTACCCCAAATAAACAAACAGGCTCTGTCAAACAACCTTCTTCAAAATGATACCACAATCCTTTACTGGTGCCCAGGCAGAACAAATGCACTATGTCAAAGCATTTCTTGCAAATAAGAGCCGATTTTAAAATTGAGGTTTGCTATTTGAGTCTGTACAACAAAAGAAAACATTTTAGTACAGTAATTTTGATGAAAATCAATCTTAAAGGCAACTGGTGAAACTTGAAACAGCTTAACATCACTTATTTACCAAGTATATTATTTAATTCTTAATTGAATGTTAGAAATGTCAGATTGGATTATTTTCTGCAATATTTGTATTTCACCAGTTATAAGTATTAGTCTTCTCAATAATATTCCTCAAAATGCCTTTCATTCCATAGTTGTATACTACAAAGTCATAAAAGATCTCTGCCTTCTCGTTAAAACTATTACTAAGGTAAAAATATTATGCAGTAAGGCTAATTTAAGGGTAATGGTTAATATATAGAAATTTCAAGATATATTATTTTAAGGACATAGAATTAAATAATTTATTTCATCTAAAATTACCATTTGAACTTTTATTACTATCTTGGACTGAACCTAACAGTTGAAAGAATCACTTCTTGCCTATAGAATATTATTTTACATAATGTCTAATATTATTAAGTACAGATTTATCAGGATACAGCCCTGAAGTAAGGGAAAATGCCATGATGGAAAGGAAAGCAGCCTCAAAATAACTAGGATTTAACCCAAACCACAAGATGCTTGAACTCCTATGAGAAAGCATTGTCCTTAATGTTTGATGTGAGACAAATTTAAATAGAGCAAACTAATATCATAAAACCATCACTGTGCTTAAAAAGCTATCCTCATATAATGGGCTACAAAATCTCATGAAAATAGAATCTAAAGATCATTCTCTTTCAAATTCAGATCTTTGTACTTTTCCTTTACATACCCCTCCCAACTTCTTCGCACTCTCATGTGCATGAATAGACACCATTCTATGTCAGTCGCTTTTTGATGTACCCGGCTAAATGATACAATTGCATTGTCAAAAGACCACAGTAGAAAACTGTTGAAAAATGAAATAAATAACAATTGGCTTCTAATTTATACCTGTGATTGGTATGAAAAATATTATACATTCTTTCTAAATTTATTTCAATTAGTGTACAAAAGTATGTATCTAATATTTCCATTAGTATAGCTCCATCAGTACTAAGACTTAGAAAGAACCAGTCATAGGGCACCTGGGTGGCTCTGTCAGTTAAGTGGCTGCCTTCGGCTCAGGTCATGATTTCCCGGTTTGTGGGTTCGAGATCCACATCATCAGGCTCTCTGCTGTCTGCGTGGAGCCTGCTTTGAATCCTCTGTCCCCCTTTCTCTATGCCTCTCCCCCACTTGTTCTTTCCCTCTCTTTCTTTCTCTCTCAAAAATAAACAAATAAAACTTTACTAAAAAAAAGAACCAGTTAGGAATAAGGGGGAAGTACCAATGCAATACTACAGTTCTGGTGAGATCAGTTAAAAAACAAGGAAAAACATGTTAACCACTTAAGGACACTCCTGCTAGCTAAGGAGGCTTTAACTACAAGATTCAAGATTTTAAAACCAGGTTTTATTTGCTTCAATTTGATGACATAATTTCACATACCTATTTAGAAAGTAGAAATACCCCCTCCTAAACACTAAAAAAAAATTAAAAAAAAAAAAAAAAAGGCTCAGTTGGTTGAGCGTCCGACTTCAACTTAGGTCATGATCTCACGGTTTGTGAGTTCGAGCCCTGTGTCAGGCTTTGTGCTGACAACTCGGAGCCTGGAGCCTGTTTCGGATTCTGTGTCTCCCTCTCTCTTTCTGCCCCTCCCCTGATCTCTCTCTCTCTCAAAAATATATAACTTTAAAAAAATTAAAAGAAAAAAGAAATCGTACCACATGTCAAGAAAATATGTGTGAACACATGCCTTCCATAAATCCCATTACCATCTAACCACTAACACCCAAAAGATTGTTTCTTCCAAAGAAGAAAACAATTAATGTCAGTTACTAACTGGGTCAGATTATAACAAGGAATCAAATTTAGAAGTGAAACTTAACAGGAATACACAATTTCACAATAGTGCCACGTGGCAGCTTAAAATACAAACCCATGTTTTATAAAGGGGTTAGTGAAAGGTCCAGCAGTGCATCTGAGAGCCACATATGCATTAATATTCAGATTCTCTTTCTGAAAACATTGCCTTTTAAATTGAACATTATTCTTCCTTTAACTGACCTTTATTATTTCTCTATTTATTTTCTTCTATATCATGCAGAATGGATATACTTAAAAACTGAATATGACTGCCCATGATTTTCTTATTCTACAAAAAAAATGTATACTTAATTCTAAAACACTGTAATATTAGACACTTTGTATGGTTATAACACAATGAACTGTTTTGAGTCAAGGTTAGATAAGAATATTCTTATGTGCAATTCAATGGCAAATATTTTTTAAATAGTAATTTTGCAAAACTCTCATACGTCTTTGTTTTCTGAACTGGGTGCATTTATGTGGCCCCTACCTGCAAGATTTGTAACATTTTTTTCTCCATATTTTCACAATAAAATGAGGAGCATGAATATTTGAACATGACTTTTAAAAAAAGTTAATGATGTTTATTTTTGAGAGAGAGACAGAGACAGAGCACAAGCGGGAAAGGGGCAGAGAGAGAGGGAGACACAGGCTCCAGGCTCTGAGCTGTCAGCACAGAGCTGGACATGGGGCTCAAACTCAAGAACAGTGAGATCATGACCTGAGCCAAAGTCCAATGCTTAACAGGCTGAGTAACCCAGGAGCTCCTTTTGAACACTACTTCTAAGCATCTGGAGCCTGATTCACCTCCAACTCATGCAAATTAATTACAAACAGAGAATCTCTCACATCTAATAAAGAACAGGGAATTCCTCTTTCTTCTTTTTTTCATAAACAATATTTTATTAAATATTTATTTTTAACATATTATAAGTTAAGACATACTAAACTGCACACATAAAAATATTTTTTCCTTATTATCTAGATGTTAAGTTTATTTATTTTGAGAGAGACAGAGGCAGCACAAGTGGGGGAGGGGCAGAGAGAGAAGGAGAGAGAGTGCCAAGCAAACTCTGAGTTGTCAATGCAGAGTCTCATGTGGAGCTTGAACCTGTGAAACCATGAGACCATGACCTGAACCGAAACAAAGAGTCAGAGGCTCAACCAACTGAGCCACCCAGGCACCCCTAGATCATTTTTTAAAAGAGAAATAAGGGTGCTCAGTCAGTTAAGTGTGTGGCTCTTGATTTTGGCTCAGGTCATGATCTCAGGGTTCATGAGATGGAGCCCACATTATCAGTGCCTGCTATCAGAGAGCCTGCTTGGGATTCTCGTTCTTCTCTCTCTCTGCTCCTCCCCCTGCTAGCTCTGTCTCTCTCTGTCTCTCTCTGTCTCTCTCTCAAAATAAATAAATAAATAAATATTTTTTTAAATAACATAACAAGAGATATAAAATTTATTTTTTTAAGTTTATTTTGAGAGAGAGATAGCAAATGGGGGAGGGGAAGAGAGAGAGGGGGACAGAATTCTAAGCAGGCTCCACACTGTCAGCACAGAGCCCAATGTGGGACTCAAACCCACAAACTGTTAGATTATGACCTGAGCTGATATCGTCAGCTGCTTAGCTGACTAAGCCACCCCAAGAGAAATAAAATATATAAAGCAAAGTTCACTTATAACCTATCTTATAAAAGTATTCAAAAATTTTAGAATATTATTTTCTGCAACTTGCTTATTTTTCACTATTATATTTGTAAGATCTAGATTTGGTTCATTTAGTTTACCCCTCCATTTATAGACATTATCATAATTGCACAAACCCCCTTTCTCATATGAGGCAGAGGCCTCATTATATAACATATGTGGGCATGGAAGACACTTTAAATGGTTTATACAGCTATAATTTACATGCAATGAAAGGCACAGACTTTAAACATGAAGCTCAATCATTTTCAAAATTTTTATGTTGAAGTAACTTAAAATTCCTACAGAAGTTGTAAAAATTGGTACTGAGAGTTCCCTGTATAACTTCCAGCCAGTTTGCCCAATGATATATAAGCAAGGGGGATTCATAAAACCAGGAAATTTACGTTGGTACCATACCATTACTAAACCACAGACCTTATGAAGATATTAATATTAATATTATATAGTCACTTTAACAATTTTCCTAGTGATTAACAATGTTTAACATCTTTTCATGTGCTTATTTCTCTCTAAAAAGCCTCTTAGATGAAGTATCTATTCAAGCCCTTTATTTGTTTTCTAATTACACTGTTCAATTTAATTATTTTTTACAGATGACTACCATGATGGTTAATTTCACTTAACGACTTGACTAGGCCATATAGTACCTAGACAATTGGTTAATCATTACTTCTGAATGTGTCTGTGAGGGTGCTTCTGGATGATGTTAGCATATGAATGGGTGGACAAAGTATACCAGATTGTCCTCTCTGACATCACCTAATCCACTGAGGGCCTAAATAGGACAGAAAAGCGGAGGAAGGGAGAATTCACTCTCTCTGTTTGACAGATGGAGCTGGACTGTCTGTCTTCTCTTGAGACCAGAACTTACACAATTGGCATGTCTGGTTCTTAGGCCTTTAAACTTGGACTGGATCTGACACTATCAGCCCTTTGAGCCATCAGGCATATAGACTTAGACTAGAACCTATACCATCGGTTCTCCTGGTTCTCAGGCCTTCAGCTCCGACTGGAACTATGCTCCCAGGCTCTCCTGGCTCTCCAGCATGCAGCCCATGGGACTTCTTAGCCTCTATAATCAAATGAACTAGTTCCTTATAATAAATTATATGTAATTTATTATATTATTAAATAATAATATTTATTATTATTATAATAAATAATATATAATCTATTATAATAAATACAGAATATATCTATAAATTCCAGAGGGTCAATGTTGTAAGTTTCAGGCCAAGTCTGAAAGTCTTGAAATCAGGTAGTGTGACACTTCTTACTGTTCTTTTTCAAGATTGCTTTGGCTATTGTAGGTTCTATATACACAGACAAAGAGATTTTAAATATGAATTTACATATTAGATATAGGCAAATATAGATATAGATATAGATATGGATATAGGTATCTTATTGATTCTGTTTCTCTGATGACCCCTGACTAATGTAACTACCAAATGCTTCCTTCATACCTCTTTCCAGTAATTTATCCTCAGAAGCAGCAACTGTTCTGATTTCTTTCACCATGGACAGGTTAGTTTTCTCTGCTCTTGAACTTAATATAAATACAATCATACAGTATATACTCTTAACGTGTCTGGCTTTTTTCACTCACTATATTGTTTTCGGTATTCACTTATGTTGCTGTATGTATCAGGAGATGAAAATACCTTGCTGTTTTCTTTGATGAGTTTTATAGTTAACATTTTTTAAATGTTAATTCATTTTTGAGAAAGGGAGAGAGACAGAGTGCAAGCAGGGAAAGAGCAGAGAGAGAGGGAGACACAGAATCCGAAGCGAGCTCCAGGCTCCAAGCTATCAGCACAGAGCCCGATGTGGGACTCGAACTCATGAACCATGAGATCACGACCTGAGCTGAAGTTGGATGCTTAACCAATGGAGCTACCCAGGTGCCCAGAGAAGTTTTATAATTTTAGCATTTACATCTAGGCCCATAATTCACCTCAAATTGGTTTTTTGTTTCTTTCTTTTTTTTTCTTTTTTTTAACGTTTATTTAGTTTTGAGACAGAGAGACAGAACATGAACGGGGGAGGGTCAGAGAGAGAGAGGGAGACACAGAATCTGAAACAGGCTCCAGGCTCTGAGCTGTCAGCACAGAGCCCAACGCGGGGCTCGAACTCATGGACCGCGAGATCATGACCTGAGCCTAAGTCGGCCGCTTAACCGACTGAGCCACCCAGGCGCCCCTCAAATTGGTTTTTAAAGTGTGAAGTAGCAATCAAGATTCATATTCCTTGTAGATATACAGGGGTCCAGCACTATTTGTTGAGAAAAATATTATTTTTTCCCTCTGTTAATTGCTTTAGTACCTTTAAGCAAAATCAACTAACCTTGTAAGTGTGGTATTTTCGGGACTATTATTTTCTATTAATTGATTTTTCTGTCTTTATTCACATAACAGATAGTCTTGATTACTGGGACTTTATAGAAAGTCTTGAGATCAGGTACTGTGAGTCTTATTTTTCAAGACTGTATTGACTATTGTAGGTCTTTCGCATTTCCACATTTTATAATTTGTCCATTTCTACTAAAAATCTTTCTAAGAGTCTACTGAATTTATAGATCGTTGAGAATTGACATCTTACAATTTGAATCTATGCATGAGTGTGGTATATTTTTTTGAAATTTTTAAAGCAATATTTGGTGGTTACCATTATAGGATCTTTGAACATCTTAATGTTAACATTTATTCTTAAATATTTTATGTTTTTACATTGTGGTAAATAGAATATATTTTTTTAATTTTTAAAATCTTTATTTGTTTATTTTAAGAGTGAGAGAGAGCACAAGTCGGGGTTGGGGTAGAGAGAGAGGGAGAGAGAGAATTCCAAGCAGCCTCTGTGCTGTCAGCTTACAGTCCAACATGGGGCTCAAACTCACAACCCATGAGATTGTGACCTTAGCTGAAATTGCTTAACTGACTGAGCCACCCAGGCATCCCGGTAAATAGACTATTTTTAAGTAAAGTTTTCTAAAGTTTGCTGCTAATATCTGATAGAGCATACAAGGAACTATTTTAATAAATTCTGACAGATTTCTTTACAAAATAACTGTACCAGCTTTTATTTTCATGAGCTGTACATCAGTGTCTCCACATCATTAATAGCACTTTGCATTACCCAACATTCTAATGTTTGCCATTCTGATGAGGATAGTCATGCAACTTCTTAGTTTTAATTTTTATCTCTCTGGTCATATAACTGAGCACCTCTTTATGTACATTTATGCATTTAGGCATAAACTCTGTAAACTGTCTATATACACATTTTCTATTGTATGTATATACTTTTTTTCATTAGGTTACCTGACTTTATATTGTTTACTTGCAGAAGCTTACTTTTTATATGGATATTAAGCTATTGTTACTTTTAGGCACTGAAAATAGTTTGTCCATATCTGTAATCTGTCTGTTAACTTTTTCCATAAAATCTTTCATAGGAAGTAATATTTAATTTAACATAGTCAAGTCAATCAATTTTATTTGCCATATAATTTGTATCATTTGTATCTTTTAAAAGAGTCTTTATTTACTGATAAGTTGCAAATATATTCTTAATTATTTTATTTGGTCAGTTTTATAACTTCACTTTTCACATTTGAGACTTCAAATCTTCTAAATTCCATTTGAATATGGTTTATGTTCCATTTGAATATGGTTTCTTAATGCTAATTTACTGAATTCTGTGTACTAAAAATTTTGAACTTTCTCATCTTTATCATATATTTTTCTATACAGTCACAGGTCTACTTCTAAACTATTTATATCCATTGGTATATTTGTACCATAAAGTTTAGTTTTATATTAAGTCTTTATATCTTGTGATGCAAGTTAGCTTTCCTTTTTCAAAGTTGATTTACATAACATTGGGCTGTTATTCATCAATACGCATTTTAGAATGAGATTCTTCAGGGGCATCTGGGTGGCTCAGTTGGTTGAGTGACCAACTTTAGCTCAGGTCATGATCTCCCAGTTGATAAGTTCGAGTCCTGCGTCACTATCTGTGCTGACAGCTCAGAGCCTGGAGCCTGCTGTGGATTCTGTGTCTCCCTCTCGCTCTCTGCCCTCCCTGCTCATGCTCTGTCTCCCTCTCTGTCTCAAAAATAAATAAACATTAGGGAAAAAAAAATCTGTAGAATGAGATTTTTCAGCTTCCTAAAACAAGCAGCTCTACAGATTTGCAAATTGATAGATTTGCAATTTTATAGATTTATTTGGAGACAGTTGACACATTTTAGGTGCTAAATTGTTGCATCTATGGATGATAAACTTGGTCAGTATACTGGGTATTATCATATCTCACATGTAACAACTGAATCAGATTCTTCCAGTTGCTGAGAAAGTTGAAGTCTATGGGCTCTCAGCTGAATACGTCTCTGGAAATTGTCCTTAGCTAAAGATGGTTGCCCTGCCTAAGCCAAAGCCTCTTCGGAGGAGATGCAGTAGCGTAAAAGCCTGATCTTCTTACCTCATATGCTAACACAATTTAAAAGGGCCTTCTTACCACTGGGGCTCCCTTCTCCTGCTGCAACTCTATTGCATTTTATCTTTTCCCTCTGCTCAATCCTGTTTCTTTCACCACTCAAGGGAGTCGTTTCTGAAAGCCTTCCCCAACGAATGTCCTGCACTCAAATACAAGAATCTCAGAATATGTTTTCTGGGGGAACTAAGACCACCTTCTGCAGAAAAATCCTGGAGTTTTGGGGGAATAAACTTAATTAGCAATTGTCTAAATCTATGGCATGCCTTCTGATATGTATTTGGAAATAAGTAAAGTGATATCTTGTTTTCATTTTTCTCAATCCTGTCTGCCACATAAAATGCTTTGATCTTGTTTGGAAGACAGAGATGTTACTTATTAGCTTCCTCAAAACCCAGAATTTGAGTATTGGATTATATCGCATTATTTCTCCTGAAAGTTAGTGAAGAGTATTTTGGATAATATTTATATCAATCTTTATTATTAAGAAGTAATTCCACTGCCTTTTGGTATGAATTAGTTCTGCTATAATGTCAGCTGTCAATCTAATTACTATTACTCTGTAGATCATCTTTCAATTCACTAAGTCTCTCTTTTATGGTGTCCAGTGCAGAGTTTATTTCAATGGTAATATTTTATATATTCAGAATTTATAGTATGCTGATTTACTGATTTGTTCTAATTAAAATTTGATCACTTTGTTTCATGATTTTCTGTCTTTCTATTATGAGTGTTTTCCTTATGTCTTAAGGATCTTATAGTGGTAGCCATTGCTGATTTGTTTTTTAATTTTCTTCTTAGTTATGGTCTGGTCCCAGTTGTGCAATTATCGGCACATTCCCCAGTATGTTCCCAAGATTCTGTAAGAGTCTTTCTGCTCTGGGCCTTCAATTAGTCCAGTATCCTTTTGATGTAAGTCCTTAGTTAACCCTTCTCCTATCTCTGTTTACAAAAAAGCAAAAACAAACAAAAACTGTGTTTATTATATACTACCATTTACCTTGTTTTGTGTTCACCTGTACCTCTTCAATATCAGAAAAGCATTTATCATTGATATGTATTTGTGACATATTTGAACATAGTGCAATACAGTGGGATATACATAGGAGGAGAGAGATTAATGTCAGAGCATTACTCTCATAGCACCATTTTGATTAGTGATCTACCCAGTCTGTTTTCATTAATTTTAGGAAGTATAATGATTAAATATAAAATCACTTTCTTTATCATGACATTCTTCCTCCCAAGTGGCAACTCAACAATCTGTGCGCAATTGTTAGTAATATGCATGGTGTTCATAGCTTGAAGTATCAATTTTCCTAGGGCAATCAACATGCCACTCTGCCAGAGGAGTCTCTATTAAAATGCAAGAAAATATTTGCTTAATGATTATTTTAAATTTATGTATAGATTCTATAAATATTTTCATAAACACATTAATTTTAGCTGTTGCCCTAATTTTGCTCCCTTTTCAGGAAAACTCCTTGAATGAGTTGTTCATAAGAATGGTGACTATAACTGCTCTTGATACCATCATACTAGGTTCCATCAGAAAGTGCATTATCTTTTTATGCTAAGTGCTACTTGGCAAGCTAAATTATATTTAGTTTTTTTGGTGAATGTAGAATCTGTGC
The DNA here is from genome assembly GCF_046562875.1 of Panthera onca. Taxonomy (NCBI): domain Eukaryota; kingdom Metazoa; phylum Chordata; class Mammalia; order Carnivora; family Felidae; genus Panthera; species Panthera onca. The sequence goes on along the minus strand of NC_138345.1, from coordinate 107,337,377 downwards.
AAGGAGTATTAATAGGTTGCTATAAATGAAAGGTGTCATAAAGTTAGGGTCACCTGATGCATCCATTTTCACCTGCCAAAGAGACCACACACTTCTATCATTGGTTAGGGTACCCTCTTCTCTGGAAACTTTTGGAAACATACTGACAATTGCTTGTTTTGTGGGCTCCATTTCTCTAGACTCCATATTTGCCATTCTCTTTCTGTTAACATAGTCTTCCTTCTGATAGCGTATAGCCCAATTGACTTTTGCAATGCACATATAGTTATACTGTCTAGAGTCTTACACTCTGGTCACCATGTTTAAAACTTGGTTGTTCCTAAAGTTCCAATACCTTTTATTTCATTACTTAGAGTGGTTGAGTCACAATTACTTGTTAATTTTTATCTGGTTTGATTTTCCAACTTGTGAGGGTATTTTTATGTTTCCCTCAGTATCCTATTCTTTTAAAATATTCAAGTAAATAAGTTCATTATGTAATTCCTATTCGTAGTAATATTATTTTAAATGTGGCAGTATGCTAATATTTTAAAATCTGTCATATAGAATCAAGATTTTAAATAATATCAGATTTGAAAGTTATATTACAAGTCAAGAAAACATATTATTACAGGTTATTATTTTAATATACAGTATTTTGAGATCACCCCAAATAGACAGAGTTGTGATATTTTCATAATTTACACTAATTATGGACGTATTTTAAAGTGCCATTTACTAAGGATTAGTGTCTACAACATTTTTTTGTAACTTTAAACACATTTCTTACCACAAGCTGAACTCTTCCACCGTTAAGTATATCTGGATCTAACTCAGGCAAGAAGTGTTTGCTGCAGAGTGACAAAAACAAAAATCATATTATTATATAAATGTAGAGGAAGAATATTAAAGAAATGCCCAGTGAAAAGTTTGGGAGGAATCAGTAATTTACAAAGTGGAAATAATAGTTTTATTAAATTGGGCTGTATGCAAACATATATACAAATGTGTCTTTCCATAGTCATCTGAAAATTCAATTTGACATAAAATTTAAATTTCTAAACACCACTTTAATGCCACTCTTCTTTGCCAAACACAAATAGGTATAAAGGGCAAAAATTTGAAAGTACCAATGATAGTTAATAAATTATAGAACATATAAATATTTTATTTACTTTTACTTATATATCTTACTTGTATTATGAGAAAGGCAAAGGTTCTTATTTTTAAAATATCTGTAATGTGTTTAAAGCATTATACTAATGCTCACAATTCATTTCTGTTTAAAACTAGAATATTGACATTTGGCTTTTCAAGAACTTCTGTTCTTGAAAACAATTTCTCTCAGAGTATCTACTTATTCCTTTATATATTTTCAAGAGAGAAAAGCTATGAACAATTTCCTGTTATATCATGTGTTTAAATATAACTTATTTAGGGGTAAAGGATATTGTTAAGTGTTTAAATATGTCTAAAATATATCCTGAAACATTTTGCTAATATTTTCACCTTATCTATCCTAATACTTTAAAAATCTCTGAATAATACCTCTTATACCTGATTAAGATCGATGATAAACTATAAGTTACACTATATTTGTTTATAGTTTTAAGGATGCCATCTTATGAATTACATTAAATTGATTAACACCAACGTAAAAGAAATTGTGCTTGCATTAATTATAATACTTAATGTTCTCAAATGTTGATTGATTTATTCCTATTTTCTTTGCTCACAATGAAATAGGACAAAATAATCCAAATTATAAAATATTGTTTTAATTTCACTTTCATTCTTCACTCCCTTTTCCATATTTTTAAAGGAATTATATGGATAGAATTGACCACATGAACATTTCAATTTATATATATTACAAAAAGATTTCATTTTTTTTTACATATTTTAACTCGCTTCTAAATTAAGGGTTAACCCTCATGATTGTAGGATTTTGTTTGTCTTTTGTTAGTCATTTAAATAGTTACTATAATGCCTGGAAACATTTCCAAAGTGTCAGCTACATTTAGATTCAATATCAATTTATATATTTAGTAAGTGTTTATAATAGCACTTTTTAAATTCTTTTTCTGGACACATGTAGTTAAACAAAAGTCTTGAAAATATTTTCCAAAATATTATCTCTGGACTTTTATTATTTTCCTATAACTTTTGGTTCAGTGGTTTATACTAAATTGCTGTGAGCTGAATTTTGTTTCATCAGAATTCATATGTTGAAGTACTAACCCTCAATACTTCATAATGTGATATATTTGGAGATAGAGCCTTGAAAGAGGTAATTACAGTAAAATGAGTTCATACTGGTAGGCTCCAATCTCATATGACCAGTGTCCTTATAAAAACAGGAGATTAAAACACAAAGAGAATGAAGGATGATGACGTGAGGGCACAGTGAGAAGGTGGCCATCTACAAACCATGAAGACTGACCTTCAAAGAAACCAAACCTGCTGACTCCTTAATCTTGAATTTATAGCTTCCAGAACTGTGAGAAAGTAAATCTATGCTGTTTAAGCCACACAATTTATGGTATTTCGTTACAAAGGTCCTAGCAAACTAATATGTACATTAATGTAACAAAAATTAATTAATTACCTATTAGATTCAAGGTATCTTGTTTATTGTTAAAGGATGTGTTTATTGAGAATATATACTGATATTCTCCACCTTGTGAGCTCACCTCTATGCTGTGAGATAGATAACATATTATCATCTACTATAAAAGAGGAAACTGTAGCATGGAGACATCCTTGAAAATTAGTTATACTACTGGTAAAGCAGCAGCAGCAGTGTTGAACTATAATTTAACTGCCAAACATAAAAAGGACACAAAATAAAATACCACCTCCAATACATATGATATTTAAACAGTTAATGGATACCATGCATTTAACTTTATACAGTAGAATCATTTGTGTGGTTCATCTCTTAGTTTTAAGCATTACAGAAACAGAGTTCTCAAACATTTTAGGGTAAAAAATATAAAAAGTGATTAAATCTATTCTATGTAAGAGGCCTTTTACAACCTGGCAACGTGATGTATTGGCCTTTGGCTATAAAGTCATGTTTGTTTTAGCACAATTAACCTAGGTTTCACTTTTCAAGATGTGTTTACAATACAAAAATCTAATTTAAAGGAAATGACCTCACCATTTCATATTTCTGGAACTAGTTGTTTCATGAATCCCAACCTGTGTGTGAAGCCATTGGTATGTGTATTCTTTACTCCTTTCTAATTTTTCATTTGCAGTGGCATCCTTGTAGATAAATTCTTCTTCCTTACCTGGGGAAAAATGTGGAAATTTTATTTGTTATTTAAAGAGATCAAATTTTGGCCAAGTAGTTCAGTCTAGGCAAACAATTTTATCAAAAGAAAGAAAGGGAAAAAAAAAGACTAATTCATGGGAGTCAGGTCATCTGTAAGAAAAATGTCAGTCACTTCAGTAATTTTCCTGCTTGAGTTTCAAACCCATCTATCTTAAAAAAAAAAAAAAAGAAAATGTTTCATTGTAGCCAACATTTTATAGGACTTGTTTTTTAGTTTTTACATTAAAAATACAAAGATCAAATTTGGTAGAGTACAATTCTAGTATGAAAAGAATATCTGTCCATTATGATGTTTTTTCAGGCTTATTTTAAAGTCAATTGTTCTTATACTAACTTTATACCTATGTAGAATTCATAAATTATATTGAGGGTATTTGAAACAGAGTTTTAATTTTGCATAAAACTCAGCTTGGTTTGTGTAAGCTAATGCAATATTTTAAGCTTGGAATATAATAATATGAGGTTTAGGGAACCTGTGCTTATGCCATAGTAGCTATTTCAAAAAAGGAGGTGGGAAGCATAACAATGTAAATGGATATGGGAATATGCAAGAGGAGAAATTTATATAAGGTAAGAATACAAGGAAACAATGAAAATAGTAAAGGAAAAGAAAAAAGAAAATTAAAAATCCAACCTTTATATTCAAATATAACATTTATACATTTGTGTTTGTTTTTTTGTTCGTTTGTTTGTTTTACTCTGTGGATGTTACTACTACGTCAATGGTATGCATTTCGGAACTACTCCAAACACCTGCTGTTTTAGATCCTTCCTCCATAGACTTGATCTTTTTTTGAGCCATTACCAGATTTAGGGACTTGTTAGCTTTGTAGTTCGATTGACAGTACACCAGAGAAAGGTACTTCTTAAAAACTAACTCCTGGTAATCAAGCTAACAAGAATTCTATAATTTAAAACCCAATATTTAAAATGTTATCTTATTAATCCAGTGTAGATCTTTGCACACAGAAAGTCACCTTATATTTATTTGCAAGTTGTTTGGAAAACAAATGAAGCATGACACAAGGCCAACCACAAATGCTTGATGCATGTGGCACACACACTCATACATACATTTGTCATTCTGCATGTTGAGGATGAAATACCTATCATGTCTTTTTTCCTTAAAAGTTGCTGTTGAAATTGGTGAAATGACTCTAGTTTTCAATTCAAAAAGATAGGGTGGCCAGTTCTCAGGAAAGCTAAAAATCAAGGTGTTTATTTCTCTAAACTATGTGAACTTAGTGAAGTTAACTTGCTGTTGCTTCTCATGCCACCTTATGTTTCTAAAAGGCCCTATCTCTTGCTTCCTGAGCTTAAGTCAACCTCTCCATGTTTGCTAGATTGGAGGAGCAATCGCTTGCCATGAGAGAGCTGACCGTTGAATCCATGAGGAGACACCATTCTGGTAACTGACCATATAGGTATGTAGAAACTATACGGGAGACTCAAACAAAGGGAACTTTTGGCATTATCACTTCCAGTTACTGTACAGCGTTAAGTCTTTTCTCCAGCAGAGTCCGAACCTTTTATCAGCCTTTCTTGGTTAACCAAACCAGATGTTGGGCCCGTAAGGGCAGTGATAGAAAGTAGTGAGGACTCAGTGACCACTGATAATCAACTGAGCCTATAGCTAGAACCTTATGACTCTTGATATGTGGAGAATCTTTGTGTAACAATTGTACTTTTATTTTTTTATTTTTATTTGCTTTTTTTAAATTGTGCTTTTAGCTAAAATACAAAAAAATTATCTGTGTCTTTCTGTTTTTTAAAATAATGACATATACTTGCAATAGTCACTTTTTAAAGTACTCATTTTGGAAAGGTTTCCTCAGCTCTACGATAACACTCCATAAATCCTAAGTGGTTTTACATCAGACCTCAGCCAAAGTTCTAAACAACAGTCCTGAGTAAAGATGAGAGATTTCACTGTAAGGGCCCAATTCATATTAACCATTTTAACCCTAAGGCATAGATTGGTAGATTGGCGTGTGCTCAGTGTAAGAAACAGAATAAGCATGTTGGTGAAGTTGGCTGGATGTACTTGAAGATACTGCAATTCATATACTGAAGAAATTGATTTTGTTTTGGTTAAACTATTTCAGGATTACTCCTGTCACTGAGAAGAAGAAAAGACAATTAACTCTTTTAAACTTGCAGAGGAAGTTCTGTTTTTAGTATCTTGCATAAGAAGAATAATGGTGATATGGATAACTTAATGGATGCTTGTCATTAGTCAGGCTGCTCAGTAAAACCTTTCCGTTGTAGAAGAGGCACCATTCTGCCTGCAGAAACTGAAACCTTTTACCTCCTCTCCTTTCCTACTTCTTTGGGTCTTGCTTCATTAATTTGAAGTCTTATTTCCTTTGTATTTTGTTTCATTACACTCTCCTTGTTTTTTCTCTGACTTTTTCTAAACCCCAGTCTCCTTCAAGGGCTCCTCTGCCCTTGCCATCCCTTCCAATCTCAGGATTCTTCTTGGGTTTGATCTTGGCCCCATTTTTTTTTCTTAGGCTATAATTTTCCTGTATGAGGATATTCATCCAAGTTCTTCAATCATTTTCATGATCTCCTTTTGACACATGTATCCATCCAAAGCTTTGCCATTTAGACATTGCACAGATAATTTAAACTGAGTATGTAAAAAAGCTGAACTCGTGTATTATTCCACTTTTTCCAAATTCCCCAAATGGTACCACCATTGTCAATGTATAAATCAGAGACCAGAGTCGTACTGAACCAGCATTCTTCCTCAACCTACAACTGAATACTTTACCTCTTAAATTCTTTTCAATCTGTCAAATTTCCTGGATTCCTGTTGCTACTATTTTGTATCAGGCTACCATCATTTCTTCTGAATTACTCTAATAGCCTTTTCACTGGTCTTTTGTTTGTTTGTTTGTTTGTTTGTTTTGGTCTTGCTCCCATGTACCTATCTCCATACTGCAAATGGCCTTGCTAAAACATAAATCTAATTTTGCTGCTTCATAGGTTAAACTCCTGATTCTCCATTGCCCTTGGATTAAGTTCATTTTTTTTATTTTTATTTTTTGCATGGCATACAAGCCATGCATATACCTTCAGACACATGTTAGATTCTTGCCTCAATCACTCAAAAATATTATAATTACTCAAAATGGTTTCTTTTGCCTATAGACCTATGCTTCAGATTACCCACTTTGCCAATGTTGTTTTTGATTTGTCTTCAGGTCTCAGTTTGGAAATTATATTCTTTGGGGTAAGTCCTTGATCTGTCAGCACTATATTTCCTATTCAAGTTAACTTGGAGATGTCCTCCAAAGGTTCCTATAAAGACTCCATGATAGCATTTATTATGTTATATTTTCCTTTCCTATTCATGTGTCTGTTTTTCCTACTATATATAAACTCTTTAAGGGGCACATAGTAGGATAGTGCTCAATAAATACCTGTGAAATGAATAATTGTCACAGTTGATTAATGTTCTATAAGTGACCTGAGAAGTGTTGAGCTGGGATTTAGATTTTTAGCATGTAGATAAACCTGTGCATTGTGGAGGATAACACATTCCTATATATAATTAACTTAATCATTACAGTAGAAACTTCAGCCCCGAAAATCATAATTAGCTTGGGATAAAAACTGCCAATGAAAGGTGGCAAATTAAAAAGCAAACAAACAAAAACTACTCCATCATATAAGGTTACTTTATAAAATGTCCACAGTGTATGCAGTCCTAGAGGAAATCAGTTCAGCTTTAAAAAGCTCACTAAAAGAAATGAAGTCTCTTTTGAAATTAATGGAAATATTATTCTTTTCTTCATGAAAAAAATAAGTGTTCATTAAACCCATATGCTTCAAATAAATGTTTTCTAAATTTTCAGTATATCATAATATCCTACACACAGGGAGATTAAGATTCAATTATCATTTGGGACACACAAAAAAAGCTAATTATTTATATTTTAAATACATATGGCAACTTTCCCATGACTATTTTCTTTTCTCCTAATGGCCTTTCTTAGTAATATAATAAAAAAATATTCTTGGTTTCACGGATAGAGATGAGTTCATCTCTTTACCAAAAGCTTTTGGAGGACATAGTTACATGATGAGCAAAATGCTACATACAATGGAACTATTTTTGGTAACTTTGATAAATGGCTGATTCTATGTATCTCATGCTGGAAACACTAAAAATATGTTTCCATTATAAAGTATAAGTGGTCTGTACATGTTTATTAAAAGAAGTTATTGCATCATACCTCATGAATAAAGCACAAATAAAATTGGAGTTTGGCACGGACAGAATTTTAAATTCATTAACATCTGTATAAATACTTGTTGATAGGCTGTTTATGGCTTCTTCCTTAACCAATCCAATCTGTTGTTGGAAAGTTGATGGCATTGGCATGAAACCAGTAACTCTAAGAGCCATTTGTGTGTGACAAGCAACATTCCTATTCTTTTATGATATATTTAAATAAATATGTAATTGATCACTAAGGAAAATTATTTCATGAATAAAGAAGAGGATTGTTGTTGCAAAACTTTAAAAACAGAAATTTTGGGAATAGAGCCAAATTTGTATGTAAGGGTCAAAGGCTAACTGCAGCACTAATCACTCCTTTACATATTTCACTATATTTTATGGCAGGGAGGTTAAAAAAAAAAGTACTAGAATGAAAAATACTTGCTAGTTTCTGACATTTAGATTAATTCTCAAAATTTGTCTGTCTGGGGGGTTGGGTGATACGTAAAGTATATGAACGATCTTTATGAGAAAGCAAAGGAAAGTTAGTTACTAAATTATCTTTTAAAATACATAGATTTTGCAGATGCAACTTTCAATATTATAGAAATGCTATATTTAAGTGAATCCCTCTGAAATAACAGAAACATTCACAAAGTGGATGTAGTTGTGCTTATTAACCATTTATAATAGGTCTTCTGTATTCAACTAATATATATTTCTACCAGAAAGGAGATGTTTTGCCATTTATATGTTCAGTTGAATATAATCTCATTAATATCTTTATAGTGGAGTATCAAATATTACGAAACTAGTAGTCCTTCATTTTCTTCTGCGAGAGCAATATAAAGTTATATAGTCATATGTATAGTCACATTAATGTGTAATTTGTCCCCATGTTTGCTGTTAACTAGGGCTGGGACTAGGGTAAGTCAAGTGGGGCAAATGAAATACCTCAGGCACAAAATTTAATGGGTTAACAAAAATGTCAGGAATCAAGGTTAAAAATATTTTCATGTAATATTTTAAATAAAAATTAATGGAAAAATCCCTGATAAACAAAAAAGCTTTAAATGACAGGATCAGTAACAGTGCTGTGCCAAGCTGTATTGGAACCTGAGGTAAAAGGAAAAATAAGTACTCATCTTTCATTGTCATGGCTTTGGCAGATTTACCCATTTCTAAGTAATATTAAGTGTTAACAGGATGTTTTTAGAACTACCTGGTAGCCATTGTCTAAGATTGCTTTCTGTGTTTCCTATGAATCTGGCACACCACTTAATTTTTCATTAGAAGAGGTTCTGGAATTGTGACATTTGAGAAATTGATTATAGAATAAATTAATTCAGTCTATATTGGAGAGGCTACACCTCAGTGATCTATCTGCTAGCATCTATCTTGCATGTTATAAGTTGGCTTTTTCACCTACTAACTGTGTGATGTTGGGCAAATTATCTACCTTCTCTCTTCCTCAGTTTTTTCCTCTTAAAATATATATAATAATATAAAATAACTGGATACATATCATGCCTAACATATAGTAAGGATTTAATTACTGTAGCCATTTCGCTATTTTTACCCCTAAGTTAAAGGCTATTATGCATAGTCTTAGTGCTACCTCAGTTGCCATGGGCCTAGATTTAGCTATGCAGGAGGTAAGACTATCTGTAGGAGTCTTCAAATCCAGGCCAAGACTAAGGTTCCAGGGGGTCACTGGAAAGATTCCAGGATTAACCACAAAACTAGAAAGAACAATTTTCTGGGGGAGTCCAGGGAGTCCTCCTTACCAGGATTCTAAACCTTGTAACAGGTACTTTTTAATGTATTTTATTTCATAATATATGAGGATTTTAGTGTGTCTTTAAAAAAAAAAAGTTAATTTCCAGAAGATAACAAGGGTACACAGTCCTAATTGATTTCAAGTTATTTCAAATAATTTTTAGCAATTGCTCAGTAATAAGCATGAAGGAGGTTCCATTGACATGATTCTCTCCTGTTTCACTCTCTCAATTTAATTACTGTTGGAAAATATTCCCCTATCCAATCTAGACTCCCTCAGGGAGTGTTAATATAGTAGGTCATCCAAACTAGGGCCCACCCAATGGAATAAAGGAGAGGCTGATGATATAAGTAGGTTGGCCCTCAAAATATCATGGCCATAGGGCCACATAAATATTACTTCCACCTGTTTTTTGTTTGTTTGTTTGTATAGTTGGACTTCAGATTCTTGCTGTATCTAAAAGCTTCTACTCTGGTAAAAAGACATCTCTAATTTTACTCATTTATGTATATATCTTAATTGAGGGCCAAGTACATGATTAATTTCCTTTACTAGTTTTACTTCAAAAGAAGCCAATAAATAGTTTTATATTGATACACTAATGATAGAGACTTGATGGACCCAATTAAACATTTTTATATCATTATAATCACTGCTTTTTTATAGCTACAAAACAGAAATACTCATAGTATGTATGTTAATACATTCATAATGCATTGCTCATTGACTATTAGTTTTCTGCATGTGACGATTTTTCTACTTGTCAAAAAGAATACAGATATGCTTCTGTTACAGAGCTAACATCACATAAAATATTGAATATATATTAAAATATTGCTTGCATTATAAAAACCAATAAGTAAATATAAGTAAAAATAATTTTCTTTCACAGTTTGAATGAAAAACATATTAGAGACTAATAAACCTGGTCCCAAACTTATTGTTTTCCATAGGTTATAATTTAAACAAATATCTCCATACACTGAAGATTTAAGAGTTTTCTAAGTGTATACTTTATTGATGCAAAATTTTTTCTTTCATCATATTTTGTTTAGAAAGATAGATTTTTATTTTAGCTAGCAGAAATTCATTCATAAATGAATAAGGGCCTCTATTCACTGGTTTCACTTTTAATTGAAAAGATAGGTGAAACTATTATTGATCTACTTACATTGTAGTCAGGAAACAAGTCAAGATAGGCATTACAAGTATTCCCTACAAAATTAATTTTTGGCTTTAAGCTACTTATATAAATATTGGTATGTGGAAGCTCTTTTCTGAGGAGAAATTGGGGGTGGGGTTTGAAGCTGGAAGGGACTTCAATTGATCAAGTCACTTTGTGTATCATAGACATATTATGTAGACATAGATACACTTTGTGTATCATAGACATAGACCATTAGGAAGGAAAGCAAAATATGGAGCACTTCATGAATTTGCGTGTCATCTTGTGTAGGCCATGCTAATCTTCTCTATGTCATTCCAATTTTAGTATATGTGCTGCCACGTGGGCATGGAAAGCTCCTTTTAATCATTTTTATTTTGTTGTGAAATATACAATGTACACAAAGTATGGCTTTAGCAGGTGTTTACAATTTCAAGGTGTATAAGTAATTATACATACATAAATATTATATAAATTACATTTTATATAAACTATTTTATATAAAATTTATATTTTACATATATTTTATTTTATTTATATATTTATATTTATATTTATATAAGTATATGATATAAAAATATAGACACAAAAATATATATAAACATAAAATATTTATGTTTATATATATTTATAGTTTATATAAAATTATATACTTTAATATATATTAAAATTATTCTATAAATAAAAATATAAATACATATTCCATGTGATCTCTGATCATTTAAAAAAAAATAGAACACTGCTTGCATACAAGAAGTCTTGCTCAAAAGTCTCTTCTCTTAGGGATAACCACTATGCTAAAGTTTATAACCTTGACTTTCTTGATTTCCTTAAAATTTTCACTACCTATGTATAAGCATTATAGTATAGCTTTGCTTGCAACAATTCTGTAGTTATTCTTTTGTGTTTGTTTGCTCAATATTGTTTATGAGATTCATCTATGTTGCTGTGTATAGGTGCAATTCATTACTTTTCAGTGTCATACTGTTTTCCACTGTATGGATGTATTAGAGTTTATCCATTCCATTGTTGTTAGACGCAGGGGCTATTTCCAGTTTGGGTTATTAAGAAAAATACTGCCCTATCCTTGTACAAATTCCTATAGGGCAAGCATCTAAGAATGTATTCGAAGGACTGTATGAAATGGATATCTTCAAGTCAACCACATGTAACGTTTTCCAAATGGTTGTACTAAATTATACTTCAATTAGCAAAATATAAGTCCTATTGGTTATGTGTTTTCCAAATCTTATTTTTGTTAGGATTTTTTTTTAAACTTTGCAGATTTAATTTGTATTTCTCTGCTACAAAATGAGATTAAACACCTTTTTATATGTTCACAAGTTATTTGGATTTCTTCTTTTGTGAAAAATATGTTAAGGCTTCTTATTTATTTTTTTCTATTAGGCTATTTGTATTTTAATGACTTTTAGGAATTATACACTCTGGATATTATACATTCTGGAACTTTGTTGATTATATGCGTGGCAAATGCCTTCTCCATCTCTGTGGGTTGTTTCACTACTATTATGACATTTTGGCTTTATAGAGATTCTTAATTTTAATGTAAATATATTTATCAAGATGACCAGTACTTTTGCATATTGTTAAAGAAATAATTCCATATCCAATGTTATATTCTTCCACATTGTCTTCTGTTAAGTTTTATGATTTTGCTTCTTATATTTAGTTCTTTAAGGTGGACATAATTAATTTTTTTTAATGTTTATTTATTTTTGAGACAGAGAGAGGAAGACACAGAATCCAAAGCAGGCTCCAGGCTCTGAGCTGCCAGCACAGAGCCCGACACGGGGCTCGAAATCACCGACCATGAGATCATGACCTGAGCTGAAGTCGGACGCTTAACCGACAGAGCCACCCAGGCGCCCCAATTAATTTTTAATATAGGTAATTTATTAAAATTTATTGGAAAGTCTATCTATTCCCCACTGATTTAGAATGCAATTTGTCTTATAATATCAATTAAGCATATATGCAGGGGTCTCCATCAGTTACCATTTTCTGTACTATTTTACTCTACCCTGTCCTACCCTATCCTGGAATTACCATCTCATCCTACCTCATCTCATCCCGTCCATACCGTACCACCCATACCATGCAATACTATTTGCTTCAGCTCTATAATAAGAGCTTATTAATAATAAGTTATGGTGTTTGGCAAGGCCTCTCGATTTAGTCATCTTTGTTGAATGTGTTTTGGCTATTTGAGGATTTTGACTTTCCATACATTTTTAGATTCTGCTTGTCAATGTCCATAAATACCTCTTGGGATTTAATTGAGAGAGCATAGTATCCACTGTTAATTTGGGGAGAATTTAAATCTTTGAAATTGAGTCTTTCAATTCATAGATTTACTTATAGTTGTTCTTTAACATTTTTTGATAGAGTTCTACAATTTCCCTGGTAAGGTCTTGTACCTCTTTTGTGAGACACATTCTTTGGCACATGATTTAAAAAATACTATCACAGTTTGAAATTTTTTTCCATTCTGGTTGCTTGCCTAGAATGTTAGGTTTAATATTAGAGTTAAGGTCAGTCTGGGTATTATATTTTTCTACGAATTGTTCACTTTCTCCAAATTTTCAAATGTACTGCCATATGGTTGTTCACAATATTCCCTTACTACTGTTTTAGTTTGTATCATTTGTCATCCGTCCCAGTTTTCCTTCTTGATATGGTTGTTTGTGCTTTCTCCTTCATTTTCATAATGAGACTTGCCAGGAGTTAATCAAATTTCTTTCAAAAAATGTATCTTTATCGATTAATTGTTTTACTTTTAAAAATTGTATTAACTATTGCTTTTATACTGCAATACATAGATTTTTTTATTGTTAAGTTACTTTTTAATATTTATGATTTTTTGACTCATGAATTTTTCAGATGTTTCTTAATTTTCAAGAAAATAAATACTATCTGGTTATCTTATTATGGTTCATTTATGGTTTATTACATTTTATTCAGAAAACACACTGCACATGATTTCAATCCTTAAGAAATTTCTGAGACCTCATTTCAGGTCAGTATAAGTTAAAGTTTTGTAAATTTCCTGTATGTGTATGAGGGTAATGTACATTCTCCAGTTGTTGAGTATTTTATATATGTCCTTTAAGCAAATGCTATTAAATTGGTTTATCAAACCATGTCCTTACTGATTTTTTGAGTGCTTGTTCTATAAATTGCTAAGAAAGATATAATAAAATTCTCCCAATACAGTTTAGAATTTTTGACCTCTCTTTGCTACTTCCTTAATATTTACCTTATATTATTTAAAAATTAATTAATAACATTCATTTTTTAGATCACTTTTACGTTTAAAACAAAATTTGAAGTAGAGACATTTTTCTATACACTCCCTTCCCCTACATGTTCAAAGCTTCCCCCATTACCAACATGCTGCCACTCCCCACCACAGTGGTACATTTGTTACAATCTATGAACCTACACTGAAACATCATAGTCACCCAAAGTCCACAGTTTACATTAGGGTGCACTCTTGATGCTGTACTTTCTATGGATTTGGACAAATGTATAATGACTTGTATCCACCATGACGGTATCATGCAGAGTAGTTTTTCACTGCTCTAGAAATCCTCTATGCTCTGCCTCTTTACTCCTTCTCCCCAGTCCCAGCCGCTAGCAATACTGATTTTTTTACTATCTCCATAAGTTTTGCCTTCTCCGGAATGTCACATACTTGGAATCATACATAGTCTTTTCAGGTTGGCTTCTTTCACTTAGTAATATCCATTTAATGTTCTTCCATGTCTTTTCATGGCTTGGTAGCTCATCTGCTTTCGTTGTTGAATAATATTCCATTGCCTGATGTGCTACAGTTTATCCATTTATCTACTGAAGGATGTCTTGGTTGTTTTCAAATTTTGGCAATTATCAATAAAGCTGCTATAAACATCTGTGTGAAGATTTTTGTTTGGACATAAGTTTTCAACTCATTTGGATAAATACCAAAGACTGAGATTGCTGGATCCTCCAGTAAGAATATTTTTAGTCTTATAAGAAAGTTCCAAACTGTCTTCCAAAGTGGCTGAACCATTTTGCACTCCTATCATCAATAAATGAGAGTTCTGTTGCTCCGTACCTTTGTCGAAATTTGGTGTTGTCATAATTCTGAATTTTGGCCATTCTAACAGGTGTGTAGTGGTATCTTGTTGCAATTTGTATCTCCTTGAAGACATAGGATGTGGTATGTATTTTCATATACTTAATTGCCATCTGTATATCTCTATTGAAATGTCTGTTAAGGTCATTGGCTCATTTTTTAGATATTGGGTTGTTTGTTTTCTTCTTATTGAGATTTAAGAGTTCTTTGTATATTTTGGATAGTAGTCATTTATTAGATAAATGTTCTGCAATTCTTTTCTCCTCATCTGTGGCTTCTCTTCTCATTCTCTTGACATTGTCTTCAGCAGAAAACAGGTTTTTTATTTTATTGAAGTCCAGCGTATCATATTATTTATTTTATGCATTGCACCACTGGTGTTGCATCTAAAAAGTCATAGCTATGACCTAAGCCATCTAGATATAGATCTTCTTCTATGTTATCTTATAGGAGTCTTAAGAGTTTTGCATTTTACATTTAGCCCTGTGATTTATTTTGAGTTAATATTTGTGAGTGGTATAGGTCTATGTCTAGATTTTTTTTTTTATGTGGATGTCATCTTCTTCTAAAACCATTTGTTGAAAAGACAGTCTTTGCTCTTTTGTCAAAGATCAATTGACCATATTTGTATGGGTCTATTTCTGGGCTGTCTAAATTCTGCTCCATTGATCTATTTGTTTATTCTTTTGCCAATACCACACTGTGTTGGTTACTGTAGCTTTATAGCAAATCTTGAAAATCAAGTATTGTCAGTCCTCCAAATTTGTTCTCCTTTAATATTGTGTTGGCTATTCTGAGTCTTTTACCTTCTCATATACATTTTAAAATCAGTTTGTTAATATCCACAAAACGATTTTCTGGGATTTCACTGAGTCTACAGATCAAATTAAGAGGAACTGAAATCTTGCCAATATTGAGTTCTTCTATGCATGTGCATAGAATATTTAGCAATTTATTGAGGTCTTTGCTTTATTTCATCAAAGTTTTGTAGCTTTTCTCATATAGATCTTATACATATTTTGTATATTTACACCTAACATTTAACTTGGGGGGACAATGTAGACGGTATTGTGTTTTTAACTTCAAATTTCACTTGTTCATTGCTAGTACATAGGAAAGTGATTGACTATTGTATCTTACATCCTGAAACTTTGCTATAATTGTTTATTAGTTCCAGAAGTTTTCTTATGCTTTCAAATTTTCTATATAGATGATCATGTTGCTGCAAACAAAAACATTTCATTTCTTTCTTCCCACTCTGTATACCTTTTATTTCCTTTTCTTGTCTATTGCGTTAGTTAGCACTTCCAGTACAAGGTTGAAAAGAAGTGGTTACAGGCAACATCCTTGTCTTGTACTTGATTTTAGTGGGAAAGCTTTGACTTTCTCACCATTAAGTGTGATGTTAGCTGTAGGTTTGTTTGTAGACATTTTTTACCAACTTGAAGAAGCTCCCCTCTATTCCTAGTTTATTGAATTTTATCAGGAATGGTGGGTTTTGTGAAATGTGTTTTGGCTTCTACAGGTATCATGTGATTTTTCTTTTTTAGCCTGTTGATGTGATGGACACATTGATTTTTCAATGTTTAACTGGCTTTGCATACATGGGATAAATCCCAAAATAGTGTGTATAATTCTCATTATAAATTGTTGGATTTGATTCACTAATATTTTGTTGAGAATTTTCTGTATCACGTTCATGAAAGATATTGGTCGGTAGTTTTCTTGTAAAGTATTTGTCTGTCTTTGGGATTAGGGTAATTCTGGCCTTAAAGAATGAATTAGAAGGTATCCTTTCTGCTTTTATCCTTTGAAAGAAATTGTAGTAAATTTGTATAATTTCTTCCTTAAATGTTTGATAGAATTCACCAGGAACCCCTCTGGGCCTGGCACTTTCCATTTTGGAAAGTGATTAATTTTTTATTTAATTTATTCAAGAGATATAGGCTTATTCAGCTTGTCCATTTATTATTATGTAAGTTTTGACAAATTGTGTTCCAAAGAATTGATCTATTTCATCTAGGTTATTATATTTATGGGCATGGAGTTATTCATAGCATACCTTTATTTTTCTTTTACTGTCCATGGAATTAGAGTGATGTCCCCTCTATCATTTCTGATATTAGTAATTTGTGTCCTCTCTTTTTTTCTTTCTTAGTTAGCCTGGCTAGAGGCTTATTAATCCTGTTGATCTTTTTAAAGGACCCGCTTCTGGTTTCATTATCTATTGATTTCCTGTTTACAATTTTATTGATTTCTTCTCTAATAATTTTTTTTTCTGCTGCTCACT
The DNA here is from genome assembly GCF_046562875.1 of Panthera onca. NCBI lineage: Eukaryota > Metazoa > Chordata > Mammalia > Carnivora > Felidae > Panthera > Panthera onca. The sequence goes on along the minus strand of NC_138345.1, from coordinate 107,320,454 downwards.
TTTAATTTGCTTTACTTTTCCAAGTTTCCTAAGGTAGAAATTTAGATTATTGACTTCAGATCTTTTTTTAAATGTTTATTCATTTATTTTGAGAGAGAGAGGAAGGGGCAGAGAGGAAGAGAGAGAATCTGAAGCAGGCTCCTTGCTGTCAGTGCAGAGCCCAATGTGAAGCTCGATCTCACGAACTGTGAGATCATGACCTGAGACAAAATCAAGAGGTGGATGCGTAACCAACTGAGCCATCCAGGCACCCCTCTTCTTTTCTAATATATGCACTTTGCTATAAATTTCCTTCTAAGCACTGCTTTTGCTGCATCCCACACATTTTATAATAAGTGGTGTCTTCATTTCACTTTCATTGAATTTAAAAGTTCCATTAAGTTCCAAATATTTTTAAATTTTTCTTAGTTTAGTGATTTTACTTCTGCAAAAATTAGTCAAAGGATTCATAAAATAAAAGAATGTAAAATAAGACACTACATACCTAAAATATGGGTAGGGAAAGGAGGGAAGAATGGGTTTAAACTTAAGCAATTTTCAACTTTATATAAATATGCAGAAGATGTTATATGCAAACCTAATGGTAACCACAAACCAAAAACCGGTAATAGATGTGCAAAGAATAAAGAGAGAGGAATCTAAGTATATCACTAAAGAAAGCCACAAACCATGAAAAAGAACAAGAGAAGAAAGAATCAGAGAAAATCTATAGAAACAATTACAAAGGAGTAACAAATGTCAATAAATACATATCTATCAATAATGACTTTGAATACAAATGGACTAAATGCTTTTTTTGGAAGAAAAAAAAAGACCCATCTATATGCTGCCTACAAGAGACTCATTCAGACTGAAAGACACCTGCAGATTGAAAGTGAGGGGATGGAGAAATATTTACCATGAAAATGGATGCCAAAATAAAGCCAGGGTAGCAGTACTTATATTGGACAAAATTGACTTCAAAACAAAGAATGTAACAAGGGACAAAGAAGGACACTATATAATAATAAAGGGAACAATCTAACAAGAGGATATAACAATTATAAATATTTATGCACCCACCGTGAAAGCACCCAAATACATAAAACAGTTAATAACAAACATAAAAGAAATACTTGATAGTAATACAATAATACCAGGGGACTTAAACATCTCACTTACATCAATGGACAGATCATCCAAACAGAAAATTAACAAGGAAACTATGGCTTTTAATGACACACTGGGCCAGATGGATTTAACAGATATATTCAGAACATTCCATTCTAAAACAGCAGGATAGACATTCTTTTCAAGTACACATGGAACATTCTGCAGACCAGATCACACATTAGGCCACAAAACAAGGCTTGACAAATTAAAAAAAAAAAAAAAAGAATCAAAGTCATAGCATGTATCTTTCCTGACTTCAATGATATGACATTAGACATCAACCAAAAGAAAAATCTGGAAAGGCCACAAATACATGGAGGTGAAATAACATGCTTCTAAACAATGAATAGGTCAACCAAGGAATCAAAGAAGAAATCCCAAATTACATGAAAACAAATGAAAATGAAAACACAAGGGGCCCAAATCTTTGGGATGCAGCAAAAGGGGTTCTAAGAGGAAAGTTTATAGCAATACAGGCTTACTTCAAGAAGCAAGTAAAATTTCAAATAAAGACCTAACTTTACACCTAAAAGAAGTAGAAAAAAGAAGAACAAACAAAACCGAAATCCAGCAAAAGGAAGCAAATAATAAAGATTAGAACAGAAATAAGTGATATAGCAACGTAAAAAAATAGAAAAGTTCAATGAAACCAGGAGCTGATTCCTCCAGCCAGACTTATGGAGAGAGAGAGAGAGAGAGACAGAGAGAGAGAGAACCCAAATAAAATTACCAGTGAATGAGAAGAAATAGCAACCAACATCACAGAAATACAAATAGTTGTAACAGAATATTATAAAAACCTATAGGTCAACAGATTGGAAAACCTAGAAGAAATAAATTCCTAGAAACATATAAACTACCAGTTACTAGCAATGAAATTGAGTTAGTAATCAAAAAACTCCCAACAAACAAAAGTCCAGGACCAGATCAATTCACGGGCAAATTCTACCAAATATTTTAAAAAGAGTTAATACTCACTCTTCTCAAACTGTTCCAATAAATGGAAGAGGAAAGAAAACTTCCAAATTCATTCTATGAAGCCTGTATCATCCTGTTACCAAAACCAAATAAGGACACAACAACAACAAAAAGAGTACTACAGATCATTATCTCTCATGAATATAGATACAAAAATGTTCAACAAAATATTAGCAAACCAAACCCAACAACGTATTAAAAAATCATACATCATGATCAAGTAGGATTTATTCTCAAGATGCTAGTGGTGGTTCAATATTCACAAATCATTCAACGTGGTATGTCACATCAATAAGAGAAAGAATAAAACCATACAATCACACTTTGTTGTTTTATTTGTTTACTAGGGACAGAAATCTTTATAGTTTTAGAACTAATGATGAGATTAGACATTAATCTTTGCAGTAGACACACACCTTACTTATGGCTTTCTAAATCCCATAGTCAGCAGTTGCAGGATAAGTTAAATCTATAAAAAATCATTTACTCAATATCAGCTACTAGAAGAAGTATAGTTTCTTAAAAGAATTCAGTTCTATATGTTATATTAATAATTCACAAATAAATACTGATTTTAGGAATAGTCAAGTGTGAATGTAATTTTTTTTTTTAATTTTTTTTTCAACGTTTTTAATTTATTTTTGGGACAGAGAGAGACAGAGCATGAACGGAGGAGGGGCAGAGAGAGAGGGAGACACAGAATCGGAAACAGGCTCCAGGCTCCGAGCCATCAGCCCAGAGCCTGACGTGGGGCTCGAACTCACCGACCGCGAGATCGTGACCTGGCTGAAGTCGGACGCTTAACCGACTGCGCCATCCAGGCGCCCCGAATGTAATTTGATATAAACCACAGCTATGACATTTTGCTTTACTAATGGATATGTCCTGCCCCAGAAATATTTGGCAAAATAAAATTCTGCAAATCAAGCATTTTTCTATTCACATCAGTTTTTGGTCAGAAGCAAGGTATAAATAAAGTCATAGTCCTAAATTAATAAGATTTTTGTTATATTGTTATCTCAGAGTTCGCATCATTTCCTCTGAAATGTCTTTATTACCTGTAGTTTCTAGCATTTCTAATTTCTCTCCTACAACAGAAATTTATAGACCAACATTTAGTGGACACCCTCTGAGTTAACTCCTAGCCCCTCCTTTTTGGGTTTCTCCCCTTCCCCCATTCACACATTGTATAGAGCACCCCCAGTGGGTATGTTTACTAAAGAGTCATAGCTGATGGGACTGAGTAATATTACATTGTATATGTATATACCACTCCTTCTTTATACATTCATCTACCAGTGGACACTTGGGTTACTTTCATATCTTGGGTACTGTAAATAATGCTACAATAAATATCAGGTTGCATATATTAAAAAAAAGCCATGTGATAATTTCAACAGAGACAGTAAAAAATTTGACAAAATACAACATTCATTCATTCATAATAAAAACCCTCTGCAAAGTAGGTCTAGAGGGAACATATCTCAACATAATAAAAACCCACAGCCAGCATCATACACAATAGGTGAAAACTGAGAGCTATTCCCCCAAGGTCAGGAACAAGACAAGGATGTCCACTCTCACTCACCATTTTTACTCAACATAGTGCTGGGAGTCCAAGCCACAGAAATTAGACAATATAAAGAAGGAAAACTCTCACTATATATAGATGACATGATACTATATACAGAAAACCCTAAAGACTCTACCAATAACTACTAGAACTGATCAATGAATTCCGTAAAGTTGTAGGATACAAAATCAACACATGGAAACCTGCTGCATTCCTATACACCAATAATGAAGTAGCAGGAAATGAAATTAAGAAAACAATACCATTTACAAGTGCATCAAAACAACAAAATATCTAGGAGTAAACTTAATCAAAAGGTGAAAGACCTTTACTCTGAAAATTATAAAACGCTGATGAAAGAAATTCAAGATGACTGAAAGAAATAGAAAGACATTTCATGCTCATGGAATGGAAGAACAGATATTGTTAAAATGTCTATAATACCCAAAGAAATCTACACATTTAATGCAATCAAATACCAACAGTGTTTTCCACAGGGCTAGAAAAAACAATCTTAAAATTGTATGTAACCACAAAAGACCTCAAATAGAAAACAATCTTGAAAATGAAAAAAAAAAAACCCAAAACTGGAGGCATCACAATTCCAAACTTAAAGTTATATTACAAAGCATAAATAATTAAAACAGTATGGTACTGGCACAAAAATAGACACATAGATCAATAGAACAGAAAAGAGATCCCAGAAATAAACCTACAATTATATGGTCAATTAATCTTCAGCAGAGGAGGAATGAATATACAATGGGAAAAAGACAGTTTCTTCAACAAATGGTGTTGGGAAAACTAGACAGCCACATGCAAAAGAATGAAACTGGACCACTTTCTTTCACAATACATAAAATAAACTCAAAATGGATTAAGGGGTTAAATAAGAGACCTGAAAGCATAAAAACTTTTAAGTGAGCACAGGCAGTCAGCCACTGCAACATTTTTCTAGATATGTTTCCTGAGGCAAGGGAAATAAAACAAAAATAAACTATTGGATTCACATCAAAACAAACAGTTTCTGCACATTGAAGGAAACAATCAACAAAACCAAAAAGCAACCTACTAAATGGGAGATGAGCTTTGCAAGTGACATATTTGATAAAGCATTAGTATCAAAAATGTATAAAGAACTGATACAACTCAATACCCAAAACCTAAATAATCCAATTAAAAAATGGACAGAAGACATGAACTGACATTTCCTTGAAGAAGACCTACAAATGGTCAACAGATACATGAAAAGATGCTCAACATCACTCCTCATTAGGGAAATACAAATAAAAACTACAATGAGATATCAACTCATACCTGTTAGAATGGCTAAAATCAACAATACAAGAAACAAGAAGTGCTGGCAAGAAGGTGGAGAAAAAAGAATCCTCTTGCACTGTCGGTGGGAATGCAAATTGGTGCAGCCACAATGGAAAACATAAGGAGGTTCTTCAAAAAATTAAAAATAGAACTACATATGATCCAGGAACCACACTACTGGAGATATACTCCCAAAATACAAAAACACTAATTCAAAGGGATACATGCACCCCTGTTTAATGCCATATTATTTACAATAGCCAAATATGGAAGTAGTCCAAGTGTCCATCAATAGATGAATGGATAAAGCAAATGTGGTACACACATAAAATGGAATATTATTCAGCTATAGAAAAGAATGAAATCTTGCCATTTGCAATGACATGGATAGAGCTAGAGAGTATAAGGCCACACGCCATATAAGTCAGTCAGAGGAAGACAAATACAAATGCTGTCACTCATATATGTAAGTTAAGGAACAAAACAAATGAGCAAAGGAAAAAAGAAAGAGAGAAACCAAGAAAAGGACTGTTTTGTTTTTTTTTTTTAATTTAGTTATTTTGAGAGAGTGAGCAGGGGAAGGGCAGAGAGAGAGGGAGGAAGAGAGAATCCCATGCAGGCTCCATGTTCAGCACAGAGCCTGATAGGGGGCTCGATCTCATGACTGCGAGATCATGACCTGAGGCGAAATCAATAGACGCTTAACTGACTGACCCACCCAGGTGCCCCAAGAAATAAACTCTTAACTATAGAGAACAAACGTATGGTTACCAGAGGGGAGGTTGTTGGGGGAGGGGGGGGATGAGGGAAATAATGGGTGGGGATTAAAAAACACACTTATCATGATGAGAAAAAGGCATAAAATCAAGTGAAAAAAGTAAGTAAAAATACAAAATTGTGCTTTGAAAACAAACAAAAACAATATTTAAACAAAGAAAATGTCTGTATTTTGTTCTTATTCTGGTGAATTTCAGCTTGACAGTAACTTCCATTCATACAACTTACAGATCACTGAGATATTCTACCTCTTCTGCCTTCTATTGTTTTTAAGACATCAGCTGTTAGTCTAACTGCAACTTCATTGGTAATGAGTCTCCTTTTTTTCTCAGTAAGATTTTTGTTTTCTGATGTATAAAGTTTTTCTCTGATGAGTAGCTCTGGATTTTGGGGACAAAAAAATATCCTGCTTATAATTCAATTTCTTGAAACTGTTGATGATGCCTTTCATCCAGCTCAGAAAAATTTTCAGTCATTATCTTACTGGATATTGCCATTGCCTCATTCCATTTAGACATAATTAAACCTTCCCTAACTTTTTCCATATATTTTTATTTCCTAATTTTTTCATCTATTGGCTTATCTTCACTAGATTCTAGATAATGTTTTCTCACATATTTCCAAGTTCATTATTTCTTCAACTTTCTCTGATCTGCAGGTAAACCTATATTATAGGTTTTAATTTAAATTATTTTATTTTTCATTTTAAAGTTTATATTCAGTTTTCTCTAATCTACTGTCTCTTGCTGATATTTCCAAAATATATTTTAATCCTTAAAGTAAGCATATGTATTTTATAATAAGTGTCCAATAAAAATTAATATAAATTATTTATATTTTTTGTGATGTCTATTATTTCTATTGGTTTGACTCATGGTATCTTATTTTTCTTATAAATAAAAATGCATTTTTCCAGAGATGATAGGTTTTCAATTCTGCCAGGTACATAGGGGTGCTTTCAGATTGGGATCAGATTGTTTTCTAAATTATATTCTGAATTTATGTTTGTTTCAGAAAAAAAATACCATCCTTCTTTATTTCCCCACATACAAGTTCTATACCATCTGTTAGCCTTCTAATTCTTTCCTTTTCTATCTATATTTACTCCTCTATCCCAATATCATAACACTCATATAGTGCTTCTTTGCCCAAAAGTATTTCTGTACTTTAAGTTTTAACAATTTTTACCTTTTGTTTTCTATGTACTCACTGTTAGCACCTTTCCTAAAGTCAAGGCATCACACACAGTGAAAGGATTCTCAGTCTATACACAAGATATACTAACCATGACTGGCTTTCAATATATTTCACTAAGTTGGAAAAATAGATTATTAAAACACTATCTATCTTTTTTGAATGATGCAAATTTAATATATCTTTGTTGGTGGAGAGAGAATTGAATTAAAAATCAGGAAAACTGGTCATCATCACTTCAAATCTTAGTTTCATCAGTTGTGAAGTGGAAATGAAACGCATCTTGCCAAACATGAGGCAAACTTGTGAATTCACTTGTGTACTATAAATAAGAAACTACTATCATTTTCTTGATTCTTGTGGATACAAACCTTAAGGAATGGCACTTTTTATTTTTGAACCAAGGTCTATGTGATTTCAAGACTTTTTTCTCTCTCTGTAATAGAAGATTACATGTTTCCTGAAATAAAGTTTTTCTGTGCTGATTCACATAACACCTCTCCTGAAATCATAGCCACAATCAGGCAAATGAGACACATTATTACAGTTCCAAAATATATTAAGTTAGTGTTTTTTTAAAACTACTCTATATTCGATAAGCAAGAAACACTCTCTCATGGTTACTGACAGCATTCCAAGAAACAAATCAATCAGGAAGATAGTATAAAGTTCACGATTCATTTCTTTCTTAAATTGTGAAATTAAAGTTTTTCTATGTCAAGAACTCTGAGGGTTCTTGAGATTTGATCATACTTTCAGGTGGAATGTTTTATGAATGTTGGCAGAAGAAAGAAGACTTCTAGGTCAGGGACAAAGGGCTTTATTATTCGGAGCATAGGAAGCAGCATGAGTACTGGCATATTTCTGGTGGTTCGTTTTGCCCCTGAATCCACAAGGGTGCAATGAAGGAAGTCCAGATAGATACTAAGCTCATGGTAGAGCTGAGACATCCTAAGCCAAGAGAGCTCAAGTATTCTATATTGGGTTACAAATTAGCTGCTTTTTGTCCTGATGAGAAAACATTACCTCTGTTATATTGGACAGCAAGCAAATCGGCCCTTTGCTTCACAGGAGACTATCTTTATCTCTTAAGGATGTTTGGTATACAAATATTTTTGAAAAGATGGTCTGGAACAAAAGGGTAGTTAGTGCCACACTCTCGAGATATTCAGAAATGCAAGAGAATCATTCTACTACACTACCACCCGGTCAATTTTGGATATGAAACCAGTGAAAACTCTCATTTTCTTCAATTAGAATTCAGACTAAAGTAACCCCAAGAAATAATCTAACCAAAATATTATGTGTCTATGATTTTGAATGTTAGATTTGTTTTTCTCTTTATAAAATTGTTTTCCTAATTTGAAAAACAAATAAACAACTAAGCCAAACCATTGACATTTGAGTTTAAAAGGAGAAAACAAAAAAGGAAAAAAAAATCAACAAGTTCTACTATCTTCAGGTCAAAATATGCTGTTTATAATTCTTTTATAGGCAGAAACATAAGTAAAAATTATTTGAGGTTTTCAGTGAGCATAGATAAGAAGTATGCTTCAAATAGTCACTATTGACTTAGTCTTTAAATGTGTGAAAAAGCTAATATTCGGAAGGTATTTCCCATAATAAAATACAGCACTATAGAATACTGTGGTTTCTGACCAATTCGTACAAAGTTTTTATGGCTGGGATGCTTATTGTGCTTTTCCATAATTTAACATCTGAATAGGTTTAGTAGAAATTTACAAATTCCTCTGAGACCAAATATGGAAAATTTTATTTCAAAATTATTCGTTATTTTCCAAAAGTTATCCACAAGAGAAAAAGAAATTCTGTGTTATTTATTACAGCTGGTATATTAGGAACATTTTTAAATGTCATTCATTTCCATATTCAGAAATATGACATTAAGAAGTATTTTGTGGGAAAATATGGCTTCCTGATGAAACGGAAACACTGGGCTTTGGAGTCAGCCAGATGTAGATTTAAATTCATACAACTCTTACATAAGCTCAAAACCTTAGTTTCATTCTCCAAAAAAAATTGGGATTATTACATTTTTCTTATAAGGATATTGTGCAGACACAATGAGAGACATAAAGTCCCTAGAGAGCATTCTCGCTGTTCAACAAATAGCATTCTCCTTTCTCCTGAAGCAGCTATTTCAAAATATGAAGACTAAATCTTAGACATTAATTCCTCACTTAAGATATTTACTAGAGCTCTTTTCATATTGTCTAATTACTAATTTAAGGATAGGGAATCAGTCTTTATGTATTTACTTAGCTATACTCAGAGATAAACTCACAAATGAAAATGTATTTCTTTCATAATAAAAAGAAAACAATTACTTTCTTTCAAATGAGAAAACTGAGATTCAGAAAAGTTAAGTGATTTGCCCAGGATGCAACAGCTAGGTAGTGACAAATCAGGAACCTTCTTCTATGTCTTATACTTGGGCCCTTTTCACTGTATTGTGAATACTAACACAACTGGTGAGTTTCAAGTTGTTTGAGGCCACAGTTTGAGTGTGCCCTATGTTCATAGATGTCAAGAACACTTGTTAATGTATATCCTTTTGAGTTGTAAAGCCAGAAGACAGAAAGAATTTCTTAAGTCTCTACAGAAAAATGCAGATACTTTTGGCCATTTGAGTCCTGAGTCCTCAGGTGTATGACATTAGGTAACAATCCAAAATAGACTGTGTTGTCTTTGGAATTTAATAGCTAATTGTGTAGATAATGAATAATAACAGTAGATGAGGTTCAATGGTTTTTCATTTAGTAAATCTAATTTTATGTTTAATCTACGTATTGTGTTTACATCAATTATAGTTAATTTTTGATTTTATCAGTCATATTTCATCCAGAATTCCTATCCAGTTTTTTCAAAGCTTCCTAATCTTACTAGTCTTTTGTTGATTCGTTGTATTTCAAATTAATTTTTATGTACACAAATACCAAATGTATTATGTATTTCATCAAATTAAAGATGACTTTTTTAAACTTAATTTTTAACATTTATTTATTTTTGAGAGACAGAGAGAGACAGAGCATAAGCAGGGGAGGGGCAGAGAGAGAGGGAGACACAGAATCCAAAGCAGGCTCCAGGCTCTGAGCTGTCCACACAAAGCCTGATGCAGGGCTCAAATTCATGAACCATGAGATCATGACCTGGGCCAAAGTCAGATGCTTAACTGACTGAGCCACCCAGGCTCCCCAAAGATGAGTATTCTTAAATTCTGTATCTGATAAAACTACTACCTGTATGACTCAATGGACTAATTTTTTAGTTTGTTTTCTTCTGTTGATTCTCACTCTAGTAACTTGTTTTCCAAGGTGTTTAGTGATTTTGTTATTGTTTTAGTTAGTTTATGTTCTTTAGGTCCATACTAATGCAAATTTTTGGAGGTAGGAGTTTAAATTATCCACTCAAAAAAGATTTTTGACTGCTTCTGCCAGTTTCTAGAGTGTACATTACCCCCTTACCTTAAGAGATAACTCTTAAGCTTGCTACACCTATATATTTGTGTTTTTTTTCTTTTTATAATTTTTAACACTTATTTACTTTATTTTTAATAAAAATTATAGATAGATATTAAGGTGTACGACCTGATCTGATGGACATATATGAAGTGAAATGATTACTACAGACAAGTTAACTAACTTATCATGTATTCAGATAATTATCATTTTTTATGTGTGTGCTGAGAGCACCTGAAATCTACTCTCTTAGCAAATTTTCTGTATTCAGTACAGTATTATTAACTATAGTTATTATGGTATACATTAGATCTCTAGAGTTATTCATCTTTACATTCATGTTTTCTTGTTGTTTCTGATTTCTGAGGAATTCTCTACTTATGTTGCCAGCTTAAACTTTATTTAAAAATACTTTGGGAGGATTAATGTAATCTAATTTCAAGACTTACTATAAAGCTACAATAAGCAAGACAGTGTGGTGTTGGTGAAAGAATAGACAAATAGATCAATGGAAGAGAACAGACAGCCCAGAGATAGACCTCACACAATACAATCAACTGGTCTTTGATAAAGGAGCAAAGGCAACACAATGGAGAAAAAATAAGTCTTCTCAAGTATTGTCTAGAACAACTAGACTTCCACATGCAAAAAAAGAGAGATAGAGATGGGGCATCTGGGTGGCTCAGCTGGTTAAGTGTCCGACTTTGGCTCAGGTCACGATCTCACAGCTCGTGAGTTCAAGCCCTGAATCAGGCTCTGGTGCTGAATTTAGAGCCTGAAGCCTTCTTCAGATTCTATGTCGCCCTTTCTCTCTGCCCACCCCTCTCCAACTTGTGCTCTGTCTCTCTCTCAAAAATAAATAAACATTAAATTGTTTTTTAAAAAGAGACAGAGATAGAGACAGAGAGAGAATCTTAACACAGATGTTACACCTTAATAAAAATTAACTCAAAAACCAGGTACCTGCGTGGCTCAGTCCGCTGAGTGTCCAACTCTTGATTTCAGCTCAGGTCACGGTCCCAGGGTCATGGGATTGAGCCCTGTATTGGGTTCCATGATGAGCATAGAGCCTGCTTAAGATTCTTTCTCCTTCTTTCTCTCTCTCCCTCAGTGCCCCTACCCCCTGCTCATTATCTCAATCTTCCTCTAAAATAAAACTTTTAAAAATTAACTAAAAATGGATCATAGACCTAAATGCAAAACTAAACAAAAAAATTCTAGGAGATAACAGAGTAAAGAGTCTAGGTGATCTTGGGTTTGGTGATGACTGTTCAGATAAAATATAATATAGAAAATAAATAATTAAAAACTGCTGCTCTGTGAATGACACTGCCAAAAGCTTCAGAAGACAAGCCACAGACTAGGAGAAGATATTTGCAAAAGACACATCTGATAAAGGACTGGTACCTGATATATAAAAAGAAATCCTAAAAACTCAACAGTAAGAAAACAAACAGCCTCATTTTAAAGATGGGCACAAATTTAAAACATTGAGATGCCACTATGTTTCTTTTAGAGTTGCCAAAATCTAGAACACTGATAACACCAAATACTGATGAGCATGTGTAGCAACAGAACTTTCAGTCATTGCTGATGGGAATGCAAAATGGCAGACAGTTTGGTGGTTTCTTGCAAAACTAAAAAGCTCTTACCATATGATACAGCAATTAGTCTCCTTGGCATTTACTCCAAAAGTTGAAAACTTATGTTTACACAAAAACGTGCACATGGATGTTTACACCAGCTTTCTTGATAATTGTCAAAACTTGGAAGCAACCAAGATGCCCTTTAGTAGGAAAATGGCATGCATTGTGTATGTTTCCAATTATGTGACGTTCTGGAAAAGCCAAAACTATAAAGTAAAAAAATCAGTAGCTGCCTGAAGTTAAAGCATAAGGATAAACAGGTGGAGCATAAAGAATTTTTGGAGAAGTGACAGTATCCTACAGGATACCAAAATGATGGATACCTGTAAAAATATAGATTTTTTTTGTATCTACATTTCATGCCTTCTGAGGCTAGATAGTATTGGAAAGACATACTTTCACACTTCTGAATAACTCGAAGCCATAAACCATATATTATGTTATCTTGCTTTTCATTATTTTTCTTTATTCTTCACTTACTTCCTACTTTTTCTTTACTCATCTTCTATTTTTTTCCCCACCTTTACTTCAACAGTCTCTATTCTACATTTTTCTCAGTGCTCATATCATGGCAAGAATACAGAAAACATGTCTGGCAACAGTGAAAGAAGCTTAGGTACAGCCTATAAAGGCATTTCTTGAAGCAGTCATTGCATTCATAGCATAAATGTCAGAACTGTCAGGAGAGTGCTGATATCCAGTGTGCCCTCTCACTTGCACTGAATCTAGTCATAGGCTTTTTCTTAGCTGCATCTGTAGGCCCCAAGCTTGCTATTCTTAGATATGAGCTGCTTCACTAACAGGAAGCATACACTGGTATCCCCTGGCTGAGGGAATGCCTTTGAATCAGTTGTCTGTTTATCTTGTACTGAGAATTTTGCTTATTTTTTTATGGTTATTTATTTTGAGACAGGTGGGGGACGGGGCAGAGAAGGAGAGAGAGAATTGCAAGCAGGCTCTGGGCTGTCAGCAGGGAGCCCGACGTGGGGCTTGATCTTGGGAACTGTTAGGTCATGACCTGAGCTGAAATCAAGAGTCAGAAGCTCCTGTGACTGTGCCACCCAGGTGCCCTGACATTTTGCTTATTTTAACTTGATCTTTCAATCTCACAAATTTTGTGCCTGTGCTTGCTTCGATCTGAGATTATCCACTTTTTTCTGTCTCTATTAGTTAAGGCATCAGCTCGGAATAAGGTTTATAGAATATGGTTTGCTGTGCTGAGCCTTATTTCTTCATATATAAACTTCGGGGGTCACAATGATTTCTTTGCCTACCCTCACAGTTGAACCATATTTTTTAAAAAATGATGCACAATAGGTATGATAGTAACAATTTTTACACTTTACACCATGGGCACTAACAATCAGAAAGTACACTGGCTTTGAACTGGAGCAGAGTCCAGGAGAGTCCTTACTATGCAGGGCATTAATCCTGTAGTTACCAAATATCATAGACTTGGGAGAGGATTTCCACGGAAGAAGCTAAAGCAGCCACGGTGGGTGGGGTGGCAGTAGTGGGAAGGGGCTCAAGGAAGTAGCTTTTTACCAATCAGATAAGCATGTATTTCAGTATTTTAACCACTGTTTCAGTCATACTTGCACATGCCAGTCTTATGTCAACTCTACTAAAATGCTCTCCAAATTTGGGGCGCCTGGGTGGCTCAGTCAGTTGAGCATCTGACTTTGGCTCAGGTCATGAACTCATGGTTCACAGGCTCGCTGCTGTCAGTGTGGAGGCTGCTTCTGATCCTCTGTCCCCCTCTCTTTACCCTCCCCTGCTCACGTGCTCTCGCTCACTCTCAAAAATAAGTAAACATTTAAAAAATAATAATAAAATAATAAAATAAAAATGCTCTCCAAATTTTAGAGCACTATATTATGTCACAGTATGTATGATGCTTGGATCTTGATCTTGCTGAAAAATGACAATTGAAGGTATTCACATCACGTGTCAACTACTACGTGGCTTACAGCAACTTCTAAGCTTCCATTTACTACAAGATGCATTCTGAGTTCAGAGATGTTAAAACGTAAAAAAAAATGCACATCTTGGAATAAATGAAATACTGAATAAATTATTATTTTATTAGCATACTGTATAATATGAAATGTAACTATCCATAATTGTCAATCTTGGATCATTAAGAATAAGAGTTATGCTACATGATTTTTGATTACTACTGTGATACACACTTGGTACATTTTATCTGAATTGCTTAATTTTCTTTTATTGAGTGCCTACTATTGCTGGGCATTATTCTGAGAGCTGAGACCCTAGCAGTGAACCAACAGAGTTCTGAACTTCAGCAGCATACAGTGATAAGCACTAAGAACAAGTAGTAAGTCCTGGGTTCGATGAGAATATATAAGAAGGGAATTATTTTTTGGTAAAGGCTAATCAGGTACACTGTTTTTATATTGTGCTTTGAAAAGCCGTAGAGGCTTTTCAAATGCATCTCAGTGGCTGCTATGGGAAGTCGCCAAGAGATCAGACCCACTTCCTAAACCAGAGCAGATGTACTCTTAGCTGTTTTACACACTATATTGAATTTTGGGTAATATTTCATTTGAAGAAAGAAGTTTTCTGCTAAAGTATAAAGTTTGAAAACCATTGATCTGGTGGACAAAGCACTAATCTCAGCATGAAAATGTTTAAATTAAATTTCCAACTCTGCTGCCCATTTATAATTTGACTTCAAATAACCAAGCCACGTCTAAACACATGACTGACAAACAAATGATTCCAAATGATTCTGATCGTAGCTTTCAGTTAAACTGTGAAGAAAGCTATGCAAATTATTCTATTTGGGTTGCTGTGCATGGAACCGCCTTCATCCCATGCTGTGATTGTAAGAATTCTGAAACTATCCTGTATCCATTATGTGTAGGGATATCCATGTTTTTCTCTCCTTTGGGGAGCATATTAAAAAAAAATCACCATAATAATAATGATTACAATATGTGCTGAGAGTTGTGACATGCCCTTCACATTACATTAATTTTCATTTAATCTTTATAAAACTCTTGAGTGATGCTCCCCATTTTCAAAGTGAAAAAAGGAGGTTCAGAGAATTAAGTAGTTTGCCCACGGTGACAATGGTGAAACTATAATTTAAAGTCAGTGGTCTGTCTTTTCTAACCCTATTCTCACTACACTATGTCATGTTACTTTTCTACATCAATTTTCTATACCCTAGATATGGTTACATTACAGAGATGGGGGATGAGAAGCAGTGTGTACTTCTTTGAGCTGGGGAAAGGCACAGATGTAATACAATAAACCTGCTTGAAAATAAATGAGCATTTGTTTTAAAAGCTCATACAACACACAGGCTTCAACATATTTGAAAAAAAAAAGATGCTTGCATATTTCACTAGTTGTGGAACACTACTCTTAAAATGTTCAGGTGTATATACTCAAAATAATAGCTATCTATCATGAACAGATAGACAGCATGTGTAATTCAGAATAAGGGGGCTGACACGCAGGCAGATCAACCTTCCTGGCTAAGAACCAGGAGTTACGCTTGTTACATAGAACTCTCAAGAGTACCATGCAATCAGAGGTCACAATCGAGGCAACAGAAGCAATGTCACCATATCAGAGAATGGGCCAATTCAGATCTGCTCCTTGACAGTCACTGAGGTCAAGGCTTGCGGCAAATAATTGTATTAAACAAGAATATTCCCTGCACACTTTTAGAATTGTCATCTGAACAAACAAGCCCAGGTCATCTGTAGGTTAAATCTGAGTTCTTTTTCCTGGTACTTAGAGCTTACTTTCTAGTTTTAATCCCTTACAGTTTTTAAATTTACCACTGCAATTTTCTTTAGATCAAGTGAATGCTTAATAATTTTTTGTTTTCTGACCTTAACAACAACAAACCTTCATTTAAATGCATGAATTTTTCATTTAATTCTATTTTATTATTTGCTCTAAACTGTAATTTTAAAATTTTGACCATAGTGATAATAAATTTAAATTCCATACTGTTAATGCATAAAGTGCTTTATACTTAAATAACAAGGAAAATAGTCTCATATTCAAATTAAATAATCTCAAATTTTGTCAGGTAATTACCATTTATGTATCATTGCATATACCTTATATAAAAGCAAGTCAATTCAGAATAGTAATTTTGAATACAAGTTGCAAAACTTACAAAAGTAATTAATATATAACAAAAGGTATAGTTATAAATAAGTAGCTAAAACATGCATTTAAATCAAATATGGAAAATAAAATATATGGGAAAGAGTTGCATTCAGGTATTTATATGAGATACATAATGTAAAATATTAGTTCACATTTTCCTTACAGCAATTTGGAGTTTATGAATTATTACCACCACATTTTAAGAAATTTCAAATCACACTTGCAAATTTATTTTATTTTTCATTTTAGTCCATGTATTTAACTTAATGTTTAAAATATCTTTAGTTGTGCTACCATTTTAGTTATTGCTTAATTTAAATAAAAATCCTTGGGAGATTACTTTTACTATAAGTTTTACTTCTCTACATATTTTCCACAAATCACGCTGAAAAATCATACATTCCTGGGCTCTCTTTTGTTCATATAAATTCCAAGAAACAAGAAAAGCAAGGGCTTGATGCTTGAATTTATTTTACATTAATTTATATTTCACCCCTGAAAATTCTTATAGTTAGTATTTAAATTACACACACCCACACAATGTGTACATACATACACACAACTGCATGACATGGTTCAATAAAACATACAATAATCCAAATTATAAAACTGAAAGATTAAAATTGGTAATAGTTCGACATTCAACTGAGTAAGAGTCAAATTCTGTTTTTTCGTGGCTGTATAATTAGTATATTAACAATAGAAAAGCATGCTTCTTAAGAATAATATGGCACATCATATTCTAAACACGGTCTAAGATAATAGTTTTCTTACTATTTAATCAGCCCTATAGCACTAGTTACTTAATTTGTAATGATTCTTTAGAATGTGTGAGATCAAAACTGACAATTTAAATTGTCTGATAAATTGCGTGATCCCTGTGAAAAGTGTAAATCTCAGCTTAAATGGCTCAGACTAAGTGTCAATTTCAGAGGCTTTTCCCAATATTTACTTTCTAAAAATCATATTTTGAAGTTTAGTTCTAATATATTCTTAATTCATAAGTTTATTAACTATACAAGGGGGAAAAGTATCAAATGTAT
Source organism: Panthera onca (assembly GCF_046562875.1). NCBI lineage: Eukaryota > Metazoa > Chordata > Mammalia > Carnivora > Felidae > Panthera > Panthera onca. The sequence goes on along the minus strand of NC_138345.1, from coordinate 107,303,137 downwards.
GTTAAACATTAAAACTGTTATTATAAGGAAACACTTCTTGACCTCATTAAAATAATTAACATTTCATAACATTATATTTCACATCCAAGTTATGGAAAAGCAAAAAAAAAATTATCAAAACAAACTATAGTCAATTACATTTTCAGATCAGCAAAATGCACTTGTAAGAGTCTTCCTTCCCCTAATCCAATTGCCAAAGGCATTTTAGCAGCTAAAATAGGTGAGTAGAAACATTCCTGCCATACTTTCTGAAATGTACTTAGTTTTTTGTTGTTATTCTTTTATGATTTTCTTCTTTCTGTAGTTTTAAACTCTAATGAAAACAGAAGATTACATTCATCCACACACACACCCATACATATATACACATCTAATTGGAGTTAATTTGTAACATCACCATTCTCAAACTATTCCAGTGAGTTATTGAAATATTATTATTTGTATTTTATTTACTTAATTATTCATTTTATAATCTGAATACCTTAAAGGAATAGAAATTAGAAATTATACTATAATATTTTAGAGACAGCTGGTGATTTTCCGTCATATTGGGCAATAAAATCAATGATTTTGATAGTTTTAAATGTGATGAACAAATAGAAGGTAATATATTTAATTTTGATTCTTTCATATTTAATATAAATAATTCCACTTTAAAAGGAATAATTTTAGTCAAACTGTCTTCTATTTCTTTAGTTCTATGGCATTTGACTTGTTTCTAAAATTATCTGAGTTTCGCACTCTAAGACCTGGGTCACAACCTTATTTAGGGACAGGAAATAGTTATCAGGTCACTGAGTGGTCAAATGAAAAAGGATTTGAAATGCTTCAGCACTTAGAACTCTATTCATTGAAATGATTGACTCCCATGTTGTTAAAAGGTTGAAGTTTCTTTACTGGAATTAGTCAGCTTATGCCTATATGATTACAGCAATTTTAAGAAAAATCTACAGAGTATAAACAGAAAGATTATGAGTATAAGAGTGCACATGAACAGCCTTATACATCTGCAAAAAAGGAACAGTCTTTAGGATATGCATAATATGCATAGATATTTTACTTAACATCTAAGTCTAGGGATAATATAAGTCTCTGGGCAGTAGGGTGCTATATAACTGGGGGTAAAAGCAAAGGGAACATAAACATTATTCCTCTATGTTACATATCTTTTGAAGTACACTTAAAACTTGCCATATAAGTTTGCAGCAGATTTTACTATCACGCAGGATAAAATTGTGTAGTTATTCTGGTATAATAATGATTAAGTGAAGCCTGTGATAGGTCTTCTGTTTTTATATTCACCTGATATTATTTCAAGTGAATACAGTCTACCTCTGATGATGGAAATAGGCAAAACAAGAGGAAGTTGGTGCAAAATGAGTAAATACTGGATCTGAGTCATTTAGCACTAGATCAGTTTCCCTGAAGTCCATGATCATTATTGGAAATCAAAGTTATCATTTTGCACAGCTTCCAAGGCATGTAGTATTAGGGATTTTAGGAGAGAAGAGGAGTTTGTGGCTGGAAAAAATATATTTTAAAAATGGATGAAAAGTGGTAGAAGAGAATTAAGCCAAAGTATCACTTGAAAAACTCACTTTCCCAGTGTTTGGGTGCCCAAGAATAGGACATTATGAAAATTGCACCAAATAAAGGTATTCCATATTTATATAACTTTTATATATGATCACTAAAGTGATCACTAAAGTCGATGTTTTCTTCCACAAATGTTAAAGGAAGCAATCCTATCACTGACAGACAGAAAGTTGGAAAATTAGGCACAGATTTTATTTTTAAGTTTTATTTTATAATAAGAAACTGGGCTATTAAAACTATGTAACCAAAGCTGGAGTGCGTGCACTGGAAGGCCCCTGCAGTCTTTTACAACTTTTCAGAGGCCTCGGTTGTGAACTGGGTTTGCACTCTGCCAGCAGAGCAGCTCTGACCCATGGAGAGCACTCCTTCAGATCAACACTGCCTCAGGCCTTTCTGCTTTCTCCAAGAAGTCTTACATTTCAGGCATCAAGTTGAATTTCTTCTGGAGATGATTAACCCAAACCCATGACAGATTTTTTCCAAGATATCCAACCCCTTATGTTTATTTTATCCTGGCTCTTTTTTGGATGTACTGGACACAAGTAACTTACTCATTTTACATGTTAAAGGGCTGGTGGAGAGCCATTAATTCCCTTAAAAAATGAGAAAATATTTCAGTCTGCCGGGCTCTATTGTGAGAACTCATGCTAAAGACATGATTTAAAATTTTAAGAAAGGTGTTTCTCCTCTACTATAGATTTTTAAAAAGCATTTCATCACATCCCAAGATAGGGATCTTAGACTTTTGGGGAAGTGCATTCTCGTGGTGTATTAAAAAACACAATGTTAGAAGGATCAGTTACTGTTTCCATAAGCCCCTTTGTAGGGGGTTTCAACTAACCTAAATCTTGGCACATACAATTTTAGCTAATAGTCAAATAAAAAAATATAAAAGCCTCTATTCTCCTTCTTATATACCAACCCCTGTCATTGTTTCTATTTCTACATTTTCTTATTATTATGGGTGAGATGAGTTATAGGAAAATAATTCAGGTGTTTTTACATACTTCTCAAAGGAAAACATTTTAAACTCAGAGATGATTGGACCACTTATTTTGGAGATGACTATTAGTATTTTTTAAACAAGAACATTTTTCCTCTTCGAAGAAACGGTGCAGACGGGTAAGATTTTTATAGATATTTTGGAGAACACATTCAAGTCTCTTAGATCTAAGGCTCCAAATACATGGCATTTTTACTATGAACATTCAAGTTACATATTTTAAATATTGAAATATTCAAATGTATAAATTAACACATACATACAGCAAGAGAAAAAGCTTACATAATTAATATACTTAAACATTTATGCTCCTAAAATTAACAGAAATATATCAAAGAAAAAAACACATAAAGTTAGATTTAAGGGATATAGTATCTGTTAAGACAAGCCAATTTAAGGAAGTATGTATAGATTCCAATTTAACATTGCATGCCAAAAATAAGAACTCTGTTTATCAGATGGAAGTTTGTATGTATGCACATGTACAGATACATGATAATGGAAGCAAGCGCAACATGAAATTGGAAAGCAACTTCAAGGTATACACCAGCACAAACAAATAATTCCATTTAAACACAAGCATGTCATTTACAAGTGGCAATTCTGAGTGACCAGCAACTTTGACCCTGATATAAACTTTGAGCTCAGCATTTGGGTGATGATTATATGATGGTTCCATGGTAAATAGGTTTTAATTTCTTAAAATTAAGACTAAATATTACTTATGATAGTAACTCACTTAATTAATTTGTAAATAGTACTTGATATAATCTTTTCTCTTTAAATAGGGAAATCTCACAGATGCAAAAAAAAACACAGGATATATTTTGGAAAGCTTCAAGGGATAATTTTATTTCTATATAATATTGATAATACCTCAAAACTATTAAAAATTATAAATCTTAGAATCACAAGAATTATAGAAAATCAATTCACTGCCCTTGTTCAGCAATTCTGAAAGTGTTAGTTTCTTCTACTCTTGAATAAAATTGCAAAATAAATTTTATCTTTACAAAACATATATCAATATCTGAATTAAAATATTTTATCTCTAAGTGGGGGATAAAAACTAAGTTAATTTTTGTAATTAGATTTATTACTGGAATGTTTAAAGATATCAGTTTTCTTCTTTAATTCATGCTTCAATGGGCTACCTAAGTTCAAGACCTTATACAGAGTGAAGAAAAGAAATGACAAGAGATTGCATATACATTGGGGGTGGGAGGTTAATGCCAGAAGTGTGACTGATTGATTGACTGACATCACTTTTAAAAGTCTGGATTAAGGCTGCCTGTCAAATTTGTCCAGCTAAAATTCAGAATAGAATGAATCACTGACCACAATCAGTATCTTGTCTATTCATTCAAGTATATGCATTTACCTTCATCTGGAAAATCCCTTTCCATGTAAAAATGATCAGCAAAACAGAATAATAAATTTCCCCTACACACATACATCATATCTTAAAGTATAATGTTTCAAAATGTATCCAGTTACTATAATCGAATTCTAAATTGTACAAGTTTCATTGAAAATGGCTACCGTTCCTGATAATAGCAACGGTGAAAATGTATTGAGCTTGCTATGCATTAGGTACTATTCCCAGCATTTCATATGTACTGATCAATTTACTTGACCCTGAGACCTGTGCATTATTTCACATCATTATGCCAATTTCATCAATGTGGAAAGACATACAGAAAGGTTAGTGTATGACAAAATCATACCTCTAGCAAGGGGTGGAGTTGGGATTTAAACCTAGGCAGTCAGCTCCATACATTACTCTCTTACCCATTGGGTTGAGTATCATTTTATAATTAAAGTAATGATTTTGAAAAATCTTGGAGAAGGTAGTGAAGCTTTGGGGGAAACACATGGGGTCTCCCGAGTCTATTAAACTACTCTAAAATCTCAATGGAAAATAGAAAATACTTAGTTTTCTAGAAACACAAAAACATACCTTGACTTCAATATATATTACTCATCTCTATCCTTCCAAAAAATGTTTAAAAAACTAGGAAGCTTTAAAACGAAGGGATACTGTTCATAATGATGAAATTATTCAAGATCCAAACCCTCACAGCTGGTGAGGCTTAAGTAGGAAATGATTAAATGAATTCCAAAGTTTGCTAAATAGACCCAAAGGGTGGCTGAGACAGTGGGACCTAAAGCTTGAATGTGAACACTGAATGAGTTGTAAGTTTAAGTTGGGAACAGGCCAATATCTGACTTTGAGTAATACCAATTGGCAGGAAGAGTGTTTCTGAGAATCAAAGATATTTTTTTAAAGTCAGAACTGTTTATTAATTCAACAAATACTTATTGAGTGCCTAGTATAGATGAATCTAATACTGTTAGGTTAGGCTTTGGGGATCGGAGGAAACAGAAATATGACTAAGACTGGATCCATGACCTTGGAAAGATTTATAGTCAGGGGAGGAAATAGATAAAAACATATAGTTATAGGACAATATTAAAGAAAGATAGGCAAAGGCCTATGGGAGGTGGTATTAGGAATGATGTACAGATGAAATGACATTTATCTGAGTCATGAAGGATAAGCAAAAGTCTGAAACTAGAAAGGTAAGAATAAGCATTAGAGATATATCATATAGATATAGTATACAAAGTTCAATATGGTTAGAGGATATTTCAGGGAGTGGGGAGATGCTACAAGGTAGTAATGGAAAGGTAGGCTGGGAAATGTATGTACAGCTCACTGTATGCTTAAGACTTCGGAATTCATTCTAGAGGAAACAGAAAGGCATTACAAGATTTTAAAATGGGTTATGCTATATGCAGAATTATAGTTTAGAAAGACATTGCAGTGCAAACATAGATGACAGCATTTACAACACTGAACAAAGTGCAGATACTACAAAGCAGGCTATTACAGTATTTCAAAGTAAGAGACGTTGCAGGCATTGGCTGATGTGAGGTGGTGCTTATATTCAGTGAGTAAGGAGGAGAACAGAATTAAGATTGATCTTGAGTTTTCTAGGTTGAGTGAATACCTAATGGTACTACTAACAGATGGAAAGAAAGTATCAAACAGGTAGAGAGAGTGGAAGAAATACACTTCATGTTAAACCTACTGGGTTTGAAGTGCCCAGACAAATCAAAAGGGGAAGGATGGAGATAGACATTTAGTTATCTTTGCCTCTAAACATACAGTATGTGAGAGGATTAGGCATTATATCTTGATATTTTCATGATGCCAGTGGAATAGGTATGATTTGTACTTCCACGATGTTTGCTTTTGCATATGTATATCGAAGTACAATATCTGACCAAGTAAACATTGGCTATATGAGTAAATAAATATGTGGATTGAATATACTAAGATCAGAGACAAAATTCCATGGGATATTGATATTTAAGACACAGAAAGAGGCACAGAAGACAACTAAAAAAGAGTGGCCAATAAACAGGAGATTCAGGAGAGCGGGATGAACATAAAAAGGGAGAAGAGAAATTCTAGGTAGAGAAATTCCTGAAGAAAGGGAAAGGAGAATGAGGGCAGAAAAGAGATTCCTGAGTTTAGCAATTAAGAGGTAAACGCTGATTACTGTAATGAATACAGTTTGAAGAGAATGATGCTGATGTGACCAGAGTATACAGTCTGCATAACTTTACAAATGTATTGTACATGACATGCTCAGTTTCACCTTATTAGTTTGTCTCTCAGTAGGCTGAGCCTCTGAAGCAGGAACTGATTTTTACTTGTGCCTCCAATCTCAGGTACAATGAAAGAAAACAGAAACTCAAAGACGCTTACTGAAGAAATAAAAAATGCAGAATGATTAGAAGGTGGGGAACAAAGGCCCAGATTAGACTGCCTAAGGAGGTTGCTAAGAAAAAGAGAGAGAGAGAGAGAGAGAGAGAGAGAGAGAGAGAGAGACGTAGCTTGAAGGGTAACAGCTTGAAAAGGAGCATCACATGTTCAATGGCAGACCTGTAGCTTCCTCATAGGTGGATTTTAGGAAGGCCAAGACACAAAAGACAGGAGATAACTAAACATGCAGAGTATCATGGCATCAGGCAGAATAACATCCAAAGCAAGGGGGAAAATTTTAGCTTTGGGAAGGAAGTGGGAAACCATTTATTAAGAAAGAGCAGGTTGCAGTGATCTTTGTAACTGCTACTGGAAATAAAAATAACGACTGCTGCCACATACTGAGCACTATGCTCAGCAGTGACTTCATTCCCCACAACTATTCTATGGGATAGGTATTATTGTTCTCATTCAATGGGTGAGAGCAAGTGAAATATATTCATACCCTGTGGCCACGATTTCTTTGCTTTTTCCCCTTATCCCTCCATGTCTACTGTGTTTCCCCTGGTCTAAGCCACCATCTCCATGCTAGACTACTGCAGTGACCTTCAATCTGGTCTTATGTTCACTCTTATTTCCTTTCTAACTGTTCTCTACAACACATGTTCCACAACCGCAACTTGAAGAACAAATCTGACCATTTCATCTTTTGCTTACACTGACTGTTGTTCTTGTAATACCGAAGGTCAATTCTTCAACATGGACCAAAAGTAATGGACTAAAATTGCTCTGTTCCCTGCCAACTTCATCTCTGGCCATACCAGCCTTCTTTCAACTCTTTGAATGGTGTAGGCTATCCTTGTCTTCAAAGTCTTTCAACAGGCCCACACACTTGTTATATACAACTTCCCCCTTTGCCTAGTTGCTGCTTCTTGAACTTCAAATTCAGTGTCACTTCTTCCCTTATCTGATTGGGCTAGATTCATAATGAACTCCCTTTACTTTTCCTCCATAGAATTTTATTCATTTGTGTCATTATATACTTACATGAGTTTTTATAAATACTCCCAGCTCCCACTTCAACCAGATAGTGAACTCTATTACCCATGATCTGTGTTTATTTCATTCACCACCCTATCTTCATCTTCTTGCACAATGCCAAGCTCATGGTGGATAGTCAATAAAGATGTGTTGGTAGATTAAATAGGGAATGTAAGGAATTAAGTCTTAGTTCCCACATTTAAAGGCTAGATCATTCTAATATCTTCTAAACATTTTTATTCAATTTACCGTATGACTTATGTGGTATATATTATTTGATCCAACTAATTAATGAGAAAATTTAGTATAGAAAGGTTAATTCACCAAAGTTACATAGGTTTGGGCTGGGATCCAAATTCAGTTCTATATAATTCCTAGTGTATGTGTTTCTGTTGGAGTGGAGAAAGCAAAAATAGAATCAGATGAATTTAAGACTCATTAAAGAAAAAACTAGGCAAATGATTTGATGCAGAGTTATGAAAAACAATGCAAAAATGTTGTTACCCATCTATAAATATGTAAAATTCACCAGAAATTACTATCATTATTAGATCTCCTGGTCTAAGTTCATTGGGATTTACCTACATATCCATCCTTCTTTGTTCTTTATAACTTCTTGTATCGCCAAGATCTCATCTGGAATCTTTTTCCTTTTGTCTCAAGAATACCAGTTAGTATTTATCTTAGATTTGGTCTATTGATGAAGAATTCTGCTTTGCTTGTTATAAAATTCTTGTTTTACCTTAATATGTTTTCATTTATTATCTGTTCATTAAAACCCAGACCCTTTAATGGATGATTTAAAAAATATCTCATGTAATCACTTAAAAAAAGCATCAAGGTTATAGATGGCATGTCTTTATGAATGGAAAATGGTTATCCTCAGCTCTGCCCCTCCCTATCCCCAATTTATACTCTTAAAGGCAACCATATTCATCCATTAGTCATTTCTTCTACTACTGGTCTGAATATATCTTGATGTCCTATTTTTATATATCTATATTACCTATTGACTTCACAGTATAAAGATTTAGCCCTTTTACAACATCTCTACCATACACATATATACTTCTTCTTCCAAGTTCCTAAAAAAGACCATAATTTTTGGTTACACCATGACTCAGTGTTTATCTTTTTATGACATGTAAGTATTGTTTACCACTCAGCCATATAAGGTACTGAAAAAGAAGGGTTAATAGCTTGTTCTATGGTTTTCCTCCAGCTGCAGGAAGGTATGAGGATTTGATCCTCGGGTCAAAAAACTGTTAGAATTTAATCTATACCACATGTAAGATCAATGAGAATTCAGCTGTATCAGACTAAGTGCTTTTACCTCATTGTTGAGATTGAATCTTAAGCAATAAGCAAGCAGGATGAATGAAATGCAACTGAACCAGAGAATGGGAGCTAGATATATACCCCTAAGTAGACTGGGTTACTAGTTGAGAAGACTACATGACTAAATGATTATAAAAAGCTCCTGGGATCCCCAGAGCTGATGGCTTCCTTTAACTGAAGTTGTCCACACACTTACAGCCTCATCTCTCACGCCCCCGTGTTTCCTAAGTGAAGAAGGACTGGAACACACCAGATGCTCTGCCCAGGTATCACAATGTCCTCTCTATACTAAGCATGCTTTGTGGTTTGCTCTCTTTTGTCCTTCCTTAAAGCTGAGTAAATTTAGTGTTGTATGCTTCCTATTGTGTTTCATCAATTTAAGTGTTCATTTGAACTCAAAATACACAGCTGCTCTGAGAAAAACCAGCACAGCAGTTGCAGATAACATTTCATGCCTTGTACAACTTTTTTATTTTCTTACATTTAGTTATCTCATTTTTTACATTAGGCTAGCTTTCTATGTATGTTAGTTCATTAGTTTCCAAATTCTCTAGTAAAAGGCTTCATCTACTATATGTTCATGTGTTAGTATTTTATACACATATCCACAGGTCACCCCAAAACTCTTTTCTTACAGAATATACCTCCTTTATGTTTGAGCACATACAACAGTCAGGAATATTTTTTTTTCTCCTCAGAGAAATTGCTCATGATGTTTTCTGTCATTGTGAAGTATTTAATCTCTAAGCCCATGCAACCTTGGATCTCTCCTCACCATCACCATAAATATTCCTTTGTCTCTTTCCTTGCGAGATCTCATGTATGCCTTTTCCATGGTTGACTTCTTTATTTTTGAGTAGTTCCTCCAGTACTTGCTGAGCAAGTTGCAAGGGAGATAACCTAAGATTTGGCATGTTTTACAGTTTTAAATTTTATTAATAGTTTCTATGTTTACAGAATTCTAGGTTGGAAATAACTTTTTCCAAGAATGTTGAATTATCTTCTGGATTCTGGGATTAATGCTGGGAATCCAATGCTTTTAGATAACTGATGCATTGCATGTGACCTGTTTTTCTTTCTTGAGGACTTTCAGGCTCTTACATTTGTCCCTAGATTTATGACATTTTTTGAAGATATGCCATAAAGATGGGTTTATTTACATTCATTTTCCTGACATTCAATGGGTTCTCTTGATCTAGAAACTGGTATCTTTTAATTTGGGGGTTTTTTGGAATGCTTTTTTTTCTGATCATTTATTTCAATCTATTTGTTATTGAATTTTCTCTCTTTTTGGATCTCCTATTATTTATCAAGGGTTGGACCTCCTGGAATATGTTTTCCTTTTCTATGTTTCCTCTCATATTTCATATCACTTTGTAATTTTGTTCCAATTTCTGGGAAATTTCTTTAACACTATCTTCTAACACTATCTTCTAATCTTTTGCCAAGTTTTCATTTCTGATACCAAGTTTTTGTTTTCAGAATGGTATTTTTGGTTTTCTGACCTCTCTTTCTTATTATAGCATCTCATTCTTATTTCATGGATGCAATTTTATATCAATGACAATATTCATTGTATATTTGAAGAATCTTTTCACCTGGTAGTGTCTGTTCACCTGGTACAGTGTTTATTTAAATTGATTATTACTTTTGTTAGTTTTTTTTTTCTCTATATTTCATGTTTAAATTTGCTTCAGATCCTCCTTTGTGTGCTTATATTTTAGAGCAGGGGGTCTGTAAGGTTGATAGGAAACTCTGCACCAGTGAATGAGGCCTCTTCTGAGAGCTTCACCTTAAGACGACTTACCAGAGTCCTGTATTGGAAATACCTGATGTCAATATTTAAATGTTTCCTCTTGGACTGATAAGAATATCCAGAAACACTCTTATCATCTCTTTCCTGGAGGCTAAAGGCATGGTGCTATGGAATTAATGCTTATGTTTCCCCAACATTCCTGTGTTGAAATCTTAACTCTCAATGTGATGGCATTTGGAATTAGGGTTAGATTAGGTAATGAGGATGGGGCCCTCATGATGGAATTAGTGGCCCTGTAAGAAGAGGAATGGAGAGATCTCTTCTCTCCACATGCATGAACCAAGGGGAAGCCATGTGCATAGATAGTAAGAAAGTGGCCATGCATAAGCCAGAAAGAGAGCTCTCACTAGGAACTATGTTAGCTGGTATTTTGATTTTGACCTTCCCAGCCTCTGGAACTGTGAGAAATAAATGTCTGGGTTTTAAGCCACCTAGTCTATGGTATTTTGTTATGCCCATCTGGACCAAAAAACATGATTATCAGAATTCTGGGAGCTGAACAGGGGAAGGGGTTGGGAATTTAGCATTTAACATATACCTACATCTACTCTTCTTAGTTTTAGTGAGGTGTCAAGCAAGGATTTCCTAAGTCACAGATTCTGTTTTATCCTATTAAAAAAAATTAAGTTCAAAAATTTTGCACAGGTAATCCAGATCTCTTCACATTACTTCCACTGGGCCTAATACCATCATCCTGAAATTCTGAGTTTGAAATAGTTCTCATATTTCATTGCTAGTTTAAGCTTTTGCTTTCTCACTGTTAGTCACATATGTATGTTTTCTGGTCTATAAAATTATATTACTGTTGCCCATTTCCTATATTTGTTAGTATGTGTCTTAAAAAATATCTTCCCTGAAGTTTTAGTGAGGGTTTCCAGATCAATCATCTTTAGCTAGGAAGTCTTAGATTGACATTTAATTTTTAAAATATCATGAGAAGTAAATACTGGTGTTCTCAGTTACAGATGAGAAAACAAAGGCATGAGTCCACAGCTAGTGTATCTACATGAGATTCAAACCTGACTTCTCAGTGCAAAACAGTTGTTACTTTGTTATCTTATGTAGCCTTCTTTAGATAGAAGACTAATGCTCTCTATGATGAACTTTCTAAGGTATTGTAATAATTCTCTGAAACCTTGACAGGATTATTGGCTATCTCAAAGGACAGAAATTTTCCTATATAGCAATAGGTGGGCATCTAATACAGATGGGCAGAGAGATTTTGTTTTCAAGGAGCAAGGGACAACAAAGATAAGGAGAAAAAAAAAAGGTTGCCATGGACTTCTTATCTCAGAACCCACTATCTTTCCCCATTTTCTTTGTGAAGGTTAGCTCAGGAATCCAGGTGTTCTCCTCCTTATTCCTCGTGACTGTACAGAGAAGCAGCAGATGGGGAACTGGATGGCATGAGTGCCTTGTTTTTCATTTTTGAAGATGAAAGTTTTGCTGGGTATAGACTTTCATACTGGAACTTATTTTCTTTTAGTACTTTGAAGATATCATTACATTGTGCATTAGTCAGCTTGGGCTGCCATAACAAAATACCACAGACTGGATGCTTTAAGGACAGAAATTTATTTTCTTATAGTTCTGGAGGCTACAGGTCTAAGATGGAAGTGCTAAAAGTTTAGTTCCTCAGACGCCTCTTTCCTTGGCTTATGGATGGCCACCTTCTCACTGTGTCCTCACATGGTCTTTTCTCTGTGAGCATATACTCCTGATGTCTCTTTCTTTTTGGATAAGTATACCAGTCCTCTTAGATTAGAGACCCACTCACCCGACCTCATTTAACCTTAATTATCTCCTTAAAAGCTTTATCTCCAAATATAATGAGAGGGTTAGGTCTTTCAACCTGTGAATTTGGGGGTGGCATAATATATAACTGTCTTCTGGTTAACTGTCTTCAATAATATATAATTGTCTTCTGGATTTCATCATTTCTATTCAGAAGCCAGCTTCATTATTTATTATTACTGGTCCTTTGAAGATAACAAACTTTTTTTTCCTCTGGCTCTTTAAAAAAAAGTTCTCTCTTTTTTTCTTTTTTTTTTTCTCTCTCTCTTTTTTAGCAATTTTACTATGATATGCTGCAGTGTAGTTTTCTTTGAATGTATATGTTTTATGTTTTATGGTTCATGGAGTTTCTTAAATCTACAACTTGAAGTTTTCCTCACTTTTAGTAAATTCTCAACCATTAACTTTTCAAACATTACTTTTATGACACTCTCTCTCACCACTTCTTGGACTGTAATTACATGTGTGTGAGACATTTTTGCTGTATCTTGCATGTCTGATCTCTTTCCTGTATTTTTGATTCTCTTTCATTTCATGCTTCAATTTAGATTTTTTAAAAAATGTTTATTATTTTTGAGACAGAGAGAGACAGCAAGAGAGCACAAGATGGGTAGGGGCTGAGAGAGAGAGGGAGACACAGAATCTGAAGCAGGCTTCAGGCTCTGAGCTGTCAGTCAGCACAGAGCCTGATGCAGGGATTGAACCCACAAGCCATGAGATCATGACCTGAGCTGAAGTCGGATGCTCAAATGACTGAGCCACTCAGGCGCCCCTAGATATTTCTTTCAGACCTATTTTCCCATCTCTCCTCAGCTTTGATTAACCTGTAGTTAAATCTATCCATTGAGTTCTTAATTTCAGTTTTTTAAGTTATACTTTTCTTTTGGATATTTTTTTATAAGTTCAGTATCTGTTGAAATCCTCAATTTCTTCTATATCCCTAAAGTTATTATGTATATGTCTTTAAAAATCTCCATTATCTGAAATCTTGTTGGCTCTATGTGTATCCATTGTTTCTCCTGGTGTTCAATGTTGTCTCATCTCTTTCTATGCCTGTGTGTGTGTGTGTGTGTGTGTGCGCGCGCCAAACACTGCATAGGAAAAAATGCAGAGATAATTTGAAGTTTGGGATGTTATCTATTTCTGGAGATGTTTTATGGTTGTTTCTGGCAAAAGGCTACTAGAAAGTCTATTTGCAATGCACCTAGACTGGTGACATTATCAAATGCTTTGCTTAGCTTCTCACATCTTTGTATTTTCTTCTTGACTCATAATTCTTTGCTTACTTGTTAGTTCTCTAATGACTTCAATTACATTCTTAAAAATAACTTTTCCAGCTTTTAAAGTTGTTCTCTGCAGGAGGGTTGGTTTGAATTACATAGTCTTCTCTTACCAGAAGTAGAAGTCCTCTTGTATTTTTTAATGGAAAATAAACTAACATCTCATAGTCTACATAACATGGTTTATTTCAAAAAACCTTAAGAGCTCTGAAATCCTTTCCCATTTTTAAATCATATACACACCATATATACATATACACAAAAAATACATATAAAGTATATATGTATATGTAAATCATCTGTACATAAGGTATATATACACACTATAAAATATATAATAAATATTCTATTCTGGCTGAATTTGGGGGAAAGTAGAAAATACAAACTCTTTATAACTAATGTGGTTAAGGAAGAGTTTAATCAGCTGTTTTCTAACTTGGGATTACCATTTCCTGAATCCCCCTTATCCACAGATATTTTTTTTAAATTTTTTTAAATGTTTATTCATTTTTGAGACAGAGAGAGACAAAGCATGAGAGGGGGAGGGGCAGAGAGAAGGCAACACAGAATCCAAAGCAGGTTCCAGGCTCTGGGCTGTCAGCACAAAGCCCAAGGCAACCCTCAAACTCACGAACCACTAGATCGAGATCATGACCTGAGCTGAAGTCAGACGCTTAACCGACTAAGCCATCCAGGTGCCCCTCCACAGATAATTTTTTTAAAAATTTACAGTTTGCTTCATGCTCTACTGGACTGAATTCCTAATCAGATTTTTTTCTGTAGAAAGTTAAATTGATTCTGAACCTTATATTAAAAAATACCATGATACTGTTCAAAATATATTTAGGGAGTTTTAATTATGTCGCTTACACATATTTTTCTTTCTTATTCAAATATTATTGAGTGCCAACTATATATCTGGCTCTATTCTAAGTGCTGAGGATATAGCTAAATAAGATCTTCCCAACATGGTTCTCCCTTGGTAGAGCTTACATTCTATTAGTGGAAACACAACATTTAAGTTAAATTTTAACAATTCAGATTAAATAGGACAATAGCAGATAAATGTAATGAATGGAGCAGGTGTTGGGTGAGAGAGTTAGTAGGTAGAGAGGAAAAATTTACCAAGGTAGTGTTGTAAGAGAAAGCCCTCTCATGGGACTGGAGACACAAACTGAACAATGAGAGGGTCATTGTGCGTAGTGTGGAGGGCAGAGTTTCCAGGCAAAACAATAAAGTATAAAAGCCTCAAAGTAAAAAATTTCTTATCATATTTGAGGAACTGGAAAGCGTTCTGACATTTACAGTCAGGTGGGCCATGATATGAATGATAGCTTTTGTTCTAAGAGCAATGAGAGATCATGGGAAGATTTTAAATACTTAAGTCATATAAAATGCATCATATTAAATTCTATAAAGGAAGTTAAAATACAGCACCTGACCTTCAATATTCTTTAAAGTTGAGCTTCCCACTTACTTTCCAATTTCTATTGACTCTTTCCCCAGATCCTTTTCTATTAGTCAGGTTGAAAATAAAAACATTCATACAAAAGTTAGACAAGATTTTGCTAGTTGATTTTTAATTCTTTGTAGGTACAGGCAAACTTTTACTTTCCTAATATGAATGAAGTTTTGTTTCCTGTTTCAAAATGCTGTGGTAAGGATTTCATTATGTTATAGTAAAGCACATAGAACAGTGCCTGTACAAGTAGTGAGCAACAGGCAAGAGTAAAGAGACTATTATCATATCATATCATAATTATATATTATATTATATTATATTATATTATATTATATTATATTAATTATATCATATGGTAGATAAAAGTTTATTCTGGTTATTGTGGGAACACAGTAAGTGGTGTTGTAAGCTAGAATTGAAAATTTTTCTTAAGGGATTAATGCCTGAGGTGACAAGAATTAGCCAAGTGAAGAGATTTCCTTCAACGCATAGGACAGTGAGTCCAGTTCATCAAAGGAAACAGCATATTCAAAGATGTTATGCAAGCATCATGTAGCTCCATCTACATTTGAAGTTATTTAAGGGTATGGTCCTTTGTGTTTTTCTTCACTAAAAAAGTTTATGAAGCATCCATTATGCATTAGGTGTTATCCTAAAGGCTGTGAATACCAAGGAGATACATGTAGCTTAACATTTAGTAAGAAAATAGTAATTTGAAGTAGAGTCATTGTTGCAAACTGAGATACTGATGGACAGAGCACATTTTATGAATATTCAGATCCTTCTTTATTTTGACTAATATTGAGTCTTGCTCAGTAGAAATAAGATTGCAAACATCTCTTCTTTACAGCGTGATATCAGGTATTCTTTGGTTGCTTGCAATTATTCTCCCAGCTCTTAATACCTAATCACATTGGCATTAATAGCAAGTACTCTACACAACTACAGAAATACAAGACGTACTTTAAAACAATCTACATAATGTGACTCTGTGCCTTAAGCTGGTATTAAAAGGAAGAAAGCTAGAAGAGAAAATGCTTGTAATCATACAATAAAAAATACCACAAAGGAAGATGGTTTGGCTAGAAATGCTCTGAAGTAAAAATTATAGAAGTTGAAGGTCTTTTAATGTCTTCAATGCTCAAAAATTTAGTACAAAAATATTTGAACATCTATGATGTAAAAGGACATATGGTGTGTGTAAATCTTCAGTTTTATAAGAGGAGAAATAGAAAGCATGCTAGTGATGACAGCACCAGACTGGGAATTAAGAAAACCTGACATTAAAATCAAGTAAAATGTCCCAGGGAATGGAGGAACGAAGACAAAACTTGCCTCTCTGAGAAGGTTGTTGGGCCAGATCCAATTGTTTTCCTGGCTTGTCTAGCTTCCTTCCTTGGCTAAAGCCAAAAGTCTGAATTTGGCATTGGTTTAGAAGTAGCAAATTTTAAAATTTGAGCAGATTAGGGCAAGAATGTCACTTAATTTGTGAATAAATAATAATAAGAAAAAATGAAGCAAAAGTAGAGTGTTTACTTTTGGGCTGTGTGGAGATGTTCTCATCTATCTGAAAATTAAAATAGGTGATTAAAAATATGGTCACTTTTAGAGTCTAACAGATACGGTCCCTAATAATGTTAGATAATCATGATAATATTAATAATAATATTAGATGAGGTAGGAGTTAATTACATGGCACAAATTAGACATTTATCACCATGTTGGTACTAAACTGTTTCTTAATTTATATTAATGCAAGCTATGAGAAAGAACAAAATTGGCTATTAGTTTCCCAGAGTTTTGCCTAACTTAATCATTAGTCTTTATTTTTTTTCTTAAATATTTTGATTCTAAGGTTGTATATACATTTCAGCATTATCCAAGAACCTTTGCTCTTCATGTCTGCATTTTGTTTGATTTTTGCTAGCATTGTTTTAATAAAGAAATTATCTCCATTTCTGCTCACTTACTCTCTGTATGATCTTGGGCAAATCACCTATCAAACTCTCAAAACCAGTTCCCTCATCCGTAAAATGTTGCCAGTTATAATACATTCTTCAGAGTTTTTGAAGATTGAATCAGAGAATTTAAGTAAAACTCTTGGCACAGTACCTACCTCGCAAGAAATACAATAAATACTACCAATTGCAAGCAAGAGGAAAAAAGAATAAAGCTGTACTTTTAAAATGACTATTGCAAATGGTTACAAGTTTTGAGGACTTAACTATATATGTATACTGTGTATTTCAAGCATTTTACAAGGAGGATCTCATGTAATCCCCAACAACTAGGTACTATTAGTATCCAATTTTACATGTGAAAAATAATTCTAAACAGGGAAGTTAAATAATGTCCTCAAGGCCACACAGTCAATAAATGGTGGAATCAAGATTCAGTTCCATTCAGGCAGTTAGTGTTAGACTAACTCTGGAATCTAGACTTACATTTATTAAGCTAGGCTTCTTTTTATACCAGTGATAGCTATGGAAGAGTGATGTCAGGATGCTACACTGAGCATTTTACCATAAAAAAGGAAACTTGGTAGGAGATCTCTGAGGTAACAATCAAGAAAGTGTTTCAAAGTCTAAGGCAAGATCAGATATTGAAGCCTAAGTAAGGATTATGGGTGACCTAGGGTAAAGGAAAACAGTAATCCAACATTAAATAAATTATAAATAAATAAACAAGTCAATCAAGTAAACCAATGTTGAATCTGTAAAGTCTTCAGACTCTTAGCTTTGTCTCATAGGAATAACTGATTGATAACTAACATACTGCACATGTATGAGGTTACCCTGGGACCAGGTGTGGTCAAAAGTTCCTCAGCCTTCATAAGGTTACAGCTCTAAATCTGGCAGCTAGTCAAAAATTGTCAATATTTCATGTTATCGCAAAATAGAAGGATACTTTGTAAAACATGGTCTATTAAAAGGGAATAATTCTTTACCTTATATCACTTAATATTATTTGATATTTCATCAAATATTCCTCAAATTTAAGTGTATTTTTTGTCTAATAGAGGATATGTACCACCCTCTCTGTCCTATTAGTGACATTCAGAAAAAAGAAGCAATAATACCTAAATAATTTTAGTATAATTGATAAGAGAAATCATGGAAATACCCCACAGATAATATTGCAAAGTGGAGAAGAAAATATTTTTTAAACTTAACATTAAAAAAATCACACAGTGTTATTATAAATGGGAATTATAGGGAGAAATCATCAAATAATACTATCATCTAATCTCAACAAAACCAAGGGAATTATAAGACAGTGCTGCGATGCCATTGTGCTGAGAGAATGTTTCAGATAGAACATTCAATCTAAACCTACACTGAGATTTAATTCTGATCTCCCTCACTTTTGGGGGGTAAGATGCCCAACTATTAATTTAATTTGAAATTTTTAAGGGAAAAGTCCTTCCAATGCTCTAAAATGAGATTGTGATGATAGTTGTGTTATTGTGAATATATTGAAATTCATTGAATTGTACTCTTAAATCTGGTGCATTTTATATTATAGAAATTGTATCTCAAAAGGCCTGATTTTAAAATGCGCCCTCTACTGGGAAGCTGGGGTGAGTCAGGCTACTCAGGGGGAAACCGACTGGCCCTTATGGCAAGTTAGGAAATAATGTGAGTCCAGGAAGCATGTGATGCCAGAGAGACAGGTAAAGTCACCTTGGGATTCAACCTGGCCAGCAATGATCAAATTACCTTTGCCTCACTCTTTTCCTCTTAAAAGAAGGTAGAAATAAACATACTAGGTAAAAAAAGTTCTTCCATGTATAGCTGTTTTTGCCAAGCCTATTCCTTCAAAAACAAAAAAACAAAAAAAGAACACCAACGCTGAAACTAACTGTCAGTCACTAGATTATCTGGTACCCACATAATACATAATGACCATTCAGTGAAATTAATGAAATGACAAATATATTTGAGGTTGCAAAAAGAAAAAAAAAAAGTAAATTAAATGCATTTCATATGGATGAAAGTAAACAAAAACATATAACTTCATATCATGAAGCATAGGTAGAAATGTTCTATGTTCTATAGTCCACTTTATTTCTGTCAGTATTTGAACTATTCCTAGCATATTTTATATTAATACACAAATCTATAAATATACCATATATATATATATACACATATATGTATATATATGGTATATTTATACACACTATTCTAGCTGGTAGCATACCTTCACACTTCACAGAACAAGATAATGCGACCTATAGAACAGGCTGGGATAGATTTCTCTTTTGATTGTGAGATGTATGCTAATTTAAAGGGCAAAAATGCCCCAATTATCTTTCTCACTAGGCATTGCCTTTCTAAAGTAACAATGCTTCTATTTAACAGATAATAGCTGTGGTATTGTTATTGATTTTAGCAGAATTTCATCTCTTTCTTTCACAGTGAAATGGTGAAATTAAGACTGTAATAAGGAAATTAACTAATTAAAACCCAAGCCCTATTTTATATTGAAAACATATTTTAATTTTGTTAAAATACTAATTGATAAGTATTTTTTGAAATACTGGTTTTTGACACCTTCAATGGTCACGAATTTTTAAAAATGTTTTTCTAAGGAAAATTTCTAATATTAAAAAACAATTGAATGGTAGAGCAAGCCTACATATACCATCATCTACTGATCCAAAAAATTCAATAATTTGCTATACTTATTTTATCTATCTTCTTATGTATATATTTACTACTAAAGAAAATTCGAGACCCCATGTCTTCCGCTGCTACATACTTAACAGGCATCTAAAGAAAAGTATACATTTGGGGTTTATCAAATTTTTCTTCTGTAAATAAAAATATCTATTTTCAATATGCTATAATAATACATAATTTTTTAATAATTACTTTTGAGAGAGGGAGTCAGACAGCACAAGTGGGGGAGGAGCAGAGAAAGAAGGAGACACAGAATTTGAAGCTGGCTCTAGGTTCCGAGCTGTCAGCACAGAGCCTGACGTGAGGCTTGAACTCACAAACCACAAGATCATGACCTGAGCTAAAAATGGACACAACCGACTGAACCACCCAGGTGCTCCAATAATGCATAAATTTTAAGACTTATTTAAAATGTATGGAAGAGTATTAAAAATTCTAAGTGGTTTACTTCCATTCAAATGTATTTTTCCTATTAGAAATTATAATCCAAAAGTATAGATAAAATTATGAATATTGTAATATTAAAGAGAAAGCAATGGCAAACTTATTGTAAGTCATGTTGGCTTCTCTGACATATTTAAATATTTCTGTTCAATAATGTAAGTCCATAATTCTTCCAAATGCTGAAATCAGAAATATAATCTGCCATTTAGATGTATAAATCCTTTACCCCAAAAGTCAGTTGGGCAAGCTTCAAATATAGTAAAATATTTTAAATTCCATAGTTTAATTTATAACATTTAATGCAATTTGTGTATATTGGCAGTAAAGTAAATATATTAGAATATCATTTCCACATGGGTTCACTTCCACTGATATTGGCTAATATCAGTCAGTGTAAAATTTGAATAAAATTAGTAACACTGATGAAATAGCTTTATAAGATTTCACATAAAAATATAAGAAATTTAAATTTATGTAAGCACTGATACAAATACTAAACTACTATGCTAATGAATCGATGCACTAAATTAGTATTTTAGCTCCAAGAGACATATTTTGACTTTTATTTAATTATACCTTATATATAATATTTCATACATGTACTTTAGGACTACTGAGAATTAAACTTTTATTTTATTGGGGTGCCTGGGAGGCTCAGTTGGTTAAGCATCTGACTCTTGGTTTTGGGTCAGGTCATAATATCACTGTTCGTGAGTTTGAGCCCTGCATCAGGTTCCGCACTATCAGGGCAGAGAGAGATGGAGAAAAAGAGAATCCCACGCAGGCTCCTTGCTATCAGTGCAGTGGGGCTTGATCCTACAAACCATGAAATCATGACCTGAGCCAAAATCAAGAATCAGATGTTAAATCAACTGAACCACCCAGGCACCCCTAAAATTTTTATTTGAGATACAATTTTCCATCTTTATCTTTTTTCTACAAATTCTTTTATTTATTTATTTTTTTAACTTTTTCTTTTAATTCTAGTTACTTAACGTACTATATTAGTTTCAGGTGTATGATATGGTGATTCAACAATTCCATACTCCATCTTTACCTTTTTTACCTATGTGTCTATGATTAAACCATACCTTCAAAGTAATCATCTCTTCTGGGCTGTGCCTTCTTTGGTGATTTTGTAACAGAAACTTTATTTTCATTGTTTTTGAATAATTCTAGGCAAACAGTGGGATCTAGACAAAAAGAGCAAGATAAGACAAAAGTTCAGCTCTGGCTCATTCTATCTCTGAAGTGGCTATATTTTTTTATGATAGTATTAAAAAATAATACCCACTCTATAAATCACTGTGATATTGGTAATTATGTCAAAGTTTCATAATATGAAATAGTAACTAACCATTCACATATTCTTGGTTTTCTGATTAAGTACATAGCCAATAATTAATACAGAGCACAGAAATGCTAATAATGTGAAAAAATCACATAAACACTTTCTAGTAATGGCATCATCTTTTTATTTTGGGAATTGTTTTACTGTTTATTTTAGCTTCTTTCTTAAATTCCTGATTTCTGCTGGAATAAAGTAAAATTTCTATAAATTCATAATAGGTGAAAGCTATTATTACAGGAAAGGCCATATACCCTACTATTCTCTCCTCTACATATGAGGAGCTGGGAGAAAGGAGATGTAAGCAAGACAACTGATAGGAGAGACAAAGATCATTTCATTAATTTTATGGATAAAATAACGGTTTTGCTTTTGTCCTAATGTATTATATTTACATAACAAAGAATTTATGGAAATTCTATATACATTTTATAGCCAAGAGCACTCTAAATCTATTAATTTTACAAAATAAATGGGATGATTGTAAATATAGGGCCCTATAATTTACTGGTAATGAATGATTCTATGGAATGTAAATTGGAGATTTGGTGCAGTTGTACTTTTTGCTTATTGAAGAACTGTGAGAAAAGAAAATAGTGGTGTAAGTAATGGAGTAGAATAAAGAATGGAAATTTATGCATTTCAAGTAGGTTAACATAAAACCACATTTAAGGGCAGCATACATTTCTTAATATCTTACATCATCTTGCAAAAGGATAACTTAAAATCTTTAATTAATATCTAATGCAGTAACATTGAATATGCTAAATAGAAAAATAAGATTTTAAATAGTGTAAAGCTCAAACTACATACTTCAATTAAATGCTAAGATAGCATATTTTTAGAATATTATTAGAAAAACAGAATAGTAGTTGTAGAGTTATTTTTCAAGCATGTGGAAACTGAAGATTTCCATTAGTCTTTTAGCAATAATTACCCTTACTAATAAGCATGATTTCCATGGTTCACAGAGATTATATTTCTCAAGATTAGGGAAAATACTAGTCAATATTTGGGCATGTCTCATAATTATATGTGACCTAAGGTATTGTAAGAGTTGGGTGTGTCTATACGAATTCAACATAAATTAGAAATAAGAATAACATATTTTTTAAAAATAGTGTCTATGTATTTAATAAAACATATATTACATATTGTCTAAGTCATTTATGAAAAACAATGCTGACATGTCAAAAGGAGCATTAGTCAGTCAGGGAAGACAGATTACCATGGGCTTATGTTCTATATGATACCTTATAACCTACTGATCTTTCTACATGTTCTCCTGTTCTTGCTATTCCATTTCATCTATGCGCGTCCTGAGCAAAGACATTACAATTCGACAGAACTGGATTAGACCTGAGACCTAATTTTTACTAGTTGTGTGACTCTGGGCAAATTGCCCTCTCTCCTTCACTTCTCTACGCAAGAGAAATAATATTAACTTTGAAATACTACTGCGAGAACTAATGAAATAATGTATGTAAAGCATCAAGACTCATGTCTGCAAAGTGTCAGTGCTGAACAAATGCTGGCTAGTAAACATATAACCACAACATAAATAAGAATAATATTTCCAACTTGGCAATTCTATTCTCAGAAAAGATCTTAAATCCTCCATAGAATAAGATGATATTAATTGATGGTCCATAATTGGCTTCATTTTACCCATTTTATTTATATAGCACACAGAAAAATAGCTGTAGATCTTTTATAAATACTTTGGTACTCCTTTGGGCAAATAATCTCTCCATGACTTGATTTCTTAATATGTAAAACAGAGAAAAAAATAGCACTTTCCTCATATTATTATCAAGATTAAAGAATACATACAAAAATATCTAGAAAAGTTGTCTAGCTCAATTTACTCAAAAAAAAATTTTACTCTACAAGGGCGCATAAACAGTGCTATATTTTCAATATCCTTTCATTTTAAAACATTCTGATTGCAACCTTTAATTTATTTAAAACTTACATTAATTCAAATTTCAAAGGGATAATACAGAAGCAAGAAACAGTATTCTAGATGGGGGAAAAAAATCACTTGATTGTGATAGCCTCTGGAAATACCACTGTGAAATAAGACACTACTCTTACCCTCAAAAAATACCCTCAAAAAATAAGCTAGGATACAAACTTATTGTAAAGAGTTCAGCTTGTGAAACCTTTTTCTTGCATCATAAAATCAATTTTGTACATTTAAATCTACCCTCTGAGGTCATCAATGGCAAGTCTATGTTGCTGTTTTAAAAATCTTTTGTCACCCAGTATGGCTTGCCCAGTGTCCGGGAAATAGATTTTAAATATATCTTTATAAAATACTTAAAGAAACCTATAAGTAAGTTGAGTTTCTATTATGTGTGTGGTTCCATACTCAACACTTCATTATCTCATTTAAGTAACATAACTTTATTTAGGCATTAGAACAACCTTAAAATTATTTCATCTCCTATAGAATCTCTTTTCAGTTTCTACAGTCCTAATCTTAGCTCACTGGTTGATCTTATTCTTGTTAACTTCATACATAAAAACCTGGTTATTACCCATTTTTTGTATGTGCAAAGTACAGCTGTGCTGTAAAATATGTTTTAAGTCTGATGACTATTTCATCATTTACTTACTAATTTAAATTTATCTTCCCAAATAGAAACATATATTTAAATGACTATAATATACATACTCAGTCATACACATACACACAAAGGTATTTAGTGACTTTTATCTCATTTACTGCTGATTCAGTTAATAGTTGTTAATTGAATATCTACCATATGCCAGGTATGATATTAGGTGGGGAACAAGGAGTGTCTTCACCTCAAGGATCTTACTATTCAAATGGATTTTATTATTGTTTTGCTAGCGCAACGAAGTTAATGTTTGATCAAAAAATGTTTTTATTTTATTTATTTTGAGAGAGAGAGAGAGAGAGAGAGCGCACGAGCAGGAGAGGGACAGAGAAAGAGAGAGGGAATCCCAAGCATGCTCAGCACAGAGCCTGACGCCAGGCATGATCCCACAAACTGTGAGATCAGGACCTGAGCCAAAATCAAGAGTCCGACGCTTAATCCAGGCACCACATGACCAAAATTCTTATAAATTATTTTTAGAAATCACTGAAGTAAACAAAACAAATTATCAATAAACTTAATTTTGTCACAGTTCTATCTATTCTAGTCCCTTTTGATCCTTCACATTCATTGTTTACCTTATCATTTTGCAACCTGATCTCTTTGTGGTAGCCCATGACTGCTCAAGTCACATTAAAAAGTTCGTCTAACTTATTTTCTACCTGGCTTAATTCTTGACTACAAATACATGTTACCAATACAGTCTCAAGCTATTTTCATCACTGAAATAAAATGAACAAGTATTTATTGAGTGCTTACTATGTACCTGACACTGTGCTAGGTGTTACAAACTGCTGCAAGATGATTCTTATCCCTAGTGTAGCCCTACCTTTAGAACTAAATTAACTTCTTTTGCTTCATCCTACTCTTTCTTCACTCAATGAAATTTGAAATGTGATATGCATAAATATGATAAATATTGAAAGACCACATTGTGTTTTTGTCCTTATATTCTTAGCCTTTAAACTTTTTAAGGGCTCTCCACCCAATCCCTATACTCAGAACTTATCCTCTCTGAGAAGTGTTCCACATCAAAACAAAGCACTTACTCTCTTCCCTGACCCTGTTCCTCTCAATCTTGCTACCAGTCAAGCTCATTACTTTTAGGTTATTGACTCTTATGTTTTCAGTAAACCAGCAACTCACATCTTGCACATCATGCTTTCCACGGTAGTTATACACCCTAACCTTCCCTGCGTATTCGCTAAATTCCAACACAGATCACCAAATTCTAAAATTACTTCTGTGCATGAGGCAACAGTAAATACAAAAAGACAAACCAATAAAAACTCCATAAAGATAAGACCAGTCATTACTGGTTCATGCTTATGTCCATCATGAGAAAAACAGCAATAACTTACTAGGAATAACAATAATCAGAACCCAAACTCAAACTAAGTAAATATAACGCTTCACAATTTTAGATTTCATCCTCTGACTTCCAATCAATTCCTCTTCCCTCTCCCTCTTCTGGCTTTTTCTGTTTAAAGCAGATGACTTCTTTTATCCCAGTAGAAGTCATTAATACTGACTCTCCCCTGATGGTTGCCTACACTGTATGTTTCCTTGGCCCCTTGCTTCTTTATTAATCAGCAAACTCAGTGGTATTCCTCCCCTATCTGCAACTTTCTTTGAATAATTGACCCCCAGCCTTTTGCCCTATTTTCACTCTCATCTTCAAACAAAAATTGTGGACTCATATCCCTTGGCTAATAAATACACGTATAAGATACAAACGGGAAGAAGTATGCTACTGAGCAACTTGTGCTAAGGTTTTTCATGGTAGAAATTTGAATTAAAGCTTCCATAACCTGTGCATTTATACCCCACTCCTTGAGGATTACAGCTTTGTTAGGTTGGAGGACATAATTGATTCCACTTCATTAAAAGTTTCTATCCTCTGATGTTTCACCTACCACCCTCCCTATCCCCACAAAGATGGATAGTCTCCCGTAGTTTTATGGACAATGTTGCCCTCTGGTGGCTTATGATTTTCAAGTTGGCATGTTATCCATGTAATATATATACATATATATATATATCCATGAATATTTGAAAATTACTATTAATTTTTAAGTGTTTAATATAATTGAAGTATCTAAAGCATCATTTTAACTTCTTAGTAAAAGTTTAAAATTATGGCCATTATTTTAGGCAGATTTAAATAAGGTAGTAGGATTTTACATATTGAATTGTAAACTGGAAATGTACTAGAAAGTTCTTTTTCTGTATGAAGAAAACCAGAGGTACAATCTTATACGATTCATTCACAGATACAAAATGACATAAGTGCTACATTATTAATCTAGTAAAAGACTAAAGTATTATAATTGGAGAAGATCCCACTGATTTTCTTGTTCATTATTTCATCCTTAATCTTACCTTGAGTATTTCTATTCTGAGTATCTGCTGTGACGAGGCAGTAGAGAAAAAGAATGAGGAGAATTTAAATGTCATCATTAAGTTGTACATTATGGAATTCAAATTTAAAAGAAAAAAATTACTTGTATTTCATTAATCTAATAATATTTTGATTAAACAAAAGCAAAACAAAAGCTTAACAAGGGTACAAACTCAGTAGTAAGAATGCAATTTGGTTTACAATCATGCAATTAGAGTAATGATATCCATAAAAATTATACAATTGCCATTTTAGACCTTTACCTAACAGGTCTGCTTAATGGCCACTGGCAAAATGTTAAATTTAAAATTAGGTTGTTAATTTGTATGTTTGGTTGTCCTTTTACATTTGTTACTCTATCATGCCACCTTGTGACAGATAAAAAATGTTTGATTTTGCCTGATAATTATTACGTCTAATTTTTGTCCTTTAACACAATGGTTTTTTGTATGAGCATATATTCCTTATTAAAACTTTTGCTAAAACATATTATTTACTATGCTGATTTATTAAAAATGATTTTAACAACAAAAATCACTTAGTTATAAGAATGAGCAAGAAAGATCTATACATTTCCAGAGATAGATTCTAAGACAGATTTTTTCTTAGCTTCACTATCAGAAACTATTACAAACATTGTGAATATCTTTTAAAAAATAGACCTTGAACATAAGTAATAATTATTTGTTGAACATTGGCTGAAATAGTACTTATGCCACTTCTAATATCTGAACTTCCCCCAGGAATTTCAGAAACTTTTATTATTCTCAAAACAGCTATTTAAAGAATGTTTGTTGGTACTACTGAAGATGAAAAAAATATATACATCAAAGCAATAAAAAAGTTTGTCAAACTACTCTGACTTACTATACTGGATTCCATTTCCCTAGGACTGAAACAAAGTCTCACTATTGTTAAGAGTTTGGAGTTACTAATCCTTGGGAACCACCTTATAGTATTGTGTTCACTGAGTCCTGAGGAACTTAATAGGAGTTTATAAAACAAGACTGTGGGAGGCACAAAGCAAGTCAGCACAGAGCTGTCAGCACAGAGCCTGACGTGGGGCTCAAACTCAGGAACCCAGAGATCATGACCTGAGCTGAAGTCAGATGCTTAATTAACCAACTGAGTCACTCAGGCACTGCTACATTTTCTTTAAAAATGTTTAAAATTTCAATCTTTCAAACTTTACAAACTGTTAGCACACAACAAAAAGTACTACAGCTATCTCAAAAAGATAAACGATGTCACTAATATAACAAACACCAAAAAAAGGAAAGTTGACATTTTGGAATATAAAAATAAATCATCAGAAATTTATCAATAAAGTACTGTGCCAAGAAATATCAGCTATTCCTTGGAAACTAAGAGTATCTTGGTTATTATTATTATTATTATTGTTTAATGTTTACCTTTATTTTTCAGAGAGACAGAGGAGAAAGCGAGAGAGTGTGAGTGAGGGAGGGGGAGAGAGAGAGGGAGATACAGAATCTGAAATAGGCTCCAGGTTCTGAGTTGTCAGCACAGAGTCCGATGCAAGGCTCGAACTCACAAACCATGAGACCATGACCTGAGCAGAAGTTGGCCACTTAACTGACTGAGCTACCCAGGCACCCCTTATTATTTAAAAAGAGAAAATATATATATATATTTTTTTCTTAGAATTCCACCAGGGAATTAATGATTAAAATAATAAATAGAAGGAGTCATCATTAAGTATTACTTAAATAATAAATAGGAAATAATAAATAATTTTTAAATAATAAATAGGAAAATTAATAAAGATAAAATTTAATCTTCTAAATGCTTCTTTGTATACTTAAATAAGCTAGAACTACAAGATAAATATAGATTCTTTGCTTTTCTCAGGACTGATGGTACTTTTACAAAAACATTTCACTGCCATTAAAATCTCAAAAATTCTCAAAATCTACAAAAGAAGCTAATGAATGAGAAAAACTCAAAACCAGTTTTTTAAAAAAAAGGTCACATTACTTATATCAAGTCTATGAGTCCATGAGTAAATATTTATAAAATTATAAGTAAATGCAAAGTTACATACAATATGCTAATAATTTTAAGTAGTTTTAACTATGAAGTCATAATAATGTGCTGTATCTTGCTCTGACACCTATAAACTACTCCACATATTAGGTAATGATACTAAAATGATCAAAAGTATCCAAAGAATGATTTGAAGAATCAAGTGGGATAGAAAAAAAGGGTGCCACTGAACATTTCCCAAGTTCTACATAATTGTGAAGATATACACTGTACTTCTTTTCCAAAATGTCAAGTTGTGAAGCCTTCAGAGCTAATGTTCATGGAACAAACAAACTTATAGAAATAGCTTATTGAATAATCAAGCAATTTAAAAACAAAGGAATAACCACATGAAGCAGACACTCTAGAATCAACATTTGTCAAAATGAACCAACTTAGAAACAAATTACAGCATAATTCTCAGTGCACAATAGATAGAATAATCAATGAGAAAGTAGATAAGAAACAGAGGGAAAGTGAAAATAGCACTTAAGTGTATAACAAATCATTTAACGTAATAACATAATTTTCTCTAAGTTTCCTTGGTTGAGTTTTCAGAATTATTACCTTAGACGTATTCATAACTGCACATTTCATTTTGGTTCTTATTAAATGTTATTAAATATGATTTGGTAAGGAATATTTTAAGACAATTTATCTTCAATATCAGACACACATTATTATTCAAAGAGCATTCACAACCCACCTAATTTTTTCCTTAATTTCTTTGATTTCATCTTCTGTGCTCTCTTCAACATTTGCTGAGCAGTAGCAATGTCCTTAAAGCCCCTATTAATAGATTGCATAAAGGAAAAACAAATATTCAGACCATATTTATATATACATAGATATACAAACACACATATCTGAATTATATCATACTAAAACAAATTAGATTCCATTTAAGAACCTATAATTTAACAGATGTATAGTTTCTTAAAAACTAATAATTCTTAAAGTCTTGAAAAATGTCTATCCTAAAAATTTTAAAGTCTCTCAATTTCTTAATATTTTAGTTTAAAATATACCACATACCATTCTTTCGAAATTTTTTCTTCTTTTTCAGATTTCAGCGAACTCTTTCTGCTGATCTTTGATTCAGGTGTCCAGGACAAAGTTCTGTGTTCTGGTCTGGCGATAGAAAAAACTACAGTAACTGAATCAACACAAGAATATCAGCACGTTTTAAAAAACTACAAGCTATTTATGTTGTTTCAAACTCGGAAATAAAATCTATTTAAGTTACAGAAAAACTTTATCTTGAAAAGTAATAAAAGTCTGCCATTAATTTAAAATGTTTACATTTCAATTACTTGAAGCATATTTCAATCCTTTTGTCGAAAGAAATGCAGCCCTGGAATTTTTATTCTAATCCTTATCTCTACCTATATCATAGTATTTTAAAGTTCAGTTGTTTACAACAGTTAATGACATTATTTCACTGACACTTTTGTAGTTGTTTTAATGAAGCTACCTCACACTCTTTTTTTTACTGAAAACTCCGTAAAAATCATTACATTTTAACACTGAATGTTTTCCCATCTTCTAAGCAGATAAATTTGTACTTAATTTTCATCATTTTACCACTTTTGTAATAAGTATAGTATTCTCGTTATGGGTTGATCCTCTAAAAGAGTAATTTAGCTTACCTGCTATTAAACTGTGAGTGTTCTGATGAAAACAAATTTTCTTTCTCATTACATAGCCACGCTTGAGCTGGATGGCTTGGTAAATTCAGTGAAGTATCATCATATTTTAAGGTTCCACAGAACTTATCAGAAAAATAATGTATATTAAGTATAAAATAAATGGAAAAATTCTAGCACTTATATCATATTACTTTACATGCATATTATTCAGTAGCCTCCCAAGGGAAACACACACAAAAACTGAAAATTATAATAAAATTAAATTTATGTAATACACATGTAAATGTCCTTTATTGTAGTGGTAAGGGATACGTTTTTTTGGTACAGTTTGCATATACAGAGTGATTAATAGCAAAGATCTTAAAAAATATCAAAAAACAAAAACTTCAAAGATTATCAAATAAATAACAGATATTGCAGTCCATTGACCTCTGACTGAGAATCTTCAGCTGTTGCCCTCTTAATGCATATTTTTGTATTTTTAAAGTGCTGTCAACTAGTGATTTTAGTCTGCTGCCAAATATGCAGCTGAAGTATATCATTTTTTTTTTTGCTACTGTGAAATAAAGTGTTGAAAGAAATCCAAAATCAAGAAAAAAATTAGAAGCAAACGAAAGAAAAGCTACATGAAAAATTACATCTGGGGATGAGGAGGAAGTCAGAGGCTTCTAAAAGTAATTGTGTTTTTCAAGTCAATAAATTGCATTATTAATCACTGCAGCACGGCATAACCTTAAGAAACGAACAAAGATGGAGCATTAAGAGATTTCCATGACATGTTACCTTTGGCCAGTGCAGCTGGTTCGGGAGAAGCAGTGTTTGCGAAGGGAAGCGGGCGGAATCTAAAGCTAGCCATTCTTTCTCTAAGGCAGCCTGCAAATAGTAAACATTAATGTACATAGTTCAGTTTGCATAAATTTTACAAAGAATCTTTGAAATTGTCTTTTATACTACAAATATTAAGAGAGCGTAGCAGGATTTTTATTTATAGGAAAATGTGCTACTTGCTATTGTGAGATGTTATGCATCTATTTAAAGCAAACATTGTAAAAAATAGAAGAGTTTTCACCCCCAAGTGGGATAAAGTGAGAATTTGAATGCTCAAGTGTTACAGAAAATAAAGAGGTGCAGACTGTTCCATGTATTTAACTGTTTGATAATTATGACTCTGAGCCAACTCTAGATGTGACTGGGGGACAGAATCTTTCATCTCTTTTTAATGCAAACTTTAATATTTTCAACCAAACCTCAGTATTGAAAATTTATGGTTATTTTAATATTACTATCATTTTTTCCATGTACACTGTCTATAAGATAGATTTTCCTTAATTTTTTCAAATATTTCACAAATTTTCTGAATAGATGGAAAATGAATTTTGTGGCAACATAAAAATCATGGATCCTAACATTATAGTCTCTAATTCAAGTGTGTGAATGATAAAAAAAAATATATAAATTTAAATTTTAAAATGATTCTATTTAAGTCCCTTCACTTTTTATCTTATCTTTATTCCATTTATGTAATTATCAAATTTATTTTATATTTTCACAATGGTATACTAATTATGCTAGTGTTATATAATTAGGATATAATTATCCAAATTTTTTTTGCTTGCATTATCTAATATGGTTTAGAATAAACTTCTGTGGTTCTATAATGTTTCGGGAATTTTTACAAGAAAAGATCAGATGCTCATGAACTTGTTTTTTATAAGGTTGTAAAATATTCAAACATTTTGGATTTAAAAACTAGAATGATTATATTCTGAGGAGAACTAAATGCAATTTTCCATTTATACAATTTCAGTGTTTCTTGACCATCTCTTGAAAGACCACTGAGAAGGAAAAACTAAGAAACCCTGACTATAGGCTAGCAGTGCAATGACATATTTTTACTTATAGAACTTAGAATAACTATTTAAATTCATGTTATTTGAATAAATAGGAAACCTCTACTCAGTTGTTTGACAGGTACATTGTCCAATTTTTTCCAGGCAAACATTTTAACACATATATCACAGTTATATATCAGTTACATATGGTTTAAGAATATGTATCTTGTTTAAAAAGTGCTATTTACGATGCAAACAGGATTCAGGGTTCAGATTTTTAAAAAAAAAATTTTAATGTTTATTTCATTACTTATGAGAGAGAGAGAGAGAGAGACAGAGTGTGAGCAGGGACGGGGCAGAGAGCGAGAGGGAGACACAGAATCTGAAACAGGTTCCAGGCTCTGAGCTGTCAGCACAGAGCCCAACTCAGGGCTCAAACTCACAAACTGTGAGATCAGGACCTGAGCTGAAGTTGGACACTTAACTGACTGAGCCACCCAGGCTCCCTTAGAGCTCAGATTTTTTAATTCTTCCTTGTGTATGACAAATAAAGAAAAATCCAGTTCCATCCCAGGAAAGACCAAGGCCTATGGCATATCAGCTAGCATCAAATTCGAATTCTTAATCTGGTGAAAACTACTAAAGTGAAGAGAAAATGTGAAAATGTGGAGATGATATGATAAAAGGCAGTCCCAGAAGATTCTGGGAAGATGGCGGAGTAAGAAGAACTGGGAACCTGTCTCCCAACTTAGAAAATGATTGCACTGGCAGAATCCATCTGATGTAATTATTTTGGAATTCTGGCATCTATTGAAGGCTTATAACTTCCAGGGGAAGACTTGGATGGTAAATTGTGGTTAATTTTATTCAATATCAGCTTTTAGCACAGTAGCAGCTATTCTCTACTCCGGGGCTCTGAGGCAGGCAGCTGTTCATGTGTTCCAGGAGCAGCCTGCACACAGCTTGTAGAGCCAGGGTGGACAATCAGGACAGTAACCTCCAAGTATCGGTATCTATGCACTGATCATTGATTATTACTTCTGATCACAGA
The DNA here is from genome assembly GCF_046562875.1 of Panthera onca. NCBI lineage: Eukaryota > Metazoa > Chordata > Mammalia > Carnivora > Felidae > Panthera > Panthera onca. The sequence goes on along the minus strand of NC_138345.1, from coordinate 107,269,952 downwards.
GGTGCAAAGAAGTGGGTATCCTTTGCTGCACTTCTATTGTTGCAAGCCCCTGCCCTACCAGCTAAGTGATCTCCAGGGGATTTCATGGACTGCTATTCTCCCCAACCCCTTCATTTTTCTTTATTTCATCTTTTGGGAGCCATTAAAGACTAAGATATGCTTTTTTTTTCTTAAGCCTAGAACATTAAAAAGCATCTGTATATATGTAGGAAATTAGAAAGTCAACATACATGTCCAGGGAAAGGCACCGGCTCAGAAAAGACCTGCGAAGACCTTAAGTTTGTAACTCAGGGTGACCCTCAGCACAGAGATAGCCTATAATAATCAATACAAAAACAAAAACAATAAAAGCAAAAACAAAACCCCAGCAAACCTTGGGGAAGAGAATCTAATTTCTAGAATTACTGTAATTATTAGATTCAATGTCCAACTCTAAATAAAGATCTCACAAGCCTTACAAAGAAACAGAAAAGTTTATGGCCCATTCAAAGGAAAAATAAATAAATCAACCAAAACTACCCCTACAAAAAGACCTCATGGCAGATCTACTAGGCAAAGACTTTACAAATAATTGTTTTAAAGATACTCAAAGAAATAAAAGGAGAGAAAATGGTATATAAACAGAATGGAAATATCAATAAAGAGATAGAAAATCTAAAAAGACACCAAGAAGAAATGCTAGAGCTGAAAAGCACAATAGCCAAAATAAAATATTCACTAGTGGGATTCACTAGAGAGATCTATTTCTGAGTAGGTAGATAAAGGAATCAGTGAACGTGAAGACAGGACAATGGAAATTATCAAGTCTGAGGAATAGAAGAAAAAATAAAAGATTGAAGAAAAGTGAACAGAACCTAAGGGACTTGTGAGACACTATCAAATGTACCAACGCATGTACCATGGGAGTCACGGATGGAACAGAAAAAAAGAAAGAGGTAGAGAGCATGTTTGAAGACACAATGGCTAGAAATTTCCAAATTCAGTGACTGACCTGAATATAAACATCCAAGAAACTTAATGAACTTGAAGTACAAGGAACTCAGAGACCCAAACCAAGACACATAATCAAACTTTCAAAAGCAAAAGATACAGAGAATCTTGAAAGGAGCCAATGAGAAGCAACTTGTCACATATAAGGAATCCTCACTAAGACATCCAGCAGATTTCTTATCAGAAAGTTTAAAGTCCTGAAGGCAATGGGTTGAGATATTCAAAATGGTGAAAGAAAAGAACAACAACAAAACTGTTAACCAAGAATTGTATATTGTCAACTGTCCTTCAAATTCAGGGGAGAAATTCAGATAGTCCCAGATGAACACAGGTTGAGAGAGTTTGTTATCATTAGATCTGCCCTGAAAGAAATGCCTAAGGGAGTCCTGCAGGTTGAAATGAAAAGACTAGACAGCAGTTCGAAGCCATATGAAAAAACAAAGATCTCAGTAAAGAGAAATACATGGGAAAGTATAAAAGCTAATATTATTGTAACAACGGTTCGTAACTCTACTTTTTGTTTTCTATATGACTTGAGACTAATATATTTTAAAACTATTAATTTAGGGGCGCCTGGGTGGCGCAGTCGGTTAAGCGTCCGACTTCAGCCAGGTCACGATCTCGCGGTCAGGTCACGATCTCGCGGTCCGTGAGTTCGAGCCCCGCGTCAGGCTCTGGGCTGATGGCTCAGAGCCTGGAGCCTGTTTCTGATTCTGTGTCTCCCTCTCTCTCTGCCCCTCCCCCGTTCATGCTATGTCTCTCTCTGTCCCAAAAATAAATAAAAAAAAAAAAAAAAAAAAAACAAAAAAAACTATTAATTTAAAAGCTAGTATTATTGTTACTTTGGCTTGTAATTCCACATTTAGTTCCCCACATAATTTAAGACAGTAATTCATTTAAAGGAGTTATTAGTTTAGGTTTATACAGAGGCAATTTTGTGATATCAACAACCAAAAGTGGTGGAGGTGGAACTGTAAAGAAGAAAGTTTTTGGATGCTTTTGAAGTTAAGATGGTATAAATTCAAACTAGAATGTTACAGCTTTAGGATATTAAGGGGGATTAAGGAGTTATTGTTTAATAGCTATGTAGCTTCAGTTTTGCAGAATGAAAAGAGTTCTGGATATGGATTAATGGTAACACAACTTTATGAATGTATTTAGTATCACTGAATACCACTTAAAAATTAAGATGATAAATTTTATGTTATGTGTATTTTACTACAATAAAAAAAATTGGGGGGAAATTTTTAAAGGTAATGTGCCATTAAAGGACTGACTGTGGAAAAGGAGCAGTATTGCCAGGTGAGAAGCTTGATTTATACACTGTTTTTGCTTTTTTTTTAATATACAAACAAACAACTTTTTTTTTCTTTTAAACACCTGCCAACCACCTCCTTTTTACATTCTCTGGGACTCCAGCTGTTTCCTTTCTACAGCAGGACAGGGACTCACAAAGCAGAGTGATTTCTTTGCCATTTCACATAGATGTAGATGGAAGTCTCTTTCTTAAAAAAAGCTATCTAAAGTCTGGGGAAAAATGTAGTCTTTAAATTGATACATAAAAGTGAAGAAAACTTTGAAAATCATTTTTCTTGGTTTTTAATTCAATGTCACAAACTTTTATAAGATGCCAGAACAATTCTTTAACTACTATCTCAGAAATTTCTAGAAGCACGAAGAGAAGGTTTAATATAAAATGCTAAAGATGCTCTTAGTAATTATATAATCACAACCAAAAAATATTACCAAGACTACTGATTTATATGAGTTCAAGTTTATTAATATCAAGTATATTTGGCAGTACTTAGAACGTTGAAAAAAACTTTCAAAATGTTAGGAAGAAATGGCCAAGATTATAAATATACTACTGTTTTAAAAATGTATATTAATATATCATGCTTACCACTGGACATTTATACAAATTTCAGTTATTGCTTAAGAAAACCTTCTGTTCAGATATCCTTTAACTTACAACTGAGGATCTGGAAAGCTTTCTAGTTATTAGAAGACTACTAACAAATTTATTACATATTAAAAATAAACTTGAACTTAGATTTGTAACTGTGTGTTCACAATTGAATGTTTGACCAGATATCCATGTATTTGTCTTTTTTTTTATTTGAGAGAGAGAGAAAGTGGGAGAGAGAGGGAGAGAGAGAGAGAGAGAGAGAGAGAGAGAGAGAGAAAGAGAGAGAGAGAGAGAGAGAGAGAGAGAGAGAGAGAGAGAGAATCTTAAGCATGTTCCACACTCAGCACAGAGCCTGATGCAGGGCTCGATCCCACAACCTGGGATCATGACCTGAGCTCAAATCAAGAGTCGAACGCTCAACTGACTGAGCCACCAAAGCACTCTAATCATGTATTTGGCTTTTGATCAGAAAAGAAATCATTATTCTATAATCCAACTTTGAAAGTCTAGAAAATAAGGATGTTAAAAAGAGGAGCAAAGAAAGAAAGAAAGAAAGAAAGAAAGAAAGAAAGAAAGAAAGAAAGAAAGAAAGAAAAAGAAAGGACTACAAATAACATTCATGTTTATTTGGGTGTATAAATACACAATTTTTCAGGCCATCTAGTGTAATCCTTTCATTTGATGCGTGAAACTAGGTTCAGACTTGCCCTAAGCAACAAGTCAGTTAAAATTGAGCAAGTCCCAGAAATGCTAAAAGCCATGACTTGATGTTTTTCCTCCTCCCTTCACTACTACTCTCGTGCCCCAACACTTTCCTCCTCTTCTGCCCAAGTTGTCTCTTGCTATCCCCAAAATAATTCTTTCTAATACTTCTTGATAACTTCTGGAGCATCTTAGAATCCTTATATTTTGGAAACTTGGCCCATTATACATCTCAAATCTCACTTTGTAAACCCTCTCTTCCATCCTCATTGCAAAAGCACGGTGGCTCAAATTGTTTGAGACTGTTGTTATATATATGCCATGCATACCTTTTTTCATTAAACAAAATGTCACTGTAGTCTTTTCCTTTGCCTATACTTTAGATTGCATTTGTTTATTTCCCCACAATGTACTGTAATATGTAACACTCTGTGAAGTTAATTTGCGATAGGGATCAAACATAAACTCCAGAGCAGAATGTTGCCCAGCTAACACCTTTGTCTCCGTCTCAAAAATTATTCCTGAAAACTTACTGAATTTTACTTCAGTCTGAGAAAAAAAAATCCGATTTGACTGTTGTGGTTTTCTATATTTGTTATATTAGCTTTTCTCATCTTCTCTAGATTTAGGGACTCGTAACAGAATTGGTGGTTTAAACTTAAAGATAACTTTATTGTTTTAATATGGTGGCTTCTAAACAGTGTTAAGTAACAGAGAAAATCTTATTAAATTAAATCGGCAAATAAAAGCATCAACTAAAATTACCGTAATTTAAAAGGTGCAAAATAGGGGCACGTGGGTGGCTCAGTCAGTTAGGCATCTGGCTTCGGTTCAGGTCACGATCTCACAGTTCGTGAGTTCAAGCCCTACATTAGGCTCTGTGCTCACAGCTCAGAGCCTGGAGCCTGCTTCAGATTCTGTGTTTCCCTCTCTCTGCCCCTCCCCTCACTCTCTCTCTCTCTCAAAAATAAATAAATATTAAAAATAAATAAAAATAAAAACAATAAAAATAAAAGTGCTGGTGTAGATCACTATGCCACATTAGACTTAACATACTTATTATTTAGACATGTATTAAGTTATTATAGATATTTTATGGCAAAGTGGCCAAAATTCCCTCTAAAGGAGATTGAGACCTAGGCTTATTAAGGCTTCCGCTAAAATAATTATTTTAAAAAGGTTATCCACTTTGCACTGTGAACCCAAGACCCAAGAAAATGTCTTATTCGTCACTATTTCAGAAGTTCATTATGAGTGGTATATAATAGGTGCTTAATGCCAGCAGACAATTCTTCATGAGTCTCCATTTCTGCATGCCTTATGACAGCTTTCTTTCCAGACTATCTTTTCAAGGACCTGTGTATAGCTAACACCCTGGGAAGATACAGATAGTGTTTTTCCCTATGCTAGAGGCTACTATGCTACTCTGGACTCACAGGGTATGGACCACATTGATTCAACTGACGGGGTTTGGACATGGTTCACTGTGGAGGAAGGAGCTGAAGTTATCTTGTGGTGGGGCTCTTTAGGCTAATTCAGTGTACTATTGCCGCTTCTATATCTGAATTGTTGAGTAGAAGTTGATATATCACATGTTTTACTTTTGTATCCCATAAGTGCCAGAGGCAATTATCCCAATAGGGGAAGAGTTGCAGGTAGAGAAATGTTAGTGTGACAAACTCTTAACTTGACATCTCTTGGATGACTATTGGGTCTATCCTCTGATGTCCAAAGCTTTCATTATATAGATGATATCCTGTTGGTTGTCATGTCAGAATGGTATGTGAATTATATCTCAATAAAAAAAAAAAAAAAGTCTTAGTTTCAACTGTCCTGATAATAGTGAATTATCACACCTCTGCCAGCAGGACTTGACCAAGAAATCTGAACAAAATTCTGGAGATAGCATTCAGGGATTGGTTAGTCAAGTAATTTCTTGGGACTATGGAAGAAATATACTGCTCAATCTCTCCACTGGCCAAACAAACAAACAAACAAACAAAAAACAACAATAACAAAAAAAAAAAACCCTATTATCTCTTCAGCTTTTTACCACAAAAAAGTAGGTCCAATATCTTATTGGGCCCCTTCAGAACTAGAAACAATACAAGATTCTGTGACTGATGATATTATCAATTGGACCCTCTGGCCTCCACCTAGAGGCATCCCTTGTGGCTTTGGGTTTGTGGCCTTTCTAACACAGATACCAGGTATATTCCCATTGAAAAAAAGCTCCTGCTGGACTCCTTTAGAAACTAAATGATTGACCGTTGGAGGCCTTGTGACTCTCTGACCTAATAGTTCTGGTTTGGGGTGAAACAGCTCAGATTCAATGACTAACAAGGTGAAAGGTCTTCCAAAGCCTCACTTGTCAAAAGAAATAGCCATCCTGGCCTCAGTGGAATCCTGGCTTTGACATGAAAAAGTAGCAGCTATAATCCTCAGGGAAACATTACCTCAACTCAATGGCCTGAACCAGAGCTACTGGCTTGGAGCTACTGGCTTGGATTAAATTCACCCAGGTTCCCCCCTATTGGTCTGGTTCAGGGATGGTTCAGATAAGCTGAAACCCAAATGACACTTGGGTTGTGGCCAACAGTCCACAGTTTGGTCTGCCACGTGGAAAACTACAGACCGGCTGACTACAGACAACCTGTTTTGGGTCCTCACACAGGAAAATCAAATCACAGTTGTTTACAGATTACTGTTTTGATTACTCTTATGGATGTCCAATGTAAAGTCCCATCCCCTGATGAGATGACTGGAATCAAATCACCGATTAGGCTTCATTCTATGTTTGAGGCTATTCATGCATGCTAGACTTGTGACTTCTACAAACAGTTGTTTTAAGTTTATTTATTTTGAGAGAGAGAGAGAGAGAGAGAGAGAGAGAGAGAGAGGGAGAGAGAAGGGGAGGGACAGAGAGAGAGAGAGAGAGAGAGAGGGAGAGAGAAGGGGAGGGACAGAGAGAGAGAGAGAATCCCAAGCAGGTTCCACACTATTAGTGCAAAGCTTGATGCAGGGCTCTAATTAACAAACTGTGGGATCATGACCTGAGCTGAAATCAAGAGTCAGATGCTTAACTGACTGAGCCACCCAGGTGCCCCATTACTTCTACTAAATTTACCCCTTCATCTATGGTGAAAGAGGTAACATTGCATGGATCCTTGCCCCTGTCTGCTATTGAAAAATTGACTACATTAAACTTTCAATACCCTACTGTTGATATCTTTTCAGGTTGCCAGGTGACTTTGGCCATATTAACTGCGGGCCTTGAAATTTGTCTGTATAATTTTACAGTTTTCTGGACCATTGGAGACTGACAGGTACTGCCTTTTATCACAAAAGCTACTCAACAATGAGCTGATAGTCTGACTCCACCACTCTTACTTCCTTCCATTCAAACACGCTGATAAGGCAGTTAATGTGACTGTCCCCAGAAAAGGATCATACCCTTGCAGCTACTTCCTAGGCAATGAGTAGGAAAAACTGTACCGAGGTTAAGACAGACCTGCTTTGACAACTCCGGATTCTGTCCTGACAATTCCTGGGCATGATGCATATTCCTCTTCCCTAACAGTGAGTCCCAGACCAGCATGATTGGCACATCCTCATCTTCACGGCACAGCCTGGCCACAGGAGATTTAAGGTATACAAATTTAATCCTGGCTAAGTTTTCTAAAAATGCATTTATTCCTCTTGTCCTAAACCTTCCACACAAAAGGTCTAGGTGTGAATGGAGAATGATTAGGAAAAAAAAAAGTGAGGTTGCAGTTACTGCAACGGGACACTTGAATTTTGAGGGGGTGGAGGATAACCACCACCCAGCATCTTTGAAATGAACACCTTACGTTCTGAGAGGTAGAGGAAAGGGGGGGCATGGATAATTTTTTGTCCTTCAGAACTACCCCTGAAGCCTTCTTCCACAAGAAAATGTGCTGTATGGCCCTTCCAAGTGGCTGCAAGAACCTTAAATTTAACTTATTGCTGGGTCTGCCATTCCTTTCCAGAAGGCTGTGACCACAGTGTGATAGTGATTCCCCTTAACATTCCGGAGAAGTTGATCAGGATATCAAGGGATAGCCCCAGACCTGTACCACCTGTACCACTAGACGGTTTCCCTATACCCATTCTCAGTCATCCCATGGGATGGACAAATGCCACCTGGAAGGTGTTCTGGTCATAAATCATCTTCAAATGTTTAAGAAAACACCACTAGAAATCATTCAAGTTAGTTTTGACTCACTGGCCAGCGTTGTTTTAGATGGCAGAATTTAAACTTCTTCCTTGAGGCCCAAGAGTCTGTGCAGTAGCTAATACTTCCAGCTGTACCTGGATTAAAGCCCCTAGTGGCAGTCAGTACAGAAACTTAAAGAGAAAATACCTGGGCTATTGATAGTAACCTTAATAAATGCATTATGAGGATAACCCAATGGATTTTGTCCTGGCTCCTGTCCGATTATTCGGGGGGACCTACTAGAGTGGGTCTTATGGGAAAATTTGTCATGTATAAACAAGGACTACATATTATTGGGAGACAATTTTTTTTATAGGTTTCTAACATTTCTGCCTAATGTACAAGAGTTGTTGTTCTGGACTATCTTTTCAAAGATGTTACTATAGCTAATAGACTCAGAAGAGGGAGATAATCGTATAGTGTTTCCCTCTAGGGCAGAAGGAAAAATTTCTTTGCTGTCTGGTATAATTAAGATAATCATTTCCTCTGGATCATGGAGTGGAAAGGTTTGGTAGTAGCCCTTTTTAAAATATAAGGTTTCCTAGGCTTGGGATTCCTAGGGGGGAATTCTTTGGATTCCTCCCTGTGCAACTTGGGGGCAAAGGGGAACAGATAGGAGCACTAAGCTCCTCCTGCCTGATGTGACAAGTAATAAATGTCTTATTTCTTCTGCCAGCATACAGACATTCTGATACAGGGACTCCATGGTCATTTAATCATGACATCTTAAGTTGTAAGATGATTTTCCAATAAAGTGGTGACGCTGTTTGATGCATTCACTGAATCCTCAGTCCCCATGTCTCTATCTCTGCCTGTTCATTTTAGGTAATTTCCACACTGCACTTGCCAGTCATTGATACCTTCTTATTAAGTGACTAGTCATGATCTTTTCAGCAGCTGTATTGCAGTAGTTAAAAGTTTGTTGTTCTTTATTCCTAGACTGCTACTTAATGGTTGTTAACTCATTGGAAAGGAAAATAGTAAAGAAATAAGTATTAATTTGTAAATGTTTTCATATTCTATATATTAAATGCCTAAGGTGAAATAAGCAATTAGCAAAGAAGAGAAAGAAAAGGAAAAAAGACACATGTACCCTCTGCAATTTGGCATCGATGTTCAGAAGTATAGAAAAAGAAAATACTATGTAACTCATGGAAAGTGGTTGATACTACATTGTCACTCAAACCTATAATTCATTAGCTATCACAGTACTTTCATAGCCTGTTATGATACTCATTACTATTAAGTAATGAGCATAAATAATCCTAAAGACTCAAGAGAAGCATTTAATTTCCCAAATTGTACAATAAAGTCATTACATATTACTAACTTCCTAGAAGATGAATGGTAAGAAGTTTTGATGCCAAGCTTTTCAAATGGCTAACTTTGAGATCTTTTCTATTAATGATTTATATGTTTAGTTTTCAAAAAAAGGGACATCTTTCTTAATTTCAAAAAAATAATAAAATAAAGCAGTGCCAATGAAAAAGAGGTAAAAATGTATTTTTATAGCATTCTATATATTTATGTATTTACTCACTGTTTATCACTTCAAGTTAAATGTAAGCTCTGTGAGGTTAGGGATCTTACCTGTTTTCTTCATTGTGGTGAGAACAATGCCTAAAATATTTAAGATAACCACAGACTTGAAATACTCATATAAAAATTTCGTTCTGTCCATTTCATTCTGGCATAGCTTTAATTAGAATTAAAATTATCCTGAGAACATCTATAATTATTACATTTAAAAAGGAGCTGAAGGCACTCAAGGGTAATCAAAGCATCCAGGACTTAAAAAGCCAAGATCCTAGAAAGTAGAGTGTCATGCTGATATGAATCCTATATTTCCCTCCACATTTTCCCTCAGGAAAATTCTTAATTTTATTAACAGGAAAAAGAAGCCAAGCAGAAATATGAAGTTTCTTGTAGCAGTTTCACTGGAATGAGGACACAGAAGTTAAAGTGCAGGGATGCCAAGGTAGTTAGGATTGGACTAAGATCCTCAAGAGGAAAGAGCCACAGAAATGTGAGCTCAAAGTAATGTATAAAATTCCCCTTCATGTATTTTCCAACTCCATGTAGAATATGTGTAGGAGAGACACCTAGAATCAAAGGGCAATAGGAATACCTGGAGTACTAAAAAGCTAAGAAGGAACTTCTTCAGTCACTGGATGCTGTGAAGAAGGGGGTTAGAATCAAGGGACAAACAAGGTGAGGGTAACCTGGTAAATATGTCATTCTTAGTTGAGACACCATATTAGCTCAGCCCCCAAGAGAAACCAGAAAAATACCAGTCAATAAAGCTTGAAAATAAGCCTCAAAGAAACTCTTCCATACAATATCTGCCTGCAAGATTCAAATTAAATCCTCTTTAGAGAAAGAAAACACCTTTCGGGCTCTTCACACTTTTTTCATTCATATCTGATACTTAATCAAAGATTGAATGCCAAAAAGGAGAACTAACTCAAAATACAAGAGATAAACAGTCAATAGAAATAAACCTACAAGTGATCCAGATGTTGCAATTAACCGAGAAAATTTTGAAAATACCATACTTTGTATATTCAAGAAAATATAGAAGATGATAGAAAACTTCAACATGTAACTAGAATTTACAATAAATAAGTAGAAATTCTAAAACTATAAAAAAATGGAATAACTAAAATTAAGAATTCAAAATATAGGCTACAAATTCTTAGGTAACTCAAGAGAGACAATTAGTGAACTACAAGATAGGTCAGTAAAAAACATGCAAATTAAAACACAGAAGCACACACACACAAAAATAGGTAACGATTCAAAACAGAGTTGAAAAGTCTAATGTGAAATGATGAGAAATTCTAACATATACATTTTTGGAAGCACTTTACCTCAAAGAAGAGAAATAATGAAAAAGATTAAATGTTTGAAATACTTGGCCAAGAAATTTCCAAAACTGGTAAAATACATAAACCACAGATTCAAGAAGCCATTCAACCTCCTTACTACAAACAGAGTAAATACAAAGAAAATCACACCTTTGCTGAAAAACAAACACAGAAAATGAACCTTAAAAGTAGTCGAGGAGTGGAAGGATATCTTCAGAGAAGAAAATTAAGATTTAGTACTGACTTTTCAACGGAGTCTATGAAAGCCAGAAGCTAATGAAATAACATCTTTAAACACAAAAACTTTACCTAGAATTCTATGCCTAGAGAAGATATCCTTCAAGTTTTAAAGTAAAAGAAGTGTTCAAATGATAAAAAACGCATCTAAAGTTAAATAAATTACTAAAACAAATCCTTCAGGGAAGGAAAATAAATGCAGATGGAAGCATGTTAATGCAGGAAAAAATGAAGTACATGGAAAAACATAACCACAAACCAACAAGCTAATGAAGGGGGGAAAAGGAAAACAAACAAAAACTTGATTCATGCAAGAGAGGGCAATAAAAACCTAAGAAAATATACATAGAATACATACGACAAACAAAAAACTAATACAAAGATGGTATTGATAAATCTAATTATATTCTATAAAAAATATTAAAATAATTTGAATATGTTAATGAAATACTATCAGAATGGAATATAAAAATAAGCAAAACCTAATTATAGTCTCTTATGAGATAATAATTTTAAATATAAAACACAGAAATGTTAAATGGGAATGGTTAGAAAAATATCTATTACTATAAAATTACCAGCCAAAAGAAAGTTGTTGTAGGTATGAAATATCAGAGGAAGTAGCCACTAAGGCATTTGGTTAAAGAGGGAACCTAGAGTTAAACAAGGGAATTTTATTATGATGAAATGGTCAATGATACAATCACTTCCTATACAAAATGTGATGCCCTAATAATGTAGCTTCAAAGTATGAGGCAAAATTTGACAGAACTATAAGTTCATTTAGAGAAACCCACAATCATAGTAAGAGATTTTAGCATTCTTCGGTCAATAACAGAATTCTTCCTCCCAAAGTCACTGAGGACTCAGAAGATTTTTAAAACCACATTAATAAACTTGAAATAACTGTGATTTTAGTAACAATATACTTAAAATTCTTTTCAAATGCTCATGGAACATTTCCCCAAATATATTATATGCTGAGACACATTTTTAAGAAACAAATAAAATCAATATTACATCAAACTCTTTCAGAAAACAAAACAGAGGAAACATTTCCCAATGAAATGTATATGGCCAACATAACTTTGACACCAAAATCTAAATTAACAGTTTTATAAAAGAGAAAATTTATACATCCAAGTTCTTCTTGAATATAAATGCAAAAATTCTAAACAAATACTAGTAAACCAAATTCAGAGATAATAAAAAAGATAATACATTACAGCTAAGTTGGTTTATTCTAAGAATATAAGAGTTAAAGTTTGAAAATCACTGTTATATGCATAAAAAGTATTTGATAAAATCGAACTCATATATAAAATCATCATCATCATCATCATCATCATCATCATCATCATATTAGCCTCTTGGAATGGTAAAAATATGTTAAGGAAGGTAACTTCCTTAATCAAATATAGAGTTTCCACAAGAAACCTATATTAAAACTCTTACTTAGTGGTGGAATACTGAAAGCTTTCACCCAAAGACCAGAAGCCAGAAAATGATGAAAACTAATATCACCACTATTCAACATTTTACCAGAAATAGTAAATCAAAAACAAACAAATGCACAAACAAAACAAATAAAAGGCATAAGAATTGGAAAAAAATTGTAATTGTTCTCAGATGACATGATGTGTATACAGAATACCAAAGACCTGAGAGATAACCTACTAAAATTAATAAGTGATTTTAACAAAGTGGCTGAATATAAGGTCAGGATACAAAAATATAATATCAGAAAATATCTGATAAATCTAACCAAAAATGTAAAAGACCTCTATGATGAAACCTACAAAGCATTTTTACAGAGATTTTTAATGGCTTACATAAATTGTGGGATAGTCTATGTTCATGGATTTTAAAAAGTAATAGACTAAAAAATATTATTTCTCCCAAGTTGATTTATAGATTCATTTGACCCAAGAAGAACATGACCCCTCCTTCACACTATAAACAAAAATTAATTCCAGGTGCATCTACATTTAAATGCTGAAAGCTATAAAGTTTCTAGAATATCTTAATGATCTAGGAGTAAGCAAAGATTTCTCATATATCACAACAATTAAATTTTTTATTTGAAATTAGAAACATTCTGTTCATTAAAATTAACCATAAAGACAGTGAAAAGGTAAGCCACAGAGGTTAGAATATTTGCAAGGGAAAAGAGAGTAGTATTCAGAACATATATAGAACTTCTACAAATCAATAAGAAGAAAAGATATACAACCCAATGAAAAAAATACACAAACACTTGATCATATCACAAAAGTGAATATCTAAATAGCCAATAAGCATTTTAAAAGGTATTCAAAATTATTAATTATGACAAATGAAAATTAAAACAACAATAGCTATACCACCACACACCTACTGGAATGGAAGAAAAAGACATGAAAATACAAAGTGTTGTGAAGATAGAGCTCCTCTAAAACACCCATATTCTTCTGATAGGGCTATGAACTGATATAATCACTTTGGAATACCATTAGGCACTATCAACTAAACGCAGGTGAATGTTAAGGCCCAGAAATTCTCTTCCTAAAAGAAATGTGACTATGTACATCAGAAGACATGCACAAGAATGTTCGTAGCATTTAGCTTTAATAGGCAATACTATAATTAACAACAAATATCTTCCAATAGTAGAATAGATTACTATTCAAAGTGTATGTATTCAAATAAAAAAATGGTGTGTTCAAATAATAGATTTAAAAAGTAGCGTACTCAAATAATAGATAAAAAGTGGGTATTTTCTTTTTATTTATTTAATTAATTGATTAATTAATTAATTAATTAATTTATTGAGAGAGAGAGAGAGAGAGAGAGAGAGCATGTGCACACCTGTGTGTGCACAAGCCAAGGAGGAGCAGAGAGGGAGAGAGAGAATCCCAAGCAGGTTCTGCACTGTCAGGACAGTGCCCAACCCTAGGCTCAATCCAACAAATTAGGAGATCATGACCTGAGCTGAAATCCAGAGCTGGACATTTAACTAACTGACTGAGCCATCCAGGTGCACCAAAAAGTGGGTATTTTCAAGATTGGTATATATACAACTATACTCAACAACATAGATAAATCTTATGGACATAATATTACATGAAATAATAAGATGACATACTGTATGATTCCACTTATAGGAAGTTCAAAATAGGGAAAACTAATCTATGATGATGGAGGTATGAATACTGCAGAGGCATGAGGAAGTCTGGAGATGTTCATATGTTTTACATCTTCATCGGAGTGGTGTTTATGTGGGTGTAACTGTCTAGAGAAGAGGAAACAGAGCGAGTAAAACTAATGTAAAAGGCTAGTGCTCTGTATGATAAAACAGTGCTCGATTTGGTTGGAGCATTTGGAAGTCACAGAAGTGGTATAGATGTCTTTACACTTTGGTACCTTACTGTGGACTCTTACATTAACAATATAGAGGGTGTTCTCATTTTGCGAGGCAACAAAGAACTACAAAAGACTGTTGAGCAGGGCATACATAAGCTCAGAGTTGTATTTAATGAAGGATAACTGATAAACAAAACATTGTGCAAATCATTTTGTCAAAGAGTACGCTCAAACTCTTGTTAATATTCTCGGAGCACAGTCACATACTGTACATGCTTGTAGAGTAAATAAAGAGGATATTAAGAAATCAGAAGCATACCTTTTCAAGTGTTGTTTAAAATAATCTATGACATAGTGTTAAGAGGATAAAAATCTTAAAAACTGATTTAGCTCCAAAACAGTATACTAAACATTTTTAAGACCTATATTTATACGTTGTGGTTGGTACTTACTTCATCAAATGTAAAATCCTCCAAATTTATTTCTTCATATTCTTCTTCAGATTCTTCATTCTTAATAGCCTCTAAAGCTGTTGTCAGTTTCTTTCGCAAAAGAAAGCCCTTCCAAACTGCCTAAACAAAAATTTAAAGCATGTTATACAAGGTTATAGATCAAACTACAAACCAGATTCTCTGTGTTATCCCATTAGGAAGATAAAACATCTAAGCCCTTAGTTTAATGGCTCAATAATCTGTTTTTTGAACTTTATGTGACACTTAAAACTGTAAGATAAATTAAACAACTGCATGTGTCTAAAGTTCTGAATCTCAGGAGACTTTCCTTGTGGTAAGCAGAAAAGAATCTTTAAAACTCCCTCAACTGCACATGTAGGTCAACCAATCAATTATCTGACAATTCCTCCAGGACCCATTCTAAACTAAGAAGAAAGAGATACAAAGGAAAACCAATTTTTCTCATTTTCAAATAATTGTGTATAAAATAAACTAACACACATTTAGGAAAATTTCAACATATACAAATGGCCATATTAGAAAGGTATAATCTTTTCCCATAACTATTAACTAATTTCATTTTAAAATAAACTAAGCACATAAAAATAGAATTAAAATCATTCAGATTCCTTAATAATCTTGGAGTTGAGAAAGCTTTCCTAACTATAACTCCAAGAACTCTGTAGCTTTTAAATAAGTACTTTTATATACTACTAGGGAGTGAGCTCTAAGATCCATTAAGTATAAAAAAAAACAAGATAGAAACAAGTGTATATTGTATGCTGCCATTTTTATGCAACTTTGCATATAAGTATACAATAAATACATAAATTATATAAACATATACACTCAAATATATTCATATATGTATATGTGGTTGTTAATATTTACAAATAAAAGTTATGAAATTAATTTTAAAAATCATTAAGTATAGAGGCAGAAAATAGGATGCAAGATATAGCAACAGAAACCAGACTTCTCTGAATATACCTTTCTTAGATTTGACTTTGGAACTGTGCACATGCATAAAATAACTATAAAACAAACAAATATGAAATAAAAAGGAAGTCCTGAAGAGATACAAAAACATATTTTATGCTGGGGGCATATACACATGGAAGTTATTTAAAGTGACTTTAAAATATATTTATTCCTAGTCAAATATACTCAAAAGACAAATTTAACTACAGAAGATACCTTAAATATGTTTTCAATAATCATATTGTTAGTAATAATATTGGTATTGTTATCATGGAAAATCTATATATGGAGAACTGGAATATATGGACAATAGCCAGAACATACATGACAATAGAAGTCACTCATAACCTCTGCAGCAACTAGCCTTGAAAGCCAAACCACAACCTCGGCAACAAGTAGCCAAGAATGGTCCAGATTTTGTCAATGACTGTCAGCCTCCCTACTTTTGTTCCTACTTCCAACTCAGGATCAACCAAAGCTAGCCAAATAAGCTTCCCAACCAATCACATAATATGTCCTACTTTCTAGCTGCCCGCTTTAATACCTTCCCCCTGCCCAAACCCTCCAATTAGACCATACCCGAAGATCTTTTTTTTCTCTCTCTCTTTCTCCACTAAAGGTTTCCTACTCTCCCCCCTGCCTTTGAGACTATGCCAAAGGCAACTGAGAGTGGCTGAGTCCCTTGCTATAGCAGTCTCTGAATAAATAGCCTGTTTTCTTTTTTTCTTATTTGTATGGTCCTTATTTATTTTCACTAAGTATGTGCATGTGTACACAGACACAAACACAGATACGCACACACACACACACACACACACACACACACACACACAGAAAGGAGAGTGAAAAGGAGGAAAAAAATAAAGAACAATTATGTTAATGTTATTGGGAACCAGAAATTTCCATAGAAGAAAAAAGATGCAAATATAAAATCGAATAAGTAAAAATCCTGTAGTCCTAAATTTAATATTAAAATATCAGTATGAACCCATGGTATACTTTTTCTTAAAAATATGTATTTGTAAGCTCCGTACAATGAAAAAACATCTAGAAACTATGACCATACCAGTAACAACAACACCTCTAAGATCCTAATTCACTCCTAAACCCAGGCTGGGTTTCTAAATATTATCCCCATTAAAGGAACCAAAGATCTTTGGCGCAATGTCTGAATCTAGGCCTGGCACAAAATGTATGCAAAATGAACCTGAAACATAATGGCACATTAGAAAGCAAGGGAAGTTTTTAAAAACTACTGAATTGTGTCACAAAAGCTAATTTGAAGCTAACCTGGCCAAATGAGGGACAATTTGAGCATCAGTAAGAGTAAAATTGCAATGGAATTAAACATCATATATTTAAAAATTTTATGTGTATATTATGATAGAACACATTATGGTGACCTCTGAAGGATACTGGGAAACCTTATTAATCTAAAACTTGGTAAAAAAAGCATCAAGCATTTAACCTGCCTTTCCAGCGAATTGCACCTCAAGGTAAACTACATAGTCAATTAAACAAAGTTTCTCTCTATAGACATTTTTTTTGTTTAAAAATGAAGAAATTACACATAGAGTATCAATATTTTGCAAACTATTTACAAGAATTGACCTAGGCAATTATTATCAATGGTCACTAATATTCCTAAAAGAGAGGCAACTAGACATTATGTGCTTCTTCACTGTAATACATACAACCACTTAGAGGTATTCATTTTTTAAACTTTTTTAAAAAATGTTTATTCATTTTTGAGAAAGAGAGAGAGCACGAGCAGAGGAGGGGCAGAGAGAGAGGGAGACACAGAAACCGAAGCAGGCTCCATCCAGGCTTTGAGCTGTCAGCACAGAGCCCGATGTGGGGCTCAAACTCATGAACCTTGAGATCATGACCTGAGCTGAAGTCAGACACTTCACTGACTGAGCCACCCAGGCGCCCCTGAAGTATTCTTGATAAAAAACAAAACAAAACAAAACAAAACAAAACCCAAATAATAGCAAATTTTGTAACTTTCAGCTTACAGAAAAAGAAGGAACCAAGAAACATGTATGTGATGCTATGGGGATACATTTGGCAAAACTCAGAAAGCAGAAAACTACAGGAGAAAAGACCTAGTTTCCTTAATAAACTGTAAGGAAAAAAGAGAGAGGGTTACTATGTATTTAAAAGACTTTTAAGTATTATTTAAACCAAAGGCAAAGTGATGACTTCATTTGTATTTTGATTAAGAAAAATCTGTAAACAAACATTGATAAAACAATATAAATTTGAATATTGATTTGATATTTGGTGATATTGAAAAATAAGTTTCAATTTTTGGTTGGTAATTAGTTCTACTTAAAGCAATAGGTCTTATAGAAATTCATACTGAAATATTTACAAAAGAAATGGTATCTGGAATTTGTTTCAAATAATCTAGTGATGAGTGGGGAGAGGTGGGTTGGTTACAGAAGATATCAAGGTGACATGGAGACCTAGGGAAAACAGGGTATAAAGGGAAACTTAAATCCAGGCTTTCAATAATAAGGATCAGCTCACTGTGGTTCACAACGGATCCAGCCCAACTCATCAGGGACAGGACTTCTCCAAAGCTCTAGAGTACAATATACAGTGTGTGTCTTTCTGGTGTGATATATATAGATACTTTCCTCCAGCCACCTCTGATCAGTTTATGAGAAATAAAGGTATTATAGATGTCCAGATTCATCTTCTAGCTTATTTGTTTCTGTCAAGATCTTAACTTTTCCCCAGTAATCCATCTACAATTAATTCATGTTTCTCACATATTCAAATTAATTCCCTGGCCAAGAAATTGTATCTATTTTCCCTCCAACTCCCATCAACTCCCATTCCCAAAACATACTATACACTTGTTCTCTCCTAAAGGATTACTTTGTAATCATCTGGCAAACAACGAGAGGGTGAGAAAGACCATGGGGCAAAACGTTAACATAAGGTGATTCAGGTATCCAGACCTTGCTAGCTCTGTAATCCTGACAGACAGCTGTCAAGGATGCCTCAAAACCTGTCTTCATTTCAGCCAACCAGAAAGGGAAAAGAATATGAAGGGATATCTGTGCAATGTTTAATGATCCGGACATGGAGGTGGTGTACATGTCTTTCATGTACAATGTATTGACTAGAACTCAGAAAAAGAGCCATACTAAAGTGCAGGAGAAGGTGGGATATCTAGTCTGGCTGTATGCTTGGAAGAAGGGGAGAATGTGAGTCTTAGTGAGCAGAGAGCAGCCTCTACCACATCCATCATAAAATGTTCATTTTGCTCCTTCTAAAGCCCAGGCTCTTTCTATTGCTTTGTGCTCTGCTTTCTAGAATGGTAAGTCAGTCTAGAATTAACTAACACAAATGCTGTAAGTAACCAGATGACTGTATGCAAGAGAAGAGAAAATGAAACTGAGATCACTTCAGGTGATTTTAAATACCATGGTGTACAATAAAAGAGACTTGCTCTAAGCTGCAAAGGCTGAATTATGCTTACTTTTGTCATGATACACAGAAGCTCAACAAAAGGACATTCATCAGAGATATCAGTCCCTGAACTAGACTGTTTCACAAAGTGATAAACTTCTGTTTCTTCACTGAACAGAATGAAGCAAAAGTTTCAGATCCATGTACCATCAATGCTGAACAAAGTATTCCTTATCAACTGATGACAGGAGGGAGTTTGGTCTGCATGATATATTCATTTCTCATGTTGCAGAATAATATTTTGAGATAGTAACTGAGGTTCTTTCTTTTCCTCAGAGTTTCCTTGAATCCACTGAATCCCCCCCCCCCACTCCCACCACCATTCAGGCATTAGTAATGTCTATGCATTGCCCTTAGGAATACAGTTCAGACAAATTAAGTCAACTGAAATACTGAATATATTTATTAGAACCATAGCAAAGATAATGTTGAAAACTATGGCTTTTGTAGTAAAAGCCAGCAACTTAATTTTAAGGCTATTCCTCTAGTTGGTTATTCCAATACCTTGGAGGGATCCATGACTCCTTACGCTCTCTTACATACCACACCCCCATGAACTGATATTATCAGCTCTACCTTCAAAATAAACCAACATATATTCTGGCCTGTGATTTTCTTACTGCTTCTACTGCAACACTCTGGCCTCATGCTACCATTATCCCTTGTCTGAATTACTGTAATATCCCCTAACTGATTTTGCTGCTTCTACCCCTGCCTCCCTACAGTATAATCACAACATAAAGGAAACTTGATCATGTGAGCCTACTGCTCAGATTCCTATATCTTCCCATGTCATTCAGATGACAAGCCAAAGTCTTTACACTGACTTATGATTTGTAAGTGTTACCCTTCTCCCCTCCATCACTGTCCAGTCACCCTGGCTTCTTGTTGCTCTTTATAAACACTGC
Source organism: Panthera onca (assembly GCF_046562875.1). Lineage (NCBI taxonomy): Eukaryota > Metazoa > Chordata > Mammalia > Carnivora > Felidae > Panthera > Panthera onca. The sequence goes on along the minus strand of NC_138345.1, from coordinate 107,249,841 downwards.
AGTATCCTCCTAAATCAGTGCCTTTGATCAGATATTCCACTGTCTGGAGTGTTCTTCCCCCAGATAGCCAATGGCTTAATCTGTCACTGTAATGTCACATTTTCTGGCCTTCCATTTCCATCATATCTAAAATGATAAACTTTCCCTTGATACTCCTGTTCTGTTTATCCTGCTTTATTTTTCCTCTTCGTACTTATCACTATCTAATATATTTATTTACTAACTGCACATCCCAACAGAATGTAAGCTAGTAAGATTTTTGTGCCAAGAATATTTGTTGAAAGAATGGATAAAGGGAAAAACTAATTTTTTGGTTACTCTCTTTCAATTCGGTACCATTATGTATTTATTTAGTTTATTTAGTTTATGTATTTATTTAGCATTATTTAGTTTTATGTATTTATTTAGTTTATTTCATATTTATGTATTTTTTTAGTTCTGCCTCTTCCACTAGAATGTAAATTCCATGAGGGCAGAGAACTTATACAGTTTGTTTATAGTTATGGTTCCTAAGCCCATAATAGTGCTTGACAAATAGTAGATTCTAAAAAATATTTGATGAATAAATAAATAATAGGATGAATGTGATTAGGTTGAACTTCACTTCAAAATCTGATCTTGGTGAGGTTGAATCAAGTCTATTCAATACTTGCTCCCTGAATTTCTCATTAAAACGTGTATTTGAAGAACTTTAACAATTATTTTAGTAGATTTTTAAACATGCTTCTAAAAACAGCTCTAGATTAGGCCAAGTGAGAATTGCTATGGCTAATCAAATGTTACCAAATGTGGCAAATGGCATATCTGATCAGAAGCTTTAAATATGATTGTGTGGCTCAGTTTGGCCCTTGGTCATGAGAAATGTATTTCTAAATTATAGGCTACTCTTTCACCCTAGATACTAAGCACAGGCACAGCCAACCTATGGCCTACATGTCACCTAACTAAGTAAGAAGCAAATCCAGTAGCTGTAAATCACTGACATCCGTGGGTTGTCCATTATATAGAATTACTCAGTGAAAGATGACAACTACATCTCTCAGGACTATTTCACCAAAAGACTAAAGCTAACCTGAATAAGAATAGCAGCCTTTTCCCTCTGTTCTTGGATATTCACGGTGTTTTCCCTTTTTTCTTCCTTTAAAATAGTTTTATTCTTGATGCAGTCATTGGGTTGGAATGTCAGGGGTTCTACTGCAGCAGTATGTAGCCTTGTAGAGAAATTAATCTGTCTGCGTACCATGTAACCACGCCAGTGTGCCTGGATTACCAAAGCTGCCATACTATTCAGAAGAGGAAAGAAAACATGGTTAGAACCCATAAAAACAGTTGTAGGTAAGAGGTCCTCATAAACTGTATGTATAAACATGAACTGCATCAAGTATTATTTTGAAATAAGAACATCTTTTGTTTAACAATAGGCACATAGGTAAAAATGGTACGGAAAACCTTCAAATCTGAAGAAGAGAAACGGGCCAGTAATTTAGAGAGGGATGTGAGGACTAGGGGGTTTTTGTTTGTTTCTTTTAAGGAGGAAAATAATACCAAGATTTTTGTATGATAACGGAGTATGTTGATCAAGTAGAAAGGGGGGAAAGTGATGATGTTGCAAAAAGGGACAATGCAGGAGCCTATGCTGAGTTGCAACAGAGGATGTGATCTTCTTCACAGTGGAGAGACTAGCCTTGGACAGAAGGGAGGGCCCCCTCCACTGTAAGAGAAAGGACCCGTGAGGTTATTACTAGCTGCACTTCCCTCCCTGCCCATGACAAATATTAAATCATGACAAACCCAGTAGTAAATTCTAACATTTTCCCAGCCTACATCTATTTGACAATTTCAGGCACTGAATCAATCAATGCTGTGTTTTATCCACACCCCCCTAGGCTGCCCAGCAATATTAGCAAAATTTGAATAACAATGATAGTAAGTGGGTTCTCAGTGTGCTTCACCTTTTAACTCTTCCTAATTGGATAAATTTCCCTTTTTCCACACAGATTATTGCAGGAATATTATCAAGGTACTGAGTATAGTCAAAATACTAATTATTCTGTCTTAAGTGCTCTTTAAATTCCAGAGTTTAGTTTAAAAGGCACATGAAGGAGAAGTGATTCTTGCATATATCCCTTGCATTAAAACAGTTTTCAGTAATTTTATAATTATTGGCAATTCAAATGAAATTTTCTCCTTCCTCATACTAGTAAGTTTAAGGCAAAGTGGAATTGAGTCATAAACTCTGCCAGACAAGATCACACATTGTTTTTTCTCATAGTAGTATATTTGTGGGAAATTAGGAATGATGTAACCATTTTTATCATTATTTTGCTTTATTATCACTATTGTTATCATCATCATAATTTTACTTAAACCCTGTAGAAGACTTCAATCTATTTTGCTATGAATAGAAAGTTAAAGTTAATGGATAAAACTTCTGACCTAAGATAAACTACTTGAACTCCACATGCTTAGAAAAAATAATCACATTCCAACAAATCATGTCCTTCTGTAGGGTAAACAGAACTATAAATTTTGCAATGGATTTAATTTGTATTCAGTTGTTCAATTATCAATTCATTCTTTCTTCTTTTGAACAGAAACAAGTTAGGAAGTTTTTAAAGCACTATAATTGGTATTTTGGCTGATAAATAATCTGAAAATGTATTTATCATTTATAACTGGTAAAAAGTGAAAGGCTTGTAAGAAAACTCATTTAAGCTCAGACAGCATCTTGTATTTTTCTACAAATGCATACAAGTTTCACTGACTGTAACTGTAAATTTCTTCTAAAGCTCACCAGTCATTGAGTGCCTGAATTCCTCAGCCCAACATCATCAAAATTTCCCAAGGGAAACAACAACAGTGAGGGATATTTTCCTCAGTTACACTAACACAAGGACTGCTTTTTACTACACTGAAAGCAGGTAAACATGATGACTTTGGGGCTTCCTGAATGTAAGATGTTTCCATGTTGAGAAAAACAGCTTGTATCAGAGGTGCCTACCATCATCACCATCACCATCATTATCTTTTTTTTTTTTTGGCAAAAATCATAATGATAAAATGCCCTTAGCATAAGAACACATGTAAATCATACTTAGGAAATATCTACACAACTGACAGTGAATCTTCCTGAAACACTGAATGGTGAGGTTCAGTAAATGGGTACATTTTCTTTTCTCATTATTCTTTAGCTCCTTGGCTTGTCTATATTTTCAGTTTGCAATCCTTCCTTATTATCATCATTTAGTTATTTTATTGATAACAGATTAAGAAGTTCTACATGTTGTTTATATGAAATTACAATAGGCAGGGTCTGGAGTGTTTGGAGTTGATAGGGTTCAGAATATGCTACCTCAAAATACGGCATCCTGGTATACTAAATATTTTAAGCTGTAGGAATTTGAGAAACAGCATGTCCAGGAAGGACTTTTTGACCTTCACCAGAAGCAGGCCATAAGACCCTCCTGTGAGAGGTGTCCTTCATGTACCTAGAGAAAAGAAGCATTCTCATCTGAAGATGGATGACAAGAAGAATCTGAATCAACAGGCCTTGCTAAATTTACCCCAGTTTACTACACTTAGCTTATACCCTTTGCCCTAATTATATTTTCCACAACCTTCTATTCTTTGTCAAACTTGATATGAAATTGCTCAGGTTTAACTATTTCTTCAGGTCTTATTTCTTTAGGAAGACTTCCATGTCATGTGAAACATATTAAATACATGTTTATGCTTTTCTCTTATTAATTTACCTTTTATTTCAGGGATACCAGCTGAGAACTTAGAAGGGTGGAAGTAAAAGATGATATTTTTCCTCCCTTACAGAGCAAAAGTAATTGATTAAATAAACTGATGAAATATAAAGGAGGAAATATTAGAGCCACTTTCAAGAAAATTTAAAAAATTTTTGCACAAGGAATACATCTTAGTTTTAGCATATCAAACTTTTTAATATAGCTTTCAGAAAAGAAATCACCATTCACACTGACAACTTCTGAAAGAATAAAGACTGGGAAAAATAAGGTCAGCTACTGTGATTTTCTGCATTCTGCCCTATTCAGCACCTGTTATTTTAGGAAAAGCTAAATTTAACCATTTTTTAATTTTGTTGGCTTGACAGTGAGGCCAACAGTAAAAAAAGAAAAAAGTTGACAAGCTGAAGTAATATTTATCTTTTCTGGTTCGATAGAAAAATTAAAGCCATTAGCTTTTTAAAGTATTTAAAAGTTGGCAAACCATAAAACAGACTCTTAACTATTAAGAACAGGAGGTGGGTGGGGGGATGGGTTAAATGGGTGATGTGTACTAAGGAGGGTACTTGTATGATGAACACTAGGTGTTGTATATAAGTGATGAATCACTAAATCCTACACTTGAAACTAATATACTGTATGTTAACTGGAATTTAAATAAAAACTTGAAAGAAAAAAATTAAAAATTAAAGTATTTAATAGTTGGAAGAGGTTTATGTGATTAATATCAAAGAATATTGGCATACTTTATAGGTTGTTATGCCAACAAAAATTATAGCACATGCATTCAAATACTTGCATAGATGCTTATTAAATTATTCTGAGATCAAGAAGCAAAGACATAGTACATGAAAAGGTATACTTTTAAAAATGAAATTACCTGATTATTCAGCAAGTTTTCTTTATATTATTTTTAGAATAGCAGAGTGTTTTATTTTTTCTTAAAAATTCATTTTAATTGTTTAAAGATTAGAAAGCAGAAAGAATAATTTTACATGTACTTATTTTCAATGAAATACTAGTCAACTAAATCAGAACCTGCCAAAATTCAAATTCATATGTACTATAATTAATAATTTGTACACATCATAAAAACATAATTAAAGGAATTCATATGAAATACAATAGTGATTTAAATCCTTTACCAAAACATGGACGAATACTATCAATAAAAAATACAAAATATACAATGTAAAGAAAAACGGTGTATTAAGTCTTACATTTTATTACGATGTCCAATATTTTGGCAATTCCTCAGCAGAGAACTTGTCATTACTGTTTCCACAAATGGGATTCTTTTAGTGGGGATACTGTTTAATTTGCTGTCTTCTCTCTTCTGGTCTGCTATTTCTCCCTGATTTCTTCCTTCCGTATCTTCACATAAAGAGGATTTGGTTGATGTAGAATGACTAGAGTCAGAATTCATCCATTTCTCAGAAATATCTGGTGATTCCAGTTTATACCTGTCTGCACAAGACTGGAGAACTCTATTTTGCAGGATGCTATCACTATCTGTAGCTAAATGATTTTGCTGGACTTCTGATTCTTCTCTCTGGGTGATACGTGCATCCCCGTGTTCATGTGCATATCGGCATTCATTACTAAGTGTCATTAATTTCTTAAAATAATGGCAGAGATTTTCTGCAGCATCCAGGGTGACCAAATTTCTAAACAAATAAAGAAGACATTTAATAAGAACTATATAACCAATATTAAAACTTATATAGGTTTTGGAAATTTCCCTTGTGTGGTTTGACATGAAAATTAAGCTTTACTACAATATTCATTAAAAACTTATTTCTGGTTGTTTATATAGAAATTGATCTCATTTCTAACAAAATTTGAAAATATTTGTTTAGCTAATTTAGATCCGTCAATCCAGACAAAATGTCTGGAAGTTTTAGAACCATTTTTATTCTAGGTATTTTTGGTACAATTGAATGAGAAAAATCCATGCTTTTACTACCATAAACATGAGAGATCATGGCTGCCTAAATTTGGAGAAGTTATTTATGAAACAAAGTTAAAAGTACTTTCTACATTGACTCTTGCCATGCAAAATATTTGTATTGGACTTTTAAACAAAGAATTTATATTATGGGAAAGTTTTATTCCCCTTTTTCTCTGGAAAAACAATCCATTGCAAAGAGAATTCAAATACTTTAAGATATAAATGGTGGTGATTCTCTTAAACAATTGTTGAATTTTTATCTTATGGAGGCTATCTATGGCTTATGTAATTAATCAAACTTTCTGTTTGCCAGATTTGAGGATCTCAGTAGCAAATGTAAAGAACTTTGCACTTGTATGAGCCTTTTTCTTGGCTACACTTTATTTACCTCCCATTATTTATTTTTTTTTTAATTTTACTTACTCCAACTGTATATTTTCTAACTATATTTAATATATAGCCACAAGCTGCCTTATCTTTTTCTTGCAGGATATAAATAAATACAAGACTTTTAACCATACCATAAAAATGAAAGTTATAGTCCCTATATGTAGAGATAAATAGTCTTGTGTTCACAAAGGTATTATCAGACATTAGCATAGTCTCCTCCAATATATATTTTTGATATTTTGTATTTCATTCATTTTGGTGGCTAATAATGTATAAAAGTTTCAATTCAATATTGGGATATCAAGTGGTTACTGATTAGGTATTGAATTCACCATCTATTATTAATATAAAATATAGTCTATTTTCCATTATCAATGCCAAAATGAAACAAGTTGCAATGACAATGGATTATCCAAAGGAATTGAGAAATCTATGTTTCAACATGAGAGATATCATGTTAAAGGGTCACCTTTAAACAAAAAAATTGCGTATTACCATACATATTCAAGGAAGTATGTTTAGTTTTGCACAAAATAAATGTAAATAACCTTAGTCTTTATTAAAAGTAAAAATTAATTATCTGTAACAATTATTATTTTTGAGAGAGAGAGAGAGAGAGAGAGAACAAGCAAGAGGCAGAGAGAGAGGGAGAGAAAGAGAATAATCCCAAGCAGGCTCCGCACAGTCAGTGTAGAGCCTGAGGTGGGGCTCCAAGTCACAAGCAGTGAGATCAAGATGATGACCTGAGCCAAAATCAAGAGTCGGATGCTTAACCAACTGAGCCACCAGGCACCTAGGTGCCCCAGACAATTGGGATTATTTAAAAGCTGTGAGATTTGTTTTTAATCTGAATGGACTATATACAAAAATATTTAAATAGAAAAACCAAATCTTATGTAGATGGGCATGTATGAAAGTGCAAAGAGCAATAATTTAAAAATTAAGTTTAGGTATTTAGAAGCGCATATTACAATTATAATTCCAGTTTTAATGGAGAGTCATCATAAGTGAAGTATGAAATCACTTTCCTTTTTCATTTGTGTTTTCTGTAGCAATGCAAATTAGAAAATATAATTATAGAGGGGTGTCTAGGTGGTTCAGTCAGTTAAGCGATCAAGTTTTGATTTTGGCCAGGTCATGATCTCATGGTTTGTAAGATCAAGCCCCACACTGGTCTCTGTGCTGACAGTGCAGAGCCTGCTTGAGATCCTCTCTCTCCTTCTCTCTGCTCCTTCCCCACTCATGCTCTCTCTCTCAATAAAAAATATTAAAAATCTTTAAAAATAAAAGAATATACAGTTATAGAAAGATCAAATATACTTCATTCATAGTAACGTACCCTGAATTTTGGATGGGGAATGGGAAATTCTCTTTCTTTTATATCTAATTAGGATTCTACTCTCAACTTCTGTTCTTCTGAATATGTGCATGTGTTGACTGCTCTTATCTACTGTGCGCTCATAATATTTGAATATATTAATATAATATATGTACAATATATCTAATACATAATAAATGTTGTATGCCTTGCTCCATTGTAACTGTTTGTCTAATTTTCTCTTATGCTAATCTATTAATTCTTTGAAGATAAAGTATAAAACTTAGCTTATTGTGTATTTTGTTTACAATCACTGTCAAATAAATTTATGACTGATTCATTGAATGACTGACTGAATGGATGTTTGATTCTTGTCTTGAAGCTATCCTCATGATTTCACTTACTTTATCTAACACTTTAGCATTGAAATTATATTTTAAATTGTGTTTTTAAGAGAGAATATCCTTAAAACACACAGTACTAATTTAAAAAACATCACTGTATTAATCAGCGTATTTTTTAAATTATATACATAAATTGCATTATTTCTTTAAATTATGAGAAGAGAACAGTCTTACCCTTTCACAGTAATATACTTTTCAATTAGTAAGTTGAATGCTTGAATCTGGGACTGACAAAGTACCAAGAAACGTCCTAATTCTGGTTGATAGTATTCTTCAGTCTGTCTTTCTGAACAAGAGTTTATCATTTCACCATTGAGGATTCTTAGAGCCGGTAACACTTTAAGTAGAGAATGCCTATTGAAAGCAGGAAAAAAATTAATAATCTTGAAGAGTTTATATCTAAAATAACCATATACCTATTACTTAAACAATATAAACAGAGTATATCTCAGAAAATGCTATTGATTTTGTAGAGAAAATGATACTGTTAAATTTGTTAAAAATTTCTATGGTATCATGTCATGTACAAAGTTAAATTTTAGAGACTTGACAAACATTTAACCATTTTCTTCTATAACATAAATGGGAAATTTAGCAGATGGAAACTTGGGCTGGGGGTAAATAAAAAGCTACATTATAAAAAAATAATATCAGATACAGTATTTTAAAAATATGATAATTAAAATAAAACTACTGAAATTTGTTGTTTATTTTAGAAGTAGAGGTAAATTCTGATTGTTTCTCTTAGTAAAACATAGTTAAGAGTAGGGCTAAAACAAGAGTAGTAAACAATCACCTTGTTTATCATGATCTGAAAAATCTAAACTTATGTTTCTTCTTGAATCTTGCTAAAAATTATGATAATAAAAATATCCAAAGTATGCACAGAAGTCTGTACCAATTTAAAAGGCTAATGGTGTGAAAAACCAAGCCAGACAGCAAGAGCTTTCCACCAGGACTAGCCATTTATAAGTATTTACCCAATCTTTTCACAAGGGTACTGTGGGCCTCTTTTCACAAGGCCATTAATGGTCAAAGGGATAAAATGGACTTCTTGAATGAATAAATCCCCCTTAGTTAGAAACTAAATTTCTTACGAGGAAAAGTACAAAACTGATGAAAGATATCAACGAACTAAATAAATGGGAAGATGTCCAATGAAGATATTTTCATAGATAGGAAGTTCAAAATTGTTCAAGAGATCATTCCTTCTCAACTTGATCTTTAGATGCAATGCAACTCCACTAAAAGTACCAGTAAGGTATTTTGTGTATATCAACAAAATGATACTAAAATTTACAAAAAGAAGCCAAAAAAACCAACAAAAAATCCAAAAAGACAAAAACAAAAAACAAACAAGAATAGCCAATTCCACACTGAAAAAGAAGAAAAAAGTTGGAAAACTAACACTTTTGACTTCACACTTACTACAAAGCCACAGTAATCATGACAGTATGGTATTGGCAAAAGAATAGACACATTTATCAATGGAAGAGAGACAGACAAATATATCAGTGGAAGAGAAGAGAGAACCTAGAAGTAGACCTCCATGAATCTACTAAAGTGGATCAGTCAACTAATCTTTGACAAAGAAGCAAAGGCAATACAATGGAACAAAGATAAATGATGCTAGAACAATCAGACATTTACATGCAAAAAAGTGAATCTAGACACAGACTTTGTATCCTTCAAAAATTTAACTCAAAATGGGTCATATACCTAAATGTAAAATGCAAAACCACAAAACTACTAGAAGATAACATAGGAGAAAAAATTAGACAGCACTGGTATAATGATGACTTTTTGATAATAATAACACCAAAGATACAATTCATGAAGAAATAATTGATAAGATGGACTTCATTAAAATTAAAAACTTCTGCCCTGTGAAAGAGAGTATCGAGAGAATGTGAAGACAAGCCATATACTAGGAAAAATATCTGATAAAGGGTTGTTATACAAAATATATGAAGAAATTTTAAAGCTCAATAAGAAAATAAATACACCAATTAAAAAATGGGCCATAAAACTTAACAGACCCCTCACCAAAGAAAATATACAGATGGTAAGTATATGAAAGATATTCAACATCATTTGTCATTGGAAAATTGTAAATTAAAATAACAAGATACTATTATCTATTAGAATGGCCAATTCAAAATGCTGACAATTCCAAACGCTGGTGAGGATGTGAAGAAATAAAAACCCTCATTCGTGCTGGTGGAAATGTGGAATCAGTGCAGCTATTTCGGAAGATAGTTTGGTGGTTTCTTACAAAAGTTAACATATTTTTACTATACGATCCAGCAATGTGCTTCTCAGATTTACCTAAATGAATTAAAAACTATATCTGCACCAAAATCTCCACACAGATGTTTATAGCAGCTTTATTTGTAATTGCCAAAACCCGGAAACAACCAAGATGTCCTTCAGTAGGTGAAAGGATAAATAAACTGAGTTACATCCATACAAAGGAGTATTATTCAGCACTAAAAAGAGATGAGCTATTAGGCCATGAGTAGGGAAGATTCCTAAATGCATATTACTAAGTGAAAAAAGACAATCGGATAGGGCTACATGCTGTACAATTCCAACTATATGAAATTCTTGAAAAAAGTCAAAACTGAGACAGTAAAAAGATCAGTGTTTTCCTGGGATTAAGGTAGAGGGAGGGATGAACAGGCAAAGCACAGAGCATTTTTAGGGCAGTGAAACTATTCCGTATGATACTACTACATAGCGAATACATGTCATTATACATTTGTCAAATCCATAGAATACACAACACCAAGAACAAACCCTAATGTAAAGTATGGACTTCAGGTGATAATGATGTGTTGATGTAGGTTCATCAATTATAACAGGTATACCACTTTGGTGTAGGATGCTGATAGTCGGGGAGGTTGTCTATGTGTGGGGACAGGGTATACCTGGGAATTCTCTGTATTTTCTGCTTAATTTTGATAACCTGACCTTCTCTAAAATATAAAGTTTTTTAATGTTTATTTATTTATTTTGAGAGACAGAGCACAAGTGGGGAAGGGGCAGAGAGAGAGAGAGAGAAAAGAGAATCCCAAGCAGGATCTGCACTGTCAGTGTGGAGCCCAACACGGGGATCAATTTCATGAATCATGAGATTATGACCTGAGCTGAAATCAAGAGCCAGATGCTTAACTGACTAAACTACCCACATGGCCCCCAAATATAAAGTTTTTAATTAAAACACAAAATAAGACAAACTCACAGTTCTCTAAAAACTAAATGAAGGACAGCAAGATAAGATTACAAAAATGCCAAGGTTTAAGAAAGAAAACTCCAGTCAGGTACTCCTTCCACCTAGATGGTATATAGTCAAGGTCAACATATCCATTTATACAAACACAATTGTAAAATATAATTTTTATATTTATAGAAATACTTTATATAATAATTTATATATAACTTATATTTATATAGATTTATATTTACATATTTATGTATACTTTATATATAAATGAAGAAAGTGGTCCACTGAGGCAAAAATGCCAAGGCCCAACTAAAGTCATAACACATTACTATGTATAGTTATGATCTTGATAGTCTTGGTATTTAATAAAAGATAATCACAAGAAATGTATAAATACATTTCCTTTAATGAAAGCAAAAAAAGAGAAGAACATCACAGTTTTTCATTTACTCAGGATACATGATTAATTTCCCACGCTTACCTCCCTCCACCCTTTGAGAAATAATACTTTTTTTCTCTTGCAGATATTTAAATAAGGAAAGAGGGAAAGCAAACAGATTATGTTCAAGATAACTATCAGATGTTTTACAGTGTTAAAGAGCTTAATCTAGTTAAGAAAACTTGGGTCCATCACTTCTTGGCCTTTTGGCTAAGATCAAGTGAAGACTAGGGTCCATTTATTTGGAACTTTTTTAAGCTTTTTTTTTTTTTTTTAGGCTTGAAGATACCAATATTGGTCATATCATAAACTACCGCACTTACTATAAAAGGTTAAATAACTAGCATATATTGCATTTCTGTTTGGATTCATTTTAAGATGTGGTTCAAAAACAGAATGCTAATTAAGATAATGGCTATTCATCACAGAGGTACAATACTAAATATAACATGAAATCTTTGACTGAGGCTACCATCAAAGCAAGGAAAGGTTAAGCTCTGAAATTGAAGCTGGTAATAATTAAAATATAATGGAGAGATTAACTATCCATATGCTATCCTATCAAATTGTTTATTACATTAGTAATGAAACTATATTGCATTCTAAATCTCCCTCAAGCATACAGTCAAGTTTTCTTCAAGACATGACATGTCAGAATAACGTGGCTATAAAATGCCACGTATGAAATAAAGATGCTTTTGAAATGTGATAATAAAGGGTAGTAAAAGTTAAAACTGTATTGGTGTTTATACAGCTCAAAAAAGAACATGCTCTAATCCTATTGATGATCTTATTTCATTAGATCATCTCCTAAAATACAGAAGAGCAAACATAAGGCTTCAATAATGTGATGGAACCAGCCCTAGACAATAACCAACAGTTTCAATTCCTTGTGTACCATGCAAATTTCTCTCTGATAATTTGGTCTCCAGAGTGGACCTGATCAGCAGAAGGAATGAGGTATGCTAATGGCCTGCTTTGGTCTTTAAAATAGGTATATTTCTTATAAGGAAAATTAATAAAGCAGATTTTCTTATTATAATTTGGATCTCTTAAGACTTAGATAAAGCTGGGGCGCCTGGGTGGCTCAGTTGGTTAAGCGACTGACTTCAGCTTAGGTCATGCTCTTACAGTTCATGAGTTAAAGCTCCGCGTCAGGCTCTGTGCTGACAGCTTGGAGCCTGAAGCCTCCTTCAGATTATGTGTCTCCCTCTACTTCTGCCCCTCCCCTGCCCGTGCTCTGTCTCTCCCTTAAAAAAATAAACATTAAAAAAAATTTTTAAAGAGGTAAAGCTGATTTTTTTATTTCTATTGTTCAGTTAGTTCTGGTTGAACAATAACAATAAGCTGTTGGATCTATAATACTTTTCAATGGGATCCTGGACCTACAGTGATATTGCAGATGAAGTAACACTTGAGACCCTCTTGAACAGCCATCTTTCAGGTGTCATTTTGTCTAATTAAGAAGATGTCAACAAAATGAAGAAAATACTCATGCTGCAATCATTAAAAACCACAGAGTCTCACATATGTGTTCTTTATCTTAGTCACTCTCTAAATCCATTGTGATGGTAATTCAAGGCTAAATCTCTATGTGTGTCTCCAACCTTGCAGGGCAGGGTCTCTGCAAAGATCTTCCTTGAACTACTGTATCAGTAGTACCTGGGATAATTTTTTAAATTCACTTACACCAAAGACCTCTGTTGGTAGGTTCTGGGGAGTTTGCATTTTAATTTTTTTAACGTTTATTCATTATTGAGAGACAGAGAGACACAGAGCATGAGCAGGGGAGGGGGAGAGAGAGGGGGAGACACAGAATCTGAGGCAGGCTCCAGCCTTTGAGCAAGCTGTCAGCACACAGCCTGACGTGGGGCTCGAACTCACAAACTGCAAGACCATGACCTGAGCCGAAGTTGGATGCTCAACCAACTGAGCCACCCAGGTGCCCCTTCCTGTGTCTCCCCCTCTCTTTGCCAGAACTATTGTTTTGGTTTTTTTTTTAATTTTTTAAAAATGTTTCTTTATTTCTGAGAGAGAGAAACAGAGCATGGGCATGGGAGGGGCAAAGAGAGGGGAAGACACAGGATCCAAAGCAGGCTCCAGGCTCTGAGCTATCAGCACAGAGCCCGACTTGGGGCTCAAACTCACAGAGCAGTGAGGTCGTGACCTGAGACGAAGTCAGATGCTCAACCGACTGAGCCACCCAGGCGCCCCTGCATTTTTAAAATATAGCTTTTCTTATGGCTTTAAAGAACCAATGCATTGGCGGGGGGCGGGGGGGGGGGGCGGGGAGCGGGGAATGGGCTACAACAAGTTATGCCAAAATTAGAGATGTTCAGGTTTAAACTTAAAAAAAAAATTTGAAATTTTATCATTCTGGAATTGTCTTAAATTTTCAAGAAAAATATAGCTTTCTTGTAAACTTGAGGCATGCCCTATATATATCAATGATGCCAGAGAATTTGCTAAAATAAGAGATATTGTGGGCCTGGACAGTTACATTCCAATGATCTGTTCACTGATTAACATTGCCACTGGTTTTACATAAATGGTGCAAAAGTTTCTTAGGAAAGTATTCTTGTAACACTGAAGTTTCAGAGTACATATCAAATAGATAGAGAAACCAGTTTTCTATTCAGAAATAATTAATGACAAAACGAAGAGCCATTTTAACTAAATGACCCAATATAATCCTAGAAGCAAAATATAAGAATTTGCTTATCAGATTAATGGGAGGACCAATGATTTACCACAAGTATACTCTATTTAACAAAACAACTGTTTATGCCCTAGACAACCAAAATAATAAGAAAATAAGTAAATCCAAAGGTAACTAATACAAGGCATTAGGTTTATTTGCAGGTATTGCAAGTGGCATTATGTGGAAGCTGTTTGGATGTTAACTAACCAGATTAGCAAGGGGCAAAATGATAATTTTGTCATCAAATACTACATTTTGAATATGGCTATGAATATAGATATAATTATGTACAATATTATAGCTATAGGGAATAATTACAGAAAATGTGGATCAATGGGGCTTGAATTTTTACATTGAAAATATTTTGATGTTACATTCATCACCTTTACATAAGAAAAAGTCCAAAACAGTTTATTTGTGTCAAAATATTTGAAATTTCTTTGGATGTAAAAATTAGTTTGTTTCGATCTTCAAGACCATGACAATATCTTGATATTTATGATTTATATAATAAATATCCATATTTGATTTGGTGTTTTATGTTAAAAATTTTTTGCTATTTATTTTTTTAAAGGAATAGTTATCAGAACTATATAAATCAGTAGTGTAGTAGGTTGGCCTTCAGTTCAAATGCAGCCTTAGAAGACTCTATGATGAATATATTAGAAAGTGCTGTAACAAGTTGATTCATGTTGGAAATGAAGTATAAGAATACTGTGAGATCTCAACATTAGTTTTTCCAGCTGGGGTCCTCCTAGCCAAGGGCTGAATCAATATTTCATTTAGTGAAAACTTCCTGGTGAATATTCTGTCACTTAAGAGACTCTATTAATCATTAACGAATGAAACACATTCCCAAAGGAGATTCCAAACTGAGTTTGTAGATTAAGTTTTAAAAAGAGATTTTTTTAGTACATCAGTTTTGTCCATGTTATCACTGGCCAGACATGAAAGTAAGAAGCCAATTGGGAAAATCTATAACTAATCCCTTTGTTGGTATCACGGGGTTACGTAAAGTTCATTGGAACATACTGCTTACCCAAGTTTGAGTTGATCCTTTCATTAACAAATCCCTATTTTATAGATTACCAGATTTTAAACCCTTTAGATAACTGAATCTCTTCTTGAAATTATGAAATCTGTATTAGGCCCACTGATCTAAGTGAAATTTGATAAGCAAAAGTTTAAGTTGGTTTTACTCTAGTACAGTAAATTTTATTTAAACATAGAAATTATAATAGCTAAATAATTGTACATGTCTATAATATATATACTACCCTTTTTCAATATTATTTTTAATTAAATATTTGCTTTAAAACTGTAAAGTATATATACATAGTATAGTATATGTTAGTATAGCACTAAGTATATATACTTAGCATAGTAGTAAAATGTGAATGTTTATCTTTATATATTTAAACAGATTTATATCAATATATTTCATTATGAGCATATTTTATCCAACAAACTAAGTATTTATTCTTCATACCAAAAAAAAAACCATCAATCAATTCAAAGATTATTCAGGACATAGAGTTGTTTCTAGTTATTGTAACTGGCAACATGGCAGCTGTTTGAATGGAAACTCATACCAGATCAGCAACAGAATTCATGTCCTATTTGCCCAACTCCTAATAGAAAAACCATGGCCTGCAAAGAGCTTGCTCTGAATATTGGGCACAGCCACCTATTTCTGTTTGTCATCATAGATTTGGTCTATATAGTTACTTAGAAAAATAAAGATATCTACCTAAAAACAACCCATCAGGTATTTTCATTATAAATAATATCACCTTCTTGGCAGGTGATAATTACACCTTCTTATATAAATAATAATCACCTTCTTGGCAGGCATAATTACACTCTACCTTTTGTGTGGGAAGTTTCATTCTAAGGTCTAGGTTCTAAAAACGGGGACCCAAAACCTGGGGATTAGTGTTTTAAATCCCAGTGTAAGAAAAGCATGGCCCCAGAACTTGAGCTAGTACATCTAGATGGGGACCTTGACTACTTCTATTTTGGATGACAGAGTCCTTTTCCCAGGTGGAAAAAGGTCTAGAAACATATTTAAGGTTTTTTTTGTTTTGTTTTGTTTCACATATATATACACCTTCTTTAAATAGTTGCAATGTCTGATCTCCTTATAATTTGATATTAACTAATAGTTGGTATAGTAGTAGTATAGTAGTAGTAACTTGTCCTAAGACCAGGTTTTCAGAAAACAGGAAGAATGTCACAAACACTATGGTCCCTAAAAGTCTAAAGACTCCAGTTGTAGAACTCCTGACATTGATAATTACTGCAAACCGATAAATAAGTATCAATTGTTAATTTATGGGTAATAATACTTTCAATCCCTGAAGTAAATTTTAAAAATTCAATAGAGGGGAGTCTGGGGGGCTTAGTCAGTTAAGCATCTGAATCTTGATTTCAGCTCAAGTCATTATCTCATGGTTTGTGGTATGGAGCCACACATCGGGCTCCATGCTAGCAGTGCAGAGCCTGCTTGGGATTCTCTCCCTCCCTTTCTCTCTCTGCCCTTCCCCTGTGCACATGCTCTCTCTCTCTCAATAAATAAATAAATAAATAAATAAGCATTAAAAAATCCAAGAGAAAAATTAGACGGGGTGAAACATGCATTTTTTTCAAGATTTTACACATTACAATGTAAATTTCTATAATGTATTCCTTCAACAAATAATTTTGGTTATCTATGACATTATAGATGTCATGCAGACATACTTGCCTTGCATAAGTCTACATACAGTGTGTGTGTGTGTGTGTGTGTGTGTGTATAATAACTACACATAGTCTATATAGTTACTTAGGAAAATAAAGATATCTACCTAAAAATAATCCATCAGATATTTTCATTATAAATGATATCACCTGCAAAGCAGAGCCTATTAGACATAATTGCTCTTCTTTTTGTGTAGAAAATGTTACTCTAAGGTCATTCTTCCAGTTCTAAAGTAGAAGGATCTGTACAATATCTGGGATCACTTCCACTACTTAATTTTAGTCCTTTTTTAATTCCTGGACTTTCTACTAACATTGAATGTGGCTACCTTCCTTAATCTCTTACCACTTTGATGCTGAAAAGAAATCTTCCACAAATACTATTTTCCTTTTCATACAACTATTCAAAATTTCTCTATAGCTCCTTAAAAATAAAGGCTAACATTTACCAAGTGTGCTATATGCCAGGCACTACTATAAAATGCTTCTGTCTTGCAGTTAGTTTGGCTTTACGACTAGTTACATCCAGTGGAATATGAGAGAAATGATCAATGCCACCTTTTTAGAAGTATGTTTATTTTGCGAGAGAGAAAGCGTGAGTGGGAGAGGGGCAGAGGGCAAGGGAGAGAGAGAGAATCAAGCAAGTTCCACACTGTCAGTGCAAAGCCTGATGCAGGGCTCGAGCTCACAACCACGAGATCATGACCTGAGCCGAAGTCAGATGCTTAACTGACTGAGCCACCCAGGCGCCCTAACCAATGCTACTTTTGAAAGCAGAGCAGTTAAATATCAGATGTGCTTTCCCTGTGGTCTTTCCCCCTCTTTCTCACCACAATCTATTATCTAAAAATGTCAGATTACATTGAAGTTACATGACACAGAGCCACAAAAGGGAAGCATCCTGAGTTTCCACGTCTGCTTAGATTAGACAGGATGAACTCAAATCAGATGCAATATAAACCAAAAATAAGCTTCTATTGTATTAAACCACACAGATTTCTGGGTTTGCTGTTGTGTGGTACAACCTCTATTACCTTAATGAACAAATCCTGAGGTAGCTACTATTATTATACCCATTCTATAGATGAAGACACTGAGACATAGGACGATTAAGCAACTTGTGCAAGGCAAACAGCTAGGAAGTGGTGGAACTAGATATGCACCCGAGCAGTTTACTCACAGCACCTACATGTACACCCAGTATGCTAATAGGTCTCTCCATGACCACAGGATAAAGAAGACACTTTATCCGAGCATACAAGGCCGTTTACAATCTGGTAGCAATATATCATATGAAACAGTAAAGCAAGTATTTAAATTCCAGGCTTTAGAACTCAAAACCCTTCTCTGACATTTACAGAACTGAACAAATCACAAGGCATCTAAGCTTCAGTAAATACTCCCATAAAATCAGAATGATAATTACAGAACTCAGCTGAGTTGCTGTGAAGTAATATGTGTAGGTATTTAGCCCATTCCCTGACCCATTGTAAATGTATATACTTGATTTCTTATTTACTTCCAAAAGTATTTTCCACTATATCTACGTTACACCTGAATAGACCAGAGCCTAATCCCGCCTTTCATATTCCCTCATTTTCTTGGATATTTCCTCCAGCGGAAGTGCTTTTTTTTTCTTTTAACTTGATTTTAAATATTACTAAAATTCTGAGGTTTAATCCAAAGTCTGCCTCTTCAGCAAAGGTAGTTTTCCTGGTCACTCTAAATTAGGGTGGGATTTCTAAAGCATATCCGTTGCCTACAACAATCATCTGACATGTGGATTAGGTACTGAAATCTAAGTGTTAAAAAGCACAACTGAAGTCAGGTTGTTTGAGTCCTGGCTCTTCCAGTGGCTAGTTGTGTAAACTTGGGCAAGTTATTTAGCCCTTTTGTGATTCTGTTTCCCTACCTGTAAAATGGGGACACTAGGTAGCTATTTTATTATACATTGTATTAAATGGGCACAAAGTAAATGCTATAACAATGTTTGTTATCATTATTAGTTTTCATGGCTATCATTTTTTGCATATATTTTATATCCCTATAAAGATTATAAACATGGTTTGAAATCATGGACTATATAGAATTTCCTTTAGAGAGTCCAAAATGTTAGAACATTGGTTGGATATAGTAGGCATACACTAAATATTTGGTGACTTAGTGAGACACCATAGTGTGGTTAGCCTAGACATGGAAAATAGTAGACTTCTGTATGCTTACCATGTTCTAGAAATTATTCTCAACAAAATATGTGTATTGTTCCATTCAATTACCATAACTACCCCATAAGATAGGTACTATTATTATCCTTATTTTACCAGTGAGGATTTGGAGACATAGGAAAGTTGTTACTTGTCCAGGACCACATGGTATGAGGCAAGAACAGGATGCCCTTGTTTAAAAATACAGTGATTCCAAAGTTTAGCGTGCATCAAATCATCCAAAGGGCTTGTTGAAGCACACATTAATAAACATCATCCCCTAGGTCCTTCTGATTAAGTGGGTCTGGACAGTGTCCAAGATTTTTCATTTCTAAAAGTTTCCAAGTGATGATGAAGTTTCTCACCTAGGGATGTATCTTCAAAAACCACTTCAATGGGTTGTCCTCTCTCCTCTATAGTACACAGCTTAAATTGCACTTGGAAAAATATATTTCTAAAGTAGAAGTTGGCAAGTTCTGTTCTAAAACATGTAAAACATATCAGGTTTCCCTAAAAAATGGTATAGCATTAGAAATTAATGTGGAAACAGAGCTTTAAAGAATGTAGATAAACAGATTTACTGCAAAGATAACTCTTCTGTAATAAATGAACTATCAACAAGTAGCAAATTACACAGGTGTTTGACTTGATATAAAATGCTATTTTCTTAACCAAAGACCAATTAACAAATTCACAGAATCAATACATGTGAAAGAGGGTGTCACAGGTGTGCAGTGGCCTCAGACAAGGGAGGGAAAGAGATTACTTCCTAGACTTTCTTAACCTGTTCTACAAGTGGATTAAGTCAGATATAGGAATTTTAAGCATGACCAGATCATTGGTTTTCCTGTAAGGTATACTCCGTTGGAAGTCATCAGAACAAGGATCTTCCAGGCTATGGCCACACATCATAGGAAAATCGAATCAGAACAGTCAACTGCTTATGCCCTAGGATTGGATGCCACAACCTTTTTTTTTAATTATTCACTCCTTTTTGTCTATATTTTATTCATAAATGCTGTATTTTCACTACCTGATCAAATTGATAAGATTTACATATTTGATCTAAACTCTGAGTATACTGAAATGGGTTTTCTACCAAAATTTCAGTAAATATTTGCCTTTCTCTATACTTAGTGTGTTGTCAAACTTATCTTGCTAAATTAGGCTACAAGCCTTGTCTATTCTTACCTTGTTCTGTTTTGATGTACCCATGACTTGATATGATACAAATGTCAAATGTACAATAAACCATGTTAAACCATCTTACAAATACACACTGCTAGACATACAAAAGACAAGAATTTAGATCAGAATCATCACCAGTACTAGAAAAGTGAGCATTTTCAAAGCTTTTCAGAATTCTGGGATTTAATTCAATTGGATCTGGGTAAATGAAAAATGATCTGAGGGTGTATGAGAAAAAAACCATGTAAGCCAAGGGCAGGAATCAGTGGGAAAGAAAAAGTAGAAAAAATTACAAGAATGTATATAAAGCTGGGAGTAATTCCTGTCAGCAAAAATTGAAAGGATGTATATAAGAAGCAGTAGGGAAAATACTCAGGAAGTCAGTGCCATAGCAGTAGAGCTAAATTGGCACCAGTCAAAAGATTTCTTTGAGACTTCCCTAACAGACACTAAAAGCAAGCTTTAAAAGCATCTCCCTAATTTAACATAGCTGTTACATGTCAGAAACAAAATAGATGTTATCTAAAAAAACCGAACAAAATTAAGAAATCAACAGTATAAAATTTAAGACGTCCAGAATACCACCAAAATGATGAAGCATGCAAGAAGCAGGGAAATATGACCCAAAATTGGGGTGAAAGTCAACAAAAATAGGCCCCAAAATGACATGGATGATGAAACTAGCAGATAAGGATTTTAAAACAGCTATTATAAATATTCTCCATATGTTCAAGATGATTCAGGAAAACATCATGAGTATGATTAGGAGAGAAACTGCAAATGTTAAAAAAAATAAATGAAACTTCTAGGATGAAAACCACAGTATCTGAACTCTGAACTGATTAATTCTGGACTTTAATATCAAAATAGATATATAAGAAGAAAATATCAGAGAACTTGAAGATATAGCAATAACTGTTAAGAGTGAAGTACAAACAGAAAAAAGTGTAATATATATATATGTATGTATATATACACAGACACCATACATCATGAACAGAGCAATAGCAACTTCTAGAATATATCAAGTGGCCAAATATTGGTAAAATTGGAGTCCTAGTAGGACAAGATGGGGGGAGGCAGAAAAAATATTTGAAAAAATAATGGCCAAAAAATTTCTAAATTTTATGAGAACTACAAATTCATCAGATTCAAGAGGTTCAACAGATCTCATGCACACGCACACAAGCAGGGGAGGGGCAGGAGAGAGAATCTTAAGCACGCTCCACACTGAGCATGGAGCCCCACACAGGGCTTGATCTTACAACCCTGAGATCATGACCTGAGCCAAAATTAAGAGTCAAACTCTTAACTGACTGAGCCACCCAGAGGCCCTGATTCAATAGCTCTTAAGAAAAATAATCTACATAAAACCACAGCAAAATACATTATAATCAAATTGCTGAAAACCATGATAGAAAAATCTTAGAAATCTCCAGAGAGAATGTTGGCAGACTTCTCATCAGAAAAAAATGAAAGCCATAAGAGTGGAGAGACTTTTTTAAAGAACTGGAGGAGGTGACTGACTCCAAAGGGGCACTAGGCAATTTTTTAAGGTGGTAAAAATGTTTAATGTCTTGATTGTGGTGGTTTGTACACCATACTCATACTTCTAAATAAAATTGATGAAGTTTGTCATATGAAAATTATCTCAAAAAAGCTCATCATGAAAAAAGATGTTGGTCAGTTTTGAGGGAAATGGTATTAGCATAATATGAGAGTTTCAAATTAGGGAAACTTTTTTATAAAAAAAAATCCATTCTAAAAAATTATAAAATATTTTTCTTCTATTAGGTCTAGGTACTGCAATATTTTAAAGAGAGGTATGAATTCACATATCTTATAATCTGTACTTTAACAGGCACCAAATTTCTCTTTTAAGAAAATAAAATCAAATTACTGGGAGAAAAAAATAATTTTAATTAGCAAGTTATGTGATTTAGATAACTTATAAAAAGTCATTCCCAATAAAAATGTGTTTTCTATAAAGACAAGACCCAAGTGAACATCATACTAAAATTGTCACATAATTAATGGTATGGATCAAAATAATCATTTTAAATTTGCATTATTTCACACATGTGCAAAAACATTATTGTAGGTTGAAGATATTTCTAAAACTAATTTTACAAAAAAATGTCTTGTTTTGAATAACTTTTAAATTATTTTTATTAACTTTTTCCAAGAAATTAATAGGCACAGAGAAATTTTCATCACACTGTTTTCTGTAACTATAATAAAGTACATAATAGGGTGCAACAATGTTTCTTACCTCCAGTTTACTTCTTGAAGAAGTGGGTTTCCAGTGAGAGACAATTCGTGGAGAGAATAGCATGCATTAAACCACTTAATGGCACTTGTAAGATCTACAGAAAATAAAAAATAAAAACCATTATGAAAGGTAATACAGAGAAAGAACAATAATCATTTATAAATGACAATTTATTTATTGGTTAGGTAATAAAGGAAAGCAACAAAAATTATTTATTCTGCAGAATACAGTGTGCTTTTAAAAAGAGGCTGTATTAAGAATACAGACTCCACTGTTAGAATACATATTTTTCCCACAATTGCTTTGTGATTCAGGCTCATACCTCTTACTGGGTGAGGGTTAAATGAGATCATGTGTATAAAGAATTTAGAACAGTTTGTGCCAGATTGTTATCACAAAATCTAAAGAAGTTAAATCTAAAGTAATAAGTGGTAAAATTGAACACATACCTAAAGAGAATTACATGAAGTTTTTTTTACTTTCAAAAGTAAGAAGAGTAAGTCAATCCAGGGTATATTACAGAAGAATTTATATAAAATTGCTCTCCCACAGATAATCAGAAAACTGGACAATACATATGAAGTACCTGTTTTTAAGCCTGCCTCTCAGAGATGGGAAACATATATGGTGCATCTACACTCACAGTGGTTTTCCATCTGAAAGCAGCTTACCACTTCAGAATAGTAGAGACCAAATGAAGAAGCTCTTTTGCTGAGTGAGGAGGCAAAGATTAGAACTGAAGTTGGAATTTATGATGAAAAGTACTGAGAAGAAGCTGTGTATATATACATGTTATAGGGAGGAAATTGGGGAAAGAAGTCTATGTGAGAATTCACCACAGGTCTGTGGGCAAGTACACGGTGTCATACACACAGGGAAAGACTGAAAAACCTAGCAGAGATCACCAGCTGTAAGGCTAAGAGCTGCATGATGACACTAAGTTCATGCATCAGTGAAAGACACTGGAGTCTCAGCCCAGCCAAAATGAGACCTAACTGAGTATCTCAGAGAGTGTGCGGTAGGAGTGAACACAATGCCTTGGGGTAGGGGCATGCACTAAGAGTTGAAAACTAAAATGGCTTGTCCTAAAAGAGAATGAAATTAAAGCAGAAAAAAAATATATCCATAAATGCTTTAACTGCCTACTGGAACTGAAGTTAACTCCGTTTAAAAGGAAGGCAACAATATCCAGACTCACTAAACTGGATTATGTAAAATGTCCAACATACAGTTAAAAATTACTAGACATATCAGACAAAACAGAGTTTACTTCAGATAAAACACACTTTTTTACAAATTTTTTAATGTT
Organism: Panthera onca; assembly: GCF_046562875.1. Classification (NCBI taxonomy): domain Eukaryota; kingdom Metazoa; phylum Chordata; class Mammalia; order Carnivora; family Felidae; genus Panthera; species Panthera onca. The sequence goes on along the minus strand of NC_138345.1, from coordinate 107,225,948 downwards.
TATTTATTTTTGAGAGAGACAGAGAGACAGAGCTTGAGGGGAAGGGCCAGATAGAGAGGGAGACACAGAATCTGAAGCAGCTCCAGGCTCCGAGCTGTCAGCACAGAGCCCGATGAGGGGCTAGAACTCACAAACTATGAGATCGTGACTTGAGCTGAAGTTGGATGCTTAACTGACTAAGCCACCCAGGCACGCCTAGACAAAACACACTTTAAAACAGAGAATGTAATGAGAGACAAAGAAGAGTGTTACATAATGATAAAAAGGGTCAATCCAACATGAGGATGCAACATTGTAAATATTTATGTGGCCAACACAAAAACATCTACATACTTAAAGAAAATATTGACAGCCTTAAAGAGAGAAATAGACAGCAACACAATAATCATAGGGGACTTTAATATTCCACTTACATCAAAGAATCGATTATCCAGATAGAAAATCAAAAAGGAAACATCAGCCTTAAACAACATGTTAGACCAGATGGACTTAACAGATGTTTATAGAACATTCCACTCAAAAGCAACAGAATACACATTCTTCTCAAGTGCACATGAAACACCAAGATAGATTATATGTTAGGCAATGAAACAAGTCTTAATAAATTTAAGAGGACTGAAACCATATCAAGCATCTTTTCTGACACGATGATATGGAACTAGAAATCTATCACAAGAATAAAATGAAATTCACAAATATGTGGAGATTAAACATCATGCTACCAGGGCGCTTGGGTAGCTCAGTTGGTTGAGTAGCTGACTTTGGCTCAGGTCATGATCTCACGGCTCAAAGGCTCATGGGTTGGAGCCCCACATCAGGCTCTGTGCTGACACCTCAGGACCTGGAGCCTGCTTCCAATTCTGTGTTTCCCTCACTCTCTGCCCTTCCCCTGCTTGTGTTCTGTCTCTCTCTCTCTCAAAAATAAATAAACATTAAAAAATTAAAAAAATAAATAAACATCCTGCTACTAAACAACCAATGTTTCAAAGAGGAAATCAAGAGAAATTTAAAAAATACCTTGAGACAAATGAAAATGAAACATACTAAAATTTATGGGATACAGCAAAAGAAGTTTGAAGAGGGAAGATAAAATGGATAAATGCTACTGCAAAAAATAAGAAAAGTCTCAAATAAACAACATAACTTTACACCCCAAGGCACCAGAAAAAGAAGGAAGGCCAAAGTTATTAGAAGGAAGAAAATAACAAAGATTGGAGCAAAAATAAACGAAATAAAAAACAGACAATAGAAAAGATCAATACAACTAAGAGCTGATTCTTTGAAAAGATAAACAAAATTGGCAAACCTTTAGCTGGACTCACTAGAAGGAGGAGGACTCAAATAAATAGAATCAAAAATCAAAGAAATGTTACAACTGATACCACAGAAATACAAAGGATCATAACAGACTACTAGGAACAATTATATGCCAACAAACTGGGACAATCTAAAAGAAATGGATACATTCCTAAAAACATACAACCCACCAAGACTGAATCATCATGAATTAGAAAATCTGAACAGATCAATTACTAGTAAGATGACTGAATCAGTAATCAAAAACCTCCCAACGAACAAAAGTCCAAGATCCAACAGCTTCACTGGTGAATTCTATAAAACATTCACAAAAGAATACATACTAATCCTTCTTAATCTCTTACAAAGACTAGAAGAGTAGGGAATTCTTCCAAACTCATTTTATGAAGTTAGCATTACCCTGATACCAAAATTAGACAAGAGCACCACAGGAAAATCATAAGCCAATATTCCTGATAAACATAGATATGAAAAATTCTCAGCAAAATATTATCAAACTCATAATAGCAAACTAAATTATCAATAATATATTAAAAACTAATATATCATGATCAGGTGGGATTTATCAACAATCACCAGTCAATGTAACATACCACATCAACAAAATGAAGGATAAAATCATATGATCATCTCAAAGGATGCAGAAAAAGCACTTGACAAAATTCAATATTCACTTATAATACAAATGCTCAAAAAGTGGGTATAGAAGGAATGTACCTGAACATAATAAAGACCATATAGAATAACCCCACAGCTAACATCATTCTTAATGGTGAAAAGATGAAGCTTTTCCTCTAAGATCAGGAATAAGACACAGATGCCCACTCTCACAACTTTATTCTACACAGTTTTGGACGTCCTAGCTAGAGCAACTATTCAGGAAAATAAAATAAAAGGCATCCAAATTGGAAAGGAAGGAGTAAAACTGAAGCTATTTGATGACATGATGACATGATATATATATAGAAAACCCTTAAGACTTGATCAAAAAACTGTTAGATCTAATAAACAAATTCACTAATGTTGCAGGATGCACAATCAATACACAAAGACCTATTGGGTTTCTTTACAGTAGTAATAGGGCATCAGAAAAAGAAATTAAGAACACAATCCCTTTATAATTCCATGAAAAGAATAAAATACCTAGAAATAAACTTAACCAAAGTGGTGAAAGATCTATATATTGAAAACTGTAAGACACTAATGAAGGAATCAAGGAAGAACAAATAAATAGAAAGACATGCCACGCAATAGGCCAGAAGAAGTAATACTGTTAAAATGTCCATAACACCCAAAGCAATACACAGGTTCAATGCAATCCCTATCAAAATCCCACTGGCATTTTTCACAGACATAAAACAAACAATCCTAAAATTTATATTGAACCACAAAAGACCCTGAATACCCAAAGTAATTTTTTTTAAGATTATTTAGTTATTTTGAGAGAGAGAGAGAAGGAGGCAGGCAGAAAGAGGGAAAGAGAGAATCCCAAGCAGGCTCTGTGCTGTCAGTGCAGAGCCCAATGCAGGGGCTGGCTCAATGTCACGAGCTATGAGATCATCATGACCTGAGCCAAGATCAAGAGTCAAACACATAACTGACTGAGCCATCCAGGTGCCCAACAATCTTTTTCTTTTTAAGTTTATTTATTTATTTTGAAAGAGAGAGAGAGAGAGAGAGAGAGAGAGAGAGTACAAGTAAGTGGAGGAGGGTAGAAAGAGAAGGAGAGAGAGAAAACCAAGTAGGCTCCACGTTGAGCATGGAGCCCAACACAAGGCTCGATCCCACAACTGTGAGTTCATGACCTGAGCCATGATTCCCCCCAACTACCCAAAGCAATCTTGAGAAAGAATGAAGTTGGAGGCATCATGCTCCTTTATTTCAAACTATATTACAAACCTACAGCAACTAAAATTTAGTATAGTATTGGAATAAAAACAGACATACAGATCAACAGAAGAGAAACTCCAGAAATAACCCTACCCATATATGTTTAATTAACTTATGACAAAGGAGCCAAGAATATACATTGGGGAAAGTACAGTCTCTTCAATAAGTGATGTTGGGAAAACTGGACAGTCATATTCAAAGAATGAATTGATTATTGTCTTACACCATACACAAAAATTATCTCAAACTGGATTGAAGACTTAAACATAAGACCTGAAACCATAAATCTCCTAGAAGAAAACATAGGTGGTAAACTCCTTGACATGGGTCTTGGTGATGATGTTTTTAATCTAACACCAAAACAAAATGCAATTAAAGCAAAATAAACAAGTGGAACCATATCAAATTAAAAGCTTCTGAACAGCAAAGGAAACCTAGCCGAAATGAAAAGGCAACTTATTGAATGGGATAAAATACTTGCAAATTACATGTCTGATAATTATCTAATATCCAAAATTAATACAGAACTCATACAACTCAATGGCAAAAAAACCTAATCTGATTAAAAAATGGGCAGATGACCTGAATAGACATTTTTTCAAAGATGGCAAAATGATAGCCAACAGGCATATGAAAAGATGCTCAACATCATTAATTATAAGCAAAATACAAATCCCAATCACAATGGGATCTCACCTCACGTCTGTTAAAACAGCTATTACCAAAAATATAAGAAATAACCAGTGTTGCAAGGATGTGGAGAGAAGGGAACCCTCTCACACTGTAAATGTGTGAATGTAAATGGTGCAACTGCTATATAAAACAGTATAGAGTTCCTCAAAAAAAGTAAAAAAAGAACTATGTTATGATACAGCAATTCTACTTCAGGATATTTTATTTTTTAAAAAATAACCCACTAACTTGAAAATATACATGCACCCCATGCACCCCTATGTTCATTACAACATTATTTGCAATAGTGAAGGTATGTACCCATCCTAAGCGTCCAATGATGCATGAATGGATAAAATAATTGTGGTATATAGATCTACAATGGACTATTATTCAGCCATAAAAAAAAATGGAATCTTCTCCTTTATGACAACATGAACAGATCTCAAGGGCATTAAGCTAAGTGGAATAAGTCAGAAAAAGACAAATGACATATGATCTCTCTCATATGTGGAATCTAAAACAAAAACAAAAACAAAAACACAAAACAAATGAACAAAAAAGGCTCAGACCCGGGGTGGGGGTGGAAGAAAGGGATGAATTCTTTTTTTGTTTGTTTAAATAAATTGAAAAAAAAATCCTTTGAAAGATATATGTTTATCATGTAAATTCCTGTCACCTCCAAAATCAAAGGATAACATTTTAGCACCAAAAAGAACTGTTTAGAGAAAGATGAGTCTGTAGGATCAGAATTTGGAAGAAAAGCTCTAGTTCTAGTTCACACTGTATGTCCCAGTTATATAGGAATTACCACATATTCTTGCAACCATATACCCTTTGCCATGATACTCAACATATCTATCCATACTCTCTGGAACTGTTCTATGTACATAACTGTACAGATCTGTTTGAACGATTTATTGTTTTAGTCATTTCAAAGTTTTCCCAGTGATCAGCTAACAGAGCTGAAGTTGCCCTTGGTAATATGGCTGTTTTTGTTCTCTAATATATTAAGTTTCTCATTTTCAAAACTACCACCTCCATCACCTGAGTGGACTGTTGCCCTGTGGAAGCTAATTTTGTCCAGAGAGAAAAGGAAAGGCCTTGAGAAAAGAAGCCTTCGGGACCCAGCAGCCTGATCTGTGAAGAACATCTGGGGGCCAAGGCTGCACTACCATAATAGGAAGGAGATGGGGGTGTAGTACAAGCCAAGGTCAGAGATGACTCCACTCTTCATCTGCTTGTATACGCACAGAATACTTTTATTGTACATTGAACAGCTAGTAACTTTGGTTGCTGCTGGGGAAGCAAGGCTAAGGAGACTTTTCCTCAATTCCTTTTTTAGCATCTTGATCCATATGTTGCTTTTCTCAAATTTTTAATTAAATAAAACACCTCATAAAAATTACTAAATACATAAGGAAATAGGAAATATTATTTATCATTAGATCAGTTAATAAAGAAAAGCAGTTAATAGAAACTCATCCCAAAGTCAAAGGTAAATCAAAATTTTTGACAGACACCAAAGTAATTCAATGATGAAAAAAGGTTGATTAACAAATGTTGATGGAACAACTGGATATCCATATTAAAAACTAAATTCATTTTCTATTTTGTATCATTCATAGAAAATATTTTGATATGGATCATAGACCTAAAGGTAAAAACTGAGAGTACAAAATTTCTATAAGAAAGCAAGAAAGTATATAAAATCATCTTCTCAAATTGGAGGCAGAAAAATATTACACGGACATAGAAAACAATAACTATTAAAAATAATAAATTAAATTTCATCAAAATTTAAAACTTCTCCTCACCTGAAAATATCATTAATAAAAATTCATAGTTAAAAGACCAGGAGAAAATATTACAAAATATATATCTGACAAAGAATTATATCCAGAATATATAAAAAGCTTATACATAAGAAAAACACAAATAACCAAATTTTAAAAATGCTAAGACATTTGAATGGACACAAAAGAATATACAAAAATAATCAATAAATGAATGAAAAAAGCCTTAATATCATTATTCATCATGGAAATGTAAACTAAAACCATAATGAGATAATACAATGAAATATTAAAGATCCTCCAGAATGGAGCAGTTGAAAACCCAGTACATTACTGGTGTAAAATGTTACAACTACTTTGGCAAACAGTTTTTTCAGTTTCTTCTAAAGAGAAACATACACATACTATATTATCCAGCAATTACACTCTGATATACTTATCCCACAGAAATGAAAACATATGTCTACAGAAAGATTTATATAAGAATTTCCCCAGGAAATTCTATAATGATCATGGTAGCCCCAAACCACAAACTATTAAAATATCAATCAACAGGAAAATGGACAAAGTATGATACATTCATACAATAGACTACACTTCAGCCAAAGGAAAAAAAAAAGAAAGAAAGAACAGACCACAGATATGGTGGAATGTCGCAAGAATGTTAAGAAAGCTGGAGGCAAAAGAGAACATACTGTTTGAGGACATTAATATATAGGATAGTCAAGTTAACCTATGGTGTCAAATTTAGAACTATTGTTGTCTCCGTGAGGGGAATGGGGATGGGGAAATTTGGGGAGGTATTAATCAACTAAATCAGTTGATCATTCTTTAATGAATTTTTAATTGGTGTTTGCTTTATAAATGTTAGGAGCCAACAAATTAGACAAATTTGTTTATTTATCTTCATTAGGTTATATTTTTCATAGGTAAAAGATATATGAATTTCAAATAAAAATACAATTGTGATATTTGCCAGGTCTATCAGAAAGATACAGGAATTATGATTTTAAAAGTGGAAGGAAATTTAATTGAATGATTTCACCATGCCTTTGAAGGAATTCAGAAATTTCCACCCAAATATACCATTCTAGCATATTGACTATTTTGAGTTTAAGGCATTTAAAACACATCAGATGCAAGTATACTGTGACCTTCCTTCGTTTCCTTAGAAGAGATGAAATTCCTAAATGAAAGATATCCTCCCTATACTAAAAGAAACACTTTTTTTTTAAGTTTATTTATTTTGAGAGACAGACAAAGCACAAGTCAGGGAGGGGCAGAGCGAGAGGGAGGGAGAGAGAGAGAAAGAGAGAGAGAGAGAGAGAGAGAGAGAGAGAGAGAGAGAGAGAATCCCAAACAGCCTCCACACAGTCAGCACAGAGCCCAATGTGAGCTCAAACTCATGAAACTGTGATATCATGAGCTAAGCTGAAGTCAGACACTTAACAGAACGAGCCACCCAGGTGCTCCTAAAAGAGACATTCTTATCAAAAGGATAGGAGGGAGAAGCCAAGAGAAATGCCTACAACCAAACTTTTAAAACAACAACAACAACAACAACAACAACAACAACAACAACAACAACAAAAACACATTACAACATTGTATCCTTTGCTTCTAAATCTGTCTTGTGTCAGTTTACTTCTTAGGCCTACTCTAAAATCGTAAAAGGATACAGGAGAAATTTTTCCTCCTCTACACCTTATTGTATAGATATGTTATTTGTAAATACCATTAACACATCTATCCAAAACCATTCCTTACCACATTTAGAAAAGAAACTCAAAAGCTTATTATGTACTTTTTAGAAATTATATATTATTCTAAACTTACCAGAAAGACAATTGTTGCTGACATCTAGTTTTTCCAAAGAAACAAAATGAAAAAGTGGTATGATTTTTGTCAAGCTGGAAACAAAGAAATAGAATTCATAAAAATTTAAATTGGAATGTCCTTATTATGACATAACCACATAATAACGTATTAATATAACACAATTATGTGATAATATGCAATTGTATATGATTACATATACATATATCATTATATATTTGTATAATAAAATACAATTATAATAACATTAAGAGTGCTAATTAAAAATGTAGTAATCATAAAATTCTAAGTATTTATTCTATAATAGAACATTTGTATTCATTTTTAAGAGAAAACACCATGTATTATCAAGTTCGATGACAAATATCATGGATTTTAATGTGTACATGTTATTTAAATAAAAATAAGTGAACTTTTTTATTATTGTTTTTGTTTGGTTTTTGTATAAAGCCAAATTTACAGAGAATTTATATTACAGATATATTTTGTCCTGGCTCAAAAACATAACTTAAACCATGAAGAGGTTACAAATATAAAAAATATTTGTTTTCACTTTTCAACAGCATAACAGATTAGAGTTACTAGTTTTGTTTGTAATTAATTTTGTTTGTTTGTTTTCCAGATCAAAAGTATTATAAGTATTGCAATTATCCAAAGTTACACTAAGGTTATTTCTAAACTAGAAATATGCATCTAAGCAACATTATAATAGAAAATGTTTTATACAGATAGAATGAACTTAAATTTGGCAGAAATATGCAAACATTTAAATTAATAATAATTATTAAGGAATTCATATTCAAATTCTAGCAATAATGAATTTTCCTCCTACATCTAAAAGTTTCTATCATTTTCTAAGATATAGTTGTCAGTAAGAACCCAAATTCAAGCCAGGAACATAAATGATATTCAAAATATTCACATCACTGGAAACAAAAGCCATGAAGAGAAAATTAATTTAGTTTGATTTGCATTTCCAACTAAGACAAGTCTACAGTTTAGTCTGTAACACAAAACCACATTACCATAGCTATTTAGAAATAAAAATTAAGCCAGCTTTTCTAAATCTTTAAACAACAGAAAAATTCCTTTGTTTGAAATATATTCTCATTACAAACACAAGTCTCCTGAACTAATCTTCCGTATAAATGTCAGAACTCCGTAACAGTTCAAAATATGCCTCGACTAACAGAATATTTCTGGTACAAAAGAAAAAAAAAGTATGTATTAATTTCCACTTCTTTTCTTTTCTTGTTTTTTATACTGTCCTTCCAGTTGTCCTGGCAGACATTTTTACATCTTTATTTCTACTATCTCCTTGTCATGAAAAAAAATCTATTATTCTAAGGTCAGAATCTTATAGAATAATACTGTGACTAGAAGCCTCATGGGGTCTGGCACAAAACTAACCCTTGTTCTGACCTTGACTCCTTTCTTGTACTATCCTGTTCTGCATTAGCAGAGAGACAGAAGATACTACCGATGAAAAAAACAGACTAAATATGAGATTGGAAAAAGTTCTCTCTGACTGTAGCTAAACCTAAATACAATATTACTATTTATGTTAAGCCTATACAACACCACTTCTTACATACAATTTCCAGGAGGAAAGAAAATCCAAGATAATAAAAGAAAGAGTGATAAAATGTTGGCCATTACATTTATATATACACTTCATTATTTGTACATATATTCCTAAATAGTCAAATTTATGAAATGTCACATGTACAATGAAAAGGAAGGAAGGAAGGAAGGAAGGATGGAAGGAAGGAAGGAAGGGAAGAAGGAAGGAAGGAAGGGAGGGAGGGAGGGAGGGAGGGAGGAAAGAAGGGAAGGAGGAAGGATGGAAAGAAGGAAGGGAGGAAGGGAGGGAGGGAAAACAACCTAAAACTTTGTTGCTACATAATTAGTGGATTTAAGTCCTAGTTTTATGATTTTCCTACTCAGCACGTTTTGGATCATTATCATTACAAGCAGGAAGTTTAAGTTCCTCAATATAATTCTAATGAATGTATTTATCAACAAGAAAATTCTTACTTGTTTTGTACCTTTAATAAATTTCTAATACTAAATCTTTGTTCTTCTACTAAAAGGGTTTTGAAAGATTAACAGATAATGAGTTTTATTCTTTTTTTTCAGACTATTTCATGTTTTTAACCAGTAAGTTATATGGTAAAGTGTAGGTAACATATAGGTTATATGAAGACTTCCAGTAAAATAACCAATAAAGTCTTAGAATTAAAAATAAAATTCTCTTTTCAAAAATCAATGCAAGTAAAGAAATATTGGTTTGACTGAATATTTTTATAATATTAAAACTTTATCTTTTCAGATAACCATGCTTTTAGAATTCTGTTCTTTTTCTTTTTTAAAAGTTTTAATCAAGAAAACTGATTATTCATTCACCTTTATGACTATTCATTAGGATGGTAGAAACCTAATAGTGGAATTCTTTTTTCAAACTTCTAGAACTTTTCCTTTTACTGACATTTTGTGTATATTTTTTCCAAGAAAATTCAAACCAGAAAGACAAAGGACATTAGTGAAAACCTAATACCATTTGACCTTGTCACATTAGCCCTGGGCATAAAAAAGATATAAATTTCAAAGACGACAAAAAGCAAAAGATTTGTACAATGAGCAGCCAATGGGTAATAGTTTCCACTTTCTGCTCCTACTTAGAGTCTCACTGGAAGTAGAAAGACTTATGAAGCCGGGAGTCTTCCAGTTAGGACTCCGCTGAGTCAAACTTAAAACAGTCATATGTCCTAATGAAAATTTAAAACAGAAGTCAAGATGAAACATGTATTTCAAACAATATGTACTAAGTATCATTCCTTATTGTATTTCATTTGTTGGGGGGGGAAAGCATATGGACACATAATTTCTTCCTTGTGGTGAAAATATCAAAAATTTAGAGAAAAATATATACAATTTAAAAGACACACCAATCACAAATCCAAATATCGCATTTATAAAACTCTTCTCAGATTTGCAAAATATATTGACATACATTTTCCTTTTAGATCATCATTAGAATCCCATGAAATAGGTAAGGTAGGTATTACTACCTCTTTTATATGTAAAAAAAAACTCAGGCTCAGGCAGTAAGAAGAGAATTGCTCAAGGTCAACTGACAGGTAAGTTGTAGGTTCAGAATTCAAACCCAGATCAGCTGCCCTTGAGTCCATTTCTATCAGTCACATCCCTGATGTCTTTAGGCCTTTTCCTTTTGTCCTTTCAGAAATGGTAGATTAAATGTGCAAAGAACTTTGAGAGAGTCATAAAGAAAAAATCAAATATGTGACAGTATTAGAAAATTCAAAAAAACATATTTATATAATAAATTTACTTATTTTTATATAGTTAAGTTCAAAAGATTAAGTTCTTTTATTGTTAAGAGTTTTTTGATGCTAAGAACATATATTACTCAGTTCTGTGTCCCCCAGAATAGCAAACACCACCACCAAATGTTATAAGGTTAAGCAAATAAATTTATAAATAAGGATTATTTGGATTAAGTATCCCAATTATTATTATCAATTCTAAAAAACATCTAGTGATCAAGTTTATATAATTCCTAGTAATAGCAGATTGATAGGTCAAAAGACTATCAGAAAGATTTCTTTGATAATCTAAATTGTCCAAAAAAGTGAAAGGCATTATTTCTCAAAAAATGTTATTGACTTGAGTATTTTTTAAACTCATTAAATATTATTTTGCTCATTGATGTGGCTTAAGATCCACTTCTATAAGATGTGTGAGGTATGTCAATTACTGAGTGATTTATTGCATATGTCCAAAGCACAGCTGAGCATTTCCATTGAAATTGTGTTTCTTACCTGGAAAATATTGTGAAGAGATCCAATGAGTTTGTGGATGGCCCACATTACTTAAACAGTGTTGTCTAAATAGAGCTGGCTCTACCATAAATGTCCTTTTAAAACCAAATCAACTTTCATATTATAGAGCTGATTAAAATAATTTGAGGGAATTTTTGAATACAGATTCAGTTTTTGCTTTACCAAACAGTGGAATAGTTTAATAGGTATATGTTAAATCATTTGGGACATACATGCTCAAAGGATGAGCACTTCTGTGGCAGAGAATGTGAGAATATTTGATGATTCTTTTAGGAGAAAAATATATATGTATTAAAATCAGGCTGTACTTGTTCACTTGTTCCTCAAGAATTGTATACCTCAAAAAAGCAATTTCTTGTTAAAGGTGGTTTCTATCCCCTACTCCATGTGACTTTGATGAACAAATTAATCACATTAGAGTGAATAGGTCTCAATGAAATATTAAGCAGAAGGAGACATACGCATATTGTACTCCTGTTTTGGTTTTAGACAGTTTTTCTCTGCAAAGATCCAGATGTTTGGTGGTTTCAAATGGATCTTCTGTGTCAGGTACCCATCTCGATTTAATGTTAAGGTATTTTTTTAAGTGTTACTTTATATCCTTAGGGAAATCGAATTTAAATCAATCTTAACAGTTACAAAAAGACATGCAAGTTGAGAGCAGATTAAAAATCATTCTTCCAGGACTTAATAAGTACCACTTGAGAGAATGAGACATCCTTCTGAATTAAATTAACTACCTCCTGCATTTTCCAAGGACTATATTCTTTACAAATATAAACAAACCTGCTCTGGGAGATTTCTACAAGTAGGTCTTTCAGAAGAAATAAAATGAGTAGGATAAGTGGCAATTAAAATTCTACTAAAATTCAAGGGTATGTCAATACATTACTTTTTCAAATCCATTAAGGTTATATTTCTAACATATATATTAATTTATTGTGATGCACTTTCACTAAATTGCTGGGAAAAACTAACAACTTTTCTACTTGTTATGAAGATCAAGCATTTACTTTAATCATTCAATGCATTTAGTGCTTAAGCAGTTTGTTTTTACCTGTTTTGAGAGATAGTCAGGTTTTGTAGTAAAGGCAACCAATATGAAGAAAGTGCTTCCACAGTTGAAATGCTATTATCATCCAAGTGCAATTCTCTTAGTAGAACATGATTCTCCAAGGATGGAAGCTATATTTAAATTTGGGTCATTAGCTAATATTAAGCAAAATATTTTGTCATTCAACAAAATTTAAAAACATAAAACCTACTAAAACTAACAACAGACATATTCTGTTAAATTCAGAGTATAATGTTATAAGAATTTTAGGATGAATTAAATTTATAAGAATTAACTTCATAATTATAATTTGATTTTTTACACAAGTTATCTCATCATAAATTTTAATTAGAATTTCTTGATAAATTGGCCCCATTTATATACTGTTATATTTTAACTGAGTAGTTACTATTTATTTTAGTGTTCTGAAAAACTTATGTTAAATTATATTTCTTTATAAAATATTCTATGTTGAACATTTTTTTTAAATAGAGAGAAGTATGTAACAGTTTTAAGTAAACTGGAAATCACATATCAATAATAGGCAAAAAAAATAAAGAAAAATTAATCAAACTTGCTTTTAAATGTACAGTTGATATTTCTATTAAAAGGAAAATGTTTCATTAATCACAGAAACCAATAATTCAAAGCAATTACCTCACTTAGATAATTTCCCTGTAACTTCAGTATTTGGAGTAATCCACACTTTTCAATACCTTCAACTTTAGTAAGATGATTATGTGAGCAATCCAGGTATATAACGGTAGGAGTATCACAAAGGCCTTTTGTGCTAATTAACTGATTGTGGTCCACAATTAGTTGCTGAAGATTTTTCAAAGATTCTAAACCACCTGAAAGAAAAATTTTCCAAGATCACTTGCATTGTACATTCTTCCAGAATTGAAAGGAGAGCTTCCATATTTTTCTAAATAATTGCATCTTTATATTTCCCAATATTTCTAGTTACAAGTGAAGACTTAGTCCATATTCCTATGAAATGTGTGTAAGTGTAAAATGTAGTATTTTTTAAACTTGTACCCAGGAGAGATATTTTTGAATGACATAGTTGTGTGCCAATTTAAAATTGAGCAAAATACTAAAAGTATACATTAACACTGAAAATTTTATTTTCAAATGACAATTGAACAAGGGAGAGATAAAAGGACTTGTTTTTTTTTTTAAATAGTTTTTAACTCAATTTCAGGGTCTTTAAAGTTTGAATCCTTACTTAAGTCTGAATATATAACATTGGAATGCCATTTTCCTACCATTGACATATCTATATTAGATTCCCAAATGATGTAGGTGCAACCATATTAACAGCAATGAAATATTAACATATTCTTCAGGTATTTCAACATTGTCACAAGTGGTCCGCTTTTAACCCAGATAGGGCTCAAACTAATATGATACTATATGAAAAATACCAAAGGAGCCTTAGACTACAGCTCAGTGCTCATAAGGAAAAAACTGAGAACGTCGTTCAAGTAAGTCATCAGGAATTAGCATTGGAAAGAAACACTGAGGAAGTCTGTAAAAGTTTCATGGAAGATATTAAAAATCTAGAAAATGTTATTTATATTGAATATTGAACTATATATGATCTCTCTATGCATCACGCTATTATATGAAATAGGCAGTTTTAAAAACTGGAAGTATGGCTTATGGTCTAAAGTAAGTACAGTTAAGCAGAATGTCTTCAGTGAGTATTACACATATGGGAGTCATTGAGGCAAAACTTTGGAGAATCAAGCTTCATTGTGATTTTCTTGTCAAACCCCAAAATATTTTTTTTAATTAAATGTTGGATTAGGCATGAGTTTTCAACCAAAAAAAAAAAAAAAACTTTATTTGATAATAAACTGAAAGGTAATCTTGAAAGAAACATCATTATGTATAAAAATAATATCTGGAATTTATGTAATAAATTTATCCTGGAGACATTTAAAGCATTAACTCAAGGTTTGTTCTTCTGATTATACCTTGTAATTTACAGAAAGAAAGGGCAGAAAGACTGCTTATATCAAAATGGAGAAATAAAAGGAAAAATCAAGTAACATTACCAAGATTTCACAAGGAAGCTTAGTCTGCATCATATTTTAAAAATATATCTAATATCAATATGTAATATATAAAATTCAGAATTATGATAAATATTGTACAAATATTTCACAGAGATATATTTTAAGAAAAACTATATATCAAAATTTCAGTATTTCTAATAGTTTAAGTCAAAATAATTTGATATTATGCATGATTATTTCTTATGAAAAGGAATATATTTTTATGCTAAAGAGTAAATTTTCTTATAATGCTAAATAAATTTTATAATATCTAAGAAAAGCAGGAAAATGCATAGAAGACCTATAGAAGAGAGAGACTGAAATTTAAATGTAGGCAGTAATCTTACATTTTTAACTGCTTATCTAGGATTATATGTACTGGTATTTTCTTGTAATGTAAAATAGCAAGCATAACTTAGAAAAATTGTCATCTGTTGTTGTTCAAGGAGTGAATTGCTCTGCCCTATAAGAAATGACTAACCATTTAAATAACAGACTAATTATATATTATCAATTCTAAGGTATTAGAAATAGTATATTACATATTCTAATAATTATATATTCGTTAAAATGTAATTTAAAGTTTGCTGAAATAGAAAATACTTTGGAATTTAGTATGTCTTATGATCACTTCTAATGAATATCAGTAAACCCACTGAAGTAGTTTAAAGGTATTCAAGGCAGAAGGAAATGCTAATAAAAATTTGTAATTGTGTAAAATAAAATTTCCTTTATCAAACATTTACACATGTTAAGCAATCTACTTCCATAAGCTTAATATTTTTAAAAGCCATGCACATTGCTCTTAAGCTTTTCAGAGCTATTCAGAAATAGAATCTTCCATTAAATCATTTAGAGTTGGGAATGCATTTGTAAAACTTTTCAAAGGTCACACAAGAAGAGAACCAAGAATGAAACATTAGTCATACACTGAGTAAAGCTAAAGGATTTGGCAGAAGCAGCCTAAAAGAAATAGGAAATAGCAGACAAAGCAGCAGAATAATTGGGAAAGAACAAGAGGAAAAAGCAAACGGAATTCTGTGATGATGACAGTGGTTACTAAAAATAAAAAAAAATAATAATATACATTTTACAATTATGAAAGGCATTTTTATTCACACTAAATTATACATGGCCAATAGTGTGAAAAGGAGTATGGAGAGGCCACTGTCTTGGCAGTCATGAAGTAGCTAAAGACTTTTGTTAGAGGCAACAATAACATAATCAAGATGGAAGTCACAGTGCAGTAGAAGTGGGGGCAAGGCATATAGACCTTTTTTTGATATTTGATTATGGAGAGAAGGTCATCTAAAGTGCTTAAAATGGCCCACAAAACCCTATATTTGAACTCATCCTCTACTACTATCCCATTATCTTGGTTCATTCTACCATGTTAACCTCATTGCTGTTCCTCAAACATGCCACACACACTTCCACCTTAGGGCTGTCTGTATATGTAAAAAGCAATATGAGAGTGTGAACATGTTAGGCTAGGAAGAATTAAGTAATGCCCACCAACTAATTTCAAACATTAAGACACCATGATTTTCAGCCAGTACACAGAGAAGGTATAATGAGTCCATTCAATAATCTGTTTGAGATTCCAATCTAGTGGAATTACCATGATTTCAAGCCTCCGATACCGAGGAATATTTGACAGAGCATTTGTACTTCTATGAATCCATTACATAGTAATACACACACAACTACAAAGTAAAATGTAGAGAAACTCCTTTCCATATTATTTAAAACAAAGAAATGGAGATAAGTTAAATGTCTATCAGTAAGGGAATAGTTAAATAAATTATGGAGTATCTAAAAATGAATACACCTAATCTTCAATATGAAGTAGTCTGACATAGAAGGATGTCCATGATCTATTACTATATGTAAAACCTAATTTGTATACATAGGCTTTTAGCTATTTGAGTATGTTGGAATTTAAATCTATACATCTATATTGGTATTGCAAAAATATCTTAATTGATTCATAAACAATTATGAGCCATGGTTACTCTTACAAAATAAAAAAAAGAAGGCTTAAACAGAGAATGTTTTATTGCTTACATTATATAATTCTCTATTTTTAAAAAATGCTTAAATGAGAATGCACTTCTTGCATAACAGATTTAAAAACAATCTATTTGGGGGAAAAAACTCAGAGCAAGTATTGAATAGAAGTGTTACTTTGTATTTAATCCTGACTACCACCACTACCAACAATGATTGTTTAACTGAAGAAAACCTTGGAAAACCTGATCTGCTATTCATTAAAAGGGCTTGCTATATAGCCAAATAGGGGAACTCTGTACTTAGATAAGAGGACATACCTCTTCGACTTTAAGATAAAAGTTTTAAAGGAAATGCAATGAAACAGTAGACAGAGACTGGGTAAGATCTCTACAGCACTGGCCTAAATATAACTGTGAGGGAGGATGCGTATATGAATATATATATATACATATGTGTATATATGTGTTATACATATGTGTATATACATGTATATATATATGTGTGTGTGTATATATATGTATATATATAGCCTAAAACTTAGTTTAATGACAAAAAAAGGAAATCATTTTAAAAAAATATGTGAAATATGTGGAACTGAGGCATGCCAACAAACAAGTGCATGAGCTCGGAAGATCTTTCAGCCTCATTGAGCCTTGAGATGACAGCAGTCCTGGTTGGCAACTTGACAGCAACCTCTTGAGAGATCCTGAGACAGAACTACCCAGTTAAGCCACTCCCAGATTCTTGATCCACAGAAAATATGAAGTAATAAGTGTTTGTGGTTTTATATTGCTCTTTTAGGGTACTTCACTTCACAACAACATACAACTAATACAGTAAGGATTACATTCTGAAGAAAATATGAGAAAGAAGAAAATATGTTGAAAATCCTTGGGGCAGTAGAAGGACAGTTAAAGAAACTTAATGTAACAAGAATTCAAAGATATTAAAATAACAGATGGGTACACAAGTGGACCAAAATAACACCATGACAGAACTAGCAAATACTTTAGGAACAACATTCTACAGAACAGAGAACTAAAGCTTGAATTGCCTACAAAAAAAAAAAAAAAAAAAAAAAAAGAGAGATCACATGAAGAATAAAATATGAAGAAGCTGAAAATGAAGACATAGATTAGATTAAATAATAATAGACATGAAAGACAGATAAACTCAACCAACATATGAACCATCTATGATTGAAAAACAGAACCAAGGCAAAAAGTTTTCAAATATAAAAAACCAAAATTTTTCAAAAACAATATAATAACTTAGTCTGTAGTTTGAAAGGGACATTGTGTTCCAAACAAATTTATGTGGATTTCTTGACTATGTTTCTTGGTTCAGTTATGAATCAAGGACAAGGAAATGTTATTCAGTTATCTACACAAAAATCAGTTATGAGGGTAGAAAATCAAGTTGGCCTCTCACTTGCAATAGCTACACACAATATCATGTATTGTCACACAGCACCAAGTGAAAGTGTTACTTTCATAATAAAGTATGAGTTTATTTTTCTTTAATGTTTATTTATTTATTGTGAGAGAGAAACAGCATGAGCAGAGGAGGGAATGAGAGAGAGGGAGACTCAGAATCCGAAGCAGGCTCCAGGCTCTGAGCTGTCAGCACAGAGCCCGACGCGGGGCTCAAACTCACAAAACTTGAAATCATGACCTAAGCTGAAGTCTGACGGTTAACCAACTGAGCTACCCAGGCACCCCTAAAATATGAGTTTAAAGCACAGCTTTATTCTTATTCAAGAATCAAGGCAATTGACAATCGCAAATGTGAAAGAATTCGGGAATTATAGGACGCATCTTTCTTTGAAAAATAAGATTTAAAAAGAGCTAATGAACTGAATAATCCAGACAAGCAGAGGATGAAAGGAGTAGTTGTCAAAAGAACTGGTATTGACCAACTGTCATACAGATCAAATGTTGCTAACAGATATATATGTAGAATCATAACTCCTGATGTGAGTAATAAAAATTGTGAGGTGAAAAGAATAAATATTCTAATTTATTTCATTTTCTTAAAGAGTTAATATTGCCTAAACTAGATGAATTAAAAGCACATGTTTTCATAATTTACTGAACAACAAAAAAGGTATTATAACTGACAAAACTGGAAGGGGGAGATGGAGGTATAAATGAGATAATTTTATCTTTTTTTTAAAGGTTTTATTTATTTATTTTTAATGTTAATTTATTTTTGAGAGGGAGATACAGAGTGTAAAGAGGGGAAGGGCAGAGAGAGAGGGAGACACAGAATCTGAAGCAGATTCTAGGTTCTGAGCTGTCAGCACAGAGCCCGACATGGGGCTCGAACTCATGAACTATGAGATCATGACCTGAGCCGAAGTCAGACGCTTAACTGACTGAGGTACTCGGGTGCCCCAATAATTTTATCATCTTTAGCATGAGGTAGCCACTCTAAAATTTCGAAGACAAAACATTTTCATATATTTTCCTGCTCTGTTGTTTAATAATGCTTTTGTGAGTTTTTAAATATGTCCTATCTTAGGAAACTGTAGAACAATTAACTAAAAGGGAATGTTCCCGACCAGTAATTCATATAGGGATGACTTTTTTGTTGTTGTTCATCATAAAATTATTTTGTATACATTAATATATTTTAATGATTGCTTTACTTTACAATCATGGTGCTTTTTAAACACTCATATTGGTATTCAACTCAGTAGTGGTTAAAGTTATATCTGCATTATCTCAAAAGCAGCACTAAAATGTTGACTTTCTTTAATATTAATATAAAATATATGCCTAGAGCTCATCTCTTTAAGTACAGTATAATAACCACAGATATTAAACTTTTTCTACCATTTAATTAAACTTTACTTAATTAACTACCTAAACTTTTTTAAATTAAACTTTACCCTAAGTATACTTATTCATATAGAAAAATTAAGCATGATTGGCTGAAGAGTTACCATATTCATTTCAAGTGATTTCTTATTTCAATTACTTTTTTCTTTCATATAAATGCCTCCTATATATAGAAGGACATTCTGTTTACCATTTTGTACTTGTTATTCCTCAAAGAGTTTGTGGTTTCTATTTAGGTGTCAGCTAGGCTTATCACAGTTTTATTTTCTTAATAAGTAGTATATGGTAATTTTTTTCTAATTTTTTGAAATAAGAAGCATAGAGTATCATATATTAACACATATATATAAATCATTTATTTTCCCCATATTTCTACTACAAATATCAAAACCTATTTTTTCAAAAATGGCTTTACTTGTAACATAAAATTCATCAGAGACTTGTTTTACTAGTATCAGCCCTGTGCTGTGTCCACACAGAAATAGAAAAATAATAAAGGCAGAATCTCTGCTAAAATATCTTACTGGATCCCTTCAACCACATTTTTTAAAAATTATAGCATGTAAAAACGTTAACACTTTATTGTGAAGTGCATAGAGTAAATTACAAAACAATATTACAGTAGTGATTTTTTTAAAGGCAGAAAACAATATGGAAAGACAGAACAATAGGCAAGAAAATAAATAAACGGCATCCAAATTGGGAAGGAAGCAACACTATCACTATATGCAGAAGACATGGCACAATATATATAGAGGACCCTAAAAACTCCATCCACCAAACTGCTAGCATAAATGAATAATGAGTAAAGTAGCAAGATACAAAATCAATGTATAGAAATATGTGGCATTTCTATATACTAATAATGCATATATGAAAATTATCCCGTTTATAATTGCACCAAAAATAAAATAAAATACCTAAGAATAAACTTAACCAACAAGGTGAAAGACCTGTATATTGGAAACTATAAGACACTAATAAAAGGAAGTGAGGAAGTCATAAATAAATGAAAAGACATTCTGAGCTCACGGATTGAAAAAATGTATATTGTTAAAATAGAACAATATCCAAAGCAATCCACACAGCCAATGCAATTCCTATCAAAATCCCAATGACGTTTTTCACAGAAATAGGAGAAATAATTCTGAAATTTGTATGGAACCACAAAAGACCTTGAATAGCCAAAGCACTTTTGAGAAAAAAACAAAATTGGAGATATCACACTCCTCGACTTCAAACTATATATCAAAGCAATAGTAATCAAAACACGATGGTACTGGCATAAAAACAGACACATAGATCAGGGGAACAGAACAGAGACCCCAGAAATAAACCCATACACATATGTCAATTAGTTAATGACAAAGGAGCCAAGATTATACAACAAGGTAAGGGCAGTCTCTTCAATAAATAGTTTTGGGAAATCTAGACAGCCGTATGCAAAAAATGAAGCGTGGCCACAGTCTTACACCATGCACAAAAATCAACTCAAAATGGATTGAAGCCTTGAATGTAAGACCTGAAGCCATAAAACTATAAAACCCCTAGAAGAAAACATAGGTGTTAAACTCCTTGACATAGGAGGTCTTGGCAATAAATTTTTAAATCTGACACCAAAAGAAAAAGCACCAAAACAAAATAAACAAGTGGGACTATAAACTACAAGCTTCTGCACAGCAAAGGAAACCATGAACAAAATGAAAAGGTAACCTACTGAATGGGATAAAATATTTGCCAATCATATGTCTGATAAGGGTCTAATACCCAAAATAAAGAATTCACACAACTCAATAGCAAAAAACAAACAAACAAAAAATTCTGATTAAAAATGGGCAGAAGATCTGAATAGATATTTTTTTTCCAAAGACAACATATAGATGGCTAACAGACACATGAAAAGATGCTCCACATCACTAGTCATCAGGGAAATGCAAATCAAACACAAAGGGATCTCACCTCACATCTGTTAAAATAGCTATTACCAAAAAGACAAGAAATAACACGTACTGCAAGGATGTGGAGAGAAGGGAACGGAATCCTCTCACACTGTAAATGTGTGAATGTGAACTGGTGCAGCTACTATGGAAAACGGTACGAAGTTTCCATCAAAAAGTTAAAAATAGAACTACCTTATGATCTAGCAATTCTACTTCAGGTAGTTATTTAAAGAAAAAAACCCACTAAGTTGAAAAGATATATGCACCCTCATGTTCGTTACAGTATCATTACAATAGCAAAGATATGGATACAATCTAAGTGCCCACTGATGGGTGAACAGATAAAATAATTGTGATATACAAATATATACAATAAAAATTAATTAATTAACTAATTAATTAATTAAAGTTGAAAAAGAATGAAATCTTGTCATTTGTGACAGCATGGATGGATCTCAAGGGCATTATGCTAAGTGGAGTAAGTCGGAAAAAGACAAATGTCATATGACCTCTCTCATATGTGGAGTCTGAAAAAATCGAACAAACCAAAACAAAACTCCCATACACAGAGAACAGATGAGTGGCTATCAGAGAGAAAGGGGAGTGCAAATTGAATAAAGGGAGTCAATTGTATAATGATGGATGGTAACTAGATGTGCTGTAGTAATCACTTGTAGTGTATACAAAAATCAAATTATGTTGTGCATCTGAAACAAATATAATGTTATATACCAATTTTTTATTAGAGAGAGAGTGTGTGTGCAAGTGGGGTAAAGGAGCAGAGGGAAAGACGATCTTAAGTAGGCTCCATGCTCAATGCAGACCTCAATGCAGGGCCTCCATCCCAGGACTGTGGGATTATGATCTGACCTGAGCCGAAATCAAGAGTCAGACACTCAACCAACTGAAACACCCAGGCACCCCAATGTTATATATCAATTTTATCTCAATTTTTTTAAAAAGAAAATACTTTAAACACACACACACACACACACACACACACACAGAAATAAAAAAACAAAGGAAAAAAAACAAAGGGAAGGTTTATAAAAAGTGGGTGAATCCAAAAGTATTGATATTATAAACTTATACTGTCTTAAGTAATTCTAAATACACACATAAAATTAAAATGCATGACAACAGTAGTATATTAATTTGGGAGCAAGTAAATAAAGTTTCAATTTTCTAAGACCCTAGTACTGCTTTGAAAAAGTACCACATAAATTCAGATTTGGTAAATCAAGAAGGCATGCTGTATCTATAATAAACCAAAAAAATAGTAAAATAATATGTAACTTATAATAGAAAGGAAAAATGAAATAATTTAAAACCTCAACTAAAACAAAAAGAGGCAAGAAAAGAGGAAAACACAACAGGAGGAACAAATACAATCAAATAGTATGATAGTGGATTTAACCTCAAATATATCAATAATTGCACTTAATTATTAATTAACCTTAGTTATTAAAGGCTAACTAAGCTGGAAACTAAGGCTGGAAACAAAGCTGGAATTTGTCAGGAAGCCTACAGAAAACAGTAACGAAAGCAACACATTTTCACATTACATACAACAGACATCTCAAAAATAGAACTTGCAGAAATATTGTAAGTAAAAGGGTAGAAAAAATTATGTTCTATACACACTACACCAGTGATTCTCAAAGTGTGGTCCAGAGATCTCCCTCGTACAGACGCTTTTAAAGGTTCTGTGGAGTCAAAACTATTTCATAATAATTGTAAGATGTTTTTTGCCTTTTCACTCTCATTTGCTCAAGAGCTTACAGTGGAGTTTTCCAGAGGCTACATGAGGTGTGATATTGTAGCAAATTAAATGCAGAAGGAAATACGGAAATCCAGCTGTCTTGTGTTAAGCTAGACATTAAAGCGATTTGCAAATATGTGTAACAATAACCCTCTTCTCACCATATCTTTTTGTTGAAAAATACATTTATTATTTAAAAATTGTTACTAATGGAAAAGCTTTATTATCTTAATCTCTAAATGAATTAATAAATAAAAACAATAATTTTCGTCATTTTTTTATATACAGTAAACACTGATATAACCTGTTTGAGGTGGGTACTCAATAGTTTTTATGAGCATAAAAGATTCCAGAGTCCAGAAGAAAGGTAGTTTGGGTATATCAGACACAGAAGACTAAGGCAGAAAGCTTTATTACAGATGAAAAGGGACATTTAAAAGTGATAAAATTGGTGAATTCAAAAGAAATTTATAACAGTTACAAATTTATATACAACAAATAGCATGGCCTCAAGAATATTTAGAGCAATAAAAAAAAAAAAAAAAGCAGGCTCTAAGAATAAAGAGCCACAATGCACAATCATCATGGGAGTCACATATATAACTTTTTCTCTATGGCGATGCTGACATGATCAGTGCATGCGGATTACAGGCACTACTGCGTAATAAAAACCGAATACGCTCTGACGTAGGCACTCCATGAATTTCAGGCCTATTCCAAAACTAGCCACATTTATATAAGCAAGTTACTTAACTTCTCTGAGTTTTTATTATTTTATTTGTGGAGCGAGGGTGATTTCACGTTCTTGGGAGGATTAAAAACAGTATCATAAAGTAGTTTGCACACTTTCACATATGAGGTACTATTATGGCTTCCTAACAATAATCCTCAATAAAAATGATTTAAAAAAAAAAACTATAACTGTGGTGAACAATAAGGCTTCAAAGAGAAATGTTTGAGCTAACCCATGAAGAAATTGGATATTAACACACACTTTTTAAAAGTCTATATACAATTGATTAATCAGTAATTTGACTCAGGCAACGCATTTGGCTCAAAACGGGGAATCTAGACAGGACGTAAGTCACAATAACTTGCCATTCTTCCTCCTTTATTCTTACAACTTCTTTTCTATCAACTGAAGGATAACTGAACAAAAGGGGCGTGCAGCAAGCCTTACCTTAGGATATCATTACTTCCTCAACATACCAAAGAAAATGATTCTTTTCCAGTCAACGTTTCTATTTCACTCCCCATCCCAAACAATACAAAACAGTAGCCACAAAACTATTCAAGAGCTTCTTACACATGATGTAAATATAACAAATATAAAGTGTCACTTAAATACTCTTGAGTCCACTGCTTCAATGTAATCTTTATTAACTCTTTAAAAGTTTCCTAGGTCCCACAAAATAGAACTGAGGTCAAATGTGTTTATCCCTCAAAAGGCCTTTGCCCATGGCAAAATTAGCATTTGGCCATACTTGCTACAAATATCTATTTCAAAGAATTTCTCCCACAGAAATGAGCCAATGGTCTAATAAAACATTCCTGCCACTTGGGAGGAATAAACCTCTCCTGTAAGGAACAGCAAACTAAAGATGTTAAATTACACTGGAGGTTTTCACTAAATAAGTGTTTGGGAAAGGTCTACCTTCTTTAGCTGCTCAGTGATTGCTATGTTTGATAGTTACATACAAATATGCTGAATGGCACCTAAGATTTTTAATTTCAATGCACAACTCCTTCAGGATCATACATGTTGTGTGAGAACAGGAATGCTAAATCAGGAGTCAGAAAACTTGGATGCTAGCCTCACCTCTGCTAGGACTTACATGCAAATTATGTGGGTCTGTTTTTTCATGTGGAAACTTAAGAAGCCTAAACTGGCAGATCTGTAAAATCCCTTTCAGCTTTGTACTAGGCATTGTTGCATTTCAAAACTGAAGGGTAAGCTAGCACCATCTAGTGGACTATAAAAAAATTCACTAAATATATAATAGTAAAATCCATTTCTACAAGCAAATGTCAAGGGTTTATTTTATTTTACTTCATTATTTTTTTCAAATGTTCCAAAGACAACACTTGTTGTCCAAAGACAACATGGGCAAGAATTAAGCCAGGCACATTTCCTCCAGGAGCCAAGACAGTAATCAAGCTTACGTAAAAATGTTGCATTATTTCAATATCTTTCATACTTATAACGCTAGTGTCATTTTTCCAGAAAGCAGTATTATCAGAAAACAAAGCATCAGGGGGAAGAAACTCTCCTAGTACTTCTGTCTACTTACAGTGACATCTTCTAGGAATGTGTTACCTGAAATATATAAACTAACAAATTAATTGCTCGCATTAAAGAAACACTTTTTCCAGATTAAGGTTTCCTTCAAATAGCAAAGATAGAAACGTCATGAAATGAGGAGACAAAAATTATTATTTGCTTTTATACATTAACATCATACTTATTTGCATTTTTAATTAATAATAAATGAAAGATAGCAATTTATTCCCATTTGTCTCTCTCTCTCTCTCTCTCTCTCTCTATGTATATATCATTAGATAATCTTGGTGAGAGTCAGGACACTCATTTGTTTTCCTTATTGCTGCAGCCTCGCCAATCTTCCACTACTGTGTTCCAGTGCCTGGCAATGTGCTCACACATCATAGGTCCTCAGTAAGTTTGCTCGCTGATGAATTTATTAATCGAAGAACCTTAATATCATTACTTTTTCATCATAGTTTTAATATCGTCCAAAAAATACTAATAATCTTAAACGTTAAATGCATATTTATTAGAGAGGAAGTAGAATGAGGCAATTAAAAAATCAGATACTAGGGATACACTGCTGAGTTTTCAAATCCTACTTCTATATTTATACTAGCTGTGTGATCTTAGATAATTTACTTGACCTCTCTGTGCCCCAATTATTACCTGAGGTGGGGGGAAAGGAACATTTAATAGTAACTAACTCATAGCACTTATGTGAAAAGCAAATGAGTTAAATGTATAAAGCACATAAATATATGGTGGTTAAAAAAGGTATCTATTACTACATTTATCATATTAAATTATATTTTTTACACATAAAATGTGTAAAACAATTTTGTCATACAGCATGAATTGTTTCAAATTAATTTAGTTTCAGAATGTTTCCCTTAGAAAGTCAATAAAATTCAACATAAAAATAGAAGAAACAAAGAAAACTACATTATAAATTATAAATCACTGATTTTTCATTTGTTATTGGCTATTCACTAAAAAATTAAGTCAGAAATACTAACTCAAAATATGAAAAATTTCCCACAGATATTCAACATCCTTTCAAGGAAAGTTTTTCCACATTACTTCTGGAAAACAAAATGTTTTATCAATTTTACTTAAAATTTACTTATGGGAAATTTCAGGCAAATGAAAGCATGAAATAGAATAATTAGATAGTAACAAATGTTAAAATTTAAACTGCAAATCACCCAAATTAAATTCAGTTAAAAAAAAAGTAATACAGGAAAATAAAAAGTTTCCAGGAAAAAAAAAATTTTCTTTTTTTAAAGTTTATTTATTTATTTTTGAGAGCTAGAGAGTGTGCACAAGCAGGGGAGGGGCAGAAAGAGAGAGGGAGACAGGGAGACACAGAATCCAAAGCAGGCTCCAGGCTCTGAACTGTTAGCACAGAGCCCAATGCAGGGCTCCAACCCACAAACCATGAGATTATGACCAGAGCTTAAGTCAGATGCGTAATCGACTGAGCCACCCAGGGACCTCAAACATAAAATATTTTAGACTAATAAAAACTATAATAAAATCTCTTGTTTGTTCAAAATAAATCCATATTTATAATCACCAACTAAAGTGAGCTTAAAAAATTTAAACAATTATTATACACATTCAAAATATGCAAAAATAATTCCAGATCAAGTTAAAATATTCTATAATCAAAAACTGGCTGGAGTTCCTAGGTAGCTCAGTAAGTAAACGGTCCAACTTTGGCTCAGGTCATGATCTCACAGTTCCTGAGCTCGAGCCCCACAAGCAGCTCTATGCTGACAGCTTGGAGCCACCAGCCTCCTTTGATTATAGTTCCCTCTCTCTCTGCCCTTCCCCACTTGTTCTCTCTCTCTCAAAAGTAAATAAATATTTTTTAAAACCTTGCTACCAAAATAGAACCAATTATAGAAAATAACATAAAAATGTTATACGGTCCTTTTTAAATTACTCATGGCACACAATATGTTTAAGCATTAATGGCAATAACAAAAATATATTATTAACTTTGTAACTTTGAATTTATAGAATTACATTTTAAGTTGCTACTTTTAAAAAGTATATTTTACATTGTGTTTCTATTTCTGTAATTAGTTTAATTAGAACGGAAAACATTTATTTCAATGAATAATTTCAAATGAATTGCCTTAAGCAGATTGACAGTTTCTATTCTCATTCACTTAAAAGCAATGGAAGTCAGATAAAAATGTGCATTAAAGTTTTCTAATAAAAGGAGTAATTAGAGCTAACCTTACATATTTACTGCAACAACTACAGCTTAGTAAAAATTAGGAACAAATTATCCTTGAAACTGCAGATGTAGAATACATGGTATGTCTTCCAATTTTATTTCACCTCCTTAAGAAATATTATAGCATGGAATAGTAACCTATTAACTTATAAACACAAATCTACCTTTGTGCTCCTTCATAAGGGTTCTTAGCATCAATACATCATTGAAAGACAAAAATCTATGCTTTTCCCTCAGCTCAACCAGAATCTCTGTAAGCAGTTCCTAAAGATGAAAAACAGACTCCAACTGGTCTTCAGAAAAATCTACTTTTTCATGTATACTCTCCTCACACTCAATAAATACAGTGTTTTCATTGTGCCCAACAGACAGCAAAGATGTCTTTTACCTTGTTTGCTCTGTACTACATAAAGATACCTCAAGTACATCAATTAATACCATGGCAGTTTCCACATAAATCACGCAGATATCCTATCCCAGGAAATCCACTGGTTACAAGAAATCCCATACAGCCCTGCTGGCAATGAAAATGAAGTGAATGGGAGTTAAAGCATCTCTCTCACAAACAGCCCTTTTTTTTTTTTGTTAAGCTTGCTTCAGTGTGTGCCAATATAGCGACATATATTATCAATGCACTTGCCTTCATTCCAGCAACAACAAAATTATTTCTGTCTTGTAAACTAAAATTTTAAAATAAAAATTGTATCAAAGGTATCACTATTTCCATATGGGAGAAAATATGAGTAGTCCCAAAGCAGGCAGCACGGACACATAGGCAAATAAACACATTAAAGAATATTATGCATTATATTTTCAAAAGTGTGCCTTGAAATGTCTGCAAAAGCTTGCTTTTTGAAAACAACTATATTTTTCCCATATTAAAAAAAAAAAAAAGGAAGATGATGGTGACTGCCTAGATCCAACTCTCCCTGTATCTCCTTCAGAAATCCATAATGAGCAACAATTAAATAAACATACCCCAACCTATGCTTCCAGTATAAATGGGAGATGAAATTACAAGCTGATTTTTTTCTAAGTGGGGTAATAAGCATCCACAACCAATACAATCCACCCTACTCCACACTGGTACAGAGGGAATCCTATGGAAACTGAATAGATAAGTAAGAAATGGAAATGCTCCAGTGGTGGGAGAACCCATGTATTGTCAACAAGGCCTCCTCCCAGAAAGAGATAGCATCATCCTGAGTGTGATGACAGTGCTAACACCAAGTGTCTACGATGAATTACTAATGCAAATGGCCATGTGCTATAAATTTAAAATTGGATCCAAAAATAGAAACCAAATCTATGCTGTACATAAGTACATACCTAAAACAAAGTGCTTCGAGATGTTTTGTTTTGTTTTGTTTTGTTTTGTTTTGTTTTGTTTTGTTTTGGGTTTTATGGCCAAGTAGGCAAATACAAACAAAAATAAAATGTTGTTAGACAAGGTAAAGTTTAGTCTCAAAGCATTAAAGAGAGAAAGAAGGGAATTTATAAACTTCAAGGCTAAAATTCACAATAAAGATAACACAGTTAAGAATATCAGTGAAACAGCATAAAGCAACACTCATAAAACAGAAACCAAAGAATATACAAAAGTAAATAGACTGAATAATAACAAATATATTTATACTAGCTCAACTCCTTCAGTCTATGATGGGTCAAGTAGACATAGAAGATCTCCAACAAATGATCACGAAAGTAGGTCATAAAGATAAAAATGTAAACTCCATACTCCAACTAAAAACAATGACCTCCTTTTTAAGTACACATGAAACATTCCTGAAAATTGACCACACATTAGAAAATCACAGTAAGTTACAAAAAGCAGAAGCGGCACAAAGATAAGTCTCTCACTATAATACAATAAAACTAAAAAGAGTAACAGCAACAACACAAAATGGTCTTACCATATAGAAATTTTAAATCTTAGGTAAAAGGCAAAATATGTCATAAAATTGTAGAACTGATGAAAACACAGAGGTTACGGACTAAACAGTGCTCACAGGAGAATGTATAGACTTCAAGTATTTACGCTGGGCTGTCTGAGTGGCTGGGTTGGTTAAGCATCTGACTGTGGGTTCCGGCTCAGGTTATGATCTCACAGTTTTGTGAGTTCGAGCCCTGTGTCCAGCTTTGTGCTGGCAGTGTGGAGCCTGTCTGGGATTCCCTGTCTCTCTTACTCTTTCTCTTTCTCTGCTCCTCTCCCACTTGCACTGTCTCTGTCTCTCTCAAATAAATAAACTTTCTTTAAAAAAAACATTTATGTTAACAAGAGTGAAAAAGAATAAAAATAATTGAATTAAACCCATAGAATGTTCCTGACACTATCTTCCTAAATTACAGATGTCCTTTGCATCAGCAATATATATTGCAGAACATTAACCTAAAGATATAACTGATAAAGTATGAAATGATATAGGTATCCAATTAGGTATTATGGCAAATGTGTAAGATTAGAAACCACCCAATGTCCCTGAACCAGGAACCAGTGGAATAAAACCTTATCCATCCACAGAACTGAATACTATGAAACTATGAAAAAAGAATGCTATGAACTCCATAACATGCTGTTAAGTGAAAAAAATCAACATAATGGACAGTACTTAAAATATTCTATATTTTTGTTTTTGTTTTTTACTTTTTTAAGTTTTGTTTATTTATTTTGAGAGAGAGTGTGTGTGTGTGCACATAAGTGAGAGCTGGGGAGGGGCAAAGAGAGAGGGAGAGAGAGAGAGTCCCAAGCTGTCTCCACACTGTCAGCGCAGAATCCTATATGGGGCTAGAACTCAAGAACTGTGGGATAATGACCTGAGCTGAAATCAAGAATCGGACACTCAACCAACTGAGCCACCCAGGCACCCCAAATATTCTCTTTTGTGAAAGGATTAGCATGTATACATGTATCTCTTAGATATATGTTGTAAATGTATATTTACATATACATATATACACATAAGTGATATACATACATTGTATACATATATACATGTTATACGTGCATATATACAAAATATCTATATAAAAAGTAGATATGACAACAGGGTGAAAAGACAGGGAAAAAAGAATGATCTCTTTGAGTATGCCTTTTTTTAATGTAATTTGAGTAATGTAGTCTGTTTCACATATCAAAAATAAAATAGAATCAAATGGGAAAGTGAGCTTTCTTCCATTACCCCATCTACTCCCATCCCACTCGCTGAAATTTCAGTCCAGATCACATTTCCTAATGATTATAGTAAGGAGAAGGTGGAAAGGACTACTTTTTGGGGGTCCAAAAATTTAAGCTATTAGTATTATTCCAGTGTAAAAAAGTTTTTTTTTAACTTGTTTATGTATTTATTTTGAAAAAGAGAGTGAGCAAGTGGGTCAGAGAAAGAAGGAGAGAGAGAATCCCAAGCAGGCTCTACACTGACAGTGCAGAGCTCGACGTGGGACTCAAACTCACAAACCAGGAGATCATGACCTGTGCTGAAGCCACGATTGGGATGCTTAACCAACTGAGCCACCCAGGTGCCCCAGAGTAAAATTTTTATCAAGTTCCTGCCTTTTTGGCAATCTTGATTATACATTAACCATTATTTAAGCCCCTATCAAGGCCCTTGAGAATTTCACAAGTGAAAACCGAACAGAGAATTTTAAGCCAGGCACTAAGAAGTATAATGAGATTTTTATTTTAGAGTGATCCCACTGTTAACAGTCTAGAAGTAAGCTGAAGTTGAATTTCAGTAGGAAGAGGAGGGAAGTTGGATAGTAAAAAGTGAAAGCACAAACAGAACACTTTCACAAAACTTGACAGTCAAGGGTAAGAGCAATGAGGCAATGGTAGAAGTGAATGGCAAAAGGAAGTGTTTGACATAAGACAGGTGATAAATGATAGAATAAAGTATCAAAGGAAACTGACAGTCTTAGAAAATATAAGGACTGGCCTTAAACAAGAAAAGACATTTTCATTGCTGAATTATATGGATTATAAAGCATGAGGGTAGAAACAGACATAGATAAAAAGGGATACAGATATACAGATGGAAGGATGGAAAAGATTAGGGTGATGCAAACTGATGAATTCTTTCTTTCATGTGGTGATAGCCTTATCTAAAAAAGGAAAGGTTAGTACAAGTAGGGTATGTAGGCAAGGAAAGGAGTGATGACAGGGATTTTTAGGGAACAGTTATGACAGTTGCTAAGTGCAGAAAGCATAGGATCCATAAACATATGATGGAACAAAGCCAGGGCATTAGATTCTGTAGTATAGCTCAGATCACTACTGGTTATAAAAACAGGAACAGGTCAGTGAATATAGTAATTTAAGGAGCTACTAATAACTAGCCATTTACCAGTGGTGGGAGCATATTCCCTTTATAGATTTTAAAAATAATTTTACTTCCTTCATGCACCTGGATAAAAGATTAGATAAGTATGGCACAAATAAAATAAGCAAATTAGTGATGGAGGCCTGTTCTTGAAAAGGAATAAATGAAACAAAATGTAATAATGAGAAATAAATGTCAATATATTCAAATTCCCTTGCTCTTACCAATTCGAGTGATTTTATTATGTGAAAGTTCAAGATTTTGGATATTAGTGCAGCCATCCAAACCATGAAAAGAAGTCAGTTGATTTTTATTAAGAAGAACAACACAGAGATTTTCCAAATTTTCACAATTGATAGACTCAATATGGTTTTCCTAAAACAAAGAACAAATGTAATTAGTTTTATTTCAATGGCTTATTAATGAAACATTTAAGGCTTACAAAAAGAGGAAGAGTGAGATGTGATCTCCAAGCATACATCCAAATCTCTGACTTTAAGACAAATATGTAGAATGTTATGGTATCTAGATGAAAATAGTAAGTAATCTAATAAATTATTAACTAATTTTGTACTTATTAATAATCTTTCAAAATACAGAATACAGATGATCATGTAACAAAATATTTCAAGCAATCTAAATGAACAAAAGTGAACACTTGGTCATAGTTCCTTTAAAACTATCATTTTAAAGACTGAAACAAGTTGAAATCTCCCCACTTCCCTTCCTCAGTCCCTTTTGCCCCCTTCCTCTCCAAAGAACAGCAATATTGTGAATTAGGTATGTTATCTCATGTGTATGTTTATATTTTTATTACACATACATATCTCTGCAATACATAATACTGGTGCAGTGTCAAGATCATGTGTCTAGGATGTAACAGCAATTCTTTTTTTTTTTTTTTTTTTTTTTTTTTTTTTTTTGCAAGAGAGAGCACAAGAGGGAGAAGAGGAGGGACAGAGAGAGAGAGAGGATAACAGAGGATCCAAAGCGGGCTCCATGCTGACAGTAATAAGCCTGACGTGGGGCTCGAACCACAAACTGTGAGATCATGACCTGAGCCGAAGTCAGACGCTTAACCACTGAGCCACCCAGGTGCCCCAACAATTCTATTTTTTAAGACCACAGAAGGATAAATGGGCTTTTAATAATCTTAAGGGAGTAGTCTCATAGCATCCCCCCTCAAAATATTTATGAGCATAAAGCCTTTGTCTAATGGAGTGAACTTAAGAAGCATAAGAAATCCAGAAAGTTTTAAAAGAAAATCAGATTGGTGGAAACACTGCCTGTGTGAACTGAAAAGAATAAGTCAAATGAAAAGAAGCCTCAAGCAACAACACCTGCCCCCATCCTCTATGGGAAAAAAACAGGCTGAGAAAAATTCTCAGGTGCAAACAGCACTCCTTCTGGAAAAAGAAGTATGCCTTAAGAATACTTCTCAAATCTTCTTCAGAATTCTGAAGAATACTTCAGTCTGTTCCAGGGGGCAAAACCCAGAGTCATAGAAAACTATTTTTATGGAGAACTGAGTCCTCATTAAGGAAATGATATGTGTTCAGCTATGGAACAGGCACTGCTATGGGCTTCTTGCTTTCTTTCATTTTGAATGGGAATGACTATTGTAACTAATCAAGCCCTATCTCACCACGGTCTGTGAGGGTGTTACGGGGGAGGGAACAGTGAGAGAAGATAACTTCTCATTTTATATCTCACAGATCTCGGACTTGAAAGAACTCTATCAGAGCATGTTATCTCCACTTGGGTCTGAGTTAGATGAGAAAATTCTGTGCTTCAAGTGTAAGTCTGATGCCACAAGGTGATGAGATTTGGGGGTTTCTGGCACATGAGTGTATTTTGCATGTGGGAAGGATGTGACTCTTTAGGAGCCAATGGGTAACTTTGGTAGGCCCCAATAAATTTCACCAACCCAGTATTGACACATTGATCCAGTCCCCTCTCACACAAATTCAGACTTGGTGAGCAGGATGACAGCAGATGCTTGATAAGCATTTGAATATTGGAGATTTGTCTTTCTGGTGGGACTGGGCGATTCTGTAAAGAAGCTCAAAATGGAAGAGACAGACAGACACATACACACACACACACACACACACACACACACACACACAGAGTGAGAGGGAGGGAGAGAGAGAGAGGAGAGAAAGAAAGATTGAAATTCCAACCTCCCAAGGCATCAGATATATAAGAAAAGGCCTTTTGGACATTCCAGCCCCAGCTTCAAATTACATAAGAGACTCAGTCAACAAAACATGAAGCAGAAGAAATGCCCAGAAAACCCAGGCCTCAATTCACAGCCCACAGAACCAAGAGCAAATAAAATGGTTGTTGTTTTAATTTACTAAGTAATGTCATTTGTTATGCAGCAAAAAGTAACAAAAACATCTGCAAATAGAGATAAGTGATTCCAGGTCATACTTCCTAATCAATCATCTTTCCTCAATGGTTCTCACAAATTTTGGCCCTTGATCTCCTTAGACCCTGAGTTATAGGTTATTATAGAAAACATTTATTTAAAATTATCATTTCTAACATGTAAGCATAAGTCCATTTTATATTTTATTATAGGATAAATAATGAGGAGAACGGAGGACATACCTGTGCATCAATGTGCTTCAGCTTTTTGCAGTTACTCAGGCTGTGCAAAGAAGTTAATCCACAGCGTCGAAGAGACAGAAATTGAAGATTTGGACACTCTGCCAGTGTGGAAAGACTACAACCTGGCAAATCTTGAAATGTAACTGTTGTAACCTAGAGAATGCAAGAAAATTGGAGTGCATAATATTATCTAAAAATAATGAATATAAACTATATTAGCCTTGCAAAATTGTTTTAAAAATTCATCTAAGAGGCGCCTGGGTGGCTCAGTCAGTTAAGCATCCAACTTTGGCTCCGGTCATGATCTCATGGTTCATGCGTTCGAGCCCCGCATAGAGCTCTTTGCTGACAGTCAGAATTGATAGAATCCTGCTTTGGATTCTGTGTCCCTCTCTCTACATCTCCCCCAGTTGCACTCTGTCTCTCAATAATAAATAAACGTTAAAAATTTTTTTAATAAAAAAATTAAAATAATTCATCTAAAACACTAAGGCTATATATTGAAAATTGACTTACTAACAACTCAATTTCAATTAAATTATCTGGCCTCTTTTTTTTTTCCTCACATAGAAAGGACAAATAATGCATCATCCATGACCAATTCAAATACAAAAAAAGCAACATGCATAGAAGCAATAATATAATCGTTTATTAGCTCACTCCCTGATTTTTCACCAAATTCACTTTCTGTGTGAATTATTTTGGCACTATTTTGAGGACTATACTACATAAATGTTTAAAATCTGTATCCTAGGGATACCTGGATAGTAATAGGAGCCACAAAATGTCAGGGGATAGATTTTGTACCCAACCCTCCATGCTTCAACTAGAATAGCTCAGTTATCTTCCAAAAACAAAGAAAATTTGAGAAATTATAGAACCTGAAATAAATAGAACCATGCAGGGGCGCCTGGGTGGCTCAGTCGGTTAAGCGGCTGACTTCAGCTCAGGTCATGATCTCACGGTCCGTGAGTTCGAGCCCAGCATCAGGCTCTGTGCTGACCGCTCAGAGCCTGGAGTCTGTTTCAGATTCTGTTTCTCCCTCTCTCTCTGCCCCTCCCCTGTTCATGCTCTGTCTCTGTCTCAAAAATAAATAAACGTTAAAAAAAATTTTTAAAAAAAAACTTTAAAAAAAATAGAACCATGCAATAAGTAAACCATGTAATAAAAATAATTTCATTTTACAAGTCCTCTGAATTATAATGGTATGAATCATTCCTTACTAATATACTCAAAGCATATAGAATCTGTGATACAACAAATCATGAATGGTATATTTTTTCCTGTATTTCCAAATACTTTGGAGATCATACATTTATGAAATTTCTTATTACTGAGATATTACTGTGGACTCAATACTTCACAAAGCTTTTTTTCTTAAACAACTTTTCTATCTTTTTGGTTTTAGTCTTTTTAACTGAAGAAAATTCAATATCAAAGAATGTGCTCAACTTTGTGGTATGTATATTAAGGACTACACTTAAAGTTCCACAAGAATATGTCAGATAACAGGAATATTTTTGGATTGCTGAAAAGCACTCTACTTATTAAACTCAAGAACTCTCACATAAGTAAAATGGCAGAACAATAAATATAATATGTTGGTTCTTCAGTATAATTGAGTCCATGCACTGAAATAACTATATATGCTAAATCATTGTATAGTAAGAATACTTTCACACATTTCATATCAAAAATCCTACCTGAGGCCAGGTTTCTCATGTACTGAAAAGAAATTTTAATATTATTAGCTTCATAAGAAGAGTCTAGTATATATCATACTGAAAACAGAGATTCAAAAAATGTTCTATTGAAATTCAAAGCACTATTGCTTCAGAAAAAGCTAGAAAAAGTACAAAACTCCTAAGTACAGTAACTCCTCTTCATATGGAATATTTCCTATGCATTAAATTAAACTGAAAGTTTTAAATTTACATGTTTATATAAGTGAATGGAAGACCATATGGTCCTGGAGGTATAAGGAAGGAATTAAGCCCACTCCTTACTTTAAATAGCAAAAGTAATAATATTTTTTAAATTTCAGGTGAAATAAGTTTTTAGTATAATTATTTCAGGAATTTTTCAGTTATTATAATCTAAAATAACTTTTGAAACAAATTTCTATTTTATGGTATCTCAGAAAGAAAAATATTCATCCATTTGTGTCAAGAAAGCCACAGTATATTACCCATTTAATTTGTCCACAAGAGAACCTATAAATTCTGTAATTGGGAAGCTAGCTCTATACTAAAAAGTGAAAACACTATTTAGAACTAAGCACTTAAAAACTGAAAACTCCTGGGGCACCTGAGTGGCTCAGTCAGTTAAGTGTCTGACTTTGGCTTAGGGCATGATCTCGCAGTTTGTAGGTGCAAGTCCCTCGTAAGGCTCTGTGCTGACAGCTCAGAGCCTGGAGCCTGCTTCAGATTCTGTGTCTCCCTCTCTCTCTGCCCCTCCCCCGCTCACGCTCTATCTCTCTCAATAATAAATATTTAAAAAAAAAAAAAACCCTGAAAACTCCACAACTGCAGATTTATAGTAACAAATGCTTCTCTACCTTCTAATGTATATTACCTTGCTTGACTTCATAATACGCTGCTTACAATCACCTATGTAAACAATAAGGTTCTAGTTTTTATGATGTGGTCATTTCTCTAGTTTAATTTAATTACAGTAAAGAAGTGACAACTGCTCCAGTGTCCTTGTTAATGGTATCCACTTTCGAATATGAGGCATTTCAATAATATTTCCTCCTCCCTTTTATTGAAGATTTTAAAATTTTCTTATGATGTAGCAATTTATTATCTATTCTACCCTAGGTTTTGCCAAACATGAGATCAAAATAAATTTTTATATTAATCATGTATTGATCTATGCATGGCAATAATCTAATAAAACTGCTTTATGCCCCAAATATTAAGGTCAATATAAAATTAATACTCATAGGCATTCACCACTTCATGGTCAGCCTGAAAAAGAGCAACTGAAGCATAGTGGATGTTCACTAAATGCTTCTGAAATAAATGAAGGAATAAATTGCCCTGCGGCAAAACTAAAATGTACTAATAGCATTCACAGTTTCTTTCCTTAATAGTGAGTAATATGAAGATATTTCAGATACTAATATTTTCAAACTCTTATAACTTGAAAAAACTGTTCTACCTATAGAACCTTTGACCCATTCATTATATTTTAATACAAGATAACAAATCAGTTTTCTACTTAATAATCATCTATAGGTCCCTAAATCCTTGACAGATCATGGTACATAAAATGACCTAAAATAGCTGTATAATTTTAGAGATTTCACTCTCAATTATTCTCGAGTTCAACATAAGGAGTGTCAGTCATCTATGTAAACTGTAATTACAAAAATAATGAAAGTCATGACTCTTGGTTTTGCTTTTGGCAGAACATCTGTTCAGTGACACAATTTTAAATCTCTTTAAATAATATCATTTGAAAAATCAGCTGCAAAGAGACTGAATCTGAGTAATTACTGGCTTAAATGAAACAGAATCTAACTTTTAGTAGTGCATGTACCATTACAACACCAGTTTATTACAATTTGCCTTGTATAAGGATGTGAAAGTTTCTGATCTAGAAGTTAATCAACAGCTGAGATGCTATCCTTCATGCCATGTTATAAAGACATATAAGAAAAGCCTTAAGTTTAGTACCTTTTTTACGGTTATTTACGGTAACTTGAAGCAAGTTATCGTTAGTAACAAAATACCAAAAATAAAATAAAAATGAATTAACTAGAAAAAATGTATATTAGTTATCAATAATCTTTGCTTGAGATCCAAGTTTGACAATAACTATTATATATACTAGGAGTCCTAGGCTATAATCTTCATATATATTGTTTCAAAACTCAACAATCCTATCCAATAGATATTGCTCTTCCCAGTTTATAGAAGATAAAACTGAGGCTCAGAAAAATCAAGCACCTTGCCCAAGGTGACACAGCCAGTAAATGGAAGATATAGAATTAGGACCCTGATCTTACTTGATATAGGGCTTGTTAGTACTTTATTAAATTTTACTTAAATAAATTTTCTGTTAATTTCTTTTTTCATTAATACCTTCTATCTAAGTTGTGAAGCTAGTAGTAATATGGAGAATAAAGTCAACATTCAGTTGGAATTATTTATTCATCTACTTATCCCTCCTCCCACTCATTCATCCAACAGTCGAGCAATGAAAACCACTATTTGCCTGGCCATATGTAAAGCAGTATAGAAAAGAGGCAGACCCGATTTCATGAGCCAAAGGCTGAAAGTGAGAGATTAATATAAGCAGAATGAATTCATCATTGGGTGAAATTCTAGAAGAGTAAAATTTTCTCTTCTAAAGGTCTCCTCCAGAAGGGCCTTCCAAAGATGGCAGCAACTGATCAAGATAAGGACAAAGACGTGGAGCTAAGAGATTAGAAAATCAAAGTAAGGGAGTCACGGGTCAGTAGTAGTAGTGAATAATGACACCAAGATAAACCATCTACCAGAGTCATTACAAGATGGTAGTTTATAACACTGCTGCATTTGTAGACACATTCATAAATATCTTTCAACTTTATGCTGCATACTTGATGCTTCAAAGAAAAATTAAATGTTTGAAATAGTTGCGTGAGTAGTGGTTAGAGGGTTACAGTGTCCTTTACAACATTTCTACTCAAATTAATCCATGGACCAGCACCAACAGCATCATCCAAGGGCACTGAAAAAAATGCAGAGCATTGAGACTAGCCACTAGACCCAATGAATCAGAATCAGCATTTTAAAATTTCCAGGTGATCTGTATACACAGTACAGTTTGCAAGGATTTGCTCTAAGAAATAAGAGGGTTAATCCTCACTTTACACACATTGACAAGAGTTTCACAAAAGAAACAGAGTGGATAGGAGAAGAAACACCAAGCAGACAGGTTCACACATCTTAACCTCCTCAGTGCTCTTCTTGTTGAACAGAGCAAAGACCCAGAATGAAAGAAAAGAGCACCATTGTTTTTCTAACTTCAGTTTACATTAGAAACAAGTACACAGTGAGCATGAATCTGTCACTCAGGCCTAGCTCAAACATATACATAAAGAAAATTACCCAAAGTAAAAATTAGTAGCTAATGTTATAAATTCAGAAAGCTTACACTAGGGGCACTTGGGTGACTCAGTTGGCTAAGCGTCAGACTTCAGCTCAGATCATGATCTCACAGTTCATGAGTTCAAGCCCCACGTCAGGCTCTGTGCTGCCAGCTCAGAGCCTGGAACCTGCTTTGGATTCTGTCTCCCTCTCTCTCTCTGTCCACCCCCCCCCCCCCCCCCGCCAACTTGCACTCTGTCTCTATCAAAAACTTAAAAAAAAAATTTTAAAGGAAAAAGAAAAAGAATGCCTGCACTAACACCTTAGGGAAAGTAGAAAAAGAATGATTCCAGAGATAACATAGCCAAAGAAAAAAATTAATAGAAGAGTTAATGAGTGATTCTATAGGTAGCCCTACAGATCTGATGGAAATGAAAAATACATTGCCTAGGAAGTAGAGGAACTTTAAAGTAATTCTGTTCTTTATACTGCTTTTTCACATTCCAGAGATCTCTTTAAAGCCAACTATCTTATTACCCTATCACAGAATCTCTGAAATCTTATTTATAGCAATTATCCAGATCTGTAGTAATGTATTTAACAGTGTATTTATTTGTTTAAAGCCTTTTTGTGTACCAAAGTTAGCTCCATAAGGTCAAAGATAGGTTTCTTTCTGTCCCTTCAACAATACATATTAATCTATCATATTGGACAGATAAATATTAGTTGAGTGAATGAATTTTAAAAATTCATATATATTAACATGAATATTTATTTTCATAGGCATCTGTCTATATCAAAAAACTAAATAAATTTTAGTGAATACATTTCAGTTTCCGGCCCTAGACAAATATATGTATTTTAATCATGAAGTCCTTTCTAGTATTATACCACTTGAAATATTTTTTTTACTGTTTTTCTACATATCTGTTAGTTTCTGTATTAATTTTGGTTGAAATATGGGCTTTATAAACATAGAAATTAGTAGCAGTTGATGACAATTATTTTAAATGTCAGTATATACGCACAGTGTTTATATAGCACATGACTAAATTCTAGAGCCTTCTATTGTAAGCCCTTCTTTCACAGCCCTTGTCAAGTACAGAGAAATCCACTTCATTCCAAAACAAACCAGTAGGTGGTATTGTGCCCAAAACTATAGCAAAGTAACTGAGTGTCAATTTTGGAATTTCCTATTCTAATTCAACACTAAATTCCCAGCTGCCTCCATTCTTAGAAGCTTGATAATGGCTACAGGAACCCTGAACATGGCTTCAAGATATAAACCAAAACTTTTTATAGTGCTTCACTGAGAAAGAAGATGCCTTGAATAATTTTAACTGAGATCTTTTAAATACATCCCCTCTCAAATGGGGGCAATATCTCATTAGCAATATCACCGATTAAGAGACAAAATTCTTGGGACACCTGGGTGACTCAGTCAGTTGAGGGTCCGACATCAGCTCAGGTCATGATCTCATGGTGCCTGAGTTACAGCCTCGCATCGGGCTCTGTGCAGACAGAGCCCGGAACCTCCTTTGGATTCTGCGTCTCCTTCTCTCTCTCTCTGCCCTTCCCCACTTGTGCTCTCTCTGTCTTTCTCTCAAAAATAAATAAATATTATTTTTTTTTTAAAAAGAGGCAAAATTCTTGGATACAAAATATGCCTTCTACTGATATTTTTAAAGTTACATTTTAGAGAACTAATTGTAATTAAATATGAAAAAGTATTATAAAGTTATAAAATACCTGCTGTAAAGTATTCCAAGGGCCACACTGAAGAATGTCTAGTGTATTCAAAGGAGGCATCGTGTTGGCTGGGCATTTTACAGGTCTCTTTGTCCTAACAATTTCCTTTTGTTGATTTTGCTTGAAAATTTCAAACCAAGGTTTAAATGATTTTATCCAAGCTAGCCTCTTTTCTTCAATAGAAGATAGAAGTGTTGACTTTGGTAAAGTACAGGTCACAATATTTTCACATTCAGCTCTATTATTATGACATTCTTCTGCGGTTTCTTTAATTTGAGACCTAAGAGAGTTTACTTCTTTAAAAACTAAGGAATTTTTTGCATCAAAACCTCCCAAATCTTCACAAAGAGCATTTCTTCCTAAAGTATAATCTTGCTCATTTATTTTGTTTTCTATATTTATCATGGAATCACTGCTGTTAAAAATCACATCACTATTCAGAGTATTGCCTTCTCGGTTCTCCTCAGTTTCTTTGGAAATTAAATCAACTTCTTGTTCTTGTAGTATTACATTTTCCCCTATATCTTTAGGATTTTCTAATTTTAGTGGTTGTTGCTTCACTGAAATTACTAAAATATTATTCTCTTCATATAGTGGTTCATTCTGTTCTGATATCTCTTCTTTTT
Organism: Panthera onca; assembly: GCF_046562875.1. NCBI lineage: Eukaryota > Metazoa > Chordata > Mammalia > Carnivora > Felidae > Panthera > Panthera onca. The sequence continues at coordinate 107,184,000 of NC_138345.1, read as the reverse complement.
CTACTTTTTGTAACTTATTCTGTTGATTATCTTTGATTATTTTCTGTGCTTCATTGTTTTTCACCTTGTTAATTCCTTGACTATGTCCTAATATTATTGTTTGGGTGTCTTGTCTCACATTCTCATTTATGGCAGGTTTCACATGTTCCCCTTTTTGCATTTGAGACTTTAATTCTTGCAGATGAAACTGTTCATTCATGTTTTCTTTCAGACCTGGGTATTCCAATTCGGTTTTTTTGTCTACATCTTCACATTTTCTTTCTTGCTTGACGATTTTTGTGGAATGTTGTTGTTTTGCTAGGTTTTCATTTTTTACTTCCATTTCAATTTCTGCCAAAATCACCTGGTTTGGTATAGAATCTTTCCATTGCACTTGCATTGGCTCTTTTAATACAAGCTGTCTACCTACATTTTTTCTCTTAGTTGATTGTTCAACTAGCCAGAGGGGAACATCTTCCCACTCCTTTGACTTTTCCTCCCCTACCTTTTTGGCTATATCATCCTTATTCTTTGATGTATCTTCAACAGTTAAATGTTTTGCATTGTATTCACCTTTCTTTAATGCTCTACTTATTATTAGCTGTCTGCTTGCATCTCCTCTTAATCTTAATTTTTCCTTGTTTAATAGTTGCTCTTTTTCTCTTCTCACGATGTTCTTTTTTTCTTCATATTCTATTTCTCTCCTCTCCCTTTCCTCTTGCTTCTGCTTTTTTATCTCTTCTTCAATCTTTTGTTCTTCCTCCAATCTCTTTCGTTTTTCTTCTTCCATCTGTCGTATTTTTGCTTCTTTTTCTTTCCACTCTTGTGCTTTCCTTTTCTTACTTTCTATTTGTTCTTTTATGATTGGACCATATTTTTGGTAGACCACAAATGCTTTATATTTAGCTTGAATTTTTACAGCTGCATTATGATGCAGTTTTAACAAACGCATTTTTTCTTTTTCTTGCAGATCTTTAAATCTTGTTCTTTCTTCTTCTATTTGTAGATGCAACTTTTTAATAAACTCCTAAAGTAAAGTAAGATAAATACCAGTATAAGTGAACAATATTATTAAAATATCATATAAAATATAGGCTGAAAACAAATAGTTAACTTGAAGTCATAATGAAGTTACTATAAAATTCACTTAGAAGAACAAAAGCCATTTATTTTAAAGGATATAATATTTTAAAATATTTGAGAGATTTGATCAAGTTAGTAAGTTGACATTCTAATATTATAACTATATTAAGCCATTCAGATATAAATTGAGGAATTCCTTGAACATAGAAAGCATATGAAATTAGAATAGTACAGAGAAAAAGCGAGAAAAACCACAAGCCAAAATTTGTGTAGGGGAAAAGGACTTTAAACTTTCCCAGAGCTAGCACAGGGACTGCAGACACAGGGAATTATTTGGTGAGATGATGATACCAGGAAGGCAAGGTAGAGCATACATATAAGCAATATGAAGAACCAGCCTAGTCACACATTTTATCCTTTCTCAACTATTACGAGAGCTGATAAGCACATACTACATCAAATGAGATCATTGGGTTAGGTGAGAAGACGTCATTGTCACTAGAGTCCTAAAACAAAAGTAAACAGGTCAACAAAATTCAGCAACTATTGGAGAAAAGCTAACACAAAGGATGTGAGGCAATGAAAATACTTGAACAAGGAGAAGGAAGAACTAGTTTCTGAGGAAAGGTAGGTACTAAATAAAAATTTAAATATTTTTTAGGAAAAATATGTTTAAATAAGAATAACTTTATATAAAAATAAAATGAAAATATTCAAATAAAAAATATGACGCATTCATACAAAAAATCACACTAGAATGACTTTAAATAGGTGTTGGCTAAAGAAAAACTTCCAAGTTAGGTGTTTTTCCAAAACAACCTGCAAAACAACAAAGACATGAAATATATGACAGAGACTTTCAAGCGGAGGATCAACACAGAAACTCGAACACCACTAGTAGGAGTTACAGCTAAAGACCTGAGAAGGATTAAAGGGAAAAAAACAATACAAAAATGTTTTCTAAACCAAAAAAGGCCATAAGATAAGATAAAGAGTGGAGTTAACTTTTCACACATACACATAGACACACATGCCCTGATACACTCATCTAGATGCAGCAATATTTCAGAACCCTAAGGAACGTTAAGTCCCATGAAGGCAGAAGTTATTTCTGTTTTATCCACTGCTGTACCCTGAACACTCAGAAGTGCTCGGCATGCAGTAAGAAATCAGTAAATTTGTGTGAATAAATGCAAAAAGTGAAAAATCCTAAAACTTCAAAAGAATGTAAAGAAGGAGTGTCAAATCTACAACGATAACACAGGCAAAAATATCTAAATGCGCACATGAGTTAGATCTTTAAATTGTTAAAACCAAATGGTAATAAGTCTGGATTCTATATCCCATGAAACAAATCATTCGATTGTAAAAGCAAAATGACATTATTCTCAAGTGTGCAAAATAAAGAAAATTTGCCATCCAAAAATCTTTTTGACAGGTATTTAGGCATGCATTCCAGAAAATGAAAACTGAGTCCAGAAATCAGGGGAAACTCAGGATTCAAAGAACACTAATGATCAAAGAAACCATTAACACTTAGCACTATCTTCTACTTTCTTCTACTATCCCACTTAAGAAGTCAGCTGTTGGGGCACCTGGGTGGCGCAGTCGGTTAAGCGTCCGACTTCAGCCAGGTCACGATCTCACGGTCCGTGAGTTCGAGCCCCGCGTCGGGCTCTGGGCTGATGGCTCGGAGCCTGGAGCCTGTTTCCGATTCTGTGTCTCCCTCTCTCTCTGTCCCTCCCCCGTTCATGCTCTGTCTCTCTCTGTCCCAAAAATAAAATAAACGTTGAAAAAAAAAATTAAAAAAAAAAAAAAGAAGTCAGCTGTTAAGTTCACTGTAGCTCCTTTTAGGTAATGTGCCTTTTTCTCTGGCAGCTTTTACAACTTTCCCCCCTTGTCTTGAATTTCAATCATTACACTACTAAACTCCCAGGTGTGGTTTTCTCTGTATTGATTCTGTATACAGATCATTAATCAACTTTGAATGTTCAGATCGATTTTCTTTTAAACTATTTCAACTATTATCTCTTCACCCACTGTTTCTGCTCCTATCCTTCAAAGGTTACTAGTATACACATGTTTTATCTTTTCACTATACATCATATATTTCTTGTACTCTCTTCTGTCCTCCCTTTTTTTTTTTTTGTCCTCTCTGTGCTTTAATTTGGATATTTTCTGCTGACCTTGCTTCAGTTTCACTAATGTTCTCATTTGCTGAGTCAAACTGTCAAACTTATGCCCTGAATTTTTAAATTTACATACTGAACTTTTCAACTTTGTAATGTATACTTGATATTTCATTATAGATTCTAGTTCTCTTTTCTTAGCATCTATCTGTTTAACATGTTGCTACGGAATGATAGTTATAGGTATTTTAATGGCTCTCCTACTCCAACATTTGGGTTACCTGTAGGTAAATTACTATTGTCTTTTTTTTTCCCTTGTCATTCATATGTACTGTCTGTTCACATGCCTAACCAACTTTTTTATTTAAATATGCACCATAGAGAAAATCATATTATAATATATAACATCAAATCAATACACTGTACCATTCAATCTTATGCAATGTTAAATGTCAAATATACATATATTTTTTTAAATGGATAGTAGAAACCTACTTTTTCAGGAGTATGTTTATATAAAGAAAATACTTGAAAGATAAAGAAAGGTAGAATGTTTAGCTGCATATCAGGATTATAAGAGGTTTATCTACTTCACGTTTATAATTAAAATAATTTTATATAAAAATTTCTATTAAAAACTGTTTTATAGAAAAACATAGTTTTATATAAAATTTTATATAAAATTTATTTTATATTTATATTGCATATAAATTTATTTTATATTTATATTATATATAACATATATTACATTTATATTATATAAAATGTTCTTTTATATTATATATATTATATTTATATTATATATATTTATATTATATATTTAAATAAATCTTATATAAAAATGAGTTAAGTAAATTTAAACTTAATAAATATCATTAGAATGATCTTGAATTCACAAGAATTATTTAACATTCAATTGTGTTCAAGAAATGAGGTAACTTTCATAACCATCTTCAGTCATAATGAAATATTCATAATAGCATGTTTCCTCAAATCTTAAAAAATTATAGAATTATAATTTTACATAGACCTGTTCACTCACTGACCCACTTTATTTTAATTTTTAGGGCATTATATTTCAAGGATAATTTCTGGTGATTAATGAATTTTTTAAAGTCTTAGTAAATTAAATCCTATATCAGCTAGGCAATATTACTTTTAAATGTCCATTTCAAGTATAATAAATATTCCAAATGAAGAATAATTATCATGATGTTTAAAAAGAAGAAATAGATACCTCATGCTGTTTAAATTTCTCTTTCCATATTTTCTCTTCTTTATGGAGTTCATCATTCATCTTGTCCTGTTCTTGCTGAACATACAGTAATATTGAGATATTATATTCAAATATCAAAAAAATATATATACTTATTATAATTGGTTCTCAAACCTGTATTTGTAAATAACAGTTAAAGATAAAAACTTACCCAACGATTCTCTGTTATTAGTAGTAGTATAACAACTTTAATCTCAACCTAAAGTGTCACATAAATGATACCTAAAGTTCCCATTTTGAGCACATGAAGATGTTGGCAACCTGGGAAAGCTTATTTGAGTATGTTTATGTACATAGTAAAATGTATTCACTAGATATGCTGTTGGACAACACGAAAATTACAAATATTAATGTTTGTAAGATGAGTTTTGCATTACATAATATTTTTCTCTCCTCACCATCCCATTTAACTCACATAACCCTTCAGTTCAGTGGATAATGTGTTTTTTTTTTGATTAGCATCTATTTTGTTAAGGCTCTGCAGAATAAACAAGATCAGTAAAATGTAATCTCTTTCCTCTAAAACTTTATGGAAACATTATCATAAATTCCCATATTATCTCAAATTTAGCAGAATAAATTTATCGCAAGAGAAGACTATAAAGGATCACAGCAGAAATAGATGTTATAACTGGAGGATCATCAGAGGCTTCATGCAGAAGACTAGTTGAAATGACTAGGCTTTCAAGAAGTTAAACAGACATGTTAAAACATTATTAAATGTTTTTCAACTAGGAAGATGACTATAGTTCTGCTTTTAGGAAAATTAAAAGGTTACCTTAGACAGAGTTAAAGACAGAAAGCAAGAGTCACTAAAGAGATAATAAAGTAGGTATTAGAAAAGTCCATGTAAGAATCAAGGAGAGCCCTCTGTAGATAGGGTGGCAGGAGTGAGAACAAATATAAAGACAACGTAAACATAAAATTTCCATAAACTACCAGATGATTGGAAATAAAGGAAATGGGAATATTTCTTTGGATATAATCTTACATGACGGGAATTAAGCACAGAAATAACAAAATCATTCTAGGGGTGCCAGGGTGGAGTCGGTTAAGTGGTCAACTCTTTATTTCCACTCAGGTCGTGATCACAGGGTTCCTGAGATGGAGCCCTGCATCCAGCTCTGTGCTGATAGTGCAGAGCCTACTTGGGAGTCTCTCTCTGCCCCTACCCTGCTTGCACACTTTCTCCCTCGCTCTCACTCTCTCTCTCTCTCTCTCTCTCTCTCTCTCTCAATCTCTCTCTCTCTCAAAATAAATAAATAAATATTTTTTTAAAAAAAATCCTTCTGACAGGACTATGGTGAATGGGTTTGTGGAATACAAGGCCAAAAGTAGAGAGATCGGTTAGAGAGTTTAGACAAGCTAGACATTAGGACACCCTGAACCATGGAGTAACAGTAGATTAGGTGTGTGGATGAAAAGATGGATAATATAACTTTAAGAGGGAAGAGGATAATAAAGAGAGGGAAGAGTCAAAGATGGTCCTTATCATTCCAGCTTGGACTATGATGATAGTGTAGCTCATCAAAATAACAAATACCTGAGGAGAAGCACAATTAAGAAATAAAGACAATGAATTCAGTTTTAAACATATTAAGTTCTGAGTGTAAAGTATCTGTAGTAGAGTTATGTAGTTGACATTGTTTCTGAACAGCCGTAGCTGTGGCTGAGATTATCAAGAGAGAAAGTATATGAAGAAAAATAAAAGGACAAAGGAAGAATTCCTTGGTCGTACCATATTCAGGGAGAGAGACAGAGACAGAGAAGGCTAAACTGGATATAAAGTAGGAATTGCCAAACACATAAGAAGAGAATCAAGGCAGCATGGTCCGATTTAAGACAAGGAAGAGAGAAATGGTCAACAATCAAAATTTTACTGGCATAAAACGCTACAGAGGTCAATATAAGAGCTGAAAAAGAACCTGTGAGTATGGAAATAGAGAAGTCATTGGTTATTTTTGTTAAGAGCAGTTTAATTTAGTAGAGTGGTGATGATATACACCTAGTAGGCTTAGGATTTAATGAGAGACAAGGACATAAATACAGCAAAAATAACTACTCTTTAATAAGCCTGACTCTGGTAGCTAGAGCTAAAGAGAAGCTAAATTGAGATATATGATCAAAGCTGATCTCATGATTTTTCTTGTGTTTTGTTTCTAGGATGGGAGAAAATTGAACATGTGTATAAACAGTAAGAAAGAAAGAAGTTGATAGGGGTGTTTTGGGGTGTTTCAGCATATGGGGTAAAACTAACAAAGCAGGGGTAAATTGGAAAATGACAGATACAGAGCAGAGCAGGGAAAGCTAACCTTTAGTAGAAGAAACCTTTCCTACTGAGAATGGAGCAAAGGCAAGAAAAAACAGCAGGGTGAATATAAAGGTAGATGCAAACTGATACAGGATTAGAAAATAAAGTTTGCCATTGATGCAAAAATGCTATGTGATTACTTGCCAATAATGAGGAGGGAGAAGTTGGGTAGAACTCTTAAAGAAAGAGATTTACAATAGTTGTTAAGTGGAATGCAAGAGGAAGCTAACAAAGGACACAGAAAAGAACTACTGAAAGAAAATAAATTTCATATTTAGAATCCATCATAATAAAATGATGGAACGGTCATTGGAAAAGTGTTAAGCCTCAAGGCATAACAAAGCATACATTTAGGAATTCATTAAAATATTCCAAACTATTAATTTTATGATAAAGCACAAATTACTTTTAGAAACTAAGTTAGAATCTTTGAGGGTGGGCCCCAAGTGTTAGATCTCTCTGGGTCATCTAAGCATATAGCTGAATCCTTTGCCAATGAGGTAGTCAATATATTTTTGCTTTAAAACAATTAAAAATGTCAATTTATTTGAAGAGAATTTAAAAGTCAGATGTCTTCTAAATCTGAAAACACCACTAACAATCAATAACAATGATGCATTTAAGCACAAGACAGCAAACACTACTCTAAAATCTTAATTATATTAAAGCGTTTCCTGGAATTAAAAAAAAAAAAAAGCTTCTGACTTTCAGAAATGACTGATTAAAATGGTCTGTGGGAAGGAAAACATAATGAAAGGAAAGTTAAGGATGCACAGTTCACTATTAGAAAAAGCCACAACCAAACTGGCTCTGTAATATAATTGCTTTTAATTTATTTTCTATAAAATCAGGAAATGCAATGTACTCAACATGGAGGGCTAGAATACCCTGAACTGCATAAGTGACCACATGCCAATGCTGTCTACACAGAACAGTCAAAACTATTAAGTTGTGGGTAATATGTAAGTCAATTTTAGTAATGTAAGACAGGGAAGTCAGTCCTGCCTGTTACCCACACATTCTAAGCTCATGGGCATTCTGATGCCCATAAAGTCAAGTCCTAAAAATTCACCAGTTTCTCAATACACCACTACCATGACTTGAAGTTGTGGACCCCCTGGGGTAGGGTTAGGAGGAAACAAAAATAAAAACATAAAACTCCTGGGGCTCCTGGGTGGATCAGTGGGTTGAGTGTCTGACTTAGCTCAGGCCATGATCTTGCGTTTGTGAGTTTGAGCCCCACATGGGGCTCTGTGCTGACAGCTCAGAGCCTGGAGCCTGCTTCGGATTCTGTGTCTCCTTCTCTGCCCCTCCCCTGTTCATGCTCTGTCTCTCAAAACTAAATAAACGTTAAAAAAAAATTTTTTTAAAAAAACAACAACATAAAACTCCTTCACACCAAAAAATCTCTGGCCCAGGAATTAGCTCAATATGGGAGCAAGGCATAGGCCATCACCTACATGGTTGAACCACTTCAACCAAATGTTTCATGTAATTGCTATATATTAGACCATATAGCAAGGACATTTCATGATCAAGTAAATTATGTTGCCTTCTTCCATGATAAGAAGTGTATGAAAAAACAACAGTTTATGCTCTAAGTATCAGCCTTTCTAGGACAATCTTTGTAACTTCATAGACCCAGGGGACCCCCAAGATCCAAAGAAGCATCTGAAATTCCAATGAATTACAGTGAAAACTAATCAAGAAGTCCATAGTAAATCCTATTACCACAGTCAATTGCTTCAACTATCAGAAGTACTTAAAACCCACAGAACAGGGTGCCTGGATGGCTCAGTCAGTTAGGGTCTGACTCCTGCTCAGGACATGATCTCACAGATTATGAGTTCGAGGCCTGCATCGGGCTCTCTACTGTCAGCACAGAGCCCGCTTCAGATCCTCTGTTCCCCTCTCTCTGTACTCCTTCCCCACTCAGGCTCTCCCCACCCCCTATCCCTCTCTCTCAAAGATAAATATTAAAAAAATATTTTCTAATGTCATTTGGTCCAAAAAGTAAAATTCTATTTAAAAAAATACACAGAACATAGCTCAATCCACACCATAATCCAAAACACCAGTACTATTCATAAGTAGTTACTGATTCAAAAAATGTATGAAAAACAACAAAAATAAAAAAAAAAAATCCTTACCTTGTGAATATTCTCTAATTTCTTCTTTTCAACTTCAAACTGTTTCATCCAGCAATGTCTCTTTTCTTCTTCTTCTTCAAATTGCTTTTGTTCTCTATCCCTTTGAGCTTTAAGAGTTTCTTTCTCTTGGTCTTCCAGTTCTTTCTGTTTGCCTTGCCAAACTTCAAAAGACTGCCTACATCTTTCTTCCACTTCACAGTATCCAAAATTTATATCAGTATCATCTGCATTTATGAAGAGAAATATTATTATTATTATTAAAATAATGCCTTTCAGTGTGCCTGGGTAGCTCAGTCAGTTGATTTCAACTCCTAATTTCAACTCAGTACATGATCTCAGAGTTGTGGGATTGAGACCCACATTGGGCTCTGTGCTGGGCATGAAGCCTGCTTAAGATTCTCTCTCCTTCCCTCTTTCTGCCACTCCCAGCTCACACTCTCGTTCTCTCAAAAAAGAAAAAAAAAATCTAACCTCTCAAAACTGATTTAATGTAAAGTATAAGGGTAATTTTGAAATGAAGAAATAATGTCAATGTATTACCAAAGTAAAAGGGACAATATGCAAAAAATACATTCTTAAATATACATAAAAATTCTATTGCAGTCATATATAAGGGAGTTCCATTTCAGTCAATTAAGAAATTACATAACTTGCCTTAAACTATATACCACAAAACTTAATGTAAAAACATAATATGTGTGTGTGTGCTGTACTTAAAAGATACTTAAGGAACATAAAGGACACTTAAAAATCCATGGCTGAGTATATCTATTTCAGTCAGCTATATAGATGGAAAATTTTAAATATATTTAAATCAAGTTAATTTAAGAGGTATAAAAAACTATGAAAATATGGGGTCACCTTGGTAGCTCGGTCGGTTAAGCATCTGACTTCGGCTCAGATCATGATCTCGTGGCTCATGAGTTCAAGCTCTGGGTCAAGCTCTGTGCTGACAGCTCAGAGCCTGGAACCTGCTTCAGATTCTGTGTCTCCCTCTCTCTCTGCCCCTCCTGCTTGTGCTCTGTCTGTCTCTCTCTCTCTCACAAATAAATAAACATTAATTTTTTTAAAAACTATGAAAATATGAAACTAAATAAGTACAGTAAAGCATAATAATTTTCAAATATCAGGATTGTATTTTTCTAAATGTCAAAAGAAAACTCTTAATCGTTTTTCAGATAACTATAGTAAATCACATTAAAATTATCCAAACTATCATTGAGCATTTAGCCCACCTGACAAAACATGTTCATCTACAGGCAAATCATGAGGACCAGGCTCTGGAATAGAATCAGGACTGCTACAATGGGTTTTACTCCTCAGAAATTCTTCTTTTTCTATTTCAGATAACATCTAAGAGGTTAAAAAGAATGCCAATAATTAAAGAAAGAGTCAAGCAATTGCTTTAATAATGTATCAAGTATTTACATACACATATCTAGAACTTTATTTACTTTGAATCTCTCTCAAATACAACTCTATAGCACACTAAAAATGTTTTTCCCATGCAAACAGACTATATTTTGCCCTCCTTATTTTTCAGAATTCTAAGCACTCTCTGATATTCATCCACACTATTCAGTTAAACTGCTTGAAAATCTGTGGAACGAATAAGTCATAGGAATAAAAGGTATAGCATTAGGAATGCAGTCGATGGTATACAGCCATTTATGGTAACAGACGGTAGCTACATTTGTGGTAAGCATAGCATGATGTGTGGAGATGTTTTATTACTCTGCTGTATACCTGAAGCTAATGTAATACTGTGTGTTAACTATACTCAAGTGAAAACAAAGAAATTCCTTGAAAATTATTTCCAAATGTTTCTACTAATGTTTTCTTCCTAATATATTTCTATATTTCTCAATTAGAGTGATTGCTCACATATACAAACTGCTGATACATTCAGTACATTTAAAAAACAACTATTTGCTACTTTAACCTAAATTATGAAAAAGTCATAATATTGATGAATACTTTTCCATAATTAGACCTGCACCATATTCTAGCTGGTAAGATATAGGATATCTATTTCAATGAAGTAGCAGTATGATAATTCAAAATTAATATTTCAAGTTTGTTACCAAAAAAAGGGGAGTCAAGAGACATATATATATATATATATATATATATATATATATATATATATATGCAACTTTCAAATTTCACTAAACATCATAGGGACCAGGAATAGAGTTAGTAAACTTAGACATAGTTGGGTAAAATGAGAAGTAAAAGAGTCCAAAATGCTGAACCTGTAGAAGAAACTTTCTCAAATACATTTCTAGAGGTTTTAACCAAAAATGCTAGGCTCTCCTTTCATATTATTTCTTTAAGAATGTTTTTATTTTATCTTTTTTTTAACTAACATAAGATGTTCTATTTTTAAATTTTCCATAGGGTATTTAAAGTCTCTACTGTAACAGTACATTCCTAAGCAAGGTAATTAATATTATAGTCATTGTTTTCTTCCTTGGAGATTTTAGGGAAAAAATAATCACACAATATAGTTAAATTTCCAAGTAATGATGGTTCAAATCACTATTTCTAATATTTTTAAAGGTTGATTTTGAGTTGTTGTCTATTACATGCCAGAGAAAAGCACAATACTAAAAATTATTTGCGTAAAAATAATTAAATTTTTAATTTTTAGTCAGTGAACTTTAAATCAGTGAACTAGCATCCTTTATAAGAGGGAAAGGTAAATTTCTAACTGTAATATTGAGTACTTTCAGTCAAATATTGATCATATACCTTTATTAATTGTTCCGGATTTTCTTTATGTTCAGTTGATAATTCTATCTTTAAATGCATATGATTATTAGAAACCACTCCATAACTATAGTCTAGAGAAAGAAAAAAATATTATAGCTTTAAATATTAGAGAACAAGGCAAAACATGTTAAAATCTCAAACGCTTTCGTCATCCTTTAATCTCAAATTCTATCATAGTATATTCTTTTTTAAAATGTTTATTTGTTTTGGGAGAGAGACAGAGAGAGAGAGAGAGTATGTGCACATGCGCATGAGTGTGGGAGAGGCAGAGTGAGGGGGAGAGAAAGAATCCCAAGCAGGCTCCATGCTGTCAGTGCAGAGCCTGACGCAGGGCTTGATCTTAAGAACCATGAGATCATGACCTGAGCAGAAAAGCAGAAAAGACTTAGATGCTTAACCGACTGAGTCATCCAGGAACCTCTATCAGTGACTCGATGATGAGTCACACAAAACAATAGGAAAATAATGAAAAATAAAGAACAGAGGAAATCTGTAATCTTTGTCCTCAAAATAAAAGTAATAAATTTATAAAGCACTCTTTTGATCACCTTTCATATTTTATACTGAAGTTTATTTTCCATGTACACAGAATAATGCTGTTTTATACTATAATGACGCCCTAATTAGCAATCAACAAAAGTTCAATTCTACCTGCCAAAAACTAGCAATATAAGCTTGCACAAGACATTAAAAATACTTTAATAAAATTACTAATTTAAAAGATTATAATTACTAATGTGAATGAAGTGACCTTTCATTCCTGGTTTTATGTGTTTTTTGTTGAATTTTATTGTCCTGTTACCATTTGTGTAGATGTAGTTTTTTTTGTCCTTATTCAGCTAATGTGTTCTATCCTGGGAACCTCTCCTACTAGTAAACTATTTTTTACAGATGACTGTTCTGCTGGTTAACTACCTCTTCACACCAGTTTTGTCCGATAGCATATATTGTCTTCAACACCTACTCACAGCCTTACCAGCATGATTTCCTATGTGAGAGGTTGAAAGCAAAAATAACATTCTACAGATTTCTTTGAACCCAGGTTTCAGAGGGTGATTTAGATTCTGTGATATATTTAAGTCTTTATTTTCCTAAAAATATTACGTGTGAAGACTAAAGACTTCAGCTAACTGCATTCCTAATTAAGATCTAACTGTAAATGCATACAGAAATCTAAGCAAGAACTGCCTAGCTAAGCTCAGTCAACCCACAGAACCATAAAAGATAATAACATATTGTTATTTTAAACCACTGTTTGTTTTGCAGCAATAAGTAACCAACACATCTACTCTATGCATAAAAACAAACACACAAATACCCCAAAAACCTTTCTGCTTAAAGGAGCTAAAGTAGCTTCTGTCTACAAATGAGAGCCCTAAACAAAATATCTACATTCAAAAATGAAATTAGCCTCTGGCTTCTTTTGTATGTGTGTTATGCTTGTACAGATTTATATTTGAAATATGTAGCTTTTTATAAATGAAATATAATCTTCAGATTTGTTTATCCTTGTGGATTGTAAGAAATCAGTTGTAAAATCATACTGATTTCTTTTTTTCTTTTTTAAAATTATACTAATTTCTTTAATTTTTTTTAATGTTTATTTATTTGTGAGAGAGAGACACACACAGAGCGCAAGCAGGGGAGGAGCAGAGAGAGGCAGTCACAGTATCCAAAGCAGGCTCAAGGGTCTGATCTGTCAGCACACAGCCCAATGTGGGGCTCGAACTCACAAGTCTTGAGATCATGACCTGAGCTAAAGTCAGACACGTAACCGACTGAGCCACCCAGGTGCCCCAAAAATCATACTAATTTCTAATGACATTTGAGAAGGAAACCTTTTCCACCTTCTTGCCAGCTTATCAATTTAATCATGTTTTTCACCCTTTTCAAACAATTTTGATAATTTGAATTTTCTTGAAAAATTATTCTATTCTTTGATACTATCAAACTTATTTCATTAGAATGATACATAAGATCTCATAATTTTCTAAACCACTGCTACAACTGTAATTATATAACTTTTTATGTAACTAATTTTCTATGATTGTGTTTCCTATTTTTTCTTAATTAGGCTATATAATTGCTAATATATTTATAATATACTTTCATTATATTTACTTCAGGAAATATAAATTTAAAAAAAAATTAAAATTCCCTATAACTCAACTACAGATAGTCACTGCCAAAATTTGAAGTATCTACATATAGGAAGTATTTACATATGCACACAGGTTCTCAGGACAAAAATCTTGGGAGTCAATTTCCTCTCTTCCTTTCATTCCAATCCACCAATAAAACATCCATTTGGTTCTTTTTACCTTAAAAATGGTTTCTTGAATATGACTATTTTTCATCATTTCTACTCAAATCACTCTCATTTCTAACCACACTATTACAACAGTTTTGTAGGAGACTTTTGCTACCTCAAGGCATCTTTTCTACATAATCACCAGAATGATTGTCTCAAAATGTGTCAGATACTGTCACTCTTTATTCAAAAACCTTAGCATACAGAGAGTAGAATCCACAGTCCAGACCATGATTTATAAGAGCCCTCTGTGATCTGACACTTATATGATCTGTGCTTTGGCCTTTACAGATCCTTCTTTCTGGAACACCGTCTCTCTAGATATCCACGTAGCTCACCTTCTCATTCACTGAGATGTCCATGTGGCTTACCTTTCAGTCATTGCTTAAGTATTACTTTCTCAGAGAGGCCTTCCCTGACTTACCCTATCTAAAACGGCAACCTCCAATCTCTATCCCCTATCTTAAACTTTTTCCTTCATAGAAGTTATCATGATTAAAATATTACATATTTATTCATTTATAGTCTATCTCCCCACACTGGAACATTAGAATAGGAAAGCAGGACCTTTGTCTATTTTGTTCTGTGTTATAGTCTTAGTAGCTAAAACAGATCATTTCACACAGCAATATTTGTTGAATGAATATCTATGAATATCCATATTGTAACTCACACTAATATTTGCATAAATAACACTGAATTTTATAATAATTTTAAACACTACATCATGAATATTTTTATGCTATTAAATATCATCTAAGCCATCTTTTTTAATGGGTGTAGTTGCACACACTAAGATCCTATTAAACACTTAGGCTGTTGCCATTTTTCATTATAAACTAAACCTTGATTAATTCTAATTAAATCTTTAATCATTCTATTATTCTTAGAATAATTTCAAGAAGTAAATTTGCTCAGCTGAATCAAGTAAAACTTGTTAGCCTTCTGACATAAATTTTTTTTCTCCAAAAAGATATATAAACTGATACTTCTAAAATATTCCTGCAACCAATTTTCTTTTCTTTAATGCAAAGTACAGATGATCCTTGATCAACATGGGGATTACAAGTGACAACCCCCCATGTAGTAAAAAATCTGCATATAGCTTTTGATCCCCCAAAACATAACTACCAATAGCCTACTGTAGACCAGAAAGCTTACCAATAACATAAAGTCTATTAACATATATTTTATATACTATGTGTATAATGTACTGTATTCTTACAACAAAGTAAGCTAGAGAAATTAAAATGTTATTAAGAAAATCATAAGGAAAAGAAAATCCATTTTATAATACTGTAAAAAATCTGTGCATAAATGACCCATGCAATTTGAACCAGCATTGTTCAAGAACCAACTGTCACAGAGTCAGTTTAGCTTCAGACTTTGGCTCAGGTCATGATCTCGAGGTTCATGGGTTTGAGTCCCACATCAGACTCTGTACTGAGAGCATGGAGCCTGGAGCTTGCTTCAGATTCTGTGTCTCCCTGTCTCTCAGCCCCTCCCCCGCTCGTGTTCTGTCTCTCTCTCAAAAAAATAAACATTAAAACATTTTTAAAAAAAGAATCAGCCGTAATACAATCTCTGGTTTTAATTAAGACTGGTAAAACAAACTGTTGGTGGCTACTATTTATTAGACATATAAGGAAAGTAATACGGGAAATAAATTAATGGAGTAAATAAAAATCTCGTATATTATATACTAGAGACAAATGCACATACATGTGTATAACAACAGATAAGAACTTGAAACAATATAATTTTCTAAATTATAAATCATTCCTGCTTACAGAAAACTTATCTGCCAAGCAGTTAACAACTGTACTTACTTAAAACCTCTGTATCTTCCAAGTCCTGAAGAATGAGCTCTTCAACAGTTTTACTCTTATTCTTTATGATGTCAATACAGTGAAGAACTGACTCAGGTAACTCATCCACATCCTCAAATTTAAAAAACATGAAACCAATGGTTAAATTGTTTATTAAACCTATGTATCAAATATTTGATAAAAGTTTTGATACACCAAAAATTTGAGCAAAGTATGTGAATGAGTTCAAAGAAGTATATTGGTTAAAATTTGCTCTTCATTTTCAAGTGGTTATGAAGCACATCCATGATTCTGTTGGATTTCACATTTAAATGAAAAATTTCAGAATTGTTTGTCTCATTTGAATATCATTACTATTATCATTATAATGTAAAAATATTAACTTTCCAAAAGTAGTATATAGGTTATTTCAATCCTAATTGAAAATCAAAGTAGAACTGCTTTTTGAAATTTAACAAATGAGTTGTTTTTGTTTTTGTTTTTAGAAAAAGCTTAGTGGAGATTTCAAAGAGCAAAACAACTAAAGCAATTTTACCTATTTGATACTTATTTGATACTTAAAAAACTACAATAGGCCAAAACTAACAGAATAATGGAAAAGAATAGATAATCTTAGATAGAGCTAAACATATACAAAAGATAGGACAAATCAATTGAGAGGTCCCTTGGTGGCTCAGTCAGTTAAACATTCGACTCTTGATTTCAGCTCAAGTCATGATGTCATGGTTCATGAGTTCGAGCCCTGCATAGGGCTCTGTGCTGACAGCATGGAGCCTGCTTAAGACTCATTCTCATTTTCTTTCTCTCTCTCTCTCTCTCTCTCTCTCTCTCTCTCTCTCCTTCTCCCTCCCTTTCTGCCCTCCCCTGCTCACATTCCTTTTCTCTCTCTCTCTCTCTCTCAAAATAAATAAATAAACTTAAAAAAAAAAAAAAAAAAGCAGTTCAGGGCACCTGGGTGGCTCAGTCGGTTGGGCGACCGACTTCAGCTCAGGTCATGATCTCAGGGCCAGAGTTTCAAGCCCCGCGTCAGGCTCTGCGCTGAAAGCTCAGAGCCTGGAGCCTGCTTCATATTCTGGGTCTCCCTCTCTCTGCCCCTCTCTTGCTCATGCTGTCTCTCTCTGTCTCTCAAAAATAAATAAACATTAAAAATTTTAATTATAAAAAAAGGCAGATCAATTGAGAAGAGGTAAATTATTCATCAAGTGATATTAATAATATTAACTAAATACATGCAGGAAAATTTCTAGCTAGACCTACATTTTATAACATAATTGAAAATAAATTCCCATTAGTTTAAGGATTTTGATGTAAAAGAATTAATCTGTGAATAAATTTTATAAGCATATAAACACTGGGGAAAATGCACAAATGAAAAGAAGATATATTTGATTTCCAAAAAAATAACTATTTCTATAGATTTAAAGAGTTTACATAAATTTTGTTTTTCATGTATATCTAATAACATTAAGACACTCATGATGAAGTAAAAAAAAGCAGGATATAAATAATTATATGTATAATATAATCCCAGTTTTGCAAAAAAAACCCACACATATGCATATGAAATTATATGTGATTTCTATTTTCATTTTTATATTAAAATATTGAACAATACACATTGTTTAAAAGGGATCATAAGTTAAAAAATTATATAACTATGTAAAACACACTGAGAAAAGTAATATTTCTCCTGAAAAGTTTACTCCAGTTAAAAGGCTCCTAAAAGTCCAGTATTTAACACTTACTGTATCACTATCAGCACTCTGGGTTTCTGATTTTGAATCACTATCATCATCATCTTTTTCCAATGAAGAAATGCTGATTTTATCCAATTCAGCTTCTATTTCTTCTTCGAGCTTTGCTTCATCATCATTGTTGTTTTCCATCATCTTTCATAATAAAACACAAAACCATTTAAGAATTGAGAGGTGCCTGGGTGGCTCAGTCAGTTAAAGGTCTGACTATTTCTGCTTAGGTCATGATCCCAGGGTTGTGGGATCGAGCCCTGCATTGGGCTTCTTGCTGACAGCATGAAGCCTGCTTGGGATTCTCTCTCTCCCTCTCTCTCTGTCTCTCTGTCTCTCTCTCTGTCTCTCAAAATAAATAAATAATTAAAAAAATAAAGAGAATTGAAGTAGCTAAAATGAGTAAAAACTATGGGTTGTTTAATGTGTCATACCAATGATCTGTGTAAACATGTTTTCATCTAGGAAACTTTTATCATATCTTATTATGGTTGTACCATATATTAGAAAACATTGTTTTCTCTCTCCGTTAATTCATTATTTTTTTAATGTGTGACTACAAAATGATCAACTCTAATACTAATCTCTTAATTCTGTAAGGGAAAAGTCACGTGGAATGGACTGTCTTAGCTTCCTGAACCAAGAAACATCACAGTAAAATTCATCCTCATGGGTAGAATTAAGGGAAAAATACCTCTGAACAGCTTGAATATTCGAAGATTTGAATACTCAAAAGAGAACAACTCAAGTCTATACATGGGGCAATATATGGTTATTTTCTACTCATTAACTCATAGTTGTCAGTTTTACTATAGATAGTCATCTGTTTTTAACAACAACAACATGTTATAATAATGGATAATATACGGATATCCATAATGGATAATGGATGTCATAATAATGGACAATAAATGCATATCCATATGGATATATGGATAGTATGTAAGATCAATACTTATTTAAATCTTTAATGATTATAATGGCTATGGATCAAGCCATACATTACAGTATATCTTCACATAATCATCACATCATCAACCAGCATTAGCTTCCATGTATTGAGTATCTGTGACAAGCCAGGCACTAGAAGACACTTGTGTAATTAATAGTTATCAGAGTAAATTAACAGGATTAAGGTCATTATAGTCATTGTATTAATAAGAAAACCAAGGTTTGAAGAATTTACTTAACTGTGCATAGTCATTATGCTAATAAGCAATGTAAACAGGACCCTAATTGAGAGATACAAAGCCAGGACTCTTCCCACTACAACATGTCCTACAAACTTAGTCAAGCTCTTCATCTGTGCAGCAATCTTTCTTAACATCTCTTAATCCAACAATCTTCAAATTTCAGATGATATGCCACAAAAACAGACACTCAAATCAATGGAACACAATAGAGAACCCAAAAATGGACCCACAAACATATGACCAACTAATCTTTGACAAAGCAGGAAAGAATATCCAATGGAATAAAGACAGTCTCTTCAGCAAGTGGTGCTGGGAAAACTGTACAACATGCAGAAGAATGAACCTGGACCACTTTCTTACACTAGACACAAATTTCAGATGATAACTCGTGAATCCAGAAATTAATTCAGTGGCTCTTGATCATAAAGTTTTAATGATGGAATAGGATAGGAAAAATTAGGGTAGGTCATAAAAGAAACTATAAGTTAACTATATATGTTAAAGATAAAAATAGTTTTTAAAACTTTTGTTTCACTTGTAAATGGGTATATATGTATGCATGTGTACATAAGCTGCAGTGTAGTTGTGTATTTGTTTTACTGTGGGTCTTGGCTTAAGAAAAAAAAGTTTGAAAAATTCTGTACTAGTATTTTGTTTTCCAGACTATTCCAAACTTTAATTCTTTCCTCAGGTCCCTGGCATTTCCAGTGCTGTGTTCTTGACTCTTCTTCCTTTCTTCCTTCTTTCTTTCTTTCCTTCCTTCTTTCCTTCCTTCCTTCCTTCCTCTTTTCCTTCTTTTACTCATCTCAAAATCAAGTTTTGGGGAGCCTACAAGGTACATTAATATCACTACTAGGGATAGAAATACATTGATTAAATAAGACAGTATCCTGTGTTCATAGTTTATGATCTAGTTAACAAAGAAAATGAAACATCCTCATTTTCCTATTTCTTTTCCTGAAATCTTTTCATATTCATCTTACTTGGAGAGGAACCCCTTCCTAATAAAGTATAATCTTGTAACTATGCTTTGAATCTGACAATTTCTCACATATTGAACTGTGTTCCATCCACTATTCTGTTTATTGCCTCACCATACATTTTTATTCCACTTGCCTCTCTTCTACACATAAACACAATCAGTTCACCCCCATCCAAAAATCAAACAACCAACCTGTGCCTGCCTGTCCTATAGCTATACATATTACATATCTTTCTTTCACATACAATTGATTTAATTGGACTGATCTTCACTTATTGCCTATACTATTGGGCATTTATTCCAGAGAAATAAAAATGTATTTTCACACACTAAAACTTGTGCATGAATGTTCACGACGGTTTTATTCATAATAGCCTCAAACTGGAAACAAGCAAAATGCCCCTCAGTAGATGAATGGTTAAACCAATTCTAGCACATCCATACCATTCAATACTACTCAGAAATAAAAGGAATAGATTTTACTACACGTCACCATATTGATAAATCTCCTTGAATTTCTAGGGAACTACGTTGAGCAAAAGCCCAAACCAAAAGGTAACATACTATATGATTCCACTTATGTAACATTTTGAAATGACAAAATTTTGTAAGTGGCGGAAAGATTAGTGATTCCCAGGAGTAAAGGGTGGATGGAGTTGGAGGAAGGTGGCTATGGTCATGAAAGGGCAACATGAAAGATCCTTGTAGCATTGGAGCTGCTCAGTATCTTGATTGTAGTAATAGATAAGTTAGTATATTCAGATGATAAAAATTATATATCATACACACAAATGAGTACAAGGAAAACTGAGGAAAACTGAGTAAGATTAGCAGACTGTGTCAATATTAATATTCTGATATCAGACTATCATTACAAAATGTTACCACTGGGGACATCTGCGTGCCTCAATCAGTTAAGTGTCTAACTCTTGATTTCAGCTCAGGTCATGATCCCATGTTTCCTGAGTTCGAGCCCCGTGTCAGGCTCTGCTGACAGCACAGAGCCTGCTTGGGATTCTCTCTCTCCCTCTCTCTCTGCCCTTCCCTTGCTTGTGCACATGTTCGTTCTCTTTCTTTCTTTCTCTCTCTTTCAAAATAAATAAAGAAACGTTTTTAAAAAAGTAAAATTTATTTTAAAAATGTTACCATGAGGAGACACTGGACAGAGTGTACAAGGGATATTTCTGCATTATTTCTTAAAACTAGGTGTTAATCTACAGTTATCTCAATAAAACATGTAATTAAAAACTCCTAAATACTAAGAAAACAGTTAAATAGATTATGATGGATTCATAGAATGGAATACTATACAAGTCCTTTTAAAAATATGTATATTTACTATGCTCCTGTGGAAAGGTAACAAGGAAGAAATAATTGAAAAGAGGCACATGGCCAAAAAATATGTAAAGTAATATCTCTTTTGTGTAACTATACACACATTCACACATTTTTTTTTAAACACAGAAACTTTCTAGAAGAATTTGAGGAACTTTCAATTTGCATTTCGTACCTTTATGTTGAGTGATTTTTAAAATCATGAGTAGGTACTCCTTTTGTAATTCTAAAAGCTCATTTTAATATACTCAATTTTACCCATAATCTCCCTCCTCCAAAGGAAAACAAAACAAAAAACAGAACCAGTGTAAAATGCTATCTTGTTATCAAACTCACTTAAAGTGCAATTCAAAATATTTGTTAGATGGAAAATTAGATTTTTTTAAAAAAAACATAGTTATAAAGCAGAATGCACAGGTACACAAAACTTTATGTAGAAAGAAAAGAAGTAGAATAGGGTAAAGGTAAGAGACTTTTCCATTATATGTCCCTCTCTGCTCATCTCCTGGACGTTTAGATCAGCCTGCCCAATTACATATCCAAGCACATACGTGATTTTAAATTGTCTAGTAGCAACTTTTTAAAAAGTAAAGAGAAACAGGTGAAATTAGTTTTAATAACATTTTATTTAACCCAATATATCTAAAATATTATTTCAACATGTAGTCAGTACAAAAATTATTAATTATTAAGATCAATGTAAAAAGTTTGTATTTTTGTTTTGTATGCTAATTCTTCAAAATGTGCTGTGTGTTTTACACCTACAGTCCATCTCAATTCAATTCAAGACCTTTCAAGCCCTCAGCGGCCACCTGGTGGTGACAGGATGGGACAGTGCAGCCTTAGATGTATCCCACTGTAAATGGGCTACAGTAAACTACTTAAAGCTGCCAAAGATGGGAAATCTTAAGGAACTCCACTTTCAACTATTGTTCTTCAACTATAAAGATAAGGGAGGGAAATCTACTTTAAAAGGCAACTACAAATTATGAAAGAAAAAAGGAAAGGAAAGGAAAGGAAAGGAAAGGAAAGGAAAGGAAAGGAAAGGAGGAGAAGGAGGGAAGAAAGGAAGTGTCATTTAGGGAGGGGGAAGAAAGGTAATTATAGAAATCTCCCTAGATCGTTACGGTGGATCTCCAAGTTTTGAGTGAGCCACGAAATCTCCAAAATCTAAGAGAGCCTAGACTCGCGCAGCCACCCCTTCAGCCCGCGGGCCCCACCGTTTGTCCTAAAGCCTGGCCTCGGCGGAGAGGCGCCCGACTCCGTTTGCGCTCCCCGCTCCCACAGCTCTGTGTCGCCTCCCGCGCCACCTACCCCAGCTTTGAGGGGCGCCGGCTCACCCACCAGCAGCTAAATCCTTCGGCTGGGTTGGAAGACAGCGCGCAGAGACTCCAAACAAAGCGTAACCACGACAACAGCCAATCCCAAGGAAGATGGACCGGTCTTTTCTTACCGGTGCCCCAGTAGGACAAACTGTCTCCGCTCGAAATTGGAACGAAAGCTGCATCTCAGGAGTTGGACGAGGAACTTCACATTTTTTTCCAGGTAAGTTTTAACATTTAAACACTTTTAGAAAGTATTTAATAAAGAAACATTTTGTTACAATTAGCCAAGTGGAGGTAGCCTGACCTTTTAACTGTTTCTGATCTATATTTATTACTTCAATCTAGAGAATGTTCATTTGTCCATGTATAAACTGGTCCTGCCACTAAACCTTAATCTTGAATAGTGATTTGTGGGGCGGGAAGTGTGGAAAAGAAGCCAATAAAGCCGTTGCTTTACACGACAGCAGTTTATTTTTAAAAGGAAAAGTAAATAAGTCAATTATCACTCAATGCCTATCAAAAACCTCTCAATGTATAGGGTGAAAATATTTAAAAATTCTTTTCTGGAATATGTTTTACTGTAAAATATTGACAGTGACACCCACTATTTTCATATAAAATTTTAAGCTTAAGTATATATCATGCTATTTAATTTTAACTTTAAAATTCATCTAAGTTTCTTTTTTTGTGGAGCAAATACATAGTGTACAAAACGTGAACTTTATTTTAGTTAATAACAGGTATTTCTGATTTTATTTTTTTTAAGTTTGCAAAGTATTAAATTCCAAGAGGAAGTGTCTAAGCATAATTGTAAAAGATATCTGACATACGATAAACTAAACGCAAACATTTCACTGAGCCTTTGAAAGAAAATAGACTATTTCCTGGTAACAACTAACATTGCATCAACACAAGAATGAATAATATACAATGAGAAGTAAGTAGATTTTTGATATTAAAAAACACAGTGCCTCACTCAATAACGGTAATGATTTTGAAAAATAAACTACCTCTGGTTTCAAATCTAATTAAAAGTTAGGATATTTTTTATTATCAAAATCCATGCTCAAGTGCCATTTTTTCTTTTGTTTTTAGTTTAGTTTTGTTGCAAATTTGCAGACTATTCAAATTTTTCATTGAAAACACTCAGGCTATCGAATCATATTGAAATTCACATGTAAAAATCTTAAGATTGGTTTTATTTGTAATTATGAAACTATTCACGCTTTTCTTAAAAAATATCAAATCCATTAGTAATCAATTAATTTCCAGAACTAATTTTAAATAGCTAACTTAGTAGTCAACTTATTTGAATGTAATGTCTAAATTGCTTTTTTCTTAAATCTTACCCTGACAAACAAACTGATTAGCAAAAAAGAAAAATATTTAGAGTTCCTCTGAGGATAAATTCATCCATGGTGCATGTTACTACACCTATTATATTCTTATGTTATTTTTTACCTTGGAAGAAAACTGACAACCCTATCAATTAGTCATTACTTAGCTGTCATTAATTAATATCACGAATTAAGAAATAAAATACAACAATTATCTCAAATAGTTACATATTATGTTTTGTGTGTTTTGTTTTGTTTTGAGAGAGAGAGAGAGAGAGAGAGAGCAGGGGAAGTGCAGAGAGAAGGAGACAGAGAATCAGAAGCAGGCTTCAGGCTCTGAGCTCTGAGCTCTGGGTTCTGAGCTCCGAGCTGTCAGCACAGAGCCCGACCTGGGGCTGGAACCCACAAACTGCGAGATCATGACCTGAGCTGAAGTCGGCTGCTTAACCAACTGAGCCAGCCAAGCACCCCAAATAGTTATAGATTATAAGTCAATTTAACTTGAAACTATTGCTTAACGGGGCACCTGGGTCAGTCAGTTAAGCCACCGACTTCGGCTCAGGTCATGATCTCGCGGTCTGTGAGTTCGAGCCCCGCGTCGGGCTCTGTGCTGACAGCTCAGAGCCTGGAGCCTGCTTCAGATTCTGTGTCTCCCTCTCTCTGACCCTCCCCTGTTCATGCTCTGTCTCTCCCTGTCTCAAAAATAAATAAAACGTTAAAAAAAATTTTTTTAAGAAACTATTGCTTAACTATGCAGCATTTAACATAGATTTATTTCATTGCAATCTTCCTAGAAAGCATAGTCTAAAATTGAGCAGGTTAGTTTGTCTATAACATTTTCACCTGCATTTTTTTCCTTTTTAATACATAACTTTCTTTTCATTAAATTCTGCTGTTGTTTTGAAAAGTATCTGAATGATTGTATCTATAGCCAATTGACCTAACACAATATATTTCCCTTAGAGAGCACATAATATTCATTGAGGAAATAAAAGGATGAAAGAGAACTGTTTGTTCTTCTGATATCTAACAAGGAAAGATTTCTTTGGAAATGTTAGTTGAGTAGTGAGATTACTTTAGTTTAAAAACATTGTTCAACAGTTGTCTTAGTTTTTATTCATCAGTGATAAAATTTAAATATCCCAGAGTATCATTATAGTACTCAAATAGCTGCATACCAGATGTTTGTTTTATTTTCTTGAGGATGACTATTGAGTAATAATAGTTTTAATATGTGACCTGTAGTGTTGGATTCTTCGACCTCTGCTTCTCTTTTTCCATTTAAAGACTATTGCGGACTCTCGAGTTCCTCCTCTAACCCTTTTGGTGCTCTCTCTCTGCAGCTGACATGACTACCTACTTGAGTTCATCACTTTCCTACAGTTCCCATCCCATTTCCCAACCTCATGTGCATCTCCCTTGTATCAGATTACTATTCTAGGGGCACCTGGGTCGCTCAAGGTTGAGCATCCGCCTCTTGAATTTGGCTCCTGTCATAATCCCAGGGTCATAGGATGGAGCCCTGCCTTGGGTTCAATGCTGAGCATGAAACCCACTTGAGATTCTCTCTCTCTCTCTCTCTCTCTCTCTCCCCCTCTCCCCTGTTCACACTCTCTCTTTCTCTCTAATATATTTTTTCAAAGAAAAGATCACTGTACCATAATAACATTTAGCCCAGTACTAGACTAAGTGCTTTACAAACATAATCTTGTTTAACACATCATATCTTGTTTTCACAACATCCCTTTGATGTTCCTATAATCTACATTTGCAGATGATGACATGGGGGCCTGGAAAGAGTAGCAAGAAAGTGGTTTATATCTATGGGTTTGACTCTCAGCTCTGCCAAATATTAACTAGGTGAACTCACGAAGGTTATTTTACCTTCCTGAGTCTCTTTGGTCATTGACAATCCTGGGGATAAACTTTGATGGTCAAGGCAACCCATATAAATGACATATTGTAAAACAAGGCATAATGTTGCTAGCCCAAGTACTTAAGCTCTATAGACCTGGTTTCAAGTGTTGTTTTGGGCTTTTTCTAACATCCCACTGCTGGCAATTCTACCTCCTGTTGTTTCTCTCACATCCTGGTACTGTTCTCCATCGCCACAACTATCTTGTACTTTAGACTACATTCATTTGTTGTGAACTAGTACATCAGCTTCATAAAGTATCTCGCTGTCTTAGGTTTCTTTTCTAATTTGACTTCCACGCTGATGATGGAAATATGGTTTCCAATACCTGCAGAAAAATAAAAGTCATTTCTTGGCAAAGCGTACCTGATCTTTCACAATCTTTACTGAATCTACTTCTCTAGCCTTATTGTTCATCTCTTGCCATTCGACCCATGCCCCCACACCCTTCATGTAAAGCTTGTGAACACAGTGTTCCATCTGTCTTGAAATCTTCCTTTGTCTACCCCATTTTTGTCTGACTGGGACCTTCTTAAGCATCCTTCAAGGATTGTCTCAAATTTATCTTCTCTCTGAAACTTCCCAGTTGTGCTTATTCCCTGTCCCCACACCTCAAACACAGAATTAAGAGTTGGCCCCAGGTTTTGATATTTGACTCCCTGACAGGTTGTTTATTCATTTTTTTGCCTCTATCTCCTGGCACTCAGAAGCAACTTAAAAATGATAATAAAAAGTAATTAGACTATTACTTAACTAGTGAAAAATGACACCTATGAATAGGTAAATCATTGTAAATTGTCTTTCCCTGTAGCTTTTATACTACTAATAAATATCTCAGCTATTGGACCATTAATTAACTAATCAGGAAATGAACAAAGAAATGCCACACCAGGACCTTATTTGATTAAGTTAAAAACAAATTCTCTGTCTATAGTAAAATAATGATAATAATACAAAGTTCTTCCACACTACAAATATTTAAATAAGAACTTGTGTATCTTTGTGTTAGCACGTCTTTATTTTCATTGATGTTGTTTCCAGTATGTGGGGCTTGTGACTGGAAAGATCAGCATATGACCATCCCCTGTTCTCATTCTGTGCAAATATGGCTACAGGCTTCCTTGACTTGTTGCTTAGACACCCTATTTGTTGTCTTCTAACTCTTTAACGTGAACTGCTTGCTGTGATCTGAAAGTTTGTATTTCCCCACACTTCACATGTTGCAATCTTTATACACAATGTGATGGTACTTTTAGGGTACTTTTTCGAAAATGGGACTTTTAAGGGGTGATTAGGTCATGGGTTGATCCATCATGTGTGGAATTAGTGCTCTTATAAAAGAGATCCCACAGAGTCCTTAGCCCCTTTCCCCACAGGAAGATACAAGAGGAAGTTTGAAACCTGGAAGAAGGCTTCCACCCATGCACGCTGGCACCCTGATCTCAGACTTCCAACCTCCAAGACTGTGAGATATAAATTTCTTTTGTGTATAAGCCACCCAGTCTGTGGTATTCTGTTAGAGCAACCCAAACAGACTAAAACACTGCTGTTTTGAAGGTACCATGAGCAGCCTTCTTACCAAGTTAGCTGACTTTGAGAATATTGCATTCTTACCCTTTTTACCTCTATGTCATGCAACATTATTTTAGAAAATGTTTCCTCTATTGATTTCCATGAGATCATACTTTCATTATGTTCTCATTTTGTAGAAGTCTGCATTAAAAAATTGAAATTCCTAATGATGTCATTGTTTATTATCAAATCTCTGCTCACTTTTATCTGTAGTCAATCCCACTCTCTTTCATTCATTACCATGACATCAGCTCCCTGTGAATAATTCCCACATTGCCTATGATATCTATTTACTTGCACTCCATTTCCAGTGGTTAACCACAAGATATATTAGGAGATATCTTCTTCTAATTCAAACTCATTTACAAAAATGAAATTTATAATTTTCCCCCAATTTCTCTATTGCCAGTGATTATCACTATTCTTTTATTTACCCATCCTACAGGAATCATTCTGATTATCTCTGATTCTTTCTTTTTCATGGTAACGCATCTTGAAACTGTATCCAAGCCCTCCATTTCTCCCTATAATGATCTCTTACAATGCCCTTCCCTAACTGCTTGGTATTTTGTTTGGCTCTTTTCACCCTAATTCAATTCTTTCCTTCATCTTGGGCACATAGTTGACTCCACCTCCATTGAGACCTAAGTATGTGCCAGCGGAATATGTACAGAAGAGAAGTGTGCAACTTTCATCCCACTTGATTAAAAGATGCTTGCCGAGTTTGCTCATCCTCCTTTCTTTTCTTTTCTTTTTTAAGTTTACTTATTTATTTCTTTTTGAGAGACAGAGCATGAGCAGAGAGGGGCAGAGAGAGAGAGAATGAGACAGAGAATCCAAAGCAGGTTCTGTGCAGACAGCAGAGAGCCTGACATGGGGCTCGAACCTGTGAACTGTAAGGTCATGACCTAAGCTGAAACAGACGCTTAACTGACTGAGTCACCCAGGCGCACCCCCCCACCATTTCCTTTCTGCTGGCTATAAAGCGTGACCCTGTGAACAAATCTGAAAGCCAGATATGGAATAGGCTGGAGCAAGCCCCAAGTCCCTAAGATGATTTCCTAGAAAAGAACAAGTTACCCACCTTGGACTGAAAGAGAAATAAGCTTCAGTTTATTTTTGTATTTGGATCTTTTGATAAAGCATTTTAGCCCTGATTCTAACATACTAATTATTACCAAATCAACGGCCAAATCTTTGTCTCTCAATACTTCACACCAGAGTTATTTCAGTGTTCTTGTTCACTAGTCTACTTTCTCTTTCTCATTCACAGAGGACCAGGACTTTAGCCCTGAGAACTTGTTTAGGCTGTAGGAGAGCATCCCAATATTCTCATAGGCTGAAGTAAATAGAAGTGAAGCCACAATCATATATCTACAGCATCTTAGGGAGAAACTGAAATAAAAACCAGTTAGTCTTTCCAACTGATTCTTCTATCCAAACAGGCCAGACACTGAAGGAACCTAAAAATAAGACTGGAGGACAGAAACTGGAGAAACTAAATGGCAGTAGGAGACTTCAAAGAAGATGATAGAAGACAAAACCTGGAGAGACTCCTTTAGCTGGGAAGAAGAACTGTGGAGTTTTAGGGAGGAATGTGACCTCAAGTGAGAGTAGGGAGGGGAAGTGTGTAGACTCTAACCTAGACATCTCTTAGT
Organism: Panthera onca; assembly: GCF_046562875.1. Taxonomy (NCBI): domain Eukaryota; kingdom Metazoa; phylum Chordata; class Mammalia; order Carnivora; family Felidae; genus Panthera; species Panthera onca. Next base: position 107,155,095 of record NC_138345.1, on the reverse strand, counting down.
CCTCCACTTTTCAGGGCATCCTTCAATTCAACAAATAGATCTTAGCAAATAGAGACAAGTAGCTTCAAATTAGTCTTATTAAATCTGCTTTCATCATCTTAATTATACACTGCATGTGCTAAAACGCTGTAAACTATGGTACTAGGTAGAATTGAAACAGTGAAGGAAAAGAGAAGACCCAGAAACATGCCCAAGAAAATTTAAAGCAGTCATATCTAATAAAGCACCAAAAACCAATGGTCTAGGAGTTGACTTTCCCATAAAAGTTTTAGGAAACTAAATTAAATAATTTTTAGAGATTTTTTTTAAGTTTATTTATTTATTTTGAGAGAGGCAGAAAGAAAGGGAGAGAGAATCCCAAGCAGGATCCACACTGCCAGCCAAGAGCCCAATGTAAAGCTTGATCTCAAAAACTGTGAAATCACAACCAGAGCTGAAACCAAGAGTCAGATGCCCAACCCACTGAGCCACCCAGAGATCAAGAGTCACATGCTCTACTGACTGAGCCAGCCAGGCACCCTTAAATAAGTAACTTTTAATTAACACAGCCGTAAGTTGGTTTTATTCCTTCCATTGTCCACTAAATTATGCACTAATAAAATAATCTAATTCATCTACTCATTTATTCATTCAACAGATATCTATTGAGTAGCTACTATGTGCTAAACTCTGGGAGTATACGGGTACACAAGACCTACTCAGGGGTCTCACAGAGACCTCACTGAGGAATTGACATTATTCTGGAAAAAAAGGAGGGAGAAGCAGAGGTGAAGGAAAGCTTCCCAGCAAGGAAGGTGTGTTAAAATAAGAACAAAATAAAATATATTACTTTCTGAAAACTGCAAGAAGTTTAGTAAGGTGCCTATTGGCATGTTATACAAATGCCAATTTGTTATACAAATTCTTGTTCTCAACTCCCTGGTGCAGATGGAAAAGACAGGCCTCGTTTCAAGATGTCTTCAGCATGTCCCTATATTCTGGAGGGCGGAGGGGAATGTTACATTGACAACTGGTATAAGAAGAAAAATGTGTAAATAAATGATGTGAATAGGCAGAACTATTTAAAGTTGTACTGTGGTGACTTAATAGTAAAAGTTGTGGTTATCTTTTCAGAAACACCAATATCTGGAGGGAAAAAGAATGTTAAGAAAAAACAAAATATTAATTTTTAAATACTTTCTTAATCTCATTAATGGAGCTTTCTTGGTAAGACTCTTTATAATTATTTAGTAAAGAAAATGTAATGCATTTTTATTGGCAATCCCAAAAATATAATCAACTGTCTTTTCTGTAGGTTCTTGGACTTTTACTATTGGGATTTGGTGCATGGCTTTTATTAGATAGAAATATTTTTTTCACAGCTTTGGGTATGTATCTATTTTTCTTTTGCTCTCTTTGTGAACTCAGGCATTCCATTTTAAATAATTGCATACATGATTTATTCAGCAGGTGGCAGTATTTCTCTAAACTTCATTGAGTATTGTTCAATTTTTTTTTCCTTATGAAGCTCTTTGCCAATTGGTTTTAGAAACATCTCTAACTTACAGGACTTAAAACCAAGACCATAAAGGAGAATAAATCTGGTGAGAGAGAACTAGGAACTTTGGCTGGACAAGAGCTATGAGAGGAATGGAAGACTGGATTGTTCTAATAAACTCTGGATGAAAAGATAATGGAGATCCACATATTTGATAGTGCCCAGGTTAAATAATTTCTTTTAAAACTCAATTACCATCTGCTCTCACCATCACATGGTTACAAATAAAATATAATATTATCCAAAATGAATAAAATAATTAAATGCAGGTAACTTGATAAAAAAAATCTTTATTTTGCCATTTTGTGGTATGCTGTGGTCACTATGGACTGAAGTTTAATAGGCTAAAGATTATTTTTATATACATATCTTTGGTGGGAGGGAAGGAAGCCACAGTTTCAAGTGCTCAATAGCCAGATGTGGCTGCTGGGTATGGCTACCTTATGAGACAAGTTCAGAGTTAGATTATATCCATTACCTCAGTGAGTTTTATTAAACAGTACTGTTAATCCTTAAAAATATGACAAAAAGCAGGCCAACGTCTTTCTTAGTGGATTTCAAGTAAGATAAAATATGTTTTTAGGAAAATGAAAGCTGAGTAAAAATGTTTAATAGGTAATAAAGTGCTAGAAAGTATTGAACAATTTAAACTTCAGCTACACCTAAGTGCCTAGTAACTTTATTCTCTTCCATTTGCATACTTTGCTTATGGAAAAGTATTCATGATGTCTGAGTGCATTAGTGGTTTGCTCAGAGTAAAGGGGTGTGTGGAGATCTTATGACAACCTTTCTGTCTTTTTCTTTCCTTCCCCAGAAGAGAGGCAATAATAGCTTCCACTTATTTATGTTGACTCTGTGCCAGACACTGGGCTAAGCACTTCCCATACAGCATCTAATTTGGTAACATAGTAGTTACAGTGGAGCAAAAGTCATTTCCTTTTTTCTTTCCCTCCATTATGGAATTGAGAGATAGTTCTCTTAAAAATTACATATTTGAAAGTATGTATTTAGTGAAATCTCAGTTAAGGTTTCAAGACATGGAACTGAAAATAACCAGTTTGTGGCAAGAAACTGGTTGGGTCCTCCCCTCCCTTTTATCTGCAACTTTAAATTAACTTACCCTTTTTTAAACACTATTCTGCCTTCACCTCTCCATTTGTAATAACACCATGCTACATGAGGTTCCCATCTTCCCTCTGCCATAGTAATAGCATCCAATAGCCTTGTGTTCTGATCTCTTTCCTTAACCATCTTCCAGAGGCCCGTGAAATAATTTAAGATGAAAATCCATCCATACAACATTAAAAGCTTTTCTCTGGCTCCCCACTGCACTTATTCATTCATATGACAAGTATTTACAGAGTGTCTTCTACATGTTAGGCATGATCCTGTAAGCTGAGGATACTGTAGTGTACAAGAAAGGTAAATACTTTGTCCTCATGGAGTTTAATTTCAGTGAGAAAGGCTGGGTTAGAGCATACAAAGTGTGCATAATTTGGCCCCTGAAAACCTGCCCAATTTCACCTGCTTCAAACCCTAAGTGCCAGCAAAGCTGAATTTCCTACACATACTGTGCTTCTATCATTCCAATCTAGATATATTCAGTTATCACTTAAAGCCCATGCTCAGTGTTCCTTCTCCAGCAATCTTGCCTACCTTTACTCTCCAACCTCCTCCCCTTCCTGGATCAGATGCTCATGTACCCAGGGGTGTGCTGGTAAATATTTAACAACCAGTTCTGGGAGACAAAGTCTTGATTTATGGTATTTACTGATTTCTGTGGTTTAAATACGTAATGTCACGATGGCTGATTTCACAGTGTCACCGTGAGCTAAGTTGGCTTACAAATTTTGTGAAAATCTAACAGTTGGCGTTTATGAGCCAGAACAAACTGGCTCCAGCACACCACTGCCTCCACTGTTCTCCCATAAAACCTAGGGCATATTTAATTTATTTCTTCTTCCTTTTTTTTTTTTTTTAACAAATATTTGGTAAGCACTCAGTGTTCCACAGTCTGTGTCATAACACTAAGCATTTAACAGTTAGTCTGTTGACTGTATAAATATATATAGTCTCTAACACAGAGAGCTCAGTCTAGGTGGAGAGAGAATAAAATACAATTTCAATGCAGTCATATTTACCAATAAACTCAGTTTCTTATAAGAAAATTGACCCACACATATTAGATACTCAAATAAGTTCATAAGTGTTTGGATATACATTAAACATAAAAGAGTTTCACCTTAGGGGAAAAAAAATTTCTTTCATAAAAGACAGTGAAGATCAATAAGATAAAAGGAAAGAGATCTTTTGAGATTGAAAAATTTTTTCATCATGTCATTAATGGAAGAAAAGTCGCCAAGACTAAATAAGAGGTTCCAGAATGAAGTAAAAAAAAAAAAGAGAGAGAGAGAGAGAGAATCCTACTGGTTGGCGACAACTGCTTACAGAAATCTTGGGTTACTGCATATATTGTTAAGTAGGATTTTAATACCACTTGATAATCATTTATTTTGTGGTTTCCACAGATAAAAATAATCATCTGATAGTATATATTTTTCAAATTTTGACTGGAACTGGATCTGCTATTGTTCTTCTTTGTCTCTTGGGTTATTTGGGAATTCACAATGAAATCAGATGGCTCCTAATCCTGGTATGTATTTCATTTTAACAGCCTGAATTAATCTGTATCTTCGATTTAGAGTGTCCAAGTCACGAAATGAGCAATAATCATTTACATCACCATAACACCTCAGTATAGTGTTTCCCAGGGAATAAGGTAAATTAAGCACCTCCTCTCAAGAAACTTTTCTAGATAGAATGTTCTTGGTGAGTTTTCCATGGATCTGGACCTCTGCCCTTGCACCCTTAGATGTTAATTTTCCAAACAAAGTCAATAGGAATCCATCTCCTGGGGTGAACTACAATTAACCAAACATAACAATCTGAAGACTAAAATCCAAATAAACGATTAAAGTCAATGAGCAATGTAGCTTAGCAAGACGAAAGAAACCATGTCCTTCAGTTAGCACATCTCCCTGTGGGACTGCCATATGGAAAGCTAACTTATAACTGAGATTGCAATTTATTATTTAACAAAGGGAAATATAACTGCTGAGAGGGCCAGACTCTGGCATCTGGCTGGCACACTATCTCTCCCTAGCCATATATGTGGAAAGATAAATTATAATTAGGAATATAGACCTGAACATGAGCCATTTACCACACATGTGGCAACTAAGATCACGATTCACAGGCTCAGATGAAATACGGCTTTTGCCATTTTCCTTAAATCAAATCAGTTTTTTTTTTTTTTTTAATTTTTTTTTTTCAACATTTATTTATTTTTGGGACAGAGAGAGACAGAGCATGAACGGGGGAGGGGCAGAGAGAGAGGGAGACACAGAATCGGAAACAGGCTCCAGGCTCTGAGCCGTCAGCCCAGAGCCTGACGCGGGGCTCGAACTCACGGGCCGCGAGATCGTGACCTGGCTGAAGTCGGACGCCCAACCGACTGCGCCACCCAGGCGCCCCTCAAATCAGTTTTAATTCACAGGAGCTCTCTTGCCAAACAAGAGCAGATCTGCCTTTGCCACCTTAGGCCATTCAAACAGCAGAATGAGTAGACCCCGAAGGATCACGTGAGCTGGGAAAGTGAGAGTTTTTGTGGTAGCCAGTGTAGATTGATAACCAGTGTCCAGATTGACCACCCAGCCTTTCAGTGCTACATAAAAGCTAAGTATTTCTGCATTCTTCCTGGTAAGAGACACAATGGCTGCAGTTGAATATTGTATTTGTTTGACAAAACAAAAGAAGGGGGGAATCTAGAGGGAGGGAAACAAACATCTTATAAGTTTCAGCCTTATGGGATTGTGATATTAATGGCCTATAACTGAGAAAGCCTGATAGACCCCATCATAAGGAATGGACAAAGTAGGTCCTGAAGCCAAGACACCACACTCTTGTCTGGAGGCTCCAATGAAGGGCACTACTACTTTTTGAAATCATGTCACGTTTACTATTCTCTGAATTTACCAATACTTTTCTGATGGATACATTACCATGTTAATTCATGCAGTCAACTTATGGGCAAATTTTATACGCCTAAGCACTTTCTTTGGCTTAATGGCGATTTTGCGTACCTTTACTCCAATTGAATAAATATTGTTCCACAATTTAAGGCTTAGGGGCAGTTTTACTTCCCTCTTTTAGAAGTTCTTGGGCAGTCTCTCACTGTACTCTCTAAGTGCTAAAACAAATAAAAAACACTGAATTTTTCTTATTACTATAAATATCTAACTACTACTAGAAGAGAATTTTCAAAGGTAAAAATCATGACTCATATATATGTGCACAAACATGTGTCAGAGACTTTATTTAAATAATTAATCATTAAGGGAACCAGTAAGAAGTAACAACTAGTTGAATGAGAATAAGATTTTGGAGATTTATATTCTCTATAGACTGTATTTGTTTGCATTTCCATTAATAGGAATTGCATTTCTATGGACAAGGAACTTTTTTTTAATATGAAATTTATTGTCAGATTGGTTTCCATACAACACCCAGTGCTCATCCCAACAGGTGCCCTCCTCAATGCACATCACCCACCTTCCCCTGCCTCCCACCCCCCATCAACCCTCAGTTTATTCTCAGTTTTTAAGAGTCTCTCATGGTTTGCCTCCCTCCCTCTCTAACTTTTTTTTTCCCCTTCCCCTCCCCCATGGGTTTCTGTAAAGTTTCTCAGGATCCACATAAGAGTGAAAACATATGGTATCTGTCTTTCTCTGTATGACTTATTTCACTTAGCATAACACTCTCCAGTTCCATCCATGTTGCTACAAAAGGCCATATTTCATTCTTTCTCATTGGCAAGTAGTATTCCATTGTGTATATAAACCACAACTTCTTTATCCATTCATCAGTTGATGGACATTTAGGCTCTTTCCATAATTTGGCTATTGTTGAAAGTGCTGCTATAAACATTGGGGTACAAGTGCCCCTATGCATCAGCACTCCTGTATCCCTTGGGTAAATTCCTAGCTGTGCTATTGCTGGGTCATAGGGTAGATCTATTTTTAATCTTTTGAGGAACCTCCACACTGTTTTCCAGAGCAGCTGCACCAGTTTGTATTCCCACCAACAATACAAGAGGGTTCCTATTTCTCCACATCCTCTCCAGCATCTACAGTCTCCTGATTTGTTCATTTTGGCCACTCTGACTGGCATGAGGTGGTATCTCAGTGTGGTTTTGATTTTTTTTTCCTGATGAGGAGTGACATTGAGCATCTTTTCATGTGCCTGTTGGCCATCTGGATGTCTTCTTTAGAGAAGTGTCTATTCATGTCTTCTGCCCATTTCTTCACTGGATTATTTGTTTTTCGGGTGTGGAGTTTGGTGAGTTCTTTATAGATTTTGGATACTAGCCCTTTGTCCGATATGTCATTTGCAAATATCTTTTCCCATTCCAATGGTTGCCTTTTAGTGTTGTCGATTGTTTCCTTTACAGCACAGAAGTTTTTATCTAGATGAGGTCCCAATAGTTCATTTTTGCTTTTAATTCCCTTGCCTTTGGAGATGTGTCAAGTAAGAAATTGCTGCAGCTGAGGTCAAAGAGGTTTTTTTTCCTGCTTTCTCCTCTAGGGTTTTGATGGTTTCCTGTCTCACACTCAGGTCCTTCATCCATTTTCAGTTTGTTTTTGTGAATGGTGTAAGAAAGTGGTCTAGTTTCATTCTTCTGCATGTTGCTGTCCAGTTCTCCCAGCACCATTTGTTAAAGAGACTGTCTTTTTTCCATTGGATATTCTTTCCTGCTTTGTCAAAGATTAGTTGGCCGTACGTTTGTGGGTCTAGTTCTGGGGTTTCTATTCTATTCCATTGGTCTATGTGTCTGTTTTTGTGCCAATACCATGCTGTCTTGATGATTAACGCTATGTAGTAGAGGCTAAAGTCTGGGATTGTGATGCTTCCTGCTTTGGTCTTCTTCTTCAATATTACTTTGGCTATTTGGGGTCTTTTGCAGTTCCATACAAATTTTAGGATTGCTTGTTTAAAGATCAGAGCAGAGGTACAGGGAAGATGGCGGCGTAGGAGGACGCGGGGCTCACAGCGCGTCCTGCCGATCACTTAGATTCCACCTACACCTGCCTAAAGAACCCAGAAAACAGCCAGAGGATTAGCAGAAGGGAGTCTCCGGAGTCAAGCGCAGACTAGAGGCCCACGGAAGAGGGTAGGAAGGGCGGCGAGGCGGTGCGCGCTCCACGGACTGGCGGGAGGGAGCCGGGGCGGAGGGGCGGCTCGCCGGCCAAGCAGAGCCCCCGAGTCTGGCTGGCAAAAGCGGAGGGGCCGGACAGACTGTGTTCCGACAGCAAGCGCGACTTAGCGTCTGGGAGGTCATAAGTTAACAGCTCTGCTCGGAAAGCGGGAAGGCTGGAGGACAAAGGGAGGGAGAGCTGCTGAGCCCCCTGACGGCAGAGCTCAGCTTGGCGGGGAACAAAGGCGCCAGCGCCATCTCCCCCGCCCATCCCCCAGCCAAAATCCCAAAGGGAACCAGTTCCTGCCAGGGAACTTGCTCGCTCCGCGCAAACACCCAACTCTGTGCTTCTGCGGAGCCAAACCTCCGGCAGCGGATCTGACTCCCTCCCGCTGCCACAGGGCTCCTCCTGAAGTGGATCACCTAAGGAGAAGCGAGCTAAGCCTGCCCCTCCAGCCCCCGTGCACCTTGCCTACCCACCCCAGCTAATACGCCAGATCCCCAGCAACACAAGCCTGGCAGTGTGCAAGTAGCCCAGACGGGACACGCCACCCCACAGTGAATCCCGCCCCTAGGAGAGGGGAAGAGAAGGCACACACCAGTCTGACTGTGGCCCCAGCGGTGGGCTGGGGGCAGACATCGGGTCGGACTGCGGCCCCGCCCACTAACTCCAGTTATACACCACAGCACAGGGGAAGTGCCCTGCAGGTCCTCACCACGCCAGGGGCTCTCCAAAATGACCAAAGGGAAGAATTCCCCTCAGAAGAATCTCCAGGAAATAACAACAGCTAATGAACTGATCAAAAAGGATTTAAATAATATAACAGAAAGTGAATTTAGAATAATAGTCATAAAATTAATCGCTGGGCTTGAAAACAGTATACAGGACAGCAGAGAATCTCTTGCCACAAATTTCGAGGGACTAAGGAACAGTCACGAGGAGCTGAAAAACGCTTTAAACGAAATGCAAAACAAAATGGAAACCATGATGGCTCGGCTTGAAGAGGCAGAGGAGAGAATAGGTGAACTAGAAGATAAAGTTATGGAGAAAGAGGAAGCTGAAAGAAAGAGAGATAAAAAAATCCAGGAGTATGAGGGGAAAATTAGAGAACTAAGTGATACACTAAAAAAAAATAATATACGCATAATTGGTATCCCAGAGGAGGAAGAGAGAGGGAAAGGTGCTGAAGGGGTACTTGAACAAATTATAGCTGAGAACTTCCCTGAACTGGGGAAGGAAAAAGACATTGAAATCCAAGAGGCACAGAGAATTCCCTTCAGACGTAACTTGAATCGATCTTCTGCACGACATATCATAGTGAAACTGGCAAAATACAAGGATAAAGAGAAAATTCTGAAAGCAGCAAGGGATAAACGTGCCCTCACATATAAAGGGAGACCTATAAGACTCGTGACTGATCTCTCCTTTGAAACTTGGCAGGCCAGAAAGGCTTGGCACGATATCTACAGTGTGCTAAACAGAAAAAATATGCAGCCGAGAATCCTTTATCCAGCAAGTCTGTCATTTAGAATAGAAGGAGAGATAAAGGTCTTCCCAAACAAACAAAAACTGAAGGAATTTGTCACCACGAAACCAGCCCTACAAGAGATCCTAAGGGGGATCCTGTGAGACAAAGTACCAGAGACATCACTACAAGCATAAAACATACAGACATCACAATGACTCTAAACCCATATCTTTCTATAATAACACTGAATGTAAATGGATTAAATGCGCCAACTAAAAGACATAGGGTATCAGAATGGATAAAAAAACAAGACCCATCTATTTGCTGTCTACAAGAGACTCATTTGAGATCTGAGGACACCTTTAGATTGAGAGTGAGGGGATGGAGAACTATCTATCATGCTCCTGGAAGCCAAAAGAAAGCTGGAGTAACCATACTTATATCAGACAAACTAGACTTTAAATTAAAGGCTGTAACAAGAGATGAAGAAGGGCATTATATAATAATCACAGGGTCTATCCACCAGGAAGAGCTAACTATTATAAATGTCTATGCGCCAAATACCCGAGCCCCCAGATATATAAAACAATTACTCATAAACATAAGCAACCTCATTGATAAGAATGTGGTCATTGCAGGGGACTTTAACACCCCACTTACAGAAATGGATAGATCATCTAGACACACAGTCAATAAAGAAACAAGGGCCCTGAATGATACATTGGATCAGATGGACTTGACAGATATATTTAGAACTCTGCATCCCAAAGCAACAGAATATACTTTCTTCTCGAGTGCACATGGAACATTCTCCAAGATAGATCATATACTGGGTCACAAAACAGCCCTTCATAAGTTTACAAGAATTGAGATTATACCATGCATACTTTCAGACCACAATGCTATGAAGCTTGAAATCAACCACAGGAAAAAGTCTGGAAAACCTCCAAAAGCATGGAGGTTAAAGAACACCCTACTAACGAATGAGTGGGTCAACCAGGCAATTAGAGAAGAAATTAAAATATACATGGAAACAAACGAAAATGAAAATACAACAATCCAAACGCTTTGGGATGCAGCGAAGGCAGTCCTGAGAGGAAAATACATTGCAATCCAGGCCTATCTCAAGAAACAAGAAAAATCCCAAATACAAAATCTAACAGCACACCTAAAGGAAATAGAAGCAAACAGCAAAGGCAGCCTAAACCCAGCAGAAGAAGAGAAATAATAAAGATCAGAGCAGAAATAAACAATATAGAATCTAAAAAAACTGTAGAGCAGATCAACGAAACCAAGAGTTGGTTTTTTGAAAAAATAAACAAAATTGACAAACCTCTAGCCAGGCTTCTCAAAAAGAAAAGGGAGATGACCCAAATAGATAAAATCATGAATGAAAATGGAATGATTACAACCAATCCCTCAGAGATACAAACAATTATCAGGGAATACTATGAAAAATTATATGCCAGCAAAGTGGACAACCTGGAAGAAATGGACAAATTTCTAAACACCCACACTCTTCCAAAACTCAATCAGGAGGAAATAGAAAGCTTGAACAGACCCATAACCAGCGAAGAAATTGAATCGGTTATCAAAAATCTCCCAACAAATAAGAGTCCAGGACCAGATGGCTTCCCAGGGGAGTTCTACCAGACATTTAAAGCAGAGATAATACCTATCCTTCTCAAGCTATTCCAAGAAATAGAAAGGGAAGGAAAACTTCCAGACTCATTCTATGAAGCCAGTATTACTTTGATTCCTAAACCAGACAGAGACCCAGTAAAAAAAGAGAACTACAGGCCAATATCCCTGATGAATATGGATGCAAAAATTCTTAATAAGATACTAGCAAATCGAATTCAACAGCATATAAAAAGAATTATTCACCATGATCAAGTGGGATTCATTCCTGGGATGCAGGGCTGGTTCAACATTCGCAAATCGATCAACGCGATACATCACATTAACAAAAAAAAAGAGAAGAACCATATGATCCTGTCAATCGATGCAGAAAAGGCCTTTGACAAAATCCAGCACCCTTTCTTAATAAAAACCCTTGAGAAAGTCGGGATAGAAGGAACATACTTAAAGATCATAAAGGCCATTTATGAAAAGCCCACAGCTAACATCATCCTCAACGGGGAAAAACTGAGAGCTTTTTCCCTGAGATCAGGAACACGACAGGGATGCCCACTGTCACCGCTGTTGTTTAATATAGTGCTGGAAGTTCTAGCATCAGCAATCAGACAACAAAAGGAAATCAAAGGCATCAAAATTGGCAAAGATGAAGTCAAGCTTTCGCTTTTTGCAGATGACATGATATTATACATGGAAAATCCGATAGACTCCACCAAAAGTCTGCTAGAACTGATACATGAATTCAGCAAAGTTGCAGGATACAAAATCAATGTGCAGAAATCAGTTGCATTCTTATACACTAACAATGAAGCAACAGAAAGACAAATGAAGAAACTGATCCCATTCACAATTGCACCAAGAAACATAAAATACCTAGGAATAAATCTAACCAAAGATGTAAAAGATCTGTATGCTGAAAACTATAGAAAGCTTATGCAGGTAATTGAAGAAGATATAAAGAAATGGAAAGACATTCCCTGCTCATGGATTGGAAGAATAAATATTGTCAAAATGTCAATACTACCCAAAGCTATCTACACATTCAATGCAATCCCAATCAAAATTGCACCAGCATTCTTCTCGAAACTAGAACAAGCAATCCTAAAATTCATATGGAACCACAAAAGGCCCCGAATAGCCAAAGTAATTTTGAAGAAGAAGACCAAAGCAGGAGGCATCACAATCCCAGACTTTAGCCTCTACTACAAAGCTGTCATCATCAAGACAGCATGGTATTGGCATAAAAACAGACACATAGACCAATGGAATAGAATAGAAACCCCAGAACTAGACCCACAAACGTATGGCCAACTCATCTTTGACAAAGCAGGAAAGAACATCCAATGGAAAAAAGACAGTCTCTTTAACAAATGGTGCTGGGAGAACTGGACAGCAACATGCAGAAGGTTGAAACTAGACCACTTTCTCACACCATTCACAAAAATAAACTCAAAATGGATAAAGGACCTGAATGTGAGACAGGAAACCATCAAAACCTTAGAGGAGAAAGCAGGAAAAGACCTCTCTGACCTCAGCCGTAGCAATCTCTTACTCGGCACATCCCCAAAGGCAAGGGAATTAAAAGCAAAAGTGAATTACTGGGACCTTATGAAGATAAAAAGCTTCTGCACAGCAAAGGAAACAACCAACAAAACTAAAAGGCAACCAACGGAATGGGAAAAGATATTTGCAAATGACACATCGGACAAAGGGCTAGTATCCAAAATCTATAAAGAGCTCACCAAACTCCACACCTGAAAAACAAATAACCCAGTGAAGAAATGGGCAGAAAACATGAATAGACACTTCTCTAAAGAAGACATCCGGATGGCCAACAGGCACATGAAAAGATGTTCAACGTCGCTCCTTATCAGGGAAATACAAATCAAAACCACACTCAGATATCACCTCACACCAGTCAGAGTGGCCAAAATGAAGAAATCAGGAGACTATAGATGCTGGAGAGGATGTGGAGAAACAGGAACCCTCTTGCACTGTTGGTGGGAATGCAAATTGGTGCAGCCTCTCTGGAAAGCAGTGTGGAGGTTCCTCAGAAAATTAAAACTAGACCTACACTATGACCCAGCAATAGCACTGCTAGGAATTTATCCAAGGGATACAGGAGTACTGATGCATAGGGGCACCTGTACCCCAATGTTTATAGCGGCACTCTCAACAATAGCCAAATTATGGAAAGAGCCTAAATGTCCATCAACTGATGAATGGATAAAGAAATTGTGGTTTATATACACAATGGAATACTACGTGGCAATGAGAAAAAATGAAATATGGCCTTTTGTAGCAACATGGATGGAACTGGAGAGTGTGATGCTAAGTGAAATAAGCCATACAGAGAAAGACAGATACCATATGGTTTCACTCTTATGTGGATCCTGAGAAACATAACAGAAACCCATGGGGGAGGGGAAGGAAAAAAAAAAAAAAAAAGAGGTTAGAGTGGGAGAGAGCCAAAGCATAAGAGACTGTTAAAAACTGAGAACAAACTGAGGGTTGATGGGGGGTGGGAGGGAGGGCAGGGTGGGTGATGGGTATTGAGGAGGGCACCTTTTGGGATGAGCACTGGGTGTTGTATGGAAACCAATTTGACAGTAAATTTCATATATTAAAAAAAATAAATAAATAAATAAATAAAAAAATAAGCACTCAGAGGTTTATATGTCTCTATTTGAGTACATAAACGTCTGCAAGATGTTTTATATAAACCTTGTGGCCTAATATACATGCTAACAAATCAGTATACAATGAGATCCGTGGTGTTAAACAATTATGAATTAAAAGAATAGAAAACAACTAAGCTCTAAATTTAGAAAACACAAAGCCTTAATAAAAGCAGAAGAAAATATAAAAAGAAAGGAAATAAGTTGGTCAAAGTTAGTAAAATTTATCAATACATTCAATAACATGTTATTTAAAATCTAACCAAAGGAAAAGACTCAGATATTTATGATGAAAAAACAACTAAGATCATATGAAATAAAATAATTGTTGAAAAGAAAAAAGTAAATGCAGATCAAAACATTTTTACTGGTAATAAAGAGCTATACAGTAATTCAGTGGTAACGCAATTTGAATATTTCAATGTAACAAGTAATTTTGAGATAAAGTATAAATTCATAGGATTTACTTAGGAAGCAGAAAATACTGAATTCATACTTGAGTGTGCTCAGTATCAACCTGGACCCACACTGCAATTCCCCATAAGATCTGGGGAGCAAGAGGAACTTATATCAACATGGAATTTATGCCTGCCTGCTTTGACATGAGTAATAATAAAAATCCTTTGTCTCAAGCATAAGAGACTCTTAAAAACTGAGAACAGACTGAGGGTTGATGGGGGATGGGAGGGAGGGGAGGGTGGGTGATGGGTATTGAGGAGGGCACTTTTGGGGATGAGCACTGGGTGTTGTATGGAAACGAATTTGACAATAAATTTCTTATTAAAAAAATAAATAAAAAAAAAAAAGATCAGAGCAGAAATAAACAATATAGATTCTAAAAAAAAAAAAAATTGTAGAGCAGATCAATGAAACCAAGAGTTGGTTTTTTTGAAAAATTAAACAAAATTGATAAATTGATAAACCTCCAGCTAGGCTTCTCAAAAAGAAAAGGGAGATGACACAAATAGATAAAATCATGAATGAAAATTGAATTATTGCAACCAATCCCTCAGAAATACAAGCAATTATCAGGGAATACTATGAAAAATTATATGCCAACAAACTGGACAACCTGGAAGAAATGGACAAATTCCTAAGCACCCACACACTTCCAAAACTCAAACAGGAAGAAATAGAAAATTTGAACAGACTCATAAACAGTGAAGAAATTGAATCAGTTATCAAAAATCTCCCAACAAATAAGAGTCCAGGACCAGATGGCTTCCCAGGGGAATTCTACCAGGCATTTAAAGCAGAGATAATACCTATCCTTCTCAAGCTGTTCGAAAAAATAGAAAGGGGAGGAAAACTTCCAGATGCATTCTATGAAGCCAGCATTACTTTGATTCCCAAGCCAGACAGACACCCAGCAAAAAAAGAGAACTACAGGCCAATATCCCTGATGAATATGGATGCAAAAATTCTCAGCAAGATAGTAGCAAGTCAAATTCAACAGCATATAAAAAGAATTACTCAACATGATCAAGGGGATCCATTCCTGGGCTGGAGGCCTGGTTCAATATTCGCAAATCAATCAATGTGATACATAACATTAATAAATGAAAGGTAAGAACCATGTGATCCTGTCAATCTATGCAGAAAAAGCATTTGACAAAGTTCAGCATCCTTTCTTAATAAAAACCCTCGAGAAAGTTGGGATAGAAGGAACATACTTAAACATCATAAAATCCATTTATGAAAAGCCCACAGCTAATATCATCCTCAGTGGGGTAAAACTGAGAACTTTCCCCCTGAGATCAGGAATACGATAGGGGTGTCCACTCTCATTGCTGTTGTTTAACATAGTATTGGAAGTTCTAGCATCAGCAATCAGACAACAAAAGGAAATCAAAGGCATCCAAATTGGCAAAGATGAAGTTAAGCTTTCATTTTTTGCAGATGACATGATATTATACATGGAAAACCCGATAGACTCCACCCAAAGTCTGCTAGAACTGATACATGAATTCAGCAAAGTCACAGGATACAAAATTAATGTACAGAAAGCAGTTGCATTCTTATACACTAATAATAAAGCAACAGAAAGACAAATAAAGAAACTGATTCCATTCACAATTGCACCAAGAATCATAAAATACCTAGGAATAAACCTAACCGAAGATGTAAAAATCTGTATGCTGAAAACAGTAGAAAGCTTATGAAGGAAATTGAAGAAGATATGAAGAAATGGAAAAATATTCCATGCTCATGGATTGGAAGAATAAATATTGTTAAAATGTCAATACTACCCAAAGCAATCTAACATTCAATGCAATCCCAATAAAAATTACACCAGCATTCTTCTCGAAGCTAGAACAAGCAATCCTAAAATTTGTATGGAACCACAAAAGATCCCGAATAGCCAAAGTAATATTGAAGAAGAGGAACTTTTGTATTACTACCAGAATTCTGTAAGTTTACCCCATACAGAGTTGAATAATACTTTAGTCAAAGGTAACATTGCATATGTCCATAGGATCAGAAAACTGGGAAGGTCCACTGGACCACAACCAGCTTTCCATTAAAAAGAAGCCCAGTAATTTTTTTATTGTTTTACATTAAAATATTGTCTTACAATATTTTATAATGAAGTATTGTTTTACAATTTTCCTGTCTCTACAAATCTCCTTTTAGTGAAGATTAAGTGAGATGATGTATGTAGAAGTATTAGAAATCTAAACTTCCAAACAGATCTAAAGACTGTATTTTTGTCTCTGAAACATTTGTCTCTAAAAATAAGATTTGTAACTTATATCAAACAAATTTTAACTATTTTAAAGTATTAATGTTTAAAATGTGTGAAATTAAGAATACTAACAGTGAGTCATTCTTATATTTTAGTTAGTAAAATATTCAGACTGCTAATTTTTTTAGATCATTATAAATTCTAGATAATATATACTACTATGGCTGCTATGATGAGGAAGATTGCAGTGGCCATAAGTTTAAAAAATATAGTTAAATAAATGTGCAAATAATTTCATTTGGCCTTGAAGAGAAGTATTTTCAGTTTTCAAAGGAATAATTTAAATGTACATACAAATTTAATCTTATTGTAGCAGATACTTTTGTTATTTTCTGTTGTTGTTGTTACTTTGTCCATTTTGGATTCGCCTAACAGGTCACAATGCAGTGAGTTTTCTAGTGTGAGTGTCATGGTGCGTTAAGTGGAGATCCAGCTAAGTGAGTTCCCCTCTAGGACAGTTTTAGATCCAAATGAAGGAAGATCATCAACGATTTCATTAGACCAAGTGGTCTGTTAGGGTGCCCACTGAATACTATCACTTCTGTCTTACTCTAATCCAAATGTTCCATGATTTTTTTCTTTGCCTTTTTGTTTGAACAACATCACTCATGTATATGAGGGCTGGAAACCAGCAATACCTGTGTGTATTTTAAGACAGGATATTTCATATAATGTGCATTTCCCCATCATTGTAACATCTAAAGTACATAGTAGAAGCACAGTTACCATCTCTATGTCTCTTTTGTTTTAGTATGCAGCACTGTTAATGTGGGCCTTTGGTGTTCAAGTTGTACTTTCAGGATTCATCTTCACAAAGAAAAAAGAGGTATGGAAAGATCATCTTTTTATTTGAAACCTAAAGAAAATCAGACATCTTAAATTATTAAGACCTATGAGCCTATATTAAGAGCGAAAGGTAAATGTCTTTGTGGGTAAAAAGATTCAATGGACATATTACAGAATTCTATATAAGGTCATATCAAAAAGGTGGACTATAAGGAAATTTGTCTTTAACTCAGCAGAATATTGACAGTGTTGTAAATAACAAAGAACATGGGGGAAGAGGGGGTGATAGTGGGTGTAGGGAATCCAAAATTTGTCTCCTGGCCAACCCTGGCTCCCATGATTAACCCAATTCTATTTTTCTATATAGACTTACTATATTCTATTTTTGTCAAGAAATACCTTTAGACTTGTATGAATTTGAAATTTATTTAAATGAAATGAAATGCATAATTCAAATATTTGGTACAGGTATGGTCATGAGTGATATAATCAATCACAACGAGATTTATATTTATCAAATTAAGTTTAAAAAAAAACCATATAGTAAACTGCCTGAAAAAAAAACCTTTGGGTAACAAAAATTACCTACTAAGGTCAATGGTTACCCTCTATTTTTAAAGAAATTTAATTGTTTCAGGGTGCCTGGGTGGCTCAGTTGGCTAGGCATCCAACTTTGGCTCAGGTCATGATTTCATGGTTCGTGAGTTGGAGCCCCACATGGGGCTCTGTACTGACAGTGCGGAGCCTGCTTGGGATTCTCTCTCTTTCCCTCTCTCTCTCTGCCCCTCCCCCACTTTCTGTCTCCTTAAAATAAATAAATAAACTTAAAAATTCAAAAAAAGAAAAAGAAATGTCAGTGTTTCAGTGCAGTCATGCTCTGTCTCTGTATTATGGGAGATTTTCCTGTAGGAAAGAGCATGGACTTGAAGTCATACAGATCTGCAGATAACTAGAAGTCCACAAGCTACTTAGCAGTCCTAAGCCTATGTCTTAATCTGTACAGCATGGTTAATACCCAACTCCCTTAGAGAGTCACCACTAACTGACAACTTCAAAAGTTTCTGTCACTGAGTAGCTACTTAAAGCTCCCTTTCTGGGGCACCTGGGTGGCTCAATTGGTTAAGTGTCCGACTTCAGCTCAGGTCATGATCTCCTAACTCGTGGGTCCAAACCCCACATCAGGCTCTGTGTTGACAGCTCTGAGCCTGGAGCCTGCTTTGGATTCTCTCTCTCTCTCTCTCTCTCTCTCTCTCTCTCTCTCTCTCTCCCTCCCCCCCCCCCATTCACACTCTGTCTCTCTCAAAAATGAATTAAAAAAAACTTTAAATTTTTTAAAATATTTTAAAAAAGAACTCCCTTTCTTTCCTTAATTAATTTCAAAGGAACCCCTGATCAATTCCTACACTTCCTAGCCTTCAAAAATCTCTCTATATGTAGAGTCCTAAGTAATGACCAAACCTCATTCCTGTAGAACACCATCACCCTCCAACTTCATTTGCTCTCCTGTGCTTGGCATCTATCCTGGATATCTAGCCACCCAGGACTTGTTGTTAATGGCCTGACATTTAGAGCTAAAATGTCTTCTCGTGTGTGCGTGTGTGTGTGTGTGTGTGTGTGTGTGTATGTGTGTGCACAGTATGTCAGTTCTGTAAAGCTGTAATGGTGGCAAAGCACTACATCCCAACCAATCGGCCTGTAACTTTTGGATCTGGTGATAGAACTTGAATATAACACCTCAGGATCCTTAACACCTAAATTTAGTTTATCAGTGTTGTCCATGCTCTCTTAAGTATTATTCACATATTCATCTCTACTTAATGTAAGAATAAAAATGATCACCTGAGAATAATTACCATGTGCCAGAGACTGTGATAAGCACTTTATAGGCATTAGATTTTTGATTCTCACAACAACCCCTAGAGAGGCATTGTTAGTCCTACTTTCTAGAACAGGAAACTGAGGCTTTGAGAGGAGAAATATTTGCTAAAATGCATCATGGCCAAATGGCAGAGTCTGGACTCAAACACTTATTAACTGAATCTAGAGGTAACAGCTCTGTTTACATCAATTTTCCTTCTACATTCACACTAGATAAGCTCCTAGGGGCTTCTAAGTCTTTTATGCCACTTACAGCACCCAACAGTGTTCGAGGTGCACTAGGGCTACAAAAGATCCTTGTCAAAATAAATATGTGTGAGGGGATTTTCTTTATACAGAAGTCATGGAGATTAGATATGATACTCTGGTGTACTAAGATGTGATTTATCTGCTCTCTGGATCTCCCAAATAATGCTTCAGAGGGTAAATAAGGACATAAGCCTGCCCCTTCCTACAACAATATAAAATGGAAAAATATTTTCTAGTCTAAATAAAAATTAGGGGGCCTGTGTGGCTCAGTTGGTTAAGCATCCAACTCTTGGTTTTGGCTCAGGTCTTGATCTCACTATGGGTTCAAGGCCCGGGTAGGGCTCCATGCTGGCAGCATGGGGCCTGCTTGGGATTCTCTCTCCCTCTCTCTCTACCCCTTCCTGATTCATGTGCACGTATGCTCTCTCTTAAAATAAATACACTTTTTTTTAAAAAAAGCACATTTAAAAAATGAAAATAAATAAAAATTAACTTAGAGAATAAATTAAATAACTTACAGATCTAAATAACACTACATTATTCTAATCTCCTTAAATGCATTAAAGCATAGATATATAAGTGAGTACATTAGAGTTAACTTGTACACATGGTTTAATGGTTGTAGTATTCCCACAAGTTAATTAGTTTTCATTATTAAAAGATAGCATTATTAAAAGATACAATGAGAAATCACTAAACTAGAATTCAAATGAACCATATTTAAAAGTCTCATCTCCACATCCTTATTCATGTAAACAGAGCAAATAACTAAATTCTCTATCTATCTCCTTGTTCATAAAACGGAATAGTATCTGTTCTTTCTACGTTTTACCTTAGTTATGAAAGTCACCTGAACTTTTAAATATTTAAGTAGATTACTATTAAAATTTACCTCTGCAATATCTAGGTTTTGAAATAGCGCGTTCACCCCATTCTTTCAAATCTGATTGTTTTTGTTATAGCATTGTGAAAACATAATTTAATTTTTTAAATTAAAAATCATAATTCTTGTATAAATATACAGCAAGCACAGATCAGTGATTTTATTTAACATCTTGATTAATGTGGGAATCAGTAAGAAATAAAAACCAGTTCAAAGGAGAGTCCAAAGAGAAGACACTTATAAAGGCTATCTCTTAACATATACAAAACACAGTTGGTAAAGGAGATACCATTTGCCCCCCACCAGGAAAAATTCATCTGCTTTTCTCTGATAAAGAATCAGTTGTTAGTAGTTTCCTACAACTTACAAAGTTGTTAAATAAGTTAAAAACTGAGAAAGATACAGACCCTCATGAAATAAGAAGACCCTGAAGTTATGCTAAAGAAAGCCTAATTTTCATTGAAAAGATACTCAGTAATCTTTTTCGGCCCATTTCAGAGTTTTTCACAATTTTTCCTGAGAGTATAAGAAGAAAAGCAGAATCCTTAGACATTCAGGAGAATAGCACATAACTTTCTCTTCAGTCATAAAATAAGTCTCATATATTCCTCTTGTAGGTCACAATGCAAAAGACCAAATGCCTCAGCACTCACTGAGATTGCTAAAAGTAGTTAAAGAAACAGAAAACACAGGAATAATCAGAGAACAGCAAAATGACTACAATACTCTTTTGTTAGGAACCATAAGGAAAGTTTCCTTCAGATTTGGACTTTTTTTCCTTTCCAAGTTTTCATTTAAAGTCCAGTTAGTTAAAATACAGTGTAATATTAGTTTCAGGTGTACAAATTAGTGATTATATATACAATAGAATATTTCTCAGACATCGAAAAGAATGAAATATTGCTATTTGCAATGACATGGGTGGAACTAGAGAGTACTATGCTAAGCGAAATCAGAGAAAGACAAATCCCAGAGGATTTCAGATTTTGACTTTGATGCAATTTTCAACAGATTCACCAAGTATGGCATGATAAAGTTGACTTAATCATTGCTGAGTATGGATCTAAAGATATGCCTGAAGATATACCCAAGTGGACTTTTCTGAATGCTTTGCAGAAAACAGTAAGAGAAAATTAGCATAAAACTAAAAATTAGATGTCAAACATGATCACTATAGGGTAAGGGAGACGGGGAAGGGTGGGAGATGGGACAGAGGAATGAGAGGAATAGCACTGTTCCCAGTTACAAATCTTGAGTTTTATCCTCCTTTTGTAAATTAGATCTTCGATTCTTGGTTAACTGATGTGCATTTTAACCTGGTCTCACCTATAAAAGTGTTGGTGGGGTAATCTTCCCTGCTGCACCTGTGGGACAGAAGTCTGAGCACAGTTCTTGCCAGCAGCAGAGAAACATGGTAGTTACCATTTAAGCCTGAATGTCAGGTTTGCTACATATTAGCTTTTTGACCCTGGACAAGTATCCTTATTAATTTCAGATTCCATATTCTTAAAATGGACAGAATAACCCTTACCTATGGTTGGCAGGAATCAATGAAATAATATATAGAATGTACAGAAAGCCTTGGATCTGGAAAATAGTGAGCAATTAATACTTGCTAGCTAATGTTATTAGGATTCTTATTTTGCACATCAAATATTTCTAGGCAGGGTACAGGAATGGGTATGGTTGCCCAGATGGTTTACAGGAATAGATCACCAGCTGGAACTTAGTAAATGCTTGATAAAGAAAATGATTTTTGTATTTACTTTTTGTAAGTGCTTTATATGTATTAACTTATTTACTCCTCTGAACCCAATGAAGTAAGACCTATTATCCTCGTTTTATAGATGAAGGACTATGAAATTGGGTAACTTACCCAGGGTCATAGAGCTAATTGGGTTGCAGAAACATGATTCAATTCCAGACAATGTAGCACTAGATTTTGTACTCTAACTACTATAGTAGGTGCCTCACATAGAAATAACTATCATTGGAGCGCCTGGGTGGCTCAGGTCATCATCTCACGGTTCGTGAGTTCGAGCCCCGCTCTGTTGGGCTCTGTGCTGACAGCTTAGAGCCTGGAGCCTGCCTCAGATTCTGTGCACCACACCCACCCCCCCACCTCTCTCTCCACCCCTTCCCTGCTTGTATTGTGTCTCTGTCTTTCAAAAATGAATAAACATAAAAAAATTTAAAAAAAGAAATAGCTATTATTTTTAGTATATGTAATAATAGAAAGGCATTTTAGGAGAGTTGAAATATAACTATAAATGCTTTTAGTCGTACTGTTTTTCCCCTGATGCATATGATGTGTACATGTATTGCCTCTCTAGATTGCATTAGGACTGATGGCAGAGAACCAAACCTTCCTATGGTCATAAACTGATAAACAAGAAAAAAGTTCTATGTGTGACATTGCTATTATTAATGAGAATCAAGCTTACAGTTCCTAGTCCTGAGTATAATTGAAACAAGACATGTAGATTTGACTGAACTCATTTTCAGTACTCACACTCTAAAGCATTATTTGAGTCATTCAACATTTCCATGATGGTTGGTACATATTGTGACATAGGCAGTACTGATGTTATAACATTCAACAACAAGTTTAGAAAACAATGAAGTATTCACTTCAACTCTGTCTTACATTCTAGGTGACAAATATATATGTTGATTCTTTCACATCTTCCCTCTTCAACTTGATGGGATTGGAAATGAGATCTTTCCAATGTTTTATCATTTCTATGGCTATTTGCCTTTTCATCTTTTTTGACTCTCTGTGGAAAATTTTCACACAATACAAAATTGCAAGTTAATATATTAGTCCTAAGAGAGTAAAAATAACACTGAATCTCTTTATGTATAATTAAATAAAAATGGCAGCATATTCTGGAGAAAAAATATAGCTACTGCTATGGTAGAGAGAAAGATATGCCTACAGTGATTTCCTTTTCTGTATTCAGTCCCAAACATAGTTTGTAGCTTCAGTAAATCAGGTATACCTTCCATCCTGGGTTCCTTTATGATAAATTCAGACCTAACAATTTCATCCAAACATAGCCCACTTATATTGTAAAGATCTTTAGTTCTGGTTAACATCAACAAAAGCAGTAACAAAGTAATGGATTAAACAAACAAAACTATACTTATATTTGTAATTCACTGCATTTCAATGCAGAATGAATTAATAGCTTTTTCAGAAAAAAACATTTAACGTACATGGGAATCACAATTAACTGCCTTTTGAATATTTTATAGTAAAATTTATAGATTTCTTTTCTAGTTGCAGTGTTGTGGCCAGTACAATTACACAGACTGGATAAAGAATAAAAATAAAGAAAATTCAGAACAGGTGCCATGTTCTTGCACAAATTCTACATTAAGAAAGTGGTTTTGTGATGAGCCACTGAATGCAACTTACCTAGAGGTAAAGATAAGGCTTTCCAAGTGTTTACAGTGCCTTTTTTTGTTTTGTTTTTGCAAGTCAATTTAGAATGCTGAACAAAAGTTTTATATACAAACACTGTTATTTACAGTGATTAAGTTCTTAAGCTACTTTATGAAACTGAACTCATAATTAATGAATAATTATTATTTTTAACTTTCTGAGAGTATGTTATTTAAGTGCTCCTAGAACTTGAGATACCATCAACCTTTCTCCCCAACCCTCCTTACTGAATCCCTGCAGAAAGGGGAGGCACTTTTGGCCAATCTCTGGCATATAGGATTGGTAAGGGAGCTACAATACCAAAAGTAAGAAGGTATGAGCATCGGCAAAAACTGAAGTGAGGGGACCCCAGCAGTGAACAAGTGTTCAGATAAATGTAGTAGAAGCAAGAACAGGGTTTCGTCTGTTACTTACAGGTATGGGATACTGATCAACAAGATTTCCATCCCAAGAACTTCTAATATTTTATATAGTTCACACACTTATGTTATTCTAATTGTAAGACACATTTTTTATTTACATAATTCATTCACAGATAAATAGAGCATTATGGCTTTTTTTAAGCTTCTCCTATTTGGGAAATAATCATTTTCGGTCATAGTACATACCTTGCTGAATTACAGTAGTGTGCAAAAAATTAGAGCCCTTTCTAAACTTAATAAATTTCTGATTTCAATTACATCACAACATCTTAGCAACTTAAAAAGTAGTAACAGAGATGTTCTGCTATGAGAGGAAGTTCTCTGGACTAAAAAGTCTAGTCTCCACTTAGACAATGACTTTTTAGAGTTTGTGAATTACTGTATTATGTTTCTTCTTCTTTGTCATAGAATTCTATATAAGACCATTTTCCTCTCCCAAGTCTAAATAACTTTTCTTTCATTAGGGTTGTGAAAATAAAATCAACACATGGTATAACGCTAATGCTTTAACATTAACTGGAATTAACTTCGGACTTTTGGCTTCAGAGGTAAGCTTTTGTTCATATGTTTAAAGATAAAAAATAGTTGAGTATAAAACATACATAACAAACTGCAGAAAAACCAGCTGGAGTCCTAATCAGACAAATTATACAAAAGGAGTCAGGACCTTGAGACTATTCACATACGAGAGAGGTATGGGTCCCAACTAGGGGGGTGATACCCTTAAATCAGCCAGGTTGGATGACCTGTTAATAAATGGTCATCCTGGAAGGTAGTGACTTCATTGCTTTGTGATATATATATATATATATATATATATATATATAGAGAGAGAGAGAGAGAGAGAGAGAGAGAGATGAAGTATTTATATATGTATAAAATATATAATAATATATAATAAACATATTCTATATATTTATTATGTGTTGTATAATAAATATATAAATATATAATAAATTTATATATTAAATATGTATTATATAATAAATATATATAAGTATATATATACTTCACATATATGTTTTATATACATGTTTTATATATATGTTATATATATTTATATATATAACATATATATATGTTATATATATATTTACATATATAAAATACTTCATATCTCAACAGTGAGAGCCCACATTGGGCAGTCTTCAAGTTGGCAGACTCTGGAAATCTAGACCAATGTTTGACATTAGTAAATGTACTAGTTACTCATATACTCATTCATTCATTCATTCAGTCAGTCAGTCAATAAATTTGGAGGAGGGAGAACATCTACTGTGTGTCAGGTACTGTATTAATGGTCAGAGATTCAATGGGAAGCAAAACAGACACATTCCATGACCTGCTGACCTGTAGGGTGCCAACTACAGATTTGAGGCTCAGAAGCAGAACTTCATTCTCCAGTCTCAGTGCAGACTGATGAAAGCAGGTTAAGGCTATGGATTTAACAAAACTGAAGAATGAATGTATTATCACAGTGTAGACTAAAACACTGCAATGAATATATAATGCATGGTTTGTTCAGAATAGGATACCGCATTTAATTTTATGCTGATCCAAAAAGGCATTGACCCGAGGTTCCATAAATTTTCTTCAACTGGTAACAACCATAGTCTCAGAATGGTGATTAAAACATTTTTATATGCATTAATGATGTTCTTTCAAAATGTTTATTCCCCATTGTGTTCATGCTTGGGTATTTAAGACAAGACTGAATGGGAGATAGTACCTGTGGTCCATTTTATCATCTACTCTTTGCACACCACCTTTAATGATTCTACACCAAAATGAAGCAGTTTTGTAGGACTGATGACACATATGATGAACAAAAACCAGATCACAGTTCATCATGACACCTAGCCCAATGATAGCTCATGTAATTAAAATTGAAGTCTATTCGTTAGTCCCTTCATAAATGAACTTGGTGACACCTGGGTTACTCTAGAAGACTCACTTTGCAGACTTCTTATTGGCAACCATATGTACCTTACTTCAAAACTTGGCCACTCTTTGATCCTTTCCCTATAAAACATGCATGTAGGGGATTGTATTGTAAGTTTTAACTTTGCGAATTACTCTTATTTATTATTTTGATATCTTATCATTTCCTTTTCTTCTAGGTTTTGCAAATCACATTAACTGTTTCTTTCTTCAGAAACATCAAGAATAGAGTATATGCAAAAATGTGATCTCTGGACTTTAATTTACCCAGAAGAAACCAGCTAATTCTCAAAATAACCACATTGTGTTCTTTTACTCCAAAAAAAAAAAAAAAAAAAAAATTGAATTACATTAATTAAGTTTAGAACTTATTCAAGTCATTGGTTATATGTAACATAGAATTATGGAATATTATAAGAAATCACTCCATGAAATTCTCATTTTGTTTTTCAAAATATCAAATTCTGCAGTTCAGAACTTTACCTTGAGTTATTTTCTGAATTCAAGGATGTCATTATATACACTGAATTCAAAATGTGAAGTATCACTATGTGTTTTGAGTTTCCTATATAGAAAAGATACATATATGATGCTTAGAAAATACTAATTAAGTAAACAATTATAATATCTACCTTGCATTTGCAAATTTTAAGAAAACGATACTGATTTGTGGGAAATTTAAAAAAAAAGATTGAAAATCTTCATGTCACTGACCTCTGTACTGAATTAACCATTTATTTCTGTCTTCTGATTAATGCTTGCAAGTGGATAATAAAATTTTAGAGATTTGGGTATACTTTAGTGGCAGTAATAAAATATTAAAATCACAATTTTTAACTGTAGCATAAATGTCCTAAATGATCACTGAATTCCCATACTCAACTTGCTACTCATTTTCTTCTTTTTCCTTAAATTTTGTTCAGGCTTACATGCACAATTCTCTGAAGGTTATAAAAATAGCCTACCTGTTCTATTTTCCTAAAAGTGATATTGTGAGAGCAGGAGAAAAAATCCTTTGACAAATAAAAAGTGCTATACAAATGAAAGGCATTACCATATCATTGTTGTTCTTTATAGCAAAAAGACTACCTTGACCTTGAGGAAATCAAGAAAAGATAAATTAACTGAAGATCCTGCATCGCTCTCAATCCTATGGAAGGCTCACTGTCATTTACTAATTCAGTCATTTGTCTTTTCATCCATCTGTTCAGTACATTTCATATTTCAGAGACCTATGAACTTTTTACAAGGCAGTGCAAAAAGAAACAGAATAACCATTTTCTCTAAAGCAACCTGTAAATGCACATGCCTTCACTTCTTTGAGAGAGATTCTTTTGGGAATGTTTTATATTTTATTTTTTTAATGTTTTCATTTTTATTTATTTTAATTCCAGTATAGTTAACATACAGTGTTATATTAGTTTCAGGTGTACAATATAGTGATTCCACAATTCTGTACATTACTCATTGCTCACCAGGGTAAGTGTAGTCACCATCTGTCACTGAGTCCTCTTTGCAACTCCAAGGCCTCACTCTGCACTTGACAATGTAGGTGGCCACCAAAGGCCATTGGACTTTATTAAGTCAGGTTAATCAGTATGCTATCAGATAAAACTCAGTTGCCCTCTTAGATTGTCTCACTTTGACTATACTCAATGGTTTTGATTTCATCTGGCCATCGCATCGTAAAAATAATCTGTCCAAACTTGTTTGGGAAACAGTAGCTGCTAGTTTAATTAGTCACTGCTACCCACATTTCATTTCTCCAGGAACCTGAATAAGAGATGTTGGCAGTGCAAAGTCTCCTGTAAAAGGTTTTCACTGAAACACATTTTTAAAAAAATATTGCACCAGAAATACTGTCAGGCAGCCCTAAGTGTTTGTTTAATGTTTGCAACATCTGTGCAATATTTTTATACCTTTGTTTTATTTTTCTGATCTTAGAGGAGTAATTCTTCAGCATAAGAGTCCCTGGCAAAAGGAAAACACAAAAATCTAATCTTTTTGCTGCCATGATATAAGGCTGGAAAAAAAATGTTCTTAATTAAAATAAAAAATAAATTTTAAAAACACATTTCACACCACCTGTTATTTATCATAGTTTATCCTCTGTTATTTATTTTTCTTCTGTATCCCTTTGTATTTTTGAAGTCACCCATTAGATGAAAGAAGATAATGTCATATATCCAGTAAATCTATAAATATTTATTGAGCCATGTAGGATTTTAACCCTATACAAACAATAAAACCTGGGAGAGCAGAAGCTACTCCTTGATAAATTAAATTATAGGGATTAAGCCTTTGCTAGTATTCAGAATATTTTGGGACAAAGTAAAAGGAAGTAATTTTGTACGAGAGCTTTGTAATGTGAAATGAATGTGTAATCATTTTAAAAATATTAAAGCTTATTACTCATTGCATTCAAGTACAGAAGAAATTCTCCTGAATGTCTGAAAAGATTTATGGAATGAAAGATACAGAATTTCTGATTTCCTGAATTAATAGTTCATTACAGTTGCAGATTTTGTATCAGAGAGATACTGGACAACAGAATGCCTGTAAAGATCTCTACAGTATTTTAAGAAAATGAAAATTTGTTTAATATGTGTGTAAATAGGATTTAAATTATCATACGTAGTGGAATTAGAAGATATTACATGAAAAACTCAGTCATTTTATGATTAATTTTCTAAGGTCTAGACACATTAAAATGTGAGCAAATCAGATTTTTGTAACTGATATTTTAATGTAGGTTGTTTATTATTATTATTTTTGTTTGTTTCAAGTTTTTATTTAAATTCTAGTTAGTTAACATACAGTGTAATATTGGTTTCAGGAGTAGAATTTAACGATTCATCACTTCAATATAACACCCAGTGCTCATCACACAAGTGCCCTCCTTAATCCCCATCCCCCATTTAGCCCATCCCCTGTCCAGCTCCCATCCAGCAATCCTTAGTTTGTTCTCTATAATTAAGAGTCTCTTATGGTTTGCCTCCTTCTTTGTCCCCACCCCCCCCCTTCCCCTATGCTCATCTGTTTTGTTTCTTAAATTCCACATATAAAGGGTGACTGGGTGGCTCACTCAGCTAAGCCTCAGACTCTTGATTTCAGCTTAGGTCATAATGTCATGGTTCGTGTATTCAAGTCCACATTGGGCCATGTGCTGACAGCAAAGAACCTGCGTGGGATTTTCTCTCCCACTCTCTCTCTGCCACTCCCCAGTTTTCTTGTGTGCGTGATCTCTCTGTCAAAATAAAAAATAAAAATAAAAAAAAAAAACTTTTAAAACATTCCAACTATCAGTGATATCATACAGTATTTGTCTTGCTCATACTTGTTTCACTTAGCATAATATACTCTAGTTCCATCCGTGCCATTGCCAATGGCAAGATTTCATTCTTTAATGGCTGAGTAATATTCTTATATATATATATATACATACATACCACATCTTCTTTATTCATACTACTTAATCACTTATTTTATTTCATTCGGGAGAAAATGGTATTTTTTTCACTTTGTAATGGTATTGCTATTACTATTAAGATTCAAAAAATGGGAAATATTAGGAAATACTTAAACAACAGAATCAGATTTAACAATAAAATCAGCAGTCCTCATACTATATTAAGTATAACACTACTAGTGTTTCTAAATACCAGTAAATCAAAATGTAGTATGACAGGGACTGCAAATTTAAACCAATTGAGATTGTGAAAATTTCTTCTGTATTAAAAAATACAACATATTTTAAAAGATCTAGCATAATTCTACAACAAAGTTTGTCAAACATTACCAACAACCTCAAAGTGAACTATAAGCAAAACAATCACAACATCGGGAAGGTTATTTTTTAAGTTTGTATGATATGAGGATACTGAGTTTAGTGTTTATCTGTATGTCTATTGGTGTTTGGCTTTTTCAGGTATAAAATTTATCTTTTAAATCCAATCTGCTTGAATTATTATTAGATGCCTGAAACTGCATTTAATTACAAATTCTTACTAAACACAAGAAACAGATAACCCTGAATCCCATCATGCCAATTTATTATACATTTATATTTATATTATAAATTTACATATCACATATTCATTCATGTTAAAAAATTACCAATATCATCTTTCCATCTTTCAGTTTTAATCTATTTCAAAGCCAACCAATTTTTTTCTATAATATCTCTGATATTTCTCTTCATTCTACCAGATGTAGATTTGTCATCAGAAAATTCAGTCTTTCAGAAACACCACCTATCTTCATTTTCTCTAAATTGAATCCGTGAGCCTCAATATCACAGCCATTGCTGGATTGCCGCTCCCATTCCCTAGGCCTCTACAGGGAGACCCATGTGTTGCCCAAAGAATGAAAAAGAACATCCAAGTCTAATTAAGCCCTCTACCACCACAACTCCATAAACTCTTGAGGTGGGGATAAGCTAAGGTTTGCCCAATCCACTTGAGCCACCCTCTTCTACAAGACTTGCAAGAATGTCTTGCATTATACTTTTAAGTGCAAGGGTGTTTTGCAGATATTTTTCTCGGTCTGAGGCCTCAGTCTACTTGTAGGCCAGCTTTGAGCATTGTGAGTTAGTGTCTCCATCATTTCACAAGCATACATCAAAGAAACGAATTTATTAAAAAAAAATATGGATGCCTCTTTCACTTGACATCTCAGCCTCAGAATAAAAAGCAATATCTTTTACTTATAAAGAACGTTTTTGTGGAGACCCTTTGTGCAAAAAAAAAAAAAAAAAAAAAAAAGAGTTAACATAACAGGCCTGAGACTGCCTATCCTCAGAAATTCCTGCTTGCAAGGTTACCCTTGGCTTGCACCTGGTGACTCAGCTGATAAATGGTTTCCTACACTGATACAAAACTTTATTTAAATGATAAGAGTGGCTCATTGTTTGTGTAAACAACGTGGTTTATGCTGTAGACCTGCTTTCCCTTTGGAATTCTAGAATTTGGATACATGATAGGCAGAATGTGTCTATGTGACCAGTCCCCAGTTTAAACCTTGAATGCTGAGCATCTGATGAGCTTCTCTAGAAAAAATACTTCACATGTGTCATCACAATTCAATGCTGGAGGAATTAGTTGTGTCCTTTGTGACTCCACAGGTAGGGGACTCTGGAAATGTGTGCCTGGTTTCCTCCATACTTATGTCCCATGCACATTTTCCCTTTGATAATTTTGCTTTGTATTCTTTCACTGTAACAAAGCTTAGATATAGGTAAAATTATATACTGAGTCCTGTGAATCTATTTATTGAATCACCGAACCTAGCTCGGTCTTGGTGAACATCAACACACTCCCTGAAAAGGAGAATTCTATTTTAGCAAAGGACTTGAGGCCAGAGATTCAGCAATGATGCTGTCAATACACAGAAATGTATTACCTTCATCCAAACTATTTGCTTTGTATGTTTATTCTGACAGCTAACATCATTACTAGTATACAACTATTTTTAATTGCCAGCTTTATTTTATACCATTATAAAATAAGTCACTAAATCAGTCTGAGTATACTGCAGTTTTCAAATAAGTTCTTTCACTCCTGTTTTTATCTTTATTCATTCTGTTCCCTTACCTTGAGTGCCTCCTCCAACTCTCCCTTTGACAAAAACCTAATGTCTTTAAGGACCACTGAGAGAGGTAGAGTGGTTAAAATATATGGTTTTGGAATTAGCTGCTCTGGGCTCAAATCATGCCAGTTACTAGCTATAACCTTGAGCAAATTATTTTTCCTTTCTGCAGCTCAGTTTCCTTATTTGGATGCATATAATAAGAAAATAAACCTATAAAAAAGTGGTAATACTATGTTAAGATTAAATAATTCAACATTTGTAGAGTGTGTAAAACTTTACATAACACACTGTAAATGAA
The DNA here is from genome assembly GCF_046562875.1 of Panthera onca. Classification (NCBI taxonomy): domain Eukaryota; kingdom Metazoa; phylum Chordata; class Mammalia; order Carnivora; family Felidae; genus Panthera; species Panthera onca. The sequence goes on along the minus strand of NC_138345.1, from coordinate 107,123,280 downwards.
CATTATTTATGTATTTATAAGATAAATAAATGATACTGTCTTCATAATTACTGTAAAGAACATATTCTAATAGCTTCCTAATTGCTATAAAAGAATGTACATGGTGTGCTACCAGCTAAGAACCATGGAGCTAGGGTGATAGGGTGGACTTGTTGAAAAAAAGAGTATGTTTCATTGATAAGTCACTGAACTGGCTTCCTTGCCTCTTGGAGCAGCAGGTAAAATGAAATAAGTGGTTCCGGGCCTGATTTCAGAAATGCCTCAGGGGGGCACTGTTTTAAAAGCTCTAGAATAATTTTACATGAAAATCAAACACTACCAATAACTTCAAAATTAATTGTGAACAAAACAGTCATAGAATTAAGAAGTTTGCTTTTCAAGTCTGAAAAATATTGAAAATAAACTGAGTTTTAGTCTTTACTTCGGGGTCCATCAGTCTTGACTTCTAGTTATAAATCTTTTCTCCTAAAGGCAACAAGCTAGGGTGCTTGGGCCTCTTGGCACTCCGAACTCAGAAGACTTAAGGTGAGACTAGAAAAATATCTTGGCATTGCCCCACACTTGAAGCCACTCTGCCTGTAAGTGTCACATAAAATCAATTCTTCTACCTTTGCAGTTCTCTAGACTATTGATACCCCCATGTCCCCACTATTCACAGCCACCTCCTGTCCTCACCTTCTTTTTTATTTCATCATATTCATAATTCATTAGTAACTTTTTTTTACAATCACTCTTGTCTCTATCTTAATCTCAGAACCCAAGTCTATGCTGGCTTCAGTGTAATTGAAGTTGGCCGGAGAAAATATTATAATGGCACAGAACACTATAAAATCATGATCACTGACATCAAATCATCACTCAGTACTTTCTGGCAATGCCTAGTGGTTTTCTGGTAATGTCCCTCTCTCATGGGGAGTAAGATTGAGTGCAGGGTATTATGGAATGGAAAAGGGAGGAAGTACTCTTTCAGTAACTATACAAATGATCATAAATAATCAATGTGTAAATACATGTTCCCTGTTTATGACTTTAGCACAAGCCTGTCTTAATTCCTAGACCACTATGTTATGGCAGAAAAAAACACAGGGTTAGGAATTAAATAACTTGAAATTTAGCTCTGATCTACTCCATATAGTCTCTAGAATCACATAATCACTTGAGCATCAGAAGCTCCTTTCCCACCCAACCTACCTCATCTAACTTTGACAGTAAGCAAAATACCTTGAAAGTATTCTGTCCCCATTACAGAATGAGTTGCAGAAGGGAATTCATGTCTGGCTGCCTTCATGTGAAACTGTAATTCCTTTGTTTGTCTCTCTTCCTCCAACTATTAACTTTGAACAACATTAGCTCCAACTTAGAAGTGGCTGAAATATAGCCCTCTTCAGAAATCTTTCATCAAATTATCTCTCAAAATTTCCAGACATTCCCTCAAGGTCTTCTGGAACCCTGACTATGCCTTACTGAATAAAAGATTAAGGAACACTTATTGTTTTCTTTAAATACTAACGCATTAAACTATTTGAGGTACAGTATTTTCTTAGCCCTGAAATTTCACTATGGTGTTATGTTATTATTCCATGTCAAACTAATTGGTCTAAAACTAACCAAATATACTGTAATTCAATTGTGGGACTAGCCACATAAACTTAGCAAAGACCCCACAAGCTAAAGGGCACAGTCTCTCAAAAGACTGAACTTACCTCAGATGCCAGCACACTTAAGGGATCACCAGGGGCCACCCACACTTCTGACTGAACGGCTATAAATTTGCAGGTTCCCATGACTCCTTCAGGTTCGGTAGTTTGCTAGAATGACTCACAGAACTCACAAAAGTACTGTACTTTGGATTAAGTTTTATTATGAAAGATACAAATTAGGAAGACCAGTCAATGGAAAAAGCCCAGAGGGTAAGATCTGGGAAGGAACAGAGAGCATCTGTGTCCTCTCCCTGTGAATCAGGGTATAATCACCCAACCAGCACATCACTGTATTCACCAAATAGAAAGTTCCACAGGATTTTGGCACCCAGAATTATTCTTTTTAATGTTTATTTACTTTTGAGAGAGTATGAGTGAGGGAGGAACAGAGAAAGAGGAGGACAGAAGATCCAAAGCTGTGTTGACAGCACCGAGCCAGATGTGGGGCTGGAACTCACAAACGGTGAAGTCACGACCTGAACGAAAGTCTGACACCCAACAGACTGAGCCACCCAAGCACCCGGTGCCCAGATTTTGTATTGCAGTTTCATTACAGAGGCACAATTGATTACATAATTGGCCGCCTGGTTGAATTTGGTCTGCAGCCTCCCTCTCATTCCTAGAGGTCAAGGACTTTGGCTATTATGTGGCTCAAGCTTCAAGCTTTTAATCACATGGTTGGTTTTTCTTTAGTGCCCTATCTTAAATCATCTTGTTAGCAAAAACTAACTAGAGGCCCATTAGGAGTCACCTCATTGGTATAACTATCAGGGCTCACTATGCATCACAAAGAAGTCCTATCACAGAGGAAATCCCTGGGATTTAGTTCCCCTTTTAGGAACCAGAGACAAAAACCAGTCAAATTCTTTATAACAAAGGTTACGCTGTTATTACTAGTGATAGACGTATCAATAAACAGATGGAATTGTGGATTATGAATTTAATATAGACAGTACATAATATTGACTACAATTGACTGGCCGGCAATTGTACGTCAAAGTGCCTTGCTTCACAGCTCCATTCCTCATCAGCTCTGTCACCTCTTTGCAGACTGAAAGAAAGTCAACCTCAAAGCAAGTTAGTAAATGCTTTATTAATTGTCATATTGAAGATTATAGCCCAGAAGTCAGTCTATCAGACTGCTCTGAAGAACTGCTCCAAAGCTTGTTAGCCACAGGGGATTATATATACAAAATTGGAAGAGAGGTAAACATTCTTGCAGCAGTTCTCTAAATACTTGTAAGTTGTAAGGTATAATTTGGATGTAAAAATTAAGGTTTACTGATTTCCACATAGGAGAAAGACCTTTAGGCTCTCTTTATACATTATGTATCTATCATTTCTGCGTGTTCAAAATTATTTCCTGCGTGCCTCTGCTTAACTGGTTTTCCAGTTCTTCCTGTTTTTGATACTTCCTTGAAGTCACCTGAGACAGTCACAGAAGACTGACATCAGCCACCCACTGTAGTTTTAGTGCACATCCTGAGGCAAGTACTTAAATTCAGTGCCTGAATTTAATTCTTAAATTAAATTAAACTTATTCTTATTTGTAAATGATAAAAATAAAATCTCTACCTCATTGCTAATGATGTGTTACCTATTCTAGTCCCATGCTCATTTTTGTGCTCTGAATGTCACAGGCTTTGTCTTTTTCATTTTTATATCCTTTCTAGTGCCTTGCACAAGGGAGGTCATAAATGCATGTTCCAGAGATTTTCATGGATTCTGAACCCAAGGATATAACAAGCGTTTTGTGTTTCATTTACTTCAGTTATCTCCATTTGTCTTGAAGGAAAGGAAATACTTTGGAATTACAGGAAATTTTATCAGAATTCTGTCCCAAAAGCAAAAACTGGAAAATCCAGTTCAAAAGGGCTTAGGGAAAATCAAGAATGTAATTGCCCCTGCAACTGAAAAGTCTCTGCATAGTTCTGTCTTCTAGTGTGCTTTGGTTCAACGTTGAAATATCACTTAATCCATGTCTTGGTTCAATCTCCTCTGAGGTTATCTTTATCCCCAGCTTCCACTGGTGGCTTCTGTTAGCTTCAACCTTTTCCTGGTAGTCCCAAGATGGCTGCAGAAAGACCTCATGTCTTCATATTGCACTTTAGGAGGTTAAAAGAGCTTTTCTTTTTTAGAAACTTCAAAGTATGTGTAAGTACTGGCTCAGATTGGATCATCTGCCCATCCTGGAATTAATCACTTCGTTCAGTGGAGAATGGAATATATTACTAACTTAAGCCAATCAGACTCTACCCTTCAAACTGGGCATCGAGTTAACCTTATCCAAACAAAATTCAGTAAAACTGCAAAGTGTGAATTCCCCCATGACAAAAGTCATGGTTGTCTTGTGTTGTGGAAACCAATGGATGCTGTGAAGGTAGCCTACACATTTCCATTCAGCCACTGTCTTGCAAATGCTATATTCATTCTTTTATTAGAGGGATTTTGATACTTCCCAATGTTCTTTTTCCTTTCCTTCCCTCCTTCTTCCCTCCTTCTTCTCTCCTTCCCTCCCTCCCACCCTTCCTTCCTTCTTTCCTTCCTTTTTTATTTTGTACTTCCTACTGGCATTTGATATGCCATTTTTTAAACTTCTTTCCTTCTTATTTTTATGTCTTTCTTTCATTTTTCCTGCCTCTGGATTATTGACTAACTTCACTTTATTTCTTCCTGCAACTTTCACCCTTATTCCCTCCTTCCCTTTAGTTATATCTTGCTTCAATTGCATTTCCAAAATTTTGGGCATTAATCAGGGTACAGAATGAATAACCAACATATAATTCTTGATCATAGAGCTGATCCTTCTGAATTGCCTTCTGAGAGAGTTCTTCAATTGGATATATCTCTATTTCAAGGAACACAGATGAAACCAGTAGCAAAAAGTTTATCATGGCCACCATTTTTTTTTTTATTGAACTACCAATATGCAGGGAAGAGAATATTTTTGAACTTGAATGGCCCATGTCTCACAGAACAACTTGGTATACCTTCCCAAAGATGAATCAGTCTGTCTTTAGTAACTTGAAACCAGGATTCACAGATCTCCTTTCGTATATGACATTTACAAAAGCATTTACAAAATGCAGTTGTTTTCAGTGTAAACACTTTCTGTCCTATATCTTTTCTTCTCTGTAACTTCTTCAGCTGGGGAAGAAACGCTACCATGGCAACATGCCAGTTCTTTATGGTTTAAATTGTCTACTCAAAAGCAATTAAAAATTTCAAACCAACTTACAGTAAAGTTCAGTGGCAGTACAAGTAAATTTAGCATCTTGTTGTCTCATGGAATTATTTGTGAAAACTCATGCATTTCTTTTAAAATTTAATGTAGCCTCATATAGGTAGTTAACCACACTTTAAATATCACTAAAATTCTATCTTTTCTTTGCTGAACATCTTTTGCAAGGAAAGAAATGCTCTCTGAAACAGTTCTTTGAATCTCACCCAAATGAAGTGGCATTTGATATGCCATTCTTTAAACTTAAATTTTCTAGCTTAAAAAGTATCCATTTTTTTGACCTCTTGACTTTCATTTTATATTTATCATTGACCTTTGGAATTTTCTTTTTTTCTTGTTCATTTTTTTTTTTTTTACAAAGAAATGCAGTTTTATAATTTCATGTGAATTAAAGTATACTCTGATATTTGTTTAGATGTGCTTGGCTGGCCTGCTCATAAGCTAAGTGATTTATCCATTCTATATCCCATACATTTCTATTTATATCTTCCATGTATTTCAGGGCTTTTAAAACTAATTTCAAAATTTTTTCATTATTGTTTCTTGCTACCTCTGAAATAATTACTCAATCTGGCATTCCAGCTCACTAATTCCTTCTTGAACTATTACTTCTTGATTCTATTTTTTTCACACTGATTGGGTTTCTCATTTTGATTACTAGTTCTGCTCTTTTCTATGTGCAAATTTCCTTTAAATAATCAGTATTTTCCCTTTTACATTGAAATGGGAAGCAATGACGTAGACAAGAGATTGTCCAAGGTGATAAATCAGGAAGTATAAAAGATTTGCTGTATGGAATATCAGGAACTAGGAATGGACAACAGTTGTTCTTTGCATTCTACTTTTGGTGTCATGTACTTTAATCTCATTAAACTCACCAGGGTGGACACAGACCAGGGCCTGGCTTTTGGCCCTTTCCTATATTTGTTACCAAACAGAGTAACTGATGTCTTCTTGAATAATATGACCTCACAGACAAAAATAACCAGAAACCAAAAAAGAACAGTTACTACAATATGAAGGAAAACAAACAAGCAAAAATAAGACAAAAGCTGAATAATATTTGTCATCTGAGAAAGTATTATCAGAACAGACAAATTGAGAATTTAAAATAAGCTTGGTAGTAAACTTAAGGAGACAAAAAAAAAGATAAGGACACCTTGAGACTAGAACAAAATATCCCCCTAAAATTCCAAGTTAAGATACATTACATTAAGTATAAAAAATACAGTCTTTGAAATAAACAGAATCAATGGAGGAAAAAACAAGATACATGCTGCTGAAAAATGAAGCAGAGGATTGGAAAATTCAGATTGAGGAACTGGAGAAGGAGCAGGGAAGAATATCATATGAGAAAAAACCTGAGAAATACAGAAGGTAAAACTAGAAGTGCCAACATCAGAAAATAGCCCCAGAGAAATAAAAGGAGAAGAAACTCAACGGAGTAAAATATCTAAAATGTAAAGTGTTTATTGGGTGCCAAACAGAAATGCAACAATTGAAAGGGTTGGGATAAACTTTCATAATTTGCAGAAGATAGATCACCTGCTTAAAAAAATAATAGAACAGGGGTGTCTGGGTGGCTCAGTCAGTTAAGCATCAGACTTCAGCTCAGGTCATGATCTTGTGGCCTGTGAGTTTGAGCCCTGCATCAGGCTCTGTGCTAACAGCTCAGAGCCTGGAGCCTGCTTCGGATTCTGGGTCTCCCTCTCTCTCTGCCCCTCCCCTGCCCACACTCTGTCTCTCTTTATCTCTCAAAAATGAATAAACGTTAAAAAAAATTTTTTTAATAATAGAACCGATGACAATACTTTTAGAATAAGATAGTTGAGGTAATTTTCTAGGTGCAAAATGGGCACTGTCAGCTTCACCAATAATAATGAATTAGAAAATCTAATAAAGATACCCTTTATAACAAAAATAACTACAAATTATGATTCAAATAAAATAATTCAGAATGCATAAAAGCTCTACAAAGAAAATGTAAAATTGTTTTTAAAAAGGGGGCATAAAGGATGATATGAAAATTAGAATTACATAGTCTTGACCAGAATAATATGATATATATATATTTTTTTTCCCCCCACATGCCTGCACAAGGGGACATTAGCAAGATGTTCATCTCAGCATGGATTGGGTCTCTGGAGAGTTGGGAGACAAGCTTAGTGTCCATCACTTGAGAGGTGATAAGCAAACATGGTGGATGCACACCTTAGAGTACTATGTAACAGTTTGAAATAATGCATTAAATAAACGATTCGCAGTCCTATCAGACCCAATATCGCTTTTTGTAACAAAATGTTCATGATACCTAAGAAAGAAAGAAAGAAAATCCATCTACACTATTTGAAAATTATGTTATTCCCTAATTACAAAATAAAGAAGAAATGACAGGAAAGTTATTATGAAAAAATAATACGTATTTCAATATGAAAGTGTTTATGCATGACCACAAGAGAAGACATAACAAAGCAGTCAGATGCTTGCAATTACTGTGAATGTGATAGATACAAACACATACTGATAGGCTTGTTGCATTGGTAACTCAAATACCATGGACAGCACTGACATGAGAGAATTTTACAAAATGGTGACCAAATCTTGGTAAATTCTAATCAACACAATTACAGATATCCTTTGATTTATGTGGCAGTAGCATTCCTAAAAAATAATAATAATAATAATAATCAGTTTATATTAAAAGTACATAGGGGCACCTGAGTGACTCAGTTGGTTGAGGTCCGACTTGGGCTCAGGTCATGATCTCGCAGCCAGTGAGTTCGAGCCCCGCCTCGGGCTTTGTGCTGACAGCTCAGAGCCTGGAGCCTGTTTCAGATTCTGTGTCTCCCTTTCTCTCTGACCCTCCCCCGTTCATACTCTGTCTGTCTCTCTGTCTCAAAAATAAATAAATGTTAAAAAAAAAATTAAAAAAAAAAACTACATAGAATATCTCAAGCTTATATAAAAACTCAGTTATTTTCTGGTTCAGATAATTATAAACATGGGACATTCAAAAGTAGTATAGGACCCTTTTTGTGTGGGTTGTCCTCAAATTATAATGGCATCTGTCATCCTTGAACCCTACCTACTAAAAACCACTATGGTTCTCTCAATTATGACAGTGTTGCCACAGTTTTCCAAGTAGTTCCTAGGAGGCAGAACAATGCCATTGAGAATCAGGGGTGGAACTTAAAAATACAATGTTGAACTTAAAAAATTAAGAAGTAGAATGAGGTATATAACACAATACCACTTACGTAAACTGCATTTAGATGCTCACAAATAACAAGTTTTTTTTTCAAGGATGAACAACTGCAAACAACATGGATGGAAATAGGATTTGGGGAACGGGGGGGGGGGGTGTGTGCCTGGGTGGCTCAGTTGGTTAAGGGTGCAACTCTTGGGGTCGGCTCAGGTCATGATTTCATGGTTCGTGAGTTCAAGCCCCACATCAGGCTCCATACTGACAGCACGGAGTCTGCTCTTGATTCTCTCTCTCCATCTCTACCCCTCCCCAGCTCGTGCTCTCTCTCTCTCAAAAATAAATAAATAAACTTAAAAAAAGAAAAAGAAATAGGATTGGGGAAAGAGAATGGAATGAATGAATGAATGAATGAATGAATAGATAGATAGATATCAAAAATTCACCAAATAACAGAAGCACATAGAGTCCTTTATAAAAAATTAGTTCATAGTTAAGGGCAATTTACTAATAGTAGAGGGATTAAAACCAACAATATTTCCATTTATTCAACCTGAAAGAAAAGGAAAACTAAAATGTTAAAGAAATTTAATATATATTAGCCATTGTTACAGACTGAATTATGTCCCCTCACAAAATTCATATATTTAAGCATTAATCCCTAGTGACTACATTTGGAGAGAAGGCCTTTAGAGAAGTAACTAAGATTAAATGAGATCATAAGAGTGGAGCCCTAATCCAATTTCTTAGTCCATTTGAGCTGCTACAACAAAATACCATAAACTGGATGGCTTATAAACAATAGAAATTTATTTCTCACAGTTCTGGAAGTTGGAAAGTCCAAGATCAAGAAATTAAAATAAAAGTCAACTATAAAATTATTCGTAACATCCAAGTCCTAAAGAAACATGGCAGTCTTTTAAAAAACTTGGAAAAGGTTAAACTTACTCTGTTTTACTCTACCAAACATTAGAACTTCAGGGTCTGGATTAGTGCTAGAAACTGTTGATCAGAAGTCTCATGGTTTTTAAAAGCACCACAGTTTGTTTGTTTGTTTGTTTGTTTGTTTAGAGAGAAAAGGGGGGCTTGCATTTTTTCTCAACCAGAAAAAAAAACACCCACAAATTATCTACTACATTTTTCTCTGTCCATGTACTTTTGCATCATTTTATCTTTTTTTGTTTGTTTGTTTTTTGTTTTTTGCTATGTTTCTCTTGGCACGTTGATCTCAGTAGAGGAAAAAGAGCATGATGTCATACACAACACATTCTTTAAGGATTCCTATCAATACTGAAAAGGCCTTGAGAATTATTTCCTATCTCTTCTTCTGTAAGCCCACAATAACTTCTTGCCATCCCTACCTGTGGAACTTCCCAGGCTGAAACCCCAAATGAAGCTTTTATTACCCCAGAGAGCAAAAATGCAGTATGGCGTTAAAAGATATGTGACAGAATAAACTCCAAAATATTTTTTCTGAGCCTTAAGTCATCTGTCTGTGCACAAACCCAGTTTTCAGAACGAGTAAACGAGGTGGGCAAAATAGCTACGGGTTTTCAGCAATTTTAGAACCTGTGGATTTCAAATGGATTAAACTTTGCCAAATTCAGATAGAGACCAACGTTAGTGCCTGCAATTTTTTTCCTCACTTCTACATAAGTCTTAGCTGGTTTGTTTGGAAAAAATGAGAAGAAAAAATTGCACACATAAGCACTGTTTCACACCCAAAACAGCAATAAGTAATCTCAATGGATGTAATTGAACACTGAGCTAAAATCCCAGTTTTATGCAATTCTACATGTTACATACATTTATTAGAATTATTATCTTAAATTATTTTCAATGTTTATTTATTTCTGAGAGAGAGAAAGAGACAGAGTGTGAGCAGGGGAGGGGCAAAGAAGGAGGGAGACACAGAATCCAAAACAGGCTCCAGGCTCTGAGCTGTCAGCACAGAGCCTGACACGGGGCTAGAGCTCATGAACTGTGAGATCATGACCTGAGCCAAAGTCGTACATTCAACCGACTGAGCCACCCAGGTGCCCCTAGAATTATTATTATTATTTATTTTTATTTTTTAAACATTTATTCATTTTTGAAAGACAGAGACAGAGTGAGAATGGGAGAGGAGCAGAGAGAGAAGGAGACACAGAATCCAAAGCAGGCTCCAGGCTCTGAGCTGTCAGCATGGAGCCAGAAGTAGGGCTTGAACCCACGGACGACGAGATCATGACCTGAGCCACCCAACAGACTGAGCCACCCAGGCACCCCTAGAATTATTATTTTAAAAGCTTAAATTATGACAAAGGTATGATAGTGCTAAAGCTTAGTATAGAAACAATTTTTTGAAAGGGCGAGGCAGAGAGAGAGGGAGACAGAGGATCCAAAGTGGGTTTTGCACTGACAACAGAGAGCCTGATGCATGTCTTGAATTCATGAAACATGAGATCATGACCTGAGTCTAAGTAGAGCATTTAACTGACTGAGACACACAGGTACCCCGTAGAAATATTATTTTGTATGTGACCTTTCAGCTTTCTACATGTTTTAAAACCTGTTCCTAAGATTTTAGGGGAGTATTTCATGTGTTCAAAGGTATTTTTAACACTGCTTCTTAAATTACAAAGTTTGGTAACCACAGTGTAGCATGAGTGAGCTAATATTTATTCCTAAGGAAAAAACAAATATGTAGAATGAATAATGACAGTATATATGTAAAAAATTTTGTATATTTTTACCACTCTATTTCTTGAATATTCTTCAACTATAATTCTATAAATTATCTTGTTTAACTTTCATCACAGATTTTTCTAGTAGGTTTCCTATCCACAGATGTGGAAACTGAGGCAGGGAGGGAGCCATGAAGTTAACTTGCACAATGACTTGTAATTAGGAAGAGAAAAGATCTGGGATTTGAACAAGCAATCTGGCTATAGAGTAAGCCTGCTTCTTCTATGTGCTGAATGTTGCCTGGAGCCAGCCAGACACGGGTCATGGAACTCATATGTAACCAACTAAAATTTGAGAAACACTGTAGCAAACTGTCAAGTATAAGAAAGCTTATCTTCTCTTGAACAGGGTAAATGAAAGCTTATGGAAGGTTATATCCTCATTCCTTTGTTTCTAGCGCCATAGAAATACCATACTAGTGAATGCTAATGCTGTTAACCTGGGACAGGCAGAGATGACATCCTTTTGTGATAGACAGAATATTCAAATTTATGCAACTTTGCAAGTTGGAGAAGTTTGTTTAATAAAGGAGCTTCTGATTATGACATTTTTAACGAATAAATTAGAGGCTGCTGCCTGGGGCAACATGTCAAGCAAACAGACAATTAGATTTAGGACTTGGTCTTGAGTCAGGATTCTATTTAATCAGAATTCGCTATAATCACAAGCACGAGATAGAATAAGCAATCCTTTATAAGTTGGTATGCCATTAGTATATTCTTTAAACTACTTCTTGATAGTATATTAGATAAAATTTGAGTTGGATAGCTCTTTGATTTAAGAAGATAGGTATTTGAATTGGTATTCAAATAAGAATTCGATTATTTTAATTTTTTATTAAGGATAAAACCTTAAACATTGTGCTAATTCTTTTTTTTTGTAATGTTTATTTATTTATCTTGAGAGGGGGGGGGAGGGAGGGAGGAGGGAGGAACAGATAGAGAGGAAGAGAGAGAATCCCAAGAGTCCGAGCTGCTGTCAGCGAGGAGTCCTATGTGGGGCTCAATCTCATGAACCCATGAGATCACGACCTGAGCTGAAATTAAGTCAGACACTTCTCCGCTCTCTCTCTCTTTCTCTTTTGCTCTCTCATAAATAAATAAACATTTTTTACAAAAAGAGTTGGGCTTAAACTATTGAACCACCCAAGCACTCTAATATTTTGCTAATTCTTATTAAAAGCTTGTTTATAAGAAAAAGATGCAATCATCTGTGTCTCTAAATATTCCAAATATATGTCATATCAAGCCAGATTATCAAAGATCTATACCCTTATTAATTCGGAACCTCACAGAGTAATATTTATTAAATAGGGTTTTGACATTAGTTCATATATAGGCACTGAGAAATGATCGATAAGCAGTTGTACCAAATGCAACATGTGTATTTTTTCAATGTTTGTTAATATATGAAGACATGAAGATCTCCCCCAAAACTTCTTTCAAGTCCCAGAGCCCGGAAAGGTATATATTTGTTATGTGTTATGAGTACCAAAATACTCATATGGTAATATACAGTGTCATTCTTAATTCTAAATTCTTAATTCTTGTAACTTCTTATGAATCTCGTCTACTTCTTTTTACTGTGGTCCCTCTAACTTCTCTCTCTTTACTTAATCCTTTCAGTACTAAAGTGTAGGCTATGCATCTAGTGAAAGGAGGCTCCAGCACAAAGGGGCACAATAAGATAAATGCTTATTTCTCTCTTCCCTAATTTGTCTGCAGATGGAGTGCAGAGTGTTTCTGATCCATTCACAGACCTGGCTTCCCTTCATGCTGATGCTGTCCCACATGGTTGAATTAAGTCACCACATCTTCCATGTTGCCTCCTGTCGGTAGTGGGGAAGATCAGAAGTGGAGAGCACAAAATTCCATTTTAAGGAAGGCTTGCAGAGGTTGCAAAAATCCCTTCCACTCATATACCATTGGCTAGAGCTTGGTCACATGGCCACACGCTTGCAAGGCAAGGGGAGGAACATAATCTTCAGCTGAGTCACCATGTGCCCAGCCAAATTCTACTTCTTTTTTTTTAATTGTTTTTATTTTGTAAAATATATATACATATATTAATTATATTTTTTAATTTAAATCCAAGTTAGGTAATATACAGTGTAAAAATGATTTCAGGAATAGAATTTAGTGATTCATCACTTAACATATAACACCCAGTGCTCACCCCAACAAGTGCCCTCCTTAATGTCCATCACCCATTTAGCCCATCCCCCTACCCAACACTCCACCAGCAACCCTGTTTGTTCTCTGTATTTAAGAGTCGCTAATGGGGGCACTTGTGTGGCTCAGTCAGTTAAGTGTCTGATGTCGGCTCAGGTGGTGATCTCCCGGTTTGTGAGTTCAAGACCCACATCGGGCTGTGTACCTGCAGCACAGAGCCTGGAGCCTACTTCAGATTCTGTGTCTCCCTCTCTCTCTATGCCCCTCCCCCAATATGCTTTCTCCCTCCCTCTCTCTCTCTCTCTCAAAAATGAATAAACAGTAAAAAAAAAAAAATTAAGTATCTCTTATAATTTGTCTCCCTCTATGTTTTTATCTTATTTTTGCTTCCCTTCTCTGGTGTTCATCTGTTTTGTTTCTTAAATTCCACATAGGAGTGAAATCATGTGATATCTGTCTTTCTCTGACTGACTTATTTCGCTTAGCATAATACGCTCTAGTTCCATACACATTGTTGCAAATAGCAAAATTTCATTCTTTTTCATCGCCAACTAGTATTCCATTGCATGTATCACCTCTTATCCATTCATCAGTTGATGAACATTTGGGCTCTTTTCATAATTTGGCTATTGTTGATAGTGCTGCTCTAAACATTGGGGTGCATGTGCCCCTTCAAATCAGCACTCCTGTATCCTGAGATAAATACCCAGTAGTGCAATTGCTGGGTCGTAGGGAAGTTCTATAAAATTCTATTTCTGCGGAAGGAGAGAATAACTTTTGAGGGCCCATTAGCAGTCTGCCCCACTTTCATCAACATGTAAGTAAGCATGTTCAAGTTTCTCCCACCTCAAAAGTCACAACAAAGCAAAATTAAACAAAAACATCTAAAATGCTTGCCTTGTCTCTACTTTAATTTCCAGCTATTGTCTCACTTCATTGTTCTTCCCATTTGTAGCCAAACTTCTTAAGTGTTGTTTCCAATCCATCTCTATTTTCATACCTCTTTCTCATTCCTACAGCTGTCTGGCATTCTCTTCCCTACCCCCTTCTCCCTACTTTATAAAACCAAAATGGTTCCTTCCATAGATTATAATGATGTATTTAGGTGTGATTACTGTAATCGTTCACTGAATTATAATTATGGGGTCAGAGTTTTGGGTGGTGAATTAGAGCAATTGTATTCTTACTGAGGAGATAGAAATAAAACACTGGATTAATGTTTTATTTCATCATTTCAGCGAGGACTAAGAGGGCAGAGCATGGTAATTCCATGAGGCCATGATTCCATGCGGCAAAGCTCGAAAGGTGTGACGGCTGATTTAATTTGTCATTTTGTCTGGGCCACAGGATGCTAGATACCTGGTTAAATGCTATGTATGGGTGTATCTGTGACGGTGTGTCTGGAAGAGATTAGCATTTGAATTGGTGAACTAAAAAAGCAGATGCCCTCCAATATCCAGCCCCCCCCACACACCTGCTTATGTGGATGGGCATCCTGAAATCTCTTGAGGGCCTGATTAGAACAAAAAGGTGGAGGAAGGTTGAATTTGCTGTCTCTGACTGTTGAGCTTAGACATGGTATTCTCCTGCCCCAGTGCTCCTGGTTCTCAGGTCTTTAGATTCAGACTATCTCTATCACCCACCTTCCCGGGTTCCCAGCATGCAAAGCACAGATTATGGGACATCTCAGCAGATAGACAGTTGGATAGATAGGTACATACATAGATACATAGGTAGATAGATAGATAATATATTAGATAGATAGATAGATGAATAGATCTATTGACTCCGTTTCTCTGGAGAGCCCTGATTAGTATAGAAGGGAACAACTCGGTCTGCTTTCCCTCCATTGTATATCTAGTACCTAGTAGCATGTCTGTACACATAGAGTAGGTACTGAATAAATATTTCTTGAAAAATTAGAGAATTATAACTGATGACGTATTTATGTTACTGGCTTGACTTTTTGGAAGCTCAGAGTTAAAATATACTGCCCACCTCTTGTATCCGTACAAAACCTTATGATGTTGAATGTGAGTACACACAGACTTCCTTCTAAGTGGCTTAGTGGCAAGCAAGGGTGTGGTATAAGGCTTGGGTGAAAATATAGACTTGATTCTTAAGTAATAGCCTTGGGACAGTCACTTAAGCTATTAAAGTCTCAAGTTTCTCGTCTATAAAATGGGTATAACACCACGTACTTCATACTGCTTTTGCAAGGAGATCATATAAAGAAATGTAAATATCACACGTGCTCAGTATTTGTTGGTTTTCCCATCCATTGAACTATTTGCTAAGTGTAAAGTTCAGGTATTTCCTGTCCTCTTTATAACAGTAAACATAAGAGAGTAAAAGTGAGGGTATTTTTCCTTTTGAGATTTGTTCT
Source organism: Panthera onca (assembly GCF_046562875.1). Classification (NCBI taxonomy): domain Eukaryota; kingdom Metazoa; phylum Chordata; class Mammalia; order Carnivora; family Felidae; genus Panthera; species Panthera onca. The sequence continues at coordinate 107,107,853 of NC_138345.1, read as the reverse complement.
TTTCACAATAGTTCTCTTCACAATGCCATTCTCTTTAAGGTAGAATATTAAATGTATTGAAACTTACACGGAAGGATTACAGAGCACAGAAGCCTATATATCTACATGATATGTATCTAACATTGGTCCTTAAGTCATTATGTCTGCATTTTTTTCTTTCTGATTAAAGATATATAACCAGAGTGTCTCTTTTTAAATTTTTTTAAACATTTATTCATTTTTTGAGAGACAGAGAGGAAAAAAGCGTGAGAGACAGAGAAGGGGTGAGAGACAGAGAAGGAGACACAGAATCTGAAGCAGGCTCCAGGCTCTGAACTGATAGCACAGAGCCCGATGCGGGGCTCAAACTCACGAACCGTGAGGTCATGATCTGAGCAGAAGTCGGACGTTTAACTGGCTGAGCCACCCAGGAGCCCCAACCATAGTGTCTTAATAGAGTAAAATTGAGTTTATCATGTGCACTGTAAAATCTTCCCTTTCATAGTTTTGTTCTTGTTTCAAAAAAATTTTTTAGAAGATTACATTTGAAAACATCTTATGGTTTTGCATTTGGCATGATTATATAATACATATAACATATCTTTTTATATGCAATTTCATAATTTTATTCAATTTAAGATGTTCTATGAACTTTAGAAAAAGAATCTCCCCTGAAAATGTATTTCCCTAGATTTCTTTAAATGAACATAGTTGTTGTTAATGGAATCCTCAGTCTTATACTTAACTATGGTGGTAACAGAGGAAGGTGTTTGTGATTCTAGAACTACCCTATTTCAAATCAAGCAGCAGAATACAGGTTGGCCTTATTTGCTGAGTATAAGTTATAAAACGATGGGGACAAAGGAGTAAAATGATCACATTGCCCTACAGGTACAGAATTTAAATTTAACTTTACAATTACGTATCCCTTTTTGTTGCCAAAGTCTCTCACTTCAGTTTTCCCTGCTTGTTTTCTTTGCTCCTTACTTCTCTTAACAGTCTGCATTATCATTGCACTAACACTTGAAAACTCCAGTTGTCTGGATCAATATTTCAGTCTGTTTCATTTTGCTTAAATCCTTCTACACACTGTTGCAGGCCAGCAGAGTCACATAAGCACTGTCACATGCTTTTCTGTTGCTAAGGGCAACACTACAGATGGCAAAACTGGCTATTGTACGTCACATGTTACACACACAAACACATGATGGTTTGAAACAGCTTAAACCATTCAAAGGCAGTTTGCCTCTAAGTGTTAGGATTTTATATGCTATGTGATTATACGACCTTTCAAATATGGAGCCGAATCCAGTTAAATAAAATTATTTCCTCTCTTGTTATTGTGGAATCAATTAATTGCCTTTATGATTAAGCTGAACCTCATTTCAAAGACAATAAGAATATATAAAAAACATAAAAGACAAGGTCATGTATAAAAAAGGGTATGGTCAAGTTTATATTGCATTTGAATTTCTAATTTCTGTATCTCTGCATAGTCCATTGTGCATGCTGCCTTCCTTCTGATTTTACTTTGACTAAATATGTTTCAGTCTTGGTGATCCTGTATGTCTTTCAAAAACACTTACTAATTATGATTCAGAAGTAGATATATAAAAATAAAAATATAAGCAAGTTGATAGCATTTGATATAAGTATATGAATATACAAAATAACATAAAATATTAATAATTATAAATCTAGGTAGGTGTTTCCCAGAGTAAAAAAAAAAAAAAATTATTTCATGGATCAGTGATTCTCAGTGCTTGGCTTTGTCTGGATTTTGTTCTTTCTGAACAGCTGTCAATCATTTTGGTGAACAAAATTGAACAAATTACCTTTGAAAAATCTGAACGTGATTTTCATGCAATGAAAGTTGAATCTCAGGTCTCTATGGACAAAGAATTGAAAAGCTGAAGCAATTATTCAGCTAATTAAAGAGAGAGTGATGGAGCACATTACCTAATCTAACCCACGGAGTTGTTACTTGGTTTTCACATGCTGTTGCAGATATGAATTAATAATACTATGAAAATATAAATCATCTGAAACCTCTAAATATTTGGGGACAAAAAATGATTTTGTGGTGCCATTTATGTATATCTGCATCACGTCTGTGTTCTCCATTTTTTGGTAAAGTCAGAAGAAGATGAACTTAAGTTAGAAATCAGGATTTGAATTTCTACTCTCCCACTGACAGCGATATGATATTGAACTTCACTTAACCTCTCTCCATTTCCTTTTCTATAAATAAAAATACCCAATAACACATGGGTTTGAAACACTTACATGTAAATATATTTTTAAAGAATACATTTTTCACATACACATGTATTATTGTTAAGTACTGGCTGTTTTAGGACTGTAACAGAGGTAGCTCCATTCAGAGAAAAATAGGATCAGATCAAAATGAAAAAACAAAAACAAAAACAAAAAACAAAAACAAAAACAAACAGAAAACCAGAAATTAGCAACATTATCTAAGTTTTGAAAGAAAAATATTGCTTAAAAGCATAATTTGAAATATTATTGAACAGATAAAAGTGCACATGTATTTGTTGCTAGACAGAGTTGATTTATTTCAAAATATAGCAAAGCTATTTTAAATGAGGATAGAATAAATAATTATCTATTTATGGGAAATAATATTATAATTCAGAACTCTTGGAAAACATGCTTTTATTTTCCCTTGCCCTCCCAGATACCATTTTTCATGAGTTCTTTCCTAAAATTAAGAAAATTGAACTATTTAATGATACTCATTTTAGTAATCAGTATGGCTTGTTTTAGCTAATTGAATTCCTAGTAATGGAAACAAAATATACATTTAAAGATTCAATTCAGTTATGCAGATAAGCATCATCATTCTGAGAGAGAGAATGGTCTCAGGAGATCACCTAGCCCTGTCACAATGCTGCAAATATTATCAATCACGTGTTATAAATAAAACAGTCTGAACAGGATTGTAGAGTAACTTGGTTCAATATCAAACCTTTAACGGAAGAAATAGGATTATAATTTATATTTTTATAATTTGCATAATATTTCAATGAAACACTGACTTTTTCATAGGATTGTTTTCCCTTAAAATTAACTTACATGATTTTAACTTGCTTCTTTATTCAGTTCCTTTGTTATTTTAACTAAGTTACCCGTAATGTCACTGAGTTTCACTAAGCTTCCCTTAAGAAATTGTCTTACTTTCTCTCAAAGGAAAAGAAACACAGATTTCAGTGAGGAGTGTCAGTTTTAGACACTAACCCCTGTGCAGCCACGGAAACTAAGCGTAAACTGTGGAGGCTTACACACTCTCTTCTTCTCTGCCAGGGACTCTGTCTCTTTTGGCTTCCCTGTTTTCTCTCAGATGTAACTCTCAGGCCCTTCCATAGTTTGCACAATCAGCCCATTAGATGACATGTTTTATGGGCTTTGGTACACTCAACTAGAGGTTTGGGAGGAATCATTGCTGAAGCAGGTGGCAGTCTTCCAAACCCCTCCCCTCCCCCGCCACCGAAACACCTGCATACTCTACCCTCCCAACTGCCAGCTTGGCCATTCTCTTTTACTCCTCAAGTTCCCTCCTACAGTGTTTAATTCTTCTTCAGTTCTGAAGAGCAAATCAGTTCTCTTTGGCCCCTGGACTCAAATTTGCATTCTGACACCCTGCAAGGAACTCAGCAACTGGGGTCAAGGGTTCATATGACTACACTGTTTCAAAAGAAGGGTTCACACTGTATCCACATATTACAAAGAAACTCTTTGAGGTAGATGTGGATAGCAGGAAGAAAGGGCAAGTTCCAACCTGAGACATGGTACAACCTGGGGAAAATACACACCCAGAGATAGTGAATAATTTGGCAGTGGCTAATTGATGCTGATTTTAGGTTCCACCCGGGATCTGAGGATTGAGGCTGGCCCCTGGCCTTTCTGTTCTAAACGAAGGTAACGCCCTGGACTCCTGCCTATGCTTAATTATGGCAGTGAGAAGGTATCAGATCTGTCCTATGTTCTAACTGGATTAGGTTGCTGCTAAATAATTCAGACTTAACTGTATTTGTGTTTTACAATTTGATTTTGGGTTTTCCTTGACCTTATTACCTACTCTCCGATGCCTCTTTACCTGATTCAGCTGCTCCTTAAAAGAATCATTTGATGGGACAATAAGAAACAGCTAATAATGCTTATCATTATGTAAGAGAAAATGGCAAGTTTTGAATTAATTCAAACTCTTATTTGAATTGCATTCAAGCAAATTGATTTTTCTGCATTAACAGATTTCCTCATAAGCAACTAGAAAACTGAGAACATCATCAATACTCATAATTTGATTATCAATCAACCTCCAGTTGACCAGTAGTGATGTTTTTATCCCCTTTCTTCTATTTTCCCTCAGTACCAAATTTTGTTTTGACTACCTGTCCTTTAATTTCTTTTGAAGAGGTCAGTGTTGTGACTATTCAACCACACATTTATCTCAACTGCTATATATTTAACATCTGCTGTTTTGCAAAACTGTTCTCTGTTATGGGGATTGTAGAGAAGTATAGAACCTGGTCTTTGACTTGAAAAATATGAACTATACTTGGGGAAATAAAAATTAACCACAAGGATAATTTGGGGAATAACAAGTAAGTACTGTGTCCATTGAATAAATCAGGTTTTCCTTTTTTTTTTCCAGGCCACAAATATTATTGAGTTTCTTGTTTTTGCAAGGCATTCTGCCCAATACTTGGCACAGAATGCTGAAAAATCCAGACACGGTCCTTGCCCTTGTGAAAGGCAACAAATATTAAACTGCAAGACTGCGGCAGTGATTAAAATGATCATAAGCACTGCAGAGGAAAAGCATCCTGCTGTAAAACTCAGTAAGAAAGTAACTAGTTGAGAGCTGTGCCCTGAGGAAGTTAACATTTAAGTTGGTAACTGCAGGAGGAATAGGATGTGGGTACAAGGAAGGAAGTAGCAGGGAGGAACAAAGGATATAGGAAAGTGCTGATGAGAAGGAAGCTGTATTGTATTTGAGAAGACAGTGACCAAGGTTGCCCGGAGGGGAAGTAGTGAAAGGTGATGATGAAGAGCAACCAGATCCTGCTCTACACAGAGCAGGCTTGGATTCTATCCCAAATGCGATAAAAATCTCTTGATAGAGTTTTAAGCCAGGGTAAGAACTGTGATCGATTTTGCCTTTTAGAAATGCCCACAGGCGTACTAAAAAGCGATGAATGATAGGTAGTGGAGGGGCTCTTCATACTCTAGGTAGTACAGGGTTAAGTCGTGGCCTGGGATGGTGGCAGTGTTGGTTCCGATAAGCAAGAGAATTTAAACTGTATTTATGAAGGAAATTAAGAGTTCGGCTGACTCTTGAACTGTGCAGGGGTTAGGAGCACTGACGACCAACCCTCCTACACCCCCCCCCCCCCCCCCCCCCCCCGGCCCCGTAAGTGAGAAATCTGCATATCACTTTTGACTTCCCCAAAACGTAAGTACTAATAGCCTACTGTTGACTGGAAGCCTTACTGAGAAACAGTTGCTTGACATATGTTTTGTATGTTATATGTATTGTACACTATACACTATACTCATAATAAATTAAGCTACAGAGAAAGAAAAGTTAAGAAAATCATTAAAAAAAAGAGAAACTACATTGGCAGTACTGTATTGTTAAAAAAATCTGCATATAAGTGGACCCCCACAGTTCAAACCCATGTTGTTCAAGGGTCAACTGTACTTGGTTATAGATCAAGTATGTGAGGTAAAGAGGAAAGTGTCAGCAAAGGCTCCCAGATTTCTGGCAGGAGCATGTAGGTAAAATATTGGAAAAGTAAATAGAAACTCTGCCAGGAAAGATAGGTGTGAGCTGGGGTAAATAGATAAGATTTGTGCAGGGTGGGAGTCTGGAATGATAGGCTTCAGATGATAAGAGATAGAGAAGCCATCAGGGAAGGATATCTTTGCACACACCCTTGGTACGGATGGACACATCACTGGTGTTGAGGATGATGATAGTTATTGATAGGCTTAGGTAGACAGACAAATTAAAAACATTGAATGTCAGTCTTGATTCTGTAGGGGATTGAAGAACCGTTTACAATTTGGACAAGCAAATGGTGTATTCGTTATATTTCTCTGGCATGGAGGTATGCAAGAGTGAGGGGTATTTGGAATTGGGAGAAAATGGAGACAAAAACACATTATAAAATTATGGCAAAATGAATAAGAAAAAGATAAAGGCTCCAATAAGAAAATAGGGTGAAGACAAGAAAAAAAGATTTTTTTCTTACAAAGAAATTAACTTTATCTGTTACCAAATAGGGCTGAGAATTGAGATACCATTGTAAGCTATAAAACTGATAATTTTTAAATAATTTTTTTTAATGTTTATTTATTTTTGAGACAGAGGGAGACAGAGCATGAACAGGGGAGGGTCAGAGAGAGAGGGAGACACAGAATCTACAGGCTCCAGGCAGTCAGCACAAAGCCCGACGCGGGGCTCGAACTCACCGACTGCGAGACCATGACCTGAGCCGAAGTCGGACGTTTAACCAACTGAGCCACCCAGGCGCCCCTAAAACTGATAATTTTTAAATGATACTGCTGATTTTTTGGAAATGTAACAAAACAGATACTCATACATTGCTGCAAGTAGGTTTAGAAAAAAAAATTTGGAAAGATTATTTTTAAAGTTTTGATAATTTATACTATCTAACTCACTATTTCCACCTCTTGGCATTTATCTGTAGGAAATAATCAGAGATTCACAAAAACGTATATACAGAGATGCTCATATTAGTGTTGTTTATAACAAGAAGAAATTAATAATGAAATAAATATGCAAATGTGGGGATTAAATGCATGAATTTGGGTATGTTTTTGAAAAAGTAATATGCATAATTAAAACATGTTTTTGAAAAACATGTGATAAACAACCAGAAGCGTATAAACAAAATGTGGATAGTTCTTTTAACTAGCTCATAATGACACCAAAAATTATGCTTTAAATTTATTTTTTTTTAATTTTTTTATTTTGTGACTTTTTTAATAATTGGAGAAAAAGCAACAATAAATTCTACTTTCTACTTTTAAAAGCTGTTGTGGCGTGCTTGGGTGGTTCAGTTGGTTAAGTGCAGGACTCTTGATCTCAGCTCAGGTCACGATCTCATGGTTCTTGAGTTCAAGCCCCGTGTTTGGTTCTGTGCTGATGGCACAGAGCCTGCTTGGGATCCTCTCTTTCCCTCTCTCTCTGCCCCTCCCCTATTCTCTCTCTCTCTCTCTCTTTCTCAGAAATTAATAAATACATTTAAAAATAAAAGCTATTGCCATAGTTTAATTAAGTATATTGAAGTAGGCTGACAATGAATATAAAGAGAAAGAAAGAGATAAGAAATTTTTGAGGGGAAAACTAACAAAATTCAGTGGCTTAATACACTAGATTAAGAGAAGAATGGATTATATTTAGCACGTGGATGATGAGAAATAGTAGAGCTATGATTAAAGTAGGAAAGTTGCATGACTTCTTAAAAATTTGGAGCTGGGAATGTTTAAAGAAAATATTCAGTATTTTATAGGAAAAATAAAACTATTGCTGAGGGAAAGGGTCAGGTAAGTAGATTCACAGAAGGAAAGAACAGAAAGAAGACTGAGGACTGGACACAAGGTTTAACTGGCCCAAAGTCTGCTTCTAGCTTTTCGATAATAGAGATAATAGGATTTGTATTTAAAGTCAGTAACTAGAAGAATAATGTTTTTTGACAGCTGCATATACACTCACTGGATGAGATTATAAATTAACTTGCTTAAAGCTATTTACTTTAGTTATGTCTGGGCACTGTGGTTTTAGTAAGGAGACATGCCAGATGTAATTTACATTATGTAGGTATTAAGAAAAAACCTTGTGATGTTGCTGGCTTATGTTTCAGAAAAAAAGAGAGAGAAAGGGAGAATTTTTTTAAAGTTACTTATTCAACTGGTTTTACTTTGGATTAATTCACTTCCAAAACTAATATTTTATGGCTGTACTTTACATGAAAGACATGAAGAATATTAATTGGAGATAATTTGCTAGCTATTGGTTAAATATAGAAAGCACCATAAGATCTATTGCTAGAGCTGGTTTTCATAATAATTCATTATTCTTTATTTAAAATTTTCAAATCAAATACAAGTAACATATCTAAGCAGGATTGGGGATTTTAAAGGAAAATGCTATATTATTAACAGACTGATTAAAAAATAAGATTTATTCTTCTTCTGTTAGAAGAACTACCATATGATTCAGCTCTACTTCTAGGTGTTTATCCAAAAAACCAAATACACTAATTCAAAAAGAGATATGCACCCCTATGTTCATTACAGCATTATTTCTAGTAGCCAAGATACAGAAGCAACCTAAACAGATGAACAGATAAAGAAGGCGTGGTGTATATAGATAAAAAGGAATATTACGGAGCCATAAAATAGAATGAAATCATGCCATTTGTGACAACATGGATGGACCTAGAGCGTGTCATGCTAAGTGAAATAAGCCAGACGGTGAAAGACAAATACTAAGATTTCATTTATATGTGGAATCTAAAATCCAAACCAAACAAACAAATAAAACAAAGCAGAAGCAGAAAACAAACTGATGGTTGCCAGAGGGGAAGTGGGTGGGAGATGGACGAAGCAGGTGAAAGGTATTAAGAGGTACATCTTCCAGTTATAAAATAAATAAATAAGAGACAGGACTGTAAGGTACAGCATAGGGAATATAGCCAATATTCTAACAACTTGGTGTGGCAACAGATGGTAGGTAGGTAGACTTATTGTGGTGACCATTTCATAATGTATATAAATTTTTTTTGTTTAAAAAAATGTTTTTAATGTTTATTCATTTTTGAGAGACAGACAGAGACAAAGCATGAGCAGGGGACGGGCAGAGAGAGAGGGAGACACAGAATGCGAAGCAGGTTCCAGGCTTCTGAGCTGTCAGCACAGAGCCTGATTCAGGGCTTGAACCCACGAACTGTGAGATCATGACCTGAGCCAAAGTCAGACACTTAACTGACTGAGCCACCCAGGTGTCCCTAAATATTTTTTAAGGATTTTTTCGTAATGCATATATTAAATCACTATTGTATTAATACAATGTTGTGAGTCAATTATTTTTTAACAAATGATAAAAAGGACAAACTACATATTTGGATAAAATATCAGAAATAAATTACAAAAAGAAAGACTCTATGGGCAGGAACAGACTACCTTTTGCCTGTCCTATTGAGGACTGATAATGAATTGCTGAATAAATAACTTATTGAGCGAATAAATGCATATCTTATCATCTTTACCATCTCAGTGAGAGGTACATGAGAAAACTATGAAATATCATGATGTTTGAAATTTTATAATACATGAGGCATGATAATAAAATATCCTATTCCCACCTCAAACTAGACTTTTTTCCCCTAAACCTTTATCTTGAAACTTATGTAGCTTAAAGAAATTAAGGTTATAGTATATAAACATGTACCAACCACCTAGATTCTAATATAAACTCTTTACTATATTTGCTAGATAACATAATTATCTATCCATTTATCAAACCATTTTATTTTATGGTTTTCCAAATAACTTGCAGATATCAGTACATTTCCCTAAATGTTTAAGCATGTATAACATTAACCAGAATTTACTGTTTTACAGAATTTTTTCTTTTGAGCTAAATTTTACATACAATGAAATGCAAATACCTTAAGTGTACCATTCAGTAAGTTCAGATACATACACTTGTGCAACTCCAAATTCCTATCAAGATACAGGTTACTGAAACCCCAGAAATTTCCTTCATACTCCTTCTCCATCCATTCTTGCTCCCACCATCCCAGAAACAATTTCGTCTTAATTTTTTTTATAGATTAGATTTTTCTGTTCTAGAACTTCATATAGATCATACAGTATGTATATAACATTTCTTTCACTTAGCACTCTGTGTTTGAGATTTCTCTATGCTGTTGCCTTCCTTTTTATTATTGAGTAGTATTCCACCATGTGAGTAAGGCACAGTTTATCTATTCTCCTATTGGTGGACATCTGGGCTGTGTCTAGTTTTGAGCTGTTCTGAATAATTTGCTATGAACATTCTTGTATATGTTTGTGTGTTTGAACATATGCTTTCATTTCTCATGAGTAAATTCTGTGCCACAGGGGAGGTTGTGGACTTAATTTTATAAATATAGCCAGACCGTTTGTTACGTGATTGTACCACTTTCCACTTTCACCAAGAATATATGAACACTCAGGGGTTTCTTAAATTTATTTATTTATTTTGAGAGAGAGACAGAGACAGCATGAGTGGGGGAGGGGCAGAGAGAGGGAGAAAGAGAGAATCCCAAACAAGTTCCACACTGTCAGCGCAGAGCCCAATGCAGGACTCAAACTCACAAACTGTGAGATCAGGACCTGAGTGGAAATCAAGAGTCAGACGCTTAACCAGTTGAGCCACCCAGGACTCCCCTGGTGAGCATTCAGTTTGATCTACATTCTCATCCACATTTGTTGCTGTCAGTCTTTCTTAGTGTGCGACATTCCGATAAATATAAGATTTTTTAAATGTCACTTGTATTTCTAGGTTCTTTTATAGGTCACAGAAACAATGTTTCCTTCTGGTTGGAAAGAATTTCCAAACACATATAATCTTATTAAACTGATTATTCTTTTTCCTTTTCCTTATGCCACCAACTGCAAGACACCACAGCGACTCAGAGATTTCTTGCTGTAAGAATCACACGGGAACATAGGATAAGGGAGTTCTAGGTAGGGCTGCCCCTTCTCAGTCTCTAGACTCCACTGGGAGACCAAAAGGGAGGTCGGAATATTTGCGTACTCCGCGTAAGACCTCCTCTTGCTAGCCTCAATATCATCACCATCCAGCAAAAGAATGGGAATCCAAAATTCTGCATGTTCCTGGCAAAAGCCTCCTTCTTTCCTTTGCTGAATACTATTCACAGCCTCCCCATCACTGACCGCATGGGGATGATCGGAACTCATTTTCTTATGCCCTAAACACGGATTACTTCTGTCACAAGGAGGTGAGGACACCCAGACCATCCCTCCTCTTCCTGGTTCAAGTCTCCTTGTGGTTCTATTGGCAGGGGGGCAACTATAAGACATCACACATAGTTAAATTTTTGGGTCCTACTAATAGAATACAAGCTCCATGATGGCAGGGATGTTTGTTTTTTGTTTGTTTGTTTGTTTTCAGTTTTTGTTCACTGCCGTATCTTCAGTACTTAGAAAACCTGGAATATGCTTAATAAGTATTTTTTTTTTTATTTTTTTAAGTTTTTTTTTTTTTTTTCCGTTTATTTATTTTTGAGACAGAGAGAGACAGGCATGAATGGGGGAGGGTCAGAGAGAGAGGGAGACACAGAATGTGAAACAGGCTCCAGGCTCTGAGCGGTCAGCACAGAGCCTGACGCGGGGCTTGAACTCACGGACTGTGAGATCATGACCTGAGCCGAAGTCGGACGCTCAACCGACTGAGCCACCCAGGCGCCCCAATAAGTATTTTTTAAAGGAATAAATTTCCTTTGACAAAGAAGTTTCATGTTCTGAAATGGGAAAAATTTTTAATCCTATATATAAACGAGAGAAGCAAACATACAAGTTACTAAAGGACATACTGAAGTCCTCACAAGTTACTCATGAGCAGTATTAAATTTCTGGCCAGTATTGAATCCCTGGTCAGTCTCCTGACTAATTGAATTTTAGTCTCAAAGTTGGAATACTCTTAGAGTCCCACTTTCCCACCTCGTGTAGAGGTAAATTCTCCAATGTATTGCATTTGCCAGCTTTTAATTGACATTTCTAGGGATAAAGAGACCATTAACAGGTTGATAAAATAATATTCATCTTGTCTTGACTTCCGGGCCATTCTTTTCAGTGTCCTATCCTATTAACTTACTTAATCATCACAATGAACTTAGCAAGTTGTCATTATTAATATCAGCCAGGTAAGCCTATTTTATAGAAGAGGAAACTGAAGCTAGCCAGGTTAAATAAGTTGGAATTTGAAGCTGAAGAATCGAGTTCCAGAATCTTTAACTATTTAACTATTTAACTATTACACTATTCTGCTTCTCAGATGCCGAAGTAAGGCAAATGTGCTGAAGAATTTCAAAGGGGCTGTAACCAAAAACCAAGGTTATATGAATTTTGAAGCCCCTAACCCTTTGGGCAAATAGACATAAAAGGACTGAGGAACTAGATCTTGACTAGAATCAGGAGTTAGTTTGGGGTCCCCTTTCTCTCAAGTCAAGACAGAGAGGCTTCAATGGATCTGAGAAATCTTACTTGTCCCCTAAAGTTAGGAAAGCCTTCCAGCCTCTCCTGACGTAGACCTAAATGGCAGAAATGGGCTGGGCAGCTGCTCCAAAGGCAAGAGTAAAAGGATTTTGCCACCTAGTTAGAACGTACTTTCCCTCACACTACTTATAGGAACAAAAATGTGTATGTGTTTCTTGAGGGCCACATGGACCACGTGTAAAAGAGATTTGGTGTGGAAATAATCTCAGGGCTTGGTCAGTAAGATAGTTTTAGAGGAGCAAAAGAACCTTAGTAATGGCTAGCAAATATCACTATATTCTCAGGGGTTGCAAGAGTAAGCAAGAAGTCACGAGAGAGAGAGAGACAGAGAGACAGAGAGGGAGGGAGAGAGAGAAGCATTAAACAGATGGAAGGAACGCATAAAAACAAGGGAGACTCTGAAGAATGTGCAAACACAGCTAAAAAGGATATTGTCAGCTTTAAATACCGGGTATGCCCATAAAGAATGAAACCAGGGTAAAATAACACCTGGCTTTCTCCCCTCACTTTCCTGCTTCCTCCTATTTCAATTCTGGGGAATCAGCTGTAATAAAAAGAGACTTAGAAGCCGAAGGCAAGAAGAAGATTGGCTACATCCTTGAATGAAACCAACAGCTTTGACTTAGACATAGGACCAGATGTTCTAAATATTGAATTGATGTTCTTCTGTGATTTAAAGAAGCCAAGGAAATTGTAATTACCTAAGAGCAAGGTGTAAAATCATGAGACTGCCCACATTTTTACCTAGAAGCAAGAAAGAATGCTCCCACAGAAGCAAAAGCAAATCTGCTTTCTGATTACATTTCATAACACCCACTCGTTCGATGTACAGGTTATAAGGAAGGACGTCAAAAAATCCAGGGTTTCCTGAGGTCATGCTCCAGCCGTTTTTCCTGCTCATGTGGTGCAGTTCTATCACAGCACCAAGATTTCAGGGCACATTGGTAGCTTTTTACTTTTCTACTGTAGACATACAAGCATGCTATTTTCTTCTCTTCCATGGTTCAAGGAGAGGATTACATTCAGGTGTATGTGGACTGACACCATATTTTTAAAGTAATTTTTGGATTATGTATTCTTGGTAGTTAAGATTTTTTTTTTTTTAAGTAAAGCAGCTGTCAGCCTATGCCTTGAGAATTTTTTTCCTCTACAATATTTGTTATCTTTGGAAGATATCTTTGGAAGAAAACTTAATGCTAATGATTAGGTATTAGATAAAGAACATGATTTGCTTCGAAATGTGTTTTAAATCAGGCAATTTTGTAAACTAAACCTCACCAGATGATTGTTCTGATATATTAAACTTAATCTCCCTATTATGAAGCAAGAGTTGAGTAAATACAAAATACATCCAATATCTCCAAATTAGTCTCAGACAGAAGCAAACCTATGAAATAGGTGGATGGATGGATGGATGGATGGACGGACAGAGAGGGAAAGAAATGTAGTTTCTTATGGTATAGCTCTGATTAAGGAGGACCATTTAAAGTAGGTTTGATAAAATTAAAAAGGACTGCTTGGAGATGGGGAAGAAATGTATAAGTTCCCACCACAAATTAGGAATGCTCTAATTATTCTTCCATCTATCTAGGATAGATGATGTCTTAATCTCTATTCTATTCCTCTAACTCTTTCTAGGATGAACGAATTGGGTAAGCATTTTTTTTTTCATATCACATCTCTATAAAGTATATAAATTCAAAGAGGAAGAGTGCCTTTACCCACAAGAATCTTCCACTGTGGGATCAAACAAAATTAGCATGGGTTGGAGTTTTTTATGTGTATGGTAATGGGATTCCTAGCTTTTCTTCTTTACATTCTCCATGCAACCAATAAAAGCTATTCTCCATTGTTGTTGTTGTTATTGTTGTTGTTGTTGTTGGGAAAATACACAGGTTAATACTGGATAGTGTAGTTTCACCACAGAAGTGGGCCAGAAAGAGTTGCAATAGCCTGTTTCAAAATCAAAAAAATAATTTTGGAGAACATTCAACAACTGTCTCCAGATCATCAATAATCTGAGTGTATCGATATATTTAGCTGGAAGAACACAGAGTGAGGTGGCTAGTTTCCAAAGATAGCATGAAACAATTCCAAAGTTGCCAACAATATATGAGAGAAGAGATGCTCTAGGACTTGTGAACCCTAGAATTTAAACAACTTGTCTTGCAACTTCCCCTTCCTTCTCTTAGAGCACTGATCCCCACAACAAAGTTTAGGTAGGTCTGTTGAGGGTGAGAGGACACATGGAGAACCAATGACAAGCCAGACATCTAGTCACAGCCACCATTTGACTATAGCTATGTGAAGACTCTAAGAAGAATCAGTAGGGAAAGTTCACGTCTGGTCCCCAAGTAACCCACAGAATCTGAGCGAGAACAAAACGGTTATTATATTAAGTCATTATATTTTGGGATGGCTTTTTACACACCAGTAGATAACTGAAACAGTAAGAATCCCCTAAATCTTGTCTCCTGTTGTATATGTTGAATTTCAGTTTCTTCTTTTAAACAAACAAATAAACAGCTCTACCATTGTTAAAGAAATAAAATCACTTTTTAAATTGGTTCTTGACTTTTTACCTCACATGTGAGTGTCACCTATCTATAGCATATCACATGAAAAATCCCATCCCTGATACACCATGACAAAATGGACTACAGTATTCCCTTTTCCTCAGAGGCAAATAACTAAATTAACCAACTATCCACTCCAGTTACAAATGTTGCTATTAGGGGCGCCTGGGTGGCTCGGCCGGTTAAGCATCCAATTTTGGCTCTGGTAATGATCTCACGGTTCATGGGTTCGAGTTCTGCATAGGGCTCTGTGCTGACAGCCCGGAGCTGGAGCCTGCTTTGGATTCTGTCTCCCAGTCTCTCTGACCCTCCCCCACTTGTGCTCTGTTCTCTCTCAAAAAATAAATAAACATTAAAAAAAAATGTTGCTATCAAAATAAGGCCTTGTAGAAAACCAGTAGAGTGACAAGAGACAGCCAAGAAAGACTTAGCCCGTTTGCTTTGAAACTGCCAGAATTAAAATGATGATACTGCATGGTTACATTTCGTGCAGCTTTGAATCCTACAAATTTGAGCTAGTGTGATGTAAAACAGGAAGCCTCATTTCATAATACAAATCCCAGAAATAAAAAGGAATCTTAAGAATCACACGATTTCAGAAGCTACTAGCTATGATTTACAAACTGAATTTATATTATTGTCACATGATAGAGTTACATTAGCTGGTAAACAGAAAGACCTACTATAATCTGGAATTGTCTGGGTTTTCAATTATGCAGGCTATGAGGAGGAAGATGTTTTATGTAAAACGTCACCGCCCTGGGTATTTCAGTCTATGTTACCAAAGGTGGGAGGTGGAAATGAGTTGAAGAAGAGAAGCAGGTTTCAACACATCTTTTTGAAGACTTAAGAGCTCTTCATCCACAGAAGCAACGCACCAACATTTAAAGGCCTCACTTAGGATTCGGGATGTTAGAGTGGACTCTAAACCTAAAACTGCCACTTGCCAAATGAGGGATATCAGATCCCTTACTTAGCTTCTCCTTAAGTACTTCAAGGATGGAATTCATTCATTCTATTCCATTTATTTATTCACTAGTGGACTTTTTTGAGTGTCCACAATGAGCAGGCACTGTACAATGAGAATATAAACATGAATACATTGTGATTGTTGGTATGATAGGACTGATAGCACTTTAAAGGAACAGAAATGTTTGCAATAATCTCCAGAGTATACTTTAGCTCTAAAACATTGTAATTTGGATTCCCCTTGATGTTCCAATACAAACTGAAATTCAAAATGAAAAGGACAAGCTACACATTAATTTTATTTCTTTTATAACCCAGACACTATTAAGAGAGGAACGCACTTTCAAAAAGACTGCTTGCTTGGATAGCATAATGGCACTCCTGTATAGTTTTGTAATATTCAACGAAATCCTTCACAAACTACAATATAATCACTGTGCAAAGATATATTTAGCTTGCAAATATTCTGTTGACTTGAAGAAAGTCCTTCAAAAAAGTGTTAAAAAGCTGAGTGGAGGGGCGCCTGGGTGGCTTGGTCGGTTAAGCGTCCGACTTCGGCTCAGGTCACGATCTCACGGTCCGTGAGTTCGAGCCCCGCGTCGGGCTCTGGGCTGATGGCTCAGAGCCTGGAGCCTGTTTCAGATTCTGTGTCTCCCTCTCTCTCTGCCCCTCCCCTGTTCATGCTCTGTCTCTCTCTGTCTCAAAAATAAATAAACGTTAAAAAAAAAAGAATATGTTTAAAAAAGCTGAGTGGATTAATTGGGACACTTTAATAATAGGTGAAAATTATTTAGTCTACCTTTGCAAGCCAGAAAATCAGTTCTCATTCTTTTTTATGGAATCTCTATGAAACAATGTCTTGGGGATTTGTGAGAAGTGGGAGGAGCCTTGGAGAGAATTTGTCATATTTTCAGGATCTCACAGTGGGGTCTTCAGATTACAGGCTTCAAAAATCTCTAGGGGGTTATTAACAAAAGCAAATTCAGAGACTTACCCAGTCCTAGTGAAAGAGAATTTTTGAGGCAGGTCTTGGGAATCTTCATTTTAACAAGCTCCCCATGTTGGCTCACACACACTCCAGTTTGTGGGTCACATGTTCTAATCCTACCACCTTATTTTACAGGTAAGAAAACTGAGGTGCTGAGAGATTTAGTGACTTAATAAGTGACTTATTTTTATTCTAAAAACAGTTCTTCCTAAAAAACAGAGAAACAGAGCAAAAGTCGTATTTTTTAATAGGTTCTATAGGGGAAAGAAAGAAAAAAAGGTATGAGGAAGATAAAGAACATTTTCACAGCCTGCCTTTTCCATGAGTATACTCATTTCTTTCCATCCTAATCAGAAAATTCCTTCAGCCGTTCATTATTCAATTGGAATTTTAAGTGCTGTTGACCTGCTGTCTGCTTTAAATCATTTGACAAGTAAGACAGGTGAAGTCACAATAACTCTATTCTCTCAGTATCATATCAAGCTGAATACACATTCAAAACAGAGCAAGAGGGAGAAAAACTCTCTCATACAAACAACTGCATGTATTTAACATCACCTGCCCCTCATGGATAGTCTGGGTGACACAGAATGCACTTATTAAAACTATAGTGACATGAGTAGTTTTAGTTCATAATAATCCATCTTAAGGTAGATATTATATTGTTTAGAAGCAATTATATGATTGAGTAAAATACCTTAGTCTTTAAAACCTCAAACTATGAAATCACGCTCTATAACTCATAAACTCAATAGGCTCTGCCCTAGTCTGTACTATCCTTATTTCTTTTTTCCAGTTCTATTGAGAAATAATTGACATGCAACACCATATAAATTTAAGATGTACAGCATGATGGTTTGGCTTATATATATTGTGAAATAATTTCAGTAATAAGTTTAGTTAGCATTCATCATCTCATATAGAGAAAGCAAAAAAAGAAAAAAAATTTTTCTTATAATGAGAGAGGATTTACTCTCTTAAACTTTCATGTATATCACTTAGCAATGTTAGCTATAGTCACCATATTGTACATTATATTCCTAGTATTTGTTTGTCCTTTAACTGGGAGTTTGTATCTTGACCCCCCTTTCTCCAACTGAGATCATACAGTATTTTGCTATCTCTGCCTGACTTATTTCACTTAACATAATGCCTTCAAGTTTCATCCATGTTGTTACGAATGGCAGGATTTCCTTGTTTCTTATGGCTGAATAATATTTTTTTAATGTTTGTTTATTTATTTGTTTGAAATATAATTTATTGCCAAGTTAGCTAACATACAGTGTATGTAGTGTATTTGGCTTTGGAGTAGGTTCCCATGATTCACTGCTTACATACAACACCCAGTGCTCATCCCAACAGGTGCCCTCCTCAAAGCCCATCACCTATTTTCCCCTCTCCTCCCACCCATCAACTCTCAGTTTGTTCTCTGTATTTAAGAGTCATTTACGCTTTGCCTCCCTCTCTGAAACTATTTTTTCCCCTTCCCTTCCCCCATGATCTTCTGTTAAGTTTCTCAAATTCCACATATGATTGAAAACATATGCTATCTTTCTCTGACTTATTTCACTTAGCATAATACCCTCCAGTTCCATCCATTTTGTTGCAAATGGCAAGATTTCATTCTTTCTCATTGCCAAGTAGTATTCCATTGTATATGTAAACCACATATTCTTTATCCATTCATCAGATGATGGACATTTGGGATTTTTAATTAATAAGGAAGTAATATGCACTTTACATACTAGACCAATCAATACACAACTGACGTTTAATGATTGTTTAACCTATAAGCCATGTTTTGTTCGAGGAGATTTTGAATAAGGACTAAATTTGTCTAAACAAAAAAATATTTTTAATATAGCTAATATATTTATTCTTACATTCCTTACTATTAATTGATGAAGAACTAAGAGTATTTTGGAACTACCTATGTGGATGTTTTACTATCCTGATTCTGTTCTAGGAAGATAGAATTTAAAAATCTTGCCCTTTGGAAAACAATCTCCTGAGAATGTGGTGTCAGTTATTTATGATACCTCCTTTAAAAAAGAATGAAGAAAACAGAGACTCATTTTTAAGTTAGCTTTGGGGCAACTGCAACTTGGACAAAGAACGTAGGTGTCAGTAAAATCGTCCTGTCTAGCTTAGGGTTTCATGCAACGTTGCTGGTAGAAATTAATTTCTATTTGATGTTGAATTCTTGATGAAGTTTTAACTTGTCAAGAGTTGTAAGCTCATAAATGTGTGTCTATGGTGAAATTTTATTCAATTAAGCCTCATAATGCTCTAGGTATTTTACTGTTCTGAACAGGAGATCTCTTGAACATGTTGTTTCCTGTACCCACAGGCTAATCCTCAAAGTGTACATTCATAACTGAACATTAGTCTACAATTCTAAAATAAATCCTGTGGCATTTACAAGTTAAACATGCTATTATTTCCTGTAGGAGACAGCTTTTTGGTTGACATTTTTTTTAGTATAAAATGGAATTAAGGGGTTTTAATGTCCTTTTTCTTAAAGATGTGAAGAAATCTGACATTAAACAAGGTTACCAATGGAAATAAAACTAGAAGTGCACTGTTGATGCATATGTACTTTTAAAGAATCAATGCAATGATCTCAGTATATGTGTTCATGTGATACTTAATACTATGTGTTCATGTAAATATCGTATATTTAAAGACAAGCTTACTTAGAGGCCTTTTTATCCACCTGCCTTGAAATAAAAGCGTATCATTGCAACTTAATAATAAAGCATTATGTAACCTTTCTATGCTACCCATTTATTTAACCATGAGTTTTTATAGAAGGCTACTCAGGATATTGAACCACAAACCTTAACTAAATATGGGAGAATATTTGGCACAAACATTGCAAAAATAATAATTATGTTATAATCCTTATGGGAATGGATATTATGTTCTGCTGAAAACCACTTTCCTACCTAGTACTGTAAAACCAAACTTGTTGATGAAGTCCTAAAGAACTGTTATTATGACTTATATTTATTGAAAGGCGGCTGCATTTCACACTGCTAAAACTTAAGGCATTTTTGTTTATTTGTCTTATTTAACCTCATAGAAAGCCTACAAGTTAGCTATGTCACAGGTTAAAAAAAAATTGTGCTAAAAGGGGTAAAAATAAGTAACTACTGAAAAGGGCATAGCTGAAATGAGGCAAATCTAAAGCTTTAAATCTGAGCCTGATTCCAAATTTCGTAGAGAGAAAACGTAACTTTTAAAATAGAGGCATTAACTTTTAAAGAAAACAAATTGAAATGTAAACATCAGTTCTTTATAGGCATCTCTCCAAGAAAAGTCCCTTATGACACCCGTGAGAATTATGTTGACTGAAAGTAAATCATGGTTTTAGTCACAGCGTAGGAGTGAGGCAGCATAACATTACAGTGGCTAGACCTCTGTGTTAGAATACACTTTCTGGAGTCTGATAGGCGAGATTAACATCCTAGTCATGCTGTTTACTAGCTATGTGACCTTGAGCACATTACTAGTGTCTCCGTACCTTAGATATATTACCTGTGAAATGGGCATATTAAGAACAATCTTCATCTGGAGGAATGAGTTCATGTACATCAAGTTCAGTGCCTACAGAGAGTAAATGGGGTGTGTATGTGAACTACTGCTCCTGCTCTATCACACCAAATATTTGTGGTTCACCACCGTGACGTTATAGACACAGATAGAAAGTGTCAGCCGGATTCGGAGAAAAGACAAAGGAAACTTGGAGCTAGAAAAAGGAAAATACGTACCTTTAGCTAATTAATGAGATAAAAAAAGTGAACAATGACTCATAGAATTAATAGATCTGATTATGGTATTCATATTTAATCTAGAATTAATTAACTTGTTCAACAAGTATTTACAGAATGAATTTTACATGCCAGGCACTATGTTAGACATAACAGTAATGGAAAGAGGCCCGATCCCTGATAAAGAAGAAAATTATTACATATGCGACAACATGAAGGAACCTGTAGAATATCATGTTGCGTGAAATAATCCAGTCACAGAAGGACAAATCTTGCGTGATTCCATTTGTGTGAGGTTTCTAGAATAGTCAAACTCATTAAAAAAAAAAAAAAACAAACAAGAATGTAATAGTGGCCAAGGGTTAGAGTAGGGCATTGTTGTTCAAAGGGTATAAACTTTTAGTTATGTAAGATATAAGTTCCAGAGATCTGCTGTACAACAT
The DNA here is from genome assembly GCF_046562875.1 of Panthera onca. Lineage (NCBI taxonomy): Eukaryota > Metazoa > Chordata > Mammalia > Carnivora > Felidae > Panthera > Panthera onca. The sequence continues at coordinate 107,086,789 of NC_138345.1, read as the reverse complement.
TGTTGTGCAGAGTTAACAATACTCTGTTGTGTACTCACATTTTCTAAGAGAGTAGATATCATGTTACGTGTTTTTACTATAATCTAAAAAGAAGTTTTTAATGTAAAAAGAGGCACCGTCCCTGCCCCTTTAAGTCTTACAATCCAGATTTGTATCAATGACAAATTAAGCTCAAATCAAATAACCTTTCCTACTGCAGTTAGAAACTGCGAGTCATTAGTGTCTAGAATCTGTTCAGCTTAAAGAGTTAATGTCTACTGAAATAACTTGTTACTACAGTATTATATACAGAAAAAAATTCTCTGAACAAACGAGTCTCAGCAAATGTATAATGTATAAATCATCCTTTAGATTTAGGAGGGTAAAGAAGATTGTACTGCATGTGTAAAATGTAGATTTGGTCAAATAACAATTGACAGTAGCATAAAAAAGATTATAAGAGACATGATCAAATGCTCAAAATGTTATTTTACTTTCTTCCCTACTTTAAAGTGATATCTAATTTCCTATAACTTTTCTTATAGAGTAGGAGCAGATATATAATTACAATCATTTCAATCATTTATATAGAAAAAATCAAGCTGCATTAAGTAGATACATTTTTTAAGTTTCAGCAATTAACAACTAAGAAGAGAAAGTCAGCAGAAACTGACCCTAACTAATAGAAATGACAAGGTGAAAGGTGGAAACATCAAATTAGACCAGCAAGACAATAGAAGAGTTAGTTGCACTGTTGAGTGTTCAGTTTTTAGATTGTAAAAGTCTGGTAGAGATTGTCAGTGTTCATCGAATATCCAAGTGTCCCTCTATATTTCAGAAAACTCACATGTAAAGGGTAAATGGGATAACTTGCCACCAATTTACTGTGAGGGAAAAAAAAAAAGATATGGGTCACTTTATGTTAAGGCAGCCAAGAGTGCATGAGTGTCTTCACTTCATCTTTTTTCTACTCTGTGTCACTGGAAACAATTTGAGAAGGTGGAGTTGCAAAACGGAAACAGTCTGGATTGTTCAGACTTTAGTTAGAGCAAAGTTCTTGTAGAAGAGCCACCTGAGCCACACTGGATATGATGTGAATGAGAAACAAACCTTGTGGTAAGTATCTAAACTTTGGGGGTGATCTGTTGCAGAAACTGGTATTAATTACTTTGGTTAATATATAGGATATTATCATTTATTTTAGTCCACGTCTCAGTATTCTCCTGGGGAAAGCTTTTATTCCTTTCTGATTATAACTTCCTTCCTTGCCTTTACATTACTACTGCCATATGATTTCTTTATGTCATTTTTGTTAATCAGTAGGTTCTGATTATTCGTTCTATTCGTTCTAGATGGTTAGTGCCGAGTAGCTCTCTCCTCCCACAAATTTTCATACTCATCTTAATAAGTTCCAGGAAGAAATGCTCTGATGACATCATATGGGGTTCTATTTAATTTGTTAGCTCTAGACTTCAGCCTTCTCTCATTTAGAATTCTTGATTTATATATGTGTTCTGACAAATAGTATTCCCCACTTATCTCAATTCCTTCTTCTCCGAAAATATTTAAAAAAAAAGAAATTCATCATCTGTCAGTGCAATATAAAATTATATCTAGTCTATCACATTTAATGCCATAATCACTGAAATATTCTTTATAATTGACCCCAGAAGCTACACAAAGATTTTAAGTCTTGATTTAATTATAACCACAGGAAAGGCTCTAACTATCTAGAGTAAGGAGATAGCATCTATGTTTATATCAAATTCCCACTGGAGATAAAGTAGATAAAAGTCCTTCAAAATGGGTGGAACACAGTATTTCTGGAGTGGTGCAGTAAAGACAATGGAAATCTATTTCTCCATAAGAGCAATGAGAAAACTATAGGTAATTATTAAAAATCACGTTTTCAATGATTAATTAAAGGCTTGCAGTAATCTGAGGAGTATTTACTCAAGAGAAATTACAGAATCTTGATGAAAAACAGCGAGCTTTGCAGCATTTTATCTTTCCCTTTCCCAACTCCACGGTAGCATTGAAAAACCAACAGCTTCCCAACTATGATAGCTGTTAAAACCAACAGCTTGACAAACATTGAAAGTTGGGAGACCAGGTTTGGGGCACCTCAAAAATCCCTGAGAACAGTCACAAGCTGACCTGGAAGAACTCTAATCATAGGACATGGGGAAGAAATCTCTTCTTTCTCTTCTTCTTCTTTTTTTTTCCCCCTGAGAGAGAGAGGGGGAGGTGAGAGAGAGAGAGAGAGAGAATGACGTGGGAGGGGCAGAGAGAGAGAGAATCCCAAACAGGCTCCGTACCATCAGCACAGAGCCCGATGCAGGGCTCGAACTCACGAACTGAAAACATGACCTGCACTGAAACTGAGAGTCAGATGTTTAACCCACTGAGCTATCCAGGCACCTGGGAAGAAATCTTAAAATGTATATTTTAATATTAGGGCTCATCATAAATTAGGCCTCCTCTACTTAGTCTTCCGTGTAACTAAGGTATTGTCTTAAACTCCACCTTACTCTTCTAACTCTTCCTAGGATGGAAAAGGTCGTGTCCTGCGTAAGCATACCTTTCACATCACATCTCTGTCAGGTAAGTCAGCTCACCAAGGAAGAACGCCCGTACTGAGGAGAGATATCAGCTGGGATATGTAATTAGTGATGTCTTCTAGTTTTCCTGGTCGTGTCTGGTCATGTTGTGGCAATACTACAGTCCTTCCAGCTTGTGGGAAGTCCTGAGGGTGGGCCTACCAAGTTATATCCCTCTCCAGCTCACTCTGATGTTCTCATTTCCTTAACTTACAAAACTACCAAATTTGGCTCTAATAAACCATGACATTGGGATCTAAAATGTGAATATCAGATGTATTTTCTAAAAATGTACCTTCACCCATCTTTCTATGTCTTATGCAGTTTATCTGTAGTCACTAAGCCTCACCCACAGACAGTGCATTACAGCTTTCATCTGTAATGGCCATCTGGTCTCTGACTTGCCCAGAGAGACAAAGGGCCACGGTCTAACAAGAACCTACAAATCATATCCAGATCTGAACCAATCCTGATTCCCAAAACACTCACTGGGTAGATTAATAGTATTGTGATTAACTTAGACCAGTGATTCTCATTTACGGCTACACAATAGAGACCTGAGAAGCAAAAGCTACTAATCGGAGGCCATAGAAGTGAGCCTGTAGCATCAGCAGTTTTAAGAACCCTTCCTGTTCATTCTAATGTGCTGGCAGCATTGAGGACAAGTGCTTAGACTAATCAGATCACAGAACTAGAGCTGAGATCAGTCTTACAAACCACTGGGCTAACATTTTGGAAAGAAAGTTATGGATAATTAGAGGTTACCACAATGTCCAATACTGTAATATTGTTGTAAAAACATATCCTTGCTTTAATAGTATGTATTTACCCAGAGAAATGTTTGAAAAACCAAATAAAATGCTCCTTTCAATTTCTTTCTCATCAGTAATTCCTATTGCATTTTGTTCAACTACATTGTTCTTAAATTTTCATTTATAAAATGTTTATTTATTTTGAGAGACAGAGAGAGTGTGTGTGCAAGCACGGGAGGGGTAGAGAGAGAGAGAGGGAGAGAAAATCCCCAGCAGGTTCCATGCTGTCAGCACAGAGCCCAACGCGGGGCTCAGTCTCAGGAACTGTGAGATCATGACCTGAACCAAAATCAAGAGTCAGAGGTTTAACCAGTGGAGCCACCCAGGTGCCCCATTACAGTTTCAATTTTTAATCTTATGTTCTCTGAGTAGCCTTACACACAGAGAGTAATACAGTATTCATGTGTTCTAGGACATCTGATTTGTGGATGAAATATTTGTGGAGTTGTTTAGGAAAGTCACCATTGTTTTTCTTTGCATAAGTAAAGTTTTGGAAAAATTATGTTTATAATTTATGAACTACCTATATATGTATAATTATGGGCACTTCATTAAATAATAGAATAATGCGTATTTCTACTATAGTCAAACATCATTTTTATCTTAAATTTTTATTAAAAACACTTCAGTTCAAACCTGACAAAATTGGTTATTGTGTGCTTAAACAGTGTAAATGGTGAAGCAAACATCTGTTAAAATAATATTGTGTAAATTTCATATTAAATGAAATAGTTAATTGCAAAGTTTTCACTTTACTGTCCTTATTTTTAGGTAATATAAGTAAGTAGAGTAATTTACGTGGAAATTTATTTTCTATTTTAAGAGGCAAATTTGTGAAATGCATATTTTAAGAATACAGTTTATAATAGAAAAAATACTTTTAGCTATAGACCAAGGTCAAATTGGGAAAACAATAAACCAAAGCATATTGAATAGAAATAACTTTGAATATCTAAATCTTAATTCCATTCTCCATTTTATCATAAAGAGTAATGAAATTAACATTTTTGATTATCTGTCAGTATTTTCTGGCCATAAAATGCAAGCAATTTCATAGATGGGAATATAAAAAAAAAGAAGATTCCACTATTTTGAAGATCTATCTATCATCGATCTATTTATCTGTTTTTATTGTTTATTTTTTTATTTATTTAAATTTTAGTGCAAGTATTAGCTTCAGGAGAAGTCAGTGACTCCTCACTTACATGCAACACCCAGTGCTCATCACAAGTACACTTCTTAGTACCCATCTAGCCCATCTCCCACCCACCTCCTTCCATCAACCCTCATTTTTTTCTCTATTGTTAAGAGTCTCTTGTGGCTTGCTTCCCTCTCTCCTCTCCCCCCCCCCTTTTCATATGTTTACCATTTTGTTTCTTAAATTTCATGTGTGAATGAAATCATATGGTATTTTCCTTTCTCTGACTGACTTATTTTGCTTAGCATAATACATTCTAGTTCCATCCACATCGTTGCGAATGGCAATGTTTCATTCTTTTTGATGGTTAAGTAATAATCCATTATATATATATATATATATATATATATATATATATATATGCCACATCTTCTTTATTCATTAATCAGCTAATGGACATTTGGGCTCTCTCTCTAGTTTGGCTATTAATTTAATTTCTCAGAATTGTTAAAATTAATTGAAGTTAAATTTTTGTCACATTAAGGTGAGATTGATCTTTTAACAGTGTGGAAACATTTCCACTGTGTGTGTATGTCTGTGTGTGTGTGTCTGTGTGTGTAATTTAAAATTTTTTTATTTATTATTCCTCTCTTTTTTTCATCAAATTATCCACTTTTTGGAAACAAATACCTTTCTACTTGACTTTCTACTCACAAGTTTCATCTGGTAATTAGTTAAGTCATATTAAAAATCATCAGTATCACAGTTTTTAAATAAGTTTCTGAAAATGTTATTTTCAAGATGCGTGTCATGTGGCATAGCAGTAGAGTCAGAAGAACTTAGCATTTATTAATTATATTATACTTTCAAAGAAATCTAGACATTTTATGTAAAAAACAATTCATTTATCTTCTGCTTATCTAAATTATCTTATTCTAAATAGATAATTTATAAATTGTGGTTTCTTGACATAGCTCAAGGACTTAAAACCACTTTCCACAAAATGTGTTCTTTTAAAAACATATATATTTCTATTTCTAGAATTGTTCTATTACCTGAATGTTAGATGGGACAGAAAAAAAAGGGGGGGATTTGTGTAAATCATTTTCACTTCCATCAAAGAAATACAGAAGTATTGCATTTGGACCCTACAATCCTAGAGGTTAGGGACTCCAAGTTTATTCTCAATTTTATTCTCCAATTTTGTTCTCAATATCCATTATGGTTTATGGTTATCCCCAAAATACTTAAGGGAGGAAGAAAGGGGGGGGAATGTATAGGGCAGTGGAGAAAGGGAAGGAAGAAAAAAGAGAAGGAAAGAAGGAAGGCAGGAAGGCAGACAGCAAAGAGAGAAGGAAACAAGGAAGGAACTTAATTACTTCTCCACACGTGTCTGTGCTTTCCTTCAAGCCTGAAATATTCCCACTCATCTATACGTATTAGTATCCTATTTATTGCTCAAGATCATGTTCCAATTTGACTAATTCTTTGATTCTTCTGATCATTCTCAAGTGGCTGCAGTTGCTTTTTGCACATCTTGTCTAAGCTTACCTCTGTGTAGACTTCATTCCCAGGCAACCTCTCTCAGCTACTAGCACCTTTGGGCTTACATCTATGAAGCTTACTTTCCTAGAGAGAGAGCGAGAGAGAGAGAGCATCTCTCTCTCTCGCTCTCTCAGCACTTATATCAAACCCTAAAAAGAACACCAATTAGCTAGAGAAATGAAATCATTTTTTTTTGTTTTTGTTATTGGCCTGGATCACATGCTCACCATTGTAATGGGAGAGGTAGGGCTCCTCAATGGGCCACTTTATCAGAATTTCGTGGTATAAGAAATGAGCATTTTTCTCAAAGGAATTGATGCTAACTACAAACAAAACATAAGACACACACTATGTACTTCATTCCTTAAAAAAAATTCAATGTAGGGCATATAGAAGGGAATGAATAAATATGAGCTTAATAGGTAAATAAAGAAAGGTATTTCTATTACATAAGTGATTGCTGTGCAATATTAAGTATACACTAAACTGAAAAAAGGAGGCATGTCTTAGAAGAAAGTACACCACACCATAAGAATATTTGACTATTCCATTCATTTAAAAATCTTAATTTTGTTTCACATAAGTGCCATGTAATAGGAATATAGTTAAGTTCATTTTACCCAACTATGGTTTTCTTTATCTTTTCTAACATTTAACTGAAATTTTTGAGCTTGTACAAATTTTCCTGGAAGCATGATTTGTATTTTAAAAGAAATGTGTACCATATTTGATGGCTTGGGTTATAACTTAACTAAAATAAAAAGAAAATGCATTTATAAAATTTTAAAAAAGTACCAGCACAATATTACAAACACATTAATTGCTCCATTTTAAACCTATAGTAACTTTACTGAAATAGTATTTTTTATTTCTTCATGTGGTCAATCACTTTTAATGTGATATATAATATAAATGGTATAAACATGAAAATCACTATAGAGATCAAATGATTTCATGTGGTTTTATACATGATCATTTGATCATTTGTGTTTTTTGATTATACAAAGTATTCTATTAGCACTAATCTCCTTAGCAATGCACTTAAGTTATTTTAACTTAAGTTATTAAAGAATGGCCTAATTTCTAAAGTGAAAATTATAACCATATTTGACGATCTTATGAGGTTATATCAGGAAGGATATTATGCATTCACTGTTTCCAATGCCTCTGGTTACTGCCAGCATCTGTGTATAGACCCAACACATTTGGCTGCTGAGAAAATACAACACTGGATTAAAGTGCCAACAGTGGGCTATTTAACTATGCTTGGAAAGCTTGGCTACAAATAATTGTGGCAAAAAGCACTAGGTAGTAGTGTTAACAAATCCATCCTTTTCAGAGGTATTGAACTTGGCAACAAATTTGTAGCAATTTTTATCCCTCCCTCTGCTCCTGGTTAATTATCAATTACCTAATTTGCTTCCATCAAACATCATTTACAGGCTTTAATTTCTAATAGACAACACATACCCCTACCAGAGTGACATCTATGTATGTGCAGAAATGTTTATGGAGAATTATGTTGGGTATATGGGAAGACCTGCACATTTTTCAATACTGACTTAAGGGCTGGTAACAAAGCTGGATTTATAATGTCCATCTTTTACTATTGTATTGCCCAGATAAATAACATCTCTATGTCGCTAGCCTCTTTTTTTTTAATTCTATCTATAAATATCTGTATATAAAATCATATTCAGTGTCCAGTTTTAGGCAATAATATTATTGGGAAATGGGATTGTAAAATTAGTATAGCATCTGGGTTTAGAATACAAAGTGAGGAACACAGAATATGCAGAGATTGCTTTTGAAATTGGGTGGTGGATGATGACAATTACAGACGCAAATACAGATTTTGGAGATCGTGATATTAACACAGGAAAGGACACAAAATCACGGAGTCCAGACGTTGTTTAGTACTAATATGTTGATCAGTGAAACTGGCTTTTTAACACAGTCTTCTGTTTTCTTTTCCCAGCCACACGTCCAAAATCACAAAACATTGCTTTCAATTCCAAACACCAATGTGACCATGTTTAAGGGTAAAAAGATGTGCTGATGTTTGCTATACCTTGATTGTAGATTCATACATGTCTTCAAAAGTAGGTTGAAGTCATAATTGCTACCGACTTTGTAGTTTCCAAACTGAACCAGTGTAAGATAAATTGTCTCTTAAAGTTTATACTAGACCTACACCCCTGTCAGACTCGTCTAGTGGATATTGTCATCCAGCTATAGATTTTGTGTGTCACTTTCTTTGTATTATAAACTAACTTTATTATTTGTATTAAAATTAATCTGTAATTTAGGAATATTAAGATTTTGCCCCCGATTTTTTAAAATATGAGGGCAGTAAGGAATTCTTCCTTTCAACTTATCTCCCTACCCCCAGACAAATCACTACAATAACTAAAGAAACCTCTGACCTAGAAATCAACATTCTAATTTAATCATACTATTTCGCTGGTATGATCTGATGACTATAAAACTAATTCTCAGTAGCAGATGAATTACTTTAATAGTAATGGTTCACATATTGTCAGGCAACAAATATGGGATCATTTCTCAAGAGGTAAAGATCTGTAAACCCGGACCAATGGGCCAATGTGTTAAGTCAGTGAGATTAGAGAAATATGATGCACTGAAATAAGTCAATACACAAAGAGCAGTAGAATCAACTTTTGTTGTAATATCACTGGGTTTTTTTATATTTCCTTTCCCACCTGAAATAATAACAATCTAGGCAATTCAGGTGTCAATCTTTCTTACAAATAGAAAGTTAATATGTACCTTTTATTTTATTTTTTAAATTTTTTAATGTTCATTTATTTTTGAGAGACAGAGAGAGAGACAGGGTGTGAGTTGGGAAGGGGCAGAGAGAGAGAGAGAGAGAGAGAGACAGAATCTGAAACAGGTTCCAGGCTCTGAGCTCTTAGCACAAAGCCCAAGGCAGGGCTCAAACTCTGGAATCCTGAGATCCTGACTTGAGCCAAAGTTGGGCACTTAACTGACTGAGCCACCCAGGCGCCCCTAATATACACCTTTTAAAGTAACAAATTTTCTTTGCCAGCTTGGGTACTCCATCACTTGGAAACTATTTCATGGGGTACCTAGCAATTACTTCACTTGGAAACAAAGATACATACTTTCCTGACTTGGGAGTTGTGAATGAAAGTTAGATAAATGTTGATAGTTTTGAAAAGTGATTCCAGATGAAGATATAATAGAAGAGAGTTAATTGTGTATAACATATTTCAAAGTTGTAAGCTTGAAAAGTAGTTAGTTACATGGAGATCACATTCTCTAAGGAATAATTCCTGTTTTAAAGAGTAAACTTAGGGGTGCCTGGGTGGCTCAGTCAGTTAAGCAGGCAACTCTTGATTCCAGCTCAAGTCATGATCTCACAGTTCTTTGAGCCAAAGCCTGCTTGGGGCTCTCTGCCTCCTCTCTCTCTGCCCCTACCTCACTTGTTCCCTGTCTGTCTCTCTCTCTCTCTCTTTTTCTCAGAAATAAAACATAAACTTGGGGCTCCCAGGTGGCTCAGTTGATTGGGCATACAACTTCAGCTTAGGCCATGATCTCACAATTCCTGGGTTCAAGCCCTACTTTGGGCTCTGTGCACAGCTCAGAGCCTGGAGCCAGCTTTGGATTCTGTGTCTCCCTCTCTCTCTGCCCCTCCCCCACTTGTGCTCTGACTCTCTCTCAAAAATAAATAAACATTAAAAAAATATATAAAAATAAAAATAAATTTAAAAAAAATTAAAGAGTAACCTTAATGTACTAATGTGGTTTTTTTCCTATGAATCTCACATAAAATCATGAATTTGTTTAGGTCAGGAGATTCTGGTAAACTAGCTCTTATTGAGAGGTAAATGATAAACATAGATGCTTTAAAAACATTTCTATTGGCACCAACAACAACTTATGAAATGGCCAAGTTATACTTATTTTAATTACTTAGTATTTATTGATCAGGTAGTGTATGCCAGTATTGTGAGAGATAATGGAAATATAAATGAATGTTATGCCTTTTGTTCTCAAGGTGCTCCAGACACAGGGAAATCATCAAACATTTAAAATGTGTTGTGATGAGGGGTGCCTGGGTGGTTCAGTCGTTTAAGGGCCCAAATCTTGATTTTGGCTCAGGTCATGATTTCACTGTTGAGTGCCGGCTCAGAATCCAGCAAAGAGCCCCCTTCCCATCCTCTGTCTCCCTCTCACCTCCCCACTAGTGTGTTCATGCCTGAACTCTCTCTCTCTCTCTCTCTCAAAAAAAAAAAAAAAAAAAAAAAAAGCATTTAAAGTACATTATGATGAATGTAAAAGAAAAACTTAAATGCAATTCCAGGGGTGCAAGTAGAAATGCGTGACTGTGGCCTCAGAGAAGGCTTCGTAAAATACGGACATAAGTAAGTTTTAAAAGATAAACAGAGTTTACTAGGGAAAAAAGTTGTGATTTTATTCTAGGCAAGAAAAACAGCATAAGCAAAGATTCGAAAAAGCATGGTTTGTTTTGGAGGGAGCTATAAGGTTTTCCATATTGTTGAACCGAAAAGGAGCACAGTCCTTGGAAAAGTGAGCTGGTTGATCTTAGAAAAGCAAAGTGTGATAGAGGAATAAGAGACATAAAGGCTGAGGTTTGAGTTAGGACAGGCCTGTAGTCACTGGTAGGAGGAGGAGGAATTGGAGGGTTCTAAGCACACAGACATACTTAGGTGTGCATTCCAGAAATGCCATATTGATATCGGCATGGAAGGTTTGGTTTACAAGTGCATATTCTTATGTAAATTTAAGGCAAAGAGGTTATCACAAAATCAAAATAATAAAATGCTCAGAATATGGTACCCATGGAGCTAAACTTTAGTGAACATTGGCTCCTTGTTTCCAGCGGGGAGAAATTTTCATTCTATTTCTTCTATGGAATTTTTGCTTACATGTTGAAAATTAGTATGTTATACTCTAATTTTGCTTTTTATGTCCCCCCCTTCTCTTAATAGTTAATGATTTTTTTTTTTTCTCTTTTAAAACAAGGACCATGTTGAGGCACCTGGGTGGCTCAGTCGTTTGAGTGTCCTACTTTGGCTCGGGTCATGATCTGAAGGTCTGTGGGTTCGAGCCCCACATCAGACTCCCTGCTGTCAGCTCAGAGCCTTCTTTGGATCTTCTGTTCCCCTCTCTGTCCCTCCTGCTCCCCTACCCCTCGGCTCGTGTTCTCTAAAAAAAAAAAAAAAAAAAAAAAAAAAAATTAAATAAAACAAGGACCATGTCTTGTCTTATATTTGCACTCTGTTAAACAATATATTGAGTCATGAAAATCAGTAACTACTGAATAAATGCATCAATCAAACAATTAATCAAAGTTCTAGTCAGCTGCCAGTATGCAGCAGTTGAACACAACACCTACTTTTGTTCTTCTGAAAGACATGCTCAGAATTTGACCAAGTAGTGATTTTTTACTGCTGCTTTGGCATCTATTCTATATCCCTCCCTTGTATTCACAGGTAGGCAAAGAACGAATGTTTGTGAATTTATAAATATTTTTATGAAAATAAATGAGATTAGCTACAAAGTTATTTACTATACTAGTATTCCAATATGGGTTTGGGGGGGGTGTTGGTAGAAGAGAAAGGAGTAGAGTTTTAGTTAACATAAGGATGTGTTTCATATAATTCGGTTTATATCCTTAAGCATATACCCATGATGTACGTCCTGATGGGAAAAAAATGGAAGTGCCAGCACCAGTGAAAGGGGAATAGGAACAGAACAGGTATCAGAAGTTTGTTTTCATCAAAAAGAAGAAGCTATTCAGTTTCTTCATTCCATAAACTTACATAAGGTGTCTCCTCTCTGAAAGTGGCCCAAAGCCCAAGCTTTGATCTACCCGTTAGAAAATCAAACTAATAATTTATCTAATATAGCATCACAAGAGATATTTCTTTTTGAATAGTAAATAGCAAAATAATTAGACTTTAACTTTGAACTTCTGAATTTGATCAATAATAGTGATGAGAAGTTCATTGATACTTTTTCTATGATTTCTTACCCTTTCTACATGCATTGGTGCAAGTGTTTTAGCCTTTCTAGCAAAAGTTTATAATTGGAAATGAAAGAATATTTTTAAAAAATAAACAAAATCCAAACACAATATGGGTAACTTCCATTTTAGTAAAAATTGACCTTTTCAGGGGGGAAAAAAAAACTCTTTCCTATTTGTTTACATAGTCATTTGATTATTTACCCTACACATTTTTATGAAGTTCCCACTATGAATCCTGCATTGCTCTATGGGCTTGAGATACATCAGCTGGAAATACAAAGAATCTTAACCTTATGAGCGTAAAGAAAAAAAAACAATAAATATAACAAATAATTATAGTTCACTAGAACACAATAAATGCTATGGAAAAAGAATAATTAGGGAGAATTATTAGGGAGTGCTGAAGGGCAGGATGCAATTTAAAACAGAATGATCAAGGATACTTGAACAGAGTTGGAGATGAGGACATTGACTTGCAGATATTTGGTGTGAAGTGTTCCAAGCAGAGGGAACAACCATTGCTAAGTCCCTCCTAAGGGTGGAACATGTTTAGTGTATTCGAGAGCACGAAGGAAGCCAACATGGTAGGAGCTGAGTGAGCAAAGGGGATGAACAAGAATTGCACATAAGCTCGTGCAGTGTGTTCAGGGATGGAGAGCAAATCATGGAGAACCTTGTAGGACATTTTGTGGAATTTGACTGTACTCTGAATGAAATTGCAGATTTTTAAGAATGAGAGGGACAGGTTATGACTTATATTTCAAAGTACTATTTCAGCTACTATTAGAAATGAAGTGTAGAGGGATAGAGCAAGATTAAGTCAACCAGGTAGGAGGCTATTTGAGTAGCATAGACGAGAGACAGAAGGTGGTTCACACCAGGGAGATGGAAGGATAGAAGACAGAAGAAGCCAGTTTCTGGAAATATTTTGAAGGTTTATCCATATTTTAATTTGATTTCATTTGTTTAATTTGTTTAATTTGTTCTTATATAAACTCAGCTAGACGTGAAAGTCTTAAAAGGCTCATGTAATGCTAAAATACTCCCTCAAAATTTTGCACTTACTGTTCCTTTCAAGTATATTTATATTATCTCACATGTGGATGGTGAGTTGCTTGAGGATATGACACAAATTTTAAGTATAACTCTGCCTTAATTGTACTAAGTACTCAGTAAATATTCTTGGATTAGTTTTCTTAAATGAAGATTTGAGAAAGCTTAATAAAAATGTCAACTTTTGTGTAGTTCCCTGGCTTATCAAGTCTTCTGTCATTAAAAACAAAAACAAAAACAAAACTATTGGGGCGCCTGGGTGGCTAGGTTAAGCGTCCGACTTCAGCTCAGGTCATGATCTCACAGTCTGTGAGTTCAAGCCCGGCGTCGGGCTCTGTGCTGACAGCTCAGAGCCTGGAGCCTGCTTCAGATTCTGTGTCTCCCTCTCTCTCTGCCCCTCCCTGCTCATGCTCTGTCTCTCTCTGTCTCAAAAATAAATAAAAACATTAAAAATTTTTTTTTTAAAAAAACATGTGAGATCTAAGGATATGTTTTATGGCAATAGATACTCATTATTTTATAAAGTATTGTGATTACAAAGGTTAATTCACTTAATCTTTTCATCAATTGTAATATTCTTATGGTGACAGAATTTAATATTATTTGTATTCTTCATGTAAATATGCAATCAATAAGGAGACCTACCAGTGAAAAAGAAACATGGAAAAAAAAAGAGTAAAATATTAGTTTAAGTCCAAATTTGCCCCATGAAAGAGATGTATATTTATGTTCATGAGAAGTTCCTGGTAGCAGTTAACACAGCATGCTTGGATATAGTTCTTTTCATAAAGATATGAAAATTAGTGCAATAAATATAATTTATTGGTCTCTACTGATTTTAAAGTTTTTTTATTCTTGGGGCACCTGGGTGGCTCAGTCGGTTAAGTGTCTGAGTCTTGATTTCCACTCAGGTTGAGATCTCATAGTTCATGAGATCAAGCCCCGCATCAGGCTCTACACTGACAGTGTGGAGCCTGCTTGGTATTCTCTCTCTCTCCCTCTCTCTCTGCCCTGTCCCGTTGGTACTCTCTCAAATTCAAAATAAATAAACATTTTTTAAAAATTAAATAAATAAGGTTACATTATTCTTTAGTACAAAACAGACAGAAATGTCCAAAAACTTATAATTTAAGCCACATAACAAGATGAATGATATAATATTGCTTTCAATTCTGACAACAAATTGAAAATGCATACCCTGTTTTTACCCTCTATGTAGGGCAATATGCATTTTAACCTGGATCTGGGAAAATACACATTGTTCTAAAGTAAAAAAATATTCAACGCAAAGTATAATTTGAATTTATAAGATGAAAATTAAGTTAATCTATTTTTTCTTTTTCGTCATTTTGATCTAAAGCCCATCATATTAGTGAAGGTGACTAATCCAAGAATTTTAAGGATGTAGACAATTATGCAGAAAGTACATTTGACATAATGTCTAACCAATAGAGAAGCAAAACTCTTGCTTGGATTATTGGGATAACAACACTTTACCTATAGAAGCTCAGCTTACATATTCCTTTACATTCCTATTTAAATTTCAATGTGATTAAAACCAGAATTTTTCGTGCTAAAAAAATGACAACATTTGTAACTATACATTATAGATTGGAGATATTTAGGGCACGGGACAAAATGATTAATAACAAGTTTTTGTAGAACTTCATGTAACAAAATAATTCTGTTTAAAAATACTTGTGAAGCATCTGCTCTTTCAAAATCTGAGTTCATTGGATAATTCCATCACTTTTTTCTTCTGAAAAGTCACCTTAGTAGCCTTCACAGAATGGATAATAACATTATGCAAATCATAAAGCTATTTTAGCAACATTCTGGTGTGGTTGGTATGTGTATGTGTGTGAATGTATGTATGTGTGTTACCATTTGAAAGCAAAATAATCTGAGAAGTTTTATAGATAAAGATATGTTAATCTTTGACTATTTTACTATCTAGTGGAAAATAATTCAAGTGGAGCCACATGGCGATGTTTCCAAACCCTTAACTCTTTCAGGAATAAAGGATATACAGACTTTGAAATAAAATCCGAAACGCCCATTGATTCCAGCTTATTATGAAAAGTGTTTAATGCACATTTACATCTGGTGGCAAGCCAATTCATTAAGCTCATATGATTTTTATATTAAGTTTCTGTGATCCCTTATCTACAATAATACTTTCATCTGAGAATAGGTCAATTTAGTTGCCAGACGTACACATTTGTCAGGTAAGCTTTCCTTATAACTTTCCATCTTCACTGGGAATGGAAATCACCCACAAGAGAAATGCTCCAAAATTTGGATCTGTACCTTCCACTCTAATTGCATAGAACATCTTTCATGCCTGCAGATATTTTTACATCTAAGACAGCCTGCAGCTCTGCTTGGCAACATGAAACTTGTTTCACAAATTTTTCAGCAGCTGGTATGAAAATGAGCCAGTCTTTATGTAAATCAGTGATCTTTCTAATCAATTTTTAACTACAAAATGAATTTTTTTTTAATTTTTGAGTAAATTTTTTAATGGCAAAATGCTTCATAAAATCTATTTATTTAGCTCGCTTTTCATTCAGTCTCTAATTTGAATAAATGTTGCCATGAAACAGAAAAAAAATTTCTGCCAGAACTATTGTTTTTTTTTTTAATTTTTTAAATGTTTATTTATTTCTGAGAGAGAGAGAGAGAGACAGAGCACAAGCGGGAGGGGCAGAGAGAGAGGGAGACACAGAATCCGAAGCAGGCTCCAGGCTGTCAGCATAGAGCCCTACGTGGGGCTCAAACTCACAAACCGTGAGATCATGACCTGAGCCGAAGTCAGTAGCTCAACCGACTGAGCCACCCAGGTGCCCTTAGAACTATTGTTTTTAAAGGTGTGATAGGCTAAAGGTACACTTTCCTTTTCCTTTTAACTAATAGTATTATAAAATAATACATTTTTACTAATTAAATGTAGTGAGTTTGGCATATTCTTGCAGTACCCACTTTAAAGGCAGTATATTCACATCAATCATTTTTTAGAAAGGCAAAGTACAAAATAAAAATGCTACTTTTGATGCTGCAGCAAATTATTCTTTTTAATTTTATGAGCCAATATTTTTCAAATCACAAACTAAGCAACTATTAAATGTACCCAGTTATTTACCAAGTGCAAGTTACTTCCTTATTATGCCATGAAATGACCATTCTTTTGAGAATGAAGTGTAATACTTACTACATATAGGCTCTTTGTTCTCTGACTGTATTTTTGTGTACATGGACCTACTTTCCTGATTTAATACCCTGGAGTACAGTAGTGTCCTAAGAGAGGATGGGAAAATGTACTCAACCTTTACCACAGAACAGGGAATAAAGTTTATTGTTACATTTATATTTTACCTAAACAGTATATATATCTTTCTGCAAAACACGATGGGTTGTACCTTTTATCCACTTATTTCTAAGGTGACTAGGGATAACTTTTGACTTTCAAAATTCAAAGGTAAAGATTTATCTTTGATTCAATATCATAGACATCTCAAATATGCACTGAGTGTGTTATGAAACACCAATATTCTAAATTAAAGTATAGAGGAACATTTTATTCTCACCAATTTGAATAATTAAATACATTCCTAATATTCAAAGATGAGGTTTTAAAAAAGAGCATGGGTTTGACTGATATTTTTGGTAGGCATTATTTTTTTTAATCTGCATTTTGACTTTGTAGATTTGGATGTGGAATAATATAAAGCTTGCTGCAGAGCAAAGTGTGTTTGAGTTGAAAACCAAAACAAATAATTATTTTTGGAATGACATTACCATTTGTTTTTCTTTTTTTTTCCCAGATTCAAGATCCATTTCTTTTTCTTTATCATTTAGTTAATTAATTAATTTTATTTTTGAGAGAGAGAGCATCAACAGGGGAGGGGCAGAGAGAGAGGGAGACAAAGAATGTTAAGCAGACTCCATGTTCAGTGGGAAACCCAACATGGGGCTCAGTATCACAACCATGAGATTATGATCTGAGTTGAAATCAAGAAGTAGATGCTTAACCAACTGAGCCACCCAGGTGCCCCCAAATGCACTTCTTGTCCAAATGCTTTTTTCTCCAGCTCTGAAACCTAGAATTTAGAAGAGTGCCTATAAGAAGCTAGATTCTTAATATATATTTAGCAATTAAATTAGTAAAAATGGTTTCTTTCCTTGTCATTTTAATAACAATGCAGTCTTTAGTTTTCAATGACTTTCAGTTTTGTATGTGCTATTTTGGTGTATAGAAATGCATATTTTTGTTTTTGTAAGCTTTATGCAGACCAATTTGCCTGATGAACATAGATGCAAAAACCCTCAACAAAATACTAGCAAATTGAATCCAGCAGCACATTAAGAGGATCATGTACCATAATCCACGGTGATTTGTAGCTCCTGGGTGGCTCAGTGGGTTAAGTGTATGACTTCAGCTCAGGTCATGATCTCACGGTTCATGGGTTCAATCCCCAGGATGGGCTCTGTGCTGACCGCTCAGAGCCTGGAGCCTGCTTCGGATTCTGTGTCTCCCTCTCTCTCTGCCCCTCCCCAACTTGCACTCTGTCTCTGTCTCTCTCTGTCTCTGTCTCTGTCTCTCTCTCTCTCTCTCAAAAATAAACATTAAAAAAAATTTAAACAAACAGTGATTTATCCTTGGGATGCAAGAATGTTTCAACAAATGCAAATCAATGAAGGTGATACACTATAGAACAAAGGATAAAAATCATATCACATCATCTTCTCAATAGATGCAGAAAAAGCCCTTGACAAAATTCAACATTCATTCATGACAAAAAACTCTCAACAAATTAGGTATAGAAAGAACGTACCTCAACATAATAAAGAGCATGTATGACAAATCAACAGTTAACATCATATTCAATGGTAAAAATATGAGTTTTCCTCTAAGATGAGGAACAAGACAAGAATGCTCTCTCATACTACTTCCACTCGACATAGTACTGGAAGTTCAGGTCAAAGCAATTAGACAAGAAAAAGAAATAAAAGGCATCCAAATAGGAAAGGAAGAAGTTAAGGTGTCTCTCTTTTTTTTTTTTTAATTATTTTTTATCTATCTATTTATTTATTTATTTTTATTTGAGAGAGAATACATGAGTGAGCTGGGGAGAGGGGCACAGGGAGAGAGAGACAGAGAGAGGGAGAGGGAGAGAGAGAGGGAGAGACAGAAAGAGAGAGAGAGAGAGAGAGAGAGAGAGAGAGAGAGAGAGAATCTTAAGTAGGCTCCAGGCTGAACACAGAGCCTGACACTGGTCTCTGTCCCATGATCTGAGCTGAAATCAAGAGTTGGATGCTCAACTGACTGAGCTACCCAGGTGCCCCAAGTTGTCACTATTTTTAAATGATCTTATATAAAGAAAACCCTAAAGGTTCCACCAAAGAACTATTAGAATTAATAAATATATTCAGTAAAGTTATGGGATACAAAATCAATATACAAAAATCAGTTGCATTTATATAAACTAGTAACAAACTATACAAAAAAGTAATTAAGAAAACAATCCCATTTACAATAGCATTAAAATATTTAGGAATCAATTTAACCAAGGAAGAGAACAATCTGTTCAATGAAAACTGTGAAACATTGATGAAAGAAATTAAAGAAGCATACATAAATGAAAAGATATTCCGTGATCATGGATTGGAATTGGAATTAATAGTGTTAAAATGTTGACACCATACAATGCATTCTTTAAGATGAATTCCTGTTACCTCCTTCTTGGAAGTTAAGAAAACTGACGCAGAGTCAGAGTTTAAAAGCCACTCACTTCCCTGTGTTGACAAAAAGAAAGTCAACCTCAAAGTAAGCTAGTAAATGCTTCATTTGTTATCTTACTAGGGAGTATAGCCCAGATACAGTCTTTCAGATTGCTCTGCAGAACTTCTCTGAAGCTCAGTAGCTGTAAGGAAAAGAAGTAAGTGTACGTGCTCACAAGCAGTTCTCCAAATATTTGGATGTCACAAGGTATAATTTGTTCAGTTTTAACAATTAAGGTTTACTGATTTCTACATAGACACGTGAAAGACCCTTAGGTCATCTTAATACGTTATGTTTCTATCGTATCTGATTGTCCAAAACATTGCTTGCATGCCTCCACTTAACTGATTTTCCAGTTCTTCCTGTTTTCAATATCTCCCTGAGGTCAGTTCAGATGGTCACAGAAGACTGACATCAGTCACCTACGCAGTTTTAGTGCACACCTGCAAGCATTTTTTTAGAGAAAGAGAGGTCAATGCTCAGAAAGCCTATAGGTCCCAACTCAGGCAAAATGATATATACTTTCTATAGCAAGACTTAATAGAAATGGAATGACTAATAAACTGCCTTCTTCATTATAATGACTCAAGGACTGGGCTGGGCAAGGCTCCACCTACAGATGGAAGGTCTTTAAGGCATACCATTGGGCAAGATTGGAATTGCCAAGGACAGAGAAGTGGAACTACCTGGGGGACAGCTAGATAGGGCAATATATGGGTGCAAAACCAGAGAGAAGTTTAACTACAGAAAATACTTTAGATTACTTAAGTGCTTGGGTTTTATTAGATTAATTTCTCATAATCTTCACTCCTTTCCTTAACCTTATGGGAGAAATACACCTCTCTGTTCCATTATATGGGTTTGGCCAAGTGATTTGCTTTGGCTGATAGAATGTGGGAAGTTTTGAGGTGTTCCATTTCTAATTCTGGCTTTAAGAGGAATCCAGTTTCTATTGGAACTTTTTTGCACTTCTGCATTTCTACCATGAGAAGACCATGCCTTGGAAGTTTATGGTCTAAGGTAGGTGCGAGACATGTGGAGCAGCCTTGAATAAAGCTTAGAACCAATGCTGCCAAATCAGTCTAGATAACATAACCTCCCCAAAGATATGTGATGAGGATAGTGATTGTAGTTTTAAGCCACCGAGTTTGGGAACGATTTGCTTTTTGCAATATTAATGTGGCAATAACTGTCTTCCTCAGTGCTTCTCACTTATTCTTGAATTAGCACTATCTTTCAAGTGAATTGGTCCAGCCTCTCTCATTTACTCCTGTCATGCTATTATTTTGAATTATGACCATTAGTCTTCTTTTCATAATCAGAAGTTGACAGAGCTGTACAAATAGGTAGAGAGAGATCATCAAATGGTGGTCCCCAGCATTATCAAATACAGAGAGAATCCGAAGTTGAGAAAAAAGCAGAATTTAATTTAATGTAAGAATCTACTTTGCTGGGTGTGAAATGTAATTTTCAAGTATTCCTCATAAGAAAAGTATGTGAAAATAACTAAGAGATTAAAATATGACAATTAGACTTAGAGTAAGGGTGTGTGAAAATAATAGAAGAGAAAAATTGCTGTTAAGAATTTTTATTAGACTATAGAGTCTCATCTGACTCACTCATGTTTTATACATTTTCCCTGATCCTTATAGGCATAACATTAAACTAACATATTATTAAATATGATTGCACACTGCTGTTCCTTGAAAGATATGCTATTATACCTCCCTCTACTTTTAAGTTCTGCAAATTAGTTTGGCTTAAGTCCAAAGCAGCACCAATACTTATGCATTATTTAATTTAAAAGCCCTGAAATCAATTTTTAATCCCCAAATATTGTTATTTTCAAAGGAAATATGATCTTCTTGGCTTTATTTCCTACAACAAACAATACTATTCTAAGAAATTATTTGACAGAACTTGTAAATGTAATTGGACTGTGGTATACTAGCTTAGAATTAAAATTGCCCTCTATTTATTGCAGAGTAGTTTACACAAGTTTTGTTTTTTTTTTTTTTCATGTAAAAACCTGGGCTAGGTAAACTCTGTTACATTTAGAACTTTTTATGATAAAGTACTCGGTATTGTAACAGAATTACTGTGTTCTCTGGAAGGCATGTCTTCAAAAACATATTCCACTTTCAGCTTCTTAGACCTAACTTGATTGTCTTTTAAATTCTTTATTGTGGTGAAGCACAATATCAACTTTCCAATTATTCAAGTTGTGGCTCATAGTAAGACCTTACTCTCCTTTGGGAAACTAAGTCTATTAACCACAAAATGCCTTGGAATTGTTCTTTTCAGTGTTTCTCAGCGATGTTTTTCCCTTTCCTGGCATTGTTCTAGAAGACCTTTAGCATTCTTAAAACACTGCAAAGACCATTGTGATGCTTGCACAGACTTAGCACTTAGCAAATGTTTACTGGAGAGAGTGAATGAACGAATGAATGATTATTCTTTCTCCAAAAATCTCATGATTCCCTCCCCCCTTTTTTATGCCCTTAGGCCATACATCTTTAGTACTGCGATCAAATAGATCACCAGGACATGACTTAATTACCTTTGCAATCTCATCTCTTAACCATATCAGACACATATTTCATTTTCCTCTCAGGAATAAACTTCATTCTCACAACTATGTGCTTTTGTTAATATCATTCTCTTAATCTGAAATAGGTTTCCCTAAATTTCTTATCTGGAAAAATCCCATTTTTCTTGCACGTCTCATTTTCACTCTATTTCATAATAATTAAGAGACTAAACATATATCTGCTGTAGGGCATAGGAATTTCACTCCTAGGAATTTACCTAAGAGAAATGAAAATATATATCAATGAAAACAAGTGTGAAAGAATATTTATAGCAAATGTATTCCTAATAGCCAAGACTGGAAGTAGGCCAGGTATCCATCAATAGATGTATGGATAAACACTGTATATTTATATTCATATGAAAGAATGCTACTGAGTAATAAAAAGGAATGAACTACTCCCACAACATGGGTGAATTTTAAAAGTATATTTCTGAATGAAGACATAATAAAATATTACTACTGTATGATTTCATTTATATGAAGCTTTAGGGAAGTAAAATCTGAGCTAACTGCAGTTGTCCAAAAGTAATATGAGTAAAAAAGAAATAACTTATTGTAAGCAACTGCAATTCTTGGGTGGTTAGTTATACAACAAGGTTACTAATACCAGCATAGCTAGGAAACATATTTTTAAAGTATAAAATAATGTTATGCCCAACTCTTGATTTGAAATTTGGTTGAAATAAAGAATAGGCTCTGAAAAAATTTTTTTCCAAAATGACGAAAAAGGAAGAAGACAACCTAAATAGGCAGATTTTTTAGAAGCCCTTGGAAAAAACCATGAATTACCTCTGAAAGATTACGAGGCCCAGATGGTTTCACAAGCTAATTCATTTCAGTCTTTTAAAGAAGAGATACTTCCAAGAAGGTATATACACATGAGTAAAATGTAAAACCTACCCAATTCATTTTGTAAAGTCGGCACAGAAAAAAACACCAAAAATATCACACACATACACGCACACACACACCTCATTTATGGTTAGAAATGTTATATGGTAGATTGGCTGTTTTCAGTTTGACCCCATCACCACTTCCCTAAGGTGGGCACTACATTTCTAAGAATTTCCTTCTTTCAAGACTCTGAGGGTTTGCAAGTAGGAGGAACACATGTGTAATTTGGAAAACAGAAGTGAAGTGGCAATCCCCACTCTCAGGTCGCCCAGCCGGATGCTGCGGCTTCTTGGAATTCCTTGTGAGTTTGGAAACCCCCAGCAGCTACATTGCTTCAGGCTGAATTGTTAGTGAGTGTTTCTCTAATTCTCTGGCTCTAGTGATCTAGACCTTTACTCCCCTGCCCCAATGCCTTCCACGTTTATAACGGCTCTGCTTTGCTGACCAAAATAAGACTAATAAAAATGTTCATACCAGAGTCGTTCTAAGGGAACGGAATCGTATGGAGGGTAGTCTGGAATTGATTCTAGAATTTGCTTCTGTTTAAGGGCTTTGCAAAACCCCCTGCAATGGGTAGAAGGGATTCTGATACTCTCTAATATTAGGAAAGAGTCTAAAAAACAGCGACAAAACTGAGTCTGAGAAGTCTGAGTAGTATGGACTCAAGCTATAGGGGTTACAAATTTACAATATTTGAACCTCAAATATTCGGTATTTGATTTAGATTTCAACTGTTTTTGCTCCGTACTTAGTTGCCCATGAATGATGTGGCTCCTTTCTAAATACAAGCTTCTCCCTTTATCTCTCATTACCATATAGTGAGTAACTTTTCCTGTGTTTGTCTTGGGGTTCTTCACACAACAGAGACTGTCATAATCATGTCTTTATTTTACAAAGTTACCATTGGAAGGCCTGGAAAATTCTCTATAGAAGATTGTTATAATGCAACTTTACTTACCCTTCCTGCAGCTTGGGAAACAGGTATTGTGGGGAAAATGCTGGGTTAGCCATTGGCCTCTCTGTGAGGAGGGGTGGCCCATATGTCAGACCCCGGCTAGGTCACCAATTGTTGGTTTGAAACTTCAGGAGCTCCCCAGGTGAAATCTGAAACTAGGCTGCCATACACAGAGTACAAGGAGAGACCCAAGAAACAGGCAGACTATTCCAGATTGGTAGGAGGGCAAGTTTAATAAACAAGGAAGCTTACATATGAGGCTTGCCTAAGACTGCTACAAGATAAGTAAATCTCTAAGTTGCCCACCAGAATTTTTTTAAAATAATTTTCATATTTTTTTAAGTTTATTTACTTATTTTGAGAGAGAGAGCGAGAGAGCGAGCACAAGTGGGGAAGGGGTAGAGAAAGAAGGAGAGAGAGAGAATCCCAAGCAGGCTCCGCACCACCACTGCAGAGCCCAATGCGTGGCTCAAATTCAGGAACCGCAAGATCACAACCTGAGCCAAATCAGAGGCTTAACTGACTGAGCCACTTAGGTGCCCCTGCCCACCAGAATTTTAAAAGTTTCTATAGAGGCTTTACTGAGGTTCAGTCACATATATGCTCCAGATGGTCTCAACAACACACTACTCTCTCAAGGTTGAATTCTTGAGATGTCTCCAGCTATGGGAACACATTCCAAGGACAGAGTTGTAGGTAAGGAGACTCTGATTGCCTGGGTCCAGTTCATGGGTCAACCAGCAGTCACATACTCTCAATGACCTCTTTTAACACCTACTTTCTAGAATCCAATAACCATATTGCCTAGAGAAGTTATTTTCATTCTATGCTTTATAGGGCTTCTTCTATTAGCCCATATTTTTGGCTACTTAGAATGTTTTTATTCATTCATACCCCTTTTCTGTTAATAGTGTCTTCTTTCACTGGAAGAAGTCTTGTCTGCTCAATATGATCATTATGGAACTATGAATCTCATTCCCAGAGCTATGTTAGTTGGCTCAGATATAAGAACATGATCCAGAATAAGTAAACAAAAATAAACAAAACACACAGTTTCTTAAAAATCTATTTGGAGTAGAATTATACAATCATATGGACATTAACATTTATGCTACATATTTGAACACTTAAAATCCATAATTAATAAGCTTAATCTAATAAATAAAATATATACTCTTTTGAGTTCAATATAAAGTATTTTTTAAAAAATGAACAAATACTAGACTACAAAAGACATCTCAAAAATTCCAAAAGAATTGACAATACAAAGATCGAGGTATCTCACTACAGTCTCCACGTAAATGATTAGTAGTAAAATTAATTTTAAAGATGTGCTTATAAATTATGCAGGTAAGAATTGAAATTACTTAAAAAGATCACTTAATTAATTTGTAGTTTGTAACTAATGTTGTACATATGGAGTAAATTATAATGTTGAAGCAATGTAATAGTAGTTGTTCAAATCCAAAAACTAGAGAAGACAACTAGAAGAAATATATAAATACAATGAGAAAAGAATTCACAAGAAAGCAAAAAGTACATTCCTAACAATATCAAAAATTGATTATTTGAAAAGACTAAGAGATAAAAGTTTAGCAAGATTGATAGAAAAGAAAGAGATAAGGTAAAAATAGTGCTATGGAGAAGTGCATGTATTTACAATGCATGTATAATGTAGGATTTAAAATAAAATAGTACTAACAAATTTATTGAAACACACTAAAAAACTAGGTGAAATGAACAATTTAAAAGAAAGGAATTACCAAAATTTACTCAATTATGGAAGAGTTAACTGAAATAAACCAACAGAAAAATTCAGTTAACAATAAAGTGTCTCTATTTACCATCTTCTTCCTACTCTCCTCAATTTCCCAGATGAGTAATAAACAATTTCTATCTTATGTAAGAGTATTTGAGAGACTAAGAGTGTAAACTCTGTGTCTTGCTTTACAATGCTAGAATAACCTTGATTTAAAAAAAATGTAAGGTGAACATAAATCACAAATAACTTCATTTTTTATATAGATGAAAAACTCTAAATATGAAAAAGTTGGATTTATCGATTTAAAGAAAAAAATAGTAGTAAGGCAAGAATTTGCTATCTCTGGGTCTCCTCTCTGTTCCTCAAACATGCTAGGTAAACTCCTCTTAGGGCCTTTTCACTGACTGACTCTTCTGCCTGAACATAAGCAAGGCCAACTTATGCAAGTCCTTCAAACCACTGCTCTAATAAGATCTCATTGAGACTTAACCCTGATCACTCAGTTTAAAATTGACGCTCACCCTCCTCCCCCTGAATCTCCTAACCCACTTAGCCTATGTTACCTTTTTTTAAATTTTATAGCACTTAGCTCTTTTAAACATATAATTTATTTATTATGTTTACTGTAAATTGTTTGCCTTTTCTTGCCCCACCCCACTAGATTATACATTTTATGAAGGTAGAGATATTTGTCTCTTTTGTTTATTGATATATTTCAAGCACCTAGGACTATGCCTGCTATATAATAAGTACCGAATAAATATTCGTTGGATGAAATAGTTCATGATTTGAAAACTCAGTATGTTATTATCAGAAATAGTATATGCCAAAACACACTTCAATACGAAGAATATTTCTCAGTTATCACACATTACTCAGCTGTACCAGTGGAAGAAATATTGAAATATTTTCATACTGCTGGAAATATAGCTGTGCCTAAGTCCCCCAAGTGCTTCCTTTCTGCTACTTCAGTCACCCTGGCTCCCTTCCTGGGATACTGGTCCTCTCTAGGCTTAATTTCCTTTGGTTAGCGACAATTACAGTTATTAGTTACAGAAAATTAAATACTTTTAATATCACCATTTTTTAAATAAAACATGAAAAAAAAAAGGTAATTGAATGAAATCACCTAAGGAGAGTACGGAGAGAAAAGAAAAAAAAAAAAAAAAAGACATAAGGACCAAGGACAGAGCCCCAAGGCCATTAACATTTAGAAAGAGAATATAAAGAAGATGGATAGAGTTATGAAAGATGTAGGAAAAAAAATTGCAAGCATTTATTTTCATAAAAGTCAAAAGAAAAAAAACTTTTTATTTGTCCTGTTTTCCTCAAATGATTGTTGAAATTGTTGAAACAATATTGTTGTGAGTTTGTAAACCATACCAACTGATTTGATTGCTTTGACATTTGTCAACTTAGTTACCCCATCCTCTACCTATAGAGAGATCAGTTAATCTAGTAACCTTGCTTGTGCCTCTTAGCTCTTCATCAGCCAAGAAAATGTAGGATGACTAGATTACTCACCAGATATTTTGGGATTGTGCAGACTTTGGTGTCATAAATATTTGAAACTATGTATCAAATAACTTTTAGTATGGGAAATAATATAATAAATTTTTATCAGAATAAAAAATAATTTCCACAATATACTACATATGTAACAAATAAGAAAATGAATTAACATAAACTTGTAGTGTAAATTGATTTAAATATTTTCTTTTAGTACTGTAATATTTAAATCTTTTTTTTTTGGTAAATATTTGCATTGTATTTCTGAGCACTGGTGCTATATCTTCAAGAGGTTTTTTTTTTTTTATGTTTATTTTTGGAGAGGGGAGGGGCTGAGAGAGAGAGAGGGTATGTGCCCTTGAACAGGGGAGAGGGAGAGAAAGAGGGACAGAATCCAAGCAGGCTCCATGCCGTCAGCTCAGAGCCAGATGTGGGGCTCTATCTTGTGAACTGTGAGATCATGACCTGAGCTGAAATCAAGAGTTGGATATTTACTCAACTGAGCCACCCAGGTGCCCATATCTTTGGGGGGTTTTATATAATATTGTCATTTTGAGGGATTTGGTGCTTATATAGTAGATATCAAATTCAGAAAGTGATCTAGATAGGGGTGGGTATTTATTTACAGTATCTAACAGATGCCTTCTAACTATAAACATGGACAACCAAAGTCTTGTCTTTTTTCTTTTGCAATGTGTGGCTAATAACTATATCTACTGCTTAGGGTTGGTATAAGAATTAAGAAAAATATGGCATTTAAATTATTCTGTACATTGCAAATGTACATACTTAACCTCAGATCAATACTTGCTAATATTAAATACAGTGTGGCCAAAAAGACTAATCTCCCTTTACTTGTAGGTTCAAATCTTCTAATCTTTCCCTTCTGCCTCTTCTCTCACAAAACACCATGTGGTCATTTGTCTTCCTGTGTGGCAAAGAAAGCATTCAATAATTGTTAGCTAAAAGATATTAGCAAGTGGGTATTAGATCACTGAAGTGTCTTTATTGTTAAAATTTAGAAATAGATACTTTTTACCTCTTTGACTAGAGTTTCTAGGTTCTCCTTTGGAATCTTTCCACTTCTCACTCCACTTCTTATTTTATTTTTTTAATCAATTAATTTCTTTTTGAGAGAGAGAGGGAGAGCATGAGCAGAGGAGGGACAGAGAGAGAAGGAGAGAGAATCCCAAGCAGGCTTCGCACTGTCAGCTCAGAGCCCGACTAGGGGTGAGAACTCACAAACTGTGAAATCACGACCTGAGCTGAAATACAAGAGTCAGATGCTTAACCGACTGAGCCACCCAGGCACCCCTCCACTTCTTATTTTCTAAGGTGCCTAGCTCTTGTGTTAATTCAAGATTTTCCTCCTGTTAAAATTCATTCATTCACTAAAGGTTTACAAGGTAGCATTAAAAAACACTAACTCTGAAGCCAACCAGATCTTGGTTAAAATCTCCATTCTGTCATTGAAATAGCTGTGTGGCTTTTTGCAATTTTTTTTCTCTTGAGTATCACCTCTGTCTAATCTCTAAAATCACCTCATTAATTAATTGAGAAGATTAAATGAGCTAGTTTAAACTCCAGGTACTTAGTGGGAAACTTAATACCTGCTCTTATTCTCATTGGCTTCAAGACATGAATTAGTATTAGTCATTTTTGAGGGTATCACTCCACAAATATTTTGTGACTTGTAGCTTTGCACATGTATCTGAGGTAGATGTCAATTGTCAGTGAAAAAAAAAATGTGAGGAGGGAATATTTGTAGGCAAGTGGGCCTTCTTTGTACTTATATAAACCATTCTTGCAAGCATACAAAAACTTTCCCACAGATAAGCCTAATCCTGATTATGGGGGACATAGCCCTACTTATTTTCTTAAATTCTTCTCAGTTGTTATTGGTATTATTTCTACTGTGCATCAGTTTCAGAATATAAAAAAATTATATATATCAACAGAAATATTTGCCTGTCACCAGTATGTGAAGTAAAAAGCAAATTACACAAGATGTTCCATAAGAGGTTTATTGGAATTGGTTTTATTTTTTTCCAATGGGACATCTGTCAGAGTATTTATTTACCCATGGCAGAGGGGCATCCAGGGAATCAGATCTAATTTAATATTTAAAAATATTTTAAAGGTGGGATTGGAAGAGACTGAGAAAAAGCTCTCTTGGCTGCAATAAAAGCTAAGGATTAGTAGCAGTGTTCTGACCTGAAATTTAGGTCTTGTGATTTCTTTCCAGGAGATTTCTCACTGCATGAAAAACCTGTCTGAAATGGCCTTGTTATTTAATTCAATCTTAATTGGATACAAACCGTCAAAATCTGAGGGATTGTTGAAAGCCCCAAAAGTGCACAAAGGTATTTTTTAATGGTAACATTAATCGTTTGGAAGTGAAAAAATGTCCTTCATCAAGTCACTGAACCTTTCCACTATAATTGGTTGTAGGCTTATTTTGCATTTCTTTCAATTTTGAAAGTTTCAAGGACATAAAATTTAATCTCTAGAGCATATGCCCCGTTTAGGGGAAGGTTCAGCCATTTTCAAAAGAAAGCTAAGCTTTGTGCTCATTGATGTATATTTTAGAGATTCTCCACGTGGCTTAATTATGAGTACGTCTTGTTTGCTACAAGAAGTGAGTCAGCCTTCGTGTCGTAATGAGACCCCCTAGAGGAAGAGTCGGAAGCTAAGGGACCAACACAGGGTGAGGACCAGCTCCCTAAAACAGCTTTCCTAACTTGGCCAGAATCCCTGAGCGCTATCAGGCCAACGTTTGGTGGAGAAGCAAATGCCCAGGTTGCTTTTCTTTTGCAAGAGATGTAAATGACCGGCTTGGGGACACAGCCAGGGAAAAGGGTTCTTTGGGTCACCCACTTCTTCTAGTCCCGTCAGTGACTCTAAGAGAACATTGGAGGGTGTGAGGCAGGACCATTTCTATTGTTATCCTCTTTGAGACAAAGGCGCGGGGCGGGCAACTGGTGCCTGTCCTTTGCGTTGGATGGGTTAAGGGAGGCTGGGATGGCAGGGGGGCGGAGGAGGGGGGGGATCCGTTCGGTTTTGCTTCGGAGCGGACTTGCTCTGTCGGTGCCGCCCCGGCCGGCCCATCCCGGGGCGCAGGGTGGACGCGGCTGGGCAGCCGCAGCGGCCTCTGCGTCAAGGAGCGGCGGGGCGGGGAGGTGCGGCGCCCAGCCGGACGACCTGGCTCCCTTCCCCCGCGGCGCCCGCAGCCTCCCCCTCTCCCCCGCAGCGGGTCGGCGGCCGCAGCGCCGGCGGGCCGGGCACGTGGGCGCCTCCGTCACACCCTCACTCACACCCTCACACACACCCGCGCGCACGCACCCGCGCGCCTGCATCTCGTGCTCCTTCCCTGGCCGAAACACCGGCGCTCGCGAGTCCCTCGCAGCCAGCCCGCCGGGCAGCGACACCCCCACCCCCCGGCTCCAGCCCAGCCCCAGGGCCCGCCCGAGGCCAGCGGCTGCTTCTCTCTGGACAGCTCCTTCGCGGCCTCTGTCGCAGCCACTTGGACCCGACCCTTTGGCCACTGCCCCTGCTGTCGGGACGTGGGAGAAGCGAGAGGAGCCGGGTGGAGACACGGGAACGGTAATGACACGCTCCTACAGCTAAGGGCACGGTTTTAGGCAGGGCGGGGCTCCCCGTTAGCCACCCCGGAGCCCGGGGACAGGGGCGCGAGCGGACTTGATGGATGGATCCCGGGAAGGACTCGAGCTGGGTCCGGGGGTGGGGGGGGGGCGGCTCTAAAGCTTTTGAGGGTGAAGTTGTGCTCGGCGCGCGACCCTCCAGGCTGTGTCTTGCACCTGTGCACAATGGGGGGAGGAGGCGAGAGCCGCGAGTAGGGGAAGCACATGGGTTGAAACGTTCCGCCATCCTTCCTTCTCGTGGTGGAAATCGCCTACAGCATCTCCGAGAAACTAGTGGCTTCCAAGTCCAGTGAGGGCTGGACGTGGGGGCGGGGGGTCCGACTGGGGCAAGCCCGAGAGGAAAGTTGGTAGGGTCTGGACGGAGCGAGGCGCTTCCGAGGTTCTAGGGGAGTTAGCAGCCGATCCCCGTGCGGGTGGGCGGCGGGGCGGGGAGAGGAGCCAGGCTCATTTCTCATTCGCTTCTCGTTGCTTTTGGCCACTGCCGAACGCGATCCCCCGAGGCTGTGTGTTTTCACGTGACCCCCCGTTCCCCCTAGCCTGAGGCATCCTGGATTAAGGGTCCTAAAGCGGGCCTTTCGCCGCACGGGGCACGTGGCTCCAGAAGAAAGCGCAGCCTGTATGTTTTTCTGCGCATCCAGGAATTTGAGCGTGTGGCGGTGAGATGGTGGTGCGGGGATGTGAAGGAGAGGATGGGCGGAACGGGAAACCCAGACCATTTCTACACCATTCGCTCGGCTCGTGTGTGCGTGGCCTGGGCAGAGGACGGTTTGGAGTACAGGGAGGGGCTTCCGGATCAAAACATGCAGGCATACCAGCCTCGTAAAAACGAACGAATCGCAACGCCGAGCCGAGACGTCCCGGGGACAGGTGTGGACCCACCCTGTCGCAGAGGCCGCAAGAACGGGAATTCTTTTCCGTTAAGCCGAGGAGCGGCGTTTGCCGCGCGTGGGAGAGGGAAGCCCCCAGGCTCGCGCTCCGTGGCGTCTCGCTCCCTTCCCTCCTTCCATCCTCTTCCTTCCCAGGGAAAGGTTGGAGTAAGACGGGGCGGGGTCCGCACTCCGGCGCGGTGACGTCAGCAGTGTTTGGGTGCTTATGCAAATGAGGCTGCGTTCGTTGCTCCCAGTCGGGTCGTTCCCTTCCAGGTCTTAAAGGTAGACCCAGGCTTTCTTAGCCTGCATCGTTTGTATGGTTCACTGCCCGAAAGCACCAAGAGGACTGGAGGGTTCGCTTTGTGTACTGCGTTTAAGAGCCTCATCACCCAGTTTTAAAAACTGTTTATGCCTGGTTGCTTTCCGGGGATACAGGAAACAAACTGTTTGCTTTAGGAAGTATCGTTCTCTGACGAAGCAACCTTGTAGAGGTTCTTACCCCCCCTCCCCCGCCGCATTTCTTTTCCGCAACAACAGTGTTGACATGCAGACCTACTTTTGTCTTTGACGCCTCCTACTAGTTTTGACTTATGTAGTAAGTACTTAATAAGTACTTGATGCAATGAATTTTCCTTGAAGAGTGTCTCATTATATTCGGCATATTCGATCATCAGAATCATATTTTATTTTTGTGTGCGTACCCTTTGTATCCACATGATCAATGATCCGTGTTGATTTATTGGAGTAAAATATATTATTGAATTCATTGGACATTTTCATCCAAGTGAAACATGTAATGTGTTCTTTTTTTCCGGGAAGGCAGCAATTAACACTATTCTGAAAGGAAGACAGTCTCTTATGTTGACAAGTTTTCTTTTCTCTGATTGTATGTTGTATTCTTGATTCCAGAATTACTATGTACTTCCAATATATGTTAACTCAAGAGATAGTATTTTAATGGCATTAAGAAAGCTATTTTTATGTGTTTCTAGAAAATAAGTGCTATGTCATCCAAATAATAACATAAGTAAGAAATACCGTCTTGGTCTGTTGAGGCTGCCAATAGCAAAATACCATACCCTGGGAGCTTTATAAACAACAGAAATTTATTTCTCATGGTTTTGGAGGCTTAGAATTCAAGGTACCAGCAGATTTGGTGTCTGGTGAGAGCCTGCTCTCTGGTTCATAGATGGCAACTTTCACTGTGTCCTCACATGTTGGAAGGAGCTAGTTAGCTCTCTGAGGTTACTTTTATTACCCCCAAAAGCCTCATCTCCTAATACAATCATCCTGGCGTTAGAATTTCAACATATGAATTTGGAATGGAGGACACAAACATTCAAATCATAGCAAATAGTAGAAGAATTTTTAAATTGGCTAATAGCTATTTGAGATACTAATAATCAAATGAAATGCCTTACTTGTCAATTATCAACTTAAGTTAGAATAATTACTA
This sequence comes from Panthera onca, assembly GCF_046562875.1. Lineage (NCBI taxonomy): Eukaryota > Metazoa > Chordata > Mammalia > Carnivora > Felidae > Panthera > Panthera onca. The sequence goes on along the minus strand of NC_138345.1, from coordinate 107,054,143 downwards.
AAACCTAAACTCTATGTTTATAATCATTAATTTACCCAGGGATCAGTGTTCAAATTTTGCTGTGTGCATGTTAGAAAATACAGTTGTCCTGTCATAAAATAAAACTTGTGTATAAATAGGTAAGAAATTTGTATTGTGTTGAACTCTGGGTTTATTTCCCAGGTAATTAAAAAGACATTGACTTAGAATGATAGACCTGAAAGAGACCTTGCTGATTATCAAAAGCTCTGAAAACTTTTGCTTCTCAATTTACTTCTCCACTTCTTTTGGGTAATGTGTTAACTCTTTATTACTACATACATATGCATGATTGGATATATTAATATATTCTATGCAGAGTAATATTAAAATGGTTTCTGAGCAGATGCCATTAACAGAATTCCATGGGCGTAGTCTGACACATGAAAACATTTAAAGTTACACGGCAGGACTCTTTATATTTATTTCCAATTTCCCTTATAACTTAAAATAAACCCGAACTACTCTTCTGGATGCATATGGTAAACTTTTAATGAATTTATCGACTTAAATATTAACTTTGACCAATAGTGATTTACTTATATTTCTCTGTGAATAACAAGCCCCAGAGACTGGGCTCCAGGGTGGTTTTGAATGCACAGTATCACTTGTTGGAGAACTGTTTTCAGTCTTGAAGGTCACATTATTTCCTTGTGATTAATGCACTAAAGTATCCTTTCACATAAGATTCATTGATTGTTATCTTTGAATGAAATGCTTACACTGGGAGTTGTTTCACTAGTCAGATTGGCAAAGATAAAAAAAAATGACTCACTGTCTTCAAGAGGGCAGAGGGAAACAGGCAGTCTCATACATTGCTAGTTGTAGTACAAGTTGAGACAACTTTTATAAAGAGCCACTTGTGAGTATTTACCTAAATTATAGAAGCACATAACCTCTTATCAAGTAGTTCCTCTTCTAACAACGTATTCTGTAGATATGCAAATGCAAGATATACAAAGTCAGTTTCTTGAACATTGATTCAGATTATCAGAAATAACCTAAATGTATACTCATGCCATGGTCTATCATATAATTATTAAGACAAAACAAAACAAACAAAAGGCAAAACGAGCAATTGTAATGAGAGCAAAAGTTTTTGAAGAATTTTTAAGTGAAAAACGAAAAGGCAGAGTTATACATATAGTGACAGTTGTGTAAAAAAAAAACAGGTTGGGTGGGTGGAAGAACACACCTATTAGCTTGAATATATACCAATACCTGTGGAAGTCTTTGGTGACTTACAGGGAGATGGGGGTGAAACTGATATGCTGAGGGAAATAATGGGAATACTTTTCACTTTATGCCGTTTGATACTATATAACTGTATTACTTATTCCAAGTATAGATTAAAATATATTCTAAGGTAAAAACAATAGTTGGGGTGCCTGGCTGTCTCAGTTGGTAGAACATGTCGTGAGTTCAAGCCCCATGGCATTGGGTGTGGAGCCTTTCCAGGCATCAGATGCTGCCAAATGAGTAAGGTATAAAAGCCAATGAGTATTTTGGCTCCGTGATTTTTTTAGTATCTGAATTTATAAGAAAGTCTCTACTTTCAACATTATTAATAGTAAAATTATATTAGAGCAGCAGATGAGATTTAGTGGAATCATTAAATTTAGCCAGTTTTATTAGCATAAAAATACAAAGAAAATTGTTTTTAGTGAGTTGAGTAGGGTTTTAAAACAATTTTTATTTTAGAGGGTTATAGATTCACATGTAGTTGCTCAAAGATAATACAGAGAGCTCTATGTGCTCTTCACCCAATTTCCTGAAAATGTAACATCTTGAAAAACTGTTTTACAACATCATAATCACAATATTGACATTGATAAAGTCAAGTTACAGAACAGTTCCATCACTGTAAGGATCCCTGTGTTACCCTTTATAACTACAACCACATCACTCTGTTCTTCATATTTATTATTTTGCATTTCAAGAATGTTATCAAAATGGAATCATATAATATGCAACATTTTGAAGTTGGCTTTTTCCACTCAGCATAATTGTCTATAGATTCATCCAAGTTGTGTATGTCACTAGTTTGTTTATTTTTATTTTTGAGTAGTACTCCATGGTATGGATTTACCAAAGTTTGTTTAACCATTCACCCATTAAATGACATCTGGGTTGTTTCCAGGTTAGGGTTATTATGAATAAAGCTGCTATGGATACTCATTTACAAGTTTTATGGAAGATAAATTCTCATTTCTCCAGCATAAATGCCCAGGAGTGCAATTTCTGGGTTATATGATAGTTGCTTGTTTAGTTTATTCTCACCAGCAAAGTATGAATGATCCAATTTCTCTGTATCCTTGCCAGAATTTTGTCATCCCTATATTTTAGTTGTTTTGAGAGGTATGCAATGACATCTCATTGTAGTTTTAATTAGCATTTCCCTAATGGCTAATAATGTTGAACCTCATTTCATGTGCTCATTTGCCATCCAGGCATTGTATTCAGTGAAATGCCCCTGTATGTCTTTTACCCATCTTTTTAATTGTTGAGTTTTATGAGTTTCTTATAGGTCCTAAATACAGACCCTCTCCCAGATATGTGGTCTGCAAATATTTTTCTTCCAGTCTTTAGCTTTTTTTTTGTCCTCTTAATGGGTTCTTTCACAGAGTAAAAGTTTTACGTTTTGAAGTCCAGTTTACCAAATTTTGCTCTGATGGATTTTGCTATTGATGACATATCTAAGAGCTCTTTGCTTAGCTCTAGATTGCAAAGATTTCTCCAATGATTTACTTAAGACATCTTTATAGTTTTATATTTTACATTTAAACATTTTTTTCTGGCATTATCTGCTTATAGTTTTAGTATCAGAGTAATACTAGCTTCACTAGCTTCATAAAATGAATTCTGAAGTGTTCCATTACTTCTATCGTCTAGAAGAGATTGTGCAGAGTTGGTGTTAATTCTTCTTTAAATGTCTGATAGGGTTCCCTATTGAATCCAGGTAGGCCTAGAGATTGCTTTTGTGAGAGTTTAAAAATAATGCATTTAAGTTCCTTAATAGATATAGAGCTATTACATGATCTGTTTGATATTGGGTAAGTTGTGGTGGTTCGTGTTTTTCAAGGAATTTGTCCACTTTATCTAAGTTGTTAACTTATGTGTATAGAGTGTTTTGTTACTCTTCCCTTATGATCAGTTTGATGTCTGCAGGTTTTGTTATTATAATTCCTGTTTCATTTCTGATATATAACTGCCTTAAACATAAGGCTGACCACATGGAACTTTACATGAGAATAACTAAATGTGTCTTTTAAGATTAATATTTATCTTACGGTTAAAAGAAAATCACTGCATGGGTTTAAACTCTAAGTTGCATCCCTTTTGCATGGGTCTAGCCCCTTTGTGAACAGTTCCTTGGACAATATTTTAAATTTCAGTAGAGTTAAATATTTATACTTCCAGTTAAATTCAGTGAATATTCAGTTTATCTCCCCCATAGGCAAATGTTTAAATTATCTGTTGCTACATCGCAAACTGCACCCCCCCACACACACACCATTTTTTTTTTTCAATAGATTTGAAACAATGATTTATTTAGCCTCTTTAGCATCTGTTACCTTTCTGGTATTATAATAACTTAAAATAATAATGAATTATTATTTCTTATTATTTTGTGTGTTGTCTGGGCTCAGCTGAGTACTTCATCTGTTCCATTTGGTATGTGCTGGCAGCTGGACTGAGGCTAGAATATCCGTGCCTTTGTTCTTGGGCCTAGGGCTTCAGCTTAAATGGCCGAACAATTGGTGGCTGACTGAGACTTTATCTCTCTCTTTCCATGTGAGATTTCTAGCAGGGCATATGGACTTTTATATATAGTGTCTGAATTCCAGAAGAGTGAAAGCACAAACTGCCAAGCTTCTTCAGGCCTAGCCTTGGAACTTGCAGTGTCACTTCTGCCTTCTACTGGTCCAAGCAGGTTCAGTTACTTCCAGAATTCAAACTCAAGTTCAGGTACAGCCCAGAATTAAGAGAAGAGGAAATAGGCTCCGTTTCCTAATGGGAGGAGTAGCAGGCAGACATGTGCAGCATTGAGAGGAACTAAAAACATTCTTTTTGCAAACAATCTACTATGGGAAATAACTAAGAAAGATCATACTTGATATTTTATTTTGGTCATGAATAAAACATGGTGATGAATAAAACATTTGCCTCCAAATTCATTTTTCATGATAGGACAATACAACTATATAAATAAGTGTGATATAATATTCTACGCCTGTAGTCAGCTAAAAAATATGTCTACCTACTAATTCTTGGTACTTGTGAATGTCACCATATATGGAAAAAGAGTCTTGGCAGACATAATCCTCTAATGAAGAGATTATCCTGATATGTACAGATGGGTGCTACATGTCACCACAATGTCCTCTTACATGAAAGAGTCAAAGGGGATTAGATACACACAGAAGAGGAGAAGACAGTGTGAGGATGGAGGTAGTAATAGGAGGGATGTGGCTATAAGTTAAGGCATGCTGGCAGTCTCCAGAAGCTAGAAAAGGCAAGGAACAGATGATTCCCTAGATCTCTTGAGGGAGGGACCTTCCCATGCCTTGATTTTGGTTTATTGAAATTACTTTGTATCTCTGATTTCCAGATCTTTGAAGAATTCATTTATGCTATTTGAAGCCACTAAATTTGAAGTAATTTGTTACAGCATTCTTAGGAAATGAATATAGTGTCTAAATCTGAGGTGTTTTCAATATGTAATTTAAGTGTTTAGAAGAACTTTTGTCTATTTTTAAAATGTTTAAGAGATTTATTAAAATACTTAAGTGAGATTTAAACCCTGTCCTTGATTCATAGAAATCAACAAAAAATATATTTCAATTTATCGAAATTACCTTATAATTTTGCAATAATTGCCAGGTCACAGGAAGTTACAAAAGGAGGTCCTTGTGTACCCTTCACCTGGGCTCTGTCATTTTACAATCTTGTATAAATGTACAGTACAATATCAAAACCAGCGTATTGATATTAGGATAGCCAGAGAGTTTGTCAGGGTCCCTGCCTGTGTGTGTATATATGTGTATGGTTTTTTGCAGTTTATCAAATGTGTAGCTTCCTGTGATCCTTAACCACAATGAAGACACTAAACTGTACCATCTCACAAGATTCCTTTGTCCTTTATAGCACACCCACTGGCCCTTCTCTCCCCTAACTGCTAGCAACCACTGTTCTGTGGTTCATCTACATAATTATGTTATCTTACAAATGTTATGTAAGTGAATAATTATGCAATATGTATCCTTTTAATATTGGCTTTTCCCCCATGCAGCGTCATTTCCTTGAGGTTCATCCAAGTTATCGCACGTATCAATAATTCTTTCCTTTTTATTGCTGATATTGGATGACACGGATGTACTACAACTTGTTTAACCACTCACTCATTGATGGACATTTAGGTAGTTTTCAGTTTGGAGCTATTATAAATAAAGTTGATAAGAACATTTATGTGCAAGTTATTACTTGAAAATAAGTTTTTATTTCTCTGGGATATATGTCTAAGAGTGCAAATTGCTGGTCAGTGTGATAACTCTATTATTAGTGCTAAAAGAAACTGCCAGCTATTTTTTAGAGTGGCTGTCCTATTTTATGTTTCTATCAGCTACATATGATTGATCTAGCCTCTTTTCATGCCTACCAACTTTTGGTTTCTTTACTTTTTAAAATTTGTTTTCGATTTTAGCCATCCTGATTGGTGTGTTATAGTCCACCTTTTTGGGGGCAAAATATATAAAGTTTAAGTTACGATTTTGTATTGTCATTTGCAAAAAATTGTTTCTCTTCTTTTGATTGGCTCTGTGATTTTTGTCATCTTTTTGCTTAGTGCAAACATTTTATGTAAAGGGGATATAATTTGCAAAAGAAATGCTTAGGTTGATTTCTGTATTGTTGAAATTTTCTGTATTACTTATGAAGATCAGTAATTCTGTGTGTTGTAGAATCTCTTATTTTTTTTCTCTCACAATTATTCCCTAACTATAAACGTCTCAAGATGTGTCATTTTTTTCTTGGGTGTTGCAATTGGTTTCACATTTTGTTTTTATTCGAATAGTCTTTACTTTTTATCCTATATATTAAGAATTAGAAAAGTAAATTTCATTTGGATCCACAATAAATGTCAGACTCGGTGTTCATAATTGGTTCGTATTTAAAGAAAATTTTATTCAGTAAAATTTGTAATTGCCCAAGTCGGGGAGATAATTCGCTGTTGTTCTAGTTCTTTATTAATAGAATATTAAGCTTGTGGCAAGTACCAGTAATTAGCCAGTGCAGACATGTCTGTTTGAGTCCTCTCTTGTCTCTAAGATGCAAGTGCCTGCCTGTTATTTTAAGTCTGCATATTTTCACTGGAAATGTTAATTAGAGTTTAATTAAGTTACCAAAGAGGTTGTAACAATAGTTTAGGAGCTAAAAAGTCTTGAGAGATAGGGTAAGAATTGCACAAAACTTTGAGTTAATTATATAGTGAAGTGAAAATATTAGCAAGACTAATTAAGACAAATGCTGAGAATATTGTCTATTCTATTAACAATATCAGGAATTAAAAATGTGATATGACTACAAAGCCTACAGCTATTAAAAAACTGCAGAATATTATGAATTACTTTCTGCAAACAAATTTGACAATTTAAATGAGATGGACAAATTCTTTGAAAACTACAAGTCACCAAAAATAACACATGAAAAAGAAAGTCTCGGTAGCTGTATATCAATGAAATAAATCAAATTTTTAATTAAAAATATTCTCTGAAAGAAAACTCCAGGCCCAGATGGCTTTATGGGTGAGTGCTGCTAAACATGTAAGGAAGAAATAAAACTAATTCTACATATACTCTCTCAGAAAATAAATGAGAGGCCATTTTAAAACTCCATTTATAAGTCTACCAAAACCATAAAAGCAAAATCCAAGAGAAAAAATTATTGATCCATGTTCCCATAAAGTTGAAAATATCCTTACCAAAATATTTGCAAACTGATTCCAGTAACATATTAAAAAGGTAATACATCTTGACCAGTGGGTTTGTTTCATAATGAAAAATTGGTCTAAAATACAAAAACAATTGATGTTATTATATTGATAGATTAAGAAGTTATATGATTATCCTAATACAGGTAAAAAATTATGCACCAAAATTAAATACTGACTCAGGATTAAAAAAAATAATAATGACCCTTACTGAACTAGGAATAAAAAGAAACTGTCCTAAACTGACAAAAGGCATCTATGAAAAAAAAAATCCATAACTAACATTGTACTTAGTAAAATATTGAGTACTTTCCGATTAGCATCGGGGCATAGATGAAGATGTCTGTTCTTAATACTTCCGTTCAAAATTTTAGTGGATGTCACAGCCAGTATGGTAAGTCAAGAAAAAGAAATTAAAGGTAAACAATGAGAGACCCAAACTGTCTTTATTTACCTTTAACATATTGTGTATATAAAAATCCTAAGGGATCTTAAAACAACATCAGCTCAATTTCAGCATTGTTGCAGGATAGGAAACTTGTATTTAAAATCAACTTTTTCCAGAGAGAAATTAAAGAAGATATAAATAAATGAAGAGATATACCAAGTTCATAGATTGGAAAATTCTATGTTTTAAGATGTCTGCTCCCCAAATGGGTTTATAGAATCAATGCAATCCCGGTCAGAATTATAGCAAGCTGGTTTTTTTGTTTGTTTTTTTTGGGGGGGTTTTTTGTTTTTGTTTTAGTTTTTTGGTGGAGGGGTGTAGAATTAACCAGCTGACTTCAAAATTTATGTGGAAAGGCAAGGAAATAATCTCAAAAAAGAAAGACATTAAAAATGCTTAGGGTTGAGAAGCACTGAGTTATACATTTATTATGTTGATATAAAAATGTTTTCAATCTTGTTTTAAGTGATTTAGTCTTTTTTTCTGAAAAATTACATACGAAGATAATTAAAGCAATACAAAGATAGGAGAATGAGAAAAATGTAAATATAAGTCCAAATTTAAGTAATGTAATATCCCCAACATTTATTGTGATGAATAGAAAGACACCAGTTGTTTTACATTTATAATGTTGTATTATTCAGAGTTCTTTGTTTGAAAGTTGCAGAAACTGATGCTGGCTAAGAGGTAAAAATAAAGTAAAATAAGGAAGAAACACTGGCAAGGCTCAGGAGCTCAGGGGCTCAAAGGAACAATGGGGTGCTTGGCAATGAGATGGAAAAGGGCAAGAATGAAAACAGTTCTTAAAAATAGGAACCAGAATCCATGACTACAGTAGTAATTACAGCCTGGGCGTAATGCCTTTGGAATTGAGTGAGATGCCAACCTTTTGATCTCTTTGTTCCTCTCCTCAAGAATCAAAATCCAAAGAGAGGAATTCTAACTGGACAAGTGTAGATTATTTTCAAAGATGGTGGCAATATTTTTCTCTTCTCTCTACTTGTACTTTTGCAATCTGACTTTGTTGCTCATGCCATCAAAAAGTGGTGTTTATCCATTCTGTAATCAATCTGGACTTAGATGTGTGATTTTGCTTTGGCCAGTGAAACATTAGCAAATGCTAAACAAACAGAGGCTTTACTAGCACCCACAGGTTGGGCTTACTTCTTTTGGCTAGAGTTGGAACTCTGAGCTTATAATGTGAACAAGTTGGAGCTAGCATTTTGTAGAGACTACATATAGGAGAACCAAAGTGCTCTGGTTATAGACTGCCTCCTGTTAGAATGTGACTGAGGCCATCTTAGACCATCCTTCCCCACTTCAGTTGATAGATGACTGTAGTGGAGAAATGACCTGAGTCAAGACGAATGAAAGAACTGTTCATCTAAGCCTAGTTCAAATTGCAAACACACAGAATCAAAAGCAACTAAAACATTTGTTTATTAAGTTTTGAGGTAACTTGTTATGCAGCAATAGAAAACTGTTACTAGACAACAAAGTGATGTTACAACAATTTAAACATATAGCATTGGCTCTGGACTTACCATTATTCTTAATAGAATAATTTGCAACAAGCCAGTTGTAACATAATACAACTGTAAGAGGACTGATAATCATAGTAATGAAAGAAGACGTATATTGAGTTCTCTCAACGTGCTGGCATGTACCCAAGCACTTTATTATTAGGTAACAGGGTAATTTAGCCAAGCTCATAGAACCATAAGTGATAGAAATAGGATTTGAACTCAATTTGATTCTAGAAACTAGATATAAGTGTTTGGCATCAATACATGTCTCTTCACAGCAAGAAATATTAATTTCGGCAAGATCCCATTAAAAGTAAATCAGGAGGATTATATGAAAATGTGAAGAGGTTGGGCATTATCATTTTTTTCAACTATGGGTTTCATATTTAGAAGGTACCCTGAGTTGCTTCCTGATATGAAAGATGAGAACATCCTCATACTTTTATTTCTTTCTGTCTTCTCCCATTTAATTCCCAATTTTGTCAGTTATTTTTTAAATTTTAATTTATATTTTCCCCTAAACATAATTCATATAGATTTTAAAGTTTATTTCTTGTTTAAATTAATGTTCACTTCTATCCTTTAACATGCCTTCTCTATTACTGAGATACTTTGTTTTCTCTTTTGGTTGGCCAAAGTTCACGATCATGTAATCTGTTTCTCTCCCTCCCCAGTAGGGATCATCAGATCTCTTATAGATAAGAATATTTGCCTGTGGCCTTTATAATTAGAATATAAAATAATTGATTACAAAAATTAGAAAGTATTTTTTCCTCTTAGTTTTGTTTAGTTTTGTTTTGTTTTAGAGATTATTAAGTATACTGGGAAGTCTTTTTATTTCCCCATTCTACTCTGCTTGAAGTCCCTAGGAATCTTTATGCCAGATTTTTCAGTGTTGACCCTTCTGTATTATTATTATTTGAAAATATGAGTATAAACAAAACTTCTGTTAGTATTTTATGTTATATTAATTCTATTTTCTTTCCTGGGTACACCAATTTTATGTTTGTTGTATCACCTTTATCTGACTTCCATTTCCATTAGCTTTTTCTCTGAATTACTTTAAAATATTTGACTCTTTTCATTCTTTTTGAGAAGTTTCCTTAAGTCTATTATGATGTCTGTGGATGTACTTGTAGCAGCCTTTATTTTTTCCAAATATGCCTTTTATTCCTATAATGAATATTCCAATTTCTATATTTAGTATTCATCCACCTAACTTTTTATTTCTATTCATCTTTAATATCTTTTCTTTGATTTTTTTAAAAGGGAACTTTTTAATCTTTAATTTATTGAATCTCTGAGTTTGTTTTTTTTTTAATAAGTAATCTACTTGAAACTCTTGAGCATTCTGTTTCCTGACATATATTTTCCACCTTTGTCTTTGCTTATGTTTCTTCCCCTCTCAAACACTACCACTCCATCTCCCTGGTTCCATATAAAACCCTTTCATTCTTAGTAATTGCTTATCTTTGAATGTGTAGAGTTCTATCTTGTCACACTATTTTATAAAGAAATTCATGTCATTCAAATGGAGCCTAGATTGAGTGGTCTAGGAAACTCCACATCTTCAATTCAGATTTATTCTCTGGAACAGTGGTTGTCAATTTTTTTCAAGATAGTGAGAAATATTTTAGGCTTTGCAGTACATACAAAGTGACTCTGCTGTTGCAGCACAAAATTACCTATGGAAAAGATGTAAATGTGTGGGCATGGCTATCTATGTTCCAATAGAATTTTATTTATAAAATCAGACAGTGTGTTGTATTTGATCCATGGGCAGTATTTTATTGATGTTGGATCTTGAATATCTGTTGCTCAGGGGTAGAGAGGAGGCCTTTACCCAGTAGTGATATAGACTGATAATGCAACTCATAGGTGCAGTGAAGTGCAGTAAATGATAGCTTGATTCTGTCACAGGAATGGTTGGTGCTAGCTTGGCAGAAGCTGTGCAGTTCCTTGAAACTGATTATCGTACTTCCTGTGTGACCTGTAGAGTAGTGATACTTTATTACTTTCTACCTCACTTCCTTCCTGGACATTCCGGCTTCATTTCTTCTTTTCCCAGATGTAGCAATGACCAATATACTTTTGGCAGTAGTCAACCTGGCTTTTTATTCTCTTTTTAATCTATATATATGGCCTACTTTTATTAACTAGGATCTTCAGGTAAGCTTTGAGCATCATAAAAAATGATATAATTTAGAAAAGTTAGGTCTTGAAAATATGAAGTTAATTTACTTTCCAAATTGTTGTCTTACATACTGAGTTTTTACAAATCCATTCAGAAATTCAATTTATATCTTTACATTTGGTTTTATGCAGCCTCTGAAAGGAATGTCTCTGACTCAATGAGTATAGGTCCTTGGAGTAAAAAATCAACCCCCCCCCCCAAAAAAAAACAACCAAATGTGTAATAGTGCAGAATACTTGTAGTTATCATAACAATATTATTCTGTCCTACTTCTTAGAGTTCATTCACTTCACAGACAAGTTTAAACCTTAAGAATGTGAGATGAGTAAGATAAAGCCATTCTCCAGGCAGAGCTTATGGCCTAGTGAAGAGAGCTCTAAATAAGTGAAACAACCTGTTTAACATCCTTTTTAGTATGTTTAATATTATAAAGGTTGCCTAGGACTACTGTACTATATAATCTGTATATATAGTTAGATAGGTTTCATATATTAGATATATTTTAGGCATTTATAATATACCATTGTATTTAAATTTTGTTTATATTTGACGATTTTTTTTCATGGAAAATATGAACTCTGGGTACCCTGATAGAAACGTTAAAAACATTTTTTTTAATGTTTATTTATTTTTGAGAGAGAGACAGAGACAGAGCACGAGTGAGGAAGGGGCAGGAAGAGAGGGAGACACAGAATCCAAAGCAGGCTCCAGGCTCTGAGTTGTCAGCACAGAGTCTGATTCTGGGCTCGAACTCACAAGCTGTGAGATCATGATCTGAGCCTAAGCTGGATGCTCAACCAATTGAGCCACCCAGGCGCTCCTCTGATAGAAACTTTTAAATGTAAACTTTGCCAAAGGATATTGTTTGTACGTTGATATGATTATTCATTTAATATTTTTAAAAAATTCAGCAGTGTCCAACATTGTTATTTTTCATTTCATTTTGTTTGTGTATTTTTTTTTTTCCACAAAGACTTGGAAATACATAGAATAAATACTACAATTTCCGAGATAATTAATTTGGGAGAGGTTCATGAGTAACACTGTCTTAAATTTTTCTGATATGGTGGCTGTTTTTACTGTAGTAGTATTTCTAAACTTTGATACATTCCTTACCTTTTTATTTGTGTGGAAAAAGCGAAAAGAATAGCTGATAACCTTAGTTTATTGAGGAAACTAAGGCTGAGTGGGATAACTACGAGAAGTTATACAACTAAGAAATAAAAGAACTAGGACACAACTCCTAGTTTGTCATATTAAAGCCAATACTCTTATCTATGTGTCAGTTAAATCACTGGGCCAACAATTTATCTTTAGGTAATTCAACAAATGTAGATCTTTACATAATTCTTGTCTCACAATTTCCTATATGTCAGATTGTTTCTTCAGCAAAAAATTATTTGGATAATTAGCTTATTTCAATTTTTCACTGGCTGTATTTATTCATTTACTCAACTAATATTTACTGAACTCTCGGGAAAAATGAAGCAAATTAAACAAACATAATCTCTAACCTCTTAAAACTATTTCCACATCAAAAATTTGTTGGTCTCTTTACGATAGTTACCATGAGAAGTTTTTCACTTATTCTAGAGATGTATCTATTATTTAAAGTATTTTGGGAATGCTGTTTTTCAGAGCTTTCTTCACAGTCTAACTCTTAATCTTCACCAAATCCTAAATGAGTGTTTGCTCTTAGGGTATATATTTTAATTGGGAAACAACTGAACACCTCCAATAAAAGTTGTTTACCTAAAGGCAACCAGTAAAAGTTACATGGTCAAGTTAATGAATTCCTTTTTTTTTTTTCTTTCTTTTTCATTGAGTTACCTAGCCCCCTGTCTTGTTCATGAAGCTTATAAATTAAAGTATGATGGGCTATTTCTTTGACTTTGAATGTAAATCTAATACAGTTCCATCAAAGAATTGTTTTTTTCTAGCAACAAATGACAGACTTCTTGGGATATTATTTCTAAGTCTTCTGACCTAATTTTGAAAAGAAGCATTCATATGTTTAAACACTTTTTGAAATAGACAATCTGATCGGTCTGCAGACATACCCTATAGACTTACTTGGTCTATATTTGAACAGAGAAAAGGAAATGAGATATAACCTAAAATGAAATAAAGGGAAAATTCCAAAGTGGTGGTAGTATGTTTTTGGGTCATTGGAGAGAATGTTTACACAAATAATAATTTTTACCGCTTCCTGCATCTTTTTTTTTTTTTAATTTTTTTTTCCTTTTTTTTTTTTCCCTGCATCTTTTTATCCTACTCCTTATGTTTGGTGTGTCCTCAACTCCATTTCTGCCCAACTATAATGCTGCTTTTATGCAACGTTTCTGATCTCTCCTATAGTAATGATGTTGGGTCATATAAATTATGCAATGTAGTGTAATTATTTGGAATGTACCTTTCGCTCTATCAAATATAAGCTCCTTTAAAGCAGATATTGTATAATTTGTGAATGTTTGTATCCCTTAATTGTAGCCCTATTATAATTAATATCAAGTGGGTGAACAGATGAATACATGAACAGAAGAGATTCTATATAAGACAAATTTATAGGGATGACATGTAATTGTGTATGTAATTCTATGAGGAATAAAGTAAAGGATGTACTTTAGTCAGAGAGGAGAAAAGGAAGAATTAAAAAAAAAAGTCAAAAAATTTTAAGTACTAATGAACGCCATATACATTATACATTGGAGTATATCTGAAATCAAAGTAGATTTATGTAAGAAGGAAGTAGTTAAAAGAAAATGTGTCCAGAGATACCTGGGTGGCTCAGTTGCTTAGGCATCCGAATTCAGCTCAGGGCATGATCTCATGGTTTGCGAGTTTGAGCTCCACATCAGGCTCTGTACTGACAGCTCAGAGCCTGGAACCTGCTTCAGGTTCTGTGTCTCCCTTTCTCTCTGTGCCTCCCCTGCTTGTGCTCGCTCTTTCTCTCTCTCTCTCTTTCTCTCTCTTTCTGTCTCAAAAAATAAATAAAATAAACATTAAAAGAAAATGTGTCTGAAGCACATGTGTACTTTACAATTTTTATACTTCTGGCAACATTAAACTATGAAGGGCCAAGGACAATCATATGTCTTATACTTGGTAGAGAGAGTTTTCATCATACAAACTAATAATAAAGAGTTTTCAGTATTTTAAATATTTTTTCTCATTAAATATTATTGTTTTTCAACTTAAAATTTTACAGGTACCTGTAGAATATTGGACATTCAGATCCAGGATCCATTAAGACTCTATCACCTTGAAAAAAGGATTTAATTGATACCCTCCTCCATCTTTTATTCATATCAATTAACATTTTTCAAAAAAAAATTAAAAATTCACCATAAGGGAATTTTTAAAAAATAATACTACCCACATTTTCCAATGCCGAAGAATAGCAAGGTGGTAAAAAGAGAATTAGATGATGAAGTTATTGAGTCTGTCAAAGACCTTCTTTCCAATGAAGACTCAGCTGATGATGCTTTTAAGAAGAGTGAACTAATTGTTGATGTTCAGGAGGAAAAAGATATAGATGTTGAAGAGGAATCAGAAGTTGAAGATGAAAGACCAGCTTGGAACAGCAAACTACAATACATCCTGGCCCAAGTTGGATTTTCTGTGGGTTTAGGAAATGTGTGGCGATTCCCATACCTATGTCAGAAGAACGGAGGTGGTAAGTTTTGGGGGGTTTTGTTTTGTTGTTCAGTGATACGTTGCTAAGTAAATTGTAATTGACTGTTTGAAATAGCTCCTGTTGTTGCTGCAGTCTCATTATTTCAGAAAGTATGAATTCCATTGTGAAGCCAGGGAGACTCCTTTGTTGGAAGTGAGCTCACCTCTGTTTTCAGATTAGGTTTCCATAGACGCAGATGGCTTGTTATGAATACTCAAAGAAAGATTTCTTAAGGGTAATACATTCTCAAATTCTTTCTGTGGATGTTATTAAACATCTCTAAATTACTGGACTTTCTAACAAATGTTACAGGCATTCCTTATGCCTGTCAGTTATTCTCTTTGGAGAAAAACCTAAAGTTTCTGATATAAGACGATACTGGTAAAACAAGTCACAAAGAATTTTTTCTACACAATTTATGAACTCTGAATTTGAAATAATTTCATTTTACCACACAAAAATTGTATTTAATTTAGAGTAATTATAGTGTTCAAATGCTGACCAAAACTTTGTAGATCCCAGTGGAAGGGATTTAACCAGATAATTAATGTATTGCTAGACATTCTTCATCCTTAGATACCATGTATATTTGATTCCTAATTCTATAGTATTTGGGGACAATGTTTAGTTTCAAAAAAAACTTTAAAGAAATTAGCATCCTTGCTGGGTTCTACTCCTGAAGCCAAGACTACACTGTATATTAACTAACTTGAATTTAAATTAAAAAAGAAATCAGCATCCATAACTTTAAACAAAAATAAATCCATCAACCTAATAGTCTAGCTTTTTATATTTGTGCATATAATAATAAGGGTTACTTAGCAAAAATTGTCTTAAAAATCAGTAAAAAACATATTCAAGGGAATGGCTTGTTCATGTAGGACACAAGCTCTATAGGGTACCAAAGTCAAGTAATATTAAGTTAACTAACATTTGAGTTGAAAGTTTATTATCTATATACGTACATGGAAGCTGTGAAAATAAATGCGGTTAAAAACTAAATATTAACTAAATTTCATCGTACAAAATGTAGAAAGATTATTTTGGTATTTCATTCCAATTTGTGATAGTTTAGTTGACTGGACAAAAATATGGTTTTATACTTTCTGTACAAATCAAATGAGATAATATAACCATTAATTTGTGAAATTTCTTTTTGGATTAAAAGATAAAAAGCTAAGGTGTTCTGATGACAAAATATATGTAAGATCTTGCTTAGTTAATTCAACCAGGCACAAAACAACAGGTTTGGAAATAGTAGCCTGTTAGACAAATCTGCCTGAGAGGTAAGAATCGATACCTCTTGATGTCAGTGATGTGATGCACTACACATCACTCCACTGAAACCGTATGCTCCTTAGCCAGTCATGAACATCACATAGGAATTATTTATCAAATCAGCTATAAGTAGCTGTATACTAGCCTGCTTTTTGTTTCTCCTGAGTCATCCCATTTGCCAAGACTAGAAGAAGATGAATTCCGATCTTAAGCCTTTCACTTTATGAGCCTTACTGGCCATACTGTTGAGGAAGAAGGCTGTACTGCCTGAAGTCAGGTTGCCATCCATTTAATGCAAATTTTGTTTTGGTGGAGAACTCAAAGGATTTCATATTTAGAGATTAGTTATTAGACAGAATGGCTCCTCCTCCTTATTGTCATATGTAATAGGAGTCAAAACGTTCTTCCTACCATTGTTTCCTCTCTTCAAATAAAAAAATACTGGACAGCGATATAAAATGCCAATGGACTTTTTCATTTCAAAAGGGCTGTCAATACAAAAGGCTGTACCCAACATGCAGTATAGTATTGAGCCTTACAGGTATTTGAGTTGTATTTTCTGGCTGTTTAGTCAGATAACCTGAGACTAGTTGAATCTCATTCATCTGTCACTGGAGGCACTTTATGAATAATAGAACTAAAAAGTGGTAAACCCAGCATAAGTTGATTTGTTTGAAGATATTAAATTTAAAGTACAATGGGTAAGCTTAGTAAATAGTGTAATATAGAAGCTACCAGCTCACATTTTGAAGTCAATTTGGCCTTGAAGCCTGGCTCTTTCCCACAGTAGCCATATGACTTTTTCCAAGTTAACTTACTTCTGGTTTAGTTCCCACACTTGTAAAATGAAGGGTAATAAGGGTACTTACCACATTGGATTCTTGTAAGAAAAAATGAGTAACTACATGTAGCATGCTTAGAAATGTGCCTGGCAAATAGCAAATGCCCATTTATATCTTAGCTATGACTATTTTTAACATGGAGGTTAGTGTTAATTTCAGTTAGAAGATAAAGCTAAGTATCTAATAGCATGTCGTGCACACATAATTGAGGCATTATCGCCAATGAATCCAGTTTTAATTCATTCTCTCCCTCTCTAGTCATGCACACATACGTCAATGCGTTCACATTCTAGGATTAGGCGCATGTATTAAAATTCTCTTTCAGTCCTTTGGGAAACATTTTCAGGTCATTAGCACCTCAATGTTACTAATAATTTTAAAAATTAGATTTTTTTTTTTTTATTGTTCATTTTTTAAGGGCACTTGTCGGGATGAGCACTGGGTGTTATATGTAAGTGATGAATCACTGGCTTCTACTCCTGAAACCAGTACTCCACTGTATGTTAATTAACTTGACCTTAAATAAATAAATTTTTAAAGAATTAGATTTTTGATAATTCTGTTTTATAAACTCATGAATCCATGCTTTACATTACATACCCATTTGTAGAATCAACTTAAGTCAGAAAGACTGAAAATCCATCATAAGAAAGTAGAGATTTTCTATGGACCACTATATTACGGAAATTCTTGTATGTGGTCATTATTTCAGAGATATATACTAAGATAAATAATTTGAAAAAAAGTAATGTTTACTTCTTCAGCAGAATAACCACCAGAACAATTTGAACAACTTCCAAAATCTATTCAATTCCACTAAATAGGTTGTTTTTTTAATGGGAAAATACAACAAATGGATTCTTATTTTATTATTAATGCATTTGATGCATTGACACCACCAGTTGCATGATTTACTTGACAGTATCTGGTTGGACAAAACTTCAGATAAGAAATTTGAATGTAGGAAGTCCATCCTAGGGGTTATTTAATGAATGATTTGCATATGTATTCTTATGTAGGAATGAATATGTTTCACATTTAACTTTATCAATTAATAGGATCTAATATTAACATTGTCAAACTTACATTTTAAAATAACTAGTCATATGTCTTAATTTGAGATGTTGCTATAAAATAATTTTTAAGTATGAAAACCTTACTTCAAGGATAATATATATATATATTTGCACATGTATTTTACAATATATATTAAATATCTTAGTTTTTCAGTCAATGTCACCATCCCTTCACAGAATTTTGGAAAACAAAAAAATTCCTGAAATGTACCTTGTAAATGAAGTATATATGGGAAAAAATAACATTTGTCTGAGGTAGAAGTTCTTATTATTTTTCTATTTTGTTTTTTCTTTTTCTATCTTGGCAGCCGCTTCTCCCCTGTTGTTATTTAGGGAGAAAAGTCAGCTGTAATACTAGAAAATCTCGTTCACTCTAATTTATATGATTTGGAATGCATGATTTAGATGAGTTTGAATAAGATTTAATAAATCACTTGATGAGCAATGTGTGAATAAGATTTCTTGGAGTTTGTGAAACCTACTTGAGAAAATAATTTTAAGAAATCAATTATTTTTATGGAAAATGAAGTCATACCCTTTCAATAAGATGAAACTAAAAACTGTATTCTTACTTTAATCACAATTGTTTTTTATCAGACGCCCTTTGTAGCAGTCAAGTTTGGGTTTCAAATACTAGAAAGTTTAAAATGATGAAATTTCGTTTTCTTCAAAGTCCTTTAGAATTATACTATATAGAAGTTCAAATATTGTCTTTTATGAGATTTTCAAAATTAGTGCATTGTCTACTGTGACTATTAAAAATGTAATCTATTTTATTTGTCCTTGTTTCTGTAGGTGCATATCTTTTGCCGTATTTAATACTGCTTCTGGTAATAGGTATTCCCCTTTTTTTCCTGGAACTTTCTGTGGGTCAGAGAATTCGGCGAGGAAGCATTGGTGTATGGAATTACATAAGCCCTAAACTGGGTGGCATTGGATTTGCAAGTTGTGTAGTAAGTTTCCTGGTATGGTGTATGCCATATAATTTTTACAGGGTTTGTAATGGGACAGTTTTCATTTATATGAAATCTTTGTGTATTTCTATTCAACTCTTTAATCGTGTTTTTAAAAAACATCTTTGGAGTTTGCACTAATATGCAAACCAAGCTGTAAATATTAGTACAGTTCAACCTTGATAATGCCTGTTAAGACCTATAGGAGTCATCTTTTTAGAAAAGATGATGTGTTTCAAGTAAAAATGAAATGAGGATTTTTAAAATGTTGAATGGGGTTGTATGCATTTCATCTTGTTCAAAGGAAGGGGCATGAGAGATGTAATTACAATGTTTTGTTTTGCAGGTGTGCTTTTTTGTGGCTCTCTACTACAATGTCATCATTGGCTGGAGTTTGTTTTATTTTTCTCAGTCTTTTCAGCAACCTCTACCTTGGGATCAATGTCCTTTGGTGAAAAATGCTTCACACACTTGTAAGACATGTACCATGTACTGTTTTTGTATATAAAGATCATAAAGTTGCTAAAAGTGTGAGACTTTGAGATTTTTTTCCTTTTAAAATAATGTGGAAGGGGCACCTGGGAGGCTCAGTTGGTTGAGCGTCCAGCTTCGGCTCAGGTCATGGTCTCGCAGTTTGTGAGTTTGATCCCCACATCAGGCTCTGTGCTGACAGCTTGCTCAGAGCCTAGAGCCTGCTTCGGATTCTGTGTCTCCCCTCTCTCTCCCCCTCCCCCGCTCATGCTCTGTGTCTCTCTGTCTCTCAATAATAAATAAACGTTAAAAAAACTAAAGAAACTTCAACAAGGATACATGTCTGTGAATTTTGCACCATTGTGTTTTCCTTGTGAATGTAAATACTTCTCGAGAATAGTAGTACTTTTCTATGAAATGTTAAGAACTGATTTATAGGCTTACTGGAGAAAAAAATGCCTCATTCCTCTTTCTAGTCTGAAATGACTGTATTACCTTTCTTTCTACAGTCGTAGAGCCGGAATGTGAAAAAAGTTCTGCCACCACCTATTACTGGTATAGAGAAGCCCTGAATATTTCCAGTTCCATTTCTGAAAGTGGGGGCTTGAACTGGAAGATGACCGTCTGCTTGCTGGCCGCCTGGGTTGTAGTTTGCTTGGCTATGATCAAAGGCATTCAATCTTCTGGAAAAGTTAGTATATTAGAGCCCCTCCTGATTATGCTAATCACCACTCCTGCATGCCCTCCACGCACCCCTCAAGCTCTGCTATAAATGTCTGGGCAAACTACAAGTACCATGTCATTCTAGGAAATACAGATTGGCAAAAAGTGGTGCTTTTAAAAATGTGTTTAAAGAAAGACCATAAAAATGTGTTGGATAGTGAAATCTGAAGTTACGTAATCTCTCCTTATTTCATCAAAGATCTTTCCTGAAATTTGTGTCACTACTAAACAATCTTTACTTTTGCTATTCATTCACTTGACCCTCATGTTTTAGTTCACCGAAGATGGAGGTGAGACATAGATAACAGGAGAGCGAGTCATGAGGCTCAGGAGATGAGTGCCGCAGAGTGAGGGTGCAGCCCTGCTTTGTCCTGAAGCTGCAGAGAGGGGTCTGAGGCAGCTAGCAAGGGCCTAGGTGTGGGGCTCAGCTGGAGGAAGAATGATGGGGCAGGGAAGGGAGGTGCTGTAATGTGAGGCTTTGCAGGTCAGAGGGAGGAACTCACATTGTATTGCAGCTATATTAGAAATCCTGGGAATGTGTTAAGCAGGAATAAGATACCCTGAGTGGTAGCCTGAAAACTAGGAGAATATTACCAGTGGTGCAGGACTACTTCTGGGTGTTTGACTTTTGCACCTGGATGGATGGTTGGGCTATTTGTAGAGGCGGAGACGGGTGGGGACATCTGTGGGGAAAATTCAGAAGTTCTTTTCTGGACCTGAAAAGTTTTAGAGACCTGTTAGGCTTCTACAT
This sequence comes from Panthera onca, assembly GCF_046562875.1. Classification (NCBI taxonomy): domain Eukaryota; kingdom Metazoa; phylum Chordata; class Mammalia; order Carnivora; family Felidae; genus Panthera; species Panthera onca. The sequence continues at coordinate 107,033,199 of NC_138345.1, read as the reverse complement.
GGAGATGTCAAGGAAGCTGTAAATGTCTGGTTAGGACAATTGCTTTTCTATGGTTAAACATTTGCTTAACTTTAAACGTGAAAACTTGTGAAGCGGAAAGTACAACCTTGGCATTGCTAATTATTCAGTCTTGGGAGACTTAACAGGGGCCGCTCCTTACTCCAAAAGCTTTACAGACTTATAATGGGATTTTGATTAATGAAAAAATAAAGACTTTTTTGCTGTTTCTTTTACCTAAAACAATATAAGTAAGGATTTATTAGGGTGTCAGTGGCCATTAATTTCTCTTAAATCTTGCTTGTTTTGTGAACTATAAGAAATCAAGTTAACGATAACTATGGACTATTTTAAAGGAGTGTAAGTAAGAGAGTCCTTATTTCTCATTATATCTCAAATAGGATCTTAAGTTGCATTGCATTAAGACTAATAAGCCATTCTAATATGATGGCTATACAAGGTATTAATAGTATTATTAATCATGCTGTAAAAACAGACTGCCAAAGTATAGAAGAGGACATACAATCTTAACTATAGAAAGGACTGTAGATGTTAGTGTGTCTCACCTATATTTTTTTTTTCTTTGTAGATCATGTATTTTAGTTCTCTTTTCCCATATGTGGTACTTATATGCTTCCTAATCAGAGCACTCCTTTTAAATGGTTCAATTGATGGCATCCGCCACATGTTTACCCCTAAGGTATGTACTGCATTTCTATTCAAGGCTTATGATCATAAAAGCATTATGTCCATTGTTAAAATGTTCCCACAGTTAGACTTAAGGGACAATTGTTCTAACATATGTACATTAGCCTTTTAAATTATAGCTGTTATGTTAACCAGCCTAGAAAAAAACATGGCTTTTATGTATCTATAATTATATCCATCTATTTCCAATTTTATATGTCCCATTTTAGTTCTAGAGTAAGACTCGCTATGTGAACTTCAAAAATTCCTCTTTTATAGTAAATTAACTTCCAGTTTTTTACACTGAGACATTTTAGGACTTTTCCGTCTTTACTCTTCTTCCTTCTCTAAGTCAGTGGTTTTTAACCTTTTGTAATTGACTGCTTTGAAAAAACCGATAATAAGATCTTCTTACCAGAAAAACATAAGGAACATAATGATTTGCTTAATATCTAGAAGATTGACAGATTACCTAAAATCCATGAATGGGGGCTGAGGACGTTTCTGTGCTGTAAATCCTGTCTCGAGAAAATCAGTGTTCTTGTTTTGAGGTTTTGTACTTCCTAGAATAATACTTATAGTGGCAAGTTTGGGAAGTTTTCTGAATATACATTTCAGAAGAATTCTCATTAGGCTCCATAAAAGGCTCAGAACTTATGTTCTTTAATTCATGTTAGAGCTGAACCCAATGCTGGGCCCTTTGAATCTGTTTAATGAATCCTTGTGGATTAAATATATTGATTTGGCAGGAAACAAAAACAAGTTTTGAGATGTACATAATTTTAGTAATGAAGTTATACCTCACTATTAGTTTGCTAACACTTTTATTGGCAGACACTGAGTTACAAAAATACCGTTTCAAAATTAGTTCAGAAATTGGAAGTTATCTGAAGGGTGAATGTGCAGCCAGCATCATGCTGTGGGATTTGGGCAGAAATTAGCTTCCCTGGAATTCTTTGTCAGTCCTGGCAGCTGCCTTGATACTATGTAAAAGAGGCTGTGTTCTTTGGGTATCAGGTTCCCAAGCTGGAACCTGGAATTCATTCTCTAGTAGCAAAAATGCTGCCATTGATATCTGATTTTATTGACTAATTCAAAAGTCCTGGCTCCTCAGTGAGTAACTACTGAAGATTTATAGATTTCAGCTGTATTATAATTTAAATCGGCTTCAAATGGGCCATACTTAATATCTAAAAACATTTATAGTGTAATGTTAAAAAAAATAAAGCTTTTTGAGTTTAAAACAACAAACTTTGGTGTAAACTTCTGGAATATCACTTTTTATAAGTTGGCTATTGCTTGTGACATAATTCTGAATATTTGATTTAAATAAATATCTTAGAGTGTAAATAGTTTGATAGGACACCTTTACATGCCTCCATATTTAAAACTGTAGCATTATTAACATTTTAAACCAGGACTGGGGAATCACTATTAAAATATAGTTAATTCTTTCTTCAGTTCATTTTCCATTGACTGTGGATAGATGTGGGTGTGATAGTTACTCTGATAATGATAAATTGTCAATTACTTTTTAGTTTACATTGTTTGCCCAAGGGAGAAAGTAAGGACACAAGTAATCTGAATAATATCTTTAGTAAACAGGTATTGCCTGCCATCTAGTGGGAAGAGTAGAGATAGATTGTTAAGTGTGTTTTAGATCAGTATTCATGATAGAATAGTAATGTAGCAACAATCAATAAGCAATATGAATATTTTAGTGAAGTCTTCATAAATTATACATATGATCATGATTATGTTTCATGAGAATATTATATTTACATTGTATTTCAATAGTAATCACTAAAATTAATTGAACAATAAATCCTAATATTTGAGAAAATAGGCATTTTGGAATCTACTTGAGTTCGTATTTCAGCTCTGCTCCAGAACTGCTGTGTAACCTCAGGCAGATTCCTTAATCTTTCTATCATTCAGATAATAGTAGCAACAAATTTCATGAATTGTTCTGAAGATTAAATGAGATAATCCATATAAAGTGCTTATCAGTGTGCCTACCAGTACAGTCCATAGTTGTCCAAAATGATTGAGCACTTAGAGTGTGGTAGGTCAGGAATGTGACAGAGTGGTATATGCCTTGCTACCCCGTCTGCAGTTGAGGAAGCTGAAACTCAGAGAGAGCAGCCACTTACGGTAGATTGCACTGTTTTTAGATAATGAAATGGCAGAATCAGGATCTGAAACTGGAACTCATGTTCTTAGCCATGTTTGACATTGCTCCCAATGAGAACAATTTCACTGCAATGGTAAAAACATACAATACCAATTTAAACACTATTGTTACTGAAATCAAACTTAACTTTATTAACATCTGTGTCAGATATGGGTAATATTAATTGTTCCATTTGAAAGGTTTGATTGTTATATACAGTTATAATTGCCTAAGAAGTGAAGCTGGGTTACTTGAAATACATATTCAGCACAGGTTTAGAACTTTAAAACTTTGGATATGAAAGTGTCTTAGAGATGATATAGTTACACTTCTTCCATTTTCAGGCAACTGTTGAAATGAATCAACAATACATATAGGAACATGCAAAGTACAAATAGCTCTAACCAAGCTCATAATCTGCTTATTATCTGCTTTGACTATTAGACTTCCACCAGAAAACACAAAACGTAGGGTATTAGTTAAATAATTAGATTTTATTGATAAGTTATTTTACTTTGGAAAGAAAACAAAGGCATAAGTAAGAAATGATTGAAGATAGTTAATTTGAAATAGTCCTTTTGATTTATTTGTCTTAAAGATATTTAAAAATTCCCTTATGGGTAGAAAACCTCCACGTAAGTAAAATTTCCATCTACATGTTTGTGTGTAGTCTTTCTTCATATTTCTTGTTTCGTTACTAAGTGAAAAATTTATTATTTCTACTTACGAACAGATTATCACCCCAGTTTAAATAACCTTAAATATATCATAAGTATCATTATGATATATTTAAATAGTAGAACTGATTCCATGTAGAGCATTCTTAAATACTATTTTGCAGCTGACTTCTGTTATGTTTAATTTTAAACAGCTTGAAATGATGCTGGAGCCCAAGGTCTGGAGAGAAGCTGCCACCCAGGTGTTCTTTGCCTTAGGGCTGGGGTTTGGTGGCGTCATCGCCTTTTCAAGCTACAACAAAAGAGACAACAATTGCCACTTCGATGCTGTCCTGGTGTCCTTCATTAATTTTTTTACATCTGTCCTGGCAACATTGGTGGTGTTTGCAGTTCTGGGCTTCAAAGCAAATGTCATAAATGAGAAATGCATCGCAGAGTATGGATATTCATTTCCTTTAGCTTTTGATGGCATAAGCATATGAAAAGTATAACCTCCCAAGCCCATAAATGTTCATTAATACGTTTTTTCTGTTTTCCAGAAATTCGAAAATGATCGTAAAATTTTTGAGAATGGGCAACATTAGTCAGGATATTATTCCTCATCATATCAACCTGTCAACTGTTACTGCAGAAGATTATCATTTAGTTTATGACATCATTCAAAAAGTGAAAGAAGAAGAGTTTCCTGCTCTTCATCTCAATTCCTGTCAAATTGAAGATGAGCTAAATAAAGTTAGTAGGTTATATTTAGCAATACAATAGTCATCAATCATTTAATTAATGCATTATCCAGAAAACGTCTTTTAGGAAAATGACCTTTAAAATGCCTGTGGAAGATTATGCTGTTTCAAAACTGACATTTTTAATTTCAGAGAAGATATTTTCTTCTTTTTTTGTTTAAGTTTTTACTACCAGTTAACATGTGGAATTTAAGAAAGAAGACAAACAAATAAAGTGGGAAAAAACAAGAGAGAAATCAAAAGAACATACTTTCTTAAATCATGAAGGATTGCTTTACTTTAAAAAGCAATCCCATTGATTAAGCCATAATAATTTAAAATAAAATATAAACTTTCATCATAGAAAATGAAATTAGTCTGATACTTTTCCTGGTATCATATTTTAATACAAAATTTGAATTTTGACTATCATTTATATATTGCATAATTGCTTTGACACATGAATATTTGGCCATTTTAGTATTCATGTTTAACAAGTCCTGATTAAGTCCTTTTCTTCAGGCACTGTCGTTTATTTTAATAGACACGATATAGGTGAACATTAATAAATATCATTGTATTGGTTGTTGCCTTTTCCCTGTATTGCCAAAAAGGAAAATATAACAGAGAGCTTGGCTACTAATCCTTTGCCATAAGACAGTTAACCATACATGAGACTAAGCATAAAGAATCATGTGCAGGAAATTATGGAAGGAGCCATCATTTATATAAAAATCTTGAGTTCTGTAAAGAAAGATTTAATTACCAACTTACTTTTAAACGTTCTTTTTTTTTTAATTCTGGTATATTGTTTTTATGAGATAACACAATTGACTTTAAGTTTGGTTGAGACACAGTTTCTTAGGAGACAACAACACGATATCAGCCTATTTATTTCCAGTATTTCCAAACATTATTCAGTGTTCCCTCCTCTTTGTAACTGATATATATATATATATATATATATATATATATATATACATATATATATATAGCTATCTCTTAATATTATTTGGTACTAATGTCACTATTTTATATATATTTTACAGGCTGTTCAGGGGACTGGCTTAGCTTTTATTGCCTTTACGGAAGCAATGACACATTTCCCTGCATCTCCCTTCTGGTCAGTGATGTTCTTCCTCATGCTCGTCAATCTAGGGCTTGGCAGCATGTTTGGAACCATTGAAGGGATCATCACACCTGTTGTGGACACTTTCAAAGTGAGGAAAGAAATTCTTACTGGTGAGTTTTTATGCATTTGACTTGTCATTGAACTGATACAGGCCATTTTAGGAAAGTTTTTTATTCATTCCTATCTATTAATATGTATATTATTATTTGTTATTTATGTATTTATATACTATGGAAATTATAGATTTAACATAGGTTGAATTGATTGTTAATGATTACTTATTATATCACTCTTTATTAATAGTAATGTCACTACCATGAATTACTGGCATTAGAATAAAGTCATAGAATGTTTATGCATAACTTTGTAAATAAGACAAATATTCTTTTTTTAATGTTTATTATTTTTGAGAGAGAGAGAGAGAGAGAGTGCAAGCAGAGGAGGAGCAGAGAGAGGGGGAGACACAGAATCTGAACCAGGCTCCAGGAGCTGAGCTGTCAGCAAAAAGCTCCATGTGGGACTCGAACTCACGAACTGTGAGATCATGACCTGAACCGAAGTCGGACGCTTAACTGACTGAGCCACCCAGGTGCCCCAACAAGACAAATATTTTTAAAGGTTCAGATCTGATATTCCTTTTCCAAAAAATGCATAGTTGAAATTGATAAATCTAAATTCAGTTCTCATATAAAATAGCCCTTATGGCCTACTAGTAGTTAATACTTCTAAGTAAGAAAGATAATAAAACAGTTTACCAATATTTATAGTTATTCATAAGTCCAGTCTGCAAGCAGTTATTAAAATACCAGTTATGTACTGCATCATCCTTGCATTTGAAGAATGTAAAGGATATAAGAGAAATTAGAAAAGAGATACAGAGATACAGGAGAGCCTTGTCTCCAAAAATAATAGTACCGATAACTAAAACCAAGTTTGGGTAGATAAGACTTACACCAGGTAATATACTGATAGATAGCATAACAGTGATTTAACATGCTGTAAGAATAAGGAAGCAACAAAGGTCATCTAAATATATGATGGAACTATCAGTAAAAGTGATGGAAGTTAAATTGGAAAGGGGGAAGGTCTTCTGGGGTCAGAGGATAGCTTTAGTAATAGCTTTAGGTTAGCATATATAAATAGAGATAAAGAGAACTGTTAAGGAAGCCAGCCAGACCAGAATGCAGGAGCAGTGTTGTTAAGTGATGCAAACACAAATTGGGAAAAGAATACATATATGATATTGAATGCTGGGCAGTAGTATACAAGCTCCTCAAAGTTCAGTTTTTAGCTCTGAAAGATTTAGTAATGACTTACGTGTAAATAACTCTCAAGTATGTATCTTTATCACTTACTACTCTGCTAAGTTTGTGTATGTATATGTAAAGCAACTTCAGCAGTTTGTGAAATATTTATATCTAAATACCCTCAACTCAGCTGAACGTAAATGAGAAACTTCCTTATCTTCTCCCAAAAGGCAGTCTCTACTTCTGAAGTTTCTATTTCATTCAAGGCTATCAATATCCTGCCTGGTGTTCATGCTAAATAACGTTTTGCTGCTTTCGTCATCTTTGCCCTGTATCTAAACCCTTCTGTAGTAAGAGGGCTTGCACAATTAAGGGAAAAGCAACAGTGTAGAGGGAAAGCACACAAGGTAGTATTTGGTGATCCCACTAGAGGACCTGTTTGCTCAGAGCAAAGCGAATGTCCTCTCTTGCTCCATTACCTGTCCTTTGGGATCATACCTATACTTAAAGTCATATTTCGCCTTGAAGAAATGTTCCTCCATCACCTTTGCCAGGCATGTTTTTGTCTTCCCTGACAGTCCAGTAGGACTTAGATGAGTCAATTATTTATAATCTTTTCCTCTCACATCTCCAGCAAAACTTTTACCATCTATACGACCTACAATATGCTTTCTTCATATTTACCGTGTACTGTGGTGTAGGTAGGAGAGGGTGAAAGTGACACAGGCTGTGGTTCAAACCCTGCTACGTCATCCAGAGACTTTGAGTACAGAATAGTACGGCAAGCATTTAACTATTTCAGTGTGTGACAGACTCCAAACAAATGTTACTTTTCCTTCTCTACATTATATGTTTATATATAATACTCATTTCCATATGGTGTAATTCATACCACTAGCATAGTGCTTAAGAGATAGAGGTAATGACTTCATTTAATTCATACTTACTGGGATTGTTAGAGAACCCTCATCTGATTGAACCCAAGGATGTCTGTTTTCTCCCCTCCCAAACTGCCATTACCTGCTCAATTATTTGCACTCACCTCTGCTAAAAGGTGGTTGAGAAGTACAACATAGTCATCTTTTACTTTTGACAGGTCCTTTGCTGAGTGTGTGAGAGAATAGTCTAATGAAAATATGGGAATATTATATAGATTCCAGAAATCTAAGTTTTTTTAGAAAATTTTATAAATTTTTTTTTTTATTATTGTTTACTTAAGACAGAGAGAGAGAGAGAGCAAACTGGGGAGAGACAGAGAAAGGGAGAGAGAATCCCAAGCAGGCTCCACACTGCCAGCATGGAGTCCAGTTCGGGGCTCAAACTTGCAAACCGTGAGATCATGACCTGAGCCAAAATCCAGAGTCCAATGCTTAACCGACTGAGCCACCCAGGCACCCCTCTCTAAGTTTTTATATTAACTGTAGGTGCTCAGAAGTTTTTGCCTCTTTCTTAGATACTACTCCAGAAACTCCTTTTCTAAGGTTCTTCTCTGTTACTTGGATAATGAGATTGCCCAACCCTGTCATAATTGTATTCTCAACTTATCTATTCATGCAATATCAAGATAGAGATTTGCGTTGGTGCTCAGGCAAGATCTCATTATTAATTTAAGACTTCCACAGAGCTTCCAAAACTATAAAACATTATTAAAAGCAGAAAAGACCTATGAACATTTGCTGCCTGAAAAGGTCACTATGTTATTTTTTTATATATAATTTTTTTTAACATTTATTTTTGAGAGACAGAGAGAGACAGAGCATGAGTGGGGGAGGAGCAGAGAGCGAGGGAGACACTGTATCTGAAGCAGGCTCCAGGCTCTGAGCTGTCAGCACAGAGCCTGACACGGGTCTCAAACTCATGAACCCTGAGATCATGACCTGAACTGAAGCAGGACGCTTAACCGACTGAGCTACCCAGGAGCCCCTGAAAAGGTCACTTTGTTATTAATAAAGAGAAGTATATTACAGAGATTTATGCTTTTATAATTTTTTTTTTTCAACGTTTTTTAATTTTTTATTTTTGGGACAGAGAGAGACAGAGCATGAACGGGGAGGGGCAGAGAGAGAGGGAGATACAGAATTGGAAACAGGCTCCAGGCTCCGAGCCATCAGCCCAGAGCCTGACGCGGGGCTCGAACTCGCGGACCGCGAGATCGTGACCTGGCTGAAGTCGGACGCTTAACCGACTGCGCCACCCAGGCGCCCCTATGCTTTTAAAATCTTCTCAGTTTTTCTGTCTTTTTTATTTGTGCTTGTAAGTAAGTTTCTGCAGAGTCAGGGCAATGAATTGAGTCTTACCATGGATTCCTATTAAATCTGGGCGTAGCTCCAGCTAACTAACTCCCAATGTATTATATTCCATAGTATCAAGAAAGGTGTTGCCTGTTTATATGATTGACAAGTTATAAAAGTGAAAACAAAACTGTTTGAACATGGTAATTCATAATTAAATTTAAAAGATGCCTGTGAATAAAAGCTTAATTTTTTTCATCTATTTCTTTTGTACAGTTATCTGTTGTCTTCTGGCATTTTGTATTGGCCTGATATTTGTGCAACGTTCTGGAAATTACTTCGTTACAATGTTTGATGATTATTCTGCTACACTGCCTCTGCTAATTGTAGTCATTTTGGAGAATATTGCTGTATCCTTTGTTTATGGCATAGATAAGTAAGTATCTGTGCATTCATTTTTCATCTCTATTTTGGAAAGACCAATCATCAATACCTATTTCATTTAGAAGAGGAGGGGAATGATTAGAGGGGAAAATTCTTTGCAACAACATCAGATCTTTTGCAGGCTCTTTTTTCATTCAATCCCTTGAATACAGTATATTCCCCTATTAGGTGATTAGATAGAATTGTGTAGATAGTAATATAATCTAGGATTCCGGAGCTTTGATTTAATTCTAGTTATCAAATAGTAACTTCCAAGATTAATGAGTAATGGCTATGGTCCAAGAACCAACAAGTTTAAGTTGTTTGAAGTTATTATTGTTGTCCACATTTCACATTTCTCAGGCTTATGAGACGCCAAGTGACTGACTCATCACACACCTGGACAGAAGCACATCTGGGATTCATAGCTATTTCTGCTTAACTTTAAATCCTATCTTCCTAATTACTTCCTAATTACCTCTAAATTATATACCTGCTTAATGCCAAAAGTATATATACTTGGCATGAAATGAGGCATTAGAGTAATTGCAGAAGAAAAGGGTTACTAGAGGCTTTGTACAGTATTTTTTAAAGTTGTTGCCTCTAGTTAACATATATGGACTAAGGCACTAAGATCATTAGGTTATTGGAAGTATATGTAAAGTAAGAATGAGTGTGTTGCATGAAGACCAGAGTCCTCTCAAACAACGTTGAGAATATTATCAGTATTGAAGGAGTTTTGTGACAAAGGTTGGAAAATATTTTTTTTATTGTCAAAAGCTCCAGGCAAGCATGGGGAGGGACTTTTAGTAGTCATGTACTATATAGCGATAGTAGTAATAGCTGTCTAACATGCATTAAAATCTGAATCCTCATAAAAATACCCTGTAGTAACTAATATCCATATTACAAATGGAAAATTGGCCTTATTTATACAGGAGAACACAGTATGTTGGTTATAGAGCCAGGACTTTAATTTAGACCTTAATTTTAAAACTAGGTATCTCTACCAAGCTACCCTCAACTCCTAACTTGCATTGTGTTGGCATTTGATATTATTATTGCACTGATCTGTGGATCAATTAAGATCATAATGTAGATTTCCATTTACACAGTATGTCATTTACAATAGGCATAGTACAAAATATCTCATTTTAGTAGTGTCCCTAAATAATAATGGTTAACAACAGAAGGAGAAATGATACTCCTAGTAATAGTAGTTATTAAACTTGTGTCTACGAAATTCCTACTGTATGTGAGGCAGTGTGCTCTGCACGCATTGCCTATGAGGCTAACAATAACTTCACGATAGAAATTCTGTTTTTTTTAAATGCCGAAAAAAAAATGCTCTGCCATCTTTTAGTGTGTATCTTAGTGTATGAAAACGCGGGAAAATTCACTTCACTTGATTGTGGTGTAAAATGTTAGGAAAAAAAAATTTTTTTTTTTTTTAAAGAGGTAAGGAGGAGAATAAATCCCTGCAGACAACAAAAATACACAAGCAAAATAGATGGAAAACTAACCATATTTCAAAATGAGTTGAAATAAATTGTTTTAAGTGATAGAAGCTACAAAATATTTTAAAAATAAAGAATATGACAATTAGAGAAAAGGGAGATTTGAAAACAAGGTGCTAGAACTCAGGAAATAATTGCGAATAATAACAATAAAAAAACACTTCCAAAGTGATGATCAAATTAAAATGAACACAAGAACAATAAGCACAGTGACTAGTTCCACAAGAATTAGAAGCCAGAAAGGAGTAAATGTTTATTTTTTTAAGCAACAAGAAATAACAAAGGAGCAAAGGGAAGGAATAGAGACAGGAGTTATACAAAGATGACTCACCATGTGTACAATGAAGTCCTCTAAATGCAGTAGCTGGAACTTATCAAACTCTGTAATTCAAGAAACTTGCCTGAAATAAGTGACAACTTGAATGTTGAAAAGGCACATGATATACTTGGAAAAATGCCCATAATAGCCAACACTAGGACGTAGTCTAGGCTATTACTTCAAGACAAAAGAAAAAACAAAAAAACCCCACAAAGATAGAAAGAAGGGAAAAAAAAAAGGGCTATCCAAGCAAAAACAATAAAGAAACAAAACGATCATACTTAACCTGGCTGGGGAGATACCATGATCATGAAGGTTGTTTTCCCAGGGAGAGGCTTAGCGCACTCTGGATGCACTGACCGCTGTGATTTCCCCAAACGTGGGAAACTCAACTGCATAATTTGTAGTAGCAGGGGACTGTGTTCACACTTTCTCACTTAAAACAAACAAATAAACAAAACAATCAAAATTATGTATAAGAGAAAAATCAACAAACTTTTTTGTAACAATATTATATAGTTAAGAAATATTTACAGTTCTCAAGGAAAGAAAACATAAGCCAAAGATTTTAAATCCTGCAAAACTCACATTCAAGTGTAGTGACCACAGACAGTTGTGAACTTAACAAGAAATTGGGGAATATAGCTACTATGATCTCTCCTTGAAGAATCTAATAGAGAACTATCTTTACAAAATCAAAAAGTCTGCAGAAACATTGCTACAAGGACTGGTGGGTGGGCAGTAAATATCTCTAGATAAATACTAGGGGATATGGACTAGTATGTAATGATTATATGCTTTGACAATGGTAACATCATTTACCTAAAAGGGTGAACTTTATTTCATGTAAGTGATACCACAACAACCTTACTTAAAACAACATAAGCCTGATCATTACTAGGTCTAAGTGCTAATATACAGGAAACAGGAGGATCAAGTGTAGTTGTGAAGCAACACTTGGGGATGTGATCAGAAAAATCCAGACTGTAGGAGTACTATGAGATAAAGTGCCTAGCTGATCTAACAAATAATTGGAAGAAACAAAAAAGAGAAGTAGGAGGAACCTAGAGATGAAAAATGGACTTGAGAAATACATCAGTCAGTCACAGTGTGTGGACCTTCTTTCAATTCAAATAAACAGACTATGAAAAGAAGTGAAAGTTTAGATTATATAAAGACTGACTGAATATTGAATGATACTAATTTATTATTGCTAAGTAAAAAAAGAGACTAGGAATTTTTAATGTATTGCAAATATTGTGTTTATAGAGTAGAAAGTCACCAGTAGGAGACTTTTCAGTAATTGGTTTAAGAAGGCTTTTGCTAAATGAAAATCACAGTACTTAACTGGTTCCATTTTACTTTATAAATGTTCTTAATTTGTAAGTAATCTTCCAATATGATTTTTTGATTCAGTATAAAATGTCATAGGGTATCATCGATGAAACCTCTGTCAAACTATTGATAATGCACATTTTTAAGGCATAGAAATAATTACCTGAGGCATAATTAAATACTTTCTTTTTATTTAGGTTTATGGAAGACCTGAAAGATATGCTGGGCTTTGCTCCCAACAGATATTACTACTATATGTGGAAATATATTTCTCCTCTAATGCTATTATCACTGCTAATAGCTAGTGTTGTGAATATGGGATTAAGTCCTCCTGGCTATAACGCATGGATTGAAGATAAGGTAAAATACAAAATAAGGAAGCTATGAAAAATATACATAAAATATTATTTTAGGGGTTTTTGTCTTTTGCTTTCTTCACAGTATATTTTGCTGTTTAATAAATGGTGTTGTTTTTATGCAGGGATCTTGAGATTTATATTTTGTTTGACCCCAAACATGTATGATTTTGCTGTACATTGTAGTTTGTTTTTTGTTTTTTTTTTAATACATAAGAAACACTGATTTGGTCCTCATTAAAGTAACTGTATTTATGTCACCACAGATGAACCAATAATTATGGGGCCTTTGACTCTAGAAAACATATTGCCTAAACCACCAGGAATATTTTTTCCTACATAAATTTATTAAATCATATCCCAGATACTATATAATAAGAGAATATGCAGTGGCCGTGTACACATAATTTAAGTAAATACTGAAGGAAAGTTTTGTTATAATTGCTTTATATTAGCAGACTATTTCAATTTCTGTTTTCAAGGTGCAAATAAGCCACATAATAATAAAGGTACATATTAGCTGTTATAAAACCAAAATCCTTATTTTTCAGAGATATTTCTGACCTTTAACTCTTCTATTGTCAGTAATTATATAACAACAATTAAATTCATGACTGGGGCATAAACAAGTCTGTTAACTCTTACAAAAATCTTGGGGCCAAAATATAGATTTTTAGGGGTGCCTGGGTGGCTTGGTCGGTTAAGTGTCTGACTCTTGATTTCGGCTTATGTCATAGTCTCACGGTTGTGAGATCCAGCCCCGTGTTGGGTTCCACGGTGAGCGTGGAGCCTGATTGGGCTTCTCTCTCTCCTTCTCTCTCTGCCCCTCCTCTGCTCGTGCTTTCCCTCTCTCAAAATAAATAAATAAACTTTTAAAAAGAAAAAAAAAACCCACAAAATTTAGATTTTCAGTTTTTAGAAAGACAGGTGGCACATGTAACATGTAACTATCCCCAAACTTAATGACCAACAACAATGCTGATTTATTATTTCTCAGGGTTCTGCAGTTGAGCCGGGCAATTCTTCTTTAGGTTTTTCCTGAGCTAACTCATACAGTTGATTAAACTTGGAGGGTTGGTCTCTGTCCATGTAATCTTTCATTCTTGGCTTCTTCCTAGCATTATTGACTGAGGACAGCATTCTAAGAAACAGAGGCAGAAACTGCAAGGCTTGTAATGCCTAGCCTTGAAAGCTGATTGATGTCACTTTTGTTGGTCAAAGCACATCCGAAGACTCTGCTTACAAACCCAAGATAAATACAGGTGTTTTTTTTTTCCACATACTTTTAGAGCAAGATAACCAATAATGGGTTTTTTGACTTTAACAGGCATCTGAAGAATTTCTGAGCTATCCAACCTGGGGAATGGTTGTCTGTATCTTGCTGATGGTCCTGGCAATACTCCCTGTCCCAGCTGTCTTTGTCATTCGTCGCTGCAACCTGATAGACAATAGCTCTGGCAATTTAGCATCTGTGACCTATAAGAGAGGAAGGGTCCTGAAAGAGCCTGTAAACTTAGAGGGAGATGATGCAAGCCTCATTCATGGAAAGATACCCAGCGAGATGTCATCTCCAAATTTTGGTAAAAATATTTATCGAAAACAGAGTGGATCACCAACTCTGGATACTGCTCCCAATGGACGATATGGAATAGGGTACTTAATGGCAGATATGCCGGATATGCCAGAATCCGACTTGTAGCCAGGGGGAAAATGTCAGCGGGTTCTATTTGGTTCATTTGTATGAATGAACATGGGCTCTACTAAGAGAAGCATTGGGCTTCACTTATCAGAGGGTGATCTCAGGTGTTCCTTGGCTGTGATCTTTAATCCTAAGTACATGTAAATTCAACTAGAGCATTCCTTCAGATTCTTTGGTTTACATTTGCGCAGAAAGAGTTACAGATAAAGCTTATAGTGACTGAGGTCCATGTGTGTCAGAATTTTTAAAGATACTTTTGGTGTTTTTTCAAGCATTTCTATCTCAAAAAAAAAAAAAAAAAACAGGTGTTACCTCAGTTTGTAATGATTTCTGGTTTAATAGTATTGGCAATTCAAAAATGGTATAATTTAAAATGTATAAGTTTGCCTTCAGGGTAAATCCCAGTATTACAAAAACATTTCTGTAAGTTGGTGCCTCTAAGCACATTTCCATGAACATATTGTGTAGATAGGCTGTACTTATTTTGGTAGCATTGATACCTTCTTAGACAATTAACTGAAGAAGACTGCAAATATTTTCTTATGTAATAGCTGTATAGAGCAATAGTATCAAAGAATAAGAAGGCACTAATGCTGGATGACAGTTTAGATTCAGAGGTGACTGGGGATCATGTGCTCGATGGCTGTATATTTTGTGTAAAATATATGTGTGAAAGTGATCTAAGAATGAGTCACTCAGCGCTCTCAAGAATTATGCAGATTCTGCATTTTCCTATGCCGTGTGCCTAAAAACCTACTTGATATTTATTGTGGTTTCAAGATTACTCATAGTATATTTATATATACTTGCAATGTATATATGTATATTAGTACTCTAAGTACTGATTTGAAAACTTGAAGCAAGATGGCATTTTATTTCATATCTTTCTGTTTTGCTTCTGTTTTATGCAAATATAAATCCTTTTTTAAGTGATTGTTAAGATTGTATGGCATTACATTTTAAGCTACAAATAAATGAAGTTAAAAATGATGTTTGTTTTCCACATTGATTTTTCTTGTATCACCTATACTGGATTATCTTGCATTTCAGTCAGGATTTAGGCATTTCATAATAAGTAATCATCACATTCCAAGAGGGATTAATAAATTGATTAATACAGCTACCACCACTTTAGAGACTAGGGAGAAATAGAATGCTATGGTTAAACGGTGTTCTGATGCAGTCTCACAATTCTTGAAAAAGTAGTCTCCTAGGAAACCATGTGTACACTTGACCGCTTGCAGGGTCAGTATTGTCTCTGAAATGTAAGAAATTGTGACTTTAAAAAAACATTTTTTTTAACGTTTATTCATCTTTGAGAGACAGACAGAGACAGAGCATGAGTGGGGAAGGGGCAGAGAGAGGGAGACACAGAATCTGAAACAAGCTCCAGGCTCTGAGCTGTCAGCACAGAGCCCGACGCGGGGCTCGAACTCACGGACCGCGAGATCGTGACCTGATCCAAAGTCAGACACTCAACAGACTGAGCCACCCAGGCGCCCCTAATTGTGACTTTTTTTTAATGAAACTGTTGCATATATGAATTTCGATGAAGCAGAGCTCCACTGAGTACCATCTCACTAAAAGGCTTTTATTTATAGCTGTCCTACCACTAGATTAGTGCATTTATAAAATAACAATGAATACAACAGCAAAATAGGAGAGGTAGGGCACATTACCATATCTATTATTTATGGCCAAATATTTTTGGTCTGCTATAGACTATGTTATCACACCACGTCGTAGCATTTAAAATATAATTCCGCCAGTGACCAAAACTTTGGTTTTGTTTTTACATTTTCGTAAATATTATATTTTGTATCACTTTAAAACTTAGGAATATTTTATAGATAGGCAATGTATGCACATTATAAAGACCTCAAAATTGATACCAGTTCAGTGTAAATTTCCCTTCCAACAGTTCTCCTAGTCACCCGATTCCATTGTTCAAGGCACCACCATTACCAGTTTCTTATGTGTCCTTTTGGAGATGCTCTATGTAGAGGTAAATAACAGCATTCTGTGTTCTGTTTTCTGGATCTTATTTCAGTGAATAATTTACTCTGGACAGTGTTTCATGTGAAAGCACATAGATCTGCCTGATTATTTCAGAAGCTGAAGTAATAAATTTTGTTTATTTTTATGTTGAAGCAATAGTTTTTATAAGCTTCCCCAATATTAAAGAATTTGTACCAAATACTTATTTTACCTGCTGGCCTTTACTTTGTCGTGACTATAGATTGTCAAATAGCACCATCCCCCTTTGCTCCTCACCCTCTTGCCATAAGCCATTTATCTACAGTTTGGATTCCTGCCTTCCACTGGCGAATAGATCTCCTCTCTTCTATTCACCCAGTAATGTGAAGAATGCAGGAATCCTGTAGAACAGAAGAGAATCTGAACTGTTTCTAATGCCCCCACTTAGCAAATGAGGCAACTAGACAGTGAAGAGAGCAAGGTCTTCTCTCATTTCTGCTGCTTTTATTCCGTCAGTTCTTCAGCTGTTCGTTCATTTACTCATTTGCCCACTTTTTCCTGAGCATCTCTTCAAGCATCTAATTTGTTCTTAGTACTAAGCCAAGGCACTACTGTAATCAGCGTGAACTGTTTATCTTGATCCTATTTTCTCCTGTTTGTCTGGGAGACCCCTTTCCCACGCTTTCCCGGACAGCACAGTATTTAATCAATAAGCAGTAGTGTGTATGAGTTATCCTTCTCTGTGCCCTAAAATTTGAGGTTTACTTGTTTTCGTATTATTTTCACTATGTCTGTAAGCTCTGGCCTGAATTGTGCTCAGATGTAACATAGTCAAGGTTGTCTATTTTTAAATGGAAAGGAGGCTGGGGAGTGGAACAGTAAGGCTAATAGAACGTTCAATGTGGGACAAAAAGAAGGGGAGAAGATGTACTCACTGTTAGGTGTTGGAATCATAAGGAGGGAGTCTAATAGTTTGATGCGACAAAGTCTTGGGATGTAATTTTCTGAAAGTATATTTGCATTTCCATGTGGTTATGTCTATGTGCATTTTTTAAAGGAGGAAGATACATTATAGAATCTTCAAATGGGCAAGTGATCCCAGAAAGTTTAAGAGTAAGATGTAGTGCTTCTTAACTGTAATTATGCCTTACAGTTACTGAAGACACTATTTCCAACCTATTGAATGTGAATTCTTTCGGGATTGGATGCAGGACAATGACTGTTTTTTTGGTTTTTGTTTTTAAACTTATTCCAGTGTGCATTCTTGGTTAGGAACCGTGGATATGAAGAAAATGAGAAGAAGGACAAGTAAATGTGAATTCTAATTGTCTTCACTCAAACAGAATAAAAATGAAGATGCTATAGCTGTGATAACTGGGGAGAAAAATAATTTAGGTGGATAGAAGTTGGAATTCATAATTTGAAAAATAATTTGAAAAGTAAAATATCTTTCTCCTTTTGAGTTTATTCCAGTCACTGTTGCCTGAACACTCCCCAGAAATGATCCATATCTATGTCGATTGAATATGAATAAAATCAATACTGATTATATCAATTATATGGATTTTTCCCCTAAATTTTACTTATAAATTTTGGGGGCCATAAAGTTTTGATAAAAAGAAAAAAAATGTAAAACTCTAGAAAACTATTGGAAATATTAAAGATAAAACTTTCCATAAGCTAGTCATTACTGAGTATAGCATACTTTACCTTTATAATTACCACTGAAGTAAAAGGTTTCATAAGTTGTTTTGCCTCAAATGACTGACTCCCAAATTGGCTCATTGTGTCTAGTTACTGGACATATGTCCCCATCTGAAACATTGCCTAAAGGATGTCTATCATGTGGAGGTTTTCTTTAAAAGAGAAAAAAGCCTGGGACATTATCTTGTCCTAAATTCAGTGCCCTTTGGGCTCTGCTATTGCTTTAACACACCAGTCACTCCTAGCACTCCCACTAGAATACACACACACAGGGGCGCCTGGGTGGCTTGGTCGGTTAAGCGTCCGACTTCGGCTCAGGTCATGATCTCACGGTCCATGAGTTTGAGCCCCGCGTCGGGCTCTGTGCTGACAGCTCAGAGCCTGGAGCCTGTTTCGGATTCTGTGTCTCCCTCTCTCTCTGCCCCTCCCCTGTTCATGCTCTGCCTCTCTCTGTCTCAAAAATAAATAAACGTTTAAAAAGAATACACACACACACACACCACCACCGCAACCACCAATAATAAATAACACAATCAAAACACCTGATTTATATGACTGGGCAAAAACATGCCCTGTGGTACCCAGGCAGTGCCACGTGAGGTACCATGTACGTATAAAGAACCATGCCTCATAGATGAATTAATGGTGGTATCCCTGCTGCTTTTCTTTCCCCCTATTTGCCTTTTCAGGCTATATTCAGCTGCATAGTAAGGAAGATAAAGGTTTTTAGAGAAGAGTGGCATTAATGTTTCTGAAAATACAATTTTCTTAAGAAAAATCCATTAAAAGTGTGGCAAAAACATCATTTTACTGTTCTTTCTTTTTTTTAATGTTTATTATTTTGAGAGAGAGTGAGAGAGCAAGTAGGGGACAGGCAGAGAGAGAGGGAGACAGAGGTCTGAAGCAGTATCTGTGTGCTGTCAGTGCAGAGCCCAAAGTGGGACTCAAACTCATGAACCAAACCAAGATATCATGACCTGAGCCCAAGTCAGGTGCTTTACCGACCGAGCCACATAGGCGCCCCAATTTTACTGTTATTTAAAGGGATGCTTATAAAAAGCAAAAAAGCAGGACCAATCTGAAAAGATTGAGTAAAGCTTAAAATTTTCAAGCATGGTAGCAAGGTGGCATTCATTTGATCTGCTCATCACTGGCACTCACCCACACTGTTGACCAGGTCAACAGAATTCATAGATGCAGGTGCCTGGCTTATATTCATTTTCCCTAGCGTAGTATCTCTCTTATCAAGATTATGTTTCCCCTCCCCCTTCATTTTAAAGCTTTGCTGTAATTTGAATAATTATTAAAAGGATCAATGCGAGAATATTCAGGGTCAGTTAAGTCAATATCTGGCAGAATTAAACCAGGAAGATACCCCCTCCGAGCAAGAGGGAACCGGATGGCCCAATCTCTCTGCTTAGCTAATCAAATAAAAGTTTCTTCATTATGTACTTTTTAAATACAATGTTGGGTAGAATCATTCAATTCCGCCTTTTATAAACAATCATATGAGATTTAATCATCTCAATCCTTTTCTTCTGGGTTACCGTATGAAGTAACGCAGTATCAGTGTAGACAACCAAACAACTATCCAACCAGCCGTTCTAAATAAGTATGTCTTCTCTCCATTTCCTTGTCCAAGTGAGGTCACTGATAAACTCATTCTGAGACTTAGATTCAATAGAATAAATCTAATTATTGATATAATGCACCCTTTATCATGATATGGAATTTCTTATCTATTTTATTTTCACTTTTTAACTTGTAGTTATGACTCATATCCATTAAAAATAGAGAGCATTTTCTCATCCAAAACTCTTTCACTTTTAGTTTTTTCCCACCTCTTCATAAAATATTTATATTCAAACAAATCCCAACCCAAACAATAGATTAAGCTGCCTTCCTCTTGAATTTTACAGATGAATTACAATAGCAAAACAGCACACACATTTTTACCTTCTTTTTATTTTAGGTCCGTCTCCTAAACTTGAATTTTTCAAAGTTTTAAGCTTTTGCATTTCAGAGTTTTTCAAATAAGGCTTTTAAAACTGGTTCTCTATTTTAGGCAGAGTAAGCAAAATACCTCTAGAATAGGAGTGACAGATAGAAGCATCATTTTTTTTTTTTTTTGGTATTCTTATTACAAAAGTAAACTTCATAATGCATACAGTGTTGACAAGCACTAGTCCAGAGAATTTGTCTTGATTTTGCGATGATTAAATGAAAAAGTACCCAGAATTTCATAAGTAGCTTGTCTCATTGGAATTTAATAGCTGTTTATGATTAAGACACAAGTATTTCTTTACTATAATCAAATAATTTCAGGTAATGTCAAGGGCATAAAGGAAGTTCTTATAATAGGGAGAAAATTTTTTTGGCATTAAACAGTCCCATTTCCGAATAAAAATAATGCTGATTATTATTTGACAATAGTCTGAAATGAATTCTGAATCTCTGTCTTTACATCATTGTTCCAGTCATCAGAGGGGAAAGCAATTTATCTGTGAATGAGTCTTTGTCTTTTAATAGGGGGAAAAAAAAAAAGGATTGCCGATGTGATATCATTAAAGAAAGACATTGGCTCTGGTCCGTTCAGAGAAAATAGGGAGATATTTCCGGCTGAAGAGCTTCCTGGTGCGCACTAGATGGATGAACAGACTGTGGGACTTGGCTTTCCTTTCCCATGCCGTGATACCTTTTACTGATCAGCCAGGCATGGCAGCTTTGTCTGCTTTTATTGATTAACTCTCAGGGCTAACTCAGAGGCTTCTGCTGTCCAGGTTTCAGATTTGTCCAGCTGGTTTCACACAAAGGGAATACTAGGAATGTAGCCCTAACAGCAGCCGCATCTTAAAAAGCACATAGGAACTAATTGAGATCAGGGTCATTGCTTAGCATAACCTATGGAAATTCTGGAAAAGTAGCTCCCACAAGTTAGTCACATTTTAAGAAGCACAATATGTTTTAGGTAATAGGGATTTGAAAGGCTAGAGACTCAGCTACTGAAAATTACCGTCCAAACTTTTGAAACAGTGAAGTGTAAACATTCCAGGTAAGACCTCTAATATCGAGACCTGGGCAACTAAGTATAGAGAACTTACCTATCGCATCCCTAGTCTTTATGAACACCACTTCAAATGGGTATTTACAGATATTCACTGACTTTTGAAGGGGTTACATCCTGATAAACCCATTGTAAGTTGAAAATATGTCGAAAATACATCCAATACATCTAACCTACTGAACATCATAACTCAGCCTAGCCCATCTTAAGCTGTTCAGAACACTTCCATTAGCCTACAGTTGGGCAAAATCACCTAACAAAATCCATTTTATAATAAACTGTGGAATATCTCATGTGGTTTATTGAATACTGTACTGAACGGGAAAAAGAGCATGGTTGTAGGGGCACAGAGTGGTCATGTGTCGATTAGTTTACCCTCGTGATCACATGGCTGATGGGGAGCTGTGGCACATGGCCACTGCCCAGCATCTCAAGAGAGAGTATCATACTACATATTGCCAGCTTGGAAAAAACTCAAAAGGAGAAGTATGGTTTCTACTGAATACATATGGTTTTGCACCATCATAAAGTTGAACCCTCGTAAGTCAAACCATCGTTGTGTAGGGGACAATCTGTATAGTTTAGCTGGGTAGTCCTAAACTCAAAGCTAACCAAATTTCCCTCAGCTTTTTCCTCCTACTTTGCCCACTTCCAGGGTAGTGTTCTCTGCTCTTTCCTCTCCTCTTTTCCTTAACTCTTATCCATCAGTCAGGGAATAAATAACTAGAAAAATTTTAGGTTTTAGCTCTACTCTGATAGGCACCTACTGTTTGCTAGCAAGTACAGTCTTAAATCAGTTCCACCTTTATTTTTATTTTATTTTTTTAACATTTTATTTATCTTTGAGAGAGAGACAGAACGCGAGTGGGGGAGGGGTAGAGAGAGAGGGAGGCACAGAGTCTGAAGCAGGTTCCAGGCTCTGAACTGTCGGCACAGAGCCCGACACAGGGCTGGAACCCACAAATTGCAAGATCATGACCTGAGCCGAAGTTGGACACTTAATCAACTGAGCCACCCAGGTGCCCCAAATCAGTTCCACCTTTAATCCGTAGAGCCCCTAGTGCCTAGGGAGGCAATGGATAGGGCTTCTACTCAACTCTACCTCCCCTCTTTTATTCAACTAAAGCAGCTTCACTTTTTTTTTTTTGTTTTGTTTTTAAGTTGGACAACATTTCATTAAAGAAATGAATTCCAAGTTTACAAGAGGCTATATGCAAACTACACACATATACAATAACACTATGGTTCTGGAGTCGGATTTTTCTTTTTCTTATTACAAGCTCTACCGCTTACTATGATGTAACTCTGGACAACTTACCAAGCCAATCTACACCTCAGTTTCCTTATCTGTAAAGTGGGATTGATAATAGTGTCTACCACAGATACCTATTTTGAAAATTAAAGAAGATAATGAGATACAATATTCAGCACAGTTGCTGGCCCATATGAAATGATCATTATATTTAGGCATTCATCAAAGGCTGAAGATTATCCTTTGCAAGCTTGAGGCTTTTCAGAATCCCTAAAAATCAAACCATATATTAAATTTTCCTATTTTTCCTATGTGTAATACTAGTCTTGAGATGCCAAGACACATTAGGCTTCTTTATTTGGAAATGGCCAAGGCATTACATACTTCTATTCTGTTACATTACAAATACATTTCCCAAGCCCATGCCACATGTAAATTATAGTCAAATTAGAGATACAGAATAAGTTATAATATCCAACCAATGAATGCAGGGCTGAAGATTAAAGATGTGGCCTAAAAGTCAAGAATCAGAGCCCCAGGGAAGAAATGAGAGCTAAGAGTCAGAAGAAAAAATAAGGTCTGAGGGATCAGAGCTTTGTGAATGGAGATACCAAGGTCCCCTTCCTATGGGAATAGCAATGGTTTGTTGCATTGGCTTAAAAACCAGATCAGTGCCAACCCTCCTTGCCTTCTATTGGCATAATATAGCTGGATGACAGGTACATCTACGGAAAGCAAGGTGGATGCTGGATAGTGATAAACTCAGACACTTCAAGTTAAACATATTTGATAATCTACAGAGCAGGAGGGAATGTTAGGGACTGGATTACATGTCTAAATCATTCAAAATGATTTTTAAAAAGGAAAGCAACTAAGATTCACATGTGCTAAAGGAATAACACATATCTGAAGGCCAGACTGTGCTAACAGGCTGCCGGCTTATAACTACATCCATGCACAATATCTCATCTGTGTCCGTATAAAGTCTTGGGAATCACATGGCCAGGGAATATTTCTTCATACGCTATTGTCTTGGCAGGCAAATGAGAAGACACTAGACTTAACTTATAAAAACTTTTGAGTGATTAGATAATTGCATTCACCTAAATAGATAGCCACATTGAAAATTCAGAGAGGGGAAAATACTATATAAAAATGCCTTGCAAAATATAATGATGGCCTTTTCACATAAGTCAATTAACTGACTATCCCTTGGCAAATTCTGTATATGAAGTCAGTATAAAGGCAGAACTAGGAGAGAGAATGCATTCATTTTCTATGGCTGCCAAAACAAAGTACCACATTGGGTGGCTTAAAAAACAGAAACGTATTCTCTTGAAGTTGTGGAAACTTCAACTCTGAAAGTTCTAGAGGATAATCTACTCCATGCCTTTTTCTTAGTTGTGGTGCTTTTGAGCAATGCTTGGTGCTCCCTAACTTGAAGATGTATCAGTGCAATCTCTACTTTCTTTATCACATGATGTTCTCCCTTCATGTGTCTGTATATCTTCTATTCTTATAAGGACACCAGCGCTTTTAGATTAGGGCCCATCCTGATTCAGTAAGACTTCATCTTGATTTGATCTTCAACAACCCTATTGCCAAATAAGGTCACATTCATCAGGAGCAAGGGTTAGTACTTCAACATATCTTTTTGCGAGACACAATTCAACTGACAACAGAGAAGGTTGAGGCTGTGTTCATTTATGTCCAGTTTCCCTGATGAAATATAAATCTGATACTGCTATGAGTAATAATAAAAGAATAGACTTCACTATTTTCCTTCATATTTCTGGAAAAAATGCAGATAACAAGAGCATGTAAAAGTGTAATCCTGATCTGATCCTTCTCTTAAAAATCCTTCTAAGGCTCTGCGTTTCCTTTGGATAAATTACAAACTACTTAAAATGGTAGACCTGGTTCTTCATAAGTTTCTGCCTTACCTCTGGCTCATATTTTTCCTAGCACATTTTACATCCCAGCCATATATTATTGCTATATTTATGCTTCTTTGAATGTTCTAAATTCCTTCTAACCCATTTCTTTGTACATATTGTTTTACGGATTCAGACTGTTCTCCATTCTTCCCCATTCCTCCTTTT
Organism: Panthera onca; assembly: GCF_046562875.1. NCBI lineage: Eukaryota > Metazoa > Chordata > Mammalia > Carnivora > Felidae > Panthera > Panthera onca. The sequence continues at coordinate 107,008,588 of NC_138345.1, read as the reverse complement.
GTCTTTGGATAGAATCAACACATCTTTCAGTTCTCAGTTTAGAAGGTATTTTCCTTTGTGGATTTGTTTGCCCTATTTATATGTTCTACTTCCCTTTGGAACAACACTCATCACATTACATTCAAGTCCTCTGTTTCCCACATTAGTTTATAAATTCCCAAAGGTTAGATGTTTTATATTATTCAGAATTATATTTCCTGAAGTTATGTATTCTTGGCACAGAATAGACATGCAACTTTTTTTTTTAATGAAAGAGGAATAGGAGAGGAGGAGGTATTGAAGGAGGAAGAAGCATCAGAAGAGAATAAACATATATCTGAATGCCCACACTCTTATTAAATAGAATCAACTAGTCTACCTATTCAATTTTTTTAAACTTATGCAAATTATCTATATAGAGATGAGCTGACAATTTCTAGGTTCTTTTCAGGATCATTGATAAATATATTAGATCTTTATATAAATTACCTTGATAGTATCAAAAGGCAAGGGAATTAAAAGCAAAAATGAACTATTGGGACCTCATCTAGATAAAAAGCTTCTGCACTGCAATGGAAACAATCAACAAAACTAAAAGGCAACCTACAGAATGGGAAAAGATATTTGCAAATGACATATCAGACAAAGGGCTAGTACCCAAAAATCTATAAAGAACTCATCAAACTCCACACCTGAAAGACAAATAATGCAGTGAAGAAATGGGCAGAAGACATGAATAGACACTTTTCCAAAGAAGACATCCAGGTGGCCAACAGACACATGAAACAATGCTCAATGTCACTCATCATCATGGAAATACAAGTCAAAGCCACTCTGATGGGTCAGAGACCCATCTCACATGGGTCAGAGGGGCTAAAGTGAACAAATCAGGACACTATAGATGCTGGAGAGGAGGTAGAGAAATAGGAACCCTCTTGAACTGTTGGTAGGAATGCAAACTGGTGCAGCCGCTCTGGGAAACAGTGTGGAGGTTCCTCAAAAAATTGAAAAGAGAACTACCCGGGGTGCCTGGGTGGCTCAGTCGGTTGAGTGTCCGACTTAGGCTCAGTCATGATCTCGTGGTCCATGAGTTCAAGCCCCGCGTCGGGCTCTGTGCTGACAGCTCAGAGCCTGGAGCCTGTTTCAGATTCTGTGTCTCCCTTTCTCTCTGACCCTCCCCCGTTCATACTCTGTCTCTCTCTCTGTCTCAAAAGTAAATAAACATTAAAAAAATAGCACTGCTAGGAATTTACCCAAGGGATACAGGAGTGCTGATGCATAGGGGCATTTGTACCCTTGTGTTTATAGCAGCGCTTTTAACAATAGCCAAATTATGGAAAGAGCCTAAATGTCCATCAACTGATGAATGGATAAAGAAATTGTGGTTTATATACACAATGGAATACTACATGGCAATGAGAAAGAATAAAATCATGCCATTTGCAGCAATGTAGATGGAACTGGAGGGTAATATGCTAAGTGAAATAAGTCAGTCAAAGACAGATGTCATATGTTTTCACTCATATGTGGAATTTGAGAAAATTAATGGAAGAACATGGGGGAAAGGAATGGGAAAAAAATAGTTACAAACAGAGAGGGAGAGAGGCAAACCATAAGAGACTCTTAAATACAGACAATAAACTAAGGGTTGATGGGGGATGGGGGAGAGAGGAAGGCACTTGGGATGGAAACCCATGGGTGATGGGCATTGAGGAAGGCACTTGGGATGAACACTGGGTGTTGCATGTAAGCCAATTTGACAATAAATTATATACAATAAAATAAAAAAAAAAATACCTTGATCATAGAGAACCAGGAGAGTTTTGGAATTCAACACAGGGAATCAAGTTGCCCGGGTTTAAATGCCAGATCTGCTACTTAGTATTCAAGTGACCTTGAATAATTCACATCTCCTTGCCTCCTTTTCTTCACCTGTGGGTTATGGATGATAACAGCACCTAACTCATAAGTTGATGTGAGAATACAGTGAGTTAATATATGTAGAATGCTATGCACCTAGATCAATGCATATCAAACAGTACATTATATAATGATAATTAATATTTTCATAATTTTCTTATTTTATCTAGCTTTTCCATCTGGATTAACTAGACATCTTAACCAGCCAGTATTTAAACATTAAAATGAGTATTTTCAGCCACCCTCAAAACTTAATGGTCAAATATTATATTTCCATTTTCCATTAAATATACTATTATAATTTTGATACAAATTCAAAGGATACCATGTGAGAAGGAAATCTGTAGAAATTCTATACTGATTAGCTCAAGGGAAAAAAGTATATACAAATAAGTTTTTTAAAAGTGTTGTGTTGTGGTCAGGAAATTAACAAAAGAAAATACTAAATGAACAGAATTGAGTATAATGAATTGAATCATATTTTAAAAATATTTTTTTATTTCTCTCTATTTCAAGAGAGGTGTAAAATCACTGACTGTCATTCAAGTATGTTCCATAAGAGGGCAGTAGCACATTTCCATATCAATAGAAGGTTTTCAAATATTTTCATTCCCATTATGTCCAAGTAAATTGACAGGGCTTTAGAAAGTGTATGTTTATGTAAAAAATCTTGTTTTCTAAGGCTTGAAGTTTTATGTTTTACATCTCTATTACTTATAAATTTAAAGAAAAATGCTTTTATTTCTATGCTGAAATAAACCTTTAAAAAATTACAAGATCAACATAATTGATTCTTAAAAACAAAATACAAATAATCATTAAAAATCTTGTCTTCTTAAATGAAGGCAACCATCAAGAAAATTGACATAATATATTGATATTCCAATAACATTTCTGGACATTAATAAAATATTTTAAAAACACTTTAAATTAAAATATAAGTAGTTAAATAATATTACATACGTTTCCATCATTGTTTAGATATTTATTGTGCATATTTGTGTATTAGTGTGTAGAATGCCAGAATCATCTTTGAAAATAAATAGTACCTCTTTGTAATAGATAGTTTACCAAAATAAATGTATTCACATTATTTTGTATAATATGCTGACAAGTACATAATATTTTCCATTGATGTAGATTTGTAATGTTTCTTTAAAAATGTACGGACAGTTTAATGGTAGTTGTTTAAGGTATGATTTGGGGGATACACACATTCTTGAAGAACATAAATCTGAGGAGTATTAATGTTAATATTAACATGAATTGAACTTGATATCAATAATACTACCCAAAATATATTTCAACAGCAACAGGCAACACTTTTTAGCTAAGTGCTTATTACATGCCAGGTAAAGCTCATGGCAGAATTTTATGGTTCTGATCTCATTTATTCTTCACAACTTCTCTTTCAGTTAGCCATCTTAATACTATGATCGTCTTTTTATAAGGATTAAAACCTGTTGCCCAAATCACAATGCTAGTAATTTGTAGAATCAGGTCTCAAGGAGCCCGAGACTTCAACCAGTTTGCAAGAATAAAGCACTAAACATTTGACACTTTTTTTTTAAAAATAGGAGATTATAAAAACTAGATAGGCAATCTTTTTATATTTTTACTTATGACCTGTGTGTCCCTGTGTGAAAAGAATCCAGTGTAAAGGGTGGTTACATTTGAGCTAAGACCTAAGAATGAGACTGAAATGGTTAAAAGACATAGTGAGGTTTCCTCCTCCTTTCTTCCTTTCCCATTCCCCCTCCCTTTTCCCCCTCCATCGGTAGTGAGCTTTTGCCAAGAGTGCTGAAAGATTCGTAGATACAATACGGGGCGGGGGGGGGGGGGGGTGGTGGAGAAAATAAGCAAATAAATTGAGGATAATGGGAATAAAATTCCAAGATGTTAAAAATGGAGTTACCAACATAGAAAGGGGAGGGTAGAATTGTAGGTAACAGTGTGAAATGACTTTTAACAATAAATGGTAGATAAGGAGGTGTAGAAATAGCTTTAGGGGTGTGTGTGTGTGTGTGTGTGTGTGTGTGTGTGCATATGTATTTCCCAATTCTATCCACTGGCCAGCCAATGAATGGGTAATGATGTCCCAATTGAAATGAGCACAACTAGCACCCAGACCTTGGTTTATAAATACTATTCCCCACTAAAAGGAACCAGAGGTTCTTGAAGAAGTGGCTGACTCCAGGGATTGGACAGGGAAAAAGCAAGATGAGCTCAGGAAAACTCATTGGGCTAGGAGAAAGGAAGTGCTCTGAGAATGATATCAATGGGTCAAAAGGATAGAGCAACAACTTTGAAGAGGCTTCCAGTGACCAACTAGGGGAGAATTTGAGCATCTAAATAACAACAGTAACAATTGTCAACATTTTGGGTAAAACAGAAATTCAAAATGCTTACATACAGAAGTATATAATTATATGTTAAATTGAAGAGACAGCAAGTTCTTTCAGTAGAATTCCAACCAATATGTGCAAAAGGAATGCTGGAATTGAAACATCAGCATTTGGCAACCATCATGCAAGTAATTCATATAAAATCATAAATAGATGCAAACATTAACGAAGAACAGAATATTTTCAGAATCTCAAAGTATTTTTCAACAAAATACTTTGAAGTTATTTTTAATAGATATATTAAGTAATGAACTCTATAGTGAAGAAATCTGGGACTATCTTAAACAGTAAAAGTCAGCATCACCAGGAATACAATTAGCCTTGGTGTACTTTCTAATACAATGTATTAAGGAGAACACAAATCAATATGAAACATTCTACAAAGTAACTGGCCTGTATTCATTAGACCTGTCAAAGACATGAAATATGAGGGAGCCCCAGGAACTGTTCCAGATTTTAAAAGGTTAATGAGACGTGTCCATTAAGCATATCATAAAATTCTAGATTGGATCTTAGGCCTTTATAGCATATTATTAGGACAATCAGTAAAATTCAAATGCGGTTTGTGAATTAGATGGGAATATCTAATCAGTTTTAATCAATGGTAATTTCCTGATTGTAATGATTTTACCGTGCTTATGAAAGCAAGTGTCCTAATCTGAAAAAAAAAAGAAAAAAAAGGTACATGGGAGCTCTTAATACTATCCGGATACTTTTATATAAATTTGAAATTTCTTCAAAATAAAAAGTAAAAAAAAAAAAAAAAGCACTAGGGAAGAGTTTACCAGGGTGAGAGAACATCAAATGCAAGATGCTAGAGCAGAGAAGGAAGGTAAAGACGGAAGGGCAGGGTAGCTGAGCATGGCGAGGAAAGGTGTGTGGTGAGTACCAGATGAAGCTTGGGAATTATGCAGAAGCTTTATTGTGCAAGACTAGGCTGGACAGAGGCATTTGGGTTTCATCATAAAAGAAAGAAGAAGCCCTGAAAGTTGTATAACAGGCAGTTGACATGACCTGATCTCCATTTTATTTTTTTTATATAAAAAAAATTTTTTTAACGTTTATTTTATTTTTGAGACAGAGAGAGACAGAGCACGAACGGGGGAGGGGCAGAGAGAGAGGGAGACACAGAATCGGAAACAGGCTCCGGGCTCTGAGCCATCAGCCCAGAACCCGACGCGGGGCTCGAACTCACGGACCCTGAGATCGTGACCTGAGTTGAAGTCGTACGCTTAACCGACTGAGCCACCCAGGCGCCCCAATCTCCATTTTGAAACCATACTGTGTGTGCTGAGTGTGAACTGGGTTGTTGATGCTGGAGTGAGGAGTATAGAAGCTGTGGTAAGGAGGCAAGTCTGTGAGAGATGATGCTAGCTTACCCAGTGTGGCTGTAAGGTAGATGAAAAGGAGTCGATTTTAGGTGTATTTTGGAGTTAGAACCTGCAGCTACAGGCTGATCTATTGAATGAAGGGATTAATAATGACTCTGAGGTTTTCTGTGAAATAGGGAGCATGTAAAGTATGCTCTTTGGTATGTCCCAAGCTACATGCATAGTGTAGGACCTTGCATATAGGAAATATTCTTGTGTGTTTTATATCTATTTACTGATAATTTTTTTTAAGAGGCAGAGAGCTTGTGTGCATGTGAGCAGGAGTGGGGCAGAGGGAGAGGAAGAGAAAGAGTCTCAAGCAGGCCCCAGGCCCAGCACAGAGCCTGATGTGGGACTCAATTTTTACCACCCTGAGGTTAGGACCTGAGCTGAAATCAAGAGTTGGAGGCTCAACTGACTGAGTCACCCAGGTGCCCCTGCTAACTGATAATTTTATCTCATTTGAAAATAATTGGAAGGGCAGACAAAATTATAGAATAATGCCTCTATGGTGAATGTTTTATGAAGAGATTATGTGGACTTTTTACCTGGAAAAAATTTTAAGTACTAATGCAAGCTATCAGTATGATTGCCACCATCATACTATGACATTTATATAATTTAATAATAATTCCAGGATGGTTAAGAACACCCACTCCTTAGTTGCTAGCTGATGCTTCATTGAATTACAATATGGTAGCATTAAAAGTGATTTTACAAGTGACCACTAAAACAATACTTTATTTCAGTGTTTTCTGACAAATGTTCATCTGATCCTTCTCTAAGGATCCTGGTACCAGGAAATACGCATGAATTTCAAAGACTAATCAACAAATATTGATCTCTGCTGCCTTCTTTTTTGCCTCTTTGTGCTTCATCCATCTTGATCACATGGTTTATAAGGAAAAAGTGTGGGATAGAACAGTATCATTCAGCGGTCATTCTAGATTAATGTGATACAGAAAATACATTTAAATGGATAACTAGAGGCTTTCCGAGCCCCTGAGGATGTGAGCGTCAGGAAAAGAACTTTCAGGAAATGGAAAAATAATGGTAGAACAGGGAAATCATCACCAGTGACCTCAGTTGCCTGCAGTATGAGTGTGGGTTATTTTCAGGAGGACTCCAGGAAGCCTCTGGGGGCTTCCATTAATGATCCTAAAGGTATAGAACACTGAATTTGGTAATAGGAAAAAATCCAATGACTGCTGAAAGTAGTCTTAATCTGCTACTTGTCTACTGATGCCCATACACCCATCTGCAGTGGTAAATACTCCTTTTTCTCGCCTTCTCCACCTCCCGGTTGATGAAGAGGTCTGGGAAATGTGGCTCTTGGCTTTCTTTGGGAGATCTTTGAAGGGTGAGGACGGTGCTGAGGATCAGCAAATGATATCTATCACAGGTAGATTGATGCTATTCTTTGCACTCAATACTCAAATTAATGGCTTGTTATTTCTCTGCACCTGCTATTAAAGTCAGTTGAAAGTGAATGTTTTGTCTGTAGTTCTCCAGAATCCCTTATATCATTATAATGAAAAAGCAAAGTGAGGAACTAGGGAATATATAATAAGGATTACTCAGATTTTTATCATAATGGCAAAGTTAATCTAGTCACTATTCTGTTACACCTTGGCACACATTTATGGGGAACAAATAATGGAATTTCAAACCCCAAGTCATTAATGTATCTGATAATTTAGTTCTGAAAAGAAAACTTGGTCTAATGACAATTTAGATAATTGACTTGGTAGGTGAATTTTATTTAGTTGCCAAATATTTATTAAGTACTTAAATGTATCGGAAACTCCATTAGGTTTTGGGGACACAAAATTTAATAGGCAATGATCTTTATCTGTTACACATTCCCCATACCCTTTATGTAATGTCAGGATCTCAGCTGGTTGAAACTCTCGACCTGATAGTGATTTACATGTTTGTTTCTGAAGCGTCTGAGTCATGAGTGGACCTGCCTCATTAGTTTGTTTTGTGGTTTGTTTGTTTGCTTGGTTGATTGTTTCTTCGTTTTGTTCTAATTTTCAATTACCTTTACTGATTGGAATGGAAGCAATAAGAAGTAACCCTGGAGAAGCCCAGAGATTCCAGAGAAGGTTTTCTTTCCCCCATTGTATAGCAGCAGCCACAACTTCTCCTTGTTCATTAGGGACTCCTACCTGGCCAGTATACTACCTTCTTTGCCTCTTGCTCGAGTGACATGAGGAGTGCAAAATGGCCAGGTTTCAACTTCCAGGACTATGAAAGCAGTGGTGCTGTGGAGCAGGTGCATATGGACTCCCAAAAGCTGACTATGTGCATCATTCCTCACTCCATATTTAGTGACACAGCCTTGTGAGCTTCAAATAAGCCTTTGGAAGTATTTACACCACAGAAATCAGCAAATGCTGCAAGGTAGAGCCTGTACGACTTATTATTTTATGACTTATTACAAGGCAAGTATCGTAGCAGCTATGCCTGTCTTCTTCAGTATGCTGTGTCTGTGTATGCTAATTACTTTGTGTCCCATTTCTATTCCTATCTTTATGAATTTATTAAGGAGTGTTGTGTGTGGTTAACTTTATAATATAATCTTTAGGTAACGGAATATACAAGTAGGAACATGATTGGAAATAGAAAGTAATTACAAAATCTAGCGGAAGATTCTATGACCAGTTGGATTTTGTGTCACACTTTTGGAGGAGTAGATGAGAACATCTTCATTGTATAAAGGACAACTGAGTACTTCTAGGTGACAGCATAACATTGTTAAAGTTGTTATATGATATTCTAGTGTATTGTAAGAGTATACAGAGGTGATGAGTAGCAGAGGGAATTCACCACGCTGGTAATTAATCTGTTTTCTCTCATCTCCAAACCGATCCTTGCATTCTGTGTTCTGTAATGCCAGCTTCTCAGTTTGGGAACAGCACTTCATTCAAGTTTCTAGCTTTTTTTTTTATATATACATTTCCCAAAATAGCCTCATTATATCCCCTCAGAAATACCAGTTACAGCTTAGTAGAGTTCTTTCCTTATAAGTCTGGGCTTCACCTTTGCAAAGCAATGGCTCTGAGGTCATGAGGTACCAGCATCAGCCAGGCAGCATTTTCTATTCCAAGGTGTGGGTTCTGGGTCTGCTGAGACCCTCCTACAGGCCAGATGGACGACTCCCTTTTTAAGAGGACTGAGACATCTGCATAAATTCTTCTCCAAGCTAACTGGGTTCTAATCTTTTCAGCCTCTTCCCCTTCCCCCAAGTTAATAATGATAACTGCTGTCTCCATGTACTATCTTTGTGATATTTTTTAGAAAATATCTTTTGAACCTCTCAAATCTCTTCAACCAATTCTCTATATTAAATTCCCTCTAATAAAATAATGAGTGTGGTTTCTGTTTTCTTAAACATACTTTTATTAATAATACTATCAACCAGTGCATCTGGGAAAATGTTAGAAGTACAGAGTTGAACATGTTTGCTTATTGTCCACCATTCCTCACTGTTGCAAAATGGAAGATCAAGTTATTCTATGTAGTATACATCTTTCTGTTGCACATGTGTATTGTGTGCCCCAAGGAGTCTTTGACAAGCACTGCAGACACTAGTCATCAAAAAGAGCGAGAGGTATCCGTGATATGATAAATAGGTCAACATAATTAAGCTTTATGGACTAGAGAAAGAAAATGATCATAGAAGTGAAGACATTGGAAAAACAGATGACTAAAGAAAGGAGATGAAGAGATGGAAATAGATTAAATGGAGATTGAAAAAAAAAAGACAATGATTCCTAGGTTTTGATTTTGGGGGGGCAATCTGAAACTATTATGGAGGCTAATATAAAATAAACCTTAAAAATATTTGCCATGTTAGCATATGTTAGCATCATCACTTCATAAAGAAAGTCATTTTAATATAAATGGTGGAATAAAATACTGTCAAAATCGAAGTCATTCCTTCTATAGAAATGGCAGTAACTTACTACTCAACATCGACACAGGCAGACATACCACAGACATTCCTCAAAGATCATTCTCCTCCATTATTTGGGAACAAAAGTAGTTATATGTTTGGCTATAGATTAGTTGAGAGCAGATTTCTTTAGTGTTCCTTCTCAATTCTCCCACTTCTAAAGTGACTACCTCTCATTGCAACTTTTTTGCTGATAATGGTCAAAAATTTCTGGATCGTTGGCCTCCCCAGAATGCTGCTACAATTGCCTATAAGACATATTGATATGCAAAAGGTCAAACTTTATTGTGCTTTATCTTTGTGTTCCCTATTAAAGGCTATAGGTTTATAAGACTTTACTGAGAAATTGGGAGTAACTAGGAAATTTAAGCATAAAAGAAAAAAATATGAAACTTCACAGTGAATATGATTTCTTCTATAGTTCAATGTGGAAAAAAGAACTTTAATAGGATCATTGTTTTAAAGCTGACTAAAACCAGAGATGGTACCATTTTATGGTAGAAAACACATTGAATTTTTTATTATATAATATGAAGTATATGCAAGGAAGATGTAGGATACAATAAATGCTCATGGATTTCATTCACCATAATTGAATAATTTTAAAGGATTGGCTTATCTTGTTTATTCCCTTCTACAACTTTTTTTCTGGAGTATTTTAAAGTAAACCTCACAAGTCATACAATTGTAATTTTATTTCTATAAGAAAATTTCTAAAGAAGAAAATTTACACAGAGGCAAAAACCGATCCACTGTGTTTCTTTATTATTTACCCTTCTACCACCCCACACACGGTTTATAAACACATTCAGGTTCTATTGCCATGTTTCAGCCCTGAGCCTTAATAAAAACAACTCCTTCTCTTGCTTCTCCTTTTCTAAAACCCTAAGCAGTTCTAGGTTTCCCGTAGTGTTTTTGCTTACAACCAGGTGACAGTCGGTTACAAAGTAGGGAGGCATTTTGGCCACTTTTATTACTTCTCTTGGGTAAAAACAATGGGTCATGATAAAAGGCAACCATAATTCCATCACCTCATTTGAGACAGGGTTAGTGAACAGGTAGTTCCTTTTTTTTTTTCTCCAAAGACATTAACATAGCAAGGAATCAATACATGTTGCTTGCACTATGGTTAATTTACCTTCATCTGCAAAAGTTTATGCAGATATTAAGGTCAATTGTTGATAATCAAAAGTCAAATCCCAGCCTGAACCTGTGAGAATAGGAAAAAATATATTTTCTTGTATGATGAATGTTAGGAAAACCTCTATGCTATTATAAACTATTTAACCAAGGGCCTTTCAGAATAATCCAGTCCACCGTGGACTGACTCTCAGAACCTAGCCATGCTCTGCTATTTCAAAGACTGTTCCTTTCTCCATATCCTGAAAGACACTTCCTTTTAAGCTACCATAGTCTCATTTCCTTCCCCTTAGAAAACTCCATCCATAATTGTAGAGTCAAACCTCATTCTAAAATCAGTTCTTCCCCTCCATTAGCACAATCTGATGTGTAGTTGTTAGTGGATAATTCATGTAAAATGTTTATATGATCATAAACCCACACCTGACAAGAAATAATTTGCAATCAGGATGGTCCAGGTTCATATTAAATATACTATATTCTTTATAGGGTACCTCACCTATCATGTCGATGCTAACATGTTATCACGCATGCCTATTCACCTTCTCCCAATTACAGAGGACTATGGGTCAATGAGACATAGTCAATAGTCAATGACTATGGACAATTGCTATGCACTTTGCAAGCCTCTGTCACCTGTGGATACGTTCTTCTACAAAACTCCTTTAGAAAGAAAAGAGATACTTCCCTTAGAGGAAAACAAATTGATGTAAGTGAATGGGATAGTATAAGGATTTACTATCCTTCTGTCCACAACAATCATTCCCCAATGGGTCGAGAATAAGGGAAAGGAGAAGGTGATCACTCAGTTACACACATACTCACTGCATTATCCTCATTTTCCCATCTTACAGTGGACCAGAGAAGATTTCCTCCTAGACTGACAGAAGTAGGAAAGATTTGCTCCTAGTATTAAAAATTACATGTGTGATGATATGATGTTAATTAATGAAAACAAAAGTCTTAATAAATATTAGTTTATGTCTTTATAATAATAATTTTCACACTTTAATGTGAGTAAAATTACTTAGGAAGCTTATTTTTAAATTATAGATTTCTGGTCCTCAGAAGTTCTGATTGAAGAAGTCTGAGAGGAACTCAGTGATCAGCATGATTTTTTTCTTAAATTAAATCCAAGTTAGTTAACATATAGAGTAATAATGATTTCAGGAATAGAATTTAGTGATTCATCACTTACATATAACACTCAGTGCTCATCCCAAGATCAGCATGATTTTTAACCAATATCTCTGGGGATCTGGATGCAAATGATCTTCATTGACTTCATTTACTTTCATTTTGTCAGAGAGTGTAAACATAAAATGAACTTCAGTAATTGAGTGAAGCAAACAGTGTAGTGAGTATATATCATGTTCCACTAACTCAGATACGCAAATTACTTCACTTTACCTAATGCTCTTAGTTCTAGCATACTGCAAGAAAACCCTGATGGGTCCAAAGAATCTTGCTTCCTCAGATCCACTGTTCAGCCTTTGGTTAATTCTCTCCCTCACTTCCTTTCTACCCTCAAACATTAAATCTTTACACTTCCAATAAACTAAACTTTCTGCATGAGAGAAAAGTAGGGTAGGCAGACTACAAGCAACTTTTGCATTGCTTCTGAGGCACAGGAGCCCAAAGTTATGACTTGATAAAAGAGAACTAGCAAGAATAAAAATGCACAAACTATGGAATCAATAAAGTATCATGTCACCTGAGTAAATCTACTGGTATTGATATTTTTGATGATTATAAGAGTGGTCATACCATTCACAATTCCCATTTGATGTATTTAATTTTTGTTCTAATCATTGAAGTAATTCATGTACATTATAGAAATTTGGAAAATACCAAAAAATAATAAAAGTAAATCATCCATACTCCCAGTAACCAGAAAATAACCTGGAAAAAATTTTAATAAGCTTTTTGTAAACAGTCCTAAAATGTCTACACCAAACACTTTCTTTGTTTCCTAAGCAGAATCCTGAAATAACCATAGATGAATCAATTTCATAGGAAAAACTGGTAAAAATAAATATGACATAATGGAGTGTGGAAAATAATAATTTCAAAGATATTTACTTGAGGTTTTCTTCTTGCCTGAAATCATTCATTTTACCACAGGACACTGGCACGAGCCCCCATTTGCACTTAGTGGTCAATACGGTTGATCTCTGAGATAATAAATGGTCTAAAGCAAGTTAAATAGTTTATATGGGGAAAAAACAGTATAATTTGTCTGAATTTTCAAGTATCAATGGCACTCAGATACAATATGGTAGATTTTTAGAAAACCGTTATGTATTACCTATTTTGTTGTTTTTTTGGTGGTGGTGGTTTGTTTTCTCTATAACATTGATCCTATACATTTGTATTTTTGACATAGATCCTATATCCTTATATCTAGACTAGCCCCATCCAAATCTGTTGAAAAGTTTTAAAATTTTTTCATTTCTAGAATTCCACTGAATCAGAATCTCCAGAAATTAACTTTTGAATTCTGCATTTTTATTAAATAACATGAGTAACTCCTGTGTGTGGTCAAGTTTGAGAACTACTAAGGTAGGGCAAAAGATGTCGGTGTTACTAAGAAGTTGTTTTCCTTTAAGAATAGTCTTCAACATATCTGAACTTCCTTCCTGAATCTTTTTCCCCAGATGACACCCTCCTGATTGTAAGGGACTCAATCAAATGTATGGTTTTGCAAAGGTTTCATTTTGGAGAAAGATTAGATAATATTGTTTAGAATTGCTAAAAATAGGTAGTCATTAATTAGTTTCTTATCTTTTCAATTTCCATGCAACTGAAGAAAACAAACTGTAGTTTTCTCTCTCTTTTTTTTTAAGTTGTATTTATTCATTTTGAGAGAGAGAGTATGTGTGCCTGCGTGTGAGCAGGGCAGGGGCAGAGAGAAGGAGAGAGAGAACCCCAAACAAGCTCAGCACTGTCAGTAGAGAGCCTGATGCAGGGCTCATGAGATCATGACCTAAGCTGAAATCAGGAGTGAGGGCTTAACCAACTGAGCCACCCCAGTCCATGCTTTTCTTTTACCAAGATAATTCAGTAAAAAGTTTCTTGCCTGAATTATTAAAACTACTTTAATACCATATTGGAAACTGCTCGTTTTGTTCTAATTTCTGGTATTATGATTGTACATTAGGCTTTCTGGTGGTTTTAGTTAAATCGAGGACACTTAAATTTAACTATAGTAAACAATTTCTGTAGTTTTAAAAATGGAAGGATTCCTTTTGAATCTATGCCAGTAGATCAAGTTACAGATAATATTCATTCTTTTTATCTTTCTATGCCCCTTATAGCACTGAGTCTTTGGAAGATGTGGAAGGGGCTGGACAAGGAAGTTATTTCAGGAATGTGTACATTCAGATGGAGGACGGGTTAACAAATGGTTCAAGAGTATGTGTTTTCCAAGGAAATCCTAAAGTTTAGTCCTCCTAAATTCATAGAGTTATAGTGTGGCTGAAATTAAATATTGTACATAAAAGCTCCCTAAAAAAGACAGAAAAAATTATTAATTGTTTTTAAGTAATACTTTTTACATGCAATATATTTTACCAAAGTTTTAAGTCAAGTTTGCATTTAGGTACAGGCCACTTTTAAACATTTGTGACTGAATTTTTATGTCTCTTGCAAAATAATTTATGTACTTTGCTCTCCTGAATCAGTTACTTATTTTGCTGATTTGTGGCTCAATTAACTATCTTTATCATTAGAGATTACCCTACCAACAAGTGATAGTCTTTAGTACACCCTACAGAATTGGGCTAGGTATCATTTAACAAATCAGCCTTGTCCGTTTTTCAGCTGAAATTTCTCCCATGTCATAGAGCATAGACTCTATGCTCTAGTTGAAGAAACACCTTCAGCTTCAAAATTAGATATGAAGTAGACCCACCAGTTTTTCAACTGGCTGTCGGTGAAGAAACTAATGTGAGTCACCAAGAATGGCTCCAACTTATTTTCAACCTTGGCCAATATTGCAGGTTGCTATTTCTGCAATATTTTTACTTTCAGATGTGGCATTTAAATAATAATTATAAGTCCTCTTTGCCATGAAGCTAAAATGAAAGATATTCTCTGATATATTTTTTTGACCCTTGGTGGTGGTTTTGGGATTTGTTAGATATCAGTCTGACAGCTGTGGAAATTAGTGGGTATAATTATATATGTTTTGAAGTTTATTTTTGCTGACTATGTCATTTCATTTAACACAGTATGTATATGAAATACATACATAAGAATATATACATATATAATGAAGAAACCCTACTTTTCTTCAATGTATTTGTTTAATTTAAAATATTTTATTTCAATTATAGGCTGCTATTTATTCCTAAAAACTTAGGTGGAGAAGAATTCTGAACCCATAATTACAATACTCATGTCTACTGATTACATACAAAGAGAGAAAAAGAACAAAATGCAAAGAAGTTACATTGTTTGCCAGACCCTGAGAAATATACTCCTTAATTTTTTCCTATATTAATTTGATCATTTTCTAATTTCCAACATGCAAAAGAGCCTACTCATATTTCCAAGCTAGAAGAGAAAAATTCAATTTCAAGAATGCTTCAGAGAAACTTACAAAAAATGTTTCACCCATGAATTAACAAATAATTATATAATTATGATATCATATTACACAAAATTAGTATGATAGATTTCTGGCCACAGAAACTATTTTTTTTTCACCTAAACTATTTAGCAAATTGTTTCCAGATTATAAAAATACTGTGAGAAAGCAGAACAGATTTACATAAGAAGTCCTATGAAGAGTTTCTATGGGAAGATTTTTTTTTTTTTTATTCTACTGGTTTATCTTTACTTCCAAGAAATGGATTTACAGTACTTGGGCAAATCTACACAGACTAAGTGTGAAAAAATCAAGAATTGAGGCAATTACTTAGAGAAGTGTATCTTGAGATGGAATGTGCATACAAATCACCTGAAGATTTTGTTAAAATGGAGCTTCCATGGTTTATCTGATGAGGTCTGAGATTCTGCATTTCTAACACGCTTGCAGAGCATGCTCATATCGCTCAAAACACTCTCAGAGTACCTAGGATTCAGAACTGTGGATCCTGTACCTGACTGCCTGGAGAAGTTGCCTTAGAGAGGTTTTCATCCAGGCAAGGTCAGGGCCATAACCTAGATCTGAATCTGGGTCACCCAGTTGAGCCGTTGACATGTGTGCAGTTAATAAGACCAGCGATTCTGAGTCTCAGCCAGGGTAGCTACCACTGATTTAGATGAATGAGTTTCTCTACCAAGAGTGAGCATAGGCACATATGTGTGTTGGGAGGTGCATGGATGAGGATTTGGGGTGAAAATTTTGGGGAGGTCACGAGAGGGAAGGGGAATTTTATTCTGAGCAGGGACACCTCCCACTCTCGGAGCTTCTGTCCTCCCAGAGAGGCACTTGCAGGCAAAATCAATTTGACACATGGTCACAGCCTCATTATTAAGAAGACAGTGCAAAGACCTCTGAAGTCATCTCCCAATTCTCTGCCCTTCTCCAAATCTGGTCATACTGGCTTCCATAGTATTTTTTCCCTAATCAATACCACCCCAAAATTTTGCACTAGCTGTTTCCTCAGCCTGAACACAGCAGATCTCTTACCTCTTTCAAGTACTTGATCAAATATTGTCTCCTCAAGAAGCCTCCCCGACCACCCTATTCAAAAGACAACTTTCTACTAGCTCTTCTGAATCCCCTTACTTACATGATGTTTCTATAGCACATATCACATTCTATCATATTACTTATTGATTATGTTTACTGGTCATTTCCTGGTTCTCACCCCTCTTCTCTACCATCACTAGAAGATAGTGATGGCAGGGATCACAGATATTGTCCAGCTGCTGGAAAACTGCCTATCCCATGCTACGTTGTTTCATAAATGAATGAATGCATATAAATTTAGCTGTCACTTCAAACCGTCCTTCTCTATCTGTTCCAGTAAAAGAAGCATTCCCCTTCAAACTTCTATCTTCATCACTCTTTACCGTAGTAACCTGTTACATTTCTTTATTTTATATTCCTTATCCCTTCTCTCTCCCTCTCCTCCCCCACATACACATATTTAATTTTTCTTTGTTTTTAAGTTTATTATTAGAACATAAATTCTTTAAGGATAGTGGCAATTTTTCAGAGTTATGTACTAAACAAGCATAACACCTCCTAGCACAGAGTAGATGGGTAATAAATATTGCTTGACTCTAAAAAACATAGGTAGGGGGAGTTTAAAGATATTATTTTAACTTGTCTGCATTACTTTAATGTAATGAATAATTTCTGTTTTACATTTCTCTGGATAGAAAAACATTGTCCAGCGCTGATGTCTGATATAGGGCTCTTTTATTCAAGTGAGCAGGGGTGAACAAATCCGTTAGACATTCATTCCCAACATTTATGCTCTCATCTTTTTCCCAAGCAAAGTTTAGAGTCTGATTGTGTCCAATTGGTTTGCTTGTCCAAAAACACCCACGTGTTCAGAGTCCTCCACTTCTGCCATCCCATTTCTTGACCCTAAGATGTATACCCACAGTTCTTCTTGTGAGGAATAGGCATTGCAAAGAGTCTGGCTTTGCTCAAGGCAAATTCACACAGCTGGCTAAAGTAATCACATGTTTTTGTATTTAAATACACTTGTGGTATATCAAGAAGTCACTATTTCATAGTTGTTTACTTTTGATCCAACGAGATATATGTTTTCACTTTAGCAACCCAGTAACTGAAAAAATTGCCCACACTAACATGGCATACATGAGACATTGATGCACAGATTTGTTAACCAGATTTAAAACTGGTGTCTGTGTGTTGTTTCCTGACCTAGATCATCCAGTTGTGTTGTTTTATTTACACAATTTGTGGCACAGGAGACTATGTTCAAAAGATCCAAAGATAGATGTGCATGTATTGTTCCTGTTGATTCAACTACAAAAACAAGTATGTATAAGAAAAAAAGAGGCTTAAATTTCAACTTCAAAACCCCATCGTATCATGTTCTAAAATTACAGTAATAGTTAAAATCAAAATGATCATTTCAGAATTGACAAGACAAGAGCTAAATGCAAGTTTCTTTGCTAAGCTTCTTGTCTAAATTTGGTAGTCATTTATTCAGCCATTCATTTATTAATTCACTCAAGAATTTTTACTGAATCCTGCAACGTACACAATGTTGTACAAGGCATTTAGGGACAAATTTTCAACAATCCTAGGTATACAAAATATGAAAAAAAACTTAGAATAAAAAAAACATGGAGGCAATGATTATAATTAATTTAAATCCAGTTCAACAAATATTTATTAAGATACCTATTTTGTGCTCAAAATGTAGCACATGCACACACACACACACACGCACACACACACACACACAAATTGGTGTTGGCTGGTTTGACTAATTATGAGCTACATATTGCATGCACATGAATTTAAAATCTATCAATAGTTTGGATGGAGAAAGATCCTAGAATGTTATGAAGAGACAATGATGTAAAATCACAGTCTATAGCACCCTTTCTTGGCAAAGGGAGAATAAACGATTCAAAAAGAGACAGGAAAGAATCAATTTAAAAAATAAATGTAAAAAAATTAAAATGATAAAATAAAAAACAAATATATTTGGAATCTGCTCTTTGCCACAGTGTGTTAGGATTTTGTGGTGGTTGTGGTGGTATGGGATTATGAAGATAAATTATCATCTGGTTTTCAAAGAGTTTACAATCCTTATGAAAAGAGGACTGAGGTTACATCCCACCTCCAGGGTCTCAATGTACTCAATTTTGCAGTGTCTTCTTAGAGGCAGATACGGGGTGAGGGGGTTGCCTGGGTAGCTCAGTCGGTTAAGTGGCTTTGGTTCAGGTCATGATCTGACCGATACTGAGGTCAAGGCTCTCATGGGTCTCTGTGCTAACAGTGCAGAGCCTGCTTTGGATTCTCTCTCTCCCCCTCTCTCTCTGCCCCTCCCACACAAGCTCCCTTTCTCAAAATAAATGAAAATAAACTTAAAAAAAAAAGGCAGATATGGTAATTGCCCCCCAGTAGAATTGCACTGTTAGACATCCAGGAGCCCTTTTTAGGTGGACATGCATTCTGATACATTATGGAAATAATGTACTCAAGGGTAGCCAGCCAGAGATCAGAGTAAAATCTCCTGGCTTGCCTGCCTCACTTGTGCAGCTAACAAGTGAGAGAGTGGTTTAGGAGACTAGTTAGCTTCCGTGGTCAGCCTGGGTGAGGCAGATCGAATGTCTTTTACCTTGGATCACTTGGATAGCAGGTCAGAGTAAACCTGGCCTCTTAATTATTAATGAGTGAATGAATGAATGAATGAATGCTCCATTCAGTCAGCACTTCCCCAGCAGTGAGACTCCATGTCTTTTCCTTCTTTACTGAAACACAGTTTGGAAAGCTGTGCTGGGGTTCTGTCTCACACTCTTTTTATCCCTCCACGAGCATACTCCCTTTCTCTTTCAAAATAGACTTGCTGGTCCATGAAACTACCGTCTAAGTATTTAGTTCCTAGAGAACAGGAAGGGATCAGTCTTCAAAGACCTTCCCATTACTAAGGAATATTTTTACCAAATTCTGGATGGTGATGGTGCTGTTGGGGCACCTCTCCCAAAGTAAAGTTAATTTTAACATAAGGTCTTCAAAAAGTCATATTCACTCCTGAGAGCCAAACAGGAGTTGAAGTTTTGTGGAGTAGGTTTCTTGTTGTCACTGTTATTTGGCACTGCTGGCCTTCCAGGCCTTCCGCCAGAGTGCTAGACATCCGGGAAGGGCATGGGGAGAGTGTCACACAAAACCGATTTTTACTGTGTCATAATGCCTTTTAAACATGTACGTAGTCAAATTTTCAGATGAAAAACTTACTTATTATTACTTGAGACTAGAACTTCCTTGTGTGTTACATAGAAACACGAAGCATTTTTTTTTTGCATAATTTTAATTTACACTGAATTTTATGGAAATGGAACTATTGTAAAAATCAAGGGAAAATTATACACTATTCCGTTTTGGAATCTCCCAAGAGTATTTCATACTGTGGGAGATAAACTAAATAATAATAACTCCAATGATACTATTTCAGACAATAGGCACAGTAGAGGTCAACATCTGTAGTTATGAGTCTGCCTAAGGCTCAACTCTTTGACCACTTCATATCACTTCCGGTAGACCTGCCACCCTAAATATCACTGACAGAGGGAAAGAAAGCAGTGCTTTATTATACATTTTTATTTTTATTATAAAATTCTTTTGTTTTTATTTCACAAATGCCAAAACTCATGCATTAAATTGTTTACAGGTAAATCATTATTTTTTCTATGAACTTAATTTCAGGGATGTAATGGGGTATTAGAAAATCATAAAGAGAAATTTTTACATATCTGAAAAACAAAAACCACAGTACAGAGTCAACAAAAATATTTTTTAAAGGTACATTAATTTTGAATTAAAATTATTTGGAAGTCCATATCCTGCTACATATAAAATATGGTAAGGAATACATAAAAATGGATACACATAGCAACAATAAATTATGACAAAATACAGTATGTGGCATCATAAAGGAAAACAAAGGGCTGGTAAGAGCTGGTCAGAGGAGAAGCAGGCCCGAAAGATGGGTAGAACCAGGAGAACTGGGGAGAGGATGAGGGAACTATGAGCAAAGGTCACACATAAGACAAAGTATAGGATGTGTTTAGGAAAAGGTAAATGGTCTCAATTTAGGAGGGAAATGATGTTTGTAGATAAAGACTCTTAATTTTTCTACTGTTAAATTTCTTGAAGAACATAGATCATGGACAGGAATAACATTAGGAGCTTCTCAGGTAGAAAAGAAATGAATGAATGCAGAGAAAAAGACTGAGAAAAGGCTACAAGAAATGACTTACACCAATGCCAATAGGACTAAAAGAAGTGGAAGATGAGCATACTACCAGATTTTTTTAAAAATTAAGAATATTTGCATATTTTTGAGATATAGAAAGAATAAAATTATGTTTTAAATAATTGCATTATGGTTCAAATTCCAGATCCATTGTGAGTAGCAACCCACCCCTATATTTCAGCTCAGTACCTATTGAATTTATGACTAGACTCAAAGCATTTCAGATACCCAGATTTGTCTGGCTTCAATCATCCTAGTATCCTGGACTATGTACAGGCTATGAGACAGTCTGACTGACCCAAACAGAAACCATTTATCTTCTGTCCATGTTTGTAAGTGTTGAGTCATTAGTGGTGAGAATACAGATTTGGAGCCTGTGGTAGGCAGAATAATGCCCCCTACAAGAACTTTGATGTCCTAACACCAAGAACTTATGAAGAAGTGATGCTACATGGCAAGGGGGAAATAAGGTTGCAGGTGGAATTAAGGTTTCCAATCAGCTGACTTTCAAATAGGGAGATTTTCCTGGATTTTCTAGGTGGGCCCAGTATAATCACAAAGGCCCTTCAAATTGAAAAAGAAGGCAGAGAAGACAGAATCAAAAGATGTGTTTAGGGCACAGAACAGTTGAGATGTTATATGAGAAAGACTAGAGACGAGTATGGACCAAGGATGTTTGGATTCACATCCCAGAAATGTTCCCACAGTAACTGTGGGACTTTGGACAAACTGCTAAACTTCTCTTTTCTTCCATTTCTCATCTATAAAATAGAGGTGATGATAACACACATACCTTATGAGATTGTCGTGAAGTTGCAGTGAGTCACCAGAGTATATTTCTATAAATCACTAAGAACAGTACCTAGCATTTAGTAAACGCTACATAAATAATTAGGATTATTTTCTAGTGTTGCCCACCTATGTAATCTCTGGACTCACTAGAAAAGCTCTGGAGTCAAGATCTTGACTGTTTCTTCTCCTCTTCTGAGAAGGTGCTTCTCTAAGAATCCTTGTCACCTTTCCCCTCCCCTCTTTCAACCCCCCTGTTTAAATGCCACATTGCCAATAGAGCATGCTTAACTATCCACTCCCAGAATTTTCTGGCCCCCACCCCTCCCGTTTTTCCCCATTCCACTTATCATTTATCTGCCATACCAACGATTTATTTGTTTCTATTGATCTTCTCTAATAGAAAGAAGGCAAGGACTATTTTGGTTCACCATTGAATCCCTAATATCTAAATAGTACCTAGAAGAGAGTGGGAACTCAACCAGTATTTGTAAACTGATTAATTAATACATTAATCTATTACAGTTAAGGCTGGAGCTTTTATATTGTCTTGTTTTCAAATTTCAACACAATTTCTTTAGCATCTAATTGCCATAGTCCAAGGGCTTGCTAAATTAATCCATAAAATCCCTCCCTTTCCATCACAGATTCTTGCGTTACTCCTGCTGCTGCTATATGCTCGCTTGGCCTCTTTACTTTGAACATGGCATTGCCTTTGCTTTATTTTAATTGCCTCACACTGCACTCTACTTCTGCTATTTAATAAGCTATGCTTTACTTTTTGGTCACCTGGTATCCTAAAATCTGTCAGGCTTCATGCTTTCCCTTTTATTTTTGCCAGCAGGTATACAAGATTCAGCAGCTAAACATTAACCACCGGGCAGTACCTTGGGATTGGGCAGTACTTACCCTTACATACACCAGGACATCCACTTGTTTTTCCAGATTTCCATAGTGTATGCTACCTGCATTATTGATACCACCCCAAAGGGACTTTTTACCTCACATTAATAGCTTTGAGTGGGGAAAAAATAAGACTCCATATAGAATTCTGCAAGGAATGGCTTCTCCCCAGATATTAGTTTTCTATAGTCTCTTCCAGCCTTTCACTTTTCAAGGTGAAGGGGAATGACCGTAAACTTTGGGCCCAACATGGTAGATTAGAACTCAGGCTCTGGCAGGTGTTAGATCAGGCCATTGGAGCTTATCTTCATTGGAGCTAAAAGTCTTTTCTTGGGCTGAGCCTGCTTCTCCCACTCTCAGTTTCCATCTTTCCTTACTAGTTAATTCTTGATGATGGTTTGCTTTTCAGCTTGGTCATCGTTTATTCGGGAATATCTTCCCTAAATCCCCAACCTCAGTCAATTAACCCCTAATGTACTCTCACATGACCCACCATACTTTCCTTTTGTAGCTTGTGCCGGTGTGTGTATTTGTGGGTTTACTTGATTGGTATCTTTTCCTCAGCTTTGAAGGAATGTTCTACAAACATTACAGGTACTCAAAACCATTTGTTAAATGCCTGGCTAAATGAAATGTATGGATTTTCCTCAGTAAATGTACTTTATTAACACTAAAATTTGTTCCATGTACCTCCTCAATCTATTCAAAACAAACATTTACTTCTGTCCCTCTTCATTCTGTTGAGATTCCTATGCTCTTGTTTCTAAAGACCCCTAGAAACCAGGGGAGAAAATTCCCTCACAACGTTGGACTTAGAGAGGTTCTCCTTATATTAGATCTTAACATGAAATTCCCGGTTCCTAACTAAACCATACCCTCAAGTAAGTCTACTTTGAGAATTGCCTTCTAGCCTTTTTTAAAAGTTCAGACTTGGGGCGCCTGGGTGGCTCAGTCGGTTAGGCGTCTGACTTCAGCTCAGGTCACGATCTCGCGGTCCATGGGTTCGAGCCCCGCATCTGGGCTCTGGGCTGATGGCTCGGAGCCTGGACCCTGTTTCGGATTCTGTGTCTCCCTCTCTCTCTGCCCTCCCCCATTCATGCTCTGTCTCTCTCTGTCTCAAAAAATAAATAAACGTTAAAAAAATTAAAAAAAAAAAAAGTTTAGACTTTCTTCCCAGTGATTTTTAGGCTTTCCCCTCAGTGATTCAGAGTACAGGAAACTGTACTTTGTTCTTCCTTGTTTTGCCAGGTACATAATAGGCTTACAAATTATTTTCTTGAATACATGGGTGAAGGATCCATACATAACCATATAAACAGAACCCAAACAGTCACCAAATAAACAGAGAACCAAATGGAACTAACATATCAGTGATCTTTATATGCATTAGAGGAGCCCAACACTACTTTATTTATGGTCAGTTTGAGGCAATAATATATTTGCTACAGGTTAGGAAAATCATAAATTGCATCTAAATATGGGGGTTTTTGTTTAGTCATGTCTATCAGTACACAGAGTAGATATTAAATTTAATTTCTGAATTCCTGGTTAAGGTTAAAGATTCCATTTAACAAGGCTTCTAAATGCATAGAAAAGGCAACCTGCTATAAAATTCAATATAGAGTTACAGTTAGTTACACAAGTTGCTTATAAGCAGGATAACCCAAATTTATTGTGAATTATTTTTAAAACAGAAAATCATGTTTGAATATTATTTATAACATTTTTGAGAAGACAGCCTATGTGCCCACTCTTAATCATATCTTTAGTCATAGATTTTCAAGTTTTCCACTTTTTTGCTGTTAAAATGTTTTGCTTTCCCTTTCTCAGAGCAAGCACAAAAGATCATACCAATAGTCATTATGGATTGACTGATCTTTTAAAATTGTTTTTTAAAATCTAAAGCTAGCAACCCAAATGCCTACTTCTGTGATTCATTTGATCTAGGAAATGTAACGTAAAGGAAATGTGCTTAGTGTTATTATCAAAGATGAAGAGTCACAGGGTTTTGAAATATTATAATTCAGGTGAGACTTTGATGAAGCAAAAGACACAGAGAGGAATAAGCTATTAAATTCCTCTTCTCTTTGCCTTTATAGAGGAGAGAATAACAGAAAATATGCCACACCTTGTTCTTCTGGATTACCTGTGGAGAAACAGGAAAGTAAGATTGCAATGACTAAAGTCAGGCAGTGTCTGAGTGAGTCATTTTGGAATCTATAGAGTTGAAAAATGGCGCTCAAAGTTTGGGGAGGAAAAGGGGACACACCCAACTTACCTCTCCTCTCTTCTTCATCTCCACTCTGAATTTTAATACAGTAGGCTTTATATGACTTCCAGGAAAATGTATTTCAAAAAAAACCAAAAAACCTTCCATTGATTCTGATATTCCTCCACATGTCTTATCCTTCTCACTCTTGGTTTCAAAGATCACATGCTGATAGGAAAATCAGAAAAAGTTGATAAGTAAATACTCAATAATTTATAATGTTCATAATTCTTAATTTCAGGGGTTCCGGAAGATGGCGGCGTAGGAGGACGCGGGGCTCACAGCACGTCCTGCCGATCACTTAGATTCCACCTACACCTGCCTAAAGAACCCAGAAAACCGCCAGAGGATTAGCAGAAG
Source organism: Panthera onca (assembly GCF_046562875.1). Lineage (NCBI taxonomy): Eukaryota > Metazoa > Chordata > Mammalia > Carnivora > Felidae > Panthera > Panthera onca. The sequence goes on along the minus strand of NC_138345.1, from coordinate 106,983,575 downwards.
GGAGTCTCCGGAGTCAAGCGCAGACTAGAGGCCCACGGAAGAGGGTAGGAAGGGCGGCGAGGCGGTGCGCGCTCCACGGACTGGCGGGAGGGAGCCGGGGCGGAGGGGCGGCTCGCCGGCCAAGCAGAGCCCCCGAGTCTGGCTGGCAAAAGCGGAGGGGCCGGACAGACTGTGTTCCGACAGCAAGCGCGACTTAGCGTCTGGGAGGTCATAAGTTAACAGCTCTGCTCGGAAAGCGGGAAGGCTGGAGGACAAAGGGAGGGAGAGCTGCTGAGCCCCGGACGGCAGAGCTCAGCTTGGCGGGGAACAAAGGCGCCAGCGCCATCTCCCCCGCCCATCCCCCAGCCAAAATCCCAAAGGGAACCAGTTCCTGCCAGGGAACTTGCTCGCTCCGCGCAAACACCCAACTCTGTGCTTCTGCGGAGCCAAACCTCCGGCAGCGGATCTGACTCCCTCCCGCTGCCACAGGGCTCCTCCTGAAGTGGATCACCTAAGGAGAAGCGAGCTAAGCCTGCCCCTCCACCCCCCGTGCACCTTGCCTACCCACCCCAGCTAATACGCCAGATCCCCAGCAACACAAGCCTGGCAGTGTGCAAGTAGCCCAGACGGGACACGCCACCCCACAGTGAATCCCGCCCCTAGGAGAGGGGAAGAGAAGGCACACACCAGTCTGACTGTGGCCCCAGCAGTGGGCTGGGGGCAGACATCGGGTCGGACTGCGGCCCCGCCCACTAACTCCAGTTATACACCACAGCACAGGGGAAGTGCACTGCAGGTCCTCACCACGCCAGGGACTCTCCAAAATGACCAAACGGAAGAATTCCCCTCAGAAGAATCTCCAGGAAATAACAACAGCTAATGAACTGATCAAAAAGGATTTAAATAATATAACAGAAAGTGAATTTAGAATAATAGTCATAAAATTAATCGCTGGGCTTGAAAACAGTATACAGGACAGCAGAGAATCTCTTGCCACAAAGATCGAGGGACTAAGGAACAGTCACGAGGAGTTGAAAAACGCTTTAAACGAATTGCAAAACAAAATGGAATCCACGATGGCTCGGCTTGAAGAGGCAGAGGAGAGAATAGGTGAACTAGAAGATAAAGTTATGGAGAAAGAGGAAGCTGAAAGAAAGAGAGATAAAAAAATCCAGGAGTATGAGGGGAAAATTAGAGAACTAAGTGATACACTAAAAAAAAATAATATATGCATAATTGGTATCCCAGAGGAGGAAGAGAGAGGGAAAGGTGCTGAAGGGGTACTTGAACAAATTATAGCTGAGAACTTCCCTGAACTGGGGAAGGAAAAAGGCATTGAAATCCAAGAGGCACAGAGAACTCCCTTCAGACGTAACTTGAATCGATCTTCTGCACGACATATCATAGTGAAACTGGCAAAATACAAGGATAAAGAGAAAATTCTGAAAGCAGCAAGGGATAAACGTGCCCTCACATATAAAGGGACACCTATAAGACTCGTGACTGATCTCTCCTTTGAAACTTGGCAGGCCAGAAAGGCTTGGCACGATATCTACAGTGTGCTAAACAGAAAAAATATGCAGCCGAGAATCCTTTATCCAGCAAGTCTGTCATTTAGAATAGAAGGAGAGATAAAGGTCTTCCCAAACAAACAAAAACTGAAGGAATTTGTCACCACGAAACCAGCCCTACAAGAGATCCTAAGGGGGATCCTGTGAGACAAAGTACCAGAGACATCACTACAAGCATAAAACATACAGACATCACAATGACTCTAAACCCATATCTTTCTATAATAACACTGAATGTAAATGGATTAAATGCGCCAACTAAAAGACATAGGGTATCAGAATGGATAAAAAAACAAGACCCATCTATTTGCTGTCTACAAGAGACTCATTTTAGATCTGAGGACACCTTTAGATTGAGAGTGAGGGGATGGAGAACTATCTATCATGTTCCTGGAAGCCAAAAGAAAGCTGGAGTAGCCATACTTATATCAGACAAACTAGACTTTAAATTAAAGGCTGTAACAAGAGATGAAGAAGGGCATTATATAATAATCACAGGGTCTATCCACCAGGAAGAGCTAACTATTATAAATGTCTATGCGCCAAATACCCGAGCCCCCAGATATATAAAACAATTACTCATAAACATAAGCAACCTTATTGATAAGAATGTGGTCATTGCAGGGGACTTTAACACCCCACTTACAGAAATGGATAGATCATCTAGACACACAGTCAATAAAGAAACAAGGGCCCTGAATGATACATTGGATCAGATGGACTTGACAGATATATTTAGAACTCTGCATCCCAAAGCAACAGAATATACTTTCTTCTCGAGTGCACATGGAACATTCTCCAAGATAGATCATATACTGGGTCACAAAACAGCCCTTCATAAGTTTACAAGAATTGAAATTATACCATGCATACTTTCAGACCACAATGCTAAGAAGCTTGAAATCAACCACAGGAAAAAGTCTGGAAAACCTCCAAAAGCATGGAGGTTAAAGAACACCCTACTAACGAATGAGTGGGTCAACCAGGCAATTAGAGAAGAAATTAAAATATACATGGAAACAAACGAAAATGAAAATACAACAATCCAAACGCTTTGGGATGCAGCGAAGGCAGTCCTGAGAGGAAAATACATTGCAATCCAGGCCTATCTCAAGAAACAAGAAAAATCCCAAATACAAAATCTAACAGCACACCTAAAGGAAATAGAAGCAGAACAGCAAAGGCAGCCTAAACCCAGCAGAAGAAGAGAAATAATAAAGATCAGAGCAGAAATAAACAATATAGAATCTAAAAAAACTGTAGAGCAGATCAACGAAACCAAGAGTTGGTTTTTTGAAAAAATAAACAAAATTGACAAACCTCTAGCCAGGCTTCTCAAAAAGAAAAGGGAGATGACCCAAATAGATAAAATCATGAATGAAAATGGAATGATTACAACCAATCCCTCAGAGATACAAACAATTATCAGGGAATACTATGAAAAATTATATGCCAGCAAAGTGGACAACCTGGAAGAAATGGACAAATTTCTAAACACCCACACTCTTCCAAAACTCAATCAGGAGGAAATAGAAAGCTTGAACAGACCCATAACCAGCGAAGAAATTGAATCGGTTATCAAAAATCTCCCAACAAATAAGAGTCCAGGACCAGATGGCTTCCCAGGGGAGTTCTACCAGACATTTAAAGCAGAGATAATACCTATCCTTCTCAAGCTATTCCAAGAAATAGAAAGGGAAGGAAAACTTCCAGACTCATTCTATGAAGCCAGTATTACTTTGATTCCTAAACCAGACAGAGACCCAGTAAAAAAAGAGAACTACAGGCCAATATCCCTGATGAATATGGATGCAAAAATTCTTAATAAGATACTAGCAAATCGAATTCAACAGCATATAAAAAGAATTATTCACCATGATCAAGTGGGATTCATTCCTGGGATGCAGGGCTGGTTCAACATTCGCAAATCGATCAACGTGATACATCACATTAACAAAAAAAAAGAGAAGAACCATATGATCCTGTCAATCGATGCAGAAAAGGCCTTTGACAAAATCCAGCACCCTTTCTTAATAAAAACCCTTGAGAAAGTCGGGATAGAAGGAACATACTTAAAGATCATAAAGGCCATTTATGAAAAGCCCACAGCTAACATCATCCTCAACGGGGAAAAACTGAGAGCTTTTTCCCTGAGATCAGGAACACGACAGGGATGCCCACTGTCACCGCTGCTGTTTAATATAGTGCTGGAAGTTCTAGCATCAGCAATCAGACAACAAAAGGAAATCAAAGGCATCAAAATTGGCAAAGAAGTCAAGCTTTCGCTTTTTGCAGATGACATGATATTATACATGGAAAATCCGATAGACTCCACCAAAAGTCTGCTAGAACTGATACATGAATTCAGCAAAGTTGCAGGATATAAAATCAATGTGCAGAAATCAGTTGCATTCTTATACACTAACAATGAAGCAACAGAAAGACAAATGAAGAAACTGATCCCATTCACAATTGCACCAAGAAGCATAAAATACCTAGGAATAAATCTAACCAAAGATGTAAAAGATCTGTATGCTGAAAACTATAGAAAGCTTATGCAGGTAATTGAAGAAGATATAAAGAAATGGAAAGACATTCCCTGCTCATGGATTGGAAGAATAAATATTGTCAAAATGTCAATACTACCCAAAGCTATCTACACATTCAATGCAATCCCAATCAAAATTGCACCAGCATTCTTCTCGAAACTAGAACAAGCAATCCTAAAATTCATATGGAACCACAAAAGGCCCCGAATAGCCAAAGTAATTTTGAAGAAGAAGACCAAAGCAGGAGGCATCACAATCCCAGACTTTAGCCTCTACTACAAAGCTGTCATCATCAAGACAGCATGGTATTGGCATAAAAACAGACACATAGACCAATGGAATAGAATAGAAACCCCAGAACTAGACCCACAAACGTATGGCCAACTCATCTTTGACAAAGCAGGAAAGAACATCCAATGGAAAAAAGACAGTCTCTTTAACAAATGGTGCTGGGAGAACTGGACAGCAACATGCAGAAGGTTGAAACTAGACCACTTTCTCACACCATTCACAAAAATAAACTCAAAATGGATAAAGGACCTGAATGTGAGACAGGAAACCATCAAAACCTTAGAGGAGAAAGCAGGAAAAGACCTCTCTGACCTCAGCCGTAGCAATCTCTTACTCGGCACATCCCCAAAGGCAAGGGAATTAAAAGCAAAAGTGAATTACTGGGACCTTATGAAGATAAAAAGCTTCTGCACAGCAAAGGAAACAACCAACAAAACTAAAAGGCAACCAACGGAATGGGAAAAGATATTTGCAAATGATACATCGGACAAAGGGCTAGTATCCAAAATCTATAAAGAGCTCATCAAACTCCACACCCGAAAAACAAATAACCCAGTGAAGAAATGGGCAGAAAACATGAATAGACACTTCTCTAAAGAAGACATCCGGATGGCCAACAGGCACATGAAAAGATGTTCAACGTCGCTCCTTATCAGGGAAATACAAATCAAAACCACACTCAGATATCACCTCACGCCAGTCAGAGTGGCCAAAATGAAGAAATCAGGAGACCATAGATGCTGGAGAGGATGTGGAGAAACAGGAACCCTCTTGCACTGTTGGTGGGAATGCAAATTGGTGCAGCCGCTCTGGAAAGCAGTGTGGAGGTTCCTCAGAAAATTAAAAATAGACCTACCCTATGACCCAGCAATAGCACTGCTAGGAATTTATCCAAGGGGTACAGGAGTACTGATGCATAGGGGCACCTGTACCCCAATGTTTATAGCGGCACTCTCAACAATAGCCAAATTATGGAAAGAGCCTAAATGTCCATCAACTGATGAATGGATAAAGAAATTGTGGTTTATATACACAATGGAATACTACGTGGCAATGAGAAAAAATGAAATATGGCCTTTTGTAGCAACATGGATGGAACTGGAGAGTGTGATGCTAAGTGAAATAAGCCATACAGAGAAAGACAGGTACCATATGGTTTCACTCTTATGTGGATCCTGAGAAACATAACAGAAACCCATGGGGGAGGGGAAGGAAAAAAAAAAAAAAAAAAAAAAAGAGGTTAGAGTGGGAGAGAGCCAAAGCATAAGAGACTGTTAAAAACTGAGAACAAACTGAGGGTTGATGGGGGGTGGGAGGGAGGGCAGGGTGGGAGGGAGGGGAGGGTGGGTGATGGGTATTGAGGAGGGCACCTTTTGGGATGAGCACTGGGTGTTGTATGGAAACCAATTTGACAGTAAATTTCATATATTAAAAAATAAAAAAAATAAAAAAATAAAAAAAAAATAATTCTTAATTTCAATTCCATTTTCTTGTGTATTATATACAAATAATTATAATAATTATTATAATAGTAATAATACAGGAAGCATTGCTGTAATCCCTTTACACACACTAACTTTACAATAAGCCTATGAGATAACATTATTATCCTTACAATATAAGTAAAAAGCTGCAACATAAGAAAGTTAAATAATTTGCAGAAGCATTTGGAGACAGGATTTGAACTCAAAATGTCTGACCTCAGAACTCACCCTCTTTAGCAGCATAAGATGCTATATGTATGTGTTTACATAGATACAGATATAGCTATAGCTATAAATATAGATATAGATAGATATAGATAGGTATATTTACTGCATATGCAATAATATAAATTAGTCTAGTTACTAATTTAAATGCAAACACTTTTTCTAATTTTCAATAATAGTGATAATATTTCAGTTACTATGAAGGAAAGAAAATAAATATTTAGAGAAAATACAATTACTTTCATTTTTGTTTTTGAACATTTTTACTACATTGTTTTTCTTTGCTATATTGTTCTTATCTAAAAATCATACTGAAGAATGAAACTAAATCATTTATTACATAGTTTATCTACTTTAGGTAATGAAATCTAAGGCAGGTCCATAAATCAAATGTAGTCAGTAGTTAGACGGAAATTTTAGGAGCATATAAATGCCAAGATTTGTGTGTGTATGTGTGTGTGTGTGTGTGTGTGTGTGTGTGTGTGTATGTGAGAGAGAGAGAGAGAGAGAGAGAGAGAGAGAGAGAGAGACCAAATCTCTCTATAGGTCTTTCAAAATGGAACACTTTTTGTTTTATTGTTTTCATTATTTGATTAGGGTTATTCATTTTTACAAGTTCAAGAAAAAATTTCATTCAATTCTCTTAGGATTGGGAATGAAGTCTTCTTTAACATCATTAGCTTAAGAAAAATTACAGTATAATATAACTTCATACCAAATATATGTGAAAAACAAGTTCTTATAGAAAAAAAGAACAAACAAGTGTCTGTTTTTTATTTAAGTTATATACACGAGACAGAAAAATAAATATGTTATAATAAGGATGCAGTTTGGAAAGAAATGAATGTCAAATTGTATTCTTTCCTCTCTCTAGTGAGAGTATATCTTTACACTGTCAACTTCCAGCTTGTATTTTTTGGAAGTGGTATATTTCAAGAACCATTTATTTCAACTTGTGATAGACCATTTACTCTTGATTTCATTTGGTGGATATCTTTTAAACCTATATTCTACCCAATTTAGTCTTAATTATTTTTTCCAATTTTCACTATAGTTATCTGTTTATTAAGTATTTGTATCAACTGGACTTCACATTCACATGGCCTGCAATGGACCGTTGGTTTGTTATACGCAAATTCCCCCTTGTAATTGGTATTTGATTTCACTCTGGCAAAGCTGGTTCTTATTTGGATTTCATTTATTTGTATTTCATTATTTTTACATTTTAAACTTTTAAGCTGATAACTTCCTTTCCTGTGTTCTAATTCTTTCCAAATGCCAGTCTTAATCTTAAAAAAAAAAAAAAAAAAAAAAAAAAAGAAACCATTTGTGATTTTGTTTCTTATGGTTGTCCTTTCTTGCTGTTTTTTTTTTAATTTATCATATTTTAGCTTTTAAAAATTTTTAGTAACCCTTTCTTTGTATATATTCTTGCCTTCACAGCTGAGTACTCAAAAAATACTGGCTGCTTGATGGGATTACTGCAAAAACTAATCCAAGAAAACTATTACATAATATGTTAAAACATTCAGATGCTTATTTAGCTACATTTGGCCAATTTTTGGTAAAATTTATACAGATGTGATTGATAGGTTCACACTTATTCCAATGTTTTGGCACTGGCTCCATGAAATTGATAACGGTGAGGTAATTGGCAGATGTTAAAGAGCACTCACTTGCAAGTAGAGGATGAGTAAGTTCTGAGATCCAATAAACGGGAGAATGATTATAGTCACAATACTATATTATAAACTTCAAAATTGCTAAGAGAAAAGATCAATAATTTCATAATGTATATAAATATCAAATCACTGTGTTGTACACCTGAAACTAATATAATATTGTGTGTCGGTAATTCAATAAAAAGTAACTAATAATGGCAGATTAGCTGGCTTTTGTATTACTTATTGATTTTATTGTTATAATACTCTATTATTTCCCTGTTAAATTTACAAAAAGTTATTCATTTGTATACAAAGGGCTTAAAGATATCCTTCAGTATTCAAAAGTGTTAGAGTAACAGGGGCACCTGGGTGGTTCAGTCAGTTAAGTAGCCAGCTCTTGATTTTGGCTCAGGTCATGATCTCATGGTTCGTGAAGTCGAGCCCTGCATCGGGCTATGCACTGACAGTGTGGAACCTGCTTGGGATTCTCTTTCTCCCTCTCTCTCTTCCCCTCTGTCTCTCTCTCTCTCTCTCTCTCTCTCTCTCAAAATAAACAAATAAACTTTAAAAAATTAGGAAGTATTAGAGAAACAAGAAGACATTTCAAAAATTTTGATAAATTTGGTATCTTGTCTTAAGGCATTGGCTTTAAACAATCTTTCATACAACTGAGAAATTTTTAAAGTAACATAAAGTTATCTATTAGGCATATGAAATATCTCCAGTTCCAAGAGAATAAAAAAAAACAAAGAATATTCTTGTTTTGGGAGTTTTCACACAATTGGCAAAACTTATCAAAGAATATAAAAAAAGTATTTATTATCTCTTTTTTTTTTTTTTTTTTTTTTGATTTTTTTAATGTTTATTTTATTTTTGAGACAGAGGGAGACAGAGCACGGATGGGGGAGGGTCAGAGAGAGGGAGACACAGAATCCGAAACAGGTTCCAGGCTCTGAGCGGTCAGCACAGAGCCCGACGCGGGGCTCGAACCCACAGACCGTGAGATCATGACCTGAGCCGAAGTCAGAAGCTCAATTGACTGAGCCACCCAGGCGCCCCTCTTTTTTTTCTAAATTAACTCATCTTTCCACTACTCATTCATATTCTGTTAATTTAGTGTTTCCTATTAGGTTTATGGAAACAGAATAAAATTATTACCAATCTTATTTTAAAAAATCACACTGTATCACAATGTGTTTTATTGGTGGAAAAAGCTAATTACATATAAATGTATGTAAAAACTGAATTCATGAGTTCCATGTCAGCTATGATGATGTAGTTCCAGTTGGACCAAACAGATAATAACCACAAATCCAGTATAAAACAACTACCTGTGGTTGGAGAGTGGACAAAAGTAAGTCGATTCTGAAAAAGAAGTGACACTTGGAAAAAAGAGAATGGAATTGAGTAAATTTTTTATTTTTATAGCTTTCACCTGAAGACATGTCCCAGACTATACCTGTGGTCAGTTAGAACTTTAATGGAAAATCCTTTGTCTTGCTATCTTGAAGAACAGGACAGGGATCAGCCCAAACTTGCTGGAAAGCTAGAGGTGAAATCCTAGGAAGCGCAAAGTCAGAAGGAGGAACTGAAGTTCTGTGTGCAAACTGTGCCAGTATCTCAAATGACCCTTTAGTATGTCTGTATGGGAAAGACTCCAAGCAGCCCAGAAAGGGCCAAACGAACTGATCTGAGATTTAGTCTATCTTCCACTAAAAGGGAAACAAGAATTTGCAATTTTAATGGTCAAATCAAGTCCCTGGTTAAAAAACAAAACAAAACTTTGGAGGAATATAAAGCAAAACTTCTACCATGTATCATTCATTCATAATGTTCAAGACACAATCTCAAAATATTTACCAGACGATAAATCTCAAAAAAAAAAAAAAAAAAGAAAAAGAAAAAAAGAGAGAGAGAAGGGATACATTCTTCACAACTGTGGGTAAGTAGGCTAAGCTTTGTTAGCATATTAAAAACATACTATAAAAGAATAAGATGACAAATTAGACCCCATCAAATAAAACTTGTTTATTAGAAGATGTCACTAAAGAAATGCATATAAAAGACACAGACATGGAAAAAAATATTTAAAGTATTTGCAAAATGTGTGTCTTACAAAGGATGGGTATCTAGAAAATACGAAGATCTTCAACAACTCAAAAATAAAAAGTAAATATTATATAAACACAATATAAATTATCAAAAAAATAATAGATGTTTCACAAATAAAACATATAAGAATAAGCAATAAACACATTAAAAAGTGTGCAATATCACTAGTAATCATAAAAAATCAGGCTACAACCACAAAGAGAAATCACTACATATGACCCGAATGGTTAAAATGAAAAAGACTGACCACTCTGACTATTGGCAAGATTGTGGAGAACGTGGAACCCTTAAAATGTTATAGTTACTTTAAAATGAAACAATTGCTTTGGAAAATATGTGTTTATTGGAAAACTAAACACATTATTTACCCATGATCCAGAAATTCCAGTCCCAGGTATTTATCTAATAGAATTAAAAGCATGTTGATAACAACAACAACAAAACACCTACAATAATATGTAAACCAGTTAAATTTATAATAGCCTAAACTTTCTGAAAACATTTCAGGTATCCATCAATAAGAGAATAAATAAACAAACTGTGATATATTTATAAATTGAACGTTACTCGGCAATAAAAAGGATGAACTATTGATACATGTAACAACATGGATAAATTTCAAAAACATTGAGCAAAAGAGAAATTGTACAGAACAAATACTGCATGATTACATTTGTAAGAGATTCTAGAATAGGAAAAACATGCAAAATAGTATTTGTCTTTGAGGAGTTGTCACCCTATTGCTTTACTGTGAAGAGACATGAGGGAGCTTTCTGGGGTGATAGTAATATTTCATTGGTTGAAATGAATAGGTAGTAATATTTCATTGGTTGAATTGCATAGGTAAGTGAACTAAATATTTATTCATTTTGTTGCTTATAAGTTTTATCTCAAAAGAAACAGCTTAAAATCTAGATAATTACATCAATTTTGAAGTCTTAAAAGGAAGTCTACTGATGTTTGCTACTCACTTTTAGTGCATCAAAAATAACAGGTTGGTGGATAAAGAGATGAACAGATGAACAGATATGTGATGAAGCAAGTATAATAAAATATTAATTATATCACCCGGTACTAGGTATATGGGTACATAGTGTAAAAATCTTTCAACTTTCTTGTATGTTAAAAAGTTTTTTACTATGTCAGAAAAAAGAAATGGATGTAGAATATAAATTTTATTTTAGTCATTTATTCATTTTGAACATACTTCAGCCTAATGAATGCACTATCTTGGTTATTCTTCTTGATAATACAATAGGACAATTGTAAACTCTTGTTATTTTCATCAGTAAACATTTAAGTACTATTTGAAGGTGGCATGAGAATCCTTGATCTATTAAGATCAGTACAAAAACATGCAGAATGCATGTCAGTAACTTGAAAGAAAATTCTGAATAATTGTTGAGAACCCTTTTTAAAAATGTTTCATCATCAGTGTTGGTAGTGGCATAGAGGCTGATATTGCATGGAAAAAAATAGACATCTATCTGAGTTGAAAAAATTCTGAAAAGCCAAACTTGATCTGAAGATGTTTCAGGAATATATAATAAATACCATAAGAAAGTATAAAGTAATAATTCTAATCGCTAAAGTTATTATTTCCCTTTTTGATGGTATATAATGTAATGATTCATCTTATGCCGATGACACTTTAGATTTTATGAAATATGGTATTTATTATTTCCTACTATGCTCTCAACACCCTGCTATGAATTAAACACAGTCCCTGCCATTGGAAAGTGCAAATTTGGGGAAGGAAATATGCCAGGTACATAGGTATAATCAGTAATATAATCATGCCTCGTGAGGCCCCTCTGTAGGAATCTAAACTTACCTGGTCTGGTCTGGGAAAGTTTCCAGGAAGAAGTGGCCTATACTTAGTGAGGAAGAGTGATTATCAATTCACTTGGTTGAGAAGACAGGGAGACAGAAAAGAACTGTCTAACCAAATAAGCAGAAAGTATAAAAACATAAAGGCATGAAGGAAGAGTTTTTTAAAAGTGATGAAGTGTTTGAGAGTCTGAGTGCTTTTGGGAAGTAGTGTACCAAAAAGGGAGGTTAGATTAACTCTTGTAACATGTCCTATGTCATGGTAAGTACGTTACTAGTACAGGCCAAATGTTCCCAACTGCCGAGCTGGAGTGTCTAGATCATGGTGAAGAACTGATAAAAATAAGACTCTTCTCTTATTTCGTGCTTAGAGTCAAATGAGAAATTATCCCATTGCCCTTTATTTTTAGGTACAAGCAATAATCTTTTAGAAGTAATCAGTCTAGTGCTTGAGAGTTACTCTCATCGTTTTCATACATAGAAATTACAATGCTGCTAGAGATTCTGAGAACAAAAATCCAATATTCTTCTATATATAAGGCTACCTTTTGATTGTTGTCAACACTTTGCATTTTCCAGGACACCAGTATACATACAAGTAGAGAGTTGTCATTCCTACAGATTAAAGCAAGATCGCATCCATCTGTCTATTGGACATCTCCTTTTTATTGACTAATGTTTGCACTCTAGGTATTAGATCCTAAGTTTTCTCTAGGAAATAAAACACGTCCAAGTTCAGTTTGTGAGGATTTAGCTGATTTGGCTTAAATTCTAGGTCCAGAAGGCATGCAAATCAGACCGGTCAAGCAGAACATCACATTGTGCTAGTCACATTGATGGGTTCAGGATGGTTTTATAACAATTTGACAGAAACACAGGCTAGGACTTCTGTGGAAATATCACTCTTTTGTCTCTCCCTTCTCTCTCCTCCTTCCTTTCTTCTTTGGAATGAAACCTGTAGATGTGGACTTCTAACTGCTTAGAACCATCTAGATACCAAATGAAACCTATATACAAAAGCCATGATAGAGGAAAACTAACTGGGATTGAGGGAGATACAGTATTTTCTGCGCCCTTGAATCAAGCTATTCTTGAAGTTTCTTATATACTCTTGGGCCTGTCAGATCTGTTAGCCACTAAATTTTCATTTTGCTAAATCCAATTTGAATTCTATTTTCTGGTATTCACTACAAAAAGAGTTATAATATAGATGTCTAGGTTTCAGTGTATTTGCAGCTTTTTTTTGTTTTGTTTTTTTGAGAAATCTTAGTATCCAATTTCTTCTGTATTAGCCTTGGTGTCAAACTGCCTGGTGTGAAGACTTGATTCTGACACTCCGTTGTGTAATCACCAGCTACTAAAACCTTTCTGTGTCTCATTTGCCTTAGTAGCAAATTGGCAATAAAAATATACCCTACTGATAGTGGATTTGTGAGGAATAAATGACATGATAAATCTAAAGTGCTTACTGAGGTGTCTTTCCCATGTTAAACAAATGTGAACTATTTTTACTGCTTAACAATGAAATACTGTTTGTTATCTTCCTTTCTGAATGCTAAGAAATACCTGGTTTATTCTGCAATGTGTTTTATTTTTGTTAATATTTGTGTATTTTGGGGCAGCCATGAATTAATCTTTCACTTTTAACAGATCCCAAAAGGTGAATACGAATAAGTTCTGTTTTTGTTATTATGACTATGTAAGTTTTAGCCACTGCAGATAAGGTCTGGTAAATTCAAGATGGCCCTTTGAAAGAGAATGTTCTTAGAGTCAAGGTTGAATCCATTATTTTTTCTTACATCACATTGTCATTCCAGTCATGCCACATTTTAGTTGTTTCATATTTGGACCATTATTTTTTTTTTTCTTTGTGAAGTTTCTATTTGCCTGCCCGTTTTTCTTTCCCTCTCCTCCCCTCCTGTCCTCTGTTCTACTTTTTTGCCCTCTTCCATCCTTCCTTTACTTTTTTCTTTATCTGGAAGGTGTAACATGCTATTTCCACCAAACAATTAATAAGCTCCTGCTTCTTGTCCATTCCATTGTCAGGAAAAATTGTGAGACTGCAATGGTAAAAAAAAAAAAAAAAAAGATTCCTGAAAATCTTGTCTAACTCACCTTGCTAGGTTAACTGTGATTGTCTTTGGGGTCTTTTACTGCTCCAAGTTGTATAAAATTGATTTAAAAAGTATATCATCCATGTCCATAAAAATATAAATGAGTTTTATCAAGTGGAATGAAATCAATTATTGACCTGTGGATATTGAACGGTTTTGTATTTTGAAAAATTCATTTTAGCATTTTTGATCGTCCATATATTTATATGTTCTTTGAATTGCTGGTAACATCTTATTTACTTCATAAGTTAATGAGAAAATGAAATCTTGGGCATATTTTATTTTATATGACAGTGAAATTTACATTTCAAAAAATATCTTTTGACACTATCAATTGCTTACATCTATTCCAGTATTTTTGTGAAGACACTATTCTTTGATCCCACCAAATATCTGCTCTAATTTGTACAGCAAAGCTGTTATCTTGGAATGTTAGGTTTTTTTTTTCCCTGAATTGAGTTTTTGTTCTTTTTTGGATAGAGTAGGTAACCACTGAGTTTAATTTCTTGTTTTCATGCATTACCTTATCTGAAAATGAGATTAAGTATATTATTTGTTAGCAAAAAAGTATTTATTTTCATCTCCTAAATTGGTAGTTTTACTGAATAGACTATTCTGGTTCAAAACTCGTTTTCTCTGCTCCAATGTCCTCAACCATATGGTATTCTACTGAGAAGGATAATATCAATTTGATTCTCATTCCTTTATAGTCGGCATTTACTTTTTTCTTCTTTTGATAGCCTATAGGATTCTCTGTGTTTTCTTTATATACTGAAATTTCATTATGATGTATCTTTTATTCACCCTTCTTGGCACTGTAAGGACCTTTAAAATCTTCAGACTTTAATTTTCTTAAGCCTGGGATATTTTCTTCAGTTATTTTTGATAGTTTTTCCTATTGTATCTAGCCTTTCTTTTTAGAATTTATTATTCCCAAATTGTTGCTTTAAAGTAATATCCTGTTGCTGTTTTATGAGGACACAATATTCTGGCCTGAGCATCCCCAAGGATGCTTGATTTTTTTTAAAGTTGTTTTTGTTCCCTGAATTGTCTATACTGTATGGCTCGAATTGCTATATTATTTTGGTCTTCTTGTAGTTCGGATTTTCTTCATATGTCTGGTGATTTTTAATACTTTCATCATGTTTTAGAAGAACCTGAGCTGATTATTCTTGGTGAGTGGCGTGGGTTTCCTTTGCGGGTATGTATAGGCCATTCTATTTTCTCTGGGGTTCTTTCCTCTGGAAGATTGGGGCTGCCTGGGAAAATAGTGCACATTGTGTGCTGATCTATTGCAGGCTTCACTTGAGGTTATGCAATGCAGGTTGGCCTTTAGTATGGCGTAGACCTAACCCAGATTGGGAAGGCTTTGCCCTGAGACAGGAATACCCTGTTCTGACTTTCCCCCAGGGGTTTGTCCCATTTCTTCAGGGAAAACTTTGTTCGCTTTGACTAAGAGTAAATACTTAGCTCCTTGTACCTATATTTTATTTTATATGAGGTGGTAGAATAGATGGATTAGGGAAGAGGAAGAAGTAGAAACATGACTTGCCTTTTAAACATGCATTTAATTCACCCTCTTGGGTTTATTTCTTCTTCTAATTCTCCAATGATTTCAAGCCCAAGGTTCTTTCAGGGGGACAGATTCACTCTTGTTTTTTCTAAAGGCACATTCTGTATTTTCTTTGTGCTTTCACTCATTTTATTAAATCATTAATAGTGTTCTTTTTGCTTTTATTTCCCAGAGTTAAAAAAAGATATCTCTTAGCTCTACTGATGATCTCCATCTCTCCTTTTCTCTTTACTATGATAGAGGTTATGGAGTTATTCTCTTTATATATTGAAGAGGGAGTCACTCTCATGGTGCAGTGACTTGCTCAAGATTGTCATACAATGTTATCTATGCCTTTTTATTTGCCTGCAATCTTTTCCTTTTGGGAACTGCTCTGTTAATTAGTCAAGTTGTCAATCTAGTATTTGGGTCTATGCTACCCACCATTCTTTTCATCTAACTATTCTGATTCACTTCAAAAAAGAACGTTCCAAGCCAATCAGTCATTCACAAGAAATATTTTTCCCTGAGTTGCAGGTATAGTGTAAGCCTAGAGAAACCAGTGGCCATCTTTGATAGCATGAGGAGTGAAACTGAAAATAAAAACAGTATAGAAGGAAGAAAAGCTGGAGGAAGGGGCAAGACAGAGTTCTGGTGACTTTGTGTGCCTGGATACATTGTGTCTTTTTTTGTTATAGGATTCAATAAATTCTTTTTCTCTGTAAGAAGTTAGGTTTCTTCATTTGCATCATGCCAGTTCTGATTAACACAGTATGCAGTAGGAAATAAGCATTATGACTCAGGTAGCCTAAAGAACTTATATTCTCATTCACCATTGGATATAGCTTCCCCTGCACAGGTAAAGGCTAAGAAATAGAGAAGAATTAAGAAAGCTGAATTTGTTGATTTAGCTTAAAAATTTCAATTAATCAAACACAAAATTTGTTGCATATAATATGCTCAAATGAGACAAAAACCAAACTACTTGGTTTATCCATACTTTTTAAAAATGCAACCAAGATATTCATTTCTACATCTCAACCTAATAAAAAAAATCAACCAGGATTCAAAGTAGTTATGCATAGTATGACTGAGTACAGATGATCTGGTGGAAAGCAGCTAAACACTTCTTTGGTAGCAGACTGTCCCCATAGGGAAGTTATAGTGGAAAATCATTCCATGACATATTCTTTGATATATATATATATATATATATATATATATATATATATACACACACACACATATATATACATATATATATATACACACACACATATATATACATATATATATATGTATATATATATATACATATATATATGTATATATATATATATATGCACATTTGCCCTCCATTGATTCAATTTAAAACTAAAATGAAAAGATTTCTGGCTAGCTATAATAACTTGGGAGAAACAAGGAAAATTGAGTATCTTGCCATGAAGTAAATACATAAATGTTTGGCAGTTAGTCTATCTCAGTATATTGAAGGGTAATGAAAACTATATGTAAAATATCTAACTTTTAGTTTCTTTAGACTTTTTATTTATTGACTCAGAACATTATAAATAATAAAAAGAAAAAAAATTAAATAAATGCCTTAGGTACAAGTAGGAAAAAAGAAAATGACATAACCTAATCATTGATAAAATAAACTTCCTTGTAGGAAGCAACTGATTTTTAAACTATAAACATACAGCTAATCGAATGAAGACACTTTCTTAGACTTTTGAAGGTACTAACCTTTGGCATGGTAGATACCTCCTGGAGAAAGATATCAAAGATATTAAATTAACCAAGTTACCAAGAGAAATAACATTAATTTTCAAAAATTCTTGTGAAATAAAGGAGCAAACTAACCATCAAGTCTGCACAATTCTAGGAAACTGAACTACTATATTGTAAAATTGCTTCTGCTTTACTGACTTAGAATAAGTGTTTGTATAATTATATGTAGCTCAAGTTATTGTAAATTAATGCTCCAGGTCCATGCTCAATTTATACGACTGAGTCTTATTTCATATTGTGCAATAAAATTCTCATTTGATTCCTCATCAAGTTTAAAGATGTTGTAGCTTAGAGCAAATGTAAAAATCACATTGTCAAAAACTGAGCCCATCTGTCACCACTGAGGGTCATCTGGTTTCATTATTTATTCTGCTGGAATGTGTAGGCAAAAAAGTGTGTTTCTAGTACTTAAAATGTTCCATATATATTTACGGTTAGAACCATATTTATAGTTTTTCATTGTTTTTACATTAAAGCACAACCTTAATGCTAGTAACAAAAGGATCTCTTCTCTCTGAAGTACAGATGTGTACTTTTAATATTTCCAAAAAAAGAAGTTAAATCAGAGAGGTATCAAGAGAACATATGATATATGATCCAAGATTTTGTTTTCTTCTTTGAATATTTTTCCTTTAAAGAGGCTTTGTCTTTAAGTAAAACACCCCCCTCCAACCACTCTATTCATTTTTCTCTAACGTTTGTGATGACTCTGTAGAGTCAAAAGTCTAGCTTGTAAGCAAGGTTTCAGTAAACGGCTGCATTATTGGATGGCTGTAGTTTTGTGTATTCATTAATTTATGCATATGTCACAATGAAAAATACCCTGGGTCATACATAGTCATCAAATGTCAGCCTTTCTGTGGTGACTTTCCATGAATCCAGTGACAACATTTAAACTTACAAGTTCAGAAATTTTTCTGGGATAGCATTTACTATGCAAGTCTAAGATAGTTATGAAAGGATATTAATCTTACTCCATAAGTGAAGTGTAAAAGAAATATTACTTTGTATATACCATTAAATCAATTTAGATTTATCTCAGACCTGTACTTCTCCCAGGCTGGATGGGACTTTCATCGCCGACATTTTAAGGGTATCCGCTTCAACTTTCACTCGGAAGTCAGGAGATCTAGACACTACTTCCAAAATGACATAATGGCTTGTAAGCTCCTGCCTACTATTTACTACTAATACCGTTTTTGTCTAAATCTGCACTGTTCTTTTGATGTCAGGCAGTGCTGTTTTATGCTGGGCGTGAGATATAGAAATCTTTGGACACAGGATCTATTTATTCTTTTCGGAAACCATTTTTTGTCCCTAAAAACTGTCACTGGGGTGCCTGTGTGCCGCAGTTGGTTAAGCATCTGACTTCTACTCAGGTCATGATCTCACAGCTCCTGAGTTCAAGCCCCTCATAGGGCTCTCTCTTGTCAGCACAGAGCTTGCTTCAGATCCTCTCTTTCTCCCTTTCTCTCTGCCCCTACCCACTTGATTGCTCTCTCTCTCTCTCTCAAAAATAAATAAATATTAAAAAACAAAAACTGTCACTTATCTTAGTCTTATTCAATGAGGTTTGGATAAAGCTGACTTTATCCTCGAGACCCATAAATATACATATTAGCTCAGTCTGGCCAGTCAGCACAGCACATTCCTTTGGTTTACAGTGATTGGCTCATAGATGAATATGTGACATATTCAGAGGTACTGAATTGAATGAAAAGTCTTATTGGGAGCCAAGCGTACTGCCTGAGAAAATTTCACTCTTTCCTTTAAAATATGAAGTTCAAGGGTTCCTGGGTGTCTCAGTCGGCTAAACATCCAACTCTTGAATTTGGTTCAGGTCATGATATCATGGTTCCTGAGTTTGAAACACACATTGAACTCTGCGTTGACAGTGTGGAGCCTGCTTGAGATTCTCTCTCTCCTTCCCTCTCTCTGCTCCTCCTGTTCATGCTCTCTCTCTCTCTCTCTCTATCTTTCTCTCTCAAAATAATAAATAAATTAAAAAAAAACAAAATATGAAACTCAGAGCATGTACAGTTTGGAGCTGTGTACTCTGTTTTAAAACAAAGAGGGGAGAGCTTGTTGGAAAACAACACTGATTTTATGGTGAATAGAATTGAAATAGAATGGGGAACTGAATCCTGGGACATTATTTCAACTACTGATAAAATCACACCTAAACTTTTCAGTCATGTAAATGAATAGATTGTCTTTCTGTTCAAGATTTGGATCTGTTTTTCTGTCTTTCTGTAACAGATATAGCACTTCCCTAGATATGTCATACAACCATCTCTATAAAGATTGAGTCAGCTCCCCTGGTCTAGCATGGAACAGTCCTTAGATCACCATTACCTGTGGAACTTAGAATCTTCTCTTTCATTCCATAATCCATTTCCTCTGCCCCTTGACTCTTAAAGACACTCTTTCTTCAAACTCTGCCCATATTATGTAACATAATCTTTTTTATTGGCTTAGGGCCCAGAGATTTCGAGCTGACTTATCTCTTGGAATCAGACTGAATATATTAGAGAATGGTGAAGCTTGATGTGAACCTCATATTTTTAACTATGTCAACACTCCTGTTGGCCTGTTTAAGCTCCAGTTAAAAGTTTCTCTTTCAAAAGACAAAAAGTTAGCTATGATATCACTTTACTTCTGAAGTTTTCCACTCTACCAAAATCCCTAGACATTTTTTTAAAGTTTATTTATTTATTTTGAGAGAAAGAGAGCACAAGTGGGGAGGGGCAGGAGACGGGGGGGGAGGGTGAGAGAGAAAGAGGGAGAGAGAGTGGGAGACAGAAGGAGAGGGAGAGAGAGAGAGAGAGAGAGAGAGAGAGAGAGAGAATCCCAAGCAGGCCCTGCACTGTCAGCATGGAGCCTGATGTCGGGCTTGAACTCATGAACCCTGAGATCATGCCCTGAGCTGAAGTTGGACACTCAACTGACTGAGCCACCAGGTGCCCCTTTGGCCTTTTAAACTCTGGTTATCTACTTTGGTAGAAGACAGTAAAGGTGGCAGAGAAACAAAAACAAAAACAAAAAAAAAAGGAAAGGAAGACTAGCAGACATTACTATTTCAATAAGTTATCTTCATTCATTGTTCTTGAATGCCAGAAAACTAATTTACAATTGAAAAATTTTACTAACATATATAATTGAATAATTTAGTGTTTATAAGTAATTTTATTACATCTGAGAAGGCCAACCTACATATTGATCTAAAAAGGTCAGTCTGTAGGTCAACCTCCATGATTTCTTGTGCCAACATTCAACTAGTCAAAGGCTTCTACTTTTGTATGAGGATAATTACAGGAAAATTTTCAATAGACAGGAATTGTTTATGATCAGTTCCAAAATAACATAGATAGAGTTTTAAATAAAGATGCTCAAAAGATCAGGAAACAGGTTTATGCCACAAATAACCTCTTGAAGACCTAAGGTTCTTGGAGACCAGATAAGGGTCACCTTGGCAAGAAGGAAGTGACAATGGCACAGGATAACCTTGGAGGAAGTGGGAGGCATCAGCTTCTCCCCTCTCCAGCCCCTTCTTTTTCTCTCCATTTTAGTTTGATAAAGCTGTCATAGCAAAACAAACAGACTAGGTGACTTAAATCTTTGTTTTCCTATAGTTCTGGAGGCTAGCAGTCTGAGATCAAGATGTCTGTGTCCGCAGGGTTGATTTCTTCTGAAGCCTTTCTCCTTAACTTGCAGGAGATGGCCGTCTTCTTTCTCTGTCTTCATATGGTCTTTCATCTGTGGGTATGCATGTCTGTGTCCAAATTTCCTCTTCTTATAAAAACAACAGTCCTATTGGATTAGGACCTTCCCTAAAGACCTCATTTAACTTAGTTGGTTCTTTAAAGACTGTATCTCCAAAAATAATTAAATTCTGAGGTACTAGGGGTTACACTTCAACATATGAATGGAAGGGGGACATGTTTAGCCTGTAGCACTCTTTTACTCTGTTCTTTGACTCATTTGTTATGACACAACTCCAAACCTCAATTCTGGGCTTTTACATTATATTCTTTATAGCTAGTTTTGTAAATAAGTTAGAAAAAAAGCTAGACAATGGAAGATCACTGCTTTTTTATGACCTTCCTTTTATTTCTAGCACTTGCTGATGGGTCAAGACTCAGTACCCTCCCATTCTTACTGCATTTCCCCACATTTATTATTGACACATTGCCCCTAAAGCTTCATTAATACTTTGTATCTGGATAAACTCATGATCCTTGTGTGTTTCAAGCAGGATTTTCTTTGACTACTAATGTGGAAGTGGGAGAAATTGTGTTTATCTTTATTTAGTCAATATAGCTTCTTGAACCAATAAAGCTACAATTTATGGAGAAAGTGTAAAATCAAATTAAGACTCAATTGTATCTTTCTGAAGTCAATCTATTTGTTGAACAAGTGCTCTACTAATCTTTCTAATTAACTTGGGGCTGCTGATAACATTGCATTTCTAGTGTCACTAGGGATGATAAATGACCAGACACCAGGGAAAACTGCTGTCAAAATAACACTCATTCTTTGATGGCAAATATCACCTTAATATTATGTGGCTAAATCTATTTTTCTTCTTGGAATTCTTTATCTACACCTTAAGAAAGTACAGTGAAGGGGGATGTTTACTATCTGTGAATTAGGGGGAAGTGTGTCAGAAAATAAAACATGTAGAAAAGAGTTGTTCCTCAAAGGTGCAATTTGAGCAGATCTTCAAAACCAATAACAAAATTCTCTCATCATGAGTCAGTTAACAGCATACTGTTATAAATTCGGCCATATTTTTTTAGGAAAAAGGAAACAACTTTGCATGATGTTTAAAGTGTCCACAATACTTTAATTGTGCTCCTATGCCTCACCTCTACCCTGTTACAGTCATGTTCCAATAAAAGCTGTAATTACTTATTGAAAGGTAATACACACTCTACAAGCACTTTATATACATTATTTAATAAAAAATCTACATAAATAGAATTTGATAGGTATTATTATTATACTAATCTTAAAGATTAAAGAAAAATTGAAGCTTCAGGACTTTAACAGCCTGACCGTAGTCACATGCTAGTAAATGGCAGTAGCTAAATTTTAAGCCAGTCTCCTTGTCTTTGGAGCCTGAGCTCTAAACATAATCTTGTTGCCTATTAGCTTTTGATACCTCAGTGCAGCTGTATTAAAAATAAATTAGCTACTGTATAAGTGAAGTGTTTCTTAGTAGAATGACATGTAATATTTGTTGGAGCTCATTATACTGTAACCTAGTCAAATATTAACAGCACATTACAATGCATTTGCACCATAGTGTCAAAAAGAAATGATAGTTTCCCAGTGCACATGCTTTGTATTTTGCTCTGCTTTTTACGTTTTCACCTGACTGAAAACCAATGAATAGCTCAAAAAATTATCTACTGACAAGGTACCGTGGTGACTGGGGCTTCCAAACAGTCTTACCATTTTTCCAGCTGGAAGCTGCAGACAAGTTATACTCAACTCTGTGAGAGCCAGTAAATGTTCTATTATCATATGATGTAACGTTTGGGAATTTTACAGTTCACGTACAGTTCTCTACCTCAAGATGTCGAATGCTTTTCTAACAATAGAAAAAAGGGAAAATATCTTTAATTAGAAGACTATAACGGATAAAGTGAAAGACAGCAGACAAAATTTTATGGGGAGCTCATTGGTAATTTCCATATGCCAACTGCCACTACATCTTCAAGTATGGAAAATAAATTTTGTATTGACCCCTGTTGAATGTTTTGTGGCTTAAATGGCTGTTGCTCCAATGCCAGCTCCCCTTACATCCCTGGTTAATAAAAATTATCATTTTTTTGTTTTATTCACTCAAAAACTATCCAGCTCTTGATTTCAGGATTCAAATAATCTGATCAGTCCTGCTCTCAGGATCACATTTATTTTCAATTTGGGCTAATTCACAGTGTAAACTTCATTGAGGATAATTTCAGGCAGTGAAAAAGCACAGCATCTGAAGACCCACGTCTTTACTAGCCATGCTAAGGTGTGAACTTCAAGTGGGTATCATTGCTCCCAAGTCTGTGGAGTAGATGATTTATTCTCATCTAAAACAAATTTCCATGGATCGTGGCAAGCCCTTCCAGCCATCAGTCCCTTCTCATATTCTAAAGTTCAGGGTTTTTTGCTTTTGCTCTGTCACTAATTCATTTGCAACTGATTACCCCCTTTATAATCTGCTATGTGTTCTGGCACCCCTATTTCATAACCAACATACTTTCAAACACCTCAACTCTTGGAAGAATGCATCCCTTATCTTATTTAATTTGTCTGTAATTTGGAT
Organism: Panthera onca; assembly: GCF_046562875.1. Lineage (NCBI taxonomy): Eukaryota > Metazoa > Chordata > Mammalia > Carnivora > Felidae > Panthera > Panthera onca. The sequence continues at coordinate 106,960,091 of NC_138345.1, read as the reverse complement.
CTCCATCTGGGTACCCCATAAGGATTTCAAACTTTACCTTATCTTAAATGATCTGTTTTTCACTCCTCAAAATAATTGCTCTTCCCAAGAGCTTGCATTATTGTGGAAATTATATTAAGGGGAAGCTCATTGTTCTAAGCAACAAATCCCAAATTTTATAAGTCATATAAGAAAATTGATTTTTAATTTATGAAAAGTCCCAAACAGGTGTTACTGTACAGACTGTGTCTGGAATTCATGAGGTAATACAGAGACCCAGGTTTCCTAAGTCCAAAACAAAACAAAACAAATGAAAAAAAATGCACCAGGAAAGTTTAACTGGCAAGGAAATCTATTCAAGATTATAATGATAGGTATTGAGACTATTATGGTAGAGCAGAGACTGAACTGAACTCCACTGAAACAAAAGGTGGGTTGTTAAGTGCAAGGGTGAGCTGGTGGAGAAGTATTAAAGGACATTAGTCAATATGATCAATGTGACCAGCCATCTATGTTGACTAATTGGTGCTTATACAAGTTAGGCTTCTACTCTCCCACAAAGTCTGGGATATAGAGGCCCTGTCTTTCAAAGGATGGCTCTCAGGTACTTGACAAACACATTCTGGGGTTGTAGAGGATTTATATCTGAAAGAGGCAGAGGAAGAATTTACAATTACAAGTATTCTAAAGTAAATGCTCTAAGAAAAAGGAGGTCGGCACTGATAGTCAAGAAGGAAACTCCTTTAAGTTTTGCCAAGATGAGGGAAATGTTAAGGTGCTTTTGGTCATCTTTTGGGTTTTACATCATCTATACAGATCTCTGAAGCTCCCATTGTTTTTCTGTATCAAAGATGTGCATGAAGAAAGAGCATGAATGATGCCCGCGAGAAGTTTCATGGTCTAGTCCTAAAAGCAGCATAATTCACTTTCACTATTATTCCACTGGCTAAATCTCAGACACATGGCCACATTTAGCTGCAAATGCGTCTGGGAAAATATGGGTAGCTGTGTGCCCAAGAAGAATATGAAACTAGTTTCATAGTCACCAAGTCTCTGCCATAGTAAGACAAACATATAATGTATGACTATACAATTGAATTACATTCTACATTCTTTCTTTATAGAAATGTATCACGTTGCTTTGTTTGAACGTTTACTTTCCACACTAGAGCATAAGGCCCTTGAGGCCTCTTCTATTTTTGTCTTCTGGACCTAAGAAAAATGCCATGCACATAGAAACTATGCTGCCCAGAAAATATTTCTTAAATGAATCATTGTTGGTAAGAGGTGATATTTTGAGATGATTGTGAAAGTTGCTGCCTTTAATCACACTTCACTCCACTACTTATATTTCCTAAAATTGTTGCTTGTATAAATTCCAGTTGACAAAAGTAATGGAATATGTAGTCAACCAATCTCCTTATTTTAGAATGATTTGTGTTTACTTATTTAGACATAATTGAAAAAAAAAAATCACTTTTAGCTCAGTGAAAACTATTTTTAGGCTATAAATGAGTTTTTTTTTTTTAATTTTTAAATGTTTTTTTTTTGAGAGAGAAAAAGACAAAGCATGAGTGGGGGAGGGGCAGAGAGAGAGAGAGAGTGAGAAACAGAATCTGAAGCAAGATCCAGGCTAAGCACTGTCAGCACAGAGCCCCAAGCAGGGCTTAAACTCAGGAACTGCGAGATCATGACCTGAGCCAAAGTTGGATGTTTAACAGACAGAGCCACCCAGGTGCCCCTAAATGAGTTTTTATTTCGAACATTATTAATTCTTTTCTTTCTATTGTTTTTCACTAAAATAATGGCAATGCATTACTAAAATATAGTCCTCAGTTTATTTTCCTAAGCAGGCACACCACACTGATCCATGATCTTACTCTCTGAGTTTCTTAATTAAATAGTATCTGTCACATTTTTCTGCAATATGAATCAAGAAAACATCTTTAGGGAAAGCCAAAATAAACAAGGGCTACCATCAGAATTCATAAGCAAAGGAAAGAGGCAAATATAAGACCCCTAATATGCTCAAATGAGTAGGATATTTATCCTGGGGGGAAATTTGGCCATTATTTCATGCTTTCTATGTGCCTTGATTAGGCATAACTTAGAATCAAATTCCAACTGTATTTCTTTATTTTTAATTTTTTTTGTGTGTTTATTTATCTTTGAGAGAGAGAGAGAGACAGAGACAGAGTACAATCAGGGGAGGGGCTGAGAAAGAGAGAGAGAGACAGACAGACAGAATCTGAAGCAGGCTCCAGGCTCTGAGCTGTCAGCACAGAGCCTGATGTGGGGCTCAAACTCATGAACTGTAGGATTATGACCCTATCCCAAGTCAGATGCTTAACCAGCAGAGCCACCGAAGGGCCCCCCAACTGCATTTCTATGACAGATTGTATTCACCATTCACATTGATGTCATTCTAAATGTAATCTAATTGATTATTTAATCTAATAACTATAACATATTAATATTAGTATTTTAATTTTACTAATGAAAGCAGCTGAAGCATAGAAAAGTTATATGCAAAAACACCAAACATTTCATTATAAAAAATCAATATTTAGGTGGAGGAGTTAAGTTGGTGGAAGAGTAGGGAGACCCTAAGTTTCACTCATCCCTTGAACACAGCTAGATAGTTATCAAAACATTCTGAACACCAAAAAATCAATCTGAGGTCTGAATGAACAAAAACTGCAAGACTACATATAGAAAAGGGAGGACTGTTTGGAAGGCAGGAGGTACGGAGAGTTTACCAAGGAACACATTGCTCTTGGTCCAGCAAAGAAAGGAACCTGCTTTCAGAAGAGGCTACTGCAAAGCAGTATAAGCAGTGGAGCCCCTAATCTGAACTTTTATCAGTTCATTAGCATGGGGTAAGCGCCTGGCTTAAAGGTGCTCAAGTGGTGAAGTGGGCAGAATCCGAAGAGTGACAGTGTGGTCTCAGGATCATTTGGGTTACAAGAAAGACCGGCGGTGCCTACATGCCGTGGTGTTTCCAGGCATAAGAGAGGGGATTTACTCCGGCTGAGGGCTGCAAGCAGGGGTCCCGGCTTTTTGTTCTGTTTTGACATAAAGTCTGAACAGCTGTGTAGTCCTGCCATGCTTTTTTCACACAGAGGGGAAAAAGTGTGGTGAGACCCTCTGTCAGGTCCACACTATGGGAATCCCTAAAATTCTGGAGTTTTGAAACTCAGTCATGTGTCTGAGATAAAAAAAAAAAGTAGGTGAACATGGGTTTCTGACAGAAACCCAGGACACAATAGGGGTGATTAATTGCTCCTCTGTGAGGTTTGTCTGAAAAGTCGTGGCACAAACTTTCATCTCAGGGGCTATAGAGTGGTTGCAGCCATAATCGTTCCACCCTTCAGAGCTGAAAGCCTTCAGGAAGCAAAATAGCACCACCTAGGGGAGGCCAGAGCCACGTAGACAAAGCCCCGCCGCTCTGCACCTCTGAGTTGCATTTGTACTGAAACCTATCTCTGGAAGAAGGTGGGCAGCAGGCCCCTCCCCCAGAAGAGCAGCACTAACAACTCCCTTTCACCAAGTCTACTGATCACAGTGCTGCAAAGTTTCAGCTCTAAGGGAAATAGGATCTAACTTTCATTTTAATTTTATTTTTTATTTTTTTATTATTATTTTTTCATTTATTTTGAATTCCTTTTTTGTACTTTTTACTGTTATTAATTTTTTAATTTTTATTTTATATATACATTTTTACATATACATATTCTTTTGTTTCTTATTATATTTTTATTGTATATTATTGTATTTTATTGTATTTTTAGATCTGAATTCTTTTAACAAGCAGACCAAAACACACCCAGGATCTAGTTTTTTTTTTTTGTCTTTTGTTAATTTATGTTTATTGTTTGTTTGTTTCTTTTCTTTCTTTGTGCTTATCTTTTCTGGACAAAATCACAAGATGGAGAAACTCACCCCAAAAGAAAGAACAGGCAATAAAATTCATGGCCAGAGATGTAAGCAACACAGATATAAGTAAGATGTTTGAACTAGAATTTAAAACCATGATTATAAGAATACTAGCTGGGGTTGAAAAAAAGCATAGAAGACATCAGAGAATCCCCTTCTTCAGATATAAAAGAACTAAAATCGAATCAGCCCCAAATTAAAAATGTTATAACTGAGATGCAATCTCAAATGGCTGAGGATAGATGAAGCAGAGCAGTGAATCAATGATATAGCTGATAAAATAATGGAAAATAATGACACTGAAAAGGAGAGAGAAATTAAGGCAAAAGGTCACAATACAAGACTTAGAGAGCTCAGTGACTTATTACAGAGGAATAACATTTGAATCATAGGAGTCCCAGAAGATGAAGAGAGAGAAAAAGAGGCAGAAGATTTATATGAGCAAATTATAGCTGACAACTTCCCTTATCTGGGATAAGACATAGACATCAAAATCAAAGAAACACAGAGAACTCCCATTAAATTCAACAAAAGCCAACCATCACCAAGGCATAGCATAGTCAAATTCACAAAATACAGACGAGGAAAGAATCATGAAAGCAGCAAGGGAAAAAAAAGTCTTAACCTACAAGGGATGGCAGATCAGGTTTGCAACAGATCTGTCCACAGAAATTTGGCAAGCCAGAAAGGAATGGCAGGATATATTCACTGTGGTGAAAGGGGAAAATATGTTGCCAAGAATTCCTTATTCTTGACAACAAGGCTGTCATTCAGAATAGAGGGGTGAGATAAAGAGTTTCCCAAACAAACAAAAACTAAAAGAATTTGTAACCACTAAACCAGCCCTGCAAGAAATTTTAAGGGGGGCCTCTTGAATGGAGCAAAAACAAGACTAAAAAAAGACCAAAAGCAACAACAGCTAGAGAGGACCAGGGAACATCACCAAAAAAATCAACTCTACAGGCAATACAATGGCACTAAATTCGTATCTTTCAATAATCACTCTGAATAAATAGACTAAATGCTCCAATCAAAATGCATAGCTTATCAAAATGTATAAAAAGCAAGATATATCTATATGCTGCCTCCAAGAGACTCATTTTAGATCTAAAGACACCTGCAGATTGAAAGTGAGGGGATGGAGAACCATCTATCATGCTAATGGGTGTCATGCTAATTAAATCATAATTAAGGGGTCCATCCAATAAGATCTAACAATTTTAAATATTCATGCCCCCAACTTGGAACACCCAAATATATAAATCAATTAATAACAAACATAAAGAAACTCATTAATAATACAATAATAGTAGTGGACTTTGACACCCCCACTTACAGCAATGGACAGATCATCTAAACAGACAATCAACAAGGAAACAATAACTTTGAATGATACACTGGACCAGATGGGCTTAATAAATATATTCAGATCATTTCATCCTCAAGAATGTGTAAAGGAGCACCTGGGTGGCTCAGTCAGTTCAGCATCCGACTTCAGCTCAGGTCATGATCTCACAGTCCGTGAATTCAAACCCCACATTGGTCTCTGTGCTGACAGCTCAGAGCCTGGAGCCTGCTTCTGATTCTGTGTTTCCCTTTTTCTCTCTGTTCCTCTCCTGCTCATGCTCTGTCTCTCTCTGTCTCTCAAAACTGAATAAACATTTAAAAAAAAAAAAGAATGTGTAAAGAATACACATTCTTTCAAGTGCACATGAACATTCTCCAGAATAGATCATATAATGGATCACAAATCAGCCCTCAACAAGTACAAAAAGATTGATATCATGCCATGCATATTTTCAAATCACAACGCTATGAAACTTGAATTCAATCACAAGGAAAAAATTTGGAAAGCCCTAAAATACATAAAGAATATCCTACTAAAGCATGAATGAGTGAATGAGCTATTTAAAGAAGAACTAAAGAAAATACATGGAAGCAAATGTAAACGAACAAATGACAGTCTAAACCCTTTGGAATGCAGCAAAGGCAGTCCTAAGAGGAAAGTATATTGCAATCCCAGCCTATCTCAAGAACCAAGAAAAGTTCCAAATACATAATCTAACATTACACCTAAAGGAGCTAGAAGAGGAGCAGCAAACAAAACCTAAATCCAGCATAAGAAGTTAAACATAAAGTTTAGAGCAGAACTAAATGATATAGAAATGAACAACAACAACAACAAAAAAATTGGAACAGATCAATGAAACCAAGAGCTGGTTCTTTGAAAGAACAAACAAAATTGATAAAGGCCTAGCCAGACTTACCAAAAAGAAAAGAGAAAGGACCCAAATTATATAAAATAATGAATTAAAGAGGAGCTATCACAACCAACACAACAGAAATGTAGACAATTATAAGAGAATACTATGAAAAATTATATGCCAACAAACCAGGCAATCTGGAATAAATGGACAAATTCCTAGAAAATTACAAACTACCAAAACTGGAACAAGAATAAATGGAAAATTTGAACAAACCCATAATCAGCAAAGAAATTGAATCAGTAATCAAAAATCTCCCAAAAAATGGAGGTCCTGGACCAGATGGTTTCCCAGGGGAATTCTACCAGACATCTAAGGAAGAGTTAATACCTATTAATCTTAAACTGTTCCAAAAAATAGAAATGGAAGGAAAACTCCTAAACTCATTCTATGAAGTCAGCATTACCTTGATTCCAAAACCAGACAAACCCTCCACTAAACAGGAGAATTACAAGCCACTATTCCTGAAAAACATGAATGAAAAAAATTCTCTGCAAGATCCTAGCAAATTGAATCTAACAGTACATTAAAAGAAATATTCACCATGATGAAGTGTGATTTACTCCTGAGCTGCAGGACTCGTTCAACATTCATAAATCAATCAATGTGACATACCACATTAAAAAATAAAAAAGGATAAGAACCTTATGATCCTGTAAGTAGATGCAGAAAAAGCATTTGACAAAATACAACGTCCATTCTTGATAAAAACCCACAACAAAGTAGAAATAGATGGAACATACCTCAACATCATAAAGACCACAAACAAAGACCCACAGCTAATATCATCTTCAGTGGGAAAAAATGAGAGCTTTCCCCTACAGTTAGGAACAAGACAAGGATGCTCACTCTCATTACCATTTAACATAGTACTGGAAGTTTTAGCCTCAGCAATAACACAACAAAAAGAATTAAAGGGCATACAACTCAGCAAGGAAGAAGTCAAACTTTCACTATTTGTAGATGACATGATACTCTATGTAGGAAACCTGAAAGACTCCACCAAAAAAATTGCTAGAACTAATACATGAATTCAGCAAAGTCGCAGGGTATCAAATCAATGTGCAAAAATCTGTTACATTTCTATGCACCAATAATGAAGCAGCAGAAAAAGGAATCAAGGAATCAATGTTACTTATAATTGCACTAAAAACAATAAGATACTTAGGGATAAACTCAACTAAAAAGGTAAAAGATCTGTGCTATGAAACTGTAGAAAACTAATGGAAGATATTGAGTAGGACACAAAGAAATGGAAAAGCATTCCTTGCTCATCGATTGGAAGAACATTGTTAAAATGTCTATACTACACAAAGCAATCTACACATTTAAAATGCAATCCCTATCAAAATATCAAACTATTACCAGAATTCTTTGCAGAGCTAGAACAAACAAATCCTAAAATTTGTATGGAACTAGAAAAGACTCCAAATAGGCAAAAAGATCCTCAAAAAGAAAAACAAAACTCTCGGCATCAAGAGTCTGGATTTCAAGCTATATTACAAAGCTGTAGTCATCAAGACAGTATGGTACTGGCACAAAAACAGACACATAGATGAATGAAACAGAATAGAAAACACAGAAGTGGACCCATAATGTTATGGTCAATTCATCTTTGACAAATCAGGAAAGAATATCCAATGGAAAAAAGTCTCTTCAACAAATGGTGTTGGGAAAACAGGATGGCAACAGGCAGAAGAATGAACCTGAACCACTTTCTTACCCCATACACAAAAATAAGTTCAAAATGGATGAAACACCTAAATGTCAGACAGGAAATTATCAAAATCCAAGAGGATAGGCAACAGCCTCTTTTACCTCGCCACAGCACCTTCTTACTAGACACATCACCAAAGGCAAGGGAAACAAAAGCAAACATGAACTATCAGGACTTCATCAAGATAAAAAGCTTCTGCACAGAGAAGGAACAATCAACAAAATTAAAAGTCAGTCTAAGGAATCGGAGAAGATATTTACAAATGACATATCTGATAAAGGGTTAGCATCGAAAGCCTATAAAGAACTTATGAAACTCAATACCCCAAAACAAGCAACCCAGTAAGAAATGGACAGAAGACATGAACAAACACTTTTCCAAAAGAGACATCCAGATGCTTAACAGACACATGAAAAGATGCTCAAGAGCACTCATCATCAGGAAAATGCAAATCAAAACCATTATGAGATATCACCTCACACCTGTCAGAATGGCTAAAATTAACAATACAAGCAACAATAGGTGTTGGTGACAATGCAGAGAAAGGGGAACCCTCTTGCACTGTTAGTGGGAATGCAAACTGGTGCAGCCACTCTGGAAAAGAGTATGGAGGTTCTTCAAAAATTAAAAATAGAACTACCCTACCATCCATCAATTGCACTACTAGGTATTTATCCAAAGGATACAAAAATACAGATTTGAAGGGGTACATGTGCCCCAATGTTTATGGCAGCAGCATCAATAATAGCCAGACTATGGAAGGAGCCCAAATGTCCATTGACCAATGAATGGATAAAGAAGAGGTGGTATAGATATTCAATGTAATATTACTTAGCTATCAAAAAGCATGAAATTTTGACATTTGCAACGATGTGGACAGAGCTAGACTGCATTATGCCAAATGAAATAAGTCAATCAGAGAAAGACAAATACCATATGATTTCACTTACATGTGGAACTTAAGAAACAAAACAGATGAAGACATGGAAAGTGGGGAAAGAGCAAAGCGGGAAACAAATCACAAGAGACTCAACAATAGAGAACAAACTGAGGGTTAATGGAGGAAGGTGGGTGGGAGATGGACTAGACAGGTGATGGCATTAAGGAGGGCACTAGTTGTGATGAGCACAGGGTGTTGTACGTAAGAGATCAATTACTCAATTCTACTCCTGAAAACAATATTGCACTGTATGTTAATTAATTTGAATTTAAATGCAAAAATTAATTAATTAAAAAATGAAATATTAAAATTTAAAGCTCTCTGTGTTTTGACAATTGCATAACATACTGAGTCATTGTCTTACCATAAATAACATATTTTCATTCTTATGACAATTCATTTTCAAATATGCACATGTGAAGAATTTTCAGAATCAACTTTATAGGACTTGATTCTTTTTGTTTTAATATTGGGTTAATTCCATTGTATACCCCATACCTTCACTGCCAAAGTAGAAAGTAGCAACTCTCAACTCTCAATCCATTTCTCTTTCTCTCTTGTCACGTAAGTTAGAAAATATTTATGTCCTAATAACAACTTTCATTGATACTAGGTTTCAAAATATATTGCATCTTTTCTTACATATCCTAATAACTGTTTTCAGGACCTCAGTGTGAAATAAATCAGGCAGTTAACATTTCCATTTTACAGACGAGAGAAGGGAAGCACCAAGGGATTCAGAAACTTGACCAAGATAACATAGCTAGTGTGGCAGATTGTATTTTCTAAGACTGTAGCAAGGCGTTCCATCCCACATACTCTTCTTACACAACATTGAGAACCTCAAGTGTCTCTGTTCACTCCTCCCGAATCTGGGCAGACCCTTGGCTATAGGGGGAGTGAAGCCATGTGACTTCTGAAGTTAGGTATAAAAGGTAATATCACCTACTGTGCTATGAGGAAACTTAAGCCTTGTGAAAAGGCCCCCAGGCAGTATCATGGCCAACATCAATCAAAGGATGCATGAAGGAAGGAGCATTTGAGATTACTCCATCCTCAGCTACCATCTCAGATGTTTCACAGTGTAAAAAGGTGTTTTTATCATAACATGGGGAGGGGACTTGTGAGCAGAAAGAGCTGCATTGCCATTGTGAGGAGTGGCTGACTATATAAGGTTTTTTTTTTTTTTTAACTTTTTTTAGCGTTTATTTATTTTTGAGAGACAGAGTGCGAGTGGGGCAGGAGCAGAGAGAGGAGGAGACGTAGAATTCTGAGCAGTCTCCAGGCTCTGAGCAAGCTGTCAGTACAGAGCCTGAAGCGGGGCTCAAACCCACAAATCCTGAGATCATCACCTGAGTGGAAGTTGGATGCTCAATCAACCGAGCCACCCAGGCCCCCCTATAGGGTTTTCTATCCTATGGAGGCGAAGGTGATGTTAGGACTCCAGGAAATTGAGTTTGTAAGTTCCTGGAGGTCTGACTATGATTAAGATTGTGTTTTTCTTATAAATCACCAAGACAATTACAAACTATGGTGGAGTTTCATGTCCTACATGACTGAGATCTTTATCAATTGGCCACTTGATTTTACTCTGCTTTAGTGCCTGAGGAATATACATATGCATATCATATACTTATATTTATATTTATATTTATATTTATATTTATATTTATATTTATACATGCATATGCCACCTTAAGGAGGATATGTCCTTAGCATGTTTTGCCCTTAGCTTGCCTTTTGCCCTTTCATCAGGTGGCATGCCAAAGTCTGCATGGGTAAAGTCAGGTAAAAAGTGACAAATTCAATTCTGTAATTATGTATGGTGATGAATATTAATTAAACTCATTGCAATGATCATTTTGCAATTTATATACAACTATTTAATCATTACGTTGTACACCTAAAACTTACATAATTCTGAATGTCAAAAACCCCCAATTTTTAAAAAAATGAAAAATTCAGATTTTGTTACACTTTTCACAGCTTCACAACCAAATGATATAAATCATTGATGTAGTGAATGATGTAGAGAACTAGAATTTTTTCTGATCTTGTAGTGACAATTGATGACCTTGGGCAAATCATTTCACTTCTGGTTAGCATTAAAATCAAACACTGTGGCACACTTCTAACTACCCCCTTGGGAAAAACCTTTGCAAGAAAATTAACTGAAAGCAATTCTGGTTTTCTTCTGAAGTATTCAATTATTGTACCAACTTCAGAAAGACTGTAGTGCTCCAAATAACAGTCCTTCCTTTTGTGTCCCATTTGCATGCTAATTAGCAAAAAACAAAACAAAACAACAAACCAAACGAAACCAAATCAAAAAACCCAAAAACTAAAATATACTCAGACGGCTATTGAGATTCAGTAAAATTCTTAGGAGTTTATAATTTTTATCTTTATTCTAATTGCTTCAATCTGTTATGAATTTAACCTAAAGAATCATATTTTTAATAAAAAAACTACTCTATAATGGTACAAATATTTACTGTTTTCTAATACAGATATCTCAAGTACAATTTACACACTATGCTTAACACATTTGAAAATCATTAAGACTAAGTCATGTTTGGGATACAGCTTTAAACAGAAAGAAAAAAATATACTACAAAAAGAAAACAAGTTCAAGGTCTATTGACGTTAAGTTTGAATGGAAATCAAAGGTCTTGCGTGATACACAAGATGTGTTCTGTATTATGTGGGTGGACACACAGATCTGTTTCAACGAGAGGCTTCTTTTTCCCACCCAACAAAATGTATAACAAGCATAATTCTATATACTGGCTTGCACTTCGTTCTCAGAGAGCTATGCACGGTGACCTCCGTGAATGAATGACAAAATATTCTCTTAAATACATAAATCAAGGGGAATGAACTTCCTGCTTAAAGTTGTTTAGTGGCTTTCTATTTCAATTGGAATAAACTCCAAGTTTTTTAGACTGGTACACAAATCCCTCCATGACCTGGTCTCTGTATCCTTTTAGAATCTCATCTCCTTCATCTCTTCCCCTTGCACTCTCCATTTTTGTCTCCTTGTTATTGTGCCCTTTCCCTTCAGGCCCTGGATGAATGGCTTCTCTTCTAAATGTAACCCACCCTTCTAGTTACTCAGGTCTTCATCCAAATGGTGCTTACCCGGAGAGGCTTTCCATGACACAGTCCCCAAAATAACATGTCCCTGACCTCTCTAGATTATTACTCTGTAGGAGAGGAAAAACGTTTCCTCCACCTTTTTAGATGGACTCGCTGGAGCCTGCAAATTAAATTGACAAAACCAAGATATCAGGAGAAAAAACATGCAATTTTATCATGATTTTTAATTTCATGTTCACAGGAGCTTCAGAGAAAAGAAGTAAAAAGCCCAAAGAAGTGGTCAGACTTGCAGCTTATGCAACATTTTAACAGAAAGTATTAGGGGCACCTGGGTGGCTTAGTCTGTTAAGCGTCAACTTCAGCTCAGGTCATGATCCACAGTTCACGAGTTCAAGCCCTGTGTGGGGCATTGTGCAGACAGCTCCTGGAATTTGCTTCAGATTCTGTATCTCCCTCTCTCTCAAAAAAAAAAATAAACATTAAAAAAATTTTTAAAAAGAAAGTACTCAGTTGTAGAGAAGCGACTAGCCAAAGGAGAGGGAGTTTGGGCTTCAAGGGCCAACACGTTGTGGGAAAGTGACAAGGGAGGAGGAACTACATTGGGGAGGGGAACTAATGGAAGATACAGGCTATTTTAGCAAGGTCTGTTTATGCAGACTCATCTTGGCATCTACTCTTTGTCTTTGGAGATTGAGGGCTTGCTTTTCTTGGTACAGGGAAGGCGCCTTTCTAATGGAAAATATATGTCCTGCTTTTAGGAAGATAGGGGGATGATAGCTTTTCCTGCACCTGCTGTTTCTCAATTATCTTCAGCTCAAAATAATCAATATGCCAACGTGGCATATTTGGGGGTGGCATATTCTGATTCCTTTTACCTGGTTTATCTACTTCTTATTACTCATTGAACACGTATTGATTCTTTAATTTTGTCATCATTCATTGTGTGACTCTTCTGGGATCAATGCAAACTCCACACAGGCAGGGAACTTCTCCGTGTTGGTCTTTGCTGCTCCTATATCGACAGTTCTTAAAACAGCATAAGTGCCCACTGCAGCGATATATATATATATATATATATATATATATATATATATATATATCCCTCTGTTTTTTCTCCTACCTCTCACACCCATCTGAGCATTTCCTTTGATTCTTTCATGCTCTACTGCTTTCTCTCTCTCTTTCCTGCAAAGATAAAGTTATTGAAGGAATAGACTGTTAGAGGCAATAATTTTCATAGGGTATAATTTTGACAGAAAAAAATTGGAAGTTATATCATCCAGAACAGTTTAGAGGCCACATAATATAATAATTAAGACTGCAAGTTCTGGAGCTCCAATACCTACCTTGAATCCTGTTTTCACTATTCACCAGGGGTATATCTTGGGCAGATTGTTTAACCCATTTGAAGCTCTATTCTTGTATCTCCAAAGTGAGGATGGGAATAGTTTCTGCCTCACAGAGGTTGTCATAATTATTAAATCAATCAAAACATCACTTCTAAAAGTAAAGCTTTTAAAAGATTGCCTGGCAGTCAATAAATGTTAGCTTTCTTTTCCTTTTAAAGAAATTACTAACAATTTTAAGAGAAGTACAAAGCACTGGATGGACAATTTAAACTGACAAAAAAATTTCAGCAACCAATCTACTAAAAATAACAGTAGCTTACACTTAGGTAGTGCATATGCGGTTGTTTCTGGTAGTGCTCTGATTGCATTATATATATATTACCTCATTAATTTAAGAAGTTAATATTATATCCATTTTAACATTGTGGAATCAGAGACACAGGTCATATGATTAAGAAGTGACAGACTCAGTGGCGCCTGGGTGGCTCAGTCGGTTAAGCAACTGACGTAGGCTCAGGTCATGATCTCACAGTTCGTGGGTTCAAGCCCCACGTCGGGCTCTGTGCTGACAGCTCAGAGCCTGGAGCCTGCTTTGGATTCTGTGTCTCCCTCTCTCTGTTTCCTCCCCTGCTTGTTCTCTGTCTCTCTGTCTCTCAAAAATAAATACACGTTAAAAAAAAGTAAAAAAAAAAAAAAAAAAAAAAAAAGAAGTGACGGACTCAGAATTTGAACCTCAGTGGATTGAGCTCTAGAGTTCTTGTTCTTTACCAGTAGGTAATACTACTCTTTCAAACAAACAAATAAACAAACCTAAGAAATTTCCCTCCAATCAATATGGATCATGGAAATATGATATAACTGATGAATTCAATATTATTTCATAGTTAAATTATGAAGATTTCTAATTTTTATTCAGCGAAAACATGTTTACCATTTTTCCTCCCACCTATTATAGGTTTGTCATTCAATAAGTATATATAGGTTATTAATAATTTATAAAGAGAAAAATATTACAATTTAGCATGAAATTATTTATTCAAGACATAGAAAAATAAAATAATAGAAAACTACTTAGTACTCTTTGGAATTTTTGACAATTTCCAATTTATTTGATGTATAATACTTCACACTAAACTGTTCTCAGATCAAGATAGGGTTAGATGCAATTTAGAATATCCAAATATAAAACATTGCCATATATGTAACTGGTACTTTTAATAGTATGAGCTAGCCAGAAAAATTCTCTTTCTTGTATAGCTCCTCTTTATGTCTCCTCCTTTGGAACAAGACCATCTCTCTTTATTTATTGAAGTTTCCATTAAATTACTTTAAGCTTGTGAATGAACCTAACTAAAATTAAAAGTAGTATTGGGGCTCCTGGGTGGCTCAGTTGGATAGGCGTCTGACTCTTGATTTTGCCTCACGTCACGATCTCACAGTTCATGAAATCAAGCCCTGCAGTGGGAGAAAGTGGTCCTTGACTAGAGGCTAGTTCTGCTTCATGGAGTGGTTCTCCCTAGGTTTTTTTCCTCCCCTTTGAGTCTCTGTTTACCACAGGAAATGCTACACATAAGAAAGTCTTCACCTGCTTCCCAGTCCCAAGGCCAATAATGTGCTTAGGTGTTTGTTATAACACCATACTTCTGGTATCAATTTCGCTTAAAGTTATCTATTATCACGTAACATACCACCCAAAAGCTTAGTATATCAAAGCAATAAATTCATAAAATTCATTCTGTGGGTCAGAATTTCAGGCAAGGAACAGTGGAGATAGTATGTGCTTTATAATGTCTGTGGCCTAAACTGCTATGGCTTGCATGGCTGTGGCTGATTTAAAAAGGTTGATTGGAATCATACACCCAGAGTCTAGGATCTGGATGGCCATTTGACTCCTTGGTTCTTCTCCATTGGCCTTTGCATGTGGCAAGCTTGAGTTTTCTCATAGATAGTGGTCTCAGAGAGCCAAGAGGTAATATTTCAAGAGGACAAATCCCATGCACAAGCACTTACCAAGCTTCTGTTTGCATCACACTTACTAATGCCCCATTGGTATGCAAACCACATGGCCAACCTGAGTTACCATGGATGAGAAACAGGGGCATAAATAACACTAGGTGTGGTTTATTGGAAGTGCCAATGGAACAGTTCACTCCACCTACCTGAGCAGCCATTGAAAGCTGCATTGAGTTGTGTTTCTATCTTTAAAAAAATTTTTTTAATGTTTATTCATTTTAGACAGAAACAGAGAGAGAGAGAGAGGGAGGGGCAGAGAGAAAGGGAGACACAGAAACAGAAGCAGCCTCCAGGCTCTGAGCTGTCAGCACAAGCCCAATGTGGGGTCAGAATTCTGAACCATGAGATCATAACCTAAGCCGAAGTCAGACGCTTAACCAACTGAGCCACCCAGGTGTCCTTAGTTGTGCTTTCATATTTTCATCAGGAAAGACTCATATCTTGAAGACAAAGAACATGTTCTTAATTCACTTTGTGTGCCAAAAGTTAAGATGTTAACTGGACTCAAATAGGGCTCAATTAATATTTATTGCATAAGGTGAATGTGTAAAATTATTATACGTTAGCATTTTTAAGATGTGAGCTGCAAGTTCAACCTTGTGAATTTGTGAAAAAAAAGATTTCTCAGTCAAATTCTACAGTAAATTGGTTATAAATCGTTTCCCATACTTCATTCTTCTCTGTATATACATCTTTTATAATATAACTTTTATCAAGAAATATTTTTATCAAGAAGGGCAATCTATTTCTCTATTCCTTGAATCTTTGCTGCATTTGTGACTTGCTTTGGCCAACAGCACACAGTGAAAGTGAGGTTTTGTCCTTTTTAAGTGTAGGTCCAGAAGGCTTAGCATGCTTTTGTTCTTTCTTCTGTAATACAACTGTTAGAACAAGCTCAGACTTGCTTGCTGGAGGATGAAAGACACGTGAAACAGAGTTAGGTTGTCTCAGCTGAGGATACCAGACTATCTCATCTCTAGTTGACATGGTTGCTGATGAGAAGCATGATGAGCCCAGAAATCAGTAAAGCCTGGTCCAGATGAGCAGAATTGCCCCAAAATCCATAGATTCAAAGTTTTGGCATGGTTTGTTATATATCCATTGATAACTGACACCAATAGCCTCACAGCACCCATAAACATAATTTTAACCGTAAGAAACTAGAGATTCAAAACAATAATTCAAAGGACATGATGCCCAGAGAGGGTCCTGCAGGACCAGCAAAGAGGGTGCCTGGCTACACATGGAATGGAAATCAAACACAAGCCAACAGGAGGTGAAAGCAGTTTATTGAAGATAGAGAGAGAACAGATAATAGACAGTATGTCCAGGAGATTCAGAAAAGAATGGGGGAAGTCTCCTCTTTGTTTGGAGTATGGGAGTTTTTATTGAGGACGGTGGTCTAGTGTACGTGTCCCCTCAGGGGCCCAGGAACTAGCAACAAAGATGAGGTCCAGGTATTATCAGAGCCAGGGAGCCTTGGCATTGAGATGGCTACACCAGTGGTCTGGAATATACATATGATAGCTTCGTCCATTCATTTCCACCTAGTCCTTCCTTAGATGTTATCTATGTCCCTTACAAGGAGGACATAGTTATTATTTGTATTCTGAAGCATGTGTAGAGTTGGGTGGGGTTGCAGGTCCTGGCAAGAATAAAAGCAGAAAAAGGAGCAAAAAGCAGATTTTTATAGAATGCTTCGGTTTCCCTATCTCAAACATAATTCTGCTTAGCCAACTTTCCTCAAATTATTTGGCTACAGAACTTCAACAATCCTTCCTTCCTTTTTTAAAAAATATATTAATTGCTACTTTTATGCTTTAGAGTCTATAGTCTATAGACCACACTTTGGAAACTTCTGCAGAATTCAGAGAAATATCATTATATTGAAAAGACAGTTTACCAGAAAATATAAGGTGGTGATGATTTCAGTGTTTCCACTTGAATTGACATGATTAATTTAATTTGGCTGCACTTGGTCAGGTTTATTACATATATTTTATTTTTTTTTAATATTTTGTTAATGTTTATTTGTTTTTGAGAGAGAGACAGACAGACAGACAGACAGAACATGAGCAGGGAGGGGCAGAGAGAGAGGGAGACACAGAATCCGAAGCAGGCTCCAGGCTCTGAGCTGTCAGCACAGAGTCCCATATGGGGTTCGAACTCACGAACTGTGAGATCATGATCTGAGCCGAAGTCGGACACTTAACTGACTGAGCCACCCAAGCGCCCCTACATATATTTTCTTAAAGCACTTATTTTTCCCCTTTTTGGCTTTGCTACAAATGCCCTCAGTTCTCACAGTTCCAATACAAAAAAATTTTAAAGGCCATTTAATGCCAGACATGTGAGGATTAATCATTCACACTGAGTCATGTACATATCTGGTTAAAGTGTTCAGTGGTAGATGACTTATGGGTCAATATTAAATTATACATATAAGAAGTTCTCAAAATGCTTCACATAACTGAAGAGATAAGAAACCAAGAAAATGAAATAGAAAATAATGCTTTAGATATCAGTAGAGTAGTGCAAACTTTAATTTTCTTGTCATGCAAAAAATGACCACTGTGTGCTTCTAATATATAAAAAGTTTGTGTACCTTTAGTGAATACAATATATCTTGAGATGAAATCTTGTGTGATTTTATAATCATTTCTAGGGTAAAAAGCATGAATTAAAGTGCTGCTTTTAAATTTAAAGAACTTTACAATATTAATATCCAGTCGAATTTTATAATGAGAATTTAAAAATGGGTTTATTCTTATAAGTTCTCTTTAAAATTGTCATCTCTTCCATTTATCCAGGAAGCTATCAGGCTTTTCATAGATTTGCAATTTAAGATCTCTTAATTTTGTAAGCTTGTACATTTGCAAAATTTGATTTTGCATTGAAAGCATACTAAAATAATTTAACAGTAAGTGATAAAATAAATGTAGACACTTATAAAGAGAATTAAGCCTCTTAGCAGAGATTTATTTCTCTTAGCAGAATAATAACATAATAATAATAATGGTTAATAACCATTAACTTCCATTTATTTAATTTTTATTAAGTATTAATGCCTAAACCTCTAAGTTGTGCCAATATACTGGAATTGTTTTACTTGATTAAAGGAAAGGTAAACAGACAATTCCCTAGGACTTTGAAATCTACATTTAGTGATTAGTGAGTTGGTAGTCATTCAGCTGAAAAATAATAATAGGTTCCAAATCTAGATATACATTCCCAAATACAATTAGAGATATGCTCAAGTATTTACATGTAAGAATGTCTATACATTATTATTTACAAAAATCAATAAATGAAATAGTAGGAATCACAAAAGTCAGATATATTGTCACATGTTCTTAGAATGGAATGCTATGCATCCCAAAACCCAGCTTTCAAGTAATATTTAATGGCATGTGGAAATTCTGATGGTACACAATTAAGAGAAGAAGGAAGATCATAAAGCAATATAATACTCTAAATCTATTTTTTAATGAAATTTAATCACATTCATAGAATGGATGCTGGAGTGCAGACACTGAATGTTTAACAGTATTACCCCTCAACGATATAAAGGAAGTTCTTTTCAATTTTGTATTTATACTTTGTTTTATTATATACATTTTCTTCAAAAAATAGTAGCATTATAATTATCACAAAATGTTACTTTTTAAAGAGGAGTTGGAAGTCAGGCCCACATATTAATTTGGGCCATTAATGTCTTTAGTACCTAGGCACTTAAAAAATAAATTGTATTATTTTTTTCTCTAACCACTTGTTAATGCTAAACACATTTTCTATGCAATTAAAGTCTTACAAGGGAAACCTCAGATTTGCTAATATAAATTCTTTGATTAAAAGAGACTATTCTTCCATATTTTGGATCATTAACGCTTTATTAATTTATTTAAGAAATATTTTCAAGCACCTTCTAAGTGCCTTAATTTTAGATGCTATGAATATAGCAGTAGCATAGCAGAACCTAAATCCTTACTGATCTTTATTGAGCTTACTTGCACATAGTAGAATAAAAAATATGGACTTCTGGAACATTGCTGTGTAGCTTTATCAATTTGGATTCGTCAATGAATTAATCTTTTTCATTTGTGATAAAGTTGTTATCACAAGTACGTACGATACTACTTCATGGGACACAGTAGAGTGATCAAAGTTTAGTAACGACACAAATCTACCAGGGAGGAATAGGTATGGCTCTGAACCAAGACTGCCACTGTTTGAAAGATGTTTGTTAGTGTATAGATTCTGGCCTAAATTTGATTGCTTGCTTTACTGCAGTTTTCTCAATCATAAAATGAAAGGATAATAGTATTTACCTCATAAAGTGTAGTGAGGATTAAGTGAATCAACACATGTAAAGGGCCTAGAATGATGACTAGCAGGTATTAAACAAAAATTTGTTATTGACTTGTGTACATTTGACTTTAAACTTCTTTCTTAATTACAGAAATGCTTTTAGTCTGAGTTCTCTTTTCAATATCTGCATCACTGCATTACTGTAATACCATCATGCCATTAGTTAGGAACATTGTAATGGATTCCTAACTGATGTTCAGGTCGATGACATTGTCTCTTCATTGCTTCTGGGAAGAGTCATATTTTCTTTAGTGTAATTAGACAAGTATGTTCTCCATGTATGTAATCATTGTAAGTCTGGAAAGTGCTTAAGTGCTTCGTTAAGTATTTCTGACTCTACATATGTTGAGAAATGTACAGTATAAGACATCACAGATTAGATCCTTAGTAAATGGGTAGAGATTATATTGTAAAATCGATTTCGTGTTGCTTTATACCTTCACATTCATTATACATTTTGTAATATATGAAGTTAATAATTTTGTGATATATAAGAGCACTTATGGATGAGTCAAATGCGTTTAACCTTGCAGCATTAATTGCTACATATACACACCAACATCTTTATCTCCAATCAGTACCTCCTTCCTCATTTTATGTCTAAAACCAACATCTTAAGCTTAAATCTCTTTTGGAAATGTCACTGGCCCATCGGTTACCTCAGATGCAACATATCCAGAACTAAACACACTGTCTTTCTTCAAATCCATTATTTTCTATGTGAATAAATAGCACACAATTCACCTGGTATCACAAGCTAGAAGCTTGAAAGTCATCAAAAACTCTTCCATCCTCGCAATTTTTTTTTCATGCAATTGCTTAAATCATAAATGACGTCTTTGTTTTCTTCAACCCCTTCTGTTACCTAATTTTGTCTGCCTTGTGCTCCTCTTTCCTGGACGTTTGTCAGCTTGGGACTGGTGTTTCTTCCACCTCTGCTTGCATCTTTTTCAAGATTCCTCAATGACTCCCCATTATCTACAAGATCAAATTAAAATTCCTTGGCATGTCATCCAAGGCTATTTAAGATTGAGGACCTTCTTTCTTATCTTGTTTTATATCTTGATTTTACAAGTTTTCTGTTTGTACATCAGAAATACTAAATAGTTTTTGTCCCCTAAACATGCCACACATACTCTGGGCTTTATATCAAGGCTCCTACAGTTATTCCTGCTAGAGATGTCTTTTTCCTTATTATTTTAGCAAATTGCCATTCATTTATCATAAGTGAGCTCAGATATTACCTCCTGAACATTTTCTATTCTGCTAAGTGGACAATGTTGCCAGTGTATCTCATCCATACTCCCTCTATTCTACCCCGCAGGATTTAGCACTTAATATTGTACATGGTGGCTTATATATGTACATTTCCACCATAGACTTGGGAGTGAGGACCATACTTTTCTATCCATATATTGGCAGAGTGTATTTTCCAGTCCCTGACACAGGTATTCAATTCCAAGCTAAATGAGGGGCTGCCTTTCTACAGTGCGTTAGGGAAGATGTTAAACTCCCCAAATGATGCTCTATACATACTCTGCCAGAAAAACAGTGAGACTTATCTTGAGGAAGCTCTTTTGGCACTTTCTAGTAAATTGCACATCAGCTTCGCAACCATTATGAAGATTACAATGGCAAACCGAACAAAACAATAAAGGAAGGCATGTACATTTACACACATATAAATATATCTATTCACACTAAAATTTGAATTGCTACTCTTGCATTCAGAATCAAAGCCCTGCAGAAGATAGATTTGGGGTTTTGATGGGCTTATGTCTCTCATGGCTCTCTCTATAGCTTTCTGATTTTGGTAACATTTGCTAATGGTAATGCTGAAAGAGCTGCCAGAGCTGCCTCTCAGTATTGGATCCCTTAATCTTGCTGCAATGTCAGGACTATTAGCAATGCAGCTGAGTCAGCTCAAAAGCCTGCGTGCGGCCAACCCAGTTCTCTTGGGAATTGCTGCTTTTATTGAGATAGAGTTTGAGTCTACTTGAGTCAGAACAATTTTGATTTTTGTTCTTCCATTAGGAAATCTTAACCGTAGGGAAGTGAGGAAATACTTTGGAAATAAAAATCGGTGATTTAGGATTTTTAATATTATAGACAGTAAATAGTTGCATGTTTGACATAAAAAGTTACTTATGTTAAGTGTAGTGAAGATGGAATGGATAGAGGGAAGGGTATGGATTTATTGAATGAACAATTGCACATTAATCATGCAGTATTGAAATTAAATGGGAATGTTACTTAATAACTATTGTAGTTTTGATAGATATATTAAATTAAGAATTTTCTCTTATGAGTCGGGTGCCTGTGGAGCTCAGCCATGATCTCATGGTTCTTGAGTTTGAGCCATGCATCAGACTCTGCACTGACAGTGTGGAGCCTGCTTGGGATTCTCTCTCTCCCTCTCTCTGCTCTCTGCTTTTCTCTCTCATTCTCTCCTCATAATAAATAAATAAAGTTAAAATATTAAATAAAAAATCATTTTCTTCTATGATGATTATTTGTAGCTCTACTTTTTCATCTTATGTAGAAATAGTTTTTTATCAAATATTTTTATAGTGCAATGATCATGTCTTATGCTTAAAAGATAAAACAGTTTTTACTCACATTTTATAATGATATATGTACATTATAATAATGTATTATAATGCTGAGAATTAGCAGACAGCCTCCTGACTCAACAGTCATTATAAATTATTTCTCCCAAAGTTGACTACAGAATATTTTCTGTCAAAATATTCCATTGCTTAAATTTCTCCCTTTTAAAGTATTTTATGTGCTGAAGTATTTAGGGAATTGCTGGGGATTACATTCATCAGTTTTCAAGCGGTATTCACAAATGGTTTGTGGATTAAATGGAGTCCTTGTTAAATGAATAAAAATAACTCATTGACAATTTCATCTCTGAACAGAATCCTGAATTATTCCTTTTCTTTTTTTGAAGATTAGGTATTTGAAAAGTTCTTATTCTGGAAATTAAAATGATAGAATTAAGGTATTATTTTCGTACTCCATTTGTTTACAAAAACTTTATTCTTCTGGCTATGGCTTATTCCATTTGTAAAAGATCATCATTATTATCATTAACAAATATAAATAAAGTCCTATGGAGGGATAAACTATAAATAAAGTCCTATGGAGGGTACTGGGCATGAGGTGATAAGATATATTGTTTACAATTTATCTAGGCTTACATTTCTCTCTATATTTAATATAATTGTGGTATCCACTGTGCATAAACTCAGTTATTTGGTAATTATTCAATAAGTATACTGAGTAATATATTCTAAGTCTCATTTCATAACTGGCTCTCTCAAGGATGATCAAATAATATTTCTTTCACAATTCTAAAAATAGAACTACCTACAACCCAGCAATTGCACTACTAGGCATTTATCCAAGGGATACAGGTGTGCTGTTTTGAAGGGACACATGCACCCCCATGTTTATAGCAGCACTATGAACAATAGCCAAAGTGTGGAAAGAGCCCAAATGTCCATTGATGGATGAATGGATAAAGAAGATGTGGTGTATACACACACACACACACACACACACACACACACACACAATGGAGTATTACTCAGCAATCAAGAAGAATGAAATCTTGTCATTTGCAACTACATGGATGGAACTGGAGGGTATTACACTAAGTGAAATTAGTCAGTCAGAGAAAGATAAAAATCATATGAACTCACTCATATGAGGAATTTAAGAGACAAAACAGATGAACATAAGGGAAGGGAAATAAAAATAATATAAAAACAGGGAGGGGGACAAAACAGAAGAGACTCATAAATATGGAGAACAAACTGAGGGTTACTGAAGGGGTTGTGGGAGGGGGATGGGCTGAATGGGTAAGGGGTATTAAGGAATCTACTCCTGAAATCACTGTTTCACTATATGCTAATTAATTTGGATGTAAATTTTTAAAAATAAAAAATTAAATTAAAAAAATTTTCTTTTACAATTAAAATGCTAAGAAGAGCCAACCCATCAATCTCATGCAATTTATATTATTGGAACTTAATGGATCTGTATTAATTAGTAAAAGTAAAATATAACAGCATGAAATTCTTCTGACATAAAACTATTTCTCTTTGATGTGATCTGTTAATTCTTCTGGCATTTTGTTTCATTGAATCTTCATTCATTTTGCATAATAATTTGCTTACTATTATAGAATTTGGTAATGGATGGTCACCTCAGTAGTAGCTTATCCTGTATCTATTTAGCTTTTGCTTTTTAAAATCATAAGCCCTTAAAACAATAAGCATTTCCCACTCTAAGTGACAAAATAAAAAGAAATGGCCATTTAGGATGTACTTTTTTCAGATACCTATTCACACTAATACACTGAGGGTTTCTTTACCTTTGCATTTTATAAAACCACATATAAATATTTGATGATGCCTGAAGTCCTATTAGAGACTGGAAAGTAATTATTCAGTTAATAAGCATATATACAAGATTTAACCAATGACATACATGAGGTTTTGGTATTAATTTTTGATTTCCTTCCTACTAATACATTTGAGTGGAGAAAATTAACTTTCCTATCTTAGTTTCCTCCTTTAGAGGTTTAATTTTCACCAGTGCTGCTGTAATTGCCAGAAAAAGTATTTTTAGTTGACTTTCCCTCTGCTTGGCCTTCTCTGTCCATCCTCTTAGCCAATTCCCTTGGGTCTCGGTGTATTTCTTCTGTATTTCATTAGTAAGATTGCCCTGTGTAATCTACGACAAGGCATTCCTCTCTTCACACAAAGGATATGTAGAGATATCCTATTATTAAAGTCTTGTCAGGCTTTTCTTCACCCTCCTTTTTTCTTACCCCCAATACTTCAGCCATTTTAATTTGTGGTCTGAATGACAATCCCATTACTGCCACTAATCTGCATTACACAGAATGCTGAATTGTCAAAGCAGACACACACATAATAGATCTCTCACACCAAAAGTGACTAATGTGTATTGCTTAGTTTCCTAAGGCTACCTTAATAAATTACCACAAACTGGGTTGCTTCAAAGAACAGAAATTTAGTCTCACAGTTCTGGGAGGCTAGACATCTGAAATCAGTGTTTGCAGGGCCATTCTCTCTTAATAGCCTCCAAGGAAGAATCAGTTCCAAACCTTTCTCTTAGCTTTTGGTGTTATCAGAAATCCTTGATGCCCTTAGGCTTGTAGCTGAATAATGCCAATCCCTGCTTCCATCATCACAAAGCATTCTCCCCCTAGATCTTTACATCATCATCTTAGAGACTCCTGTCATTGTATTAAGGGCCGATACTATTCCAATATTTAAGTATTTGATTCTATTTCCAAATATGTTCACATTCTGTAGTATTGGAAGTTAGGTCTCTGTCATATCTTTCTGGTGGGTGCACTTCAACCTGTAACACATATCAAATAATATAAACAGAAACCAGGCATAGCTTCAGCATTCTTTCTGGAGGGGTCTCCAAACTCATCAGACATAACTTTTTAATGATCTCTTCTGCCACACCAGGGCATGGTTTAAGTTCATAGTAATACATGAATTCTATCAATGTCTGTAGTATATCTAAACTCAGAAGAAGATGTTTAAGTTTGGAGCTTTTTAGTTCTTATGCTTGATGAGTCATGCAGGGGTAGGGAGACTGTGTGTTACCTTCCATTTTCTAACCAGGTACATCTCAACTGATGAATTTCAGATTTATTTTCAACAATCAATCTAGATAGACCAAATGTAACCAGCTAAAGAACTCTCAGATGAAAACTCATCCAGGTATCTCAGGTAGTAAAATATCACTAGCATATTTACAAAGGTCAACACTACCTCAGGTGTCCCCTAGGAAGGAGAAAGTGAATTATAGACCCTCCATGTGTCAAGATGGCTCCAATGACCCCTATCTCCAGGTATTAATGTCTTTGTATAGTTCCTTCTTACATTGTATTAGGATCAGTCGGTTTGACCAAAAGAATACAACAAAAGTCATTATATGTGACTTCAGAGACTGAGCCATAAAAGTCAGTGTGGCTTCTGCCACATGCCAGATGCCATGTCATGTAAACACTCAAACAGCCTTATGAAATCTACATGGCCAGCAACTGAGGCCTTTTTTTTTGATGGCCAGCAAGGAACTGAGGTATTTTGTCAATAGCCCTGTGAATGAGCCATCTTGGAGTCAGATTTTCCAAGCCAAGCCAGATTTTCCAAGTCAAGCCTTGGAGTGATAACAGTTGTTGGAGAAGAAAAATTTTCCTTTACCCTGTAAGATTCTTCCTGCTGGTCTAAGAATTAAATTGGCATGATACAGATTAACAAGAGGAAATCAAATTTGCTCATGTAGGTGTGGGGAAACCACACAGACAAGAGATTCCAAAGACTCAGGCAAAATGAGGCATATATGTCATCCTGAGCTAATGAGTAGGGCATAGGGATATAAGACTTTAAAGGAGGCAAAGCAATTTATTAAAAGATAAAACAGTAAACATTTGATAAACGAATGTCTGCTGGGCTATACAGAAAGGATGGGACATAGCGAGGAATTTTAATGGACTTTGCGGTTCTTCCCTATTTACCACAGGTAGTTTTTTCTTCTATGGTGATAGCCCTTTTCCTGGAGCTGGTCCTGTACCTAAATCCTTTTAGGCAGTGAGAGGGAAGGTCAAAGTTTCTTCCGGAGTCATCTGGGCCTTGATTGTTTGCAGCTGGAAATAACCTGCATGCTAAAGTGGCACATCCTTGGGCAGGCTGCCCTTGGCCTCTACACAGTCCTAACCTTGACTGCAGTCTCATAGGAAACCCTGAGTCTAAACTATCCAGTTAAACCACCTCTCAATCCTTGACCCACAGAAACTGCAATAATAAATGTTGCTTTAAGCTGCTAAATTTGGGATATTTTTTTTGTGCAGCAATATATAATTATACCCTTTGTTAATTCTTCCGATATCTTATAATACTGTTCCTTGATTTTATATGTGTTGGGAATCTGTTTCTCTACTTCTAGAGTGCATTTTAAATTTTTTAAGAAATTCTCAGTCTTCATAGCTGTAACTGAAAAACGATTCTTTCTAGCTTATTTCTTTGGGAAGACTTCTCTCTCTATGCTCATGATCCTTCAAATTTCTATTTTCTGAGCACTACGCTGTCTGGCTACCTGCCTCTGAAATTAGCCTGAGTAACTTTGTATTTCATATGTGATAAGGTAACTAATGAATTCCTCAAGTGTTTTTTTCTTTTGTTTTGTTTTTTTTTACTTTTTTTTCTTTTTTTTAGTGGGGTGAATGGGAAGATATAGAAGACATTCCTGAATGGGGCTGGAAATATGTGTGATTTTCTTCATTTGGAAGAAACAGGAACATCAGGCACTTTCTGTATTTGTGTTCTTAAACATGCACCAGGTTCAGTTGTTCCGAGATAGTATGTTTTCATAATTTTATATTCAATATTTATGCCATTTTCACATACACAGAGTCTAACTAAAACTTTGACTACTATGCTTACTCATTTCTTAGTTTCTTTTAGGAATTTACACATGCAAATGATGCTTAAATGGTTAATTCCTCAGGGGTGCACTTTTTTAGGAATGCTAGCCTGTTGACACACCGGGTCTTTTTAATTTCTGAGCCCTAGTTTTAGAGTCATTAGGGGGCTCAATTCATTTAAGATTAAAATCCATCTTTTGATATAGAAAAAGAAGATTCTAAACTCAGAGAAAACATTTAAAGCCAGTGGTATTCATATGAAGAAATTCTTATTTTTACAGACATGACAACTTATTCCATAGCTCACATTTCAAGTTTAAAATTCTGCACCAGTTTAACCTGCTCTCATTGGAATTGTTCTTTCCATTATGCAGTTTTCATTATATTTTCCATTAGTGAAGAAAAGCAATGACCCAAAGAATCCATGTGTCTAAGACATATAATTTCAGAAAGCAGCAACTACATCATTGATTTTTCCCTCCCAAATGATGTGCGGTTAAAGAGAGAAGAGGATATAGAGATTTGGTATAACATAAGAACATGTTTCTGCAATACAAAACAATTCGATCTCAGGTTCCCACTGAATATAGCCTTTTCATTTTAAAACAAATTTACTCCAACAATACCTCTCTGTCTGTCTCTATCTTTTTCTCTCTATCTCCCTCCCCCTTTGTCTATAGTTCTGCTTTATTCATACATATACATTGTCTATTCTTTTCAACGGGAGGGAGGTTTCCTCTTCAAACCCTATAGTTCCCTCAACTCATAGATTCTTTCAATTTCCCTAAAACTAGCTACTTTTTCCTGTGCCTGTGCCCATCTATTTTTTGTAAAAAAAAAAGGAAAGAAACCAATGCAGTATAAGCTTTCTATTTTCCAATCTCTTCCCTTAGAGTTGTAACATAATATCTGCTTCTATTTTTTTTTTTTAATTTACGTACTTATTTTGAGAAAGACAGAGAGAGAACACATGTACATATGAGCAGGGGAGGGACAGCAAAAGAGGGGGAGAGAGAATTCCAAGCTCAAACTGTGAGATCCCAGGAGCCTTGAGATCATGACCTGAGCTGAAACCAAGACTTGGACAGTTAACTGGCAGAGCCACCCTGGCACTCCCATAATATCTGCTTCTAAGCTTATTCAGGTATCAGAGCTCACCAAATTCTTCACCTCTGAAGGACGTAAAACACTATCTTCCCAGTCTTTGAATAGTTTCCTTAACATCTACTGAGTGACCACTAAATCAATCTAATGTTTTAGCTTTTGTTATACATCACTGATTTTCTAAGTACCAATGTCTAGGCTAGTCAAAATGAACTAGGTGAAACTGTGGCAAAGGGACCCCAAATTCTCAATAGCTACACACACACACACACACACACACACACACACACACACATACACTCATGCACACACATACAGATGTGCACAATTTTATTTTCCCTCAGTGTAGGCCAACAGGGGTTCCTGTTCATCTTAGTCACTCAAGGGCTCAGGCTGAGGGAAACTTCTTCTCTCTTCAGGCTTCACTACAGTTGCTATAGCAATAGGAAGAGAATATAGAGAACCAAACTGTATTCCTAAAGTTTTCTTCCAAAGTGGGGCATTTTATTTCTGCTTACATTTCATTTGCAAAAGCAAGTCACATAGGTGGGCATATCTGTAAAGAGGTCAGAGAGGGGCACCTAGGTGGTACAGTCAGTGAAGCATCTGACTCTTGATCTCAGCTCAGGTCACGATCTTACGGTTTGTGAGTTCAAGCCCCGTATTAGGCTGTACACTAATGGTGTAGAGCCTACTTTGGATTATATCTTTCCTTCTCTCTGCTCCTCTCCTGCTTGTTCTCTCTCTCTCCTCTCTCTCTCTCTCTCTCTCTCTCTCTCTCTCTCTCTCTCAAAATAAATAAACTTAAAAAACCCAAAGAGGTCAGAGAAATGCAAATCCACTATGTGGCAGAAAGAGGAAAATCTGAAAATACTTGGTGAAAAGCATTGTGTTAAAGCAGTAAAACAGTTTTTAAAAACTCCAAAACCGTGAACACACACTGTTTTAATGAGTTTTGACTCTGTTCTAAATTCTGAATGAAAACATGGAGATGAATAAAATTGTCTGGTGTATTTTTTCTAATAAAAATTCTTTGACTATACTGATGTATAACATAAAATGTAATAGCGTCTCCTTATTCTAAAATAGAACATATATACAGTTGATCACGTATGGCAGCTGACCACACATGCATGAGACAGCAACCATGGGGCCATTATCCATGATGTATTCCCTCTGGGACACAAGGTGAAACAGCCTCTATTATCTGGGCATCACCAGTTGCCATAGTAGAAGGAAGAAAACAAGTAAGTGGTGTACCGGTGTGAGAAATATGGCCATATTGTATGTCCAGTGTATCCTACCACATGTGTTGTCTATTGGTGGCTGTTAACATCTGCGAGTCAAAAATTAAGAAATAAGACATAGGAGGCTGACTGGAAGAAATAATTCAACATAGGGCTAACATCACACTCCCTAATATGTATCCCTGAATTGAATATCTTTACTGAAATTATAGATCTCCTTATTGAAGAGACAGTTTTCCATGGTAAGCTGACAACACGAATTAACAGAAATGCCAGGGAGCTAAGTATTCTCTTGTAAGAACAGAGAGAGCTACGGTTGTTGTTGTTCTTGTTTCTTGTATGTTTGTTTTGTTTTATATATTTTATTTTAGTTTGTGGATTTCTGCAACTGCTCTTATCAAGGCTTTGAGGAGAAGCTAGTGGTTAAGGCCATTTATTTGGTGAAGAAAGAGCCTAATGGTCTGATCAGAAGGTCCAGATTTAAATATTCCTAGTCACCAAACAGTTGCTTATGAATGAGTGGAAAGACTCATCTGCTGTGTGGTATGGACTGGTAGCCAGTCTATCAGCAGGGGTTAATTTGGGCTGGTCTTGAACATGGAGACTTCAGTGTGCTGCTGGGGTCTATATTCTTGGGCTTAAATGCCACTGATTAATTGTGAACAATTAATTTCTCTTGGTAACAGTGAACAATTAATTAATTAATTAATTATGAACAATTTAATTTCTCTTGATAAGTCAGTGGCCAAGTTTGATTGCTTATAATAGATGACCTTGTGATTCATGACCTATGAACATGATCTCATTTAAATAACTCTATAAGAAATATATCCATGTTTGCAGATGAGGCGATTAAGATTTTTCAAAGGTAAGCCAAATGCTCAAGGCCACAGGCTCAGTACATTTCGGAGATGTGATTTAAATTGAAGCCAGTCTGACACTATTGTCATTGCTATAAACCACCACACTGAAAACAGCCTCATTTTTTTCTTTGCTGAAAAGTAGGAGAAATAGTCGTAAGCAGGAGAAACCAAAATTATATTGGAAATATGTTTGAGAAAACTGAGGATGTATGGCAAGTACTCTGAATGGAGTAACTGCTTGGTGACTGGAAATATTTAGAAACTGCATTTAGGTGTGGAGAGTCCATGAAGAAAGGCTAGGTCATAGTACATAGCCCTTCCATACAGGAGCTACTTTGTGCTGGCTGCTGGAGCAGTCAGTCCTACTAAAGTAAGCCTTCAGGCTTGACAGAAAAAAGGTGCATGGCATACAGTTAGGGCTCCTTCCACATGGGAAATTAGCATTTACGTCTAAAACGTCCAGTCATCCTTTGGAACAGATCTGATTTCCAGACCCTTCCGTCATTTAAATGTGAAGGGTGGAATGGAGTTTGGGGGCAGATAGCCTGCAGTGACTGAAAGCAAAAACCCACACGTTCACCTAACTAACTGCATTGGATTATGACAACACTATGTAGTTTTCTCTCAAATAACATCCTATATCTAAAATTGCCTTGATCTTATTTTAGAAAAACTCCAATCAAAGAAACTGATAATCTGCTGAAATTCACTAACGCACTAACTTTTTATCCTGGACTCTACCGTGAACACACAAAATGTGGATGGTCTGCCAACCAGTCAAGAAAGAGGAGAATGATTTTCTGTCAAGGCTATGCAAGTGGATGATACATGAACTTTAGTCAGGAATACAATTAAAATATGCAATTCTAATTTAGAGAGAATTTCCATTAATGACTTAAAGGAACATTTTTTTTAATGAATGATACACTTACCTCTTCTTCCAAATTAAGATAAAAATACATAATTAAAATGCAGAATCGCCTCACTAAAAAAGTTGCTGATTTATTCAAAGCATTCACTTTACATAGTAATTGTTTCAATGCAAGGGCTGACAGAATTTTCTTGCTTCCAGTCCTATCCCCAAATGTAATGTCCTTCAAGCAATATCCACATCTCATATAAAAAGTAATGGTCATCAGAGGAACCCAAAAATAGTCGTGTAAAACTGAACTTGATCTTAGCCATTTCTGCCTTTTAAAGACATAGAAGAGGTAGTAGTTGCATAATTTAGATCGGTGAAAGAAAGGAAATGTTTCCTGCTCTATTCTTCTCATTGAGCTTGATTGTCAGAGGGATAGGCCTGATATTTTAATGTCTTTGCCAGAGTGCAATGGTAAGGCTGGCGTTGTGCTTTAATAGACCACGTTAGTGAGTCTTTGGATCTGGAATGGCAAGACTGCACTTAGTTACAGGAGATGGAGAGGTAGACTTTGTCTCTAAGTAAGTGAAGAATTAAGTGTGTGTGCATGTAGCAGAATGGTCAATGGGACAGACATAGAAGGAGAGGTATAGAGCAGAGAGGAAAGAGTGCTGAGAAACAGGATAAATAGTTGAAGCCCATTCACAGGGTGTGGTAACAAGAAATTTCCTTTTGTGAAGCGGCCAGAGTTTTAATTGAAAAACTTTTTAAAATAGCATTTTTGTTACCGGAGATATCAAACATATACAAAGTACAGATAACAGTTTAATGACCTCCCTGTACCTATCACCCAGCTTTGGTAATTATCTATCCGTGGTCAACTGTGTTTCCTCTGCACCACTGCAAACTTTCCTTTCCTTACTCCTCCTGGATCCTTTTGAATCAAATTCCAAGCATCATATAATTTAATTAATAAATATTTTAGTTACTTCTAAAATGTAATGACTTTTAAAAATTCACGACAATACCAACATTACGCCACCAAAATGAATAATAAATTCTCAAAATTATTGAATATCCAGTTAGTGTTCACATTTTCCCAAATGTTTCAAAATTTTACCTTTCAATAGTTTAAAATTGGTTACATGCCCCAAGTCTTACATGCTCACCATCCCTTTCTCTGTATTTTTTCTTATTATTTGTTGAAGACACAGGGTCATTTTTTCTCAGAGTTCACCACACGCTAGATTTTGCTGATTGTATATATGTGGTATTGTCTGATATGTATTCTGTTCCATTTCTTATAAACTGAAGGTTTGATACAGGAATTTCATGAGATATGGTTTTGATATTTTGTCAAGAATTGTTCATAAGTGGAATTGTGTTTTTCCACCAGAAGGCGACTATTCCCGCTCTTGACTTCCTTTTTTCTGTTAGCAGGCATGAATGTATTCATTTCCTACACTCACTTTCTCATTAGAGGTTGCAAACTGGTGATATTCCAGTTCTATCATTACTTCTTATTTATCATCAGGAATATTTCATAAAGAGAAACTTGGAAAGTTTTAAGAGCTGTCATTACGAATCTTGCAATTTTTCTTGCATATTTAATAAATTCAATGATAGAGAATTTAGTGTCAGCAGCACTTTTGCAAGGCAGATCAAAGAAAGTGTACTATGTTCTGTCCTTGCACAATAGGAACTTAATAGGAAGGCTAGTAAAGTGACCCATAATTAATGTTTTAGCAAAAAGGAAGAGCTTGGAGACAAAAAAGTTTAATGAAAATTTAAGCCAATCTTGAGATTCCTCTAAGAAACCGAAAGGGCAGTGAATACAGTATTTTGTTTGATGTAACATCATTTGAAATGTAAAGGATATATCTTGATAAGAGAGTTCAACCCTCAAAAAAAATTTTTTTCCAATGCTTAACTGTTGACATGAACTTTTATATTTTTAGATCATAGTGCTAATTTGTATTTACATTTAAAATCCTTAAGCCATATATTGAAGAAATATAAAGCTATACTAATTAATTTATTTACTCATGCAATAAATATGCCGAGCACTTGACATAAACACCAGGTATACCTTTATCTCTACTATACTTTAAAATATATCAGCATTAAAATTCTCACAAGTTGCTTATTTGTTTTATTTTATCTTTTTAATTATATATATTTTTAAATTTACAACCAAGTTAGTTAGCATATAGTGCAACAATGATTTCAGGAGTAGATTCCTTAATGCCCTTTACCAATTTAGTCCATACCCCTCTCCCACAAGCCCTCCAGCAACCCTTTGTTTGTTCTCCATATTTAAGAGTCTCTTATGTTTTGTCCCCCTCTGTGTTTTTACATTATTTTTGTTTCCCTTCCCTTATGTTCATCCGTTTTGTCTCTTAAAGTCCTCATATGATATATGTCTTTCCCTGACTAACTAATTTCGTTTAGCATAATAGCCTCCAGTTCCATCCACATAGTAGCAAATGGCAAGATTTCATTCTTTTTCATTCTAGTAATTTCATTCTAGTAATACTCCAATGTGTATATATATATATATATATATATATGTGTGTGTGTGTGTGTGTGTATACATATATACATTGTATATATACATTGTGTGTATACATATATACATTGTATATATACATTGTATATATACATTGTGTATATATAAATATACCACATCTTCTTTATCCATTTATCCATCAATGGACATTTGGGCTCTTTCCATACTTTGGCTATTGTTCATAGTGCTGCTATAAACATTGGGTTGCATGTGTCCATTTGAAACAGCACACCTGTATCCCTTGGATAAATACCTAGTAGTGCAATTGCTGGGTTTTAGGGTAGTTCTATATTTAATCTTTTGAGGAACCTCCACACTGTTTTCCAGAATGGCTGCACCAGCTTGCATTCCCACCAACAATGCAAAAGAGATCCTCTTTCTCTGCATCCTTGCCAACATCTGCTGTTGCCTGAGTTGTTAATGTTAGCCATTTTGACAGGTATAAGGTGGTATCTCATTGTAGTTTTGATTTGTATTTCCCTGATGATGAGTGATATTGAGCATTTTTTCATGTGTCAGTTGGCCACCTGGATGTCTTCTTTGGAGAAGTGTCTATTCAAGTCTTTTGCCCATATCTTCACTGGATTATTTGTTTTTTGGGTGTTGAGTTTGAGAAGTTCTTTATAGATTTTGGATACTAACGCTTTATCTGACATGTCGTTTGCAAATATCTTCTCCCATTCTGTCGGTTGCCTTTTAGTTTTGCTGATTGTTTCCTTCATTGTTCAGAAGTTTTGCTTTTGTTTCCCTTGCCTCCCTTCCCTTGTTGACTAACAAGTTGCTGTGGCCAAGATCAATGAGGTTTTTGCCTGCTTTCTCCTTGAGGATTTTGATGGCTTCCTGCCTTACATTGAGGTCTTTCATCCATTTTGAGTTTATTTTTGTATATGGTGTAAGAAAGTGGTCCAGGTTCATTCTTCTGCAAGTCACTGTCCAGTTTTCCCAGCACCACTTGCTGAAGAGACTGTCTTTATTCCATTGGATAGTCTTTCATGCTTTGTCAAAGATTAGTTGCCCATACGTTTGTGGGTCCATTTCTGGGTTCTCTATTCTGTTCCATTTATCTGAGTGCCTGTTCTTGTGTCAGTATCATACTGTCTTGGTGATTACAGCTTTGTAGTATAGCTTGAGATCTGGGATTGTGATGCCTCCTGCTTTGGTTTTCTTATTCAAGATCGCTTTGACTATTTGGGGTCTTTTCTGGGTCCATACAATTTTAGGACTATTTGTTCTAGCTTTGTGAAGAATGCTGGTGTAATTTTGATAGGGATTGCATTGAATATGTAGATTGCTTTGGGCAGTATTGACATTTTAACAATATATATTCTTCCTATCCAGGAACATGGAATCTTTTTCCATTTTTTGTGTCTTCTTCAATATGTTTCATAAGTATAGTTTTCAGTGTATAGATTTTTCACCTCTTTGGTTAGATTTATTCCTAGGTATTTTATGGTTTTTGGTGCAATTGTAAATGGGATCAATTCCTTGATTTCTCTTTCTGTTGCATCATTGTTGGTGAATAGAATGCAACTGATTTCTGTGCATTGATTTTATATCCTGCCACTTTGCTGAATTCATGAATCAGTTCTAGCAGGTTTTTTTTGGTGGAATCTTTTGGGTTTTCCATATAGAGTATCAAGTCATCTGTGCAGAGTGAAAGTTTGACCTCTTCCTGGCTGATTTGGATGCCTTTTGTTTGTGTTGTCTGATTGCAGAGGCTAAGACTTCCAATACTATGTTG
This sequence comes from Panthera onca, assembly GCF_046562875.1. Lineage (NCBI taxonomy): Eukaryota > Metazoa > Chordata > Mammalia > Carnivora > Felidae > Panthera > Panthera onca. The sequence goes on along the minus strand of NC_138345.1, from coordinate 106,924,563 downwards.
AATAACAGTGGCAAGCATGGACATTCCTGCCTTGTTCCTGACCTTAGGGGGAAAGTTCTCAGTTTTTCCTCAGTGGGAAAATGATATTAGCTTTGGGTCATTCTTATATGGCTTTTATGATCTCAAGGTATGCTCCTTCTATCCCTACTTTCTTGAAGGTTTTTATCAAGAAAGGATGCTGTATTTTGTCAAATGCTTTCTCTGCATCTATTGAGAGGATCATACGGTTCTTGTCCTTTCTTTTATTGATGTGATGAATCATGTTAATTGTTTTGTGGATATTGAATGAGCCCTGCATCCCAGGTATAAATCCCACTTGGTCGTGGTGAATATCTATAATGTATTGTTGGATCTGGTTGGCTAATATCTTGTTGAGGATTTTTGCATCCATGTTCATAAGGGAAATTGGTCTATAGTTCTCCTTTTTAGTCGGATCTCTGTATGGTTTTGGAATCAAGGTAATGCTGGCCTCATAGAAAGAGTTTGGAAGTTTTTCCTTCCATTTCTATTTTTTGGAACAGCTTCAAGAGAATACGTGTTAAGTTTTTCTTAAATGTTTGGTAGAATTCCCCTGGAAAGCCATCTGGCCCTGGACTCTTGTTTTTGGGAGATTTTTTATTACTAATTCAACTTCTTTACTGGTTATGGGTCTGTTCAAATTTTCTATTTCTTCCTGATTCAGTTTTGGTAGTGTATATGTTTCTAGGAATTTGTCCATTTCTTCCAGATTGCCCATTTTATTGGCATATAGTTGCTCATAATATTCTCTTATTATTGTTTTTATTTCTGCTGTGTTGACAAATTGCTTATTTATAATAGCTATTTTTTGCCTTTGGAGAAATTCAGTCGTATTTTATCATTGATCAAAATGATCGATCTTTTAGCTATTATAGCAAAACAGAAAATGAAGAAAGGATAAGTTTCTTTGCAATTTGTTTGATTCAATTAAAAGGCTGTAAGAGGGGCACCAGGGTGGCTCAGTTGATTGAACGTTGGACTCTTGATTTTGGCTCAGGTCTTGATCACAGGGTTGTGGGATAGAGCCCCATGTCAAGCCCAGGATTGGGCTCTGTGCTAAGCATGGAGCCTGCCTGGGATTCTCTCTGTCTCTCTGTCTCTATCTCTCTCTCTCTTTGCTGCTCCTGCTCTCTCTCTCTCTCTCTCTCAAATAAAAGATTTTAAAAATGTTTTTAACGGTTATAATAAAAGATTCATAAAAGTGAGATTTTATGTGAGTATATATATCCCCAGATTTTTGAAGGTTCACCTTTCTCACTTTGCTTTTACTAAAGACCTACATGGGTAACTGTTTTCACTAAAGAAAGAAATTTAAAGAGGATTGTGCTTTTATAAGAAAAAAAAAATAGGTGAGAAGAGCATTCAACATTTGTTTGCAGTGAGCCCTTGTAGAGCAGTGCACACAGGAGCAGCAGGGGTGGCCCCGGGAACTACATTCAGCATCTCAGCATCAGACTGCCACAGCTGTGAACCCTGTCTGTGAGCATCTGTGCTTTCTCCCAATTTATTTTATGCATTCATTTTCAAGGTGTGTTCTAAGGTATCAGAAAAAGCCTAAAAGTGGTTATTTTGGGGGTCTGGGAACGCTAAAAACATTTCCATATTAAATAATAGCAATTGTTTCTCTTTAGTTTGCACAATTTTGGCTTATGAAAGGTTTCTCAGGAAAGCTCTACTGTAGGGTAGTGGAGGAAACTTGTACATTTATATTCAACTTATTTTTTTTAAGATTTTCCTTTGCAAGACACCCAAAACTTTTAATATAATCACAAGAGATCATGTCCTTCTTGCAGTTTATTTTATGGAGAAACTGAACAGATTATATGGGAAAAAAAGGGACTATAATCTTTTTACAGCTCAGTTTAACACTTTATTTGTAATGAGCTCTATGAGCCAGAGGAAAGAGAAACTTCTCTGGCCTATTCTCTTCCCTTCATTGCAAGTTCTTGACTCCTCTAGAAATGTTGAAGTCTCCACGCCTGCTGAAAGAAGAGTGCAATCTATATCTATTTTCATTCAAGTAGTGACTTTTTTATCCAAAATTTTGTCACTAGATATAATTTTCTGCACAGTGCTATCTATTAGTTCAATCCCTTCTCCCCATCATTGATCACATTATATTTTGCCATGTGTCTGCCAAATGATAAAGTAAAATACCATCAATTTATTCACTTAGTCATATATGTGAGTATCTACTATGTGACAAGCCTTTACTAAGATTGATATCTTTCCTCAAGGGCTTAAACAAGTGCAGTCCATGGCACTAAATTTCAAGAAAGAGATGTAGAAAAATAAAAATAAATGTATAAGAAAGATAATTATCCATGATGAGGAAGTAACCAGATGAAGGATGGGAGCAGAAGAGGGAAGCCATTTTAGCAAGAGTGAGTAGCATGTACAAAGAAAGTCACAAAGTCATGAACAAGTCAGAAGAGCTCAGACACTCTTGTTTGGGAACCCAAGACCTTGGTCATTTGTAATATGACAATGTTTTCTTCTTATGGGAATACATGAACTTAATAAATTGCAACCAGAGAGGATGAGGCCACCTGAATTGGGCTATTTCATTCCCAACAGACAATTTATGGAATTTCCAAATGGGAGAATTGAAACATGATACATGATATAGTACATGTATCTTGTGCTATATCATGAGAAATATTATATGCTGGTTAGTTTTCACATCTCTATGAAAGAAACCAGTAAAATTTGATATTGTTATATTCTCAGTCATCTTGGATGTAAACGAAGGAAGAATGTCACCTTGCTAAGGATAAACACAATGACAAGTTTATGACTATAGTGCTCCCTCTGGGTAAGCCTCTTTCTGTCTACTATCATAAAATAATGGGTGACTTTACTTCTCAGAAATATGGAAGGTCTACCATTAGTTGAGAAGACAATGTCCATAAGTAATATCTGATAATCTGGTATTCTGCATCCTGAGTACAGAATAAACATTAAAAACAACCAAACAAAAATTTCTGAATGATGTCTGTCTCAATGCTATTCTGAACTTCTGACTCATTGCCTTAAAACCAAAAATAAAAACTGATGATAACCTATTATTTAATCAGTATCCTGGAAAGTTAAAGGTTTTTGTCTGATATTTAGCCAGAATTTTCCCTGAAAAACATTCATATAAATTGCATTTGTTCAGTATTACTTAAAATGTACAGTGTTTAGGAGAAATCAAATACCTGTGAGACACCCAAAGGGAGAAGGTCTTGCAGGCAGTTTTAACCTTATGATTTCTGTTATATCTCTGAAGTAGGATGTGGGGAAAGAGATGAGTCAATTTGGGGGATCAAAAAGACTAATCATATAGCTTGAAAGAGTTGGATTTGAGCCTCTAATAAAGCCCCTTGCCTCTAGAATCCACACTTTCAGCCATTTTTCTGTATTCTTACCCTAGAGAAGGTAGCCAGATGGAAAGGTTTTGCTGCTGCAGTTAAGATAACATATATGGTTGGTATAAGGCTGTAAGAAATTGGGAAACAGAAAACATGTTACCACTGAGTGACTTCCTTTAATGTGCAATTGTCAAAGTTTTCACTTATTTTTCTTTCTCTCTTCTCTTCTCTCTTCTCTTCTCCTCTTCTCCTTCTTCTTCCCCTTCCCTTCTTCTTCTTCTTCTTCTTCTTCTTCTTCTTCTTCTTCTTCCAGAGACAGAGAGAGACAGAAAGAGTGTGCAAGCAGGGGAGAGGAAAAGAGAGAATCTTAAGCAGTCTCCATGCCCAGTGCAGAGACTGATGCAGGGCTCAGGGCTCAATCTCATGACCATGAGATCATTACCTGAGCTGAAATCAAGATGCTCAACTGCATCTTGTCAAATGCGGATCAAGTCAGATGCTCAACTGACTGAATCACCTAGGTGCCCCTTACCTATTTTTCTTTCTTAAATACATTTCAGTTCTCTCTTTTATGTTTGTTTTGTTTTGCATTAGAGGTGTTGGTATATATACTATTGGAATTTTTTTGTTGATGTTCCATAAAACTCTATTTCTGCTATAGTTAGGGTCAAATATTATGGATTTTATTGAACTTCTCTAGACAGTAGCACCAGCTAAAGAACATCAGAAGAATTCATAAATGAATATATACACACACACATATATATACACACATATATACACACATAGATACATATATATGTGCATATATGTATATATATACACACATATATACACACACATGTATACACATATATATGTGTATATATATGTATATATATATAAAGTATATGTATATGTATATATATATAAAGCAGTAGAGTTCATAATACTTTAAAGTTAAGCATGCATAGGTTACATGCTTAACACATTTATAAAGCTGATCAAATTAATAAGTGCTTGCTTAGCTAGTTTCATCAATCTCTTGTGATATACAGGCTTAATCTGTATGGCAATAGATACATAATGATTGTAAACTGACTTTATGGGCAATTAGAGACTGAGAAGATGCTTACTAGCATTAAAGAGGTAATTTGTGCATGTCTCACTTTATTCCAACAATACTTAATTAAGACCTAATATGTGCCAAGCCTTGTTCTAAGTACTGGAAATAGAACAATAAACATTAGGGATAAAATCTCAGCATTGTGGTGTTAACATTTGCTTGAAGGAGACAAACACTAAAGCTTATAGCCAATTTAGGAGTTAGCAAAAAAAACCCAAGAATTTAAATTTTATCATAAATTGCAATAGACTCTGTGGCAGAGAAGAAAAGCAGCTGAATTATAGAGACATACTAAGGAACACAGACCACATTTATTGAATTTTCTTAGAGGCATTTTAATGAGTAAGAAATATCCCTTACTGTGAAGCACTTCGCTTATCCCTTACTGTGAAGTCTAATGAGGTCATATGAGACACAAAAACAAATAGTTTCCGAAGTTATATGATAAATTTTACCCTAGACATAGTTTGGAAAGACCAGTGAGCCTATGTCAATAGAAATATGCCAAAACTTATATATCAAGTAACTAAAACGTCGTACTACCCTTTCAGACTATTTGTAATATTGTTAACAAATAGTTAAACTGAAACTTAAGGAAATACAAATATATGCATTGAAATTTTTCTGTATTTCAGACGAATAAGCTAAAGAATATAGAGTCTGAGAGAAACTACCAAAGTCACAGCCCCTGCAGAAGGAGGTGGTCTAGGTTAAAATGTATTTAGTCATGACTTTTGTCACATGACCCACATTCATGGAAGGAGCTAATTTCAGAAGATGAGATATTTAACTCCAAAGCACCCAATTTATAGGCTTGGTAATACCCCATGGAATATCCTAAAATGAAGTAACTTTTTCAATAAGATTAACTGTGACTAACTAGATCTAACTCACTAATTTGAATCTGAGATGCAAAGAGACTCTATTAGTTAGTAATTGAGGCAGAAGCATAAAAAGCAATGCTAATCTGTAGATGCCAAGAGTCAAAAACAGCCATGAGTAAGTAGAAGTTTTGAATGAGTGACTTTTGAAAGACTATTATGATAGAGATATGGTTAATTTCCAGCAACAGGAGAGATAGTAACAAAAATTGGTTAAATCTCAGTCAATATCATGGTGAGATTACTAGGTCACAGATCAACAAACAGTGGCTGTTAAGGGCCAAACATAGAACCCAGTCCCCAGAACCATGTCAGTCCTGAGTGACTTATTTCCTGAACTATATATTCCAGTCTCCTGAAATGAAACTATACTTGTTGCTGTTTCTTCCATGGTATCTGGTAGGATAGCTTTGCCTGATTCCAGTGATAGACCAGTCTTTTGTCTTATTTGAACGTATCTATTTAAAAACAACAATAACAACAACAAATATATTGAATATATATTTACCTCTCTCTCTACATATATTATGTTGAAGGAATATGAATGTCTCTCTTCCTTGCAGTTAACACTACTGAAAACAAAAGTGATATTATAGCTCAGTCTGACAGTGGATAAAAATATAATGAATAACAGAAAAGGATCTGTAGAAATTGGGTGAGAAAAGAGGGACCAAGACAGGCACAAAATGGAAAGAGCTACTTTTACTGATGGCTGCTACATGACAGGTTGTATGCAAAGCCATTTACATCTTATCTCATTGAGGTTTTATGGCAGATTTTCAATAATTGAAAAATATATATGCTACTTTTTTATTGAGGAAATGAGACAATGGCTAAGCAACAAGTTAAGTATTAAATAATTTCTACTTAGAAGCCCCATTTGACTCCTATGTTCTTTTTCAACCATAAAAACCTGCTTCAGCTGCCCCTTTGAAAGAAAAGACTTCTTGCTCCCCAGGCTAAGTGTCACTATTTTCATAATGAGAAAGAGAATGCAAAAGAATAGATGAGAGTTTTTCTTATGGATTTCCCTAATGATTTTGCTCAATAGTTTAATAACTTACAGGTAATTCTCATTTTATAATAGGAGTTCAACCATTATTAACTAAATATGTTTATTTTTTTCTTTGATAAAATTCTGAAAATCCCAGGAGTGAAAATTTCATTGACAATTCTGGTGTTTCCTCGGGAAGGTTAGAGTTAAGAGTCATCCTGATAGAATACTGTTCTAGCATGGTGTGATTCTGTCCCTAGATGTCACACTGGAAACTGGAAATAAACATATGACTTACCTAATACTGCACTTATAAAAGAAATATTCACCCCAGAACAATCAACTTATTTGGTGATGGATGGATATCATTTGATAACTGCATAGATACAACCATTTTACAAGAGATAGCATCTAACTTTCTCTCTGATAGAAAGCCAATGTTTATCAATTTCTTAATTTTTTTAAATGCTTATTTCATTTTTGGGAGAGAGAACACAAGCAGAGGAGGGACAGAGAGAGGGGGGTACAAAGGATCTGAAGCGGGCTCCGTGCTGACAGCAGAGAGCCCAATGCGGGTCTTGAACTCATGAACTATGAGATCATGACCTGAGCCAAAGTCTGATGCTTAACTGACTGAGACACCCAAGTGCCCCTATCAGTTTTTAAAGGACTGGGTTGAAGATGTATAGTCCGTTAAAAAAGAAAACAAACAAACAAAAAAGCTAAGTAAATTTCAGACATGTTTATGTTATGATAGTATTTCCTTTTCAGGTGGATACAAAAGAGATAATTTTTTAGTAAAATATGTTATAATGCAATATTAAGGTAGTCGGACCCAAGTTGAGAAATATGTCATTGATGAGGGTGCATAAGGCAGGCTGAGGGAAAAGTACAAACTAACAGCATCCCCCCACCACTGCAAAACCTCATCATTTGGCATTCTAACACAGGGCTTTGAGTCTTTTCATGTGGACTCGGAGCCTTGGTGCAAACTTGGTGAATACTCTCTTTTCTTCCTTTACTCTCATTTCAGGGGCTTTTTGAGAAGTATGGTCTTATTGAAATACTTTCATGCCAATTGCTTAGGCGGCAATCCTCTAGCCCATGACTACTCTATGAGGAGAAGCCTGACTTTTGGCTAGAAGTTAGTACCCTGGCTGGAATGGTAATAAGACCCAGAAACTTGATACTTCTCTTTATTCCTGTCCTTATACAAACTTGTCTGTCTTAGACACAGCCAGCCACCTAAGTCACCAGAACAGCTACCAGTCTTAAGACTCTTGTGTGATGTTTCCTCCTCAATGGTCTAATGTGATCCCCTCCACATCCCTGGTCTAGTCACTTCTGGCCTTGAGACCTCCACTGGGAGCTGGCCGAAACCAGTACCTAATTGAATTAAAACCCAACTGGGGACTATTTCCTAGGAAGTTGGCTGTAAAGACTATATATGTTGGAATGTCACTTAGATCATGATGGATCTCTAGCTTTCCTGTTTTCTGACAATATCCTCTACTAACTACTACTTAAATTACAAAATTGGGTAATTCTTCCTTGTAAAAGTTTTCCAGTGTTTTCCATGGGTTAAAAACAGTGGTTTCTTCAGCCTTCTCAGCAAGGTAAACTCAGTCCATATGCTGACACCCATTTGTAGCCTAGGATGCAATGCGGAATCAGAGGAATGCTAGTATCCCTCCTACAGAGGCCCTTAGTGGCTGATCAGTGACCATAGAGACTTCATTCAAGAGATGCTTTGGGTCACTCTGACACCTCAGGAACCTCTGACATATCTTGCATGTTGTACGCCACCTGGGAGTTGGCGGGGGCATAATTTTCATGGTAATTGGCCTTCTTTACTTTTCTCTCTAGGAGGAGCATGGGAGCTTCTTTTCAATCCCCAAGGATTCTCCTTCAGGATGTCTTTTTAACCCACTGGAAACAATTTGGATTGAAAAATTTAGGAAAGGACTAATCTCCTGTAACACTGCATGGCCTTACTAAGATCTAGCAGTTAGATATCTTCTGCAGGAAACAGGGCAAATGGATGGAGGTACCCTAGGTTCAGGACTTCATGGCTCTAAATCGGGACCTGGACCAAAAGGCCTCTTGCAGAATGTGTTTGCCCAAATGTGTTTGGCTAGTAAAGTCCCTCCTGACATATTGGATGCCTAAACAGGCCTCTTCCCGATAGAATTCAGTTACTGGAGGAAACACAGGTCATCCCTAATAAAGCGGACACTGACTCTCTGTTGCTTCTCTTAATAGTTGTGAAGGCTTCTCCTTCATTCATTTCCTGGATTAATAGCTAAAAATGGAGCCAATGGTAGTTAGTCTATCCTAGATGGGGATTTTAAGGAATATTCCCAAGCAGCTCTCGAAACTCTATTTGTTTTGAGGCAATTTCCTGTCTTCTGTGGCCTGACATGGACTGCCTAATTCTACTAGTTGGTGGAAAAACAAAAACAAAAACAAAACCCAAAAAAAACATGGTGTCTGCTCTTCTGACCAAGTTGACAAGGTTTAGAACCAGGAATCTTCTTTCTCTGCCTTCTGCTAGTATTTCACCTCTTCTGCCTTCTCCTCCCCCTCCTCCTGTTTCATCACCATTTCGTGTGTGGCCTATATAACTGGCTTCTCTACCATCCTCTGAGCCATTGGCTCCTTCTCCCACCCTCGATGCCAAAGAGCAAAGATCACCCACCTGGACTCCCCACTTTAGATTCCCCCACTGGTGTCCCAGGTAAAAACTTACAATGAGGAACAATTGACTGTCTTTTAAGTGGATGCAGGTAGAACATATTTGGTGCTTAAAGTAATTTAAATTTGCTGCTTTTATTAAGATAGACCCATCTTTAGAGTTATTAGCATTAAATATGAAACTTTTATTCCACCTAGGTTTGCTAAAAGTCAAATAAGTTCATGTTATCTCTATTGCAATTTGTTAACAAAAAGATGACTTGAGATAATGGTCAAATTTGTCTGTCTCAAAGTTTTCAGCATTAATTGTTAAGATAGCTTTCAAAGTCATTGGTAACCTGAAACTTAAAAGTTTTGCTTGCATGATAAATGGGATTGAATTCATTGCACATCTTTTCCAAATGAGATAAAATGGTAAACCATTGACCACTAAATGTAGGTTTGTGCTTTTAACTTTTTATTGCAGAGAAACTAAAAATATTTGGGTCTGTTGGAAAACATGCTTTGCACTTGACTAATTCATAACTTTGCCGTCTAAAGAATTCTGGTGTAACAGTTTACAACTGGTAATTACTTAGTTTTCACTGGAGACTAAGGTTTCTAAAAGTTAAAATTCTGCTAAATGTAATTAAGATTGATGGAAATAAGGAAAGAAAAACTCTATGTAAAAAGCAGGAGATGTGTAAGAAAGATAAGGAATGGAAATACATTTTTTGTTGAAGTTAAAAGAAAGTAATTTTGTCCTAATTGAGACGGGTTGTTTGGAAAGAAATGGCTTTGGACAAAAATCTGAATGCAAACAAAAGTCTTAGAAGGTTCATAAAGGGAAATCTTTGGAAAGGAATTTTATGTGTGGTCATTTCATTCCATTGAAATGAATGGATTTAATTTTTTTAATGTTTATTTTATTTTTGAGAGAGACAGAGCATGAGCAGGCAGAGAGAGAGGGAGACACAGAATCTGAAGCAAGCTCCAGGCTCTGAGCTGTGAGCACAGAGCCCTACGCAGGTCTCAAATTCACAAACTGTGAGCTTGTGACCTGAGCCAAAGTAAGACACTCAACTGACTGAGCCAAGCAGGCACCCCTGAAATGAATGGATTTTAAAAGTGCACTGGTATAAGGTTAAAATTCTGCTTTTCTCTCTGTTCAAAAGACAAAGTTTTCTTGAATTGTTGATCTGCTCTTGATAAGATAATGTAAACAAAGGGTTTTTTCCCCCTCTTTTGTCTGCTGGGAAAACCAAAGCTTATGTTTTGCCTTTTTCAGAGCTTTGATTACTTAGCTAAAACTTCTCAGTTAAAGGAGCTTAGTTGCCAACAAGTATATAACCCTACATATTTGCCTTTAGGATCTCTTATTACCGTCTTAGTTAAATAAAGAAGATTTGTAATAATCTGTAATCCTATTTAAAATATGCTTTATAACTTTCTAAGGTTTTAACAAACTTTCCCAAAAGTTAAATTATAAATGAAGTCTGTTTGACCAATTAGACCTTTTTATTTGGTATGTTAAGTGGAAAGCCCTGTCAAATAATGGTAACCCTTAGGTTGTATTGCTTGGGTAAACACTATAACTGCTCAAATATATATGCAATTCCTAAAGTTTTATATTTTGGTAATAAGGTCATCACTTGATATTCTGATTATCATATTATGTGTCACAGAAATAACTGGATTACTTTGTCAATTGTATCATAATGAACTCTCATCAGATTGTTAGCCATGCCCATTTTTGAGTCTTTTGTCATTTACAGTTGTACTTACTCTCTTACAAAACGTGTTTCATCTTCAACAAGACTTATAAAAAGGACTTTTAGGACAAATACAAGCATTTGATATCTTTAAAATCATAAAACTAAAATGGGTAAGAATTTCCTGAACTAAAAAGCTGCATTCAGACTGGACAAGAATTAGTAACATGGGATTAAATGAACTGAAGAAAATTACAGTTTTTGTGACTCTTATTTTATAGTATTGCTGGTTCTCTAATGTTCTTCCAGATTAAGGAAACATTCTTTTAAGATACCCATGACGTACAGAAATGTGATAAAATACTCATTTGTAAACAAACTGAAATATTTAACTTTTCTCTCTATCTAAACCGTCTGAATCTCAAAGACTCTCAGTGAGTATTTCTTTCATGGCAATTATAGTTATTTGCATAAGTTCAATAAGAATCTGTTCTTGTAGCAGGACACCATTGGAAATACTGGTTATTTTGTTGGAGAAGTGAATAAAGTATGCCAAAGATGGCCGATGGGGATAAAACAAACTCTGGTCTCTAGCTTAGAGCCCCCTCCTCCGTGTTCTTCTTCCTTTGCCACCAGCACGAAACCCCCCACAGATATGGAAGCTGACAACTATTACCCTCCCCACTTGCATATGGCGCTCAGATCTTTGGAGAAGCAGTCTCCACTGAGCCCGCCAGTGTTAAATAAATCTCTGATCCACCAAGATCTCCGAGTGCCGCTTGGTTTTTCCACCAGCCTTCCAGCCTGGTTCCGTAACAATTTTACCAAGGCTTTGACTGGAATGTCATATTTTAGAGTCATGCATAGACTCAAGATATGGCCATACAGATTTAAGGAACTAAGGTTGATTTTATGAAACATGAAGCCAATAAAGCCCCTTGAAAATGTTGGCCTGATACCTGGCTTATAGAGTTCCCACCAGCCTTACCAGGTAAGTAAAGACTGTCATATCCTGGCAGGTGAAGGAACCTCGGGATATCATGGGGACCTCGAAAAGAGGAATCTGCCCAAATCAACAGGGATTGCAGGCATGCCTGATGGCATGTTCTTGGCTTCACTTCTGGCCTAGAAAGTCTATTAAAAGTTGAACCTAGAGATTCCTTATAAAAGGTTACACAAAGCAAATTTAAAAGCTCTATATGATCAATCACTACTCTTGCTGAGCTTATGTAAATAATTAGACCAATTTTGTTAAAACTGGACTGTTTTACACATGAATTAGTCCTGATTTGGCTATCTCTGGAAATAAGTTTTTAGAGAAAAACTGTTTCAATAAAGCAACTTTATGGATGTCAAATTCTAGTTCTGATTGTTTTTAAATGATTGTTGTTTGACTAAACTAGACAACTTGAGGTAAACTTCAGAAAAATTGTCACAATACCACAGATATGGACAATCTTCACGCTTATTATTCTGTGGGGATAGTAACAGTAACCCATAGGCATATGCTTATTTGAACAACTGGAAACTGGGATGGACTGCCTTAACAATTATATCTGAGAAAATCTTCTCAGGGCGCCTGGGTGGTTCAGTCAGTTAAGCATCTGACTTTGGCTCAGGTCATGATCTCACTGCTGGTGAGTTCGAGCCCCACATTGGGCTTTGTGCTGACAGCTCGGAGCTTGGACCTTGCTTCAGATTCTGTCTTTGTCTCTCTGCCCCTCCCCTGTTCACTCTTGCTCTCTCTCTCTTAAATATAAAATAAAACATAAAAATTTTTTAAAAAAAAGAAAAACCTTTTCTCACTATACACCTATCAATAGATGAAGACTATAGTGCTTTATCAAATTATTCATTTGAAACTGGGTTAACTCATAAATCTCTAGGTATACAAGCCATATCCTCCCTAAATCTAATCTGACAGTTACTAGAAACCTCCCCATATAAACCCAGAAGATGTGGTGAATTGAAAATCTAATACAGCAGGGGAGTTAACTCCAAAACAGAAGGGCCCCTACTGGGCCATATTATCTACTCCCACCGCAGTAAAGCTAGAGTGGCACTTTTCATGGGCTCCTGTGTCTAAAATAAAACCTGTGCCCCCTTTGCAGGAAATCAGTGAGCAAACTAATGTGCCTTCTCATTCTCATGAACCTGTGGAAGACCTCAAATTTCTCTTGTTACCTTTCTTTTCTGTTCTCCTTTCCCCAATTTATACTGACAATTCCTTCTTACAATGGGCCATTCAAAAGAGTTGCCAGAGTCATTTGAATTATAAACCAGTAAAATCCATCTGATTCCTGCTGCCTGTTCCCAATCCCATCAGAGGATGCTTCAAGTCTGACATCTAAAAAAAAAAAAAAAATCCCATTGGCAGCACTGGTAGACCCTGAGCTTGTAATTTGCTCTAACCATTAACCTATATTTTTCTTGTTTCTACAGAAATGCCTTTTATTAATTACCTGATTGCTTACTAAACAACACAGAGTCTATATAATGGTTAAACACCACGTGTTACACAGTTAAGGTCTTAAATGACTCTCTTTCGGCTTCCTATTTTTTATGTTAACAAAAGTACATTTTATAGGCAAATTAATTGTCTATTTATAACCAGTATACTTCAACGAAAGACCAAATAGCATTGTACATAACTCAGGTGTTAATTTATGCGACAAGGAACCTAGAGAAGTAGATAAGAATATTCCATTGGCCAAGGCCTAAAAATCAGAGAAAATAGTGTGAAGTCAGTTCATAAAAAATTTGAACACTAGAGACCACAATGTATTTCAACTTGATGGCAAATGTCTGTGAGAGTGTTGTTGGTATTCTACCTTCCATAAAAGTATATATATATATATATATATATATATGTAATAGTAGAAACAACATAACTAAATTTCATGTGGTTCAATTTTCTCACCTTGGCCAGACATTGTATAGAGATAATTTCTTTTAATATTTTTAAAGGAATTTTCGTCAAACTCAGCAGAAAGATAAAGACACCAAAATTACACAGATGACACTAATTAACTGTAAACTTAAATGTCAAAAATGTAAATGACTCTGAGACACAGAGCATGTAGAAGGTAAATGCAATTCAATTGATGGGGTATGGAGCAGGCTGTCCCACATTGTGCCACTTTGATGTGAACATTGTTTTGAGCTGAAGACAATCAGGGCCAAAGGGAGTCAGTTGAAATTTTTTGCTTCTATCTTAATTGTCTAAAATAATTCAGAGGGCCTAGTCCAGGAAGAGAGCTATCACCAGAGATAACCACAAAACTATGTGGTAAACTGGAAGGAGCTTGGTAGGACATGTTTGGTCAAATTCCTCTATGTGTCCCATTGATGAGGTTTTGGAATAGTGGGGGTTTGGAGCTGAAGGCCAAGAAAGAATTCTTGAGACGTCTTTGGTACCAAAAAAGGTGATTTTATTAAAGCATGAGGATAAGACCCATGAGCAGAAAGAGCGGTATTGGGGTTGTGAAGAGTGACAGGTTATATGCTCTGGAGTCAGGGGAAGTAAAGACAAAAGTAAAGCCTGGAGAAGGACTTTGATATGCTAAAGAGGACTCCTAGGATGCCCGAGGCCTTACTATTGTCAAGCTAAGGTTATTTTCCTTTTAGTAAGGCATTATTAACATTATGACACCTGGAGAAATGTTATACTCTGTATTTGCCTCAAGTATTTGCCGATGATCTGTAGGTTATAAAGAAATTTTATTTTACCTGCCATTTCCTTCTTGCCTTTGTTCCTCACATCACTAAGGAAGGAAGGTGATATTAGGACTCCAGGAGACTAAATCCATTGGTTTCTGGAGATTAGACTATTGATAAGATTGCCTTTTTCTTATAATTTACCAAGATACTTGTATCTTAGTAAACTGATGTATTTTAGTAAAACCGATGGAGACTCATGTCTTGTATGACTGTGATCTCTACTAGTTAACCATTTATTTTCTTTCCTTTCCTTTGTTCTTGGGCAGCCAGGAGTGCCTGAGGAATATCACACATAGCCCACTTGGGTGGGGGGTGGTGTTGTTAGCTTGTGCTTTGTCCTCAGCTTGCCTTATGCTCCCTCACCACCATTGCCTCTGCAGGACATGGCAAACCTTTGTTCTTCCCATCTTCTTGTGAATTATCTCCCTTACCTTTAAAGTCCCAGACCTCTACTTCTTTGTTCCTTAGCTCATGATGTATGAAATTAAAATTTGTTTTTCTCCTGTTTATCTGTCTTATGTCAATTTTATTACTAGACTAGTCAAAGAACCAAAAGGGAAGAAGGGAAAAGACAACACCACCCCCCCACCCCCCTGCCTGCTACAAAAATGAAATACTTAAACTGACACCATGAAGAGAAGATTGATGGTAACACACAAATTCTAGGTCATGGGGTAGAGGTCTCATTCATGAAAAACAGTAGTATAATCCTACATGGTAAAAGGCAAAAACAAACAAACAATAAAACAAAACCAAAACCAACAACAACAACAACAAAAACCATGATGCCCTGATGATTTCTTTTTAAAAACTGCCCATAGTGGACTTCAATTGAAGTACAAACATCAGTGAATGCAAATATACTCAGCACCTACAGTAACCCATGCACTTGTCATGATTTATCTTACCCAGCTCTCAAAATGTTGTTTACAAGAAGTCATTGCTGTTCCCATTGTATTGGCTCCCCTACACATAATAGGCACCTGGTAGGCAGTGGAGATTCAGGATAATATTAGACGGTCCCACACCCTGCCCTCACAGGTTTTGCAGTGAGAGGAAGTTGCAAACTAGTAAATATAGAAAGTCACTACACACTGGTGAAGGCAGTAGAGGCTGACAACTTTGTGTAAGACCTGGTAGCCAAGAGGAGAAGCCAGGAGAAAAGTGTGAGGTGCAATTATTTATTCCAGGCAGAAGAGACCTGCAGGAAAACCCACACAAAAGATCACGTATGGGGTGTATAAATACATCTATTATTTATCATGAGACAAAACAAAACAAAATCCCTTTCCTTTGATTCACCTTCTCTCATCCTCCTCTTGCTTTTGCATCTTGTTACTGCTTTCTGTTTTAGGAGTGAAAAAAAAAAAAAGCCAAATCAAACAAAACAAAAAACCCAAAACTTAAAAACTCAGATGTGTAGTCTGTGGTCATACTTGTCTTTATTTTTAATCCTCTTAGCCTCTTCAACAGAGTAAAATTGGACTTCTGTCCATACCATGACACTGAAATTGTCCCCATCAAGGTCACTAACCTTGATGCTGCAAATTCACTGGTCTTTTCTTTGACCTCATTGAGTGACCTGTTTTTTAACCACTCCTGCCTTCTTTGAAGTCTTGTCCCTTGGATTTCTAAGCCAGTTTCACTGGCTGCTCCACTTTAGCTTACTTTGGATAGAGCTTCCTTCTCTTCCCTAACTTTTGGGCTCCAGGCTGAGTTGTGGACCACTTCCCTGGCTATAGTTTCTTCCTAGGTGGTCCTAGTCCGTGTTAACTGTTAGCTATCATCTTTAAGCAGACGATTCCTAAATTCATGTATCTTTCCCTGAAAACTTCTCTGAGTTCCATACTTGTATATCTAACTGTATACCAGTGGTTTGAAAAAAGATAAAGATCTATTTCTCTCTCATCCACATTAAAGATGAATTCTCAGTAACCCACGTTCTAGATGTTACACACACTACGTCAGTGTCCCATTTTTCACAACTTTGTCTGCTTTCCTTACAATAGGAAAATGTTGTCTTAATTCTAGGCAGCTACAACGTCCAGATAAAAATCAACTAGTTCTATAAGTAAGGAATAAGGAAAGAGCAGATATTAGAGAAAGTTAATAGTATCTGCCACTTATAGTAAATACTAGTAGTAAAAGTAACTTTTGTAACGTAAGCATATTATACACCTAGTTCTGGTGTTATGGAAACTGGTCTGGATCACCCGGCAGAAAAACCAAGCGGCACTCGGAGATCTTGGAAGGCAGGAGGTTTATTTTACACTGGTGGGCTCAGAGGAGATCATTCTCCAGAGGTCTGAGCCCAGAGCATTAACAGAGGGGACAATTTATAATCTGTTATTTCCCCATTCCTCATTAGTAGTAATTTGGAGACAGTGGCAAGTGGGGTAGGAAGGAAATCCTGGAAGGGGAGTCTTCTGTCAAGGACTGGAATTCCCTTATCAGTCCTGTCGGCCATCTTATAACAGATTTTTCCCTATCATTGGCACTGTACTTTATATTATCTCTAGTATTTAATAGTCATGATAGTAATTCCTGTCTTTTACATGTAGTTCTTTCTCTTTGCCAGGCATTGTTGTCTGAGCTTTTCCTGTATTAAGTTATTTAAACTTCACAAGAACCTATAAAGTAGGTATTATAAAATTCCATTTTATAGAGAAGAAATCCAGTAACTGGTCTGGGAAAGACAATCTCATCTGGGGCAATAGGAGGGAATATGTATGACAGTGAGAAGAGACTTAAAATTTGCCAAGTACAGGATTCTATTTATTATAAGGCAAGCGAAGTTAGGGAGAATTTCTATATTAATAGCTTATATCCAACCACATGTATATAAGAACCTAATCCTCAGGAGATTTAAATAGTTAGCTTAAAATCATGAAGCAAGAAAGTAGAGTTGGAATTTTGACACAGCTTTCTTCATCCCAAAGGTTTATGCTTTTTATTATTATTATTATGTGTATATATTATGTTCTGCTCAAAAATTTATGTGTTAAAGCTCTAACTGCTAGTATCTCAGAATGTAACTGTCTTTGGAGATAAGACCTTACAAGAGGTAATGAGTTTAAAATGAGGCTGTTAAGATGGGTCCTAATCTAATCTAATTGGTATCTCCACAAGAAGAGAGGATGAGGATTTACAGAGAGGGGCCAGGGTGTGTGTGCACAGAGAAAAGGCCATGGGGACACAGCAAGAAAATGGCCATCTGCAAGCCAAGGAGAGGCTTTGAGAGAAACCAAACCTGACAACACCTTGATCTTGGACTTCCAGCCTCTGGAACTGTGGGGAAATAAATTTCTATTGTTTAAACCACCTAGTCCATGATTTAAACAGGTGTAAATAGGGCTGCATTTTGTTATTCCAGCCTAGTGAACAAATACAGTATATATTATCCTTTTTACTCCTAAACTTATAAAACCAGGTTAAATTTTTTTTCAAATTTGATTTAATATTTTATGTAGGATGAAAATGAATTATATTTTATTTTAATAAAAACTTTCTTTTAAACCCTATATGCTTTTTCAGGTATCTATAAGGATTATACTAATCATGCTTCCCCCAGTTTCTATAGATTTGTCATGAGGTTACATTTCTATAACATGAAGAATGTTCAAATGTACACTTTTGGCATCTATGTTATATCCCTATAGTAACTGCAGAAAAACAAAAATCCACAAAATAAGGGGAAATCCAGAGTACATTTCTAAATAAAAGAAAATAAAATTCTAGTTCAGACACAACCTAGGGTTCTCCAAAACAATACACTTTACTATAGAAACGATATGAAGATTAATGTATTTTTCAAAAGAAAAGTACTCATGCGTGTCATTTATTTTGCTCTCCTGCCTGTTTCATTTCTGCTTTAGCTTGAAGTTTTGCTGTGATTGTGAACCTAAAACTCCTCACCTTACTGAGTGAGGCTTAATTGCCTCTTGCAGTTAAGATTAATTACCTATTTAATACCTGAGAAGATGAACCCCTGCTGCTAAGTTTTATGATTTCTTCCTCTACCATAACATCATACCCTCCTCTGGGGGCATGAATAATTAAGCCCTTAACAAACTGCCTTATTATAACCTATTTTCAACTAGTGCCTTATTTTTCCCTCCTTTTAAATCAAAGTTTATTCTCACTGGGATTTTTTTCCTAGGTATGTATGTATTGGCATAGGAGAGGTCATTATCTCTCCCTTTTGGGTAAAACAGCTATACTCCACTATGGTCTAAATAGATGCTTTTTGTTTCCTATTGATGTTAGTCAGCTAAAATGGAATTTCCTCTGAACAAAAATATATGTGGTCCATCCTAGGTCCATGATCAAATTTCAAATATTGCCCACCTAACATGCATCTCTGTGTCTTCCCACTTTGGCATCTTATGAATATATTCAGCTACCAACAAAGAGGCAACATATATTGAACTTTTTTAATGTACTAGGCAATATTATAGGGATTAATATCCAAAGGCCATTGAGAAATGACTTCCAGCCTTGAGCAATTTGTAGTATTTAGCAAATCAAAGTAACACATAATCTACCTGTATACAATCCTTAAATAACTTTGATGGGATGTAACTTTTCAATTATGAATGTATGGTACCCACCCCACTCCATTTCCTGTGACCCAAGACATTTCCCCCAAATTAGGGAATAGCCAGGCATTTGGTATCTATTGCTTGAGATGAAGGCCATTCCAAAGCAAGGAAAAGGCAATAAAATTTCAAAGCTCTAGACTTTTGGAAAGGTAGTAAGAATTCAGGACAGAGGACAGAAATTTGAAAGAATGCATGATGATGAAAGGTCACATCCCACCTAGATGGAGGGAAGACAGGTGAAAATGGCCGGTTCTGATACTAAGGAGAGGTGAGTTAAAACTTAAACATAAATACAAGGACTGCAAAGATCATAGCAGAAAGAGTCAGTCCAGAAGCTACCCAGTCTTCACAGAAGCATCTGAAGAAGATAGCACCATTTGGACTATTAATTCACTCTAATTTTAAGTTATAGCCTACCATTAGTAACATTAGATGTCTTCTCAAGTTCAAACAACAAGACCATTCATATAAGATAGAATAATTTTATTAGAAACTTAATGACTGTGAAGACATACAACAGAAATCCAGCATTTGGAATTTAAGCATTCATAGTTTTGCCTGTAGAATCTATGAGTAGCAATTTGGAAATTTGTCCAAGCTCAATTTTGAATCACATTTTAGTGTAGGATTTGCAGACTAGGAGAATGATTATGAAGAGGATTTTGGGTCAAGAGATGAAACTGAATTGTTTTTTGTTGTGATTGGCTGGGACAGGCCATAATAGCAGGGGGAACTGGGGGACAGGGAGGTCAGGAGAGAGGTCAGTTGTGTTCCAGGAAGCTGGATGGCACTGAAGGCAATAGACTGAGAAGTGGAGGCAGAAAGAGAGTTAGGTCAGGATTCCACTTTATAATGTGGCAATCTAGCTTCCACATTTCAACTCAGTTTCATTAATAACAACAGTAATCATGTTCTAAGTGCTTTGAATTTTGAAAATTTCCTCTTCATAACAACTTCATGTGGTTGGTAAGATCATAACATTCATTTTACACCTAAGAACATTTAGGTAAAGAGAGGTTAGTGGCATTGCCAAGGTGGAGGGACAGGTGCAACAGTCTGACTCTGGAGTCTCTGCTTTTAACCACTATTCATTTAACTATATTTTCAGTTATATTTTATAGAACTTCATGAGGCAAAGGTAATGCTGCTTATCATTTGACATATTTCTGAATATATTCTTCAATATTTCAAAAGTCCAGTGTATGTTATTCGGTTTCTGAACTAGAGGTTCCTCCATAAGCCAACCCTGAAATAAGGACTCCAAAGTACTCCAAGTAGGGTGGTGGGACCATAAGATGGTTGAAGGGACAGCAGTCAATAAAGCATACATGACTGTACCTTAATCCCAGCAGGGTAGCTCTGGTAAAGGCATAAAACACATATCTCAAAATTATTTCCCTGAAGGACAAGGGCACCAGGGTATTTAGACATTAACTCTTTTTTCATTCATTGGTTGAGAGCTGTTTAGGTGTGTGGGGGTGGGGTGGGATGGGGTGGGAGGTTGTTAGTTCTCTAGTTCTTTATGTCTGCTTTGGAATAAGCTGGAGGAAGGTGCTGGGCTACTTGGAAGCGGTAAGATCCAGGGACATCTACAGCTACAGTGCTATTATTGGTGAAATAAAGCACCTTAGCCATTTAGAAAAACAACAGTAACTAGTCATTTGCTGCTTTTGCAACTAGATTGCTCAGTTGGCAAGAATGGTAATTATAATAATATCAGCTGATATCTTTTGAGCTCTTAGTGTGCCAGATTTATTTCTGAGAACATTAAAGGTATTAGTGCACTTAGTCCTCATTACAATACTATGAAATAGATACCATTATTATCTCTATTTTACAAAGAATGCTCTAAATTTACACAGCTAATAAGAGGTAGAGCAGAGTTGGGAATCCAGCAGCTGGGCTTCAGAGCCTTACTCTCACTCAGCCAGCGATTCCAACATGTGTTGTCTTTTCTTACTGGCCATTTACTAGATTTACTTACTCTATTGCACTTAGGATGCAAAGAAACATGCAAAGAATACAATAAAATACCTTCTTCTGTCTTTCCAGCAACTTCCCAGGGGCCCCGAAACATTGAAATAATCAGGCAATTGTTTAATCAGGACAATGCTTTTCTGAAGCAGCATCGATTATAGAATAATGTCAATGCCTTCATTTTAAGGAATATATACTTCTAGTTAAGAGGTTGTTGGCATCTTTTAGTCTATGGATTGGATTGAGCAACCAAAGTAGAAAGTATTTGCTAGAAATAAAAAAAAGATAGAGTGAGTAAACTATGATTATTCCCATCATGACATATTAAATAATGAAGTAGCTAAGGAAAGGCTGAAATTTCCCATAATGTGACCTCTATTCTCAATATGATAAACTGGTCAACTAAAATAACTGATTTAGTCTGGCACACATTGACTCATTTCATTGCATTTTTACTTTTTAAGAAATTATCAACTTTTATTTTCTTGTCCTCTGCATCTATCCTCTCCATATAAATAGCTCAGTACATATTCCTTCACATTTCCCATTTACATCAAATTCATGTATGTATGTATATAATTAATTTATGCACACATGTGTATACATGGGACTTCTTATTTTCCATGTTATTAATATATGATAATGTATTCAATTATTCCCTTGACAATAGATATTACAATTATTTTAACCCCTTTTCTTACTTTTTGTTTTCTCTTTATTGTGCTCGTGTTTGTCTATTCACTATTGAACAGGCTGCACGGAACATTCACCAGCACTGTTTGAGTAAATCCTGCACTAGGTGAGACCTTTTCTTGTCACTACCTATCACACAGGTGGTTTGCTCCTAGTCTTGCTCTAGACTTAAGGACATTGTCTATATCACACAAGAAAAATTTAGGAAAATTTTTAAACCAGAGTTCAACAAGAGAAGAAGGCCACAGGTCCTTGATCCTCATTATTTCCCATGGAGACTCTTGCCAGTGCTAGAACAACTTACTGAACACACACACGGGGTATAAATGTTCCGAGAGAGGGATCCAATTCACTGTTGCAATCTTGTCAGTGGATAAATAAATATTCTAGTTCTTTCCAGTAGATTTTTCACTGTGAGATGTTTACACTTGTTTGGGAAAACCAGCTGCCCAGCACCTGGAGAACTTGAAGCCATCTGAAATTTCTTTTGCCAGTGTTTAAAGGGAGTTACCAGTCGTTTGGGAAGCAGGGCTGAGTGCTGGCTCTGTATCACCATTAATCAGAGTGAGCACCCAGAATCATTTTTGAACATTTGTGGTTGTTACTCCACAGTTAGTATTTTCACAAAATCCCAGGCGGCCATAGGTGTTACTGTTCTTTGAAACTTTTGCCAGTCAGATGAGTATAAACATGTTCCATTGTCTTTTGCTGTGTAACAAACTACCCCAAAGGTTAGCAGCTTAAAATAATGACAGTGTTTGCTGAGGAATAAGCAATGTGGTTAGGACTTGATAGGGATTGCTCATCTCTGCTGCATTCAACTTCAGATGTGCTTGCTCAAAGGCTGTGGGCTGAAATCATCCAAAGCCTTCTTCACTCACAATCTGGCAAGTTGATGGTGGTTGTTGGCTGAGATTTGAGCTGGGGCAGTGGCCAGAATACATACATGTGGCTTTTCCAAGGGTTGTTTGGCTTCCTCATAGCATGGTGGCTCCATTCCAAGGGCAAACATTCCAGGAGAGAAATCTCAGCACTCCAAGAGAGTCATTTAGCATCACTTCTACCTCATTATGATCATTAGAAGTCAGTCACTAAGGCCAGTTTATATTCATGAAGAATTAGACTCCACCTTTGGTTGGGAGCAACTTCAAAGAATTTTCAATTGTTTTAAAACCATCACCATAGAAAGAATTCATTGTTTCTTTAATTTTCATTTTTTCTCACTACCTATTCTGAGCATCTTTTTGTTTGGGTATTAGTTTTCCATTGCAGCATAACGAATTACCACCACGAACTTTGAGGCTGAAAACAACACCCATCTCACAGATTGTGCAGGTCAGAAGTTCAGGCATGGCTTAGAAGGATTCTCTGCTTAGGGTCTCATAAGGCTGAAATCAAGATTTTGGCTGGGTTGCAATCTCATCTGGCGGCTTGACTAAGGAAGGACCTGTTTTCAAGCATCGTCTGGTTGTTGGCAGAATTCATTTCCTTATGACTGTGTAATTTGTGTCAGCTTTTTCCTTCAATATCAGCAATGGAGAGAGTTAGTCTCTAACTTCAGAGAACGTCTGACCCTCTTAGGCTTATGTGATTTGGTTAGGTCCCGCCAGGATAATCTTTCTTTTCTTTAACTCACGGTCACCTATCTAAGAATCTTACTTATGCATGGAAAATCCCTTTAACTTTACCATATTCTATTGGTTAAAAATAGTCAAGGTTCCACTTATACCCAATCAGAGAGCCATCTTAGAATTCTGATTACCAAAGTTAGCTTTTAGGTATTTACTCTTTGTGAATCATTTCCTCCCTCCCTCCCTCCCTCCCTCCCTCCCTCCCTTCCTTCCTTCCCTCCCTCCTTCTTTCCTTTATTCCTTTTCTTTCTCCCATCCTCCCTTCTTTCTTTCCTCTTTCTTTCTTTCTTTCTTTCTTTCTTTCTTCCTTCTTTCTTTCTTTCATTTATTTTCTGTATGGTTGTTTATCTTCTTCTGGTCAATTTGTAAAAACTCCTTGTATACTACATATGTTACCCACTTCCTTTATTCTGCATCAAAGGTTTTTTTCAAATCTATTATTTTTACATTGACTTTGTTTATAGATTTTTTTATCCATAAAAACCTTTAAAATTTTTATTTCTTCTTGAATTAGGCATGGAAAAATTCATCTGTTTAAATCTGTGCTAATAGTGTAGGAACTAGTCACATGACCTCTGAATTCACAGTTCTATTAATTAAAATGAAACAAAATTGAAAATTTAGTTCCTCAGTTCCAGTTCCAGACATTTTAAATATCACATGTAGTTAGGGGATACTGTGTTGGACAGCAGAGATACAGAATATTTCTATCCTTATAGAAAGTTCTACTGGACAACACTGATATAGTTTTTTTTTTATAAATTTTTTTTAAGTTTATTTATTTTTGAAAGAGAGAGAGAGAGACATAGCATGAGCAGGGGAGGGGCAGAGAGAGAGGGAGACACAGAATCTGAAGCAGGCTCCAGGCTCCAAGCTGTCAGCACAGAGCCCGACATAGGGCTCGAACTCACGGACCACGAGATCATGACCTGAGCCGAAGTTGGACACTCAACCAACTGAGCCACCCAGGCGCCCCTACAGTTGTTTTATTATAAAGAACTCCTTTAGACATTTTATTTTTTCTATTTTTTTAAATTTTTTGTTCATTAAACTTACATTTTAACGATTGGTTTTTTAGCCATATTAATTTCATCTTCTGATTTATTTGGTTTACTTTGTATTTTTTTCTCAAATATTTTGTAGGCTGAGTAAGAAGTTCCTTCTTTCCTTCTCTTCTTTTAGTTGTTTATTGTTAGAGTCATTTGGGCTATACATTTACTTTTGACTTCAGTTTTTCTGAGTTTTAAAAGTTTTAAAATATAGCTTTCTTATGCAAGGATCACATGATATGCATTTCAACATTTCTAAACTGTTACAATATTTTAATGATTTATTTTTTAATTTTTCTAGATTAACAGATAACAGAACAGTTTTAAATATGTAACTTTTTTTGTGTAAATAATATCTTTATTATAAACATTCCATATTCATGCCAAAAATAACACATAACTTAATAATAATATTTAATAACTTAGTAGCAAGCACTAGATAGATAGATTTAATAATTTTTAATATGTTACTTAATTCATCCATTATTTTATTCATTTTACTTTTCTGTCTGTTATATTTTTCCAATTTGGAAACCTGACTCTCAGTATAATTGTATTGTTATAAAGGTATTTTTAAAAATAATTTTTGCTTGATAATTAGTTTTTGTGTTGTTTGGTACATAAAATAAATTTGTACTATATATCATATTAGATGGTTGCATCATATTTTGATTTATTCTCTTTATTATTATTATTATACTTAAATTAAACCTTAGCTTATATTAATATTTCTCTTGTGTATGCTTGCTTATTATAGATTGATCTCTTATCCCTTGGTTTAAACCTTTTTATGATTTTAAGTTTTACTAGTTTGTTACTAGTGAAGAATCTAGACTCAATTTTATTGATGTTATTGTTGTTTTTTAAATCTAATATAACTGTTTGACTTTCTTTGGAAATAATATTAAATAAATATTAAATATTATTATATTGTAACACATTGTTTTTTATTATATTAATAAATACTGTACGTTAAATAATAATATTGTATATATGTGTATATATATTTTTTCCTTGTTTGCTGCCTATGCCTCCTGCCTCTAAAATCACCATATCTTTTAGTTATCTCCAATATATACGTCTATACATAGCCATGCATTAGTTGTACCTCACAGGCTACCATTTCAACCTTGCTGTCCCATTGTAGTAATTATATTCAACATGCTTGCGTGTGGCCTCTGCTATTCAGAGATTTAATCATCTCCATTGTTACTAAGGATTTCAGTCCTATAACAACATCTTCTAACAATTATTCTAGTCTAAACAAAGGAACATCATGACTGAACATTTTATCAATGTTGCTGCCTGCTCACAGTGCATTCTTTTTTGTCACTCAGTTACAAATCACAGGCTTCTTGAGGAATGGACAGCTGGTAGAATTTACAAACTTTTATAATAGATCCTCTAGCACGCCTACCTCAGGCATGACCACTTTTCTACATGATCCATCCTGGCAGTTCTGGCATCTTCTTTACCTAGTGTGGGCAATCTTTTTCCAAGCATCCAAGAGCCATCTCAGTAACATATTAGAATTGGCAGCTCAAATCTAAGTCAGGGTTTAAATTTCATGTCAGAAGAGACTTTCTCTATATTAACAAACTCCTTCTTCTTTGTCTTGACACTCTGCCTGCCTTGATTCAGTTTCCTCAGATCTGCTCCCAGTCATTCTCCTAGTCCCTGCTGCTACATGCTAGGCCAGGATGGCAGCTGCCTTGTCATGTAACATTTCTCCCTTGGCAGGAATCCCCAATTTCTCCAGTTAGTTGTGCTGTGATTTGATTTGTTAAGCAGGAGGGGTCATGGGAGCAGATTTTAAAGAAGGCAAACATTGCCTTTGAAAGCATCTGCCTCATTTGATGGTTTCGCGTAGTCCTAAAAAGCAAGAAGGTTTATGGTTTATGTTATCCGTTAGCATGAGCTAAGTGCTACTTTTCTTGGCCTAGAAATTTCAGGAGAATCTTGGTCCTTAAGGTTTTTTTAGTTAATTTACCTTATGTTACCATCCCAAGTCTCAGAATCCCATTCCTTTTATAACTAGAATCCAAATTTCATGAAGAAAATTTGCCAAGAAGAGTAATCAACCTTCTTCCAAATTTTGCTATTCTTTAAATAAAACTGCATGTCTATTTCTCAACATGATCAGACCTCCCATTATGGAAAATTTTTTTTTTTTTACCCAGGCTTCATGCCTAGAGTGGAGCTCAACCCAGGGGTTGAACTCACGATCCTAAGGCAAAGATCTGAGCTAAGATCCAGAGGTGGACACTTAACTGACTGAGCCACCCAGGCACCCAGAGAAAATAATTTTTTAAATGTTGTTCAAATGTTTTTTTTGTTGTTGTTTAAATTTGTTTCTGAATTATTAATTAATATTTGATCGCCATGTGTCTGCTATTTTCTCTTTTCAAAGTATCAATGTTGCTCAATTATACCTATCTAATTTCTCAATATCACTACCATAATAACTGTGCTTCTCAAAGGCAAGAGATGTCATACCAAATGTCAAATGCCAGTTCAC
Organism: Panthera onca; assembly: GCF_046562875.1. NCBI lineage: Eukaryota > Metazoa > Chordata > Mammalia > Carnivora > Felidae > Panthera > Panthera onca. The sequence continues at coordinate 106,897,638 of NC_138345.1, read as the reverse complement.
CCTTTCCAACTGTAGTTTAGCAGAATTCACTGGAGGTGAAAGCCTTCACAATTGCAGTTTTACAGAACACAGGGACTATCATTTTTCCACCTACTCTTTGAGATGAAATCCTCATGCAAGCTGGTTACTGTATGTTCAACTCTAGAATCCCATCCTAGAGTTGACTTCTTAGGGATCACTCCTTAAGTCACTACCCTGGAAGCAGAGAGGAAGACAGAGATTCAGCTGTTTGTGATTTATTGACTGAGCGCTACTCAGGAAAATCCTATAAAGGAATAAGAGAAGCAGGGGGAGGGAGAGGAATAATCTGAGCAAGGATATAAATGAGACTTGGTGTGATACACAGAAGGAATGGGGGATATTTCTGAAAGTAAATTACACAAGAGTTGTACCACCTTGAGGATTTTATATCTTTTTATTCGTCAGTAAATGGAGAGGGGGTGATATAACCACTCAGGTCTCCAAGCAAGTTGGTTCCTTTCAGCCAAGGACAATTCTTTTGAGAAGGTCACAATTATAAGCCATTGACTTCAGTATTCACAGCAGCTAGAGGATGGTTGTATAATGAGCTGGTAAAGGGGATCTGGGTGAAGCAACAAGAACTTCTACTATTTGCCTGCATTGCAGTAAAGAAGGACAAATGTTGGGGCGCCTGGGTGGCTCAGTTGGTTAAGCATCCAACTTCAGCACAGGTCATGATCTCATGGTTTGTGAGTTAGAGCCCCACGTCAGACTCTGTGCTGACAGCTCAGAACCTGGAGCCTGCTTCGTATTCTGTGTCTCCCTCTCTCTCTGCCCCTCCCCAACTTGTGCTCTGTCTCTATCAGAAATAAATAAAATGTAAAATAAAAAAAAAAAAAAGAAGCACAAATGTTGGCATGGCACCTGGGTGTCTCAGTCAATTAAGTGTCTGACTCTTAGTTTCATCTCAGGTCATGATTTTATGGTTCATGGGTTTGAGCTCCCTAAAGGGCTCTGCACCACAGAGACTGCTTGAAATTCTCTCTCTCCCTCTCTCTCTGTCTCTCCCCTGCTCTCTTTCTCTCTCCCTCTCAAAATAAATAAATAACTTAAAAAAATTTTAAAAAGCATGAACATTGGCAAACTATGACAACAGAATAATTCAGCCATGGAACTGTCATAAAGAGAAGTTCATTAATGCCATTTTGAACATTTGATTGTAGACCTTACTTAAACTTATCATGATAATTTCTGACTTCATCATTTATTGGAGACCCACTGTATGTTATGAATTTACTTACATACACAGAGAAGAAATGTAAGGCATAATGAATACCACTCTTGTGAAATTTATAAGTTGCCACAATTTCAAAATACCATGTAAAAATTCCAATACAAGTCTTATAATTTCTATTGTATGCCAAAGAACACAAAAATTAATGTGATGTCAAATTTTTTGATAAAAACATCTTGAGCACTCAAGATGGAGAGACTTGAAACAATTTTGCTCCATCTTTTTAATCAGTAAAACTGTAAAAATATTTCTGCTTTCTGAAGAATCAATTTGAGTTCTTTAAGCTAATCTATCATCACATAATATAAAATGGGAACAGTGAGTCTAGATATTTGGTTATGATCATGTTATAGCTTTGGAAAAGAATGGCAGACAATCTCTGCAGTTTTAGTCTAAACAAGTAATTATCACATCAACATTACACAGTGTAACTTTTTATTATAGCAGTGAGTGTTGATTTTTTTCAGCTAAGCTCACTCAGCAGCGGCTAGCCACAGATATTGAGTGCTACAGAGCAACTTTTTTATTTAAGTCCTCTTTGGATGAGAGAGAAGCTAACCAGACTTTAGTTAGGAATTTACTTTTGATTAAGAACAAATCATAATAAGTAAAATGACCAATATCACACATGGTAAACATTAATATGAGATAACATGAACAGAAACTCTCTTTTTCACCAGCTATTCACAGTTTTAAAGATATATTTATATTTGTATTTTTTAATTTTTTAAAAAAAATTTAATGTTTATTTATTTTTGAGAGAGAGAGAGAGAGAGAGCACAAGCAGGGGAGGGGCAGAGAGAGAGGGAGATATAGTATCCAAAGCAGGCTCCAGGCTCTGAGCTGTCAGTACAGAGCCCGATGCAAGGCTTAAACTCGCAAACCGTGAGATCATGACCTGAGCTGAAGTCGAATGCTTAACCGACTGAGCCACCCAGGTGCCCCTAAAGATATATTTTTAAATTATACCGGATTATACCCAACATGGACAGCAATTCATTTATGAAAAAGTGGGAAACCTTCTTACAGTCAAATTTTTCATGGCATTTGCAAAAGAAGGGTCTTAAAAATGGCACAATATGTTATGAGGATACATTTTCCATGCTCTTCAAAACCTTGTTGTTGACAGAGAAGGGTATTATGTTGATATCTTTAGGAAAGCACTTTCCAAGATTTGTTTCCCAGCCTAATGTTTCCCAAGTTAGTATGGTTGTTTTGTTTAACCAACTATTTTCAAGGCCAGAGAATTTTAGGAAATGCTAGCTTAAATAAGATTAAATATATTATATTTAGTGCAGAACCTCTGGGTGAATTTGATGTGCTCATACACACTATGAATCTCTAATTGAAAGAGAATTCTTTAAGCTCTCTTGGACCACAGAACCCATTTTTCTTGGAGCATATTACGTGATGAATTGTGAGAAACATTTTTGAGAGAAGCTGCTTTAAGGCAAATTCTATAATTACTTCTTAAAAATCATTGTAACTTCATAAACAGTATTTCAAAAATGTAAATCAGTCAGTCTGATCAGGAAAAGGAACCATACCATAATTTGAACAGAAAAAAATTAATATAAAGAGTGTTTAATCATGGTGGGGATTAGATTAATGACAGATCAGCTGGTAAAATGTAAAGGGAACCGTAAAAATATTCCCATAGCAGATATGAGTCAGCCACTACCTCTTGGCCAAAACACCCATGGGAGAGCCCCTGCCCTCCATTCTGTAGGAATGGAAAGCTACACCTTGTTGGAAAGTGAATGGCCATCTTTCACTGCATAGCAGAGAAGTCTCTGAGATGAGGCACTGATGGAACTTGCTGGAAATATTTCCTCTAGAATCCTCTATAATCTAGTAAAAATCAATGCTTGAGGGTGTGGAAGAAAGTTATTTAAAGAACAGTGTCTCATGGAAACATTCTGCTTTAGAACTACCCGAGGAGGTTCTGGGAAAGCTGCTGGCTTCTAAGTACTGATGGACACAAGCATGACAGGAATTTGGTGCTAGAGAAGTTGTGTATGCAATTGCAAGAGCCTGGTGCTAGAGAAGCTATGTATGCTCCAAGAGCTGGGCACTGGAGAAGCTGGGAAGCCATCCATGCCACAGCTCTTCACTGCTGGAGAAGCTAAGTGTGCCCCAGGAGCCCGCCAAGTGAGCACACCTGAACCGGGAAGGAAAAGCTCCTTCTGCAAAGCTTGCCCATCACCAGCTAATGACAAAACTTACTGCCAACTGGCCAAAGAATACCATATTTAAAGGGCCATATCCATTTTTACAGAGTAGGCAAAGAAGGGTAAATTTCAAGATGAGAGACACTAAGTTGATAACTGACATGAATACCTAGAAGAAAATTCACTCTTATGTTCTTTTGTTATTATTTCTCTGTTTACTTTCATGGCATTCTACAGACACTAGGACTAGGACTTGGTCCAAAATTATGGTTTTCTTGTGGAAAAAAAAAAGAACAGTCAGCAGTAATTAAGAACATTTATATTGTTTTCTCAGAAAACATCTTGAAATGTTGCTTCTAGATTCAAGATAAATTAGATACGAGTATTTTTGGCTACTAATTGCATAATGCTCAGTTTGGCTGCAAGTAACAGAATAAACTGCTAATAGTCATGTAAACAAATAACTGTTGATTTTTCTTACATGAGACAAAGTCTTGAGGTAAGTAGCATCAGGTGTTGATTTGGTGGGTCATCCACTTCAGGACCACCATAGCTGTGGTCCTCTGGGCCTTTTGCTCATGCGTGCTACATGGGCATTTCATCTTCGGGAATCATATCTGTAGCCAAAGCAAAAAGAAGAAATAATATATGAGGGTAGCTTGGTCTAACCCTTTTAAAAGCAAAGGGAAACTATTTTTCAGAAGCCTACAGCAGATTCATTAACCCAAACTATGTCCAATAGCTACTCTTCATCAGGATTCCAGCTGGGAAAGCAAGTTGTAAACAATGTCAGTCTCCACAGTGGAGCCTGCAAGGAAATTAGGGTTTGAGGATCTTCATTTGGTAATCCAGTGAATAGTATCTTCTTCAAAAAAATTTCCTTGAGGATTTAAATATATGGCTAAAGTAACTCACCAATAATTTTAAATAAATGCAGTAAAAACAATGGTAGGGGAAGGGTTGGTCAGCAGAGTAAAAACCACTTCTAAAGAGGACCATGTCTTAATTCCTGGAAACTGTGACTATAGTAGGTTATATGGCAAAGGAGAATAAAGATGGAAGATGGAATTTAGATTGTGAATCTGCTGACCTTAAAATAAAGGGACTAGGCTGGATTATCCTGGTGGTCTCAGTGTAATCACAAGTGTCCTTCTCAGAGGAAGAGGGAGGCAGCATAGGAGGATCAGATGATGATGTATCTGGGAAACAATGTTCCTAGAGATGTAATGTTGCTGGTTTTGAAGATGGAAGAAGCAGCTTGTAGCCAAGATATGTGGTCAGTCTCTAGAATCTGGAAAATGCAAGGAAATAGATTCTCCCCTAGTGACTATAGAATGGAATGCTGTTCTGTCAACACCTTGATTTTATCCCAGGGAGACCCATGTTGGACTTCCTACCTACAGAACTTTAAGATAATAAGTTTATGTAATTTTATATCACCAAATATGTGACAATTTGTTAGAGCAGCAATGGAACACTAGGGAGAAATACAAAGTAGACACGACATTAGGGTAGGCTGAATTTTTTCAATCTTTCAACCACATATTAGGCCCTTCTTCGTGATATGTTCCAAAAACATTCATTTATATATCAGATAGAGTCAAAGTTTAGATGTGGCCAACTAAAATTCTAGAAATGTATTAAGCCCCTGCAAAATTATTCATTTTCTATTGGAGAACCACAGTGAAGATATGAGAATATCATTGAATAAATAAGACATAAAAATCATACTTAGATGACCCAAAGATATCTGGATATTTGTTATTAGTCTTTTTCTTGATTTTTTTATCAGCATAACAATCTACTATATTTTTGGCATACAGACCAATACATCTAAAATGTTTAAAGAAGGAGGCTTAATATTAATGGTAACGTTTTGTAAGTTTTTTCCAGCTGTGATTCAGCATTAAAGGAAAAAAAAATACCTCAGTGGCAGATGTACTTACCATACGGTTGTATACATTATTTTATAGACAAGGTTTTTCCAGATGCTGAGTAGCTTTGATGTTACATCTGATAAAAAAAATATTTGTAGTCTCTGAGACTCTCTGAACTGTAATATTAAAAGAAATCACATAGGCTGTTATAACTTCATATTATATTTGTTTTTCTTACATTGAATAGGCCTGAAAATAAATTGGCAATAAAAATATTTTAAATATTACGTTCCCATAAGAAACTTTTTACATGTAAAGAAAAAAATTAAAACATAGACCATATATCACTATAGAGTAGGCTTAATCATATTTTGTCATCTTTTTCTTTCATAGAATATATATCTTCTCCCTTCCCAAATTAGTCTTTTTTTCAAGACACCCTATAACATTTAACTTTTATTCTAATCATACAAATGAGAATTACGTGTTATAATTTTGAAAATATAAAAATCATAAAGAAACAGAAAAAAGATCATTGTAATTCTAGATACAAACTGTTGAAATTTTAGCATATTTTCCTTCCAGTGTCTTAAAATAATTTTATATAGTTGAGATCATATCATATAGTGTGGACAATTCTTAGGCGTTGTATACATTCTGACATGACTTTAATTCTTTGCTCAATCTTTTATTTTCACGTAGACTTTGGCAAATCATATGCCTCTCTGTAAAATGGGTATGATATTACAAAATATGTAGAATTCAGGAGTTGTTTTTTTTTTTCAAGATAGGCACTGAATCAATTGTAGCAATTATTCTTATTAAATATGATGGTAAATACCTAATAGTGCAATTTCACTACTTTTATCCAAAGGATACAAAAATGCCGATTCAAAGGGGCCCATGTACCCCAATGTTTACAGCAACGTCATCAACAATAGACAAATTATGGAAAAAGCCCAAATGTCCATCGACCGATGAGTGTATAAAGAAGATGTGGTATATATATATATAATGGAATACTACTTGGTGATCAAAAAGAATGAAATGTTGCCATTTGCAACAATGTGGATGGAACTAGAGTATATTATGCCAAACAAAATGAGACAGAGGAAGACAAATATCACATGATTTCACTCATATGTGGAATTTAAGAAACAACACAAATGAACATAAGGGAAGAGAAGGAAAAATAAGATAAAAGCAGAGAGCGAGGCAAACCATAAGAGACTCTTAAATACAGAGAACAAACCAAGGGTTGCTGGAGGGAAGGTGGGTGGGGGAATGGTCTAAATGGGTGATGGGCATTAAGGATGTCACTTGTTGGGATGAAGCACTGGGTGTTATATGTAAGTGATGAATCACTGGGTTCTATTCCTGAAATCAGTACTCCACTGTATGTTAATCAACTTGAATTGAAATAAATAAATTTTTAAAATAAATATAATGGTCATATTTATGTTTGAAAGTAAAATAAAACAAATATCTCAATTAGTTGGTTTAATTTAAACATACTCTGTGACAAAATAAAACCTTGGTTTGTGAACATAATTTGTTCCAGAAACATGTTTGTAATCCAAAGCACTTGTAAATCAAAATGAATTTCCCCATAAGAAATAATGGAAACTCAGATGATTCATTCCACAACCCAAAAATATTCATATAAAAATGATTACAATACTATAATACAAAATAATAAAGACAATAGAAAATATAAAGACCAATAAACAAATCAACCAGCACTTACCTTTGAAAACCTTTGTGGCTGGTGTGAGGGAGATGAGAGGAGGGTTATTGTGTAGGACGACTTGCACTAACACTAACTGAATCACTGCTATCTATCGGCTCAATGGAATCTTTTCTGCATGGGGCCATTGCATACGCTTGCATGGATATTGACTACACTTAAGTATTAATAAACTCTTGTCCTATACTGTATTTAACGTAACTGGCAATAAGGCAGTAGAGGAAAGGGTCTATATCTGCAGGCAGCCTGACCTAGAAGTGAAGCAAAGCATTCCTAAGCTTATTCATATATGGAAAAGCAAAGAAACTGTCCATAGGTGCTTTGAAATGACAAAAAATACACTAGTGCCAGTTGTAGGCATCTTCCAACACTCTGAAAGATCACTGACTTCTGCCAAACACTGCAGCCTGAGTCCGAGCATCTGAGCATGGGAGACGATCACCCACATTCCCTCAGCGAGAGAGAGAGAGAGCGAGAGAGAGATGAACCAATAGCTCAGTTGTGTTATGTGCCATTTGGTGTCACGTACTACTCGTCTGTCAACACATCACTCATTGATCAAGTTAACATTTATTAGAAATGTTGGCTCATCTTGCAGAACACTCTCAGAACAAGTTACTCACAATCCAACATTTTACTGTATTTCTTTCTACCTAGATGTGTTAAATATACCAGCAATTTAAGTTAGGGAATGCATACCTTAATTTGCATGTGTCCATTCTTATTTGAATGAGTGAAGAAATGTTCTAAGGTAAATATAGGCTTCATAGAATTTCTAGAGCACCCAACTTAGTCGTTTAAGTGTGTAGGATGTACACTTTAGAGTACAGAGTTGAGATCTGAAATTAAAGGAAAGTGTTCTTAGCTAATAAAGAAAAGGCAAAAAAAGTAAAGCAAAGGTAGTATTAGTGATAAAATTTAGAATATATAATATGTGTTTTGGTTTACACACACACACACACACACACACACACACATCTCTTCCAGAAATGTATAATCTAATTAAAATAAATCTATCAAAATCACTTTTCTGACTATATTATCATTGGCTTTAGATTTCTGTAATCCCATCAAGAAAACTGGACTGTAAGAACAAGTTCAACCTTACATTAAAAAAAAAAAAAGACTTTACCATTACTATTACTATTAATAGTAATTACAATTGCAGTATAAGCACCCAATGTTTTTACACCATACTGGGCTCTGTTCTAAGTGCTTTATATGTATCACTAGCTCCTTTAAATTCACAACAGTGTCATGAGGAAGGTGTTATTATCATCTCACTGCACAGATGAGGAAAGTGAAGCATAAAGAGGATAAATAATTTGCTTGAGGTAAAACAGTACAGTTAGTAAGTAGAGGAGGTAGGATACGGCAATACATGATAGCACTTATTTTGTATTTATTATTTCATCATGTGAATGGTTGGAGTAGGTGACAATATGACTGAACTATTAAATATAAACTGTTAGTTAAAATTTTAGTTCAAATATTTTATGTGACCCTTCATGTAATTGATGAGATGTGAGCTGAAATTTGTACTAACGCATTTCCCATATCTTTAGCTAAAAGCCTAGCAATATTTCCATTACAAATCAAATTCTGCTGAGAAACTTTATATTTATTAAATGTGCCGATATTTTCAAATCGTTTTATGTAAGCTTATGGCAATTAGTTGACATTATGTATAGCTGTTAATGACCATAGAACTTTTTCTTTTATGAAAGAATTACTTTTTAGTGATGCTTGAACCCCCAAACTTCATTTTGCTTACTTTTCTGTGGACAAATAAAATATTTGGATGATCCTGTGGACAAAGGGATACTTTGCCTTAGGGATAAAGTATTGAAACTACTTTTCTAAAACCCATTGAGAAAAACACAATGCTCTGTGAAATAAGTGATGGTCTGTTTTAACACACAGCTACCTCACATGCCTATATTCGCTCCTAACTGGTCCTACTCTTATGCTGAGGCTGGTATTGTAATTATTTAAAATGGCCCTTCAGTAGAATGAAAACAAGAATATAGGAGGGAAAAACTATTTCCTGACATGGAACTACCAAATTAAAGTCATGGATTTCTGCTTTGTGCACACTGAATCTTATATCCTGACATGCCAAATTGATACTGAATGATTTTCCGTATGGGGCAAACCTCTAAGGGAAACTTTCACAATTAAAGAAGAAAGGTTTTACTGGGTAACACCCATTTTTAAAAAGTAAAGTTATCCATATTTTTCTAATTTTAAACTTCTTTTATTTTCAGTGCTTGAATAGAATATGTGCTAATAGAATATGTGTGAAATTGAATGCCATTTGTATTTGATCTTAATGTCGTAAGATCTGTGCTTGCAATTGGCAAAAATGATATACCACTACCTATAATAGATATTATTGTTCTTTCTTAGTATCTCAGGTCAGTTTCAAGGAGGAAAAAACCCCTCAAATAAAACTATTAACCTACTGTTACTTCTCTATAACACTTCTCTTTGTGTTTTGCTCTTCTTTGTTAAGGAAAATTACCAAATTTGAAATATAACAGGTGTATGGCCTTTCCTCCTTCCAAATCTTTCATATGTTTTTAAGCTTTTTTAACAAGTTCACCTAAAACTTTTTAGAATTATATGAGTGAAAGTACTTACTTATACATGCCTTATTATTATTATCATTATCATTATTATTATTATTATTATTATTATTATTATTTTACTTGAGCCCTAGAAACTGTTAACTGTAACGTGAACTTTTTGAGTTTGGTCTGGTAGAAAAGATAACCAGTTTTCGGGCTTATAGGACACTAGTTTGGTATTGAGTTGCAATTTTATTTTAGCATTCTGTTGACTAACTGTATAAACCTTGGGTCCCAAATTCTCCTTCTAATTAGTCTTGTTATCTTACTGGTTACAACCCAAATTTTAAAATTAAGCTGAGTTTTTGAAAGATATTTTGAATTTGTATGAAAGACACACTTTAACTTTTCAAAACTGTTTTTAACATCTTATTATTTAAATTTTTTTGCCCCAAAGTTTACCTATTGAATGAGTTTTTCTAGTTCTTGGAGTGTCAAACATCCTATTTTTTCATATAATCATCTGTCTTTATGAGTAGTGACCATAAAGTAAAATTCTTTCTAAAAGCAAATGTACCAGGGGCGCCTGGGTGGCTTGGTTGGTTAAGCGTCCGACTTTGGCTCAGGTCATGATCTCACGGTCCGTGGGTTAGAGCCCCGCGTCGGGCTCTGTGCTGACAGCTCAGAGCCTGGAGCCTGTTTCAGATTCTGTGTCTCCCTCTCTCTCTGCTCCTCCTCTGTTCATGCTCTGTCTCTCTCTGTCTCAAAAATAAATAAACGTTAAAAAAAAAAAATTTTTTTTTAAGAAAAGCAAATGTACCAGGACCACACACATAAAAATACTGTCGGAACCAGTTTGTCAGCCACATAGTGCTTGATTTAGAGTTACAGATCACTTTTATTTTTATTGTGGTAAAATACACATAACATAAAGCTGTCATGACATAAAGTGTCGTGACCATTGTTACGGTTTGATTTAATTGTATGGTTGAGTGGCAGTGAGTCCATTCACACTGTTGTTTGACCATAACCGCCACCCATTGCCAGAAGAGAGATACAGCTCATTTTAGACCCAAATCAGTATTATACAGCTTCCATGGCCCTCTCATTTAATATACTCAGTTCCAAATGAGTTTTGGTTATTACCAAACACTAAAACTAATTTCAAATATAACAAAAAACCTCATCAGGGAGTAAATTCCTAGTTTTGTTTTTCTTTAATCCACCAAAAGGAAAAAAAAAATCAAACAGAAATCACTAGAAAGAAACCACTCTTTTACCCTAAGGGAGGTGGAAAACTTACAAATTTCCCTTAGAAGCAGATATGATCTTTGAATTCTTGAAGTTCGCTCTTTCAGGTGGGCACGGGAAGGAGTCCCTGTCCTTAGTGTCATTCTTTTCTTCTATCATTTCTAACAAAGGCTTTATGGTTCTTCAGCTTCTGCTCTGAGTCTTTACTGAAGTTCCTTGTATAGTGATCCCCAAGTCCTGAAGTCCCTCCTAACCTTTGACCTTTCCATTTGCCATTCATCATTCTACTTTCCTCAAACATATTCCTCTCTGAAGTGTCATTTCCACTTCCATTACATTTTTACTAGGCCACAAAGAAGATATATATTATATATATCTACATATATTATATATGTATATATATATTTATTATAGAATTCTGGCTAGTAAGTTTTTAAATTTTATTTACTTCTTATTATACCTCTTTATTGTAGGTCCTCAGAAAGTGAGTGAATAGCTCCTTTGTCCATGTAAGTGCAACACTGTATTCTTTTTTTTTTTAATTTTTTTTAACGTTTACTTTATTTTTGAGAAACAGAGAGAGCATGAGCAGAAGAGGGGCAGAGAGATAGATGGAGACACAGGATCTGAAGCAGGGTCAAGGCTCTGAACTGTCAGCACAGAGCCTGACGGCGGGGTGGGGAGGGGGGTTTGAACTCACACACTGTGGGATCATGACCTGAGCCAAAGTCAGACACTTAACAGACTGAGCCACTCAGGTGCCCCAACACTGGTTTTTTTTTTTTTTTTTTTTTTTTCTTAAAAGCTGGTGAACATCATGTGGAACTCCCAAGAGAAGGGAATATAGTGATTCAAGATTTTTAAGGTGTATAACCTGAAAAGAGTCAATAATAAGAGCTGAAAACATGGGAGCACTAGCATGAAACATCCTTGACCAAGTTGAGTCTGAGGAGTAAGGTTACTTTCTGTCAAAGAACTGCATGAGCTGTCTAGGGACCTGTAGTATCCAATGGCAATTTCAATTCAGTGTGAAGGAAATAGATCAAAGGAGAAACATCCCAAACTAACAGTCTTTCTCTTGGGGCTAGAAGTCAGAACTAAATTATTTTTAGACTACTAGCCCATAGGTTCTTTGACAGTTAGAAAGAGGAGGGAAATACTGGGCTTTCTTCTCCTAGAGCACGTGAGAACCCAAATGATCACCTGAAAACAAACTGCACCCTGAGATTCACAAAGAAGCACATTGCAAAAATTAAGTTTCATGCTCTGAAGACAATTCTAAAGGTTTGCATTTCTCATAGTAGCTATGGCATAGTCACCTAAGGTTCTAAGTAAGTAACACTCACTTTTATACATGAGCCCTGGTATTTTTGCTAAAGCTTCTACAATATTTTTAAATCATAACTAATTTTTATATCTACATTTTTTTCTTTTGTTGTCTAAAAAGAATGCTTTTAAAACTCCTTCTAGAGCTCTCCTGTGTTTCCTATGCTTATTTTCTGTATTATGGGGCTTGATGTGGCAGGGCAAAGACAGAAAAGAACTAAAGAAAAAGGAGAAAGAATTAAAATGGAGAAAGAGTGAGTATAAAGGGAACAAATCCTGGTATGTCAAGGATCTTCTCCCAACCCAGTATCTATTCTACTTTTAAAAAATTTTTAGTTTCCTCTTATTTTAGTGCCATAAGTTTTTTCTTCTAGATATTTCTAGTCTTTTTTTACCCTCTTCTTTCTCTCATTTAAATACAATAGTTCAGTCCATAGTTCAATGACATAGCACAAAATAAAAAGCATATCTTTAAAATAATCTAAGTTTGTCTGAAAATAGCACTTAAGGAAGAGGGTAGGGAATGCACCCTTTCTTCTTTCTTCAGATACTAGCCTTGCCTTTGTGTAATCTAAAGGTAAATCACCAAATGGAATATTCTAGACTGGTGAGATGATATAAACAGAATCTCAAAAGCTTTGAGGAATTTTTTGGGGGGATGTTAATGTCTTACATATAATTACAGGTATAGATATTTTTTCAAGAGTGGAGAGAGTAAGAGACATAGTTACAAACTATGGCCAATGACAGGCTGTATGATTTTGCAAACATTTTGTTTTAAAGCTCAGGTTCCTTATCTTAAAAAATGGAGACATAAGGCAAATGATGGATTTTGGAGCTCAAACAAGATCTTCACATACCAAAGGGGATTATCCTATATGGAGTCACTTGCCTAGACCTGTTTTCCATTAAGAATTTCCCCAAGCATGCCTGGCCTCTTATTTTATCATTCTATCCTCCTCTTTTCAGAGTAGCAAAACACTGCTTAATTTCAGTTTTGGAAGGGCAGCATATAATTAATAAGGGTGTTACCTGGTTACAAGGGGACAACTACTGCTAATAAACAAATTGGGATAAATTTATGGGCAAAATTGATATACAGAGTTCAAGGATCCTGGCTTGCCAGGGAGAATGGCTCTAAATTTTGGTGATTCTTTATTTAGGTTTCAGTTATATTGGCTCTGGGTAGACAAAACAAGGACCTCAAAAGAGAGACAAAAATTAAGATTTGTATATAGATGAAAAACAACACCTCAAATTAGAACTGTCAATTGTTTTCATAGTTTGAGTTAATTGGAAAAGCAGTTTTAAATGACAGTTTCTGAAGAAAGACTTATTGGGTTACTTTGCTCACAGATGAGGTATGTGTCTGTTTTTTATATAGATGAAAGTCCATATCTATCAAAGGGCCCCCTGCCTTAAATAATGCTTGGAGGGGTGCCGGGGTGGCTCAGTCAGTTGAGTGTCCGACTTTGACTCAAGTCATGATCTCACCATTTGTGAGTTCAAGCCCCGGGTTGGGTTCTGTGCTCACAGCTTAGAGCCTGGAGCCTGCTTCAAATTCTGTGTCTCCCTCTGTCTCTGCTCCTCCCCTGCTCGTGCTCTGTCTCTCTGTCTCTCTTTTAAAAATAAATATACATTAAAAAATTAAAAAACAAAACAAAACATGCTTGGAGCTTTAACAGGCATCAAGAATGCAGGCATGGCTAAAGTAGGATTCTAGGGAAAAGAGATTTATTTATTTATTTATTTATTTTTTAGACTGTCACAACTCTAAGGCACTAGGGAGGTAGACAATTACTTGCTGCATTGTATCTTGTGTTTCAATGATGTCTGGAGATTCTTTTTTTTCTTTTTAATGTTTTTATTTATTTTTGAGACAGAGAGAGACATAGCATGAGCTGGGGAGGGGCAGAGAGAGAGGGAGACACAGAATCTGAAGCAGGCTCCGGGCTTTGAGCTGCCAGCACAGAGCCCAACGCGGGGCTCAAACTCATGGACTGTGAGATCATGACTTGAGCTGAAGTCGGATGCTTAACCGACTGAGCCACCCAGGCGCCCCTGATGTCTGGAAATTCTAATTCCAGGCCTCACAGAGTGGTGGTAGACTGGTTGCCTTTAATTTCACTCCTTCTAGACTAAAACCATGGACAGACTAATCTTGAATTAAGACTGAAAACTAATGACAGCAATTTATTTAGTGAATATCAATTAAGCAACAACCATATACCAGGAATTGTTCTAGACACTTGATACATTGGTAAACACAACAGAAGAACCAGGAGAACATACAGAAATGACTTCTAAGTGGTATTAACATCCATAGTCAGAGAAATTGGAAAGCATCTTTGTAAGATTGGGGCACCAATATGAACTAAGAATCTAAATGTATTTGAGAAAAGAAGACCATGAATGTCAGTAAAATAAGATCAAGAAAACATTTTTTGAGATTTAAAGTGTCCTAGTGTAGCAAAGTACCCAGGTAATGTTTGTGTCTTGAGAAAATATACTGTAAAAATGTGTGGAATCTAAGGAAAGACACAGGAATGATGACACAAAGAAAATCAAGGAGGGTGATGATCACTGGAGTGTAAGATTTGGCTTAATATAGTGTACAATGGGGAGCTTGGATGACTCAATCGATTAAGCATCTGACTCTTTATCTCAGCTCAGAGATCTTATCTTACAGTTCATGAGTTTGAGCCCTGTATTGGCTCTGCACTGGCAACCAGAGCCTGTTTGGAATTCTGTCTCTGCCCCTCTCCAGTGCATGCATGTGTGCTCTCTGTCTCTCTCAAGATAAATAAACTTAAAAAAAAAATGTATGATGGGAGTACATCTCCTACGTCTGGAACAGTTGATGCTTTGGGCAGTGCCAGAACACATAATTTCAAATCTCTCATTGTTGGGATCAAAAAGATAAGATTCTACTGGAAAATACTAAAAAAAAAACCCACATCTGGAATAAAAACAAAAAAAGAGGCTCCCTGATCCAGGAAACAGTACTTACCCTGGACCCCTTAGGGAAGAAAAGAGGCAAAATTAAGTAGGTTTAACTGGACAAACTTTGCTGAACCTTCCTGAAGCAGGTTTAGGAATAGTAACAGGAAGTAACATACTAGAGTTTTCTCCCTCTACTGTAGAGAAAACCCACTCAAGGATAGAGACATTAAAACCCTGAGAAAAAGATAACATGAAGACCGCCTGGCTGAGGTATTGGTCTTCACTACTCCGCTTGTGGAGCAGATTCACAACTCAACTTGCAGAAGCAGCTTCACTTAAGACTCAGCAGAAGGTGATTCGACAGATGAAAAAAACACGAGGATGAGGCAGCCTCTTCTGTAGCAGGCAGTTCTCTCAGTTCTGAGTTATTTAATGGCCACATGCACACAAAAAGAATTTGCCTTCAATTCAGCAATGAAATGCAAAAAAAAAAAAAATGAGAAAGAGAGAGAGAGAGAGCTCAAAAGGGAAGCAAATTAAAATCTGAATAGAGACTGGGAAAAAGCACCTCAAATCAGAACCAACAACTATTGTCTGAAAGGAACAGCTTTGAATCCAAATGACAGCCCTGCCTTAGTTTAAAGCTAGGTTCTCTTTTCTGCTTATTATGGATCTTTGATAAGAAATACAATTGCTGAGAAGTCTGTTTTGCTTGCTGTTTGCTATGAGCATTGTGAGACCTTTCCTGATTGTAACCCGCTGTAGAATGGGCTGTAAAACTTCCTAAATGTAGTCTGATATGTAATGGAATGAGTGATTGTATACAAACTAACCGGCATTTCTCGCTTCTGTAAACCTGCCTGCTTAGCACATTCCTCACCTACCCCCTTCCCCCTTTCTTCCTCCCGCCACAAGTAAAAAACCTCCCCTGTGCTATTTGTCTCTGTCTATAAAAACGCTATACCAACCCTATTCGTGGCCTCTTGTGTCACCGGCGACGAGTGCGCAGAGGACCAGGTTCGAACCTGCAATAAACGACCCTTGCCGCTTGGCTTTGACTTACTACTCTGGTGGTCTTTTGTGGGAGGTTTTGGAACTTCAGGCATTACATTGTCCCCATACACCTGAAGGTCTCAAATAGTTGAGAAGCAGTGAGGATTTAAATGCCAGTTTCTGAAGGAAGATATCTGTCCCTCTCCTAAAGTATGATATAGGCAAAGTATAAAAATGATCTACTTCTGGGACATTTCTCTCAATAGATAGCTTCAAAGTGGTGGATGCCATTCAAACGTAGATTAACTGAGATCCTGCTGAGGCTAAAGCCAAAGATTTTCTCTGCCTACCCTCTACAACCAACATAGCCATGAGTCTGTGGTGGCTAATTATATTCTAGGAATAATATTTTGTTTTCTGGAGTGATTGTTGTAGGAGGTACACATTGGATTATTTTCTAAATTTAGTGGATGTTGAGCAGTACAGTGACAATCTTTTGAGGCCAACTAATTTTTTTAGACTCTTCAAATGTTTGGCCTGTGAAAGACTTGGCTCTAAACTCATGTCAAAGAACCACAAACAACTGAAGGAGAGAACACAGACTGCTGCTTCTGGGAAAAACCACAACTTTACTCGGTTTCGAGAAACACTCTAGCTGAGACTAAGCAAAATACAAAATAGGGGTGGGTAGATTTTGTCTGTCAGGCTCTCTAACTTCATAGGGTAAAATAATTTAATATTTGACTTTAATTCCTTTTGACTTTAAAATAAAAATCAATGTAATTTTTGATATTTAATTTCTCCTCATGAATTTGATAAGGGAAAGCATCAGCATTTTATCATTGTGACGTCTTCATGAGGTCTATCTTAATATTGTCATTTTGGTTTCATAATCTCATAAGCTATTTTGGACAAAATAGCCAGCCATAATTTGGAAGGGAAATAGAATAGGGAATTTATTTTTAGTCTGGAGTAAAAAGTGGGCTTGGGATGATTTTTTTTCAATCCACTATTTTTATTCATCTCAGAAACTTCTTGGGCCTAAACCTATGCCACCCACAGTGGTTAACATTTGGGAATTGCCTCCAGAAGCCTGGATCAGTGTTCTGAGAAATCACTGATATCCTCTTCTAGGATGTTGGAACATACTTCTGGTATACCATTGACTTCATGGCTAAGCTCCAATGATTAAGACAGCAAAATGATCATAAGGAGAAATGATTTTTCCCTTACTACTAGCTTCTATACAGAGAGCTGTTTTCCCTAAATATTCTTTCCCTCTTGTCTTAATTTTTATTTTTCTCTAAGTTTTTAATGTTTATTATTTATTTTTGAGAGAGAGAGAGAGAGAGAGAGAGAGACAGAGCATGAGTGGGGCAGAGAGCAAGGGAGACGAAGAATCCTAAGCAGGCTCCAGGCTCTGAGCTCTCGACACAGAGCCCCACAAACCGTCAGATCATGACTGACCAGAGATGAAGTCGGATGCTCAACCGACTGAGCCACCCAGGGGCCCCTTACTTTTCTTTTTTTTTTTAATGAATAAAATTAGTAACTGAAAGGCAAAATGGGAAAAACAAGGATGGTTTGGTGACTTCTTACTCCTCTTCACAAAAGAAAAATAAGTAGATTATCATGAGGGTTGAAATCTCTTCACTGAGTAGAGATAATCTTGAAAGGAATTTGCTATCTCTCAGACTTCATCCTCACTCAGACCGGTAATAGTATATCACTGGAAATGTCTCTTCAATTGTGCTAAGGCCAACGTAGGTGATTAGGGAAAGGGTGATACCGTTGGACTGTCTTAATATACATATAACTTAAAAGTTATAATGAGGATAGCCCTTCACTTTTTAATATTTCCTTTTCTCAATGTTATTAGAATATAGGTAGGGAAGCAGGGTATGAATTGTTGGGCTCCCTCAGGACCCCAACATTTTGCATGTAACTGTGTGGAACTCAGGTCTGCATGTATTCTACTCCTATTTTTCTAATTTTCCCCCCATTAAATCTATGTTACACCCGCATCAGGCTAGTGATGTGTGTCTGTGACCCTCTTGCATGATAGATATCCACCCTGGTATTACAGAAACCCAGTTCCAATATACATGTGTTTTTCTGATGACATTGACAGAATATCTGAAATGTGCCACTATCCAGAATCCTCCAGCCACCAGGGAGCATCTTTCTCTCCTTTCACTCCCAGTGATGGCCTTATGGGCCACATGGTCTAATTATCAGTCCAAATAGCATAAGTTATGGTACAATAAAAACAAACAGAAAATTTCATTACTTAAAACAACAAAGTTAATTTCTTACACATGCCACATGTCTGTTGTGGGCAAGCAAGGGAGCTTTGCTTATTACAGTTATCTAAAGATCCAAGAGGATGACGGTTCTATTGTAACATATGAGTCCAGAATTTCAGTCAGTGAAAAACAAATGTGGTAAGCCACATTTAAACCTTCAGACTAGATATGGAACAGGTCGCTTTTACTTACATTTCCGTGCCAAAGCAAGTCATATAGTCATGCTTGAGTTTAATGGGTTTGGATGTCTCATTCTCCAACTGGGAGAATCACCAAATATTTTAGCGTCCACAGTTTTGGGATCTTCAAGTCCTTTGATGGTGACTTCTGCCACTTCTGACACATAATCAGCCCTCTATTATTTTTCTCCATCATATTTCTCATCACAGTGGGGAAAATACCCTCCATCTTCTCTTGTTTCTCACTTTTTAAACCAAAAAACCATTATGCTCTGAAACTCGATTATAGATTCTTTTCATTGCTGTCAATCTCCTCTGCAGACCTTCTTACAGATTCTTGGCACATTCCACTTCAGAAGTTTGCTGTCCTCTGCCATGCAATTTATTTAGGACTTATAATTTACCCTGGGAATTCAAGATTCATAGGGGAAAAGTTGTATGATTAGAGTAAAACCTTCTGGCCATCATCTCAAGCTAAAATTTAACATTCAGAAAATCTAATATTCACTTTATTCTTCTCTGTAGAATATCTTCCATAGTACCTTTCTGCACCATCTTATATTTCACTATTTAATGCTGACGGAACTTGTAGCATAATATTCAATCTGAAAGATCAAAATATACCGGAATGCCATAATTCACAACAATAAAAAGTATTGGAAGCTCTCAGAGGAGAGAACTTAACTTGCATTAAGGCTGCAATATGTTTGGAAAAGAGTAGGGCACATTATGTTTACATGTAGCTGTTAGAAATGTGGAAGTAAAGAAGAGACTTTAACTTCATCCCAATTATGCAAATTTTAAAATAGGCTTTCAAATACATAGGAGCGTCTTCAGGAAACTCTGAGATTGTATCTTTGTCAAAATAGATTGGGAAGTGTCAGAAAAGTCATACCTATATAAATGATAGTGCAGCACCATCTGGAAAGACCCACAAAAAGGATTTATTCTGACGAATATGTATGTCTCCTTCGTGCTCAGTAGTGTTGTTCTCCTACCATGAAGCTGCCAATTCTGTACTGTCTTTGTGAAGTGGACAAATGACCTCCTAGTCAAACCCATTCAGTTTGAAATTTGAGCCTCTGTTTCTAACATTAAAATGCTAGGGCATTAACCTGCTAGAGTTGTTACCTTCTGTTTCTTTAAGCACACTTTTAATAGTATTGCATACAGATAATATGTCAATATCCTCAAAGATCATTGTTTTAAAGGTCGGAAATATGAAACACCACATAAAGATCAACCAAATAGAAAGAATTTTGAGGTGGAAATCTAGCAAAAACATAGCATTTGAAGCTTATTGGAAAATGTAATCTGAAGCTTACTTTTAAGCAATAAGATTTTTAAACTTTTTCTAGTTTTCCCTCAGAATTTTTTCCTTTTAAAATGTTCCATAAATAAGAAAATAAAACTTCCATTTATGAACCTGCTGGGATATTATGCATACTATTTGTTACATATATCTTATCTTCTATGAAATTTGTAAGGAAACATTCCATCACTGAAAATCTGGACTGCTGGCAAAAGCAAATTTAAAGCTATGCTGGCAAAAGAATTCTTTTCTGATACTTCTCAGATTGCAATAAAAAATAATGATGATTCTGGTTATCAATTGTTAAAAAAGTTATGATCCATAAGGCACAAATAAAACCCTATAAAATAAGGTTTGGGATAAGTGAAAAACTACCATTAAAAAAAAATCCTTTATTTCCTTTATTTCCTCTGCATTCGGTCCTGGGTTATATCACCTTCCTCCTTTGTTATAAATGCTTACCACTCTCATTAGGTAATTACATACTTGTATAAGGATAAAAGAAACACCGTGATTCATGACAACATTTCTAAGAGAGGCTTCTGATTTAAGGAGTATGAAAGAAAGCAAGACTCCGTCATTAAGAAGCTCACATTCAAAATGAGGAATCGCAGATCTTTTTTCAGCCGGCCAAAATAGAAGTTATATTTTCTAATTTAAATCTAAGGTAGAAGTCTTTGCAAACATTGGTTACCTAATTATTGCTAACACCCCTTTCAGTGATGAGTTCTGTCTGGTGAGGAAGTTTATTTCTCTGCTACCTTTGATGATTTCTTGGAAGTTGATTTTTATCTGAACCCACATTTTTTCAGTTATATTAACACTTTTGATCCTAATTTTACTTTCAGGAATAGCACAGGATAATCTATTTGCAAATTTCTTAAAGCAGTAATATAGTCCCATCTTTCATGCAACAATTATATATTTATATCTCCAGCCCACAACTGGCCATAGAGTCTTGTTAGCACTTAGTTCCTTCAACCATCCTTATTATGCTATATTAAGTTAAACAACAACAACAACAACAACAACAAAACTGCTCTGGATGTCTTGTCAAAATACTTTCTTTAGATATGAAGTCCAAAATTAGACAAAGCCCTCTGGAGCCTGCAGAATACAAGGTGTTAATGTATTTATTCTCTTCATACTGTTAGCTTATACTAAGCTTGTGGCTAAATAGGCATCTATATATTTTTCATTTAAACTCCCGTATCTCCATCATGCTGCCTATGTAACTGATGTTGAAGTCTGTCAACTGTATGGTTGTGCTAAAACTTTTGTTAATGTCAACATAAATTCTTGTCCCCCAAATCTGTGCTTTTTTCTTTTCATCCAGGCTTTTTTGTTTGTTTTCATCTGAAAATTTCATACTCTTTTGCCTTAGTTCCTAACATAGAAGTTTGGATTATAAAAGGACTGTTGTTGCTTAGTAGGAACAATGGTTTAAATATATTGTTTTAAAAGTATTTTATGGTATTCAAAAGATAAAGGTGGTCCTTTCAAATATCTCTACTTGTCTTGGCCTGGGGGAGACTGTGAAGTTGCTAAAAGCTAACAGCTGTTGGAAGGGTGAGTTCTAGTATCAAGGATAGGAGACATTAGCCAGAGAGCCGCTTGCTTCCCCAGTGAGTGAGAACAGATCGTGTAGAGATGGTGAACCTGAAAGACAAGTTAAGCCTGGACTGATTTGATAATCCTTTCCAAAGCAAAAGTCCACCATGTTGAGGTCCTTCTTTGACGATTCCGAGGGAAATCAAGAGGAGGAGGCTAAAGAGTTCTGTTCCTGCTCTGCCCAGAAAGCTGTTCTCCAGATTTAAAAGAGATGCTTTAGCTCTGATGAAGTGACAAGCTTGGATACTGAACAACAGACCCCAAAGCTGTAAATGGCTGGCCCGGGGCCCCGTATGGCAAGGGTCCGGCTCCTTTGAAAGTTAAAGAGTTTCTACGGAAGCATAATAAAAGCCAAGTTTTTGTCAAACTGTTATTAAAATTAGGAGTGGTAGAAGTTGAGACTAGTTCTTTTAGATCTTGTTTCAAACTGTATCTTCTTATATGCATATGCTGTTAAGCAGCGTTTAATTTACACGATATATATTTCGGATACTCTCTAAAAATACATTTAGGAATTCAGACAGCTATGTCTATTAAAGAAATCTGGAGTTGGATAATATTTTAAAGCTATCAAAGTAACACCACTCTCCAGTGTTAATTAAATCGCAGTGTAGAGCAGTATGATTTCTCAAAGGGTATAAGTAATTAAGGAATACAGGCTTATAGAGGACCTAAACATTACATCTGGGATTAGGAAATTGGCCTGGGGAAGTAGTTAAAATCCTATAAATAACTGTCATTTAGTTTTCTTCGTGAAAATATGTGCAAACTTAATTTGTCCTCTGTCTCTCTTCTTTCTCAGGGATAAAGACTATGTATATTCACCACCTCTAAAAGAAAATTGCTTCAGAAATGTGGCATAACGAACTGTTTCTTGGAATGGTAAGACTTTTGAGCTGGAAGAGGAGGTGGATATAGATCATCTGGTCCATTTTATATTTCAGATGAGAAGAAAGTGAAGGCGAGAGAAGCGCCTTGTACAAGATCTCATAAAACAGATAATTACAGAGACGGTGTCCAGGATTTCGGTCCAGTAACTGGCCCACTGAGGCATATGGAAGTTTGTTCAAAATATCTAATAACCACAACAAAAGTCTTGCTGAGACTTCTAAAATGTTTGCGATAAAATATTCAAATTTGACAAACTTAACTGTGCGATAAAATATGTTGTGAGGGTCCTCTGTGATCAAGCTGCCTGGAGGTTGAAGACATCATGTGACCAAATCCCAGAACTGCATGAGGATTCAATCCCAGGTTAGTGAATTCGAAGCCACATGGAGGAACGTTTCTTTCAAGGATGGAAATATTATGGTGTTTCTCATGTTTTACTTCTTTTTCCCCGTGTGGCTTAAAATGATGAAGAGCTCTCAAGCAATCAAGGACAGGCCAAGCATCCACTGAAAGACAGATGTGGGCAAGCGACAGCTGGAGTGACAGTGGAGAGGAAGAAAATACTTGACACTATTCCTCAATGGTTGTTGCCTTTGAGGAGACTTATCTCATTCTCCACATGTGATGCTACGGCTGGATATTTTCTTCAGATATGTGCTTTTATGAACCTAGTCTTTTTAGCTTTTTGATTAATCCCCAAATTGATATTACAAAATAATCTAAAACTGTAATTTCAGAACTCAAAATGTAATGCCTGAAGTTCCAAAACCTCCCACAAAAGACCACCAGAGTCGTAAGTCAAAGCCAAGCGGCAAGGGTCGTTTATTGCAGGTTCGAACCTGGTCCTCTGCGCACTCGTCGCCGGTGACGCAAGAGGCCACGAATAGGGTTGGTATAGCGTTTTTATAGACAGAGACAAATAGCACAGGGGAGGTTTTTACTTGTGGCGAGAGGAAGAAAGGGGGAAGGGGGTAGGTGAGGAATGTGCTAAGCAAGCAGGTTTACAGAAGCGAGAAATGCCGGTTAGTTTGTATACAATCACTCATTCCATTACATATCAGACTACATTTAGGAAGTTTTACAGCCCATTCTACAGTGGGTTACAATCAGGAAAGGTCTCACAATGCTCATAGTAAACAGCAAGCAAAACAAACTTCTCAGCAATTGTATTTCTTATCAAAGATCCATAATAAGTAGAAAAGAGAACCTAGCTTTAAACTAAGGCGGGGCTGTCATTTGGATTCAAAGCTGTTCCTTTCAAAAGCAATTACAAAAAATCACATTCTGTATTATACACAGGGAGAGATGAAAAGAATATATGTGATTAGATGCCCACTACCAACTGAATGTTTTACTGGAAAACAAAAGAATAACTTCATTTAGAGTGTGTTGCTGAAAACGCGGTCCCTGTTAAAGGCAGAATGAGCATTGTTATAAATTCTCTGGTCCCGACCTGGATCTACTGAATCAGAAGCTCCAGGATATCAGCCAGGAACCTGTGTTTTAGCAACCTTTCCGTGTGATTCTTCGTCATGCTCAAGACAGAGAAGCACTGATGCAGAGCCCCTGACACTTTCTGTCATCTGTAGGACCGTGTTTACCAGGGATGGCAGGGAAAACAGGGGTGAAATAAAAAATCCTGTTGCTAGAAATAGTAATTTTATGAAATGAAAAGATAAAACTGCTCTTTGGGGGTTTATTTCCAATGGCAACACAGGTGGAAATACAATCTAATTTATTTGAGAAATATTTTTAAAAAGAAGCAGGCAAATTATGGCATTAATTCATCTTGAAGGGCACTTAAGAATATTAGTGTATGTTGCATTTAAATAAAGCCATTTTTGTTATATATATGTACATATACATATATATACTTATGTACATATATGTACATACTTATTTATTTATTTAAAGTTTATTTCTTTATTTTGAGAGAGACAGAGACAGAGAGAGCGAGCAAAGGAGGGGCAGAGAGAGAGATGGGGAGAGAGATCATTGCAAGCAGGCTCTGCACTCTCAGCACGGAGCCCAATGCAGGATTCAAACCCATGAACCATGAGATCATGACCTGATTCAAAACCCAGAATCTGACACTTAACTGAGCCACCCAAGCAACCCAAGCCTTTTGTTTTAATAAAAGGATTTTCCTAATTACAGAGTCATAACAAATAAGGTTAAAATGTATTATTTTTAATTACAATTTTTTCATATTTCAAAAATATTCATTTGTATTAAAACAAGAATTTATTTTGATTTCAAAGGATGATATCACTTTTACCATCTGCTCTAGCTGTATCATTACACCTGACAATTCAGTTTGAATGTGATTCCTTAATTTAAACATGGCCTTTATGCCCCCTTCTTCTTTTCTGTAATAAGATTATAATATAATTACATTTAGGTGAAATAATTTGGAAGTGCTTCAAATACACTACCATCTGGTGTGGTGTTTAAATTCTAAAACAAACAAACAAACAAAAAAAACCCCCAAAAAACAACCTATATCAATATAAGGATATTTCAGCACTAGGTTTTAAACAGTTACAAACATCTTTTCAAATATTTGACTGGAATAAACCTGAATACGTTCATGAAGTTTTTATTCATTTGGTATATAGTAACAGTCAAATGCTGTTTTCATTTGTTGGGAAAATTCCAATGAGAGTAACGCTACCTGCAAGGCTATCTGCATGCCCCAGGTTCATGCTGAGAAAGGATGAACCGGGGTGGGCAGAGTTTCTGTTTGTTCTACACAAGGACAGTCATTTTACCTTCAGCAGCAGGACTATGGGGCAAAACAATTGTGTAGTTGCCTTCCCCTTTACAAAGTGTTCATTTCTTGGAAGCGGAGGTGGGGGTGGGGGTTAGAGGGGTGGTTAGGCTGAGGATGAGCTATGAGGGTGGCAGTGCTTTGTGTTTTCTCTTTAGCACCCTGCTGAGTTGCCGCTCAACTGCAAGTTGCCTAATGTCAATTCCTCAGAAGCAGAAATAGATAAGGTTTTGTGTACAAGTGATTGAAAAGAGTGCTGTCAGGGACACCTGAGTGGCTCAGTCGGGTGAGCTTCTGACTTCAGATCAGGTCATGAACTCTCTGTTCATGAGTTCAAGCCCAGAATGGGGCTCAGTGCTGATAGCTCAGAGCCTGGAGCCTGCTTTGGATTCTGTGTCTCCTTCTCTTTCTGTTCCTCCCCTACTTGCACTCTGTCTCTCTCTCAAATATAAATAAGATTACAAAAAATAAAAAATTAAAAAAGATAGAAAAGAAAAGAGTGCAGGCAGAATAACCCAGCAAAAGAGTGGGAGAAGCAGGACAGAGAAAGAAAGTTTTAAAAAATGGCATAGTTTCAGGGAGAGTCTCACCCTGGATCTGATCCCACAGGGCATCTCTGGATCATAAATGATGTCTCAGTGTTGGTTGGGTCTTAAAGCACAGGACTTGGACTTTAACACTTCTACAGTAGTCAATATTGGCTCAGGGTGCTATAACTGGAAGGCAAGGAGTGCTTGCTGAAACTTCCAAGCACTTTCCAGTTGTTTGCGTATTTTGGCAGGCAAAGCTGCCCCAGCAGACAAAAGAAATCCTCCAAAGAGAGTTGTAGGTGTCAGCTTTTGGAAGTAAGGGACAGAAGCTGTGGAAGGAGCCCACAGAATCACTTAAAGGGAGTCAGGGGATCCAGGCAGGGCACCCACAGTGTCTGCTACAGTGGGTTTATACCTGAATTCCAAAATATTGTGCCAATTACATAAGCATGGGCACATGCATTTTTAATGCATATTGAATCCAGTCTAAGTAAGACTACCAGTTTTGTCAGAGACATTTTAAAACAAAAAGTAATTAATAAAAAGTAATTATTACATTTGAAATTATCTTAATTAAACAGCTCCAGGACTTTAGACATCACTATTTTGCTTTTGTTTTTGATAATAAATTGGTTCATGTGTTAATTTAAATTTGATAAGTTATGAGGGAAATATTTGTATCAATTTTGGATCGTCAAAACTCTACAGTTGGAAGATTGCTAATGCAACTTTAAATCCTAAAACTTTAAAGAAAGTGATCAAATTAAAGTCATTTAAAGTGTAAAAGATCCAGGGCGCCTGTGTAGCTCAGTGGGTTGAGCATCCGACTTTGGCTCAGGTCATGATCTCGAAGTTCATGAGTTCAGGCCCTGAATGGGCTCTGTGCTGACAGCTCAGACCCTGGAGACTGCTTCTGATTCTGTGTCTTCCTCTCTCTCTTTCCCAACCCCTCCCCACTTGCCCCTACCCCCAGCGCTCGATGTCTCTGTCTCTCTGTCTCTGTCTCTCAAAAAAAAATAAACATTTGGGGAACCTGGGTGGCTCAGTCAGTGTCTGACTTCTGCTCAGGTCATGATCTCAAGGTTGGTGAGTTCTTAGTCTCGCTCAGGCTCTGTGCTGACAGCTCAGAGCCTGGAGCCTGCTACTAATTCTGTGTCTCCCCCTCTCTCTCTGCCCCTCCCCTGATCATTCTCTCTCTTTCTCTCTCTCTGTCTCAAAAATAAACACATCTAAAAAGTTAAAAAAAAATTAAGACTAGAAGTCAGCTAAAAAGGCAAAAGCTATTGAGAACCAGACTGCTCTTTTGTAATCATCAAATAAACTTAGTAATTTAGAAATATACTTTGTACTTAAATGAAACACACCCACACATAACAAAGTTAACCTAATGCTATCAGCTTAATCTTTAAACTTTATTTTTGATTAGTCAGTAAGTTAAATTAAATATGTAATATAACAAGTATAAAATATGTTAAAATATATGATATACAACATCTAAATATACATATAAATATATACATCACTGGAGGATGTATTGATTGTATAAGATACTCATCCATTTATTTCAATTGTCAAGTTGTTAGATATAGAGTAATACTTCCATCAATTGGGTAATGGAATTCTAGAAATGAATTATATTATTTAGTTTTATCAACTTACAGACTGGATTTTGAGACATTGAGACATTAGAGACTTTACAATATTATTCAGCTAACAGAATCAGACAAGACTATAAATCTTGTAACATCCAGATTTTAAGTTACGGCATTCTCCCACCAAAGTCTCCTAATAAACTTTCCATATGGATAAAATTTTAGGAAGTAAACATTTGTTCCTTCAATTTTAATTCTGAAACAAAGAGTCTCCATTCTTAAATCTGTAATATTGCTGAAAGAACTCCACTGGAAGAATTTTTAACTAAAAATTGTATCTTTTATGTATGCGTATGATTCAAAAAGGTGTGCAATAAAATAAGGCTAGTTTCTTAATATAACTTGGTGATGTTTCCATATCAGGACTTGAAAGTCTGCCTCATTCTTTTTAATGACTGCTCAGTATTCAATTGCATGAGTGAACCAAAATTTCTTCACTTTGTCACCAGGCAGGTTAAACACACACACACACACACACACACACACACACACCCAGCATTGTTATGATAGACTTCTACTTTTGAATGGAATTGAATAATTCTATCAGTGAACAAATGCCCCTAAGGACAATAACTAGAGAAAACTAATTTATCAAATGATCTGTTAACGATATCAGAGAGATACAGACAAAATGGGACTAAAGTGGTTAGCATTCCAGAGAGGGCAGAATCACAGAGATCTGCTGAGGACAGCAGCTGCTTTTCCCCCCTCATGTCACTAGCTCTTTATGGATATAGGCAGGTATCTGAGAGTTTAAGTACTTTCCACACAGATGAAATATACTGAGGAACAGATGGCCGATGAGAAGGTGGTCATCAGTGTGGACATCTACTTAAAAAAAATAGAAATAGAACCAATGTTAGACCCAGTCTCATTCTATAATAAATTATGGTCATCCAAAGATACATAACAACTGGTAAAAAAGTATGCTTCTTCTTTTAAATTATTGAACGTGATAGGTTATGTGGTGCTGTAATCAATAGTGTACGGGTAAGATTTGTAATAACAATTCAATCCAGAAGAAAACTTGAGCATTTCGGCATCACTGGAAAATATCAAATGTTGATTTACAATTTTGCATCAGAGAAATATGTAGGTAATCAATAAAATATTTTCAGGCATCAAACATGTTTTAGGATAATCTATTGGAGAAGTATACTGGAAATATGAGTCCAAGAGAAAATAATGTAAAAGTTAAAAATGTTAAAATGTAAAAATGTTAAACATGTGTGATCATAAGAGTAAAATACCTATGGCATTTAGGATCCATTGATTTCACTTTTTAAAAATTTTGCAACTGATTTATTTCAAAAAGTCTGTGTTTAACCATATGCAGAAATGACTTCCTTTGCTACTATTTAGACATATGAAATATTCTATGCTAAATATCTATGAGGAAATACAGGTTTACAAATTCCTTTAAGAAGTACTTGGCTAGAAAAAAAAAGTTGAAAGCTCTTTCTTTAATAAATTTGGTATTACTCAACTAAATAGAATGGACTAAATTCTTAACATTTCCTCAGGATTTGGTATTTATTTGACTTAATTGGATTTCTGGAGAGATGTATAACCTAGAGGTTTGCAAATCCCATTTAAATTACTCTTTGGGTTTGTTTCTTAATGAAGGTTTTGTCATGGGAGTAAAACCTTTTGCTTTTGAGACCTGAATTTGAATCTCATGTAATAATTATGTTAAGCTTTACAGCAGAAGATTATTTATTGTCTTCCCAAACATAAGGCTGTGCTTGCTGGATTTCTAATTTTTGCAAGTAACCTGCTCCCACTCAGACTAAAGAAGTAGTCAAAGAGAAGCTGCATCTTTATTGCCAATCTTGTTCAATTCTGTGGATTTTATTTACTGATAGGAAAAAAGGAATTTTGTTTTAGAGTTTCTAGACCAGTTTTATTTTTATATATGGGATACATTGGACTCATTATAGAGTTTAGAGGCTGGCTCAGCCTGTTGTTCCAGGCACTTAGTGCTGGTGAAGTAAGTGCTCAATAAATAATAGGAATCGTTATTAAGATTTAACTTTAACAGTTAAGAGTTAATTTGCCCAAGGCAAGTTGCAATATCTTACAGGCTGGCCTCCCAGAAACGAGTTGAGCTCCTCCCACGCTCCACAGAAAGCAGTAGTGACCTGGATTTTGGATTAATCCAGGACATGGGTGCCAGCACTTTCCTTTCATCCCGTGTACCAGAAAACACTGTTTCTTGCCTAACATCTAGCTTAGAAGTCACACAGCTCAAATTTGAGGTGTCTCTCCCAGAATCTGACTTCTAATTTTGCTGGACCACTGTGTTTACTAGGGACCTGAACATGTTCTTTTGCTTTGTTTTCTAAGCTTTCTCCAATAAATGCTATTCCTTGAGGATTGGTGTGTGTGATCTCCCGGCCATGTGTCTTTGGTCATTCAATACCTACGTTCAATTCATGGGCTATAAATGCATATGCATGTGAAAGAGAAGACAAAAGACAAATGAAAATGCCTGATATCCAAATTACAATGCTGATGGCACTGCATTATAATTCTTAATGTCTCAGCCTCAGGAAATGCATTTGTGGAATGCCACTTCATAGAATTATTGAGAGAAATTAATAAGATACCACTTGTAAAGTACTTAAAAGAGTGGTCAGTGTTTATTCATTCATTTACTGATGTATTTATTGGTTCATTACTAACATTGATTCAGTACCTCTGATGAGTCAAGAAATTTTACAAGTAAATACTAGCCATTATTCTCAGTAAATACTAGCCATTATTTCCTTAGCAGAGTTTTAACTATTTACATTTCTATTATTGAAATTAATTTGTTATTTTTAAGGTATGCCTACATTAAAATTAGCTATGGCTTTATATTATTTATAATTTATTTAAATCTCTTTCAGTATAAACTTTGTGCATGTGTGCATGTGTGTGTGCACACCAGTCAGTTTTAATATTTATTATACTATATGGGCAATTGTCTAACATTAAAGTACTCTAATTTACAACCTACCAGGCATCATTTGTATTTATTTGAATATTACATCACATTTTCTTTATCTGTCTATCCATGGACATTTAAGTTGTTTACATACCTTGGGTATTGCAAATAATGCTGAAATGAACATGGGAAGGCAGATACCTCTTTGAGATCCTGACTTCATGTCCTTTGAATATATACCCAGAAGTAGAATTGCGGGATCATAAGGTAGTTTTTCTAATTTTTTTGAGAAAATTCCATACTGTTTCCATAATGGCTATACTAACTATGAGGGTTTTTTTTTTCCTTTTTTTTCTTTTTTTGTTCTTTATAGCAAGAATGGGTACAGAATCAGCAATTCTCTAATCTGTTATCATAATGTAGAAACTGAACCTTAATCTAAAGAAATCATTGTTCTTTAAAATGTGACCATAAATATCCTTTTTTTCTATCATATTTTCTGATTTTAAAAGCAGCATGTAGGTACTTTAGAAAACTTAGAATACACCAATAAATACAGAGATATCCATAATTATCCCCAATTCCAAATTAATGCAAATTTATTAAATTCAAAAATTATTCTTCTCTGCTAAATACATTAACTATTTAGTCTTTTGTCATAGATATTTTCTTTTTTTAATATACAGTCTAATATCTACAATTTCAAAAGAAAACAATGTTAATTCTGTTGTCCATAACTTTGAAGACAAATATTAGTGCAAAATATTCTTTATTTGGATTCCAAAATGATTGGATATATGGCAGTTGTGATTTACAAAGTTAAAGAGTGCACTAGAAATTGATTTAATTACAGGAGTTCAAACAAAATTTATTAAATGCATGCCCAGGCACTGTCTTAGGAGCTGTGAAGACAGCATATTAATTATAGCATGGTCAAATTTTGAAGAGCCTCAAAGGCTAATAATGAAAGAGAAAGCAAAGGCATTAACACCAAACTGGTACTGTGCAAACTCTGCTATAACAGACATAATAAAATGTATAGCTGAGACACAAGTGGAAAGAATGGATATGGAAGAACATGGATTAATTAATTCATCAGGCAAATAAGGCTTGAGAAGCATAGTTGTAGGAAATCCCAGTTAGACTTTGTAGCAAATGCAAAGTATGGACACATGAAAAGGCATGTTGAGGAACACAGAAGGTTAGCAGGGCTCTTTGTGAATGTGAAGTAGGATTTGCCAAGACTGAATGTTTTAGGGAAGGTGGGAAACACGAATAAGTGAAGACAGCTGGATGAAGACGATAACAAGCGGTGGAGGATGTGGCAAACTGGAAAACATCTGAGGCATCCAAAAGGAACAGACAATCAACTAAAACACATGTGTTTGCCAGATGTGTCCCTTAAACTAAAAGTTAGAATACTATGTGAAAGAGGTAGAAAGAACGGTGAGAAGATTTCATTTGGGATGTGTACAAATTTGGACTTTATCCTTTGCTCAGAGTTTCCCAGCCTCAGCACTATTGACTTTGTGGTCCTGACAATTCTTTGCTGTTGAGGGTTCTCTTGTGCATTGCAGAATGTTTAGCAGCCTCCTTGGCCTCTACCCATTAGATTCAAGTAACACTCCCCACTTCCCCAGTTGTAGTGACCAAAAATATCTCCAGACGTTGCCATATGTTCTCTGGGAGGGAAATATTGCTCCCCACTTGAGAACCACTGGGTTTCATAATCACAAAAGAGTTCCATGTAGTAGACTTGTACGATGAAATTTAGGCTTTAGAGACAGAGTTTTGGTGGCAGGACAAATAAATATTATATGAAAAGTGGGAGGACAGAGAGAAACTACAGGCTGATGGGCCAGCCTAGGAGCTATTGTCATAGGTTTCTTCATTGCTATGAATAAGGACAAGAAAAAACCACTGTAACCAAAGTAAATATTTAAGGTTCTCTAAAAGGCCAACCCACAGACATTTTGACTATGAGCTCATATTCTGAACACAAATATTATTGCCAAATACATAATATTATTAACCATGTTGTGGTGCTTAACAAACAACTCTGGCTTATGCATCTAATATTTTGCGTACTGTCCATAGCTGTTGTTTTTATACACACCACTATCCTAAATATGGTGCTTCCCATTCTCTGCTAGTAATTGTAAAAACAAAGGTTCAGTTATATTGGAAACAGAACACTGACACACATAGAAATGGCTCATAGTTAGGATTATGGAAACGTAATGAAAGCAGAGATTATTGGTATCTTGGAGCATTTATTTCTTTACACTTATTTATTTAACAAATATGTAAATCAACTATATTTCAGGCACAATGTTCAGTTCTGAGGATGCAACAATGAACAACAGTGATGTTCTTGCCCTTATGAACTTGAAGTACAGAGGAATGATCAAATATTAATCAATCATACAACAAAAGTGAGATTATTAACTACAGAAGATACTATAAAAGAGAAAGTAGGACAGAACCTTTTAAAATACTTATACTGATCATCTGAATTCATAGAATTTTAAACACATTTCAGTATAATTTCCCAGAGTCACATCTCTAGAGCTATGGCTGTGGCACAAGGATATATTTATATTCTGTGTGAAAAGTGCATTTAGACTATACCTTAACTGACTTGTTACTGTATAAACTTTTTTTAAAGTTAATTTATTTATTTTTGAGAGAGAGAGAAAGCACGAGTTGGGGAGGAGCTGAGGCAGAAGAAGAAAGAGAGAATCCCAAGCAGGTTTCACACTATCAGTGCAGAGCCCGGTGGGGGCTTGAACCCACAAACTGTGAGATCACCACCTGAGACAAAATCAAGAGTTAGAGGCTTAACCAACTGAGCCACACAGGTGTCCCTGTATAAGCTTTTATTATTCTATATTTTCTTATAAAAACAAATTTGATATACATTCAGTTTCATGAAATGAATCATTTTATGTAAATGTAACCCACAAAACTTTGGGAATTAATTAACTAAACAGTGATAGACAAAGTAGAGATTTAATGCTGTTATATCAGAAGAATTTTGTGTAAAACATGAACAAATCTTTTCTGTAACTAATACCAACAGTCATGATACACCATTCTGAATCTAACGAATTGTTAATTCTCCAGCACATGGTAAGTAATCACTAATGTTTGCTAAATAAATGGATGAATGGATTAAAAACACCAACTATATATAAGGCCCTGTGAAAGGCATGACTTTGCTTTCAAGAATCTCAAAAATAACAAGAATAGAAGACAACAATGCTCCTGTTAAAACGCACAATACCGCAAGTATGGGAAGAGCAATTTAAAGAACTTCCTAATGAACGCAAGGACAGAGAAAGATGACTTCCTATGGAAGTCAAGCAGATGACCCAAGAAGTTTTGAAAAAGTGTTAGCATTGGAATGTACAGCTCGAAAAGTATTTGAAAGGCAGAATTGTAGGGAAAGGACTGGCATAGGTAAAAATAAAAAGGCAGGAAGATGATGTGTGTAAGCAACAAGGAAGATAATCATTGACCTTTGGTAACTTTCAAGAGTGATGTGATCAGAATTTTTAGGAGGGCTATCTGGCAGTGGCATTGCAAATGGCTCACCACTTCTACAATCACAAAAGTGCTTTTCCTGAAGACAATTGTACTTAGGTATGAAGCATTAGGTAAAATATAAAAATGATGTATTCTCAAAGGTTAATGTTTAATATAAATTACTATTTTTTAGTGCTTCATCAATGGCATTCTTAAGTAATTTTTTTTTTTTTTTTTTTAATTCTGAGGGCATGGTGCATAGCAAAAATTAGAATGACTACTACAGTTTGGTACCATTGTCTTGTTTCATGCTTGGGTACCAGCAATTTTACTCACCGTCAGTGCAATACCAACATGTGGAAAAGGCAAAGGTAAAATAATATCTTAATAATTTTCACCTTGATAACCTCCTGAAAGTGTTTTAGGGACCCACCAAGGTCCATAGACTACACTAAATAACCAAATAAAGCTATATGATTTTTTTTCCTGTCAATGCTACCACCTCGTGCAAAACTTATATTAAATAAATTTGTATGGTCTTCTCCTGTTAATTTATCTTTGTCAGTTTAACTTTCTGACCCAGGCAGACACCCTAAGAGTGTGGAGGAAATGTTTTTCTGCCCCTACAACACAATATTACAAAGTCACAACTGAATTCAAAACTTTGTATTTTTTGCTCAAGCTATAATGTAGTATTATGACCAACTTAATAATTAGAAAAATATCAAGTTACAGAAGTTCTTTAAACAATGTGATACAAAATTCAAGATGGAGGAGAAAATCAGATAAGTTTATTTTGAACAATCTTAAGTATTATTCTAATTATTCTAAGGATCAAGAGATTTAGCTATTGTTCAGTTGCAAAATTTTCCATTCTTTTATCAGTAACTTTTCAAATTCTTAATCTTTAACAAACTATATTGTAGTTAACAAAATTAGAAACAGCTTTTTTTTTTTTTTCTTTTTTTAAATCCATATAACCATCCTATCACCCTATGGCATGGAACTGTTTTTGTTTGTTTGTTTTCTATTTCCTTGATAAATGAAAAAATTAAGTGTTTAGATGTTTTACTTTAAAATAGTTTCACACTTCTGGGGCGCCTGGGTGGCTCAGTGGATTGAGTGTCCGACTTAGGCTCAGGTCAGGATCTTGCAGTTTGTGAGTTTGAGCCCCGCGTCAGGCTCTGTGCTGCCAGCTCAGAGCCTGGAGCCTGTTTCAGATTCTGTCTCCCTCTCTCTGCCCCTTCCCCGCTCATGCTCTGTCTCTCAAAAATGAATAAACATTAAAAAAAAATTTTAAGTAGTTTCACATTTCTAAATCAATGTGTCAATATGAAATAGTCTAGCACAGGTAAATTGGAATGCAGTTGCTGATATTGACAAACAATGAATATAGTAAATGAATATTTTGAGAATAAATCACTGCATAAGGTCACTTTATGCTAGGGTTTGACTTTATTGTTATATGTAAAAGGTTTGTGAAGTGAGACTTTTTTTAAACTTTCACTAAAAATTGAAATTAGAGGGGAAAAAAGAAGGCTGAGTTTGAGTCTGTTCGCCTCTTCTACAAAATGAAATGCACATTGTAGGATTAAAAAAATGATTTTGTGTCCAATACATTTTAAGATTATGAAAAATATTATGACTATATTTTTAAGAATATTTTAATTGTATGCTGCTTTTTATACACTATTTTATTTATTGTAAATTCAATCATATTCACTGACCATCTAATATGTGCCAAGACCCTTGATAAAGAGATAGTGTCTTTTTTTTTTTTTAATGTTTATTTATTTTTGAGAGAGAGAGATACAGAGTGCAAATGCGGGAGAGACAGAGAGAACAGAGACACAGAATATGAAGCAGGCTCCAGGCTCCAAGCTGTCAACACAGAGCCCCACGTGGGGCTCTAACCCACGAACCATGAGATCATGACCTGAGCCTAAGTCAACGCTTAACCAATTGAGCCACCCAAGTGCCCCTAGAGATAGTGTCTTGTTAAAGGAAGTGTAAAGCAAAGGGAGAAAAATAGATGAACGAATGGATTAAAATATACAATTGTCTCTTAGGAGATAGGTTCATTTAGGTTTAACAGAGATTTTTCTATATTTATAGGCAATCATCTACAGAAATTTTAGATTTTATGTGTAATTTCAAAATTTTAGTAGGATATATTACATATACATATACATGTCTTCTTTCTTTCTTTCTTTCTTTCTTTCATTTTCTTCCTTTAAATCATAATGAACCTACATTATACCTATCATTTATTTTTAAGAAGAAGCTGGATTATGGGGAGCCTGGATGGCTCAGTTGGTTAAGCATCCAACTCTTGGTTTTGGCTCAGGTCATGACTCACAGTTCATGAGTTCGAGCCCCACATCAGACTCTGCACTGACAATAAAGAGCCTGCTTGGGATTCTCTCTCTCCTTTTCTCTGTTCCCCTTCTCTGCTCACTCTGTCTCTGTCTCTCTCAAAATAAATAAATAAACTTAAAAATTAATTAAAAGAAAAAAAGAAGATGGATTATGAGCCAGAACCAGTTTAGGCTCCTTACTAGTTAATTTCCTTACTAGTTTGGTGATCTTGGGGAAGATTATCCTTCAGTTTATTTCAATCAGTAAAACAGATAATAATAGTCCCTTCTATCACAAAGGCTATAGAGACAGGCTTTGGTTATATCTATATTGTTTTATCTATAAAATGAAATGAAGTGTGGCAAAACACTTGGACATAATGGAGCTCTGTACTGGAAATGATTTTTCATCA
The DNA here is from genome assembly GCF_046562875.1 of Panthera onca. Lineage (NCBI taxonomy): Eukaryota > Metazoa > Chordata > Mammalia > Carnivora > Felidae > Panthera > Panthera onca. The sequence continues at coordinate 106,861,027 of NC_138345.1, read as the reverse complement.
TTCTATTCTCTGGGAATTTTCTCTGTGTTTGAAATATATCATTCTGCATTCTATATTTCCACAAATATGAATATATTTTAACAATTCCCTAATTTATTCGATCATAGATTTCTTCATTCCTGAAGTATCGAATGCTAATAATATTCTACAGTATAAAATTTAGTAAACCCTATAATACCGAATCAATTAGAAAGTAAAATAAAGAGTGCCAAGCACTATTTTATGTCACATTTAGGTTAAGGACCATACTCTATAGTAGAACTAATTAACATATTTTGCTTTCTTCAGATATTATCAGCAGCCTAGGATTGAGCACATGAAAAACATTTTAAAAAGGAAAAAAGAGTAAGTTTGTTATGATCTATTAGGTCAATTATCAAAAGAGACTTCAAAATCCCCCAAGAAATCACTATATGTAATATGAATTTTTCTCCAGAATGTATCTTAAATTGAAGCTTGAAGACTTTAATAAAAAGCAGACAGAAGTAATTTAATTTTAATGGGTAGTCTGAATTTATCTCAAATGAGATGTTTGTAATGATAGACTTGGATTTGGCACACAAAAACTTATTTTGTATGCCATGGACAAAGGAAGTCAGATGGCTAAACCATCTATCTATCCCATCTATCTATGGGATGGGAAAGTATACTCTTCCCACAAAAAAGTTACTGCTGGATGCACAGCAATTGGCAAGGATATTTAATCCTCTTACAGGAAGAGAGAACAAATAGTTAGAAATAATAATAGAAACCATGGTGATCCTCTCTCTTCTACACAAATATTTACTTACTTTCTGTAAGCAGAATTCACTTTTTCCTAAGGAAAATACCCCAAAGTCTTATCCAATCATGGCATTAAGCTCCAAAGCCAGGATCTCATGATACTCTTTATATCAAATTAATGTGGCTTCTCTTCCATCAGATATTATTGAACTACAGTTAAAAAAAAGTTGTCTTTCTTCCACTTACATAATAATCAAATAATCAATGGGAAATAGATTAGAAGCAATGTACACTCAAGTGTCTAGTGTATAAAGGGGAAGAAAGGGAGGCACAAAGCTGTTGTTGGTCAATAGTAATTCTGGAATTCTCTGGTCAAGTATTGCAAAAACTCCTCACCCTGATAGTAAGGGAATATTCCCAGATTAGCCTACTTCTATTCCTTCAAGAGTAGTTTCTTCATGGTTTTTGGATTCCCCTTCTGTGAGGATTGTCTTGTTTCTTTCAGGCTGCTATAGTAAAACACAACTGAGTAGCTTATAGAGAACAGAAGTTTATTGCTAACAGTTCTGGGGGCTGGGCAGTTTAAGATCAAGTTGGCAGAATGTTTGCTTTCTGGTGAGGGCCCTCTTCCTATTCATAGCCAGCACTTTTCTGCTAAGTCCTGACTTGATAGAAAGGCTAGGGACCTCTCTAAAGCCTTTTCTATAAAAGCATTAATCCCATTTATGAGGGCTATGCCTTCATGACTTAAACACCTCCCAAAGGCCCACCTCCTAATATCATCTCATAGGGATTTAAAATTTCAATGTCTGAATTTTAGGGAGACAAAAGCATTTAGACTATAGCAAGGGCTTTTCTTGGCCATATCTGGAAAGAACATTGAGAAATACACTATTCCTGAAAGTTGAGTAGTATTTTTAGTCTGCTTTTTCTCTGTCAATATTTGGAATCCTAAAAGTTTTCTACCTCTTAATCCATGCTATTGGCTCCTTTAGTGCTACAACTCTGAAATTCTTTTTTCTTCCTTTATGTACAAATATTCACACCCACAATTCATTTGAAAAGTACCTTTTTTTGTCTATACTGAACACAATAATAAGAAACAATTTCATCTCCCTTTCCTGAATAAGGAGACCCAAGTCCTCTAGAAATATCCCACAATCTGCAGGAAATGACCCTCTCCAATATCACTGTGGATTTTTTTGCTGTTTGTGAAAGCAGTAATTCTTTCTTACTCCTCTGCTAAGGATTTTCTGACTTCTTTTCCTATAGGTTTTCAGACAATGAGAGGCATAACACCAATGCTTCCTTTACTTCCTTTACACTTAGTGAGTCAATGTTCCTTGTGTAAGGCCCTATCTTTTAAGAGAAAGTTCTGGTTTTGCAGCTATAAAATTAGTCTTAAAACTGTGGTGGGGAAGAGGGGTTTTGTCCCAAGTTGGTTATAATAGGTAGAAACCCTTAAGGCACTCAAAAGTCATGGTCGACATGATTGATGGTGGAGTCCACATTCAAATAAGACCAACAACAACAACAGAAAAGCTCAGAAGAAAGTTCAGAAGTGAAATAAGGAAAAGTACGAGACTAAATATTTCAATACGAGTAAAGAGGTAGCTCCATCCGAATGAGACAATGAGAGACATTGGAATAATAGATAATAGATGGTGGTGGTGAGAATCAGAATTTTGGAATTCACACAATCAGAAATATAAATGGTCTGTATTCTGTGGAAAGGGAAAAAGGATTTGGAACCATATCTAAAGTATTCCTATTTAGCATTATTTAGAATATATCATATGTAAAGGATGTTATTTCTTGCACATTTTCCCAAAAACTCCTTGGCATACATATCATCTCTAACATGTAAAAATGAGGATACACAAAAATGACTTTATTGAATTCATATATAATGTCAGAGATTAACATTAAAATTGGATTAAATGTTATATACCATGATTGAAAAAGGAAATAATACATGCCCTTTTCAATACAAAGATGATTTGTTAGAAAATATGGCCTCAATGTATATTAAAGTAACCTATAAAAACTTACTAATACAGTTTCTATCTAAATAATTTTGGTGTGGTACCAAAATCCAAACCAGTGAAAACAGAAGATGGATGACATGATTGAATTCTTAGAGAAAAGAATTACACTGGCCTTGAACCTTGATTTACCTTGGGGTTGGTCTCTCACCTAGTCAAACGTTTGCTCACAAATTGTCAGTTTTTTTCACACCAGTACAAAGAATTTTTCTAAAAAGATATCTCTAGATGACTAGATTCTCTATTCTGGAATTTATAAAGAATTGTAATTACTTCTAAACAACTCTTGTTACCAAAAGGAGTGGTAAGATTAGTGGTAAAATAAAATCTCCCATCTCTTAGAAGATCTTTATACAATACTCAGTCCTTTTTGTATCTCTTGAAACAGAATGTACAGAAAAGCTTTGAGTGAATGTTCTGAAATGAGCACTATAATTCAGAGATTTATATTCAATATTCCAATTGTATTGAGACATTATTTATTATTCATTCTTTCAAAAGGCATTGTGATGGAAATTGGGAACACAAGGCTAAATACAGTGATGTCTTTTCCTGACCTTTTGAAAACTGAGGAACAGGCTTCATAGATAAAATCCTCAGGAGTTCTTATGCTCAAATCATTATTTTTTGTCAGCTTTTGAGCTAGAAAGGCTACCTGACGTGGGAGAAGGGGGTTTTTATTAATCAAGCACTTCTCTGGTCTTCCCTGAGGTTAGGTGAAAATGTAGAAATTATTGAAATGCATTGAGGAAACTCACGTTACTAATTATCTAGGTCTACTTTAAATTCAGTAGATCTGATGTGAATATCTTCCAGAAATACATTAATAATTCAAAATTTTAATTGAGAATCTGAAAATGTGTGTATGGACAAATATGTGCCTCTGGTGATCTAGGAGTGATTAATGGCATTTGTCTATTTAATGCTGAATATATATGATTTTGAGATTATATTCTAAAGGAATATTAGTGTATTTCATTGAATCTAAAATGCCATAAATGGTGAATACGTCTTTATTTTCATTAAAAAATAAAACCAGTACCAAATAAAAACATAGTCATTGGTTTTAAAAAATCCTCATTTCAGATCTCTTAAAATGGGAAAAATTAATTTGTAAAGAAATAAGATAGAATTTATATACATATACACAAATGCACACATCTTATTTTTGTTCTTTTCTTTTAGATAATTGTAGATTCACATGCACTTGTCAGAAATAATATAGACAGATCTTATGTAGCCTTAATCCAGTTTCACACGATACCATATCTGAAAACCACAGTACAATATCCTAACCAAGAAACTGATACTTCCACAGCCACTATCTTATTTTGATTTGCCCAGTTTTTCATATACTCATCTGTGTGTATGTGTGTATGTGTGTGTGTGTTTTGGACTACACAAGTTTTTGCATGTATCTATCTGTGTATCCACAACTACATTCAAGATACAGAACAACTCCATTACATTACATATACCTCATGTTGCCCTGTTGCCTCTCTTTCCTCTCAACCCCAAACTCCAACCATAATCTTGTTGACAACTAGTAATCTGTTCTTCATTTCTATAATTTTTTTCACTTCAATAATGTTATATAAATGGAATTTTATACTATGGACTCTTTTCAATAAGCAGAATTCCCTGGAATTCATCTAAGTTGTAGCATGTACAAATAGGTCCTTCCTTTTTTGTGCTAAGTAATATCCCACGGTAGAAAGCACCACAATATGCTTAAACATCTACCAATTAAAGAACATCTGGGGTGTTTCCAGTTTGGGGTCATAACAAAGAAAGCTGCTCTGAAGACTCATGTAATGATGAACATAAGTGTTTTGTGACTATAAGTTTTCATTTCTCTGGAAAAATATCTAAGACAACAATTGTTATTTTATATTGTTATGCATTTATAAAGATATAAACAATTATATGTTTTGTTTTACAAGAAACTTTCAAGCTGTTGTCCAGAGTGAAAAACATTTACCCTCTTAAAATCTGTAGTCTCAGTAGCATTTGGGGTCATCATTATTATTTTTCTTTACATTTTAATTATTCTAACAGGTAGATAGTGTTACAGTGTTGTCTTAATTTGTATTTCCTAAATGTCTAATAATGTGGAACATTTTTTATATGCTTACTTGCTATCTGTGTGTTGTGTTTGGGGAAATATCTGTCTTTTGCCCATTTTCAAGAATTCTTTTGCCAAGAATTTTTTAGTCTTTTACTGTTGAACTCAGTTCTTTATATTTACTAGATATTAGTCTTTTATTGGATATGTGGTTTGCAAATATTCTCACACTGTATATGGCTTATTTTTTCATCCTCTTCACAAGGTATTTCACAAAGTAAAAGTTGTAAATTTTGATAAAGTCCAGTTTATCAGTTTTCCCTTTTATGGATTTCTCTTTTGGTCAAGTATAAGACCAAGCTGCCTAAGCCGTAGATCTGAAGTAGTTTCTTTCGTGTTTTGTGTTTTTTTTCCCTTAAAAGTTTCATGAGTTTACATTTTAGTCAGTGATCCAGTTTGAATTAATTTTTATATAAGGTGTAAAGTTTAGATTGTGGTGGTTTTTCATTTTGTTTTGTTTTGTTATGTTTGCCTTTGGATATCCAATTTCTCCAGTAATATTTATTGAAAAGTCTGTCTTTTTTCTTTGGAAATGCTTTTGTAACTCAGTTGAAATCTGTTGGACATGAATATAAATTTTTGAACTTAAAAATAACAAAATAAGAATGGCTTTGTGGCCAGGACTCAGTGCTATTTCTTATCTGTGACACAAATTTAGCAATTTAATGTGTAAGTTACTTAATCTCTCTCTGTTTTACTTTCATTTTCTATAAAGATAAGGCTCAGATTTTATACTCTACATTGCTTTCTTTTCAAAAACATTAAAAAGTGAGACTAAAGTGATTTATTACAAGTTTGAATAATGCATACATTCTTTTGTCACAAGACTGCAATGATTAAATAAATATTTCATAGTTCTTGCTATAAGAGAAAGCCACATGAAGATTTCAAACTAAGCGTAACTGAAACAAAGGTATTCACTCCATAAGAATGACTGAGATACTGGCCTCTCTTTATTCATGCTTAATCAAATGTTCATTTTTCCAAGCAATGGCTATTAACCAAAACAATGTAATAGCCGAAACATTTCTGATAAAGTTTCTAGACTCTGCTGTAAAAGCTTCAGTTTTAAGTCTCCTTGTCAGAGCTGGTAAACTATAACCTGTGAGACAAATTTGTCCCACCACCTGTTTTTGTAAATAAAGTTTCATTGAAATCTCACCATGCCCATTGGCTTATATATTGCCTACGACTGCCTTCATGTTACAAAACAGAATTAAGTATTTCTAGAGACCAAATATTTAGCTTGCAAAACCTAAATTATTTAATAACTGACCATTTATGTAAAAATTTGCCAAATTCATGCTTTATTGGAGGTGATATGTTTAGTCTCCTAAATATGGGAGACATCAGAAAACCCTCATTTAGAAAAGGAGGCCACTGCACATGAAAAAAAAAAGATGTAATGTTGTATTTATATAAGGAATAGTCAACTTCTGAAAAAAGTGTGGTCCAAAAGTCATTTGTATGTCATTTACTCCTCACAAGAACATATTCATTAATCCATAAAATTACTTTCTTGCCTACAATATAGAACAAATTAGGTTTTGGGGGCAGACTATAGACTAACCAGCATTTTTTAAGCACTGTTTTCTCCCATCTCTCATGAACTCTTGTGGGTACTTAAATTACTTTTAGAGGGTCAAAACAAATCTTATTCACAATAATCTGAAACATGTTTTATGCCTATAAAACCAGCAGATTCCATTTGGAATAGTGTGTTTTAAAGGGATATATTTTACCCAGGACACTGAAATGACTGTTAGCTTATTTCTTTGCAATGTCTATTAGGAGGAAGACTTCTAATGACCATGTTTTCTAGGGGTGTATATTCTTTATGATATTCATAACAGCATCCTCAGATCTTTTCTTACCTTCTCAGATTTTCCTGAGTCAAGATAAAATCTTCAAACCTAACTTTTTGTAATGATGAAGATAGCAATGATAACGTATAATATTTATTGAATGTTTACCACATGATAAATATGGTTCCAGGTTTTCATATGTATTTACTCAATTAATCCTCATAGCAGCACCATGTGATAGAATTATTACTAATCTTGGTTTATAGATAGGCATGTAGATAGTAAGTAATTTCTACCAGTTTATGTAAGTAATAAATGATAGAAGTGCCAATAGGTTCCTATCAGGAATCAAAGAAGAACTGATTTCTCTTAGTCTCATAGACCTTTTTGCTTTTTTGAAGACTTCCTTCTATATATTTATTCTAACCCAAGAAACAGTAAATAAACATTTAGGGCTTTATGCCTTTTTGGTGGATTGATTGCCTCATCTCTCTGCAAAGTTCCTCTCTGTCCGAAGCTATTCTCTCTTCTCTGAAGTCTACTTTAACAGCAATGTAGTCATTTCTACCTTTTAAAAACAACCTAATATTTCCATGGCATATTTTTTTTTGTATCTCTTTACCAATCATACCTATGATGCTATATCTGGAGTGAATGTTTTATAGAGGGCATGTTGTTGGCTAATGCATTTTGTTTGTCTTATCAATAATCAATAGTCTTTTAATTCTTGTATATAAATCATTTAAGTTTAAGGAAATTATTGATGTATTAGAGCTTAAAATATTCCATTTTTTTATTTGCTCTCTATTTCGCATAACTCTGTTTCTTTTACCTTACTGCTTAGGGGGTTATTTGAATATGTGTTACAATTCCATCTTGATTAAGTTACTGTGTTCAAGTATATCACTTTGCATAGTTTTCTTAAGGCTTGCTATAGTGGTTACATACATAACTTATCAGAGTTGACTGATACTGACATTTTATATGGCTTTGGTGTTAAATAAACAAAACTTACTTCCATTTAGGTCCCATTACCCTCCCAATTTTTTGGATAGAATTGTCTTAAGTACTGCCTCTGTATACCTTGAGCACCACATGAGACGATATTTTAACTTTGCTTTAATCATCAAATAAAATTTAAGAGACTCGTGAGATGTATATAGTCTATATTTACCTTTTCAACAATTCCAATATTTGTCTTTCCTTTTTTGAAGTTCCAGGTCTTCCTTTGTTATTGTTTCCTTTCTACTTTGGAAATTCCCTTTATCTATTCTTTAAGGGTAGGTTTGCTAAGCAACAAGTCTTTTTTTTTTCCCCTTATATTTATCTGAGAATGTCCTTATTCCCCTTTGGTGATAATTAGAAAGGGTATTTTTGCCAATGTGAGTATTGTCCAGTTTATAATCCTACAATTCTCTTCCATCCTCAGAGGATATGTACCTGTTATCATGCCTCAATCCTAGATATGGCTATATTTTCTATTGTTTTAATTTTTTTTGTTTTACTTCTTAAGTACAGAGGGAGTAGATTTGGAGGACTTGGTAGAGTTTTGTGACTCAGGTAGGAACATTTTTTGGACCAGAGTTCTTTCATTTCCACAAAAAAGAGAATAACTGCATGAGCTCCTTCTAGATTTGTGATCCTTTGAGCATTTTCTATATGGTATTATGATGTCATGCACATATTGCTTAACAATTTAAGATTTTTAATGTCACAAATATTTAATATTTTGATAAAAAATCCTTATTTCCTTTTAATTTTTTAATCCATTTGAAATTTTTTATCCATATGATAAATTTTTATCATATTTTTCCCTGATGGATTATGAAACTATAATACAATATTTCCATTGAAAATTCTAATTATACATACTTAAAATAAATATTCAGAATTATATCTACAATTGTTGAAATTTGGGCAAAACCAAATTATTTTCTCAAATATTCATTATAACTTGCGATGCTAAGTTTACAGTCACAATATATTTGACTAATTGCCCTGCTAGTAATTCTTTTTTTTTTTTTTCTTTTTAAACTCTTGCTTATTTATCTTAGGAATTTACATTTGAGTAAACTATACAATAGTTACATTGGTAACTAATGGTGCTTCTTAGTTAAAGCAATTTGAAGAGTTTTATTGATCAGACCATTTTCATCATATTGATATTTTTATCCATCAAATATTAAGAATTTAATAATAAAATACTATAAAAATTATTTTAAAACCTAAATACCAATTTTAATGTAGTCATAAAATAAATGAACACAAGTATCTGAACAAGAATGTGTGCTTAAAAATAAAGTTTTATATGGAACTAAGAGGCAATGTAGGAAGTTTAAAAGAAAAATGATTGAAAAGGAATGAGAAAATGTTACCTTGGAAAGACTTTATTTTCAAGCCAAATATTGAAAATCCATTCAGTCAAATGTATATTCTTTCTGGCCTTTAAAATTGCAATTCCCTTTCCAAAGCTTTGAATGGAAAATGAAGATTCTAAAGAACCATTCTTCTGTTATGGGAAAGCTGAAGCCATTGTTGAATTTGTTGAATTACTCAATTATTCCAAAAAAGTCCTACAGGGATTGCCAAGGGTGATGGTAATGAATGAAATTGATCTAATCTTGCAATATGAAAAGAATTTCTTGGAGTGGAACACTTGTTTCACAGAGGAATCTTCAGGGAAATAACTGGCAAAAGCATCTTTTCTTTTTTATTTTTCATGGATGGAAAGTTATTAACATGACATATAAGCGAAAGCATGGGCATTTTAAATCCTAAAGCAAAATTTGTCAACTAGAATCTCACAATAATACTGGCTTCAAGGGAGTTTGCAAGTATCCTGAAAAACGAAAAACGAAAATGCCACAACCTTTGGCTCAGTTACATATGTACATTCTTGGCCAGGTTCTTTTAATTCTTCTTATGTAGTAATGTGAAATTTAATTTACTTTATGATCTGTCAGGTACAGGCTTCAAGACTTGTGAGGCTACTAGGCATCTTTGATCTACTTTAAAGACTGGCACCAATAATTGGCACTCTGACTTTCATTCATAAAACAAAGCTACTACATGGGAACTTACAGTACTGGACCCCAGTGATGAAGTATACCTCCATGGTACTTTATAGCTTTCAAAGTTCTTTCATATATATTTGGTTATTTGAATACTGTAGCAACCTCAGCAACTGTTATAACAACTGCAATGCTTCTTTAATTCATTTTGCCACCTACTCAACTCCATGACAGCAGCTCACTATAGCTACAGAAAAATAGAAAACCATGCTGACTGATCTCACTTTAAATTCATGACCGGCAATCTCAAGTGGGCTCTTAGCACTCCTAGGCAATTTTACTATATTTCCCTAGTCAATTTACTCTCTTACTTTTTTTCGTGACTATTCCACAACCTTTTCTGCTCCACGCACTCAGCTGATAACTTTGCTTCTCAATAACTGAGGTAACAGATGCAATTAGAAGAGCATTTCTAAAACTCCCATCATGAAAGATATCATTCTACTTGATTCTGTACCTACATATTTTCTCTTCCCTTTAATTACAATGGATAAACCACTCTTGCTCTCCTTGAGGGTATCACTTCTGATTTTCTTCACTTTCTCTTCTGTGTCACCAATTTCCCCTCTCTGCTATCTCTTCCAACAGAACACAAACGTTTTACATTAGCTCTCTCTTCAAATTTACATTCATTGCCTAATCCACTCACCTGAACTCCATATTTTAATATTTCAACTGTCTATTTAACATTGTTTACTTGAATGTACCATTAGGTATCCCCAATGTTAATGTACACAAAACTGAACTTCTCCTCTTTCCCTCACAAAATGCTCATGCCTGATTGTATGGCAACTCTGTTTTCAAATTTGCTTAGATCATACTTGATGTACTATATATCAAATGCATCTCTCGATGCTCCAACTTTCTCATTCTTCATATTCAGTTTATCAACAAATCCCAGTGACTCTACCTCTATAAATCTTATAGAATGTGATCAAGCCACCATCATCTCCTACCAGGAGTATTATAATCACACATAACCCCTTTCTCTGTTTCTATACTTTTCTCTGTTTTGAATACAGCAATTGGGTTATGTAAAATAATAAATCAGATCCAGTCACTTCTGTATTCAAAGCCCTCCAATATATCCCCATGTTATTCCATTGGCTAATGAAAAACTCATAATCATGGCCCCAGATAATTCTCTAATCTTAGCTTCTGATTTTCCCCCTCATTTGACTTACTCCAGCCACAGAATCAAGACATTTTTGGACCACAACAAAGAGACTCAAATTTTGGACTTCCACAATGCTCTTTTGACGTGTCTTTCTCATTTTTTGAAGTCTCTCCTCAAATGTTTTATTTTCTTAGAAGTCTTTCTTTGATTCTATTAAAAATACCCAACTCTCTAAAACTGGCTTCAGTAACCCTCTAGCCTCAGATCCTTCTTTTTTATTAATCTTAACATTTTTTTTTATCTAATATAGATCTATGGTGCAAGGAGTGTGTGTGTGTGTGTGTGTGTGTGTGTGTGTGTGTGTGTGTTTTAAATGGTTATTGGCACATAGAGGTGCTGAATAAATATTTTTAAATAAACAAATATTATAGATTTTTGGTACATTGGCTTTTTTTGCCTTTCTAACCCTATCACCCTTACCAGGCTATACTTTCCGTATAAGAAGAGACTTTTGTCTTCTGTTTGAGGCTGTGCACCAGTGATTAGACCAATGCCCCCTTCATGGCATTTAACATGATTAATAGAAGTTAAATGAATGAGTACACTTTAAAAAAAAAAATTATCAGGAATTTAAGCCCAGAATGTTAAAAAATGGTATGAAGTCACATTGCTATGTAAATTAAAACTCTTGAATTCAGATCATTTGTTATAATCTGGCTTCAATTTACATTTTCACACCATGTTCTACCCTGGACCTCTTAGCTTTTATATACAAGTTATAGCTCAATAAAACCAGACCAAACACTATTCTTGAATTTAACGGAAACTGCACCTATTTTGCATGATGTTGCTTCTGGCTTGGATACTCTGCTGTTTCTAACTGCTTGTTAATATTTCATTTATCTTTCAAGACCCAATGCAAATGTTAGCTTCTCTTTGAAACCTTTCCAGACTTCCCTATGCAGAATTAATTACTCTCTCTTCTGGTATTTTGCAACTCATTTATGCATTCATTAGACAACCATTTATTGAATTTTCCAGAAAACATACTGGCACCGTGGAGAAAGGAATGGTTACCCAGATGAATGTTTTTCTGTGAATGCCCTAGTGTAGGTTTTCCAGGGCCTTATGAAATTGCCCATTGTTTTATATATGTACTACTAAAATTTTTCTATGAATAGTTTCCATGAATTATGCTGTTTGCAGTTGTTATGGTTCTGAATACAGTATTTGATATCTAACCAAGTCAGAAAAATGTTTGTTGAAATGAAATTAAAATATCCATTCATTTCAGGGTTATTTCTATAACTGTATGCTAAAACTTATAGAATTTTTCTGTTATGCACATTATTCTCTGTTAGAAACAATACCTGATCTCCCTCCACTCAAATTAAATGGAGCACAATTTCAGTAAATAATACCTCGTTTCATCTCTGCTTCCTCCCCGACTGCCACTGACTCTTCCTTCAAATACTTCCATTGTGGTTATTTTTTGTATAAATTAAATGCTTATCAACTACATAGACAAATAAAACATGTTTTTGACCTAGAGATTTGGGACTGTCCCATCTTCTACATGTATTTTGTTTATTTATTCGCTGTTTAAAGTATTCCTTTTTTTCCCCAGCCAGAAGAGCTCAAGAGTTAGACTGGAATAAATTTGAAAGATCTATTCCCTTTAGAGATATCTAAGCCAAGATAGAAGCACTGCTTCAGATGCTCTGACAGGCAACTTACACCTGTTTGACCAATAATTTATAATGAGTTAGAAGACTCTTTAGGGAGCGGTGTCAAGATTTTCACCATTGACATAGAGTGAAATCGGAAAATTTCCAATTGTGTAAATGCTACATTCTTAATATAATTCAGCCAATGAATGAATTTAGGTTTATATTCCCTGCTCTCTACAGTATTCCTTTTCCCTACACTAAAAACCAGTGTTTAAAATGGCAGGAGTCTTGATCTTCTCCGTGATTACTTAATCTGTCTTGCTAGTGATTCTGCCACATGCCTTCCATTTCTGATCTTTTTGTTTGATGTCAAGTTAGGTGTATGGCATTCTCCTCTATAATTAGCTCTTATCTTCATGAGGACAGATATCAATACCTAGCTGCTACGGTCAAGATATTTTAAGAGAGATTCCTAAAAATCCATTTTCTTTTAGTTTCATAACATTTTACACATTACTTTTTGAACATAGCAGCACTCTTTTTAGTTTTACTATAATGTGGGTTTTAAAAAATGAAGATAAAACCTTAAAATTATACTTTATAGTGGAATTACAGCTGCTTAATTTTGATTCTTTGAAGAAGTTACAGGAAAACATTCACTATTATAGTTTATCAATAAAATTAGAGCATTTTAAATTTGAGAACATTAGATATTAACTAGAATTGTGTAACGGAAAATGCTCTCTCCCTCTCTCTCTCTCTCTGTCCCTCCCTTGCTCATGCACACAATCTCTCTCTCTCTCTAAATAAATAAATAAATAAATAAACATTAAATTAAAAAAAGAAGCAACTCTTTCAGCATTTATTTATACTTGAAAATATAGGTCTGTTTACTCTGGAAATCAATAAGGACTTGCTTAACAACGGTTGACCTTTTGATCTCCTCAGGTATATGACTGACTAACATAAGCATCTGAGACTATGATTTCTAGTTTACATTTTTAAATCTTTTCTTCTTTTAATTGTTGAATTAGTAGGTTCAATATGTCATAGGTCACATTCCTCTGTGGTAATAAAATCATCACTATGCTATTGATAGAAAAAAATTGGCCAGAGAACAAGATTTAGAAAAGGGTTTGTACAAAGTAATCATTGTAAAATCATTCATTATTCTACCCTGTTGGAAATCAGCTGAGAAGAAAGTGGCAGTGAAGATGGGGACATATTTTGTTGTTTGTCAGACCTAGTCAGCATAGATATATAAATGCCAAATGTGTCAAAAAATGAGAACAGCTCCACTTGATCCACCTTAAAATACAGATACAAAATCAATATTAGGCAGAGGAACAGTTCATTGAGAGAATTATGAGGACATCTTCATGGGAAGCACATCTCACTAGAGCTGAACCATGTGTGAATGAATGTCTTGGCACTGGAGTCATCAAGCAGATATACAGCAACTAATTACTCCCATACTTTCAGACTTTTCTTGCACCTTAAAAAAAAAAACACCTCAGTGTAAGTGTGTCAGAAAAATGCTAGAGAACTCTTCTTCTGTTTTAAATTTTTCTTTGACCACATCTTTCACTGACTACAGCAACTGCAGTTTCTTTCTTTTCAAGGTACGATTGACAATTTTAGCAAATAAAAATACCATGGCACATGCTTTTGTGAAACATTATTGTTTATCTGAAATTCAAATTTAACTGTGCTTCATATATTTTATCGGGCAATATTATCTGAAGTAAAATACAAGAAAGCCCTGATTACTACTCTGATCATTAAGAATATCAAAGGTGTGATTGGCATGCTGCAAGGACATTTTCTTTCTGGCTTATTTCAAGTTCTAATCCACTCAGCTGAGGGTGGATGCCGATGATGGTGCCCACAATGTTTTGGTTCTGTTGTCTTTATGGAATGTTAAAACTTGAGCATCAGTGAGTGGGACTTTAACTATCTTTTCTTCCTCTCTTGTCCCAAAGAATACACACTTGAAAAAGAAAAACAAAACAAAACAAAAAGACAAAAAAACCCAAAAATCAGTATAAAAAGTAGGCTAACTAATCTGGTTAACATTTTTCAGACACCAAGATTTCCAAATGTGAATCTTTCCAAACATGCTGTGCAGCTTGTTTTCATGAGGAACTGGAAGGAAGGTATTATGGGAGAGAGAATTTTGGCTTTGGTCTCAGGAGATGTTTTTTATCTTTGCTTCTATCTTTTTTTAAAAAATGTTTATTTGTTTATTTTGCGAGAGAGAGAGAGAGAGTGGGTGAGAGGCAGAGAGAGAGAGAGAGAGAGAGACAGAGAGAGACAGAGAATCCCAAGCAGGCTCTGCTCTGTCAGCACAGAGCCCAACGTGGGGCTCAAACCCATGAACTGTGAGATCTTGACCTGAGCCTAAATCCAGTGTCAGACATTTAATCAACTGAGCCACCCAAGTGCCCCTCCTTGCTTCTATCTTTAATTAGAGTTAATAGTACAATCTTTTAGAAACTCAATTCTCTTTAAGTGAAGGAAATGTCTTCCTTTAGGTAGGCCATTACATATTTAAGAAAGTATAAAAATGCAATTATCACCATAATAGAAACTTTAATCAAGCCATTATTTGTAGGGTCATTTGGAAATTCTGTTATCCCTGAAATTCTGTCCTGTATTTTCTTTGCTTCATTAGGACACAAATCACCTATCCTCTTTTCAATACTTTATCCTTACGATCAAGCACATATCTCACACTTAGGAGGCACAAAATAAATATGTGCCCAAGTATTGAAGGGATACTAAGTATAGAATGAGGTGAAATTGATATCTGGTTTTCTGTTTGTTAAATTATAGACCTTTTTCTTTTCCCAAAGTAGTCAGTATCATGACTTCCATGAAAGGTCATGCATGAGGATTGGAATTTCTTTTTGTATTATTTGATATTACTTCTCAGAATCTAGGAAGGGCCTGGCACATACTAAGCATTTGATAATCTATTGAATGCATTAAGAAGTCTTCAGAAGCTCTTTACAGCACCCAAAATGCAATGTCTCTTTATTTTGAAATGAAATTCAACATAAAATTCTTGGTAATAGAAAGGAGAAAATATGATTTTCCTAAATGGTCAAATATTTTTAATTTTATGAGAAATATGATTAAATTTCTAAGTTAATTTCATCTGATATATAAACCAAAAGAGCTATTGTTTTTAAAATTTTTCTAATCTTTATTAATCATAAAAGTAATAACTGCATATTAAAAATGTCTTTTTGAAACTAGTAAAATAATAACTACTTATTTTTTAGCACATCTTTTGATTTTATACATTACATTTTAATATAGTCATAATCAATGGTTGAATATTTATTTATTTATTTATATTATTTTTTTAATGTTTATTTATTATTGAGAGAGAGAGAACATGAGTATTGGAGGGGCAGAGAGAGGAGGAGACACAGAATACAAAGCAGGCTCCAGGCTCTGAGCTGTCAGCACAGAGCCCGATGTGGGGCTTGAACTCACAAACCATGAGATCATGACCTGAGTCATAGTCGGAGGCTTAACCAACTGAGCCACTCTGGCGCCCCTCAATGGTTGAATATTTAAAATGAAAATGTCCAACACCGAATTCCCCAACTATTTTTTAAAGATTTAAAAAATTTATTTATTTATTTTTGAGAGAGACAGAGCATGAGCAGGGGGCAGGCAGAGAAAGAGGCAGACACAGAATCTGAAGAAGGCTCCAGGCTCAGAGCTGTGAGCACAGAGCTTGATGCAAGGATAGAACCATAAACTGTGAGATCATGAACTAGGCTGAGGTTGGATGCTCAAATGACTGGGCCACCCAGGTGCCCCCCCCCCCCCCCCCGCCAACTATTTTTTGATCTGGGAACCATTTTCATGGCAATAATTTCTTAAATGTATACAACCTAATAAATGTAGTACACATATTTTTACATATACAAATTTACTTCGTTGCTCTGATCCCCTAAATTTATTTTACTTAGTTAGACCTTATTATCAGATGACAGTTAAGACACTGAGGGAGAGACGAATCTGAATACACATCGTCTGTCTTCAAGGACATTCTGGTATAATCTTTTTGACATGAATCTTTTTTTTTCCTGGATATTTTGTATAATTTTAAGAGATAGGCTATCTGATTATCTCACAGCACATCTAACATAGTGAATTTAAAATTAAGTTAAATAACATCAATCAAAGCCTTCTTCTTGAAAAGAAAAGTTATTCAATGAATGCTTTGGCTTAGTTGTACTGATCTCTGTAAAGTTAATAATGATGCTTGATTTACTTCAGTGACTCTCGGCATACCTTTCTACACCAAATCACAGTATCCTCAATAATAAATAATGATTATTAAAGATTTTAATATATCAGCTACCCTTCAAACAGCTTTTCAGACAACATCTCATTTGATCCTCACAAAGAGGTAGAGCTATTATCACTATACTGAAATTAGAAAATGAAGCACAGAGTAGCTTACACAGAGCATAAACAGTAGAGCTAAGATTTAACACCAAATAACAAAGAGTAAAAGCATATTTCTCTACATAATTAAAACTTCAATTAAGCTATTTTGGGGGGCTCCACATATCCTAGCTTAAAGTTGCCTCAAGAACCAACTGATTGTCAACAATTTTCTGTTCAACTGACCAGGTCAGAATTGATAACTCATGGTTTTTCATTTCATAAATACTTACCTAGTTACAAATTACTCTTCTGTTTTAACAAGGCAAACAAGATTTTTGGCCACATGAAACTTATATTTAGGAAGAGTAGAGACTAAAAAATAAATGTACATGATCGCTCAGTTCTTAAGACATAGTCTCTGAATCCTTGGAATTTACTGAGTGTGGGAGTGTCTTTGTTATTCATGGTGGATCCTAATAATGTATTCTCATAAGATGACTTATGGCAGGCTCCTAGATAGTTTACACTAATGAAAAGACAGAAAATAAGGGCTGGTCATGCCAGAAAGACTAGCTATGTGATTAGAGCATTGGGTTTGAGCCAAATAGCAGCAGTCAATCTCTTGAGAGGCTAAAGATTGAGCTCAATCACATGGTCAATGACTCAGTCAATGAATTTCCTATAAAGGTAATCAAACCCCCAATAAAAATTGGACATTAAAGCTTGGGTGTGCTTCCTGAGTTGGTAATACACATTGATGTGCAGGGGGGCCAGTGACTCATCCTTACTTCATGGGGTGAGGGAATGAGTAGTTGTGCATTTGGGATCCTCCTAGACCTCATCTCATAAATCTTTTGACTGATTTTTATTTGTATGCTTTCTGCTATAATAAAACTCTAATCACAAGTATAGCATTTTTCTGAGTTCTGTGATTTGTTCTAGCGAATTATCAGAACTGAAGGGGTAATGAGGCCTCCCAAACTGGTAGACAGTTTGACAGAAATTGCAGGTGGCCTAAGATCTTGCAATCTTGACACTGGTGTCTGAAGTGATGGCAGTTTTGTAAAGAACTGTGCCTTTAACCTATGAAATTTGGCCTAACTTCATGTAGTTAGCTTCAGAAGTCATTGCAGAAATGTAAGTGTTTTTGGGGCAGTTAAACAAGGTGATATGAAAGGAAATGTCTGTAGGTTGGAATTTAGAATGAGAAATTAAAAAAAAAAATGGCTCCCAGGGGTGACGTTAGAGCTGAGATCTAAAGGATCAGAAAGATACAGGAACGAATAATCTAAAGATAAAATACCTCAGGCAAGAGGAAACAGCAAGTTCAACACCATAATAATGTCTGGGGCAAAGAAAGAAGCTTACTAAGTCTAGAGCAGAAGGAAACTGATACATGAGAAAGACCGACAGATGATAGATCATTAAAACTCAGATTTAACAATTGTGGTAATGATTGTTTCTGTTTACCAAAAGCCACGTTCTCCTTTACTTTATGGGCACACAACCAGAGTATGTTTCCCAGAATCCCCTACAGTAAGGAGGTCCACATGGTTGAATTCTACCCAAAGGAAATAAAGTAGAAATGATGTGTACTCTTTCTAGTCTACCATTCTCTTTCCTTTTGGGGGGCTTGATGCAAATGACAATAAAAATGTAGGGAACTGTATAGCCACAAGGTGGAGAGAAGATGCATTCCTGAATTACTACATGGAGGGGAAACTTTTGAAAATTATTATTAGGGGGGCACCTGGGTGGCTCAGTCAGTTAAGCATCGAACTCTTGATTTTTGGCTCAGGTCATGATCTCACGGTTCCTGAGATCGACCCTTGTGTTGGACTCCACGCTGACAGTGTGGAGCCTGCCTGCGATCCTCTCTCTTGCTCTCTGCCCTCCCCCACCCATGCACTCTGTCTCTCTCTCTCTCTCTCAAAATAAATAAATAAACTGTAAAAAATCTTTTTCATTTTTTAATGTTTATTTTATTTTTGAGAGAGAGAGAGTGAGAGAGAGAGACAGAGAAACAGGTCAGGAGCAGGGGGAGGGGAAGGGGCAGGGAGAGAGGGAGGGAGACACAGGATCTGAAGCAGGATCCAGGCTCTGAGCTGTTAGCACAGAGCCTGAGGCAGGGCTCAAACTCACCATCCTGAGATCATGACCTGAACCAAAGTCCACGCTCAACCTACTGACTGAGTCACCCAGGTGTCCCTAAAAAAAAAATCTTTAAAGAAATAAAAATTATTAGAAAAAGAAAAGTTACAATGAACAAAAAATAAATTTCTTTTGTTCACGGCCTCAAATGTACATATTTGAGTGTCTATTCTATCTAAAACAGAATTACATTTCTTACGCAATGTAAATCATTGTGATGGCTTTTGCAAACCTTTGACATTGGAGAGCTTTTAGGCAAACAGAGATTTGATACTGAGAGTTGAGAGTAAGGTATTTTTAACTAGAATTTTAAAAAGGAATTTCTAAGCCATAAATTTTAGTGAGTGCTAGGAACCAAGCCAGTAAAAGAATAATCAGAGGTAAGTGCAATAGGCAATATGGCAACAAAAAGTAGAATATAATCTAAGGGCCAGAAATTTGATGAAAGAATAAGCTAAAAAAGAGCTTGGATACAGAGTGAGTCATTGGCAATTCCCTCCAAGATGCTAAAATGTCCTTAGCTTATTATTCTTGGCTTTAGCTGTAGAGTTCTATTATATGCTAGATGTGAAAGCGTAGGTTTGGGGTAGACAATAAAAATAACCATAATTTATTAAATATCAAATATCACTGGGACACTGACTCTTTACATATAATATCTCAAAGAAATTAAATTATTAGAAATATACTATGGTGAAGGGACTATGGCAAGTTAAGATAATGAGATTTGGGAAGGTTGAGGTTAAATTATTTGTTTAATATTGTCCGGCTATTATGTAGTAAATTCTAGATTAGAACCCATTCTGACTGACTTCACTGACTTTATTCCTACAGAGCAACTGCCTCTGAACACCAAACTGAATCAGAAATAATCACTTGTGAGTGATTAGATATATCTATCTGGATGACTGATCTTGTCACTATCAGTATAGATATCTTGGCATCAAAAAAAACAACCATAGCTGTATTCCTCTGTCTGTATCGTTTTTTTTTCTTCCTACCCATCTCAAATTTAAATTATAACTTCACTAATGGAAAAGAGAAAGTAGAAAGAAGTCTCTTTCTACTTTATAAAATAAAGGCCTGACTTTATTTTATGCCATCTTAAAAAACAGCTGTCCAAAAGTACTCTTGCCACTTGGATATAGGAATGGATTAATATGCTCTGAGAGTAGGCATAATGCTACTATTGCTATAATTATGGAGGGCACAAAATCCAAAGTGAAACTGCATCAACTACACAGCAGGCCTACTATTTACAAGGCCACAAGCAGAATAGGTAGATTTAAGGGGATGATAGATTACTTTTTCTGTGCAGGGTATGCAAATACATAATTTCTCAGCTACTTCAGTGGTATAGGTATTAAAAAGACATCCCATCAAGTAATATTCTGTTTCCATTTGGCATTTACTAGTGACTTTGCTCCCTTTAAGTGATTCCCCAACATTTCTGAAAGCAAATGAAAATAACTTTTATTTGAGCATCTGCTTTTTTTCCAGGGACTTTTGTAGGTGCTATATTATATATGCAAGGAAATAAAAAGTCAGAGGTTAAATTACTTGCCCAAAGTTACAGAAAGTCTGTGGCAACCACCAAAATTATACACAGATCAATCAGAATATAAAAACCTATGATTTAT
The DNA here is from genome assembly GCF_046562875.1 of Panthera onca. Classification (NCBI taxonomy): domain Eukaryota; kingdom Metazoa; phylum Chordata; class Mammalia; order Carnivora; family Felidae; genus Panthera; species Panthera onca. Next base: position 106,840,267 of record NC_138345.1, on the reverse strand, counting down.
TAAATGTTTGGATTTATAAGCAAAATTGTTTTCATGTTAGACCATGACATTTAAATTTGCAAAAATGAGGGCAAACTGAAGACTTAAATATGACCTGAAACTGTAAAACTCTTAGAAGGAAACATAGGCAGTAATTTCTTTGACATCAGCCTTAGACATTTTTCTAGATGTCTGCTCAGGCTAGAGAAACAAAAGCAAAATTAAACTATTGGGACTAGAGCATAATAGAAAGCTTTTGCACAGTGAAGAAAACCATAAACAAAACAAAAAGGAAACCTACTAAATGAGATAATATATTTGCAAATGGTGTAACTGGTAAGGGGTTAATATCCAAAATATATAAGAACTTATACAACCCAACACCAAAAGACAAGTAATCTAAATAAAAAATGGTCAAAGGACCTGAATGGACACTTTTCCATAGAAGGCATACCTAGAAGGCCAACGGACACGTGAAAAGATGCTCAACATCATTGATCATCAGGGAAATGCAAATCAAAACCACAATGAGAGGTGCATGGGTGGCTCAGTCGGTTGAGCGTCTGACTTAAGGCTCAGGTCATGATGTGACCTGAGGGTTTGTGAGTTTAACCCTACGTCAGGCTCTGTGGTGACAGCTCAGAGCCTGGAGCCTGTTGCAGATTCTGCGTCTCCTTCTCTCTCTCTGCCCCTCCCCTACTTGTGCTCTGTCTTTCTCTGTCTCTCAAAAATTAAAAAAAAAAAAAATGTAAAAAAAAAAAAAAAACCACACAAGGAGATATCACCTTCTACCTGTCAGAATGGCTAGAAGCAAAAAGACAAGAAATAACAAGTGTTGGTGAGGATATGGATAAAAAAAGGAAACCTCATATACTGTTAGTAGGAATGAAAATTGGTGTAGCCACTGTGGAAACCAGTATGGAACTTCCTTAAGAAAATTGAGAAGAGAGCATATAATGCAGTAATTCCCCTTCGGGGTATTTACCCAAAGAAAATGAAAACACTAACTTGAAAAAAATATATTCACTGCTATGTTTATTGCAACATTATTTACAATAGCCAAGATATGGAAGTAACCCAAGTGTTCCATCAATAGATAAATGGATAAAGGTGTGGTGTATATGTACAATGGAATATTATCCATGAAAAGAATGAAATCTTGCCATTTGCACTGACATGGATGGTCCTAGATAGTATAATGCTAAGTGAAATAAGTCAGTCAGAGAAAGACAAATACCACATGATTTCACTTATATGTGGAATTTAAGAAACCAAACAAAAGAACAAAGAAAAAAGAGACAAATTAAAAAACAGACTCTTAAACACAGAGAACAAACTGATATTTGCCAAAGGGGAGATGGGTTTGAAATAGATAAAGAGGATCAATCTTGATGAGCACTGAGTAAAATTGTTGTCATTACATTGTAAAACAAACAAAGAAGACAAACTATCTTATTTTTTTTCTGAAATCATATTTGAGTGGACTTTATTCACTCACTTAATCATTCATCCAATACTTATTGTGTGCCAAATATATAGTAAGCATTTTGCTACCTATAAGCCCTAAAGCAATGAACATAGACAAAATTCTGGAATCTTGTGAAATTTATATTTAGGTAGGGAGGCAGATATATTAAAATAAATTAACAAAAGGTAAATTACATGGGGAATTTTAAAATTCCAAATATACAATAAATAGAGGTTTTTTTAAGTTTCTTAAAATGAACTTTTTTTTTTTTGGTCTTTATCCTCAGCTGAATATTAAGTTATGTAACTATTAATGCAGAGTGGTGAATTAATTTCTTATATATTTATAAGCTCTTTTTACCTTACAGTGGCTTAGTGTGGTTGTTGCTGGAATACACATAACCGTTGTTAAATGACAAAAAAGAAGACAAATTCTGTAACAGTGTTCTTCTGAAAAAAGATGTTTTAAAGATTCAAGCAAAGTTGTTTTGACTATTAAGGGAATTCCTTGGATATGAATAAAATCACAAATAGCGACAGCTATTTTTTATCTATATTTGATTTATCTACATTTTAGATACTCTTCTATATGTATATTTGTAACAGCCTTGTTGATTAGTTGAAATTAAATATTTCTAAAAAATCCAACTAACGGCATATGAAAACTAGGGCAATTATTAATAATAAGAAAAAAAAATGTTGCATCTAAAATCTAAATTGATTCACTGGGAGATGATCTAAAGTTGTTTGAACATCTGTTTAAAATGGCCCCTCAAGAACGTACTTCTTGTTGGATTAAATGAAGATACTTCAGTTTGGAAAATTATAGCTTCTAAAGGACAAATGCATTCCATACTATTATCCCTATTTCTAACCCTTGTTTATCTTTTGGAGTCCAAAACAGATGCAAACTACTTAATGGCATTTAATGAAATCTTTGGAGACCCACAGTGAATAGTGCCCACTGGTCATTATTCAGGCTTGCCTGGAATTTCATTTATTTTACATTTGCTCCTCAATATAGAAAATATAATAATCAATGTCATAATCACAGTTGTTCAACACATTGCACTTTCTTCTTTCTTTTTTTCTGCCTCAGACTAAATTTCTCCCCGCACCTCCTTATTTCTTTTTATTTAGGTGAAAGAAAATGGCTTTAAATGATAGAAACATCATCTGTTAGCTCTGTTTTCTCTATTACAAGAGACATAACTGCACATGCAAAATTACTCTGCTCAAGGAATTGTTATTTGAAAGCTATTTAAATCCACAGTCAGAAAACAAACAAGTGGACATATAAATGTGATTGAAAAAATTCCAAATTGTTACCTTTGAAGCTTCTGTTGCAAGATAAATATAAGTCTCTACATTTCCATTTATTCTGTGTTTTTTTTCCCCTTTTTCAAGACAGTAGTAACTAAAATGAAATATTTTTGTGTCTTCATTTAAATGAAAACTCAAAAATGCCTGGATTATATTTGATATTTTTATGTAACAATGTGCTTATATCAATTTAATTTTCTCAGAAATTCTTTTAGTTTTCATCTCAGACAAAGTCAAAACAACATTAGTATAACTTACTTGTTAAGAATAATCACATTATAGTTACAAAATTCTTTAGCTGTGTGGAATTTATTATGATCTGGGAAAAAATAAAACTGATTTTTCTCCTAATGTATTTTTATTTTTCACATTACATATGGTGATTTTATTTTTCATAAGGCAAGGCTCATCAGAAAAGTTCGATCAGAAATATAAAATTGCATTCAGTTCTCCCCAAAGAGAGCCAGGGACTGACAGTCTTTTTCAACTTACATCTCCAGAAATGGAAACAAGGAAGAATTTGTCTTCACTGAGAATGAAAGAAGACTGTATATTTTTTTAAAATTTTGTGATAGTCACACAAATCAGATAAAATAGTCAATTTGAAACACATTTTTCAGTTTCTTGGGGAAACATTAAAAAGCCACTCTTCAGTTCCAGTAGATTTGGGATAATTCAACATCACTAAGACCACTGTTTCCCAAGCAGGGTGGTTTCCACAACCCTTACCTCTTTATCCCAAGGGTATTTAATAATTGTCATATCTGGGGGTATTATTTGCATCTAGTAGGCAGATGACACATATGCTACATATATAATGTACAAGACAGCTCCCACAAGAAAAATTATCTGGCAGGGTACCCGGGTGGCTCAGTTGGTTGAGCATCTGACTCTCGATTTTGGTTCAGGTTATGATCCCGGGGTCCTGGGATTAAGCCCCGTGTTAGGTTCCATGGTGAGCATGGAGCCTGCTTGGGATTCTCTCTCTCTCTCTCTCTCTCTGTCTCTCCTTATACCCCACTCGTGCTCTCTCTCTCTGTCTCTCTCTCTCTCAAATAATTTTTAAAAAGTATCTGACATAAAATATCAATAGCATCAAGGTTGAGAAACTCTAAGGTAAAGATAATCTTATTATTGGCAGTCACTAGGACTAATTGAAGAGCACTATAGAATATGTAGTTCTGCATGAAAGGAAACAACGAATAAAATATACTTTATTATTTGTGTTTTGTATTCAAACATCTAACATTGGCAGGGTGCCATATATCTATATTTTATGGCAACTACTCCAGAAAAAAAAGATGACAATTTTTTAAACAGTTAAAAAAAAAGGCATTTTCATAATTCTCTCATCCTATGCAACTTTTCCCTGTACCATGTAACTATGCAATTCTTGATTTAACAATTTTTATTGAGCTAAATTATCAGAGAATCCTGGTACATTATAAAAGTGTTGACATTTCTGATTAGGAAATAAAGTTAATCCCATGGCATTTACTCACGCATATTTGACCAGGAACTTTTTCATGTTCCCAAAATGACTGAAACGAACTCATGTAATAAGAAATTCACCTAAAGTTTTTCATGAAAAGAGTTTAGTTCCTGCGCTACTAGCATTTATCTTTTGAAAATATGTAAACAAAAAAAGAACCAAGTACTTGCTAATTATTTTTCTGTTACATATACATTGCCAATATGACATTTCTTAGAACATTTCAAATGGTTATAAGAACATAACAGAAAAACATGAAAAATGGTGAGTTAAGCATTGTGACTTACATAAAAAAGTGTGTGACATAACCCTGTATCTAGAATTGTAAACTGTGAATGTTTTTATACCCACACTCCGAATATATCAACATTAAAAAAGATAAAGTTGTGATGATTCATCCATGTAGTAATTAATTCACCCAAAAAATATTTATTACAAAAATCCTATATGGCAATTCTTGTGCTATATACAGATATATAGTCTACACACAAGAACATTACAATTGGACATAAATGTTTCATTAAAGCAAGGAATAATATTTGGTGGTTTGTTCAAGGTTGTGTTTTTCAATTACTACCATAGAGTCTGAACAAATAAGGCTTAATAGATATTTGTTGCATTAACAAAAAAAATTAATGAATGTATTAATCTATGTAACATGACAAGCACACACCAGGTACAATGGCAGTTTAGAGAATGAAATCACATACCTAGTCAGGTAAGTCATAAGGGTCTTCATGGATGAGGTAGCATTTGACCTGGGACTAATGGAATGATAAAATTATTGAACAATCATGGGAAAAATTGAGGAGGGGTGATGATTTTAAAAGATGATAGATTTGGTTCTTACGAGTTAAGCTTTAGAAGGTACAGTATTCTTGCTGAAATATCAAGTGAATTATTACCAATGTAGGCCTGCTGCTCAAGAGAAAGGCTGGGGCCAGCAATCTCCACTGAGGAGGCAGCCAGCCGCCTAGTAGTAAAAGAAGCAGCTGGAGAGTGAAAGATTATCTGAGAGATTAGAGAGGAAGATACAGAGATAAGGCAGAGGGACACAGAGGAAGAGACAGAGAGAGAGAGAAAGATATTCAAAAACTGAGTGGCTTCTTTCTTTCTTTTTTTTTTTTTTTAATGTTTATTTATTTTTGAGAGAGACAGAGTGCAAGTGGGGAAGGGGCAGAGAGAGAGGAAGACACAGAATCCAAAGCAGGCTCCAGGCTCTGAGCTGTCAGCACAGAGCCCAACACGGGGCTCAAACTTACAAATGGCGAGATCATGACCTGAGCCAAAGCTGACGCTTAATTGACTGAGTCATCCAGGCGCCCCAAAGACTGAGTTTTTATAGAAGCGAGGGATACAGATACGGATTAATCTTTCTAGTGTTCTATAGTGCAGTAACATGAGAGCCAAGAGAAAAATGATTTTTTAAAAAAATTACTGGTTCACAGTGACCAATAACAAAAGAAGTCAAAGAAGATGGGGCTTCGGAAAGATCACTGGGTCATTCATTAGGTCCAATATTTCATATATATATGCCAGGTAACAGAGAGAAGGGATAGAGGTCAAGTGAAAGTTACATGAAAGAGACATGTAAATTTCACTGTTCTTTCCAGCACCACTTTCCCTGTTGAGGGCCTCATATTTTACTTGGGCTACGGCCATAGCCTCCTAAATAGCCTTTTTCTGGTGCAATGCTTTTTATGCATAGCTGCAATATGAATCTTTTCAAATCTCAAATTTGAACATATGACTCTCTTGCTCAAAAGCCATCACTAACTAGTCACTATTTACAGTCCCAAATTTCTATCCTGGCTTTCAAAGCTCTTCATTTCCTGCTTTCAATAAATTTTTCTTATTCTTATGTTTCACCACAGTTTTAATAATTATATAACAGGAATTTTTCTGTATTTATTCCATTATTTCTTGCCTCAATGTGTTTTCTCATGTTTTTATTTTACTCACCTGGAAATATCATCTATTTAGTTTCTCAGTTTCAATACCCTAGGCATCTTTCATGTCATAGATTAAATACTATCTACTTAAATAGACTCACTCTGATTTTCCCCACCTGCAGATCTTTCTGTTTCCCACTCTTTTGAAGTATCTTCAAACCCCTCTCATGACACTTATATACTTTTTTATCATATTTATTAAGTTGATATATATTGCTCATCCAGGATCCATTCCATAGACCTCTATCAACGGCAGCCTCATTTAAATTGGTAAACACACACATGGGCGCCTGGGTGGCTCAGTTGGTTAGGCGCCCAACTTCTGCTCAGGTCATGATCTCATGGTCGACCGAGCCCTGAGTCAGACTCTGTGCTGATAGCTCAGAGCCTGGAGCCTGCTTCAGATTCTGTGTGTCCCTCTCCCTCTGCTCCTCCCCCAGTCACGCTCTATCTCTCTGTCTCTCAAAAATAAATGTTTAAAAACACATTAAAATTTGGTAAACATGCAGGCCATTTATTTCACATAAGACTGATCCATTTCTGAGGCTCATACTGAATTGTTTTGTGATCCAAGTGAACAGGGCAGAGCAATCAAGAACCAACACCTGGGCTTCTCTGACACTACAAAGAATGATGTGTTTATGTTTTATTGGAGTCATTTGAGTGACAGAATTAATGACTTGAACAGGACCAGCCTGAGAATCAAGTCAACACAGATTAAAATGGAATTGAGAAGAATGAGAGCTGAAGAAAGTCCAAATTCTAATAACATTTTTTGAGACCCTGGATTTAGGAATTCTGTATTGCAGAACACCATACATTTGAGTTCTGTACAAATGATGCCCTCCCCACCCCCTCCCCACCCCCCACCCTCCCTGGAATTGTGTTAAGAGGCAACTGGATATTTTAGTTATTTGAGCCAATAAATTCCCTTCTTGGATTAATCCAGTTTGAATTCCTGCCACTGTCATTTATAAATGAAACAGGTAATACATTTATGTGTAGCTTTAAAAACATTTCATCTACCAGAGAATACACTCTTGAATACTGTATTTGCTTATTCATTTTGAATTCAAATGGTTCCTGACAGTACCTTCCCCATAGTAAATACATTTATGTTTTACTGTAGTGTATTAAGTTGGTCAGTTCTAAGATTGTTAAGTAAATGTCGGTGGAGAGAAAATTGAAGAATACAGATCATAGAGGAAGGATTTATGTGTGGCATGTACAGGGCTAGTGGTTTAAGGAAAAAATAAAAGAAAAATTAAATTTAAAAACTTAAAACAATTATATTTTACATTATATGACTGATTATTTGAACTTATGAATCATCGCGATAGTTCATTGTTTATGCTATTATTTTTATTACAGGATTTTTCCTTGTGTAAATGATAAACTGTGGGCAAGAAGGAGGACTTCTGATTAATCACAACCATACCTACCTATGTATCTAGCTAGTTCAATAACTGTATCTTGGAAGAAATATGAGCTCATGCTTAGTGTTTGACAAAATAAAATAGTTCAACACACACACTCTTAAAGTCTAGAAGAGTCATAATAATATGCAACATACTGTCAGTGTTTAGTAAGAAATCTAAAGAAATGACTATTGTGATCTTCCTTTCCTCCTAGACTTGCTTGATAATGTTTAAAATTCTCATCCAGAGCCCTGCTTCACTCAGTTCTCACTTTTTTTTTCATATATGTTTTAAACACATTAGTGTCTCTATATTATAACAAAAATGTATGAGATCTTGAGCAGTGTGTTTTGTTTTGTTTTGCTTTACTGGTTTTCAAAGATCAGTGAAAAGAAGCAGGACTTGGGGAAGAAAGTGCAGGCAAAAATTATTGTATAGTTTTTGTGTAGTTGAAAACAGTAGGCATGAACATAGGAAACAAATATTAATTGGTTTTTAAAATGGCTAAAATTATTTAAGTTAAAATGGGTAGAAATTTACCCTTGAAAGGCTTGGAATGCTAGAGAGGACACAACTATGCTTAGGTGTGAAATGGTTTTTCTCTGATATTATTAAGGATAAGTCAGATCACTCTTTTTCTGGCCTCTTTCCAAAGTGATTATTCTAGAGATGTGAAGATGGACCAGATGACTTCTTGAAATGCTTCCTTTGATTTATAACTATCAAGATGAGTATATGCGGACATGAATACACATGTACTCAATTTCAGAAACAGCAGCACTTCAGGTATGTGTGGGCATAACAGATGTGTACTCCCTGAAGAAACCAATGGAAAAATCTCTGTAGACAAAAATGTGCAACAGAAATTCAAAGAAGTTTCTCAAGATTACTCTTAGCTTTCACAATTACAATCTACCTAAGGCATTTTAGTGAAAGTTCTACTATAAAAGCTTAAAATTTTCTATCCAGTGCTCTTTTCTTACTTAGAGGGGGAAAAAAAAAAAGACCAGTATGCTAAATAATGTGATGTAAATTAGTACCATTATAAACAATCCAAGAATGAGTTTAGCTAACAGGAACAGGAAATAGCCCACTATGTCTTTTAATTGAATTTACATGGTTATAGTTAAATAGAGGAAAACATTTACATTTCTGTTCCTGTGTAATTCTAACTCCAGAATATACATTTTTAAAAGTAGTTCTGATATTTCCTATAAAATGACAAACATACTTCAAATTATCTAAAAAACAAAACAAAACAAAACAATTATGGGTTTATACTTGGAAAATTTTAGCTTCATCCTTGGATATTTAATCTCATGGATTTGTATGCTGTTTTTCAGTGTTCTTTTACTTACACAGTAGGAAACCACTCTGAGGCAAACCAACATTATTTCTCTGAGTAAGTTAAGCTTAGAAAACACCGAATGCTAATAATGTAAGGTAACGAGAATGGATGGCAAAATCTTTACATAGATGTAAAGAACCTTCCCATGACTTTCAGGAGAGCTTGAATTAAATTTTTAAAAAATTGCTGAACTATTTTATGAAGCACAACATTTAACAATAAATAAAATAAATAATAATAATCTTAAAACTTGTCACAAAGATTCTATCCACTACAAGTAGACTAATTTTTAAACTAGTTTATAAAATAATCCTTCCTAATACAGTTTTTATCAAAATTCTAAAAGAAGTTTCCCTTAAAAGTGTTTATATAATGGGGCGCCTGGGTGGCTCAGTCAGTTAAGTGACCCACTTTAGCTCAGGTCATGATCTCATGGTTCATGGGTTCAAGCCCCATGTTGGGCTCTGTGCTGACAGAGCCTGGAGCCTGCTTCAAATTCTGTGTCTCCCTCTCTCTCTGCCCCTCCCACACTCATGCTTTGTCTCTCTGTCAAAAATAAATACACATTAAAAATTTTTTTTTAAAAAGACTGCCAATTTAATTCTTATCTCCAATCAAATATGATAAGGTTCAGGAGAGAAAGCTAGTCACTCTTTCATCTTGTATGATGATGTAGCTTACTTTCTCAATTCCTAAGCCAATAATCTAGCACATAGTGCTTTCAGTTTAGTTACTTTTCTTACGTATTTAAATAGTACATTTTCTTTGTTTACTTTGATTGCAATGGAATCCAAAGCTTTTCAACAAAATCTCCCTATTCCCCCACCATCAATAATATTCTCATTTTATGTCCATTCAGACATACGCACAAAAAGTCTGGCACTCATGACTCAAGTACAAGCAATGTCTCAAGACAACTTCAATTCTTAACAACACTGCAGACTAGGTACCTGAAGGAAGGCCTGCTTTTTCTGATCTAAGTCACCAAACTATTTGTCCTCAAGGAACTTTTGGAACCACTAAGTTTATACCAAACTAGTTGAGGTCTCTGGGCTTAGTCCAGCTATTGTAATTCTAGTTTTCTTTTTGTGATTGATTTCTAAATTATTTGCCTTGTTTTAAAATGATGAATAGCTCTGTTTCCTTAGTAATGCTTGCTGCCTAAAAATCTTTGGGTGTGATATTACTATGGCTACTCTAACTTTCCTTTGATTTGTATGGATCTGCATATTTTTCCAGAATTCTACTTTCAAACTTTGTTCTTATCTTTGATATGCCTTTGTAAACATTACATAGCTGGAGTAGGTTTTGTGTTTTTGTTTTGTTTTGTTTTTTTGTATGTGGTTATTTCACCTGCTGGACTCCAAGACCTGACTTTACTGCTCACCTGCTTCTTCTACCCACTAATCTTTGTCTCACATTTTTCTTTAAGCTCTTCTTTGCAGTTTTTCTCTTAACTCAGGCAAAAGACCTGACAGGCATAGCATCCTGTGATGGAAATGGAAACTACCCCTCCAGCAATAATGAATTCCCTGAAGAAGAACTCTGGACGCCCAGACTACCCAGACCAGTTTGAGCTTAACCACCAACTGACACCTGTGCAGATAGACCATGGAGTGACTGACAAGCTACCTTCACCTCGTGATAATACTAAAATCTCCATCCAAGGAGGAGCTCCATTTAGATAACAGGCAATGTGTGCATAGGCATGTTTCCTTAAGGCACGTATGCAACCTTATGCCTGCCTCCACATGAGATAACAAGGCTCTCCTTCTAAATATTCATCCTAATCCTAAATAAAAGAAACTCATTTACTCTTGAACTGGGAGTCACGGCTTTGGAAGTTATTCCCCATGATTTCCTTATTTGCTGCAAATAGAGTTTCCTTTGTGTGACAACGTCATCTGATGTAGTTTCTATCTGTCACTCACCAAGGAGAAAACTCACATTAGTTAAGTTACAGTTACTAATAAAATTTGGATTGATTTCTACCATCTTATTTTGGGTTTACTCTTTGTCCTACTTTTTACATTTCCTGCACCACAGTACCCCTCCAGTCACCTCTCCCCACCTTACTCTTTTCTGTTGACTATGAGATTCATTTACATCTTCCACCCAAACAATGTAAGGATCTTTGAAGATATTAATTCCAGTTAGAAACCGTGTAACTGATAAGGTTGTGCAGTATTTTAATTATATCTTGTTTTATAATCTCATAAAACAAATATCATTAATATTATTTTATACAGTTAAAATTTTTTAGATTTTCCTTTTTGAATTTGGTTTTCTTTACTTACCATTGGTTTTGTATTTTAGACTTTTCTTTTAGGTTCATTTTACTAATTCTTATGCAAAATCTAAAAAAAAAATAAATCCTTTAGTGAGGCTGTATTGATTGTACCATCTCAATTTTGAGTTTTCCTAAAACTATTTTAGATTTTCATTGAATAGTAGTTTCTCTGGGTATATGATTTCAGATTGTCAAATTATTTCAGTTACTCAAGGATATAATGATTTCCATTGTGGCAGTCGAAAATGCCAGCTGTCAATTTAATTGTTATTTGTGTTTGATTTGGGGAAGGGTAGTTTGTTTTTTATTTCCTGGCTTCTCTTAAGAAATTCTCTTTATTTTCATTCATCTGAAGTTTTGCTATAATGTGTTTTAGTTCAGGGGCACCTGGGTAGCTAAGTTGGTTGAGTGTCTGACTCTTGATTTCAGCTCAGGTCATGGTCTCACAGTCATGAGATCAAGCCCCAGTGTCAGGCTCTGCACCAGGCATGGAGCCTGCTTAGGATTCTCTCTCTCCCTCCCTCTGCCTTCCCCCACTCTCTCTCTCCAAAAAAAAAAAAAAAATAATAATGTGTCTTAGTTCAAATTTATTTTTATTCATTACAGTAAGAGATCTTTGCTCCCCTAAATCTGATTATCTGTATATTTGGTCAGTTATGGACCTCTCATCCAATAGTTCTTTGAATTTCATTTCTCACTCATACTCTATTTCCTTTTTCTGAATCTCTCCATTCTATTTTCCTAATATCTTACTCTCTTTTGTCTTTTTCTGCATTATGGGGAAAAAAAATCTTTAGATGCATTTTCTAGTTCATGAGTTCTCATTTCAGCTATTTCCAATGCACTATTTTAGTCCATGAAAGAAATTTTATTTTAATAGTTACTCTTTTTTCCATTTCTAGATCTATTTGATTCTTTTTAAATTCTGCTGGATTTTTTTTTATAGTCTCTTGTTTTTTGTCATATTTTAAATACCTTCTTTCAAATTTTAAACCTATTCAATAATTATTATTTCATATTCTATCTTGTATAATGCTAAAATAATCAGTCTTTATGGATCTGTTTCTGTTTGTCATTATTTCTTACTTTAATGCTGACTTGTTTCATTATTTACTTTATGACTTTTACTGTGGGCTCAACTTCCATGGGACTTTACCTATGGTAAGACATTGAGCTCTGGGCTGAAGGTGATTTCTTCTGGGAAAGACTTATATTTCCTTCTGCCAGGCAACTGGGACACTACCAATCTGGAACTGTTTTAAATTCAATTCTGGTTTGTGATTAGAAAATCTTAGGGGGAGATTTTTTTTTTCTTTTGTCCCTCCATTTATCCAGAACCACGCTGAGAAAATCATCTATAACATCTCCTTTTGGGTCATGGAATTATGTGAAGGCATCCATCCAACTTTCCTATTCACACAGGCCTTAGTCTTTACTTTCCATACCATACTTATGTAAACTTTTAAAATAGAAAGCTACAGACAAAGAATGGCAGGTGTCTTAAGGACATCTGTTGGCTTTAGTCCTTGATGACCTCCCCAGAGTCATGTTTTCTTGTAATTTTCTTCTCTGAGAATTTCCCTCCTTTTATTGCTTAATTCAGTTATATATTTAAGGTGAATTAATAAATACTGTACTCAGCATTTAAAAATTTCCCGTTTTGAACAGATTTCTTGTTATTTAGTCTATCATATTTCCAGAAATAGAAGTGCCTACGATAATTCCATACATTTCAAATGGGCAAGTAAATGGGTCTAACTCTACAATAAGTGTGTTTATTAGGCCCAGCTCATGAGCCTAATTATATATTATACTGAGTTGAATAGTGTCCCCCCAAAATTCATGCCCACCTGGAATTTGTGGATGTGACCTTACTTGAAAATGGATTATTTATAGTATAATCAAGTTAAAATGAGGTCATATTAGGTTAAGGGAGGCCCTTAATGTCCAGTATGACTGATGTCTTTCTTTATAAAAAGAGAGGAGACACAGAGACAGACACACAAGAAGCATGTTGCCATGAGACAACAGAAGCAGAAATTAGAGTGATGTATCTATAAGCCAAGGAACACCCAGAATTTCAGGTAACCAGAAATTAGGAGAGAGGTGAGAAATAGATTATCCCTCAGAACCTCCAGAAGGAACGAACTTTGTAGACACCTTGATTTCAGATTTTTAGGCTCCTAAACTGTGAAAGAATAAATTTCTGTTGTTGTAAGCCAACAAATTTCTGGTAAGCCTACAATAGGCTTAGGAAACTAATACATATTAACTATGGAACCCTTTGATTTTTTTTTTTCTAATGTGTCTACCTAACTTTTATTTGTATCTGTGGATATGCATCAATGCTCACTCACTACATATATGAAAGGTACATTTTATGCCTAAAACCCTGAACTATTATTGTAGGAATTTTATTTTCATAATTTGGTAAGAGAGTAAAATCATATAAAGTTCATAACATTATGCCTAAAGAAAATAAATATCACTTATTAATTTTGATATATTAATCACTAGCTGATTATAGAAACAGAGTCTAAGCAGTTAAAATCAGAACTCTTGTGATAACATTTTAAAAATAAAACAAATAAATGTTCTATAGTGTAACCATAATAGGGAAATTTCCAGATGAAAACTGCCAGGATAATTTCCAAAATTCTTTAATGCTATCAAACCTATGATATATATACATTGATATATGATGCCATAGATATATGTTGTATAGGTTTCTTGCTTGAGGAAATATTAAGATATATTGTTGCTCAAGATAAATATTGACTTTAGAATTTGGACACTCAATATTTGCCTCATCCATCAACATATTTTGAGAGTTCCTTCAGCATTCAATATTTCTTTAGTGTTAAATAAAATGACAGGACTAAAAGCAGTTTATCTGTGTGTTCCCTCTAGCACATTTTTTAGAAGATTTATTTGGAACTAGAAACATACTACTCCAATAGGATTTTTTTAAAACCAGCTTCTTCTTTGAAGTGTGTGCATGTGCGTGTGCATGTGTGTGTGTGTGTGTGTGTGTGTGTACACCTGCATTAGCAGCACAAAGCGGATGACACAATAATGTGGACTTTACTGAGCTGTAAGCAAGAGATCTGGGGAAGAATCATGTAGTTGTGATATCAAGATAAATTTCCAAAAATCATTTACTTCCTTAGTTGACCTCAATTTCTTGTTAATCATCGCCAAAATTACTGTTTTGATTATGTGGTAAATATATCTCTAATTGCATTTTATATTTTGCTTCATATATATATATATGTCATATACACATCATTTATATGTATACATTTGCATATGCATATACATATCACACACACACACACACACACACACACACACACGAGAAAAACAGAAAGCTATTAAATACTAAAAGAGAAAACAAGGTTCAATTCCTGGTCTGGGCCAAACTTATTTAAGCTATTTGTTTACATGCTAGCAGATACACAAATGGACTTTGAAAGCTTTTAGGCCAATTTCTTAAAGTTTGAATATTCACTTCTGTGGGAGACTGGTGCCCATTCTCCTTTCACCACGTTATGCCATAATGCATAAACCTTTAACTGCTTACTATATAAACAATTTCCATATCATAACACAACTATCATCCACAATGGACCTCTAATAATGGCAGCATGTAGCTACATCCTTGTGAATATCCTCAGCTTCCTTGAGGCATACTCCTTCCATTGTGCTCATCTGGTAACACTTCCACCTTTATCGAAATATTCACCACGTTTGCACCTGCCCTCATGCGGCTGAAAGTTTTTGGAGAAGCCACACACCTGGGCTGACTCTTATTATCACTTTAATCCCCACAAAGCTCAGCTGAGAACTCAAAAATGTTTTCAAACTCTACTACATTTTTATAGTGTGCTTGGATAATAGATATTATACTTTCCCATGTGTTTGAACCTCTTTATCTATTGAAAGGAAAAAAAATACCAGGAAACTCTAAATTTAAGTTGTTCATCAGCCTGAGCAGGGGAATTTTAGCTAGAAATTAAACTGAATAAAAGAAAATAGAGATGCAACTTCCTGCAAAATGGGTTTGTGGCCTATGATTTATATTTTAGTGATATAAACTATTTAGTAGTGTTAAATGACTTTTCCTTGAAAGAAACTACCTTATAATTCTTCCTGGTTCTCATTCTCACTTCACGACCATATTTCATTCTTCCTTTGGAAACTGCTTCTCTTAAAGGGAATTTGTTTTTATTCTTTCGTCATGGATATACCATGTAGTCACATCATATTCATGTTTTGTACTCAATATTAAATTTTCCTTTTGAGGGACCTGGGTGGCTCAGTTGGTTGAGTGTGTCCGATTTGGCTCCAGTCATGATCTCCCAGTGTGTGGGTTCAAGCTCACACATTGGACTCGCTGCTGTCAGCCTGCCAGTGCAGAGCCCACTTCGGATCCTCTGTCCCCCTCCTTCTGCCCCTCCCCCACTTGTGCTCTCCCCAAAATAGGTAAGTATTTAAAAATAAATAAGTAAATTTTCCGTTTGAATGCAGACTGAACAGGTACATGTGTGTGCATGTGTTCATGCTTGGAATAAATAAATCTAGAAGCTTTAATATATTTTTCCATTTGAAGTTGATTTTTATTTGTGCAGCTTCATCTCTTATACTCTGCATTGTGTGCTTCCTGAAATAAATGACATGGTATATAATAATGTCATTTGTCCTCTTCATGAGCTTTTAGGGCATCTGACTTTCTCTCTAAAGTTATTGGGTATTAAGGTCATTTGTAGCACCAGGCTCATAAATTAAAGAGTGTTCAGATAACACCGTTAGGAGACAATAAATTATATACTGATATAGAAATAATCATAGCGTAAGAATAAACAAATTCCTTACAGGAGTACTGATGTACCTGAGCCCCGGCAGGACAGACTCACTTGTTCTCTTCTCGAAGTGCTTCCCCAATATGAAAGCATAGTTCACATCAGTTTACTTGGTCTCTGATATTTGAAATTACTCAAATCCCAGACAGCATTTAAAAATTGAGGGATGTGCATAATTAAAGAATGTGCGCACAAAGTGAGAATTATTAATGTTTTATTGTATAATTTTAAGTCCACATCACTCCTTATACCAAAATTCACTTTATATTGTTTTTACACATCAGCGGTCGTTCACCTTTCTCTTGGTTACTGTACTCCTGAGTTCCACCGGAGTTCCTAACAATCATCTCAGCACTCAGCAATGTGATTGGGTAGAACTGACTTCGGTGTAAGCAAAGAGCATAACTGGCTTAAACCGATTAGTTTATACTCTATCCTTGAATAAAGGTAATCTAACAAACAATACCTAATCAACCAAAGACAGTGAAATGGAAGATCTTTCCTTCTGATGCTTTGGGGGAAAGAGAAGCTTGCAATTTATTTCAGGTCAGGTGGCACAAAGGTATAAGATTTGAAGCTGCTGCCATTAGTGTAATGCCACAGGCTTGTACAGAAATTTAAGGCGCAGATAGAGGTAGACCCAAGATAGAACAACCATGTAAAATCCCATCATGTGAATAACTGATTCAAAGATTCTTTGAACTGGTTCTTCTCCTGGACTTTCAGCTTTTAATAAACATAGTGAATTGCATTTCCTGTGATTTGCAATTGAAAATAATATATTCCAATCACCAAATCTTCGAATTTTCTTTTATTTGCTTCTATTTGTTCTATTTTAACCTCTATTGTATGGAATAAATATTCTTTCTTCTATCAGACAACAAAGCCTGCAATTTTCTCTGGGTCACACCTCTCTCAGTTTCTCAAGAAGTTTTTCAATTTTTCCCTCACTCAGTTACAACCTTGATTTTTGTCTTCTTCTATAATTCCTGTGACTAAAACCTTCCAGTATCTTCACTCTGAAGACCAACCCCCTAATACTAAATTTTCCTTTGTCCTTACATTATCCCCCAAATGCCATTACATAGCTCTGCTGTGTCTTAGCAAAAAGGTGAAGTATTGTCTACACTGCAGCTAATCACTTATTCTCTTTTCAAAACTCTCTAATCCTGCTGTCATCATTTCCACTTTACCCAGAAGCCCCCATTTTCCAAATTGAAATCACTCTCCTCTGTTGCCTCATTTCCCTGTTTCAGTAAAGTACTTTTCATAAAGTATTATGCACAAGTTTTTCTTCCTCTTACCTTACAGGCTTTCCTTTTTTATTGTATTTTGTTCTACATTTTAACATGCTTCTGGGATTCAATTCTAGTCCACTTTTCCTCACCTTCTTTTTATCATTTCTTCTTTTACATCTATTCTTTTCTCTCTTCTCTCTTTCTTTTCATTAACATGATTTTTTTAGGCAATTTTATTTAATCCTACAATTTCAAATGATGACCATGCTGCTGTTCTCAAAATGTATATCTCAATGCAAGACCTGCTCTCTGACCTCCAAGTTTATAAGCCTGAGTGCACAGTAGACATTTATTCCTACAACACATATTTATTAAGTACATATAAAATGTCAGATACTGTGGGTTTTTTTTTTTTTTTTTGTACTTGGGATATATCTGTGAAAAAAATGTGAATCTATAAGAGGTTCAGTAAACTTTTTCTGTAAATGGCCAGACAGAAAATATTTCGGCTTTGCAGACCATATGCTCCCTTTTGCAATTCTGTTGTTGTAGAGTGGAAGAAACCAGAGACAATATGTAAATGAATAGGAGTGTCTGTGTTCTAATACTTTACTTATAAAAACAAACAGTGGCGCATACTTGGCCCATGGTCCATAATCAACTGACCCTGGTCTATAACATCTCTTGATAAATTAGCTATGGGTATCTCAGATGTTTCTTATCTGAGACCAGAACTCTTGATTTTTCCTGTCATATCTTTTTCTTTAGTCTTTACAAACTCAACAACAAATGGTATCACCTTTACTGCGTCTACTCAAACAAACAAAAAGTAGCATTAAATTCTACTTTATTTTTTTAATTTAAAATTTTTTTGTCACTAAATGTTATATATCTTTCATCACCAACATCCAATGTCTCAACAAGTCATGTGAATTGTATCCACAAGATGGACTTCATATCCACCCGTTTCTTTACATCTCCAGATCACCATTATTTTTCACAGGCCTGGTGCAAGCAGTATCTTGTTTTACTCCCTACTGTATCTCCTTTCCTCTCCATGCATTCTCCACACAACAGCTAGAATATTTAAAACTATAAGTCAGATCATGTTATGCTTCTACTGCAAACCATTGAATAAATTCCCTTTGCCTTTTGAAATAATTTTGAAATGATCCAACTCTACTGGAATCCTTTAAGTTTCCTGAATATACCAAGGTCTTTCCTGTCTACTGGAGTTTGCATCCACTATTTCTACACCTGGAATAGTCTCCCTACAGTTCTTTGCATGACTGGCTCCTTATGAAAATACTTCCAACGTTTATCTCCTGTGCCAGTTTCTATCATATCATGCTGGTTATTTGCTAACACTTATCACAATCCACTGATTTACCAGTTTGTTATCTTTCTCTTCCTTTGATATATAAGATCCTCGAGTACAGGATGCCGGTTTAGTGTAGAATCCTCCCTCTCTCCACCAAACACAATGTCTAAAAGTCAATAAACACTTAATAATTGAGTGAATAAATGAATCTTTTTGTTAAAGGAATTATAAAGGAAAATAATAAACTAATAGAATAAAACCTTTTGTCTATTCACATTCTTGAAGACTGTATTATTTCATAATACAAAAATAGTTCATTCATTAGTTATTGACTTATTCATTCAGTAAATATTAACATGTAAAGCAAAGTTGCTCAGCTCAGCACTATTAGCATTTTGGCCTGTGTAGTTTTTCTTGTGGGTGCTGGCAGTGAATTGTAGGACATGTAGCAGTATCTTTAGTCTCTATCCACCAGACAGTAACAGCACCTTCCTTTTTTCCCCACCTCATACCCAGTTGTGACAAACCAAAATATCTCCAAACATTGCCAGGAATGCCCTGAGAGAGAAAAATCACCTTCCACACAATTGAGCACCATTGATGAAATGATATCTGTAGCAGCCTACATATGTTGCTAGATGCCGAGATTACAAAATAAATGAGATACTTTCTTGCTGTCCTCAAAAACCTAAAATCTAGTAGCAAACAGAGATATTAAACTAGTAATTTCAAATACGTGCTATGAAGAAGTATAGGGTAAAATTAAAGTATGTAACAGGGAAATTTAACCTAAACCAGGGATTGGGAAAAACTTCCCTTTAAGAAGTCATTGTAAGCTGAGATATTAGTGTTCTAAAAGAATAGGTTAATTAAAGAAGATTGAGAATGGAGGTGGGTATAGAAGACAAGAGCACCCCAGACAGAGGAAGAAGCATGTAGAAGAACAGAGTATGGCCCATTTGAAGAAGTAAAAACAAAATGCCAATCTATCTAAAGTATAGAGGGCAATCCATCATATGAAACCTAGAGAGGTCAGCAGGTGCCATGTTATATTTACACAGGTGCATTCCATTAGAGATTTGTGACATTATTCTACAAAAGCCGTAAAAAGGGTAGGCATATGATCAGACATGGATTTTAAAAATTCACTCTAGAGTCCCTGAATAAAATGGAACAGAGGGAGAAAAAGGGCCTATAGACTGAACACAGAGGGCATGACATAGTGTTTCAGATGCCAGGTAATGGTGAAAGCAGTAGAGAAGCAGAGGAGTCGTGGAGATAAGAAAGTTTCTGAGTGTGAATTAACAGGGCTTAGTGATTAAATAGATGTTAGGGGCCAGGAATAAAAGAACCATGATGTAAGAAACTGAGCAGATGGTGGTATTTTGTTATTATTAATGCTAAGTCCACACCCAAATAATACAGAGAATATTTCAGAAGATATAAATATACTTTTGGAGACAGAGAAACTCTTCATATTCACAATTTATGACATTTTAAATTTTGCTTTTTTTAATTTATTTTCATTGTTATATTATTACATGCATTCATTATATGTTACGACCTAACAAATTACTATAAATTCAGTTATTTCAAACTATGGATATATATTTCTTCATAGTTCCTGTTGGGCAGGAATCGGCGCATGGCTTAATTGGGTCCTCTGATCCAGAGTTTCTCAGGCTGGAAACAAGGTATCAGTCAGGGCTGGAGAATTATCTGAAGGCTTGAGTGCAATAGGATCTGTATTCAAGCTCATCAGTGGTTGTTTACGGGACTCATTCAGTTCTTTTTGGGCTGTTAAACTGAGGCCCTTGGTTCCTTCCCAGGTGTTGGCTGTAATGTTTCCTTAGTTCCTTATTGCAGAGGACTTTCCACAGGGCATCTGGCTTCATCAAAGCCAAAAAGAGGGAGAATCTGCTAACACGACAGCATCATAATCTTTTGTAGCCTTATCATGGAAGGAACACCTTCTGGGTATTTCCATATTCTTTTGATTAGAACAAATTAGTCAGGGGAAGAGATGACAAAGGCCATGAACACCATGAACTATGGGCTCTCGGTGGCATCTTGAAAGTCTGCCTACCACAATTTCTGTATTATATCAAGCATATAGATTAAAATAAAATAAACATAATATAAGCTGGCTGGCTTTTAGACACAGTGAGTCTAAAATCAATATATACTTGAAATTAGGTCTTCCCAGAAATAAATTTACACACATTTTAGAAGCTAATATGTGGCATGGACAAAGAAATATAGGTTCAGTAAAGAACATGCAAGTTGAGGGGCACCTGCGTGGCTCAGTCAGTTAAGCGTCCAACTTTAGCTCAATCATGATCTCACAGTTTGTGGGTTTGAGCCCAGCAACTATGCTATGCACTGACAGCTCAAAGTCTGGAGTCTGCTTCAGATCCCATCTTCCTCTCTCGCTCTCTGCCCCTCCCTGCTCATGCTCTCTCAAAAATAAATAAATATTAAGCAAAATTAAAAAAAATAATATGCAAGTTGAATGGAAATAATAAATTGGGAAAATATTTATAGCATGGGATTAGACTAAGTAGGTGCTATGGAGAAGAGACCTAATGATAATTGCCAGTGACTATAAACTTAAAAGCATACATTGTTTTAATTTCCTTTAAGAATGTCACATTATTCCTTTTAAGAAATAGCTGTTTTTGACAATTCTAGAGCTTGATGTCCCAATGTCTTTATAAAAGTTGGGAAACTCAGCACAACATCTTTTTTGCCAAGTATCTTATTTTACATAACCTCCTGCACATTGTTTGGAATTGATCTAGACATACTTTAATCAGGTTCATGGAACTCTGTAAATTGTCAAGCATAAAAACGTAACGTTTGGTCTACCCATTTTAGAAGACTCTTATAATGAACATAATTCATCTGTGGCAGTAGGAACAAATGTTCAAGAATGGCTTTTTCTTTTTTCTACATTATCCTCAGAGTTAGGTGGTTTCCAGAGAATGAAAACTTCCAGATATTTTGTTTATCTTAACATAACATCTTATAATGGAGATATTTGCAGTTTATTGATGCTGTAAGCATGTATGATTTAATTTTTTTCATTAATATTTCCCATTTATTTCAAGATGATGCATGAGTGCTCTAAATATTGTTTTTATCATTTCCAGCACACATTTTTAAGCTTTAAAAATAAGTCAGTTCTATTTCATAATTCATTTTAGTAAGAATTTTCCATGTAACTAACTCAGGAAAAGACTATTATTTTTAAATATCAGTTTCTATGTTCTGTATTATTCCTGAATGTCAGGTCAGCACTGCCAATTTTATGATTTAATTATTTGATCCATGATGTCAGACACTTATTATAAATAATGAACAGTACTTCCTTTCATCTAGAGCAAATGTTATTCATGTGGAAATTGGCCAATTTGGAATTTAACAAGAAGGGAAGTAAGATAATTTATTAGATTTCTTCTAACTTTGTTCACGTCCAATAATGGGCAATGTGTACAATTAATACTGTCTGCTGTAAGTCAGTAAGATAGTAGTCTCAGGTAAAGACTCGGTGAGTTCCGAGACACTGAGTTCCCAGACTATCTCTCTATTTACATTTCTACAAACTAAAATATTAACAGATCAAACCTCCTATTTAAAAAAATTTTGCTAGTGTTGAACTGTGTATGTTATCATGTAACAAGAGGACCTAGAAAGAAAAACAACAACAACAACAACAACAACAACAACTTGGATTTCAGCATTTTTAACCTGCTTTCAAACAATGGGGGACAAAAGAGACCAATGTTGGATTTCTAAGGTTTCTTTGAAGGGGAAATTGTGAGACATTCAGACTTTCATCACCAAAGAGAGAAGATATGGAGGAAAGGACATATAGGAAATAAATGGAAGCTACCAATGCTGGTGGTGGGGGGGTGGCGGAAATGAAAACATTCCTAATGCTGAGAAGGGGATGATGGTTTACTCCTTACAGCCGGACGTGAGCCCAGCAGAATAGTGCCACTATAGAATGGTAGTAAGACCTCAGAACAGAGTGAATCCATGGACCATGGTGAACTTGGGAAGGTTGGCTGTGTAACATGAACTTCCTCTTATGGCAGTGACTCCCAGTGGACACTAATACAGTGGAAATGTCCATCACTTGGGGACAGTATAAACTTACATAATTCATTGATCAAATTAGGGAAACTAGCTTCACCTGTGTTAACATGGGAAGGAGCTTCAAGACCTTCTCAGGAAACTGGTAAAGAGAGGGAGAGTCAAGGACAGAGTTGTGGTTTGCTTTTTTTTTAAAGGGATCTAGGCTGAGGCGTGGCTACGTAGAGGTAGGTTTGACTAGATTTAGAGGAACAGTTGCTGGGAGGTTTTCCTTTTGGCTGTTCAAAATCTTTAATATTACTGTGAATGAATTTTGTTAGCACGCATTTGAGGAATATAAAGAAGTATAAAATGATCTTTGCCAATATGGAATATGTATGCTAAGAGAGAATATAATAGTAATGCATAAAATATATAGCTCCCTATAAAAGGTATTGTATTATAAAAGACAACCAAGTAATATTGAAAATTATTGCTGCAGTAGATGAAAGGAAAATACTTCAAACTGGTGAACTAAGAGAGCCTCCTAGAGGGTGAGGGAGATGCTATTTGAAATGAAATTTACAAGGTGGATCTTCTCTCTTCCAACTAAGAGAAATGGAAAGACATAACAGTGCTTGTAAACAATAAAGGCTAATAAGAATTGTTTTGACAACTTGTCTTCTCAGCAAACTTTCAATTCTAGTATAGCTTTGATACTTTAAGATTGTTTTAATTTCTGTATGTATATTAGATAAAAATAAATCTGAGAGAGGGAAAATCTATTAGATCATTTCATTAATCGGTCAATTAATTTAATTAGTTCAAATAAAAGTCTCTTGCCTTGATTAAAGATAATGGATGTGAATTCAAAAATAATGTGAATTCCACATTCACTCACAAATCAATGTGATTTATAAAAGTATTTATTTATTTATTTATTTATTTATTTATTTATTTATTTATTTATTTTTGAGAAAGAGGTAGAAAGTGTGTGTACTTGGGGGAAGGGGCAGAGGGAGAAGGAGAAAGAGAATCTTAAGCAGACACCACAACCAGAACACAGGTGGACATGGGGCTTGATCTCACAACTGTGAGATCATGACCTGAGCTAAAATCAAGTTGAGTGCTTAACCGACTGAGTCACCCAGGTGCCTTTATTTATTTATTTATTTATTTATTTATTTTTTAACGTTTATTTATTTTTGAGACAGAGAGAGACAGAGCGTGAACAGGGGAGGGGCAGAGAGAGAGAGGGAGACACAGAATCTGAAACAGGCTCCAGGCTCTGAGCATTCAGCACAGAGCCCAACGCGGGGCTCGAACTCACAGACCGCGAGATCATGACCTGAGCTGAAGTCGGACGCTTAACCGACCGAGCCACCCAGGCACCCCTATTTTTTATTTTAAGTAGGCTTCATGCCCAATGTGGAACCCAACGTGGGGTTTGAACTCATGAACCTGAGTTCAATACTTGAGCTGAGATAAAGAGTTGGATGCTCAACCAACTGAGCAACACAGGCACCTCTATAAAGGAGTTTTTTAAATGAACATTCTCTCCCCTCTCTTCGTAAAATCTCTTGCTTCAAACTTGTTTGTCAGTGAACTATTATAAAAAAATTGCCCTGCCCATAGGGCCTGAAATAGAATTCCTTTTTTTTTTTTTTAAGATAATTTGTTTTTAGAGTAGTTTTAGGTTCAGAGCAAAATTGAGAGGGAAGCTCAGAGATTTCCTATATACTCCCTGTCCCAACATATACACAGCCTCCCTCATTATCAACATCCCTCATCAGAGTGGAACATTTGGTACAACTGAAAGTATATGGACACATCATAGTCACTGAAAGTTCATAGTTGACATTAGAGTGCCCTAAAAATCCTTTGTGCTCTGCCTATTCCTTCTTCACCCTACCCCTTACCCCTAGCAATCACTGATTTTTTTTTTTTTTGCTATTTCAATAGTTTTGCCTTTTCCAGAATGTTAATTATACTCATATAGTATGCAACCTTTTTAGATTTACTTCTTTCACTTAGTAATATGCATTTACATTTTCTTCATGTCTTTTCATGGCTTGATAGCTCATTTCTTTCTAACTGATGAGGGACCATAATCAAGCTTAGGGCCAAACAAAAGCTAGCACCCAGCACTACCTGCCCCTACCCCCAGGTAGGATATGTGTGACATTCCTCAGGCACTCTGGGTTGCCTGAGAACAAAGGAAAGGACAGAAAACAAATGGTTAAACTGATAGACTCTCCATCAGTTTACAATATTATGTAATACTAAGAAGAAAAGGGCAATCTTATCAATAGCCTAACATCCAGGAACTCTCTCCTGTCTTAATGCTTTGTTAGAGAGAAAAACAACCTTAAGGTCTCCAGTAATCTGTGAGTCCTTAGCATATGAAAATCTCTTTGGAACTTCCTTTTTAACTTTACCTCCCCCAAGTCCATAGTATATAACCAGTCATTCTTCACAACCCCAGTGCAGCTCTTTCTGCCCATGTGTCCTGTCCCCATGCTTTAATAAAAGCACCTTTTTGCACCAAAGTCTTCTTCAAGAATTCCTTCTTGACCATCAGCTCCGAACTCCACCATCACCCCAAAACCCCATAATAACATTGAGTAATATTGTTTTCTGGATGTAATACAGTTTATTTATCCCTTTACCTGAAGGACACCTTTGTTGCTTCCAAATTGTAGGATTATAGGTAAAGCTGCTATAAACTTCCACAGGCAGGTTTTTGTATACACATCTTTTGGGCAAAAGGCAAGGAACACCATTGCTGGATCATGTAGTAAGAGTATGTTTAGTTTTATAAGAAACTGCCACACTGTCTTCCAAAGTGGCTATATTATTTTGCATTCCTGCCAGCAACGCATGAGAGTTCCTGTTGCTCCATATCTTCACAGCATTTGGTATTGTCAGAGTTTTGGATTTTGGTCATTTTAATAGGTATGCAGTGATATTTTGTTGTTTTAATTTACATTTCCCTGATGACACATGAAGTGGGGCATTTTTTCATATGCTTATTTGCCATTTGTATATCTTCTTTGATGTGTTGTCTGTTAAAGTCTTTGGCCCACTTTCTAATAGGAATGTCTGTTTTCTTATTGTTGAGTTTTAAGAGTTCTTTGTATGTATTGGATAACAATCCTTTATCAGATGTTAGGGACTTCCTTTCTCAATCCTGTGTCCTACTGGCAATAATTGTTTGAAACAACCAGGTCCAATCTACCAGCAATTAGCCACCTAGTGACTAAATAGATTCTCTTCCCTTCTCTTTATCTCTAAAAGACAAGGTTAGCCAGTAAGCTGACACAGAGTATGGATCAGCGTTAACACAATGGCTGTGCCAGGTCAGGTTCAAGTCCAAGTTATACTGTGTGTAGAAAACTTGATTAAGCTGAGAATGACAGTTTTCAAAGAGAAATTTAGTAAATTTTATAGAGAATTCCCAACCACAGGAACCTCAGAAGTAAAGAAATACAGTGAGTAGCTTCTTTAGAAACGGGCACCTTCTTGGTTCCTTATTCTAGATTCTGAAGACCTAGCTAGGCTTATTTCCTCTCATGATTTCTGCCTGTTTTATATGAGTTAGCCTAAGCTAGTTATGTTTCCTACTATCAAAAGAACTTTGACTAGAATATGTCAGAGATGGATTCAGATTAAAAAAACATGGCTTACATATTTATGTGA
This sequence comes from Panthera onca, assembly GCF_046562875.1. Taxonomy (NCBI): domain Eukaryota; kingdom Metazoa; phylum Chordata; class Mammalia; order Carnivora; family Felidae; genus Panthera; species Panthera onca. The sequence continues at coordinate 106,813,801 of NC_138345.1, read as the reverse complement.
GAAAAAGCACTAGGTTTTGGAGGAGAAGAGCCTTACAAAAGAAAAGAAATTCTAGCAAAATGTTCACCCATGCCTACAATTTTGCTTCAGGTTTCTTGCCCAAAATAGATGTTACTTTATCCAAATAACCATTCTCCTGGTCTGGTTTTAGACTTGAAATTTTCTACCAAGAGTTGAATTGTTTCATTGTTTGTTTAGATTAAAATTAACTATTGAATTAAGAAATAATGTTTATTGGAAAAGGTGCTATTGAGACACGGAAACTGAAGGGACCCCATAAAATGGCCCTTTTTTCCTTTGCTCCTTTTCCAGCTTCTATTCTTGCTATGACCTGTATCCCCACCTCACTCTACACATGCCTTGTAATGCAAATAGTGTATGTCCTCCTTGCAAGGGACAAAGAGATAAAGATATCTTTGGAATCTTCCAGTACAATAGATAACATCTAAGGAGTGACTGGGCAGGGTTCTCCAAGACCACTGACTCCAAACACCTTGGTGCCCAGACCCCTGACTTAAGATAATGAATGACTTATGAAGGACACCTGAACCCTGTCCTTGTTCTGACCAGTTCCAGGGTGCCTAGGAGGACACATGCACCAGAATCCAAGCTACAACTAGACTCATGCTTGGGGTCTATGGGTGGTTCAGTAGGTTAAGAGTCTGATTCTTGGTTTGGGGTGAGGTCATGATCTCAGGGTTTGTGAGTTCGGGTCCCGCATCAGGCTTAGCGCTGTCAGTAAGGAGCCTGCTTGGGATTCACTCTCTCTCCCTCTCTCTTTGCCCCTCCCCGCTCTTGCTCTCTCAAAATAAATGAATAAACTTAAAAAAAAAAAAAAAGACTAGACTCATGCTCTTCTCCCAGATTCTCACTCTGTATCTATCTGTCTATGCATATATGTTCAATATCCTCTGTTTTCACCTCCTCCAGGCTCATGTCTGAATTTCATCCTTCGGGAAGCCAAGGACCCTCTCTGCTAGTCCTGTGTGACTCCTCTGAATCTTCTGACCAGGGCTGTCAGCATCAGTATGATATCTCAAGGAATTCAAGGTTGAGGATATGTGTCAGAAACAGAAGTAAGTGAACAGAATACTGGGGAGACCACATAAGTTCTCTCTCTCTCTCTCTCTCTCTCTCTCCCCCTTCCATCCTCACCTCTCCCTCTATTTCATAGTTTTCTTTCCTCCACTCCCCCCTCACTCAGATTCACTTACTTTACTTCCTTCTGTATATCTGTTCTAATCTTTTCTCTAATTGTCAACTACTTTCTCCTGCTTGTTATTCTGCATAGCAAAATGTGGCCAAGAATAGCTTTTGGATTTACCTATGCTCTGATTCAGCTACCTGAGGAGAGAAGATCTCTTCATTAGTTCCCAGAGGAGACCAACTCAAATAAATGAACTGTCAGTACATATTTGTACCCACCCTCCAAGTTCCTTTATACCCAAAGGTTGTCAATGCAAATATTTCTTGTTTTGTGGTTTGTTTATGATATACCTCATGCGGTAATTGCTATATTCTAAATACATTACAAATGCAACTTCATCAAACAAGTTTTTGCATATTGCAGTTAAGGTTTTGAAGGCAGATTTTCTGTTGTATTAATCTTATTATCTGTTCAACCTAAAGTAAAATTGTAAAAGAATAGAAACCACTCAATTCATTAAAAAAATAGTATAATGAAAAAACACATACTAGTTAATTATGTAGTTCAAACCAGCTAATCTTGTTTCCTATCTTGTTTTTGCAAATGATTTCCTCCTCTTGAAGAATGAGGACAACTCTGAGAAACCAACTTCATGCCTAGGGTCACATTAGCTATGGAAAGATAGATGAGTTATGTCTATGAAAACAGACTGTAATCCTAAAAATGGTATTTTTGTGTAGTTACATTGTTTTATTTAAATATTTAGGGCACAGAAGCATTGGTTCAATGTTCTTCCCAATGCATTTCATCCCATGATACTTTTAATTATTCTAAGGGAAATGAGAGCACCATTAAATATATTTTCACATGTACCTGTATGTACATGTATATATACATATATAGTATATACATACATGATAATTTTTTTCTATAGGATTTGATATTGTGCTTGGAGTTTAATAGACTACAAAATTTTCTGGTGGAAAGAATGTAGTGGAAATCTGCTTTTGTTCGGTCAACAGACCTCCACTTTTCATCTAGGTGACCACCTCTTCTTTTTACCTGCAGCCATATGTTTACATAAAGCTGTCTGCCAGGACACATTTGTTTTAATACGTATCATATGTTATCAAATAACTTGGCTTATTAAATATTTTAAACATTTGATAAACTGGAAATGCAGATGGCTTCTATTTATTGCTCCTTTATTCAGTGTTTAGGAAATATGGCTGGCATAGTCTTTCTTGTTTAAACTCAGTTTATTAGAACTAATGCAGCTGCACCAAAGATCTTCACAGTCAGTGTTTCAAAATTTATTTTAGTCTTTAGCTCTAAACAGCCACAAAGACCCAAAAGGAGGGTTGAACTCAGGGGAAAAGACAAAAATACAGGATCATTAATGACGTGAGGTCTCTTGTTCCAACAATACCTGGGGCAATTAGTTAGCTACTTCAGACTGTGCTCAGGCAGAGAAAGAGAAGTTAAAAGCAAAGGTTTGTGACAACCTTGCAGCTTGTTGAGCTCAGCCAAGCTCTGTCTGCTGTCTTTTGTGCTGAGATCCTTGTAAATCTTACAACTGTTTTACTACCTAGCTGAGCCATGTCAGAAGTGCACATGGACTCTTATTTCAAATTCTCAGCTACCTAGCACCAGTGGAGGCTTTTCTAACCTTCCTTTGAGATGAAAAATAGTTTGAGATGTTCACTTAGATATAACAATGGTGAAAAAGAAAAAAAAAGTTTCAAGAGTCAAAATTGTTTTAACAAAGGGAAAGAGCACAAGGTTGTCTTAGGCATTTGTGAGGTATACATACAGAACTTTGATATTATTACTTATAGGTTAAAAGAGGCAGTGAGGGTCATTACATAATGCCGAAAACCAGGTTCACACTCTTGGAACCAGTCCAAATGCTCCTTTAATTGACCTGTAAAACTAAGACAGGGAAACTGAAGGGACCCTGTAAAAGGCTATTTTTTTTTTGATGTTTCTATTCTTGCTAGGACTTGCACCCCTTCCTTGCAGTCTATGGTACCGATAATGTATGTTCTCCTTATAAAGGTCAAGGAGTTAATGATTTCTTTGCAGTCTTCCAGCACAATAGATAACATTTAAAGAGTAACCAGGCAGGGTCCTCATGTACGTTTTTTAGACCACTGACTCCCCAAGACACTAGGCTCTAGGTCATAAGTGACTTATGGAGGACACCTAAACAGTCCTCTTGGTCTTAACAAGTTCCTGGATGCCTGAGAAGACATGTACACCAGACCACAATCTTCAACAAAAACCCCAGACCCCAGGTCAAGCAAAGACAAGACTCATTCTCCTTTCCTTTCTGAATCTCCCAGATGCTCTGTATCAAGACTCTTTCTATGTCTGTAATAAATTCTGCTTTTACTTCTTTTTGGCTTGTATTTGATTTCCATCCTGCATGGAGATGAGGACCCTCTTGGCTGGTCCTACAGGACCCCTTCTGGATCCTTGACCTAGCCAGCCTGCATCAAAATAAAAAATGGAAAAATGGTTTTTTTGTTTGTTTGTTTTTATTTTTATTTTTTTAATGTTTATTTAATTTTGAGAGAGAGAGAGACAGAGCACAAGCAGGGGAGGGTCAGAGAGAGAAGGAGACACAGAATCCTGTGCCAGCACAGAGCCTGACATGGGGCTCAAACTCATGAACCGTAATAAGATCATCACCTAAGCTGAAGTAGGACGCTTAACCAACTCAGCTACCCAGGCACCACAGGAATGGAAAATGTTTTGTTGACTCATCCCTCTTCCCCTACAATGCCTTCTATAGTACTAGAAGTTCCATCTCTATGGACGTTAAGATAATTATTAGCTTGCAGGTGCCTGGGTGGCTCAGTTGGTTAAATGTCCAACTTCGCCTCAGGTATATGATCTTGCTATTCATGGGTTCAAGCCCTGCTTTGAGCTTTGTGCTGACAGCTTGGAGTCCAGAGCCTGCTTCAGATTCTGTGTCTCCCTCTCTCTCTCTGCCCCTCCCCCACTCGCACTCTCTCTCCCTCTGCCTCTCAAAAATAAGTAAACATAAAAAATTTTTTAAAAGATAATTATTAGCTTGTGTTAACTATTATTTCAAACACTTATAGTTCTAATTCGTCACAAGTGTTTAATATTTTATCACAAATGTATTGTTTACATTCACGTAGGGGAAAAAGTAAATTTTTTGTTTTGTTTTGTTTTTTTGTTTTACATTAACTTATGTAGGGGGAAAAATAATTTTCCCTTTACCCTTCTAGGTTCTTGGCTGAGACTGCCATGTGATAAAAGATAGATTAACACGATAAAAACAAACAGAAGTTTAATAACACATATACCTCTTGTATAAATGGGAGATATCCAGGAAAACTCAGTAATTTCCTAAAATGGACAAAGCTACCACCTTAAATATTATCTCCTGCTCAAGACAAAAGAAGATGTTGGGGTTGGAAAGAACCAATTAATGGAGGTTATCAGACAAAACACCATAAACAAGAATATGGTTGTTACGCAAATTTAAGTCTGTCTTCTCCATTGATAAATTTCTAGAGATTTAATGATCCTTCTCTCCCTGTACAGAAAGGGAGAACCCCTTACAAATGGAGGTTTCCCTTATAAATATAAATATCTCCTACAAAAGAGTACCTTTTACTCAGTTTTCAGAGCTTCACCTGTGTCTCTGTTTCTTGAAAATAATCAGCTCAAGATAATCCTTATCCAAAAAAGGCATATTTGGGCACATCACATTTGCTTCTCTTCACTTACTAAACAAAATAATTAAAAACAAAACAAGCAAATGGTTGTTAGTAACATGGTATGTTAGTAACTAACCAAAAATGAAATCAAACTGATTGTTTAAGTGATGTAGGGAATTTCTTAGTTAATTCTCACCCTCCTCAGTCCATGGGCAGAAAAATTTGGAAGTAAGCAAATAAAAGCTTAAAGGTATAAAGTTAATACATAGAATGTATTATCCATTATACTAGGTATAATGATATAGAAAGCTATTCAAAATAAATCCACTAATTCTCTGATTTTATACAAAGAAACTGTAGAAAATGGCATTAACTGTAAAAGGAATAAGTTATGTTAGAACATGTAGCCTGATGTAAGGGAAGTTAATGTGGTTGGTGGTAAATAGTCTTGTGATCAAGCTTAATTCAAAGGGGGGCTTTTTAGAAAATTATATGGGCCTCATATGGTCCCAATACAATAGGATGAAGGGAAATACTGCTGTTATTGTTGTTGTTGTTGTTCTTTCCTATATAGAGCTATCATATTGAGTTAAAATGTTAGCTACCATTTATTAAGAATTTACTACATGCTCAGGCTCCTGGGTGGCTCAGTCAGTTAAGCATCTGATTCTTGATCTCAAGCTCAGGTCCTGATCTCAGGGTTGTGAGTTCAAGCCCTGAATTGGGGTCTGTGCTGGGCAAGAAGCCTACTTTAAAAAAAAAAAAAAAAAAGAAGAAGAATTTACTTTATGACAAACACTGTTATAAATGTGAAATGTTTAACATGCATTTTCTTGTTCATAGTAAACTATACTATGAGCCACGGGGAAATTCAGGAGTTTTAGAAGATGATAGAGTATGTCACTATTTGTGGTCAAATTTAGTAGAAAGGGGCATTTCAAATATAACCCTGGTTTGGAAATTTGTGCTAATATTTTTGGCAGGTGTTTTTAGATACTTATTAACAATTCAACTTCTAGGGATTCCTGGTAACTCTGACTTTTTGGCAACAATTAGATAGCTGTTGAGAGCTCTCCATTTGCCTTGGGAGAGAAAAATATATCCAAGAATCAAGACATCACTGCACAGTTTTGTAATTCAAATCAAACTTCTCCTAAAACCCATAAACTAAGCAATACTTCTGAAAGCCAAAATTACAATTATAGAATTAGGGGCTCTCTGAGAGAAAAATATGTGCTAGAGCTTCAAAGGACTAAGAAACTTAAAGAATCTAGAGTTGAATTTAATTACTACCACAAAATAAGGGAAAAATCGGGTATGTTGTCTTAACTATAGAAAAATGTTAATATTTTTCCAGACCCTGACTTTATGTTTTGAATTTTACTTTATTAATTAATTAATTAATTAATTAATTTTTATTTGAGAGATAGAGAGAGAGAGAGCATGAGTTGAGGAGAGGGAGAGAGAATCCCAAGTAGGCTCAATGCTTAGCACAACGTCTGACCCCATGACCCTGGCATCACAACCCAATAATAAATCAAGAGCTGGATGCTCTACCAACTGAGCCACCCAGGCATTCCTATCGTTTGAATTGTGTACTAGAGTCTGAAGAACACCTGAACACTCCTGAGAATTTGAACATGGATTCCCTTTTGGTAAAGGTACCAATGAAAGTTACCTGGATAGGAAAGAAATGATCCAGTTATCAGTGGTTACTACCAAGCATCATGGACACTGTTATTGGAGTTTATTATATGGTCATGAAATCCAAGCACCTGGGAAAATGCTAGTTTTTATTTTGTACACACTCAATTCTTTCAGAAGAAAGCCATAGAGTTTTCTTCCCTTTAATATTCTTTCAACTAAAGAAGAGACCTTCACAGGACTGGACACTTACTCCTTACAAGTCCTATAGATTAGATATTATTCTCTACATCTATAATTGAAATTCAAATGTAAAATGCTTGATTAATTTCCCCAAAGTTCCACACAGTTTGCAGTAGAAACAGAATTCCAACAAATCTATGTTTTTCTGGTTTTCCAACTCAAGTTTTTGCCACTATGGAATACCAACCTTGCCATAACTTAATACATGAAACTCATCTTAACACATGGTGGGCAATGAATACCACCTATATTTTGTAGCCATTGTGAAAAGCCATTGGCACAATCATTTTATTTTTAGATGTACTCTGAGCACGTGCCTCTCTTCATCTTGAAAATACACAGTACTTTGACTTTCTTTTTTTAAGCAAAACTACTTTGTCTATTTAAATGGAAAAGGAGGGATGCACTTTTGGTTTTATTTGGGTTGAGAAGAAGAAAGAAGGTCTCACATTAGTCTATAATATCAGGGCTTATTATAAGTAAAATTACTGCTAAGAGACAGCTCTTATCAGGAGCAAATGTTTTTTCTGACATACGAAAGGATTCTTTTTTAATGAAAAAAGTTTTGTGTTTGTAAATGTAAGGATTTCAGTTGTCTAATGTAAGGATTTCAACTTCTTTCCGTTGTGTCTCTCCAAAATCTATTTGAACATTTAATAAAACATGTATTGAATATATATCATATTCTTGGCTTTGTAATAGGCATTGGAAATAAAAAGTTTAATAAGACACTAATCTTGTTCATAAAATGATAATTGCATGTGGAAACAGACAAGTTCATATCCCATGACTAAGGACATGCTATGTAACTCATACATTTCATACTATAACTGTTTATCGCTGACATACTTTATATCCAACATTTTGCCAGTTGATGTGGTTTGTGTCCTCATGGACATTTTATAAGGAATAAAGACAAGCAATAAGCAAATGCAGTGTGTATGATAAGATCTCAGAATGAGAAAAGGAAGGGTCTGCAGAATATTTAAGGGATATAACTAACCTATATCTGAGGATCTTTTCCTGGAGGAAGTCATATCTACATGGAGAGCCAAATTACAAGTAGAAATTCTGGAAGAAATATTTGTAGAATTCCATGCATTAGGAAGATTAAGGGCATTTGAGAAATATAGTCTGTTTGAGAACTGAAAAAGACATTAGCTTAGACTGAAAAAATAGAAGCTTCATTTTCCAATTTTAAAATCTTGATTAACAAAAAACAGTAGAAAAAAATTTGATGTCATTAATTTATATTGATCCTTTTTGCAAAGTAATTCAAAGCTATAGTAACTGCTCCTAAATATAAACCAAAACTTGAATTCCATTCTCTTCCTAAAGCTGTATGACAATACCAGTTTCAGAAGTGATGACATTCTCTCAGCAGTCTTCATTGTTTTATGTCAACATTTTATGTCCTAACTTGCCACCATAGAACTCAGGTTGTGACACATTTCTCTCAAGAAGTTCCAATAGAATTTTATTTAATTTTTCATCATATAATTGGATTCCTTTTTCTAAATGAAACTTAATAGCACTTATAAGACTCACATTAAAAAAAAGGATAATACTCATACTTGCAATGCAGTAAATGAAAAGTGGTTGAAAAGATTCTGTAATTTCCTGACATTATGATTGGCTCACTTTCAAATTTCTTTCTTCCTGTTGTATTCTCAACATTTTCAAAGTTAATTTATGTCACTATTTGCATAAGCATGCAATCTGCTAAAGTTTTTTTCTCTTTCTGAAGTTCAAGGAGTTCATGTGCCAATTTTCATTCCCACTGTCATCAGGGAAGCAATATTATATATCAGTGAATATGCTTTGCTAAATTTCTATCAATCTTAAACTGCAGGAAATAAGCCTAGTCACCCTTAAACTCATGCTGTCAATCAGAAAATCAGAAAGCAGGATACAAATAACATATGCTTGTAGCATTGTAGAATCCACATGTGGTTGACATACTGAATGATTCATAAATATATATCTTTTATCCCCCAGAAAGAAAGAGAATTTGAATGAATAATAAGAGGCCAAAGTGAACCCTAAACGTTCAAGTTATTCCAGAAATCAGAAAAGGAAAAATGAATTTTTCATTAAGGGAAACAGTGAATAAAGTATAGGCAATTTGTAATAAATGGCTTTAGGATAAGCAAGGTAAATTTTACATTAAACATGAAATATAAATGCTGATTTCATATATATATTTAATCTTTTTTCTAAAGGGAAAAATGGGTATAACCTATGAATCAAGACTGTATAAAAGTCTACTTTAACAATTGGTTACCAGTTTTAGCCTGTTTATAATTGGAAGGAAACCTTTTATTTTAATATTAATCGTCCATATGTTAGATCTCTCTTGTTTCTGAATGAATATTATGTACTTTAATTATTACTTTGGTAGACATTGATTCTGGCATTAGCTTGTTGGACAGATATATTAGTTTCATGACAAATTCTTACAGCAACACTTAAATAATATCTTTAGAAGGTCAGAGTTTAAAAACAATTTCAAACATTATCAATATTGTTCTGATTCAAAGTTGGAGAACTCTTACAGCTATCTGACATTAATTTTAGCAGTTTTGGTTAAAATTCAAAGTTTTCTTCAGTCTCATTAAGCTCTTTTTAGAAATCTTCTTATTCTCTTTTCTTAACAATTAGTGATTACCTCAAATAACTAATTTACATCAACTAGCCCCATGGCTAAGTATATTATCCTTAAAGAAACAGATTAATTTTTTTTTTTTTTTTAGTATGCCAGGTGGTATGTTATCTATGGACTCTGGAAGGGTGCTCATTAATGAGATAAATATCTCATAGAGCAATTCATGGACTTTTTGGAGGGCATGGGTACATGCTACAAACAATATGTCCAAGTGGCTAGGAAGCATGGCTGTGAAGTTATTTTCTTTGGTATTTCTTGTATACTTAACAAGTATTATTTATTCATATTACTGAATAATATAATATATTCTGCATAATCAGATATCATTGTCACATGGGCAAGAAATCTCAAAGGTTAATAAATATAGAGTTTTTCCACATGGATAGAATCACAGAGAAATCAGAAGTTTATGTTTTTATTTAATTTTTAAATTTTTTCTTAGTAAGGACTCAGAATAAGGGGTATTATATGCCTCGAAGATTCCATCTATCATTGGAAGACAAAATATCTGAAATTATTTAGCTATACTTTACAGTCCAAATTTCTATATTTCAAATAAATTACCATTCGGATCAGAAATATTCATAGTTCGATGATTAATACCATCTCCAAAACAATGCTTATGTTAAATATTCAATCATTCCACATATATTTGCTGAGCACTAAGTGTGACTATGTGTGATGCTCAGTGATAAACTCATGGCCCTCAAAAAGATGTTCTGAGTAAAGAAATAAAGAAGTGAAAAACTTGGTCTTATGTAAGGACTTCTGAGTTATTAAATGAGTGCATGTCAAAACAAAAGGATATTTGGACAAGATAGGTAAACAGATTTGTAAGTTTGAAGACTGTTTAGTTTTTGCTGTTAGGTATCTGGAATAAAGTTACCTTATCTTATATTAATATTGTATTATATATAATAGATATATAATATCCTCTATAATGATGACTTTAATAGTATGAAACTTATGTAAGATTGCATGTCCTACTATAAAATTCTACATGGTTGCATTTCCATTTCTCAAATTAAATAATACCTGAAACTTTTGGAATATTTAAAATTAAAAACGAATTCTTGGGATACCTGGGTGATTCAGTAGGTTAACTAAATGTCTGGCTCTCAGTTTTGGCTCAGGTCATGATCTCACAGTTTTGTGGGTTCAAGCCCTGCATTGGGCTCTGTGTTGACATCACAGAGCCTGCTTGGGATTCTCCCTCTCTTCCTCTCCCTTTGCCCCTCCCCCACTTGTGCTGTCTGTCTCTCTCAAAATAAATAATAAAATTTAAAAAGAAGTGAATTCTCTTTTCCTCATTTCTGATATTAAAGAAAAATTCAGTTTTTTTAAAAGCTTACATTTCTTCCTATGTCTTTTATATTTTAGAGAGAGAGAGAGAGAGAGAGAGAGAGAGAGAGAGAGAGAATGCACATGTGAGTGGGGGATGGGCAGAGGGAGAGAGAGAATCTCAAGCAGGCTCCAGACTCAATGTGGAGCCTGAAGTGGGGCTCGATCCCACAACCTTAGGATCATGATCTGAGCCAAAATCAATAGTCAGATGCTCAACCTACTGCACCACCCAGGTGCCTCAAATTCCAGTTTTTCATAAACATGTTATTGTTTGCTCCATTATATTGTACACTGAATGCTTCTCATTAAAATGTTTTTTAAATATTGATAAGTTTCAACCTTAATATGGTGACTCAGGTCACCAAAACATCACAAGTCTAAAATCATCTAAGGTTCATAAATATTTATGAATCTCAATTTTATGATTTCATTTTAATAGGTTATTAAACATACAGAAAAAGTATGTGTGTTTTTATAAATAAAATCAAGAGACTATATGTCTCCTGTTTTTGTTGTTTAAAATCAACTTTTTCAGTTCTAATGTGTTTCTTGTGCTCTGTCAATCACAACTGTTTTGGACTTTCTGTAATTGGTGAAGTAATTACTTTTCATGCTTTTAAATCATGTGTGCATTTTGTAGCTATTAATCAATTTCCTGCTGTGCCCTGAGTTAAATTAAATTATAATACTAATACCAGAAGGGTCTCCAGTAGTTCGTTTCTGTACTTTAGTAAGGCAATCATCAATGTAGAAGCAGGATTTTATTTTTTATATATAGAATATAAAGAACAACTGTTTTGCTAGAGCTGACCGCTGACACCTACTATCCTTTAGTGCTTATTGTTCTGCAACAGCAAAACTGCAGAATAATATGTTATAAACGATTGATGTGCTACAATTGTTTAGTGAATCCAAACAGCAGCATTTGCTTTGTGCTTCTGCAGCTACCTGGCCCTTGCTCTCCCATTTGATGAAAATGAATGTAGACTGAATGTAAATACATTTCTGCTCTATTCTCACTTTCATGGCTATATTGCTCTAGTCAAGCAGTTAATTTAAACCAGTACATTCAGAACTTCTAGGTTATAGTAAGGTGGATTTGTCTCAAGCAGTTTCAGTTTGAGCTATACCCAAAACTTGAACCAACAAACTGAGCTTCATGATAACTATATGGATATATCCTGGTTGCATTATAGGGAAAGATGATTATGCAGGGATCCAATGCTTATAGTTCAAAGTTGGCAGGCAACTCTTCAAGCTATTAATTCATCAGATCTTAGCATTAATAATGTTACGATTGGGCACCTTTGAAACTTAAACCGTGATGAAATTTGACATGAAATATAGATCATAAAACATAAGTAGGAATAAATTTAATGTCTAACAAGGGAAAATACTTGTTACATTTCACTATTGAAGAGAATTTCAATACAACTTGCCTATGACTTTTTGCAATTAAATAGAATTTAGCCTTGCATTTTGTTTAAAAATGACTCTTGCAACAGGACCATAAAATAAAATGTATATGATTAGATTGCCTAAAATACTGTAGGTAAAGTGTAATAGGAAAATATAATTTTTAGAAGAATTAGACTATACCTTTTAGGTTGAGGTTTTTGGAATGTTTTCTGCTAAATGCATTCTTATGGAGGTATAAAATTAGTCATTATGTGAGTTGTTGCAATTTTACGTGTTATTGAGCTATTAAGAGACATTTTTAAGAAGATGTTTATAGCAATTATAACATAAAGCAAAAGTTATATTAAAATAGAATATGAACTGAAATGAAAAATAAGACAGAAGATTAGAGAATAAATGTAGATGTAAATGCTATAATAAATGCCAATGCTTGAAAATATCAAATGAAATGGCACAATTAAAGATGCTATTACAAAAGCTTATGAGTTTAGGAAATATTTCTACTCATTTCCCTATAATTCTTGTGCTGTAGGAGACTTGCTACATTATTTTTTTCAATTTATTTTTTAATAACTGAAAGTTTGCTTCTCTTACCGGTTATATACAGTATCATATCATTTTTATTTTTTTTTAAAGAAATTCTGTCGTTTTCCACCATAGCAATTGAAACAAAAATGAGTGAAAGTCGGAGAACAATGCCTCAGACCTCATTTTAGTACTATTCTTTTTGCTCACAAACTGTTTCTAGAGTTGAGGGCTGTTAAGGAAGACAGATATCATACAGGCATGTCAATCACATTTAATAGGCAGTGGTGGAAGGTAATCTCTGTCTCCCCATCAGTCTCCAGCAGACTAGTAGACAGAACTCATTACTGTGCAAATGAACCTGCCAGACACTTCAGCCATTTGCCTTGCTAGAGGTCACAAAGAGTTGACACCAGTTAAAACTGGTTAAATGTGGCCAGGGAAGGAACAAGGAGACAGAGCAGCTCCATAGGTTGAAATAAACAGTATCATATTAACAATGACCTTAAGAGAGTTGAAAAAAGACCTGGTAGAATTGCGGGGGGAAACGTTGCATCAAAGTGGTTCATGTGTTTAAAATTAGTTCCTCCCATTATTTAATACATATGAAAAATGTGCATTTAAGTTTTCCAATATGATGGCATAATGAAATGTCAGCTCAGCATCCTCCTTTAGCCTATAAAGACCTAGATTTTTAAAAGGTTAATCTCACTTTCAGTGGACTACAGTTTCTTACTGGATCACCCTTTCACTTAAAAACACTCAAAAAGCACCATCTTATTAATAATCATGGCAATGCTAATTATTATTGTTAGTACCATTGACTGTTAGTTACTCTCTTTGAAGTGCTCTGCCAAGCATCTTCTTGTTTAATTTTCAAAGGCTCTCAATGAGATAGGAATCATTATCTTTATTTTACAATTAAGGAAACTGGAGATACATGAAATTGGAATTTGCCTTAAGTCGTCAGCTTAAAAGCAGAAAAGTTCTAATCTGGACTCAGGTGTGTCTGATTCAAAGTCCAATCTACTAGAGTCTCATTGGTTTCTCATGATTTCACACTTTATACATTTCTCTTCAATGGTGTGTATAGGTAAGGACGAGAAGAAAATACATATTTAAATATAAAGCATTCTAAAATACCTCTCTTTGAAAAATGAAATAAAATACCTCTCCTTAGGAAGCCAATTATAACTTATAAATATAATTTTAGGTAATGTAATACTTTGATTTTTGTAATAAATACTTCATAGATCAATAATCTCAGGGCAATAGATTCATATTCAATTTCAGGAAAGAAAAATGAACAGATAATTTGTAATATTACTCTCAATAATGGCTAATATTATTGAATACAGTTTTTTAGGTACGTTCTTCAGTAGTGCTCTACTTGTATTTACTAACACTAACACACAATAATTATGTAAGGTAGATACTATTTTTTCCCATTACACTGATGGGAAAATTAAGTTTTAAGGGTTAATTTATTTGCCCAAATCTAGAAGGTTAGGAAGAGCTAGAGATTTGAACCTCTTTGAATTTCTAAATCTTATTCCATAAACTGAGACATTTATTTTTTAAATTAGTTTATTTATTTATTTTTGAGAGAGAGATCCAGAGCGAGTGAGCAGGGGAGGGGCAGAAAGAATTTCAAGCAGGCTCTGAGCTGTCAGCGCAGAGCCCATGGTGGGGTTCTAACCCACGAACTGTGAGATCATGACCTCAGCGGAAACAGAGTTGGATGATTAACCAACTGAGCCACCCAGGCGTCCCTAAACTGAGACACTTCTATAGCCAGCCTTTCCAATATGCACTAGCCATAGTGCCTAAAGCAGGAACAGTTCTTAAGATTAAGATTAGGTAAACAAAAAGCCTACATAATATCAGTCCAGGTTTTGTTATACATTCTAAAATATCTCTAATAGTAAGTGATCTAGACTGGAACTCATTTAATGAAAGGTTGAATATTACTATGTCATGAGGATAAAAAGTACTAGGACAGTAACTAGGAAGCACTTTTATTTCTCCAATATCCTCTTCGGTGGTTCCTATGTAACCCTTCTCCCCAAATCTCAGATTCTCTGGTAAAATAGTAAATTAAATTCATAGCATTTGAATGTCTCTACTTTCCTCCCTGTTATTTCTAGGTTCACAGATCTAAGAAATTTAAATAAAGCCAATGAAGCCAATAATGGCTTCAATTTCTTGCTCTAATAAAATACTGTATTTTAAAAATAATGTTTTTGGCTATTTCATTTTAATTAGGAAAATATTTATATGAGAGTTAGTTTAAAACTTCTTAACTGTATCCATTGTACAATAAAGCCAATGATATTAACTACCTGACAGTGACCAATGTGTGTTCAGTGCTACCTCCACTGTAATATCTATACACATAACTGAATGTTGAACTGATATTTTTTAAAAGAGAAAATTCATAAAATGAACTAAATCCCTATCTAATATATTTTCCTAGTGGACTTTCCAGTGTTTCTCTAGCCATGATTCCAAAGTTAACCTTTCAAAGATGAAAGAACTGAAAATAAACAAAACAATGTGAGAGGAAAACTGGAGAGATTTTATCTTTGAAAGACAGAGGAAGAAACAGAGTAAGACAGAGACAGAGGGAAAGATCAGAGGTACATTAATCATAACAAATATTCTAGCCCAGAAGGGAATACTGGAAATTAAGAACTAGTGATGGGTAAGCCTTTCAAGGTTTAAAGATGGGGTACAGATAAGAAACTCAACATTCTTGTGATTATCCTAACCTTTCTCATAGAGGTTGAAATCAGATTCGAAATATGAGAACAAAGTTTCTTGTAATATATTGCTTCTTCCAGAGTCAGTCCAGCTGGAAATGCATGGAAGCATGAAAATGAAAAAGAAAACAAATAGAAATGTTAACGAAATTTTGAGCCATAGGAAAGGTTCACTTGAGTTTGGGTAGGCACAGGTCACTTCTTTTTTCATGAACTGATTATTCCCTTGTTTCTAATAAGACCACTTTGTTGTTTTTTGTAAATGAGACTTCATGGAAATAGTTCATCATGTCTTCACAAAGATCTAGGATTATTATCTTTTCCTTGAGAAAGAGTTTAAAACATCATGGCAAAAGTGTGGAAGAAAAGGACATAGTTTTGGATTAGGGCATAATGGTTGAAACTGAGAGTAATTAATGAGAACATTCTTGCAAATGGTGCAGATAGCAAAATGGATGAATTATGCTATATTGTAATAGACTCAGGAAACCTTTGAAGGCCAGGAGTCTGACAGAATGATATAAAGGGATCAATGTACAAATTGCAGTATTAGTGCTCTGATTCCATCTCTCTAAAGAGAAACATTGTAATTATGGAGCCAAATTATCTCAATCTGTAATAATGCATTGAATAAGTGTCTACATATTCATATCTAAACTTATTTTATGGTTCAGAGAACAAAACGACAAGTTAGAGAAGCAAAACTGTTGAGTTTTTTAACTTGATGGTGTGCTAGAGAGGAAGAAGAAATTCCATATGGCAAAAAGTCTCTCGATGTTAAAAAACAAAGTAAAAGCCAAACTCTGTTTTCTCAAAGTCCAAATCTGACATACAAAACACATACACGCACATGCATGCTGGTGCACCCACATTTGTCCCTTATTAAATAAAAAAAACACTCAATCATGCTTTTTTTTTTTTTAAAGTTTTTTTAATGTTTACTTTTTGAGAGAGAGAGACACAGTGTGAGTGGGGGAGGGGCAGAGAGAGAGGGAGACACAGAATCCGAAGCAGGCTCCAGGCTCTGAGCTGTCAGCACAGAGCCCGACGCGGGGCTCAAACTCACAGACTGTGAGATCATGACCTGAGCCGAAGTCGGTCGCTCAACCGACTGAGCAACCCAGGTGCCCCTCAATCATGCTTTTAAAATGGAAAAGATCAAGTGGCTTATGTAGCTGAAAAGCCCAGAGGTAATCTGGTGGCAGACCTGACCCAAGCAGGACTTCAGCTCCATTTTTCTGTGACTCAGCAATGCCCTCTTCCCTGGACTGGCAGAAGCCCCAGCCTTTCTTACTTAGTGTAGAGAATGACTACCACTAACAACCAGGACTACAAGTTCTCCAGTTCACATTAAGGATGAAGAAGAGGATCCACTTTGATCATCATCATCACATAACCCCCTGAATTTGGCCAGGGAATGCTAGCTCTTACTTATTGAGGCTATTAGTCATTTCTAAATCAAACCTTCAGCAAAGAGACAAGATTATGGTGATTGGATTATGCTACAGAGGGCCTATCCATGGAGCTTGGTGTGGGTTTAATATTATTGAAATCATAAAGATAAATAAATCTGGAGGAAGGCTAGTTCCCCAAAGGAAAATCTGGATGCTATCAGAAAAAAAGAGATAGCTGGTGAATAGTAAAGTGATGACTACTCCATACTGTAATAAATGTAATGGATATAGAAATAAAAGTCCATGTACGAGAAATACCAAAAATTAAAAAAAAATGGGACTCCATATTAATGTTAGTTTATTTCTATGTAATTGCTATTGATTGAATCATTATAAATCAAATTTGATGCCTTACACAAGGATTTTATCCTTATAAAAGTAACTTTTATCTGTGTATTATTTACATTATAGGTAAGTCAAGGCATCTGACTTTAATACCACTTTTTTTTAATGTTTTATTTTTATTTTTGAGGGAGGGGTAGAGAGATATAGAGACAGACAGAGAACAAGTGGGGTAGGGGCAGACAGAGAGGGAGAGACAGAATCTAAAGCAAGTTCTGAGCTATCAGCACAGAGCCTTGATGTGGGGCTTGAACCCACGAACCATGAGATCATGACCTGAGTCAAAGTCAGACACTTAACCAACTGAGCCACCTAGGCGCCCCGTAATACCACCTTTTAACAATTTTGCCTCACCCCTACCTTTTCAGTCCCTGTTGCCCAAATCAACTTCCAAAGAGCATCCTCAAGCAAAGCACAATGAAAAAAAACAAAATATGCAATTAAAGAGGTAATTTTATTTTAAGAATGATAGTTTATATCTTCACATAAAATATTCAGATTAGTTGTTTTTCCTGCACCTATCCACTGTAAATGTTATGTGATGTTATTCTGTAGGTACTAAATGTTGAAAATATCATTCCTATATTTTCATAAAGAATAATCAAATTTCATCTAACTCCTATTCAATTTCATTGAACTCCTATTTCTACAAAGTTGTAAATTTTTTTCAAATTTTTATCTTCTGTATGTTTTTAACTGTTTTTTTTTTGTTTTAAAAATTCATTTTACTTTTATTTATTCAGGTGTTTATTAAACAACTATTTATAAGTACTTATTATGTACTAGATAATCACTTTTACATTTTGGGGGTATGTACAGTGAACAACTAAATAAGATCTCTAGCCTCATTGAATTTATAGAGGCAGTGAATAAAAAGCAGAATATTATATCTCTCATGATGGAAAAATTACGGAAGAAAAAATAAAACAGAGCAGAGAAATAGGGTACCAAGGGTTGGTTTCAATGTTAAATAGTGTCATCAAGAGAGATCTTAAGGGAAAGAAATAACAAACTCTTATATTGAAGATATGTATGCGGATATGTGCTGAAAAAGATTTCTAAGCAAAGGAAAAGCAGATGTAAAGTCCCAAGGCAGAACATAGCTGGAATTTTCCAGGTGCAACAGCGAATAGTGCTTTTGGGGCAGATGGGGGTTAAATTAGGAGAGTTAGTGGGAAATTAAGTCAGAGAGGGAACTAGAAGTCAGAATGGCTCTCTCCATCTCTATCAGTCATAAGTACAAAAGCATGATCTAATTGATAAATCTTTCCATGAATCAGTCTTTATTGATTAACTCTACTTTGGTTTTCTCTTTGAGTTGTAGCTTTACTAATATATTTTGTATTTGTTGTTATTTAGTTGTCCTTTTTCTAGATTTTTGGGAGGATAAATGATCTCATTTATTTAAATTGTCGTATTTGATGGTAATGAGCATGAGGAATATTGTTCATTTGAGTATCACTTTAGCTCTACCTCGAAGCTTTTGATGCACTGTGTTCTCAATGTTATGCATTTATCATTAGGTAGTCATTTCCATTTCAGTGTTGTTTTTAATTCCTCTGCATAGTGTTTTATTATGAGGCCTATGAATTTCTAGATCTATAAATATTTTTAGGTACTCTTGTTATTATATCTAATCTTATTTGATTGTACTCTGACAAAATGGCCTGTATTATTCATGCATTTTGGTAGTTCAGTATTGTCTTTATTATCATTTTTTTATTTTTTATTTATTTAAAACTTTTTTAATGTTTATTTACTTTTGAGAGAGAGAGAGAGAGAGAGAGAGTGAGTGGGTGAGGGGAAGACAGAGGGGACACAGAATCCGAAGCAGGCTCCAGGCTCTGAGCTGACAGCCCAGAGCTCTACGCATCGGGTTTGAATTCACAAACTGTGACATCATGACCTGAGGTGAAGTCAGACGCTTAACCCACTGAGCCACCCAGGCGACCCTATGATCATTTTTTTGAGGACTTCCCACATGGGTTTGAAAGCAATGTTATTCTTACTCTTGAAGTTTCAATATTTAACTCTATCTGTACCAGGCAGATTAATGGCCCACAGAAGATGTCTATCCCCTAATCCCTATAATCTGTGAATTTGTTACTTTACATAAGAAAGGCAATTTGCAGATGTGATTAAGGTTAAGAACCATGAGATGGGAAGATTAGTTTAAACTATATGGGTGGGCCTAATCTAAACATATGAGTCCTAATGCAGAGAAACTTTCCTGGTTGTGGTCAAAGAGAAAGAGAGAGAGCTGTGACCATGGAAATTTGAGACATGTGATTTTGCTGGCTTTGAAGATGGCAGAAAGAGCAATGACCCAAGGGTTAGGAGCAACCTCTAGAAGTTAGAAAAGGCAAGAAAACAGATTGTTCCTAATAGCCTCCAGAAAGGACTGTAGCCTCATTCATATGATGATTTTAGCTCAGTGAGAAGTGTGCCAAACTTCTGACCTAAAGAATAGTAAGATAACAGGAGGCCCAGTCCTGCATCAGGCTATGTGCTGACAGCTCTATGTCTCCCTCTCTCTCTGCCCCTCCTCCGCTCACGCTTGATCGATCTCTCTCTCTCAAAAATAAGTAAGCACATTTAAAAAAATTTAAAAAAAATAAAAGAAAAAAGAAAAAATATAACACTTGTAAATATGTTTCTGCATTTTCTTCTATTTTTTTCTATGCTTTTTTCTTTATTTTGTACAGTTATGATCATAGAAAATCTTATGCTTAACTTTTCATGCCTAACAGTTGCTTAACCCTCTGGTCTTTACTTAACACTTCTTTTATAGTGATTGCTTACTTTTTAATCCCCCAATTTATATATAGTACATTATAATGGTATTAAGTTTTAGATTGCTTCTTTATGTAAGACTATTGGAAAAGAAAATTGTAAATTAAAATACACAAACTTTTAAGACTTCTTCAAGCTCCTAGTGGTGAGTTTTGTTTGTGTCATATTATTTTGAGTGAGTGTTGTGATGAAACTCCAAAATATGCCAGAAAGACAATAATAAGAGATACTTTTATATCTTCTTTTAAAAGGTGGCTTGGGGATATTTTGGATAGAAATTCCAAGATCATTTTAATATATACAATAACTAGTGATCTCCTCTTGCCAAGGAGTTTTAAGTATAGAGTTTGAATACCATTTAAGAATCTCAATGTATAATCAACCAAGATTGGTCAGGAGGCATTTTGCAAACAGATACAAGCAGGGAGTGAGAATTCATATATATAAATATATATGTAATGAAATGATTTGATTTCTCTGTATTCAAGTAACTACAACTACATTTGATAAAATAGTATATTGAAAAACAAAAGTTGTCCCCTATTGCTAACACAGTCCTATTAATATACATACAAAATCTATGCATAAATTAGTGTATTTAAAAAACAAAACTATGAGTATTTAAAAAACAAAACTATGGGGGCACCTGGGTGGCTCAGTCGGTTAAGTGTCTGACTTCAGCTCAGGTCACGATCTCACGGTCCGTGAGTTCAAGCCCCGCATCGGGCTCTGGGCTGATGGCCCAGAGCCTGGAGCCTGCTTCTGATTCTGTGTCTCTCTCTCTCTCTGCCCCTCCCCCGTTTATACTCTGTCTCTCTCTCTGTCTCAAAAATAAATAAACGTTAAAAAAAAAATTTAGGGGTGCCTGGGTGGCTCAGTCGGTTAAGCGGCTGACTCCGGCTCAGGTCATGATCTCGCGGTCCATGAGTTCGAGCCCCGCGTCGGGCTCCGTGCTGACAGCTCAGAGCCTGGAGCCTGTTTCAGATTCTGTGTCTCCCTCTCTCTGACCCTCCCCCGTTCATGCTCTGTCTCTCTCTGTCTCAAAAAATGAATAAACGTTAAAAAAAAATTAAAAAAAAAAACCAAACAAAACTATGACTTAAGTTTTCCTTTTCATATTTGCAGTTATTTCAAGCAGTCTTGCAATATCAATAGGGTAACAAAACTGGGAGCTGAGGACAAAACTCAGAAAATGATTCACACCCTCGGAATGTGAAAATTGTGAAAGATATGTTAAAATGATAAAAGTATGCGTAGTGATTACTAAAGGAAAGCTTCCATAACTGGTTTTATTGGGCCTACTGAAAAGAAGATGGAGAAGATAGAATATAGCCCTTTAAACAAGAAGAGATGCAAGACAATGAATCATCTTCTGTCTCCAAGACAGCAAGGCTCTATATTAGAGCAAATTTAATTATCCTAGACCAAAACAAAACCAACCAAACAAGCAAGCAAGCAAGCAAGCAAGCAAACAAACAAACCCTATTTTTGGAATTAAAAGAAAACCTTTTTTTTAAATGTTTATTTATTTTTGAGAGAGAGAGACAGACAGACAAAGTCTGAGCATGGGAGAGGCAGAGAGAGGGGGAGACACAGAATCCAAAGCAGGCTCCAGGCTCTGAGCTGTCAGCACAGAGCCTGACGTGGGGCCTGAACCCACGAGCTGAGAGATCATGACCTGAGCTGAAGTCAGATGCTTAACCGACCGAGCCACCTGGGTGCCCCTCTATTTTTGGAATTTTAAAGATTCCAGATGCACTTCACATTTATTCTACTGAGAATTTAAATTTAATTTGGAGAACCTGGTTGTCTGTAAGTTTGCTGATAAGATCCTACCTTTAAGGCAGACTTTAGTCCTGTATGGATATCCTATCCACCTTTCTACTTAGTGCCCTTCAGCCAGAACCTATGAGGAGCACGCCTGTAGTTAAACAAATTGGGTTTATTATTGGTTGCAGCGAGGTAGAACGCGCATCATGGGAACCGTGGTGCATCTCAGTAAGAGGGTGTTAGTAACAGTTTGTACAATTTGGGTATTGGTTGAGTAATTTGGTGAAAGGTGTAGAGAAGTAGAGGAGGTTTGCTGTCCACTGGGTATCATCAGAAAGTGGGGACAATTTTGTGATTGGGAAAGTCAATAAACCTTATCTATAGAGCCCACAGAATAGAGTGACGATGAAAATATTATAAGTGAAGAAGTGGTAGTCACTCAGCAAGAGTCAGAGAATGTGTGATATTTTGTGGGTTGCTGAATGACTGTCTACAGTGGATGTTTTGTGAGATTATGTATGATAGAAACACGACATGGTTTAATTTTAAGCATCAGATTAATGTGTAATAATATGGAAATTTAGTTGTGAGTGTCAGATTTGTTGCCGAAGGTCCAACTGAGATAGGAAAACTAAAGGGACTTCATTTTTAGAGAGGCTCCATCTCCATTATTTTTCTGCTAGGCCCATTTACTCATTTACCCATTTTTCTGCTAGGCCCATTTACTTCACCTCGCATTTGAATAAACCAAAGAAGTTATGTTTCTACTCCAAGGGAGGAACAAGAAAGTTAATCATCTTCTGAGTTTTGTCCTTGGCCTCCAAACACCTGATAACATCTAAGAAGAACTGGATCCCAAACATGTTCCAGGACGTTAGCTTCTAACAAACATTAGCCAGCACTGGCAGCAATTTCCTACCTTTGATGATTCATGAAATACTTCCTATTATTCACCTGTCACTTGCATTTGATCCAACCCTACCTGGATTCCTGAAGGAACACATACCCTGGACTTCTTGCCAACATAAACCCCTAACCCCAAACCATGATGAGACTCCCTTCCCTTCCCTTCCCTTCCCTTCCCTTCCCTTCCCTTGTCTTCCTTCTCTACTCAAAAAGTCTTCCAGATACTCCATCTTCTATACTCTACCTGTCACGCTATTCAATAAACTCTGCTTTCACTTCCTCCTGGCTTGCATTTGATTCCTATCTTGTGTGAGGCCAAGAGTCTTCTTGGCTGGACCTGCTGGACACTCTCTAGTTCCTTAAATCCAGCCTGCATGTGTCACAATGTCCAGGGCTGCCTTTTTTTTTTTTTTTCTACACTAAATGTTTAGCACTAAATAGAATTTAAAAAAAAAGGGGGGAGGGATTGTTGTCTCTTTGGTTTATAAAAAAAACAAAAAACAAAAAACAAAAACAAAAAACAAAAAACTTCCTAGGAAGACCAGTGTGTTATTGAGTAGTTTTGCACATTTTTGAGAAAATTTTATAATTGTTACATTTTATTACCTAAAATATTAAGCAATATGTTTTTCTGAAGCCAATTAAAAGATTTCTTCACTTGAAATTAAAAAATGTTTTCTTCCCTTGTATGGACTGTATGATTACATTAAAATTGTTTTCCAATAATTCTTCAGTATTGCATACCATTTCAAAAGTACCTAGACAATTTACTCTGAAGACTCATCAGGAAGTTGGGCCAACCTACTTAAACTGATTTATTTGTATATTACCTTGCATGAAGGGGATTTATGGCTGGATGAAACAGAGCATGAAAAAGGTAAAGATTCATTGGAATTAAATAAGAGCAAAAAAGTCAGTGCTTGAGGACATTCCTTAAGGAAATTGTTATCAACTCTGACCTTTGGGGAACTATTATAAGAACAATAAGGAATATCAAATGGATTTGATTTTAAAAACAACTCATCTTTGATTTTACAATGTAGAGAATAGTTATAAAGGTTCCTTCAATTTATACTAGGATAAGGCAGAGTAAGAAATTTTGCTTTGTTAGCAAAAAGTGAAGCCAAAGTAATTCAATTTAATTACCTTGTGATATACTTTATGTGTGCTTTTACTTAAGCAATGCTTCAGAAACTTTGATTCTATAAGGCGAGTGAGTGTGGCCATTTTCAATATAGTAGTCAGGTTTTCATTGCTTTTTATTTTTATTTTTTGAGACTAGAGTTATGATCTTAATTTATAATCAAGATTTATTATTTAAATTACCAAAATGCCATCTGAATCTAGGCTAACTTAAGTGGAGATACTTAAAATCCCTTTATTTCTACCTCACTGAGACAAGATCTCTCTTCAAATCTATTATATTAAAAAAAATCTCTGACATCTCAGATTAATCAGAAATCACTCCCAAAGATTTTTCTAAACTTCTGAATTTATGATAGATTTAACTTTAAACAAAATTATTATTCTCATGTTGTGTGGGATTAGTGCCATTTACAATGACTGAATTAGTTTGTAAGATTTTGGCAGTTTTTCTTTAGAATTAGAAATTTTAAAAAAGAATATACTGGCATATTTAAACCAAAGAATTCATGTGTTTGTAAGGAATACTTTGATTTCCACTTTGGAAAATGCCGAATTTATTTTCAAATATCATCATCAAAATCATCATTAAAAAAAAGGAGAAAGAGAGAGAGAGAAAGGAATGAGAAAGAAAGAAAGAAAGAAAGAAAGAAAGGAAGGAAGGAAGAAAACTGTTTCAAAACTAGCCAAGTCACCTGAGTGACTCAGTTGGTTGATCTCAGCTCAGGTCTTGAGCTCAGGATTGTGAGGCATGAAGCCTACTTAAAATAAAAAAGTAGGGGTGCCAGAGTGGCTCTAAGTGGCTGACTCTTCATTTTAGATCAGGTCATGATCCCAGGGTTGTGGGATCAAGCACCACATCAGGCTCCATGCTGAGTGTGGAGTCTGTTTGAGATATTCTCTTTCTCTCTCTCTCTCCCCGCCTCTGCTTCCTTCCCGCTCATGCTCTCTTTCAAATTAAAAAAAATAATAAGAAAATAAAAATAATTTTAAAAAGCTGACCAAGCCTTTTCTAGGACATAAGGCCTTTAAAACTCTTCCTGTTGTCCTAGCCTGTGTCATCACATCCACTTCCTTCAGAGTGGCACTCATTGAGCTGCACTTTTTTGAAGCTTACCCTATCAGATTTAGGTACTAAGCTGCCTACTTAATTGTGAATTTTGTTATCAGTTTAATTGTTCCTTTCGATGTGCTGTGATTTTACTGTCTACACGCTTCTAGAGGCGGAGCTGTTTGAGGAGAACAAAAAACCCAAACCAAAACAAAACAAAAAACAGAAGAATATTTTCCTAGGCTGGGTTCCCTGAACACCAACCATCTCCTGAGATGGAGAGGAATGTGCAGGTTATCAAGGAGCTTTTCCCTTTTGAGGGGAAGTCATGAAGCAATAGTGAATAAGGGAGGAGATGAACTTTGATGAGGTCTCAGTGGAGGTCAAGGCTGGGCTATTCCTTCCAAGTTTTCTGTAGTAGAGATGAGGGGGCCTGGCTTTGACACCCTCATGCTGAACAGGCATTGTTTGTAGTTTGCACTGATAAGGACATGTGACCTTTTGTATGGTTGCACTCCTGACCTGAGGAAGTTCTTAAAGCTGGAAGTCCTTACTTCTGGAAGGGATTCTGGGTGGCCCATCACAGTGTACATTCCCAAAACTAAGCAGCTACCTTTTATACTCTGTTCTGCAGACATAAAAGATCTTCTGGCCTTTGATCAAAATTGCTTCTCTAAAGAGAAAAAAAAAATCTCTGCTTTTTAAAAAGTTGTTTAAAACTTCATTTTATAGTAAATAGATACATCTATATTTTATTGACTTCTATGGAAGTTTAAAGTATGTATGCTTCCTGTGTAATTTTGCCATTACCAAGCTTAAAAAATTGAATAAATTATCCTCATATAAATAAACCAGGTATTTGTGGATCCAAGGCATTCCATTTTTCTATTCTCTCAAATTGTATAAAACTTATGTGCTCCAGATTATAGAAGGTTTTAGAATTGTAGAAGTTAAAAAATAGGTTTTGTGGGTGGTGAAAAAAAATTGATAATCATCTTGGAAAACAAAAGGAGCACCATTGGAAAATACGGAATACCTTGAGGTGTAAATTATACAGCAAAAGTTACTTTGCACTGCTAAATGCTTTAGGATTCTATAATGAAAAACTATTACCATCAATGTAAAAATCCCAAGCTGTATATGGCATGCCATGTAATGGATGAATATTTTATTGATCTCAAAAATAGGTAGAAATTAGTTTTTAAATATGGACTTGGAAAACTTTTTAATATTTTTTTACACGAAATAGTGTCTACCATTTCCATAAGCAAGAATGATTTTTCTCATTTGTAAAATGAGAGCATTAGTAAAATGTCACACTGGGTTATTATAAGATTCAATTAACATAATGCATGTAAAAGTGCTAAACACAAAGCCTGATAATTATAACTATTCAATAAATGTTAATGTTTATTGTCGTTGTTTTTAATGTGAAATTTTTATCACAGCATTACAAAAATAACTAGTTTGCATTGAGGCATTCTATGACATATTTAGTAATAACTTAAAAAAATTTTTTTTAATGTTTATTTATTTTTGACAGAGAGAGAGACAGAACATGAGTGGGGGAGGGGCAGAGAGACACACACACACACACACACACACACACACACACACACACACAGAATTTGAAGCAAGCTCCAGGCTGACACAGGGCTCAAACTCACAGACCGCGAGATCATGACCTGAGTGGAGGTCAGACGCTTAACCGACTGAGCCACCCAGGCACCCCTTTAGTAATAACTTTTAAAGTTTATATCCTCCAGTACTAAAGTGTTAGTTCAAAATGCATTTTAAAATGTTTGCATTTACTTTTATTTCTGGATATGGATAAATCTCACAAAATGTGAGAAATTTTAACCATTACAATTCATTGATGATATTATAGATTATAACACTGCAGTATTTTCTGATGTAACCAGATTTATGTTTTTTTGGTCACTATTTTTTGGCTAAGATTACCTATTGAAATAACCAAGAAGTTTGTTTGTTAATAAAATTAGAGCTTACCTAAATACAGTTTAGAAAGTGAGTGTATTGGGGTACCTGGATGGCTCAGTTGGTACAGCATCTGACTCTTGGTTTCTGCTCAGGTCATGATCTCACAGTTCGTGGGTTTGAGCCCCACAAAGGGCTCTGTGCTGACAATAAAGAGCCTGCCTGGGATTCTCCCTCCCACCCCCGCCCCTCCCCTACTCACTCTCTCTGTCTCTCTTTACATATCAACCTGAATAAATAAACTTAAGAAAAAAGAGAGAGTGTATTATTTCCTAACTATGTGTTTTTGACTGAAAAATAATGGAGCATGTCACTTTAAGGAGTGAGGAGTAAGAACAGAATCTAAGTTAAATAAATAAATTTATTTTATAATACAATATGGCTGTTTGGGTCAAAGTGAATATAATTTTTAATTATACACCTCAGAATCAAGAATTGTGAAATGTCTGCATTGGCTCTGTAAGTTGCACTATTTGTATACAAATTCCTTCTCTTAATAGGTATTAGCTGTGCTGTGCCCTCAGCTTTCTTATACAAATTCTTTTGTGGAATAATGTTTCTGCTCATATTAATATTTTTGTATTAAGCTTTATGTTATTAGGTCACTGAGTTCAGGCAAGGACCTCTCTGCAGATTAGATACCCAAAGTGAAATGTGAATGGTCATCACCATCAGGAAACTAGCTGAGTCAGATACACTGACTGAAATTTACTTAGAATCTAAACAAATAAGTCTGGGCCAGGCAATAATATAAGTAAATGGAGAAAGATTGTCTACTAATGAGACTGAAGTATAATTAGATGCTCAAGACATTTCCCTAAGTAAATAAGAAACTCAAATTCATGAGAAATGACTGACCATGGAGTGGAGGTCTTGACACACATTTGCAGAACATAAACAATTTGGTGAAAAGTTTATATGTCTGTTCATATCCTGGAAAAGGAGGACTTGACTTGCTAGGTTTCTTTTTCTTTGGGTCAATGTTCAGGCAGAAGGAGCTCGACCTTTGAAATGTCATTTTGAGTTGTCAATAGAAATCTAATTCTTTATGATGCATGCATACCTTCTATGGAAAATAGGGTAATGAAGATCCTTTAAGAAGAGAACTTCTGTTTATTGAATCATGTGTGTGGTGGTTTATCTCAGTGTAAATACCTTACCAGTGAGTGACAGACTGCCCCATTACTTGGCATTGTTTATTGCTTTGTTATGTTCTATCACCCGTCTATTGTTCTATCCAGTTTGAACTCACATATAATTAGATTTTGCCTTCCCTCTCAAATTCATCATATATCCTCATATGGGATATGAGATTAGCTTGATTGGGAACTGTTTTGTGTCAAATCTGTGGCTGTGAAAATACTAGATAAATTGTTTATGGCTGCATGAGTTGCTCTTCCTGAAGCCTGCATTTTTCCTAATTGGTTTATCTTAGAAACACTAACTATTTCTGTAAAACTTATCCATCAGCAATAGTTAGCCGTGAATTGACAATGGAGCAGATGGTATGTATTTTATATACTTTTCAGTTGGTCTCTACAGTGGGGGTTAAGGAAAAGAATGAAGCCACTTGTCAAATGGAAACTGAGAGACAGAGGGATGGAGATTCATGAAAGAAAAAGAGACAAACAAAGAAATCCTGCTAAAGTTTTGTCCTTAGTTCCCTCACTTTCATCTTTCCTCTCCCAGGATAGATGTCTTTTAATTTTGTCCTTATATCCCTACCCCCACAATTTTCTGGAAGAACAAAGCTAAGGTGGGTAAGATTATGTATATAGAAAAATCAATTTCATATGGATGTTCCCCTTGGCATAATTATAATGATGAGTCCAGGAATACCTGTGATATTTCTTCTTTAATATTAGAAAGGATAAATTTGGGGGCACCTGTGTGGCTCAGTCAGTTAAGGGTCCCACTTTGGCTCAAGTCATGATCTCAGGGCTCATGGGTTCAAGCCTGACAGCTCAGAGCCTTGAGCCTGCTTCAGATTCTGTGTGTGTCTCCCTCTCTGCCCCTCCTTCGCTCACGCTCTGTCTCTCGGTCTCTCAAAAATAAATAAAAAAAACATTTAAAGAGGGAATAAATTCATGCCATATACAGATTTTTAGTTTTTGCTTTTGCTTTTGTGTTTTTATTGTTGTTATAATTTGTTTGATTATATTCTAAAAATTTGTTTTGCTTCTGTTTTCCAGTATTTGGGAGAATCTAGAACATATGACTAACACTGTCTTTTCCCAAAGGTGTATGTTTATTCCCAAAGGTATAATGCTTCAGATTTGACCTTAGGCCATTTTATTGTACAGAAAGAGTCATGTAGGAAATAATTTCCAATGTCCTGAGAATAAGATAGATTGGCTGCTAAAGGATGCCTGAAGAAAACACTCTTCTTGAGGAACTAGAAAAATTTTAACTTCAGTAAATTAGAATTTTCTGTGATTAGTATCCCTTTTCTTTGCTTGTTGCCTTTGTTTCTATTTCTTTGAAGAGTAGACTTAAAATCAGGCTTTTATCTTTTCATTGTGTGTCATTCCTAATTCCCCAAATCCCAGTAACTCTAGGACAGAAAGTATACTTAAGAGCAACAATTTGTAATTTAATTCTGCTGGCGAGAGCAATTTCTCGCTTTTGTGAAATGCTTCCATGTAGGAAACACTTTGGTATTATGCCTGTTGTTTTGTTTCAAAGCTGACATGCTGCCAATACACAGAAGATGGAACTCTATTTTGTGAATATAGTTGATCTTGAATGGGGTCAAACTATTTATTTCATTCTAATATGATGCTAAATTAAGTTGTTAATACATTTACAGGGCATAAACAAATATCTCAAATACACTGTTTATGCTTATAAATGGATGTGTTAATGAATTTTCCTCAATAGGGTTCCATCACCCACGTCCCTCTGAGCTTTTTATCTGAAACTCCTAATCTGTTAGAAATTGCTTGGGGGTGCAGGATCCACAGGTTAGAAATACTCAATTCCTCAATACTGCCCCTTTGTGTGTTAGTATCTTTCCTCTAAGGCACAAAGCATTTTGCCTGAAAATGTGCTTAAAGATTACTTTCAGACAAATCTAGGACAAGGACTTCTTTTAAGAATTAGATTACCTATAGGGCACCTGCGTGCCTCAGTCAATTAAACGCCTGACTTTGGCTCAGGTCCGACCTCATGGTTCATGGGTTCAAACCCCACTCTCTGCTGACAGCTGGAGCCTGGAGCCTGCTTCAGATTCAGATTGTGCCTCCTCTTTCTGCCCCTCCCCCCCACTCCCTTTCTCTTTCAAAAATAGATAAACATTAAGAATTAGATTACTTTTGAGGATAAGGCAAAATAAAAGGCTAGTTAATTCAGTGCAAATCAATAGTATAAAAATCTATTTCATTAAATAAAAATGTAAATGTTTAAATAAAAACTCTACAGAAATATTTTGATGTTTTTGTACAAAAAACATAAAAATAAAACTGAGCTAGAAAATAATCAATAGTCATATTTAATTATTGTTTTAATAACTTACACTTTAAAAAATATCCTCAACACTTAACATTTGGATTATTTACTAGTACTCAATATCTTTTCATATGAGAGAAAATCTACTTGCATTTTCACTAAAATTTGCATGGGATTTAACACATTTCCCCCCCATGTCAACATTTCTTATAGTGTCAGCTAAATTTATGCCTGGAGAATTATTTACTCGCTGGAATAATTTGGATGAATAAAGGAGCAGGAAGAGTTTAAGGCAATGGAATTGATCAGTTGCTCAGTATAATTCAGGACAGATCATGCAAATCAGAAAGCTTATTAAGAAAAATAAAACCTGGGGCGCCTGGGTGGCGCAGTCGGTTAAGCGTCCGACTTCAGCCAGGTCACGATCTCGCGGTCCGTGAGTTCGAGCCCCGCGTCGGGCTCTGGGCTGATGGCTCGGAGCCTGGAGCCTGTTTCCGATTCTGTGTCTCCCTCTCTCTCTGCCCCTCCCCTGTTCATGCTCTGTCTCTCTCTGTCCCAAAAATAAATAAAAAAAAACGTTGCAAAAAAAAAAATTTAAAAAAAAAAGAAAAATAAAACCTATATACAAAAATAATCTCCTGGGGGCTTTAACTGTAAACATGGAAAAGATTAATATTTCAGAAACTGTTATTGACTTTGCTCTGTAGTTTCTCCTCCTTCCTACCAGTTGGCAGACTCTCTTAATGCCATCTCAGTCTGATTCTATAATTTGTATTCATGTTTGTTGCAACTGTCAGTTGTTACCCATTTTGTAGGTGGGGAAGAGGAAGGAGCACGGCCTCACTGATTTCCTCTGCCTCTTCCAGTCTGTACCTATCGACAAAACTTCTTCATCCTATTCAGCACTGAAGAACAGAACCTCTGCTTTTCTTCAAAACTGTTTTGGTAAATCTATAAAACATTTGTCTCTTCTCCTCTCCAGAGGCAGAAGAGGCATATTAGTAACTTTGATGAACAGCATGCTCACTGTGTCCCCCATAACCTGTATTCTCTGGCAAGCTCTGGAGACAGGGCCGTATGTCAATCAGTATTTCATATAAGCTGTACCTCATAAATTCATTACACCTGGAGGAATGTATGGTGAAGGAGAGTGGTTGTTAATAAGTGTAAAACTGTATGGCAGCCAAATAAAGGCAATGCATTTGAAAGTAATTTGAAAGAGCATTTCTGAGTCAGAAAGCCTAGATTCAAACGCATTCATTCATTTATCTAAACATATGTTCACTTGTTCATTCAACAAATAATTTTTGAGCTCCTACTATATGCAAGGCATCATGGCAGAAACATGGAACTTCTAACACACAGCTTTTTAAATCAACAAACAATAGGTTCAGTGAAAGGATGGGGAAAAAAAAAAGGTGGTATAGCCAGACAAAGTAGACTTTAGGTTAACACTTTTTTTTTTAAGAGACAAGAGGAATCATTATTGCACTATATGCTAACTAACTTGGATATAAATTAAAAAGAAAACAATTAATTAAATTAAAAAATAATGCTGTTCTAAAAAAAGAGACAAGAGGAATCTTTCCTAATGATAAAATAGCCTCCAGATATCCTAAATCTGCATGCAATGAACTACATAGCCTTAAATTATTTAGAAACAAACAAAAATGAGTACCACTAGAAGGAAAAATACATGAATCCACAATCATAGTAGAATACGCCTGATAGCTGATAGAACAGGCAGAAAACAATCAGTAGAAATTCAAAGGGCATGAAATCTCAAAAACAAATTTTTTTTCCCAGTTAGCAAATTTGACCTAGTTGACATTATTTACAGGCATATCTGCAGCCAACTATGACAGAGTACAGATTCTCTCCATGAAACGTTTCATGGAGCATGATGGAACATTGCACATACAACATTTATTGACTTTGTAAGCAAGTCTCATCAAATTTCATAGGATTGCAAATTTCACAGGATCGAAATATGTTCTCTGACCACAGTTAAATGCAGCTACTAATAAGTAAAAGATAACCAAAAAAAGAATAAAACTTTTAAAGACCTGAATTAAGCCATATGCAATTTAAAGGAGCTTATTTTCAAGACATCAGGTTAAATTTAAATTTTAAGCTTGTTATATATAATATTTTCTAAACTATTTTAACACTTACGTTAAAACATTCATGTTAATAATTAAGAAGTAACTTGATTTGGGGCGCCTGGGTGGCTCAGTCGGTTAAACGTCCGACTTTGGCTCAGGTCATGATCTCATGGTCTGTGAGTTCGAGCCCCGCGTCGGGCTCTGTGCTGACAGCTGGGAGCCTGGAGCCTGTTTCAGATTCTGTGTCTCCCTCTCTCTCTGCCCCTCCCCTGTTCACGCTCTGTCTCTCTCTGTCTCAAAAATAAATAAATGTTAAAAAAAAAAATTTTAAAAAGAAGTAACTTGATTTAACTTGAAGATGTTCAGGTCCTCCTATTTGATCACGGAGGCCGCACTGGGCAATGGCTAAGCAAAGGAGACCAGATTGCCTAATTGAGATCCTGACTCAGCCTCTTGGTGGGTTTGTGATCTTAGATAAGGTATTTAATCCCACTAAACTCCAGTTCGCTCATCAGCAGCACAAGAGTGTTTATGGTATTTACTTTATAGTCTGGTTATAAAGATTAAAAAGATAATGCAGATGAAGTACTTTGCACACAGCAGAAAAAAAAATATTTCCAGAAAATTTAGTGAAGTATATCTGACACATATTATCTTCATGTTATTCAGTTTGTCCAATTCCACAGACTGCAATGGACAAGATGTTTTTTGGAACTCAGGAGACATGCTTTAGGCAAATATTTTTTGAAAAACACTGCAGTGGTTCTTT
Organism: Panthera onca; assembly: GCF_046562875.1. NCBI lineage: Eukaryota > Metazoa > Chordata > Mammalia > Carnivora > Felidae > Panthera > Panthera onca. Next base: position 106,780,579 of record NC_138345.1, on the reverse strand, counting down.
AATCTCCTAATATGCTTGTTTGCCTTCAGGAAAAGATACATTTATGAATCTATAGCAGAACTAATATACCACAATACTGAACATGGTCCACTTGGCAGTAAAAGTGGCTCAATAATTATCTTCTTTTTTGCCTTTTTGTTTCTCGTTCTGAAACAAGCATCATGATAGCTGGGTACGACTCACAGTCTTCTGTTTCTTGGGCAACGATTCAAAAATGAAAGTATTAGAAATATTCCAGATAAGCTATAGTGTTTTTGGGGATGGAACCACTTGACCATAATGTAATCTTCTAAAATAAGTTGAATTATTTTTATATATTATATATATTATAATATACATATTATATGTATATATAAAATATAATATATATTATATTTTTGCAAGAATTTTTACCGACCTCACCTATGAACTTATTTTTACCACTTCATACTATCATTACTATGAAATTGAAAAGATAGAAAATTTAATAAACAGTTATGAAATCATAGGTGTGTCTATCATTTCTCTGAGAAATTCTGAAATCTGTTAAGAATACTCTATTTTAAGTGTTTATTATTTTTATTTATTTAAGTTATTTATTTTGAGAGAGACAGAAAGCGTGAGAAGGGGAGGGGCAAAGGGAGGGGGAGAAAGAATCCTGAACAGGCCCTGCACTGCCAGCACAAAGTCCTATGTGGGGATCGAACCCACAAAACCAGGAGATAATGACCTGAGCTGAAACCGAGAGTCGGAAGCTTAACTGATTGAACCACCCAGGCGACCAAAAATGATCTCTTTTTTTATTGTATTATTTTTTTTAATTTTATTATTTTTTAAGAACAATCTATTTTAAATGTAACATGATCTCTGTTCAATTATACTAAGTCTCTGTTGACCTGACATGATGTGAATGAATTGACAAACTTAAAAACTTCTAAATAATAAAAGTACCCAAATATGAGAAATTTAACACTTTGAAAATGTTAGTTTATATTAGTTTTCTATTGCTGAACAACAATGACCCTACTGTAGTAGCTTAAAACAACATTCATTAGCTCACAATAGGTCAGAAATCTATGCATACTATGTGTTCTCTGCTTGGGGTCTCACAGGCTAAAATCAAACTGTCAGATGGGCTGAGTTCTAAGCTAGAGGTTCTGGGGAAGAATCTACTTCCAACTTTATTAAAGTTTTTGGCAGAACTTGATTCTCTGTGGTTGAATGACTAAGGCTCTGTTTCCTTTCAAAGCTGTCAAGGGCCAATCTGAGCTCCCATTTGCCACCCACATTCCTTATCTCCTGAATTCACCATCTTTAAAGACAGAAGAATTTCTCATCTGTAGAATCCCTCTCATTTTGAATTTCTGACTTCCTTTGAATTTCTGATACCTGAAGTATCTGACTTCAGGTGATTATGTCAGACTTCCTGGATAATCTTCCTATTTTACAGTCAACTAATTTGGGACCTTATTTACATACAGTGCCTATTATTTGTTTTTGACCAAGTAACTAGGAGGATGTATGTATACATCAGGCTGGGGATCTTGAGGGTCACCTTAGAATTCTGCCTAAGGTGCACTTCAGATAATATGTTTAGTTACACAAATTTAGTTTTTAAAAATTTATTATTTCCAAGAAAGAAACAACCCCCCCCCCCCCCCCCCCCCCGCAAACAGCAGAAATGGAGAGATTATTATAGCTGGCATCAATTTATTGTCAAGTCAATCATTTCAATTAATTGACAAAATTAATTCCTGTAATTTTCTCTTGGTTTTGTTGAGCTTATGCTCAAATTGGCCATTTATCACCATTTGTGAACTACTCTATTATTAATTATGCTTTACATGATTGAGTTGAACTTTTAAAACTTTTGTAAAGCTGTATTTACTATATATAAATGGAAATTTCAACTATATTATTCAAAACATGGCTCTAAATTGATTCTTTTCTGTGTACTCTTTTCTATTTATTTAACTTGAATAATCTAATGAATTAATCAAACTTAAGGTTATTATCTGGTTATTGAGTTATTTTCTTTATTTTTCAGGTAGATAGAGGGCAGCTAAATATTGATTAAATACAAAATTAAATACACACATTTACTGCATATAACTCAGTAACAGGCCAGTACCCTTTCCTGTCAAGGCAGATGGCAAATATTTTAGGTTTTGCAGGCCATAAGATCTTTGATCTTCTTTGCTTTTGTTTCTTTCTTTTTTTTCTTTTTTCTTTTCTTTCTTTTCTTCCCTTCCCTTTCCTTCTCTTTTCTTTATCTCTTTCTTTCTTTCTTTCTTTCTTTCTTTCTTTCTTTCTTTCTTTTTTCAGCCCTTAAAAATGTAAAAGACATTTTTGTTTCATGGGCCATACCAAATCCTCCCATGAATTGAATTTGTCGGAGGGTGCAATAGGGAAGAAGGTAAAAGAACAAATTGAATATTCAGCAGACAGTGTTTCTGTTTTTATTATTGTTTTTATTATTAAAAATTGATTTAGTATTTTTATGTGCCAGATTTTGACATACATGTATTATGTCAAGAAGGCATAATTTTTAAGTTCACATTACAGATGAGGAAATTTAGGCTTATAGAGATTCAGTAAGTTGGCTAAGGTCACAACACTCTTCAAGATAGTATGCCAATACTTGACAACTGACTATACTCTGAGTCTCTATTCTGTCACTGAAATTATAATCTACATAAGGAGACAAATTATACAGCTCTACACCTTAAGCATATGTAATAAAATAAGTAGTAAAGTAATAAAATAATTCCAGAAACCATATTACTTGTACAAACCCTGAAGATGAATTATTAAACTTCTTAGAACTTTTGATTATATGAGGTTTTCATTTCTGTGAGACAAGAAACAAATTCTCCTATTTCAACAATGAAAAAATACAGAATTCCAAAGAATAAATATTGGAGGTCATTAATAATTGGTTATTTTTGTTCTATTCTGAAATCCACTTCCTCTTTGAAAAATAGTAATAAATTCTTTTTGATACTTTGAAAACAACTAGTGCCTATAATTTACTTTTAAAGCAGTGAAACTTGGAGCTGTTTATGTGTGGATACTAAAAAACTTTAGTTTTCTTTTTCCTCAGGATTTTCCAAATAATATTTTTTAATAAAACTAATGAAAAATCTATATATTCTAAATACTTATTTACATAAAGTATTACTTAAATTATTGGTGAAATGAGTATAAAGTCATCATATTTTTTCTACATAAATTTTCTACATAGTCATAAATTTCCAACAAGGACAATTATAGTCTACTTATTGAAACTATTCTGAAAGTTCCAAGGACAACCTTGTTCAGTGAGGCACAAGATATATACTTTTTGGTGTTCTAAAATAGCATAGTACAAACTCAGTCAATTTTTTTTTCTTATAAGTTCCTGAGTGTTAAATTGCAAAGATTTGAGTGGAGCTTGTCCAGGACATTTATAAATTTATAAATTATACAACTTATACAACAATAAGTTATGCAACTTAGATTAAGTGGACAAATTACATTAAAGAGACACTCACTATCAAAATTCACACAAAAAATCGGGGCGCCTGGGTGGCGCAGTCGGTTAAGCGTCCGACTTCAGCCAGGTCACGATCTCGCGGTCTGTGAGTTCGAGCCCCGCGTCAGGCTCTGGGCTGATGGCTCGGAGCCTGGAGCCTGTTTCCGATTCTGTGTCTCCCTCTCTCTCTGCCCCTCCCCCGTTCATGCTCTGTCTCTCTCTGTCCCAAAAATAAATAAAAAACGTTGAAAAAAAAAAAATTTAAAAAAAAAAAAAAAAATTCACACAAAAATAAATAGAAAATCCAGGAGCGCCTGGGTGGCTCAGTCAGTTGAGTGTCTGACTCTTGATTTTGGCTCAGGTCATGATCCCATGGTTGTGGGATTGAGCCTTACATTGGGTTCCATGCTCAGCGTGGGGATTCTCTCTCTCTCTCTCTCTCTCTCTCTCTCTCTCTCCCCCTTCCCTTCTCCCCCACTCACTCTCTCTGTCTCTCTCAAATACAATTTAAAAATGATTAAAAATAAATAGGAAATCCAAAAGCTGAAGGAAATTGAAATTTTAATTGAAATTCCATCCTACAAAGGAAAACTCCAGTTATAGATGGCTTTATTTGTGGGTTCTATTAAGTGTTTAATATTACACAATCTTGTTCATAAAATAAAGGATGTTACAAATATTTCCCAACTCATTTTATGAGGTTACTTGATATTAAAACCTTATAAAGTCATTCTTTTTTTAAAAAAAATTACAGACCAATATTCTGAAATATAGAAGTAAAAATTTCCCAAATATATTAGAAAGTAGAATCCAGCTATAACTAAGAATAAAACAGTACAAGTATGTGCAATTCATCCCAGAAATGCAAAGGTAGTATAAAATGTATTTATCAGGCAACATGATTTATTGTAATAACAACATAAAGCAGAAAACAATAGATACCCAGAAATAAATTTGTAAAATTCAACACCAGTCATGGTGAAAACTCTTGGCAAAATAGGAATACAAGAATTTTCTCAAACTTTTAAAGGACATTATAAGAAATCTTTAGCTATAATCAGACAATGATATCCACCTTAGTTAGATCAGAAAGAAAGACATGGATTTTAAATCTCACTACTTCTTTTTAACATTTTATTTGGATGTCTATTGCATATAATATGGCAAGAAAAATAAGTAAAAGGCAGATAAATAAGAAGACAGATAAATAAGATGACTGTATATGTAGAAAATCTTAAAGAATCTCCCAAATAACTACCAGCATTGAAATGCTGGTGGAAATGTGGTGGAAAACAAGGTAAACATAGAAAATTAATTGTTTGTTCATGAAATATTACTCAGCCATCAAAAAGAATGAAATGTTGCCATTTGTAACAATGTGAATGGAACTACAGTGTATTATGCTAAGCAAAATAGAGAAAGACAGATATGTGATTTCACTCATATATAGAATTTGAGAAACAAAACATATGAACATAGGGGAAGGAAGAAAACAAAAGGGAGGCAAATAATAAGAGATTTCTTTTAACTATAGAGAACAAATTGAGGGTTGCTGGAGGGGAGGTGGGCAGGGCATTGGCTAAATGGGTTATGGGGATTAAGAAGGGCACTTTTTGTGATGAACACTGGGTGTTATAGATAAGTCATGAGTCACTAAATTCTACTCCTGAAACCAATATTACAGTATATGTTAATGAACTAGAATTTAAATAAAAACCTGTAAAAATTAATTGAACATTGGCACACCAGGGATCAAAAGCAGGGAAATGAAATTAAAATAGACTATTTAAAATAATATTCAAAACTATGAAGTACTTAAGAATAAGTTTAACTACCATGTGTACAGAAAGGCACAAAAGTTAAAGAACTAAAATGAACAGAAAGACATAGTTATGCCTTTAAAGACTCAATATTGCTGAAAGTCAATTCTCCCTGAATTGATCTATAGAACCAACGCATTCCTAATCAAAATCCCATCAGACTTTTTTGGCAGGATAGGGGATTGATAAACTGCATCTCAACTTTAAAAGAATAAACAAAGGTGTAGAATAGCCAAAACAATTTTGTCAAAGAACAATTATAGAGGATGTACATTACCTGATATTAGAATTTATTGCAAAGCTACAGTAATTGAGAAAGTGTGGTGAAACTATAAGGATAGATGATTGGACCAAATGAACAGAATAGTGAGTCCAGAAATAGAATTACACTTACCAGTTACTTAATAAAAATGTAAACATATGTCCTATATATAACTGACCCTCTCACAACATTAATAAACTCCTCATGACATTAACATCAGTAGCAGCTTTATTTCTATTAGCCCCAAATTGGAAATGATACAAATGTTTATCACCAGTGAACAGATAAACGAATTGTGGTATGTCCATACCCTGGAATTCTACTCAGAAATAGAAAGGTGTAAACAATTGATTCATAATAACAATAACAAACTAAATATGAAAAATATGCTGAGCAAAAGAAGTCAGACACAAAGAGTATTTATTGTATGATTCTATCCACATGAAGTTCTACTAAAGGTGAAGTTAGCATCTAAGGACATAAAGCAGATCAGCTGATGTTCAGCTGATGGTAAAGGATCACAAGGAACTTTGGGGGTTAAAGTAATTTTCTTCATTTTAATTGTGATGGTTTTTAATTTAATTTAATTAATTTAATTTAATTTTCTTGATTTTAAATCTGATCAAATGGTATACTTATCATGCACATTTTGTTGTATGTAAATTTTACTTCAGTAAAGTTGGAATAAGAGCAAATTGCAAAAAATAAGAGTATAGCCTAGCCTTATTGGTTACTCTGTACTTCATTTAATTTTTTTTATTATATTGGTATTTTTCTCTATGCTTTCCCAAATTTTTAGTGCCATTCTTTTATCATAGTTTTTCTTGTCATGCTGATCAGATCAGTCTTTTACTTTTGATATTTAACATATTGTATCTTTATTCTCTAGAACAAAGTTTATAAATAAATCTGATGCTCCTTACATAAGCCCTGTTCATTTATATTTAGCTGTCTGTATGCATTATTCAGTATAGATGATTATGACTTCTACTGCCATAGTTCAATTTATAGTATGACAAGTTCCAGGGAACACAAAAATCAGAATGTAATGATACCTATCCATGTGCACTGAAACCTGCATTCAAACAATTGTATTAGTATTTTTTTTTTAACTCTACTTTCTGAAAGATGATTAAACCAGTTGGTATTCTATCTTTTTCCCTACTAAATATAAATTTCCTAACTAGGCAAAAATTTGTTTTCTCATTTCCTTTTAGATAGGTGACCTTAATAATGACTATAACAATCACCACCATTACCACCATTATAGCTAATATCAACATCAGGCTATCCCAGTCCCTGTGCAAGTGCACTCTTTTTGAGTTCCTCAGTGCTTTCACATTAGCTCTGTATTTGTCCATCATCATCATTCAAACTAGTGAGACTTATCTCATTTTTTCTTTTATGTAACAATTTCCTTGCAGGGCTAAAGAAATTCCTTAGAGTTAACCATAATAAAAATAAGATGATCTGGTCTAAATCCTTATACCATATTTGAATATAGTTGGTTTCTACAGTATGGAGTAAGAGGTTTTTTTTTTTTTTTTTTTTTTTTTTCCTGGGCCCGAGAAAGCTTTTTGTAGAGAAGACATATTTGTACAAAATTTTGACTTAAAATACGAGTAAATCGCGTTCTTTAAGAGCCTCTCGTGACATGCCTTTCTATAATTTTTCCAATATCGTTCTCCTCTAAGTTGACTTATAAGGCATGTTGGGGAAATGCTGGGAAATTCATCTTAGACTCAAAGCAATGCTTTTGATATATAGGCTTTCACAAAAGCATTTATGCGTTTGTGCCCCAGGCTCAAAAACTCATCTAAAAAACCAGCCAAAGTTCTTGTTAGCCAGCAAAATAAAATGTAAGTTTTGTTTACAGTTATCATAGTAGACAGTTGGTGCTGATTTTCAATGCCTCTCTAAAAGTGGGAGAGTATGTGTATCCTAATGTATGTCAAGAGAGCTTAGAGAGGAGTAGCCACTTTATCAGAGGAGACACTGTTGACCCTGTAAAGCTGGAAGCTGGGGGGAGAAAAAAGGAGAAATAGGCTGTTTGCTCAGGAAAATAGATGCAAGTGGGTAAGCATCAAAATACATAGATGCAAAAGGGTTCTGGCATATCCAAAATAAATTCAGATCTATGCCTAAAAGTAAGAATGCACATATAGAGCTACATCCACAGGCTTTTACATCTTCAGTCCTTCAAGTCGGTTAAAAATCAACTTGAATTGAGCTACCCAAAGCTGATTTACTCTAAACCCAATTTAATTTCGCTGGGATTCTATCAGGGACTGTCTGTAAAACATATTGCACACAATTCATGATTTTCTGCATAAAATATGGTAGTCACCATAAGGGAAATATGTTTGGCTTGTATTGCAATTTTCACTGATTCATTTAAATAATAATAGCCTCTGACAGTGGACAAATAAGAGTTTTATAATATGTCTTGAAAAATCTTGAATTTGTTCTTTACCTATGAAAGCCAGATTATTGACTGAATTATTGTACTACTGTTGTCTCAATCTCAGCTGTGAGTCCAGGAATCAATGAAAATACAATTATTTCCATCCTGGTAAGTTGGAATTGCCAGGGGGCATAATTAAGGGAAGCATCAAGCTAATTGCTTCCTCAAAAAAAAGTAAAAGGATATGAGTGGGGTCAAGAGTGCACCATGGGCCTCCAGAGAGAACCATCTCTTCTTAAAAAAACCAAAAAAACAAGAAAATAAAAAAGAAAAGAAAGCAAAAAAACTATGGTACTTTATGGTGCACTCAGACATGGGGCAAAATGGTGGGCTGAAGGAAGTGAGGGAGAGATAGGAATGAAAAGAGTATTTGACATAGGAAGTAACCCCTGAATACCACTTGTCAGAGTATTTTCTTTGAAACGCATTCCCTGATACATGTTATTTGAACAGAGTTTTCCCTAGTAAATGTGTTTGGTAAAATACTTCACCATATATCCCTCTTGTAATTAAAAATATCTTTAGAATACATATGCCATTGAAAAGTTGTAAAGAAGTTTGTTGAACACTTTGTATTCTAACATTGGGACCCCGAACAAAAGAGTATTTCCTATTTGAGCAATGAGTTCTTTGAGGGAATCTTTAGCCTGAAGGCTTTAATATTTTTGCTATTTAAGAACTCTGCTGCAAGAGAGTGCGTAAATAAATAAAATAGTCTTACAAGGGAATGTTACCTATCTGTAAAAATAAATTATTGCTGCACACACTAATATGAACACAGCTTACAAGCAAAATTAAGCTCTATAGCCACAACACTTACACAGTGTAAGTTTATTTATATAAAGTTAAAATAGGCAGAACTAGCAATTATATTATTTAAAGATATAAATAGATAATGCATATTAAAAAAAGTGGAATCGCTATCACAAAAGTCTGAATAATCATCTGTTGGGGGTAGGGGGAAATGTGATCTGCTACAGGCACCCTTCCTGGAGGACAGAGGAATTCTAAAATACTGGCAGTGTTCCATTTCTCAACCAGGATGGTAGTTATATGGGTTAATTCTCCTTTATACTGTACCCTTCCTGGAGGCACCCTTCCTGGTGCCCTTCCTGGAGGACACCCTTCCTGGCACCCTTCCTGGAGGCACCCTTCCTGGAGGACAGAGGAATTCTAAAATACTGGCAGTGTTCCATTTCTCAACCAGGATGGTAGTTATATGGGTTAATTCTCCTTTATACTGTACATATATATTTTATACAGCTTTAGTTCATACAGATGCACATGAGTTCGTGTGCGTATCAGCAATAAGCAATAAGCAGCGATGAGCTGTAAAAGGTGGATTTGCTGAGTATATAACGGAGAAGAGTGAACTTCCTGAGAAATATATTCTGGATATCTATAGTAGGTATTAAGAATAAGTGGAGATGACATTATTGAAATATAAAATGATGTAATTTAGAGCCTAAATTTGGACAATTATAGAAATTGAATATATCTGGTTACTAGTTATGGCAAGAGACATACAGAGTGAATCCCATGGAAGAGTATAGAACACAGAGCAGCATGTGACAAATCACGCTATGAAATAGATGCAGGATAATGACAGAAAAATACTTAGACTGAAATTAGGGCAGAGATGTGAAGCTTTTTGTTAATCATATAATGAGGAAAGATTTAATTTAATACTGGAGATTCTCTCTCAGGATATGAATATTATTATTCTTATGCACCTAAGTTGATATAATTAGTTACGACTTTTCTGTACCAAATAATAGGAGTTCAATCCAAATTTGTGCAAAATGGGGGCATTTTTGTCTTCTGTAATTAATACGTGGGAAGAAAGGGGTAGAGCCGATCTTAGGGGTTCTTGAGTGAGGAACTCAACTATTTTTTTTTTATAAGTTTATTGATTTATTTTGAAAGATAGAGAGAGAGAGAGAGAGAGAGAGAGAGAGAGAGCAGGCAGGGGAGGGGCAGAGAGAGACATACACACAGAATCTGAAGCAGGCTCGAGGCTCCAAGCTGTCAGCACAGAGCCTGATGCGGGGTTTGAACCCACGAACTGTGAGATCATGACCTGGGTCGAACAAAGTCAGATGCTTAACTGACTGAGCTACCCAGGCACCCCCAAACTCAACTCATATCAAGTCTCTCCATATCTATTTTCTCTCTCTCTTTCACTGCACTCCTCTACCAAATATCTTTTGTTATTCAGGAAATAGAGGCAGAGTTGACAATTCATATGTAATAAGTATTACACAGAATACCTGTAATGTAAGAAATATGTATATTACATGTACTTATTACCAATCCCTGGCTCTGCCTCTCTTTCCCAACTAACACAAGACAGTTGAAGTTTATGATGTCCTACGAAAACCTGTAAACTGACTTCTGTGTGCCTCATCTGCTCATAAGCTCTGCCTCCCACATGACCGCTTGGCAATATCCATTTAGAGGATACCGCATCTATTATATGTTGTGCTTCTGTGTTTTCCATTTAGAATGTCCATCCTTCACGTGTATTGCGTGTTTAGCTTATGCCAAGCAATGTGTTGAAGATTTTATCTGGGTCTCTGAAAACTCCATTCTTTCATTTGCCCAAACCAGTAATTTTGGTAGTGTCCTTTTAATTTTTTTTCCCTTCTCTTTATTTGACACTCTAGTCCATCAGCAAATTCTTGTAGTTTTACCTCTTCACCAAGTCTCCCGCACTTTACTGTGCACCAAGAACGTGATGAAGTTTATCATCTTGTCTCACCTAGATTATTTAATAGCTTCCTAACTTGACTTTCTATTTCTGCAGTCCTTGCCCCTTGATAAACTGAAGTGATCATTTAAAAATGTAAGTCGGGGCACTGGGGTAGCTCTCTCAGTTAAACATCCGACTCTTGATTTTGGCCCAGGTCATGATCTCAGGGTTTGTGGGTTTGAGCCCTGCACTGGGCTCTGCATCACTGATAGCACGGAACCTGCTTGGGATTCTCCCTCTCCTTCTCTCCCTACCCTCTCCCCAACTTCTCAAAAATAAATAAACATTTAAAAAAATGTAAGTCAGCAAAAAAAGTCAGTCAGATCACGTCATTCTTCTCAAAACTGTCCATGTTTTTCCATCTGTCTCCAAGTAAGGTCAAAGCCTTTACTAGGCCTACAAAATCTATGTGATCTAGAAGCTCACTTTTTCTCTCAACTCAGTGCCTAGTTGTCCTCCTCATGTAGATTTCCAAATCACATGTAGATTTCCATGTAGATTTCCAAATCACAAATACAAGTATATGAGGTTATGCATTTCTAGATAATCTATGCTCACATTCTTAATTTTCCCATTGAAGCTTTACTCTTTTTATTATTTTTTCCACAATAAGTATCAGAAGTTTCCAAAACAACTGAATTAGAAAACAAGCCATAGGCTATGAGAAACTATTTATAAAAAAAAATACATCTGTTAAGACTGTTGTGCAAAATATATTTAAAACAATCTCTTAAAACTGAACCATAAGAAAACAAAGAACCCAATTAAGACAGACACCTCATTAAAGTAGACATACAGAAAAGATGCTCCACATTATATATTATCAGAGAAATGCAGATTAAAACAACAATGAGACACCACTGCACACCTGTTAGACTGGCCCAAATCTGGAACACTGATAACACCAAATTTTGGCAAGGATATGGACCAACAAGAACTCTCATTCCTTGCTGGTGGGAATGCAAAATGGTACAGCCACTTTGGAAGACAGTTTTGTGGTTTTTCAGAAAATTAAATGTACTCTTATTATATGATCTGGCATTTGTGCTCCCTGGTTTTTGTTGTTTTTTTTTTTTTTTTTTTTTTTTTTTTAACATTTATTTATTTTTGAGACAGAGAGAAACAGAGCATGAATGGGGGAGGGTCAGAGAGAGGGAGACACAGAATCCGAAACAGGCTGCAGGCTCTGAGCTGTCAGCCCAGAGCCTGACGCGGGGCTCAAACTCACGAACCGCAAGATCATGACCTGAGCCGAGGTCGGCCGCTTAACCGACTGAGCCACCCAGGCGCCCCTGTGCTCCCTGGTTTTTATTCAAGGGAGTTGAAAACTCATGTCTACACAAGCACCTGTATAAAGATGTTTATAGAAGCTCTTTTTATAATTGCCAAAACTTGAAAGCAACCAAGATGTCCTTTAGGTGAATGGAAAAGTAAACTGCAGTATATCCAGACAATGGGATATTAGTCTGCAGTAAAAAGAAATGAGACATTGAACTATAAAAAGACATGGAGAAATTTTAAGTGCACATTAATAACTAGAAAATCCAATATGAAAAGATTATTATACGATTATTACTACATGAGATTCTGGAAAAGGCAAAACTATGGACACAATAAAAAGATTCATGATTGGCAGAGATTGGGGGAGGAGGGAAGATGAATAAATAGAACATGAAAGATTTTTAGGCCAGTCAAAATATTCTGTATGGCATTACAATGATGGCTGTATGTTATTATACATTATCCAAATCTATAGAATGTAGAACACCAAGAGTGCACCTTAAAGTAAACTGTGGACTTTGGTGATTATGATGTGTCAATATAGATTTATCCTTGGTACAAAACGTACCATTCTGGTGAGTGATATTGATAACGGGGACGCCATGCCTGTGTGGAGCAGGAGGTGTATGGGAAATCTTTGTATCTCCTTCACCCCAGTTTTGTTATAAACCTAAACCTGTTTAAAAAAATAAAGTCTTAAAAATGTTTCCAAAACATGTAAACTTCTTTGATGACTCAATACAGTTTGGTGAGTGCATAGAGAAATATTGTGATAGGAGGAAGACAAGTATTATCAAGAGAGACTTTTGGTTAAGGTGGAAGAAATGAAAGCATGTTTTTATCCTGATAGAAAGGTCGATAATTGAAGATGGATAAAGAATTACTGTATGCTTGGATAGTTACTAATGAAAACACACACCAAATTATTAGTATTATCTGTATGACCACCTTTAAGAATCCATCCGCAAGAACTTAAAATGCAATCTTAAATAAATGCAAAATAAAGACAATGGTTCTTCCTATTTCCTCTAATGTCTATCTTAGTAAGACCTATGCCAAATTACTTCTCTTGGAAGTGGAATTCAGGGAGCTGTCTCTGGGGGAAGAACAAACAAATTCCGAAGACCATCATTCTTGAACTCAGAGGAACTGGTATGCTATTCCAGTACGTTCTGCTTCCGAAGGTATGCTTGATGCCAATGACTGATCTCAGGGAATTGGAGGGAAATAACTATGATTAATCAGTAAGAAGTATGAATTCTAGAAGGGCCAAAATTAGAAGAGTCTTCAGAGTGCTAACTGGTTTACATGCATTATCTCATTCAGTCAGCACAAAACCCTTATGAAGTAATTATTATTCCTGTCTTACTGATGTGGAAATAGAACTTTAGATGAGCAATTGACTGGTTTGGGCTCACAAAGATTAAGCCAACGGTAAAAGAGATGCCCTTAATCCCTGTGCTGCTGAACTTAAGTCCTAAAGAATGCCTTTGCTACCTTGACCTTTTAACATCAGTTATATGCTATATATATGATCCTTTTAATTCCTTTCTCCACCCACCAACCCCCTCGCCTCTCTATTTTTTTTCTTTCTGTCTCTAGCCACTCATTTTATCTTCAAGTTTTTCCAAGTTTAGCCTCAGTGCACAAAACTTGGCTGTCTCTTCTAATTGTGGCCCTTGTGAATATTTTCAATAATGGGCTTCAGGGCTACTTTTGTGTTAGCAGTAATGGGAGTATTTACATTCTCTTTATTTACTTATTTATTTTTAACTTTTTTTTTTTTTTCCTCGAGACAGAGAGACACAGAGCATGAACGGGGGAGGGTCAGAGAGAGAGAGGGAGACACAGAATCTGAAACAGGCTCCAGGCTCTGAGCTGTCAGCACAGAGCCCGACGCGGGGCTTGAACTCACAAACCGTGAGATCATGACCTGAGCCGAAGTCAGACGCTTAACTGACTGAGCCACCCAGGCGCCCCTACATTCTCTTTATTTAAACTGCGTATCAACACAAAGATGCCTATGTGGCCATTCTGTAGCTTAATAGATGCAGGTGATAACTTTAAGTTTTTATCTATACCATTGTATTGGCAGGAAAGAATAGATACATTTTGCTGCACTGTGCTATAACAAATCCAGCTGTTACCAAGGGCTAGACCACCAATACAAATATGGATGGAATAGGGTACTTAGAAGTGAGATTTTAGAGCAGGTGCACTTAATGTTAATGAAAAAATATAGAGGGACTATAGAAATAGAGGACAAGATCATTGGAAGGGATCAAGTCACTCAGAAACCTATTCTATGCTGATATTGGGGTTACCAGAAAGTAAAGCAAAGTTAATAATGGAGAAATTGATGGTAGTTCAGAAACAATGATCTTCACAGAATGAGAGAGCAGTTGATGGATTATTTCCGCATGGACAGATAATGATGGATAAGTTAAGTGTTTGTAGGGAGGAGGGATGGTAGTGCATTTAGAGAGGACAATTTTATCATTGGCACAGGCGTGTAATGGACAACACAACCACACCTGGGAAGGCTGTAGAGAAAGCACTATCCTCAAGAGAGAGCAGGTTTCTAGCAAACAAGAAGGTGAAGAAAATGGAATTTCACAAAACTCTTCCATGGAGAAGGAGTTCCTTTTTCTTCAGTAAAAACAGCGATTGTGAGGATCTTTTTCATAAAATCTATGATTCTGTGATCCTGAAAGTCAGATGACCTGTTTGCTTCTCCCCGCCTCCCTCCCCAGGCTTATTAATTGGGTGATTTTCCTAATGGTTATGGATGAGTACTTCTTCTCTCTCAGACCTCATATACAGTTAAACCTAAGACTGGTTAAAGCTACTTTAATCTCCTCTTCTGCCCAAATCCAAGTACCTGTCACTATCATCTCTAATATAGGACATCTGTTGTGCCTCAATCTCCTTTTTTAGTTGATATACCCTTGAAGCTAGAGTGGTATTTTAGGAACACAAATTTGATTGTCATTTCCCAATTTAAAACCCTTTAATAGTTCTCCATTGCCTTTTAACGAAAATTAAACCTTTAATATATGTATATATATATTAGAGAAAGCTTTAAGTAGTATGGCTGCTACTTATTTCTTCAGCCTATATCTTGGTACCCTTCTTATTCTTGATACTTTGTTTACAAAAGTATTCTTCCTTTCTTTGAATATGCTGTAAGTGTTCTTCCTTTAGTGCCTTCAGACATGCTGTTTTCACTTTTGCCATGCTCCTGTTCTCTAGTCACTCCCTATTCTCTGCTTATACGTAATTTTTTAAGAAGTCTTCTCTGATCTAGACAGTTACAGCTACATAAATAATTTCAGAGCATCCCCTACTCTGTCTCATTGTTACTTTACATGTTCAATAGCTTTTAGATTGAAAACTCCATAGGCAATATTGTTTATCTGTTGGCTAAATAAACCAACAGGAAGGATGGAATTATTACAATGACATGAATGTAAGCTTGACCTGAGCTGATTTTCTAGAACTTGATTTAAGTATCACAACTGACTGTAAAAGTGAAAATCTGCCTCAGAATCAAATAAGACATAATGGTCCAGAACAACAGCAGCAACAGCCATAACAAATGTAGCAAATATTTTATACTGAAAAATGTCCTGGAAGACCACCAATGCAGAACTAGTGATCAACATAAGACAAGGCAGAGCCTCACACACCTTGCCTATATATACTGATCAAAGTGGAAGTGACCGGCATGTTGGAAACGGAGAGCAAGGATTTGGAGGACATGTGCTCTGTATCACAACACAGAGGTATTGCTTCCTCTTTAGCTCAAGCCAGATGAGAAATGGTTTAAGAAGCCCGCATGTTGCTCGGGGAGAGGTATAGACTGGTCTTAGGATTGAATGGAAAGAAAGAAAATGGGAGAGGTGGTGGGTATTGATCTGAGGCAGTAGCAGAAGAAAGTTTTTTGATTTGCTCTGGGAGCTTCTTTTCTACTGACAGTAGCAGCAAGGGTGTTTGTGTTTTCTTGAGGGTCTACTGCACAGTAGAGGAAGCTGCCCAGGAGTTAATTCAAATCCTTCCTGAGGCGCTGTCCAGAGAAAGAATGTGATCCCAATAAAATGATGAACAATGCAAATCCCAAGAACAGACAAAGAAGTATGAAGGGCCTAGCAAAAATTCTGCATCATCTTTCAATGGGAATGTATGAAATGTTTCTAATGTGACTTCCAAAGCTCCGAAAAAGCATCTACAAGAGCATGAGTGGAGACCAGAATGGATTAGCTTTGACAAATCCCCAGAGGTCAAGATGAGAAATGCCAAAACACAAGGAAAATCCCTTTCTTCTCCTTTCTCACCCTTCATCCGGGAGGAACCAGAGGCCCCATGGAGGAGGAGAAGGGGAGTAGAAGTCAAACTGAGGAAGAGAGAGAAAGTAATGGCTCACAACTTTCCTATCTCAGGCTTCCCACTGATAGCAGGCACAAAGAGGAAAAAGGGAGAAGCATTGACTTTAAAAGAATTTTGTTATGACTGTTGTCTTCCAAGAAATTGTTATTATTTTTTAATGAACAGAATTTCAATCTCTACCACGTCTGATGATCAGAATAAGTAGCTGGCAGTAGGGGAGGTGATGATTCAAATGAACGAATGAATCAATGAATCAATGAATGCATACATAAATAGTAATATAAGAATCTGCCAGGGTTAAACTCTGGACAGAACGGTGTTTCCCCATTAATAAAAATTAGCAAAAGTAGGCAATTGCTTATTTTGATTTATTGAGATATTTATACTTTTGAGAGTAGGTTGTTGGGTTTACTTCTTAGTTGATAAATAAAAAAAAAAAGAATCCAACTTTGAAACAGTTTCACTCTTCCTTCCTGAAGTTTGTGGGTTGTTTTCATCTTTCTCAAATGCTGAGAACTATATTTAGCCTGCTTAAATGTGAGCATAATGAAAGTGTTATTTGATTTTTAAATACACAAACTATTTCTGACTCAATTTATATTAAGCCCCAGTTGAAATTTTTTATTATGTGCATATTGCCAGTAAGTGATTTCTTCAGTTAGGGCTGTGGTTTAATTTAATCCTTTAGAATGTAAACCTTTTCTGAAAGAGTGCATAAAAATCTAATTAAATTGTAGGGGAATGCAAAGTTAGTGGGTAAAATAAAGAAGGAGGACACAAATAGGAAATAAAAAGAGTGGCTGGAATACCATTTGCTTAGTTAAACCAAGTTCACCATTAGTCGTCTTGTTCTTAGATAAAACACTTGAATCTTTTAAGTTATATTCTTGCTCACGTGGACCATTAGAAAAGTCTTTAGACTACATTTTGAGAGCATTCCAACAGAGTAAGATACAATACATTATTTAAAGTTTTGAGGGCCATTATCACCTTGACTTTACAGGCAGCTGTGTGAACAGATTTTTTTTTCTTTCTTCCTAGGACCTTTCATTACTCAGAGCCATATTATTTTGTTGCAGCACTAAGTGGAGAATAATTCCATATGTGTTTTGCAGTTTACTGTATTTCCAAGAGCTTTGGATGCCTTCAACAGATAAAATAGCAGACCTTCTCTACATTACTTAAATTGCCAAAGTTACACAGTGTCAGCCCTTACAGATGAGGGTGTATACTAAATGAATCAGAGGCATATTCCGCTTTCCCCAACACACAAAAATAAATGTAACCAGAATGCCCACAATGTATATTCTGTTAAATGAAAGCAAAATTCTAGAAGAAAGGGGCATTTAGACATAGGTTGCAGTTTCCAGAACCATTATCAGAAATATTACAATTTTGTTTGGCTGTTGTAAAAGGACATTATTCAAACCTACTGTTGATGCACAGAAGTACCTATGCCTTTTGAGATTTTCATTTGTTTCTCGCATTGTGCTTAGTAATAGCTTCAAGTTTAGCATGCTCTGACATGAAAGGAGGGCTGAACATAAAACATCACAGCACATTATGCTGCAGCAATCTATTTTCTTGTGGTCACAAGGTCTGAGAAATGAAAGCAGTTTTCTCATTAGGAAGGCATTTTTGCAAACTGTAAAACTAAACAAACACATTTTTTTTTTGTCAATAATGCCACCTAAGAAAGTAGCATCAGATATTTGAAGAGACTCGTGTTTGTTCTTGATGGCAAAGGGGAAACAGAACCTGTTTGTGGCTCTCATTGTTATTTCTTTATTATCTTCAGTTATAGAATTTAAGAAATAACTTCTGTTTTGCATGGTACAAAGTCTGGCTAGAGTATCCCCAAAGTAAGAGATGTTAAGCAAGGATCCAATGTTAGTTATTTCTTCAAACGATTAGGATTCCTGCTTTAGGGAATTAGATTTTGCTTTCACTGCTGACTTCTAGGAAATACATTCTTCCCATTAGGTGATGTGAAAATGACAAAGTGTTCAAAGCAGAAAACTGCTTTGTAACACTTCTTTAAACTGACAATATTTGTGATTACCTCATTTGTATATCATTTCTATATCTCATTCCATGAACCTGTCCTGGGACCATTCTGGAAGTACAGACCAGTATAATGTGTTAGGAATTTTTCTATATGGCATTTCTGAGGCAAACATAATAAATAGCTATAGTTAATAAAAAGCAAAGATATTATGCACTTCATGTATACTTTTGAACTCAGAAAAGCAAAAACTGTATCGTAATTTAGGCACAGTCTAAAAAATCATACAAAGACAGAAAAGTGTTATGACTCATTTGTTTATACATAAAGATATGGACATTATATCACAGAGCAAGTGCTCTCAGATCAGGTAAACAGTGATGAAGAAAAGAGATACGATCTGTGCCCTCATGCAAATCACAGGTACTTGTGCAATGTGACAACACAGCAGACACTCTTGATTGATTGAGTCATTGATTGATTCATTCAAATAGACAACCCTTTGAGCAGGCATGTTGTGTACAAATGTTAAAAACACATATATCTGTTAATGAGTCTGCCACATTCCATTGGAAAAGACAGGCTAGTAAACACATATTATACTATCATGTACAATACAGTGAATGTTATTATCAGAGTTTTCTACGGGTACCTTAAATAATGCCAGTAACTTTCCTATTGGAATCAGACAGTTTTTCTCCCCCCAAAGTATGTAACATTTGACAGAGACTCAAAAATGTAAGTAGATTATTTTCAAATAGAGAAGAAAGGGTATTTGGGGATAAGAGTCACAAGATGAATGTTAGTTTAGGGAGTCCTGGGCCATGTAGGCCAGATGGCAGACAGTGAGCGCGAACGAGAAGGACGACAGGAGATAAGACTGCTTTAGGTCCACAGAGAGTGCCCTGAGAGAGAGTTACTATCTTTCTCCAACTCGATTTTTGATGTAGATAGCATTTAAAACACCATATTGCTAGATTTCATTTGAAATTTTATAAATGTTTGACCGATAGCCCGAGCTTTCTCTTTTTTGTTTTTTAGCTGTGTGTAGTTGACATGCAATGCTATGTTGGTTTCAGGTGCGACACACATGTTATATCAGTTTCAGGTGTACAGCTTAGAGACTTGACAGGCTTATCATAGTTGGCTGCGTTCACCACAAGTGCAGCTACCATCTGTCCAATTATGTTGCTATTAAAATATCACTGATTGCATTCCTTATGATTTGCTTTTTGTTCCCCTGAGTCACTCATTCTATAACTGGAGGCCTGTGTCTTCCTCTCCCCTTCAACCATTTTGGCCCAAACCCCACTCTCCTTTCCTCTGGCAACCGTCCGTTTATTCTCTGGATTTATTGTTCTGATTCAGCTCTTTGTTTGTCTATTTATTTATTTTAGATTACATTTATGGGTGGATTCATATATTATTTATCTTTCTCAGTCTGACTTATTTCATTTAGTATAATACCCTCCAGGTCCATCCATGTTGTCTCAAATGGCACATGCTCATCCTTTTGATGGCTCTGTAATATTCCTGTGTATGTGTGTGTGTGTGTGTGTGTGTGTGTGTGTATACACCATTTTCCTTATCCATTCTTCTATCGATGGACACTTAGATTGTTTTAATGTCTTGGCTATTGTAAATAATATTGCAATAAACATAGGGGTGCATGTATCTTTTTGAGTTAATGTTTTCATTTTCCCTGGGTAAATACCCAATAGTGGAATTATTGGATCATATGATATTTTTATTTTTAATTTTTTGAGGAACCTCCATACTGTTTTCCAGAGTGGCTACACCAGTTTACATTCCCATTAACAGTTCATTTGGGGTTTTATTGCATTGCATTCCCAGTCCTGAGCAATGCTTACATCACATTTTTATGATGTTGTTTTCTTTTTTAATTTTTTTTAAATTTAATGTTTATTTTTGAAAGAGAGAGAAAGAGAAAGAGAGAGAGATAGATAGATAGGGAGAGAGAGAGAGAGAGAGAGAGAGAGAGAGAGAGAGAGAGAGAGAGAGAGAGAGAACATGAGCAGGGGAGGGTCAGAGAGAGAAACACAGAATCTGAAGCAGGCTCCAGGCTCTGAGCTGTCAGTGCAGAACTGGATGTGGGGTTCGAATTCACAAACTGTGAGATCATGACCTGAACTGAAGTTGGACACTTAACCTGACTGAGTCACCCAGGTGTCCCTTGTGATGTTTTATTGTAGTTGTCTTTGATAGAAAGACCATTTGAGCTGTTCTTGGTAAGCAAGGCTTCACTGTGCAGTTTTAAAGTTTTGTGAGATCACCTGATGTGAATCGTGTAACAATTTGTACATATTTGCATGTATGGGCTGAGAAATGGATGAAAGGTAAGTTACTTAACTATTTATGAACAGGATTTTGCCCAGGAACACTCTTCAAAATGGTTTTGCTATTCTTTGCTCCTCACTAGATGAAACATAAATATAACTGTTCTAAAGAGAGGGAGGTCATGGTGAATTGGCAGTTATTTGGGTGGTATTGTTATTTTTATTACTATTATTGTTGTTGTTATCATCATCATTATGGTTTTGAAACTGTTGGGCACATTCTACAGAGTCTGAGTTGCAAAGGCAGTCTTCCAAAAGCTGCCCATCTCACTCCCTTAGTAGAGGAGCTGCCTTTTGGTAATCAGATAATTAACATATGTTGATGTCTTAACACTCACAATTGAGATCCTTTTCTTGTTTCAAAACCAATACAGAATTGAAGAATTTCTTCCTCTCTTTGTGTTACGAAGGACTAACAAACAAGAGGTTTTATCCACATTCTGTGTAAACCAATGCTATCAATCATCCCTCAGGCAATGAGACTTGGTTTGCTCTTTTGCAAAAGATAAGATTGATAATAATGATATGCATTCACAGCATTTCCTTCTTTATTTGGGCACCCCATTTTCAAGTAGAAAGATCACAACTTACTAAGTAGCAAGCTATCAAGATTTAGAGCATGCCCTGCTGTTGAACCTTCTTTTTTTATGTAGCATAAGAATTGTATCTTGAGAGAAAAAGGTCCAAATTATGCTTTTCCAGTGACAGTTTATCAAGTCTGTAATTATTTTTCTAGACAATGAATCATCTAGAGAAAATGGACAAAAAGTGTCCTTGATCTAGGAGGCAGGAATGTCATATGTTCAGCTCACATAATGCTATTACAATCTCTTGATCTTGCTACATGGCCTATCTTTAGGCTTTGCTACATTGTGGAACATGTTAAATTCACTCTACATCAGGTAGCATGATTCTCCAGCTCCATGGTCTACCTTAGAGATAGAGCCATACCTAATCCATCCTTAGGGCAGAAAGAATACACTGTATACATGAATCATGACCTTGTGACACACCTCGTAGAGACTTGTGGTAAACCATTTGCTCCAGTCCACTGCCCTGAAGTGTCCATGTTGGGACTGACTGCACAGTAATTGATAAAGAGACACTGATGTAGTCAGCCTAGCTACATATTACACAGTGAAGAGTCATCAACCTTTCATACACCTGTTCAGTCGACATGCCTGAAAAGCTTAGAATCATTTTTGATACCTTTTCATTCTCATATATTCTTATACTCCTCACATATAATTCACTAACAAATTCTGCCTGTCTCTACTCTTCAAAATATATCTAGAATTTAATACTTTTTCATGATTTTTCTGCTACCATCTTCTTTCAAGTAGCTATCATATCTCATCTGCATTATTTTAATAGTTTCTCAGTGTACCCTCCCTGATTCTGGTGCTGCTCATCTTTGGTCTATTCTAAATCTGGCAGCAAATTATCTTATAAAATATTAGCATGAGCATCTTTATTCCTCAGCTCAAACTCTCCAAGAGCTTGCTGACTCACAATGAAAATGCAAGTGCTCATGACTTACCAGCCTTACATAATTTATTCCCTTAGATTCTCTCACATATCTACCTCATTTCCTCTTACTTCCATTTGCTACAGCAACACTGGTTGCCTTGCTTGTTTTTGAATAGACTGGTTGTTCTCTTTTCTAAATGCCTATAAATTTAGTAGTCCTTCTGCCTGGGATCTGCTTCCTCAGATATCAACACAATTTGTACCCAGATTTTATGTCTTTACTCACATGGTGTCCTCTCAGTGCCATCATCTCTGGCTGCCTTCACCTTTGTCTAATATTATATCTGGTGGGACACGTGGGTGGCTCAGTTGGTTAAGTACCCAACTTCAGCTCAGGTCATGATCTTGTGGTTCATGGGTTCGAGCCCCATGTGAGGCTCTGTGCTGACAGCTCAGAGCCTGGAGACTGCTTCAGATTCTGTGTCTCCCTCTCTCTCTGCCCCTCTCCCACTCTCACTCTGTCTCTCAAAAATAAATATACATTAAAAAAACTAAAAGAAATTCTATCTTGCTTTTCTACCCCTTTTTTCTTCCCTGCCTGCAAATCTCCTTATCCTTAATTATTGCTTTAATTTGTTTTCCTTAGTGCTTATTACCATCTAACATACTGTATGATTTAAGAATCTACTTATTCCTCTACTTTCACTAGAGTGTAAGCTCTAGAGGACATTTTCTGGTTCATTGTTGTATCCGTAGTACTTAGATGTAGTTCTTGACATATAGTAGGCATTCAATAATTGTATACTAAATAAATAACTAAACTTTAATGACCTATATTAAGGAATTCTACATTTATGTTTATATTTTTATTTATTTATTTATTTACTTATTTACTTATTTATTTATTTATTTATTTAATGTTTTTATTTGTTTTTAAGGGGGGGTAGACAGAGTGGGTGGGGGAGGGGCAGAGAGAAAGACA
The DNA here is from genome assembly GCF_046562875.1 of Panthera onca. Lineage (NCBI taxonomy): Eukaryota > Metazoa > Chordata > Mammalia > Carnivora > Felidae > Panthera > Panthera onca. The sequence continues at coordinate 106,757,307 of NC_138345.1, read as the reverse complement.
CAGAATCCAAAGCAGACTCCAGGCTCTGACCTGACAGCACAGAGCCCGATGCTGGGCTCAAACTCACAAGCTGTGAGATCATGACCTGAGCCGAAGTTGGATGCTCAACCAACTGAGCCACCCAGATGCCCCATTTAAAATGTTATTTAGCACAATATCATATCCATAAGTTATTTTTCATGAAAAATTTTCAATGCTCATCTATTTATTTTGAGAGAGAAAGAGAGGGCATGAGCAGGGGAGGGGCAGAGAAAAGGCATGAGAGAGAGAATCCCAAGCAGGCTCCCCACTGTCAGTGTGGAGTCCATTGTGGGACTTGAACTGATAAGCCATGAGATTATGACTTGAGCTGAAACCAAGAGTCAGAAACTTAACCAACTGAGCCATTCAGACACCCCAATGTCCATAAGTTACTTTTACCTATAAAACAGAAATAAACATTTTAAAGGTATACAAACAGACAGAGAGGCACAAGTAATAAACAGGCTAAATGGCTGCCTGTCAGAGGAGAGGGGCATGAGTGTGAGGTAACAGGATAATAGGACATAATGAGGAAGGATAAAAGAGGAATGATGTAGAATTTGATAATAGTGGTTAACTCATTCCTCGGCATCTGAAGATGTGTATATATATGAGAGAGAGAGAAGAGAAATGAGAGGAGATAGAGAGAGAGAGGAAATAAACTTGTGGCTAACACTAAAGTTTCATCAATGAGAACTTAGTGTTCAATTCCCTTCTCCATTGCCTGATTCTACCATGGAATCTGCGAGGCTGCAAATGTTAAAAACAAAACAAAACACTCTGAACTGAGCTTTTCTTGTACTTAGTAGTGAGATATGACAAAGTAAATAAATAAATAACAATCCATAAGAAGTGAAATTTCATGGGAGGACAACCCTTCCTAAAGAAAAAGGAAAAGCCAAATTGGAACAGTCTTTCATTTATGCACACTGACCTTTCTTTGTGAAGAATACAGTAATAATGCTTCGAGGTATGCAGCCAGATTGTAACCTTGAGGGCAAAACCCAGAAAATAAACATGATGTAGCAGAAAGATAGAAGGAGCACACAGGTCTTTTTTGACATTCTTGAACAGCTGTACAATCACTGGACTGCTTACGTGTGGAGTTCTTGTCACATGGAAAAATAAACTCTTATCTGTTTTTTATTTTCTATCACTTGATGCCTCTTCTATCCATCTAGTTAGTCTATTGAATATCAGTGCTTCCTATTATTAAGATCTGATACTTACATCATTCACTGTCAGTTAAAATGAGGATTTATTTTGGCTCAGAGTCTTAAAAATATTATCTGCATCCATAAGATGGTGAAGGGAAGCCTGATTGAATTTACTTGAATGACTTGGGTAATCAGGAAGAATAAAATATAGACAATAAGTTTAAAATGTAGAATAATACAATCAATTTCATTCTATTTCATGGCTGATGATTTATACATATAAATAGATACTGAATAAATTTTGCAAAATTGCTTTCATGGAGAATAAATTAGATTGGATCATTTCTCCATAGCAGACTAACATAGGCATGGATTCTTTTTGCTTTTGACAATCATAGATGCAAAAGTATTTTGAGAGCTCCAAAGTCAAAAAATACATCCTTTGAACTATTTTTTTTTCCAAAGTGTTTGAAAATGTCGCTGCTACAAACCTACTCAATTAAACTTGCCCAATATGTCTTCAATTGCAGTTAACTCACTCATTATGGAAAGCGTACTTTTTAAAAATCTTATTCTTATTGGGTATAACTTAGAGCATCCTTTAAGAGCATATGCCAATTTTATTAAGTTAGTTTAGCACAAATATTTAATCAGTATGTACCTTTAATATGCTCAATGTCAACCTTTGTGTTCTAAATGCTTTGCATATAGATGTTGATGTATTTGAATGAGTATTTGAATTGAATGTATTTGAATATATTTGAATGAGTAAGGACTGTAATATGTTTTTGACCATAACAAGAACATAAAGGGTAATAATAATTGATTTTTATTTGTAAAATATTAATGGAACAAATAAAGACACACTAGAACTCTTTGCTGTTGTTTTTTTTTTTTCAAGTGACAAGGGCAATCTAGCCCTTACATACAGTCTGAATAAAACTGTATATTTATTTCATTCCATAATATTTTATAGCTATTTATGTTATTTCTTTAACTAGGCACTGAATGTTTATTTAAATGTAATATAATATGGTATAATATAATATAATATAATATAATATAATTTTATTTTTGAGAGAGAGAGAGAGCAAGTGGCAGAGAGAGAGGGAGAGAGAGAATCCCAAGCAGACTCTGTGCTGTCAGTATAGAGCCCGATGTGGGGCTTGATCCCACAAACCATGAGGTCATGACCTGAGCTGAGATCAAGAGTCAGATACTTAACTGACTGAGCCATCTAGGCACCCCTAGACTCTGAATGTTAAAAGAAAAAGGCCCTCTAGCTCATTTTCCTTCTGTATCCTCATGAGAAGTTCATAAATTCATAAGAACTTCTATTCATACTGAAATTGTAATTATGATACTCTGTGTACACCTAAAAGCTACAGATTAACATTCGTTCATCTTTTCAACAGTGTGTCAAATGCAGTGAAATGTTAGTAGATCAGACATGTAATATCTGTCTTCATGGAGCTTCCAGTGGTCAAGAGGCAGCCTTGTAAAGAGGAAATTATTAAGTATCTAATATTTAAGCAATTAGAGTAATAAGAGGGGGAGTTCAGGTATTTTAGGAAACTTAAGAGGTGGGACTTAATGTGGATTTGGGTAAGAGAAGGTTTCCTGGGGAACATGATCTTAAGTTAGAACCTGAAAAATGAGTAGGAATTGACAAGGCAAAGTGGGGGAAAACCTGTGAGGAAATGGACTCCATATAAAGGTGCTTCATAACTAAAGTGTCTGAGGCAAAAGAGAACATTGCTGTTTCTTGGAAGTGAAAGTAACCAAACGTGAATGGAAAGTAGAATAGGAGTTTGGATGTGGGCTGAGCAGTGGATAAAGTCTGATCCTTTCTCTAAGAAGCAAGATTTCTGTTGCTTGCCCTCCTTTCTCTTCACCATTCATTAATTTTCTTCTGTTTATGATGGTCTGACTCTTCTTTAAGACACTCACTTAGTATTTCCCTATTGGTCTGTAGTTCCTTTTTTTAAATGTTTTATTTATTTTTGAGAGAGAGAGAGAGAGAGTGTGTGCAAGCAGGGGAAGGGGACAGGAGGGACAGAGGATCTGAAGTGGGCTCTGTGCTGATAGCTGAGAGCCAATATGTGGGGCTTGAACTCATGAACCTCGAGATGGTGACCTGAACCAAAAACAGAGGCTTAAGCAGCTGAGCCACCCAGGTGCCCCCACCTCCCCGGGTCATTTTAAATTGGATAACATAACTCCATCCCAAATTTGGGCACATAAGCCTTTGCTAAGTCTGGAAGCCCAAGTCCTAGTGTTTAGCATGAAACTAAGGATTCCTGTCTGTTTTTCACAAACCTGGGCTGTCAGTTTGGTACCTCTTCCCAACCTGCCTTTAGATAAACAAAGAAAAGAAATGCTGTCTTTTTCCTGGGAATGAGAAGAAGGCAACAGTGCTGATATACCCCAACTGCTCCTACAAATTCATCCTGTTAACACTAGTCAGAGAACCAAGTTTCAAATCAGACTGATCAGAGATAAAGTCTCCGTTTTACTACCTGAAAGCTGTATATACATAGTCAAGTTACTAATTTCTTCCAACTTTAGTTGTGTTATCTGTAACACAGGAAACTTTAAAAAACCTAAGTTTTTGTGTTGCCACCAGGATTAAAATAATTTTGTCTGGAAAGATTTTAGAAGAGTATTTGGCAACAAGAAGGAGTTCAATACAGGAGAGAAATTATTGTTAATTTTTCTCTGAACTTTGTTTTCTTTTTATCTTAAAAAAAAAAAGTAATGTCCATATCAAATAACTCTTAAAAGAAGTTAAGGTCACAAAAGCACATAAAAGGTATCTAGTGCATGGTAGACCCTCAGTTAACATGAATTTCCCCCTCTTATTCTTAGGGCATAAAAAAGATGGCTGTATTCAAGGCTCTTCATATTTCTCATATGCATAATTAATTTTGGAGTAAGGGGAATGGTATACATAAATATACAAGAAAATGAAACGTATCCCAGGAAGTACACGTCAGGGAATACTGAATACTACCTTTCCGCTATTAATTATAATAGTAGGTATAGTTGTAATTCTGTATTTGTCCAAGCTTTTGAGTAAAATAACTAGAATGTGTAAGTCACTTGGTAACCCTGCAACTATTTGTGTGAATTTTTGTACAAAGTAGGGAAATTCAGTCTGTTCTGGCTAATTTATTATAAAATGTATAGTAATGTCTAGAGTGTTGTATTGGCTGAGGATAGTTACAAAATTGACTGAAGAACATGCTTATTAATATTTTATCTTAAAATATTAAAAATATCAACTCAAATTTCATTTAAATTCTAAGATGTATGGAAATGTTTAGTTTTCCTCCAATGCTGTAATTCCCTAAACTTTATGATTTCATCCCCAAACTACACATAGGAAACACACAGGAGACTTGCCAAAACAGAGACAAAATAATTCTCTACTTTTCACAGAGATGATTGTCCATGCAATTCGGATCATATTAAGAAAACAGCATTGCCAAATAAAATATCATTATTTGGCATTTTGGATGTCTTCTAGATATTCAATAATGATTCGTGATCTTTACTGTCCCTGGTCTGATATTAAAAACCACAAAGCAATTTGTAATCACTCAATTTTACTGTTGTTCACTTTTTGGTAAAACATGATAAAGAAAGTGATGCAAGTCAGTTCTAAGAGGCATTTACAAAGACTTTCTAATAGTATGAACTGGGCTATGATCTCTATCTGAATGCATTTTAATTTAGAAGTCATGTGCTCACCATAGAAATTAAAAAAACAATTTTAATGTTTATTTTTGACAGAGACAGAACACAGTGGGGGAGGGGCAGAGAGAGAGAGGGAGACACAGAATCTGAAGCAGGCTCCAGGCTCTGAGCTGTCAGCACAGAGCCTGATGTGGGGTTCAAACTCACAGACCGCAAGATCATGACCTGAACTGAAGTCGGACGCTCAACTGACTGAGCCACCCAGGCGCCCCTTCACCATAGAAATTTTTACAAATGCTAGGAGATAGCCTCTATCATATCTTTTCAATGCAGGAGGTCTATTGATTAATATTGGCCATTGTCATTCAATCCTGTTGATGAATCCACCATTGTATTTAAAGTTAAACTACAAAAAGCCTCCCCCAAATTATTCTCCAAACTTAATTTAAACTGTGTTTTGGCTTATATCCTTTCTGTTGTTGCTGCACAGATCTTGCTGTTTTGTGTTTTTTTTCAATAGTTGCATCTCCTTAAATTCCCATCCTTGTTTGAAAAAAAAAAAATCTGTGTGAATGGCAGGAGGCTTTGGATTATTAGGCTCCTTTTATGTGGCACTAACCAACTTTCCTAATCATAAATCAATGATTCAGTATAAGAGGCTAGTACATTCAGAAGAGGCACCCTTTTGCATATGCATACATCGTTCCGCACACTCATCAAGGACAAAGATGGATTTATGCAAATGAGAGTCCTATTTAGCAAAAAACAAACAAAAACAAAAACAAAACAACAAACAGAGAGAGGGAGAGAAGAGAAATAGGGACTGTTTAATTTGAGTTGAATAAAAGTAGGAAAAAAGGTTGCATTTTGTTGGGTAATATATTTAGGTTGAACTGACATCTGGTTCTAATTTGCTTTCCAAGCTGATATTTTTTTCCCCCAGTTCATAGTGGTCCAAAGTTACCATTTTTAAACTTTTGCATTTTTAAAACAGTTATACAATTTAGAAGAAAAATACTATTGCTGATTTCTGCACACTAGAGGGCACTAAAATATCCTAAGATAAAATGTACTCGAGGTTTTACCTGAGCCAACTTGAGGGAATAATTATCATATTTTTAAATACTTTAAAAGAAACACACACACAATAATAGAATTAACACAACATTGTTTAAGTATTTGCTTTGAAAAAAAAAAAAGATGATCACAGTATTATTTTTTAAAGTGACAATTGTATCAGATTTTCCTAGTAAGGTATGCTGAGTCTCAGGATATTTTATATGAACCTCTCAAACCCCTTCTTATTGCTAATCTTTTCTTTTCTGAAATCGTAATTGCCAAATAGATTTTTAATAGATTTTTCCATTGATCCATAACTAACTTTTACAACCATTGTGGTATAATCATATTGATAATACTATTGAATGCTCAACAATCTACCATTTTAGGGCTGAGAAACACTAGCCATTTATTGGCTGGCTAATGTTCAGAGCTAGTATATATATGTTTTTATTTTTTAGTTTTGGAATGTGCTTAAAAACAAGGATTTTTCAAACAGCCAATGACACGTTTTTAATAAAGAGATTTCTTTCTGTGGTCTTTCTCTTATTCATAGTACTTCTTCCCCTTAGCACTTTGATATTCACTCTTTTTTTAAAAAAATGTTTGTTTTTGATAGAGAGAACATGAGTGGGGGAGAGACAGAAAGAGAGGGGGACAGAAGATCCAAAGCAGGCTCTGTGCTGACAGCAGAGAGCCCAATGAGGGGCTGGGATGCAAGACCTAAACTGAAGCCTGATGCTCAACCAATTGAGCCACCTTGGTTCCCCTGATATTCACTTTTAAATAGCTTCTTATGGATGTTAAAAAGAAGACAACAGACTCAAAATGGAAATGGTATAAGCATATGCCACCAAATTAGTTTGGTTCTCCCAGAAATGGAAGCTTGAATCAGTTCATCAGGAATTGCTGATCAGCACTATTAGATAATATGCCTGATAGGACTCTGCCATCCCCTAATGGAAAGTAACTTTGCAACCAACCCACTTTTTTTGCCTTGTATAACTTCCTTGTTTCAGTTTCCTTCTGACTATAAAAGTCTTTCATTTTGTACAGTTCCTCAGAGCTCCTTCCTACCTGCTAGATTGAACACTGCATGTTTCGAATAGAATTTTGATCAAATTTTAAGAAAATTGTAATATGCTTCAAATTTCTCTTTCAACATGAGTCACATGGAAACACACACAAAATTTTTGTCTTTTCTCTTCTAGCCATGGACATCAACTAATAATAAGAAAAAGCAACAGGAACTTTGTGTGCTATAGATTACCAGCCACTCACAACTCTGTTTCAATTTGCAAACAATTTTTAATGCCCATCTTCTTGGAAATTGCATAAGGAAGTGCCAAGGGAACAGAATCTAAAAATATATTTACAAACAAGCAAATTGAAAGATAACTAAAAAGTATGATAGAAAAATAAATAGATGAAAGTACTGACTCTGTAATTTATCATTTTGAAGTAAGAGTAAAAGTGCTTAGTTTTGGAAGTTGCGAGTTCTAGTTATTTGTCTTACCTGAACAAGAAGTGTTCAGGGAATTTGGCATGAAACATACAATAAGTACATACATCTAAATACATCCATTGTTTTCACTGACACAAAAGTAAACCTATGAATATGCCAATTGATATAAATGTCTTTGCCCATAAAAAAAGCTTTTTCTATGTACTGCCTTTAATACATTTAACACGTTATAGTGACCATTACCACCATATAGAAAGATAACTTTTATTACTTAAAGTTCAAACAGTCTATGGTAGGAGATAACACTTACAAAATAGTATTTATAAAGATATGATGAAATAGTTTATAACCTGAAGAGTGAATGTCAAAGCAATACCCAATTTGTCAGATAAAATTAAATGACAGATCTGATATACCGAGGGACAGCAGTTTTAAACTCAAACGATGCAAATGTCTACATAGTAATGACAGATCCTGGTTGCATTACATTAAAAAAAATTTAAATGCTTATTTATTTCTTAGAGAGAGAGGGAGACAGAGAGAGAGAGAGAGAGAGAGAGAGAGAGAGAGAGAGAACAAACAGGAAGGGCCAGAAAGAAAGGAAGGCACAGAATCAGAAGCAGGCTCCAGGCTCTGAGGTATCAGCACAGAGCCCAACATGCGTTTTGAACTCATGAACCACGAGATCATGGCCTAAGTCAAAGTTGGACACTCAATCGACTGAGCCACCCAGGTGTCCCTACATTTTTTAATTTGAGTATTCAACTTTCTTTTCCTTAGTTCTCCACCCTCCGTTTTCCATGTTAGGTATATTCTTAAACATCAGAAGCAGGTACACTGTGGTTTTTCAGTTTGTACTCTGGAGCCAAGCTGTCTGGGTGGAATCTTTGTGTTGCCTTTTATTGGTGATATGAGTTTCAGTGAGTTGCTTAACTTCCCAGAGGCCCAATTTCCTCACCTGTAAAATGGTAATAATAGTGGAAGTGGTGTTTTGTGAATGAAATGAAATTTTTCATCTAAGGAGTTTAGTCCTGTGCTTGAATGGTTGTATACAAGTGTTTATTAAATATTTAGGGAGTAAGACCATTGAATCAATGACTTGTTGAGTTATTTATGATATTTAGAGAAATGGCATCGATATTTTTCAATTTTATATACCTCTTTGCTCTAAAATCCTGTTTTACTGATTGGATAGCAGCTTACTGAAACCATCATAGCAAAGTAAGTCTAAGTACCACTTGGCTCTGCTTTTTTATTTGATTGTAAACACATTTCCGTAAGTGCTTAAAAGCACTGGATTCATTTTTAAAATTACATTTTTACATGTAGTTTATCCTATGAGTTTCAAAAGTTAATCATTTGATTTCCACCATACAAATATAAATTCAACCCAATCTATCAGAATAAAAGTAAACTCAAATTTTCTAATCCTCATTTTTGGTCTCTATTTTATATAGCACTTAACACAGGTTGTCTTTAGTTTTTTAGTTGAAATTATGCATGTGTGTATGTGTGTGTGTGTGTGTGTGTGTGTGTTTGTGTGTTTATTTCTATTATTTCTATGGAGCCTAGACATTTAGAAACAAAGGTTGAAATGACTAAAGGTTGTTTTTTTAATACTGATTTTCAGTAGTGTGTGTGTGTGTGTGTGTGTGTGAGTGTGTGCATGCACATGATGATTTTCAATTCCTTATTTATTTTACCTCTGCTGTCTGGATTCAGTTAAATTAAAAAACAAAGCTTGTGCATTTAATTTAACCCAGCATTACCCTAGATGCCATGGAGAACATAGATGAAAAAGACCTACAGATCATATGATACATAAATGGAAAGACATATGCACATGATTTTTAACTCAGGACAATAGGACTTAAGTATTACATCTAACAGAGGTCAAATATGAGCTATGGGGATTGCAAGATATGAGAATTCTTCTTAGAGGTAATAAGTATGTTGAGATGGACTTTAGACGAGGGGAAGAAAATAATTCCTGCCAAATGAACCAATTTGGTCAAAGGTAAAGAAATGAAGAAATGTATGACAGACTTCTGGTATAGTAATACCAGTAATAACCAATCAAATATAAATCTGACACTGCCCTAAGCAGACTCTATGTGTTAATGTAGTTCTAATCCATATCAATTTTTTAGACACTCATCTTAGTTATCTATGGAAGACAACTAACCTATTTAAAATTATTTCCAGTATATCAGGTTTTCTGATGTTTATGATGCTGAAGGGAAGAGAGAATTCTATGAGGTGTAATGAAGGATAAGTTTTGAAAAGACAAACACAAAAAGTCATATTATGGACCATTTAAATATCCTTTTATAATGCATACTCTAATTCTCTAGCATCATTCCCTGTGCACTGCTTTAGATTTTACTCCATGATCCTAGTATATTGAACATCTTCCAATTCCTCAAATGACCCTTTTTACTTTTAGCTCTGGATGTTTAGAACTGTTGTTTCCTTTACCCAGAACACTGTCTTCCCACAGACACCAACATATTTCTTCGTCATCAATCTAGTCTCAACTTAGATGTCAATTTCTCTGGGAAGCTCTTCCCAGTATTCCCTCTCACTTTGTGACCTATAAAATATAGCTTGGCCCTGAGCTAGCATAGCTTTCTCCAACCTCCTTTCATGGAAATGACTACATTTTTGCTGCAATTACATGGTAAATAGTTTCCTCCCTGACCTTAAAAATCCCTGAGGACAGAGACCTGGTCCAATTTATCCATTATGGTAGCCCCTGTGTAAATGCACTTATGTATTAGTAGACCCTGAATACATATTTTTTAATAAAGACCTTTTGTTTTTTGTATAACAATTTGTAATGTGTAATTATAAAAATAGCTTTTGAGACAGTGATATGTACAGACCTGTGTTATGGAAGGATAACTTTTTTGGGGTGGAGAAAGGACTTGAGTTGGCAAAAATACAAAATAGAGGGGGAGTGTATTGTATGAGAGCAGGGGCATTTAAAAAATTACACATGTGGAAAAAGTGTGTTTGAGTAGCAGTGCTAGGGACTATATTGGGCATTTTTATTTGTTGCTTTTGTGCCCAGAATCCATTTATCTTTATTTTGGTTGTTATACTTAATTTTTCTTTTGACAAACACTTTTCAGGGATATGCATACATGTGACCAAAGGTCAATGAAAATTTACCATCTGAATTTATTCATCTGTTAATAGTCACCATCCTTAATCTATCAGTAGAGATGGCCTAATGATATTTTCCCAAACAGGCTAAAGCTGAATGAAGGGACAGAGAAGCCTGATGCCCTTCTGACATTACTTAATTCCTGGAACCAGCACTATCTAAAATCAAATACCGCCTTTTAATTTACTTATTATATGAGTTACTAAATATCCTTTTCTTTTTTGCGTAAAATAACGTGAGTTGGATTTTTCTTACTTGTAATCAGTAAACATCTGCTTAGAGTGAACTAACGATGGTACAGAGAAAATTTCCCTGAGGTATAGAGAAATGACAATTCCGTCTCTAAAATAAGAAGGAAAACATGAATGACAGTAAGTTTTGAAAACCCATGTATCATTTATATTTTGCTTAGTAATGCTTAGCATAATGAAATATAATTATAATATACTACTTTAATGGAATTTATCAAAAGTAATTTATTTTTAAAATATATGGCATGTTAATTTCATATCAATTTTTTTTACATTAGAAAGCTGAATTTCCTAGGTATCTCAAAACTGACTCTTTCCTACCATTGCTTGACCCACTTACATTTTTATCAGTTCAATGATATTTTTATCTCAACATTAACTCTTTGTTTATACATTACTTTATTACATCTTAACAATTGTGTTAAATTAAATTTTGTAGTCTACAGTTGCAATACCTGGATAACCTATGTAAATTGTTGAACTTATTTGTTTACCTCAGCTGAACATTGCTAATTTTAGTTTCCCTTTTGGTATAATGCTATACACACCCATTTAAAAAAAATGTGTACACATATACTCTCTTAACCCCATATTTAGAGACAAGGATTGTCACAAATAATAAGTCATTTCCTAAATAAATGTATTCTTCTTAATTTTAAACTCCCTTTAAATTTTACTACAAACAAATGGGCATTTTCTCTTGATCAAAATAAATTCAACAGTATATCTATATCATTTTCCATTTATGAAGATGTAGAAAATCCTCCACTGAGCTCTCTCAAGCTGTGAGGAAGTGATGATACTCACACTGTGATGAGATAATATGCAGAAATATTACATACAAAAATTAAGATTTTATCTTTCCCCAGAAAGTAAATCTGAAAATGTTTCTCCTGATGTGCTTTTAGCAATACACTTTTAGAGTTGAACTAGTTCAAAATAATTAGCATTTATAAGTTATTTTGATTACATTTTTTTCTCTGAAAATGATTTTGTTTATTAATATTGTTACATAAGAGGTATGTACCATGTAAACTATAAGCATAATATTGTGAAGCATAGAAATGTAACTATTACTCATGAGCTACCTAATCAATCTAAGAACTAGAAAATTTACAGTAATTTGAGTCTACTAATCTGTCCCTCTCATAATCCTTTCCTCTATCTTCTCTATCTCAGAGATACAGATGATTTCCCAACTGATTTTTCCTAAAAAAAATAGTGAAATTTATAATTTTTATTATAGTACTTCTTAGAACAAATTGTTGCTGGTGGAAAGAAAAAGAGCTCAGTGAATTCATCTTTAATAAAAATACACCTTGAATAATTTTTATTTGCCAGCACACAACATTTTTTAGACAATAGGAAATCTAGGGTTCATGTTTCCCCACATATTGAATTCAACTCTGGATTTTATAATAGCACAATAAGAAAACAGTGATTTCCTGTTGAATTTGAGAAATCTCATAAATAGCAAAATCTGAGCTACAGGAACATTTATTACTTTTCTAACTTATGTTGCTTATGGCTGTTCTTTGGCAAATTCAACAGGCATCCAATTCCTAGTTTAGTGCAAATAACATTTCCTCCCAAATTATAGAAATTTCTGAATATAAACTGATTGAATTTAAATGTAGTCTTAGATTTTTAACCTAACAATATGTTCTGTTATGGCTGCCAAACTAACTCAAAGGAACCATTCTGATTGGCAGTAAAGAGTTCAAATGCCATGAATCTAAGAAGAAATCTGCAAAATGTATAAAACTTGAAAATAACATGGAGTTTTTTGGCTCTGATTTTCACTTTAGGATTATTCATGTCATTCTCTTGAAGTTTGTGAAGAATCTGATAGCTCTTTGAGCATGTCTTTATTATTTTCTAGTTATGTGGATTATGAAAAATCCTGTGTTGATTACTCCCAAGGCACCAAGGACTAAGTTTATTCAATTACATAATAACATCATTTATTCAGTTGACAAATATTTTATTTAAAAAAGTATTTATTGAGACCATACTCTGTACCAGGCTCTATTCCAGGCTCTGGTAATCCAGCAGTGACTAAGACAAATTTTGTGCCCTATAGCATCAACAAATCAAAATGACCATTATTTTAAAAATTCAGTTTTAAAACAGCAATGTAAATTCCAAATAGAAAATATCATTTTTCTTTCAAATTTTCATTTGAAGGATTGGTATTTTCCAAACAAAGTCTAAAATTAACACTATTAAAGGCCAGTGATTACTTGGAATCATTAAGTCATTTATTGAGCAATGTATTTGAGAAGAAGCCCTGGCTTCAAGGATATTTAAGAAATAATTTTAGGGCAGAACCTGTCCAATTCAAGATTTGTGAATTAATACAGGCTTCATTTTGAAAACGTGAGTCTTTATTAAACTAATTTGAGACCCTGAATAGGAAATAATATTAATCAACTGATATATTAATATCGTAACTTTATTTTCTTGTCTATGTGGTAGAATTATATTTCCTTCTAGATTTGAGATTAAGGGGAATCTTATTTTCTATACATCTTTAAAGGACTTATAACTATAGTCTGTGGAACTCTATTGAAGAGAAGTAGATTTTAATATCTACTTCTACATCATATTCTTGTTATTATAATTTTTATGAATTCCCATAGAGGCAAATGCGTATTATCATCCAGTTATGTTTGTGACTCTACTTCTCATTGGAATGGTGGTTGTCTAATTAGAAAGATCCTTACTATGTTACTGGACAACACTTCTACATTGTTTAAAATGATAAGAAGTGTACAGAATCCAATGAGCTACTGAAGTTTAATTTTTTGATGCAAAACCCATTGTCCAAGTACTGATAAAATGTGGTCAAAGTGGACAAAACAGAATTTTTTTTTCAGTTAGGAAACAGTATGTATTGTTGTGTAGTAGTGTAGTTGTGTGTAGTTCACACAAAAACAGATATATTAGTTGTTATCACATAACTCCTGCATTTTGTTGGTTAATAAGAATTAAAAAAAACTTATTACAACATAAAAAGAATGTGTATATATCAGAGATTCTAAAGCTGGTCATAATCCTTTACCTCTCTTTATATTTCTACCCTTTGTGATGTGAGTTTAGAGTCCTCATAAAATAGGCAGATCTTTTTCAAAACAATGAGTTGAGCTGACCTTGGAGATTGCTGGACCAACAGAATTCTATGAACATCATGCCGTGTGGTGGATTCCCACTCTATATCTCAAAGGCTGTATGTGTGTTTCTGTTGACTGTGTTGTGTTTCTACCATCACCACTGCAGAATATGGCCAGGCTAGCCTGCTGCAGGATGAGAGACATGTGGAGCAGAGCTAACGCACCTTAGTCACCCCAGCAGATTTCAAGAACTACCTAACATAGGAAAACATGAAGGGCCCATCTGAGGTCAACAGTACTGCATAACCAATGACTGCAGATGAGTGAGAAATACACATATTGTAGTATTCCACAGGAGTTTTGTGGCCATTTGTTATGTATGATTATTGTGGTCTAAGATGACCAGTTAAAAAAATATTTAAAATAGTTTCAAGATCTATCTTACATTTTTTGAGAATTAAAATGTGAACAAATTAATTTGTTGCACAGTGTTCACATCTTTCAGGTTTTGAATTCTAAGAACTTCAAATTGTTAGTTCAATTTTCATAATATATCTCAAAGAGTTGCATTTGAATAACTTATCAATAACTCATTAGAAAAAGGCAAAACAAATTATGATGAGAAAAAAGTAAATAAAAATCTATAAAAATTTATAAAATATTTTCTATGACCATAATTTCCTATGTTTGAAAAAAATAAATGCTTTCACTGAAACCCAGAACAATCAATCCTTAGTTTACATTTATTTTACTAAAATGTTAATAGGTTCAGGTTTTTTTTTTTTTTAAGTAAGCTGTACACCCAGAGTGGGGCTTAAACTCACAACCAGGAGATCAAGAGTCGTGTGCTCTATAGACTGAGACAGCCTGGTGCCCAGTTAAAGCACTTTTAATAAGGCTTTTTTTTTTTTTTGTTAGAAGAAACCTGGTTCTAGTATGTATATTTTTTATAGACCTTCTTCCAAAATTAAAAAATCACAAGTGCATCTATCATGAAAATTAATTAAAGTTATCCTACTTCATGGGGCACGTGGGTGGCTCAGTTGGTTAAGCATCTGACTCTTGATTTCAGTTCAGTTCATCATCTCATGGTTCATGAATTCAAGCCCTGCTTTGGACTCTGTGCTGACAGTGCTAGCCTGCTCAGGATTCTCTATCTCCTTCTCTCTCTTCTCCTCCCTTGGTGGCACATGTGCACATGATCTTTATCTCTCTCTCCAAATAAATAAACTTAAAAAAATTACTTTACTTCATCAATATGTAAGTAAAAGTATAATTACAGAGATATTTAAATGATAGAAAAATTACATAAAATATATGGCATAAAATTAAATTAATTATATGGACCAATATTTATGAGGGTTCCATATCTTCACTTCTCTTAAACCTTGGATCTAGCCCTCTCAATTTAATACTAAACATGTAATTACTAAACATGCCCTTAAATATTTCAATAAATTATTCACAATCAACCTTTTGGAGGTCCTTCCGTCAAACCCTAAACCACAAATTGATGACAGGCTTAATCAGTGTTAATGCCTATAATTTTTACAGTCGTGCAAATAGATGCATACTTTCATTTAGTTCAACTGATTGCGGAAATAACATTATCCCATCAAAAAACGTAGTAATAAGTTTCAAAGCTCACTGGAGAAATTGTCTTCTGTCCAATTCAAATTCTTTTCCAGGCCATTATTTTTGTGATGTGCTCAAGGGCTGGTGTTAGCTTGGTAATGAAAGCAGTAGATGAAAAAAATGTTTACTTTCAAAGATCTACTAGTAAAAACTATTTTCTCTTTGTATCTCCCTCCTTTCCATTTATCTTACTCTTTAACTTTGGGCTGTGACATGTTTTTGTTTTTCTTTCTCTCTCTCTTTCTTTAAATTAATGTTTATTTATTTATTTTTGAGAGAGAGAGAGAGAGAGAGAGCGAGCACGAGTTGGGGTGGGGCAAAGAAAGAGGGAAACACAGAATCCAAAGCAGGCTCCAGGCTCTGAACTGGTAGCACAGAGCCCAACGTGGGGCTCAAACTCTCGAACCCACAAGATCATGACCTGAGCCAAAGTCGGATGGCTTAACTGACTGAGCCACCCAGGTGCCACTGTTTTTCTCTCTTTTAAAAATAACTCTTAGAGGATGCAGAAGGATGCCTTCAGATGTTGACATTCAAAAGAATCCACACACAATAAACACAGTATCATTCAAATGACTAGTGTTTAGTTTTTAAATTAATGATTTCCATGCTAGAGCAGACCCACGACATTGCTTGCCTTGTTTTAATAAAATTGAACCAGAAATAAAAAAAGTTTGCTCTAATAGTTTCATCATGAACTTGATTTTGTAAATGTCATTTGATGTTGTTAGCCTCAGGATTCCCTGCCCCCCATCTATAAAATGCAGTTGTTATAATCTCTGTAACCAAATACCTGTCACAACAATGCAAACTATTCAAATCAGCTCAGTAACCATGTGCAACCATGTGTAAGGTTTAGGCCCTACATAAATGAAAAGACCTTACATTCATTTTGAGGATTTTGCAGTCTCTTACTAGAGGCAGACATTGAAATATATAATATATTGATAAGTGCATTGTTATGTTCAAGGTACAAAAAATAAAGTAATTGCTCTGTATTTAGGCAATCTGAGGCTTCCATAAAATGAGTGGCTGATTGTACCCCCAAATCTGTCACAAGTTCCAGTCTCCCTTGCCGCTATGAGTGGCAGGGTTAGCAACAGTGACTTGTGCAGTTTCTCCTCTTGAGCAAAAGACTTCATCTCTTTTTCCCTCTTGCTAAAAATCAGATGATTTGCATCTCAGCTTGGACCATGTGGCAGAGTCTGATGTCTAGTGAATGGCAGAGTCTGATGTCTAATGAATGGCAAAGCAAATAAATGAAGGAAGGAACCTGGATCTCTGGATGACTTCATGGAGCACAGTGGCCTCACCCGCATAGGCTAGCTGGAGAGTTACAGAAGAAATGCACTTATTTGTGTCTCTTTGCTTTAATCACCATTGCTTACCCTTCACCTCAATTGCTACAACATTGGAACTAGGTTTCACATTACCAGATGGCAGAGGATGAGCAGAGTAGTTGGAATTGAGGCTGAGAAGGTAGTAAGAAACCAGGTCTTTAAGAGGCTTAAATTTCACTGCAAATATTCTGAAGATAAATAAGATCAAAGAAAACATATAATTTGACTATGAAAGAAAAGTGTGTTGTTAACTTTTGATTGCCATTTGCTTAAAATAGCATAAAGATGTCCATTAGAGAGGACAAGTAATACTTCAGATCCTAACTGGATCACAGCACCAAGATGTTTTCAAAGGACCCAGATGGGCTGGGACACTCCATCTAGTCAATTGCCACAGAAAACATTAATATTTCAGGTTGACATGCTGTAGCTGAACCTACAAGTCCTGTCCAATATCTTTCAGTACTGTGAAAGGAACTAGGTATCCATGGATAATGTGGCAACTAGCATACTTTTTGTCTGCACTAGTAATTCCAATATCTTAACCTGATTCAAAACTTGTGACATTCAGTCCCGTGAAGCTCTTTTTGCACTTATATCTAGAAACTTAAATATTACTTTCTAGAGTAGGGTGACCAACCATTCTAATTTGCCTAGGATGAAGGGTTTTCTCCAGATGCATGGTTTTCAGTGCTAAAACTAGGAAAGTTCTAGAGAAAATGAGAAGAAATGCTCACCATATTCTAAGAGGAGACAGAGAAAGACAGAGAGATCTATGAGATGGATTGAGAGCCATTAACATTGGGACATTTAGATTTCTAATAATCTCATTTTAAGCATATTTTAGTTATGAAGCCTTTGTTTACCCTACTATTCTCAGCTTTGTGCATTGGGGATGGGTTTCTGAAAAATTACTTTTCTCCTTTATCAGTTCTTCTGTCACTAGAGAGACCTGGAGGGAGAGGGACTTTGGAAACAGGAAGAAGAGAGGACTTTCTCTTTCCTATTTATTGCTGTCCCTCTCAGCATAGCATAAGCAATGGTGTTTCATTTGGGCAGCAAACAGGTTTTCTGACACTCAGCATGAGCCTCAACATGCCCTCTCCCGGTTTCCACAGAAGCTAGCCAATGCTACCTCCTCAACAATTTTAGACCCAACTCCCTAGCACCCTTGTAAGCTCTTGAGTCTGCATCAGCCCCTCCTCAGAGGTCCAAGGGTTACTTCTTCTAGCCCCTCCCCCAAGCTTCTAGATTCTGATAATCCTGCCTCCTGTCTGGCAGCTGCTTCCTACTGTTAAACTACCATGTTGTTCCCTCAGTCTTCCTTTTTGCCTTTTCAGCCCTCAAATCACTATATAAAATTCTGTTTAAATATGTAGTGTCATTTCCATTTCTGTGCCCAAACCTTGACTGATGCAAGCAGTAATTTAAAGTTAAAATTTAAAACTCCTATAAGAAATTAAGAAATATTATTAAAACATTCTGTAGCCAAAAGATAAATTCAAAAGTTATCAACCAATTAGCTTGTAGCTAAGATTGTTTGCTGTATCAGGTTTCTTCCAAATATGATTGATTTTCTGCTAAATAACTACCCAAACTAGGTCCTAATTAAGAAAAGTCCAATCATACCCCTTTAAAATTTCACAAGATATTTGAACAAGGAACAAAAATAAATATATGAAAATCCTTTTATTTGACTAATATAAATTGAATTTGCTTATTTCTTAGAAAATATAAGAACATACTTGCAGAACTTTTATTTTCTTTATAAAAAGGAACAATTTCTGTAGAGTACATTTACATTTTATAGCTTGCTCTTTACTGTATACAGGAAACAAAAATAGAAAAAATCATATAAGGCATTACTTAGTTTACAAATCATGATCCCTATTTATCTCTATTAAAAAATGTATGTATTTATATATTCATATGATAATATTTTAACCTTAAAAAATAAGCATATCTAAAAAATAAGCATATCTAAATGATTAATTGCTAACCTGGAGGGTTTACTACTCTAGGCACAGTTGTAAACCCTTTAATTATAAATTAGTTTATAATTTAATTACTCTTCTGAGGTGGGATTATTATTATTTTCATCTTACAAATAAGGAAATGGTGGCATAGAGAGGTTGCATGACTTTCCAGTTCACATAGGCAAACTGAGGCAGCCTAGTTCTGATCAATGGACCCTCTAAACCATCCCACGATGCTACTTCTCATCCAAGTGGATACTGTGAGAAGTAGTCTATGTCTGGCCATAAGGAAGAAAATTACCCCAAACACTCATCATTTTGAGGAACAGTACTCTAAGGAAGCAAGAACAAACACAACAAAATCATATTATCTTTTGTAAGAAGTAGACAGATTTTGTTTTAACTTAACATTGCTTTTTATGCAACAGAAATATTTTTATTTCCTGTCTCTACCTGCATTGTTCTGCAGAAGAAAATAAATTCCACTAACTGGAGTGTAGATTTGCCCATGAATCTAGTATATATTACAGCTTGAAATTAAAGAGATATCTCTGTGTAATTTTTCCAGTGAATGACTTCAACTCATTAGGCAAGCAGAAATTCTTGTTAGAACTGTTTTTCAAGAAAAATATTTTTTATTTGTTTCCATTACCAATAAAATGAGCATATACCAAAAATATAAATTCCTTGGTAAGAGTAATACAGCCTACTACATTCTTAAGATCTATTCTAGTATATATTAGATAATAGGTTTTAGATTGGGAAACAGAAAGGAAAAGACTCTGATTTTATTAAAGAATTAAAGTATATTTCATTAACAAGAGTCATTAGCATTTATTCGTTACACTAACATTCACAGTCTATTACAAGTTGTAAATGAAAAACTCAGTTTTCCAATGCCTGTGTAGGGAAGAATCCAGCTCTTCCCTACCGTATCTCTCTTCCCTGTGTGTCTCCCTTACTGTTGCATGAAACACTGCACTTCTGACACTTCCGGTTACCAAATGTGTGGAGGTTTTTGCCCACACCAACAAGCAATTTTCTGTGATGCCAGCAGGGTGTACAAGTTAAAAACAAGTCCCATAAGATTGCTCCCTTCCCCTGCCACTCAAATTATCACCTGTGCTTCCGACCAACTGGCTATAGATTGGAGGTTCCAATGACTGTCTCCTTGGGTTCAATTAATTTACTAAAGCAGCTCACAGAACTCAAGAAAATACTTACATTTACTTGTTTATTAAAGGGTAAATTAGAAGATTGGAAATAAGGTTAGAAATCAGAAGATTGGAAATTTTGGCCTACCCCTTGACCTCCAGAAAGGGAGTAGAGGGAGTTAATAACCAATGGCCCATAATTAATCAATTGCGCCTATATAATGAAACTTCCATAAAAACTCTACTCAAAGCGGTTCAGAGAGCTTCTGAGGTGATGAACACATCCATATTCTGGGAGGGTGACAGAAAAACACCTAAGAAGTTCTTACACTCAGGACCCTTTCAAATCTTACTCTATATAACTCTTCATTTGTTTATTTTTTTCTTTTAAAATATTCTTTGTCATGGGGCACCTGGGTAGCTCAGTCGATTAAGTGTTAAAGAATGCAGATAAACATCCAGATGGAAGAAATGCATGGGACACAGTGTAAGGGAAAGGGAGAGGAGTCTCCATGCCTTTTGGGGGCCTGCCATTCTCCCACCACCTCCATGTTTTCACCAACTTGTAAGCTCTCTGAACCTCATACTATTGGGATTTTATGAAAGCTTACTTATATAGGAATGATCACTTATTAGCTGCATTCCCAAGCTTTGTCCCCTCTTTGAAGAATGGGGTAGGGGCTTAGTAATTAAAACTTCTAATCATGGCTTGGTTTTTCTGGACCAAGGAGCCATCCAGAAACCTACCTACCATTGCCTTAATAGAACAACAACAACAAAAAAGTGCTTCTAGTGCTCTTATCACTTAAAAATGCACAAGGATTTTAGGAGTCCAGTGTCAGGGATGGGATCAAAGACACATATTAGAACAAGTGATACTCCTAGTGTTTTTTTCACTTAGGAAATTATAAGGTTTTTAGGAGCTCTATGCCAGGAACTGGGGATAGAGACCAATATGTATTTTTTTCTGTTATCTCACATAAGTATAAGTCAGGATTTTTTTCTGAGCTTAATTTGCAAACTATCCGTCATAGTGAAATAAGGAAGAGGTGCCATGATCCACAGGAAAGTTATACCCAGAAAAGTTGGTATATACTAAGAACGTGAGGTGGTGTGGCACATAGGGTACAAGTAAAGAATTGTACATTCAGTTTGTTTCCCTTGTATTTGTGGCTATTCCACCAGAAATAGTGTGACAAGAGTAACTCATGGTTTCCTCCTCTGGAAATGATGCATGCATGAAGTACTTAAAGTCATTTATATCACAAGTTCTTCTAAATGATGTTGGCTATTTTATTGTTATGGGTATCCAAGGCTAGTTAGAGATAAGAGAAAGCAAGATGGAATTTTCCTACATTGTAACTTAAGAACATAGATATTCTGTAGAAAAGAAATAGATGATTAGAGACTGAGATTTGGTCAAAAGTCCCATTTTCCAGTCCCTCAGATCAGACTTCTGACTTTATATGTGCTATGATTAAAAGAGTTGTGGTATCTCATGAATAATTTGAGAAGCACTGTCAAATAGAACTTTCTGCAATGATGGAAATTCTCTATTTCCTCAGATGTGGCTGTTGAGCAACAGAGGGGAGGCTCGTGCCATTAAGAATCTGAATTTTTTAATTTGATTTCGTCTTATTAATGTAAACTTAAATAGCCATGACTGGCTAGTGGCTACCTCACTGGAAACTTTCATTTTTGAAGGGCTTATTTGTGGGTAGAAAACACAAGTCACAATAGGAAATTTTGGGAGTACACTAACCTCAAACAAAATTTTATGTGCTAAGTCTTCTGAATATGAACTGGTTTTAAGCAAAGAATAAACATGATAGGACAACAAAAGACCCAGAGATCTGAGTTATAGCCTCATGAAATCATAGGATGTAAGAGGCTTGAAAAACTATTTGTATCAAATGTCTCATAAATATTTAAATACAAATTAAATCTTAGATATTGGTTAACTCATCTGAGGTCACCCAGGAACAGAACTGTAAAAAGACATCACTGGTTTGATTAAAATTTATATAAACAATAAGAAAAACTAAATGCCAGCTGATAATCATAAGATACTATAAGCTACCTTATGAGGTAAGGTGAGGTAAGCATTATTATTGTCTTCTTGTACAGAAAACTCAGAGAGGTTAAGTTAATGTTCCAAGATGTGCTATTGTGACATAATAAGAAATAAATATTTTGGTTTTCATCTCCAGCTCCTGGCCAGAGCTTCTAAAACCCTTATAAATTCCTAAGTGTTAAGAGCAATAGAAAAATCTTTTGTTGTATATGGTGTTTGTTCCTGGTTCCTGAAACTGCTTTGGGTAGTTGAAATGAGTGTCTTTTATTCATTTAGGAGCTCTTTCAACCATATCTGAGTTTATGTTAATGAGGTGACTTTTGTGATTAGAAGATTGGAAATTTTGGCCTACCCCTTGACCTCCAGAAAGGGAGTAGAGGGAGTTAATAACCAATGGCCCATAATTAATCAATCATGCTTATATAATGAAGCCTCCATAGAAGTTCTACTCAAAGGGATTCAGAGAACTTCTGAGAGGATGAACACATCCATATTCTGGGAAGGTGACAGAAAAACAACTAAGAAGCTCTTACACTCAGGACCCTTTCAAACCTCACCCTATATAACTCTTCATCTGTTTCTTTCTTTCCTTTAAATATCCTTTGTCATGGGGCACCTGGGTAGCTCAGTCAGTTAAGTGTCTGACTCTTGATTTTGGCTCAGGTCATGATCTCACAGTTTGTGGGACCTAGCCATGCAGGCATCAGGCTTTGCATTGAAAGAGTGGATCCTGCTTGGGATTCTCTCTCTGTTTCTCTGCCCATCCTGTGCTCGCATGTGTACGTGAGCTCTCTCTCTCAAAATAAATAAGTAAACTTAAAAACATCCTTTGTAATAAAGCCATAATAGTAAATAAACTGTTTTCTCTGGGTTCTATGAGGTGTTTTAGCAAATTATCAAACCTTAGGAGAGGTTCATGGGAACTTCTTGATATGTAGCTGGTTGGATAGAAGTTGTGTATAAATTGGGGACACACTACTTGCAATTGGCATCTACAGGGAAGCAGCTTTGTGGGACTGAACCCTCAACTTGTGAGGTATGTGCTCCATCTGAGAAGATAGTATCAGAATTGAGTTAAGTTATAGGACACCCAGTCAGTGTCTGCCGAGAACTGGAAAATTGCTCAGTGTGGAAAATTGTACACATCTGGTGTCAGAAGTGTTGTGAATAGAAGTGAGTTTACTTTTATAAGGTTATGGAGATGATAAAACATGGAACTCATAAGAAAAGTCCAGTCTGACTCCAAAGTCTGTTTCTTTCACACTATATGAACTTCTGTAAGATTAGGGATAGAACACTTAGTTGGGCTCAACATGAAGTTGTCTCTATGGAACCACGGGCCACATTAGGTGGCTCACCAGAGATAAAGAACCCAACCACAAGGAGAGCTCAATGAGTTGCTGCATTCCAGAGGAAGAAAAAAAATGTTATGTGTTCTGCCTCATAACAATAAGGAAAGGATCATCAATCGCATTTAATTGAGTACGTAAGTCATTTAAGCTTTTTAGAAATGCTCCTGAATTGAATAAAAACTAGTCATTTTTCAGGTGATCCAGAGTGCTTAATATCCCAAGATGCAGTATTCCCAAAGTGACAAAGATACTTATGTTTTAGCTATAGGAATTTCTAGGAGTGATGTGCTGAACATGGCATATACTGGCCTACCAGACATGATTACTTAATTTTAGGAATTTTACAAGTTGTTTAAACCACATTGGTAGCTTGAAATTGGCAATGCTGGCAGAATTTACACCATGGAAAACAGCATATGTTACAGATAAACAGCCTCCCCAATCTATGAAAAGCCAATTGTTAAATATTTATTAGGATACCATTGTCCTTGACAGTCTGTGATTGATGACTTACCAAAGTCTGTCTAATAATCAACTTTTCTGATTTCATCCATCTCCTGCTCAAGCTGTTAATTTCATTCTATCCATACAACTTCTTTGACTCTGTAAATTCTCTTTCCTACTTCTTCTCTATTCTACCAACAACACTCCTACTTATCATTTGCCAGAAATTTTCATCAGCTTTGTTAGTTCATGGTTTTTACTATCTTCTGTTATTTCTTCTAAACCTATAGTTAGTATCATGCAGTTTTTCATTTAATCCATTTGACTTGGTTTCATGCATGTTAATCTCCTTTTCCAAATAAATGGAAATTATCTTATATTTCTTTTTACTTTGTATACCCAGCACCAAGCATGGGTTTCTGGGTCATATTTAGTGCTTGACTAAGACATTTGAAATGTAGGGAATACCTGGAAAGACTCTGAAGATTTTTTTGTTTGTTTTAATCAATTTTTATTTACTTTGACCTGTCAATATTTAACATTTCAACGTCTAACAGACATCTAGCAAGACTAGCTCTCTGCTTCCTTCTCTTCTGTATCCATTCTTGAGGAGAAAAACACACAAACATGCTAACTGGTCACTAAACCCATGGAGTCCTTAAGGCTGCCTGTTTACTGTACTATTTTTCTCTTGTTCACTTCTCCTCTTCAATACATAATAGAAATCTCATAGTTAATGTGTCCAAGAAATAAGCTTCTAGTCTTCATCTTTAGAATTGAACCTCACAAAACCATCCCCATCAAAGTTAGTAGTAACTTCATTGTATCAGACAGCTTTTGATGTGTAAACCACCCCCCCTCCATTTTAGTAGCTAAAAACAGAAACCAATTATTCAGCTACTATGTACGTGGGTTGGCAGTTTGGGATGGAATCTGCTGGGTAATTATTCTAGTGCTCTCAGCTGGGCTCACTCATGCATTTGAGGTTAACTACCAGTCAGCTAGATTGGTTCTGTGTTGAGGAATTGACTGCTCATTATCAGAGACAACAAGGGTGATTGGGCTATGTGATTTTAATCATCTGGACTCATTTTGGACCTATTTGCATGGAGGCTCAGGGTTCCAGGTGAGTAAGAGGGTTAGTCCCAATCTGAAAGCACTTTTAAAGTCTTACACTCCATTGTTACATTGACTCAAACAAGTCATATGGCCAAGCACAGATTCTGCATAGGACTATTTAAGTAAATATCATTGTATTCAAAATATGTAGATAAAGGAATGTGAGAACACATTTTATCTATTGGTATAGTGAATCTATCTCATCAGTTCTTTATTGACTCAGGCAAAACGGTATCCCATATCTAATCAAGAAGGAAATTTGACAGATTTTACCTTTAAAATATACCTAGAACCCAACCATTTCTCTTTTTAAAAATTTTATTTCTTTAATTTGAGAGAGAGAGAGAGAGAGAAAGAAAGAAAGAAAGAAAGAAAGAAAGAAAGAAGCAGAGGGAGTGAGGGAGAGAGAGAATCCCCAGCAGCCTCCACACTGTCAGTGCAGAGCCCAAGGCAGGGCTTGATCCCAGAAACTGTGAGATCATGATGTGAGCCATAAGTCAAATGATCAACTGACTGAACCACCCAGGTGCCCCCAACCATTTGTTACACACCAGCACTGCTTTGCCATTGTTTGAATCATTGTCATCTCTCACCTGGTTTGTTATATATTCATAAGCAGTCTTCCTTCTCCTGCCTAACCCCAAGTCAATCTGTTCTCAACACTGCTGCTAGAATGATCCTTCATTTATTAATTCATTTAAAAATTTTTAAATGTTTGTTTATTTTGAGAGAGAGAGAGACAGAGCACAAGTGGGGGAGGGGCAGAGAGAGAGGGAGACACAGAATCCAAAGAAGGCTCCAGGCTCTGAGCTGTCAGCACAGAGTTCGATTGGGGCTTGAACTCATGAACCACAAGATCATGATCTGAGCTGAAGCCAGATGCTCAACCGACTGAGCCACCAGGGCACCCCTAGAATGATCCTTTAAAATGCAAATCAACAACAACAAAACAAAAATAAATAAAAAATAAATAAAATGTATATCAGTGTAAATTATAAATTAGATCATGCTGCTTCTCAAAGCCCTCTGATGATTTTCTACTCATAGAAAAGCTTAATATGTGAAAAGCCCCACATTCCCTATAAATTCTCATGCACCGGTATCTCTGATCTCATTTCCTATCATATCTCCTCTAACTGCTTCAGCTCTAACTATACTGGTTCTTTGCTGTTTCTCAAACTCACTTGGTACGTTTGTATCAGGAATTGTTCACCTCATAGTCTCTGTCTCTGTAACACTCTGGCAGCCAGATCTCCACATTGTTCTCCTACATTTCTTTTCAGTCTTTCTATAACCTTCCCCTGGAGATTCTTCTTGATCACTCTATTTAAAACTACAGCCTCTGTCTAAATGTTCTCCTGGAAATTATCACCATCTAACTGCTATATATTTAACTTATTCTGTTTATTGTGTCTTCCCTATCATTAGAATATGAACTCTATGAATTGATCCCAAGCATCTAGTGTATTTTATGCACATAGTAGTAATTTAATAAATTAAAGTCTGAGTAACCACTGAATGAAGAAAGTACTATTAAAAAACCAAAATTGTACTAGGCACAAAGCATGTAGTAGTGAATGTCAGACTAAGTTCTTGTGGCAGATTGTGTAATTGTTTCTAATTATTTGATGCCCCCCTGCGAGTTATATAATTTTTACTAATTATCATATGACTTGCTGTGTACATTCAAGTAGGAAAATATACCATTCGATTGACATCAAGGTTAGCCATGCTGTTGGCTGTGACTAATGGCATGTAAGCAAAAGTGATGTTTGCCATTGCCAAAATAGATTTTAAGAGCCCAGGTAGTTTTCCACCATTATTCTTTCTCTGTGCCATAGGAATGACATGTCTCTGATAGTGATTGCTTCTTCAATCTGGATTCCAGAATGAATATATGTGGAGCAGAGCCTCTGATGGCACATAGCGGACATATAATATGAACAAACATAAACCTTCATTTTTTAAGCCAGTGAAATTATGGGGTTATTTGTTACAACAAAATGACTCAGGAGAAGCTAATATAGTTTCTGTCGTTGCGAAGTTTATAGACACCAAAGGGAAGCCATCAAATTTACTGAAATATTTCTTATGTTATACTTAATTAAGTTTAAATCATGAGGGAATCAACTGGACATGGAAACTTTCTATACTGCAAAGAAAACAGAATTCAGGTGTCTCTGAAGAATGCTGGGAATCTTGCCCATCTTTCTGCTGATATGTCTTTATTTTAGCCAAACTCACACTTTCTCATATCTATTTATGTGGTACCTTTCTGTTCTTCAGAGATGCTCAGAGCAGAAGCAAGTCACTGAGATGAGGAGGAACATGTAAATTTGACCAAGTTGTCACAGTTTAATGTGGTTCAGGATTCCTATAACAATAGTCATTTTGAAACTTTAAAATTCTCT
Source organism: Panthera onca (assembly GCF_046562875.1). NCBI lineage: Eukaryota > Metazoa > Chordata > Mammalia > Carnivora > Felidae > Panthera > Panthera onca. The sequence continues at coordinate 106,729,868 of NC_138345.1, read as the reverse complement.
TTTATTTTATACATTTTGATCTAAGTAGCTTATTGTGGGGAAAAAATTCAACATTTCAAAACAGAAAATTCTTGGTTTGAACCTAAAAGCCAAACTGAATTTCTGTGAATAGAGCCCCACAATGATTCCAGTGCACAAGCAAGTACTGGGAATAAAACAGCAGGAGGGAATGCACACAATTTCCATTTAGAAAGAATTTCTATAAGCTTATACTTTCAAGTCCATCCTCAGAGGCCAATGCACAAATGATTCCAACAACATGCTCCTTTGTGCTTTCTTTGCCTGTGTGTGCCAAGTTTTACATTTAAACCAAAAGCGATCTGTAACATGTGGAAAAAAAAAAGGTTTCACATTCATAAGGTTAACTTGTTTCTTAGGTAATTCTTTATTACGTTACTGAGTGTTAAAGTGGAAAAAAAAAGTATAATTATGTCCCTGGGAATGAGCAAGGGAATAAAAATCTGAGTAAAACTTAGTGATAGGAGTTTGCATGATGGAGAGTACTTAGAAAACCAGTTTCAGATGTAAGCTTTTGAAAGGAAAAGGAGTGTGCTGGTGTCATGCATTTTGTCACAAGATAGTAATGTCACTCACATTAATTTTTAAAGTTTGTTCGTTCATTTATTTATTTATTTAGAGAGTTAGCTCTTCTTTAGAATTTAGCCCTTCTTTAGAATTCAGACAACTAAATAGAGGGATATTCTTTAAGCCCATTTCATGCTCAGTTACTCTCTGAATCATAAGGTGGTCAGAGCATCTCATAATGGTGTTTTATTTGCAGGCCAAGTTTGAAGTTTTGAACTGGCAGTACCACAACTTAGTTTTATAAGTTACAGAATTAGGGGGATAATATTGTAAGGCAAGGCAATAATGGCAAAAATAGAGAGGCAAAGAAGTGTGGAGAAGAATATTGCAGAGAATGAAAACTGGTGCAAAGGAAGATTTAAAATGGTCTGGTAGTCATTAGTTAGAATAAAGAAGTAACATTATTTATAAGCAGAGGTGTGAAATAACCAAACTTTGTGTTAGGAAGAACTTTTGTCACCAAGTGATGAATCTTATAGAGAGATGGGATGTTAAAATCACAAGTTCTCTTTGTTTGCAAATTTTTAAAGTTTATTCATTAATCAACCAATATTTAGTAAGTACCTAATATATGTCAGACACTTCTATGCTCAGTGAAAAAGGGTAGATATGACTCTAGCTCTTGAAAACATCATAGTATAGTCAGAAAGACAATGATGGCATTTGAAGGTTATAAAAGGAGTTCAAGATAGCATGGGAAAACAAGAAGAGGTGATATTTTCTCACTGGAAACTTATGAAACAATTTCGATATTAAATATCTCATGATTCATTGCAGTCATGCTTTTTGGAACTTCTGACAAAATCATTAGTTGTGTTTTTATTCCAAATATGAATTCATTCATTTTATCAAACTGAGTTTGCAGGAGTCCATTACTAAATATGTAAAACCAGTGTATTTAAAATAGTACCATTAATAAAAGTCATGCTGAAACTCCATGTTAAAGCATTTAGAAATCTCAGATATAAAACTATTGGGAATAGCTGAAAATGGAGCAAGGAGAAATATTGTTTGATGGGGCAGGACAGACCCTTTGGATTAATGGAAGCAGAGGCAGAAAAAACACAGGGGCCTTTGAGTCTCATTCCCCTACTCAGGAGGAGGAAATGCTTTGAGGTGAGTGTGTGGGGAGTATGGAACATCGTACAAGAACACACGGAGTATTCATGTGAATAAGTAGCTGTGTCATCTCTGTGTGCTCCAGAAATTCTTTGTGTTTTTCTATATATAAAACCTAGAATGGCATTATACAATTTTATGTGTGTGTATCAGTCATTTCCTAAATTGTTGGACTGTGAAGTCAAAAACCAAGTTAAACACATGTGCAGTTTTAAAAACCACATTCATAAAAATGCATCCTAGTTTGAAGGAGTTGGGAATTAAAAGGATTCTTTCTCAGCCTTTGTGGTTATGAGGCAAAGAGACTCTACTCCCAAAGAGAAAATCAGATGTCTTTATGAAAAGGGCATGAGTCGTCAAATTATTTTTCCGTTCCTTAAAATCATAATGTCCATTGATAAAACATGTTGACCTAGTAATTAAATCTGTACATCTTCCAGGATAGGTCCACCATCAATTTTGAGTCCAACCTATTTCTCAAAAAGCTTAAAGAATGTACCCTCAATAAATCTTTACTGATATGTTAACCAATTAATAATTGATAATGTGAACATGCTCAAACTTTCTCAAGGGAGGTGAGAGAAAGATAATGATTCATAAAGTACTTTAAATCAAGGCTGACATCCTCTTCTATGCTGTCAAGATGGTCAGATACAGTTTATTATTGCTCCTATTTAACCTTTTGCCTGTTTAAGTATAGCTAGCACACTTAAACATGATTTGAAAAGTGGAACACTGAAAGGCACTAGATGACTGTTTAAGTGAGCAATTTGGAAATTCTTCCACACCTTCAGGTGGGAGAGTTATCCATAATCTTAGAATAGATCCTGTTGGCAAGCATTTGCGATTTCATCTTAGGGGAAGAAAAAGTATTGGCAGAATTAAGTAGGGAGAATGATATTCATGAAAATGAGTCAACAATTCATTTCTTAGTTTTAAAATCTAAGATTTGGAGAAAGAATGGGTAAGAGAATACATTTCGTAGTTCCACAGTACACTTACTTTTGTGCCTAAGTGCCTTTGTTTTAGCTTTTTTCTTCATGATCATCCTCCCCTCTCCCTCTGCCCCATAAATGAATACTCTATCCCCAAGGGGGAGTAATAATTGCCTTCAATATATACTTGTGTTATAGATATTTGTTATCACTACTGGAGAGGTAGGTCGTTCTGTGCCTATTTTAAAGATAAGAAATCAGAAACCTAGAGAATTTCAACAACTCACCAAAGTCAAATGGTAAGTGGCAGGACCAAGACCTACTCACCACACCCCTGCAAATTGCTCCCCAACCACAGGTTTTCACTTCTTCTGACAGTTATTTTATTTTTCCAATTATTTTAAGAATTGACCTTCTGGGTTTGAATTCCTGTCACATTACTTTTGGTGCATACAATGTCCTTCTCCCAACCTCCTCCCATGTCCCATCTTTATCTTGTCGGTTGGATAACTATATACTCTCATGGAGACAGATTTTCATCCATATGATCCCACCTGTGGTTTCCCTACGTTATGCTTGTTTTATTATAAAAATCACATTTGATAGTTCATGAAACATGAGATTAATTATTTCTTTACTCTCTCTTAATTTTGGAAGTGAGAAAATTCGACAATGGGATATATTTCAATTAAGGGCTAACCTGAAACATGTACGATGAATTTTGACATAACTGTGTGAATGTTTATGACAAGTACAAACATCTACAACTCCATAGCTTGAATTTTATCTTCAAAATTTTGGAGAAAAAAACATATCTAATAAAGATGATTAAATGTTTTTCAATTAGAGAAATGAATCTTGTTGCATTTCACTGCATGACATTTTCTTTCTTATTTATGTGACCAAAATGGTAAGAGTAGGCAGTATAAATATAACCATATATGATTTCATAATGCCCTCCTAGTTGTGTGATTTATAGTGAACATGTGTGTATAAACACACATTTGTGTGTGTGTGTGTGTGTGTGTGTGTTTTGTTGTATATTCTTAATCTGGTAGCTATAGAAAATGGTTCTGTAACTTTCTTTTGAGAAAATCTCTGTCCAGATGCTTCACATAGGATTCCATCTCTAATGTCAGAGTTAAGATAGGCAAATGGGAGACTCAAGTATGACCAAATGAAATAGAACATTCTCTTGCACACAGTGATGGCTAAGTTATGACTATCCAAAAAACAAAGCCATTGAGATACTATGTGATGCTTCCTGGGGCCAAGGAAAGAGAGGCAGAGACTTCCCCTTGGACTTAAACCTGAAAGGCTGGGGGGCTGAGAATAAAGCCAGTACAGGGTATTTAGAGCCAAACATTTAGAGAAAATAAGTCCTGTTGACAGCATTTGAGGGTCTGGATCAAGCTGCACCTGAAAACTTACAGCTGGACATTTCAGTTACATGAGGCAATAAGATTTTTTTCTGTTGTTGTTTAAGCCATTTTGAATTGCATTTCCTGTCATCTGCAAGAAATAATATTAATAAACATGAAACAGATGACTTGGATACAGTGACCGAACAGAACCCGGTTTATATTACCAGCTTTAAAACCCAGAATTTCTACAAGAAGGAGTTCTCTTTTGTATGGAAAATGGAAAATAGTTTGAAGAAGTGGGTATGTGTGAATAACAAGAGCCAAAAGAGTACTCGTGTCTGTACTGACATTAGACATCAACAACAATAATATTTACAAAGCAGTTTATTATTTAAAATGGCAAGCAAGTCAGATGTGGTCCCTGCACTCAAGGGACTTATTGGAGCAGATGATAAGTAATTTGACAAATAAGTAAGGAGAGTTTTGATGGTTTAGGTAAACATAGTTTTGATGAGGGCTAAACTTAGGAGGGTTAAATTATACAAAGAAAACACATGGGAAGTTTACTGAAACATGGCATTCAGGCTGTCACCAGGTGATGTGAGGAGTAAACTTAAGTGAACAGGGATGGGAGGGTGTCAAAATAATTGGAACTTGAGCCAGATAAGTATGAGGAATACCCTACGCCAGGAAGTAAAGACCAACTTTAAAGGATTTAAAATCCCAGTGTAGCTGAGTTATAGCAGCCAAAAAGAAGTGAAAGGTACTTGTAAAGGACATCTTGATCTGCTGGACCAAACAATGTATACAAGGAGATAAGGAAAGTCAGGAGACTGCTGGTGGATAGAGAAGAAAAGGAGGAATCAAAGACTGAATGCCCCAATGAAGACTTAGAACAGGGAATGTAATAATTGAGAAGGACAGAAAAGAGTGAGAAGTATAGGGGCGACTGACCCTTGATTTTGGCTTAGGTCATGATCCTAATGTCGTGGGATCCAGGCTCTCATCAGGCTCCTTGCTGAGTGTGGAGCCTGCTTGTGATTCTTTCTCTCTCTGTCTCTCTCTCTTTCTCTGCCCCTCCCCCCTCTCTAAAAATTAAAAAAAAAAAAGAAAATAAAAATATAGAATCATGATTCCAGTTAAGGCAAAATTATGAGAATGGCACTTCAGGATATGATAGAGAAGGTTAGTTACCAAGCTAAACTGGAAGGAAAGTTTCTTATAAACAATAGAATTCAGAGCTCAGCAGTGTTAGATAAATTACCCATAATATTATTTACATCACCCACTTAAAAAAATAATGTTTATTTATTTTTGAGAGAGAGAGAGGCAGAGCATGAATTAAGGAGGGGCAGAGAGAGAGGGAGGTAGAGAATCTGAAGCAGGCTCCAGGCTCTGAGCTGTCAGCACAGAATCTGACATGGGGCTTGAACTCATGAACCACAAGATCATGACCTGAGCCAAAGTAGGACGCTTAACCAACTAAGCCACCCAGGCGTCCTTACATTATCCAGTATGATGGCAGAAATTGGAGTGTAACAAAACAAGTCTTCAAAGAATTAAGAATATTTGCATATGACATACAGCAGGAGGCAAATAAAATATTGGGAGCTACTTATTACTGAACACATAAAGTATTAAGCACATGCTGAGTATTTTGTTTATACATATTATTTTAACTAAGATTCAGTTTACCCCTATCAGGGAGGTACTTGATACTTTTGATTTTATAAATGAGTAGAGTTGAGTGATTAAGTAACTTGCCAAAAGTCACTTAATCAGGATTTGAACTCATGTATTTTGACTGCAGAATAAGCACTTTTTAAAAGTTTTTTTTATTTATTTTGAGAGAGGGGAGAGAGAGAGAGAGAGAGAGAGAGAGAGAGAGAGGATCCCAAGCTGTCAGCACAGAGCCAATGCGGGGTTCGAAGTCACAAGCCATGAGATCATAACCTGAGCCAAGATCAACAGTTGGTTGCTTAACTGACTGAGCCACCCAGGTGCCACCCAGGTACTCTTGACACATATGCTCCATGTTAAAAGTAACTTGTTTGAGTGTCAATAGAGTGAGGGAAGCAGAAGTAGGAATATAAATGATACCAACTCCAGCAGGAGTTGTAGAGGTATATTGGAAAATAATATAGGGGGAAAAGAAGTATATTAGAAAATAATATAGGGGGAAAATAATATAGGGGGAAAAGAGAGTATTTACCAAGCAGTATAGAGATGCAAGTAAGATAAAGGATGGATCATCTGATTTCCTCATTTGAGAACTGAGAGGGTCTGGAACCAATGGTCTTGGGACAGTTATTTTTCTTGTGTTTTGCAGATATAGACCCTGTGGTGAATAGAATACAGGCTTGAGATAAGAAGAACCAATGTGCACTTTAGATTGTTTGTAAAATGGTTGCAATATTTTACCTGCCCATAGCCACTACCCCTGGTGGTCTCTTCCCATAGTGAGTATGTTCTTGGCCAAGGGATATAAGCAACATGATTGTGACCCAATTTGGCCAACTGGGCAAAACCAACATGATTCAAGGAATGACTTTAAAAGTGCTTGCTCATTGCAATTTTCTTTCTCATGTCGTTCTTGGGAATCTTGCAATGACCATCATGCAAAGAACCCCGCTAGCCTCTGGATGAAGAGATGCTCATGTCCCTCATTTATTATCGATAATACTTAGGTTCATTCATCTTAGAGTTTATTTTTGAGTTTTAAATATTTATTTCTATTATGTTAATAAGTAATAGACAGTTTTAGTTTCCCATTTATATTTTTCTTTACTTTAATATTTTTCTTCTTATTCCTCCAATTCCAACTCATTGAACCTCAGTTTTCATGTTTGTTGACATAGTAAAATATCATAATCTTATTGTGAGGATAAAATAACAAAATGATCAGCATATCTTTGGCAGCAGCACGGTCCTGCAAATGTTCCTGGGTGCAGCCAGCTCCAGGCCATTGCTTGGTGAGACCCTCCTGCAGAGGGGCAGAACAGGTCAAAGCCACAGTCCCTCAGAAGTAAAGGGTTGGGAAAACAGCCGCATCTGAGACAAAACTCAGGAGGGAGGTGCTGCCTGGGGCTAGGTCACAGACTGTGTAAAAGCGGGGAGTGGATGGAAGTCAAAGACAAAAGACAGGTGTATGATTGCTGATCAGGGAGAACAGAGTTCCAATACTAGAGACTGGGTAGCTGGGTGACACCATTTTCACCATTCCCGCTCATGTGCATATGCACCTACAAGCCCCACAACAATCCACCCCAGTAAGCTAAGCAGCACCATCTAGTGGATAATGGAGCCGTTACACTAAGCCCTGCCCAACTGGGCCAACCTCACTTTTTAGGAACACAAGTGTCTCTGCCTGCTTAGTTTATGGACTATACAACACTTCATAGTTTGAATTCTAGGCGAAAACAAAGTATTTTCAGTAGTATTTCAGTCTGTTCACTGTTCCATCTATCCAATTTTGTTTCTTTTTTTTTCTTTGTTCTCTTTGTTGTTTCTTTTCTTTTTCTTGAATACATAAAGAGAAAAAAATTATTTTTACCTTTAATTTTTATTAAAAATATTTTTTTCATTTTTTCTACTATATTTTTTATTTTTGTGTAATTTTTAAAAAAATCTATTTTCTTCCATAATTTCACTTTAGTCTACTTCAGTGTATTCATTTTTTCAATTTCCTTTTTTTTCTTTCCCCTTTTTTCTCTAATCTATCAAGCCCCTTTCAACACCCCGGACCAAAACACACCTAGGATCTCGCATCATTTATTCGATTTTGTGTGTGTGTGTGTGTGTGTGTGTGGGTTTAATTTTTTAATTTTAATAGTTTTTTAATTTTAATAGTTTTTTAATTCTAATTTTTTACCTCATTAATTCCTTTTCTCCTTTCAAAATGATGAAATGAAGGAATTCACCCCAAAAGAAAGAGCAGGAAGAAATGACATCCAGGGACTTAACTAGCACAAATACAAGCAAGATGTCTGAACCAGAATTTAGAATCATGGTAATAAGAATACTAGCTGGAGTCGAAAATAGATTAGAATTCCTTTCTGCAGAGATAAAAGAAGTAAAAGCTAGTTAGGATGAAATAAAAAATGCTATAACTGAGCTGCAATCTCAAATGGAAGCCACAGCGGCAAGGATGGATGAGGCAGACACAGAATCAGCAATATAGAAGACAAACTTATGGAGAATAATGACGCAGAAAAAAAAGGGGGAGATTAAGGCAAAAGAGCACGATTTAAGAATTAGAGAAGGGGCGCCTGGGTGGCGCAGTCGGTTAAGCGTCCGACTTCAGCCAGGTCACGATCTCGCGGTCCGTGAGTTCGAGCCCCGCGTCGGGCTCTGGGCTGATGGCTCGGAGCCTGGAGCCTATTTCCGATTCTGTGTCTCCCTCTCTCTCTGCCCCTCCCCCGTTCATGCTCTGTCTCTCTCTGTCCCAAAAATAAATAAAAAAAACGTTGGGGAAAAATTAAAAAAAAAAAAAAAAAAAAAAAGAATTAGAGAAATCAGTGACTCATTAAAAAAGAACAACATCAGAATCATAGGGGTTCCAAAAGAGGAAGAGAGAGAAATAGGGGTAGAAGAGTTATGTGAGCAAATCATAGCGGAAAACTTTCCTAACCTGGGGAAAGACACAGACAACAAAATTCAGGAAGTACAGAGGACTCCCATTAGATTCAACAAATACTGACCATTGACATTGCATATCATAGTCAAATTCACAAAATACTCAGGCAAGGAGAAAATCATGAAAGCAACAAGGGAAAAAAAGTCCTTAACCTATGAGGGAAGACAGATCAGGTTTGCAGCAGACCTATCCACAGAAACTTGGCAGGCCAGAAAGGAGTGGCAGGATATATTCAATGTGCTGAATCAGAAAAACATGCAGCCAAGAATTCTTTATCCAGCAAGGTGGTCATTCAAAATAGGAGAGATAAAAAGTTTCCCAGACAAACAAAAATTAAAGGAGTTTGTGACCACTAAACCAGTCCTGCAAGAAATTTTAAGGGAGACTCTCTGAGGGGAGAAAAGATAAAACAAACAAACAAACAAACAAACAAACAAACAAGCAAACAAGTAAAGACCAAAAGCAACAAAGACTAGAAAGGACCAGAGAACACCACCAGAAACTCCAACTCTACAAGCAACATAATGGCAACAAATTCATATCTTCCAGTACTCACTCGAAATGTTAATGGACTCAATGCTCCAATCAAAAGACATAGGGTAACAGAATGGATAAAAAAACCAAGATCCATCTATATTCTGTTTACAAGAGACCCACTTTAGACCTAAAGACACCTTCAGATTGAAGGTAAGGGGATGGAGAACCATCTATCATGATAATGGTCAATAAAAGAAAGCCAAAGTAGCCATACTTATATCAGACAATCTAGACTTTAAAATAAAGACTGTATCAAGAGATGCAGAAGGGCATTATATCATGATCAAGGGGTCTATTCACCAAGAAGACCTAAGAATTGTAAACATTTATGCACCAAATGTGGAGCACCAAAATATACAAATCAATTAATCACAAACATAAAGAAACTCATTGATAGTAAGAGCATAATAGCAGGAGACTTCAACACCCCACTTACAGCCATGGACAGATCATCTAATCAAAAAAACAACAAGGAAACGATGGTTTTGAATGACACACTGGACCAGATGGATTTAACAGATATATTCAGAACATTTCATCCTAAAGCAGAAGAATATATATTCTTCTCCAGTGCACATGGAACATTCTCCAGAATAGACCACATACTGGGACACAAATCAGCCCTCAGCAAGTACAAAAAGATTGAGATCATACCATGCATATTTTCAGACCACAATGGTATAAAACTCAAAATCAACCACAAGAAAAAATTTGGAAAGGTAACAAATATTTGGAGACTAAAGAACATCCTACTAAAGGATGAATGGGCTAACCAAGAAGTTAAAGAGGAAATTAAAAACTTCATGGAAGCCAATGAAAATGATAACACCACAATGCAAAACCTCTGGGATGCAGAGAGGTGATCATAAGAGGAAAGTATATAGCAATCCAGGCCTTCCTAAAGAAAGAAGAAAGATCTCAGATACACAACCTAATCTTACACCTTAGAGAGCTGGAAAAAGAACAGCAAATAAAACCCCAAACCAGCAGAAGACAGGAAATAATAAAGATTAGAGCAGAAGTCAATGCTATTGACACTAAAAAAAACACAGTAGAATAGATCAATGAAACCAGAAGCTGGTTCTTTGAAAGAATTTTTAACAAAATTGATAAGCCACTAGCCAGTTTGATCAAAAGGAAAAAGGAAAAGACCCAAATAAATAAAATTAAGAATGAAAGAGGAGAGATCACAACCAACACAGCAGAAATAAAAACAACAATAAGAGGATATTATGAGCAATTATATGCCAATAAAATGGGCAATCTGGAAGAAATGGACAAATTCCCAGAAACATATACACTACCAAAACTGAAACAGGAAGAAATAAAAAATTTGAACAGACCCATAACCAGTAAAGAAATCGAATTTGTAACAAAAAAAATCTCCCAAAAACCAAGAGTCCAGGGCCAAATGGTTTTCCAGGGGAATTCTACCAAACATTTAAGGAAGAGTTAACACCTATTCTCTTGAAGCTGTTCCAAAAAATAGAAATGGAAGGAAAACTTCCAAACTCTTTCTATGAAGCCAGCATTACCTTGATCCAAAATCAGACAGAGACCCCACTAAAAAGGAATACTATAGACCAATTTCCCTGATGAACATGGATGCAAAAATCCTCAACAAGATATTAGCCAACTGGATCAAACAATACATTAAAAAAATTATTCACCATGACCAAGTGGCATTTATACCTGGGTTGCAGGGCTGGTTTAATATCTGCAAAACAATGTGATTCATCATATCAATAAAAGGACATGATCCTCTCAATAGATGCAGAGAAAGCATTTGACTAAATACAGCATTCTTTCTTGATCAAAGCCCTCAAGAAAGTAGGGATAGAAGGATCATACCTCAAGATCGCAAAAGCCACATACAGAAGACCCAACACTAATATCATCCTCAATGGGGAAAAACTGAGAGCTTTCCCCCTAAGGTCAGGAACAAGACAGGGATGTCCACTCTCGCCACTGTAATTCAACATAGTATTGGAAGGCTTAGCCTTTGCAATCAGACAACACAAAGAAATAAAAGGCATCCAAATCGGCCAGGAGGAGGTCAAACTTTCAGTCTTTATAGATGACATGATACTCTATATGGAGAACCCAAAAGATTCCACCAAAAAACTGCTAGAACTGATTCATGAATTCAGCAAAGTGGCAGGATATAAAATCAATGCACAGAAATCAGCTGCATTTCTATACACCAACAATGAAGCAACAGAAAGAGAAATCAAGGAATCAATCCCATTTACAATTGTACCAAAAACCATAAAATACCTAAGAATAAATAAACGGAGGAGCTAAAAATCTATACACTGAAAACTATAGAAAGCTTCGAAAGAAATGGAAAAAGACACAAACAAATGGAAAAAGATTCCATGCTCCTGGATAGGAAGAACAAATATTGTTAAAATGTCGATAGTACTCAAAGCAATCTACATATTCAATGCAATCCCTATCAAAATAACACAAGCATTCTCCACACAGCTAGAACAAATAATCCTAAAATTTGTATGGAACCAGAAAAGATCCTGAATAGCCAAAGCAATCTTGAAAAAGAAAACCAAAGCAGGAGGCATTACAATCCCAGACTTCAAGCGATACTACAAAGCTGTAATCATCAAGACAGTATGGTACAGGCACAAGAACAGGCACTCAGATCAGTGGAACAAAATAGAGAACCCAGAAATGGACCCACAAACATATGCCCAACTAATCTTTGACAAAGCAGGAAAGAATATCCAATGGAATAAAGACAGTCTCTTTAGCAAGTGGTGCTGGGAAAACTGTTCAGCGACATGCAGAAGAATGAACCTGGACCGCTTTCTTACACCGTACACAAAAATGAACTAAAAATGGATGAAAGACCTCAATGTGAGACAGGAAGCCATCGAAATCCTCGAGGAAAAAGTAGGCAAAAACCTCTTAGATCTTGGCCACAGCAACTTCTTACTCAACACGGCTCCAGAGGCAACAGAAACAAAAGCCAAAATGAACTGCTGGGACCCCATCAAAATAAAAATCTTCTGAACAATGAAGGAAACAATCAGCAAAACTAAAAGGCAACCGACAGATGGGAGAAGATATTTGCAAACGACATGTCAGATAAAGGGTTAGTATCCAAAATCTATACAGAACTTCTCAAACTCAATGCCCAAAAACAAATAATCCAGTGAAGAAATGGGCAAAGGCATGAATAGACACTTCTCCTAAGAAGACATCCAGGTGGCCAACTGACACATGAAAACATGCTCAATATCACTCATCATCAGGAAATACAAATCAAAACCACAATAAGATACCACCTTACACCTGTCAAAATGGCTATCATTAACAACTTGTGCAACAACAATGTTGTCAAGTATGTGGAGAAAGAGGATCTCTTTTGCATTGTTGGTGGTAATGCAAACAGGTGCAGCCACTCTGGAAAACACTATGGAGGTTCCTCAAAAAATTAAAAATAGAACTACCCGGGGCGCCTGGGTGGCTCAGTCGGTTGAGCGTCCGATTTGGGCTCAGTCATGATCTCGTGGTCCATGAGTTTGAGCCCCACATTGGGTTCTGTGCTGACATCTCAGGGCCTGGAGCCTGCTTCAGATTCTTTGTCTCCCTCTCTCTGCCCCTCCCCCACTCATTCTCTCTCTCTCTCTCTCTCTCTCTCTCTCTCTCTGTCAAAAATAAACTTAAAAAAATAAAGTAAAAATAGAACTATATCCTCTATATATTTAAAATAATCTCGGGCACCTGGGTGGCTCAGTCAGTTGAATGTCCAACTCTCGTCTCAGGTCATGATCTCAGAGTTCGTGGGAGTGAGCCCTACATCAGGTTCAGTGCTGATGGCATGGAGCCTACTTGGGATTCTCTCTCTCACTCTCTTTCTGCCCTTTCTTCACTTGCTCAAACACTTTCTCTCCTTCAAAATACACTTTAAAAAATGTTTAAAAAATAGAATAAAATAATCTCGGTAAAAAAATTATTTTTATTACAGAATATTTTCAAAAATTTCTATTGAATGGGTTTATTTTCTACAGCTGCCAATTCCTTTTTATTTTACATCACTAATCTGATGATTATCCTTAGATTATTTGTCATTTAAATTTAAGGAATTCACTTTACCATATTCCCTGGCCTGGCTTACCTGCCTATTTCTCTGCATCATATTTACTATACTGAGGGTTAGATAAACCCTGACAAGGTTACTAGTTTCACAGAAATGAAGGCGAGACACTAGGATTCAGAGATTTTCTGTCTTTGACTTTTCTTTACTTGCCAGGCATGTAAATTTGATAATTTATGTCAGCTCACATTGTTACCACCTAAAACACTGAGCACTGCCTAATGGTACCTTAAGAGTTACTTTCCCATTTGTGTAAGATGGGAATTGGAACAGACTTCTCATTCTGCTCCTGGGTATCTTGTGGGATTTAAAGAGAGATGAGTTAAATTTACTTTCCTCAGCTCTTTGAAGCACTGGGTTGCAGCTTTCCTACCTCTCCCTTGGGTGCAGCCAATCTGTTGACTAAATTACTGGCATATAATCCCTTTCCAGTTCCTTGCTAGGATTTCACTAAGATATGTATTCTGGCATGGTCTGCTGAAAGTTCTGATCTCTTCATGTAGTCTCTGCCAGTACTTCCCCTCAGGGTCAAACATTGCTTCTGGTATCCTCTGAATCAAACACATGTTGTCTAGCACATTATCTTTCATGAATAATAGAGCTCTTTCACTATGTTTCTGGCAAATTGATCATTTATTCTAGGTTTCATGTTGTACACTGTCTCAGTCCATATTGAGTTTTCCTTGTTCTTTACACTCATTTTTCCCCCTTTGGATTTTCTATCAAAAAGTATGGTCTTTCTGGATTTTAATTCTCTAGATTCCTCTCTGTGCTCCACGGTTGCCAATAGTTGAGTCCTATGCCTTCCCATCCTACTCATTCCCCTGAGACTGGATATTTTTATCCACTCTTTTCTCAAAAATCACTATGAAAAAGCATCAAATACATTTATTTACACACAAAAAATTTCAAGAGACTTGCATTCAAAGGAAACTAAGCTTGGGCCAAAGGAAAGAGGATGTAAAAATGTAGTATGTGTCAACTATGATTGATGGATTTGGACTACAAAAACATCAAGTGCCTTCTGTATTGTTGAAGTTTATGACTATTAGTATGGAAAGAGATGTGGCTTTTAGGGAATAATTAGCTGTTCATTCCTGGATAATAATCGGTTTCATAAATCTTCCAAGGAAGAAAGAATTTCAACAGCTATGGCCTGAGAAAATTTCTTTGGTGGGCTTTTGGCCTCTGTGATGAAGCGAAAAGTCTTTCCTGTTTCAATATATATTCTGACTCAATAGGATCAGTTCTTTACAACTCCAGAATCCTAGATTTAAATAGCTCTTTTGGGGACCAAGTTATTTTATTGGTCTCCAATTACTAGTTGTCCAGACCTCAGACTAAATCAGTTCTCTATTTTGGTCCATTATGATATCTACCACTTTTTCCTGAAAAGAAATTGTAGGTGATAAAACTAATAACTCAAGGGAAAGGACAACTGTGACATTTAACAAGGACAAAATAAATGGTTCAATTTAAGGCCAATATTGCTTTGCAGAATATGAAATGCCATACTCTTAGTAGTCCCAAAAGGCCAACATTTTTCAAAATCTCTCTGAAATGCTAAGGAATATTTGATAAGAGTCTACAATCTTTATAAAATCTATCTTTATATTAAATAGGCTATGGCCTTCCGTTTAACATGTATCTTTTCAAAGTCTAAAGTTCACGAATACTTCAATCTTCCTCTACATTCATCTTACTTAAAAAGATGCACTCCTTTTTCTAAACATATAAAAAAATATACTTTTTTCTAAGATTGCAAGTGAAGTTCAAAGCAATTAATCATCTCACTTCATTTGATTGTTCTAAGTGTTCTTGTTTTCAAAAATGCAGAAACCAAGTCTGAAAGATTTCTTAAGAACTTTGTACACAATAAGATAGTTACCCATGTGCTTCTCAACATGGAGTGGAATCTAACCAGTCATCCTTTGTATTGTTATTTGTCCACATTAAGGGAAAAAAGGAAAGAAAAAAAACTTTAAACTTATTATTTACTCCAGTGTCTTTCAACTTGTAGTTCATTAATAGAAAACTGTCTCTTAAGAAAGATAACTTGAAAACTAAATGTTACTACTTAACATTTTCCAGAATGTGGTAGAAAACACAAGGCTTCACAGATATATTGAACTAAGCTTAAAATTCATTTATACTGTTATTGAGGAAGTAGCATAACCTGTATGACTCAGTTTATTCATCTCTTAATTAGGTACATCATACACTTATAAGTCCGTAAGAATAGACACCAGAAGGTGCCTGGGCTGGGTCTATAATGGGTGTACGAGGGCTGGAACATAGACCCATGTTTCACCAGTTCTTGTAGCTATCACTCAGGCAAATGGAATTCATAGCATCTACTACTAACAGGTAGGCAGTCATGTAGCCAAAACTTGAGAGAACAGAGACGGGTATTAAAACTAAAAACATTCTTGAGAATGGCAAAAACAGCTACTTAAGTGTCCCTTATCCAAATCAGGGCATTTCCAATAGCATCTGGGAATCACTCTGAGAAACTGCTCTGTCCCCTATTCTATGTAGCTATCTTCATGATGTACCTCTTTCATAAAACCATATTATTCTTAGTATCTGTTGGTCTATGCATCATTCTTGAGACAACTATGTGAATTGTTATGCTGTCACTATTTTAAAAATCTATGTAAGTGTCTCACACATAATAAATAAACCTTGGGGTGCCTGGGTGGTTCAGTCAGTGAAGTGTCCGAATCTTGATTTCAGCTCAGGTCATGATCTCCAGTTTGTGAGTTCGAGCCCTGCATCAGGCTCTGAGCTGACAGTGCAGAACCTGCTTGGGATTCTTTCTCTCTCTCTCTCTCTCTCTCTAGCTCTGCCCTGCCCCCCTCAAAATTAAATAAATAAATAAATAAATAAATAAATAAATAAATAAATAAATTACCCCAAGTAATTGATTGAATTTTTTGGGGCCCAAAACTGACTCAAAGCTTACTTCCCCTGCCCCACTGTCCCATAAATCCCATAAGTCCCATAAGTGAAGCATACAAGTGCAAAAAAATATTCTTTATTCTTAAGGAGTCAGTATATAGTGAAGAAAATTGGTGCACTGATTACTCTCAAACTGGTGTGTAGAGCAAAAGATATAATGAACATAATACGGAGGAGTCCCATTTTATTGGCGTAGATAATGATTAATGATGATAAATCCCAAACTCAGTGATTGACTCTTTCACTTAAATAAATAAGGGATTGAAATAGAGATAACATGAAGGAAGTAGAAGGGAAAGTATAAAATTGTATATAAAATATGAGAAGTTTTGTAACAGATCTAAAATCCATTCTCTTTTGGTGGAACAAAATGGAAAAGTAGACTGGCCTTGCATCTAAAAATCTTTGACTACAGATCTAACATTTGTATTTACAATATGTATGATTTATCATCCCTTAATAAATGTAGTCAGCTGCCCTCACAAAGGAGCAAAGGTAATTCAGTAAAGAAAAGATAGTCTTGAAAGAAAGTCTTTTTAATAAATGATGCTGGAATAATTGAACATCCATATTCAAAAAAATAAACCTAGAAAAAGTTCTTATATCTTCCACAAAAATTAATTCAAAATGGGTTGCAGATCTAAATGGAAAACAGAATATATATGTATGTGTGTGTGTGTGTGTGTGTGTGTGTGTGTGTGCGCGCGTGTGTGCGTGTGTGTATGTATACATAAATTCTAGAAGAAAACTTGTGTGAAAATCTAGGTGACCTTGAGATTGGTGGTGAGGAGTTTTTAATTTTTTTATTAAGGTATAATTGACATATAAAACATTATTAATTTCAGCTGTGCAACAAAATAATTTGGTTTTTGTATATGTTGTAAAATGATCACTACACTAACTCTAGTTAATATCCGTCACCCTATATACCTACAATTTTTTATTCTTTGTGATGAGAATTTTTTAAGATGAGTTTTTAGATACACTCAAAAGCACAGTCCATGAAAAGAAAAATTGGCAAGTTGAGCCTTATTAAAATTAAAAGCATCTGTTCTGTGAAAAACATTTTCAAGAGAATTATAAGACAAGCCGCAGAATTGTATGAAAATACTTGCAAAACACATATTTGATAAAGAACTTGATTAAAACATAAGAAGAACACTTAAATTTATCAATAATAAGTAAACACCACCCCCCTCCAAAGAAATAAGCCAAAGATCTGAGCAGACTTTTCACCGAAGAAGATATATAGTTAATAAATAAGCATAATGACAGATGCTTAACATCATTTATCATTTGGGAATTGCAAATAAAGCGATGAAATACCACTACACACTTATTAGAATAGGTGAAATTAAAAAAAAAAACCTGAGAATACCAGTTGGTGTCTAAGATACAGAATGACAGGGATTACTTTGGGGGAATGTAAAATAGTACAGGTACTTTGGGAGACAGTTTGGAATTTTCTGACAAATCTAAACATAGTCTCACGATGCATCAATCATGTTTCTATTTATTTCCCCAATTGATTTGAAAATCTGTGTCCACAAAATCCTGCATACCAATGTTTAAAGAGACTTTATTCATATTCACCAAAAAACTGTAACCAATGTCCTCTGGTAAGCTAATGATAAATTCTGATACCAACATGCATTGGAATATTTTTCAGTATAAAAAATAAATGATATCATGCCGTTTTTTAAATAGATTTTAAGTTCATATTATTACATGAAATGAGTCAGTCTTAAATGGCTACATCTTACTCGATTCTAACTATGTAACATTCTGGAAAAGACTAAACTATAAAAACAGTAAATAACAATCAATGGTGGTCAAAGCTGTGGGGGAAGGAAGGAGCGTAAAGTATAGCAGGGTTTTTTAGAACACTGAACATATTCTAAGTTGTAATGGTGGATACATGACACTATGGGTTTGTCAAAATTCTTATTACTTTACAGCACAGAGTGAAATGTAATGTATGCAAATTAAAAAGAAATATTTAGGGAATCAGGGGATACTACAGAATTCAGAAGATGACAAAACAATCTGTGTTCTGAATGAGGAAACAATCTCACCGAAGGGTTTGGGAGGAACAGGTGCTGACCTAGGTAACTAAAAAGAGAGGAGTCTGTAAGACTTCAGGCAAAAGAAACCAAACATGAGCACTATATTGTAATTGATTAAATTTGTTCCCATAAGAGTACAGGTTAACAATCTGAAATCGCTACTCGTGTGAACTGGAATTGAACAATTAAGTAAATAGATGGTGTTGATGGAGCATTCCTTTAAATGGCAGTCATAAGAAGCCTGGATTCTCACGATTAGAGTGGAAATTCATAGATCACCAAGATTAGGCTAGAATAATTTATAATAACTTACAGTAATGGATCCAGCTACTGAGCACCGGAAGAGGACAGACCTGAGATAGCTGAGCTCACGGGTGCAAGGAGGAGCCACTCTGTGGCGGCACTGAGCAGTGTGGGGGTGCATGCGAGGCTGCCTCGGTGCCTTCCCAGAGCAGTAGGGGCAGGCCTACTCGGATCCAGGCTGTGGCTTCCGGCAGGTGCATGCAAGTGTCCATAGCCCGGGGGCAGCCGCCTGAGGAAGGACCTCTGTGCTGAGGTGCTTCTCGCCTGTGGCCAAGAAGACCCTGAGGGGAGGACTCGAGGACAGAGGAGCCAGCCCTGCACTTCTGTTTGCTGCCCAGGGTCCCAAGGGGCAAACCTCTAAAAATCTAAAGCTTTTAGAACTAAAAGGACTACAAGACACATCAAGGCAAGTCTGGGCAGAGGGGGATTTTGTTTTCTTGCGTGGTGTAAAGTTTCAGGTTAGAGTAAGAGGCAACAAAGCAATAAAACAGACCATGACAGACCAAAATAATAATAATTATTATAATTATATTAATAATAATTATTATTTATGATAATGGGTTAGGGCTATAGGCATCAGAACAAATTCACATTTACTTTAATATAGATGCAGACAGCTAAATATAGAAATATTTATTTGCATGTGTATCTAAATTTATACACTGTATAATTATATAGTAAAACCTTGGTTTGTGAGCATAATTCGTTCCAAAAACATGCTTGTAATCGAAAGCACTTGTATATTTCCCCATAAGAAATAACGGAAACTCAGATGATTTGTTCCACAGCCTAAAAATATTCATGTAAAAATGATTTACAAAAGTCTCCTCAAGCCGAAAAAAAATAGTTCAGAAATAAGGACATCTGAATAAAATATGGACTTTAGTTAGCGGTAATCTATCAATACTGGTTCATTAATTATAACAAATGTACCATATTAATATAAGATGCTAGTAACAGGGAAACTGCAGAATTTATGGGAACTCTCTATATCATCTTCACAATCTTTCTGTAAATCTAAAACTGTTCTTAAAAACATTACTTAAAAACAATATTCTAGAACTTGTGTTGGCACATCTAGAATCTGACAGAGCCAGGATTTGAGCCTAGGCATTCTGACCCACAGTCCACTTTATTGGCAAGTAATATTGACTATGAAGAGAGTGGTTTTTAACAAAGAACATAAAGAGAAATAACCTGAACTGAGTTTAGGTTGACAAAGAGTAGATTAACAAAACTAAATAAGCTGCTTTATCAAATTAAAAGATTTCTAGGTATCTTCAGTGCACTAATGTATCCGTGACTACTCAAGAAAAGAATAGCATTCAAGCATAGAATCATTTCCCCCTGAAACTTTTGGTGCTGGAGCACATCCTGGGACTATGTCCCATAAAATATTCACTTTAGGGAATGACATGCCACTTTCACACATCTCGGAGGTGAATAAAAGAATACTCTAAGCTAAACCTTGAATATTGCAGATAATATATTAACTTTAGTTTGTATATTTGTATTTTTTTAATTTTTAACATTTTTTAATCTTATTTATTTTTGAAAGAGAGAGCATAAACATCTTATTTATTTTTGAGAGAGAGAGAGAGCACAAGCAGGGGAGGAACAGAGAGAGGGAGACACAGAATCTGAAGGAGGCTCCAGGCTCTGAGCTGTCAGCACAGAGCTGGATGTGGGATTGGAACTTAATGAAACACAAGATCAGGACCTGAGCTGAAGTTGGATGCGTAACTGGCTCAGCCACCCAGGCACCCCTGTATTTATTTGTTTGTTTGTTTTTAAACAGAGGATGGAAGACATACTGCATCTAGAATATCTTGTTTATATCATTAGTCTCCATTTAATAGGAAAACCGACGGGAGGAAAAATACAAAATGAAATACTACCTATTGTTCATTATTGGCATATTTCTCTTTTTAATTGAACCAATTTTAAAATAATTATGTATGTTTCTCTATAATTAATCTTAGAGTGTCATTCTATTTTCCTTGGCAGCACTTTGTTCTTTTTTTTTCTGATTGTATAGCAATGATTACAGTCTAATCGTGCTATGAATTACAAAAGGGGAGGAAAAGTCCGTATATATCTTCCACTTCCATATTTTAAAAGCAGAAAATGATTAAGCTAGTTTAGTGACTTATGAAGCATTTGAGCATTCATTTTGATTTTTTTAGGACCTTTCTCTCCTCTGGTTCCTACTCTTCAGTGCTAGGATCAGATATAAATCAGTTCATCTTGAATCCTCCTCTGAAAAGATGAGATGAAATAAGCTATAAAAATTTAAAAATACCAAGAATAAATGCCAGGTATAAAATTAACACAAGAGATGCAGTGAACATCTTCCCTCAGTGATTAATATTCCAAAATTAAAATGGCCTAGCTTTTATAATTAAAAATATTTATGCATAGTCCAATGAGTGGTATAAAAGACTTACTCAAATTTGGAGTTTCCATAGTCATCAAAAGAAAACAATAGACATTCTATTCTATTAAACACAAGAAATATGAAACTCATTCAGCATGCCATCCTGAAGTCAAAAACAAGTAATTACTGCTGTGTTCTCTAATTCTGACATGCACAGAATTACAAATATGTAGGTAATTATTTATTTATTTGTGTATGTATGTATTTATTTTATTTTAATTTTATTTTTAAAATTTACATCCAAATTAATCATCATATAGTGCAACAACGATTTCAGGAGTAGATTCCTTAATGCCCCTTACCCATTTAGCCAACCCCCCTCCCACAATCCCTCCAGTAACCCTCTGTTAAGAGTCTCTTATGTTTTGTCTCCCTCCCTGTTTTTGTATTATTTTTGCTTCCCTTCCCTTATGTTCACTGTTTTGTATCTTAAAGTCCTCATATGAATGAAGTCATATGATATTTGTCTTTCTCTGGCTGACTACTTTCACTTAGCATAATACCCTCTAGTTTCAGAGCAATGACAGTGAAGGCTGTGCCGGAAGTTGGTTGTATCACCTCCTAAATTAAAATATAAACTGTCTTCTGTACACATACCTGGTCCCAGAGAAGGTAACCAGCTTAGGGTTGTCTGTTAAAAAGAAACTTCCAAAAGGATTCTCTGGAGTGACATCATGCTTCTAAAAAAGAGATAGCCCAGAAAAAGCCAGAGCTAAAGAGAGGACTCAAAAAGTTACTGGCAGAAAGAGGCAAAGCCAAGCCCACAATCTGCGTTAAGCAAGCTGACGTAGAAGATGCCAAGAGGTGAAGTTCTGAGGACTTTGCAACATTCTCCCCAATGGTAGTGGAGACAGTGGTTCAGCACTCCTGGTGCTGCATAGCTCCTTGTACTATAGAGCCTGAAAAGCTAAAATTTACATTTTTCTAGATTCCTTTGTGTCTCAGTTGTAGATAAAATTTAGATTTGGCCAACCAGATATATCTGTGTGGGAGAGTGAAGTTGGAAGTAGGGTAGGGCTCCAGCTTCTGGCGGTTCTGCCGTTTCTATTGACATGGGCAATTGCAGGAATGTTTTTCTGTGTTATATTAGCAAAGCGTCAGGCACTAACTTACGGATGCCAAGAGTCAAGGCATGGGATGTCCCTTTGGCAGATGCCACACATTTCTGGAGCATACAGCTTCCTGAATATGATGGGCTTCTGATATTGTGATCTCTATTGAAGTGACAACAATGACGACATTCTCTGAAACACAGATAAGGCAGTGGCAACTGGAGTCTTGTTTCTGTGATTTTCAGCTTAGGGCACATTCCTAAAAACTACTTTAAGAGTTTGCTCTTTTTTTCTGCTCTTTTTATCCTGTTACAGCATTTGCTACTACCAGAAGTTTTCACAGGCAAAAGTCACTCAGGGAAATGAAAGCGTGACATTGGTTATCTTTCTGGCTGAGTTTGAAGTCACTGATGTCGTCATTAACATTAGAAAATGGATATTGGTTTTTTATAAGACATTATCGTGACACAGTGACCTTAACTAGCCTATGGTGCTGAAATACCTATTGAAGACAAATTTTTAATAGACTGAGGGTCTGCCACAATAAATTATCATGGCAAAATTAAGAAATATAAAGATATTACAATAATCCGGCCACTTCTAACTATGCTAGAAAACTTAAATAGAGAAAGAACAAACCAGGGTATGGTCAAAACCTGATGGAGGTCCTGTGACTACCCTTATTCTTATTTCAGATCATGGGAGTCACCAGATTAACAAAGATTTGCCATGGAGATTAGGGCCTTGGGTGGGAATGAGAAGGAGGCGACATCATTTTTGTGGTATTCTTAATCATAACACAATAACACACACACCCAGAGTGAGGAAACTTTTACAAAATAACTGGCCTTCTCTCTTCTAAAATGCCAAATTCATGAAAGGCCATGACTGACCAACTCTTTCTGATTTAAGAAGGATTTGGAGACATGAAAACTAAGTGCAATGTGTGATCCTGATTGGACCATAGATCAACACAGATAACTATCTTACATAAAAAGGCAATATTGGGAAAACAGGCAGAGTATATATGATCTGTTAACCAGTTAACCGTATCAGATTACATTTTATAAATTAATATGAATATATTAATAATATAAGTATATTTATTAATTATAGCTATTAAATGCTTATATTTATTAACTGTATTTAGGGTAAATTAGGTTAAATAATATGATTTTGATAACTGTACTAGGATTGTATGTGAAAATGTTCTTGTTCTTATGAAATGCACATTGAATATTTAAGACTAATGTGACATGTACATCTAAAATGTGGCAATTTATTCTAAAATCATACAGAAAAATCATGTGTAAATACATATATGCGTTTATATGTATACACTCAAATTTGAATGTCAATTAATGTAAAAAAGATAAACATAGTAAAGTGATTGGC
Organism: Panthera onca; assembly: GCF_046562875.1. NCBI lineage: Eukaryota > Metazoa > Chordata > Mammalia > Carnivora > Felidae > Panthera > Panthera onca. The sequence continues at coordinate 106,706,361 of NC_138345.1, read as the reverse complement.
ATTTGCCGCCTAGAATTTCCTATTTTGTTACACATTTATGTTACTTTAAATAAATATTTATATAATGTTAAATAAATATTTATGTAATATTTTCATTTACTTAGGCATTCAAAAGCCCACAGAATGTGGGCTTCTAGTACCAATAAAATTGACTTTTGTTATCTTTAGTAATAAATAAATGTATAAAATCTTTGGATAACCAACAAGTAATTATATTTTGTGCTACATAATTTTAATAATATTCCTAGGAAGTACACTAGGAATATACCAATATAGTCAAAAATGTCTAATAATCATGCTACAAATTAATAGAAGAAAACAAGGAAAAATTGCACAGCATTCCACTAGAAAAAAATCTTTTAAAACTTATCTTCAGTATTTTAAAATTTAGACTGAATCATTGAAACTATTAACACTTTATAATAACTAAACACATCCATATGTGATAGAACACTTTACAACATATTAATTTTTGTAATCATAATTTTGAGATTGGAATATATTATCATTGAATATGTTCATTGAATTGATATGAATATGTTCATTGAATAAGTACATAATTGTGAAAATAGTGATATGTAATAAGTTAAATATGTTTACCTTATTATGGAAACACTGAAAGTTGGGTTCTATAATCTTAAAATATTCTGAGCACAAAAACAGACTACAGCAGAGGATGATGTCATTGAGAGGGGCAGAAAATAATGTCACGGAAAATCATCTTGCCTTAGAATAATTCCTTTCCATTAAAAGTCTAAATTAACAATTCAACCAATGTAGAAACGGGAAATAAATGAGGTGTGAAGAAATCAGGATGAAAATTATTTTATGCATTTGATTTCCAAGTATTATTGAAACATTTATCACAATTTGTATGTGATATTAATTTCCTGGATACTAACATTTTCTGCCACATGTTGCAATCTCTCTTTTAGAAAATGTACTCAAGCAAATATTCCTCTATAACTCATAAAAATAACTGGTTAATGAACGAAGTTTTAATGTTTTTGACAATTTTTTTTGTGGTCTTTTTCATCCCAGTGAGGCAAGATCTTAAAACTCTCACAAGAGACGTCAAATTTAAGAAAAAGAGACACACGGTTTTATTTTCCAATACTGAAATATACTTGAAATGAGATCTCTTTCTTCTTTCTTATTCTGCTTCTAAGTGTCATTTTAAGTAAAGTAACACACATATTCGCCTTGCCTCACCTCCCTTTTTGATTTTTATCTATAAAATATATTATTTTGTGAAAAACATATTTTCCATAGATGAAGCTCCTGAATGAGTCTTTTATTATTTCAAAAGGGCCAACATGTTAGCCTCAGCTTTATAAGTTACAGCTTTATTCTTCTTTGAAAAATGCCCTGAAAACGCAGTGACAAATATAACAATTTCCTAAGCAATACTAGGGAAAGTGCCAAGGGAATTGTATGTTTCCTTTTACACAAATAACAGACATATGATTTCTATATGATGGAAGCTTGGTGATTAAGTATACTGAGGACAAAAAAACAAAAAAGCAAAAAACAAAAAAACCAAGTTTCTGTATCTCAGATTCAAAATGAGTTTCAGAATAGATTTTTATAATTAAAGAAAGTCACGCAGCCCTCATTGCCCTATTTCCCAGAGCTGTTAAGAATGTATGTATTCATGTATTTGCATGTACCTATCTGTGAAGGTGTGAGTACATGTATATATGCAAACATACAAGTACATCTGCATGCATATGCAGATGTAACTCTGTATTTCCTCTCCAATAAAAGCAATTTGCTTTTTTCCTGAAGACAAAGCGAGCGTTTCTTTCTTTGTTCAGTTCCGTTCATTCCCTTGGAAAGCCCTTCATTCTCCATCATTCTCCATCCATGGCAGCACACTGCAGAGGGGCTCCTAATCTAATAATGCCATGTGGTATTTTTACCTATCGTATCTTCATGCTACATGTTGGCTCCTTGAAGTTAAGAATTTGATTTCTTCCATCTTATTTATTTCAGGGTCTCATAATTGGTAGTTGCTCAAAAACTGTGTTCTATATGGATGAGTGAGTTTTGCCCACATCATCTAAGGTACCTTGTTTCCTTTCTCATCCCTGCTTGAAAACAGGCTTGTAGTTTGTTTGATACAATGTTCTCACAGATATTGTGAGGCAAGTGCTCTATAAAGCCCCCAAGGAAGGAAGATTTAGAACTGTTTTTCCTTTCTTCTGCTGCTTTAGTGGCTTAGTTAGGGAGGCACACAATATAGCTTGAAGCAGTGCAAGACCCAAGATCCTCATAATGAAAAGTTTGAGCTTCATCTCAGTTTCTTTTCATGAGCTAAACAAAATAATAATGTCTACCTCATAGGTTTTATAAAAGAAAAATGGGGCATCTGGGTGGGTCAGTTGGTTAGGCACCCAACTTCAGCTAAGGTTATGATCACATGGTTCATGAGTTCGAGCCCCTCATCAGGCTCTCCGCTGTCAGCACAGAGCCTGCTTCAAATCCTCGGTCTGCCTGTCTCTCTGCCACTCCCCTGCTTTCTCTCTCTCTCTCAAAAATAAAAAATAAACATTAAAAAAATGAAGTGATGCATGCATAATACTTACCAAAGGACAAGCACAGAAAGCAGGCAATAATGCCAGAATAAAGAATAAAGAACCCTGCTTTTTGTTAGTAAAGAAACTATTCTAGGTAAAAGAACATGAGAATTACTTCTTCAATATCTCTTGTAGTTAGAATGACTTTATGGTTCCTTTTGTCCCTGACCAGGAGCTTTATACCTACTTTTGTTACATAGTTATTAGTAGTATTCCTTGTTACCCTCAAGAAGTTTTCCTATTTGGAAAATAAATTATATGACCATCCTACTTCTAGTCTTTTTTTCATTCCCCTTTATATTTAAAAGTATTATTGAGTCATCTACAAATTGTAGATCTGACAAATCCCTAGAACCCAAATAAAAAAAGTGGTCAAGTATTACTGTTTTCTTTTTCTTACTCTTCAGCAAGAAAATGAACTAAGTTTTAGGTTATGTCATAGGAAAATATCTTGTTAAGTCTTAGCAATAATTGTAGCCTCTATTTTTCCTAAAAAAATAATTTTAAGGAATGTGCATGCCTCTTCGTTTTAATGTTAAAAATTACATCACTTCACTACATGTTTTTCTTGTCACAAAATTGAAACAGAAGTATTTTGTACTTAACAGTTTTCAGACACGGTTTTTCAGGGAAACCAGAAAGCTAAAAATAGACAAAAACAAACAAAAATATAATTAAACAAACAAGAATATTATTACATAAGAAATGTCCAAAAACAAGACATACTCCCCACCCCTCTAATCTACAAAATGATACCTACGATGGGTAGGAGTATAACATGAATATTAATTATTTTTTAAATGGGGCTTGGCAATGTATATATTTTTTTGTGGTTTAAAAAATTAATTGAGTTACTTTTTCAAGTTTTATTTATTTTATTATTTTACTTTTTTCAAGTTTTTACTTAAATTCCAGTTAGTATTCAGTTTAATATTAGTTTCAGGTGTAGAATTTAGTGATTCATCATATACAATCAACACCCAGTGCTCACCACAAGTGCCCTCCTTAATACCCATCACTCACTTAGCCCTTCCCACTCCCCCCTCGCCCAACAACCCTCAGTTTGTTCTCTATAGTTAAGAGTCTGTTTCCTGGGTTGTTTCTCTCTGTCTCTCTCTGTCTCTCTTTTTTCCCCTACGTTCATTTGTTTTCTTTTTTAAATTCTACCTATAAGCAAAATCATATGGTATTTGTCTTTCTCTGACTGACTTATTTTTTTTTTTTTTAGTGTTTGTTTACTTTTGAGAGAGAGAAAGCAAGCAAGAGAGTGCGAGTGGGGCAAGGCAGAGACAGGGAGACACAGAATGTGAAGCAGGCTCCAGGCTCTGAGCTGTCAGCACAGAGCCCGATGCGGGGTTCAAACTTAGGAACTGTGAGATCATGACCTGAGCTGAAGTCAGCTTAACTGACTGAGCCACCCAGGTGCCCCCTGACTGACTTATTTCACTTAGCATTATATTCTCTGGCTCCATCCACGTCGTTGCAAATGCCAAGATTTCATTCTTTTTGATGGCTGATGATTTTCTTTATCCATTCATCAGTTGGACATTTAGTGCAATCCCTATCAAAATACCACTAGCATTTTTCACAGAGCTAGAACAATCCTAATGTTTATATGGAACCACAACATTTGCTAAAGAGCCAAGGCAATCTTGAGAAAGAAAAGCAAAGCTAGGGACACCTGGGTGGCTCAGTCGGTTAAGTGACCAACTTTGGGCTCAGGTCATGATCTCATGGTCCGTGAGTTCCAGGTCCGTGAGTTTGAGCCCCACATCAGGCTCTGTGCTGACAGCTTAGAGCGTGGGGCCTGCTTCAGATTCTGTGTCTCCATCTCTCCGCCCCTCCCTTGCTTACGCTCTGTCTCTCTGTCAAATAATCTAGAACCCTCTCTGAGAAGTAATTCTGTCTTTAGTCAGAAATAGACTGCTTTACATCTTAGTCTGTTTATGAGATTCTTTGCTTGCTTGCTGCTTCTATCACTCCCAATCAGGGATGACAAAAAGCTAGCATCAGAAAAAGAAAAAAAAAAAGTTGAATACATAGTTTCTATAGGGGCAATCCTTTGATTTGAAGGTAAATGTTAATACCTTATAGTGGGTTATCTGCAGTACTTGATCTTTATAAAACCATATTGCCTTTAAAGTTAACAAGCAGTTCACAGTACTTACTTCCCATTCGGTTCTTCTGTATTTCATACATTTGGAGTAAAATACTGCCTGTGTTTCCAGAGAAGGAAAAATTATACCTATGAAAATTGAGAATGGCCTAAAAGGCAGATCCAAGATGACAATCCCAGAAAAATCTTACTTGCTTAGTGGCAGACACTTCTGTAACTAAGCATTTTCCTTATCCTGTTGATTTTTGTTTTTGCTTTAGTTGGTTGTATGACTTGACACCAAATGAATATTTGCTTGGCTAGAAATCATCTTATTTTTAAAATGCTGGGTTGTGACGGCCTGATACTCCTTCACACATTGTCCGAATTAATAAAAGTTTTGCTTTCTTACATACACTGAGCTAATGAACATGGTTTCCCCTGTCAAGCATGGAGAATGTTGGTAATTTCAGAGCAACCTTGAACTTTCTGGTAGGGCACAATCTGGTAGGGCACGTCCATTTTGGGGAATTAGGTGGCAGGAGAGAGTTCTCAAAAGGAAAGCATTGAAAAGCCAAAGACAAGCCCCTTTACCACATTGTGTCTCTGGTAGTGGGATATTGTTGGATGCATGCCTAATAACTTATTTGTACATCTTCCTGGCTCACAGGAACCTATTTAGCAACCTGCCAGTCCCAGGAAATAAGTAAGTCAGCATTTTCCAATCTATGGAATATTACCCAACTGTGAGTCATAAGATTAATTTAGTGGGTCAGAACCAATTTAAATTGTAAAGAAAACATCAAAGTGCTTTTTTCCAGTGTATGGAAAATATAGTTTTATAGAATTTCTGTTTTTATTAAAATATAAATTGTGTGTAAGATTGTTTATATAAAAGTAATCTTTTTACTGTGTGGTACTTTTAAGTCTATGGATAAAAGCCAACTATAGAAACTCTGTCCTTGTTGCCATTGGTTTGTCTTTTGATGGACAATGGTTGTTTCCTGGTCATTGATCCTCAAAGGAATGTTTGCTAAGTGATTTTAGGAGAAAAACTTATTCCTGTATGAAAAGGAGAGCAAAGACACTTTTTTTTTAACTCATTTTCCCTTCTTACTGGTACCTTGTTGCACATCATTTGAGGTTTATATCCACTGCAACTGTCATGTGAATATTATTTTTATGCTAAGGATGACAGAACAAAATAATAAGAAAAACCTGGATCCTTAAAGACATCGGTAAGTCACTGCACTGTGAAATGGCTCCCTTCCAGCCTTCTTGTCAATTTATGTAATAAATGTCTGAATTGTTTAAGCCATTATTCTATTGGTATTTTACAATTTATAACAAAAATTGAATGGCTACAAGTCTAAAGCCAGTTATACTGGAAGCAAATTCTAAATTTTTTCTCCACTTTCATTGTCTTTGCCTTTTACCTTTTGCCCCTCTTTTCCTAAGTCTCAGCTCTTAAGTTCATATTTGAATTACTTATATGGTGTTTACTATTACTAGATGAATGTTTTTTAAAGATATTATTTCTGGTTTTGTTTGTTTGTTTATTTATTTATTTTAATAAATGTTTTTCAAGTCAGTTGCTTCTGCCCTAGTTTGATCTCAAGGCTACTACTTAACTGGATTGGTTGATATAGGACTCTCAGCATAAAGAATATCAATTTCATCAAAACTTGGATATTACTAATCTGTAAATGCTGACTTTCCTTTAAACAGTTCTTTAAAAATTTCTTCCAAATCCTTCTCTTTGCTCAATTAAATTATACATATCTTAGTATATAACATTTTATTTATTCTTATTCTGTATCTTATAGAATACTGAGCTATAGCTTATAAAACATATTAATTTCCATGGTAAATACAGTGAAGGTGGAATTTAATTTTAATGAAGCTTGGTGTAACGAACATTCCATTCCAGTGAAATAGTAGAAAGCACCAGCTGGAGACCAGCTGTGTCCTACGGTCTTTGACTGTAAGTGAAATCTTACTACAACCCAATAAAGCAGATGCATCCTGTGATGAACTTTGCAAATCTTCAGATCAGGTCTCTTATATTCTATATTAGCTAAAAAGTGAAAAAAAATCATTCTCTTTGGAGGCTCATTAGTTTTTCTTTGATGCTTGGCCAAGAATTCAGTTCTCTGTCAACAAATGGAGGTAATATCTCATTGGACTACTTTGGTTCTAATGCCATTCCTTCTTAGATAACCAAGGGCACCAGTGATGTTTTGGGGGGAAGTCATTGAGAAGATGTGACCACTGGTTGACCTTCACACTGGACCCAGGCAATTGTAAGTTCCCCTGTCCTGAGAATGTGCATTGCATTTGCCTTTCCCATTTCCAGAAGCCGTCCCAAGGAAACAACCTTGAGGTTGAAATGTGGTGTTGAGATTATTCGGATGGTATATGTGTTTGAACTCAGTTAAGGCCTCTATGTAAACTTTTAAGATTTGCCAGGCTTGTGAAATGATCTATTCATCTTGAGATTGCCCAAAATAAACCTTATGAGTAAGTTCCCTTCTTTTTGCCCTTCCCACATAGGAACTAGTTTCAGATAATATCTAAAAACGCTCCCGAAGGGGTCGAAAACTAACAAATTCTTACATCAAAATACACTTTTTATTAGAATATAAAACAAGAAAATATAATTATATATTCTACAAAGGGGCAATTTAAAAAACTTGGGCTTTGATAAAGCTCTTTGAACTTGGAAGTTCCTCTTTGATAAAGATAATGTAATTTAACCATGTCAAGAGGCAAATAATTGTGATGATAAAAGTGCCAGTAGAAAGCTGTATAAATAGTAAAACCATAGGTTACTTAATAAAAGCACAGAAAGGGTGATGTGTTCATATAATTTTTGGTAATAGGCTTAAGTTAATAATTTAATGGCATAGATTTGTACCAATATCATAGTTCCATGAGTGTAGGCAAACCAAATATAACTTGAATATTTGCCTCTAATTACTCAGGCTGTGATTCAAAATTATAGATAGCCTCCTTTTCTAGACTTTGCTTTAGGCAAAGCATGGTTTTTATTGATGTCTACATTCTCGGAGCCTAGGAACTCCAGTCTTGGCTAAAATCAATCCCACACTGTTTAATAAATGGTTGGTTCACATAATTCTATATTTAACCTATGAAAAAGTTACAGAAGGATATATATAATATGTTTCATAACTTTTGCATAAAAATATCACAGTGATAAGTATTGTATTGTTAAGTATTGAATAAGTATCCATTCAATAAGTATTGTAGGATATTTTTAGGTGGTTTGAATTTAGCTTCAATAATTATAACATATTCTATTTACATATGGTGTGTATATGTGGGTAAGGAAGTTAAGGGTTTTTAGGCAAGATGGTGAATATGAAGTAGCCAATTGCTTAATTGGTGAAAATGTTGTATAAATGACAAGATTTAGATCAACTGATATAGATTCAGTTTCTGTATAAGCAGAATGTTTTGTTCCAGAGATTCAATTAATTATATATTAAGCAATTATTTCCAGCATGCCTATTTTGTACTGGGAATTATAATAATCTTTGAAAGTATAGTTCTTTTCACTAATGTTACTATTCTTCAAATCCAATAAAGGTGCATGCTACATGAAGTTATATGTAAGTGGGACCAAAATGTAAATGCATTACTAAATGTGGGAACGTCAAGCTTCAATTTGCCAAGAATTCAAAAGATCATCATCATCATCATCATCATCAATAATATTGAACTTTTTCAATAAGATGATAAGTATGTGATAAGTATGATGTGCATAGGATGATAAGTATGTGTGTGCAAACAGATGTATTTTTAATATAAGTCCTTAGGTATTTAATAAATACTAGGCAGTAGGAATGTATAAGTTTTTGTTTAATACAAAATTGTTATGAATTATTGTTATCTAGTTTTATCAGTTGTTTCAATAATTAATGGAAGGTCTGGTATATAAACTACAGTTGCTGAATGAATGGCTGATCGAAGAAATTAATGAATTATTGGATACAGAAATAAACCTTTCAACTACATATCAATGCAGTAATAAATACAAAACAGAGAGACTTCCTTATTTTGAAATGATAGTTATTAGTATCAGATTAAGCTCTTACTGAAGTTATATTAGAAAATAAATAAATTATAAAAATTTAGCAGTTTGAAGTGTTGGAAAACTTCCAAGGGAAGAGATGAGATTTGAGGAGGCAAGAACTTTGAGAAAACAAAATGCATTAAGTTGATCCCTATATTGGCCAATTTTCCTTTTTTTTTTTTTTTTTTTCTTCAGGAAATTTTCTGATTTCCTGCATGGGGAATGAAAAGCTGTAGCATCAGGCACTCCTCAGGATGCTTTGAGAGAAAAAAATGGGATTTTGGAAACAGTAATGCAGGAAGCATCGGATATAATGGGCAAGTTTTTCTTGTGAGTAATTGCTAACTCCGAGACTTAGGACACAATGGACATACTGATAAGATCAAAAGTAGAACCTATAAGAGTATCTAAAAAAATCTGGTAACTAGAAATGGATCTATATGTCTACAAAGGAATGGGCTGAGCCTCTTGAAACTTATTTCCTAGGAAACTCAATAGACTCATCCTAATAGCCTAACATCAAGTCTGAATTGGATCAAAAAGAATTGCCAATAAATTAACTGTATGCTAGAACGAAACTCAACATTCATTAGAAAAATTACAGAATTGGGAGTCTCCCTAATATATTATCTACAATATCTAGAGTGTGGTTAAAAGTTACTAGATATGCAAACAAGTAAAAATATGTGGTGCATAATATAGAGATAAAATGATCAATAACGTCTGATCCACAGATTACCCAGATGTTGGAATTAGCAAATAAAGACTCTTATATGATGGTTTTAGGAGGTGGAGAATCTACAGGTAAAGATGGATATGATAACTGAAGATTTAGAGAATTCAGAGGAGACAAGGAAATTCTAAAAATAAAAAAAAAACAGTGATTATAGAAATAAAAAGCACACAATCTCTAAAATTAAAAATGCATTGGATGGTACTAACAACACATGGAACATTCCAGAAGAAAGGGTCAGTAAACATGAGATCAAATAAAATTTTTGCAAGCTGGAACTCAAAAAGATTTTAATTTTAAAAGAGCTTCACAGACATGTGTGGCAATATCAAGTAGTTTGCCATTTGTATAATTGGAGATCCAGATGGAGAAAAGGAATGTTATGGGACAGAAATGTTCGTGAAATAATAATTGAATTTTTTTTCTAAATTTAGATGAAAACATTAGGTCAACAACAAAGAAAAACAATACAACCTAAGAATAATAATTTCAAGTAAATTACATCATAGTCAAACTGGTAAAACTCAAAGTTAAGGAAAACAATTACAATTCAAAAGGCACATTACATAAAGAAAACTACGAATTATAGCAGACATCTCATTGGAAGTATAAACCAGAAGTCAATGGATCATGATACTCTCAAGGGATAAAACATTAATCCAGAATCCCATATTCATTGAAAATATCTTCTAAAAATAAAAGTGAAATAAAGAAAATTTTATATAAAACAAAGCTAAGAGAATTGATTACCAACAGATTCACACCTCAAAACATGATAAAGGAAGGTTTTAAGTTGAAGGAAAATCTTTATGGAAATTTGAATGTACATGAATTAATGAAGACCACCAGAACTGATAAATGTGGGGGTCACTTTAAGTTGTTTTTAAAAAATTTTTCCTTAATTATTTAAAATCAAATTGACTATTTGAAGAAAATTATATTTTATTAAGGGAAGGTTATAACATGTAGAAAGAAAAATGTGATAAAATATAAATGACGAGAGGAGCTAAATAAAAATATACTGTTGAACGGCTTTACATTAAATGTTAAATGGTATATAATTAATTCAAGATAGGGTGCATATTGCAATTCCTAGAACAAATAGTTAAATAACATGAAGTAATAGCAATATGAGGAATAAGATGCATATGAAAATACTACATGTTTTTTTATACTATGTGGCAAGGAGAAAGAATGAAATATGGCCTTGTAGCAACATGGATGGAACTGGAGAGTGTTATGCTAAGTGAAATAAGTCATACAGAGAAGGACAGATTCCATATGTTTTCACTCCTATGTGGATCCTGAGAAACTTAACAGAAGACCATGGGGGAGGGGAAGGAAAAAAAAATGGTTAGAGAGGGAGGGAGCCAAAACATAAGAGACTCCTAAAAACTGAGAACAAATTGAGGGTTTATGGGGGGTGGGAAGGAGGGGTGGGTGGGTGATGGGTATTGAGGAGGGCACCTGTTGGGATGAGCACTGGGTGTTGTATGGAAACCAATTTGACAATAAATTTCATAATAAAAAATACTACATGTTAAATTAAAAGAATATAGGAAAGGAAAAATAGGAAAAATGTAAGATAAATAGAACATACATAGAAAGATGATAGACTTACACCCTGCCATATAAATAATTCCATTAAGTGTAAATGTAAATAGCCCAATAAAAGGTAGAGATTCTCATATTGGGTAAGAAAGCAAGATACAACTGTATGCTGTTTACAAAAAATACACTTTACATATAAACTCTAAGACAAGACAAGAAGTAAAAGGATGGAAATCTTTTATTTCTTTCACACATAAAGAATAAAATACCTTGAAGAAAGGAAAAATCAATGGGGAAAGATCATGCCGGAACAATTATTTATATGAAAAAATATAATTCAACTCAAATCTCTTGTACTATATACAGGCTACACTGTGATAAGTTAAAAGCGAATATCATAAGCCTTAAAAAACCCACCAAAATAACAAAATGAATGGTTATGCTTAATAAGATTTCAAAAAAATAAAATTAAAAAACAAAATTATCAAGTAATGAAACAAAAGCATAAAAAAGAAGTAAAGAACACTCGGAACAAATAGAAGACGAGTAGCAAAATGTTCTCTTTAACTGTAACAATATCAATAAACTCATTTAATGTAAGTGACCTGAACAATCCACTTACTAAAGATCTGTTTTCAGACTGAAGAAAAAAACAAATGAATATTCAAATGCATGCGTGTTTACAAGAAAAGAATGGTATCTATCAACAAAACTCCTGAGTAAACAAACCACAACATAATAGAACTATAAGGAGAGGTAAACATATCTAAAATCATAAACAGAGCTTTATAGACTATTCTGTGAATAATTGATAGAACAAGACAAGAGATAATCAATGAGAATATAGAAAATTTGAACAAATATCATCCTACAAGATGACATTGACATTTATGGGACATTCGAACAAACAACAGCAGAATACACATTATTTTCAAGTACACATGGAATATTTACTTATATATTCTATATTTTGGTAAAAAAAAGGTTCAAATATTTTTTGTAATTTTTTTAACGTTTTTTAATTTATTTTTGAGACAGGGAGAGACAGAGCATGAACAGGGGAGGGTCAGAGAGAGGGAGACACAGAATCTGAAACAGGCTCCAGCTCTGAGCTGTCAGCACAGAGCCCGACGCTGGGCTCAAACTCACGGACCGTGAGATCATGACCTGAGCCGAAGTCGGCCGCTTAACCGACTGAGCCACCCAGGCGCCCCTCAAATATTTTTTTTAATTTTGATGTTATACTGAATTGTGTCTTGACCATAATGGGATTAAATCAGAAATCAAAAATAAAAAGATTTCTGGAAAATTCCTGCATATTATATATTATATAGTATAAATGTATTTATTGTATAATAAATATGCATGGTTTTTATTCTAAATAAAATATTTATTCTATATTTATTACAATTAACAATCTTCTAAATAACTCATGTGCTGAAAGAGTAATCAGATGAGGGGCACCTAGGTGGCTCAGTCAGTTGAGCATCCAACTTTGGCTCAGATAATGATCTTATGGCTCATGAGTTTGAACCCCGCGTTAGGTTGTGTGCTGTCGGCACAGACCCTGGATTCTGCTTCAGATTCTGTGTCTCCATCTCTCTCTGCCCCTCCCCTGCTCACTCTCTCTCTCAAAAATAAATAAACATTAAAAAAATTAAAAAAAGAGAGTAATCAAATGAAAAATAAAAAGTATTTTGAAATGAGTTAATATGAAAGCACAGAATATCATAATTTGCAGATGGCACTAAATGCTCAAGGAAAGATTTGTAGCACTAAATGCTTCTGTTATGAAGTACAGCCATGACATGATGACCTCAGTTTCCACTTTAGGAAACTAGAAAAATAAGAGCAAATAAGGACATGAAGAAAATATAAATACTTATAAATATAAATACTTATATATACTATAAATATATACTTATATATAAATGTCCCTAGTAACTTTGTTTATAATAGCCCCAAACTGTAAACAACTCAGATTTCAAGCAATAGGTAAATGGATAAACAAACTATGATATATCCATACATGGAATTTTACTCAGCAACAAAAATAACTGAATTATTGACACCCACAAATGACATTGATAAATATCACAATAATTACACTGGGTGAAAAAAAAGATACACATATTACATAGTTTCATTTATAAAAATTCTGAAACTTAATCTATAGTTACAGGATGCAGATTGATAGTTATGTGGGGACTAAGATAGATGTTGAGCAAAAAAGGAGAAGGAGAGAGGTATCCTGACTGTGGTCATGGCTCCATACTTTTATATATAATATGTACATAGATTTTCAAATTGTACATTTTAAACATAAATGGTTTAAGATTTTTATTATCTCTCAATAAAGCTGTAAAAAATACAATCAAAATAAACTAATATAAAACAAGAAATCATTGAAAGCATATAGATACCTAGTAAAATTAAGATAATACATGATGCTAATATCCAAGCAAGAATGCAACATTCAGCATTCCATACAATGTACCTCTCTATCCAATTTTTAGCAGAAATATGGAAGTGTTAGGGAAGTTTTTGACAGATGAATTTTCCAAGTTTTTCTAAATAACCAGGCTTAGACAATTATAGCAAAGTTTGTTAGATTAAAATAACAGAGAGGAAAGTGCTGGGAAGGATGAGACAGTTGCAATCAGTCAAGAAATGATTGGATGTATGAATTAACTCAAATGTAGTATTATGAAAACAAAGAGGCCATGATGAAATAAGCAAAAATGTAATATTGCAATGGCAAATGCTAATGCCCTGTTGTCACAGTTATTATTCATATTTTCATATAAACCACTTATAATTTGGATATATTCTTTTGAAATGCAATGTAAGACATTCCCATTATTTATTTATTTTTAAATTGGGGTCAGCAAGAAAAGATGAGCCAGTAATAATTTGGTTGAGATGTTTATTTTCTATATTCAACAAATTGTTAAAATTTTCAAATGATTTTACAAAGAACTATTTGAGGAAAGTTTACTAATTTTTACTAAATCAAAACTAATCTTTTAAAATAGTTTTAAACTATCATTTTAACCAATGAAGTTTTTATGCTTATAAGTGGAGTTTTATTTCCATTCATCAAAAAAGGGCAAGTGTCAGGCGAACATGATAACCATGGGTATTGAGGAGGGCACCTGTTGGGATGAGCACTGGGTGATGTATGGAAACCAATTTGACAATAAATTTCATATATTAAAAAAAAAGGGCAAGTGATTTATTATCGCTAAATAAACTACAAATAAAATTCTAGGCTTAGAAAACTTAAAAACCCAATTGGCTACCAAATTTTTGCTTTTTATACAGTTATATTCAATCAGACTTACAGCAGGGATAGATGAACCCTGAATTACTTTAGTTGAGATACACCTTTATGGAACTCATTAGTACCGTAGTAAACTTTGACTCACATTTACCTCAGTGACAAGTCATCATGTATCTCTAAATATATTAAAAAGTAAATTTAAGTAGTTGAAAAAAATCTAAATACCTCCCTTTCAACTTGATTACTATATTTACATCAAACCTTTGGAAATTACTGTGGTGTTAGTGATCATAAATGATGAAGATATCAATTTACATAATATGTACTCTAACTTTTTGTTTAAAACACATTTGATTTAATTGTATGTGTATAAATCATATGTGCTGCATTACAAACTTCTCGTGTTTGAATAAATGTTATAGTAGAAATACATAGTAATTCCACAGGGAAATACTGATGGTTTGCACTTAAGGCCATCAATTCTACAAAGAATGCTACAGAATAAATTAGCATGCTTGAAACACTGTTTCAAATTTCTCAACAAAGGCTATAAAATAATATCTTATTTTTGATGTTAAAATTTTTATCTTGTTTTTCATCGCAAATGTAGCCATTTGCTAAAGCTGTCTATTGCTTCCAAAATGAAGCACTGCACTGTCAATAAATGTGAAAAATGTGATGCATTCGACACAAACAAGATGAGAAGGGAATGGGAATGAAAGATAAAAAAAAATAGTAAAACACATGAATTTGCACAAAACTTTCAAAATGAGTTTTGTATTTCGTAAATCTATTCTCCAATGGTAGGATATTCAGTAGAGAATACAAAGTATTGCTCCTAATAAGCTTTTAGTACCACCTGTCCTAGCAAAGGCTTTTTCCGTTAATATTGACGCCTTGGAAAAGCAATTTGCTTTGTGGAATAAAAAGGAATCAGCAGAGCCCAGACAGAGAAATCCAATTTTATCCTCAGACAGGCACAAAGCTGAATGCCTTCCATTTTAATGACTGACAGCTTCTATTTCTTTATACAAGCATCATGTAAGAAATGAACACAACTGCCAATGGAGGCATGATCCAGCCTAAAAGCCCCAGCGGCATCTTCTGTGTGGCATTTCTCTACATGGACACATACTAGATTCAAGCCCAGAGAAAAATATTACAATCTCATCAAGTTCTAGACAGAATTGCCGTAACAAAATGAGCAATATTATGTACAAACCAGTGTATCCTTGAAAAAGAGCAGAGGATTTTAAAGAAAGAGTTCCTTGATAAACTGTATGTAGAGGGACCTGAGATTTCCAAAGTAAATAATTTCTCTTTATGGGACAACCTGATGAACATATTGTGTGTGTGTGTGTGTGTGTGTGTGTGTGTGTGTGTGTGTGTGTATGTGTGTGACAGAGGGAGAGAGAGAGAGAGAGAGAGAGAGAGAGAGAGAGAGAGAGAGAGAGAGAGAAGTGGATTGAAAAGAAAGCAAAGTGCAAATTCCCTTTGACTGAGTGCCCAGTTCTTCAGTAAAGTTACTAAAAAATGTTTGATTGAGGATGTTCTTATGGAAGCAAATTAAAGAACTAGATTTTACAACCCGAGGAAGAATCTAGAGCCAAAAAGGGAAGCAAATGCAGACAGAAGAAAGACAGAATAGACAAGCAGGTCATACGCAGATTTGAAGTGATTCATGGAAATGGAGGAAATAGTACAAAACATAAGGAACTGAAATTGAGGTTTAGGTCAAACTTGTACTTTCTGGATCTCTTTAAGGAGCTACCTAAAGTGACCACTGTAAGCTACATTATATTTCTATATTTAATAATTCAATTTGTGATATAATTTCATTTGCCATTATGGTTTGACCTCCTTAAATCGAAAAATTTAATTGCTAGCTCCTGCAACATGTGAAATCAATTTTGTCAGCCTAGGCAATTAGTAGAACTAAAAAACAGTTTCAGTTTGGAAAGGGAGCTATCTTTCATGATTTATTATTTTTATGCATAGTTATATTAATGAGATGAGAACAATTAAAGTAGCATATTATATTTTTGTTTCAAAGTGAATATATGTTCATCTATTACGGAACTCAAATTTCTGTCTGCGTTCCAAACTCAGGGGCTAAGTACATGGTTTTCAGTGCATGGCTTCATTTTGTACCATATGCTATGTTTAGTTTACTTCTTTTCCTGTGTTAGCCAATTTGTTTTTTATATAACTGAAATCTTAACCCAAAGAAATGGTGTGGAGGCACTAACATTTTTTATTATTAGTCAGGCTTACCGACAGGACCTCGAAGTTAATAAATAGAACAACTGAAATTTGAATCTCTTAGGACTGTTTCCAAAGCATATGAACTATTTAAAATTCTATGTTGATAGTGAAGCCAGTGATCACTGAAAGGTGCTGGGAGAGGGAATTTGTTTTTTCAAAGAATCTCTCTTATTTATTATTCTTTTGTCTCTGAGAGAGACACTTTAAAAGAGAAAGAGATATAGATATAACTCTATTAATATATATTGATATTGATAGAGTGAAATAATTAAGTCTAAACTTTCTGATGAAACTTAGGGTATACAGTTATTCATATACTAATAGTTTTAGTATAACTCTAAAACTGATATTATTATAATTATTGTCAGATATAAGATGAAGGTTTGGAATGTTTCAGTATTAGACTAGTTAGATATTAGTCTGTGGTGTCATATTTGAATAACAATGTTAGTTATTTTGAATTCATTTTTTATTGTAGTGTTACAAGTTCATGAGCCACACATTTTCTTGAATATTTATAAAGGCAAAGATTTCCATAATTAGTGTAGTTTATATTTTAATTCTGGCACTTTGAATTCATTTAAAGGTGAAAAAATATTCTCAGTATAGCTTATTATAATTTTAAAATTCGTAGATTCTGTTTTTTCCATTTTTTATCTGTTGCTTTCATATTTGGTTATTTTAGAATTGATAATATTTCCTTTCTCACTGCAGGTTTAGCCTATAGATAATGAAGTCAAACAGATATATGCTGGAATAAAATACTCTTTACTTGCCAGCTGAGTGTCTTAGCAAATTTACTTAAGCTTCCATAGCCTGTTTTCCCATGTGCTAAAAATGAATGATAGAAAAGGTAGCTTTCAGAGGCAGGCCTATATAGTTAGCACAAAAACTCCCACAATCATCATCTTCAATACATGACCAGTATCATTGCCATTATTAATTGAAAATACCATTGGTGGTTCACCTCAATTAGAACTTAATATTATTTCTGTATATCTGTTCTAATATTATCTGACATTTGGATTATACCTATATTTACTTTGATGATGTTGAACTCAATTGATTTGTACCCACCTATTGAAAAGAGAATTCAGGGTAGTAGAAATAAGTTACATATATTTTTAAAAGCATTTTTATTATGTGAGAAGTAATCTTTGTATTTTCCCTTAAGAAATGTAATTTTATAAGATTAAAATAGACATAAAATTAACTAGGAATTAGCCAAACGAATTCAAGGTCTGGTTCAGATAAAGTGGCTATCCTTGAGTAGTAGCAGAATTAGGTTGAAAAAAGGTGAAAGGCACAAGCAGAGACATAGATTTTTGCTCAACTTGATCAGAAACAATTTCAGACAGTAATAGAAGGCTGTAAGACTAAGCTTTTTGTGAAAGATTTTTTATATACTCTTAAACATCACATTATCAATGTTTTAGTTCTGTTTGGCTTACTACATCTACCTTCTTAGCACTATGGTCCTTGAAGAGAAGAATTTTCCCAATTATACCAGAATTTGTTCCATTACAGTCAAGGATTCACCTTCATATTACATAAGAGCTTCCTGTCTCTGCATCTTTTGGCAAATTGCCTCTTCTTAAATGACAGTAACTCCAGAATATCCAGAAGGATGTTCATGGGTTCATGACATCTGATGGGCTAATCATTGGTGGCCCTATTTTCGTTATTATCAATTAATTCCATAATCTTGACCAGGCAATATGGGCTTTTAGAAAGTAGAATGTTTAAGTACCATCTTCCTTATGTAAACATTCCCCACTCAGCAACTTTAAACTATGGGCTATAAGTTCTTTATGCATTTTGGATACTAACCCTATATCAGATATGTCATTTGCACATATCTTCTCCCACTCCATACATTGCCTTTTAGTTTTATTGTGTTCTTTGCTGTGCAAAGCTTTTTATTTTGATGAGTCCCAATCATTTATTTTTGCTTTTGTTTTCCTTGCCTCAAGAGAGATATCTAAAAAGAAGTTGCTAGGGCCAATGTCAAAGGGGTTACTGCCAGTGTTTTCCTCTAGGATTTTTATGAAAAATCTTTATGAAAAAGTTCCACATTTAGGTCTTTAATCCATTTTGAATTTATTTTTGTGTATGGTGTAAGAAAGTGATCCAGCTTCATTCTTTTGCATGTTGTTCTCCAGTTTTCCCAGTACCATTTGTTGAAGACACATTCTTTTCCCTGAACTTATAAAACTCAACACCCAAGAAATGAATAATCTAATTAAAAATGGACAGAAGACATGAACAGACGTTTTTCCAAAGAATATACACAGATGGCCAACAATACATGAAAAGATGTTTAACATCACTCATCATCAGGGAAATACAAATCAAAACTGCAGTGAGATATCATCTGCCACATGTCAGGATGGGTAGGATCAACAACATAAATAACAACAGGTGTTGGAGAGGATGTAGATGAAGAGGATCTCTCTTGTGCTGTTGGTGGGAATACAAACTGGTGCAACCACTTTGGAAAACAGTATGGAGTTTCCTCAAAAAGTTAAAAATAGAACTACCCTACAATCTACAATTGCAGTACTAGGTAATTACTCAAAGAGTTTATAGCAGCCTTATCTACAATAGCCAGATTATAGAAACAGCCTCAATGTCCATTGACTGATCAATAGATAAAGCAGATATGGTGTGTGTGTGTGTATATATATACTGTAATATTACTCAGCTATAAAAAGAATGAAATCTTGGGGTGCTTGGGTGGCCCAGTTGGTTGATCGTCCGGCTTTGGCTCAGGTCATAATCTCATGGTTTGTGGGTTTGAGCCACACGTCGGGCTCTGTGCTGACAGTTCAGAGCCTGGAGCCTGCTTCAAATTCTGTGTTTCCCTCTCTCTCTGCCCCTCCCCCCACTCATGCTCTGTCTCTCTCAAAATAAATAAGCATTAAAAAAAAAGAATAAAATCTTGTCATTTTCAACGACATAGATAAAGCTAGAGAGTATTACAGTAAGAGAAATGTCAGTGAAAGAACAAATACCATATGATTTCACTCATATGTGGAATTTAAGGAACAAAACAAATGAGCAAAGGGAAAGGAGAGAGAGGCCAACCAAGAAACACATTTTTAAAAATTTTTAAATATTTATTTGTTTTTGAGAGACAGTGGAGAGGCAGAGAGAGATGGAAACACAGAACCTGAAGCAGGATCCAGGCTCTGAGCTGTCAGCACAGAGCCCAACACAGGGCTTGAACCAGTGAGCTGTAAAATCATGATCTGAGCCGAAGTCGGATGCTTAACCAACTGAACCATCCAGGCACCCTGACACATTCTTAACTATAGAGAATAAACTGATGGTTACCAGAGGGGAGGTGGTGATGGGAATTAAGGAGTGCATTATGAGCACTGGCTGTTGTATGGAAGTGTTGAATATTGTACACCTGACACTAATATTGCACTATATGTTAATTAACTATAATTTAAATCAAAATTTAATTTTAAAAAACCTATGGGATAGATTTAAGTATACAAGAGTAATTTTTTAAAAAAAATTTCACCAAAACACCAAAAGTTCAGAAAATAAAAATTAATAGACAACATTAAAAAAAAATCAACTGCAGCTAATAAGAACTTAGAAACAAGTCACATTTTTGCTGAATACATTCTCATGTACTGCTAATGTATATATTAATTGCTAATATCTGTTAGGTAATAAACATGCCATTCAGCGATTTTCTTAATCTACAGTAATCTGCCCAGTCAACAGTGATGCCTGCTCCTACTTTGCCACGAGTAAACTGATTTTCTTTGTACATCAGTGTGTCAGATCAAGGGGATGAAGCAAAATTAATTTAGTCCAATTCTGATCCTTTATCCCTTGTTCTCAGCCTTTCTCCTGCAATTAAGTGTTCTTATGTGATTCAGTTCTGGCCAATGAATCCATGAGAATGTTGCTGGTGGCCTCCTGGAGAGATTATTTCCTCCATGACCAAAGGACAAAGATATATTAAGAAGTCTCTTGTCATTCTGGTTAGGTTGTTACACTTTCTGCCTTTGAATAAAGTTGTGTAAGGAAATGAAGCCTGGAGATTTTGTAATCACCTGACAATCAGGGAAAGATTGAGAGAACTGAAAAAATGGCACAGAGGCTTGATATCACTTAATTGATGAACTACTTTTCTCTAGACTATTTTTCAAGAGGTACTTAAATAACATTATATTTATTGTCTTATGGATGTAACATACATTATTGTGCAGAGGAAAAAAAAACACGAGAGATCATCTAATAGCCCAGTAATAGGTACCTTAACATAATAGAATGTATGTTATTTCATTAAGATGGAGTTTTAGATTTTAATGAAGTGGTTATGATATTTGCTATGGAAAGAATACAGCATGCATAATTTTAATAGAAAGATTACTCTAGGGGCACCTGAGTGGCTCAGTCAGTTAAGTGTCCCACTTCAGCTCAGGTCATGACCTCACGGTTAGTGACTTCGAGCCCCATGTCTGGCTCCGTGCTGACAGCTCAGAGCCCAGGGCCTGCTTGGATTCTGTGTCTCCCTCTCTCTCTGTGCCCCTCCCCTGTTTGTGCTCTCTCTCTTTCTCAAAAACAATATAGATAAATAAACTTCAAAAAAATACTACTGTAACCATGTGAAAGCCATAAAGAAGAAAATCAGAGAGGAAATATTGTTGTAGATAGTGGAATAATAAGGGACTTTCTCAGCTCCTTTCATTCACATAATTCCCAATGTCTTGTTTATGAGTGTATGTCATATTTTACAATCAGCAAAATATACCAAAGATCATTGATATCAACATAAATATAATGTTGGAACATTTAGTTTGCCATACATAAGTGAGAATCCCTAAAAGTATTTCAGTCTATTATAATAACTAGTGATTATAATATTGTATTGAAGTTTCTTAGAAAAACTTTAGTCAGATTTGGAGTTAGCTTTTTAAGACAGCAGGCAAAAGTGTGTTATTTTATTTAAAAATATGCTATATTTCTAGTTTAACAATATTTATTAGTATATAAAATTGACATACATGCAATGATTTATTTACCTATGGATGCTAAATGCATGAAGTAATAATACATGGTGAATCACAATAATTGATTGTGATTCTGAATCACAATCTCTGAAACGTGGTGTTAAGAAATAGGATGAATACCTACACTCTAAATAAACACTCATTAGCCTTTTAAGAGACATACTTTTATTTAGGGGGAATGTTTTCTTTTAAAATATTATTATAATTAAGTTCAGTTTTAATCATACCATTTACCATAGTTGTCTCTGGAATGCTTTTTAGGCATCTGTTCATTTTACAAATGTTTTCTCAGACATTTAATATGTATTTTATGTTTCTTTCACTTTGTTTTCCATCTCATAATATCATTCATTGTTGAGATCAGAGCATAACTTCTAAAGATTTCAGTCACCGGTTGGAGAAAAACCATTAGTGCACTTGATATTTGAAAGTGCACCAACTCTGAAAGTGAGATGCTCTAGGGGAGTATTAAATGTTTGGTACTATACAAGAAGCTGACATCATCTCGGGGATGTTGCCAGAAGATATTTGAAGTGTCAAGTGCTAAAGAATTTTAGTGTCTGCTGACAGTGTCTGATTTCTCCTACTCTGGCAAGTGTGTGAAAAGACTGAGTATAAAGAGTATGTATATTTAGAGTTTAGAAAATGCTTTCCAACATAGTTAATGATTGAAAAAGCTAATGCTGATTTATATTAACTAAAGATATCAGTCCAGAACACACAAGAATTACTCTAAAAGTCGATG
This sequence comes from Panthera onca, assembly GCF_046562875.1. NCBI lineage: Eukaryota > Metazoa > Chordata > Mammalia > Carnivora > Felidae > Panthera > Panthera onca. The sequence continues at coordinate 106,683,978 of NC_138345.1, read as the reverse complement.
TGTAATAAATAGCTTATAATTTTAATATTGCATGAACTAATAACTGAAAAATCTTTGGGGGTCATCTAACCTAAAGTTCGAATTTACAAATGAAGACATTGAAACCAATATTCTGAGTGATTTACCTATAAATCTTATATATCTTGTCTAATAATCTTGGCAATATGTCACAATTATAAATTTTGGCCATATTCTGATCTTTTAACCAAAATTATTTTTTTTCACACTTCATTAGCAACCAATAAACAAACAACCAAATACCAAGGTGAAAACCTAATAATATACACTCTGGAGTAGCCTTATAATTCTGTGTATATCCCTGCTTTAGTCAAAAGAATAAATTTTGATACAGTCTCAGCTTATTATATAAAAATACATCCCCCAGTTCATTGTGAGGTAAGAAATGCTCATATATTTATTTCTATTTCCTTTTGCAAGTAAATTATTTCTTGCTTAATGTAAATATTTTTCCTTTGTTAATAAGTTTCTGATTTGATTATTCAATGTGTTTGTAAATACAGAAACATAAAAAAGAAAAGGCAATCTCGCCATTGTCATTCAAGAGGATCAACAGGATTATAGTTTATCATTGTTTTTGTTTATAGAGCTGGTCTTATGCAAGACTGAATCCTATCTTTGTTTTTAATAACTGTGTAGCAAAAATTCTTAATTTTTTTCAACAATATTATGTGTACTTTAAAGTTCTCAACTGACAAGAAATGGCTCTATAAAACTTCTTGTAAAAGAAGACATAGAACTGAAAAAGAATCATTTAAGATTAAAGCAACATAGGTAAGCCAGTATTGACTGAAAAATCTGTAAAGCTAAGTACACACATATCTCATTTTTTCATAAAGCATAGTAGCAGTTCAAATCTAAATACATTATTGCAAACAATATTACTACAGATGATTTCTTTAATCAAAAAATAATCAGTAAACTGTAAAAACTGTAAAAGTCAGACGTTAATTTTTGTCATGTAGTCAGTAACACTGCCAAATGACTATATTTTCAGGCAAACATTTTGGTGTTATTTTAGATGTAAAATAATGGCTTGCTTTATTTTAATACATATGAATAAAGTTACTTCTTAAGTCAAACTAGTTATAATAGTACTCGGCCCTTGAAATACTCAAGAATATGATTTTTACGAATATTTATATATGTGTATAATTTTATAGTGACCCAAGGTTTAATCTTTGTGAGCTTGACCTTCTCAGATTCCAGTCATTAATTTATAATCTAGAATACCTTGTTGCATTTTGTGTTTTTTTTCCTACAATTTCTAAATCTATTTAATTTGAACCATTGTGGGATTTGTGAACAAATAATGTTCGAAGTAATATTTTGTCACACGAAATATGAGCATAATATCAAATGGAGCCCTAAATCTCTCATCAACAATTGCATTTGTCTGTGCATCTATTTCATTATACTGTTATAATTTTAGAAGGAGCTTACAAGAATGGCTCCCAAAACTATAAGACACACACACACACACACACACACACACACACACACACTTAAAAATGACGCAAATTTTATTTAAATGGGACAATAAACAAGGCTTATTTCTTGTAGAATAATACAAGACTTTTCCTTTCCATCACGTTTTAAAAATAGCTGTTTTTTCATTGTGTTTCTGAAGGAATTCTCTTCATCTAGTTAATTAACACATTCATCACCTCACTTTGTGTGTGTGTGTGTGTGTGTGTGTGTGTGTGTGTGTGTGGAAACATTTAAATTCCACTCTCAGAAAATTTCAATTATACAATCTAGTATTATCAATTATAGTCATCATGTTTTACATTAGACCCTCAGACTTCATTCATCTTATAGATGTAAATAGTTGTTTTCAATATAGCTTTGTTCATTGCATTTTCACATAGTTTTTAATTTTTAATTATTTGGCCACTTTTTATTTATCTTTACTACTCGTGTTAGACTTTGACTAGAAAATAATTGCTGTGTACTTGAACTAAAAATGTATTACTTCCTCTATTGTCCAATGGGTATAAAGTTTTAGTTATGACAGACAAATAGGTACTGGAGACCTTCTATTAAACACAGTGCCTATAGTTAACAGTAAGGTATCATGTTCTTCAAAATTTGTTATAAGGGTAGAACTCATGTTAAATGTTCTCACCACAGAGAACGAAAGCGAAACAAAGGGACACACAGAAACTTTGAGAAGTTTTGGACATGTTTATAAACTTGATTGTGGTGAAGTTTTCACACGTATTTGCAGATGCCCAAACTATTCAATTGTATACAATCAATATGTCTCTTTTTGCATATCAACTGTATTTCAATAAAGCTGTTAAAAAGGATTTGATTTTTACTCCCTGAATTTTCTTTTTTTTTTGAGTGTTTATATATTTATTTTTAGTGGGAAGGGGGCCAGAGAGAAAGGAAGAGAGAGAATCCCAAGCACGCTCTGTGCTGTCAGCATAGAACCCAGAACTGTGAGCTCTTGCCCTGAACTAAAGTCAAGAGTCTGATGCTTAACCAACTGAACCACCCTGATGGAGTTTTCTTGACTGATATCTGAATGCTCCATTGGAATTTTAGTCAACAAAAGCCAAAACATGTCTAAAATTGGATTTTTGTCAGCATCAACTCCTTGAACTTGCTAGGTAGGTAGATCTTTAGTAAGAAACAATCCCTCAATCTCAATGGCTTAAAGAGCAAGGATTCTCACTTGTGGGTTGTAGGAGTTTGCTTCACATTCCTCCTCAGGAATCAGGACGCCACTATTTGGTCACTGTCAAATGCCATGGCAGATAGACAATCGTGTACACGTGTCACATCACTAAGAAATTTTTTGGCCAAATAAAATCCCTTAGCCACACCTATCTTCAAAGGGACAGATGTATGTAATTCTATTGCATATGTAGAACGAATAGCACCAGTGTCTTCTTTTACTTTTATTAAAGAAAATGAAGTAATATCTCTAAAAGAAAATCAAGAAATCTAAAGTAGCATACTATCTAATGGGTGCCTGGATGGCTTAGTTGGGTAAGCATCGAATTTTGGCTCAGGTTGTGATCTCATGGTTTATGAGTTCAAGCCCTCATAAGGCTCTGTGCTGACATTTGGAGCCTGGAGCCAGCTTCAGATTCTGTGTCTCCCTCTCTGCCTCTCCCCTGCTTGCACTCTCTTGCACTATCTCTGTCTCTTAAAAATAAATAAACATTTAAAATTAAAAAAAAATAAAGTAGCATACTGTCTTTAAAGTATGGCTTAGTAAAATGTTGAAAAGTCTAAGGTCAGAAAAGTATGAATATAAATGCTTATGCTTCAGGGCGCCTGGGTGGCTCAGTTGGTTAAGCATCTGACTTTGGCTCAGGTCATGATCTCACAGTTCGTGGGTTTGGGCCCTGCATCGGGCTCTGTGCTGATAGCTCAGAGCCTGGAGCCTGCTTCAGATTCTGTCTCCCTCTCTCTCTGACCCACCCTGGCTCACACTCTCTCTACCTCTCTCTCAAAAATAAATAAACATTAAAAACAATTTAAATGCTGATGCTTCCTATTACCCCTTGTGTCCTTAAGAAAATTATCCAATGCCTCTCTCATTTCCATCTTTAAAAAAATGTGTTAGTACTTTGCTGCCTTATAAATGATTACAAAAATTAAATATGGCAATCTATGAAAAATGCATGACACATAGTAGTTTATATGTTGCAACAAAATGATAATACATAGTAGGTACTAAAATGGCAATTACTATTATTTAGTTATCATTATTAAAATAATAAATATATTTCATTTGAATTTTGCCAAGGTATACATAGTGAGTCCAGGATTTATAGTTTAAATTATTCAGGGTTACAACATAGTAAATTGGGCAGTTTAATTCAAGAAGTATTTCTTTAGTTGTTATTCTGCAGATGATTGTGTTAGATACAGACAATACAAAGATAAATAACATTTACCAATAATTTCAAGTAAATTTTTGAGGTAACATGATTATGTGGTCTACCAAAGAGTTATATAGAAGGTACAAAAAATTGAAAAGGGGGACGTTTGCTACTTAAAAAGCGGATTAGTAAATGGAGAAAAACTTGGAGCAAAATATAAGACAGAGGATCAAGATGGATATATCTATGGTCATATAATATGTGCATCTATTATCTATTTCTCTTTCCTTGGATTTCCAGATAGTATGATGCACAAGAGACTCTGATTATAAACCATGATAACAGTGTAACTATCAAATCTCAGTAAATATAGGACATATTTGGCATCTCATAAAAAGTAAGAAAAGAGAAAAAATGAAAGATCTTGAAAATAACATTTGCTAATTTTGTAGGAAAGTATTCATTTAATTTGGAGTTGAAAGAATCAATATCATCCTATTTTTACTTAAACTAATTCCAATGTAGTATTCATTCATTAAAACTATATTATTTACACTTTTTAATGTCAATTTACATTATACAATAGTAACGTGAGCTCCAAGAGATCTCTGCTCAACAGGTTTATTCCCTAGACAATAGGGTTTCCTGCAATTAGTTATCACTCTGCTGGGAATAGCATTGGTATCAGGTATCAGAGATTGTCATATATCCAACTCTTATTACTCATTTTGCTGAGGAAAAAAAAATGACGATAATAAACATGGAAAAAAAACTATGGATGAATGGACTTGAGGATTTTGATTTCACAAAACATCCCCAGATTATTTTGAGTGTCTTGGTCTAAGAAAAATATTTTGTCAAGCAACATTTCTCATTGCTTTATCTTATTAAATAAAATTGAAAGCATATGGCCATAATTACTCACATACATCTTAGCAAAACATCGGTATAAAAAATCTTATGAATTCTGTGTAGATTTATGAGTTACATCCCTTTACTAAGGTTTTTGTAACATTTTAACTGGGAATTGGGATTTAAAGAATGAGACGGTTTAAGCTATTTAGACTCTATTGAAGTCCAATAAAATGGGGAATGATATGCTCATCAAATAATATATCAGTGGATTTACATATGTACAGCAATTTTGAAGATGATTCATGAGCCAGTCTGGCTTGATGTAAAGAAAATTGAAACTGTAGTCACAAGACAAAAGTTTAATTCTCTTTGAAATCCAGACTCTGCTTTTAATTCTCTAAGCTTTAGTTTTCTCATCTGTATAATAGAGATATTGATTTCTCTTCCACAAAACTGGAATTCCACAGAATTGTTCTGAACATTAAGTCAGTAAAATACGTTACAATACTACATGATGCCTTGTGCAAAGAAAGCGTATATGAAGTTCTCTTTGAATAAAAAGATATACCATGGAACTTTTGTGGGTTAAAATTTGATATACAAACTAAAAGTCCTATATTTCAATATTTCTATGTATTGTTTATCTACCTATCTATCTAGCTATCTATCATGTGTTGTACTAAGATTTTCAGAGCTCATTCCATTGATAGTTCTATATGTTCCTGAGATGGCAGGACCCATAGCTAGTGAAATTCTTATGCATAAATAGACTGGCTGTGTGGTTATTCATTGCTTACCTCCTCCTCCCTTTCATATATGTATATATGTATGTATATACGTATGTATGTATTTATTTGTATTTTTTAAAGTTTATTTATTTATTTATTGGAGAAAGAGAGAGTGAACATGAACAGGGGAGAGGCAGAGAGAGGGAGAGGTGGAGAGAGAGAGAGAGAGAGAGAGAGAGACAGAGAGAATGCCAAGCAGGCTCCACACTGCCAGCATAGAGCCTGTTGCTGTGCTAGAACCCATGAACAGTGACATCATGACCTGAGCCAAAACCAAGACTCAGATGCCTAACTGATTGAGCCACCCAGGCACCCCTCTCCTCCCTTTTAAATACCTTTACGTTGGGCAGAAAACCATGTCCCCTTTACAAATGGCAGAGAATGACTCCAGCTACAGGGGGAATAGCAAAGGCTATCACAATGCTAGCCACTGGGAATTGAAGTTCAAATAATTTGTCCACTGAAGCTTGGTACCTGAGTCACCAAGGAAAATATAACAGAGTCAACACTAATTGGAATGATACTTTTACTAACACAGAGAAGAGCCAGAAGATCAACTCTAATAGTGTGTGTAATCCCTCGTGGCTACACACACTGGCTACAATCCCTCCTGGCAGCTGATGCAGGGCAATCGGCCTGTGTGTTCCACTCTCATGCCCCAGTAGAAGGACCTGACTACACTTCCGTGGAGTATGGAATACTGAAAGCGGGGCACGCCTGAGGTCCACTGACATACACATGTAAGTAGAACAAAGGAACACTCTGATCATGAAACGGGAAAAGATATTCCAGCATGAGGTACAAGTCCAGTACAGACTGTGCGAGCTCTTTATCTCTTGGTAAGAAAGTGTTCAGTCCCCAAATTGATTGTTATATGGCTGAATGAAGATCAATGGACTATGCACATGAGGCTGCCTTTTCCAACATTTAAATTGAATTTTGGTCAATAAAAGATGCAGTTATACATGAATAGGAAAAAAAAACCCAGGTTTAACACTAAGATGAAAACTATATATATTATACGTGATAAATTTGGAGAATTCAGGTATTTGTATATGTCTCTTTTGAATATGCGATTTTAAATCATTTTTAAAAGCTTGACAATTTAGCATAGATAAAATTTAAAGTCAAATTTAGAGGACAACTAAATACTCCTTTAATTTTGGGAAACACATTTCTGGCTAAATGATCTAACCTGAACAAATTTTAACATCTTCTTTTATATCTTTTTCATGCATGTAACTCCCTCAACATCCGTGAACTCCCATTGACTTCAATATGTGCAATTTAATTGAAACTTCTGAATGCCCAACTCCTACTAACATAAATTGAAGAAAAAAAAATAATTAGTTTCAGTGGGAGTTATGTGAATGTACAGATGGCAGATTTGAGCCAAATCAAAGTCATTATTCATTTTCACAGTTTTGATGGTCTCCCAGATTAGAATCAAGGTCTTATTTTTAAAACAAAATAAGAAAAATAGGATACCCATTTTGACTGTGTATAGGTTACGGATGAGAAGAAGAGCTGGCCTTTTCTTCCCTTACTTTCAACTTGTGTCTGTTTTTTAATACAACATGAAGAAATAGTGTACAATATATGAAGCAGGATCTTCATCTTACGAGAATGTCCAGGTACAATAAATTTCTTAGACAAAAGATTTTCTCATTTTTATTTTCTAAAGATATTGGAAGTGAAGTTAGTAGCTTTCCCAAAGCATTTTATTTAAAATGTAGGTTAAACATATAGCCAACTAGAAACAATGAACTATGTAACTAAATTGAATTAATATATTTTATGGAGTGAATAATATTCAAGTTAAATTTTTCTTAAGATATCAGTTATGTTCATTTTAAGAATTAGAGAAGGCTGCACCAAGTGTTCTTTTTGAGATTTGACAAAATGTGGTTTATTTTTTCAAAAGGTGTCATCGTTGTCATAAGTAAGATGGCCAGGTATAGACAAACACTAAAGAGAGATTTCAAATATGAAAATCTTATTAATGCAGTTTATAAAGTAAAGGCCCTGAAAATATTTAAGCCATGGTATATTGACATGCAATATTTTCATTAAAAGTAATATTCTTTTTAATTTTGATATATTTGCTTTAGATTGTTAGTTTATAATACACATAAAAGAATAAAATATGTGGAGAAAACTTTAAATAAAACATAAAATGCTATCCTACATCAAACATAACTTTACTAGTTATGCAATTCAAAGTACATTTGTCAAGTGAATGATGCTTTGCTTGGCTAATGGTTAGGAACCAAGTCATTTATAAAATAAAAGTGGCATAACATTATTTCCGGATGACTACTTCAACCAAAAGAACTAAAAGTATTATTGAGAAGTTGATAGGATTTTAAAGCAGTTATATAAATAATGAAGTAGAAAAATGATGATAAATTGGCAACATAACAGAAAGAGTAACATTGTTTTCTGATTGATAGATCATAATTGGATATATATTCAAATAAATAGTAATGGGCACTGCTTTCCTTTGAATTTTTTTCATATTGTTATTGTATTTATGACACCATATGATTAAAGCACTTATTTTTCCCAATACTACATTTTTTCTCCCCAAAATGAAAAGTACTATTGCTCTGAAAGCTGTATGTTGAGAATTGTTCATTTGTTTTGATGGGTATATATGGCTCTATTCTGAACATTTTCTTCCCTATAAAAAGAAACATTTGTGATAGAATTAGCCCACAACGTGCTGTAGGGAAGCCTTCACAATTATTTAAAGACATTTGTAGAATTAACTTTTTTTTGTTGCATCAATCCTAATTACTACAAATCCTTGTACATATATTATTTCTACCTTTTAAATCCTGAGAATATATTCCTTCTTAGAAATCAGAGGATCAGAACCAAGTGTGGTGATCTTGTATGTTAAAAAAATTATGCTATAAATTAGCTATATTAACTTCAGGCCAGCACACCTGAAGCCTAAAACTAATTCTACATCTCAAATAAAAGTCTGTTAACACAAGAAAAATAATTCCCCTGAGGACACAATTTCTTCAGAAGATGCAGTTTGTCTTAAATATATGCTGATAATTCAAAAAACTGTAACACATCTGCTTAGTTCTTTCCAAAATAACTAATTACAAACAGAAGTTAGAGCAGAACATTTTGTGCAATGGTGAAAAATAGACCCATAATTCACGAGTTGAGTTCATGTGGTCTACTCACAGTTTTCACGAAGACCCAACAAATAATTTAAATAACTTATAAAACGATCTATTCCTTTCTTTGTTTCAAATTTTTCGAAAACTGAAAGGAAAGGAATAGAGTTTTTTTTGTATAGAACTGGATCTTGAATTGCTGTATAAACATACGTTGAAGGTAGATAAAATTCTTATCCCAAAAGCCAAAAGTCTGGCCAGAGAAATAAATCATAAAAATGAGCCCGGATGCAAAGTTTGTTATAGAATCTACTGCAACAATTAGAGCTCTTCTCTTATCAGGGTCTGGCTCCATGCATGAGAATTTCTTAGTAGAGGGAGGTAAGAAAAAACATTTCTTTCCTTAAAGTTTTATGAGATAGTTTATAAAAGTATTAAAGGACTGGTTTCTTGCTTCCTTAAATAATATTGCTCACAGCACTGATTGTTGCCAAAGGTCTACTATTGGCTCTCAAGAAACAGTAAAATTAAGCCCTTATCTCTTTAGACCAGAAGTCTTCTTTCCAATGTTTTTACTTAGAGATCATAAGCTTACGTGCTTTGGCCTGGAGTAGCTGTGAAAGTCTCTTACAACCTTCAACCATCAGCTCTGCTGCATATTTACATACTAGCCATGTTTGCTCAGATTTACCACTGAGTCTGATGAAATAATTTTGCAGCGATGTTTTTTTTTTTGCTATTGTTTTGTTTTGAGTGATGAAGTCAATAATCAAACATAGATTAGTGTTAAAATTGGAATCCTATAAGGTAGAATAAGTTTTCCTGAGTTGCAGTCTTATATGCAATATTTCTCATGATACCTAAGAATCAACTACTAGGTTGCCAATTGGAATATACAATGAAGGTTGCAAAAGACTGAGTTTTTGTGGTATTTCTATCATTTAGCACTACCATATCAGGTAGGGAGTCTGAATTTGTGCCAGTGCCTATTTAGACAACCTAAATGCTGGATCATTGGAAGGAGGTGATGTGGAGAATTTTATTCAGTTTGAATCACATTAAGACTCTCATTCACTTTTGGGCCAGACCATGATCCTAGACTCCTGAAATGTTGAAACGGGAAAATACATCAAGTGTCAGCTAATTTTGCCATTTCCAAATTTGTCTAGGTATTAGAATCTTTTAGAGAGATTTTTTTTAGACATCCGGGGGACATGATTCAAATCTACATTTTATGTTACCTGGTATTGTTACATAAAAACCATCCCCAAATTCAGAAGCTTAAAATAACTTCAAATTATTATATTGCATAATTGAGTTCATTGCCTGGGACTAAGCTAGGTGTGTTTGTTTGTTTGTTTGTTTGTTTGTTTGTTTACCCCTGCTAGTATCACTTATGGATTCTCATTGGCAGTATTTAATTGGAAACACGGCTGGAGCTGGCCTGTTCAGATGGTTTCTTTCTACAGGACCTCTTAAACACAGAATCATCAAGAATGGGACCTGGAAATTTGTATGGTACTTAAAATGGCACTTTGACAAGTGATTCTGATCCATTAGGATCAGTGAACAATCAGTGAAAAAGTCAATGAGGAAATGAGAACATGGATCCAGACAGGTTCAATATCACCTACAAGGCATTGAAGTTAGTTAATGATAAGGCAATGTCTAGAACTCAGATCTTTGGATATTGTGGACCTAACTTTGTTTCTCCACATCATTCCATAATTTTCTTTTGCATAGACTGGTGAGGGCTTAATATACTGAGTAGTAGCATAGGACCATGCATAGCACCATGCACTAATATGCTATAATTTAAAATCTATTATAAAATTGTAGATTTTTCAAAAAGTATATGTGAAAAAATTGTAGATTTTTTAGATGGATAATAAATTTCTAAGTCTGTGACTGTGTGTGTATTGTGTATTTGTGTGTGTGTGTGTGTGTGTGTGTGTGTGTGTGTGAGTGCGTTTGTGTACACCTTGCTAAAGATTCAGAAAATGCTTTGATTCTTTGGATATGAATCAATGTTGAGTTCCAGTCTACTTGTCTTTGTTGGGATTCTGTGCTAATTCTCTATGCCTCATCCTTTAGAAATCGCTTTGGGCCATAGGTTCATATTTTCCTTGCCTCCTTTTCAAGGTTAAGGAGGAAAAGTGTATTAGAACTTATACCATTAGCAACATTTCAGAAATCTCAATGCCCCAAATGTAGGCCTAGCCTAGTAAGAAGACATTTCCCTCTGTTTGTGATGCAGTCCTGCCTACAGAGTCTTGTCCCATGTCCAAATAACGACTTTTTCACAGAAAGATTTACAATGAGATTATCCTTTGTCTTTATGAGCAATCAGACCAATACCTTCAAATGTGTGGGCATTCTTTGCTCTCCTCTCCCCAAAACCATAACACAGCCATCCAACATCTAAGCTTTTAAAGGCAAATTAAACAATCCAGTTTACTTACTTCTCAGAAATTCTCCTTGACATCAAGATGAAGACTAGAATCTCCACCTCCAGTTTATCTTTAAGCCATTCCTTGAAAGATAACAGGACATAAAACACACAATAAGAACCAAAACATAAACTGGTATAAAGTAGACTAACTCAGGATTAAGAAAAGTAAGGAATTCTAAAAAAAAAAAAAAAGAAATATTCTATTTAGAACAACTCTGCCCGTCACCCAAAACATATATTTTTGTTGTTAAGCAGAATAATTTAGCATACCAGAGGGATAAAACCCCAAAAATCTCTTATAGAAGAAGCTTTTATTCCTCATCCCTAGCCAGCTTTCCTTTCCCTGTAGGCACAGAGGCACATCACAATTTCTCTTCTTCTGACTTAGGCAAAACCAGGTGCGTCATTCTAGCCAATGCACTGTAGGAAGATATGGAACCAGTGTAAGACTCCATGGACCTCTTCCTATGCCAGAACAACCACATCAACCTTTATTGAGATAGAACAAGACTGGTATAGCCTGGATCACTGAATAACAACATGGAAGATAGCTTCCCTTGGAATATCACCCAGACTTCAATACATGACGAGAAATAAAAAATTTCCTTTTTTGTGCCGCTGAGATTTTGATAGATTTTGTTTGTTCTGCATGTAGCATACATATCCTAATCTACTCCATCTAAGGAAAGTACACCATAGAAGAGTTTTGCTTTATCTTTCCACACTTAAATAATAATTACAGTGATTTATCTAGTGATTGTTCCTAAAAGTAAATTGAGTCCTTTTTTGGTATCCCAAAACATGCTCTATGGTTGCTATCATAACACTTATATTGCTCTGGGTTGGGAAGGACATGGAAGGAATGATGAGGGCTACAGGTAACAGTTTGTTTCATGATCTGGATCTTGTTCACACGTGTGCGTATAATTTTTGAAATTCATCAACGCTGGCTACACATGTTGTTCACTTAAGATTTATCAATCTGTACACTTAAAATCTATATACTCTTCTAAATAAATGTTTTAATTTATTTAAAAAGTTTACTAAAAATAACTTCTAAAAATACAAAACTAGGTCATTGTTTTGCTTATATTTGCTTCAAAGCTTCCCCACAAAATTATAGAATCTTTGAGGTCTAAAATACTAGACTATTCTCTTTAAATCCCCAAATCCTAGGATTCAATTTACCACTATAAAGATTGATACTTAGGGATACTGGAAACAAAGAAACAGAGAAGACCCTGTGTCTTAAATCAACTGGAATAATTGAGAATTCCTTAAGACCTACATAAAATCAGATCAAACTTCCACAAATAATCCTTAAGGAAATCTAAGTATTCCCCAAGATTTCTACAAATTCTTGGGGATGGTAGATTTGTACTATCTTTAGCTCTGGGCTTCTGAGTCCACACACTTTGTTTGAGTTTTGGCTTCTACAACATGCTTCATGTGCCATTTCTATTCAGAGATTAATTAAGCAAGGTAAAAGACTCCGCCATTTGCTTAAATAAAACAAACAAGCAAGTAAGCAAACAAACAACAAAAACAAACAAAAAACCTCTGAGAAAACACTTGAGTGTGTAGAAACATGCCTGAAGGCTAGTGGACTAGCTTGAGAATGAGAAGCTCCTGGGGCTACAATTTTAGAGGAACACAGATTTTTATGGATATTACCTCCAGAGACCACAATAGTCTCATGGATCTGAGAAAGATCTCCTTCTAGCTCTGGCAGGGAGCAGGGAAACTTAATCAATGTGAAATACACCCAGAACACTCTGCATCACAAAGGACTACTTCCTAGGTGAAAAGATTTTACTTGAGCCTTATCCTAGCTGGAGAAGGGCATTTATCCCTCTTTTTTAATACTCCCCCCAACCCCCGCCCCAAACTCCACCTTCTCTGTCCCCACATAAGGGGAAACACACAAGCCATACCAATGGAGAAGCACTTTTGAAATTCACTGCCTGGAAACAAAGGCCTACCACAAGCTTGACTTAATCATGAGGTCAGAAAATGCTTCTCCTCTCCAACACCTTACCACCACACCAAAGGGCTGCAGTATAACAGTGGATAACACCTAAAAGAGCTGTGGGACACAGACTGTGCCTGAGGAGGAGTACTTGAGGAAGTCCAAAATAAAGAGAGTTTATAAAAACAAGAAACAAGGAATCTGAAGACGCTGGAACCTAAAGCTATAGCAAACATTAAAACCTAGCCAACTCCTAGCCAGATAAACAAGAAACTTCACAATAAAGTCCTATTTCTCTCAGTTCTTTTTCACATGGTTCATCATATCAGGTATTCAACAAAAGATTACAAGATATATCAATGGAAGGAAAAAAATCTGAACCGACAAAGCAAGCATCAGAACCAGACTCAGACATGAGACAGATGTTGGAATTATCAGACAGGAAATTTAAAATAACTATGATTAATATGTGGAGAGTTCTAAGACAAAAAGTAGAAAATGTGCAAAAATAGATATGTATTTAAGCAAAAAGAAGAAAACTCTAAGAAAGAATCAAAAGCAAAAGTTAGAAAAACATACTTTAAGAGAAATTAAGAATATTTGTTATGGGCTCAACAGTAAATGACATGGTAGAAAACAAAACAAAACAGTGAACTTAGAGATAGGTAAATAGAAAGTTTTCAAACTGAAATCCAAAGAGAAAAAGAATGAAAAAAAACAGGATGGAAACCAAAAAATGTGGCACAATTTCAAAAGATGAAAATACACATAATTAGAATACCAGAAGGAGAAGATAGAAGAAAGCAGAAGAGACATTTGATGTATTAATGGCAGAGAACATAAATTAATTACAGACACCAAACCAGAGTTACAAGAAGGTCAGAAAATATCATACTGGACAAATGTGAATCAAAACAAGACAACAACAACAAAACTACACTGAGGATATCATACACAACTGTGGAAAATCTAAGGCAAAGCAAACAAACAAACAACAAAAAGCATGAAAGCAGCCAGAGAAAAATAAGTACCTTACCTATACAGGAGCAAGGAAAGAATCACAATGGGTATTTCATCAAAAAACACAAAGTCTGAAGATAGTCAAGTAAAATAGTTAAAGTATACAAAGGACAAAAAAAGCCCCAGTAACCTAGAATTTTATATTCAGTGAAATTATTCCTCAAAAGTGAAGGACAAATAGACATCCTCTGAGAAAAGGAAAAAAAAAAAAACAACTAAGGGAATTCAATACTACTAGACTTTCCTTGTTGGAAATGTTAAAAGATCTTAGGCAAAAGGAAAATGATCTAGGATAGAAAGTCACGTCTACAAAAAGAAAGAATGTTAGAGAAGCAATAAACAGAGGTAAAATAAAGTCTTTATTTTTCTTATTCTTAACTTATATAAAAGATAACTGTTTATTTAAACAAAAATAGTAGTACATCTAGACAATGGAATATTAAACACAGATCAATGTATTGGGATATTGTAGCATATGAATAAGGGAAGTGAATGACAGCAATGTCATAAAGCAAAGGAAGGGAGAAATTGGGAATATTTTGTTGTAAAGAACCTGCACTATGGGTGAAGTGATAGCGCTATTTGTAGTTAGGCTTACAATACTTAAAAAATATATTTTGGGGGCGCCTGGGTGGCGCAGTCGGTTAAGCGTCCGACTTCAGCCAGGTCACGATCTCGCGGTCCGTGAGTTCGAGCCCCGCGTCAGGCTCTGGGCTGATGGCTCGGAGCCTGGAGCCTGTTTCCGATTCTGTGTCTCCCTCTCTCTCTGCCCCTCCCCCGTTCATGCTCTGTCTCTCTCTGTCCCAAAAATAAATAAAAAACGTTGAAAAAAAAAAATTAAAAAAAAAAAAATATATATATATATATATTTTGGAGGGCTCCTAGGTGGCTCGGTTGGCTAAGCGTCCAACTCTTGGTTTTGGCTCAGGTCACGATCTCACGGTTTGTGGGTCTGAGTCCAGCATTGGACTTGCTTGGGACACTCTCTCTTCCTCTCTCTCTTTGCCCCCAACCCCCTACTCACGCTTTTTCTCTCTCTCTCAAAATAAATAAACATTAAAAAGAATATATTTTGGAAGAAGACCGGTGTAAGCTACAAGCAGTAGAAGAAAAGGAACAATAAAAATTAAAACAGAAACCAGTGAAATTGAAAACAGAAAAAAACAATAGAGAAAATCAACAAAACCAAAGACTGGTTCTTTGAAAAGATCAATAAAATTGAAGAATCTCTAGCTTGGATAACCAAGAAGAAAAGAGGAAAAAAAAAAAAGAAATTACCAATACATAAATGTAAGAGAGTAATCACTACTAACTCTATGGACATTAAAAAGATAATAAAATAGTTCTATAAACAACTTTATGCCCACAAATTTGATAACTTAGATAAAATGAACCAATTTCTTGAAAGACATGAATTATCAAACTCATTCAGAGAGAAACAGGTCATCTTAATAGACCTATATCTATTAAATAAATTGAATTAATAATATTCATAAAAAGGAAGCATCAGACCTAGTTTGTTTCCACAGTGAATTCTACCAAACATTTAAGAAAGAGACAATAGCAAGTTTCCACAAACTTTCCCATAAACCAGAAACAGTGGGAAACATTTTACAACTCATTCTATGAGGTCAAAATTACCATCATAACAAAATTAGATGAAATCATTACAAGAAAAGAATTCTATACCTAATAAAGCTCATAAACAGCTGTAAATCCTCAACAAAATATTAGCAAATCAAATCTAACAACACTTAACAAAAATTACACACCAAGACCAAGTGGGATTTATTTCAGGTAAATAAGGCTGGTAGATTCAACATTCAGACATCAGTGTTATTTATCACATCAAGAAGCTGGAATATAAGAACTTATGAACATAACAACCACTGTAGAAAAAGTATTTGAGAAAACCTAACACCATTTAGGATTAAAAAAAATCTCAGCTAACTGGTATTAGAGGGGGACTTTCTCAATGATAAGGAATATTTACTTTAAAAAAACCCTATTATTAACTTCATATTTGATAATGAGACATTGGAAAATTTCCCTTGATGATTGAGAATAAGGGATGAATGCCTCTCTCATTGCACCCATTCAATATTATACCTAAAACTAATATAACATTATGTGTCAACTATACTAAATTAAAAATAACTTAAAAACATTGTGATAGAAGTCACAGCAAGTACAATAAAATATTAAAATAAAGACTGAGAAGACTGAGTAGACTGAGAAGAAAAACAAAATTATATTAGCAGATGATATGAGACACATTTTACATGTAGGAAATACTGAAGAATTGACCAAAAACTAAACAAAAACAAAACCAAACCTCTGGAACTAACATGTGAGTATAGCAAAGTTGTAGGATATAAGGTGAATATATAATAAAAGTAATACATAAAACCAATCACTTTCCTATACCACTGAAATAAATAATTAGAATTTGGAATTTTTTTAAAAAGTATAATTCAGCATAGCTTTACAATAAAAAAAATACTTAGGTATAAATCTAACAAAATAGGTGTTAGATTTGTATATAGAAACCAGAAAACTCTGATGACAGAAATAAAAGAAGACCTAAATAAAGGGCAAGATATTCTGTGTTCATGGACTGAAAGACTCATGATTGTTAAGATGTCAATATACCCTAGCTTTAACTACAGATCAATGCAATCTCAATCAAAATCCCAGTGAGCTTTCTTGTTTATATTGACAGACTGATTCTAAAGTTTATGGTGAATGGTGCAGACATAGAATAGTATATAAGATGCAGGAAAGGAAAAGGCTCTAATCTACCTGATTTCTAGGCTTATAAAACTACAGTAATTAAGATAGTGTGGAAGTGGTAAATGTATACACACATAGATTAATAGAAAAGAATACAGAGCCTAGAAATAGACCTACAATAATATAGTCAATTAATCTTTGACAAGGGAGCTAAGGCAATATAATGGAGAAAAGATATTCTTTTAACAAATGATGCTGGGAAAAGTACACACCAATAGGCAAAATTAAGAAAAAAAGATACTTTAGACTTTATTAAAATTCAAAACTCTTAACAAAAGACAAGCCACAGACTGGGAAAAAGTAATTTGCAAAATGCAAACAACTTGCATCCAAAATATACAAAGAAAGCAAACAGTAAGAAAGCAAACAGCCCAAATCAAAAAGCAATAGGCAAATGATCTGAAAAGACACTTCCTCAAAAAATATATAAAGATGACAAAAGGCATGTGAAATGATGCCCAACATCTGTCATTAGTAAATTGTAAATTGAAGCAATTACAAAATACCACAACAAAACTATGCAAATAACCAGAACCTAATAACACAGAAAAGACTCATTGCCGAGCAACTGGAATTCTCATTCAATGCTGGCGGAACGTGGTGTAATGGGGTACAGCCACTTTGGCAAATTTTCACAAAGCTTCACATAGTCCTATCAAGCAAACTGGTTATTGTGCTCTAGATGGACATCCAGCTCATTTGAAAACTTATACCCACATAAAACCTTGCACATGAATGTTTACTGCAGTTGTATTCATACTCACGAAAAACTGGAACCAAGCAAGAAGGAAATGGATAAACAAACTGTGGTACATCTACACAACTGAATATTATTCAGCAATAACAAATAAAGAGCTATTCAGAATAAAAAAAATGAATTTTAAATGAATATTGATATAGAAACAAGCTAACCTGAAAAGTCCATATGCTATATGATTCCAATGATGTGACATTGTGGAAAAGATAAAAATTACAGCAACCTAAAACATTTTAGTGGTTGTCGGAGTCTGAGAGAGAGGACAGGAGTTCTAAATAGGTAAAACACAGAAATTTTTTTAGGGTAATAAAACTCTTCTATATAATGCTATAATGGTGAATGCGTGACATGATGCATTTATTAAAACCAATAGAACTTTACAACCCAGATTTTCTTTTAATTTAGTGAGGTATTAGGCACATTCATAGGTTTATAATGTTCATGATTATTATACGTCTTATAAAACTGGGTTGTAGATCGAGTTCTGGTAATAATATTACTAAGGTACGTAGACAATAAGCATTCAGGTTTGCAGTTCATCAAAACTGGGAGCTAAGCTTTCTGTTTGCTTTCACATTCAGTAATTTTATTAACTACTTAAACTAAGAGAATAATACTTCATTATGAAAGTTAAATGCGGTATAAATGTATTATTTTCCTAATTATTTTCATTCAGTGTTAATATATGGTTAACATAGATAATAGATGCTACTTTTTGCTTAGCTGATACAGGTTTTGTTTTCAGTAACTTATGCTGTTTTCATATTTACTGCTGTCTACATCATTATGATAGAACTGTTTACCAAAATTCCACATCCTTTTGTGTGATCATAGATTTTTGGTTACCTAAAAATAATAGGTACTTTGATGTTAGTAGGTAAATGAGAGGCTAAGAGAAAAATTACCAGGTGTACTCACAACTGCAAAGAAAAGATCTTTCCCTTCCCCCGCCGTTCCTGAAACCAGCCAGGGCGCGCCTGGTCGTAGTCTGACATAAAGGCAGGAACCAATCAAGTTCTGCTGAATGGTTTGAAATAAAGGCGGGAACCAATCAAGTTCTGCTGAGCGTTCAAATTTAAATGTCAACCTATAACAACTCTGTAACCTCAAAAAAATCCCTAACTTGTTTGTGCCTGTCTATAAAAGAAGCTGTAAGATCCTTGCTAGGGGCCTCTTGCGTCACCGGCAACGAGTGCGCAGAGGACTGGGTTCGAACCTGCAATAAACGACCCTTGCCGCTTGGCTTTGGCTCTGGACTCTGGTGGTTTGTTTTCGGGGGGGTCTCTCGAATCGGGGCATATCAGTAAACATCTATTACCAAGGTTGAGTGCACTCCATAAAGTTCAATTTTAGAATTTGATATGATCTAACTCCTACTTTCTGTGTCTAAAATTATTAAATGTATGCAATTGTAACTGGATAATTCCATTTCAGTTAATTACCTATACAATAGCAAAGTAGTCTTATATTGTAATGTAAAAATAACAGTGTGAAATGGATCTAGCATATCCTAAAATAGAACACTAAAAACTTTAGGTACTATTTCTCATGGCACTATCTTAATGTAAGTAACCAGTGTCATAAATAAGCCTCACATTGCAATGGAAATTTTGTTCTCTGGCTCTGACTGTGACTGAGGACTCAGGCAGTTCAGCTGCTTTTTGCTCACATTTAGTTAACAGAAAAATACGACAGCTATTTTAAATTACAAACATGGTTTCAGTTAAAATTCAAAAATCAGAACTCCAGTCCAAGACGGTAATAAAATACTGAACTTAATTTGGGGTCAAAATCTTCTCTTTAGTCTCAAACCTCCTTCAGACTTGAAGACTATTTTGGGTGGGGAAGGTGGGGATAGTACTATCTTGTGGAAAATGGCTGTTTGGGAATCTTCAGGGTCAATAGAGGTGAGTGAGGAGAGATTCGAAAGGTAAGGGAACAGACAGACTTTAATTGAGCAGATGATTTCTTTTGTTTGCATACCTTTGCCCCTTAAGTGGTTTCCTCTAATGGGATATTTTCATGGATGCTTTCGGGTTTGCCTGCTGAACGTTTTATAAAGTAGTTATAAAGATAGTCAACAAAGAAATTTTGACTTTTAGCTTTCCCACATATATGAATTCATATATACTTAAATTATTTAAATTTACATATAAGGATATATATCACGTACACATTTTATGTAAGATATAGAACTGGGCATAGACCTAGAGAAATTGTGCAAAACTAAGCACAGGAAAAAAATGAAGAAATAAAAATTGTGAAAGAGAGGTTAGGAGAAAAGGAGAGCAGGATTTTTCAATTTCATATAAGCCTAAAAGAACTTCTACAATGTAAGACCAGGAAGAATTGTGTGGGCTACAGAAAATATTTGAAGAATTTTCCAGAATTGTTAAAATACATGGATTCCAGATTAAAGAAACAAATAAATCTTGGGAAAGGGAAATACAACTAAATCTATTCAAGGAATGTTGAAGGTAAAAATGCGCAACAGTAGAGGCAAAGTAGGCAAGGCAAAAGAAAATAACTGCAAAGGAGCAATTACAACAATGGATTCCCAAAGTCAGGAGAATAAGTTTTCAAGTTTCAAAGAAAAAAAAAAATGAACAATTTGTATTCTGTATTCTAGTTCCGAAGACAATTTGTGACAAAACTCAGAGGGACTGGCACATTCACACCCTTGCTGAAAGAACTGGGAAAGAATGTACATCAGGAAACAGATAATTGAATACAGAAGAAGGATGTAGAGACCCATTAAAGCAATGGGAGTGAGTGAATCAATATACAAACTTGTGAATCCAAACAAGCATGAGGGTAAAATGATACTAATGACTAAATTGGAGGATAAAAAACTGGTTATCCTAAAATATAATATGGCACATGGGAGGGAGATTATTTTATTTAAGGTATTTGAGTTCTTTTTTATGGCTCCAGATATTTATTTATTTATTTATTTAATAATAAATTTATATACTGGTGAATCAAATTATTATCATTATTATTATTATTATTATCATAAAAGGTTAGAAGAAATAGAAAAAAACTTTTACCAGTACTTAGTAACCAAAGGATACCTGGCAAAACAATAACCGTATCATGTATTTAACAAGCAATAAGAGCTCTAAGACTAATAAAGATCTCCACAAAAAATAAACGATATATTCTGAACTATTCTGCGCACTATAATATTTGCTATTTGTGACCTCAGAATTCTTAAGTTGAAACCCTATTCCCAATATCAGTGTATTTGGAGGTGGAGTCTTTAGGAGGTAATTAGATCATGACAGTGGAGCCCTTGTGAATGGGGTAAGTGACTTCATTAGAAGAATCCAGAGACCTAGCTAGCTCACTTTCTGCCATGTGAAGGTTCAAGAAGTCAGCCCTTCCTACAAACCAGGAATCGTGCACTCACCAGGACCATGCTGACATCCTGTTCTTGGATTTCCAGCCTTCAGAACTGTGAGAAATAAATAGATGCCTTTTGTTTCAGCCACCCTGTCTACTACAGTTTGTTATAAGTGTCTGAACTGAAGAGAATAGACAAATTATAATAGGAAGAAAAACTACAGTACTTGTGAATAAATCTTTCAAAAATATGTAAGATTCACTGAAGAAATTCATTAAACTTTATTGGATAATAGAAACAGAAGAAAATATATATAAAATGAAAGAGCTTTTCCACATACATGAGTTCATACACCTGGCTTATGAATGGAAAGACTAAATATAGCAAAGATGTTCATTTTTCCCAATATCATCTATAGTTTAAGTGAAATTCCAATTTTGTACCATGATACATAGCTAAGCCAAAAGGATATAAAAATTAAATGTTCAAAATATAAATTTTGAAGTAGCAGGAGGAGAGATAGGACGTTAAGATTTATTACAAAATTACTGTTAAAATACACAGAGTAAACAAATGGGTTATTTAATATTACACAGTATGTTAACTAATTGGAATTTAAATAAAAGCTAAAAAATGAGTTGTTTTTTATAGGATTCCACTGCACAGTGAGAAGTATGTGTGTGTGTGTGTGTGTGTGTGTGTGTGTGTGTGTGTGACAGAGAGAGAGAGAGAGAGAGAGAGAGAGAGAGAGAGAAAGGAAGGAAGGAAGGAAGGAAGGAAAGAAGGAAGGAAGGAAAGAAGGAAGGAAGGAAGGAAGGAAGGAAGGAAGGAAGGAAGGAAGGAAGGAAGATACAACTTAAGAAATATTGCTGGGAAAAAATAGCTATTCACATAAAAAATGATGATAAACTTACATTTGTACCTCACACCATAACTTAAAATATGCTCTGGTGTATTAAATATTATAGTAGTCTCTGGGGCTGCTGTAGCAAAGTGCCATAAACTGGGAAATTTATTCTCTCACAGTTGTAGAGCCTCAAAATCCAAAATCAAGATGGTAATAGAATCATGCTCCTTCTGAGAGCTGAGTAGAATCCTTGCCATTCTTTTGTTGGCAGCTGTACCATTTTAATTTCTGCCTCTTTCATTCACATGGTATTCTTCTCATCTGTCTGTCTCTGTGTTCAAATTCCCTCTTTTTATAAAGACACTAGTCATGTTGGATTAAAAGGCTACCCTACTCCAGTAATGGCTTCATTTTAACGTAACTAATTACATCTACAGTGGGACTATTTCTAAATCAGATCACATTCTAAGGTATTTGGGAGTTAGGATTTCAACATGTCTTTTATTAGAGGAACACAATTTAACCTGTAACAGTCCACCTTCTGCTCCCCCTCAAATTCAAGTCCTTCCCAAGTACAAAATACATCTGCTCTATCCCTACATCTCCTAAGTCTTCTGCATTTCAGCATCAACTCAATGTCCAAAATTTCATTTAAATATTTTCAATTTAATATCCCCAATCTCATCATCAAATAATTTAATAATTTTTAACGTTTATTTTTTTAAAGTGTATTTATTTATTCTGAGAGAGAGAGAGAGAGAGAGAGAGAGAGAGAGAGAGAGAGAAACTGATGAAAGCACAGAAAGAGGGAGAGAGAAATCCCAAGCAGGCCCCAAGCTGACAGCTCAGAGTCTGGATGGGGCTTGACCCCAAAAACCACAAGCTCATGACCTGAGCCGAAATCAAGAGTCCAACGCTCAACCGACTGAGCCACCCAGGCACCCCTCATCATCAAATCATTTAAATCAAGTATGTGTGAAACTTCAGATATTATTCATCCTGGGGAAAAATTCCTCTCTTGCTGTGAACCTCTGACTTGATAAATTATTAACCTACAAAATACAATTGTGGGAAAGCATACGATAAATGTCTACATTTCAAATGAAAATAATTAGAAAGAATGAAGCCACATGTCCTGAACAAGTCTGAGATACAGTAGGGCAAATTCCATTAGAGGTCAAGGCTTGAGAATAATCCTCTGTGGCTCTATATTTTGTCCTTTGGACCCACTGGGGTAACCATGCACCATTGGTTCTGGTCAGGGAAACTGAGGCAGTGTCCTTTCCTTCCCCAGATCCTGAGCCCTCTGGCCCATGGTGATAGCAGTAGCCCTGCTGGCCTCTGGATTCCTGGCTCTGCCTTCAGAGTCAATATTTCTTCATTTCCTCTCATCTCTCTCCTTTTCAGTTCACACTCACATTGTTTCTGTTGGTGTAAAATTCTCAAAAACCTCCTTGGCCTTGCATGTAATTCTGAGGGTTCTAAGCCATCAAACAAGAGAGTCCTCCACAAATCTTTCCTAATTCCAGGTCTATTTCTAGCTTCTGCTGAGATGGTTAAGTGGATTCATAACTTCTTTTGCACAGGGTCATGTTTCTAGGATAGGCTTAGAATTTTCCAAATCATCAAGTGCTGGTTCCTTTTTACTTAAAAGTTCATCCTTCAATTTATCCTTTTTGTCTTACTAAAAAGAGCAGAAAGAACTGGATGAACCTTCCAAACTTTGCTTGGACATTTCCTCAGCTAAATATTCAAATTCATCACTTAAAAATTCTAATTTCCATACAAAAAGTAGACTATAGGTCAGCCAGGCTCTGTCACTGTACGATAAAGAATACCTTTCCTCCAGTTTCCAAAAACATGTTTCTCATTTCCCTCTGAGACCTCACCGGAAGCACCTTTAACATTCACATTTCTGGTAACATTCTGTTCATGATGATATATGTTTCTGTAAGTCAGTACTTTTCTCTGCAGCTCTCCTCGCCTTTTTTTCCCCTCAGTCCTCATCTGACTCATCTCTAAATATCCTTATTTCTACTAATGACATCGTTGAGGCCATCTCTGCTTTTTCTGTCACATATCTCAAAATTCTCCCATGCTTACCCATTATCCAATTTCAAAGCCACTTCCATATTTCTAGGTATTAATTATAGCAGCAACCCACTTTCCAGTACCAAAATCTATATCAGTGTCCTAGGGCTTCTGAAACAAATGATCATAACTGGGTGGCCTATACAAAAATTTATTCTCTCACTATTCTGGAGGCTAGTAATCCAAAATCAAGGTGTCAACAAGACCATGCTGTCTCTGAAATTCTGGGCAGAACTGTTCTTTGTCTCTTCATAACTTCTGTGGCCCTCAATCCTTGGCATTCCTCAGCACATGGCTACATCATCACATGGCATTCTCTCTATCCCTGTCTTTGTGTCCAAAAATCCCTCTTATAAGGACATCAGTCATATTGGTTTAAGAGTCTACCCTATTACAGTATGATGTCATTTTAACTGAATTAATTCCATCTGTTACAACCCTATTTCCAAATTAGATCACAACGTAGTTAAGCCTCAACATATATATTAAGGGGACACAATTCAACCCATAACAAATAAATGTAGTTATAAAGCAAGATCACAAAAAATAGTTTGGGATAAAGTATAGAAATACTTTTGGACATTATGGAATACTAAGATTTTTTGAAAGACCAAAATCAAAAATAATAAATTTGACTACACTACAATTGCATACTTCTGCCTGTGGAAATGATTAATTAAGCACTTAACAGTAAAATCTTCATATTTAGGAAAATATTTAGAACTCAGATTGCCAATAAAGGCATATAGATTTGATTATGTAAAAGATACAAAAAAACCCTCATACATACCAATAAAATAATAAAAGTTGTTAAAAAGAAAATGTACAAACATGAGTAGTGAATTCATAGCAGGTGCAGAAAATCACTAGAACTCTGGAAATTTACTTTTCAATAAAACCTAATTAATCACTCAATAGATTGGTTAAAAAAAACACTATTGTTGGTAAAGACACAAGAGACAATACTGCTAAGGAGAGTATAAATTTTTACAATGATATTGAAAACAATTTAAGAAGATCTTACAAAAATTTTAATGGAACTAATTAATCATTTGATTCACTTTGAAGTTCACACCTGTATCATTTAGCTATGGCTATCATGACACTATGTAACGAACACCCAAAAAACTCAATGATTCAAAGCAACATCTATTTGTTAAAATGAATCTATGGGTCAGATGAGACATGCTTTTTAGTAGTGTTAGCATAACACAAGTGGACAAGCTGTAAATGCTTGAGACTACTTAAGGCTTAGGCTCAGAGCTAGCACACTATCATATCCATCCATATACTATTGACCAAAGTCAATTCCAAAGTCAAAGGGAAAAGTATACTTAGCCTTTTAATGGAAGATATTATGGAGTTATCTACCAAAGGGCATGAAATCAGGGAGGAAAAAAGAATGATAGCCAATAATTCCAGTAAATGCAGTGTGCTATCTTGGTCAAAATCATTCACAAATTTACTACATCCAAAACATGTCCACACTCATACCAAGAATCCCAATCTGATTACAGTATTAGGTCTCAAGTCCAAGATCTTGTGATCTATATCAATATCAGCTTTGCATTAGTTCTTCATGATTCAAAGGTTTGTGAACTAAAAAGAAAACATCTCTCCAACATGATGGCACAACAAAGAAATAATACCCTCAGTAAAAACCATTTTTATAATAGTAAACTATTTTAATAATTTGATACACAAAGCAGTCCCTCACTTGTTTATTCATCTCCAACCATTCTGAAATCCTGCTGGGTAAATGATGCCAGATTTCCCTATCTGTGAGGTAGAGAATACATTTGATTAGGCTCTGATTCTGCTTCCTGAGAGTACTTCACCATTCCAGTATTCTCCAAGGCTCTTAGATCTGTCCTAAAGACATCCTTCTTTTACTGTCACTTTCTTTGGCCATTTCTAGTGAGAATTACAAAACATGACTTTTGGGGGGTGAATAGATTTCCCATTCTTCTTGGGATCCAAGTTAAGACCCAAAGAACATTTCTACCCTTGAACTAAATCAAGGGTTGCTGCACTTCACTTTTAATTATAATTTGAGAGAGAGAGAGAGAGAGAGAGAGAGAGAGAGAAAGCAGGGGAGAGAGGAAGAGGGAAGGAGAGACAGAGATTCCCAAACAGACTCCATCTCGATGCAGGACTTGATCCCATAACCCTGAGACCCTGAGATCATGACCTAGCCATTTAAAATGGTATACAGCACAGAAAACTTTTATTTTTTTTTTTTCAACGTTTTTTTATTTTTATTTTTGGGACAGAGAGAGACAGAGCATGAACGGGGGAGGGGCAGAGAGAGAGGGAGACACAGAATCGGAAACAGGCTCCAGGCTCCGGGGCCATCAGCCCAGAGCCTGACGCGGGGCTCAAACTCACGGACCGCGAGATCGTGACCTGGCTGAAGTCGGACGCTTAACCGACTGCGCCACCCAGGCGCCCCAGCACAGAAAACTTTTAAATAAATAAGCACAGAATCCTAAGCAGGCTCAGGATCTGAGCTGTCAGTGTAGAGCCCGACGTGGGGCTGGAACCCACAAATAGTGAGATCATGACCTGAGCCAAAGTCAGATGCTTAACTGACTGAGCCACCCAGGTGCCCCAAGGCTTGTTGCACTTTAAAAAATGCATTTCTGGGGTCTCAATACTGTCTGGGGGCTCTGTCTGTCTTTCTCTCAAAAATAAATAAACATCAAAACAAATGTTAAAAAAATGCATTTCTCTAAGAAACTTCATGGACTTTCTATATACTTGGTTCCAATCAACTCTTTCTATTCAATCTATACCCATAATTATTTTAGGGTCACCCACTTTCCAGTAGATTTAACTACAATTAATTTAGGCACATAGTTCTTCAGTAAAACCATGTTCTTAATGCTTTTTATAAGTCTTTTTGCCCAAATAAAAAGATCTAATAAATGCCATCTTAATTGTTTCAGGGATCTTATCAAAGTGCCTCCCTTGTTCTGATTTTGTCTGTGTCCCTGGACTGTCTCTTAATTTGAGAATCTGTTATTGACTGGAGAGATGGGAAGCAAGAGAAAATTTTAGTTTCTCATCCAATATTCTGGGCTCTCCACATTCCCTCTAAATTCTGCTTGAAATCTTTCCACATCTTTCTGAACTTATCAGTTTCTTTTGGTAGCTTATATGCAGCAATAATCTCAAATTTTCAACATTTGGCCTAAAAACCGTCTTGCCACAAGTTTATTTCATACATTTTCTATGATTAAATTTTATTATTAAATTTTACCAAACATTTTACCACTACATAAAATTTATTATAACAATATAAAAGTTATTTTCATATATGATATATTTACAAATATTTGATAAAATGTCACATTCATTCCTGAAAAACCACTTAACAGTCTAGTAATAAAATAAAATACACACACACACACACACACACACACAGCCCTTGTAAATTTATTTCTATTGGATCTTTCTTTATAGCAATAAAAATTGTGGTGCCATTATGCAAACAGATTTTTTTTTAAATATTAATCTAGACAATATTGTGAAAATTGAACTGCAGAAGTATTCCCAGGTTTTTAAGATATAAAACAGAATTCACTTGAACTATTTTAAGCCATTCTCTGGACATACATGGGGAATATGAAATGCTGTGTGGTGTTTATAAGTGCTGTGTTTTACATTTGTACAGTTTCTTTGTGTGTTAATATAAGAAAATTCTAGGGGCACCTGGGTGGCTCAGTTGGTTAAATGTCCAACCTTGGCTCAGGCCATGATCTCAAAATCTGTGAGTTCCAGCCCTGCGTCGGGCTCTGTGCTGACAGCTTGGAGCCTGGAGCCTGCTTTGGATTCTGTGTCTCCCTCTCTTTCTCTGCACCTCCCCACTTGCTCTCTGTCTCTTTTTCTCAAAAAACAAAAACAAAAACAAAAACAAAAACAAAATTCTAATTGTAAATTTTAATAACAACTGTATGGAGACTATGGGAATATAAATGCCATACACATTTTTTTAAGAGCTTTACTTTGAAACACATGGGTTCTATATACCATTTAAAATGGTATGGGGCGCCTGGGTGGCGCAGTCGGTTAAGCGTCCGACTTCAGCCAGGTCACGATCTCGCGGTCCCTGAGTTCGAGCCCCATGTCAGGCTCTGGGCTGATGGCTTGGAGCCTGGAGCCTGTTTCCGATTCTGTGTCTCCCTCTCTCTCTGCCCCTCCCCCGTTCATGCTCTGTCTCTCTCTGTCCCAAAAATAAAATAAAAAACGTTGAAAAAAAATTAAAAAAAAAAAAAATAAAATGGTATACAGCAAAGAAAACTTAAATAACTAAGCACCACGAGGTACATGCAAATTGAGGAATTTTCATTTCTTAAACATAGAAACTGCACCTTCAAAACACAGAAGGTTTTTATATTATATAAGGGATTCTATGTGCACTTCAGCCAAATTAAAATTTATGCATTACATGTAAGTTTAGGTCACACTATAACATTAGTTTACTTAAATAATATTTTTAAAACACTTGCTAACGGTCACCAATAGTCCAAAAAATTTACTGAAACATAGGTCCTTGGATAAGAAGACATTTTAAGGTTAACACATTTTCAGAAAAATAAATTGTCCCTCTTTTGATTATTGTTATTGCCTTTTTAACCTCCCTTCTTGAGAATCCCTTTTTTAAAACACTGCATATAATTGTAAAGTATTTTGAAAACTAATAAGATAGTTTATAGACTATCACATTATTGAAACCTTTTTGCACATTTGCTGAGTTTACTTCACCTTTGCTTAACAGTGAAAGAAACACCATCTTTCATTTTCAGCTAACTTCCTGTTAAGCTCTGCCAATAGAGGGCTCTAGAGAGCAATTAGAAGAAGGAAAAAAAAAAACCTCTTCCCCTAGTTGCTTCTTGTTCCTGCCAGCAAAGCCCACCCCCAGCCCTTCAGCTGACAATGGCAGTTGCTTCCAGATTTTGTTTGTTTTTACAGCACTTCCAAAATGAGGTTCATCATTCTCTTCTTCCAAACTCCACAATAAGAAAATAAACAACCTGATTAAAAAATGGACAAAAAGAGAGGTGCCTGGCTGGCTCAGTCAGCCAAGTGTGGGACTTTCGCTCAGGTCATGATCTCACGGTCCATGGATGGTTCAAGCCCCACGTCAGGCTCTGTGCTAACAACTCAGAGCCTGGAGCTTGCTTTGGATTCTGTGTCTCACCCTCTCTATGTCCCTCCCCAACTTGTGCTATGTCTTGCTCTGTGTCTCAAAAATAAGTAAATGTTAAAAAAGAATTTTATAATGGGCAAAAAGATATGAACAGAAACCTCACCAAAGAAGACACACAGATCGTAAATAAACATATGAAAAAAAATTCAACATCGTATGTCATTAGAGAATTGCAAATTAAAACAACAATGAGGGGCACCTGGGTCACTCAGTCTGTTGAGTGTCTTACTCTTGATTTAAGCTCAGGTCATGATCCCAGGGTTGTGGGATTGCATGCTTGGGATGCTCTCTCTTTTCCTCTGCCCCTCTCCCCTCCTCTCTTTCTCTTTCTCTCAATAAAATAAAATAAAGTAAAATAAAACAAAATAAAACAAAATAAAGTAAAACAAAACAAAACAAAATAAAATAAAATAAAATAAAATCGAGATACTAAACGTCTATTAGAATGGGGAAACCCAAAAAAACTGGGCAACACCAAATACTAAGATGTATAGCAATAGGCATTTTCACTCACTGTTTGTGGGAATGCAAATAAAACAGACACTTTGGAAGGCATTTTGGCAGTTTCTTACTAAATGTAGGCTAAACATAGCTGTTAGCTAAACATAGGTTTACCATATGATCCAGCAATTGTGCTCCTGGGTATTTACACAAATGAGTTGAAGGCGTATGTCCACACAAACCCTGCACATGGATATTTATAGCAGCTTCATTCATAATTGCTTCAAATTGGAAGCCACCAAGATGTCCTTCGATAGGTGAATGGATTAACAAATTCTTGGACATCCATACGTGGAATACTACTCAATGATAATACAAAAATGAGCTATCAAGCCACAAAAAAAAAAAAGAAGAAGAAAAGAAAAGAAAAAAAGAAATAATCTCCAATGCATGTGGCTTAATGAAAAAAATTCAATTTGAAAAGGATGCACATTGTATGATTCTAACTAACTATATGACATTCTGAAAATGTCAAGTTATAGAGATATTGAAGATATCAGTGTTTTCTGGCGATTTGGGGGTAGAAAGGGAGAGATGAATAAATAGAATATGGGGGATTTTTAGGGGCAGTAAGGCCGTTGTATGTGATGCTGTAGTGGTGAATATATGATGTTATGCATTTGCCAAAGCCCACAGAACTGTAAGACAGAAAGAATGGATTGTAATGTATACTGTGGACTTCAGTTAATAATAATGTAAACTTAAAACCTCTATGAAAACAACCTATTAATTTTCTTTTAACAAAATATAATCATATTTCCTGCCACTAGAATATCAGAGGCTGCTTATACTACATTAGTTAATGATCTTTTCTGTTTTTGCTTCAGTTTCATTAAATGAAAAAAATATTAACATAGGTAAGTGTGTATATGTATGCACATTAACACATAGATAATGCTGTTCCATCATGAGTAATGATTCCACTTTGTTGATGACAGGTTAAAATGTTCCATATGTATGTGTTTAATACAAAGGTAATGCTGTTGTGCTGGCATCAGAAAAATTTCTCCTTCTGTATACTGGGTGGCAGGATATGAAAAATGTCCTATATTTTTAAATCCCCCATCCCCTTGTAAATAGGTAAAATAATATGTGTGTAATCTAAGGGAGAAATATTTGCTTATAATTAAAATAATTATTTATTGTACGAAGGTAATCTGTATTAATTTCCTAATGCCACAATAACAAATTACCACAAATTGGGTGGTTTGAAATTAAAGAAATATATCCTCTGACACTTTATAGAAGCTACAGGTTTAAAGTCAAGGTGTTAGCACTGCCATTATTCCTCTGAAGGCTCTAGGGAATTATCCTTTGTTGCCCTTTCCTAGCTTCTTGTTATTGTCCTTAACTCTTGGTTTGTAGCTGTATCAATTCAATGCACCTCTGTTGACAAAGAGCTTTCTTCCCTATGTGTCAGTGTTTGAATCTCTCCATTTTCTTAGAAAGACACCAGACATTGGACTTAGGTCCCACTCTAATCCCTATGGTATCATCTTAACTAATTACATCTATAAAGATTGGATTCTCAAATACATTCACATTCTGAGGTTTCAGGAGGACATAAATTTTTTGCCTGGGGAATGCATTATTCAGTCCACTGCAGTACTTTTCTGCTGATGGAACTTGCTTATTTAGTACTGTCTTCTTACAGGTCTAGATGATACACCTTTTAAACTGGTAGCATTATGGTTTCTAATGCCTGTTTTATAATTAATTAAAATCAGAGACTGCACAGAATGGATGATAATCTGTACACAGCAGTGAAGGGGTAACTTTTAACTGGCTCTTAATTTACCTTTAGTCCTAACACAGAAAGCTAATTGTGTTCAGCAATGAGAAAGATTTTCATATTAACTAGATCATGATCATTGAAAATCATGTAAAAGATTAGTTTAGACTATATGGTTTGTTTTTCTTATAATTAATTCCAGATCTCAATTCTACTCACTTGTGATTTTAATATAATTTAACTTTTTCAATAGTTTGTGCTAGGGGACCTATAAACATTTTCATGTTTGTGTGTTAGTCTAATAAAACTATCAGTTGAAGTGCAAAAGAATAAAGATGCAATTATATAACTGAGCTTTTTCATAGAAATTGATATAAATTATTGGTTTATATAATGAGAAAAAGCACAAAATCTACTTGTAGAGCATAATCCTTCATTATGTAAATATCAAAAGGGTCTCACTGATCTCATTAATTTGTTCAACAATTTTGTTTATTGTATTTTCATTGACTGCTTTCAAGAACTTAGATTTGCAGTTGCCAGAGAAATTTTACATAGAAAAAACACACCTCTGAAGCTTTACATTATCTGAGAACATATATTCCCATATAAGTAGTTGTATACCATATTAAATAAAATTCTTAAATTAGTCAAAATATTATCGAATAAAAAATTCCAAATTATGCTATATTCATGTTATTCTTACCTTTAAAGAACTTGGGAAAATCTGCTATTTTCTAATGATGAGACTTATAAACATTGACAATAAAAATTATCCTGAGAATTTACAACCTACTATAAAATTTCCTATGTCTTGGCTGCCAGTATTGAGTCTGTGATGTGACTTCCTACACGAAGTGTATTAGTTTTGCTTCCCCAAGAAGCAGATGCTCAGATGGGATCAGACATGCAAGAAATTTATTGAGGAAAATGACTATCTATGAAGAATAAGGGAAAGGAAGTAGGGGAAAATTCAGACTACAATGCAGATCTGGTCTGTGAAGGAGAGTAGGAAGAAAGGAGAATTGAGTAGGAAATCTCAGATGACAGCACAGTTCTGAGAAAACTTTGGCCAGGGTAATGGTGAATCCATAAGTCAAAGTCTCCTATCAGGGGAGTCCTACTTCCCATGGAAATGGTTCAGCACCAGTATCCTGCCCGTCAGTCACTTGCGGGAAGAAACCTGGGGAAGGGTGAACTTGGCACAGATGTGATGGTGGATCCAGAGGAGCAGCCCCAGCTCAGTCAACGGTGTGGTGCCCAAAGTAGGAGATATGAATGGCTTGTTTTCATGGCCACTTCTCAATGTGTATTACGGAGGAGTATTTTCTTTCTCAAAAAGGAGAATCTTTGACTCCTTTTATATTAACTAACTTCATTTGATGAAGAAGTTGAAGTGTGTTTGTTGTCTTATTTCATGGGTTGACTTTTTTGTTTTGTTTTGTTTTGTTTTGAACTACCAAACTCTAGGGAATTCCAGGGAAGAATTCAAATCACCTCTGAGTACTTAAGATTTATCTTTATTGTTTATTTGAACGTTGGGATGAATTCTTTTCTTCCTTCCTCCTATACTGATCCTTATATTTCTATTCTCCTATCTGATAGTTCCAGAGTTCTTTATTTTATCCTAATAAATGAGTACATTAATTGGGCATAGAAAAATACTATAATGCTTAAGAGCAGATGCCTTTTGCTCCTTTTGTGCATAAGAGACATAGAAGATTTTTACATCAAAACTAGGATGAGCACGTTAAAAAGTGGTTATATAAGTCAATTACAAACAATTTCTTTTCTTCAATTAGATGTAAAAATTAAATAAATTTTCTCAGATAAGTAATCTTTCTTATAATATAAATTCTTTAGTTGTATTGATAATTAGAGAACACTGGATTTAATAATAATACATGATCTTTACTTTTCATTAAACTTTAATTCCAGTGCAATTATGTTATATCATAGGCTAAAAGAAAGAGTTAGGATTAATCTCTTATAAACTTTTAATCTAAAAACTTTTAATCATGTAACTTTTTAGTACTAAATACATTTCTTTTTACCCAATTTGAAATCATGTCTGAAGTGTAATTTATTTATAGCTAGGATGATTTCTAACTATTCATTAGTGGGACCTTCCTCATATTTAGTAAAACAATATATTTTATGAATTCTCAACAAATTCTGCACTGGACTGGGTATGTATAGCTTTCTATCCAGTGAAAATTAGTTACTTTCATCTTAGGAAATACTTTACCTAAAGCTAAAAGTCAATATTGGTTTTATATTTGTCTTAATTTTTCTAGATTCTTTTTAGTATTTTAGATAAATACTCATTATAGTCTTGTTCAAAAAAAAAAATCAACATCTTTTTTCTATTAGTATCTCTCCTTAATGGCATATTCTCTTGACTCAGGTTGCTAAATTCAAACCCTAGTTCTAGTATTTAATATGTATATAAACTATAAACTTAAAAAAATGCATGTATTAGATGTGATAATATTTATGTATCTCCCTGTGGCAGTGACTGCTAACTCTAACCTCATACTTGCTTTCCCTTTGAATCAGAATAAAATCACATTTAATAGCGTTAAAAAAAACTCCAATTAGCTATAACTAATTGAGTATAATCTGGCTGTTGAAGATATAGGAAAAAGGATGTGTCTGAATTCAGGATGATTCTTTTAAGGTATAGTTTGTGCCTTTCCTTTCTGACTGGCTAAAATGTAGATGTGAAGGTTAAAGCATCCAGCTCAATCTTGGGCAAATTGGGGGAATATGAGTGAGGTTTGAAGAGTGGAACAAAGAGTTAGAAAGTTACATCCTTTAGGACTTTGTGGAACACAACCTCAATACCAGCTCTGAACTCATTCTTTCTCTTAACAAATAATAGAGAATCAAAAGCAAATATATTTTATTCTTCTATCTTCTTCATCTTCATTGTGTATACCTGTCTAAATTATTTTCCTCAGAATAAATATTGATTAAAAGTACGGACTTTGAACCAGACTCCTAAAATCAAGTTATGCTTATAACATTTAATAGTTATGTAAACATGGACAAGATACTTTACTTATTTCTGTCCTGATTTCCTCATTGGAAAATTGGAAATGAAAATAATACTTATTTCATTGGGTTGATATCCACACTTAAAATGTTGCTTTTTATGTATTAACTGACTTCTCCCTCTTCTCATCTGCCTTCTTCCTCTTTTTTTGTCTTCTTTCTTATTTTTCTTCTTCGCTCTATTCTCTTTTTCCTCCTCCTTTTCCTTTTCTTTTATTTTATTCAGTGATTACTGTCCAAATATATTGGTATAAAAGATTATGAAAATTAAAATATAAATAATACATAGACAAAATAAATTTTGGTAGCCACTATAAACTATTTTGGATATTTCTAGTTATTCGTTTATTTAGTCATTCAAGAAATACTTACTCAGAACATAATATGTAGGGGCACCTGGGTAGCTCAGTCAGTTAAGTTACCGACTTTTGGTTTAGGCTCAGGTCATGATCTCGGGCTTTGTGGGTTTGAGCCACGTATCTGGTTTCATGCTGACAGTGAGGAGCTTGCTTGAGACTCCCTGTCTCTGTCTCTCTCTGCTCCTGCCCCCTGCTCATTTTCTCTCTCTCTCTTAATATAAATAAATAATTTAAAGAATTTTTAAAAAGAACGTAATATGTATTACATTTCTTAGCAGAGAATTAAATTAGAAAAATAATTAGCTTGTACTACTTATTTTTCTTAAGTTTTGCAAATTTTTTTTTCTTATTAGTATGTTCTAAATTTTATGTAATGGATATATACTATATAGATGTTATTATAAAACGTTTAAGGATTATGATTACAGATTAAAATTTATTCAACTGCATTAAAATTCATGTGTTAAAATGGTTCTTAAAATTCTTTTATGTTGTTTTTGCCACAATGCTGTGAGGCAAGGAATTATCTAATTGGTTATATATTAAATTTAAAAAATAAAACAGAAAGTTTTAGAAACTGTAAAGTGATACTATTCTGCACTTAAAAAAAAAAATGTAAGACTTCCTGTTTAGCCTAATAATAGCCTACTTGGATTTCTTGTTTATTTGATGATTCCCAGAATACCAGTTCTGTTAGAGCTGTGGCTTCTTACTCTTTCCCTTGAGGACATGCTGCTTATCACATATTTCATTTCATCCGAATTATTCTGGCAAGAAATCATAAGATGTTTCTTTGTTTTTTTAATGTATCTTATTTCTATATTAGACCTTCATAGGCAGACATACCTGTTTTTATTTTATAATAAAGTATGCTTAAAATATAGATATGATGCATTATACTAAAGTAATGTAATTCTAATAGTAGTTAAAATAATACTATATATTAAAATAATTATTCCTCGATTTTCTGTTATTATTATAAAAATAGTTTTTTTCCTTTTATGTTATAGATGGAAATCTATTTTGATCAAATTTACATAAAATTATATTTTATTTGAAGTATACATTTCTTCTGTAATGCAGCCATCACAAATGGAATAAGTGGGATGAAGGGAAAAGAAAAATGTTTGCCATGTGGGTATATTTTCCTATAATGCTTTGAAAGTGGTCCAAAAATGCCTTGTTGGCGATCTATGGCAGCATTCATGTAAAAAAAAAAAAGAAGTAATATTAAACTGATGTTTAAAGATACAAAAGAAAGCAAACACAGCTGGCTGGTGTACATGTTCATGTGTAAGTTCATCTGCTTTTTCTCTCTTTTTGTTTCTCTCTCTCTTTATTAAACTAAAGTTTCAAAACATGTTCCTCCTTTGGTGTCCTAACAGTAAAAATGGGGAAAAAACAGATGGCATGATGAATAAATCAACTACTTAATGGAATCTTCAAAAGAAAAGTAA
The DNA here is from genome assembly GCF_046562875.1 of Panthera onca. NCBI lineage: Eukaryota > Metazoa > Chordata > Mammalia > Carnivora > Felidae > Panthera > Panthera onca. The sequence continues at coordinate 106,647,745 of NC_138345.1, read as the reverse complement.
AATAAACCTATTCAATATTTATACTACAATAAAAAAAAATTGGGGGTGGTAACTTCTGGATTACAATGGAGTCAACTTCTTCCTGCTTTCTTTTAAACAATTCCCAAAACAGGAAACACGTGAAAACGCATTAAAAGTACTAAATCTGAGACTAATCGAAAAACAAATGCTGGAAATTGGTATAAATCTCAACTAAATGTGAATTACATTTATAAAACCCATCAGTGGCAGAGCCTTCCATCACCTCGTGAAACAACTGCAAGTCCTGCACGGTTGGAAAAACATGGGGCCATGGACTCTTTTTGACCTTTTTCCCCTGATTCCAAGAAACAGAGTTTATATCAAACAGAAAACTTGGACATTATCTCTCTCCTCTTTCTTGCTGCCACCTTTTTAAAAATAACCATCTGCTCAACGTTACTGTTTTCCACCCTTGACTTCCCAAGGCCACTTTTACATGTTTTCAGAGAGTGCAATTTCTTCAAACTAATATGGCAGGAAATATCAAGTGTTGAAGGATACCACATTGCATCCTGGAAAATGTATAACTTTACAAGAAACTCCTGTACAAAGGAAAGAGTCAGAGAACGTCTGGATTGCAAAGTATAGTCAAGATTGAACAAACTCACCTGGTCCACCTTTCAAGTGCCTGAAACTCAGGCAGTAGGAAAGGAGATAATCATATTTGATACAACAAGATACCTTAGAAATTACCTTGTGCATTACTCTGCTTTCATAAGTACTTCTGAGAAGGGCTTTAATCTTACTTAAGTGCACAATGGAGTGAAACCAAAAACAAAACAAATACGTCCCATGAACTCTGCCATTTGACAGGCATAGAATCTATTTATGTTTCTCCTGTATTAAAAGAGGAAAAAATAGTGGGGGATCCTGGGTGGCTCAGTCGTTGAAGCCTCTGTCTCTTGATTTAGGCTCACGTCACGATCTCACAGTTCATGAGTTTGAGCCCCGCCCACACTGACAGCATGGAGTCTGCTTGGGGTTCTCTCTTTCTCTCTCTCCCTGCCCCTCCCCAACTCTCTCTCTCTCACTCTCTCAAAATAAATAAACAAAAAATGATAAATAAAAATTTAAAAAATAAAAAAATAAGGGAAGTCAACAGATTTATATTAGAATATGGTAAAATAAAGGTAACATTTCTAAAGGACACAAGAGGTACCTTTTTATAAGGCTTTAGGTCCACAGGGACTGGGAACATGTCAGCATGGTGGCATCCCCAGCACCTAGCCCTGTGCTGGGTCACCAGGTTTCACTAAGTGAACGTGTCTGTGAGTTATATAAGGATAAGCCATGACTGTGGGGATAGAAAATAAATGATGAAAGTAGAATATAAGTTTTAGCAGATGTGTAAAATGAGAGAAAGAGTGAAATCGAAATTCAAGTGATTCTGTCCTGAATTACTGGGAAAATATCCAAAAGTCCAAATGTGGCCATCAATGAGAAGATGTAAGAGGGGAAAATGAGTTTTACAACATAAATACTTAGTAGTAGACACTATTTCTATGGTTAAACATTGATGAAATTCTATCATCTGAATTAAAGGCAACATTAAATAATGGTTTGTTGGTAGTTTTATTCAATAAACTTTGACAATATTTTATTACAGAAACAAGAGAAATGTTAGATAATGGGTTAGCTTCTTCTATATGATATAAGAAGATAACTTCTTGGAAACAGGAGTAAAATTTCATAACAAGGAAAAGATTGACTTCAACAAGAAAAGTTTAAGAATAAATAACTTGGCACAAAAGAATGGGAGCTGATCCCTGAACCTAACTAATGACATATTTCTTGTAATTGTACATATGCACTTGTAAAACTGAAGGCAAATTATCACTCAAATAAAAATGTATAATATAATTAAATATTATTAGATGAAAATTCAAAACTTTGCATATTCTTTGGTTATGATTATGACTTTACAATTTTAATTACATATATTCAGGTTTATCAATCAGAAGCAAATATCTTTATAATATTCCTGCCTGATGTAACTCTGTAGAATAGTATCTCCTTCAAATCATGCTCTTATTGATTGTAATTGAACAACTTAATCCCTTTCTTTGTCAGAGAAAATAGATGTTTAAAACTGTGATTCTTTGTTAATGAAAAAAAGAAATCTTTTTTATATGGGATCTAAGTTAATCAATGTTCAACACAGACACAGCAATGAATGAATAAATGTAAAACTTGTGTAAAACCATTTTCATTAACTAACTCTATCCTAAACAAATAGAAGTAAGGAACAAAGTGGCAAGGCTGACTTTATTAACTTTTTTTTTCTATTAATAAGTATAGTAAGCTGGTGTTGCCCTCAAATTGCCTATTTCTTCAGAGAGACAAGAGTTGTAATGGTGACTTTGTAACTTACAACTTCTATTATTCCCAGTTTTATGACCTGTTGTACAGGGGATATTAATAACTCACAGTACAGTTTGAGGACAAAAATAAAACAATAGGGTAGAGCTGATTACTGTTATATTTCCAGTGACTTGGACAGTCTCTCTCACACATTCACACAAAGTAAATGGAGACAGAGGACACTTTTTTTCTTGGCACCTGGGGAATCCTTAGTAAGCGTAAAAATTAAATTCCCTTGGGTTGAAAAATGAAGTACCCATACATTTTTTTCTAAAGCATATTATGTCCTTAAATATTTTGTGTGTTTGAAACATCTCTTAACATATTAAACATGATTTTGTTTGTTTAGAATGTAGGTATTTCAGCTATAAAACATGTTATATTAAACCATATTTACTATATTACTACTTACATCTAATATTTCACTACCAAGGAATTTGGATATCTTAAGATGATTTACATATTAAGAAAGATTAACTATGAATATATTTTCACAGAATTTATATGTCTAACAAATTATTAGCATAAATCTAAATTGTTTACTTATTACAATTTATATTCTTTTCAAATAAACGGTTAAGGTTTGGGATTTTTTGTAACTATTTTTTGTAGTAAAAAAAAAGCTGATAAGAAATACTTTATTTAATAATTATAAATTTTTGAGTTGGAATTTAAATAAAAACTTTAAAAAAGAAAAAAGTTAAAAATTATATGTTTTTCAGAATTAGTTTTGTGGTGCAAATATAAGAATCCTTCCTAAATTTGAAAGTATATTAAGTTTTTAGTTCTTTCTCTTGAAATTATAAAAAAGGGATTTAGAAATTAATAGTGTATAGTGGTAATGATATTCAAGAAAAAAGGCATTCCTAGATTCCAAAACTTTGTCTGTTCTACTAAAGATTCTGTCTTATCACCATGCTGTGCATATTTTCATGCGATTCTTTAAAAGGCATCAGGAGACTATGATTAGAAACACATATTTGGCGACATATTTACGTTTTTAAATAGGAAATGCTGGAGGTGTTGATTATTAAGTAAACATATCAATGTCTATTTTTAAAGTGATATTTGATTTTTAATATGTGGGTTTTCTGTAGTTGTCTAATTTGTAAAGACACCTATTTCATTAAAGAAGAGTGTTTTTTTTGTTGTTTTTTGGGTTTTTTTTTTTAATTTTTAGTTTAGAGACAGAGAGACAGAGCACAAGTGGGGGAGGGGCCGAGAGAGCCAGAGACGGAATCTGAAGCAGGCTGAAGGCTCTGAGCAGTCAGCACAGAGCCTGACGTGGGGCTTGAACCCACAAACCGTGAGATCATGACCTGAGCTGAAGTCGGACGCTTAACTGACTGAGCCATCCAGGCACCCCAAAGAAGAGTAAGTTTTAACCAGAGCATTTGCTATTTAATGAGTAACATCTCAAAGGCACACATAAAGCCAAAATTCTGATGTGCAGAGTCAAAGAAATAACCTATTTCCACCTGAAAAAAAAAGTATAATGCTTGATGTGAAGAGTATAAAGAGAAAAGTTCTTGATAACTTCCATAAAAATAAGAAACCTTTATGAAAATGTATTTCATATTGCCATTAGTTCAGAGCACAAAGAATTCTTCTGTCACAACAATCTTCAAAACGTAAATGGGAAGGGCTAGAAGTGCCCGTAAGGGATATCAACCCATCAGGAATTTTAATCTGGAAGAGGTGGAACAATGTAATAGGGACTTAGTGTGGAACCATACATTTTGAATGGTACTTTGAGTGAATAGAAAACATCATTATGAGTGCTCTATTCTGTCTTTCAGAAAAGGTGTCAAATCTCTTTCTATATTCTGTAATGTATGATTTTTAAAGCCCAATAAAACAGTAACTTAGAATTCTATCTTCATTTGCTCTTTATTTCTCCTATACATGTATGTATGTAAACTTAGTGGGCATAATACAGAATATGATGAGTAAAGTAGTAACAGTCAATAATAACTTAGTGTATAGAAATGCACAAAGTTTGCCCATGAGTTTTTATAATCCTAAGAACACAAAGCATATACATATCCATTTCCTCTATGAAACAATGCTGAAGCACCCAAAACATCACTGGTAGAACTTATGACTTTTTATTTTTTCAGAAGTAGTCGGTGAAATTAGAAATGTTATCAGTTTAATTTATTTCTCTATTTCAAGGGCTTAGAACAATACACTGAATATGGCAAGTGCTCTCTCAAAATTTACGAAAGGAATGGTTTTTCTAATCACTAACTGAACTGCTTGACAAAACTTAAATGGGTAATAAATGTTACCATTGCAAAAGTTCTGATCACTAAGAATCTAATAAAAATCTGAGTTCCTTGTTCAAGTAAGATATAGAATGTTGATCATCCAGTTTTATAAATATTACTATCTGTTTTTAATAGATCTGGTTTTGAATTTTTGTTTCACTTCTTATGTGAACTGATGGAGGCATAATTGTTCAAATTAAAACTGGGAGAGAGAACCCACACAATAATTTGAGCAGAAAAAACTGATACTAAAGAATTATAAACTAAAATAGGGTATTGGATTAATAAAAGATTGACTAGTAAGAAGTAAGGAGAATACTGGAGAACAGAATACAGCAGGTGTAAAAAGCAACCATCATCTTTAGAAAGAGCCACAGGAGGCATCACCCCAGGGCTGAGACCTTATTGAAGAGCTTCACCTGTACCCCATCCGTATGTCTCACTCTCACTGAAGTTTAAGGGTTTAGAGATCATTCTGATGGTTTTATTGGAATTTATTGATGAAGAAAGGGATTTGATGGTGGTTTTTTTTTTTTTTTTTTTCTTAGACATTTAGTTTATTCTAGTGACCGAGCTAGGAAACACATAAGGAGAAGATTGGGGAAACCTGGTAAGTTCATTTTGTACTTTTTAATTTTGAGGGGATAGTCACGCTTTTAATTGGGAGTCTCTCCCACGTTTCAGTGGAAAGAGTTATCTTCCTGCCCATTGCCGATTCCTCCATTTCTGCCATGGTTCACAGTCTCTACTCCATAATTAAGAATTTTGTTCCAAAAATTATTTCTGCTCTCTGCCATATCACCAATTGGACACGATGAAGAACATATTTCACCAGCAAACAAAATATAAAATAGGACATCAAAAAACTCATTTGATCCCACATGTCTCCCCAACCCAAGCTATCACATCTTTTTCCATTCCCAGGAGAATTTCTCAGAACTTAGTAATGCTCTCAGACTTACAACTTTTCACCACTTTATACTCTTCTCACTTTATACTCTACTCTATTTCAGTTGGACTCTCTTCTTTCTTTTCAACTGAATGACTCTTGTTGAGGTTCCCTTGCTTTTGTTGTTTTTATTTTTTTCCTTTCTACATTCTCTACTAAAGTGGACTTATCCAATATCGGTATTCTAAAAGTCATCTATTTGCTTGAGAATCTCATGTCTCTACGAAATTTTTTACAGCTAATACAATATTCTAAATTGTAAATATGATTGTAACAAATACCATTATTCTCATATATATTCTTGCCCTTTATTCAGGTCTGTGCTGGAAAAGTCTTCCTCAATTACACATTCTAAATTAATATCCTTTGCCATTACTTTTTTATGCTGCGTTATTTTTTGTATGAATCTTATCACTACCTGATATTTTATTACACAAGTATTTAGTATTTAGTCATTTATTGTTACTTTTCTCCTCTACTATTCTTCTCTAGTATCTATTTCTCTACTGGCAATTTCTTGTATCATGAGATTGTAGATACCAGTAGGTAACCTGTTTTGTTCACCATTGAAACCATAGTACTAAAAGATATAAACTAGCACAGAGTAGGTGCTAGTAAATTCTAATAATTAACACATAAATTTATCTGTTGCAGAAAATCTCCAATTTATTCCTACCGTTATTAAAATGAATAACAAATTCAAAGCATGGTCTCAAATCCCTATAATTTGTAACACATGCCAAACTCTTAACTCATCTGTATGTAAGTATGCCTGCTTCATTTACTACTTTCCAACTCTACACTGGTCTTATTTGTGATCTCAAGCACACCAAAGAAAGTCACCCATCAGAATCTTTGTTTCAATTATTATTCTGTCACATCATTCGTGTCTGTCTCCTTCTAATTATTAGGTGAAAATTTTTCTCTTTTGTTCATAACAACATATCTTAGACCTTCTATGGTACATTATAGGAGTTCAGTTGATATTCTCCAAATGAAGTAGTTATTTAACTTAATGAATAATTAGACTGTTTGATAAGCAGGTGAGGAGAAGGAGTAAACTTGGGAAAATTTTCGGAGAGAAACCAATTTGGCTGATTGGAAACCAAAAGACAGTTTTTTGTGTCATTGGTGTGTGTCTGTGTGCATGTGTGTGTGTGTGTGTGTGTCAATAAGAAGAGAGTAGTTAACTCCTGTGATTTAAAATATATTAGTGTATTGATTATGCCAACATCTATATGTTCAAATTTGTTTTCTTTATTCTCTCGGCTACCTAGTGAACAATTTACACTGGCTGTCTAATAGTATACAGAATCCAACATATCTAAAATCCATCTCATTAACATCCTCTTCAAGTCTGCTGTTCTATCCTGCCAATATTTGCAGGTAAGTTTCCCTAGGAATAAAACTCTAAGGCAAAGGTTTATTGACAGTGATAAACACATAAGTTCTATACACAGAGTATATATGCAGAAAGTGAGGAATGACCAACATACTTGGGGGTAGGAACAAACTTAGGCAAAGGAAAAATATTGTGGCAAGGAGCTGAGATCTTTATACCCCAACATTGGCCAGTCATTGGAGCAGACTGCCCCTCAAAAGGAATGTCCCACATTTGGACAAGGTGACTCTCTTTAGCATAGGGCATTCAGCTGTGAGGTTCAGTTGTCAGCCTAAGCAGCGAGGGGGAAATGAATGCTTCTCTCCTAAAAAGGGGAGGATACCTCAGGGTCCATAGCGCCTACTTAAATTAGATCATGGTCTACCTCCATTACCAGGTGAAAAGTAGCATCTTGAAAATAATTGATTTTAATTAAAAATAATCATGCATTTGTAATAAAATATTTTAATGTCTAGGGTATAGAGGAGTTGACCTTTAGAGTATCGGTATTAGCTAAGTGCCTCAGAAACCAAAGAGAGAAACCAAGTGTACTATGTAGAAAATTAATTAATGGGATGTGTTTCTGTTCTTAGGAAAGAAGGGACAGTGAATTATAAGGGGAGGGCATTGTCTGGATAAATAAATACTGAAATTATATGGAATTTGGGACCATATGAAATGAAGTGGCTTATAAAAAATTCTTATTGGAGGGAAAGAATAGTTGTCATTGCTGCCCTTTAAAGTTCTATTTAAATCAATGTATGTTGTACGAACATTGATATCTCTTCTTTTCTTCCCACCCCACCATTCAAATCTTCAGTATAGCCTTCTACACTTAAATCTCTTCTGCAGGGTGTGCATGTGTACCCATGTGAATTTTCTATATGTGAAAGTACGACGGAAACAGAGATAACAGTGGTAGGATACTGAGACGATAGTTAACTGGAGACAACTCACTGTTAGTGGGAGTTCTGAGCAAGAGATGAGGAAAGGACTTACAGGCTTCTAGGATATTATGAATTCTAAAAATAGGGCCTTGTAATTCTCCAGTATATACATGTTTAATTATTCCTCAAGACATCCTTCTAGGTGAAAATCTTCACTGTGAGATTATAAGCTGCTGAAAATCAGATAATATGTCTTATGTAGATTTTGTAACGGTTACATTTATGAGAGCAGGTCCTCTGGAGTATTAGCTTAAGACACAATTTTATATCTTTTTCTTCCAGTGTTCCTTACATTTAGTTGGTAGACTTACATCTTCCCATCCCTGTGGTTGAAGCTGAAGGCAGGGTTCATGTTTAGTTATCTATTGCTTTGTAACAAGTTTCCCCAGAACTTAGTGGCTTAAAATAACAACATTTATTACCTCACCATATTTGTGAGTCAGGAATCCAGACATGGCTTAGCTGGGCCTTCAGGCTCTGGGTCTTTCACAAAGCTGCAATCATGGTGTTGGCCGGTGATAGAGTCTCATCTGTAGACCTAATTGGGTACGGAACCATCTCTAAGCTTATTCCACTCATTGTTGACAGTATTTATTTCCCTACAAGCTGTTGAACAGAAGGCCGAGTGTCTTACAAGCTGCTGACAATAGGCTTTCCTCACTTTCTTGCTACATGGGCCTTGCTGCATACAGCAGCTCTTAACAAGGTAGTTGGTTTGATTACAGTGAACCTGAATCAGGTCAGAGAGACAATGTCAGCAAAACAGAACTTACAGTCTCTGGGAACCTAATCTCAGTAGTGATGTACATTGTTTTTTGCCATATTGCTACTCATTAGGAATAAGTCATTAAACCTAGTTCACAGTCAGAGAGAGAGGAATACACAAGGGCATGAATTCAAGAGCATTGAAGACCATCTTGGAAGTTTCCTACTAAAACCCATGAGTTTTATGTTGGCACTGGGGTGACAAATATAGTCGGATCCTTCCAAATCATAATACACAGTCTCAGTTTACTGTCATTTGATTGTGTAGCCATGTGGGCTTGTCAAATTTCCATTCTTAATCTAAGCTATAAACTATTCCTTGGCTCTTTGAACATTCAAGTCTATTGGGAAAGATGATTAGTTCACTTTTCTCTTTTCCCAGCCAAAATTTCTATTCCTCCTATCCAGGACTGCTATGCTGCATATATTCTGAGATGGTACCCACATTTTATTTAATGGAAGTGATGCCTCTGGAGTCATAAAAAGTGTGTGGTCCACCCTTCCCTATCATGATAATCAAAGTTTTTGATCTTTATCAGTTTTTGGTATAAAGAAAGAGAAAATGTAGGAGTAAGAGGAATGTTATAACTCAACTTAGTCTTGCACTAATATAGCATCAGCCTCAGGGACTTGAAAGTATTTTAATTGAATTTTCATTTTTGGAAAATTTTATGGATGTTGCCCATCACTCAGAGGCCGGCTGTTAGTTATCTAAAGCTGCCTTGAAAAGGGCAAATACATCTCCACACATTTCAGCAATTTTGTCTTTGTTCAACTTTAAAGTTTATCGTGGTATCTCTAATGTCTCTTTCCTGAGGTCTTTTTACACCTCAAGGCAGTTTTCTTGGATGGTGTCCAAGAAAAAACCATGCTAACTCTCTTGTAGCATGGTACACATCTGGTCTTTGGTAAAAACAGATGCTTTCTCCCAACAAGCTCTGGGCGGGTGGGCCACCCAAAACAGCTACTTTTCTATCACTTGTGTGTCAAAGCTGCTAGTCATTTCATCGGTCTCCCTTTAGATATCTCTATAGGAGTCAAATGCCAATGCACTCTTCACAGAGCATTAATCAAGATTATGGAGTTTTCTTAAAGCTTCACTTCACACCCCCGTCCCGCTTTCTGGGTAGAACTTAGAGCCCATCATAGCTTTGCTGGTAAATCCCATTCTAGCCTCTAACTCCAGACACCCTTAGACTTTACAAATATGAGGGGATATGGAAAAGCATTAAAATAATTAAAACCTTTTAAAACTTATCCTTTGACAATCCTCTTCCATAGTATTTCTTCGTACTTTGGAATATGACATTTGCTTTGGTGAGTAAATAAACAGTACCTTATACATACAGATGCCAAATAAACATTTTTAAATAGATATTATTATGCTGATTAACTCTTTAATCCTCAGAAGAGATAGATAATTCCTTGGGCTAATTCATAACAAGATGCTTTATATACTACACAGAAAGTACACCAAAATCTCACGAAACATTTTCTTAGGCTCGTCTCCCAAAAGAGACTCCTGTGCTGAAGATAAGTTTGCTAATGATATATTGAAGAAAGGTTCTGAGGGAAAACCAATAAGGAAATGTAGGCAACAGAGTAGAAAACAGGAGGTAGCCAAACAAGGATAAGCCCTCAAGCTGAGTCATGCAGAGAGAAGCACAGGCCTGATCCCATAGGGGAAACACTGAAGTTTAAGTTTCACCACTCAGTTTAACTGACCTAAGGCAAAGGAGCGAGGTCTTTCTTACAACTGTCACATGCCTGTTAATCATTGGTTACGGGCAGCTCCAGACAGAAAAAATTCTCAGGCACTGTCTGGCTTTTAGAAAATGTCAGGAAAGTAGATTCCAGTAGCCTGAGGGTCTCTTCTCTGAAACATATACAAAATGGTAAAAGATATCTAAGGGGATCTGGGTGGAGCACCAAACTTACAATACAGATATCTTTTAATAGCACAAAGCAGTTTTTTAGTTAAATCCTGTTACCATATTTTAATATATTGGTGAAATTTAGTATTCTATATCTTACATATTTCACCTATAATGGTCTTGAAAATTCACTGTCACACCAACTATCACAAATAATGTCTTGGACGACCAAACAGTATTAATCAGATTATTTATGAGAAGTGTCTTCTATCTATGAACGAAAGAAAAAGAAAAGGAAAGAAAGAACCAGCTCTTGTGGCTACATCCAAGCCAAGTGATTATAAAATCAATTCCAGGACAAGCTAGATTATTGATTGATGCTACTCACCTGAAATTACTGTACAAAACACACGCTATCCATAAAGATAAAGTTTCATTATGAAGAAAACATACATGACTCAACAAAATGTATGGCCACTAGGAGAAAAATAACTTAAAATACATCCTCTGTTATTTGTGAGCGCATCACTTGTGTGTAAAAGATATAGGAAGGTTCTATCCACTTCTTTTACACACAGGGTCTTCTGAATCCCCTGCACTCTTCTGATATAAAACTTGTTCTAACAAATCTTACCAACAACGTACTTTTAAAATGACACAGGATTTTTAATTCTAATATCATTCATTACTTTGGCTCTTAACTATTAAAAATCTCCTTGAAGCTCTATGCTGTCTTGGGTAAATTATGTTTTCTTCTCATTTAATTCTTTTTACACAATTCAATAAATGTTAAGATGTGGCAAGTGCTTATTTTGTTTGGTATCAAACTGAATGTCATACAGTGACTATCATTATTATCATCCAAATTATTGGATAGCTATTGTCTTCTCCAGATATAGGGCTAGGACCTCGAAGTTAGCTGCCTTTTGTTTCATCTCATTTTTGTTACCTTTAATCATTTTGCCATATAGCACCATATGAGTTCTACATACCCCTCATTCCTTCTCATTCCTTTTCATAATTGTTTCAGTAATTCAAACAAGGACACTCCTAGTCCTAGATTTTTACTGAAATAAATTGCCCTACATTTTTCGGTGAAACAAGTGATAGTTATGAAGGTATCAGTTACAATACTTCATGTTATGATATATTCTCATTTAATCCTCAAAACTCTCAGATAGATCCTATTATTGTTATTTTATTTTTTAATTAAAATAAAGATGAAATATAATATTATATTGGTTTCACAGTGGTTGAACATTTATACATATTACAAAATTCCCACCATGACAAATGTAGTTATCATCTGGCGCTATAAAAAGTTACAGATTTGCTTAAAAAAAAAAAAAAACAACTTTGGCCGGTGAGAGGCATTGATGAGAGTGAGGCTTTTATAATTCTCATCCTCATTTAACCATGTATTGCTAAACAGTTTTGGATAAGTCATTTCTAACTAATGACCACTAGTTTCCCAAATAGCTAACAAATGTTGGCTATTCTTATTCAATTCATCAATAGATCTTCTTAGATCAGAGCTTCTGAATCAAGGCCATTGGAGATATACACTGATAAAACTCCTCTTGCAATTCCACCACCTACTGCTACCCAATGGATTAGATGTTTTATCTCCTCTCTTTTAGCTCTCAGCTACTTTGAATCCACGATTCGTTGAAATGAGAGAGAAAAATATTTCTTATCAAATTCTGTGATATCCAGGTAACTTAACATCCATAGTAAGATGATCTTGTCCTTTCTCTGCTCACCCACCCTTCCCCATAGTAATAAGAATAAATAAAAACTAGGAATGTGCATTTCAGATCTTTCCCTTTCCCCTGTCTTCAGATCTGCCTACCCACAGAGAGCACATTAGCTGTTTTGCTTCTGTAGATACTCTCTTTTCTATGGAGAATAGACAGTGTTTTTCTAGTACTGTCTGTGTTTGGGCAGGTGAATAAGTCTGTTTGATTCAGTGATACAATCATAGTGCTTATTATGCAGCTAATAGTTCTAAAATTAGATATTTTGACTTCCATGTCCTTTATCTATCTCTCAACTGGTTCAGAATACAGGAAACAAATTTAATGTGTTGTATAAGTTAAGCCCCTCCATTCTCAAAATTTATCACTATATCTATAATAAAGGTATTTGAATAGCTGATTACAATGAAATACACACGTATGCGTAAGCATTCACACATACACATATACATGTACCATGCACATATATATGTACACATACATCTATGTCCCAATCAATCAATCCACTTACAATGCTCAATTACAAAGTAAAAGAAGAAATGGATCCTTCATTTGAAAAATCCTAAAGAGACACAACAAAAGTTGGGAGCAATGGGTAGTGTGAGATAATGCACGAGAGAGAAAGCAATGTCCAAGATGACCACTGACATTCAGGAGGGAAAATCCCATTCCTGTCCCACATGTGACACTGGCTCATTTTAAACAGCAACAGTTGAACTTCAATCCCTACTGAATCATTCAAATGAAACCTGGCAAAATTATATCCCTCTATATAAAAAGGCTGTAGTGAAAAGAGGTAGAATTCAGTTAATTTAAGAAATTAACAATACAAGGGCAAACATGGGTCCAAGAAGAACCAACTGTGTAAAAGGTAAGCAATATTATAAGAGAGAAGAACCAAACTCACATCAAAACACTTGGAAAGAGCCGAGAGAATATTTATAGGAAAATATATAGTGTTAAAGGTTTATCTGTTTAAATAAAAGACAAAATAATTAGAAGAGAGTAATTGCTATAAAGTCAAAATTAATGAACCAGAAAAACAACTGTATAGTCTATTAATTAAGAATTCCCATTCTTTACAAACACTATTGAATCAGCAAATCTATGGTAAGTGAGACTAAAAAAGAAAAGAAAAAAGGAAAGCATACATAAGCAAGATTGGGAACAAAAAAAAAGCCCATAACTGAAGATTTAAGCAAGAGAGATAAGAATAATAAGTGAATACTGTGTTCAACTTTATGGCAATAAATTTGACAACATACTGAAGATTTAAGCAAGAGAGATAAGAATAATAAGTGAATACTGTGTTCAACTTTATGGCAATAAATTTGACAACATAGACAAAATGGTCAATTTTCTGGGAAAAATATACATTTTAAAACTGGCTTAGAAACAAGCATAATACCTCAAGAGATCAATAACTACAGTCGATATAAAAAGGTTATAAATTTTCTACCTATAAAGAGAGACAGTGCCAAGGCAGTCTTGAGGAAGATTTTAGCAAGCATTCAAGAGCAAGATCATTTTCATCTTTTATAAAATATCCTCTAGGAAAAAAAGAAACAAAACCATGGACACCTATCCAATGCAGTTTACAAGAATTACACAGTCCTGACATAAATTTCCCTAAACAAAAAGAGTACCAATAACAAACTGACCAACCAACCAACCAACCAACCAATAGATAAAACTATTGGCCTATGTTGTAAATATAGATGCTCAAAATATGGAAATAAATACTTGCAAAATCAAAAGAAACTAACATGAAAAAATGAATAGTCACCATGTAAAATTGATTTCAATAGTATAAGGTTAATGTAAAAATAATAAATATACAAAATGTAATTACCACTGGTTTAATTAACTCTACTAGCAGTATTCAGGTTGATGATCAAACTCTTGAAACACAGGGTTCATAGCCTTCTCATCATTTCTGTGTACCATACTTTTATTATCTTTTTCTATGTGTGCTGCGATCCATCATTCTATGTCTCTTCACCTTTTGTATTTCACTAATCAATATATAGTAGGCACATAACCCTCTCAAGGATACAGAACTATACCTTATTTTCTGATGAAGCTACATGATCTCAAAATCTTCTACACATCACACAATAAACAATCTTGACAGTAAAGTATACATGATTACTCTAGAATAGTCCTCAGACTATGAAACATCATGAATGTCTCTGGGCATATCATACTGTTTCTTGTCCTGCATTCCTTCTTAAAAATAAGTATACTTAAGTGTATACCTAGAAGTTGGATTGCTGGATCACATGATAGTTTTACCTTTCATTTTCTTGAGGAAACTCTATACTGTTTTCCCTATCATCTGCACCACTTTATACCCCCAAACAACAGTGTACAAGGGTTCCAGTTTCTCTACATCTTCAGCAACATTGGTTATTTTAAAAAAATATTTATTTATTTGTTTGTTTGTTTATTTATTTATTTATTTATTTATTTATTTATTTATTTATTTATTTATTTAAGAGAGAGGCAGAGAGACAGAGAGAGACAGAGAGAGGGGAGAGGGGCAGAGAGAAAGGGAGAGAGAGAACCCTAAGCAGGCTCCATGCTGAGCAAGGAGCCCAATGTGGGGCTCAATCTCATGAACCTTGAGATCATGACCTGATCTGGAATCAAGAGTCATACACTTAATCTACTGAGCCACCTAGGCACCCCTGTTTTGTTTCACTTACTGGTGTGAAGTGACTTTGATTTTTTGTTTTGATTTACATTTCACTGATAATTATTGATGTTGAACACCTTTTCAATATTCATTGGCTATTTCTAGATCTTCTTTGGATAAACTTTTATTTCTTTGTCTCTTTTTAAATTAGACTATTTTTTATTTGTTTGTTTTTTGTTTTTACTATTGAGTTGTGTGAGTTCCTTATATATTTTAGATATTAAACCCTTATGAGATAGATGGTTTGCAAATATAGTCTCTCATTATGTACACTGCCTTTTTTATTCTGTTGATTGTTTACTTTGCTGTGGAAAAGATTTTAGTCTGATATAGTCCCACTTATCTTGTGCTTGTGCTTTTGGTATATACCTTAAAGAACTGAAATCAGAATCATGTTCATTGTAGCACTATTCACAAGAGTAAAGTTACAGAAACAAACCAAATATCTACCAGTAGATGAATAGACAAAGAAAAGGTGGTTAATACATACAATGAAATATTACTCAGGTTTTGAAAAAAGGAAGTCCTGACACTTGTGACAACATGGATGAATCTGAAAGACATTATGCTAAAAAGAAAAGCCAGTCAAAAAAGGACAAATATTGCATGATTCCATTTGTATGCGATATGTAAAATAGACTCAGAGAAGACTAGAATGTTTCAAGGGCCTGGAGAGGAGGGGAAATAAGGTCTTATTCAACTGGCATACAGTTTCAGTTATGCAACTTGAATCAGTTCTAGAGGACTGTTGCACAACATAGCGTCTACAGTCAACAACACCAACTCGTTCAATTAAAATTTTGAGAAGGTAGACATGTTTTGTATTCTTACCACGCAAAAATAAAAATAAAAGAAAGGGACACAGGGAATTTTTGGAGGTGATGAAGATGTCTATTTCTGCGATTGTGGTGATGTTTTCATGGGTGTGTGCATATGCAACATTTATCAAATTGTATATGTTAAATATATGTATTTTTAAAGACCACATTTTTAGAGCAATTTTAGGTTCAAAGTAAAATTGTTAGGAAGGTACAGAGTTCCCATATGCCTTCTACCACCACACATGCATAGCCTCCCCATTATCAACATCTCCCAATAGAATACTACATTTGTTACAAATGATGAACCAACATTGACACATCATAATCACCCAAATTCCATAGTTTAGCTTAGGATTCACTCTTGGTGTTGGACATTCTCTGAGTTTGGACAAACGTATAATAACATGTATCCAACTATAGTACAATACAGAACAGTTTCACTGCTCTAAAAATTCTCTGTGCTCTGCCTATTCATCTCTATCCCCCTCCAGTATCTAGAAGCCACTCATCTTTTTGCTGTCTCCATGGTTTTGTATTTTCCAGACAGTCATATAGTTGAAATCATACAATGTGTCACTTTTTCAGACTGGCTTCTTCCACTTAGTCATACACATTTAAGCTTCCTCCATGTGTTTTCATAGTTTGATAGCTCATTTCTTTTTAGTATTGAATTATATTCCATTGTCTGGAATTTTACCAGTTTGTTTAACCATTCACCTTCTAAAGGGAATATTGGTTGCTTCTCAGTTTTGGCAATTATGAATGAAGCTGCTATAAGCATCATGGACAAGTTTTTGTGGGATGAAAACATAAGTTTTCAACTCCTTTGTGTAAATACCAAGGAGCATGATTGATGGATCTTATGATAAAAGTATGTTTAGTTTTGTAAAAACAAAAGCAAAAAATGGCAAGCTTTCTTCCCAGGTAGTTGTACCATTTTCCATTCTGCCATTAATGAATGTGAGCTCCTGTTGCTTCACATCCTTACCAGCGTTTGGTGGTGTTGGTGTTCTGGATAATGGCCATTGTAATAGATGTGTAGTGGTGTCTCATTGTTTTTTAATTTGCATTTCCTTCATGACATATGATGTGGAGCATATTTTCATCTGCTTATTTGCCATCCATATATCTTTGGTGAGGTGTCTGTTAAGATCTTTGGCCCACTTTTAAATTGGATTGTTTCCTTTCTTGTCATTGAATTTTAAGGGTTCTTTGTATATTTCTTTATATTTCTTTATCTGTTCTTTATCAGATGTGTCTTTTGCAAATAAATGATCCTAGTCTCGCCTTCTTCATTCTCTTGGCATTGTCTTTCACAGGGCAGACTTTTAAATTTTAATAAAATCCAGCTTCTCAAATATTTTTTTCATGGATACAGCCCTTGGTTTTGTATGTAAAAGGTCATTGCCATTCCCAAAGTCATCTAGATTTTATCCCAAGTTATTTTCTAAGAGCTTTATAATTTTGCATTTTATATTTAGGTCTATGATTTACTTTGAGTTCATTTCTTGAAGGGGGTAAAGTGTGTGTCTCAATTCATTATATGCATGTGGATGTCTATTATTACAGCAATTCACCAGTCATTACAGCATAGGTTTTCCTACTCTGGTGTTGGTTCCCAGGGTAATCTTCTCTCAGGAATCTCTGCTCAGGTAAGCCTGTCATTCCTGTATTATCCTGTCTGTCTCACCAATCTTGGGTCAGTAGTTTGCCTTATGTTCTCGTCTCTCTTATAGATCCTAAAATAGCTATTGAATTTTCAACTTGTTTGGCTTTTTATTTGTTCAGACAGAATAAGGATCTAACCTATGTAACTGGAAACTGAAATTCCCTGGGAAGTCTTTGTATATCAATTATATCCCAACAAAGCTGCAAAAAAAGAAAAGGAGATGTGTGTGAAATGTATTCTTTCTAGTGAGTTCTACTGCCACTCTGAAGCCAAAACTACTATTAACAGTAGAGCACAACAGTATTGTAATGTGACAACTAAGTAAATTTTCAAAATAATTTCATAAAATTCAACCCACATGCATATTAAAGCCACAGACTTGTTTAAATTTTAGGAGACAGACATGGATATTCACAAAAACAGTACACTTTATGATAAGGCGTTAGAAGCATCACAATTAACAAGGTTATAACAAAGATGTTTTATTATACAATATTGAATTAGGGATTCTAGCCAATGCAATCAGACAAAAAAAATCTAGAAGCAGAAATAAGTTTATAGAAGGGAATAAAACACCATGGATAGAGAGTATAAGGACATTCCACAAATGTGATCATGTACTTAAGAAACCTAAGAGAATGAAGCATATTGTTTCAGTAGTACACTATTTAGGTGGTTCTTGCTCAGAGACATTCTTATTTGCGGAGGACCTAATTCTAGAAGTAGAAAATTCTAAACATGGATACATATGTAAAACTAGTAACTGTATTGATCAGGATTGTATAATACAAGGTCAGTATGCCAACTACATATGTGTTTAAGAAACAGTTGGAAGATAGAAAGCTAAAAAATAAATATTAAATGTGTAATCAAAAACATAATACTTATAAATAAATTTAACGATTATACAAAACTTCTATAATGAAAACTATAAGAATAACATTAAAGAATAAATTAGCAAATAAGGAAATATATCATGGTCATGAATTGGAAGACTTGTTATTAAAATACCAATCTTCTCCAAATTGATCTACAGATTAAATGTACCAAATTGTACCACATTGTGGTATTTTTTTTTTGGTAGAATCTGGCAGGTTGATTGCAAAATTCATAAGGTATCACAAAGACCTAAAATATGAAAAGCGATATTGAAAACGAAGTGTTGGTGAATTTGCACTTCCTGGTTTTAAGACTCAGTAAAAATCTACAGTAATCAAAAAAGTATGGTATTGGCATAAAAATATAGGGATAGAGCAACTGAACAGAAAGGCTGGAAATAGACCCACACATTTATAGTCGCTTTATTTTCTTCAAAGACTTCAAAGAAATTCAATTGGGAAGGAAAATTTAGGAAAAATGTGTTCCAACAACTATCGATATATAGGGAAAAAAAAAAAAAAACTTTGACTCTTCACACTCATCATATCAAAAATAAATATAAGATTGATCATAGGCTTAAAAAAAAGCTACAATTATAAAAATTTGCATAGAAAATTTAGCATGTTTTGGTATCTTTGTGGCACAAAAGTATTTTTAAGACAGGAAACAACTAATCACTAAAGAATAAAAGTGATATATTAGACTTCAACAAAACCTAAAAATTTTTCCACATCCAAAAAATATCATTTAGAAAATTAAAGGACAAGGCAGAGAATTAGAGAAAATATTGGCAGTGCACGTTACATAGAAATGAATAGTATCCAGAATATAAAATAAAATCGCTAAATATAAATAACTGAAACAATGTAATAAAAATTCGTGAAAATGTGAACCTACATTTTATAAAAAAACATATTCAAATGTCCAATTAGTCCTTGAAAAGGTTCTCAACATTATTAACCATAACAGAAATGCAATATGAAACCACAGTAAGATATGATTAGCATTCTTCGGAATGGCTAAAATTAAAAATAATTGACAAAATTTTGGCAAGGCTATAGGACAATTAGAATTCTCATATATGGATCACTGGTATAGAAAATAACCACCACCTTGAAACATAGTTCAACATTTTTTAATGAATTTCTTATACATGCCCTTATGTATTTATCAAAGACAAAAGCATATGATCAAAAACTATTTATATAAAAATGCTCATAATAGCTTAATTTAAAATACCCCAAATTTAGAAACAACCAACAAAGGAATGGATAAACTTATTATAGAATATTACAGAATAACACTCAGCAGTAAAAGCGATTCAGCTACTGATTCAAGCAGCAACATGGACAAATCTCAGGGTGATAATGTTGAACCCAACCCAAAGAATTATTATACAATATGATTCTATTAACATACAATTTAAGAGAATACAAATGTAACATATGCTACTTAAAATCAAAACAGAGTTTGCCTTGGGGAGATGTTGGTACTGATAGGAAATGGGCATGAGAATACTTTTTCAGATCCTGGAAATGTTCTTTATCTTGACTACAATGGTAGTTACTTCCGTGTATATTACTCAACTTTCCTAAACTCTACAAATAAGACTTGGACATTCCATTGTATATAAATTATATCTCAATATAAAAATAAACAACACCAAAATAATAGAGGGATTGAAAGTGAAAAATGTGTCAGAAAAATAGACAAAAGAAATACACTTCCATACTTGTTCCTAAAATATATGCAAAATTATATATAAAGTCGCTCAATTTCAATTACACTGAGATAAATGTAAATTAAAACTACTTTGAGATAGATATTTTTCACTTTTTACATTGGCATAATTCCAAGAGTTTGATTAAACAAGGCAAGACTGACAAGACTATAAAAACTCATACACTGCAAGTGAATGATGATGCAATTTCTATTGAGAGAATCTGGAAGTAGTGGTTATGAAATACATTTTTTTTTGTTCTTTTGCCTGGATATCTCATTTCTAGGAACTTATTCTGAAGGTATACATTCACTAACGTGAAAACAAACAATGACCTAATAACAACAAAATGCATGCACAAATATATTCACAAATACAATTTTAATAGCAATATGCTGGAAATAATCTAATAGCATATAAAGTTTGCAAGTGAAAAAAATGAGGTGTATCTAGTCATTAGAATACTATGCAGCTATAAAAAATATAAGAAAAATCTCTGTGAACCTATATGGAATGCTTTTTAGGCTATATTATTAAGTTAAAAACTATGTATAAGAGTATATATGATATGCTACTTTTTACTAAAAAATAAAGATATATTTGGAAGAATTTTATACAAGAATAATAGCCTTTGAAACTAATAAAAATAGTTACAGAAGTGAATTGGAAGTAATCCAATGGATTCAATTTTTGTGACTATAGCTTTTGCCACAGTTTTGAATTTTGAACCATGTTGTTATTTTTACACATCAAAACTTAAGTTAATTTGCTTACCGGAGTAATAAGTAAATCAGTAAATATATATGTATTCTTAGGAGCAATTGCTCTTACGCTGGCTGGGTGAAGAGAGAGATATATATTTTCCTCTGGGAAGAAGAGGAGGAGAGGAATCATGTTGAACTGGAGTTACAGGCGTTGGGGTCAACTCATTACAAGAAAGCTAATTCCTCATTTGCAATAACCACATTTCACACCCAGCTCAGATACTATTTCCTAATGAAAATAAAACAAAACCAACTAAACAACAAACAAAAAAATCCCACAAGTGCTTCTTGTGGAAATGATTGGCTTCAGGTTTGGGAAAGGGAAATTTCAAAGTAAGCTGGACTGCCTAATTTTCCAATACAGTCAGAAAATGCTTCCAGACTAATGGAAATCTCACTAAGCCACACAGAAGCCAGATCAAACAGCTCTCACTGGCTAAATGTTAGCTTCAAAGTGAGTAATGATGTAAGTGAATTCTAATATATTGATTTTAAAAAGAAAAGAACATACAGGTACATACTTATACTAAAACAAAAGAATAATTAAAAAGTGAGAGAGTAGCAAAGGAAAAGTGTTCCTTCATAAAATAGTACTACTCAGTAAACTGGGGACTTCCTTTCCCTGCAAATTCAGTGAATATTTTATAGTAGACATCCATGGACATAAATCATTTTACAGGAATAAATTCAAAAATGAATATTCTGGAACTTTGTATTTGAAATTTATTATTTATTTATGAGCATTTATAATGAGTTATTTAAAATATTGAGGCACAGTGACACAAGCTCACATGGAAATTGCTCAAATTTTGTGTCACAATTTCTTTTGTGAATTCTGGATATATATTTTCAGTTTCGTGGACAAAAATGAGTATTGCTTTTTAAATATGCATAGAATCAAATAGGATGGAGTGTCAAATATATTTTGTAATATAGCAAATGTAAAAAGAAATTACTTAATACACATATTTTCCTACTGAAAATTTAAAGAAATCCAAACTTCTTACCAGCTGTTAGAAGGTTCTGCCTGGTCTAGCTCTTCTCACTCTCCCTCTTTGCTGCCATACCACCCTCTGTCATATGACAGGACATATCAAGCTCTTGCCTGTATTAGAGGCTATGTGCTTTTGGACTCTATCTTCAATGGTCTCCCTCCATTTCTTTCCATGCCTTTTTTAAAAAAATAAGTTTTAGTTGACAAATTATGCTTTCCTAATGTCCTCATATTCTCAATTACTTTATTCTCTCTCATTAGACTATTATTTCTTCAAAAGACTTTTTTAAAGTCATCAATATTTATTTTCGTATTTGTTCACTTGTCGAATGTTTGTTTCCTCCACTAGACTCTGAATTCACTTCTCCTTACAGAAGGTTGTATTCACTGCCAAGTTGCCTAGGGCCTAGTATGGTGCACACATCCAGGGAGACAATACAGATTTTTAAAATACAGAGATGAATCAATGTTAGTATTATAATTAAAAACTCAAGGTTCAGTCAATAGAACTAATTGCTTTATTCTCTATAGCAATTTTATTTAATGTACAAACTTTTATGTATTTACCTATATATTAAGCATAGGTATTTGGATGGTGCTTCAGGAATAACCAAGGTTAATTTAATGTGCAGCAGACACTTCCAACTTGCATCTATAATGCATGTCTAGAAGGTCATGGTGAACCACCAGGATTTGCTTTGTATAAAGAATGCAAACACACTTGTGGGAGAGTATTGGGGCTGGATTTAAGTAAGAAACCATCAAATACATATGTGTAGTGAAAAGCAAAGCTTTGGGGTCAGAAGCTTAAGAAAGCTCCCTCAGGGGTCAACTTCCTCTCTTCAGAAGGGATAATGCTTAGTGTTTCTCATTTAAATTTGTTGTTAGCCTGAAACCAGGAACTCATACCTGAATGCTTAGAAAAGAAAGACATGTGCAACAAGTTTAAAATAATGCAACTATTTTCAGATGAACTTCTCTGAGACATTGGAATCAGAAAGTAGCATTATTTGGGCAACATATAAGAGAGGATAGTACCAAGACTGGGGAAGGTAGAGGCAGTCTCTCTGTGTCAGCCCAATGCAGGCTTAGTTACAATGGCAGAGAGCTGGCCAAAACCAACATTGTGTCTGGGTAACAGGCATTCTGACCGTCAGAAAAGAGGAGAACTTCAAGACTTCTCATGGTACACATTAGACAACCCATTTGGGCTCCAAAAGGTAAGAAAGAAGACCTTGAGTTTATTAGTTTTTGTACTAATGGATGGGAAAGAAAAAAATTGCTTATCACAAGACTCCATTTTTATTTCTTGGCCAGTATTACCCAGGGTTACACATACCCCTGGTTTTGCAGAGTTCACAGACTAATTTATCTACCAGTATATAATAGAGTTTTTGAAGCCAGAGATGCCCAGGTTTCTCAAGAGCCCTCCAATATTCGTGTAAGTATTAGTCTTACAACCTCTTTTAAGAATGTTTAGAGAAAGTAAATGAAAAAAGGAAAGTGTGATAAATAAGGCACTCTTGGAAAATTTAAAAGATAAGCCATTATCATAGAGAATAGAGAGGTACTCTGGAGAAGCAAATTTTTAAAAAGAACTTAAATAGAAGACTCCTGTGCCTCATTCGTACCAAAAAGAAAAAATGAATTATGTGCTTACTGAGCTCCTTGTAGCTGCCAGTATTTTTACCAGAAAGTTAAAAAAGATCCTTCTTATTCAGCACCTACAAATCAGAATCAGCGAAGACCACTTAGAAATACTCTGACCTTTAGTTTGAAAAGAGATTAAAGAGTATAATGCAGAAAACACTCACTATTCTAAAAAGTTATCATCTTGAGAACATATTTTATTATTTTGACCCCTACTGATTGATGTTTCCTAACCAATAGTCCTTAAATTGCCTCAATGATTTTTACTTTATGAATTTTCTACTTGCAGGGAATTATAAAGTGTAGGATTAACTGTCAACATATTTATTAATACCTGTTTGTCATAATTATTAAATTGGCAGAGTTTCATATTACAAATTAGACCAGGCAAACATTATTTATAGAAAAGTGTTTCCAAAATTTTTCTATGGATATATACACATACAAGTAAAATTAAGTTCATGTTCTGTGGCATAAATCCTTGCATTCACTTAACAACGTTTTTATATGATTTCTATACTTCTCAATAGTCTCTAGAGGTTAAACTGGGTGGCATTCTAGGAAAAACCTTAAAGATGTTCTTTCTGTACCATAAGTTTTTTTAAGCTTATTTATTTTGATGGAGGCGGGGAGGAGCAAAGAGAAAGGAAGAGAGAAAATCCCATCCAGGCTCCCCGCTTCAGGGCAGAGCCCTACATGGGGCTTGATCTCATGATGGTGAGATCATGACCTGAGCCAAAATCAAGAGTCTGACTCTTAACTGACTGAGCCACCCAGGCACCCCCGTACCATCATTCTTAAGCACTGAATCTCTTCTTTGTGCTCACTGTAACTTTATTAATTACAATTTTTGTTCCCTAATTGGAATTGTTGGCAATATCTGTTGTGCGTTTTTGTTTTGTTTTGTTTTGTTTTGTTGTTGTTATTTGTTTGGAGCAGGAGGTGTTAGACATTATAGCCTGACGTGATACCATTTATTCTCTGTGAAATATGGATAGTGTCACCTTGCTTTTTTATTAAGTGTATATTTATAACCTTTAGAAGCAAATGTACTCCATCCACATGGCTAGCGTTTATTGTTTTATGTTCTGCACGCAAAGCTGCTTTTCTTAATAATAAGAAACAGCTGTTGTAAGCACAACAATGAATGCAATGGGTCATACATGCCTAAATTAGATACAAAGGGAGCCAAGCAGGGCTAAACTCTTTAATTCTGTCTCACTCTTCCATGATTGATGCACTCTAAAAAGAGCAGTTATATACTGTATTGAGATTTAACAGATGCTAAAGGGAGCCCATTCCAGTGTACATTTGCTAAGCAGCTGTGTTTTACACCAGCAGTGATTACAGTGGGGAATCAATGTTTCCATGACAGTAAGACTGACAGAACTTACACACAGCAAAACTAAGGTAAAATAATGGAAAATATTAGTGCGGTCCACAAATGCAATCAATCATTTCTATGCTGTCTATGTATATATATAAGAATGTACAAAGTTAGTGATCAGTTCATTGGTTTTGGTATCAGTTTATATACACATATCACTCATTAAATCTAAAACTCAATTCTTTGCATAAATGATAGCTAAGTTACTGACTTATGTAGGGTAGTGGTTACAAGGCATATGGAGCTCTGTATAATTTGAAGAAAAACAGAAATAAACTTAGAATTTATGGTATGTGGTACATAAAGTTAGCCAAAAATTTTACTTCTATTTTAACCTCTGTTTTTATGGATTTAATAGTCATCTTTTGATTATGTATTTCATATTTTAAACTTTAAATGTTCATATTAAGAAAAATCTGACATAAATTGAAGTCATTTGTGGTGCACTTATTTACTTATGAAAGAGTCAAAAACTACTTATAAAATAATGTCTATAGAAGATTTATGCAGTATGATTTCAAAGAATTTACAGTTAAAGATATAGAATTATTTTCATCTTTTGACTATTATGAATAATGCTGCAGTGAACATGGGAACACACATATCTCTTTGAGATCTTATTTTCAATTCTTTTGGATAATTACTGGAAGTGGGATTGTTGGATCATATGGAAGTTCTACTTTTAATTTTTTGAGGAATCTCCATACTGTTTTCCATAGTGGCTGCATCATTTTATGTTCCCAACAACAATAAATCAGAATTCTAATTTCTCCACATCCTCACCACCATTCATTATTTTTGTTCTTTCTCTTTCTTTTCTTTCTTTCTTTCTTTTTTTCTTTCTTTCTTTCTTTCTTTCTTTCTTTCTTTCTTTCTTTCTTTCTTTCTTCTTTCCTTCCTGCCTTCCTTCCTTTGTTTCTTTTTTCTTTTTCTTTTTTTTGATAATAGCTTTTCTAACAGGTATGTTATGATATCTCATTGTAGTTTTGATTTGCATTTCCCTGATAATTAGCAATGTTAGGCACATGTTTATATACCTGATGGTCATTTTTATGTCAACCTAAGTATCCATCATTGGATGAATGGGTACAGAAAATGGGATTATATTTACAATGGAATATTATTCAGCATTTAAAAAGAGGAAATCTTGTCATATGCTGTCATAAGCCAGAATGAATAATGTATGAACCTACTTATGTGAGTTATCTAATGTAGTCAAATTATAAATAAATACATAATTAACAAATCAAAACCACACTCAGATATCACCTCACGCCAGTCAGAGTCGCCAAAATGAACAAATCAGGAGACTATAGATGCTGGAGAGGATGTGGAGAAACGGGAACCCTCTTGCACTGTTGGTGGGAATGCAAACTGGTGCAGCCACTCTGGAAAACAGTGTGGAGGTTCCTTAAAAAATTAAAAATAGACCTACCCTATGACCCAGCAATAGCACTGCTAGGAATTTACCCAAGGGATACAGGAGTACTGATGCATAGGGCCACTTGTACCCCAATGTTTATAGCAACACTCTCAACAATAGCTATATTATGGAAAGAGCCTAAATGTCCATCAACTGATGAATGGATAAAGAAATTGCGGTTTATATACACAATGGAGTACTACGTGGCAATGAGAAAGAATGAAATGTGGCCCTTTGTAGCAACATGGATGGAACTGGAGAGTGTGATGCTAAGTGAAATAAGCCATGCAGAGAAAGACAGATACCATATGTTTTCACTCTTATGTGGATCCTGAGAAACTTAACAGAAACCCATGGGGGAGGGGAAGGAAAAAAAAAGAGGTTAGAGTGGGAGAGAGCCAAAGCATAAGAGACTGTTAAAAACTGAGAACAAACTGAGGGTTGATGGGGGGTGGGAGGGAGGGGAGGGTGGGTGATGGGTATTGAGGAGGGCACCTTTTGCCTTTTGGGATGAGCACTGGGTGCTGTATGGAAACCAATTTGACAATAAACTTCATATATTGAAAAAAATAATTAAAAAAATAAAAACATAAATAAGTAAGTAAATAAATAAATAAATAAATAAATAAAATAACATAAAATAAAATAAAGTAGTCAAATTCAGAAGGAGAAAGTAGAATTGTGTTACCAGAGGCTTGGGGAGACAGGAGAAAAATGGGAATTGCTGGTCAGTGGGTTAGGTTTTCCAGCAACTAAAATAGAAAAGTTCTAGAAATCTACTGTACAACAATATGCATATAGTTAACATTACAGTACTTGTACACTTAAAAGTAAGATAAGAGGGTTGATTTCATGTTATATAGTATTTTACAAAAAAAGACAATATAGGGAAAGAATATATAGTTTTGCACAAATTACATTCATATAGTCAATTATTAGCAAAGTCATCATTCTTTTAGTTTTATAACATGTTTTCTAAATGTGTATTTCATAAGAAGTATTTTTTTTTAACGTTTATTTATTTTTGAGACAGAGCATGAACGGGGGAGGGTCAGAGAGAGAGGGAGACACAGAATCTGAAACAGGCTCCAGGCTCTGAGCAGTCAGCACAGAGCCCGACGCGGGGCTCGAACCCACAAGCTGTGAGATCATGACCTGAGCCGAAGTCGGACGCTCAACCGACTGAGCCACCCAGGCGCCCTCATAAGAAGTATTAATCTGCTCAGGCTGCCACAGCAAAATGCCACAGACTGGGTGTGTTAAACAGAACACATTTGGGGCGCCTGGGTGGCTCACTCGGTTAACATTCTGACTTCGGCTCAGGTCATGATCTCGGGATTTGAGTGTTTAAGCCCTGAGTCGGGCTCTGGGCTTACAGCTCAGAGTTATTTCAACTCTGCCCCTCCCCCGGTTGCACTGTCTCTCTCTCTCAAAAATAAACAAACATTAAAAAATTAAAAACCAAAACAACAAAAAACAAAACAAAACACATTTACTTTCTCACAGTTCTGGAGGCTGTAAGTTCATGATCAAGGCTGGTAAATGTGGTTTCTGATGAGGGCTCTCTTTCTGACTTTCATCCCAAAAGTCACCTTGCTATCTCAAAGTGGACTAAAAACGATCTTATAAAATTTCAGGCTTGTTTCCAAGCTCATCTCTTCTATTACCCAATTAACTATTTGTGTTCCTTGGTTTCATTATTTTTTTCCTTTGTGAAAGTATGTCTACAAATACATACATCTCTAAACAACATTTAGCTTATTTGTCCATGTTTCATTAGTGATGTCATACTTCAAAAATATCTTTAAAATGATATCTTCCCTTAATAGTAGGTTTTTGAGATTTATCCATGTTGGTACACATGTTCTAATGTACATATTTTTTAAAATTTGTTTGTATTTTATATTTTATTTTTTTAAATTTACATCCAAATTAGTTAGCATATAGTGCAACAATGATTTCAGGAGTAAATTCCTTAATGCCCCTTACCCATTTAGACCATCCCCCCTCCCACAACCCCTCCAGTAACCCTCTGATTGTTCTCCATATTGAGGAGTCTCTTCTATTTTGTCCCCCTCTCTGTTTTTATATTATTTTTGCTTCCCTTCCCTTATGTTCATCTATTCTGTGTCTTAAAGTCCTCATATGAGTGAATTCATGTGATATTTGTCTTTCACTAACTGACTAATTTCGCTTAGCATAATATCCTCTAGCTCCATCCATATAGTTGCAAATGGCAAGATTTCATTCTTTTTGATTGCCGAGTAATACTCCAGTGTGTGTGTGTGTGTGTGTGTGTGTGTGTGTGTGTGTGTGTGTATACCACATCTTCTTTATCCATTCATCCATCGATGGACATTTGGACTCTTTCTGTACTTTGGCTATTGTTGATAGTGCTGCTATAAACATTGGGGTGCATGTGCCCCTTCAAAAAAGCACACAAAAAAGCACACCTGTATCCCTTGGATAAATAACCTAGTAGTACAATTGCTGGGTCATAGGGTAGTTCTATTTTTAATTTTTGGGGAGCCTCCATTATGTTTTCCAGAGTGGCTGCACCAGTCTGCATTCTCACCAGCAGTGCAAAAGAGATCCTCTTTCTCCGCATCTTTGCCAACATCTGTTGTTGCCTGAGTTGTTAATGTTAGCCATTCTCATGGGTGTGAGGTGGTATCTCATTGTGGTTCTGATTTGTATTTCCTGGATGATGAGTGATGTTGAGCATTTTTTCATGTGTCAGTTGGCCATCTGGATGTCTTCTTTGGAGAAGTGTCTATTCATTGTTGTATTATATTCCATTGCAGAAATACAACAAAATAAATAATCACTGTACTGTGAATGAGCATTTAGCCTGCTTCCAAGATTTAACTATTGCATATAATGCTGACATGAACATTCCCGAACATTTTACCTTGTGCACGTGGGACAGCTCCTCTGGGGTATATACCTAAAATGGATTTGATGCACACAAGGGAATCTTACTGTTTGTGCTAGAGGTAATTTGTTTTCCATGATGATTGTTCTAATTTATAGTCCCACCAGCGATATATAACACTTTCTATGGATCAAAATAAGTGGCAGATACTTGGTATCATCAGTATTTGGGTTTTTTTTTGTGTTTTTGTTTTGTTTGTTTTTTGCCAATCTAAATAGCTGATTTTTTTTCTTTAGTTTTAATTAAAATTTTCATAATTACTTGTGAGCTAGAAACATTTTCATGTGTTTATTGGTTGTGATTCCTTATGTATTTTCTATATGTATCTTTTGTCTAATTTCTTATTGTGATTTTTTTGTGTTTTAATTATTTTAAGCATTCTAACACATTCTGGATACTAAGTTGTTGACAGTTACATGCACTTGGGAGAACTACATTGAGTGGCTTTCATTTTCATTTGTTTTTACTAATTTTAATGCAGTCAAATTTACCATTCATTTCCTTTAATTTTTTTTAATGTTTATTTATTTTTGAGAGAGAGACAGAGCATGAGCAGGGGAGGGAAAGAGAGAGAGGGAGACACAGAATCCGAAGCGGGCTCCAGGGTCTGAGCTGCCAGCACAGAGCCCAATGCGGGGCTCAAACCCATGAACCGTGAAATCATGACCTGAGCCGAAGTTGGATGCTCAACCGACTGAGCCACCCAGGTGCCCCAACCATTCATTTCCTTTATGTTTGTGTGTGTGTTTGTATAATGAAATATAATATAATATAATATAATATAATATAATATAATATAATATAATATAAATGAAGACATCCTCCCACATTGTAAGTCCTTAACAGTTTTATTTTCCAAATAAGATTTTAATTCATATGGCAAAGGTTGTAGAGTAAGGATACAATTCTGTTTTTCTTTTTTCAACATGGATATTTTGTTTACTGATACAATTTAATGAATAGTCTATTTTGTTCTTCATCAAATTTTAAATAATTTTATGAAAATATAAAATTTACTAAAAATTTGAAAAAATAATACAGTGAGCACATATATATTTTTCATTTACACTCAACAATTGTCATTGTAACAGTTGCTCTCTTTCTTTGTGTGCATTCACACATGCAGAAACACTCATATACATGTTTATGTATATTGTTGATGGCATCATTTAAAAGTAAATTGCAGGGGCACCTAGGTGGCTCACTTGCTTAAGCATCCGACTCTTAATTTTAGCTCAGGTCACGATCTCACAGTTCATAATATCGAGCCCTGCGTAAGGCTCGGTACTAATGGTGAGGAGACTGCTTGGGATTTTCTCCTGTTCCCTCTTTCTCTCTAACCCTCCTCCTCTCTTTCTCAAATAAATAAGCTTTAAAAAAAATAAATTGCAGGGGCGCCTGGGTGGCGCAGTCGGTTGGGTGTCCGACTTCAGCCAGGTCACGATCTCGCGGTCCGTGAGTTCGAGCCCCGCGTCAGGCTCTGGGCTGATGGCTCAGAGTCTGGAGCCTGCTTCCGATTCTGTGTCTCCCTCTCTCTCTGCCCCTCCCCCGTTCATGCTCTGTCTCTCTCTGTCCCAAAAATAAATAAATGTTGAAAAAAAAATTAAAAAAAAATAAATTGCAGATATAATGGGAACTTACTCTTACTCTCTTTTTTTAATTTTATTTTTTAAAATTTACATACAAATTAGCATATAGTGAAACAATGATTTCAGGGATAGATTCCTTAATGCCCCTTACCCATTTAGACCATCCCCCCTCCCACAACCCCTCCAGCAACCCTCAGTTTGTTCTCCATATTTAGGAGTCTCTTCTGTTTTGTCCCCCTCCCTGTTTTTATATATTTTTTTGTTTCCCTTCCCTTATGTTCATCTGTTTTGTCTCTTAAAGGCATATGAGTGAAGTCATATGATTTTTGTCTTTCTCTGACTGACTAATTTCACTTAGCATAATACCCTCGAATTCCATCCACGTAGTTGCAAATGGCAAGATTTCATCCATTTTGATTGCTGAGTAATACTCCATTGTATATATATACCACATCTTCTTTATCTATTCATCCATCAATGGACATTTGAGCTCTTTCCAGACTTTGGCTATTGTTGATAGTGCTGCTATAAACATGGGGGTGCATGTGTCCCTTCAAAACAGCACACCTGTATCCCTTGGATAAATGCCTAGTAGTGCAATTGTGGGTTGTAGCGTACTTCTTTTTTTAGTTTTTTGAGAACCCTCCATACTGTTTTCCAGAGTGGCTGCACCAGCTTGCATTGCCACCAATAATGCAAAAGAGATCCTCTTTCTCCGCATCCTCGCCAACATCTGTTGTTGCCTGAGTTGTTCATGTTAGTCATTCTGACAGGTGTGAGGTGGTATCTCATTGTGGTTTTGATTTGTATTTCCCTGATGATCAATGACGTTGAGCATTTTTTCATGTGTCAGTTGGCCATCTGGATGGCTTCCTTGGAGAAGTGTGTATTCATGTCTTTCGCCAATTTCTTCACTGGATTATTTGTTTTTTGGGTGTTGAGTTTGATAAGTTCTTTATAGATTTTGGATACTAACCCTTTATCTGATATGTCATTTGCAAATATTTTCTCCCATTCTGTCAGTTGCCTTTTAGTTTTGCTGATTGTTTCCTTCACTGTGCGGAAGCTTTTTATTTTGATGAGGTCCCAGTAGTTCATTTTTGCTTTAGTTTCCCTTGCCTCCAAGGTCGTGTTGAGTAAGAAGTTGCTGTGGGCAAGATCAAAGAGGTTTTTGCCTGCTTTCTCCTTGAGGATTTTGATGGCTTCCTGTCCTACATTTAGATCTTGAATCCATTTTAAGTTTATTTTTGTGTATCGTGTAAGGAAGTTTACCCTTCCTTACTTTCTTACATATTTCAGCATATCTTCCAACATAAAGAAAATGTAATTACCATATTCTTGGAAATTAACATTGATGAAGTTATATTACCTAATAGAGAGTTCATATTAAAATTTTTCCCATTGTGTCAATCTTCTCTTATAAACTAGAACCATTTCTACAATGACATTAACATTTTTAAAAATCTATGTCAGTTGTCCTGCGTTATGTTCTATATAGAACCTGCAGTACAATGTTCAACTGATGTGGACTAGATAGTGGCCATAGCAGTCTTGTTACTCATTTCAAAGAAAATGCTGTAAAATAATCTTCATCAAGAATAATGTAGGCTTTTGGGTATTGCTTTTATTTTTTATAGATGACCATTATGAGATTAAAGAAGTTTCAATTCCTAGTTTGCTAAGTGATTTTAGTTAGAAGGTCCTTATTATTTAACATAACATTTTTTTTGTATAATTGGAGATCATGTCCTTTATTTTCCCTTACTCTCTTAAAATGATAAATTTAATGTAAAATTTCTAATGTCAAACTACCCTGGTAGTCTTCAGATATCCAATTTGATTATAATGTATTAATATAATGTATTTTATATGCTATAGTATTTTAGTACTTTTTTTTTTTACTGTTTATTCATTTATTTTGAGGAACAGGGAGAGGGCAGAGGGAGAAAGAGAATTCCAAGCACACTCCATGTTCAATGTGGAGTCAGATATGGGGCTCTATCCTGTGACCTTGGAATCATGACCTGAGCTGAAATCAAGTCACATGCTCAATCAACTGAGCCACCCAGGAGGCCTGAACTTTAGTATTTGTAAAAGCAAGAGAAGTGGAAAAGAACCATAGAAAGTTCCAGAATAAAATTGTTTTAACGAAAACATGTACCCCTTGTTTCCTTGTTGGTTTTTTTTATGTAGCTGTAGCTATGCCTAGAAGAAAAATAAAGTCAGAGTAATTTGGTGGATTCAATCCAAAAAGATATAGGAAAGCTCCTTTACAGAATTAAAAATTGCTTGGACATATATATATGTCCACCATATATATATGTGTGTGTACACACACACACACACACACACACACACACACATATATATATATATGGTTGATTATACCTGGGGGAGGTCAATGTTATGTGTATATCTATAAACTGTGTAATTTTAAATATATTTCATATATTTAAATATATATAACTTATATATATTACACATTAGTTACATAATGTTTTATTGTTATTGTTATCTTCAAAGAGATGGTCTTTGGTAACATTTTGAAAACAGGATGCCCACATGGGTGTTTTTTGCCTTATTTAAAATTTGTCACTCATATTTGAACACACTACAAGCTGAATTAGTCAAAGAAACTGAAAAAACATTTAAAAATTAATTCAGCTCTATCCATTATCTCTTTCTGATTTGACACTTATTTTTTTTTATTAGAAGTTAACATATATTAAGGTTCAGCAATCTCAAGTGTATTTATATTTTCTTCTTTAAGGATGAAGGAAAATAAGTCTCATAATGGGTTGGTAATTTGTCTGAAGATCAAACTGCCAGTAAATGGTGGAGCAGGAGTTGAAGCTTGCACATGTCTCACTGAAAGACCATACTCTTCCCATGAATCAGAAATAAGGAAAACTTCATTCTTGCTTCAAAAGTGAGATTATGATAGAGCAGGAAAAAGTGAGTTTATGTTTTTCAGGCAATAATGGCATAATCCATGACAAAATTTCAAGGTCTTCTAGGAATAATTGATGCTGCCTATTGGATTAAGGATGTCTCACCTAAGGAAATTATCTTGATTATATCTGCAAGGATGATAGGATTTGGGCAGCTGGAGATGGCAGAAAAATATCTGGAAATGAGAATAACATGCAGTGAGGGGTGTTGTAGACAATTAGACAATTTTTTCTAAAAAGGTCAACAGTTTCCTTTCTTGCTTGCTTTTTCTTTATTTCCTTCCTTCCTTTTCCTTTTCTTTCTTCTTTCTTTCTTTCTTTCTTTCTTTCTTTCTTTCTTTCTTTCTTTCTTTTCTTCTTCTTCTTCTTCTTCTTCTTCTTCTTCTTCTTCTTCTTCTTTTTCTTCTTCTTCTTTTTTTTCTTAATTTTTTACTTGAAAAGGTTTTTCTATTGATTTTTGACCTCCACTATTTCTGGTGAAAAGTCAACATAATTTATTATCTCTGTTACCCTGCACATAACATAGATAACATACTGTTTTCTCCTGTGGATCTTGTTGAGGCTTAGTCTTAGGTACTTTAGGGGAATAGGTTGAGGGCAGATCTAATGCTAGGATAGTGTTTCTCAACCTCAGCATTGCTGATATTTTGGGCCAGATAAATTTTTTGCTGTGGGGGCTGTTGTATGCAAGGGAGGGTGGTTAGTACCATCCTTGGCCAATACCCACAAGATACTGATAGCACTTCACTATTTGTAAGAATCAAAAATGCCTCTAGTCATCACCAAACATTGTTTACTCCAGATACTGTTCAGTCTTTGACAAGCCCACCCGATTCTCTAACTCTCCCATTAAGAATCACTGTTCTAGAATACGGTCCCCACTCCTAATATAAGGTGGTCTTTCTGCTATCAGCTGGATGCCATGAATGTGTTAAAATGAAATATAAAATGGAGAACTGACTTGAAAATTCCCAGAACAGACAAAACCATTTAAATCACATTAGCAAAATTTACTTAATAAACATATGCAAAACATAACTTAGTTTTCTTATAAATGCCTTTGATAAGCATAAGAGAAACTTAAGTTATCTTCCTAAAAATTGTACAAGATAATTACTTTTAACCAAATCTCCAGCTGTCAAGAAGTCCCCATTGTAACAAGCAAATATTGTATAGCTTAAACAGCTTCCTCATTTTCACTTTATAAACCATCCTATATGTCATGAGATCATGACCTAAGACTGAAATCAAGAGTCAGATACTTAACCAACTGAGTCAGCTGGGCACCTCTCTCTCTCTGTCTGTCTTTTAAATTCATGACTTCGTTTTCAGTGATAAATCTGGCTCCCATCATATACAATGCACTTACTTATTTAAATGGCTCTCCTGTACATAGCCAAATTCTCATCATTGCCTTACTACCTAGATGTCCTTCTCTCTTTGGTTGGATTCTGACATCCTACACCAGGCTGCCACCTCATATGTGAATATCCTCCTTAACTCTCTTTGATCTCCATCCTTTACCCCAGGCTGGGCAGTCTCCCATATACCACTCCAGATCACTGCAGCTCTGAAACCCATATCACTTGACCTTGCATGAGAAAGCTCTGTCATCTTGCTTGGGCTCTGACTCTTGTGCTAAGCCACCTCACTTCGGACTTCTTCCTCATTTGAGCTGGCTGGGAGTTAATATTCTGGACTACTGTGATTTTTTAAAACTCAGATCCATACAATGGTCAGCCCTGCTAAAAGGTTTTGGAACTAAATTGTTTCAGAAGGGAACAGAAGAAAAACAAGAGAAGGAAATAAACAAAAAAGGGGAAAAAAAGAAAGAGAAAGAAGAAGCTTCAGTTCATTTTTTAAACCATTTTTTTCTAAAAATTGATTTGTACTAACAGCCTACACTAAATTCTGAAACACCTATTCAATCATTCATCTAACACACGTGGGTATTGATGACTTCTGAGGCAGTGGTTTATTTCTCTTGCAGAACTTACAGTCAAAGATAATATGTATATATTAGAAAAAAGGCATTTTTTTACATTTCCAGGAAAACTTTTATTTATTAAATTTGAATCTATTATAGTTCAATTTTTGTTTGTGTGTATGTATGTTGGTGAATTAAATAATATGCAAAGCTATAATATGGGGTTCCTTTTACTACATGGGATTCATTAGACATAAAAGAAAAACAATTATATGCTAATATATATACCATATGTTAAATGCTTATTATATGTCACACACTTAAAAAAAATGTGTATTTATTATGAGAAGGAGAGAATGTGAGCAGGGCAGGGAAAGAGAGTGAGGTAGAGAAAGAGTCCCAAGCAGGTTCTATGCTGTCAGCCCAGAACCTGATACAGGGCTTGATCCCATGAACTGAGATCATGACCTGAGCTGAAATATATATGCTTAACCAACTGAGCCATCCAGGTTGCCCCCATGCCATACACTTTTATAGACACTTTAAATTACCTTGTTTAGGGGCAACTGTGTGGCTCAGTTGGTTAAGCATCTGACTTTGGCTCAGGTCATGATCTCATGGTTCTTGGGTTTGAGCCCCATGTTGGACTCTGCACTGACAGCTAAGAGCCTGGAACCCACTTCAGATTCTGTGTCTCCCTCTCTCTCTCTGCCCCTCCCTTATGTGTGTTCTCTCTCTCTGAAAAATAAGTAAACATTAAAAAATGTATTTAAATTAACCTAATTCCCACAATGAACTCATGTGTAAGATTGTATTTCTGTATTCTTTTGTATATGTAGAAATAGATTCAAATTCAGTTTAAGTAATAACTTTCACTTCTGGGAAGAGTTAGCAGACACAACTTTCCCTATTCCTACCATTTAGACAACTGAAACCCATGACTCTGGTATATAAAACAAACATAAGACTCTAAAGGTGAAAAAAAAAATGAAGCAAATTTACTAGGGACTTTGGGATCTGATGAATGACGTAGTGCTGAGTTTCCCAGGTTTTCTTTTTGCCTCCTATATCCCAGACATATAGCTGAAGAAGTCAGCAATCCAGAAATACCAACAGGAAGAAACAAACAAACAAACAAAAAAAACACTCCACCGAGACTTGCTATCTCTAACCAAACAGTCAAGAAGGAAACTTGTGAACAGTAACAGCTGTACTCCATTCAAGCAAAGAACAAAATGCGGCCCCACCAGTACACATACCAGAAAAGGTTGGTGGTGAACCTAGAAATTCATTCTTTCAAGGCTGCAATAACACACCCTAATTCAAAATAGATCATGGCCCTAAATGTAAATCATAAAACCATAAAACTTTTATAAATAAACAGATAAAATCTTTGAGATCTAGGAATAGACAAAGAGTTCATAGGTTTGATACCAAAAGTACAATACATAAAAGGAAAAATTAATAAGTTAGAGTTCATCAAATTAAAAACTTTTGGTAAGAAATTTGTTAGAAGGATTGAAAGACAAGCTACCCACTGGAATAAACTGTGCACATCACATTTTTCTGACAAAGGCCTAGTATTTAGAATATACAAAGAGTTTTCAACTCAATAGGAAAATAACTTAGAAAATGAGTATGAAAATTTTACTGAAGAAGAAATACAGATATCAAAGAAGAACATTAATAGTTGTTCAACATCATTTGCAATTAGTGAAATCAAAAAACTCCCAAAAAACAGAAGTCCAGGATCAGATGACTTCACAGGTGAATTCTACCAAATATTTAAAGAGACTTAATACCTATTCTCAAAATATTCCAAAAAAGAGGAGGAAAGAAAACTTCCTAATGTATTCTACAAGGATAGCAATCTTGATACCAAAACCAGACAGACACATTACAAAAAACAAAACAAAACAAAACAAAACAACACACAAAAACTATAGGGCAATATTACTGATGAACACAGTTCCAAAAGTCTTCAACAAAATATTAGCAAACTAAATTCAACAATATATTAAATGGATCATCCATCACCGTCAGGTAGGATTTGTTCCAGCAATGAAGGATGGCTCAATATGTACAAAGCAATCAGTGTGATACATGGCATTAAAACAATGAAAGATAAAAACCATAGGATCATCTCAATAGATGGAGAAAAAAGCATTTGGCAAAATTCAACATACACTCATGAAAAAAAAAAAAAAACAACTCTCAACAATGTTGGTTTAGAGGCAGCATACTTCAACCTAATAAAGGCCATATATGAAAAACCTACAACTAACATCATACTCAATGGTGAAAAACTGAATTGATATTTTCCTTTAAGATGAGGAGCAAGACAAAAATGTTCACTCTTGTCACTTGTTTAATTTAGTAGTGGAAGTCCTAGCCACAGCAGTCACACAATAAAAAGAAATAAAAGGGATCCAAATTAGTAAGCAAGAAGTAAAACTATTACTATTTGCAGATGGCCGATACTATATATATATATACACACACACTATATATATATAGGGAGAGACAGAGAGAGAGAGAGTATATATATATATATTCTAAAGGCTCTACCAAAACTATTAGAACTAATAAATGGATTCAGTTAAGGTCCAGGATACAAAATTAATATACAG
Organism: Panthera onca; assembly: GCF_046562875.1. NCBI lineage: Eukaryota > Metazoa > Chordata > Mammalia > Carnivora > Felidae > Panthera > Panthera onca. Next base: position 106,609,383 of record NC_138345.1, on the reverse strand, counting down.
AAATATCTTGCATTTCCATATGATAATAATGTATTAGAATAATGTAGAAGAGAGAGAAATTTTTAAAAATCTCATTTACAATTACATCAAAAAGAATAGAATACCAGGAATAAATTTAACTGAGGAGTGAAAGACTAATACTCTAAAACCTATAAGACACTGATGAAAGAAATTGAAGAAGACACAAACAAATGGAAAAATAGTTCATGCTCATGGTTTGGAAGAATTGATATTATTAAAATTACCATATAACCCAAAACAATCTATATATTTGCTGTGATCCCTATCAGAACACCAATAGTATTCTAAACAGAAGTAGAACAAATAATCCTGAAATTGGTATGGAGCCATGATAGACACCAAATAGCTAAAGCAATCTTAAGAGACAATAAGGTATCCCAATCTAAGATTTAAAGATAAACTGCAAAGCTATAGTAATGGGAACAGTATGGTATAGGCAGAAAAATATATACATAAATCAATGGAATAAGATAGAGAATCCAGAAATAAATCCACACTTCTATGGTCAATTAATCTATGATAAAGGAGGCAAAAACATACAGAGGTGGAAAGACAGTCTTTTCAAAAAATGATCTTTTTCATGCAAAAGAATAAAATTGGACCAATTTCTTACACCATATGCACAAATAAACTCAAGATGGATTAACCATCTAAATGTGAAACCTGATCATAAAACTCTTAAAAGAAACATAGGCAGTAACCTCTCAGACATCAACTTTAGCAATATATTTCTGGATCTGTTTCCTAAGGCAAGGGAAACAAAATTTAAAAATAACTTATTGGGAATATACAAAAAAATTGCACAGCAAAGGAAACAACAAAACAAAAAAGCAACCTACTAAATGGGAGAAGATATTTGGAAATGATATATCTGATAAGTGGTTACTATCCAAAATACAGAAAGAACTCATGCAACTCAACACCAAACCAAAACCAAAACAAAACAAACAAAACAAAACAAAACAAAACAAAACAAAACAAAACAAAACAAACAATCTGATTTAAAAATGGGCAGAGGACCCTGAGACAGTTTTCCAAAAAAGATATACAGATGGCCAACAGACACATGAAAAGATGCTCAATGTCACTAATCATCAAAGAAATGCAAATCAAAACTACATTGGGATAACACCTCACACCTATCAGAATGATAGTATCAAAAAGACAAGAAATAACAAGGATTGACAAGGCTGTAGAGAAAAGGGAACACTTGTACACTATTGGTGGGAATGTAAGTTGGTGCAATCTCTGTGGGAAACAGTATGGTAATTCCTCAACAAATTAAAAATAGAAATCTCATATGATCCAGTAATTCCACTACTGGATATTTACCCAACAAAAAATACACTGATTCAAAAAGACATATGCACCCCCCCTTTGTTTATTTGCAGCATTATATATGAATATATATGAATACACACAAACACACACACACACACACACACTGGAATATTATTCATCTATAAAAAAGAATGAAATGAAATGAAAGTACAACATACGGAACATAGCCAATAATAGTGTAGTAATGTTATTTCATGACAGATGATAACTACCCTTATCATGGTGAGCATTGCATAATTATCAAATTATGAATTTGAAGAAAAAAACAATGATATATCACTAAACACCTATCAGAAAGGGGAAAAAGGACAATTCTAAAATATGAATTGACAGTTTCTTAAAATATACATACATACATACATACAGATACACACACACACATACGGTACAACGGAGAAATCGCACTCCTGGGCATTGTCCCAAATATAATGAACATCAGTAATAAAAAATAAAATTTAAGTGAGTAGTAGAATTGTACTACTTGTCTCCAGGTCCCACACTCTTTAAAAAAAAAAAAATGTTTACTTGAGAGAGAGAGAGAGAGCACAAGCAGGGTTGAGACAGAGAGAAAGTGAGACTGAGAATCCCAAGCAGGCTCCACGCTGTCAGCACAGAGAGCAAGGTGGGGCCTGAACTTATAAACTGTGAGATCCTGACCTGAGCTGCAATTTTGGACACTTAACTGCCTAAGCCTCCTATGTGTCCCAAGGTGCCACACTCTTAACACTATATTATAGTAACCTACAATGTTTTGTCCTCTCTCTGTATGGACCCAGTTTGTAACTAAAAAAGTGCTTCTTTATAAAAATTTTCTAGCAGTATGATGATATTTTTTAGCATTTTTAACCTAGATATTCCTTACATTTAAGTCCAATAGCACACAACTATAAAATGTTATGATTTAATGTGTATGTACTCTGGAAATTTTGTGGAGAAAGGGTTATCTTCCCGAAGAATTCATGGAAGTTAAAATGGGTGGGCAATGATTTGCCCCATGTGAGACAATGTTAAGTCACCTTTCTACAGACTCATTCATGCCAATGCTACTTGCAAATAAGGAAAATACTTTGGAACAGTACTTGGACTGCTAACTCTATTTACTAGAAAATGTCTCAATCTTAAAAAGAAAAATTGTCACTTAAAAACTTGCTTGTTTGTTTTGAAAAGAATAAAAATGTATGGGGCACCTGGATGGCTCAGGTCATGATATGAAGGTTTGTGAGTTTGAGTCCCGTGTCAGGCTCGGTGCTGGAGCGGGGAGCCTGCTTCACATTTCTGTGTCTCCTTCCCTCTCTCTGCCCTTCCCCCTGCTCATGCTCCCTGTTTCTCTGTCTCTGTTTTAAAAATAAATATTAAAAAAAGAATTAAAATGTAGACATCAATATATTGTCCTTTCCCCTTCCCAAATTAAGAAAATGGGGTGCTCTTTTGTCTTATTCTGTGGATTTTATAAAGTGCCCATGCAAGTTAGCAGGAAAGAGCAGTCGGCCCTTTTCTTTTTACTGGGCAGGAAAATTACCAAATTACCAAAAATGCACGGAAAAGCTTTAGAAACAATGAAGTAAGAAATTGAGGAATCAGAGTGATTTAGTCAGGTTTCTCCAGAGAAACACAACGAATAGGATGTGTGTGTGTGTGTGTGTGTGTGTGTGTGTGTGCATGTGTGTTTAAAGATTTGTTTAAGGAATTGGCTCATACAATTATGGAGGCTGAGAATTCCAAAATCTGGTAGGGTTGGCTGGCAGGCAGAAAACACAGGGAAGAGCCAATGTTGCAGTTCAAGTACAAAGGACCTCTGCTTAGGAAGAGTCGATGTTCCACACGAAGTTTGGACAGTTTGCTGGAGAATTTTCCTTTTGCTCAGTGGAGGTGAAGCCTTTTGTTTTATTCGGGTCTTCAACCGATCAGATAAAACTCAACCCCACTGGGGACAGCAGTCAGCTTTATTCAAAGTCCAGCAATTTAAATGTAAATCCTATCCATAGGTACCCTCAGGGAAACAAAAATCTGGGCACTGTAGCCCCAGACAAGTAACACATAAAATTAACCATTGCACAGGCAATTGCTTTAAGTTACAGGAGGATATTAATACTCAAAAGAAAATTGCAGAAAATTTCACTTTACCTGGGATAGTTAAAAGATTGTGCGGAGGATTAAGAAGAAAGGGAATCTGTAGGAATTCACTGTGTCATGTTTGTAGAAGATATAAAACAGTGAATAGAAAATATGCTATGATCTGCAGGACAGAAAATTCTTCTCATTTTTCTCACCAAGTTAATTTTATGCAGCAGTGTTATCAGCAAATCTATAAAACCCTTACCATGTACCAAGCATTCTCCTAGGTGTTTTATATATATTAACTGATTGATTCATTTTAATACGTTAGCAGGCAGGATTTATTACCAACCACCTCCCCTTTTTTTCTGCAAAGATGAAGCAATGAAAGCATAGAGAGCTTACAAAATTTGCTCTAGGTCACAAATCTAATAAATCTCAGATTTTAATTTGAACCCAAGTCATCTAGTTTTAGACCCTGTGTTCTTCGCCACTACTCTTAATGGCTTTCATAAATATGACTCAGATTTTCACACTGAATTTGAATCCACTGTTTTACTAGCGTGCCAGCAGGTTATTGTGTATGGGAGAAGCTCTTGTGGGGTGAAGTCAGAATATCCATCTCTGATTCTATCTTCTCATCTGTCAAATGAGAGTAATCACTGCATTAGGTTAGGCGACGCAAGATAAACTAACATCACAGTGCTTGGCATAAAATAGAATATAATGATTTATTTGCCTTCTCCCCACCTGCCTTCCTCATAACCACTTAGACCTTCTCCTTAATTTTTATGTAGATGTTATTAAGTGTTTCCAAAAAAAAGTACATATTAGCAAAGTTAGAATCTTAAAATGAAGGACTAGGGAAGGTTTTTTGGCTAGGGAATACCTGACATTGGAGTCATATATTATTGGAATAATATGACTTGGGTTAAGACAGTATTAAAAATGTTAATGGTATAAAATGAAAAATACTATGTTTTATCTGCAGATTACTTACCTCCTACCTCCAAATGAGCATTAATATGATATCCTGTAGGCCTCTGTCTTCAGCTAAATTAACACAATGAAGGCTTTAACCCAAAAGATTGACACTAACTACGTCAATGAATTTACGACACTTCAAATAAATTTTTATTTCACTAAAGTAAAGCCATAAATATGTGGATATTATATTTAGCACACACACAATTATATATTAGTAGATAGATATGATAGACAGATGGGTTGATACATTATTCTCTGTAGACTAGCACATAACAGTGACATTATTTATTCCTTGAATACTTGAAAGCACTTCCTATCAAAATCAATCAGGCCTAAAGCCATTTTCATCTAAAAATATTTCTCTCTTTTCTCCTGACCATGATTTATTTTTTCCTCTAAATATAAAGCCAATTTTGTATTTTAATAAAAATGCTATTTATTCCCACCAGATTTTCCATACTATTTAGCATAGCTTTATATAATTATGAACTGATAAAATTTTCATTTCTTTTTTTAACAGTAGACTTACTTTATTTTTCATATAGAAAAAAATTTTATCTTGAATATCTTCAGAATGGACCTGATAAAAATATAGACCAACGTTTTGTTTACAAAAATAAGGGTCATCATGGAAAATAAAAATCTCAAGTTTTAAAAAGTAGCAAAAGTAGCATTTTTATTTATTCTCATCTTACCTACTTCTACCCCTTCCAAAAGATAGACTACTTAAATTAAAAATGCACAAAATTTTTATTTAAAATCTTCAGTAGCCTTATTTTTTTAACCTCAGTGTAGTTAATAAAATTTAAAAAAAAAAAAAATATATATATATATATATACACAATTAAAGTCTGTTAAACAGATATCCTTGTACTATAAACAAAACTATCCTGAGAAAAATAAATTTATTTTTAGTCACTCTGTGATTTGGAACCAGCCTTTCCTTCGATTTGGTTCAAATTGAACTTGATCTATAGGCAACTTTCCTTAAGGTTTCTGCCATATGGATACATGATCTCCTACTTCATTATTCAGTTGGGATCATCTGAGTGGATTTCTAGAAGGCAGTTATGCATCTATGCCTATATCACCCTCTTGTCTACACTGATTCCTTGTTCTTATATCTTTAACGTCTTTTTGCTTCTATCACCATTAATATAGACCTTCCTCATCAATTTCTGTTTTGTTTTGTTTTCAGTTAAAGAGTTTTGTTTTGGTTTTCTATCTTTTTTTTGTTTGTTTGTTTTTCTTTTTGCTACAAGGCACCAAAGAGTCATTTGAACCAGCTCAAGCAAGTGGTTTTATATGGGTACACACTGTAGTCTCAAAGAAACCCACAAACAGGCCAAAATACATCCAGGCCTCTTATGGAGCTCAACTGGGAGTTTAAAAGCCATCAGGAATTCAACTTTCTATTTATCATGGGCCAGAACTTCTCTCAAGTCATTAAATTTCTGCTCCTTTCTGGGTGTCTGAACTCTTTATATTTTTCATCTCAATAAGTTCTCAGTAGCAACTGGTTCAGTCTCATGGTTTTCAAATTCCAAATTTCAAAAAGATAAATCTAATTGCCCTAACTCATACTTTTACAAGGAATTCCAAAGTCATAGAAAAGGAAGTAGTCTTCCTTCTCATCCTACTTTACATTAAAAGAGTTATGTCCTATGTATTTTGTATGTACATCAATTATATCTCTTCCTCTCTTGTCATATTTATGACATTTCTCTATTCTAGATGTTCATTGCCTCTAGCCAACTATTAGAATGCCTTCCACATGTTTTTCATACCTGAACCTACTCACTGCTTCATTGCATTCTTCAAGATGCCATAAATGTAGTCTTCATAACTTTAAGAAATGAAGATTATGTTTCTGTAGGATATTGACAAGAATAGGGGAGAAGAGCAAAGACGAATGATTGGAAAAATTATAAACCGTGGATCAGATAGGCCAGATCTGGAATCTTGGCTTTTCCACGAATTATTTACCACTAATAATGTTGCTTATTTTCTGAAAGCTTTAGGTTCTTTATATGAAAAATGTGAATTTATGCAGTTAGAGTACCAACAATAGCCCAAGGAAAAGGCCAAGAAACCCGACAAAATGCCATGTTCCTTCATGAATTTGCAAGACCCCGGAGACTGACTCTTGGCTTCATAGCTAAGAAATTTGATTTGCCAGTACAGTCAAACTGCGCACTGATTTCAGTGCGACTCCTTCTGTAATGTTATTGCTGAGTTTTCACATAATTACTATTATACAAAGAGGTTCTTCTTTTCACAATATTTATAGGACATGAAAATAAGATCTAAGTGTTAAATAGGAAAAAATATTGTTACAGATATTTACACTAAAATATTACATTTATGAGTGCCAGGATGCCACTGAGGTTAACTGTCCTATCTGTTTATCAGTCTGAAAAAAGTATTTTCAGCCTGGAATGAGAACAAAGCTATCTTCAGGGTATTTCCAGTATGGGTATGTTTTGTGCTATTATGGCATTTGAACAGTAATATGCTGTGGTTAGTCAAAACTCTAGTGGTTGTCATCAGTGGGAAAGGTGGTGTAGAGGAAATTAACTTGAGGCAAGGAAATAATAATGGCCTGCAACATGGATTTTCATTTTTATTTAGACAGTAATTTTCCGAGTCAATAATAGCACTTGTGGTGCCATTCATTGGAGACTCAGTTTCAACAAAATTTCTAATTGCAGATGTTATTAATTTCCCTCAGAAGCCACAGACAACAACATATACCAAGATTGTCGTTTTATCTCTCTCATAATATTTTACAACATTTTATTTTGATTGAGGAAAAGGCAAAATAGAAAATCTAGAAACACATGATTGCCATGAAAACTGAGTACTTATTCTTTGGTGCAAAATTTTGCTTTTAAATTCAAAAATGAATTTTATGGTAACTGAAAACTAGCAATCAAAATGTGTTTTCTCATGTAGAGCCTCATGTTTTGTCTTATTATTCTTCTATTTATGTAAATTTCATTTAGTTTTTTTTTTAAATATTTACCAATTAACAGCCTAGAAAGTGAATATTACTCAAAATTTATATTTAAAATAAGGAAATTTAAAATTCATACACGAAAGATCTTTAGAAAGTTTTAAAACTTTAAATTTAGTTTTAAGTAGCAAATGTTTACTTACATGACTATAAGAAAAAAAAATCTCGCCTACATTTTTCAGAAAAGCCACTGTCTCTGACACTTCTTAATATCAGTCATATATCTCTCAGCTGTCATTTCTACTCATCTGTCTGGGTGTACCTTGACCAGGCTTATGTCTGGAATAGAGACAAACTGTTAGGACATCTACTTCATGTAAATTTGTCTTTTTGCCGTTGGGTGAAACCAAACTGGTGTAACACCTGGTGAACTATTATCACTCAAGACAGGGAGAGATACTGACCAAATGGCCTCAGGTAATCTGCATACACATTTGGGATTCTGGGACTATGGACTGAATCTATGAAAAGACAAATTCCTCATGACCTTGAAAGTTTTAGAAAATGCAAGGAAAGCATGCAATGTCCTAGTATTGAATGGGAGGTATTAGAAGAGAGTTTTTCTAAGTAAAATTGGAGTGGCTATACATCCCCATAGATCAGGCCTCAAATTAAACAAATTTCCAGTGAAGAGATATGTTGGAATGAATCCATCAAAGTGAAATCAACATCCAGGAGTGGATAAAGGGATGTCTGTGATCCATGCATTCCTTGTTTTGGATACCGTAAATGGTGTGGAAAGAGCTGTCAAGATACAAGTATGTGTACTGGGAAGTCCTTACACCCCTTTCTGGCATAATCACAAATTATGAATGATGAAGAAAGATTGATAAGGACATAAAAGTTCAGTGAAAAGAAAAAGTCTATTAAATGGAAGCTATAGTATCAAAAAAGATGGTGGGAAAATCTTACTACAACACCAAATAAAAGATTAAGGAGAAATTCACATGGTCTGGGTTTATTTATATCCTATAGGCAGTGAACAATCAGGCAAGTGAGAATAGCAGCATATTTTATTTAAAAAATATAGAAAATAATAATAAAATCTCTACACAGGGCAAGTGAAGGAGTTAAGTCTGCCTAGGGATTTAAAGAGACCTATTTAGTGACTAACCCTCATTTTCGCTATATAACCTAGTCCATGAAGGACTAAAATATTTTACTTGGACTGTTGAAGTTAGCCACAGAGAGGGTATAATCTTTCTGAGGATTATGATTTGCCTGAATAATAAACTATTGGAAGTGATGCAAAAGTGAAACTTGCAATATTGTGTTACTTCTCTTCTACCTCCCCTATGATTTTATTGTGCCTCTGTAATTGATGTTCACTTTTTTAGTGTATCAACTGAGTTTGAATATATTATATGACATCTCTCAGGCTGGCAAAATATTGAATATTTAGACTGGACAGTGAGCCAAGCTGCTTTTCCTAGTTTTACATAAATTTAAGATTTTACATTACAAAACATAAGGGGAAATGTGTTCCACATCCATAGCTAATTTTCAAATTTAGAGTCACATGACACCTTTAGTAAGTGCTTTGTTAACTTTTGCTTAACTAAATTTTCTTCTACTCTTTAATTTTATAAACTCTATTTTTGGAGTATTATAGATTTTGAAGTCTTAGTTTGGATTCTGGGTTTATTAAATGTATGCATTTTCCTTTTAAAAATATGAAAAATATATAAGAACAGTGCATAAAATTATACCATGCAGCATATCAAATAACTGTATGTCCATGTTACTACCATGTTTGGCTGGAAAGAAACTTGCCACCTGCCAAAAGTCCCTCATATGTTTTTGTTTGATCTCACACTCCATCCTCAAGAGTAACTACTATGCTAATCTTTATGGTAAGTAGCTTCATACTTTATACTGTTACCACCTAGTATGTATCCCAAAAGGATCTTACAAGTAACACACATGCTGACTTTGATGATAATTCTTTGTTTTTATTCATATTTTTACCAACAGCTATAGATAAAATGTCTGTCTCTCCCCAAACCCACTGCATTCATATATGAAATCCTACCCCACAACGTGACAGTACTATGGGGTGGGGCTTTGGATAGATGATTAAGTCTTAAAGACAGAACCTTCATAAATGGGATTAGTGCCTTTTCAAAAAGACCCCAGAGAGCTCCCTTACCCCTTCCTCTACAGCAAGGACACAGCCAGGAGACACAGTCTATGAACCAGGAAGCATGTTCTCACAAAACAGTCTGACCAGCACTTTTGTCGTGGACTTCCCAGACTCTAGGACTATGAGAAAAAAATGTTGCTTAAGTTACCCAGTCTAAAGTATTTTTGTTAGAATAGCCCTAATGGTCACTGCTTATGCATATTTTCCTAAAAAGATTTAACATAATATTGTATTTTTGACCTTTTTTATGAATGTAATCATATTGCATATTTTAACATGTTTGCATCTTTCACTCAGTGTTGTTTTTATGATATACATATATATTTACATGTGGCTGGAGTTCAATAACTTTAATTACTGTATGTTTTTTAATTTGGTGTATGATCATGTAACAATTTATCCATTCCATTACCGATGAGCATTTTAATTGTTTTGGGATTTGGTGTAATACTAAATGACTGCTATAGATATTCTTGACATTTATTTTGGTGTACCTGTGTATGCATTTCCCTAGAGTATCCATTCATCTCAGAGTGGAATCATCAGGTCATGGATATGCATATCCTGAGATTTACTGCATAAAGCCAAACAATTTTCCAAAGAAGTCATACTTACACTTCTACCAGAACTGTTTCAGAAAACTCTCAATACTTTAGCCAATATTTATTAGTTCCAGCCTCTTTAGTTTCATGTCAGTCTGTGGTGTGTGTGGTGGAGAATTACATTAAAGTCTCCTGATTATTAATGAATCTTATTGTCATTTTGTGATAATTGATCCTTTGGATCCCACCTTTTTTATTTTGAAATAATTTTAGAATTTATAGAGTGTAGAGTTCTCATATAATCTTTACCTTGTTTCCCATACTTTTAATATTTTAAATAGATATATAAAAATAGGAAATAAAAAGCTCATATTGGTACAACAATATAACAAATTCTAGACTTTATATGGATTTTAATAATATTTCTACTAACATCATTTTTCTACTGAAAAATGATACTGGATCATAATCCAGGATACTGCCTTGCATTTAGTTATAAAATTTACTCAATTTGTGACATTTTCTCTGTCATTCCTATTCTTTTAAATGACTTTTAGACTTATGAAAAATTCTGGTATGTATTTTATGGAATTCCTTTAATTAATGTTTGTCTAAAGTTTTTTCATGATTAGTCTTTGGATTGTGGATAATAATAAAACAGAGGTGAATTTCTTCTTAGTTAAATCTTTTAAGAGGATACATAACACCAACATGGATTGTGTCTGGCATTGTTAGCTTAAATTATTCCATTAAGTTGTTGTTTTTCACTTTTTCTACTGTTAGTATCTTTCACTTTCCATACTCTATTCCTTTAAAACAAATCACTGAGCATTGTCTACACTTAAAGGGAAAGGAATTAAACTCCACTTCTTAGAGTGGTTAAAACCACCACAATGAGTAATAATGACACTTTGAGTCTATAAAAATATTGATTCTTCTTAACGTTTCATCCACTAATATTAGCATTCATCAGTAGATTTTATATGTGACAATTATAACTGTGGTTGTCTAATGACGATCTATTTGCATTTTTATTTCTTCTATTTTTTGGGGATTGTTCTGTACAGAAAATATGTCTTTCTATCCTCTTATTAATCATTTATTTATATCAATATAAACTTAGATATTTATTTTGTGCTTTGATTTATAACCCAATGTTATCATTATTTTTTTGCTCAAATTTTTCCAGCTTTGGTCACTGGGAGCTCTTTCAGCTTGCTCCTGTGTCCTTCTGGTATGCTCTCATCCTTCTGTTCCTTTTTCAGCTTTTCTTATCATTTGAGAATAAAAAATACCCAGAATTGATTTGTATTTTTCCTACCTCAGTCCTAGAATCAACTATTTCTCCAAGAAACTTTGGTTCCTTTTATTGCCTAATGATACTTAGAAACCAAAGCCTTAGTACTTGATATGCTTGTTGCTACCAGGGTGCTTCTAAGCCCTCTCAGATATCTATCTATCTATCTTATATAATTATCATTAATATAGTATATTAATATACTATAGTATATAGTGTATACAGTACATATTAATAGTTATATTATATATTAAAATATATTAATATATGAAGTATATGAAGTATATATAGTATATACAATATATGAATTATATATATAGTGTGTATATATATATGTATATATATTTACTGACCCATGTATAAGCGCTATTCTACAATGGTTTCTGTATCTACCCATCCATGTATGTGTTAAACTAAAAATGACTTAAAAAACTTTTTTTAAATGTTTTATTTATTCTTGAGAGAGAGACAGAGCATGAGCAGGGGAGGGGCAGAGTGAAAGAGGGACACAGAATCGGAAGCAGGCTCTAGGCTCTGAGATGTCAGCACAGAGACTGATGTGGGGCATGAACTCACAAGCCGTGAGGTCATGACCTGATCCAAAGTCAGACACTTCACTGACTGAGCCACCCAGGTGCCCCTAAAATGACTTTATACTGATGTCAGATGAAACAGTTTTTAAATATTCTGGGAAAGCAAACTGTTGAAGGAGATTTAACAACTACTTTTAATGCAAATAATAGGTAAAATAGCAAACAAACATTATAAGAAAGTATCTTACTACCTAATATTTACTGTTTAATTTATTAAACACTTTAGCATAATAGCAAGTAGAAAAACACGATTAATAAAATTTTTGAAAGAGCAGGCATTTTAAGCAAAATTATAACCATAAATTTAAGAATAGTGATATTATCAGATATAAATTGAAAGTCGTATCATAAATGAGCACTTTGAATGAAAAGGATCTATTATTATATATCCGATATAGGATACACAAACACACATGCACACATACATATAATTCAACCATCATCTATTAATTGATCTTTCTTTACTCAGTCAACCCTGGCTTCTTCAGTGGTAAAACACAAGTAAAACCAAATGTTGATTTGAATTAAAAACACAAGTGTTTGGTACATGAAAAGTATACTGCTGACAGCTGTTTATAATTATGTTTTTATGAACATTGTGACAGTAACAGTTGGCAGAGTTTCTTCATAGCAAAAGTATATTTAAGAGCTCAGGTTACTATAAAAGATCTCCCTCTGAAGTACAGTGACAATTATAAATTACTGCTAAACTTAAATTTAATTTTATAATAATTTTAACAAAAAATTCAGGGGCATTGCCCATATTTCTTTCATTTTAGAAGGCACTGAATAAACCTGTGCTCATAAATAGATGAATGGATATAGAAAATATAGTATATACAATGGAATATTACTCAGCCATAAAAATGGGTGCATGCAAATGTTGCCATTTGGAACAACATGAATGGACCTAGAGGCTATAATGCTAAGTGAAATAAGTCACACAGAGGAAGACAAATACCATGTGATTTCACTTGTATGTGGAACTTAAGAAACGAAGGAAATGAATAAACAAAGACAAAAAGAGACAAACAAAAAAACAGACTTAAATAAAGAGAACAAACTAGTGGTTGCCAAAGGGAAGGTGGGTGGGAAGGGTGAAACAGATAAAGGGAAGAGAAAGTACATTTATCATGATGAGCACTGAAAAATGTACAGAATAGGGTGAATCATTATACTGTACACCTGAAACTAACATAACACTGTATGTTAATTATACTTCAATAAAACAAACAAGAACACTGAAAAAAATTGATAAAGAAAGAGATGTTAACTACATTTGATTGAAAAGCATTTTTTAATTTTAAATTTAGTAATGTTTATTAAATTTTAATTAGAAACAACAAAGCCTAGCATATACTAGAAACAATGATCAATTTCATAGTATTGCTCAGTTAAAACAGTCTCTTTTACAGTTAGAAAATATCTGAGTTGAAAATTTCAGTTCCAGAGCCTATTAATCTCCAATCTAGTTTCTACATTTGATCAATAAAAAATCCATCAAACTAGTAATGTTTTAAAAAAATTTAGACTAACACATTACTTCTCACATTTCCTAAATAATTCTTCCCAAAATGCACAAATAATGCATAAAAAAGAGAAGAGAGAAAGCAGGACACTGAAGGAAGTAAAAGGGAGATTTTGTAGAGGAACTGAGGAGAAGAGTAGAGAGGAGTGGAAGGTGGGAGATGAGCAGCGATGGTAATCACAGCCTCATGCACTGGACTTTAGCCTTGATTAGAAAGCTCAGACCACAGCTGAGAGCAGATTTGGAAGAAACTGAGCAAAGGCAGACATACTTCAGTATCAGCACTGTGTTGAGAAGGGTCTTCTCCCATACTCTTTATGGAAGTCATTAACATTTTTTGAATGTTTGTTTTTTTAATTAACATTCAATACATTTTATTATTTAAATCATGATGTCATAGAAAAATATAAATTCTCAGAGTTTATTTATTAGAACAATCTTTTTAACGTTTATTTTTTTTTTTTTGAGAGAGAGAGAGAGCGCGAGTGCACACGCATGAGTGGGGGAGGGGCAGAGAGAGAGAGGGAGACACAGAAGGCTCCAGGCTCTGAGCTGTCAGCATAGAGCCCAAGGCAGGGCTTGAACCATGAACCATGAGATCATGACCTGAGCCGAAGTCAGATACTTAACCTACTGAGCCACCCAGGCAGCCCTCAAAATTTATTTTATAATGCCAAGTTCCAACCATCCCTGTAAAGAAACCTTGTTGACTATATGCAGTTCAATAAATACCCCAGGAATGCCAGGCTTTTATAGTAGGGCTAAACTGGCAATAGAATAATGGCTACAACAGACACAAGCCTCAAAAAAATCAAGCTGACTCACAACCAACTTATGTATCAGCCACAGAAAGATCCAACATAAACAAAACTTTTACTAAAGATGAAGAAAGTAGCAAATACAATCTATAGCTTAGGATAAAATTAATGTAATTTAGAAATGACATAAGGAAAGGTCAGTGACCTTTAAGATACAACAATATAAATGATCAAAACTGAAGCTCAGAGAAATAAAACACTGAAAAAGTAATAATATGAGATTCAGTGACCTGTAGAACTATGTCAAACACTGTCAGAAAACACTTTTGGAGACCCAAAAGTAGGGTTACAGAAAAAATAATTTGAAAAGCTAATAGCTGGGGGGACCTCCTTTATAGCTCCAGGATCTACCTTGTGGCTAACAATGTCTTGCTTTCCTTCCTTTCTTTCTTTACTCTAACTTTACTTTGAGTCTTCAGCTTTCCAAGTTGGACAAGGGTAATGTTATATTCTCATAGTCAACTTGGATCCCAGTCCACAGGGAGAAAGTCTCATTTAAGCAAGTTATTACCTTACCTTTCTTCTTTTAGAGAAGTTGCCATTATACTAATTATATCTCTGTGTTTGGAACCATATTGAATGCTTGAAGAAGTAGACAACACAGATAATCTGTATTTTCCTTTGTAAATACATCTTATTCATAATCACATTGTCTTCATCAGTATGTGTGCCTTAACATGCAGTAGGCCAGAGTTTGTACCAAAAAGGAAACAAGCCAAAAAGAATTGACACAATCTCAATTCACTAGAAAAGAGTTCTGAATGATCATTAAGCACATGAAAATATTTTCACCATCATTATTCATCAAGAAAACACAAATCAAAACCAAAATAAAAAGTCTGAAAACACCAAATGATGGAAGATGGCAGAGTAACTGTAAGTCACATTATTCGTGGCAGTGAAAGTGTTATAACCATTTGGGAAAATGTCTGGAAGATTCTTATTAAAATTAAAACTATGATCCAACCATTTAATCCCTAAGTATATGCCCAAGAAAAAGGAAAACATGTGTCTAAAAAATACTGTACAGGAATGTTCATAGAGGCTTTATTCATAATGGCCCATAACTGGGAAACATTCCATGTGTCTATCAATAGGAGAATGGACAAATAGTAAAATGGAACACTACATAGGAATAACAAACTTCTGGTACATGCAACACCATGAGTTAATAAACAAAACTGTGTAAGTGAAAGGAAACTTAAAGAGTAGTATTGTTCTGTTCCATTTTTATGACATTATACAACAAGCAAACCTTATCTATGGTGGACAAAATCCAGAACAGCCATTGCTTCCCCAGGTGGGGCAGGAGTTGCTTGTAAAGGGTATTAAGAAAACTCTAAGTAAAACTTCTGGTAATATATGATGGTAGTGTTCTAAATCTTGGTAACATTATGGATTACAGAGGAGTATACATTTCTTAAAACTTAGCAAACAACACTTAATATTACATTTTTTTAGAACAAAACCAGTTATATGATTAATTTTAATCCTTTTTAACTCTTATAAGGCTGTGGAATATATCAGGGCTGTGTCTCCCAAACTTTTATAATTGTAGGAATCACTTTGCTTATGTATTAAAAATATGGATTTGGGGATACCTGGGTGGCTCAGTCAGTTGGGCGTCTGATTTCGGCTCAGGTCATGATCTCATGGTTCGTGAGTTTGAGTCCCACATTGGCCTCTATGCTGACAGCTCAGAGTCTGGATCCTGCTTCCTATTCTGTGTCTCCCTCTCTCTCTGCCCCTCCCCTGCTCACACTCTGTCTCTATCTTGCTCAAAAATAAATACACATTTAAGAATTTTGGAAAAAAATATGGATTCTTAGTCTTTTTTTTTAGAATATTCTGATTCACTAGATCTGAATTATAATACATTATTTATAAGTCTCATTGATAATTATTTTAACTTGAGAAACTTGGGAAATTTTGCTTTAATACACAATATGTGTCCATGCTATAAGCCAATATTTTGAGGCTCACTGACCTCTACCAGTCATTGCCACATGAATATACATTTGCGGTTTTTGTTTTCTCCTTCATTACTGATATTTAAAATAAATTGTCATAATGTTGATATTTATAAAATTTGTGGTTTACCATGGTCTTCCTTTCAAATAATTAGTCACAGTCCCTATTTACAAAAAGTTATGACATTATAAAACAGATGATAAACTAAAATTTTTAGAAATATTTTTTAAAATCTCCAGGAAAACTTATTTTCAACATTACTATGCAATTAGAAAAAAGTGTTGTTATTAATTCCAGAATTTGGTAAACAGCCATTTAACAATCCACCTGAACATTTTCTCTTAACCATTAAAAGGATATAGTAATAGTATTTGCCTATTAGTTGGGCAATGATCGAGAAATTCTGTGAAAGGATGATTTTGTAAACTATTAATGATTCACAAGTGTTAGTTGGACATTTTTGGAATTTAAAAATACGTATAACTTTGGAGAATAATGCAATAGAGTTAGACAGTATGCACTTAGAATATATATATTGTAGGGAGGTATGGTTAGAGGGATATTCCCATTTGAAAATAAAGGTCTTACCTTTGCTATTTCTCTTCCAAAAGTGTGGATCAGTGTGTCAATGTTTGTGTGTGCGTGTGTGCATGTGTGTGTTATTTCTTATAGTTTGAAATAGTTCTTTCTTACAGCTGACATGTGTTCATTCATTCAAAAATGAAGGGAGAAGGGAATCCCTTTGTTCACATTTCCTATTCTATCATGTGTATGTATGCTCTGCTGTTTTTCACATTTACACTCAGGATTGCTCCAATATGTTTTTAATGAACTTGCCTCAACCTCAAACTCCAAGTGCCCTGTGACTTTTCATCCAGACACATGAAAGCTGAGAGTTGTCAGCAACACCTGTATGTATGCGTTAGCTTTCACAAGTAACATCAAGTGTTCAGGTGAGAGCAGACGTTAGCTTATTTAATATTTCCATCACATATACATAAAAATAATCTTTCTGGATGAAAGGCAGAAGTGAGCAGGCTATTCTGGTTACTAGAAGGAATTAACTGCTGCTATTAGAAAGAAGATAAATTTTGTGAATACAGATACATTGCAACAACCAGGATACAGTGTTTTTAGAGCAAATGAATGTTACATGTTTTGTTTCTGCTATTTTGATATTTGTAAGCATCTCATTCTCAGTTTGACAACATTTATTTTATTCTACAATAAAAATTTATTAGGCAAAGGGTAAAGCTTTCAATAAAATAATTTTTTTGGCAAAAATGTCAAATAGCCGGCTAGATATTTTCTATTTTGACATCAATTAGTCTACTCTTAAAATCAGTAGTTTTGAGAAGTTTATTGATTCATTCTGCTTTGTTAATTGAAGAACACTTGTTAATGAAAGACATATTACAAAGGAAATTGTTCCTTTTTAATTTCAATTGGATTGGTTTCTTACCAATGAATAATTATGGTTATGTTCTTATATACTTCATGTTTTACAGTAACTGCTAATTGTATTTTAACAGGATGGGAATCACACGTGCCTTTTGAAGGCAGTAGGATATAATGAAACAAGAAGGGATTTTTAAGTAAAACATATCCCTTCTTTAAAATTTTTATTTTCTGAAAATATCAGTTCTCGAACTTTCAATACCTGGTTACTGATCTATGGAATGGTCCTAATGTATGAAAATTTAAGATAAAAAGGATATAAACTTCTAATTATAAGGTAAATACTAGGGATATAAGGTACAACATGATGACTATAAGTTAACACTGCTCTATGATATGTAGTAAATTTGTTAAGAGAGCAAATCCTAAGAGTTGTCATCACAAGGAGAAATTTTTTTTTTATTGTATCTATATGAGAAGATGGCTGTTAGCTGACCCTATTGTGGTAATCATTTCACAATATATGTAAATCAAACTATCATGCTATATGTCTTGAGCTATACAGTGATATATGTCAATTATTTCTCAATAAAACAAAAAAAAATGAACAGGATTATCTCACATTAAAAAAAAAACACAATGCTTTTAAAAGGTATTTAGTAGTATGAATTAAAACAATGCCTTTGAAAAATTAAAGAAAAAACAGTCAGAGGTACAAAATCAAATACAATTTAAATATTTGTCTTTAAACAATTCCTGAATCCCCCATGCTCTGTGTGATGTCTGATCCCTCACCTAACTATGCATGTCAACAATCAAGGTAAGGTAGGTGTCTTGTAATGATCAGAGCCATTAATTATTCAGGAAAGTTCTTTTTGTCATTTTAACTTACAGGGTTCTCCTATTCATTGAATTTTCATCAAATTATTAGCTAAAGTGATATAATAAAAACAGGCAATTCTTTGAGCATCTTGGTATATAACTGAGCCCAGAAAATATAAAAACATTGAGGTCACTTAAGGATTCTCTGAATGTCTTTTCTCTTCTTTCAATTTCACTTACAATCTTTTCAACTTTGCTAGACATGTTCAAATTATTTGATCACCCATGGTACATTTTTGTTAATAAATTAATGCTATTAAAATTTTCTATCTTTATTCTGCCTTTCATTGTTAAAATCTGCAATCAAGGGAACAAACTTATGTTGGCATTCCTCTCATGAATTCCGAATCTAAAAGTTTAGAGTATAGGATACAGAGTTTAAAAATTTTGAGATTTGCCTCTCCTTTTTTTCTGTTTTTGATTGTTTTGTGTTTGTTTGGTTGGTTTTTGTTTGTCCTTGCATTAGTCATGCTGATTCTTCATACACTATTTTCTTTTTCTTTCCATAAAACCAGTCTGGAACAAATCAGGACATAAACTTAAAACAATGTTTTATGTTCCCAAATCTATATATCAAGTTTTAAATTTTGCACTATCTGATCTTGTGTTTTCTTTTGTGTTGTGTTTTCTTTCTTTATTTTACTTTATTAAGGGTGAATCTGAATGGAAATCAGTGCCACTGACATCTTATAAGTCAAGACTATTGCTGTTCCATATATACTGCCTCTACTCTCAAATCTCTCAGTTCTTTTGAAACCACAGCAATTAGACTCATGTTCGTACTACTCCACTGAAACCAATTAAGTCCGTGTCGCTAGTGAGCTCTATTTTGACAAATCCAACAATTAATTCTTTTGTCCTAAAGGAATTGACCTAATAGCAACATTCTACACAGACAATCACTGCCCTCTTTAATAGAACTGTGTAGAAGAATTTCTAATCATTACATTATCTGTACTTTCCTTTTTTGGTAGTAAAAACGTTTTATCTGGCCACATTCCCATCTCTTTAAAAACTATACTTTCAAATTCTGCAGCAGCTAGGCAGGGACATGAAATGAGGTACTTACATTAGGATGTGCGTAGAGGTGATGTGTGCCTCTTCTGTGTCATGGCCTTTAAAGAAACAGGAGCAAATTCCCTTTGTCACTTTTCTCTTTCCCTCCACCTGGGAGATGATTGATTGGAACACTTTTCCCCTTGAGCAAATAATTAGGTGAATACATAGGAGTGGAATTGTTGGTGATAGAATAGGTGTATGATCAATTTTATCAGAAATTTCTATACAGTTTGCCAATGTGGTTGCACCATTTTATAGTGATACAGTGATACGTAAAAGCACCAGTTGTTCCACATCCTCACCAACAGTTGATGTTATTAGCCTTTTTAATTTTAGTCATTGTGTGAGTAGAAAAAATCTAATGGAAGTTTTAATTGACATTTTATGCTTCTTGTTGATTTTGATCCTTTTGCAAGTGTTTGTCGGCCATTTCTGAAGTATCCGTTCAAGTCCTTTACCCATTTTATTTATTTTTCTTTCTTCTTTTGAATTGTAGGAACTCTTTATATTTTAGATAAAGTCTTTTGTCAGATATACGTATTGAAAGATTTTCTCCCAGTATGTGGCTAGGCTCTATACTTCCTTTTTGCTTCCATACGTGATGAACACATGTATTAATTTTTCATGATGTATTATTCAATATTTTCTCTTAAAGTGTGAATATCCATATGGTTCTTTCTTGTTCCTGCAATGTTTTCTTCAGAAGATTTCTATTTGGGGGGCGCCTGTGTGGCTCAGTCAGTTGAGCAACCGACTTCGGCTCAGGTCACGATCTCACGGTTTGTGAGTTGGAGCCCTGCCTCGGGCTGTATGTTGACAGCTCTGATCCTGCAGCCTGCTTCGGATTCTGTCTCCCTCTCTCTCTGCCCCTCCCCCACTCATGCTGTGTGTCTCTCTGTCTCAGAAATAAATAAACATTAAAAAAAAATAAAAGAAGTTTTCTATTTGGGACTATTTCTGAACTTGTTGCACTATTACATTGATTTACTTGTCTACCTTTATCCCAATATCATATGTTATTCACAATTATTCTTCTTTTAGAATAAGCTATGATATCAGGTATTGAAAGTTTTAAATTTGCTCTCTTTCCAAAATTGTTTGACTGTTCTAGGTTATCTGTATTGATACATCTACTTTATCAATTTCTTTAAAAATATCTGCTGTGATTTCAATTGGTAGTACATTTCATTTACATATCAATTTAGGGAAAGGTAATGTCATGACAATATTGAATCTTCCAATCCATGAACATGGTATATATCTGTTTTTAAAGCTTTTTTTTTCAGTTTTACTGAGAATAATTGACATAGATAACTAATTAAGTTTAAGGACTATGACATGATGGTCTAATTTATATATATTGTGAAATTATTATCACAACAGATTCATTTAACATCTATCTTCTCATATAGATACAATAAAAATAAACATTAAAAACAGAAAAAAACAAAAACTGCTCTCCTTGTGATGAGTATCCTTAGGGTTTGCACTTTTATCAACTTTCCTATACAACAGTGTTGGCAATTTAAGTTAAAAATGTTTTATTCCTATGTTATGTTTGGTGTTTTTTTGTGTTTTGTTTTTTAGTTTTCGGCATGCACACTTGGCACATTTTTACTTTCTGTTCTTGTTATACCTTTGGTTATTGCACTTGATTTTATTTCCTAAACACAATTTACAGGGCACTTTAAAGTTTTTATCTGCATACATTTATAAAGACGTCTCTCCAAAGTCTAGATTCAATTATGAACATGCCTACACAAACTTCTTTTCGAAATCTTTTACACATTTAAATCTCAACATGTCAGAATTGAATTCCTGTTCTTTCTATTTTTTAAATAATTTTTTAATGTTTATTCATTTTTGAGAGATAGAGAGAGACAGAGTGAGAGTGAGGGAGGGGTAGAGAGAGAAGGAGATACAGAATCTGAAGCAGGCTCCAGGCTCTGAGCTGTCAGCACAGAGCCCAATGCAGGGCTTGAACCCACAAATGGCAAGTCGGACGCTCAACTGACTGAGCCACCCGAGCACCTCAAATTCCTGCTAATTCTTCAAAAATACAGTCTAAATACATCTTATCAATGAATTGTCATTACCTTGGATGGAGCCACAATAGTTTTTTCACTTTAATAGCCTCTAAACAAGTCTTCCTTTTTCTATCATTCCTGTAGTTTATTTCATTTCTTTTCTTTTTTTTAAGTTTTTATTTAAATTCCAGTTAGTTAACATACAATGTAAGTATGTACAATGTACATATTCAGGTGTACAATGTAATAATTTAACACTTCCATACAATACCTGGTGGCCATCACAAGTGTACTCCTTAATCCCCATCACCTATTTAACCAATCTCAAAACAATCTACACATTTAATACAATCCTTATGAAACACTCAACAGAATTTTGCACAGAGCTAGTACAAATAATCTGAAAATTTGAATGGAACCACAAAAGCCCTTAAGTAGCCAAAGCAACCTTGAAAAAGAAAAGCAAAGCTGGAGGCATCTCAATTCTGGACTTCAAGTTATATTACAAAGCTCTAGTGATCAAAATGATAGGGTATGGCACAAAAATAGACACAGATCAATAGAACAGAAAACCCAGAAATGAACCCATACTTATATGGTCAATTAATCTTTGACAAAGGAGAAAAGAATATCCAATGGGGGGAAAACATTCTCTTCAACAACTGGACAGTAACCTGCAAAAAAAATAAAACTGGACCACTTTCTTATACCATACATAAAAAATAAACTCAAAATGGATTAAAGCCCTAAATATGAGACCTAAAACCATAAAAATCCTAGAGAACATAGGAAGTAATCTCTTTGACATCAACCATAGAAACTTCTTTCTAGACATGTCTCTGGAGGCAAGGGAAACAAAAGCAAAGATAAACTATTGGGACTTCATAAAAATAACAAGCTTGTGCACAGTGAAGGAAACAATCCACTAAATGGTTTCATTTATTTTCAAAAAAGGAAAAATAGTAATCCTGCTAAAACACAAGATAGATTATGTCACTCTTCTTTCTAAGCTGTAATACTAATTTTTTTTTCAGAGTAAACAAAAAACAAATAAACAAAAAAACAAAAAAACAGAACTTAACTAGTCTACCAGACCCTATATGACCTGGCCCCATTCTTTCTCAGGTTTATTTTTGTGTTCCTCTATTTCTCATTCTGCTCCAGTCGCTCCAGTCTCCTTGTTTTTCCTCAAATACACCAGGCACGTTTTTATTTTGCTCCAATTCCCTCTGCCTTGTACGTTCTTTCCCTGCATACCAACCCCCATTGTCTAACACCCTGCAAATCTTCGTCTAAACTTCATCTTTTCAAAGATTACCTTGACCACCTTTTTGTAAGAGAATCTTTTTAAGGTGATTGTTTGTTTGATTAAAGTAATTTCTACACCCAACGTGGGGCTCAAACTAATGACCCTTAGATCAAGAGTTACATGTTCTACCAACTGAGCCAGCCAGGGTCCCCTACCGGAACATGTTATTCAATATTACACTCTACTATATCTCATTTTATTACTCAGCATTCCTGATTTTCATCATCTTGTTTTCTTTTTCCTTTTTCCAATCCTAATCACTACCACAACATAATTTTTATTCACTTATAAAGTTTATTTTCTGAATATTAGCTTTTATTATCCATTTTTCCCAGTAAAATGAAAATTCCTTGAGAGCAGACACCATTGTTTTATTGTTGTTTACTGATGTATAAAGAAAAACTCCTAGCATTAGTGAGCTCTTATGAAATGTTGGTTGAATAAATAAACAAATAAATGAGTAGTATATTTGTCTTTATGTGGCTACCACTCATATTTTTATGAGATTAATTCTTCTTGAACCAGTGATTTCCATGAAGTTCATACAGAGGTGAGCCAAGGATTTCTTTGAAGGAAGCATAAATTGTTTTCATAATAATGTGTGTGTGTGTATAGATAGATAGATAGATGATAGATAGATAGTTAATTCCTAGTCCTTGCAACTAAAATCCACACACATAATTTAGAGAACTTTTTCTCTATTCTACCCTGATTATTTACTCCATCCTTCATAAACTGATTTTTTTGAATGATTCCTAATTTAAAACCACATATTTATTTCAAACAGTATCCGGGGATATTCCCACTTCTAGTGTACTCAATTTTATCCCAGTTTTCCAAATTGAGTATTGTTTTATTCCATTAAATTGTGCAACTTAGTTGAGAGAAAAAAATACTAGTATCAATGATAATAAAAAGAGGAGCTAATATTCAAACTCAAAAATTGTAATAACAATAACATCTAACATTCCAAAAATCCTTACTATATGTCTGGCAAAATTCTCAGTGATATATGCATATATGTAGATATACACTCAATGACACTATGAAATAAGTAATGCACTGATGCCTATCTTAAATTGAGGCTAATGAAATAAACATTTAGGTAAATTTGCTTAAGTTCATGAAGCTTTTAAATGTTACAGATGGTATTTGTAATCCAGATGTACTGGCTGCAGAATTTATGTTCATGAATGCCATGAAGAGAAATATCCTTTGCCTTCTATTTATAGGATGTGCATCTTTAAATATTCCCTCTTTCAACCAAAACAAAAAAACTTAATTTTAATTTTATCCAGGTTACTGCAATAGAAAAAGCACCTCAGATCTGGAAATGAGAGTTTCTTGTCAAGAGGATAGTTTCTACACTGTTATAAGGAGCAGTAGACAAGTCATAGTTGGAATGACTTACTATTGGGATTGATTTGGTAATCAGGACATGTCTCAGTTAAATCAGTAAAACAGAGACTATTTATTTTTCTGCCTATCTACTTTAGAGGGTCAAACAATTCGACTAATTATAGATGAGACAAAGAATGGGAAGTTGAAGGGTCTGTGTCTGGCCTTGTTAAATTCAGGCAAAAGTTTAAAGATCTGTGTTTATCTTGTCATAAGTAAAAAGTGTGTCTTTGGTGAGTCTTATGGAAGTCAAGAATGAGTGGACAGCAAGTCTACATAAATCATACAGGGAAGGATCGTTCTTTGTGGTAAGCCATTTTCTAGGACACAAAATTAGATATGAGGATTTATTTACCATTGCTGCTTTCAGGGCTTAGGTGAAGTTCAACATTGTCACTTCTTAGAGACCTTCCACATGTCTACTTAACCTTCATTGCATTTGGCTACTTTTCTTTATGTATTATGCTTTAGGGCTACAGATGTCTCTTAATAATATTAAAACTTCCTGAGAAGAGACGGTTGACATTTTTTCTTAGTTGTGCTACTTAAAATGGAAAAGTCTAAAAAGAAATATTAGATCCAAAACCACAGAAGAGATATTTAGAACAGCAAAAGTATTTCCATAGCACATATGTTACTTATTTCTATTCTTTTATATATTATTTCTTCCTTTGGTCTTACTTTTTTATTTCTAGAAATTTGTCTTTTTCATAGTTCATGTAGAAATTTTACAGTCATATCAGTTATAAGAATTTCACTTTATTTTCAAATAAAAATTCCTTTATGCAGACATCTTTACTATTCTGATAAACTTTTAGAATCAGAACTAATAAAAGCATTTCCAGATAATTATATGGAAATTTTATTATTGGAGTGAAAGTTCTTTAAGGTATTACCAAAAAAGTTTGGTATTTAATTTATTGTCCAAAACACAATGCAATAATAAGCCATGGAGTGAAGGACAGACCTACATGAATTGTCTGAGACTCTTTACTTGATTATTATTGTGTAATATATTATAAATTTATTAAATATGGTGTGTTTACCATTGTTTTTCATTACTTAAAAATAAAGTTTGGCTTCTTTAAAGAATAGGTTATATATGGGAATTCACTGCTTGCATACTTTTAATTTTTTTTTTTTTTTCAGAGACAGAAAGGGACACAGAATCTGAAGGAGGCTCCAGGCTCTGAACTGTCAGCACAGAGCTCAATGCTAGGCTCAAACTCACAAGCTATGAGATCATGCATGACCTGAGCTGAAGTTGGACGCTCAACCGACTGAGGCACCCAGGTACCCCTCACTGCATGCATACTTAACTCATTAGCTACAAATTTTTGTGTGTGAATGGCCTTATAACCGAAGAAAGGTCCAAGGAGAACTCAAAGGTAATGATAACCTTGCAAAGAAAACATGATGACCCCATTGACCATTTACCTACCTAGAACTGAGCTAAGATGTTTGGATTTTGCTAAAACCAATAATCATGGCATTGACTTTTTCATCAAAAGTTTTTTTAACATTAAAATAAATGCAATTCTATTTCAGCATATGTTTTATATATTTTTTATGTACCATAAGTGAAAAACAAATGTGAGACCTTTTAGGATATTACTAATCAATCATTCCAACCTCAAAAAAAAGCTAAGTTGAGAGCAAAATAATAAGATATTCAATAGTGAAGTAATATAAGAATAATATGTAATTATATCAATATGAGGCTTACATACATTTTCCCACTTTGGAGGAATAGACTGTAGCAGATGACCATAATGCATCTGAAACAATAAATAGATACTCTTAAAGCTACTATCAAGCATGAGTCTCAAATATTTAAAATGAATCTATTACTCAGAGGATATGGAGAAATCACAATTAACATTGGCCTAGTCATTATTTAAATAGTGTTTCCAAATTCAATTCCTCAAGCTTAATAAAAAAAAAATTAGAGGCAGCACAGTGAAAATTAAAAAGAGATGATTAAACAGCTAGAAATTAGGATTACATGTAAGACTTAAAATATTATGTTTAAATGACTTGGATAAAGCACAGCTAATGAAGGAGTCTAATAATAGCATGGTATGCAGTGATGCCAATAATCTGCTCTAGGGGTAGATGAACACCTGTTCTCCCGTTGCACCAAAGCAAGACCAAGAATTGAACTAAAATGAAACAGGAATGATTTAGGCTAAAAATTAGCAAATGCAGAAGCTATTACTCTAACCATTGTCTTTATGTTTGTATCATTCTCCATAGCATTTCAAAGATAGAAGCACATGGACTTTTTTAAGAAGGTCAATATTTAATTAGTTACTTAGTCTTTTTGAATCTAAGTTTCCTTATCTATGAGAAATAGGTATCTATGTACACTTTCATAACAATTTATTAATGGTGTTCTTTTACCTTATTGTCTTATTTTTCATCACCATGACAGCTGCATGAATTAGATGTTGCACGAATCCACACCTGCATTTTACAGTTCAGAAGACAAGTGCTCAGAGTTTTTGGGGTTCTCAGGGATGTACAGCTTAGCTCCCAGGATTCGTGAAGTGCTTGTATATCCCCTAAACCATCCTCAACTGGATGGAGCTTATTCATCTTGAAATTTCATCTTTTCACTTTTACTGTATTATTGTATACTGAGCAGGGCCCAACATCACACAAGAGAGCAATATAAAAAGCCAAGTCAGTAAATCTCTCCCAGCACTCACCTGATCTCTATTCATATAATCTTGAAAAAAAAAATTAACATGCATAGTGACAAAGTATTACTTGACGTTAATATAATCAATAGAAAATAAAAGGTATGCATCACATTGTAGCATAATGATGAAAATGGAATTCAATGGCCAAAAAACTTACTTAATCTCTTT
Organism: Panthera onca; assembly: GCF_046562875.1. Taxonomy (NCBI): domain Eukaryota; kingdom Metazoa; phylum Chordata; class Mammalia; order Carnivora; family Felidae; genus Panthera; species Panthera onca. Next base: position 106,582,125 of record NC_138345.1, on the reverse strand, counting down.
AAATTTCATGCAAAATATGTTTTGCTTAAAAAACTTCATTAATTATATTAATAATTCATCTAATATTTTAGCAAATTCTGATTTTGCAGTAGGGGCCTTGTTTCTATTGCATTAGAGTAGCTGATTAATTATTAACAGCATAGTTATTACATTATATTAATTGTGGAAAAAATTGAAAATGTGGAATTATCTGTAGGAAAAATTTTATACAAAAATATAAAGCTTATTTTCTGTGTAATTAGACAGCTGAGATGGAAAATTGATTTTGATAGCTGTTGAATACTGACTTGAAACACCTAATATCAATTATCAACAACTCTAAATGGATTTTAACACATTTTGTAGTCAATAAAAAATTTATATCTGGTGATCAATCTCTGTCCCAAGAGAAGCAATGGTAAATGGATAGACTGTTAGATTCTCTTTTTTTGGGGGGGAGGGAATTACATAAAAATATGTGTTGAGATTTCATTAGTCTGTAAAGGGAGTAATGATGAAATACATGCAAAAAAATAAAGTCATCTAAGAGATTTTCTGAGTAATATTGCTATCAGTGAGTAGACAAGGACTGTTTTATAAGATGACAACCCTCAGAGATCTCAGAAAAAATCACCTGATCTCCTGCTGGACCTACTATTTGGTTAAACTACATGAGACTGCATTTTCTTGCAGGTAAAAAAGGATCAGACATTAGTAATTTCATATGATTCACCAGATAGAATTCTTGATAGACCTTAAAGACACTGATTTCTCTGCATAGCATGTTGTCCGTATTCCAGTGACTTTTCTCTATGAATATGTCATTCTTGCAAGAATGATTGATGCAAATTTTCCTTCTAAGAAATGCTAAGGAACAACTTTGTGTTTTGTTTTTTATTTTATTTTATTTTATTTTATTTTATTATTATTTTTTTATATCAAATAGGTTCCTCAAAAAATAAAAATAGATCTACCCTATGACTCAGCAATAGCACTGCTAGGAATTTACCCAAGGGATACAGGAGTGCTGATGCATAGGGGCACTTGTACCCCTATGTTTATGGCAACACTTTCAACAATAGCCAAATTATGGAAAGAGCCTAAATGTCCATCGACTGATGAATGGATAAAGAAGTTGTGGTTTATACATGCAATGGAATACTACTTGGCAATGAGAAAGAATGAAATCTGGCCATTTGCAGCAACGTGGATGGAACTGGAGATTATTATGGTAAGTGAAACAACTATGTGTTTTGAAAAGGAGGTAGGAAACTCATTTTGCACCTTCATTTATATAATTAACACTCTCATTTCATATTTTATGCTTATTTGAGGTGTTCCAGAGGTAAGGGTGTTTTACAGAAAGCAAACCTCGGTCCCCTTGGCACTTACAGCACACTAAGGAAGGAGTGTTCACACAAAGGGAGCCTATGTTCAAAGCATATACTTTGGAGAATTAGAAACAGGGCTTCAGTTTGCTTTTTCTTGTTTGATCCTATCACTGAACCTTCTCCTATGCTTTCCCATCTTAAGTAATAGCACCATAAGTAATGCAAGGTAGAAATCTAGGGAACATTCTTATGTCCTTTCTTATTCCATATGTTTGAGCTTTCATAAATTCCTGTCAATTGTAACTGTAAAGTATATCTAAAATCTATTAATTTTTTTCCATTGTGACTACTATATGGCTACTACTATTACTATTCCCTCCCCTCCCCACTACATAGACACACACTGGAGGTAAAATAGTTACAAATTTATACACACACACACACACACACACACACACACACACACCCCTTTTTAAAGAGTTATAGATATATAACTCCTTATAGTTATATATATATATATATATATAGTTATATATACAGTTGTATACATATAATGTTATAGATATATATAGATGGTTATATATATGAATACATATATATAACTTTGCATATATATCACTTTAATTTGATAATCACTACAACTATATAGAATGGCATTACAGATGAAGAAAATGATGCCTGGAGAATTTATGCATACTGCTCATCATTACAGAGCTCATAAGGAAATGAAGGCAAGACTGGAACTTAGGCAATTCTACTCCAGTGCCACAGAGTTCCTAAGTATGGTATATTTCCTTCTTCAGACCAGTCAGGTCACCATCAGCACAAGCTTGTACAGAGGGAGTAGTCAAAACACTCTCCTTAATTCCTCCTTTATGCCACCCTATTCCAAACTCCTCAGAGATGCAAGATCAGTGGTTTAAAACTTACACAGAATAATGTTAGCAGATTAAGTCTGTAAATGAAGCCTTTTGGACAGTCTGGTACAAGGACATGTGTGTATAATCACCCATAGAATGAACAAATACAAGCTTCTCCAGCCTTGCAGGATTCTCATTTTATATAGATGATGACATTGGCTGCTCTTATCTTTCTGCATGAGACAGTATAAGCCTGTACAATGGGAAATACACTTAAGTGTCTCTGATGTCTCAGTGTATGCTTGCATATACTTTAAGAAATTTTAATCTTAAAAGAAATTGTGCTATTTACCTTAATAACTCTCATTCATTTCTAAGACTGAAATCATGAATTGAGTAGTAAAACGGTAATACTGGGATTATAAAAAGTACTAAGAATCTTCTGATAGGTGGAAAACTAGCATCTTTACAGAAAATACTATTCAGGTATAAAATCCCACCTAAGAGAAGAGGATTCTAGGAAAATGGCAGAGTAAGAAACACCAGGAATCTATCTCCCTATCTAAACAATAATTGCTCCGATAAAATCTGTCTCATGTGACTATTTTGGAACTCTGGGGTCTGTTGAAGGCTTGCAACTTCTGGCAGAAATCATTGGATGGTAAATTTTGGCTAATTTCAGCTCCTAGCACAGTAGAAGCTCCCCATTTCCAAATCCAGCCAAATGGCAGGCAACCATGGCCATTTTCCCAGACACGTTTGCACACAGGAGCTAAGGTAGACAAATAAATGGCCCTTTATTCCAAACATCAGAGATCTATACTTTGATCTCTGATTGCTACTTCTGATCACAGAAATGAAGACAAAGAGGCTGGCAGTTTTTGATGTTGTACTTGCCCCCACTGCTGCAAGACTCTACCCTTCTGGCTGAAATGGCTTCCAGGGGATTTGGGCCAGCATCTTTTCCCTTGTTACATATTTTCACTTTTTTCCCCCTTTCAAGACAAAGACAAAACAACTGCATATATAAGGGAAATTAGAAAGTGACCTGGCATGCCCAGGGAAAGGCTTAAAAAAGACTCAAGAATACCTTAAGTTTACACTTTAAGCTGATCGTTAGCACAGAGACAACCTACAACAATAATAAAAAAAAAAACAAACAATAAACAAAACAATAACAACAACAACAACAAAAACAACAAAATACCCAGGAAACCTTGGAAAAGGACAATCTGATTTCCAGAGTTATGACATTATTAGATTCAAATGTCCAATGTTCAACAAAATAATCAAAAGACATGCAAAGAAACTGGAAAATATGGCCCATTCAAAGAAAAAAATAAATCAACAGAAACTGTCCATGAGAATTAACAGCAAATAAACTAGACAAATACTTACTAATAATAGTAATAACAATAATAATAATAAACAGCTATCTTAAAGATAATCAAAGAACTAAAGGAAGACATGGAGAAAATCAAGAAATTATGCATGAACAAAATAGATACAAGAAAGATCTCAAATCAACAACCTAACTTTACAACTTAAAAATTTAGAAAAGAACAAACTAATTGAAAGCTACCGAAAAGGAAGAAATAATAAAGATTACAGCAGAAATAAATATAAGAGAATAGAAAAGCAATAGATAAACAAATCAATAAAGCCAAAGTTAGTTATTTGCAAAGATCAACATAATTGACAAACATTCAGCTAGACTGACCAAGAAAAAAATATATAGTATCAAATTACTAAATTCTGAAATAAAATTGAGGACATTACTACCAATTTGACAAAAAATGAATATGAAAGAGTACTATGAATAATTGAATACCAAGAAATTAGATAACATAGATGAAATGGAAAAAATTCCTAGAAACACAAAATCTACCAAAACTGAATCATAAAGAAACAAAATTTGAACAGACATATAACTTGTAAAGAGATTGAGTCAGTAATAAAAAACCTACGAGCAAACAAAAGTCTAAGGCCACATGGCTTCACTGATGAATTCTATAAAACATTTAATAACTAATACCAATCCTTCTCATATAATTTCCAAAAAAAATAAACATGAAGAGAAAGGGATTATTCCTAATTCATTCCTAGGCTCAAGACGCTATAATAAAAGAAAAATACAGATCAATATCCTTAATGAATATTGATGCAAAAATCCTGAACAAAATACTAGCAAACAAAATTCAGCAGCATATTAAAAGAATTTATAACCATGAGCAATTTTTTTTTATTTCTGGAATTCAAGGAGAGTTCAACATGTTAAAATTGCTGAATGCAACACACCCAGAATGAAGGAAACTAAGAAACCCCATATGGTCAACTCAATCAATGCAGAAAAAAGTGTTTTGACAAAATTTAACACATTTTCATGATAAAAACACTCTACAAATCAGGAATAGAAGGGAAACACCTCAACATAAAAAAAAAGTCATATATGAATAACACACAGTGAATATCATACTCAATGGTGAAGAACTAAAAGCATTTCCTTCAAAATCAGGAACAGGGCAAAATGCCCACTTCTGTTCTGCATACTACTGGAAATGCTAGCCAGAACCATTAAGCAAGAGAAAGAAATAAAACACATTAAAATTGGAAAGGAAGACATAAAATTACCTCTGCAGATAAAATGATTGTATATGTATAAAACCCTAAAGAGTCCATTAAAAAAATGTCAGAACTACTAAATTAACTAATTCATCAAGGTAGCAGGATACAAAGTCAACAAAAATGAGTTGTATTTCTACATATAAACAATTAACAACCTGAAGGAAATAACAACAAAAAAACCAATTCAATTTATAATACCATCAAAAATAATAAAATACTTAGGAATGAATTTAACCAAGGAGATGAGAGCCTTGTAAAATAAAAACTACAAAACATTGTCAAAATAAATTAAAGAAGATATAAATATATGGGAGCACATCTATGTTCATATGATGGATTGTTAAAATATTACATGTCAACTGTTAATATACCAAAGTGATCTGCATATTTCAATGTAATCCCTATAATACTCACAATAGCCTTATGAGCAGGTAAAATTATTCCTATTTTAATGAGGAGGAAACTAGGCAGTGGAAGGACAAATTAATAATTGGATGCCACATGGACAAATGCAAGTTGTGAATCAGCAGTGTGACTAGAATCTCTGTTCTTATATTACATTCCTTCCTATTGAATAAACCATTGCATGTAGAGAATTCTCCAGAGTCACAGGGTAAGATAAATTTCAAAGTTGTATATATATTTTGCCCACTTGATATATAAAAGTGTTGTATTATTTTCTTATTCAGCTAGACTGTATATTTCACCCAATCTTTGCATCCTATGACGTTCCATGGTGTTCAATTCCAGGGAATACTGTTCATAGTTTTCTGTTTCCTTGGCTATTTTATAATTTTGGATTTTTAATTATATGTAGTAGGATTTTTAATCTAGTGAGACTTTCTCTAACTTTATCTACGGGAGTCTTTTGCATTTACTTTTTGTCAGTTGCTCCTGGTTGCTACCAAACTTTGAATTCAAGAATTCATGAACTATTCAATGTTATTTTCCTAACGTGATCTTCCTTGCATGTTGTGAATGCCAAAATAAACACTTTTCCTTTTTCAGCTACTTTTGCTAGTCTAGGGTATTTTTCTCAACATTTTCATTGAGGCTCTATATGTTCTAGGGTCCAGTATTAAACCCCAGTATTCTTAATTACTACAACTAGTAATGCCCCAAGTGTGACTATAGCTTGAGGGTTAGCTTGCAATTTTTGGTTCAGATTTTCTTTTTCTTTTCTGGCCTCTGGGGATTTTTCTTATTCTTCTATAGGCACAGTGTTGCATTAACAAATGCTTTCTACATTTTCATAGCATTTAGAGGTGTTTTGTGTCAAGAATTTTCTCAGAGCATGTGTCTTGGCTTACCAATGGAAAAGCAGGTCCAGGTACTCTCCACTTTCCGCCAGTATAATAGACAAAGGTCTTTAAGTTCCTAAAAGAAACTGTAACACTCTGAAAGGAGAAAGATATAAAACTCTATAAGATATAAAGATATAAAACTTTGAAAACAAGGAAAATTCTTCAGTATGGCAACAATTTCATATCAATAAAGAGGTAATCAAAATACCTCACTGAAGTGAGAAAATGTGTCGCTTATATCAAAGATGGATTTTTATAACCAATAAAAGCAATTTCTTTTTTTAAGTGTGAAACCATTTGTAACCTCTGAAATCATAATTGTTTTACTTTTGCTATGTAAAGAATTTCGTTATAAAGTACTATAAAGTAAAAACTTGTCATCTCTTCTATACAATTGTGTTTTGCGTATGTGAAATAAAATGAAGACACTCCACATAGAAACAACTATTTTAAAGCCAAGAATTTTTGTTTGAACATAAATACAAACTCAAACGATTAGAAATTCCTATCAAGATTGTTTAAAGTAAGGTATACATTAATAATTATTGAAATGTTATAACTATTCCACTGCACATTGTCAAATACCTTCTCCAGATACACATTGCTTATATAAGCACAGGATTAAGTTGTCATCATTCTGTTATGTTTATGCCAGATTGACCAAAATTCTTCACTTGGGTTGTTTAGTCTGTGCTACGTAAGGTATATCGCACTCTTAATAAAATCTATACCATTCATATATCTCATAAAAAATCTTCTTGAACTATTGGAACTCTAAATATTTTGTGCCTTAATTATAATTTTAATCTATCACTCCAACTTTAAAAAGACCTAAGTAGTAAAATATTGAAAAACAAACGTATTTACATATGTCATCTTTCATATCAGACTGTAAATGTCCTGAAGATGAGTGTAATTCACAATATCAGTATTTTTAATTGACTAAAAGATAGTTCTAAATTTTATGAAATGTTCTAGCTCATAGAGAATTTTTAAAGTTCATAAAGTAAGTACAATCTGATTTCAAAGTTGCCAGATATTAGAAGCATCACAATATAAATTCATTTACAATATATCAACCCGTCTTTGACTTATATATATTCATTTACTTATCTTCATCCACAAAATATAAACTCCAAGAGATCAGTAATTATCTACTTTATTCACTTACGTTAGCTATAGTTATTGATTTGGGCCAGTCAGCATTTATTTTTCTCCCTGTTTATATTAACTGCTCCTGATGTTCATTTGGGAGCCACATCTCACCAACTCTCAGTCCATCCTTTTCTCATGACTCAAGAGTGGAATATGTGAGTTAGAATTGGCACACAACTCATGGACCTGTCACAGGGACTATTTCTGGAGATAGATCTTGGCTGCAGTTGGACCAATCAGAACTTTTAGTCTCAATTTTGGCACTTGGTTAAAATTAATGGGTACGCATCATCCCTCTTCTGCTGGATTAATATTGTGAAGACAGGACATAGACAATTATTCAGCCATTGTGTCAACACAGCTAAAGAACCTCTTTACAAATGGCAAAACAAAAAAATTTAGTAGAAAAATGACGTTTTATTATATTAATACATGCATGCATTACATGTATTAATTACATGTATTACATGTATTTACATGCATTACATGCATTACAAAGTAACCTAAAAACTCCAAAATTATTGAAAACTATGCAAAAAATGAAAATGAAGTTATGTATGTATACATGTGCATGTGTGATTATTAGCATTTTTAATTGATTATTAAAGTATGGGCATATTTTAAGAATTGCTATTTTTTCTTTTATTTCCTTATTTTATTTGAGAGAGAGAGAGAGAGAGAGAGAGAGAGAGAGAGCGCTTAAGTTGGGGGAGGGGGCAGAGGGAGAGAGACAGAATCTTAAGCAGGCTCCATGCTCAGCACAGAGCCCAACACGGAGCTGAATCCCATGACCCTGGGATCATGACCTGAGTGGAAATTAAGAGTTGGACGCTCACCCAACTGAGCTACCCAGGCACCCCATTATTTTTCCTTTTATATTAACTTGAGCAATTATATTTCTACATATGTATAGAGATATAAAGATAGATGGATCGAAAGGGAGAGACAGCTTCTAATCCTGGCAAAGGTTGGGTAACATCATCCAGTCTAGCTGTATAAGGAAATAATACAACTATTTCCTATGTCAAATCATCTAAATTCATCTACAGTCTTGGCAATTCTCTTAGCTTTTGACCCTGGAGAACTCTTTAGGCACAATGATTTATTCAATGGGAGAGAATGTAATATATATAAGAAATGAGATTATTATCGAACCACGTATTCACATCCTATATTAGTCCATAGAGTTGCATGACATCCAATTATCTACTTGATCATCTTGTGCTTATTTCCCTCATTAAAATAGAAATAATTATATCTGTTCATATGCTGCTGTATTATGGAAAAGTTTAACCACATTTTCCAAATATTAACCATAATTAATAGTATTCACATTACTATCTGTAGAGAGAATATTATTCATCTCAACCTCCATAAAAAGGGATAAGTATATAAAAATATAGCAGTATTTTATGCATCTTTCAATCTCAACCTCCATAAAGAAGAGACAAGTATATAAAAATATTGTAGTGTTTTATGCATCTTTCAAATTGATGGTTAAATTCACTATGTAAAAACAGACTACAAAGGATGATAAAATTATAGGTTATACTTGAGATAAAATTTTGTGTAGCTATTGTGGGTATAATTGTAAATATACATGAAAGCATAAATTCACCTCCTAGGCACAGGATAATGGACAAGAGTAAACAAATAAGAATATTATGAAGTGTTTTGGAGTGCTTGGCTTTTCTCCTTAATTTTCTAGAGTTTCAGTAATTGCCTTTGGAGTAAGACAACAGGCTCTGGAGCTCAGGTTCTGGAGCTGACTCTGGAGCCACTTCCTCATACTAGCTGAATCACCTGAGCCATTCCTTAAGCACAGTGTTGTTCAGTTTTCTTACTCATTAAACAGGGACGTTAACAGGGTCTGATGGGGGAATAACTGAGTTAATACATAAAAAGTATTCATAATAATGTTTGGCATGGATTAAATGACATGAAAATTTTCTTAACTAAATGAGTTAAGCCCTTTATAGAGATAAATAGAAATTATAAACCATGCCTATTATTTTTAAAACTGTCTCTTCAAGCTAATTACATATATTTTCTTGATAACATATAATGCCTTCACACAGAATATACCTTTTTTTTCACTAATATCAAGAACCACTTTCCTCTAGAAGAAAGAAGAAAAGCCTAAATTTGAGACAAAACCACACTTTATAAGAAATCTGGAAATGAGGATATAAAGCTGTGAATAAAGACACTTACAAACACCATATGTCCACAGATGGACATGATATTTTTCAAGAGTAAAGTGGTTTTTGTCTATATAAAATGTTCAGAGTTATTAGTATTAATAAATGTAACAAAATATAAATCATTTTTAAAGCTCTAGTGTGCTATTTTATGTTGTTATGTAACCTTCTGACCCATTTAAAATGAACATGTAGGGAATCCATTTTAATAGCTTCTTCCTGTAGGCTTGAGGGATTCTATAGCTAGCACAAGTCCTAAACCAAAAATATAGTTGGGTATTTCCACTCATTTAAAGATTTCCATGCCAGAAAGTTTTGTGTTGAGTTGGCATCTCCTAGGAATACAAGTGAATAAACAATACAGAAAGAGGAAAGAAAAGAGAAATATTTGTTCAACACTCTGCATGTTGTAACAACGTGCAACATCATTTATGATATGTTACCTCAGCCAAAAATGACATGATGTTATAAATCACTAATTTCTCAATTTTGGAAAGGAAGTTGGAAATATGGGATAAGGTCATGTTCAGTTCAGGTCATGAAAACCAAAAATGCGCAGGTTGGAGTTTTTATAATGTTTTACTAAATCCCAGAGGAGGTTCAATATCATAGTTATTACTATTATTTTCCTCTTGGAAAAGAAAGGAAATGGAAAAATTCTTGCCCGATCTTTGAGGCATATAACATGACCTGGAAGAGTTTTACATTTTATTTAATACTTACAAAGTCCTGGTTATTTTTTTTATTTCATAAGCTAATATTTCAGTAAATAAATAGTAACTTTTTTTTAACATTCCCTACTTTCAGTAATGTATTCTCTGCCTATATTGATCATCTTAAATTTCTGCCATTGTGAATTTTATATTAATCTTAAAGAACAGTTCTAAACTAGCATTAGAATATAAATATATTTTTAAAATTCACACCATAATATTTTCAAAGTTGGGATAGTCTAAGAAATAGGACCCTAGGGAATCAAACAGTTGGTTTGAAACAGAAAGACTGCACTGCTAAAAGAATGAGAAATACCTGTGCTTTCAAAGGCTTTCTCCTGTCATTGTGCCAACGGGCTCTCTTTTACCCTCAATAAAACTTCTATTTCTTTCACTTGATCTATGTGGAAAGAAACACACAAAGAACCACAGGTTAAAGATGAACTATCCAACAGAAGAAACAGGAAACTCTTCTCTATGTGTTTTGGAGGGTGTTTAATTGCCTGGCCAAGTCCCCTTAATTCTACAAAGTTCATTCAGCAGGCTAAGATGGAGGTTGACTCCCTGTTAGGGCTCCAGTTATAACTATCAACCACCTTTCTGTTTTGTATTATGGTAAACAACAGCAAGCCTACTGAGCAAGGTTACTGGAACTTTATTTTAGGATTGGTTATGTAAAACACATCCAAAATAAACTTTATCATATGGAATTCTTGCTACACTTTTCATCCTTCTACTCCACAAACATTCATTGCCTATTTCCTAGGTTCAAACCCTTTTAAGCAGTTAAAATAGGGCTTGACATCCTCTACCTATAATGGAAATGACAGCTCAGTGAAACAGATGAATAAATTTAAAATGCAATAGAATGAAACAGGAGCCTTCATAAATATATACAAAGAGTGCAACAGGAGAAAGTGTGGCTTAGATGAAGGAGTCAGACAGATGGAGATTAATCTATCATCTTTATTTACGACAAAAGCTAGGTTGGAAGACATAGCTTGCTAACAGCACATCGAAGAATTACACTTAGTCACCCAGGTACAGACATAGCTGGAAAACCACAAACTTCCTCAATTGAGCTTACCCTTATAAAATTTACGGCATGAAGAGACCCCTGACTCTAAAAGAGGAAAGAGCTAAGCTGAATATGTCCAGGCTCCTTTTTGTTAAATCTCTAATCTCTAACTCACTCCTCCCACAGAAAGAAATGGATAGCTGGTGGGGAAAGAATTTGAAGTGTTATTCTAGCAAAGTTCTCCACATGGAAACATGAAGAGCTGTAACATAAACAGCAGTTTACCAAGGAGCTTGACTCTAAGAATTGAATGACTCTAAGGCAGACCCTTCCAGGAGACACTTGAGCTCTACCTCCCCCCCCCCCCGCCCCCCATTCACAAATCTCCCTACTCTAAGAACAAAGCAAAAATCTTGGGAAGCTTGGACCCTGATACCTCACCCTCCCCAGATGACTCCCAATACAGCATGGGAATGAAATAGTATATATAATCCTTATAATGTGCAATATTCTGGGATTTTTGGCACCTATTAAAAATATTATTGGCCACAACAGAGTTTAAGTCATAATAATTGAGAATCTGCTATGTAACTTGAACTTAAGAATGAAAGCATTGAACTGGAAAATAATTCTTCTCATATAGTTTGCTTTATGAAGGGAATGTTTTAGTTCACTCACACTCCTAAAGAAAGTGATTTAACTATATATTTAAACAAGTCAGTTAATGATATCATCTTTAGGCTTATAAAATCTTATTTGAGCCTAATAAGTATTCTTTCTGTGTCTTTTCTTTTTTTCCTTTTTAGAAATGCAACTTAGAGAATTTTGGTTGAAACAATTATAACTGTTATTTTAAAATAAAAAACAAATGGAAAATCAATCCTTTCTTCTCCTAATTTAGTTAATGCCATGGATATCCCACTCTTCTCATTTCAGAGTGCACTTAAATCAAACTTTGTTTGTTATTTCTTAGACTTTAGCCATAATGGTCTACTCTAGTGAAATCTCAGAAAAGTCTTACTCTGGCTAGGGCAAAGGCCCACAATTAGAAAAAAGGCAATTCTCTCTAGCTAAGTGTATGTTTTCTTGTTTGAAAAGAATAATAGACATGGTTTCGCTGGTTAGCCCTGAGCCTATCATAGCATCTCCACTTTGATGGAGTGAAAAAATCTCTACTTTGTGCCTTGAAAAAAATCACCTGGAACATTTAAATTAAGATGAGGATACACTGTTGCTTTTTAACTATTGATTTCCAGAGAGAGAAAATTTAAATATCATCCTCTGATAGTACAATGCCAAACAAAATATTATAGAAATTTAAAATTGTTAGTATGTATTATGTGTTAAAGCTTGCACATCTCAAAATCAAATTTGTCAATAGTTTATCTGTACTTTCTTCAAAATTATAAAAAACATGAAATGATTATTTACAATATTTTTGACATGCTGACAACTGTTAACCCAATGTGAGAAACTGCCTCAAATAAACTTCCTTAAACAAATCAAAATTAGGGTGCCTGGGTGGCTCAGTCAGTTAAACATCTGACTTCCCCTCGGGTCATGATCTCACAGTTCGTGGGTTCAAGCCCCATGTCGGGCTCTGTGCTGACAGCTCAGAGCCTGGAGCCTGCTGCGGATTCTGTGTCTCCCTCTCCCTCTACTGTCCCCCACTTGCTCTCTGTCTCTCTCTCTCAAAAATAAAATATTTTAAAAATTAAAAAAAAGTCAAAGTAAGTACATTGTCTTGCAATTATTCTTCCTTCTACCTTGCCACTACATTACTAAGTCAGGGGTTCACTGAGGTTTTTGAATCTACCAGTTTACATTTTCATCAAATTTTGGAAATTTTGACCAGTATTTCATCAAATACTTGTTATGCCATCCTTTATTTCACAGGCTACAATTACATATGTTATACATGTTACATCTATTAGACTGTTTAAGATTGTTTCATCACTTCCTGGTGCCCTGCTCTTATTTATTTTTTTTGACTCTTTTCTGTATGTGTTTCATTCTGGATGGTTTCTATTGCATGTCAACAGATCCAGTGTTGAGAGTATAGTATGTCCTTGAATAGCTTACTCAACTATAATGGATGCCTGAAAAATAAACCATTTATAATGTCTTGAGAGTTTACACTGAATAAATAATTATTTTAGTATTTGTATTTTTGTTTGTCAAAATAATTGTTGACATGTATATAGACATATTTTTGAATGGCTCTAGGATGCCATTTCAACAATTCAGAAATACTGAACGATTATTAAGTACTTATGCTGGTTATTGTCCTATATATTTTCAGGTACAGTAATCAATTGATTTTCACAGCAAATCTGGAGGATAAGTACCATTCTCATTTAGCAGGAAAAAAAGTTATCAGGGTTAGGGCAGAGAGAGTACCATTATACTGGTAGACTGTAGGGCTAAGGATAGACTCACTCACTAAGACTCCAAAGTCCATGATCTTTTTTTTATGAGTCATGACCTGGAGAGACTGCTCTTCTAAGAGAAAAAAATAAAAATGGAAGCAGCAGGTAGGGCATTGGACTGTGAAACTTACACCAAATATTATAAAATGAATTCATATTTAAGAAATTAAAGGATATATCTTTGCAGCATCAATTCTAGAAATTAAAGCTTGAGAAACTCAGTTCGGCTGTCAAGACATGAATTAAAATAAAGTTAGAGAAGACCATGTTAAAAATTCCAAATTATTGTGAATTTTCATGAAGGAAATAAAAAGAGGTCTAATTTAACATTCTATACAATATATTATTAGATTCTTTTTTATCTGTACTTACAATAGTGACAAAGAATGAGCCAGTATTTGGGGGGGGGGGGGACACCAGCTTATATTAGCTTGTCCTGTCTCTTTGAAGCACCAAGAGAACTTTTCAGATAACTGGGAACTAATCGTTCAAAATGCGTAGATATTGTGTTGGTGTCGTGGACATTTGTGTAATTAGCTAATGGTTTAAAATTTTCTATCAAAGTAGCAACTGTTGAGATTAGAAAATCTGGGCAAACATCTTTTTTTTTCTATCTTTAGAAACAACAACTAATTGTGCAATTTTGAGTAAACCTCATGGGGAAAACAAATTGAATGATACTGTGGAACAAATATATAACCAGCAGAAATATTTCTTATAATAATTATTTGTAGACCTTGGGTTACTTGTCTACTAAAAGAATACTTTTCTTTATTTTCTTCTTAAATGACAGGCTTCATGTTTCATAATACTTCTGATAATCACTACAAACAAAAGCAGATTCTTTAATAAGAGGGGAGGGAATACATTTAAATTGGAAGTTTTATACATTCATTATTTGGCACTTAATTTTACACAGTTAAAATATTTAGACCTTCTGGTATGCATTATTCACTAAGGATTTTATGATATATATCATATAGTGGTAGGAAAATCAGAAATTTTTTTTGCAGATTTCCGTGTTCTTCCCCTTAATAATGAATTGTTAAAGAAGAAGAAAACTTCACAATTATTCTCTTACTTTCTCCAGTTTTTATTTCTTCTAATATTCTTCATTTGTTTCTTGTTTGTCTTTTGACTTCGAATGTTAGGAAAAAAATGAAAAAAGTTAGAAAATATTTTTCTCTTGGCTTCCTTTCAATTGAAATTGGTGACATATTTATTATATAAAATGACATTTTGCTCTAACTTAAATGGATTGCTTGAGTACAAGCTGTGAATGAAACCCTTAGAAGATCTTGTTGGGATTTTATTAACTTATCTACATCAGATTTGTAAAATATTGCAATTTATTTTTTGTTTTTTTACAGTTTTAACAATTTTACAACTTCATATATATATATATATATATATATATATATATATATATATGAAAGAGTAAATAAACAATATATTATATACTCTTTTGTCTTTCTTTTTTCTGCTCAGCATAATGCTTGTGAGATCTACCCATGTTATTGTATCAGTAATTAGTTGCTAAGAGCATTTGTATACAAATCCTTTTGTGATCATATGCTGTGTTATTTTCTTTAGGTGATTACGTACAAGTGGAATTTGTGGGTCATATGGCAATTGTGTATTTGTCTTTATTAGAAACTGACAAATTTTTTTTTGACAGTGGTTGTAATATTTCCACTCCAATGAGCAACATAGGAGTCTAGTTGTTCCGCATCTTTGCGAAAACTTGGTACTCTCTAATTTATGCATACTAATAGATATGTTTCCATAGTTTTAATTTGCAATTCTCTTATGGTATTGTTAATGAGCATCTTTTTTGTGTTTATTGGCCATTCATAGGTCTTCTTTGGTGAGGTTTCTGTTCTAGAAGTTCTGGAAAAATTATTTCCAGGTATTTATATTGAGTTGTTTATCTTATTATTGAATTATAAAGGTTCTTCCCCCCTCCCCAGTCTTACTGAGATATAATTAACATATAATATTATGTAAGTTTAAGGTGTACAATGTGATGATTATATATATATATATATATATACACTATATATATATATATACACTATATATATATATATATATATATATATATATATATATATAGTATATAATATGATAAGGTATACCATGTGATGAGAATGTTTACCACAAAAGGTCAGTTAATACATCAATTATTTTATTTTTTATTTTTTTTAATTTTTAATGTTTATTCATTTCTGAGAGAGACAGACAAGAGTGTGAACAGGGGAGGGAGGGAGGGAGGGGGAGAGAGAGAGAGAGAGAGAGAGAGAGAGAGAGAGAGAGAATCCAAAGCAGGCTCCAGGCTCTGAGCTCAGAGCCAGACACAGGGCTCAAAACCATGAACTGTGAGATCATGACCTGAGCCAAAGTCAGATGCTTAACCCTACTGAGCCACCCAGGCACCCCATATCAATTATTTTTAAATTATACTTTTTAATCTGTTTCGGGGAAATATATTCACTTTTCTCAGTACAATAGTACATTACTTTTGATTCCTAACATCAAGAAATGTTTGGAGACAGAAAATGTGGTTTTGCTAATTGAAAAGATGAAAAAATAGTACCTACTTCAGAGCAATTGCACTGTTTCTAAGACTGGGCCTGATACATGCTATTGGGCTCCAACTGGCTTTTTCTGTGTAACAGCACCCTAACTCCTTCACCCTACATGAAGCACAATCTGACCCACAGTGAGCCAATCATATCAGTCACACATTCCTCACTACATTTGTGTGAGTCTGGGCTGTGCCCCGGAATCAAATTAAGCCATTTAGAAACCTTTACTATATTTTCCAAACTGTGACAAAGAGCAGGAGAGTCCCTTCCCTGGTGGTATTAACCTTGGTACATGGGTTTTGGAAGCTATCAGTTACCATATTCCTTGTGGCGAGAAGAGTGGAGAATGTGAAGTACACAGGCAAAGAATGAAAAGGAGAAGATAGAGGGATGATCCATGGAAATGTTTCAGAACATTCTTGTTTTTCACAAACTTTCCTAAAATATTCCAGTATCTTTCTGTTAGGTAGAAGCTAGACATGAACAGTGGGAGGAAGGTCTGAGGTAAAGTCCTGACTCCTCTAAGAGGAATGATAGAAACATGAGCTGGGGGCAAGAATGGTGATTAAAACAAACAAACAAACAAACAAACAACAAACAACATCACCCCCCCCCCCCAAACCTACACATTATAAGCCTGAGAGTTCAACATCCAGACCTTGTGGCTTCAAGACCTTGAGCCTGACAGATCAAGAGCCACAGGTGCAGAACATGCACTCTCCTCTTCTGCCTCTGCCACAGGGTAACCCCTAGATTCAGTATAATGCATTTGCTGTGTGGGAACAGCCCCTCCTCCTCATTGAGAAGGGCTGCCTAGACATTATGGTACAAACCTTATAGGGTCAAAAATTCCTCCTCTTGACCTGTGGGAAGGATTTCCCAAATGATTGGAAACAGCCTCCACTAGAGGCCACCACACTATTTGTCACAGCTCCTTCCAGCCAGAGAAACCCAATACTATCCAATTCCAAAATAACCTAGGTGCTAGTTCCACCTTCAGGAATGTGCCAATTCTTTCACCTTGAGAGTGTACTTTTGCTTTAATAAACTGCTTTGTGTTTGCTATCTTCCTTCCAGTTGTCTTTATTCTGAACCCTGATCCCCACGTAAATCTTCTCTTCTGGGCAATCCAAGGACCCAGGCCATGGTTCACAAAACACAGACACTCTCTCACCCCTAACATCTCCAATAGCTCTCACCTTTACTCTCAGCTTTATCAAATTTACTTTGACTTATTTGATAGTAAGTATGCCCTGACAAATCAACAACAGCAAAATCTCAATGTCAGGGACATTTACTCATTCTCTTTAGAGAACTCATTCATTTCAAAATTATTTATTTAAGTACCTTCAAGAATAAGAATCAGACTATATTAATAGTCATACATCTCTTGATGCCTAAAAATAATCTAAAGGCAACCAACTTGAAAGAGTTCTTAAGTCTGGAACATATTCTACATCAGATAAAACTAGTATGATTTTATATTCAGTGGGGAAAGCAAAAGGGAAATGATCACTTTCTCTTTTTTTTTAGGAAGTTCAAATTTGGATTAGTTCTGTCAGATTGTTATTTTGAGATTTGATATTTTGAAGATTATTATGCCTCCCTGTTATCCTCAGTTACATATGACTACTAATATATGTTTATAATTTTTATCAATGCCAAATACAAAAAAATTGAATTATTCTTTATCATTTAACTAATTGAAAGGTGCACTTAAACGAATACACATGTATATTATCTCATAAAATAAACCTGTCTATATTAGGAAACAAAACAAACTTAATAGCGTTACATAAGTTCAAAAAATTTCAGTGATTAATTTGACTTCTTTTCTCCTGGCTACATTATTTCCTGGAGAAGGTATATTAGTTCACAATAAAATATTATTCAAAATAAGCCAAAGTTACAGTTAAATCTAACCTGTTTTCCCCAGATAATTACACTGCACTGAATACTGCTAATACATCCTTAAAAAAAAGAAAAGATGGACACTGATTAAATGTATGCAGGAAGTTATAAATTAAGGACAATGCAGGTTGGTAGGATAAAGTTAATCTCACTGTGCACGCAAACAGACAATTGTTTGTATTTTTGGCATTTTAGATCAGTTCGTGCTATATTTAGTTGTGACTTTTAATGCTTGGATTGACAATATTTTTTCTGGCTGCACATTTCTGCCCTGAATAGGACAAGGAAACAGGAACACATCACTCTCATCCTCTTCAGACAATTCCCCTGAAGCTTTATTTATATTGGGATGGATTCAAAATTGCTCTCAACATTTTAAGGATTGTCTTGTTCCAGTATAACTTATGGATCTAAATTCCCTTTTCTAATTTCCTTAGCTCTATTTAGGGTCTGTTCTAAAACCCATTATTTCCCTTGGTAATTTATTTAATACTGATAATATAGTTTTATTGTATTCTACTTTCAATGATAAATAAGCTCCATCTATCTAGGGACACAGCAAGTGGGTGGTATTTATGTTGTGTTGTCCTCTGCTCTCATCTTGTAACAGGGGCTTGGTTTCCAGTTCCAAAAAGAGATAGAGGCTGGTAAATCAATTTCCAAACACTAAAATAAACATAGAAGTGACAGAGAGAAAGAAGAGAAGGAAGAAGAGAAAGAGAGAGATGGAGAGAATGAATAAAGAATTCTAGGCTTTTTTGTTTGATTGCGATTATAGTTATAATTAAACTGCTCCAAATTTTTCTTTTTCCATATGGCATATTATTATACTATAGATGGTAGACATTAGACTGATCACATATATTCCAGCTGTCTTTCCTTCCAGACACTTTTGGTTATATTATGCTTGGTCTTCCTGCTTGAATTTATAGATGGCCATGTGATTTTATTTGGCTAATGAAATGAGTAGAAGGGACATGTGTCAAACCCAGATAGAAATTTTAAGAGCCAGTTAGTGCCTTCCCATATTCCTTTCTCTCTCTTCTAAGAACTAGTTACAGTGGCCCAGAAAATGGCAACACCAGTCTGGTTAATGGACGATTATGACAACATGTAGAGCTCACAGAGAACCCAAAATAGACAGTGAGTATGAACAGAAGATTATTCATGACTCTTGAAAGAATTCATATTTGGCAATTTTTTGTTACTTACCAATAAGCTGATATAACTAAAATGAAATGGTACTCAGTTATCTATACTACTTAGTATGAAATATTTTTACTTATAATTAATATACAGACTCTAGGTAATATATAGTTTTATAAATCTCTATTATCTTGTAATTTTAAATTCATGAGGCAATGCTTACCAAATTAATGAAAGATTTTTACTGGGAGGAATTTGGAATCATTCAGAGTAAAGGCACAGAAAAGGCCATGTTGCCCCGCAATTGCTTTGAGTGGGGATATATGTTGTTTTGTTAAACATTTTATGTTTTCTCTTCCTGAATCACTATATTTTATTTATGCTTTAGTCACTTAAGTTGTCACCAATTATTACTTAAAACTTTCCCTTCTTGAAGGAAATATCAAAGATTAGAGCAGAAATAAATGATACAGAAACTAGAAAAAACAAAAATCAAAACAAAACAAACAAACAAACAAACAAAAAACAACAATAGAATAGATCAATGAAACCAGGAGCTGGTTCTTTGAAAAAATAAATAAAATTGATAAATCTCTGGCCAGACTTAGAGAAAGTACCTAAATAAATGATATCACAAATGACAGAGGAGAAATAATACCAACATCACAGAAATGCAAGCAATTATAATAGCATATTATGTAAACTATATGTCAACAAATTGGACAATCTGGAAGAAATGGATAAATTCCAGGGTGCCTTGGTGGCTAAGTTGTTTAAGCGTTTGACTCTCAGTTTCAGCCCAGGTCATGATCTCATGGTTTCTCGAGCGCAAGCCCTGCACTGGGCTCTGCACTTACAGTATGGAGCCTGCTTGGGATCCTCTCTGTCTCTCTCTCTCTCTCTCTCTCTCTCTCTGCCTCTCCCCTGCTCACACTGTCTCTGTCTCTCTCAAAATAAATAAACATAAAAAATTAAATAAAAAATTGATAAATTCCTAAAAAGATGTAAACTACCAAAACTGAAACAGAAAGAAATACAAAACTTGAACTTTAACAGAAATTAAATCAGTAATAAGAAAAAAGAAAGAGGTAGACAAGAGGCCCACGGAAGATGGTAGGAAGGGTGGCAAGGCAATGTGTGCTACACGGACTGGCGGGAGGGAGCAGGGGCGGAGGGGCGGCCTGCTGGCCAAGCAGAGCCCCCGAGTCTGGCTGGACGGGGGCTGGACGGAGTGTGTTCCGACAGCAAGCGGGACTTGACATCTGGAAGGTTGTAAGTTAACAGCTCTGCTCGGAGAGCAGGAAGGCTGGAGGACAACAGGAGGGAGAGTTGTTGAGCCCCGGACGACAGAGCTCAGCTTGGTGGGGAACAAAGGTGCTTGTCAGCCCCATCTCCCTTGCCCATTCCCCAGCCAAAATCCCAAAGGGAACCAGTTCCAGTCAGGGAACTTGCGCCGTGCAAACACCCAATGCTGTGCTTCTGCAGATCTATCCCACCGGCGGGTCTGACTCCCGCCGCCCCCCCCCCCCCCCCCGTGCTGAAGGGCCCCTCCCAAAGCGATCACCAAAGGAAAAGCGAGCTGAGCCTGCCCCTCCCACCCCTGTGCACCTTGCCAATCCACCCCAGCTAATATGCCAGATCCCCAGCACCACAAGCCTGGCAGTGTGCAAGTAGCCCAGACGGGCCACGCCACCCCACAGTGAATCCTGCCCCTAGGAGAGGGGAAGAGAAGGCACACACCAGTCTGACTGTGGCCCCTGCGGTGGGCTGGGGGCAGACATCAGGTCTGACTGTGGCCCCACCCACCAATGCAAGTTATTCAAGACAGCACAGGGGAAGTGCCCTGCAGTTCCCACCACTCCAATGACTATTCAAAATGACAAAACGGAAGAAGTCCCCTCAAATGAATCTCCAGGAAATAACAACAAATAACGAACTGATCAAAAATGATTTAAACAATATAACAGAAAGTGAATTTAAAATAACAGTCATAAAATTAAGTGCTGGGCTTGAAAACAGTATAGAGGACAGCAGAGAATCTATTGCTACAGAGATCAAGGGACTAAGGAACACCCAGGAGGAGCTAAAAAATGCTATAAATGAGGTGCAAAATAAAATAGAGGCGACCACAGCTCAGATTGAAGAGGCAGAGGAGAGAATAGGTGAACTAGAAGATAAAATTATGGAAAAAGAAGAAGCTGAGAAAAAGAGAGATAAAAAAATCCAGGAGTATGAGCGGAAAATTAGAGAACTAAGTGATGCACTAAAGACAAATAATCTATGCATAATTGGTATTCCAGAGGAAGAGAGAGGGAAAGGTGCTGAAGGTCTACTTGAAGAAATAATAGCTGAGAATTTCCCTGATCTGGGGAAGGAAAAAGGCACTGAAATCCAAGAAGCACAGAAAACTCCCTTCAGACGTAACTTGAATCTATCTTCTGCACGACATATCATAGTGAAACTGGCAAAATACAAGGATAAAGAGAAAATTCTGAAAGCAGCTAGGGATAAACGTGCTCTAACATATAAAAGGAGACCTATAAGACTCGTGACCGATCTCTCTTCTGAAACTTGGCAGGCCAGAAAAGAATGGTAGGAGATCTTCAATGTGATGAACAGAAAAAAAAATGCAGCCGAGAATCCTTTATCCAGCAAGTCTGTCATTTAGAATAGAAGGAGAGATAAAGGTCTTCCCAAACAAACAAAAACTGAAGGAATTCGTCACCACTAAACCAGCCCTACAAGAGATCCTAAGGGGGATCCTGTGAGACAAAATACCAGAGACATCACTACAAGCATGAAACCTACAGATATCACAATGACTCTAAACCCATGTCTTTCTATAATAACACTGAATGTAAATGGACTAAATGCACCAACCAAAAGACATAGGGTAGCAGAATGGATAAAAAAACAAGACCCATCTATTTGCTGTCTACAAGAGACTCATTTTAGACCTGAGGAAACCTTCAGATTGAAAGTGAGGGGATGGAGAACTATTTATCATGCTACTGGAAGTCAAAAGAAAGCTGCAGTAGCCATACTTATATCAGGCAAACTAGACTTTAAATTAAAGGCTGTAACAAGAGATGAAGAAGGGCATTATATAATAGTTACAGGGTCAATCCATCAGGAAGAGCTAACAATTATAAATGTCTATGTGCCGAATATGGGAGCCCCCAAATATACAAAACAATTACTCACAAACATAAGCAACCTTATTGATAAGAATGTGGTAATTGCAAGGGACTTTAATACTCCACTTACAACAATGGATAGATCATCTAGACACACGGTCAATAAAGAAACAAGGGCCCTGAATGACACATTGGATCAGACGGACTTGACAGATATATTTAGAACTCTGCATTCCAAAGCAACAGAATATACTTTCTTCTCGAGTGCACATGGAACATTCTCCAAGATAGATCACATACTGGGTCACAAAACCGCCCTTCATAAGTATACAAGAATTGAGATCATACCATGCATACTTTCAGACCACAATGCTATGAAGCTTGAAATCAACCACAGGAAAAAGTCTGGAAAACCTCCAAAAGCATGGAGGTTAAAGAACACTATACTAAAGAATGAATGGGTCAACCAGGCAATTAGAGAAGAAATCAAAAAATATATGGAAAGAAACGAAAATGAAAATACAACAATCCAAATGCTTTGGGATGCAGCAAAGGCAGTCCTGAAAGGAAAATACATTGCAATCCAGGCCTATCTCAAGAAACAAGAAAAATCCCAAATACAAAATGTAACAGCACACCTAAAGGAAATAGAAGCAGAACAGCAAAGGCAGCCTAAACCCAGCAGAAGAAGAGAAATAATAAAGATCAGAGCAGAAATAAACAATATAGAATCTAAAAAAACTTAGAGCAGATCAATGAAACCAAGAGTTGTTTTTTTGAAAAAATAAACAAAATTGATAAACCTCTAGCCAGGCTTCTCAAAAAGAAAAGGGAGATGACCCAAATAGATAATATCATGAATGAAAATGGAATTATTACAACGAATCCCTCAGAAATACAAACAATTATCAGGGAATACTATGAAAAATCATATGCCAACAAACTGGACAATCTGGAAGAAATGGACAAATTCCTAAACACCCACACACTTCCAAAACTCAATCAGGAGAAAACAGAAAGCTTGAACAGACCCATAACCAGCGAAGAAATTGAATCAGTTATCAAAAATCTACCAACAAATAAGAGTCCAGGACCAGATGGCTTCCCAGGGGAGTTGTACCAGACATTTAAAGCAGAGATATCCTATCCTTCTCAAGCTATTCCAAAAAATAGAAAGGGAAGGAAAACTTCCAGACTCATTCTATGAAGCCAGTATTACTTTGATTCCTAAACCAGACAGAGACCCAGTAAAAAAAGAGAACTACAGGCCAATATCCCTGATGAATATGGATGCAAAAATTCTCAACAAGATATTAGCAAATCAAATTCAACAGAATATAGAAAGAATTATTCACCATGATCAAGTGGGATTCATTCCTGGGATGTAGGGCTGGTTCAACATTCGCAAATCAATCAATGTGATACATCACATTAATAAAAGATAAGAACCATATGATCCTGTCAATCGATACAGAAAAAGCATTTGACAAAGTTCAGCATCCTTTCTTAATAAAAACCCTTGAGAAAGTCGGGATAGAAGGAACATACTTAAACATCATAAAAGCCATTTATGAAAAGCCCACAGCTAACATCACCCTCATTGGGGAAAAACTGAGAGCTTTTTCCCTGAGATCAGGAACACGACAGGGATGTCTACTCTCAACGCTATTGTTTAACATAGTGTTGGAAGTTCTAGCATCAGCATTCAGACAACAAAAGGAAATCAAAATTGGCAAAGATGAAGGTAAGCTTTCACTTTTTTAGATGACATGATATTATACATGGAAAATCCGATAGACTCCACCAAAAGTCTGCTAGAACTGATACATGAATTCAGCAAAGCTGCAGGATACAAAATTGATGTAGAGAAATCAGTTGCATTCTTATACACTAATAATGAAGCAACAGAAAGACAAATAAAGAAACTGATTCCATTCACAATTGCACCAAGAAGCATAAAATACCTAGTGATAAATCTAACCAAAGATGTAAAAGATCTGTATGCTGAAAACTATAGAAAGCTTATGAAGGTAATTGAAGAAGACATAAAGAAATGGAAAAACATTGCGTGCTCAGGGGTTGGAAGAATAAATATTGTCAAAATGTCAATACTACCCAAAGCTATCTACACATTCAATGTAATCCCAATCAAAATTGCACCAGCATTCTTCTTGAAGCTAGAACAAGCAATCCTAAAATTCATATGGAACCACAAAAGGCCCCAAATAGCCAAAGTAATTTTGAAGAAGTAGACCAAAGCAGTAGGCATCACAATCCCAGACTTTAGCCCCTACTACAAAACTGTAATCATCAAGTCAGCATGGTATGGCACAAAAACAGACACATAGACCAATGGAATAGAATAGAAACCCCAGAACTAGACCTACA
Source organism: Panthera onca (assembly GCF_046562875.1). Lineage (NCBI taxonomy): Eukaryota > Metazoa > Chordata > Mammalia > Carnivora > Felidae > Panthera > Panthera onca. The sequence continues at coordinate 106,557,340 of NC_138345.1, read as the reverse complement.
AAAGTATGGCCAACTAATCTTTGACAAAGCAGGAAAGAACATCCAATGGAAAAAAGACAGTCTCTTTAACAAATGGTGCTGGGAGAACTGGACAGCAACATGCAGAAGGTTGAAACTAGACCACTTTCTCACACCATTCACAAAAATACTCAAAATGGAGAAGGGACCTGAATCTGAGACAGGAAACCATCAAAACCCTAGAGCAGAAAGCAGGAAAAGACCTCTCTGACCTCAGTCGTAGCAATTTCTTACTTGACACATCCCCAAAGGCAAGGAAATTAAAAGCAAAAATGAAATATTGGGACCTCATGAAGATAAAAAGCTTCTGCACTGCAAAGGAAACAACAAAACTAAAAGGTAACCAACAGAATGGGAAAAGATATTTACAAATGGCATATGGACAAAGGGCTAGTATCCAAAATCTACAAAGAGCTCACCAAACTCCACACCCGAAAAACAAATAACCCAGTGAAGAAATGGGCAGAAAACATGAATAGACACTTCTCTAAAGAAGACATCCAGATGGCCAACAGGCACATGAAAAGATGCTCAACGTCGCTCCTCATCAGGGAAATACAAATCAAAATCACACTCAGATATCACCTCAGCCAGTCAGAGTGGCCAAAATGAACAAATCAGGAGACTATAGATGCTGGAGAGGATGTGGAGAAACGGGAACCCTCTTGCACTGTTGGTGGGAATGTAAACTGGTGCAGCCACTCTAGAAAACAGTGTGGAGGTTCCTCAAAAAATTAAAAATAGACCTACCCTATGGCCCAGCAGTAGCACTGCTAGGAATTTACCCAAGGGATACAGGAGTACTGATGCATAGGGGCACTTGTACCCCAATGTTTATAGCAGCACTCTCAAAAATAGCCAAATTGTGGAAAGAGCCTAAATGTCCATCAACTGATGAATGGATAAAGAAATTGTGGTTTATATACACAATGGAGTACTACGTGGCAATGAAAAAGAATGACATATGGCCCTTTGTAGCAACGTGGACGGAACTGGAGAGTGTGATGCTAAGTGAAATAAGCCATACAGAGAAAGACAGATACCATATGTTTTCACTCTTATGTGGATCCTGAGAAACTTAACAGAAACTCATGGGGGAGGGGAAGGGAAAAAAAAAAAGAGGTTAGAGTGGGAGAGAGCCAAAGCATAAGAGACTCTTAAAAACTGAGAACAAACTGAGGGTTGATGGGGGGTGGGAGGGAGGGGAGGGTGGGTGATGGGTATTGAGGAGGGCACCTTTTGGGATGAGCACTGGGTGTTGTATGGAAACCAATTTTATGTATGGAAACCAATTTGACAATAAATTTCATATATTAAAAAAAATTAAAAAATAAAAAAATTAAAGATGAGGCTAAGGAGCATAAACTTAAAAAAGAAAGAAAGAAAGAAAGGAAAAGAAAAAGAAGGAAAAAAAAGAACCCAGCAAACAAAAGTCCAGGGCCAAATGGCTTCACAGGTAAATTCTACCAAACACATCAACTCAAACACATCAACACATTAACTCAAGAAGAGTTAATACCTGCTCTTCTCAAACTATTCCAAAAAATTGAAAAGGAGGGAGAACTTCCAAACTCATTCTATGAGGCCACCATTATCCTGATACCCAAACCAGATAAAGACTCCACTAAAAGAGAGAACTATAGGGCAATCGCCCTGATGAACATGGATGCAAAGTTCTCAATAAAATACAAACAAACCAAACCAACAATAAATCAGAAAATCATCATCATGATTGAGTGGGATTTATTCCTAGACTGCAAGGGTGATTCATTTGCAAAGCAACATGAGGTATATCCTATCAATAAGAGAAAGGATATGAAACATATGATAATATCAATAGATGCAGAAAAAGCATTTGATAAAGTACAACATCCACTCATGATAAAAACCTTCAAAAAAGTAGGCTTAGAGGGAACATACCTCAACATAATGAAGACATAAAATACATAAAAATGAAATAAAAATATTTAAAAGTAAATATTTTAAAAATTAAAAATAAAAACATTTAAAATACTTTTAAAATATTTAAAAATATTTTTAAAATATTTTAAAAATAAAAATAATATTTTTGTAATATGAAAATAAAACACAGCTAATATCACCCTCAATGGGGAAAAACAGAACTTCTGCACTATAGTCAGGAAAAACAGAGGGATGTCCACTCTTAACACTGTATTTTAACAGTACTGAAAGGCCTACCCACAGCAATCAGATAAGAAGAAATAAAAGTCATCCCGATCAGCAAGGAAGAAATAAACTTTCCCTATTTGCAGATGACATGATGCTCTATATAGAAAACCCAAAAGAAACCAAAAATCAATGTATGGAAATCTGTTGTATTTCTATACATTAATCAGCAAGCAGAAATAAATTAAAGAAATCAATCCCATTTACAATTGCACCAAAAATAATAAGATACCTAGAAATAAACTTAATCAAAGAGGTCAAAGACCTGTACTATGAAAACTATAAAACACTGATGAAAGAAATTGAAGATGACACAAGAGAAAAAAATTCCATGCTCTTGATTTAGAAGAAAAAATTATTGTTAAAATGTCTGTACTACCCAAAGGGATCTACATATTTAATACAACCCCTTTTGAAATACCAACAGCATTTTTCACAGAGCTAGAACAATCTTAAAATTGTATGGAACCACAAAAGACCTCGAATAGCCAAAGCAACCTTGAAAAAGCAAAGCAAAGCTGGAGACTTCATAATTCTGGACTTCAAGTCATATTACACAACTGTAGTAATCAAAACAGTATGGTACTGGCACAAAAATAAACACGTAGGTCAACAAAATAGAATAGAAAACCCAGAAATGAACCCACAACTGCGTGGTCGATTAATTTTCTACAAAGCTGGAGACAATACTCAATTGGAAAAAGTCTCCTCCACAAATGGTGCTGGGAAAACTGGAGAGCAACATGCAAAAGAATGTAACTGGACCACTTTCTTATACCATATACAAAAATAAATTCAAAATGGATTAAAGACCTAAATGTGAGACCTGAAACCATAAAAATCCTACAACAGAACATAGGCAGTAACCTCTTAGACCTCAACCATAGCAACTTCTGTTTGGACATGTCTCCTGAGGCAAAGGAAACAGAAGCACAAATAAACTACTGGAACTTCATCAAAATAAAAAAGCTTCTGCACAGTGAAGAAAACAATCAACAAAATGAAAAGGTAAAAACTGAATGGGAGAAGATATTTGCAAATGGCATATCTGATAAAGGGTTAATATCCAAAATATATAAAGAACTTCTAAAAGTCAACACCCAAAAACCAAATAATCCAATTAAAACTGGACAGAGGACATGAATAGACATTTTTCCAAAGACATCCAGATGGCCAACAGACACATGAAAAGATGTTCAACATCACTCATCATCAGGGAAATACAAATCAAAACTATAATGAGAAATCACCTCACATCAGTCAGAATGGCTACAATCAACAACACAAGAAACAATATGGGTGGGTGAGGATGTGGAGAAAGGGGAACCCTCTTGCATTGTTCATAGGAATACAAACTGGTATAATCACTCTGTAGAACAGTATGGAGGCTACTCAAAATGTTAAAAATAGAATTACCCTACAATCCAGCAATTGCACTACTAGGCATTTACCCAAATAATGCAAAAATACTAATTCAAAATGATACATACACCTCCATGTTTATAACAGCATTATCTACAATAGCCAAATTATGAAAGCAACACAAGTGTCCATTGACTGATGAATAAATAACGAAATGGTACACAACCCACAACCTCCCCTCCCCCCCACCCCCCCCCCCACACACAGAAGACTATTATCTGGCCCTAAAACAAAAAGAAAGAAAAAGAAATCTTGCTATTTGCAAAGATGTAAAAGGAGCTAGACAGCACTATGCTAAGCAAAATAAGTTAGTCAGAGAAAGACAAATACCAAAGGATTTGTTTACGAAACAAAACCAATGAGCAAAGGGGTAAAAATAGAGAGAGGCCAACCAAGAAACAGACTCTAAAATATAAAGAACAAATTGATGGTTACCAGAGGGAGGTGGGTAGGGGGATGGGTGAAATAGGTGATGGGGATTAAGGAGTGTAGTTGTGATGAACGCCAGGTGTTGTATGGAGGTGCTAAATCACTACATTATACATCTGAAACTAATATTACACTCTATGTTAACTAACTGGAATTTAAGTAGAAACTTGGAAAAAAATCTCTTCTGACTACCTATTTTATTTTTCTGGGAATCTAATTTGATACACATGAAAACTTTTCATTATGTTTTAAAATTTATTTTCACTTTTTTTTGGTATTTTCTATATCTTTGTCACTCTCTACTGAGTGTATTCTTTGCATACATCTTTTAGTTCGTTATTTCACTCCCCAGCTATATATTTTTGTTCTTTCACCTATCTGTTGGCCTTTTATATTGTTTTTTAAAATTACGTTTTTATTTGTAGAACTACTTTTTTTTAATATGCTTGAAAATCTTATATAGCTATTTGGCTTTCTAATATTGTGTTTCTGTCAATTGCAATAACTTAAGTCCTAGAATATAATTTTTACATTTTTTTCTTTGATTTTCATATGTAAGTACTTGCATCTTTGATATTTATTGTAAGGTCATTGCCATGTCTTTATCTGGCATATCCCTGTGAAACTGGCATAACTTTTATTCAAAGAAGACTCATATCAGGGTGCCTGGGTGGCTCGGTCAGTTGAGCGTCCAACTCTTGATTTTGGATTAGGTAATGATCTAACAACAGTTTGTGAGTTCAAGCCCCACATCAGGCTCTGTTCTGACGGTGCAGAGCCTGCTTGGAATTCTATCTCTCCCTCTCTCTCCGTCCCTCTCCTGCTTTCTCTCTCTCTCCCTCTCTCTCAAAAGAAATAAACTTAAGGGGCACCTGGGTGGCTCAGTTGGGTAAGCGTTTGACTTTGGCTCAGGGCATGATCTCATGGTCTGTGAATTCGAGCCCCACGTGGGGCTCTGTGCTGATAGCTCAGAGCTTGGAGCCTACTTCTGCCCCTCCTCTGCTCATGCTCTGTCTCTCTCTGTTTCAAAAATAAATAAACATTTTTTAAAAATTAAGTAAATACATAATAAACAAACGAGAAAAAGAGGACTGGTGTCTTTTTCAACTAAGCAGTAGGAGACATATCTGATATGAGGGTCTTTCAGTTTTCCTCAAAGTTCTTGCCTCAATACAAGAAATCCTGGCTCAGAAACTGGCCCAAAACTCAGTAACACCATATCAGTGATCATCTGCTTAACCAATCTTTGTAACACTCTTGGCAATGTGTGACTGTGTTTCTAGGTCTGGCACCAACTTGTTTTTGTTTTTGTTTTATTTAAGAAGTGTTCTTGAAGAACTTTCCTAATTCTTGTAAATGAAGCAATGCCTTAAAAAAAAATGTGTCTTTTAGCATCTAATTGCTCTGCAGTGGGTGGTCCCTTGAAGTATTCCCCACACTCCATGGTTTAGGATTAAACCTTACAATCTACATTTCCACAACTCTGTCCCTTGGTGATTCCAGTTCAACTGGGTCACTAAAGAGCCTCTGAGGAATATTGCTGTTACAATGTAGGAATTTTATTTCAAAAGCCATTTACAGGGTCTTAAGAATGTTAATAACAGTTTAAAGTATTGTAATATTATAGGTAAATGGTCACTTTGGTTCACTCTGTACGGTGAAGGGAAGAGGAAAATTAGAGGGAAACAAAACTGAGTCTAATATCAAAGAAATAAATTAGGAAGGCTTAGCTAAGGTAGTCACAGTGTGGAGAGAGAGAATTGAGCAGATTGAAGCCTATGAAGTATAAAGTATGAGCTTCAAGGATTAAGTTATGAGGGTTGGTTAATGGAAGAATCAGATTTGAACATTTGTTTTTTTTTTTTCTTATCTTGGTGATTCTGACACATTATTAAAATAGGGAAGGTCAAATTTGATGAATTTATTTGGGGTTAGAAATAGAATGAGATGACTTTAGCTTTGGATGCTGTGAAATTGGTATGAATCTATGTGGATATTCAGGAGGCACTGGTATACAGATATTGGAATCAAGACATAGACATGAGATTATTATATATAATTTGAAGATATCAGCATATATATGGTACTTGAAACCATAGAAATGAAGCATATGATCCAAGGTAATTGTTAAGACAGGAGAAAGATGAGACAAAAAAACATAGGGTAGGAAAGTATTTAAATTGACAGATAATTGGAACTAGTGAATATATTGCCATGGTACATTTATATCCAAACACAAAAACCATTCTAAAGCAATATTTTGTATAAGGTTTCATTTTTCCAGTTTTAGGCAATCCAGACACTAGTGTCTGTGCCTAGGTAATTAATAACTTACAACAGCAATTATCAGCTATTATTGTGTGTCATAATAACTTGGGAAGATTGCAGAGATAGACACTCTTGGGTCTCATCCCTAAAGACTTTTAATCAGAAGATTTTTGGTACACTGCCATATTTACAAATCACAGTTTTATATTTATCCAAGAAATTTTACATGGAGTTAAAAATCAAAGGTTTGACTGATAAAACCTTAATGTATGCATATATGTTTATATATAATCTATATAACTATAAATACATATTATCATATATATATATACTTTGTTATTTACTTATTTTAGTCATCTTCATAGGCTGCTATTATAACTAACTGTGAAAAATTTACCTGTTGTCTCTGATATTGTTTAAGCATTCTATACCTATAGAAAACTTAAAAATAAATTTTCCAGACATATGCTTTCTTCTTTTATTTTCCAATTTAATGCTTTGATGTTTAATCCTTCATATCTCAACGTAAAATATTATATACACTATACTACAGAGACAGAGAAAGAGAGCAGTGTTAACATATAGGAAACTGGATTAGCATTATTTTTGCATATGTTTCACATTATGTATCAGTTATACTCAGGGGGCACTTTTCACTTAGAAATCCACTAGGTGGCATTACAAACTGTACTGTTTTAATAATTCATTGATTAAACACTTAATAAAATTGTGTAATAATGCACCTGTTCATAATTTATTTTAAATAATATGAGTTATGTCTTATACCATTATTTTTGATATAAATAATATAGGATGTTTATTAAAATTAGTATTCATCAGAAGTTTTATTGAAAATCTATAAAGTTATTTAAGTATGTATATAATACTGGAGGACCTAGTTTGGGGACATTCTTATAGTGTTGTAATCTTATTCGCCTGAGACACCTTTAAATTCTCTTAGGCTTTATATTTCAAAATTCCCACCTGTTTAATGGATATTGTCTGAAAAAGGAAATAAAAACAATGAAAATAGCTTAGAGAGCAAAACTCTGAGAACATTTATTAATGAAAGTTGGCATGGTTAACTTGAGGCAGATCTGATCCAGGAAAACAGTTTTATTCCCATTCCTACTTAAAACTGTCAGACATTCAGACTGTGTCTGCTTGAAACCATAAGATTAAAGTTTTGAATCACCTGAGGAGCAATTTTATTCTGATATCCAACTGAAATAATCCCCTGTCCCCAACAGGATTGAATTTTGGTTTAGGATTTCCGTAGAGAGATTATCTGTGTAATACTCCCGGAGTCTGCAGAATGAATGTGCAGTTTGTTACAAATAATTAGAAAAAGAGAGAAGAGAATTTTGGGAAGAGACACTAACAGTGAAGTAGAGAGAAAAGTGGGAATATATGTTGTAAAATACAACCTTTTGAGAAATAATGGAGGCTGCAGAATAGTACTTCCATACCTTGTAGTTGCATTTCTGTATCTGTGAGGGAGGTGGAAATTACAATGAGGGAAGGCACACTGAGACGGCCAAGTCAAGCACCAGCTATGTTTGCTGGCAAGAAGTTAATGTGAAAAGAGCTGAACTGAAAACAGTTAGTGATTTCGGAAGTGGTTTTAGAAATGCCACAGGGTATACATGAAAATGTTTCACTTAGTGATGCCAAACTATGCAAGTTATAAATGCCACCTAAATATTTTCATGTCTCATATGATCAGGAAATCTGCATTTACTGAGTAAGGGGAAGAGTATGAGGTTGGAGTCAATCCTATGTTTAGAGCAATTGCATTTACACAGTAAAATTAATCAACCTATTCCCAGTTTAACATTATTTTCCTAGATCTGAGTGGAACATAGGAATCTAAAAGAAAGTGTTAGGATGTGTGAGAGACTGGTAGGTCAAAGAAGAAAGGAAAAGGAGGAGGAGGAGAAGGAGAAGGAGGAAGAGGATAAGGGGAAGAAGAAGGGAAGGAGAAAGAGGAAAGTAGAGTATTAAGAGGAGATTCACTTAATGGTATGAAATAAGAAATGTCATGCATATGTGCTTTTCCATGATGATGTAATTCCATGTCAACTTAGACCACAATCTGAAAGTCACTCCTCTGGATGAAATATATGGAAAGAGGGAAAAAGTAACAGAGGGTCAAAACATAAAGTGCTAAAACAATTTGAAGATCATGAAATACTCAAGTCCAAGAAAAATATTATATTATCTGGGGATTCTGTCTTCAAATTATATTTAGAATCCAACCATATCTTATCACTTTCACTGCTACCAATATGGTTCCAGAACCCAGTATCTCTCATGATGACTGCAACTATATCCTCCTAACAAACTCCTGTCCTCACCATTGCCGCCTCCCCAGTCTACAAGAAAGCAGCTGAGTGAACCTGATAATGCCTCATTGCCTCCTTGTTTGACTCAGGGTAAAAGCCAAAGTCACTAAAATGGTCTGAAAACGACTTAATTCTCCCTCCTTTATATACACATGTCATCTCTAACAAAATGGGCAAACCTTTGGTAACATTTACCAGGAACAAACAAAACAAAACCACCACAGAAAAAAACCCAGGCATTAATATTAGAATATAAAAATATTAGGATAAAAAAGTACACAATTTTATGACAGAGAATTGGAAAGAGGAAATGTATAAATCTCTCATAAAATTCAACATACCAAAACAGACTTAAGACTTCTTGTGTCCACTCTGGCATATGGGGAGCTTGGAAGTCACCACTCCATCCTAACAGCAAATAAAAAGCCAAACACACTAAAAAATCAATAATTTTTCTTAGGTCCATTAGAGAAGTGAGGCCACAGGGAAAATCACTGCCCCCTGAATGAGAAAGATAGTCAAACAGATACAGAGAATCACAATTTACTGGAGCAGAAATCTATTAAGCAGAAACCTCCCTGAGAAGCAGTACCTGAATAGGAAACCCCAACCTATAATTGATGAATTGCTGAAGGCTCAGTGTAGATAAGTCCAAGAATTAAAGGACGGGGGCACACTTTTGTCAGTTTTAACTCATGTAGTTCTACCAGGTTCTCACAGTAAAATTCAGAAAAAAACCCCTCCCTTCCAGTTTTCTTTATAAAAAAAACTAAGGCCAACATCATACTTAATGGTTAGAAATTAGAAGTTTTCCAACTAAGATCAGAAGCAAGGCAGAGATGTCCTCTTTGCTTCTTTTTTGCAATATCATATTAGCAATCTAGCACAATAATTCCTTACGCAATAACACAAGGTAAAAAATGTATACAGATTGAAGGAAGAAATAAACTTTCTTTTTTTACAGATGGCATAATTGTCTATGTAGCAAATCCAAATCTATATAGAAATCTATGTAGAATTGACAAAAAATCTGGAGGTAATAAGTAGTTATTTTAAGTTTGCAGGATACAAGTTTAATATGTAAAAGCCAAACACTTTCCTACATATGAACAGTGAACAAAAGGAATTAAAAACACAATGCTATTTATATTAGCACTCCCCCCAGAGAAATACTTTGCTATGTATCTAACAAAATATGTACAAGATCTAAATGAGGGAAACTACAAAACTGTGAAGAATGCAATGAAAGTAGAACTAAACAAATGGAAAGATAATCCATGATCATGGATACGAAGACTCAGTATTGTCAAGGTGTCAATTCTTCCCAAATTGACCTGTAAATCCAACATATTTCCAGTCAAATATCAGCAAATCATTTTGTGAGGATATCAAAAAATAATTCTAAAGTGTATATAGAGAAGGCAAAACCCCCCAAATTGCCAACACAATATTTAAGAAGTATAAAGTAAGAGGACTCACAGTGGCCTACTTCAGGACTTACTAAAAAATCTGCAATAATCACGGTAGTATGGCCTGGGCCAAAGAATACACAACCCAATCAATGAAACAGGAAAAGAGAGCCCTCAACTAGACTCACATAAACGTATTCAACTGATCTTTGACAAAGGACCAAATGTCAAGGATAATATTTTCAACAAACGGTGCTGGAATAACTGAACATCCACATGCAAAAAAATGACACAGACTTTAAATGGGTCAGAGACCTAAATGTAAAATACAAAACCAAAAACTCTGGGAAGATAATCCAAAAGGCCCAAATGGCATTGGGTATGATAATAACCTTTTAGGTATGACATCAAAGGCATGATCTATGAAAAAAAAAATAATCGATAATCTGACTTCATTAAAGTAAACAAATGCTTTGAGAAACACAAAGTTATGAGAATAAGAAGACAAACCACAGACTTGGAGAAATTATTGCGAAAGACCTAATAAAGGAGTACTATCCAATATATACAATATGGATTGTATCAAATATAAAAATCTCTTAGAACTCAAAAGTAAGAAAATAAACAATCCTATGGAAAGTAGACATCTGTGCAGACATCTCACCAAAAAAAAAAAAAGATACACAGGTGGCAAATAAGCATATGAAAAAATGTTCCACATTATATATCGCTGGACACACGCAGGTGAAAACAATAGTAAGATACCTCTACACACCTGTTAGAATAATCAAAACCCAGAACATGGGCAGCAGCAAATGCTGGTGAGGATGTGGAACAACAGCAACTCTCACTCATTGTTAATGAGGATGCAAAATGGTACAGCTACTTTAGAAGGCAGATTATCAATTCCTAACAACATTAAACATACTTGACCATATGATTCAGCAATCTCGGTCCTTGGTGTTTGCCCAAATGAAAAGTATGTCCACACAAAAACCTATACACAATGTTTATAGCAGCTTTTTTCATAACTGCCAAAACTTGGGAGTTTTTCATAACTGCCAAAACTTGAAGGCATCCTTCAATAGGTGAATGGATAATAAACTGTGGTACATCCAGACAATGGAATATTATTCAGCTTCAAAAAGAAATTAGCTATGAAGCCATGAAAAGACAGGGAAAGACCTTCAATTCATATTACTAAGTAAAGGAAGATAATCTGAAAAGGCTACATACTGTATGTTTTCAAATATATGACATTCTGGAAAAGATAAAACTATGGAGACAGTAAAAAGATAGTGGTTGTCAGGGGGAGGGAGAGAAGAATGAATAGGAGGCTGACAAAATATTTTTAGGGTAGTGAAATAATTCTCCATGAATAGCCTATGAATTCTCTATAAATCTACCGTGGTGAATGCTTACTGATTTACAATTTTGAAAGCACATGGAATGTACAACACTTAGAATGAAGCTTAATGTAAACCATGGACTTTAGTTTGTGTCAGTGTAGATTCATCAATGGTAACAGATGTACACTCTGGTGTAGGATACTGATAGAGGGGGTGACTGTGAACAGGGAATATATGAGAATTCTCTGTACCTTCAGCTCAATTTTGCTGAGGACTTAAAAGTGCTCTAAAAGATAAATTTTAATTAAAAGGAAGAAAAAGGAACTGACTTAACAAAGACCATTCCTCTAATTTTTAAGAAGAAATTGAATAGTGAATATCAAATAACCATTTTAAAAAGTTATTTTGTAATTTAAAACCCCACTCCCCAGAAAACACACACACACACACACACACACACACACACACACACGCACATGCTTCAAAAATTATTTACACAAGCATTAAGGAACAGAATATTAGAATCATTCACAAACACTTTCAGAAATCAGAACAATAAGAATCATTCCCCAACTAATTTGTAAGACTAGGATCACTGTTACTAAAAGCTGGTAGTAATAATGCAAGAAAAATAAACTTCAATGTAATCACATTTGTAACTATACATGTCAAAAACCTAAATAAAATAGTAACAAATTAAATCCAGAAAAGTATTAAATAAGATAACCCACCATGCTCCTTTTTACTTTGTCCCAGAGACTTCAGGAACAAAATGTTGATTTAATTTTAAAAGTGGTTAACACAACAGATGAACATAAGGGAAGGGAAGGGAAATAAGAAAATCAGAGAGGGAGGCAAACCATAAGATACTCTTAAATACAGAGAAAAAACTGAGGGTCCCTGGAGGGGAGGTGGGTGGGGGAATGGGTAAATGCTGATAGACATTAAGGAGGGCACCTGTGATGAGCACTGGGTATTGTATGTAAGAGAAGAATCACTGGGTTCTACTCCTGAAGCCAAGACTAAACTGCATGTTAATTAACTTGAATTTATATAAAAAGTAAAAAATAAAAATAAAAAATAAAAGGCAAAAAAGTGATTAATGAAACTCACCATATTAACAGGAAAACAACTATATGACAGTGTTAATCAATGAAAAAACCTATTTGATAATGCTCACCATCCATTTATGCTTTTTTTTAAATATTCAAACTGAAATAGTGAAGAATTCAAGAAAATGTTAAAGGCATTAAATCTCCACTCCTCTCATTAATATCTGTTAACTTGAATAAATCATCCTATCTTTTCTCAATCATTTTTGTAATACATTATACTTTACAAGGCAGTTTAAATATACACTATATCACTTACTCCTTACAATTTTATAATGGGTTATATAAAATGAAGCCTTTTTGTTAGTGTAAACATTGAAATAAGCCTGGGACACAGAGACATTACCATGAATGTCCAGTATTGAAGTTGAAATGTGACAAAGTCTTGTTTGGAATTTGTAGGTCATGACTCCTAGTTAAGAGCCCTTTTGAGAGCTTAAATCTCACCTTTTCAAAATTACAGCCATGGATTTTTGTGAGTAGCTGAAAGTAATATCTCTCTATATGATTTAATATAAAAAGAAGCTACATTTTATCCTTTGCATTGAGTCCAACACCCCTCATGCCTAGAGGAAGAGAACAAAAGGAGGAAATATGCCTGAGTCCTTGCCCATATATCATCTATGCCAAAGCATGGAACCTGTTAGGTGGTTACTGTGCGAGGAAAGTTTGTGGAAGATAAAAGAATGGAAATTTATGCGGACAAAATGGAGGTCACTGATCTAAACTTGCCATCCCCTTTAGGCAAGGGATGCAAATATCACTGTGGCACAAAATATGTAGAATTTGACAGCCTCCTGGATGAATGAAATGCCACAGTCACATTTAAGCCCAGGAAACTCAGAAAACTGAGGAGAATTTATCCTCCTTTGGACTGTAATGTGCATTTTAATTACACAGACTTGAGTTCAGGTAAGAGTGTTGAATGTAAAGATATTCCAATTTCTTTTCTGAGGAAAAAAAAACTTTTATATGTTATTTGCTGGTCAGTAGCTTTAAATCATATCTGAAAAGTTTGTGGAAATTGGTATTTAGAAAAACAATTCTGTTTGTGCCCTGGAGTTTTACTGATATTAGAGTATAAGGATTTTTTCATATATTTATATAAATATAATACATATGAGTATACACACACATGCACATTTGCACATACATCTGAAAGAAATTAATCTATCAGTGTTGACTCTTTTTCTAATATAATTAGCCACTCATCTGAAACAATAAGGAAAAATATGAAGTCTATGTTTCCTATCCAACACTTTAACTTAAACCCAAAGATGGTTTATTTACATATATTATGTGCACAAAATAAATCTTGACTAGTATTTTATGGTTTTTTTATAATTAATAATGTTAACAGTTTATAACATAAAACTTACTCCTCTGAAACAATACTTTGAAATGTAAACATATCATTTTGTGCATGCTCAGAGAAAATTCCATGAATATTTGGATCACCTTTGATCCAACAATTTATTTTCATGACTCAATACATTTTAATCCATTTTATTAAATCAAGCAAAAATGTTCATTTTCATTTACCTGCTAAAATCATAATATGGTTAACATTTTCGGCTTCATTCATTATAGAAGAAATAGTTGCATTCATTGCCTACTGTTGAAGATAAAATGTTAATATGAAAGAGCTACTAAACATTATATTTAATGAATTATTTGAGCTAATTACATGTAATGTATATTTGAATCTAAAGCTTTTCAATACAAATTTTACCACCAAATTGTATACATATCTATAAAAATGGAAATATATATGAAAAAAATGAATTATATCTGTGAAAGGAATGTGAATTTAAATATATACTATAACTAAATTCAAGGAACTACACATAAAAGATTTTCTAGAATAAATATTTAAATTATAGATTTGGTTTTTTTATGTATAGTCTGTTCCTCACTTTGCCAATAAGGTGTTACATGACCTTCAATTTTCACAGATACATTCCTTATACTGAGAATTCTGCTCATTTCCTAATGGTTACATCTTATTCATTGACAAAAAATGTTTCAATCTTGTATAGTATGAAGGAATACAAAAGCAACATTAAGAACTTTTACTTTCAGGGACAGTAGTAAATACTTGTTAATTACCTAATATGATCTTCATAATAAACACATAAGAAAAATATTTTTGCAGCTGCTTCTACAGGAAGAAACTTAGTTCCACAAGGGCTTAAAGTATGGTTGAAGGTAACACAATTTTTAAATGCATGACAAAATACGGCATCACCTTTTTTTTTTTAATATATGAGTATATACTATACAATTTTCAGAAGCCTAATTAAGAATAATTATCAATGGGGCGCCTGGGTGGCTCAGTCGGTTGAGCGGCCGACTTCGGCTCAGGTGATGATCTCGCGGTCCGTGAGTTCGAGCCCCGCGTGGGGCTCTGTGCTGACGGCTCAGAGCCTGGAGCCTGTTTCGGATTCTGTGTCTCCCTCTCTCTGACCCTCCCCCGTTCATGCTTTGTCTCTCTCTGTCTCAAAAATAAATAAATGTTAAAAAAAAAGAAAAAAAAGAATAATTATCAAAAATAGTGGTTGTAGCTGGTGGCAGACTCCAATTAGTGAAATCATAGTTCTTATTTCCTGCTGCTAAAGTATGGATTATGAAAGAGGGAGAATCTTAGATTAAAAGTTTAATTATCTCTAGGGAAAATAATAGGGAGAATCATATAGAAAGCATCATTCTGTTTCTCCACAGATGGTTACTTGCTCTAAAGTCAGAAAGATAAGAGCAAGAGATATTGCATGTATTTTCTTAAGGTTTTTTGTTTGCCAAAATGTTAGTGAAAGGAGTGTTGTGTCTACAAACTAATTCCTGTCTTTTTCATTTGCTCCAATTTGGTAGCTGGGTCTATATAGTCTAGAGAATGTAAAATCTTGAGGATATGATGCCAGACCTTCCAAAATGTGGAACCACCCAAGCGAGGAAAACAGGTGAGGAAAAACTGTTAAGTCAAAATAAAATGATAGAGGAGGAATACAAGGACATAATTTAGTACAATTGTAGGCTTAGCCAAGATTATACACATGGGCATTAGTGAGGACAATTATCAATTGGCCTTATAGTTTTCTTTAATAATTCTATTTCATTCTTTAAAATATTGTGATAAAATTATCTAACTTCATACTTGTGGGGAGTAAAATACATGTCTGAACTAAATGCACTCAATGGATTCCTAGAATTCCTGTGCATTTTTCTTCTTTGTTACTCAATAAAGCTAATTTCTTTTAAGCTAAAAAGCCAGATAACTTACATTGTTAAGTATTATCTGGGAAGTAATGGCGATTGACGCTTTTGAAAAAAATCTAACAGAATCTGCCAAAATCTCTTTCTAGGGCCTCCCATATAAAAATGTAGAATATTGGTGGGCCTGGGTGGTTCAGTTGCTTTAGCATCTGACTTTGACTCAGGTCATGAATTCATGGTTCTTGAGTTTGAGCCCTGCATTGGGCTCTCTGTCCCTCTCTATCCCTCTCCAGCTCATTCTCTCTCTCTCTCTCTCAAAACTAAATAAACATTTTAAAAAAGGTAGATTATCAATAGCTCTTATTAAAGATATAGATTCTGGTCCCTATTCTAGATTTAGTGAGTTAGATGAAACTTAAATCTCCTCAGATTATTCTTATGTATATTAAAATAGAAAACTACTGGGGTGCCTGGGTGGCTCAGTCAGATGAGCTACCGACTTCAGCTCAGGTCATGATCTCACAGTTTGTGGGTTCGAGCCCCGCATCAGGCTCTCTGCTGACAGCTTGGAGCCTAGAGCCTGCTTCTGATTCTGTGTCTTCCTCTCTCTCTGCCCCTCCCTTGTTCACGCTCTGTCTCTCTCTCTCTCTCAAAAATAAATAAATGCAAAAAAATTTTTTTAAATAGAAAACTACTGACCCAAGAAATACAATTTTTAACACAGTGTTTTTACCTTTTATTTATTTATTTATTTACATTTATTCATTTTTGAGAGACAGAGACAGAGCACAAGTGCGGGAGGGGCCGAGACAGAGGGAGACACAGAATTCGAAGCAGGTTCCAGGCTCCAAGCTATCAGCACAGAGTCCCACATGGGGCTCAAACTCACAAACCGCAAGATCATGACCTGAGCCGAAGTCGGAGGCCTAAACAACTGAGCCACCCAGGTGCCCCTGTTTTTACCTTTTTGACCACATGTTCCTATTTATAATCGAGTCCCAAAAGGTTAAGGGTACCAGAAGCCCCAACTCACATTAATTCTTTCATTTAATAGTGTATCTTCCATTAAACAAACATCCATTCAGCACTTACTATGTACTGATTAAGAATCGATGTTTAGTACTGCCAATATAATGATGGCAAAATTACAGTATTTACTTTTAGGTAAGACAAAAACTAATAAAAGATATAGGCATGCAAATCATTGCATATAACCCATTGTGATACATTTTTCTTAGCTTGGACTCATACTCTAACATGCATTCTTTATCAAACAATATTTAGATAAAAAGCATTGGCCTTTACTTAACTTGTAACTTTATAAAGTAGTACACAGTATTTTACATTTTATTATTGTTATAAATAACACATCCCTGTGACCAAAGAGTTTTAAAGCATATGAAAGGAAACAAAAGGGTTGTTTTTTTTTAAGAAAATCAATACATCTGTCTTGATGTGTGCTTTTCTTTGTACATACTCTGTTGGTTTAATTGAACAGTTTACTCAAATATGCAAAATATATCTGCAAAATTTTCAGCTTGACACTTTAAACAGACAAGTTCTTCAAATAACAAATCCTTTAGCGGCTCACATTTATGGAAATGCTAATTCTTTGATATTTTCCGTCTAGATGTTTGCTTCTGATTTTCAGATGAAAATCAAAGAAGAGAAGCACAATAATTATGTTTTCACCAATTGGAAAGTAAGCACCTCACAATGAAAGGATGAGTTACTCATGTTAACACATTCATTTTCTTTGCTTGGCTGCTCTGATCATTGATTTCTAAGAAGATCAAAATTCTCAATATGCATATATTAATTAATTCCTTCCTCAAACATTTATTAAATAATTAGTATGTACTCTTGTACCTGTTATTAATACTCTCATGTAATTTGTATTCTGGTAGCAGACAAGAATCAGTAGTAGAGACAAGACATCAACAGATTAACAAGTGTATCATAGGATATACTGAAAGGTAGTGCTAAGTTCCTGAAGAAAAATGAACCCAGATCAAAGGGCAGAAAATGATAGAATGGGAGTGGGTTCTTACTGTATTAATAGATTAAATGGTGAGGTCATGCTAAGAGCTGTGCTATTACCTGGGGGAATATTGTTTCCAGGCAAAAGAAATAGCATGTGCGAATGTCCTGAGTACAAAACATGCTGGTATGTTTGAGTAATGGTAAAAAGTCATTGTGGTTGAAATATATGGAAAGGGGGAGGGAGTGATAGAAAGGGAAGTCAGAGATCGGTGAAGGCCAAATTAGGTAAGGCTTTGTAAGCAAATAGTCAGCAGTTTAATTTTGAACTTTAATTAACTTTAACCTTTAATTTAAGGTGATCAAAATGTTATGCAATTAAATGTAGGTACGTCTGAATTCTCTTCTTTAGAATTTTATAGCAAATGCTGTTAAGAGTATGCTGGCTGATGTATTGCAGAGACTCCAAAAAAATAGATTTATTTTGTTCATTTATTAAGTGATAACATGAGGGTAGCTGCTATATAGTCACTCAGACACTCAGACTTATGAAGACTATGCCATCTTCAAAACATATCTTCCAAAGTTGCTGGAGTATTTTCATCCAGGTGGCAGAAGAAGACAGGCCCTAGAGGATCTCATATGGAGGTCTTTTTCATAAATCAGGCTTGGCATGCGCAAACAACATCGCTTTAATAGTCGCATAGCTAGAACTTATTCCCTTGGGCATGCCTAACTAAGCTGATGAGAATCAGTCTAGCTATGTGCAGGAATGGAGAAAAAAAACAGGTAAAAAGATAAAAGCTTTTGTCACATCAATATTCTTGATTTTATAACAGCTTATAGGGAACACTATTTTCTGAATATCAAACAATATGTGTTGAATTTCCAAACTTTCCTAACCTGAATGAGGTATAATTGTATGCAGTAAAATGCACTCATTTAAGTACATAGTATGGAGAGTTTTGAGAAATGTATGTACACCCATGTAGTCACCATGTCAAAGGGCATTTCTCTTGTCCCAAAAATATTCCTCATGGAGTTTTGCAGCTACTCATCTCCATCCCCAACAGCAGATAATTATCTGGTTTCTGTGCTATAAATTAATGCAGTTATTTTTAGAATTTCACATAAATGTCATCATGAAATATGCACTCTTTTGTGTCTGGCTTCTTTCAGCACAATATTTTTGAGATCATCCAAGTTGCTGCATGTTTTACTAATTTGTCTCCTTTTCATTTTGGATGGTATCCCACTGTAAACACACACCCATTCAGCTATTCTATTGATGGACACCTGACTTACTTTAATTTGTTTTACTATTATGAAGTGTGCTACTATAAACCTTCATGTGTAAGTTTTTTTTTTTTTTAATGTTTATTTATTTTTGAGAGAGAGAGCGTGAGCTGGGGAGGGGAGGAGAGGGAGACACAGAATCTGAAGCAGGCTCCAGGCTCAGAGCCTGATGCAGGGCTCAAACTCACGAATGGCAAGATCATGACCAGAACTGACTCTTTCCAACATTTGGTACCGGCACATTTTTTGTTTGGTTCTTAATTTTAGCTATTCTAGAGGGTGTGCAGTTGTATCTCAGTGGTTTTTTTTTGTTTTTTTTTGTTTTTTTACATTTGACAGCTAAATACATTCTATTAGTATTCTTCATATAAATCAATATCTAGGTTTCCATATTAGATGTTTCTTATTTTCTAATAAAACTATTCAATGCTATAAATTTCCCTCTACCCACTGCTTTAAATATATACGTAAATTGTAATATATTATTATTATGTTTTTATGTTCCTTTATTGCAAATATCTTATTTCTTATATCATATTTGGACTGTGACCTACATTTTACCTTGTACATATATATAAATGAAGAGAGATGATAGATGGATAGACAGATAGATAGATAGATTGTGATGACTTTATCATTTAGGTCTGTTGTTTTTTCCACTCTTTTAATTTCTTTTTTAAAACATTCTATTCTGGGGGCGCCTGGGTGGCTCAGTCGGTTAAGCATCCGACTTCGGCTCAGGTCACGATCTCGCGGTCCGTGAGTTCGAGCCCCGCGTAGGGCTCTGGGCTGACGGCTCAGAGCCTGGAGCCTGCTTCCGATTCTGTGTCTCCCTCTCTCTCTGCCCCTCCCCCGTTCATGCTCTGTCTCTCTCTGTCTCAAAAATAAATAAACATTAAAAAAAAATTAAAAAAAAACCATTCTGTTATAGCCTACTAAGGGTTACCATGCCCACTCCATGATAATATGGAATAGTGAACAGAAAGGAAGCCTTGGACATGGAGTAAAACGTCGAAGTTCACAGGTTTTACTTCTTACATTCTATCAATCAGGAAAGGCAAATTCATGATGCTTTAAGACGTACAAAGTGTTATTTCCTTCTTGTTCATGCTATCTCTTCATTGCAAGTAGATGAGGGATTTCTGCTCTATGGATCCCTCAGGGGCTCAAGCTATTAAAGCAGCAGCAGCCACCTCACACTACAAAAGAAAAAGGAGAGTTCTGGAAGATAAATCTCAACTATGTCTACAATGGTGAATATGGGAAATAGTTTGCAAAAAGCACTAGTGACTGTCACATCCATGCACTAGTTGCCTCTTACTGGCAACTCTAGCAATAGCAAATTGATTTTTATTTTACTTTTTACAAATATAAGAAAATCTCTCCGAGAATGGCTTTATAAAGAGAATGGCTTTATAAATACATGACATACATCAACTACTCTGTGGCTTGATCATATATTCCAGAGCCTGGAATATATCTAATTATTTATGTTTCATTATTACCTTCATATTCTGAGATTATGCAGTTATGATTCATCTTTTTTGATTTTGTAATTTTAAAACATATCTCCTAGAAAATCCAGAAGTGTGTATCAATTGGGATGTGGTTGCATTTTTTTTTTACAAACTTATCAAGAAAAACTCTTCCATAATTTGGTCACTTTCTTCCTTGTCAAGGAGGAAGGATTAGAAAATTACAAGTTATATACAGCGGAATTAAATTTCTATTAATAAAAATGGCAGTAATAAATGTGGATGTTTCCCTTTGCAAACAATTACTTTCCAATCTCAGAAATAAAGCCAGGTTATGCTTATCAAACTACTTGCTATGATTTCACTCATCATGTGTTGATTTGGCCAAACAAGACAGAATTGATCTCTAGCATTAACCACTGTCATATGTGTATATGACAAAAGAGAGGGATGGTATCATTTACTAAACTGAGTCAGATTTGAAATATCAAAGTAGCCTGGCTGTACTTTGTTACTGACATTATTTGAGTTCAGATGCACTAAATTTCACTTGAATTTGGTGATGACAACAATGAAGAGTTTACATTTTAAAATCAATTAAAATAAAAAAAACCAGCATAAAATATTTGCATAATTATGTTACCAAGTTAAAAATTTTTAAAAATGCTAATTTGTAGTATTTATTCATTGATTTCCAAAGATTGTCAATTTTTTTACACACATGCTCAATTTGTTGTTTTCTGTGCATGTTGCTAGGGTTGAAAGATGGACATCATTGTTTTGTCCTTAAATGAATTTTAAAAATTTTAATTAATTCTTAAAGTGTAAACATAAAGTTTGTTTTATATTGCTAGAGATAAAGACAATTAAAATTTTGTCTCATTAGAAAGAGACAAAAGGAACAAAGTAGCTCTGAAAAGAATAATTCAACTTTATATCCAAATACTATCTTATCTTGAAGGATTATTTTCAATTATCTGGGCAAATTGTTACTATAAATTTCAATTGTGTTAAGCTATTTTCTAAGCAAATTATATCGAAATAGGTTTTTTATTTTTTTCCCTGACTACATCTTCTTTGTTGTGACCATGAAATTGCTTTAGTTGCGAGAGGGGGACTTCTTCACTTTTCACCGTTAATAAAATGTTAGTAATGAAAAATGACAAACAATATTGCATTAGGAGTAATATATGTAAATACATAAAGGTTTATTAGTTTTATAGGCAATGAAATAATGAGTTTGGTATCATTTTTTTTCTATAAGATTTAGTTAAATAATGACTTCGAAAAAATCAATGACTTTTTCTCAATTCTTCCTCTAATTATAAGCTATAAATTACATTTAAGAAATTATAAAACAATGGATACATCCCCTCTTGCCATTCTTTGAAAAACAGCCTTCCATATGAATAGTACTAAAAAGGAAAAACTATCTATTTTTTTTAAGTTTTTTTAAGATTTTTTTAATGTTTATTTATTTTTGAGAGAGAGCTTTGAGCTGTCAGCACAGAGACCGACATGGAGCTCAAACTCACAAACTGAAATCATGACCTGAGTCAAAATCAATAGTCAGGTGCTTAATCAACTGAGCCACCCAGGCACCCCCAGAAAAATTATTTCTTGACTGTGTGTGTGTGTGTGTGTGTGTGTGTGTGTGTGTGTATACACACACATTTGTTCACAATAAAAATAATTGTATTGTTTTGGTGCTATATTTTCTATTATAAATATGTAGAACTCATATCATATTTTAAAATATTATATAACACATGATAATTTCAGCAGTAATTATTAGAGAGTAATTTCATTTGTGGATTTGGGCACGTTAGAAAGAGATGGTCACAACAATACTAGTAAATCAATCTAATCCCTTGCAGGAATTTTCTAGATGACTTCCTCTGCTGTTTTTAATATTTATTTAATGAGAATGTTAATTATCATTTAGTGGCATAAAAGTAAAGAAAACATCCATGAAGCAGCTCAAATAAAAGCTATGTTAGGAATGTCAGAAAAGTCATTATTTATCCGTTCACAAAACTAATTGCTGGTTAGCTTAAGAAGGGCAGGATGAGTGTGGTGGTACCTAGGCAACGGGCTTTGCTAGTATTAGCATCTGACCTCTAGAGAAAACACAGCAGATCCCTAACAAGAGCAAATATTAGCAATGATATTATAAAACCGTCTTCAACGTAGCTAAATTTTATTTGTAGACAGTGCAGCACAGATACAATACATCTGCATTTCAAATGAGCCCTGTCTTCATTGTGTAGATTAACTGGAGCCGAAAAGTTTCCAGATGATTACAATTAATATTGTTCCATCCACTTATTTTTTTTGAATTGATTAATAATAACTATTCAGTTAGGAATGTTACTTGGTAGGGTAGCACCAGCAAATGTGCTTTGTATGTCCAAAGTTGAAAAAAAAAAAACAACTTAGATTATACCTATCAAATATTATTTGACTTTAAGTTATAAACTGCATCTCCTTAAAGAAGTATTAATTCATTCAAAATTGAATATGCTTTAATTAGTTATACACTAGTTTACGCAATTGCTCATAAAACATGTACTATTGGTAGTTATGGAGATGAATTAACAAACCAACATGTTCCTTCAAAGTAATATACCTCATGAAAGAAACACAGGCATGAAAATAAATAAAGGCAACATGACATTATAGGCTACAATCTGGTGCAAAATAGTATAATGGGTTCTTTGCTGAAGAGGTGAGTGCTAGTATCTGAAGGTTCATAGTCTTGAGTTTGGAAAAATCAAGTCTTTAAAGATGAATATCTGTTTTCTAAAACATTGTTTTCAAATGTGTTTGCACATGAACCAGAGTTATAAATACAGCATACATTGTAAAGCAGTATATACATGCAGAGACACAGACCCACATGTACACATGCACATACTCACAAACTACTCACAACCTACTGAAACTAAAGTTTCATGAAATAATACTTATCTTTACTGTTTGATACATTCATGTTTTCAATTCTGTTCTATTCAACTTATAACCCTGAATTAATTCCATAACCCCATTGGTGGGTTATGATCTCTAATTCACTATCTTAGTATCAAAATCCATGCCTTAGAAGTAATCATACTGGTAATTTGCAGTAGCAGAGAGATTCTAAGCATAGGAACTATAGGATAAAGGAAGCAAATTTTATTTTTCAGTGGAAAGGTGAATGAAGTGAGAAATATAGCCAGAAAAAGGAGGCATTGTGTGTGTTTGTGTGTGCATGTGTGTGTGTTTTCTCCCTTATCTCTCCTTTCTATGGCTTCTTTATAGATTCTTTTAAATCATTGGGTGAGTCTCTCTTCAGCCTAAGCAGAAGAGATATAAACCCGGTTGAGTATATTAATAAGACAGTCTAGTGGAAAAAGGATAATCGTTTACATTTATGTACACAGCTACAAATGACTGAAAGAATAAAAGCCATATACGTTTAGATTAGTCTTTAAGCCCTGGATCTTATCACTACAAAATAAGTTTAGGAAACATTTTGGCCTGGTAAGCATGATATCCAAAAAAATCAATTCCCAGATAATCTGCAGGGATCACGTTAGGATTGGTACTACTCAATGAGAGGTACAATGAGAGGTTGTTAATTAAGTAATCAAACAAATTGCAACTATTAATAAAGTTTCCTGGAACTGTGCCATGGAAACATTCATTTCAGGTTATAGTTACAAAAGAAATTCTCTAGAATTCATCCTCATGTAACTATCCTTAAGATAAGGATGTATAATGAAATAATCTCTGTCCACTTAGTCTCAGGAGATTTTACAGTGTCATCTCTAGTTCTACGTTCAAACTGTCAGAAACACTTTTTTCAATCACAGGGCACCTAGAAGAGGCAGAGGTCATGATGCTGTCCAATTTAGTCCAGATACATAAACAATCCACATACATCTTATAGAGAGATATAAACACCAGGACATAATATATTTGTATCATTGAACATGAAGTTAAATGAAGGAAATAAGAAGTTTTTATTACATGAATTTGGTTGCTTCACCAAATATAAGAGGTCAACTTTGCCCCTACTCACTTTCTTTCCTTTTTTCCCTCTTTATAATATGACAAGTAAAAAGAACCACAGAAATAAGGTTTTCCTTTTCCAAGTCCAAGTTTCTTGAAAGTAGAGAATATAGCTGGCAAAAATATTTTAAATATAGATCACCATCCCAATACATTTTGGAAGGAGATATTTGGTCCCTCGAAATTTCATTTCAAGGAAAATGCCCTAGAGCAGTGAAAAGCAGAGAAGTCATATGCAAGAGACAATATGATATGACAGAAGTTGCATATCTTGCTGTACCAGCCCAGGCTCTCTGCCCTTCACTGTGCACAAGGGCTTTATGGGAAAGGAACAAGCACCAAATGAACAATATTATTTGCTGTAAGCCACCTGGTGTGATAACTTATCCTGCCCGCACCACAGCCATTAGACCTATTGAGAAGGCATTTACTTAGTTTAGAGCATTCAGCGTGACACTGGGGACCAATGTGATTTAATATATAGCCATTCATCAGTCAATGAAGTCCACCATGAGAGTTATTCCATTCCCCTTACTCCATGCCTAAACTGATAACATTATCTATACCTTGATTGATTATCTACAGACACATAATGATATAAGCTTCCTCTCTAGGGACTTAAATTGACATCTTCTTCTTTCTTTCAAATTTTCCCATTGTGTCCTTTGAAACTCCAATCATTCTATGATTGATAAAGTCTCTACCTCCTGTCCTTAACTGCCAATAGGTTCTCCTTTGAGAATATCTACTTCCTACAGCTTACTCATTATCTCATTCTTAACCCTGAGGCTGCTTCCAGAAAATGGCTTTTCCTTTAATAAAACTCCTGCTTCTTTGAGGCTTATTCCACTGAGTTTTGCTACTTTCTATCCCTTCTGTATTTCCTCCATTTAATCCATTGACTCTTATTTTTCTCCCTAATCAGTACTGCTTTCTATCAAAGCTTACCTTTCTTAAAGTCCAGACTCCATCAACTGTCCTCTTTTAGATCTTCTAAGTACCACATCCCACTCTCTCTCTCTCTCTTCAATTATCCTGGGACAAAAAGCCAACTGTGTATAAATATAAATCCTGGTTATGAGCTTATACTAAAGCTTGTAATCATGGCTAGAAGGAAAACAAAACAAAACAAAACAAAAACCTACAACAGAGCAGGTTTTGGTTTTTTTTTTTTTTACTATAATAAATTGAGTCTCCATATTACCTATGAATCCTGCAACATTTTAATCTTCTGTCCAATGAAGGCCTCTTTGCAATGATTTCTCTCTAAGCTTTTAAGATCTATTCAAACTCATTGTCAATAGAAAGCTTTCCCTCTTAACAGAAATGTACAGTTGAGAAATGACCCAAGTTTACTTTTAAGAGAATCTGAATTCTTAAACTTGGTTGAGCTTATTAGGACAGTCCTATGTGTGTGTTAAGTAGTGGTGACAGTAGTTTGTTTTTGTTTTTTTTTGTTTTTTTTTTTTTTTTTTTTTTTTTTTTAGAAATAAAGCATTTTATATACCACTTGAGAATAAAACTTTAAAAATGCCATGAGAATAAACTTTGATCTAAGTAGCTTCCTCTTAGCTCTTACCATCAAGAACAAAAGATGAAAAAAAATATTTTCCTGATGATTATGAAGAAATAGTAACTACAAGTAAAATAAATTGAATTCAGGGTATGACAAGAATCCTGAGTTTGGTAACAGATGATCTGCTATAACTTCCACTGCTTTTTATAGATATTTCAGTAATCCTTAGTTTTTATTGCTAGTATTTTTGCTTTAAAATTGAAGATTGTATTAGATTTTTTCTATCATCAGCACCCCCCCCCAAAAAAATCTCTGCTTCTGCACATATGTTATTCCAAACTCATTTATTTAGTCAATTACCTAGAGAACTGCTTGCATAGGGTAGAGACCATGGGCTTTTATCCATGGGTTTCCCCATATAGGGATTAAATAACTTGAATTGTCAAAAGGTAACATTTTGGCTATTTATCTGATTGTTACTGAAGTATATTTGATATACAGAGAAACATTTTTACCTGTGAAAAGATTTTTAACTGAATTCAGCAAAAGAGGGATCTTTGAGTTTGTGGTCTTGCACTTTTTTTTAAGTGTGGATGATGTGCAGTATGTAGCTAAAAAAGACTAATTCGTGAACGACCATTTAGGAATATAAAAACCCTTCCTCGATTAAGCAATAAATATATCCATTATATGGTTCACTAAAACTTGGATTTTCTTCAATGTGCTTTCTTTTCTTCAATGTGTTTTAAAATAGATGGACTATATGTTAACTAAAATTTACATAAAATTTTGAAATAATAAATAAATACCTATTCTAAAAAAAATAATGGGCCAGCAAACTGGGGAAAAATGTAGTAAGAATGGGAAGAGGGTAAAAATTAGTTTAAACTAATTAGAAAAACTAGGAAGTACAGACATATAACCAAAATTAGATATTAATAATTTATATTTTCATAATCACTGCTATTAAATATAAAGTTTAGGTAATGAAAAGAACATAAGAAAAATAATAGCAATAAATAATCAGTAAAAAAGGTGAATTGTATATACAAGTACTAAAAGAAAACAAATACAAAATATTTTGACATAATCTACAATTAATATAAAAATTTACATCAGTGGATATATTTCGAAAAACAGTTAAAAGAAAGACACTAAATGTAGAACAATACAGTCTATAATTGTATGACTTGTGTGAAGTTTGACCCCCCTGCACTGAACATTAACTAAAGCTTTCCTTCAGGTTTTCTGCCTACAACAATCTGAAAGAAACAACACTGGATAAAAAAGAGGATGTCAGGTGAACAGGTCCCAGTTTGTATTGAATGAAGGTATTCTGGAGGCTATACGGAATGTACAAGTGTTTTTAGTTTGTTTTTTTCTTTTTTAAAGAAATCTTAAACAAATGGTATCTCTAATATTGAAGAGACTATTAATACTTTCCAATCGGTAAAAGATGACTCAATTTACCGACCCTTACACATAAGTAACTCTAAGGAAAAAAATATATGAATAAATAAACAATAACAACACAACAACAATAAATTTCCAATACATTCATAACAACAACAAAACATGGGGATGGGGGTATGAGGAAGCAAGATGACAGAATAATACACTCTTATTGTAGACTATGTGGAAAATAAATAATGAATAGGAATCAGCTGTTTCTCTGTCACATGAAGGCACTTTCTCTTTAAAATTAAGCTGGGCAAAACCTCATCCAAAAAGACTTTTCATTCTTTAAGTCTACACAAAGGATCATTGCATGTTTCCATAGTCACTCTCTAATATAGCAGTCATTACTGGATTATAATAATCCCTTAATAATTCTCTCTTTTTCAGTACACTATGAGAACCTTTAAGAAAAAAAAATGTGTCTTATTTAATTTTTCCACAATATGTCTATTGCAGTACTTCCACAATAGTAGATAATCAGTAAACACTTGATGAATGCAGTGAATGAATCTGTAACCAAGATAGAGAAAGCTCTCAAATTAAGGTCTTTTTAACTGAATTGACTACATCTATCTTAATGAAAATTAGAGTGAAATCTTATTTCTCTCCACCTCTGTTACACATGAGGTTCTGTATTCTATTTCTCTCTTGCTGGTATTTTCTGTTAACATTAATATTTATTCCATTCCCATTTTATTACACCACAATCCATGTCATTAATTACCATTGTTATATTTATATCACTAAAAAGAAATATTGCTTTAAAATGTCCAGGACATAATTTAAAATGAACCTCTGCACATATGTTATTATTGTCATTCTCCATTGGTTTAAAATTTGGCCCATGAAAAAAGTTGTGGACTCCTCAAAAGTGCCAGTATTTGGGGACTGAATCAAGACTGAAGTGGAAGCAAAGAGTAGAACTTGGGGGAAAAAAAATACATGTGGAATGAATAAGTCCAAAGCACAGGTATTTAAGATTGAAGATATTGTAATAAACACAGACTATGTAGTCTCGATGTTTCCAGTTGTGTGATAGAGTTTTAATGTTAAAGACTGAGAAAATAGTGATATTTTATTCCCAATAGATACTTGACCTTGAAATGTCTACTGCATCATGGAGAGCCTTAGCCCACAGCCAAGGGCAAATATTATACTGCCAGGTCAAAGGGTTTCAACATGAGGGACCTAGCAGGCAAAAGCCTTGCTACAGAAGGTGTATCAAGAGACAAAGGACACTAGAAATCAACCTTAAGGACTTCAGCTCAGGTAAAAACATCAATAAAATAAAGAATAATGATTATGTGGTTTAATATCATTATTGACTATATTATCCTCCTATCAAAAATGTTTTTCACGGTTTTTGAATAAAAAGGGTGACTGTCAAAAGTCACCTGTAGGACAAAGTTATGTTTATATTTAGCTCCTTTGTGTTTGAAAACATTGTTCAGTATAGGGTAGGTTTCTCTTATCTGAACTGTTTATGAGTCACAAATTTGCTCTCTAAATCATGAATTTTAAGCAATAATCCAATAAGTTTGCATGCCATGAGACATTCCCTGGTGATGGTGAGACAATAGGAGCAAGTTAGATAGTAAGGAAAAGTCACATTTTAAGGTAAACACTTTAGGAAAATCTATGTAGTGATATTATATTTTCTGGAAATCAGAGGTTGACTATACTTGAAATAACATTCAAAGAATAGTTTAAATTTAGATATGTTTATATTTGGAAATAAACAGAGATTTATATAAACCTGACTTGATTAAATGGTTATAAAAATAATTCCCTATGAAATCCGTCATTTCATTTAAATCACTGTCTGTAATCTCACTCTGGAGAAAATATTTGAATATCTATCTTCATTTCTTAGCTATTACTTAGAAAATAAATGTAGCGCATGGATTTAAGTGCTTCCCAGAAAATGCAATTTCCAAGTACATAAAAAACTCACAGCTTTAAAAAATAAAAAGTTTTGCAAGACTATTTACCAAAAATTATAAACTACTACTTTGTAAAATTAAATGAATTCACATGTAAGATTTTGTGTCCTTAATTATGATTTAATAAAAAAAAACTGTCTTAAAATATTATCGTATATTTTGGCTGATGTAAAATTTTAAATCTCAAAGGTATACTTTTTTTCACATTACTTTTTTATTTATTCAATCACCATGACTACTCACATTCAACTCTTCGCACCTGCAGGTGAATCAAAGCCAACTTCTAAGATGTTTTGGCATCTTACTTCTTCATAGGGGAAAAGAGAAAGTCAAACTGGTTTTTTTTGCTGACCTTAAATTATAGCTTACATGAATAGCAGAAGATATACATACTATTTTTTTCCCTTGGTCTGTTTTAATCTCAGTGACTCTTCTCTTCATGAGACCCTATATAAAGATGAGTTGGATATACAAAAAGGGAAATAATTTTGCTGGTGCTTCAGGACCCATTGGCTGGTCTAACCGTAATAAATTGTGGCATATCTTTTATGATTACTTATAGTAGATGACTGAATAATGCCTTCATCATATATTCCTGAACTGTTTAAGTAATCATGTCTGCTATTGTAAGCTTTATCTGAGACTAATGGACTGCAATGTGAGTTATGAGTCCTCAATTGAAGCTCTTGCTATAATATGATACTTAACTTTCTTGCCACATAGGTTACATGATATGTGAACATCATGAAAATATGTGTGCATGAACATATGACTATTGACTAATAATTTTGGCTTTTTTCTGAATAAGTAATGAAAAAGAAAGTACTTCATGTATTAATAACTAAGTTTGTGTTACCCAGTCCATAAAAGAAAACATTGTTTTAGAAAATATATGTAGTTTAATTGATTACATGAAATTAAAAGCTTGTAACTATTGGTATAAATTTATAATTACATGCATATTTATTTATCCAAGTCCTGAACAATATTACTCATCCTTTCTTTTGAATCTCTCGTTTTTAGGTGCCTGAAAATGAGATTTTTGTTAAATTTCCTATACTATTTGTCAAAAACAGATTAAAGTATGGTTTGAAGCTATAGCATCTTAGGGGACTTGATTTTTTTTTTTTAACTGCTAAAACCAAGCTGATGTGTAAAGGCATATGTTTCTAGTAACCAGATAGCAAAATGAGGTTTAAAACTGGATAACAAATTTTACTTCCATTAAATATGGTCACTCTGAGTGACGTTTGTAGTGTTTAATGTCTGGACACTTGAATGACCTTATACAAAGCTTTTGTAGACAGTGTTTTGTAGCTGACTGTAAAATCCAGGTAACACAAATAACAAGTCGGGGTGTGTGGGGGGAGATGTGCCAATGAAAATTGCTAAATGTAATACGTTAGCCTTAAAATAACAACAAAGGGCTACAGTTGAAGAGGGGGTGGAGATATTCTCTTATACAAAAAAAAAAAAAAAAAAAAAGGAAAAAGTAGTAAGTGTATTGAAAAGTCCAAACTAATGGATTTTCTGAATTGTGCATATTTTAGGAGATGTAGTCAAGAAGACATTAATAGTGATATAATAAATTTGTTTTTGAGAATGGCTTTCCATATAACATTTATCACCATGAGAAAATACCACTTCTGAACAAAAACAAGTTGAATAAATGTGTTAGGCAGATGTTGAGGATAAATTTATCATGCTTTAAAAAAGATTTAATTTGCATAGTTTACATATTTAATATACTATCCTTTCAATTAATTTTAGCATAAAAGTAGTGCCTACAATATCTTGTAGAGGAAAGCTATTTATGTATTTTCTTCTTGTGAGGGAGGGTGAGATATTTTACATATATGTAATTATAGCATGAACACCTCATTTTTCATGATTCTAGGGAGACTACAAAGCATTCTCATATCACTGGAATTGAAAAAGAGGTACTATGCCAATTAGTTGACTGTCTTTCATTCAACTTCTCTGATGTTCAAAATTGTGTTTTTCAGTGAGGACAACAATTAATAAAGAAATTGAAAATACTCATCCACTTTTAAACTTGAGACTGAACCTATGCCAAGTCCATAAAATAATTATAAATGTAATGTTCGATTTAGCAATAAAACTTAAAAACATCATAAAAGAATACATCATCATTCTCAGTGAGGGGAAACTGCTGGGGATCTGTAATGTTAACAATTAGAGCTATATTTTAACCCTGTTTTATACCATACTAGATATTGTATTATTCATATTAATTAGATGTCTATATTTGGATGAAAACTTTAAAAATTCATTCATTTCTACTGGAACTAAGAGCTTCTATTAAATACCTTAAATATTGAACAAAGATGCTGTCATGAATGTGTTTAGATTTTCTTTGTAAATTTCAGATTATTTTCCATTATACAAGTGATGCTATTTTATATAGCAAATTTACTTCTTTTACCCTGATATAATACTATCTTCTTTAATTCTCCTCTAATTCCTGTCTTTTCTTTTAATAGTACTGCCACTATGTCTTGGTTATATTTTTAAATTTTGTATATATTTGACTTGTTAACACCATATATTTGACTTTGAGTTTTTATGTAATCCCTAAATCTTTGTTTTAGTATGTTGGTTTAATACATTGATATTAATTTTGATAAATTATAAGTTAGACCTTATTTTTCTGTTTTTTTTTTCTTTTAAAAAAAATTTTTAATGTTTATTTATTTCTGAGACAGAGAGAGACAGAGCATGAGTGGGGAAGAGGAAGAGAGAGGGGGAGACACAGAATCCAAAGCAGGCTCCAGGCTCCGAGCTGTCAGCACAGAGTCCAATGCGGGGCTTGAACTCACAAACTGTGAGATCATGACCTGAGCCGAAGATGGTCGCTCAACCAACTGAGCCACCCAGGCGCCCCTGTTTTTTTTCTTAATGTTTATTTTTGACAGAGAGAGAGAGAGAGAGAGAGAGAGAGAGAGAGAGCGAGCATGAGTGGGGAAGGGGCAGAGAGAAAGGAAGACCCAGAAGCAGGCTCCAGGCTCTGAGCTGTCAGCACAGAGTCCAACATGGGGCTCAAACTCACCAACCGTGAGATCATCACCTGAGCTGAAGTTGGACACTCAACCAACTGAGCCACTCAGGCACCCCAGGACCTTATTTTTCTTACCCATTGTGTGCTTTTCATGCCAAATTGGTTTTATCTTTTTTCCCCTGCTGGATTTTTCTATATGACAAAATTTTCTTTTCTTTTTTTTTTCCTGAAGGTATTTAACATACATATACTATTTTCACTTAAACACACAACACACACACACACACACACACACACACACACACACACACACCAATGTGTAAACTTTCCCTGATAAGTCAAAGCAATTAAGATGACACATTTCCTTTTCATTTTCAACACCATTATTCATTCAATTGTTGTGACTATAATATGTGAATATAATATGAGATTACTAATTGTTGTTTACTTTCATTCCTTTTTATGACTTATTCTTACATGTGCTTTCATTATCATGGTAATAATTACTTACTGAACATAACTTTTCATAGTTTCATTGATACTTTCTCTCTTTCACTGATACTTCTTTCTTTCATTTTCATTTTTGATGTGCTTAAAAATTTTTTGTAGATTAAGTTTTGTATAATTTTTCAGGATATTTCATGGGTGTTTTATTTCCTCGTCCTTATTTATCTGATATTTTATCACTTTTGCTTTTACACAGAGATAACAGTTAAAATATTTAAATTGAAGTACTTTTTCCTTTAAACTCTACGTGAACAATATTTTTTATCACTTGGAACTAATGTTAAGCCTTCATACTACTCTATTATGAAAATCTTTTTGTTTTCTTCTATGTCTTAGCCACATTACTTTTTCCTCAAAATACACTTAGAATATCAGGATATATTTTGAGAGTGATCACATTTTATAAATTTTACTCATTATTTAGATAGTGAGACATTAAAGAGAATTTTCATCTAACTCTTGTTTCTTTTTCGGGTATTGTGTATTCCAATAATCCTGTTCTCTAATTCTAGACTATTTATTTGTTCCTTCTTTATTCTGTTTTCCATCAGTTATATTTTCTGTAACTGAGTCATTATTTAGCCTTGTCTAAGGACAGTAATATTCAGATGTTATTTGAAGTAATTAGATGTATTGAAATAATGTATGCATACTTGTTAAAAGAAAGCGTTTGGCTACGTGCTCGATAGAAAACTTTGAAGGACTCTTCAGTGTTGATGAAGTGGTTGGGTCTGGGAACCAGACAAAGGAGCAACACAGTGCAATAGATGCAAGCATTGTCACCAGAGTCAGGCGACCAAAGAAACTGTGCCATCCTTTATCAGGTATGTGACCACAGATAAGTTACTTAAACATTTTTTTAAACCTCTATTTATTCATCTATAAATGGAGATTACAGAGCTACATACCAAATGGATGAAAATAGTTCAGGGTATTTTTTGGGGGGAACATATAAAGAAGAGTATATAAGTTGTCCCTATAAAAAGATATATTTCATTGAATATTCTTATGCTAATATTGCATATTGAAAAATATTGCTAACTAAATTTATTCCTCTCTGAAATTTTTTTTTTCTTGTCATTTTTCTCTGAAGGACTTTTTTCCTGTCTAAAAGTGCCAATACTAACAGAAGAGGAAAAAGCAAAACAAAACAACAAAACCCTCCTCCTTATTTAATCAAATAAGAAATTTGCATTAAAGACCTTTATAATTACATTCATTTCAACTTTTTAAAAATTATACTAGCATGAGGAACTAATAAAAATTAGTGATTACTCAAATATGTATTAGATAAGATGAATAAAATAGTGGCAAAAATTAGTGAATTTTTCCTTCCTAAAGTCCGTTTCTAATTCTCTATTTTTTGTTCCTATTATTAGGGTAAACACACTAGAAAAAGTTATTCCTGCTAATTGTGGACATCTGCAAATCAGACCCTGCAAATATTCCTATTCTCCTTCCTCATTTTAGGAAAAATCTCAGAATTTGTTTTCATAGAGAAGTTTAATGAGCAGGATTCCTTATCTCAATTTGATGATTATTATCAATCTAAAAAATGCATCAATAAAGAGACAATATATAATAGCTATAAATATCTAAACTTGGGGTTTTCCCAAGTGCAAAACTCATCACTAAGTGGCAATAGAGACTTGGGCTTTTGTTCTAAAGAATTGATCTAAACTCCACATCCTTAGCTGGATTCCTGCAGTATTTTCTTTGGCACTTATACTTTGAAATGTGGCAGAGCAGTTTTAAACTCAGTATCTGATGGAAACTGTTGAGTGCCAAAAGACCCACAAATTGAACTGACAAAGATCCCATTAAAGAGGTCAAGAGTTAAAATTTCATAATGTTTTTTTAAAATAAGAGAGATTGACAGAATACTGACCCATCCAATTAGAAATTTGGCATAGAAAAAAGTGAGGCAGACGCGCTGGAAAAGGACCTAAAATACAAAACTGGTCCTAAAGAATTAAAAAATAATAAAATAAAAAAGGTAGATTACTTTCCAGAAAGCAAAGCCTTTAAAATTATAGAGACAATGTTTCCTCCTAACATCCTTTTTATTCTTAAATGCTGTACTTGTGTTTCTGTTATTACGTGAAATGTATTAGAAAAGTCATCATTGCCATTCTGCAAATATTTCAGTTTTCCTTCATCATCTTAGGAAATGACTACCTAGAATTTTGTTCATGGAAAAATTTAAGCAGGATTTCTCATCTCAATTTGATGGTTCCTGTCATTGTAAAAAAAAAAAAAGACCTTTTGCATCAAGAAAAATATAATATTCAATTGCTATATTGTTATAATATGCTAGTTGTACATTGTTGTTATTACTGGTGTAATAAGTAGTGAAATCTAGATTTTCCAAGTTAAAATTTTCTAAGAGGAAGACAATGTGAAGGTAAGGGAGATGGAGTTTACAAAGTGGTACGTGGGCAAATGGTGCCCTTGATAGTTTTGTATTTAGTAACTTTATTCTTCAGCAGAAAAATGTGGGCAGCAGTTAGGCTAACGTAAGGCAAACTTTACATTGATTTTTCATTTTTTATCTTTCTCTTTTATCTCTTTTTTGAAAACGGTTTCCATTTTTTCCTCATATTTTCTTCAGTGATTTATGAATTAGTTATAAAAATGATTAAAATTAATCAATTTAGAATGTTTCCCGATTAAGTTATTAGGAATCTGCCATAGAGGACTTATCAAGGTTATAAAACTGAGTTTAAAATATTAAATGAGCTTGCATACAATGCCAAATTATATAATCTACTGGAAAGTCTTATAATACTATAAAAAAGGGATAATGTTTTACAATACAAAATAATGATTTTATTGCACTGTATTCTTTTAATATTTTCCAATGAGGTTATGTGGACTTTGAAGTTATGTGGACTTTGAAGTTAGGTAACATGGTATACATGTAATAGATTCTCCAATATTTAATGATTTAAATATGATTTTCTTTCTCTTTATCTATTTATTTTTAAATGTTTATTTATTTTTGAGAGAGAGAGAGAGAGAGAGAGAGAGAGAGAGAGAGAACGTGCACAGGCAGGGGAGGGGCAGAGAGAGAGGGAGACACAGAATCTGAAGCAGGCTCCAGGCTCTGAGCTGTCAGCACAGAGCCCGACGTGGGGCTTGAACTCATTAACCATAAGATCATGACCTGAGCCAAAGACTGACAGTTAACCGACTGAGTCACCCAAGTGCCCTTCCTTTCTCTTTAATTGGACAGCTCTCCTCAGCTAACTGCTATTTACATGGTTCCTTGTGGATAAATTATTTTATAATAAAAGCATTAATAAAAACTATCAACTTCAATCAAGCGTTATCTTTAAGAAGATAAATCATATTTTGATATAGAAAAAATCCTTATTTAAATCTTACTTGAAAGTAAAATTCAATGACATGCATGGAGAGAGAGATGATGTATTTAATATGCCATATTTTCTTAGCATGTTATTTCCTTGCTAGTCATTCCATTGCTTCCCTGAATAATCCAAGGTCTCAGTCTTTCTAAAGATTCGCAAAAATAACTTGTTTTATTAATTAGATGCCCCCTGAAATTATTTTTTCAGAGTTTAGTCTTTAAGATGTCACCTATGTTGAAACAAAGGCACTCTCTAACAATTATAGTTTTATTTTTAAATTCTGATTTATAATTATTTTTATTCCAATGTTGAAAAGGCACTGTCATAAAAACAGCCCATGTGGAAATATTTCTAAATCCTGGAAAGATTATGTTCTGAACAGAAACTAATGTGTAACTGAGGTTAAAATTACACTACTTCCCCATAAACCTTGTCTTTCAAGTTGTCGTGTTATGTCTCAACTTTGCTTTTTTTTTTTAATTTTTAAAAATGTTTTTATTTATTTTTGAGAGACATAGCATGAGCAGGGGAAAGGCAGAAAGAGAGGGAGACACAGAATCCCAAGCAGGGCTCCAGCCTCTGAGCTGTCAGCAGAGCCCGATGTGGGACTCCAAACCACGAAGTGTGAAATCATGACCTGAGCTGAAATCAGCCACTTAACCAACTGAGCCACCCAGGTGCCCCTCAGTTGTGCTTCTTAAAGATAGATGCTTTTGTTTCTCTACTGCCATATTTCACTTACTGTGTTACATGGTCATAAACAGACACTAAAATATAAATGGAGTAAAAACTTCGTATTTTCTCCCTCATTAATAATCCTCCAATCCATAGTTTATTTAAATTATTCCAAGCTTATAACACCCTTGTTATATAGAATCTGATCTGACAGTTCAAAAGGTACTTACACCACCTCTCTTCAGCTATTTCTTTACATGAGAACTTTATAGATATGCTGAGTATAAATTTCAGTAGAAAATCACTGTTTTTAAACACAGCAGGACAAATCCCAGAATCCTCCCAACTGTAACAGCTTGGAAGTTAAAAAGGTAAACATTTATAACGGTTTTGCTGCTGCCCACACAAGAGCAACAAAATAATCTATTCAGTTGTTAAGTATTTATAGAAAGTTACTCCTTATAGCTTACCAAAGGCTTTCCTACCTATATTTTGTGCTTACCTGTTCTAAGCATAGAAGTAATAATTCTTTATAATACCTATTTTGATTTTATTCATTTACTTATTATTTTTACTTTTGTAAAGTTTGTTTATTTATTTACGTTGAGAGACAGAGCATGTGCATGCATGAACAGAGGAGGGGCAGAGAGAAAGAGGCAGAGAGAAAATCCCAGGCAGGCCCCGCACTGTCAGTGCAAGAGCCTGACCTGAGGCTCGATCCAATGAACTGTGAGATCGTGACCTGAGTCGAGATCAAGAGCCAGGTGCTTAACCGACTGAGCCACCCAGGTGTCCCTGATTTTATTCACCTAAATGGAAGACTGATATGGAGTAATCATTAAATATTTTTCTCCACCAGTTTCCTGATCTGTAAAAGCTCATAAAATGTTGTTTATTTTCTAATGAAAATGTTAAAGTTATACACTGAAATTAATGAAACTTTGGAAAATACAAAAAGCAAAGCAGATGATGATGATGATAATGATTCCACAA
This sequence comes from Panthera onca, assembly GCF_046562875.1. Classification (NCBI taxonomy): domain Eukaryota; kingdom Metazoa; phylum Chordata; class Mammalia; order Carnivora; family Felidae; genus Panthera; species Panthera onca. Next base: position 106,519,305 of record NC_138345.1, on the reverse strand, counting down.
CACAGGAAAAATAATCAGTAACTGTTTTACACACTGTGTTCTCTTTTCTTGCAAAACTTTTGAATACAGTTAAGATCATACTGTATATGTTATTTTTACTATTTTTGTTCATTGAAGATCCTTTCTATCCATTCCATTTTTTCTCTCATTCTATATCAGAGGTGAATTGATGTTTTACTTCTAATATATTGCTTACTTGTGATATTACGAACATTAATAAATTATCATTTATTATGGTAACAGGGTGGTAACAGGGTTTATGAAATCAGATTGTTGCAGTTTGAATCTGAACTATATAATTTATTAGTGTGTTACCTGGACAGCTAATCTAATACTGTTTAAGGTTTTTCACCTATTAAAATGTGCAAAGTATCACTATCCACTGCATGTCAGTATTTTGAGGATTAAAATAAGTAATCCATTCAAAGTCCTTCGCATATAGCAAATAGCTCTCTCTTTTTCTCTTTCTCCTTTTTCCTCTCCTTAGTCAACTATTACTACTGTTATTCTCAGGTGAACTACTATTACAAGTACCGTTACTAATGTCATCTTTTAATACTAAACTTACTACTATATTCTAATGAGCAAAAAGAGTCAGATTTGCTCAGGATAACGGCCTATAGGTTCATCCATGTTGCTGCAAATGGCAGGATTTCCTCTTTTTTGGGGGGAGGAGACTGAATAACATCTTATATGTACATACACCAATTTTTTTTATCCATTTGTATATCAATGGACATTTATGATGCTTCTGTATGTTGACTGATGTGAATATTGCTGCAATGAACATAAGGAAGCAAGCATGTCTTTGATATCCTGATTTCATTCCTTTGGGTATATACCCAGAGGTGGGATTACTGGATCATATAGTAGCTTTATTTTTAATTTCCTAAGGAATCTACATAACTTTTTCAAAAAAAAATTTAAATTTTTTTTAAGTTTATTTACATATTTTGAGAGAGAGACAGAGAGACAGAGAGATCATATGATCAGGGGAGAGACAGAGGGTAAGAGAGAGGAAATCCCAAGCAGGCTTTGCACTGTCAGCACAGAGCCTGATGTGGGGCTTGAACTCACAAACCGTGAAATCATGACATGAACTGAAACCAAGAGTTAGTTGCTTAACTGACTGAGCCACTCAGGCGCCACAGGAATCTACATACTGTTTTCCATACTGACTGCGTGAATATACATTCTAGCCAACAGTGTACAAAAGTTCCCTTTTCTCCACATCTTTATCAACAATTGTTATTTTTTTATTTAAAAAATTTTATAATAGCCAAAATATCTGATGTAAAGTGATAGGTTATTATGGTTTTGATTTGTATTTCCCTGATGATTAGTGGTAGCAAGCACTTTTCATATACCTCTTGGCCATTTGCATGTCTTTGGAGAAATGTCTATTCAATTATTTTGCCTTTTAAAGTCACATTATTGGGAAGTGCCTGGGGGGCACAGTTGGTTGAGCATCCAACTTCGGCTCAGGTCCATGAGTTTGAGCTCTGAGTCGGGTTCTGTGCTGACAGCTCAGAGCCTGGAGCCTGTTTCAGATTCTGTCTCCCTCTCTCTCTGCCCCTCCCCCACTCATGCTCTGTCTCTCTCTCTGTCAAAAATAAATAAACATTAAAAAAAAATTTTAAAGTCACATTACTGGGCAGTTGCTGGTGAGTTCCCTATATATTTTGGACTACATGATGCCACTTATATAAGAACTTTAAAACAGTCAAACTCATCGAAGTAGAGAGTAGAATGGCAACTGCCAAAGCCTGGGGTAGAGGGAAATGGGGGTATTAGTCAAAGGGTACAAAGTTTGAGTTATGCAAAATGAGTAAGTTCTAGAGAACTGCTGTACAGCATAGTGCCTACAGTTAAAAATAATGCATTGTATACTTAAAATATTGTTAAGAGAAGAGATCCTACATTGTATTGTTATAAAGGTAATAATGATACTAATAATAATGATAAAGAGGACAGGAGAAAATTTTAGGAAGTAATAGATAGGTTTATGACATAGATTGTGTGATGATTTCAAAGATGTACACTTTCTCTCCAAAGTCATCAATATACCACTTGGGGAGCCTGGGCAGCTCAGTTGGTTAAGCGTCCAACTTCCGCTCAGCTCATGATCTCGCGTCTGAGTTTGAGCCCCATGTCCGGCTCTGTGCCAACAGTTCAGAGCCTGGCACCTGCTTCAGATTCTGTGTCTTCCCTTCTCTCTGCCCCTCGCCCACTCATGCTCTGTCTCTGTCTCTCAAAAAAAAAAAGGGAATAGACGTTAAAAATTTTTTTCTTTTAAAATAGACTGCTTTTTCGGGGCGCCTGGGTGGCTCAGTCAGTTGAGTGTCTGACTTTGGCTCAGGTCATGACCTCACGATTCATGGGTTCGAGCCCGGCGTCGGGCTCTGTGCTGGCAGCTCAGTGCCTGGACCCTGCTTCAGATTCTGTCTCCCTATCTCTGTCTGCCCCTTCCCCTTTTACGCTCTGTCTCCCTCTCAAATATAAATAAAAAATTTAAAAAAAAAATACCGCTTTTTCTATGTCACTATCCAGCATTTTTTTTGTTTTTGTTTTTTTACTTTTTTAAATTTTATTTATTTATTTTGAGGGAGACAGATTGAACATGGGCAGGGAAGGGGCAGAGAGAGCAAAAGAATTTCAAGCAGGCTCTGTGCCATCAGCTTGGAGCGGGGCTCGAACTCACTAACCGTGAGATCATAACCTGGGCCGAAATCAAGAGTCAGGCGCTTAAGCTTAAGCGACTGAGCCACCAGACACCCCTAAAGCAGTTTTTTAAATAAATAAAACTTCCATCAGAGAAAACAGCAGCAAAACCTGTCAACTTTTGGAGTTAAACGTAGATGCAATCTTAATAGGCATTTACTAACTGTGAGGATCAGGAAAAGTATATAATCTTTCTGAATCCTAGACTTCTCATTGCTAAACATGGAGATAAAGATGCAGATAAAAGTCTGTCATTTTTGATGTGTGTTAATATGGCTTGCAAAATCCTGGCACACATTAGGCATTGGGTAAATATTAGTCCCTGTTTCCTCTCCCAATTTTCCCTAGTGTAATTCAATTATTGGGGTCTAATTTTGTTCCATATTTAGTAATCATCAATACATTCCATAATTATTTTTCACATTTACTGAGGAAAAATAGGAATTGCCAAACTTCAAAATAGTTAGAATAGTAAGAGAAACAAAAGGAGGAAACACTAAAACCATTGTTGATGTTGTGAAATGAAATTCAACATTTCTATACCTAAAAATCTGTTTTAATAGTTGAAATAGGGAAATTTGAAAGCATAGAATATTTATGTTTAGTAAACTTAGTTTATTGCAGTATTTGTCCATATTTTCTCTTAAGAAAATGTGCTATCAATCTATAAGACAGGAACCTCTCATTATATTTAAATTGCATAGGATTGACCTTTCTGTAGTTTGCAATTGATACAGTATATTTATTTAAAAATAAATCCCTAAAGAGATGTTAGTTGTTAACTTGTAAAGTGCAAATCCCTTTCCCATGGGATTAAAGATTTCTTCATCAAGAGTTATAGTAATTTTTAATATTGTAATACTAAACTAAACCAGTTATTGTGGCTCTTTAACACTTAAAGGAACTTACTTGAAGAGTGCACTTTTTAAATGAACGTGTTTATAATCACAAAGAAGATGCGAGAAATGGTGTCAGTATTTGCATAAATCTGCATCTTTATATATATGTGTATATACACACACACACAAATATATACATATATACATAAACAATTCCATACATCATCCAGTGTTCATCACAACAAATGCATTCTTTAATCCTCATCACCTACTTGGCCCATCCCTTCACTCCCCCACCTCTTGTAACCATGAGTTTGTTCTCTATCGTTAAGAGTCTGTTTTTTTATTTATTTCTCTCTTGCTCTCTCTTTTTTTTCCTTTGCTTGTTTGTTTTGCTTCCTAAATTCCACGTATGAGTGAAATATGTAGTATTTGTCTTTCTCTGGCTGGTTTCATTTATCATTATACCCTCTAGCTCTACCCATGTCATTGTCAATGGCAAGATTTCTTTCTTTCTTATAGCTAAATTATATATAATGCATATATATTATTATGTAATTGTATTATATTGCATTCACACCAACAGTTCAAGAAGGTTCATTTTTCTCCACTCCTCAATACCTGTTGTTTCTTGTGTAGTTGATTTTAGCTATTTTGACAGGTGTGAGGTGATATCTTATTATAATTTTTATTTGCATTTCCCTGATGGTAAGTAATGATGAACTGACTACTTTGGATAGTAGATTACTTTGGATAGTATAGACATTTAGCAATATTTGTTCTTCCAATCCATGAGCATGGAATATCTTTCCATTTCTTTGTGTCATCTTCAAGTTCTTTCTTAGTGTTTTATAATTTTCAGAATATAGGTGTTTCACCTCTTTAGTTAGGTTTATTCTAGATAACATCATTTTTGGCACAATTTTAAATGTGACTGTTTTCTTAATTATTCTTTCCGTTGCTTCATTATTGTGTATAGGAATGTAACAGATTTTTGTACATTGATTTTGTATCCTGTGACTTTACTGAATTCATTTATCAGTTGTAGAAGTTTTTTGGTGGAGGTTTTCAGTTTTTCTCTATAAAGTATCATGTTATTTGCAAACAGTAAATTTTTCCTTCTTTACCTATTTGGATGTCTTTATTTCTTTTTGTTGTCTGATTGCTATGTCTAGACTCCAGCATTGTGTTGAATGTAAATGGTGAGAGTGGATATCCTACTCATGTTTCTATCCTTAGGGGAAAAGTTCCCAGTTTTTCCCCACTAAGAATGATGCTAGCTGTGGGTTTTTCATATATGGCCTTTATTTTGTTGAAGTATGTTTCCTCTAAGCCTACTTTTTTGAGGTTTTTTGGTTCTTTTTAATCATGAATAGATGCTGTATTTTGTCAAATGCTTTTCCTACATCTACTAAAATGATCTTATGGTTCTTATCCTTTATTGCTATAAGGTATCACACTGATTGATTTGTGAATATTGAATCACCCTTGTAACCAAGGAATAAATCCCACTTGGTCATGGTAAATAATTTTTTAATGTATTGTTGAATTCAGTTTGCTAGTATTTTGTTGATAATTTTTGCATGTATGTTCATCAGGGATATTGGCCTGTAGTTCTCTTTTTTAGTGGTGTCTTTATCTGGTTATGGTATCAGGGTAAGGCTGGCCTCACAGAATGAGTTTGGAAGTTTTCTTTCCTTTTATATTTTTGGAATAGTTTAAGAATAGGTATTAACTCTCCTTTAAATGGTAGAATTCACATCAGAAGTCATCTGGTCCTGGACTTCTGTTTGTTGAGAGTTTTTGATTACTGATTCAATTTCTTTGCTGGTTATCAATTTGTTCAAGTTTTCTATTGCTTTGTATTTCAGTTTTGGTAATTTATATGTTTCTAAGAATTTATCCATTTCTTCTGGGTTATCCAATTTGTTGGTATATAGTTTTTTATAATATTCTCTTAAAATTATATATATATATATATATATATATATATATATATATATATATATATATATTGTGGTGTTGGTTGTTATTTCTCCAAATATGCATTTTTAAACACCTATTAAAATAAAACATATTGGCTATGTTTCAAAGACAGCTCTTACATAGGATACATGTGTAATATTCTCCTTTCTGAAATGGTTTTATATTTGATAGCTATAAGACTAAAGTAGTTACATTAAATATATATAAGTGAAAAGGATCCAGAGATTACAAAGTCACCAGTTTATGACAAAATGAATTACTTTAATAAGGTAACTAATTTTATGAAGTACTATCAACTATGGTTTTGTGTGAATATCATTATTCATTTTTCTATACTCTTAAATAGATGTTTGGTCCATTAACTTTCCATTTCAAGCATTTTGGTGGGTATATATTTTTTGCAGTGTAAACGCCTTAGTTACTTCTACAAAGCAATTCGATACAGGCCATTGATGACATTACAATAACTGACTAGTCACTGTATTTTAGTACTTTAAACATTGATGACATAAATATAAAACTAAAATGTTGACATGAGAAAACTAAGATCTTAAAAGAGAATAAAAAATAGAGCTAATGGGAAGTTATTTACAATTGAAAAGAAAAATTTAAAAATGAAATGATGTAATTCAAGTCCAAGATGGCAAATAAAAAAGACATGTTGATTTTTCTTCTACTGTTTGGTATAGTGTAAATAATTATCAAAAAGTATTCACTCATTTAAAATAGAAGCACAAAACGTGATTGGTTGGAATTCCAGTTATGGGCAATAGTACTAGTTAGATAATGAGAAGATGAGCAAAGTTTTTGGGAGTTGGGAAGGATTTATTTTTCCATTTAGGAAGCAAATCTAATTTTCTAAGAGAGAGTGATTTTTTTTCATTTAAAAGAAAGCAGAAACCAGTTTTAGAGCTCAAAGCAAATAGAGAAAGCTTGATCATCTACTCAATAAAACTGGGACACTTTAAGAAAAGATACATTAAATATCTGTATTTCTGAGAAAGTCAGAATTGCCAGTTTCTGATATTCAGAATCCTGCTCTTCATATACAGAGTTCCTCAACAATGACTCTATGACATTTTTCATTAAGTAATGTTTTTCTTTGTTTTTTTTTTTTATTTTAGTTTTGAGAGAGAGAGAGAGAGAGAGAGAGAGAGAGAGAGAGAGAGAGAGAGTAGGGAGGGGGCACAGAGAGAGGGAGACAGAATCTGAAGCAGACTCCAGGCTCTGAGCTGTCAGCACAGAGCCTGACATGGGGCTCAAACCCACGAACCGCAAGATCATGACCTGAGGTGCAGTTGGCTGATTAACAGACTGAGCCACCTAGGAACCCCTGCTCTGAGTAATTTTTTGGTTATAAAGTGAATGACCAGTACATTGTAGGATCTTTAACAACACCTTGAGCCTCTACTCACTAGTCCACTATCTACCCAAATTATGACAGTAAAAGATATGTCTACATTTTACTGATATATCCCAGGCAAATAACATTTCCCCAGTTGAGAACATTTTCATCTATACTGGAACATAAAGCATCATTTATCCATTATTTCAGGGCATTTAAGTTTTTTCCAGTGTTTGGCTATTATGAGTAAATCTTTTTGAAACATCTGTTTACAAGTTTTTCCATGGATAAAAGTTTTTATTTCTCCTTGTATACCTAGTAAAATTATAGGGGGTTATTTTGTCTGGGACATCATATTTCCAGCTGGTTTCTGCTGAGTGCTCCTCATTCTTATGTGGTCTACACAGTTTACTGCTAAATTATCTCTTATTGTCAAACTCACGACTCCTTTTTTTTTTTTTTTTTTTTTTTTTTTGGCACTCTCTTTCAACTGCTTATGGGTTTCTCTTAAGAATGGGAGTCATTTTTGTTATGGCTGATCCATGCAGTACTGTGGGAAAGACAGTGGGTTTCTCAGATCTGCTCATGTCACACTCAGGCAAATGGAATATTCCTGTTCCTCCTTTAGAACATTGAGACATAACAACTTTACTTGGCTCACTAGGCCCTTACCACCTATGCTCCTTTACTGATATCTTTCATTCTCCACTGGCTGTATCTGGGAAGCAAAAAAAAAAAAAAAAAAAAAAAAAAAAAAAAAAAAACCAAAACCCAAAATAAAACAAAACAAACAAGCAAGAAAAACCTCTTTAGACTCACATTCAACAAATGTGTCTGAATCCCTTCCCTTGCACCACTACCCCAGGTCCTTTTTCAGATAGTTTTCTGGACCCAGAGCTCAGATATCAACAGTAACTCTTCTCTTACTGCTAGACTGGCTCCCTGTTCTCACCAGGAAGCTAAAGAACAGATACATCAATCTGTGATCCAGCCATTAAGAGTCAGGTAAAGGCTGGGGGGGCCAAGATGGCAGAACAACATGGAAGTTTTTTTACATCTTGCATCCATGAAATACACTCAGATCAACAATAAACAACACTGAACACCTAGAAAACTGATTTGAGGATTAACAAAACAATCTGCACAACCTGAACCACAGAACTCAGCAGGTACACAGCACGGAGAGGTGAACTGGGGGAGAGAGAAGTGGCAGAGGGCAGAGAACTGTTTTTGCTTACAGAGAGAGGATGGAGACAGGGAGAGTACAGGAAAAGCCACCCAGGCCCCCTCCAAAGCAGCTGGAGAGAAAGTGGAAAAGTGGAAACAGCTGCAGGGACTGAAATAAAAAGGGAGAAAGGAGAAAGGAGAGACTGTAAATTCTATTAAGACTCTATAAACAAGGGGTGCACAGAGTCTGAGGCTCTGCAGCTCAGTACTTGGCAGTGCTCTGGTGAGAAGGGTGAATCCCCAGGAGCAGAGTGAGGTCCGGGGGGCTTTGAGCCACACAGGGAGAGGCAGTTCCCCTGCTGGAAGGACATTTGGTAGAGGCTGTGTGGCCTCTCCACAGGGAAAGGTCCAGACAGACCTGGGAGAATGACCACATTCACTGGTGCTGGAACAAGGTCCTTAAGGATGAAGCCTGGTGCCAGAAGTGTGTTGTGATCTTCCATAATCCGTGAAACACTGCTGCTACACAATCATGTGAACTTTTTCTTGGGTGGGCTGGCACCCAGCCGCAGTCTCTAGGCATCGGTAGCAGCATGTCCCGCAATCATTTCAGGGTGCAGCCAGCACCTGGCCACTGCTCGGTAAGACCTTCCCCCAGAAGGTCTAAGTGGGTCAAACAAGCAGTCCCTCAGAAGTGAGAGGCTGGGAAACAGCTGCATCTGAGATAAAACTCAGGAGGGAGGTGCTCCCTGGCAACCTGACGGCTTGGTCACAGACAGTGTAAAAGTAGAGAGCAGATGGAAGCTGGAGACAAAGAATGGGTGTGCAATTGCTGACCAGGGAGAAGAGTTCTGATACTAGAGACTAGGTAGCTGGGTGACTCCATTTCCACTCCTCCTGTGCATGTGCATACACACCTACAAGTGCCACAACAACCCACCCCAGTAAGCGAAGCAGTGCCCGCTAGTATAGAATGGAGCCATTACACTAAGCCCTGCCAACTGGGTCAACCTTGCTCTTCAGGAACACCACAAGTCTCTCTACTTGCTTAGTTTATGAACTATAAAGTTCTTCATAGTTTGACATCTAGGGGAAATCGATGTAATTTCAATCATATTTCAGTATGTTCACTGGTCCATCTATTCAATTTTCTTTTTTTCTTTTTCCTTACTTTTCTTTTTCTGGAATACAGAAAGATAAAAATTTATTTTTATTTTCAATTTTTATTAAAAATATTTTTCTTTAGGGGCGCCTGGGTGGCTTGGTCGGTTAAGCGTCCGACTTCGGCTCAGGTCATGATCTCACAGTCTGCGAGTTCGAGCCCTGCATCGGGCTCTGTGCGGACAGCTCAGAGCCTGGAGCCTGTTTCAGATTCTGTGTCTCCCTCTCTCTCTGCCCCTCCCCTGTTCATGCTCTGTCTCTCTCTGTCTCAAAAAAATAAATAAACGTTAAAAAAAATTAAAAAAATTTTTTTTCTTTAATTTTTTATTCTACTATATTTTTACTTTCTTGTAAATTTTCCAAATTCTATTTTACTTCCATCATTTCATTTTATTCTATTTCAGTGCATTCATTTTTTCAAATTTTCAACCGTTTTCCTTTTATCTTCCCTTTTTTCCTCTAATCTATCAAGGTCCTTTCAACAACCACCCAAAACACACCTAGGATCTAACATAATTTATTTGATTTTTCTGTGTGTGTGTGTGTGTGTATGTGTGTGTGTTGTTTTTAATTTTTTAATTTTAGTTTTTTACCTTATTAATTCCTTTTCTTCCTTGAAAATGATGAAATGAAGGAATTCACCCCAAAAGAAAGAGCAGGAAGAAACGACAGCCACGGACTTAATCGACACAGATAAAATAAGATTATCTGAACCAGAATTTAGAATCACGATAATAAGAATACTAGCTGGGGTTGAAGTATATTAGATTCCTTTTCTGTGGAGATAAAAGAAGTAAAAGGTAGTCCAGATCAAATAAAAAATGCTATAACTGAGCTGCAATCTCGAATGGGTGCCATGGCAGCAAGGATGGATGAGACAGAGCAGTGAATCAGTGATGTAGAGACAATTTATGGAGAATAATGAAGCAGATGAAAAGAAGTAGATTAAGGCAAAAGAGCATGATTTAAGTATTAGAGAAATGAATGACTCATTAAAAAGGAACAAAATCAGAATCATAGGGGTCCCAGAAGATGAAGAGAGAGAAAAAGGGGTAGAAGGGTTATGTAAGAAAATCATAGTGGAAAACTTTTCTAACCAGGAGAAAGACAAAGCCACAAAATCCAGGAAGCACAGAGGACTCCCATTAGATTCAACAAAAACTGACCATCAACAGGGTATATCATAGTCAAATTCACAAAATACTCAGGCAAGGAAAGAAACATAAAAGCAGCAAGAGAAAAAAAGTCCTAACCTACAAGGGAAGGCAGATCAGGTGTGCAGCAGACCTATCCACAGAAACTTGGCAGGCCAGAAAGGAATGACTGGATATATTCAATGTGCTAAATCAGAAAAATATGCAGCCAAGAAGCCTTCATTCAGCAAGGTTGTCATTCAAAACAGAAGGAGAGATTAAAAGATTCCCAGACAAAAATTAAAGGAGATTGTGACCACTAAACCAGCCCTGCAAGAAAGTTTATGAGGGACTCTCTGAGGGGACAGATGACCAAACAAACAAACAAACAAAACAACAACAACAACAACAAAAAACCTAAAGCCACGAAGACTAGAAAGGACCAGAGAACACCACCAGAAACTCCAACTCTACAAGCAAAATAATGGCAATAAATTCATATCTTTCAGTACTCACTCTAAATGTCAATGGACTAAATGCTCCAATCAAAAGACATTGGGTAACAGAATGGATAAGAAAACAAGATCCATCTATATGCTGTTTACAAGAGACCCACTTTAGACCCAAAGACACCTTCAGATTGAATGGAGAACCATCTATCATACTAATGGTCAACAAAAGAAAGCTGGAGTAGCCATACTTATATCAGACAATCTAGACTTTAAAATAAAGACTGTAACAAGAGATGAAGAAGGGCATTATATCATACTTAAGGGTTCTAGCAATCATGAAAACTTAACAATTGTAAACATTTATGCTCCAAATGTGGAACACTCAAATATATAAATCAATTAATCACAAAAATAAAGAAACTTATTGAAAATAATAAAATAATAGTAGGGGACTTCAACACCTCACTTACAACAATGGACAGATCATCTAAGCAGAAAGTCAACAAAGAAACAATGGCTTTGAATGACACACTGGACCAGATGGACTTAACAGATATATTCAGAACATTTCATCCTAAAGCAGCAGAATATACATTCTTCTCCAGTGCACAGGGAAGGTTCTCCAGAGTAGATGGCATACTGGAACACAAATCAGCCCTCAACAAATACACAAATATAGAGATCCTACTGTGCATATTTTCACACCAGAATGCTATGAAACACGAAATCAACCACAAGAAGAAATTTGGAAGGATAAAAAATACTTGGAGACTAAAGAATATCCTACTAAAGAATGAATGGGCTAACCAAGAAGTTAAAGAGGAAATTAAAAAGTACATGGAAGCCAAAGAAAATGGTAACACCACAGACCAAAACCTCTGGAACGCAGCAAAGGCAGTCATAAGAGGAAAGTGTATAGCAATCCAGGCCTTAGTAAAGAAAGAAGAAAGATCTCAGATACACAACCTAACCTTACACCTTAAAGAGCCGGAAAAAGAACAGCAAATAAAACCCAAAACCAGCAGAAGACAGGAAATAATAAAGATGAGAGCAGAAATCAATGCTATTGAAACAAAACAAAACAAAACAAAAAGTAGAACAGATCAATGAAACCAGAATCTGGTTCTTTGAAAGAATTAATAAAATTGATAAACTACTAGCCAGTTTGATAAAAAAAAAAATAGGAAAGGACCCAAATAAATAAAATCAAGAATGAAAGAGGAGAGATCACAACCAACACAGCAGAAATAAAAACAATAATAAGAGAATATTATGAGCAATTATATGCCAATAAAATGGGAAATCTGGAAGAAATGGACAAATTCCTAAGAACATATAAACTACCAAAACTGAAACAGGAAGCAATAGAAAATTTTAACAGACCCATAACCAGTAAAGAAGTCAAATTAGTAATCAAAAATCTCCCCCCAAAAAGAGTCCAGGGCCAGATGGCTTTCCAGGGGAATTCTACCAAACATTTAAAGAAGAGTTAACACCTATTCTCTTGAAGCTTTTCCAAAAAATAGAAATGAAAGGAAAACTTCCAAACTGTTTCTATGAAGCCAGTATTACCTTGATTCCAAAACCATACAGAGACCCCACTAAAAAGGAGAACTATAGACCAATTTCCCTAATGAACATGGACACAAAAATCCTCAACAAGATATTAGCCAACAGAATCCAATAATACATTAAAAACATTATTCACCACGACCAAGTGGGATTTATACCTGGGTTGCAGGGCTGGTTCAAAATCTGCAAAACAATCAATGTGATTCATTACATCAATAAAAGAAAGGACAAGAACCACAAGATCCTCTCAATAGTTGCAGAGAAAGCATTTGACAAAATACAGCATCCTTTCTTGATCAAAACTCTCAAGAAAGTAGGGATAGAAGGAGCATACCTCGAGATCATAAAAGCCATATATGAAAGACCCAATGCTAATATCATCCTCAGTGGGAAAAACTGAGGGCTTTCTCCCTAAGGTCAGGAACAAGACAGGGATGTCCACTCTTGCCACTGTTATTCAACGTAGTATTGGAAGGCTTAGCCTCATCAATCAGACAACACAAAGATATAAAAGACATCCAAATCAGCAAGGAGGAGGTCAAACTTTCACTCTTTGCAGATGGCACGACACTCTATATGGAAAACCCAAAAGATTCCACCAAAAAACTGCTAGAACTGATTCATGAATTCAGCAAAGGGGCAGGATATAAAATCAATGCACAGAAATAGGTTGCATTCCTGTACACCAACAATGAAGCAACAGAAAGAGAAATAAGGAATCAATCCCATTTACAATTGCACCAAAAACCATAAAATACCTAGGAATAAATCTAACCAAAAAAGTGAAAAATCTATACACTGAAAATTATAGAAAACTTATGAAAGACACTGAAGAAGACACGGAAAAATGGAAAAAGATTCCATGCTGCTGGATAGGAAGAACAAATATTGTTAAAATGTCAATACTTCCGAAAGTAATCTACATATTCAATGCAATTCCTATCAAAATAACACCAGCATTCTTCACAGAGCTAGAATGAACATTCCTAAAATTTGTATGGAACCAGAAAAGACCCCGAATAACCAAAGCAATTTTGAAAAAGAAAACCAAAGCAGGAGGCCTCACAATCCCTGACTTCAAGCTGTATTACAAAGCTGTACACATCCAGACAGTACGGTATTGGCACAAGAACAAACACTCAGATCAATGGAACAGAATAGAAAGCCCAGAAATGGACCCACATACATACGGCCAACTAATCTTTGACAAAGCAGGAAAGAATATCCAATGGAATAAAGACAGTCTCTTCAGCAAGTGATGCTGGGAAGACTGGACAGTGACATGTAGAAAAATGAACCTGGACCACTTTCTTACACCATACACAAAAATAAATTCAAAATGGATGAAAGCCCTAAATGTAACACAGGAAGCCATAAAAATCCTCAAGGAGAAAGCAGGCAAAACCTTCTTTGACCTTGGCCGCAGCAACTTCTTACTTAACACGTTTCTGAATGCAAAGGAAACAAAAGCAAAAATGAACTATTGGGACCTCAACAAAACAAAAAGCTTCTGCACAGCAAAGGAAACCATCAGAAAAACTAAAAGGCAATGGGAGAGTGGGAGAAGATATTTGCAAACAACATATCAGATAAAGGGTTAGTATCCAAAATCTATAAAGAACTTATCAAACTCAACACCCAAAAAACAAATAATCCAGTGAAGAAATGGGCAAAAGACATGAATAGACGCTTCTCCAAAGAAGACATCCAGATTGCCAACCGGCACATGAAAAAATGCTCAACATCACTCATCATCAGGGAAATACAAATCAAAACCACAATGAAATACCACCTCACACCTGTCAGAATGGCTAACATTAACAACTCAGGCAACAACAGATGTTGCCATGGATGCTGAGAAATAGGATCTCTTTTGCATTTTTGGTGGGAATGCAAACTGGTGCAGCCACTCTGGAAAACAGTATGGAGGTTCCTCAAAAAATTAAAAATAGAACTACCCTATGACCCTGCAATTGCACTACTAGGCATTTATCCAAGGGATACAGGTATGTTGTTTTGAAGGGGCACATGCACCCCAATGTTTATAGCAGCACTATCAACAATAGCCAAAGTATAGAAAGAGCCCAAATGTCCATCAATGGATTAATGGATAAAGAAGATGTGGGATATCTATATACGATGGAGTCTTACTCGGCAATCAAAAAGAATGAAATCTTGCCATTCGCAAACTACATGGATGGAACTGGAGGGTATCAGGCTAAGTGAAATTAGAGAAAGACAAATATCATGACTTCACTTATGATACAAAACAGATGAACATAAGGGAAGAGAAGCAAAAATAATATAAAAAGAGGGAGGGGGTCAAAACATAAGAAACTTAAATATGGGGAACAAACAGAGGGTTATTGGAGGGGTTGTGGAAGGGGAGATGGGCTAATGGCTAAGGGGCATTAAGGAATCTATTCTTGAAATCACTGTTGCACTATATGCTAACTAATTTGGATGTAAATTTAAAAAATAAATTAAGAAAAAAAAAGAGGTAAAAAAATCCCTGCTGGGACCACTGCTTCTTCTCATCCACAAAACTGGAGAGTGAAAGACAAAAAAAAAAGCAAAAAAAAAAAAAAAAAAACCCAAAAAACAAAAAACTGGAGAGTGGACATTGGAAAGCAGTATAGGAGAGCCTTCTATTATCTAACCTATAATTGTCAGAAGTCACAGTCAAGGCTCCCAGGAAAATAACCTTCATGCCACTGTTCCCTTCCAAGACTGGCACAAAGACATCCAATTGTGCCAAAACAAAAAGAAGAGAAAGAAAATCATCCAGAACCTTGGCTCAGGGGACTATCCATAATATACATTTATAGTTTTCCAATTTCTGTACACCTGGGAAGGGAGGAATATATTAGAATCAATTTAAATATCCCTCTGCTGAAGAAGATTTACCAAATAGCTGGGGGGGGGGGGTTGTGTGATAAGCTCTAGCACCTCTCTTGTAAAGAGTTAAATTCAGTGAAGGCTGGTCTATTTGGGGGTTGCAGAGCATTCTAAGTGAGGATGAAGAGTCAAGTTGCTGACAGGAAGCATTAAAGTATGTGCATTTATGGTAAAATGCCAAAAGACATCAGAGGAAAAAGTGGTGTGAATCTATACAGCACATGTGGAGGAAAAATCACTTTTATGCTTAGTTTTGTATTTATAATTGTATTATTTATAATATTGTCTTATAATATAATATTGCATTATTCTAATATTATGAATTTTCCCCCAATTATATAAGTTCCCACAAAACCTGTTTTTGCTCCTACATTGTGCAGATTCCAGTAGAGACATTTAAATAAGCACTTGCCTGGAACTTCAGACCTAAGTATGAGCTGGTAATATATATTTGGGAATTGTCAGCGTATTGAGGGAACTTAAAGTTATGAATCAAACTGATATTACCAAGGGAGTAAGTATAGATAGAAAAGAGGTCCAAAGAATGATCCCTTAGTCACACCCAAAGGCCCTGAAGAATCCAACGTTAGAGACACTGCAACAGGATGAAAAAGAGCCACTAAAGGATACTGAAAAGCAACAACTACAACAACAGTGAAATAAAGAAAATTAAGAAATGTGGTGGTTCAGATATCAAATGAAGAGAAATGTTTCTTTGAAAAACAATGTTCTTAATTCACTTCGAGAGAGTGAGCTGGGGAGGGGCAGAGAGAAAGAGAATCCCAAGCAGGATCCACATTGACAGCACGGAGCCCGATGTGGGGCTGGAACTCACGAACTGGGAGCTCATGACCTGAGAAGAAATCTAGAGTCCGACACATAACAAATTTAGCCACCCAGCACCACAAAAATAAATGTGTCTAAGACGAAGTGGTCAGCAAGGCTATGATGGTTAATATCGTTAATATCGAACATAACAACAACAACAACAAACAACAGATAACACAAATCACACTTACCTTATGCCAAGCAGTGATCTAAGCACTTTAGATCTGTTAAAACTCACTTAATTCTCACAACAATTCCATGAGGCAAGTGTTAGAATACTTCCAAATTTGCAAAAGAGAACCGTGAGACCCAAAAGTTGAAGTGACATGTCCACAATCATACAAATAGTAAGTCGCAGGGCCAGGACTTGCACCCAGGCCACCTGGCTCTTGAGTCCACATGCTTAACCACTCTTCTATAAAACCATGCCTTTGTCAGCGTTTGAGAACAAGTAACAACATCTGTATGTTCTTTCCATGAGTTTTGCCAATGACTACTTCAGACTTGAATGTGTTCATTGTCTATGAAACCTGCTTATTTAGTACAATTATGGGTAATTTATTTCCCTCTTACAAATTAATAACTTATATGAACTCAAAAGGCAACTCTATTATATGTGTTTTTGAATCCAAGACTTTATTCCTGGGAATCACCTTTTCTCCTGACTTCATCCTCTCCTCTGTTATAGTCAGATATCTGCATTTTTGTCTAATTGTCAAACACTGATACGCCACGGAAATGTAAAGAAGGGCAGACATTGAGCTGTCGGTGAAAGATTCAGTGCACCTGTTTCTAATTAAGAGCTGGCAGTGGCTGCTAAATCCCTCTTCTACATATCTGGACAGAGGCTCTTGAGACCATGTCGTCTCTTTATCCTCTGAGTTACTCCAGAACCAGTCCAACAGGGAGGGTCTTGATCCGTGTTGCAAGAGATTCTCCTCACAGGGAGTCACACCCTCCAGAGGAGCCCAAACCATAATTGAGATTTCCTGGCAAATTCCATGTGTGGAGAATCAAACCCTGAAAAGCCTTGCAGGAAAGACTTTCCATTGATTTCAGCTGTGCCTAATTCACCACAAAACTTTACAGAAGGTAATAAATTTGTTAGTGTTTTCAGATAGATTCTCCGACTGTAGAGAACAAAAAAAAAAGAAAAAAAAAGGGGAGCAGATGAAATGTGTTTTCTTTGAAGGTGAAAGGAAATCTCTGCCCTTTATGTCATTTCATATACCCAAGGCTAAACATGGATGGATATGACTAAGGGGTGGGTGGAATTCATGTTTTGCTGTGAATTTTATTTCAGTGTAACAAAGATGATCAACTTCAGCTTATAAAACAGTCACAGAAAGAATGGAAATCAGACACCTTAAAATTATTCAGTGGCAACTGTGTGATATGATGTGACAGAGTGTCACTAATACCTACGGCATAATCTGTATTTATAAACAGAGTTTGCTACTTGTCACAAATCCCGAAACAAATACATTTGTTGTACAGTGATGCCCTTAGGAAGAATTCCATTTGATCATCTGCCTTGGTCTTCTCTGAACAATTTTGACTGAAATAAAAGAATGGCAGTAATATTTGAACTAAAGGTCCCACAGAATTGATAAAAGAGAGTGTCAAAAAAACCGATTTCCTTGAAAAATTGGAAATATTCCCAGTGGGGTTGGTGTGGTGTGGTGTGGAAATCTTGCCTCACATAAAATGAGGGAGAAATCTCACACTTACTGGGAACAAGAAAAACAGGAATAATGATGACTTTATTAAAATGATGTGTAGAGCATATTAAACAAAAACACCAAAACCAAATTTATCTAAGAATTTTACAAAGAATAGAGAACAACATCTGGACACAGTAGTTTTGGTGTTTGCATTCCAAGAAAAACATGCTTTGCTACAGTTTTGTTTAACATAATGGTGCCCATGTATGTGCTGACTTCATGAGGAGTTCTTTCCCGGAGCTGATAATAATTCTCTACTTCTTTAAATTGTTTATTAAATAGCCATTCCTGCAACCTACAGAATTATTTCCCTAAAAAAGTGCATGACAAATTTTATTTTGAAATAGCCTATACTCTCAGCCTAGTTCACATCTAACATTTCAAATTGTAAATATTCTAAAGGGGGAACAATTGGTGAGGGTGGATGGGAAATAATGGTTTTCTTTATTGAATTGAAGGTGGAGATTGTTTACTCAGAATGAATATCATAAAAGTATATGTATAATATATACGACACATATGTATAATATCATATATGGTATTTTATGTATCATGGATGGAGGAGAACAGATTTGAAAATGGGACTTTTTCATACTGATAAATTATCATAAGGTAAAAAGTGTTATCTGTTTTATGTCTTCATTTCATGGTTGTGGTTAGGACTACTCACTTTTGATTTGGGTCTCTTCCTTATCAGCTCTGTGACTTTGAGCTTGTTAATTGATTTGGCCCCCAGTAGTCTTGTATGTATATTTGGGACACTAATATAATACTTAATATAGTGGTTACTGTACTGAATGTAATAATATAAATATAAAGAGCAAGGAAAAACATCTCTTTCATAACAAGCACTCAATATATATTAGCTACCTTTATCCTCTGTACTAAAATACATAGTTTAACATTATACAGACAATAAACTTTTTGATATATATAAATTGCAGTTTATTATACTTCAAATACAAATGACCTGAAGATATAGACTATTATTAATCTTTTTTCCTCATTTTTCTATTGTTTTATAGTTTTTAACTAAGCTGAAAAATCTTAACAATTGAATGTCTTTATCAACTAGAGCATACAAAACTAATATTAATTATGAAAAACAAGTTGTCCCAAAAGGAGCCAAACTTTTAGGAATGTGGCCAATAGACAGTAATCCAAATGACAATTTTAAAGTTGTTTTATAATTTATATCATTATCACTTTTTATTTTTGATTACGAATATGTGTGTTTTATTCAAATGAAGAGTATCATTTAATGACATAGAAGTTTTGGTGATAATTAATAGTTCTCCACAAAATTTCCTTTAGGTATGACATTTTATCTCACTACATTAATTACTTCAAGATACAGTCAATTCTCATAATTTATGGTAGTTATGTTCTATAAAGTGGCTGCATATGCTTAATTAGTACTCAATCATTGCTCCTAAAAAAATACAGGATTAAGTTCCTGTGTGCCTCTTGTCACATCTTCAGCAACTGATTATTAGATAACTTGTTTTATCTCTTTTTGTTTAAAGACACTTTAATACACATCATTGATTCACTAACACTGAATTCAATGAACTCAATAGAAATCAATTGCACTATAACTCCTGCCCGAAGGAAGCTTATCCAATACATGTATTTTTTTTTCCCCTAAGGCGTATCACAGCCTGCTTGTACTTAAGATCAAGAGACCCACTTCAACACTATCCTTGTGTGTCATTTTAAACAGCAAAACCACCAACAAAAAGCACAAAAAATTTAAAAAATGTGTCATTAAATCGACCATAGAAAGAACATTAATTTACAATATAAAAGGAAATGGAAAAAGTTAAAAAAAAAAACAGAAAAGAAAAAACAAAAAACAAAAACCAAAAAGAAACCTCAGCTGGGAACATATGTGTGAGGCCACTCCAATTTTTTGCTTCTCCACTTAGGTCTATAAAGGACCATGGAAGTGTTATGAGTATTCATTTGGGGATTACAAATACATCTTATTGAGTAGGCAAATTTGCAAATATGGAGTCCATGAGTAAAGAGAGTTGACTGATTTTATTTACAATGAAATTCTGTCTTCATTGGATAAGTGTAGTGGAACTGGATCCCATTTTTCAAATTCTCATATATTAATCATAAATTTCATGTCCTAGAAAGAATGTGAATCAACCAGTCCAAAAAAGAAATTATCTCCTTTTTTGTCTTCCCTGTGAGACTTGGGGAAAATTTGTGAATAATGACATGTATCTATCCGATGCATCTAGAAAGACATCTAATTCAAAAAAAAATTTTTTTTACCATAAAAAAGGGTTTCCTTAAAACACAATAGCCTACATTTCTGAACAAAAACAACAATAGCAAAAAAAGAGCAGCTCTTCCTTTCAAATTTTCATGGTTTAAGAAGGAAAATTACTACCCTTGAAGTCTACGTACATCCTAAAAGTAAACACAATTAAATATATTCTTATGGCTTGTCTAGTCTCATTATGTAGTCTCCAGCCTTACTCCAGGGAACAATGGTTTACATGACACCATGTTTTGTAGCTCTTTCGGTCATGGAAGAAAAATTGCACAGATGTTGCCAAACTCAAAACTAAAATAAGGACAGAAGGTTCTCTGACTAGTTGATAAGGAAAAATGTCCCCAGAGAGGATATATTGACTTGCTAAACACCTTTTTGTTTGTTTATTATTTCAACTTTTTATTTACATGGTTTAAGATGGGCATCTCAATCATAATCTAATCTACCCAATAGTTTTATCTCTTTTGGTTTTGGGTCCTTTTTTAAATACAAATAATAAATTAATAAATGTATATTAAGCTTTTATATCACCACAAAACATTAATTCTGAAAACAAAACCTTGCTTGAATCACTAATCTCAGAGAGTCCATGTCAACACCCTAAGCACCCTGCGTCCTCTCCAATAGATATGAAGGTTTTACTAGAACATATCTTTAATATCATTGTTCATAATGACTCCAGTGTTTTGTACATGATAAAGCATTAGAGAGCTATAAAACATATGCTATTTTCAGCAAGTCTGTTTTTACATGGCTGAAGGATTTTGGAATTATCCTGCTAATTAGTAGTCTTTTATAGAAGAGAATGAAGAGATACATTTTGGAAGGAATAAAGTTAATGCACACTTTAGTCATTATGAAACAACTGCTACAACTTTAAAACAAAATCATTTTTTGATAAAGTGATATTACATATGACATCATGATAAATCGATGTTTGACAATTTGATATTATTTATTATATTAGAATAAAGAAAAATATTGGGGCGCCTGGGTGGCGCAGTCGGTTAAGCGTCCGACTTCAGCCAGGTCACGATCTCACGGTCCGTGAGTTCGAGCCCCGCGTCAGGCTCTGGGCTGATGGCTCAGAGCCTGGAGCCTGTTTCCGATTCTGTGTCTCCCTCTCTCTCTGTCCCTCCCCCGTTCATGCTCTGTCTCTCTCTGTCCCAAAAATAAATAAACGTTGAAAAAAAAAAAATTTAAAAAAAAAAAAAATAAAAAAATAAAAAAAAAAAAAAAAAGAAAAATATTACACCTTTGGTTTATACCAGGCTTGACTTTTTAAAATAATAATGTGAATTAAAAAATACTATTTTAGTTGTTTTCCTCAGTATAGATTGGTCAGTATAGTTATCCCCCCTCTCAGCTCCCTGGAAATAAGATTAATCTTGGCATTTGTTGTCAGGAATGCATGAGTCTCCTGGCTCAGTGTGGTATCTGGGAAGCCATGTACCTGTTGTTTCTTTCTTCATAACTTAATGCAAGGGTGGAATATAGAGGAGATAGTGACATTGTTGGCAAACTGCAACTGGAGGGCCAAATTGAAATACTCACTTGTTTTGTAAGTAAAATTTTACTGGAACACAGCCCCATTCATTTTTTTCATGTTGTCATGTATGGCTTTGTCTATGCTTGCTTTTGTGTTGCAACAGTGGTTTCAAAAGTTGAGCAGAGACTATATGGCTGCAAAGCTTACATTGTTTACTATCTGGACCTTTAAAGAACAATTTTGCAGACTCATAGACTGAGGAATAAAGTGGAGGCAGCCTAAAGGCTCTTACTTTTTCCCTAGAACACAGTAGGGTTCTGAGTACTAATTCTGTCACTTGCCATTCTATATTGGGTATCAAAATTCAAAATGTGCATGCTTCAAACAAGAGCGTAGATTCATCAGTGATAATCACAAGAGAATTAGCAATGTCCTAAACATCTTTGTATATTAAAATATTCAACAAATGACTTTGACTTTCACGTGTGCAAAAAAAATCATGTGTTTAGATAACAGGGAGAATTTTTACGTATTTAATTTTTTCCTTCGCTTCCAACCTTGACACTTCTGACTACATGCAATCCACTCTTGATATATAATTGACTTGAGTAATATGAAATCTCAAAATAAACCTTAATTTTCAGAAGTGATTTATATTTAAATGGTAGTAAAACCATGATAAAACTATTTAAGTAACAATCATTAAAGTAGTCTAAAGGACTACTTTAAAGGACAAAAAAGCAATCAGTCCAACATTAATAAAAACTAGGTAATGAGCCAAAGAAAAACCTAGTTGACTAATATAAGAAATATATTTTATATTTTCCTATTTTCCTTTTATTTATTTTGTTATGTTTGTTTTGTTTTTGAAGCAGAGCACGCCTTTATTTTTTATGGTATAAAAGTACATATAAAAATAATATTTTTATATACTTAAAATTCTTGAAAAGGATATTGTAAAAAAATTAGAAAAAAAATTTTAGATAGCTAAGTTCCCTACAACTTTTCACATGCTCTATATCTCCAGCAGTAACATGAGCATTAACACTTAGCTGTTATTGTTTTACAGTCTTTTAAAAGTTACCTGAAATGGGGAAATACATCAAGCAGATAAATTTTGATATTTTCTAAATTCCATGAAAGGTGATGAACAGTGACTAGAAAATTTCTAAGGAGAATTTTCAGTTTTATGCAAATCATGATTCCTAAAAATATTAATTCAAACTTGAATATTCAAATAATAAAATATATTTTGAAGTTGTTTCATTATTTCTCTCATGCTATAAAATCAAACAAAAGTAATTCTTTATCGATAGTCACATGTTTAAAATAATGGCTCTTCTAAAATTACAAGAAAATAAAAGAATATATTTAGAGTAAAAAGAAAAGTGTAATTTCAAAACAGAGAAACAAAAGACGACTGAGTTGTTAAATGTGCAAGGGTTCAGTGATATTCAGTGATTTGCTGGCAAATTTTAATAATCAGCTCTCCAAACACACACACACACACACACACACACACACACACACACACACACAACCTCTTAATTTATAGTGTTTTCCAATTTTCATTGTGTAAATAAAAAAAATATATACCACACACAGTACTAGAAGATGATAATATCAGGGAAAAGTAAAATTAGCTGAGGGGTATACAGGATCTCTCTGTATTATCTTTGCAAATTTTCTATAAAACTAAAATTATTCCAAAATAAAATGTTAATTAAAAAAAGTGAGAGCTGAGGAAATATTTGAGTGAAATAAGAATGTGAGCCTTGAGAATATTAAAGCTGGGGTCATGGGTAGAAGTACAGCAGATAAAGGCAGATAAAGGTGCCAGTGTTGTTCAAGGAACAGCAAGGAGGCAAGCGTGTCTTCCTAAAAATGAGTGAGTGAGGGATCAGTAAGAGAAGAGAAGCTATTTCTTAAGGGGAGTAAGACTGTATACGTGTGTGTGTGTGTGTTTGTGTGTGTGTGAACATACGTGCGTTAGCATACATGTGATTACTTGTGTTTGTAGGAACCTCTGCCCAACATTTACAAGACTTCACATGAGTTTTTTTCTCACAGTTTCCATCATTGTCAACTTTGTTTCTTGGAAGGATTATTCCTCAGTGAAATCAAGGAAAATGGAAGAAATAATGTAGTGCATTTCCATATTTATTTATACGTGGAACTTTCAGTTCATGTTTCTACCAAGTACAAGATAAAAATATTTCACTGCACTTTCTAAAATGTTCCAGATCTGACTTCATTACACTAATGTTAATAATAATTATACTGGCTATTATTCTAGTTCCCAAATTAATATAAACACTTACGAAATAGTATAGTTTGTTTTTATTTGTCTAGTGTCTAATTAAATCATCACTTTCTTATCTTCTAAGCATGCAAAAATTACCCTTCTCTTGCATTAAAAATTTTTGACAACTCTGATATAGCAGACTCTATGTTGTCAGGCAAAACGACCACTACAATCATTATAAAACTATAGTTAGAACCTGAAGATATTTTCAGAGTTGCAGAGTCTTCAAGTTTTTCTTTTCCTTGGTATTTGTGATACAATAGTCATAAATCCATCTACTTGTGCTGGTATTAAAATAGTACCTTGCTCAACCTCTTTTAGAGGTTTCTTCTCCAACTAAAGATCTGCTTTGGCTAGGTGGAGTTAGTATAACTTTATACTATGCCAAAAAAGCTACAGTGAAACATCTCCTTAACCACATAATACATTCAAGCCATCTGTTTCTTACTGTATTATGTTTCTAAACTATCAGATTATTGTTTCATCCATAAAATTATGTGTCTCTAGAGAAAAAGAACAACAAAAACAGTAAGTCAAAATCTGAATGTCATTTTACGTGAGTGTGTGTGTATACCAAAAATGTAATTAAAAAATATTTTACCTTTTGGAATTTTATCAGTGTTGAAAAGGATGGTCCTTGGAGATCTTCTAGTCTAAATATCCTACCAAATCTAAGCATCATTTTTTTTCCAGTGACTTTGGGAACTTCTCAGTTTATTCTTCTCTCAGACATGTGTAGGATAAGGGATTCACTACTTCATGAAGTAGGTAGCATATTTAGAGGTAGATATACTGTATTTATAAAATTTTACCTCACTGACTAAAAGTATGCATCACAAACTTTTTCCAAATTGTCTGAGTTCTGTGCTCTTCAGCTACACAAATCAAATCCCACTATCCCAGGGCACAGTTTCAAACAATGAAGACACATTCTCTCTTGTCTTTTCTCAATTGTCTGTCTATAAGTTTAACATCCTCTCACTTTTTCCTATGACTAATTCAAGCCACTGCCTGAGAAAAAGCACATGTCATAAAGCTTCAGATTTCAGTGAGTTTTTCCCAGGCACCATCTCAGATACAAATCTAATCTTTATGCCATGTTACAGTACTTTCTTTAATACTGACCTTGCATCCATTCAAACTTATGGTACAGACTCTTTCCAAGGCTATCAACTTCAAACATAATTCATGGTATCCATTTATCAAATATTTTTGAAGATTGTTGAGCATCCAATAGACTCATGTATCCGTGAAGAGACATTGCATAAGAAGCATCTTTGTTCTCAACCCCAGAAGGGATGTCTCACTGTTAGTAACACCCAACATACTAACCAGCCACTGCCATCTCATTGTTTCTTGTTCTTTTCACTCCCATCTTTCTTTCTTACCCCCATAGCTCTTGGCTTCTTCATGAGTTGTATTAGTTCCTACTTCTGAGGCCAGATCTGGAACCATATTGCACATCTTACACCTATCTAGCCATTCAGCTGAATAAGAAGACATTTCTTTAACATGATCTACCATTTTTTTTTTCCAGACAGAGCATGTGATCAGAGGAGAGGGGCAAATAGGAAGAGAAAATCTTAAGCAGCCTCCACACTTAGCACAGAGCTCAGTACCGGGCTCAGTGCCACAATGCTAGGATCATGAACTGAGCACAAATCAAGAATTGGACGCTCAAGTGACTGAGCCACCTGGGAGCCCCTGATCTACTATTCTTAGAATGAGAAGTGTGTGTGTGTGTGTGTGTGTGTGTGTGTGTGTGTGTTCCACAGAAATATAGTTGTCTTAACATGTCAACTCTCTGATCAGACTCCAATGTTTATAGATACTTGCATTTTGTGTGTATGTGTTTATCTTTTTTTAACTAACTCATGTGTATGAAATATAGCCCTAGGCACTTTAATTCTACTATATTATCATAGTATAGAATAGTATAGTATAGTATAGTATAGTATAGTATAGTATAGTATAGTATTATTATTATATTAATTGTCCCAGTAGCCCAGTATGCTACTTTCTTATAAAATCCCCATATGAATAAGGAAACTGTTAGGAAGCTCTTCTGGTAAGAGCTCAGGCTCTTAACTGCAGTGCCATACTATATTTTTCTAAAATGTGACAGTTAAAATGAATCATAAATATCAAATCTATATGACCAATGCAGCGTAGGCTGGCCTATTGTGTTTAATATTTCAATGCTTTAATTTTATTTATGAAATTAAGTTTGTGTTACAAAGTTTTAGTATGTTATGTCAAAGTGTTGATTTACACTGAACTTGAATTGAGGTTGTGTTTTCTCCCTAGTAGTACTAATCATCTCAATTTTTCTATGAGATTATTTATTGCTAAGTGGGGTACATTTATCTAGTTTCATTCAACCCTTTTTTGGGAAACAATATCAATATATTAGAGATTGTTTGGTCTTTCTTTTCCCCATTATACTACAAAATTAGTATTATTCAAATAAAATATCTGCTAGAGGCATGCTAAGAATATTGAAAATATAATAGCACTTATTCTTGAACAGTGTCTCAATATTTTTTTCTCATTGAATAAAATGCAGAACCAATAGAATTTGTAATATAAGGCAAAAAGAATATATTAAACATACTTCTGAACAAAATAGATTACTGTATATATGACTTAAATTTCATTGTGATTCTCATTCATTTCCAGAAAGCAGTTTTGCAAAATTTGTTTGTCTCCTTGTTTAGCTGTTTCCTTTGACCTTGATACAAATGGGATTCTTTGTCTTTTTGATCTATGTATATTATATGCATTGTTTTTTGTAAAGAATTTACAGTGTTGAATTTTAACACATTTGTTTGAAACTTTATATAGGTAATACTTGCCATTCTATATAAGAAACATTTCTCCTTGGAAAGCTATATGTATATAGATATATACATGCTATATATATACACACACACATATGAAACAAGTTTTTTTGGGAGGACTGGGGTTAGAAAACATAAGCTAAATTACAAATACATTTATTAAAGACATAATTTCTCTGGTTTTGATTTAATTTCAGTAGAGTATAATACATAAATCCTAGAGGGTAACCTTATCAATTACACTGAAAGTTTCTTTAAGAAGAAAATTAGCCTTATGTACTCATATGGATTTATATAATTGACAGTGGTATGGTTATAGGTTTACATGAACTGCTACTGCTGATCTCCAGGATGAGGTTCAACAATAAACATGGCAGGAAAGGACCCAGGACATGGCTGAATACAACTAATGCTATAAGCATCTGCAATAACACTCAAGGACTTTAATTGGAAACTGTCCAATTTGCTTCCTCTTTTCTCATTTGCATTTTGCCAACTTGTTAGACAAGCAAGAAATTCGTCCAGAAGGGCTATCGGTGTTATTTTGATCTCAAAGGATGAGACAAAACCTCAAAACTTAAATTTAATTCCATGTTTAAGTGGATACCAAGTTTTAGCGGCACCCTTCATGTTGGATTATGAGCCTACTACATTGTAAATAAAGAGATTAAATAGCTTTAAGTATAATTATCATTAATAGTGTTATAAAAATATAGTTTGTTACTTAAAATTAGATTTATTCTATGCAGTTTAATTTGTTCAAACACAAATGACTGAAGAGACTAGGGAGGAGTCAAAAAGACCACATGGAGATTGAGGCAGACAGGACAGTCACAGCTTATCTAAAGGGAATCGTTGCCACCAGGTTCTAGTTCATTGTGACTATTAGAGAATTCACAGCTCGTGTTGCCCAATCTCCCAGTTTTCAAGCTAAATCAACACTTTCTGTGAGAGTTCCAACTGCGCTGAGACTATGAGTTGCTAGTTTTTAAATTGTGATTAAAGAAGTGCATTCCCTCCTACAGCCTATTTTTCAGTTTGCCTGTATTTCCACCACCATTTCCATAATCCTAATAAAAATTAATTGTATTCATTCTGGATCTTATATCCAAACCACATTCAAACATTTTTACAACAGGTATTAATTTAAAAAAAAATTGGTGTGTCTTCATTTCACAGGGAAGTAAACGGTCTCTTAGGCAGGAAGCAGCAGATGAGGTATCCAAACAAACTCTACACCACACCTGCTGACCCATCACACCATGTTGCCTCTTCACAAATGTGCCAGTCACAACACCATTGGTAACACCAGTTATTTCTGCTGACTTGCAACCTGCTGCAAGACAATAAAACCGGTGCATGCTCTACCACTTTGTTCTTGTTTTTCAAGTTTATTTATTTGAGAGACTGTGAGCAGGGGAGGGGCAGAGAGAGAGGGAGACAGAATCCCAAGCAGGCTCCATGCAGTCACCACGCAGGGCCTTGCATCAGGCCACCCAGGCGCCCCTCTACCACTTAATTCTTAAGTGACTTTAACCCATTGACATTTTTGCTTGTTAATAGTGTTGAGCATGATGCAGATGTTTACAGCTGAATGCTAATCGATGCTTTGATTTCTAAAGTTGTTGTCACGTATACTGTCATTATTTGACTCAGGGTATAGGAAGAGCTATGCCATAATAAATGATATTTAAGTAATTTTTAATTCCCAATTTTTATATTTTTAATAGACTTTATTTTTTTAGCAGTTTCAGGTTCACAGCAAAATTGTGGAGAAAGTACAGAGTTCCCATAGGCCATCTGCCCCACACATATATCTCCCCACTATCAAACTCCTGTTACAGAGAGATACATTTGTTAAAACCAATAAACCTACAGTGACACATCATCACCCAAAGTCCATTATTTATGTGGGGTTCTCCCTTGGTGGTGAACTTTTTATTTTATTTTTAAAATTTTTTTTTTAAGTATATTTACTTTGAGAAAGACAGAGAGTGAGCGGTGGAGGGGCAGAGAGAGAGGGGGACATAGGATCCAATGCAGGCTCTGTGCTTGCTGACAGCAGAGAGACCAATGAAGGGCCTGAACTCGTGGCTGGGGGATCATGACCTGAGTCAGAGTCAGAAACTCAAATGACTGAGCTGCTCAGATGTCGCTCTTGGTAATGAACTTTCAGTGGGTTGTGACAAATGTATCATGGCATGTATCCACCAGTATAGTACCATACAGAAGTTTCATTGCCCTAAAAATCCTGTGTTCTGTTATTTCATCTTTCTTTCCTTCCCCCTCCCGGGGAAACCACTGCTTTTTTAACTCTCTCCATCATGTTGCCTTTTCCAAAATGTCACGTAGTCAAAATTATATAGCATGTAGCCTTTCAGATTGGCTTCTTTCATTTAGTATGCATTTAAGGTTCCTGCCTGTTTTTTTTTTTTTTTAATAGCTTCATAGCTCATTTCTTTTTTAGTGTTCAATAATATTCCACTATCTACATAGTAAACTACCACAGTTTATCCATTCACCTACTGAAGAACATCATGGTTGTTTCCAAGTTTTTGTAATTGTGAAAAAGCTGCTATCCAATATCCATGTGCAGGCTTTTGTGTGGACATAAGTTTTCAAATCATTTGGAACCACAACTGTTGGATCATGTCATAAGTGTATGTTTAGTTTAAGAAACTGTCACATTGTTTTCCAAAGTGGTGTACCATTTTTCATTCCCATAAGGAATGAATGAGAGTTCCTGTTGCTGTACATCCTCACCAGTATTTGATATTGGCAGTATTTAAGATTTCAGCTATTCTAATAGGTGTGTGAAGTTATCTCATTGTCTTAATTTGCAATTCCCTAATGACATATGATGTATAGAATCTTTTCATATGCTTATCTCTCATTAGCATATCTTCGCTATTTTTAAATTGACTGTTTTATTACTGTTAAGTTTTAAGTTGTGTTCTTTTTTTATTTTGGAATACAATACTTTAGCAGGTATGTCTTTTGCAAATAATTTCTTTCAATCTGTGGTTAGTTTTCTCATTCTCTTAACAATGTCTTTCACAGAAGTTTTTTATATTTTGATGAAGTCTAACATATCAATTATTTCTTTCATGGATCATGACTTTGGTGTTGTATCTAAAGTCATTGCCAAACCGAAGATTCTTTTTTATGCCTTTGCATTTGGATGTCAAGTTGTTCCAGCATCAGTTGTTGAAAAGACTATCTTCGTTCCTTTGTCAAAGCTCAGTTGACTATTTCTGGGCTCTATTTCTGTTCGATTGATCTCTGCGTCTTTCTTTCATCAATACCACATTGCCTTGATTCCTATATCTTTGCAGTAAGTCTTAAAGTCAAGTAATGTCAATCTTTTAACTTGGTTCTTCTTCAATATTTTATTGACTATTCTGCATCTCTGGCCTCATCATATAAGATTTAGAATCAATTTTTCAATATCTACAAATTACTTGCTGGGATTTAGATTTGAAGTGCATTAAATCTATAGATCAAGTTGGGAATAACTAACATCATGACAATGCTGAGTTTTCTTAACCACGAACATGGAATAGATTTCCATTTCTTTAGTTCTTTGGTTTGTTTCTCAGGGTTTAATAGTTTTCCTCACCGAGATCTTATATATATTTTGCTAGATTTAAGCCTATGTATTTAACATTGTGGGTACTAATGTAAATGGTATTGTGCTTTTAATTTCAAATACCAACTGTTCATTGCTGGTAATAGAGGCAGAGTTGAGTTTGTATATCAACCTTATATTTTGCAACTTTGCTATAATTTCTTAAGAGTTATGGGTGATATGGTGACTTATTTTTATATTTCAGAATGCAGTTTAAAGACATTGAAACAAGAAACACCTCACATGCAGGCAAGTAAACACTAACAACCAAGGGGAGAAGGACTGCATAGGGTTGCATTCATTTTGCTAACCAAAAACATGTCATATGTACTATTCCATGGCTCCTCATACTCAGTTCTTTCAATATTGTATCTCTCCTTAGCTACTTCATGATACCTTGAGCTGTGCAATCTCTGAGTCAGTGAGAAAAATATGGATGACCTTGTAAACTATGAACAGACCTCCTAATTGAAACTTATTATTCTAGCTCTAGCAATGGTTGACAAGTCAACAAAGTAGAAAGTGTCCAAGTGTCTGCAGATGTGTCTTGAGTACAATTATAGGCAACTACAGACTACTGCCTTCTGACTTTTGTCCCTACTATATTATTGTTTTTAATGAAAGGTTTAGTTTTTTTGCTTTCATGTTTTCCTTTTGCCAGTGTTTGTATAACATCCTGGCAAGTATCACCACTTGTGAGAACTCAGTGAAAATGGCCGCCTACTAACCTACAAATTCATTTTCATGAACCAGTGATATAAAGATAAAGCCCTTGCTATGACAGGAATGCATAGCATATTCCTTGCATTCCTGTGCTTTTTGCAAAAGCCACATATTTCCTATCAAATCTATAGTATAACATCAATGCTACTTACTGAATATCCTGAAATCAAGTTTATATCACAATTTTGACTTAACTCAGTAATTTACCTTCTTATTTTGTACTTGTCCTGCCAGTCATTGATGGGAAAAAGTCATATAGCCATGCAAATTGTTTTCAGGACAAATTCATAGGCTTCAACATAATATAGGCTTCTAATGATGACAAGAAACACTTCCAATGTTCAGCTTTGTCACTGGTTGATTTCTACAGAAAGTAGATTCCAAGACTGAGGTTTGCATGCAGAAGTAATATTAGGGAATACTCCTAAAGACTGTAACTCTGAGGGGTTTTCAGCTCTGGAGCTACAGGGCGCTTAGTGAGACCTTCATGTTTTCCATTGATACATCATCTTTTCCTCTGCCATTCCCTACTGAGAAACTTACATTCTTCTTATAACTTTCCAAAACCCAACTGTGCAATGACAAGGTAAGGCACTGGCATCAGACACTACTCCTAACTCTACCATTAGCTAGCCATATGATATATAAAATCACTTTATGTCTCTTTGGTTGAATTTTGTTATCTTTAAAATTAAGGTGTGTAAATAATGATTTGATGGGAACTAAAATGTCCTGAATGTGTCTAAATAATTACAGATGAAATGAAATAATGATATGACTCTTGTTAATATAATATTTAGGATCAGAAAGTGATTAGGTATATAAATAAGATTTAAGGGAGGTGATTGATACCTGGTAGTTCATTGTTAAATTCCCTCTATCTTGTTCATGTTCACAACATGCCCTAATAAAATATACATGAAATGATGTGATTCTAAAAGTGTAATTTCTACAGGGCACCCAGGTGGCTCATTTGGTTGAATGTCTGATTTTGGCTCAGGTCATGATCTCACAGTTCGTGGGTTTGAGCTCTGTGTTGCGCTCTGTGCTGACAGCTCAGAGCCTGGAGCCTGCTTAGGATTCTGTGTCTCCTGCTCTCTCTGCCCCTCCCCCACTCACATTCTTTCTTTCCCTCCCTCCCTTCCTCTCCCCCCCTCTCAAAAATAAACACTAAAAAAATAAAAAATGCAACTTCTACATTTTGTTTATAAGGATCAACGGATAATATAAAACTAAAAGATAAATGGTCATTTTCTCAGTCTACGTTATAATCCATATTTTCTGTCATAAGGGCATGCGCACATACACACAAACATATCCCCAAATATATAACAAACATCCAGATAATTTCAAATTTTCCTACTACTGAAAGTTTAGGATTGCTTTTTCTAATTATTAAAAAGTATGACTGCCACTTTGTCATCTCTTGAAAAATAACACAAGGCTTCATACTCACAAGTGAGAAGACTCTCTCCAGGCCATTTAACTTGTATTGACTTCTATGTCTATTCCAGTTATTTATGATTACCTTAAACCCAAGCTTTATCCTTGTAAATGTGGTGCTATATTTAAATGCAAATGGAAATAATAAATCGCACGTTCATTTTGGTACTCTTTTTAAAGACATCCCGATAATCTTTTACTCCAGTACCTGTTGCATAAAATCCCTTATCTTCATTATGTAATTACGGCAGGATACTGTATAAAAGCTGTGAATCATTAATAGAAAAATTATTACTACCAATTTCCTCTACTATACTTTGAATTTGTTGAGAACTCAAATTTTTATGTATCTTTTTAATTAGTTATATTTTTAGCAACTAACACAGCATTTGGGATAGGACAGGTACAACATGAGTTCTTATTAAAAGTGAAGTTGATTCTATTTTGCTTCTCCTTTTCTTTTTTTCCTTCTCCTACCTTTTCCTCTGGCCACTTATTCTTCTTATAAAAGAACTAGTGTTGTGCTATTCTGTCAGCTCCTAAAAAATTGTACACCATGGCTCTGTAAAACACAGATTTGAACACTCTTTCCAGGACATTAAGCTTTTATTGACTTCTAGGTCTAAATTAGTAAATTATGATGTCCTTAAACCACTATCTTTCTCCTGTGCTCATCCTCATTTTTGATCCACTTTCGGTTTTTCTTTTCTTTTTCAAGGTGGTCTTTTATCATTACCTGACAGCAAAGTTCAATACATAACAGAGAACAATTTCTTTAATACCTGGAGAATGGAAGTTTAATGATTACTATAAAAGAAAAGAATAATGCCTTTTAACATGTAAAACAAGCTAGTGAAGTATGAAATAAAAATAAACATATCTTCAATGGGTATCATTTTATAAAAATATTATCTAATGTATTAAAAAAGAAAATTGAATATCTCTTGCTCATACGTGTTTTGAATAGACTTTCAAGTCTTCCCAGTGACTTTTCCAGACTCTTGATTAATGTATCAAAATTATGGCTAGATTGTTGTGGAGTTCAACAAGAACATTAAAAAATAATATATTTTTACTTTAGTAATAAATTATTATTTGAATTTGTTATGCAGGGAAATAATGGCTACCAGAAAAATAGAAAAGTGTCTACAAAGTGAGAAGGGATAATAGAAATAGGAATAAATGATTCTTGTAGCATAATGAACAGCATGGTATCACGTTTGTGATTCTTAAATGTATTTAATTGTTTTAGTCTGTTTGGGCTGCTGGAATACCATAGATTGGGTGGCTTATAAACAATAGAAATTTATTTCTCATGGTTCTGAAGGCTAGAACGTCTATGATCAATTGCTTCCTGGTTCATAGAAGGCTATCTTCTTGCTGTGTCCTCACATGGCAGAAGCGCAAGAGAACTCTCTGGGGTTCCTTCTAGAAGAACACTACTCCCATTCATTAGAACACTACCCTCATGACCTAATCACATCCTAAAGGTCCCACCTCCAGCACCATCACCTTAGGGGGTAGGATTTCAACATATGAACAGGGAAAGCATAAACATGAGTCCATAGCACTTACTTATAAAGCAGATGGACAGAAAGCTGCTTGTGTTCTTTTCCTCTCGTTCCTTAAGAAAGCGTTAAGGTAACTGAGATGTGAATGTAATTAGGGCAGGATACTGTATAAAAAGTTGTGAATGTTTAACACTGATGATACATCTAGCTCTCATCCAGACAGGCTCTTTTTCTCCTACTAATTATCTATCTATCTGTCTATCTACCATCTATCTATCTACCTATCTATCCAAGTTTTTTGTCAAATTTTCGTTACACTGTAATATTCATGAGTGAAATACCTTGTGTTTTCTAAACCTCATAATACGGCAAATGACTATAAATCAGAGAAAAAACTTTATATTAAATTCTCATATATATCTTTTCAGGTAGAGAGGAAACACAACCTGCTAGATATTTGTCTCATGACACTTCAAATGTATATAAATCTTCTAAAGTGGAAGACCTTTTGAACATCATGATATCTACACAGGAAAGTGACCTTATTATGAGTGAGGGTAGAGGGTTGATGGCTTAAGATTTGAACATAAGAACAAACCTACTAAGAACACTAATCTAAACCACAGTTAGGGTTTTGTTTTTTGGTTTTTTTTTTTACCCAACAATGTTATATTACAATATTGTTGACTATATTCCTTATCCTATACTTTTCATCCCCTTGATTTATTTATTTTATAACGGGAAGTTTGTACCTCTTACTCTCCTTTATCTATTTCACCCATCCCCCCTCACCCACCTTTCTGGCAACCACAAGTTTGTTCTCTGTATTTAAAACTCTGCTTTTTTGTTGTCTCTTTGTTTGCTTTTTTTTTTTTTTTTTTTTTTTTTAATTCTACGAATGTAAGGGAAATCATCTGGCATTTGTCTTTCTGGCTGACTTATTTCACTTAACATCATACCCTCTAGATCCATCCATGTTGTTGTAAGTGGCAAGATCTCATTCTTTTTTATGAGTAATATATCCATTCTAGCTGTGTGTATACATTATACACATACCACATTTTCTTACCCATTCATCTATTGATGGGCACTTGGATTGCTTCCATTATCTTGGCTGTTGTAAATAACGCTGCAATAAACATAGGGGTGCATGTATCTTTTTGAATTAGTGTTTTCATTTTCTTTGGGTAAATGCCTGGTAATGGAATTACTGGATCATATGGTAGTTCTGTTTTTACTTTTTTTGAGGATACTCCACGCTGTTTTACACAGTGATTGCACCAATTTACATTCCCACTGAAAGTGTATGAGTTCTTTTTTCTCTTCATCTTTGCAAACACTTGCTTATTTCTTGTGTTTTTGATTCTAGACATTCTGACAAGTGTAAGGTGATATTTCATTGCAGTTTTGATTTGCATTTCTCTGATGATTAGTGATGCTGAGCATCTTTTCATGTGTCTGTTGGCCATCTGTATGTTTTCTTTGAAAAAAAATGCCTATTCAGGTACTCTGCCCATTTTTAAATTGAATTATTTGGGGTTTTCTGGTAATGAGGGAGTTATTTTTTTAACAGGAAATTGTCTTGTACATTTGTATTTAAGAATTATCAGTGATGTTTTGTGAGAAATTAACACATTCCTTCACTGAAGGTCACTGCCATCTCTCAGGGGAACGGAAATCTTACTGGGACTTTCTCATTTAACCTCATTTTTTATAGATACCTCATTGTGACAGAGAGCTAAATACCAATTACTTTAGGTGGCACATACATAATATGTTGAAGCACTATGCTGTGTGAAGGGCATGTAAATATTTACAAAAAATGAATTTTCTCTGTCCTTGAAGAATGTAAAACCTGAAGAGAAGAGCAGACATGGCCAGTGCAGTAAGAAAGGATACAAAATAACATATGGCAGGATACAGCTATTGCCCTAATGTGTTATGGAGACTGAGAAGAGGACTAGATTAATTCTGGCTGAAGGAAAGTTTTCATGGCAGCAGAGAAATCTGAGTTGGGATTTCCATATTAGAAAATATGGATTTAAGGATGGTTAATATTCTTGGAAAAAGGGATTGTATAAGCCCAAAACATTAAATCAGGATTATGAAAGGTGAATGTGGGGGATTTTGCTCAGTTTGATTAAAACTAAAATTCAGTGAGAAGAATGACAGCTACAGTGGAGCAGATCTTTGGAGGGATTTTAACAGGCAAGCTAAAAATTTCCGGTTTAAGCATTGAGATAGGAAGTGCTATTGTTTATAAAGATAAATAACTACAGTTAAATAGATACAACTCTGATGTATAAAGATAGAAAAACAGATTTTGCTTGTAACAAATGTTTACAAAGATTTTAAAATTCTGACTTTATATATCTAATGTTAATTTTTTTACTGTCACTCTACATGAAAATTCACTTGATTTATTTGCTGCAGGTTTGAGTCTCTTGGTAAAGTTGCTAAAAATATTTGACAAATTATTGTATTGTATTGGACCTGACCTCTTTGTTGGCATTCAAAACAAACCTCAAGTACTTAAGGGCACTGAGATGGTTTTGGCTACAGGAGGCCCCTTGGAACTTCTCTGCTGGACCATTTGAATGTCAATTGCAATGAATGTCTTCAGGATATGGTTTAGGAGATACTATGATAAATTGCTATAAAAATTAACTGCCAGTATACTTCAGAAAAGGATTAGTGGGGTTATTGAAAAAGAAACACAAGAGTATAACTATAGCAATTGTTCTGGTATAATCTCGCTGAAAAGTAATTTCACTGGATTCATCCTAGTTACCCTCTGAGTCATGTCTCTTTGTTGTTACAAATTTCTTCTAGAAGGATCTTTCTAAAAATTCTGCTTAAGCATCTTGCTTTTCAGCTTTTTTTGGGACTTTACAGCAGCGACCTCAGAAAGAGAATTCAAATATTTTATTCCTAAGAAAAAATAGGTATTTTTAATATATTCTAATGTATATATATATATATATATATGTGTGTGTGTGTGTGTGTGTGTATATATATATATATATATATATATATATATGTGTGTGTGTGTGTGTGTATATATATATATGTGTGTGTGTATATATATATACACATACATACATTTAAAGGTTTATTCATTTTACAGAGATAGACAAAGAGTGAGCAGGGGAGGGGCAGAGAGAGAGGGAAACACAGAATCTGAAACAGGCTCCAGGCTCTGAGCTGTCTGCACAGAGCTCAAAGTGGGGCTCAAACTCACAGACTGCGAGATCATGACCTGAGCCAAGGGATGCTTCACCGACTGAGCCACCCAGGCACCCAGTTCTAAAAATATGTTAATCCAAAATATTATTTCTCATGACCTTGATAAAGTGTATCCCTATATCTGTTAATTTTGAGGATGCCAGAAACAGAGAAT
This sequence comes from Panthera onca, assembly GCF_046562875.1. NCBI lineage: Eukaryota > Metazoa > Chordata > Mammalia > Carnivora > Felidae > Panthera > Panthera onca. The sequence continues at coordinate 106,481,850 of NC_138345.1, read as the reverse complement.
TTCATTAAAAGTTTCAAGAGAAGCAATGCAAACATTTCAAAGTTCTATGCCCACTGCATTTACTTTCAGGGAAAACGTGACAACATTTTTTTTTTTAAGTTTGTAATATGTTCTTTAGCATTTAAAAAAGCATTTTTAAAAAGCATGCATCAATGCATAATAAAGTATGAGGAATAATATCATTTAGTATAGATTTATTTGAAAAACCACTGGAAGAATACTCTACTATAGATATTAGTTTTAAAACATTAGATAATTAATAGTATGCAGGAAGATATAATATTGTCACTACTCACTAAACTTCCCTCTTATTAATGAGCATTCTCTTGAAATAAGGTAATTCACAACTTCAGCTGTCACTCCTATTTCTCACACCTTCCCCCCTACATACCTACTTTTTAAGAAGAAAATGACAAATACATATATATATATATATATATATATATATATATATATATATAAAGACAGACTAAAGAGAGAATTATAATTATTTATTTTTATTTTATCTGGAGAACAGAACATATTTATATTACCGAATCAAACATTTTATTTTTTTTCCTTTTTCCTTTGTGTTATGGACCTGAGTGCAAAAAAAAAAAAAAAAAAAAGGGGGGGGGGAATCAAGAATAAAGTGGCATTATGATTATTTTTACTAGATAAAATCTTAGTGACATTGGAATTTTGCTTTGAAATACATCCTACCTGAAATAGGAAAAAATAACTTTAAAATAAAAATCCCATTTAGAGAAAAGATTGAAACAGGTTGAAAAAAATATGGGATGAAATAATCAAAATCTATATCAACTTATTATCTTCATAATAGGTGAGGAATAAACAAATACTGAAACATTATTTTATTGTTAAGTGTTAATTTATTTCTTTAGTATATTTATCATTATATTCAAATTTAGGATTTATGTTTGACAAATGAATAAAATGTCAACATAATCAATTGAAGAGTAAATTGTTCAACCAGTAGTTTATAGGAAAACTAGCATGCAAAAATATTTCAACAGAGAATAAATTGTAGTTTAGGACCTCACCTTTACATAGACACATACACAATTATAGAAGAAGCCAAAAATGGTAAGTAAAGAAGGAGAGGGAGAAGGAGAAAAGAAATGGATGAGCACTTTTGTTTTGACTGACTTAATCTTTGGTTAATTTTTTTTTTTTTAATGTTTATTTATTTTTGAGACAGAGCATGAACGGGGGAGGGTCAGAGAGAGAGAGAGGGAGACACAGAATCTGAAACAGGCTCCAGGCTCTGAGCTGTCAGCACAGAGCCTGATGGGGGGCTTGAACTCACGAACCGCGAGATCATGACCTGAGCCTAAGTCGACGCTTAACCGACTGAGCCACCCAGGTGCCCCTTAATCTTTGGTTAAAAACTTAATTAAGAAAAAAGCCAAAGCCTATGACATAAGCATGGGCTTTTGTTAAAAAATTAGATCTCTCTTATTGTTGTTGTTATAATTACCTTAATACCATTGACCTGTCCTCTGGCATATTCTTGGGACCACTCTCAAGCTCTGAACTAATGTAATATAAAGACCTCCTAAAATATTTTATTAACTATATTTCTTGTTTTTAAATTTTTTTAATATTTTATTTTATTTTATTTTATTTTATTTTATTTTATTTTATTTTATTTTATTTTATTTTTGAGATAAAGAGAGACAGAGCACGAGCAGGAGGGGCAGAGAGGGAGGGAGACACAGAATCCAAAGCAGGCTCCAGGCTCTGAGCTCTCAGCACAGAGCCCACCTGGGGCTTGAACTCACAAATGATGTGATAATGACCTGAGCCGAAGTTGGATGCTCAACCAACTGAGCCACCCAGGCACCCCTTGTGAATTATATTCTATACAATGAAATTTGTTTCTTAAGTTTTGTTAAAATATTTTTTTCAGTCCAATGGGACAAAAGTTATTTAAATAAATTCTTTCAAAATCGTTGTAATAATCCGTAACTACATGGCAGCTATCAGTTTAATCATGTGATTCTTTGGAGACTCATTGGCTTTTATTTTTTCTTGATAGGCACTGTACAATTAATAGAAGTGGTTTATTGTCAATACTCTATGGGGATTATTCACAAACATTCAATTAGTTTACTCATACAAAGGCATGAAATTAAATTTGATAATTATCTTGTTTTGCTAATTGTTTTCTAGACTCCCAGAATGCATTTTGATAAGCCTTTTCAGCCCATCAACTTTTCTGAGCAACTACAGTTTGTGTGAAGAGAAAGCTACTTAGGTTCTGATAGAAAAGAATAATTTTCAGTACAAAATTCTTTAAACATGTTGAACAGAAGGCAGGCAAATAGAGCTGTGAAGAACTCCCTCAGGTGTTATAAAGCAAATGTCCATAATGACCTCTTGAAATTTAAGGCAGGGGAAAAAAAATCAGGGGCATCAAAATAAACCTATGGGAGTTGTCAGTGGTTTTGCAGAGATTAGCAATTGAAGGTATAAGATGTAATGGTATTTGTTGACTAAATATTAAATAAAGAGAAAATGGTAACTTTATTTGGAAAACAAAAACAGGAATCTATTGATTTGAATTAAAAATTTTACAATATTTTTTGTGAAGTCCAATATATAGAGCTATATATAATAACTCTAACCTGTAAGTGGCATTATTAACTGACATTTAGGGAATTTTTCCTGAATGTGTCCACAGGTCTCGCCTTTCTAAAACTGTATGACTTTCTAAAACTGTATGCATATTAACTATAGGTCTAATTACTAGAACAATAGTCAGATTATCTTACCAATTGGTATAGATAGGCATAGTACACTCAGAAATTTCTTACTAGGAAAGATATTCCAGCAAAGAAGTTTAAGGGCCAATTTAATTAAAGGCTGTGATATCCCTATTTAGGCTGAAGTGACATTGACTCTCACAATACATAATTAAATTTTCTCTATGGTGATCTTGCACCCCAGAATTGTTGTAGCTCTCTGTAAATGATGCATTTAAATTGTGCTTTAAAAATAAACAAAGCTTCAAAGCTGCTTAGAGAGACAGAAGGTCACTGCAGTCACCTATTTAAAATAAAATAATTCCCACAGAAATACACTTCAAAGTACTTGCAGTAGTTCTAACAGCAGCTATATTGACAAATACTTTAATTCATATTAAATTATTCTACTTAAAAAACATTCCTCATCAGTTGCAGAAGTCCCACAGAGATACAAAAAAAAAAAAAAAAAGATTGTTTTTTGGGAGCCTTCATTGTTTTTATTTATTTTATTTTATTATTTTTAAAAAATTTTACTTCCAGTATAATATACAGTGCTAAATTAGTTTCAGTTGAACAATAAAATGATTCAACAATTCTATAGATTACTCAGTCCTCATCATGATATGTGTACTCTTAATCCCCTTCATCGATTTCAACCATTCCCCCACTTCTGGTAACCACCAGTTTGTTCTTTTTAATTAGAGTATTTTTTTTTTTTTTGGTTTGCCAAAACAATTAATTCTTAATGAATGGATTAAACTTAAAGAGAAACAAAATGAATGCAACAGTGCATTCATAAGCAAGAATCCAAAAGCAGAATTCAACAAAGATTTACTTTTGTTATTCTTTGTGTTCTGATTTTTTAATGGTTCTTGACTGGGCTCAAAACACCAAGTAATAGGAAATGGGAAGTTCCACTATTCTAACTGCAAATACAAATGGCTAATGTCCCCAAAGTCCCACTGCCTTTTGCTTCAGATTTTTTTCTTTTCTTTTAATGAAGAGGGGGCCAAGATTTCCCCTCTGAATCATTTGACTGATTTTGCAACCTCCTATTTTAAGAAAGGAGGATAACAGGGCTATTTCCCATGAGTGACTCCATCACTTCACTCATGACTAAACTATTTTTATAGCTTGGCCACAATCCAGAAGCCTAAGAGCAAGAACACTGACAAAACTCATGGTGCATTCAGAACTGCCTGGCTGCACTCAAACCTGTAAAATTCACCAAAGGGTGGGTTGATATGTGAAAAAAGAAAAAAAAAAAAAAACAGTGGTGTTTGGGTCATTGGGTCCCTCAATGTTTCATATGCTCTGGTTTCAATAAGGTCTCAAAGAGTTCCCCAACCTTTGAAGCGTTATTTTAAGAAGTGCGCGCGCGCGCGCGCACACACACACACACACACACACACACACACACACACACAAAGTAACATGAATTTCTGAATCATCAACATGAAACGTAATAACATATACGGTTTTTCAGCAATATGCAGGGACAGACATTTGAAATTGCTTTAAAAATGGCCACAGCAGCTAACTATATAGTTTACAACCTGCAAGGGGCATGCTAGGTGAGTATGTGTATTCTCTCAGGAAATGCTCCCATTGCCTTGTGAGGTATGTTAGAAATTATTGGACTATAATTTTACAATATAGAAATGGGATTAATAATAATATAGAAATTATATCATTTTAAATGTACATCACAAATAAATAACACAGACAAAACTATTTAAGTAATCCAGGGTCAAAGACATGGAGAAAGAGCAGTTATATGAACTCAGGCAGTCCAATGCCAGAAACTATACTTTTAGCAACTATATAAATCAGCCTCCTTTTTCTAATCCATGAAGTCATTTTGTTAACAAAATATTTTATATATTTTAAGAAAAATCACAAATGTCAATAATTCTGATGTCTGATTACGGTAACTCACAGATACTTATTCCATTTACTTTCCAAACTATTCTGTGTCCTTAGGAAAGAGCTATATGGCCTAGCTACAGATGTATAATTATTCTCCTATGCATTCTAAGGAAAATTGTTTACTTTTTTACAGAAATAAGTATTGTTTATTTAAATGTTCAAACTCGTTAAAATGTTTGCATCAATGAGTTTTGTAATTCAATAAACTTCATGAAGCTTATCGAGTTTTCAAAATGTAATGTTATGATTAATTTCCTAAACTGTGCTACTTTCATGAGTAAATGGAAGATCTTTTTCCAATAAAGACTACATTTAACTTAGAGGGCCTATACATCTTATACTAATTTTATTAAGCTAGTTTTAACTTAGAAAATTAGCAGAGGAATGCAGGCCCAGTTCAAAGTGTTTTATCTGTAATGTAAACACATTGTGGTTTATCATTTGTCATTATATGCATGTCTCTAGTAGGATTATTTTATATACCTTTGTTTTATATCTACTGCTCAAGAGATTTGATTTGTGTTGTTTTTAAATCTGAGCTATACTTTCTTATCATTGTGTGACTAGAGCTATTGCTCTTACATATTTGATATCTGTTGTCACCTTGTGGTAGTAAACTCTGAAAGCTTAAGTTAAAATATGGCAGGTTGTAAAAGTCTTACTGTAATTACAATAGAATTAAATTCAATTAACATAATAATAAAAGTATATTCTTAAAAAGGGTATTAAAATTACAGTGGCCTACTTCTGGAAGATGAAAAAGAAATAACCCACGTCCTACAAATAGAAGTTTTCAGAAATAGTAAGTTAAGTCACTTTCACAAAGAAATTGGTTATGGGTTACAAAGAATATGTCAACTTCTATAAGACTGATACAGAAGTAATGTCTAGAGGGGTGCCCGAGTGGCTCAGTCCCTTAAGTGTTCGAATTTGGCTCACGTCATAATTTCGGGTTCATGGGTTCAAGCCTCATGTTGGACTCTGTGCTGACAGCTCAGAGCCTGGAGCCTGCTTCAGATTCTGTGTCTCCCTCTCTCTCAGCCCCTCCCCTCCTCACACTCTGTCTCACTCTGTGTCTCAAAAATAAAAATGTTAAAATTTTTTTTAAAAAAGAAGTAACGTCTAGAATTATATAAAAGCATCAAATTTTATCTACTGACAGTGACTCAAAAACTGTTGTTCTCTTTTGAACAACTCTACTTATACACCAGTGTGTGAATAGTTGTGTATTAACTGTGTATTTTTGTAGAATCCTTACGATTACTTGGAGTCAAGTCAGAAGTTATTGATCATATTCTAATTTTGATTCTGTATGTATCATTTTGGGCAAGTTAATGAATTTTTAATGTTATTTTTTATCTGTCAAATTAGAGAAATAGCATTATGTCTCAACATTAAAATCTTCCATGAGATCGAAATATTCAAAAAGGAGAGAATTGACAAAGTAGATTTTTTAAAAAAATGACCCAAATTTAGGTTTCACTGTTGGTGCTATACATTCTATAGGTTTGAACAAATGCATAATCACATATATCCATCATTATATTACAGACAGTGGTTTTGCTGCTCTAATATAATTGTTTTGTTTTTTTTTTATAGTCTTCATTTCTTTTGAAGATATTCCCCATCTGCTCATTCATGATTTCCATCTTTCCTTCTGGGTCATGATCAGCTAATTCCAATTTCAATATCTAGGTCATATATGATTTTTCCTTCATTTGTTTACGAGTTCCATTTGTTTGCTTTTTTACTTATTTTTTAAGTTTATAAATTTAACATAAATTATGAATAGATTAACAGTGGAAAGTAATACATACCATTATTTTACTTTTTTCTTCATTTTCCTTTTGCCTAAAAATCCTGTTCCTTCTTATGTCTCCTGACTGAATTTAGGAGATGATCATTCACATTTTCCCAAGTGCAAATTGATCTGGGAGTGGGCCCCCAGTATTGATAATAGAGCACATTTGCTTGACTGTGGGGACTAAGCTTAGGAATTCCCTGAACTTGCACTGATGGGTTAACAAGGCAAAAAGAATTACAAAACCATAGGATGCTCACACCCAAGTTTGGGTAAACAAGATTAGGTAAATAGGTGTAGAGAGGGCTGGGCTGAGGCCCCAGGATAGAGAGCTGTGGGGCAAAGGCCCCAATACAAAGAATATATGAGGTAACCAGAATTAGGTATTCAGGGTAGATAACACCTGCCAATTTAGTACTACAGCAGAAAGCTTCTTTCACAGGAAGGAAGGAACAAATGGGGCAAACAGGTAAATAGGACTATAGACTGCAGCAGGGTGAAGTTGCCCAGAGCGGAGCTAATTAACGAAAGAAAGGTGCCTTGTTGACCCTGAGGTTACAAGCTCTGTCTTTCTGGTCCTGAGACCAGTTTAGTAAAGAGGTGGTGCCTCCTATCTGCTGTAAACAACCTTCCTCCGGGTGCCAGGATTTTGCTTTGTATTAACCCAAACCCCTAACACCGCATATCTTCAAAACCCCCTTTCCCTCACATCCATGAGTTAATGTTCACAATTTCATTTTCTCTTTGTGCACATCCATTACCATGTTTGTAAGCCTTCTGATCCTAATAAAAATGGAGCAAGGACCCTTAATCAGGGCTCTTGTGGGCTCTTCTCCCGGACTTCAGCCATCTCTCGAGTTTTAATCCTGCGTCCTGCTTTCTCGCTAGACAAGAAAGAACTCTAGGCCCAGAGTCTGCAACACTTGATGTTGCTACAGCTGCCAGATCCAGTGTATTTGTCCTGATCAATGGTGAGTCCAGGGTTGGGCTATGATTTGCCTGTAGATTCATTGGTAATAACCTCTAGTTTCAGAGACTGTTGCAACATCACAAATACTACGATAATCCTTTCTGACTTTGAGTCTCAACTTCATTGAACTAACCAAAAAAGTGGAAAAATGGAAAACAATTTTTAAAAATAAAAGTTATCGTTAACTATAACAAAATCTCTATGTAAAAAGTCATTTTTTTTTCTGTTTTAAGAATAGCAGTTACCAAGGTAAAGTGGTACTTTGCAATTGAAATTATAGTTAGATTAATATGAATTACAGATATTCCTCTAATATAACAAAATGCTATAGGGTAAAATTGTGTCTCCACAAAAGTTCTTGGTTTAATAAGGCACAGTAACTTTTTACATTCCACCTAGAAAATCATAATTTATATTTTTAATTATAAGAGGAAAATCTTTGCCATTTTTTTTTTGCTTGATTTTTTTCCTCTAGTAAGAACTTGCAAGTTAAGATGTTATCTGAAATCCAGCTCAGTCATGGTACTTTGTTTCTGCCAGTAAACTTGTCCTGTTTTGTTTTTCACCCTGAACGATGTTTAGTTTCTTACATAAAATAAATAAACCTTAAGATTCATGAACCCTGAAATTCTGTTTAAAGAAAAAAGTTATTTGGAAAACTAATAATGCCAGGTCATGTGGTTAATATTATTCACTTGATTCTATCAATTATTAATTATTTTATATTTTCCAAAAAGTTATTTTTACATATTTTCTTATTATTACTATTTACCCAACTACATATTGAAGAATTCTGTGAGCCGCAAAGTTGATAGAACTGTTTGATTATAATAATGTAGACATAATATGTATATATACATGTATATCTTCAGTTAAGGACAGAAATAGCACTAATGAAAAAGTCTTCAGGGTGCCTGAGTGGCTCAGTCGGTTAAGCGTCCGACTTCGGTTCAGGTCATGATCTCACTGTTTGTGAGTCTGAGGCACGCATCGGGCTCTGTGCTGACAGCTCAGACAGGGCCTGGAGCCTGCTTTGAATTCTGTGTCTCCCTCCCTCTCTGCCCCTCCCCTGCTCACACTGTCTTTCTCTGTCTCTCAAAAATGAATAAACGTTAAAAAAATTTTTTTAAAGAAAAAAAAGAAAAAGTCTTCATATTTCCATCCCTATTTCTACAATTAAAAAAATGACATAAATGTGTATATATATATGTATATATAAACTGTATATTCCAGTATGTGCAAGATACTGTGGTTTTAAAAATTTTATCAAGCTTTCATGTTACTGATATATTTTATGTAACCATACTTTACTAATACATAATGAAATATATCTAGTATTTTGGAAAGAACCTTTAACTTATAGTTTAAGGAAGTTAAATTTGAAATCCAGCTCTACACTAGCATGTGATAACTTGTCCTCTTCAAAATATGGAAAATAGGGGCACTTGGGTAGCTCAATTGGTTGAGCATCTGAATCTTGATTTTGGCTCAGGTTATGATCTCATAGTTTGTGAGCCTAAGCCCCATATTGGTCTCTGTGCTGACAGCATGGAGCCTGCTTGGCATTCTCTGTCTCCCTCTCTTTCTGTCCCTCCCCTGCTCTCTCTCTCAAAAATAAACAGTAAAAAATAAAATAAAATATGAATAAGAACAGTTTTTAGTATTCTTAGGAAAAATACAGGAGATATAGTTGCAATATTCCCAGAGTATTAATTACCTTATTAATATAAATAATTGTATTGGAAAAATCAGGGGACTATTCTGAACACATTCAGGGATACAAAACATTAAAGGTGCAATTTTTACTCTGGCATTGATTTTCTGTCTGCCTCTCAGCTTCTCCATGACAACTCTGGAAATATTTAACCATCCCACAGAGTTTTCATGTGGATTAACCAGTCATAGGTGGCTTTATGCTACTCTATTAAGTGTATTCAGGTGGTGAGTCCCCTATCTTACTAAGAAAATGATGTGATGTTCATTTAAGAAGATGCATCACCCATAGTCATCACAGGCATTTTGAACTGCCCACCTATAATAGTAATTTATTTATTCAGCACCATCCACACACCTGATGCCTCTTGTACCCGGCAACACTCGTATCTGGGAATAAATTTTCAACAAGTGACTACAGAACATAAAACAGAGAAAAGAGCTTTCAGCTTTTCCTATGAGTAAGCTGTTTGAAATCTTCCCTTGTTCTAATTTTTAAAAAGGGGTTTCCTTTCATTAATCCAGTTTATAGCATGTGCACATGTTTTATTGAAACAGAGTGCACTACTCATGAAAATGTCTATTAGACAAATTCTTTTTGTTTTTGTTCTTTTTGCTCTGTGGAAAATTGAGGAAAAATAAGAATTCATTATAGAAGGTCTTATGGAATGGCCTCTGAAATTAGAAGACATGAGGCTGCTTACAAGGTAGTTTCATGGAAAAATATAAATCAGCTTTTAAAAATTAATCAAAAGAATAATTAATATATCCTGATGTTGCAAAATCAGAAATGGCGATACCTGTGATTTGTATGCTATCCTATTTGTTCACAATAAGAATTAAAAAAAAATTAAAAGTTACATGTTTCTTTGCTGCCATTTTGTCATGCATTTTCAAAGACTCCTGTCTTCAATACCTGGGTCAATGGCAATAAGCACCTATAATTTGTGGTTGTTTCCACCGAGGAAAACTTAGTCTAGTTTTTCCAAACCATCCCTTTTATCACATCTTGGAGAATTCATCTTGCTTGAGTATTTCTTAGTGGGCAGCTCATTAATTTTCACAACATTTTTCATTGCTGAATAGCTCTCATTTAAAACACAATAAAACAGAACCATCAATTAATTTTTTTTCCAAAACATATTTCCTTGTTAATTTTTTTCTAAATCTATCATCTATCTATCTATCTATCTACCTATCTATCTATCATCTATAGCTTTAAGTATGTATATCCATATCTGTGTTTATATATCTATATCTATATATTTGTATTTATAGCTACATCTAATATAACTGTGAAGCTGCCAGATTACTTACAGGACATTTACACACCAAAGAGGAAGGCAAAATCTTATGTCCATAAATGAATATTCAACTAAATGTGTGATGCTTGAGACAGTTGATGAATTAGATTTTGACAGGTTTATGGAAACTACTTGATAAGTTTCCCATTGTTTAACTGTGGTGGGTCATGGGACTTGCTGAAAATAATACTGGCAAGAAAACGAGTACTCATATGATCTTAAAATCTCTAAGAACATAATAGTAAAATCAATGATTTCTGTTAAGTAGAAACGTTCTGTGTGTGGTATGGTCTCTGAGACTCTGAGCTGATTCTACCTGTTAACAGAGTCTATGTTTCCATATTGTCTGGGTGTCTTCCAGGTTAAATTGGCTGAGCCTGGACCATATTAGTGGTTCTATAGTAGCAAAATTGCATCTGGAGACCATACGCACACTTTCTTTCTTACCAATTTTCACTTGGTTCTATTTATTGAACTTATAGAAGTGCTGAGTGAGTCATGGCAAGCTGCCTGTCAAGTGAAAGGTGCCATCCAGCCTGGCTGAAGTCAGCAAAGGGACTCAACATCTTTGTAGTAAGTGGCTGGTAGGCAACAGCTTTGCAATTTCACAATTGCATATGTAAGCAATAAAATCACTTTTATTAGATGTACAAAATTTCAGTTGTAAGGGATTTGGTGTCATTTTATTTAATATGGGAATGCTTTTCATCCAACCTTCCATTTGAGATGTCCACTCACACTCTCTGAATGTTTCCTATACAAAGGCTATATTAGTCGAACAATTCCATTGTTTAGCTGTTCAAGTTGTTGGATGTTTCTTAAATTTTTAGTTCTAGATTTGGGAAAAAAGAAAAGGTAGGGGAAAACTAGCCTATCTGCCAAAGTTAGAAAGAGGAATTTGATAAATAACATATGTGGGTTCTAGGTACAGGGGACCTTTTTATTATTATTATTATTATTATTATTATTATTATTATTTTAATCAAATTAGAAGTTGTATGGAATAGGGACAGCTGGGTGGCTCAGGCTCAGCTGATTAAGCATCTGATTCTTGATCTTGGCTCAGGTCATGATCTCACGATCGGTGAGTTCGAACCCTGGACTGGGCTCAGCACTGGTGGTGCAGAGCCTGCTTGGATTCTCTCTCCTTCTCTCTGACCCTCCCCCACTTGTATTCTCTCTCTCAAAATAAATAAATTTTAAAAAATTAAAATAAAAAGAAAATACGTTGCATGGAATAAAAACCTATAGCAACTTTCAACTGTGATCCTGTCATTCTAAAACACTGAATGTTTCTGGAAAATGGCATTTCCAATCTTTTTACCTAATGTCTATCTCTTGCATTTACAAAGCATTTAACTCAGTTCTTCACTCTAAACCAATTAATCTCAATGGGGGGCATTTTGCTGCTCAGGGGACATTTGGCAATGCCTAGAGATATTTTTCATTGCCATAACTAAGGATGAGTGCTACCAGCATCTAGTGGGTAGAGGCCAGGGATGCTGATAAACATCTTACAATACACAGGATGGCCCTACAACAATTTCCTGACCCAAACTGTCAATTCTTCCAAAGGTGAGAAACAGTGATCTAAGACAACACAGGATTAATACAATCATTTTAACATATATACTTTTAAATAGAAGTCATATTATTTTCTACATTTATTACAATATATTAAGCAACTGAGGAAAGCGACTTGAGCAGTGTCACAGGGCTAGAAAATATCCCCCAGTTGAACCCAGGTTTACCTGGATTCATAGCCAATGCTTTATCTGCTTTATTCACTGGTATGGAAGGACAATGCTTACTTCTCATGCCAAAGCTATATCGTGAATTCAGAAGTAAATCATGACTGCTTGTTGGTAATTAGTTCCAAAGTAGTTAATCAAGCAGAAGAATTGTGGAAAGCCCTTTACCATGTTTTTACCTCTCTAGCTGTAGCATATTCACCTAAGTGTTCTACCTATAATAATTACTGCCAAAATAAATTCAATATTTTCTTTCCTTTCTCCATTATAGGATGTCTGCTAATGACTTCTGCATATCTTCCCTCTCTACTGGGTGGGAGGAGGGAAATGAAGAGTAGAAATTATGAGTGTCCTATACTTTACTTAAGGATGTGTCTAGCAAATGTTAATTCCTTATTTTAAGTATCAATGCACCATTCCCTCACATATGTATTTAATAGATCATTTGTTACATATTTGCACAAAAGTATGGCATAATTCTACAGGTCTATGGTCAATTTATACTCATAACTTAATTTTTTTAACTCAAAAAAATAATCTGTTTTTTTAATAACTCAGCAAACTAACAGTTGGAGCAGAGTATCTAGGCCCAGTTAAATGTCACTGACATTATCTGTGATAGTAAAGAAACATTGGAGGCAAAAGAGTGCACGTGTCAACCTCAATTTGTGGAGGGTATGGAAAGTTCTGTAAGACAAAGCTGTGAGAGGAACTCAAAATCAGAAACACAAATTGTGAAACATAAGCCTCCACTCCATTTTGGTTTGCAGTGGTAATGTAAACACTAGATTTTTTTTATCAAAAGAAAAACAATTGGGGCACCCGGGTAGCTTCGTCAGGTAAGCATCTGGCTTCTGCTCAGGTCATGATCTCACAGTTTGTGGGTTCAAGCCCACATCGGGCTCTGGGCTGACAGCTCAGAGCCTGGAGCCTGCTTTGGATTCTGTATCTCACTCTCTCTCTCTCTCTCTTCTCCTTGCCCACTTGCACTCTGTCTCTCTCTCTCAAAAATAAATGCTAAAAAAAAAAGAAAAAAAAAAAAGAAAAAAGAAAAACAATCCATGAGAAGTTAGGTAGAGTCAACTCATTGTGACTCTTTCAACATACCTTCTCCACTAGGTCTGTGTTCTATTTGCACACACATTTGCCAAAGTTTTAAAATTATTTTAAATATATTTCTTACTCTTTAATATTTAACATTTTATTCATGGAGACTGAAAGTTGTATTAAAATATTTCTAGATTTTTGGGGCACCTGGGTGGCTCAGTTGGTTAAGTGTCTGACTTCGGCTCAGATCATGATCTCACGGTCTGTGACTTGAAGCCCTGTGACTTGAAGGCTCTGTGCTGGCAGCTTGGATTCTATGTCTGTCTGTCTGTCTCTCTCTCTCTCTCTCTCTCTCTCTCTGCCCCTCCCGCACTCATGGTCTGTCTCTCAAAAAATGAATAAATGTTAATTTTAAATTGTTTTTGAATATTTCTAGATTTTTAAAAATATTGTCTGAAATGTCTTATAAAATCTTTTTTTGTTTAATAAAAATTACATTTTGAAGATAAATGTAACTCTTCAGGTATTTCTAACTAGTCAGTATTCTCCTCACTCTCACTCACTCCCCCCACCTGCCCTCTAAACCCTTCTCCCTGATTCAGCTCACCTACAGTCATGTCCAGGAAGTTTTTTATTTTTATTTTTTATCTCGGCAACAAAAGTGAGAACAAAAAGCGGCTGAGATGGAGGCAATTTGGCATCAAGTACAAGAAGCGTAATGTGCTTTTAGGAAAGCACAAGGACCTCACCACAAGAAAGACAGCCACTCTGAAGCAGGGAGCAATAGCAATTAGCCAGAAGAGGGTTTGGGCACAGAGTCACATCTCTTGAATTTGCTGGACAGAGACTAGTCCCTCCAGGCTGGTGATTGAGGAAACTGAATTCCTTTCTGTTAGCCTTATGAATGGTACCTTGGTAGCAACGCTAGAAGACGATGCCCAAAGGCAAATATTGCTTGGCAATATAATCCAACATTTAGCAAGCGGCCATTTTCCCAACTCTCCTATATCTCCCTAGGTGGAAAAAAAAATCCTTGATTTAAAAAAAAAAAATTAAATTTAATCTCTGATGATTTTTTAAATCTCTATTTCTACACATTTTTTAAAATGCATTGTACTAATTTTTCAAAATATTTACTCTATTGTTCTAACAACTACATTGGTGTTATTTGATCATACATTTTCTTCTGCTTGTAACGGTATGATCTAAATTTATTCAAAATACTCTAATATACATTGATAATCTTTAGTTTGGTTTTATCTGCGTATGATTTTTTTTTAATTTTGAAAAAAAAAATTAACATGTTCCTTTCCCAAGTTATTTTAAATTCAGATCTAATCCTGCAGTAGTTTACGAAAAAAACAAACACTCATTGCTACAACAAACACACGGTGAGAATCTACATACCACCCTACATATGCTTTAATCACATGATCAAATAATGCTTATTTGAGCATCCACAAAATTGCCTGTGGGTGTGGTAAGAAAAACAGAAGATGAATAGACAAACAGTGCAATACGTCTGCCCTAGAGAGGTTATACTCTTGTATGAAACAACAAAAGCAACTACAACACAATGCTTATACAGAACATACATATGTATAAAATATCCTGTGAGCACAATAAAGGAGTATATTTCATTTTGGCTGGATGGGAAAGAAAAGACACTACAAGTACAGAATAAACTCTCTTGTTTTCCTAGAAAAATCTCCAACCATCCTAAAATCTTAACAAATCTACAGTCTTGTTTTTTGGTTTAATAACAACTTTGATATTATTAAATAGACTGTTCAACTAAAATTATACAATCTTAGGTAGGTAAAGTACTATTCCTTTGTACTGGTGTTCAGAAGACAAATTAAAAACACCGGCTAAATAAAAAAAGCTGGTGTTTTCAATAATTTTCATATCAGATTCAATGAAAGATACATCAATATAACCAGAATCTTTTCTTGTTTGTATGTGTGGTTATTTTATCAGAAGCCTATAATATGAGTATAGAATTCATTATCGCTCACTTTTCTGAACAGACTATTATCACTCAAAACAACTTATTTTATGTTGAGATAGCTGTAAATTATAGCCCAGAAGCTTTTGCAATTTTATTAAATTGCAATATGATGGGTCCAAATAGGGTTGCACTTTAATTATTTTTAAATAATTTCAATAGATCCAGAGGCACCTGGGTGGCTCAGTTTGTTAAGCATTCAACTCTTGGTTTCAGCTCAGGTCATGATCTCATGATTTGTGGGTTGGACCCTTGCACAGGGCTTCCTGCTGACAGTGCAGAACCTGCTTTGGATTCTATTTCTCCCTCACTCTCTGCACCTCCCCCACTTGTGCACACACTCTCTCTCTCTCTCAAAATAAATAAACTTTAACAAAATTAAATAATTTCAATAAATCCAAAGCCAAGTGTAAAATGGTATTTTTTCTATGGTCTTTTATACAATGGCTTATTCATACTTGTATCCATTCAATTGAATTCAGTATCTAGCCAAAGTCAGGCAGTAGGTATATGGTTATTTAGACATACATATTTTCTGAAAAATGAGAAATTGAGCATTTCAAGGAATTTGCAATTTACAATGGAAAAAGTTAGACTTGAGGGTTATATTCATGCATATAATTAAATTTAATTGAAAATACACAAGAAACGACAGTTCTCATTTGAAGTTTATAAAGACAAATCCACAGCAAGGTTCAGGTAAACAATCTTCAGGAGCACTAGATAATTTTCTCAACCTTTTTTTTTTTTTTCCAATTTCTTCTCAGATTAAACAGACTTCCTTTGTATCTATTACATCAATCCTTGTATCTATTGTACCACTGGCCATCCAGACTAATCAGAAGTTTACTTTACCAATTTACTAATTTACCTCACTAATCAGTTATTACTTGAAATTAGCAGATTCTCTTGTCTTGAATAATCTGGAGTTAATTTGGTGATAATATAAACAGTAAAGGGAATCTGAAATATTTGAACAAAATTCAAAATAAAAGGTCTATTTCAGTTACCCTCATTGTCACAATTGACTCAATTATCTTGACCTCTTAAGTCATTATTTCAAATGAAAGGAAGAGAAAAATTTGTATTTCAAATGAATGAAAGTCAAAATGATGAAATTCTTTTGATAAAGGTTTTGATAAAGGCTTTTAGAATCTATTAATACTTGATGCTCTCAAATACTACTCAAATGCTCTCAAATACTCAAATACATAATACTAACATATCTAACTCAAATTACTTTTTACTTATTATATATACATATGCATATGTATTGTTTTTATTTAAGGGCCTGGGTTTTAAGAATACTTTATTAAATTGTTGTTGACAACAGTGTTTTGTTCAATTTCTTCTAGTCTCTTCTTACATAATCCTTTTATTTGGAATTTGGTTGTCGTGGATTGTTTAAATACCTAAGTTGCTAAACTAAATTCTCTATTTTTTTGCGGGGCTTGGGGGGGAAATGGGTTGTGTTTTTTGGTTTCCCTCTTTAATTTGTGTTTTCTTAAATTCCCTGAATATTATATTATTCCTCAAGGGACAATTTTTGTTTTGTTAAGAATTATTTGATTATATTAATAATGAAGCAAAAAAGAGTACATATTATGTGTTCTTCATTCCTGAGTGAAGCTTGCCAACTGATACTCCTTATTCTAGGATGAGCTGGTGAACAGTCTTCCGTTTTACTGAGCATTCCCAAATGCCAAAGTGCAAATGATTTATTCTGGGTTACTACTGCTGCTGTTCTTGTCCTTCTCAGTCACATAATTACATTTTTTTTATACGTATTTACCTAGTGTTCAGGAAGAGGGGAAGGGGTCCTGTCAAATGTTCTGTATTATATACATCAGGGTACCCTCTATCTCAGTCCAGAGACCTTCTCAGGTTTAGAACTGGCAAATCAGCTCTCTCCTCTTTCCTCAGCTTTTATTGAGTATGTCATTTACTATGGCTTCCACTGCCTTGCTTTAAGAGTCAACACACTTCTGTTCTTCTTCTATTATTTTATTTTAATGAGGTTCCAGGAGGGCAAGTAGATAAACTGAGCTCAGAGTCTTAAACCAGAATCCCCAATTACCTATTTAAAAAAAATTTTTTAACGTTTATTTATTATTAAGAGAGCGTGAACCGGGTAGGGGTAGAGAGAGAGGGAGACACAGAATCGGAAGCAGGCTCCAGGCTCTGAGCTGTCAGCACAGAGCCCGACGCGGGTCTTGAACTCACAAACCACAAGATCATGGCCTGAGCTGAAGTTAGATGCTTAACCGACTGAGCCACCCAGGCGCCCCTCCAATTACCTGTTAATGCTTGTTTTGATTTGTCTGAACCCTTGGCAAGAGGATCTTACTCATCTTTTCTTTCTTAGTACTTGGCATAGTGTCCGACTGAGTTGGCATTCAATGATATTAATTTAAGGAATTAATGTTTACCTGCAAAATGCTCCTTTTTCAACACTTAACTGTTCTTAAGACCATAAAAAAGAGTCTCTATCTATAGGTGTATATATGAATTCCTGTTATTCTATAATTTCCTAAAAGGGCATTTAAGAAAATGCCACCAAATTTCCTCTAATTCATCCCAATTTTGGTAAAACATACATTGCATCATGGATTTTGGAATGGGACTAAATTATGAACACTGAAATGAAAGCATTTTTAATGTGATTGAATTATTGAACATTCCCAAATCAATTATGTAAATGATCAAGAAATCTATTGATTTAGAATTCTAAACAATTTGAAAGAGGTTTAAAAAGATTTAGGTAATTGTGGGTGAAAATGAACATATCAAGATTAACTTTAAGGCAAAAATCATCATTAGTTCAACTTATATATATGGTAAAGGTATATTAGTGTGTTTTTCCTTAATTTATCCTAAACTCCAAAACACACACAAACACACACACACACACACACACACACACACACACACCTGTGTATGTGTATGTGTGTATATATACATATGTTTATATGTACACATGTATATATATGTACACATGTATATATATATGTGTGTATATATATATATGAAGTAACATTTTTTGTAATGTATTTTTGAAGACAAAATTCTAATTAATGTCATTTATGGTGATTAAATGGGTCAGAAGGAGGCTTGAATTTGTATTCATATTGTAAAAGAATTAAAGCTGTATCAGAGACAACAGAGAATCTGCCACCATAAAAGGTAATTCTTACAAATTTAAAATGGTCATAGAAACATGCATTCATGAGCTTGACTAAGATTAAGCCAAACTTCCAAACTGCAAAGTTACAAAGTTCCAAAATACCCTGAATTATCCTTAGAAATTCTTAAAAGTAAACCTGATAAGCAAATTCAAAATAAAGTGAATCTTAAGAACAACAGCTTAACACCAGTTTTCTACCATAGAAGTGACTATTTTGCTTTTATCTCCAAATAATATATTTTTTTAGTAATATATTTGCTGGCCATTTAGTTATGGCTATTTAGTATTTAGTTATACCTGTCTTAAAATTTGCTGCTTACTGCACTATTCTCTCTTACTGTAAGGATTAACATTTCCTCTATTAAATTTCTTCCATTTTGATAGAAAGCCAAGACTATACATCTGTGTTCCTTGGGCAGGATCAACTATCTCAATCCCCTTCAGCAGAATCAGGAGTTTGTGCGCCAACTGAGCAATAGCATTTAACATGAGATGTTCAATGGTGAACATCCAGTGAATATCCAGGCGTAGTTTAAAATAAACGTTTCCATTATTTTTCTTGCAATTATATTGAGTTACATTAAACCTTATTGGATAACAGAAGGAATATAGTTTATGGAAGCAGACTGTCCTGGATTTTAACCCTGGCTCCACAATTTCTGTTATCCTGGAAAATTTGCTTAACACACTTGAGATTCGGTTTCTATTTTGTGAAGCACTTACGTGATGATTGAATGATAGTAAGTATTTAGCACAGTAATTGGCATACTAGGCTCATAATACATGTTATTTCTCTCCAAAATACCTAAAGGCAGAATTAAAAAAAATAAAAGCCCTATGTGAATAGTAATTATCTCAGCACATGTAGGAAGCATTTCCTGTCAAAAGGTCATTTTGTAATGCAAACAACCAACAACCCATAAATTTGCCACTGAAAAATTTTTGACTTCATTTACCATAACAGGTAAGTTAGGCTTCTAGGTATAAGCTGAGCTCTAACTAGTTTAAAACTGGGAGAATAATCCTAAATTCAAGGAAATCAGGAAGTATCTTGGTTTTAGAATTAGCTCCTGATAAAGCTTGTCATTAAAACTTATCAAAGGACTTGCTTTAAACTAATTACATAATCAAAGATATTTGAGAAAGGATATTTGCTCCACTGTAGAGAGACCTGTTTCTCTAACTGAAGAAACTGAGCAAGTTCCTTAACATTTCTAATGCAAGACTATAGGGGAAATACATATACACAATCTCTCTAAACATATTTATGTATAAATATGTATATTATATATATCATGTATATAATCTCTCTACATATACATACATATACATATATACACATGTATATTTACAGAGGGGTAGGGAAGGAGGAAATGTCAATGCCTATCAGTATCATTATATTGCACTCATAATTGATAAAGGATAAAAAAACCATAGCAGATGAAGTCCTAGAAGCAGGTAAACCACAAAATGTCAGAACAAACAGCAGTTTGATGTTTTGGAAGATTCACCCATTGAGAATGAAGATACATAATAATTCTGTGAGTTATTGAATCTATGTCCCTGGTTTCTGTTTCTCAAGAAACTCAAACTGTACATTGGGAAATATTGTCAGAAACACAGTTTCATTGATTGAATTAATAAAGCCATGGAACAAGTCTGTAATCCAGCATACAATAATGTTGCTTGGACTATTTCCCAAAAACTCTCATCCTAAGGGTATGACCCTGTGATTCGCTTAAGAACTGGGTAGGGTGCCTGAGTGGCTCCGTCAGTTAAGCATCTGACTTAACTCAGGTCAGGATCTCACGGCTCATGATTTCAAGCCCCGTGTCAGGCTCTGTGCTGACAGCTCAGAGTCTGGAGCCTCCTTTGTATTCTGTGTCTCCCTCTCTCTCTGCTCCTCCCCCACTCGTGATCTGTCTCTCTGTCTCTCAAAAATTAATAAACATTAAAAATAATTTAAAAATATCATAAATACTATCCTTCAAAAAAAAAAAAAAGAACTGGGTAAAGCTAGATGTATGATGAAGCAACTCACAGGTGAGGTAGGCAAAGTAGGAACTGATACTAAGTCATTTTCAGTAAAACAGTAAAATTGTTGTGCTATTTAAAAATGCATTTTCTATTACTGAATCCAAACAGAATACTAGTAAATTGGAAATTAAAGTAAGCAAACAAAGTTGAATTTTAATGTAATGGTGTTGTTTTTATTTACAAAAGCTATGTATTCGATTTTTGGGGCAGTTTTAGATTTACAGAATAATTGAGAGGAAGGTACTGAGATTTCCCATATACCTCCTGCCTCCACACATATACAGTCACTCCCATTATTAGCATCCCCTACCAGAGTGGTACATTACTTACAGTTGATGAAAACCTGTATTTTTATTGCTGAAAAATTTTAAAGTATAAAATCTTGAACATTAGAGCAAAAGAGTACTAAGAAGAAACTAAAAATCATCTATAAGGCCATGTTGCTAAAAAAAGATATTAAAACATCAGTATTTTCAATGCATGAATTTACATATATTTATTCTCTGAAGTAACTTATTACATTATATTCTTTTATAAAATTGAGAAAATAAACATATAACTTCTAATCTGCTTTCTCACTTTAAATATGTATTATGAACATTATCTTAGTTAAAGTCTCTTCTAGGACACCATTTTTTAAACGTTTATTTATTTATTTTGAGCGGGTAGGAAGGGGCAGAATGTGAGGAAGAGAGACAGAATCCCAAGCAGGTTCCATGCTCAGCACGGAGCCCAGTTCAGGGCTTGATTCCATGAACCAGGAGATTATGACCTGACCCAAACAAAATCAAGAGTTGGTCGCTTCACTGACTGAGGCCACCAAGGCACCCCTAGAATACCATTTTTAATGATTGTATAGTATTTAATCATATCTATACAAAATAATTTATCTAACTTATATATTTGTCTTCACTTCTCTTTTGAGGGCAATTGTTATCAATTAGATTATGATTGTCAAATCCTTGCTATCTTCTTGTAATAGATTAGTCATAAAAGCTCATTGGCATGAGACTTTGCAGTGACTTTCAGTAAAGAAAATTGAATATAACCCCCCTTCCCCTTCCTTCCATTAATTTTGGCTACAGCTTTGTGACTTCTTTTAAACAACGGAATATAGACGAAGTGTGATAATGCTTCCATTTCCAGAAAGTACTTTGTGGTGTCTAGTTTTAAGCTCACTTCATTTAAGCTCTCTGTCATTGATATTGGAGTTTCTTCACACTGAAATCAGATGAGAGGACACGAATCCAAAAGAGCCTGGCAGAGGCAGAGCTGGCCTGCAGCCTCATGTGTATTATATAAATGCTTGTTTTTATAACTGAGATTTTGAGTTTTTTATTACCAAACCAAATTTGATCAATGCAATTATTATATAAAAGGTTGTAGTGACAATCTTTACAGATTTATCTTTCTGTGTATTTCTTGTTTGGTTGCTAAGGTTGCATTCCAACAATTTAAACTGAAGCTTTGAAAGATACTAATATTTTTAAGGTCTTTAATTTGAATCACTAAATTTTATTCAGAAACAAATAACCATCCTACCTCATCAAATGTATGAGAGTACTCATTCTGCTGCATCACACAAAAGGGGTGGGAGGAGGATTAAAACACGTGCATATAATATGATCTATCTACTGATGATGAAATCTTTAACAAAAGTTAAAATATATCACCTGCAGGGGTGCCTGAATGGCTCCTCCGGTTAAGTGTCCAACTTTGGCTCTGCTCATGATCTCTCAGTTCATGGGTTTGAGCCTTGAGTCAGGCTCTTTGTTGTCAGCACAAAGCTCGCTTTGGAAACTCTGTCCCCCTCTCTCTCTGCCCCGCCCCTGCTTACACTCTCTCTCTCTCAAAAATAAATAAACATTTAAATATATATATACATATGTATATATATTTCACCTGCAATATTTTACAAAAAAACTTTCATTTTATCCTTAACTAGGCATTTAAATATTTCTACTGAAAGCACACTATAATATATATTTCAGAATACTCCTTGGGAAAAAATTATATTTGACACAGATGAGCAGATTTTATTGTCCCAATGCTGATTCATTCCCAGATTGATGGACCCGAAAACTTCAGGAAATATCAAAATATCTTTCTTATCCTTGCACGAAATAACTTAAACATGACTCTTATTCTTAGCAGGAAGGCATGTAATTGCATACTCTGCATTAGAGGACCCATCATTTGCTAAAGATCCCAGAACATCATTAGACAGTTAATTAAGAGCATTAGCAGTATTATACCACTAGAAAAATGTCATTAATTCTTCACCTGTGCCAGTTTCAAAATTAGGCCACTCTCTTTTAAATATACCTTAAGTACTGTGTACAGGGTAAACGGAGTAAGAAGTTATGCAATCATAGAACCATAACAAAGCTGTTAAACCAGGTATAAGTGGTCTTATTCTTGGCTTCGATCCAAATTATTAAGGTACAGCATAGAAAACAATGAAAGAAATATTGGTTAACCATTATTTGTCAGCTACTGTGCCAGGTGTTTTACAAATATTGACATAGCTGTTAATTCTCTCCCTGTAAAGATTCTCCTTTAGATAGAATGTTCTCCTTCCTTGCCAAAGGTATGACTAGATCTACTAATAACATCTCTTACAGCTAGATGTGGCCATTTAGTCAATAGCATCTGTGCTTATGCAATGTTCACAATTTCTAGATCATGCTTTTGTATAAGAAAATCACTTGCCTTACACATCTTTCATTCTTTCTATGTGCTGAAATGAAGTCATGGTGTTGTGAACAGCAATAACCATGCAGGTGACGACAATAGAGGCTAACAAAGAGAAAGAATGGAAGGAAATTGAATCCTGAATAACTGTAGAAAATAGTTCCCCTTTCAACCACTTGCTCATCTATGAATACCTACTACACAACAAAAATAAACTAATCTGGGTTAAACCACTTTATTTTGAATTTCCTTTCTCATTAGTATGGTTTATATACTAATTATTCAAAAATCTGACTAATCTCTTGCCAAACGTTTTTCTGTTTTGTTTTGTTTTGTTTTTAAATCTGAAATATGTAGTAGTGGCTTAGAACTTGGGAGGGCAGGCAGTGTTGCAGGCCAAAAAGGTGGTAATTCTCATTATGTCATAGCAAATGTTTGGTTACATTGTTGTTGTTTGTTAACTTTGAGGGCAGACCCCATGCCCACCAAGACTACAGCTATAAAGGAAATTAATGAAAATCCAATAACTTGAAGTCTCTCATAGGTTGGGAAAAGCTATTCAAATGTAATTAGCAGGAGATATTACTTTTGTTCAGGTATTTTCTCTGAGACCTCTAATTAAGAATTTCAGCCACATATTGTGAGTTAGACCCATGGCAAAGATTACTCTAAGGGAGGCATTTCAGATGGCTTATTGCTTCACATGGCCTCATTAAATCCAGGGCAGACAGATGATCTAAGCACATAACTCAGTAAACAAAAGAAGAGAATTAGTAGGCTTAAATACGATGTCAAGAATAGAGTTTAAGTTTGGTTACTCACCAGAGGAAGTTGTTCTAAATAAATAGACTTAAACCTTGCTACATAATTTTACTTCCAAAGAAACAAGCCTGAATTACAAAATTATCTGTGATTGTTTCATTCCTACAAAAGCCACCAGACTCACAAACTTGCCCTAGCAGGAAGTAAACTGTAAAAGCTCACCATCCCCCAGAAAAGACCCACATTCCAATAGTCACTTAAATATGGCTATGCAGAAAAATGATGCATCAGTCAGTGTAAACTGAATTTTGCTACAAGATCAAAATCTCTACAGCATATGACTGAAAAAAAAGTTTTATTTCCTGAACTTAAAACGTTTGATGTGAAATTAGACATCTTTCCAGGGCACAAGGCCCACATGACAATACATGTTTCCACATCATAAAGATGTTTCCACATTATTTCACTGGCCCAAGAAAGTCATGTGGCCACATGTAACTTCAAGGAGGCATAAAAGAACAATATTCTCTCTGCCCATAAGTAGAGGTATACCCATTAGTACTGGATATTAATAATATCTACCCTAAATAAATAAGAAAATACCTCTCCTGGAGTAAAAGCAAGAGACTTACAGAACAAGATATGAAGACTTGCAGAGAGGACAATCTCCAGCTAGATGTGCTAACAGAATTTACTCTATTAATATGACAGGATTCTCCTTGATTCCTGCCATTCAGCAATTAATAAATGAATGTGTTTCCATTCTTCCTTTTTCCCAGATCAGTTTCAGAATTATATGCAAAGTGATGGAAGAGATATCACATGTGCAGAGATCCTGGATTTTGAACTGGATGAAATAAATACATAGTAGGATTTTATATCTTCTTCATAGGAGAGAGAATAAATATACCTATGTATGGGAAAATTATATGAATAAATATCTAGTGGAACATACATGAAGATGTTTACAGAGAAACCTAAATGCCCTGGTATCCATTATAACCTTCCTCTTGGTGACTGAACCCCTAAGGTTTTAGTTGAGTACATGACCACCTACATTGTTATGGGTCCTCTGAGAGTCATATGATGGGGCACAGTCAGATGTGAAGGAGATATGACACCCAGGTAATTGGAAATGAGTTAAAAGCTGGCAAGGAGCACCTTCAGACTATAATATAGTGTGCCATCTGTGAATGAAATAATGTAAGGTAAGATGACTAGGTAATAAGAGTCTCAGAGTTGAGTACAACAGTGAGGAAGTATATGTCAAACCAATAAGGAGCCTCAGAAAAAAAATAACTGCCTACTAGAGAAGTTCCAAGTTAAGCAGAAATGGTCAAGCCCTACTAACCCAACAAGTGTCATCACTGACTTGCTACAGGCCAAAAAGTGCCTAACCCTGACTGGAATGCTACAGTGAACCCAAGGTACATCAACTTGGATGCTGTCAGCCAGTTACATTCCTCATGGCATCATCTCTTAAAAGGAGCTCGGAGTCATGTATTTCCATAACTGATACATTACTTACCTAGAAATTACTATTATCATCAGTCTCTCTTTAAGCTAGGATTGGCCATGACTGATTTTAGTCAATGGAATAAAATAAATGATTTTTGCAACTTAAGTACAATATTTTATAAGGCAATTTCTTGTTTCCCATGTCCTCATTTCCCTCATTACAAAGGTAAAATTTGGACGCTATCATGTGAAATAAGACAAGACTTTAGGTGACCAAATATCAAAGGGATATAAGAAACCCGAGTCTCTTTATGACCTTCAGGTGGGCTATTGCCATACTAGTTTAACTGCCCATTCCTAAATCAACTGCCCATCCCTAGACTGTCACTTGAGAGATAACTGATTTTCTATCTTGTTTGGGGAATAGATCTTGGAGACCCTTCCTAGTAGCAATTAAACCTATCTAATATGAATACACATTATTCTAACGCCTCATAGAAATATTACCCCAGTATAAAAGCAGAGGTAACCAACATTCATAATTAATTCTCAAGTTTCCACCCCTAGTAATCAATAGCCCTAGTGCTCAAATTTGTAGAACAAGCCCCAACCAGAAATATGATTAGTACCTAAAAATCCTCCCTGATTCAGACAACTGGAGTTCAAATTTTGGCTACACTATTACTAGTTGTGTTATCTTTTTTTTTTTTTTTTAATTTTTTTTTAACGTTTATTCATTCTTGAGACAGAGAGAGACAGAGCATGAATGGGGGAGGGTCAGAGAGAGAGAGGGAGACACAGAATCTGAAACAGGCTCCGGGCTCTGAGCTGTCAGCACAGAGCCCAACGCGGAGCTCGAACTCATGGACCACGAGATCATGACCTGAGCCGAAGTCGGCCGCCTAGCCGACTGAGCCACCCAGGCGCCCCTAGTTGTGTTATCTTTGAGAAGTCATTTAACCTTTCTAAACCTCAAGTTCTTATCTTTATTTTGAAAGGGTCATTATTATTCCATCTATTTCATAAGATTATGGAGATGAATTAAACAATAGGATAATATTCTGATAAATATAAAACTTAAATATTGATCATAATTGCTCAATGTTATTAGCATTCTTGCTCTACCCTTGCCATTACTCTCCTGTTCCCTAAGTGTTCTAACCCCATATTATTTGTAGAAATATGATTGCTAATATTTTTAAATAATCCTGGTATAATTCTAAATGGTATTATCCTCTATATATCATCTATCTACCTATATTTATTTGTATGAACTATGAGTGTATTTAGTAATTTAAAATGAATCAAGATCATTGTCTCAAATGAAAGAAAAGCTGATGGAGTATGGAAAGATGTCAGAAAAGAAAGCTTAAAGCATTTAGGGGACAATTAAAAATGAGACTAACAGGGGCGCCTGGGTGGCTCAGTCGGTTGAGCGTCCGACCTCGGCTCAGGTCATGACCTCACAGCGTGAGTTTGAGCCCCGCATCAGGCTCTGTGCTGACAGCTCAGAGCCTGGAGCCTGCTTCAGATTCTGTGTCTCCCTCTCTCTCTCTCTGCCCTTCCCCCCCTCATGCTCTGCTCTCTGTTAAAAATAAACATTAAAAATTTAAAAAAAATGGGACTAACAGTGAATGTGCTAACAATAACCATACAGGTATGTTAATAAAATATGATAAGTGACTCAGAAAAGAAACCATCAGGAAACAGAAAGTATGTCAAAGCTCTTTGCTGGTGTGGGAAAGGTATTGTGCATGAGGGGAAAACAAATTAGGTATGTTAGGAAAAGTAAGGGTTTTTGATTCAGTGATTATTCAACAGTATTTTTAGGAATATAGAAATGGAGAGGAATCATATATAATTCTATAGGAGACCAATTAAACAATCATATCTGTTAAAATCAACATGCTTTAAATATATTTATTTAGGTAAAAAAAACTGAGAATACTGATACAGGGAAAGGAGATAATCAAATGCATGTATAGTTTGTGGCAATGAGTTTTTGAAAGAACATCTTTATTTTTTTTTTTTTTTTTTTTTTTATTTTTTAATATATGAAATTTACTGTCAAATTGGTTTCCATACAACACCCAGTGCTCATCCCAAAAGGTGCCCTCCTCAATACCCATCACCCACCCTGCCCTCCCTCCCACCCCCCATCAACCCTCAGTTTGTTCTCAGTTTTTAACAGTCTCTTATGCTTTGGCTCTCTCCCACTCTAACCTCCTTTTTTTTTTTTTTTCCTTCCCCTCCCCCATGGGTTTCTGTGAAAGAACATCTTTAAAAGGCTAGTTTTTGGGGTACCTGGATGGCTCATTTAGTTGAGCACCCAACTTTGGGTCAGGCCATGATCTCATGTTCATCAGTTTGAGACCTGCATTAGGCTCTCTGTTGCCAGCACAGAGCCTGCTTTGGATCTTCTGTGTCCCCCTCTCTCTGCACCTCCCCTGTTCATGTCCTCTCTTTCAGAAGTAATTAAACATTTAAAAAATAGGGGCTCCTGGATAGTTCAGTTGGTTAAGCATCCAACTTTTGCTGAAGCCGTGATCTCATGGTTCGTGAGTTGAAACCCGGCATTGGGCTCTGTGCCAACAACTCAGAGACTGGAGCCTGCTTTGGATTCCGTGTCTCCTTCTCTCTCTGCCCCTTTCCCACTCGTACTGTCTCTCTGTCTCTCTCTCTCTCAAAAATAAATAAACATTAAAAAACAAAACAAAAACCTAATTTAATTGGCATTAAAAGTGCATTCGGCATCTTAAGAGGACTGAAATTGATTTGAGGTGTTTCTATTTAGAAAAATCATGTTCTGACACAGATTTGTACACAGCATCTGTGATTAGGCACACAAATACTTCTGATCTATGAAAGGTTAACTAAACTCTCTTGATCTACATGAGTTGCCCTTAAATTGCTGCTCTAAATGTTTTTAACTATCTGAACATCTAAGTTCATTCTTTTCTTTTTTCTTTTCTTATTTGTCTTCCACTGAAGATAAACCTTAAGATCTAAATAGGTTCTGGTTTCTAGCAGAATGTGGCTATCATGATCAAAACCCTATATTATTTTCTTGTTTAGTTTTATGAGGTGTTGGAAAATAGATTAAATGGACTCAACATCATTGCCTGTTTTTCTTGAGTAAAAATAGAAATATTCTTCCCATGGTAAGAATAACCCCACCATCTCTACATAGTATCCTATCACTTCCTCCCTATGCTTCATACTAAGTCTTTCTTATGATTATTTAATCATACCCTAAATTTTGAAGGGGAAAAAAAATCTCCCTTAAATCCACATGCCTGTTGGATATACACAGAATCCTTGACTGATGGTTGGTTCTATTTTTGATGGTTCAACTTAAGATTTTTCAACTTTATAATGGTGCAAAAGCAATATTTATTCAGTTGAAAGTAGACTTCAAATTTTGAAATTTTGATCTTTTCCCAGGCTAGTGATATGTGGTACAGGTACTCCCTCATGATGCTGGGCAGAGGCAGTGAGCCGTAGCTCCCAGTCAGTCACCTGATCACAACTGATACACCTACAACCACTCTGTATCCATACAACCATTCTGTTTTTCACTTTCAGTACAGAATTCAATAATTACATGAGATAACACTATATTACAAAACAGGTTTTGTGTTAGATGAGTTTGCCCAGCTGAAGCTTAATGTGAGTATTCTAAACTGTTTAAGGCAGGCTAGCCTAAGCTATGATGTTCCGAAGCTTACGTGTATTAAATGCAGTTTCAATTTGTGATGGGTTTACCGGGACATAAATCCCAAAGTAAGTCAAAGAAGATCTGTAAGTCTCTTTCATTCCCACTAAATCTTGTTTCCAAATATTTATCAATACATTTCTCTTGCAACGCGGTGTCCATACTCAAGTCTTTACTGAAACAAGTCTGCTTAAAGTTGTGAATGACTTATTATTTTTCTTGGTTTCTCTTTGATTTGACACTGTCCATCACTTACTTTCTTCACATGCTTTTTTGCCTTGAAATTTGGAATAACACTTTCCCACAATTCCCGCTACGTGCACAGTAACTACTTGTCTTTTTTATGGCTTTTTTTCTTCTGCTCCATTCCTATCTGTTGGTGTTCTCCAGTTTTCAACACCCACCATAATGTCTTCTACTGACATTCTTTTTGATAAAAACATCCATTTCCTTGACTTCACTCAGCAACTATTTGCTCATGAGTGTCATTTTTTTTGTAACTCTCTAGAGTTCTAGCCTGAGATCATTTTTGTGTATTGAAATCTATAATATAAATTCTGATTTGGACATCCTATAAGAAACCCTTAACTCAATGTGTTCTCAAATCAATTACTACCTCTCACCACAGAATCTCTTCCTTTTCTGGTGTTAATGATGAAGGGCACTGTGTATTAGCCAGTGTCTAATGCCAGAAATCTAGGTTCAGTTGTGATTATCCCTTCACTTTCATCTCTGCATCCAATGAGGTAAGTCCTCTCTAATTTCCTTGAATCCCTTGGTGCTCATTTTACATGACAGTCACTTCTCACCAGATTAATTCCAAAGCCTCCAACTATTCTTTTTGTTGTTGTTGTTTTTTGTATATATTCCCTTTCTCTATTCTGCATTCTATACATTGTTGTACCAATGTTCTTTCTACCAATATGATCATATCGTTCTCTTTCATAGTTCTTTGTTGATAAGAAAATCAATAATAACATGAAATAAACAAGAAAGCTTTAGGAAGAGCACATTACCATAGATATTAATTAACCATGTTAAATTAATAGTACAAGTTTTTTATATGAAAACAAGGCAAGTAGATAGAAATAAAATTTCCTATATGATCTTAGAATATATTTGGGATCACAAAAACCATTTCTATCAAAACTGTAGATGGGGCACCTAGATGGCTCAGTTGGTTAATGTCCAACTCTTGATTTTGGCTCAGGTCATGATCTCATGGTTCGTGAGTTCAAGTCCCAGGTCAGGCTCTGAGCTGATAGCATAAAGCCTGCTTGGCTTGGGATTCTCTCTCTCCCTCTCTCTCTGCCCAACCTTATTTCTCTCTCTCTCTCTCTCTCTCTCAAGATAAATAAATAAACTTCAAAACATTGTAGACAGACAGTGTTGGGGTACCTGGGGGGCTCAGTCACTAAAGCATCCAACTCTTGATTTTGCTTTAGTTCTTGATCTCATGGTTTATGGTATTGAGCTCTACGTTGGGCTCTGTGCTAACAGCATGAAGCCTGCTTGAGATTCTCCCTCTCTCTCTCTCTCTCTCTCTCTGTCTCTCTCTCTCTCTCAAAATAAATAAATACTTTAAAAAATAGTTTTAATGTAATGCAATGGGAATGGAGTTGGAGGTATAAAGAATCCAGTGAAAGCTGTAATCATGTTCCTGTTTCAAAGCATTGCTATAAAGATAGAATATAACAAGATAAAAGCATCTTGCATTCTATATGTACATAGTTTCAAATATATATGTCATTTTTATTCATCACTTTTCTCTACCTTCTTACACTAACTCATTATAGTTATGATTCCTGTATGTTTCTTCTATCCCTACTTTTTGCTGTAATTAAAACCTGATTCTCTTCCTAAATCTTTAAATAGTCTCTTTAAATATCACTGCTTAGGATTATTTAAGATTTCCTAGAATATAAAAACAGCTGTTTCACATTTTCTCCATGTCAATCCCCTGCTATCGTGTTAGCAACTTGACAACACATTATTTTAACCGTTCAGAATCCAGGGCCATGGAGTCATGTAATGCCTATGTAGACCTCTTCTTTGTTGAACTTTATGAACTAATATTGTACTTCAAACACATAAAAAAGGATCTTTAATTCATGTATAACACCTGCTTCTCTCAAGTCATCATTCATATTACGTTTGCTCAGATCCAATTTCTACTCTAGAATGATTCAACTATAGTATGATACCAAATATGTGTTTATTGAACGACTGAAGTCAAACAAAGAAATGCATTGAGCCCCAGTTATATGCTCTGCTGGTGGTGTGTGTTGCAACTAAAATAGAGATAACTGAGTGGAGACTATGGAGAAGTTAACATAACAATAAAGAGAATATGTATAATTTAAGGAAATTAGAGTAACATGGGTTGGATGTAAGATTAGAAAGGAGAATGGTTGTAGGAGAAATGGAAATACGATTATATTCCATACAATATAAGAAAGACCAAGAATAAATGAATTTTTTTTTTATTTTGCTCATTGTTCTTTTGTGTGATTTTTTTTAAAGAATACATAGCACGTAATGGACACTGATTTTTTTTTAATTGTTTTTCCTAGAAAAGGAAGACAAGTCTTCAAAGAGGATATGAAATCTGGAAGAAAAAAAAAACCCTAAAATTTCAACGATCAGATATGGAAAATAATAAAATTCTAGGTTCGTAGCAAGGCCCTCTCCTACCAACCTCTTATTCCCTTGCAGAAAAAAAGCAACAGAAGCAAGGGAAAATCGTAATGATTTTTGAAGTAAAGTAAGATCATGGGTTGAATTGCATTTTCCCAGGGCAATTATGTGAGGAGTCTGCAGGCTTGAGGGGGAAGTATGTAGGGAAAGAGACCATTAGTGAAACACATCAAAATGCAATTATTTCTGAGAGATAGTTTAGAATAAAAAGGTCAAGACTAAACTATACATCCAAATACCCCCACATGCTAAATAAATTGCCAGACCACCTATACAGAATATGCCTAGTGAGTATGGAATGGTTCTACTAGCATTAGTCTTCGATCCTCCACCAGGCAATACAGGAAAGGCAAAAAATTCATGGAGCATGTGATGAAAATAGAGACTGAAGCTTCTGCACAAAAGAGCTGTTGGTGTATTACAGAATATGTGGATTATTTCCATCAACTCCAGGCCAGTGAAAACATGTTAAGAGAACAAATTTGGAGACCTTTTTCATAATGCTTGATCAATATAGTTGAAGCTATGTTTGTAATTCCTCAGCAGTCTCTCATTCTTCTTTCCTCTTTGGAGCTAAATATTATTGCATCTATGTTTTTATTATTTATTGCTTACACATATGTCCATGTGTCACATATCTATGTACATACATGCACATGCATGTATCCATAGTGATAAAGGATTGTTTTGTTTATATAATCAACCCAACTTGCTGTCATAATATATGCTTTCAACTTTTTTTTTTTTTTTTTACACAAAATTGCTTTTAAGATTTATCCATTTTGGTAAATATAAATCAAGTATATTCACTTTGCTGATGTATGATGTTCCAGTGTATGAATTTTTCATACCTGATTTATAGTTTCCAATCTTAAATTCTATTTCATTTGTTTTCTTTTCTATCACAAATAAATCTCTAATGAATAACACTGTACTCCTTTCATTACACAAGTATAATGAAGTTTTTGTAGGATATATTGGTATCAAGGATTTTTCTGGGTCTTAGGATATAAGGATCTTCTAAGACTTTCTTGATATTATTTAATTATAATGATACTTGTGTCATACACACATTTCCCAAAATGTTTAAGCTCTGCTTCTGAACTTTCTATTTTGCTGTATTAATCTCTTTACCTACTCCTGATCCAACACCAAAAGTCTTGAATTTTACAGATTTGTGTCTTAAACTTTTATAGTCATATATTTCCTCCTTAGGCTCTATGTTATATTGTCTGGGCTATCCCTTGGCCTTTAAAATTTCCCATAAACTTAAAGAAGGGCCTTAAATTTTAATGAAAATAGGAAACAACTTTGGGATTTTGAGTTCATTGCTTTGAATTTATATTATATAAAGCATTGATATCTTTTGAACATTGAGCATCCCCATTCATGAATACATATTTCTGTGTAATTATATCATTTTAAAACATTCATTAACACATTATATATACATACCCATACATATCCTGCCTTTTTTTTTTTTGGCTTATTCTTATGTAAAATGTTATTACTATAGTAAGTGAGTTATTTCTATTTTTTTAAAGTTTATTTTGTTTATTCTGAGAGAAGAGAAAGGGAGGGGCAGAGAGGAGGGTGAGAGAGAGAATCCCAAGCAGGATCCATACTGTCAGTGCAAAGCCAGATGTGGGGCTCAAAATCACAAAGGGTCAGGTCATGACCTGAGCTGAAAACAAAAGTCAGATGCTAACCAACTGAGCCACCCAGGCACCCCATGAGTGAGATACCTTTAAATTACTTTCTAATTTGTTGTTGCTAGCATGTATAACACATTTATGCAAGTGTATATCCACGAACTTGCTGTGCTCAGGTACTATTTAATAAGTGATGAAAAATTTGTTAGATTTTCTATCAGAAATAAGTATACTATCTCACAGGAAGAAAATTAGTAATTTCTAATATGTGTATCTTTATTATTGTTGCTATTACTACTACTACTTTGTCTAGGACTGCCCATGTAATAACTAAAGAAGTAAAAGCATTGGTATTTTTATTTTTATTGATACTAAAGGAAATATTTCTAATACCTCTCTCATTTACTAAAATGTGTACTGGCAGGGCGCCTGGGTGTCTCAGTCGGTTAAGCATCCGACTTCGGCTCAGGTCATGATCTCACAGTCCGTGAGTTCGAGCCCCGCGTCGTGCTCTGTGCTGACAACTCAGAGCCTGGAGCCTGCTTCAGATTCTGTGTCTCCCTCTCTCTCTGCCCCTCCCCCACTCATGCTTTCTCTCACTCTCAAAAATAAGTAAACATTAAAAATAAGATAAGATAAGATAAGATAAGATAAAATTAAATTAAATTAAATTAAATTAAATTAAATTAAATTAAATTAAAATGTGTACTGGCTGGCCCAGTCAGAAGACTATGCAACTCTTGATTTCAGAGTCATGAGTTTGAGCCCCATGCTGGATGTAAAGATTACTTAAATAAAAATTTAAAAACTTAATAAATAAATATATAAATAAATAAGTTTTTCATTTTGTTTTGCAAACCTAATTAGGAAATTTGTTTCTAGTCCCTCTTTGTAAAAATTATGAATCTAATAGTAAGTATGCAATATTTATCAAATGATTTTTTCATGTGCTTAAAAATTATAAAATTTGTATATTTTAATTTGATAGTAAGGTAAATTTTACTACTAGAATAAATATTCTAGTGTTAAACATTCATCCCTTGTCTAGTTCCCTAAAATAGATGCACCTTCTTTGTGTGTGAGTCTACTTTATTCTCATTCATACTTCTGAGTTTGTATCACTGCATGGAATTTATTTTTTCCCTCCTCTAAGAACTTCGAAGACTGTATCACCTCACCTCAATTCTAAAATTTCTTCTCAGACCTTTAGAAGCCATACCAATGCCAGGTTTTCTTAATTTATGCTGTCTTTATAGTCATTACAACATGTAACTTTTTGACTTAGATAGCCACTCTTCTTTAAGTTTATTATAAGCTGCTTGAAGGAACAATTCTTGCATTAGATCCCTTGTGCATCTCTTTCCTTTGTAGCCTACTGTGGTGTAAGACAGATAATTAACATTACATTGGATTGATTCAAAGAGAACAGAAATAGTGATAGAATATATAAGTGGGGAGAGGCACACACACAGAAAGTTATATATTTGAGAGAAACGAATGAAAAGTAGGAATAAAATGTTAAAAAAAAAACAGCTTAAGATATTGACCAAGACAGAAAGGTAAAGAGTAGAAGAATATTTTAGTGGATATTGGATATTGTTTGGAAGTGACTATTTTGGGAAAATTTGACTTTCTATTAATGTATCATTGCCATTTGTCCATTAAAAAAAAAAAGAGTTCACAACTCAACAGCTCGTCTCTGAACGTGGTATCAATATGGGGCAGTGAAGAGGGTATTGAATAAATAAAAAGATGTATATTTCAAACAAATTCCTGTCATTAATTATTTGATTGACTCTGAGCAAAACACCAAATAGATTTTCTCTTGGTCTTTTCTTCCATTGGCATGATACAATTTGCCTATAACAACATTTCTTGAAGTGTTTTCTTTAGAACAATAGTCCTATAAAATATTCCTAAAAAATGTATATATATGCAGATAGATGGGCAGATTTTACATATATATATATATATATATATA
Source organism: Panthera onca (assembly GCF_046562875.1). Lineage (NCBI taxonomy): Eukaryota > Metazoa > Chordata > Mammalia > Carnivora > Felidae > Panthera > Panthera onca. Next base: position 106,446,397 of record NC_138345.1, on the reverse strand, counting down.
TATATATATATGCACAAAAAATACACATACTCACATTTTTTTGTTTCTGGAATCGCTGCCTACCATATCATCCCTTACAGATTTATAATGCACCTGAACATGTTCTATAAGGTCTGAGAATTCCTACTGTAAAGAAATTTGACCATTTGTTCCAACATTTTGAAAAAGTACTTGTAAACCACTGAACAATGATATTTTCAAGGTCACCAATAGGTCATCATTGTTCTTATATAAGTCTACTCCAAGCAACTTATTTTGAGGGAGAATAATTATTAAACTGCAGAAACAATTCCCCACTTAATAATCTCATTGACTGCAATTACCCTGACACATATTTTTCCAGGCGAAGAGTTCCTAATGTCTAAGATACACAACCAAATTGAACACTAGAACATCTAAAGTTGTCATGGTTGAAATAATATGAAAATCGTTGGCATGATTATCACATTAAGAAAGAATCAAGGGCTCATTCATGTGCATATCTCAAAAAATAACAAAAGAAATATTCAATACATACATATTGTGTTCACTGATGTTAATGCATTGGATATTTGGAAACAAACAGACATTTTTGTATTTGCAATGAAATCTTTTATTATTAGGATATTCTAGAAAGCTGTTTCTTTTAAACATAATATAGTTAAAACTTTATGTATCTATATATTACTCTTACAATAAATGTAATTCAGCAAAAGTAGAAAAAAGCTAAATGGAATGACTTTTTAAAAATATGCTGAGCACTGATGTTTCAGATTAAGCGAAAAATGAATATAGAATGAAAACATGATTTTGGATTCCTTAAGGGATCTTCTGGACATTTTCAAAATTATTGGAAATATTACCTTTATTTTTATCACTTCATTTTTAAAGAAAAGTCTTTTTTATTTGCTAAAAAATACATAATTAGTGATTTTTTTAATTTTGTAGATTAAGCTTTAGTGATAACAGGTAAGTTACGAAAACTCCAGTCTTATGAAGATGGATTGAAAGAAGGAAATGCAATCAGGAAAAAGAAACTTACAAAAACAGAAATCAGAGAGATTTCATTGTTTTACCAAGCTAAAGATATATATAAAATAAATAATGAAGGAGCAACAAAAAATGAAAGGTTAAAGATAATAGGTATGATTTCTTTAGGTTAATGATCCATGTCACAAATGATGCTAAACAAAGGGAATTTAGAGGCTTGGAGACCTTTCAATGACCATTATAGAAAAGACTGAAGAGTACTGCAATCTAATTTTATATCATGTGATTATCAGGCTTTTATCTCAGATTGTAAGGTTTGTGAGGGTAAAAATGAGTACAAATGGTTTTCTATGTTAGTCAGCATAGGTAATAATGAGTCTAGAGAATGTCGTTACCACTCAGGAAGGTAAACAGCAAGGCAATAAGAGACTGCCTTGCCAGGAAGAACAAACAGTGACAGTCTGAATTTTCGTATCTCTGGGATGTCCTCTGAAGTTTCTGTCTCTTTGTATCCACCCAGTGTTTGAATTATCTAATGAACCAAATGAGTTATATTATACCATGGTGATATCGCATTTATTCTTAGTTATGAAAATATACATTTCAAATTGAAATGGATACAAGGCAAATAATGGTTCTGAAAAATATTTGAAAAACAACTGTTGGAAGCTGAGTTTGCTATTCTGAAGATGAAGTAACTCAAAATGGGAGGGGTGGTAGGATACCATGACTGCTTTCAAATAGTTGAAAAGCAGGGGCACCTGGGTGGCACGGCCAGTTAAGCATCGACTTTGGCTCAGGTCATAATTTCAAGGCTTGTGAGGTTGTGCCCCACATTGGGCTATGTGCTGACAGCTCAGAGCCTGGAGCCTGCTTTGGATTCTGTGTCTCCTTCTCTCTCTGTCCCTCCCCCACTCCTGCTCTGTCTCTCTCTCTCTCAAAAATAAATAAACATTAAAAAAATAGTTGAAAAGCAGACTAATATGAAGGGGATCAGACACAATGGTCGCTACAGATATAACTGGACCTCTCAAGCTAGAGGGTTATTGATTTCCAAGTAAGACAAGGATGTATATTCTAGTTGTCTGCCTCAGAAAGTAGTGAACTTCTGTCATGGGTGCTCTTAAAGCACAGACATTTGCAGAGGAATTAAACATTGGAAAATTAACATTTTTTTAGGATCTCATCTAACCCTGTTATACTATAAACTTTAATTTGCGGTTAACCTCTGCAAATTATGTCTAGACATCTAAAAGCAAGTTATATTCTCACTGTATAAATGTTCTACTCATTCACTGCTGTCAAATTATGGAATCAGCTTGTTTCTTCCTTTGCATTACTTGCAAATAAAATTTCTTTAGGGTAACGTCATTAATCTTTTCAGCTTTGTTGTAAATCTGTCATCTCAGAAGGATTCTTTTATTTTGGTAGAATTTGTATTTCATATAGAACACTGAAAAATGAATGCTCTATCACATGGTGAAATCTGCAGTTTAATAATTCATCAAATGTGAGCCAACCAATGGATCTTTTGAACCCTCCCTTTTGCCTTCACTGGAATTCTTTCGGCCTTTGTTCTGTATCATAAAAAGGGTCTTAACATGTGGAAGAAATCATCAGAAACTTGAACAAGATTTTATTCTTAGACATGTAAATTTGAACAACTTCTTGACAATGACAGGACTATCAAAGGAATATGGCATGCATCTGGGCAGGTTCTCCCGGATAGCCCCCCAGCTGACTGATCTTTGGGTACGTTAATGGACGCCAACGTAAGTAAGCAGTGTCTAACCAGTCACTTTCCATAGTGCAGTCAGCCAAAGACCCAGATGTTGCTTCTGCTGCAGTTAATTCTTGCTCAAAAAAAAAAAAAAAAAAAAAAATGTGTGTCAACCCAGTAACTGGGACCTGCAGCCATACTATTCCCTACACATCCATTGTACTTTTCATTTTATTTCTACAGAAAACTTGGAATAAAAAAGTATATAACTATACATCGTGTTGAAAATATTGGGAATTAAAAAATGCACTGACTTGCCAATTACATTTCTAGCTTAAAACAATACATTGATCCCTTGCTAGTGTTCAGTGTATTTGACTAGTGTGCATGATATTCTTTCATTGTTGTGGAGGTCGTGTTTCTTCTACTGTGGCCTTCATAACATCATCCAACTTCATACTTAACAATATGCAAAGACATGTCTAATACATCTGGCTACATCAAAACAATAAATCTTGCTGTACGTGATGTTAACACACTCAAGTTTCAATCCTCTTAGGTATGAGTGAATAAAGTAATTTATTATAGGTGTTTAGTAGAACTTGTTGTACCTATTGTGAGCTGCTTAAAAAACTCTGGTGATAAGCTTTTAAATTGTTAATATTAAACAGACACAAAATTTTCCCTAGAGATCTATTCCAGAGTTCTTTTCTGCTAAATCACATCTAAGAATACGAATTAATTCTGCTGTATGTTTTAATAAAGATGGTTAATTTATATTGTTTTTGGAAAAATAGGTTGACAACTAAATAAATTTTCAAGTTTTATATGTAAATGTAGATTTACATGCATATAAAATGTACATGACACCCTATAAGCATTCTAAGCCCACATAAATTTAATTTTACTATTCTTTAATAAATGGTTTTATTATGAAAATTATTCTTAATTTAAATTATATTCAATTATGTTTATCTATATTTTAATAGTTTTATAAATATTTTAAGAAGCAATTAGTTAGAAGATGTTTCATAGAAAATCAATAAAATATGCCAATACAATTTTTTTAAGTCATTTTAAACTATACTTGGCAAGCCTGTATTAGCAGCATTCACAATGAATATCTGCTATATAGAGAAAAAAAAGAGCATTTTTCTTCATAAAAAGCTGACATCTAACTTTATTAAATACATTTTTATTTAAGTGTATTTATTTGTTTTTTTTTTTTAATTTCAAACAAGGACTCTCTGCTTGTTCCCTAATGGTTATTAATTTCTCCAAAAATGAAGCCCAAAGCCCTTTGAAGAATCTTGCTCAATATACAAAAGGATTATTTTATATAACCAGTCCCATTTTGTGTACTCTTTCCTTTTTAATTCATTTTCTACCTGGGACTTCCCAAGCAGGTGTCCTGGGCAAGATATATTTAGTTTTAAAAAAAATGAAGGAACCTCCTCATATACTGATGCATTTTTATAAAATTTAAAAGACGAATAAACTATCATATATAATTTTTCTTAGGCTTACTTGGCCACAGACAACTTTCATTGCTGAGCATTTCTCTGGAATAACACTTTAAGAAACACATTCTGCAAAATGTGTTAACTGCATTTATGGCTTTTATTTTTAACACCATGTACTATCATGTCTCTTTACATGTTGCATGGAAAACCTTGACCTTTCTCTTGCTAGCAAAACCTTCATGGCTCAGTTCCCTTGACTTCCCTTTACTTCTGCAAACTATGCTAATTCACTACTCTCTATTATATCACCATTGATGTATTTCATCAAATCTAAGGCATCTTTGGGTGTATCTTGTATTGAGATTTTCAGCTCTTTAAGAAATAAAAACTCAGTGCCTGGGTGGCCCAGTCAGTTAAGCTTCTGACTCTTGGTTTTGGCTCAGTCAAAATCTCATGGTTCTTGGGATCGAGCCCCACATTGGGCTCTGTGCTGACAGCATGGAGCCTGCTTAGGATTCTCTCTCTCTCTTTCTCTCAAAATAAATAAACATTTAAAAATAAATAAAAACTCACTGTTGATATAATTAATATATAGTTAATATACCATGTTTCATTCTACTTAGAATTATCTTCTACTAGTACACATAGTTCTTTTTGACTTATTTAGTAACGTATACTATCATGTGACATTCTCAGACATAACTAAGAAGAAAAATATAAGCGAGATAGAGTTAAGTATTTCTGAAACTATCACAAATTCCAATTTCAACTTTTGCTAAATTGCTTTCTTTACTCAGGATTGTCAATATTTACTATACAGTATCATTCCCTATCATCAAGAGCATTGGTAATTTCTTAAGAGAGAGCTCTAAGACTGACTCTGGGATATTCTTCCAGGCCATAGCTTCCCCTTCTGTATTATTTGATGTTGGCATTTTCTTCATCATACAACACAGTTTCATGCATGTGAAGACAATGACAAACTATATTACAACATCAGCTTGACAAACTAAAAGTATTATTGGCTACTGATTGTAAAACACATCCTAATTTTAGAGATAGTGCAAAGTGAAAAACATTTACCTTAGAATTGATGAATTGTGGTATTTTTCCACTTCACCAGTAAACAATGTAACAATGTATCTCTTGAGAGCAGGACCTTATCATCTTTAGAAACATTCACTGGCATTCTCCATTCTCACCTACAGACATGCACACCACACACACATACTTTTGACAGTTTGCAAATAAATATGATTTTGTTGACTATTTTTGTATAAACATCCTCTGTTGAGTACTGTGACACAAATTTTAAAGTTTAGTTATGTATTTTTTTGAGAGAGAGAGAGGAAGAAAGAGTGCACATAAGCAGGAGGGGCAGAGATAGAGAGAGAGAAAGAGGATTCCAGTCAGGCTCCGCGCTGTCAGCACAGAGCCCAACGTGGTGCTCAAATTCACAAACTGTGAGATCATGACCTGAGCTGAAAGACATATATTTATTATATACATTAAAATTTTTTTTAATGTTTCCTCATTTTTTGAGAGAGAGATGGAGACAGAGCACGAGTTGGGGGAGGGCAGAGAGAGGAGACACAGAATCCAAAGCAGGGTCCAGAATCTGAGCTGTCAGCACAGAGCCCATTCAGGGTTCCAGTGCACAAACCATGAAATCTTGACCTGAGCCAAAGTTGGTCACTTAATGGACTGAGTCACCCAGGTGCCCCTATTACATACTTTTGATGTTATAATCCCCTAAGCTGAATGATGAATAGATGAATAGGTGCACATGTGTTTGGAATAGTTGAACAACTGCTCATTGAGTCTTCAAGATTTACTCCTCCTCAGAGGTAAGTTTACAAATATTGAACCAATTTGCTTTTTAAAATTGAAGGGGTCTTGCCATCTAGTTGAGTCCAAGAAGAAAAGGAGATACTGTTATCCAATAATTATATCTATAGTAAACAAACAATATCATAATTACTTCCTGATAATTTCCAAACACACTGACAGAAGTCGTTTTTTGTTTTTTTTGTTTTTTTGGTTTTTTTGCATGACTTAGGAAAGAGCTCCATCTACCAACTTATGGGACGATTCTTTCCATATACATTTTAAAACAAATAGGATTTTCCTTCTGATGAGTAAGGCTGCAGACAGATGGAATGTTGACTAAAGTAGCTGAGCAGTTGTAAATACTAACAGAAAATGTTGACTAAAAAACATTTTTAAATTTCACTTTGCTCACACAATTCAGCAATCTCTTAATTTGTATTTAATGATAATTTAACATGCTGCTAAAATATGCCTGGGGTTATTTCCAAATTCAAACACAAAGTAAAGTAAATACCCCTAAATAGATGTTTTTATTGTGAAGGAATTGTTACTTTCTAGAAAGCCACAAGGGCTACTATGGGTCAAAGTATCACAATCCACACACGCGGAATTTTTTTAATTGGCCACAAACACCATAGTAATTGTTTTTTGTTGTGGAATATTTAAAATACATTTTAAGTGTTAACAGAATATTTAAAATAAGTTAGGAAACATTCAGTTTGAGACAAGAAAAAAACATTTTAAAGGCACTACCTTGTCTCATAGCCTTAACACTCAATGTTGCTGAACAAGTGTGTCTTTTTTTTTTTAATTTTTTTTAACGTTTATTTATTTTTGAGACAGAGAGAGACAGAGCATGAACGGGGGAGGGTCAGAGAGAGGGAGACACAGAATCCAAAACAGGCTCCAGGCTCTGAGCTGTCAGCACAGAGCCCCACGCGGGGCTCGAACTCATGGACTGCGAGATCATGACCTGAGCCGAAGTCGGTCGCTTAACCGACTGAGCCACCCAGGCGCCCCTGGACACGTGTGTCTTATGATTTGTTTACTGAATTTAACATGAACAAAATATGGCTGGGTGCCAAAATGTCACACAGGGGTTAAAATAAGCCAGTTATATCTATAAAGGCACATGAGTAAAGATGAACAACTTTTGTCTCTTTAAGAAATAGTACCTCTTACAAATAATGAGAAATTAAAAAAAGATAGAAATGGAAACAACAGGTGAAATACTGTAGTCTAGAGGCACCTGGGTGGCTCAGTTGGTTAAACATCTGACTTCGGCTCAGGTCATGATCTCACAGTTTGTGGGTTTGAGCCCCATATTGGGTCCCGTGTTGGGCTGTGTGGAGACTGCTTAGGATTCTCTCTCTCCCTCTCACTCTGCCCCTTCCCTGCTCATGCAGTCTCATCTCTCTCTCTCTCTCTCTCTCTCAAAATAAATAAATACACTGAAAAAAATAAAAAGATTGTAGTCTAGTGAGCTATGTAAAATGCTTCCATCAAAAAGAATTACATGTATAAATGCAACAATGAAAGCAAGGCTCAGAATCTAAATAGAGAATAGTTTTGATAAAGGTTTTCACATGGCGGTATCTTTTTTCAGTCTTGTCTCCAAAGGAGAACTATATAGTATTGGTTTGCTGTAGACTTGTCAGGGTCATGATAACCAGTGTGTGTATATGTGTGTGTATGTGTGTGTGCATATGTGTTTGTGTGTGAGCAAACATACCAAACTGACTAAAACCAAAAAGATCACTGTTCCTAAATACTTTGTATATAAAAAATAGAGCGGTCTAAGCTAATGTCAGGATGTCCAAAACATACAATATACATCTTAGTCTAAATAGTGAATGTTTATTACTTAACAATTTTGCAATGCTCCTTTTTTTACTTGTAAGAAAACTATTTGATTGTATCATTTCTGATATTGACTGGGTAGGACAGTAATACACAGTGCATGAACAGCTGAGTGTGTGAGTGTGTGTGTACCCTAAATACTGAAACATAATTAATCCTAATATCAACATTATTCTTAGAAGCTAAGAAGGTTCAACAACTAAGTCCAATGTTTTAAACATGGAGAATTTACACCTTAAAAAGACCAGAATTTTATCCTGTAAATACATCCCTATATTCTATACTACAAAATAATTTAATTATTTAAATTATAATTTAAATATAATTAAATTTAAATATTTGATTAATTTAATTAAAATATTTGAATCACATAGAAATATCATGACGTTCAAAGAGAATATAAATCTTTATCATTTTCTGTATTTCTATCATTATGTTTTTTAAGCATGTAACAAATCTGAAGGTCCAGTGCTTACATGATTTTAATTGCAGAAATAATTATTTTTTTAATTGACCACAGGTTTTACAATGCACAAATCCAAGACTACCATTTGAAGGAGTCATCCTGTGGAGACTGGTTTATTCATTGCTCATTGCAATCTCTTTACAGACATTTCAGAGCTAAAAACAAAAACAAAACAAAACAAAAAAAAACACCACCACCAACAATAACAAATCTAAAGCCACAAAAACCAAACCAATAAATCAACCAAACAACAGCAAGAAATTCATCCAGCAACAATCACACAAACAGAAAAATAAAAATCTACACATATCTGAACCGAATTAAATAGGGGAGACGAGCATGGTAAAAGGCATCCATTTATTGATACACAGTGCAGCAAGCTTTCTGAGGTGGCAGCTTCCTGAGGACTCATTAGCAGTTTGGTCAATAGCAAGAAGCTTCGCCTGGAACCTGCCACTCTTGGCATCCCAATGATTTGTAAGCCACATAGGACCAGGGTATAGTCATTCCTACAAAAGCATTTCCTCTTGTCTGCAGCTGAACCGTAAGTATTATCCAATTCCTACCAGGAATAGTTATGTATATCATTCTCACACAAAATGTGTCTTTCAGAATGGTAGTCTGATACTTTTCAGATATAAATGTAGTTGACACTCATCTAGTATTAAAAGATGAGACATGGTCTGATTTATATTTAAAAAAACTTAATGTTTATTCATTTTTGAGAGAGAGAGAGAGACAGAGTACAAGCAGTGGAGGGCCAGAAAGAGAGGGAGAGAATCTGAAGCAGACTCCAGGCTCCAAGCTGTCAGCACAGAGCCCCACATGGGGCTCAAACTCACAAACTGTAGATCATGACCTGAGCTGAAGAAGGATGCTCAACTGACTGAACCACCCAACCACCCCTGGTCTTATTTTCATTTTTAAATGGATCTCTATGGCTGCTGAGTAAAAGGCAAGAGAGTCTCAAGAGAGGCAGAGAGACAAGTTAAAAAGCAACTCAAAAAGAGAGAATACTTTAATTCCATGAGGCAAATATTACTCTAGTACTAAAAACAAAGAAATTACGATAACAGTAAACTACAGAACCATATTCTCATGACCATAGTTACAAAAACTATTAATACAGTTTTAGCAAATCTAATCCAATATATAAAAAGGATACTACATCATGACTAACTTGAGTTTATCCCAGTTTGCAAGTTGGACTTAAAGTTTGAAAACTCAAAGTGTAATATGTATATGTAAAGTAGACTTTTGAAAAATGTCACTATTAACAAATTAGGAAAAAAATTTAAAAAGATTATCTCAATAGATGCAGAAAATCCATTTGTCAAAATTCAACAACAATGTATATTAAACATATTATACTTAAAAAAAAAACTTTCATGGGGTGCCTGGGTAGCTCAGTTGGATAAGCATCCAGCTTTTGGTTTTGGCTCAGGTCATGATCTCACAGATAATGGGTTTGAACCCCACTGTCAGTGCACAGCCTGCTTGGATTCTCTCTCTTTCTGCTTCCACTCCCTTCATGCGGTCTCTTTCTCTCTCAAAATAAATAAACTAAAAAAAAAAAAAAAAAAAGAGATACAGCTTCAATGTCAGCCACATGAAATCATGTGACTAGAGTGATTTGGTATACTATGGTACATACCAAAAATACTATATGAAATGAAAAGAGAAGCTGTAGGGACAATCTTCTGTTAAGTTCAAAATCAGGCAGATTAAAGTAAACAGTGCAAAGGAATTATATAATGACCTTGTATTTTTGTCATTAATACAAAGAGTTATTAAACACACCCTTAGGGTGTCTTAAACCTTAACAAAAATCTTAAGACAAAAAGTGGGATGAAATAAAGTATATGTCAATTTGGCTATTAGCAGTCTTTGGAAAAAATAATTTGAGTAAAATTACAGAGGTGGAACTAGATTGTAGGAGATTGGTCGAAGGGAGAAATTGAGACAATAAATATTGACTACTCTATTAGCATTAAGAATTTGGGGCGGGGGAGTCAACATGGCAGAGTAGTAAGGGAACCCAAAGTACCTTCGTCCCTCAAACACAAGAGTATTTAGGCCAGAAGACTTCGAATTCCAGGAATCCAGGCTACAGAGAGACAGAAACATCTTCCATGGCCAACAGGGAGACCTTGGTGGGCCATGGGTGCATGACTATAAGTTGGGAGAGCGAAAATGGGCAGCATAGACTCAGAGAGGAGGGATCCCCTTCATGGAGAGAAAAAAGGAAGAGAAAGAGAGCTGTGGAAGTATAGGATTGTATCTGGACAACAGAAAAACCACAGAAAGGGGACAGAAAAAATGGATAAAGAACCAATTTCTACCACAATCCATGGTTGTGGGACTTCCTCCAGACTGGCACCTGCCACCCTGTACACACACCTGGGGAGGAGGGGGAGACAGACAGCCCCGGCTAGGTCCCTAGCTCAGAGGCACAGTCAGAGAGAGCAGTCCCCTACCTTGAGTGCTGTGGGAAGAGGTATATATCTGTTCCAAGGACAAAAGGCCATGCAGGTGCCCACCATCCAGAGGCCCTTTGTCTACTGGCTGGGTGGAGTGGCACTACACCAAAACTGAGGTGTGTGAAGCAGGATCCTTTAAGACACTGGGTTTGAATCTCAGCCAAGCACCTGGGAAGCACAGGACACTGTGGAGCAGGACAGACTGGCCCACTCATGCCCACATGACCACATAAGCACAGCCTGAACAGAGTGGTCTGGGACACGCATTCCAGGGAGAAGAGACTGGGGTGTTGCCAGTTTACTCCCCATCACCAACAAGGTGGGGCTTCAGGGAACAGGACAGCAGGCACACAGTGGAGGCAGGACCTGCCTACACCAAACCATGCCCCTCCATGCCTGGTAAGTGCAGGAGCAAGATTGACACTGACAGACCAGATGGCCCCTCCTCCAGACCAGTACAGCTACTGGTTCCGAGGTACCATCAAATACCAGTCCAGTGTTTTGCATTTTCTGATTTGATTCTTGGTCAATTCTTATTTTTTATATATATATATATATATATATATATATATATATATAGTATATTAATTTATATATATTATATAATATATAATCTTATATTATATAATATATAATACATATACATACTATATAATTTATTATATATATTTATTATATATTATTATTTATTATTATTATATGTTATATATATCATATATATATAATTTTCTTCCTCTTACTTCCTCCCTTCTCTATTCTAGTTGTTGGTTTGTTTAAGCAGACATTTTTAATCTACTCTTTTTACACCTCTTCTGTATCTCCTTCTTTATTTTTCTCTCTCTCTCTCTCTCTCCCTGGATTAAGCCATATAGTTTCTCTGATTGAATTTTTTTTCTCTCCTTTTTCCCCACCCATCATTTCTCTCATTGTATGGGATAAGGCTTCTTCCACCACCACACCTTTTTAAATTTTTTCCAGGATTACTTCAATGAACAAATCAAAGCACACCTGGTGGAAGGTCCAAATCACCACTATTAGTAGGGAGATAAAGCAACCAGAGTCACAACAAAAGATAGCACACAACACACTCCAGAAACACCTCCTGAAGGGCCAGACCCTGGACATTATATGACTCCTTCTTAATATATTTGTGCTCGCAGGTGCAGGACACATAATAAGTTATTAAAACATGTAAAAAACAGAAAACTAGTTGAAATGATGAAACGGAAGAATTCTCCTCAAAAAAAAAAATTCAGGAAGAAATGACAGCTAGAGAAATGCTCTATAAACAATATATCTGAGCACGAATTTAGAATAATAGTCATAAGATTAATAGCTGGGCTTGAAAAAAGCATGGAAGACAGCAGAGAATCTATTGCTTCAGAGATCAGGGAACTAAGAAATAGAATGAATTAAGAAATGTTGTAAATGACACACAAAATTAACTAGATGCAGCGATAGCAAGGGTGGAGGAGGCACAGGGGAGAATAAGTGAAATAGAAGATATAATTATGAAAAATGATAAAGCCAAGAAAAAGAGAGATAAAAACAACTAGACCACAAGGAGAGTATTAAAGAACTAAGTGGTTCAATGAAATGTAATAATATTCGTATCATAGGAGTTCCAGAAGAAGAGAGACAGAAAGGGGCAGAAGTCTTACTTGAACAAATTATAGCTGAGAACTTCCCTAATCGGGGGAAGGGAGTAGACGCCCAAATCCAGGAGGTACAGAGAATTCCATCTTCACCACGGCACATCATAGTGAAACTGGTAAAATGGAAAGATAAAGATAATTCTGAAAGAAGCTACGGACAAATGGGCCTTAACCTACAAGGGGAGACATATAAGGGTCGTGGCAGACCTGTTCACTGAAGCCTATAGGCCAGAGGGAGTGGCAGGAAATATTCAACGTGCTGAATAGGAAAAATATGCAGTCAAGAATCCTTTATCTGCAAGGCTATCATTCAGAATAGAAGGAGAGAAAGGCTTTCCCAGACAAATAAGAACTGAAGGAGTTCATGACCACTAAACCAGTTCTGCAAGAAATCCTAAGGGAGACTCTGTGTGTGAAATGCTACAAAGGCTACAAAGTACCACAGACATCACTACAAGCATGAAACCTACAAACATCATAATGACTCTAAACCTATATCTTTCTATAATAACACTGAATGTAAATGGACTAAATGCTCCAACCAAAAGACATAGGGTATCAGAATGGATTAAGAAACAAGATACATCTACACGCTGTCTACAAGAGGCTCATTTTATACCTGAGGACACCTTCAGATTGAAAGTGAGGGGATGGAGAACCATCTATCATGCTACTAGATATCAAAAAAAAAAAAGTTGGGGTAGCCATACTTATATCAGACAAACTAGATTCTACACTAAAGGTTGTAACAAGAGCTGTAGAACGGCATTATATCATAATTACAGGGCTTATCCATCAAGAAGAGCTAACAATTGTAACTGTTTATACCCCCAACTTGATACACCCAAATATATAAATCAATTAATCACAAACATAAGCAACATTATGATAAAAATACAGTAATTGCAGGGACTTTAATATTCCACTTATAGTAATGGAAAGATCATCTAGGCAGAAAATCAATTTAAAAAACAACGGCCTTGAATGATACACCAGACAAGATAGAATTGACAGATATATTCAGAATTTCTCATCCCAAAGCATCAGAATACACAGTCTTCTTAACTACAAATGGAACGTTCTCCAAGATAGATCACATACTGGGTTCAAAGTAGCCCTCAATAAATATAAAAGAACTGAGATAATACCATAAATATTTTCAGATCACAACACTATAAAACATGAAATCAACCACAAGAAGAAATTTGGAAAGCCTCCAAATGCATGGAGGTTAAAGGACATTCTCCTAAAGAATGAATGGGTCAACCAGGCAATTCAAGAAGAAATTAAAAAATATATGGAAGTAAATGAAAACATGACAGTCCAAACCTTTTGGGATGCAGCCAAGGAGTCCTAAGAGGAAAATACACTGCAGTGCAGGCCTATCTCAAGAAACAAGAAAAACCCCAAATACAAAACCTAGCCTTATATCTAAAGGAACTAGAGGCAGAGCAGCAAAGAAACCCTACAGCCAGAATAAGAAGATAAACAATAAAGATTAGAGCAGAAATAAGCAACACAGAATAAAAAAAAAAAAAAAAAAAAAAAAAAAAAAGAACAGATCAATGAATCTAAGAGCTGGTTTTTAGAAAAAATAAACAAAATTGAATAAACTCATAGCCAGACATCTCAAAAAGAAAAAAGAGAGAACCCAAATATATAAAATCACCAATGAAAGAGAAGAGATCTCAACCAACACCACAGAAATACAAACAATTATAAGAGAATACTATACAAAATTATACGCCAACAAACTGGGCAACCTGGAAGAAATGGACAAATTCCTAGACAACCACACACTACCAAAACTCAAATGGAAAGAAATAGAAAATTTGAACAGACCCATAACCAGTGAATAAATTAAATCAGTTACCAAAAATCTCAGCAAGTAAGGGTCCTGGGCCAGGGAGCCTCCCAGAGAATTCTACCAGACATTTAAAGCAGAGTTAATACCTATTCTTCTCAAGATGTTTCAAAACATAGAAACAGAAGGAAAGTTTCCAGACTCATTCTATGAAGCCAGCATTACCTTGATTCCCAAACAAGACAGAGACCCCACTAAAAAGGAGAATTATAGGCCAATATCCCTAATGAACATGGATGCAAAAATTCTCAACAAGATACTAGCAAATTGAATTCAACAGTATATTCAAAGAATTATTCACTGTGATTAAGTGCAATTCATTCCTGCCCTGCAGGGCTGGTTCAATATTCACAAATTAATCAATGCAATACATCACATTAATAGAAGAAAGAATAAGAACCATATAATCCTGTCAATAGATGAAAAAAAAGCATTTGACAAAATCAGCATCCTTTCTTAATAAAAAACCCTCAAGAAAGTTGGGATGGAAGGAATATACCTTACCATCATAAAAGCCATATATGAAAATCCCACAGTTAATATCATCCCCAATGAGGAAAAGCTGAGAGCTTTCCCCCTGAGATCAGGAACACAACAGGGATGTAGACTCTCACCACTGTTGTTTAACATAGTGTTGGAAGTCCTAGCCTCAGCAGTCAGACAACAAAATGAAATAAAAGGCATTCAAATTGGCAAAGAATAAGTCCAACTTTCACTTTCCTCAGACAACATGGTACTCTATAAAGAAAACCCAAAAGACTCTACCAAAAAGCTTCCAGAACTGATACATGAATTCAGCAAAGTTGCAGGATACAAAATCAATGTAAAGAAGTTGGTTGCCTTTCTATACATCAATAATGAAGCAACAGAAGGAGAAATCAAGAAATTGATCCTGTTTACTACTGCACCAAGAACCATAAAATACCTAGAAATAAACCTAATCAAAGATGTAAAAGATCTGTATGCTGAAAACTATAGAAAACTTGTGAAAGAAATTGAAGAAGGCACAAAGAAATGGCAAAACATTCCATGCTCATGGATTAGAAGAACAAATATTGTTAAAATGTCAACAGTACCCAAAGCAATCTACACATCTAATGCAATCCTAATCAAAATTGCACTGGCATTCTTCTCAGAGACAGAACAAACAATCCTAACATTTGTATGGCACCACAAAAGACCCCAAATAGCCAAAATAATGTTGAAAAAGAAAACCAAAGCCAGAAGCATCACAATCCTGGACTTTCGCCTCTATCCCAAAGCTGTAATCATCAAGACAGTATGGTACTGGCACAAAAACACATAGACCAATGGAATAGAATAGAGAACCCAGAACTGGTCCCACAAATATATGGTCAATGAATCTTTGATAAAGCAGGAAAGAGTATCCAATGGAAAAAAGACAGTCTCTTTAGCAAATGGTGCTGCGAAAACTAAACGGCACATGCAGAAGAATGAAACAGGACAACTTTCTTACACCATACTCAAAAATAAACTCAAAATGGATGAAAGACCTAAATGTAAGACAGGAAACCATCAAGACACTAAAGGAGAAAACAGGCAACAACCTTTTTGACCTCGGATGCAGCAACTTCTTACTTGACACATCTCCGAAGGCAAGGGGTATAAAAGCAAAAATGAACTATTCGGACCTCATGAAGATAAAAAACTTCTGCACAGCAAAGGAAACAATCAACAAAACTAAAAGACAACCAACAGAATGGGAGAAGTTATTTGCAAATGACATACTGGATACAGGGTTAGTATCCAAAATCTATAAAGAACACATGAAACTCAACACCCAGAAAACAAATAATCCAGTGAAAAAATAGGCAGAAGACATGAATAGACACTTTTACAAAAAGACATCCAGATGGCCAACAGACACATGAAAAGATGTTCTATATCACTCATTATCAGGGAAATACAAATCAAAACCACAATGAGATACCACCTCACACCAAAGTGACTAAAATTAACAACTCAGGAAACAACAGATGTTGGCAAGGATGTGAAGAAATGGGAACCCTCTTGCACTTTTGGTGGGAATACAAACTGATGCAGCTGCTTTGGAAAACAGTGTGGAGGTTCCTCAAAAAATTAAAAATATAATAACCCTATGACCCATAAATAGCACTATAGGGAATTTATCCAAAGGCGACAAGAGTGCTGACTCATAGGGGCACATGTACCCCAATGTTTATAGCAGTACTTTCAACAATAGCTAATCATGGAAAGAGCCCAGATGTCCATCAACTGATGAATGGATTAAGATGTGATTTATATATACAATGGAATACTACTTGGTAATGAGAAAGAAGGAAATCCTGCCATGTGCAACAATGTGGATGGAACTGGAGGGTCTTATGCTAAGTGAAATAAGTCAGAGAAAGACAGATATCCTATGTTTTCACTCATATGTGGAATTTCAGAAACTTAACAGAAGACCATGGGGGAAGGGAAGGGGAAAAACAGTTTCAAATAGAGAGGGAGGCACACCCATAAGAGACTCTTAAATACAGAAAACAAACTGAGGGTTGTTGGGGTGGGGGGTGAGCAGGGGAGAGGGGAAAATCGGTAATGGGCATTGAGGAGATCACCTGGGATGAGCACTGCGTGTTGTATATAAGTAATGAACCATGGGAATCAACCACCAAATCCTAGAGTACACTGTATACACTGTATGTTAGCTAACTTGACAATAAGTTATATTAAAAAAGAATGGGGTAATAAATAATGGTAATAAATAATGAGTTCTATTATAGTAGAAAGTTTTCTTATCCGTTTGAAACTCTTACTTAATGTAAGAATGACAGTCAAATGTTTATTTCCTGAGAAAAAAAAGTATCACTAGAAAAAGCTTTTAAATACACAAGAGAGAAAGTCTATGAAAAAAGCATCTTGAAACAGAAAGGATGGCAAAGGGGCAGAAATAGTTCTAGTGAAGATAAAGTTCTTTGTTTTTAAAAATATTAAATGACATAACTATATCTGTATTCTTTTAGCATGGTATCTAGAGAGTTGTAGGTTTTAAAACTACAGAAAATAGAGTAGAAAACTATATAGATAAATCACTGAACAGACAACAGTTTCTCTGTATCCTATAAACTTCAAATTAACAAACAAGAATTGAACATATCAAAACAATAGCTTAGAATAGATCCATTGTATTGGTAGAGACAATACTTTCTTGTTTTTTTGGTTTATTCTGTTTATCTCCCTGTAGTCTCTTTTTAGGTCACAGAGCACATCAATATTTGTGTTCTTTTAGTACCAAGAAAAGTGTTTTAGAATTACTGTAGAAATCACAGCGATAACTTTTCTCAAGGATACAAACACTAACTACTCTTCCATTTTACTCTACAATGTGCACCTAAAAAGCATCATTTTTTATGAATGTTAATATGCTAACCAGAGCTGGCCTTTCCTGGAAGAGCCTCAATTGAATTAGCATTGTGGATACTTAGGGAGTCATTTAAGAATAAAGAATATATTATGTGGCCTAAGTATATTAAATTTACTAAATGGGATTTTTGTTTAAAGCAACATTCTAAATCACTATTGTATTCCCTAGCACTTTAAATATTAATTCCCTTTGTATGGAGAAAGTTCCAGTAGGAATTTGACTTAAAAAGCAGAAGCTATTTAAAGAGAAAGATGATTTTCCTACTTATAGATTTTTCAGATCTGATATACTTTATTTTGCTAACAGCCTGAATGTCATTTTTCCATTCTGTATAATTATTTTTACTATTTTTACATGTATCTATTCAAAAGGAAATAAATAATTTGTTCTTTGTTCATTTCTTAAAGTCTAGTGGCAGTTTATACTTACAGCTACTTAATCATTTTAATTACAAACTTTCCTATTGTATAAGTAACTCTGTAGTAAGACTAGCTCAAATTAAGATTTTTTAAAAATCTTTCAATGTGAAAAGACGCCATAATACCATGAGTTTAAGGAGAGATGCCATTCAAGATAACTTTATTTCTCCCAAATCACAGGCATATACACCTACACACATATGAATATATATATATATATATATGAATATATATATGATAAAAATCATATATATATATATATATATATATATGCATGCTAAATATCATGAAATGTAAGAAAGTAGCACATTATACTACTTCCTACCTACCCTCTTTATGTTGGGTCTTTTTTCTGTTGCATGGAACAGAAAATCTGAATCAGAAAGAAGGTATACTGAGCTTAGCAGTCTAGCTACTACTGGTAATGGGAGCTCAATTAATGTAATTAGGATCTTCTTTCTCAGTTTCAACTTCCTGATTTTATTAGGTTGATCTTTTCATATTTCCCAACTTTTTTATGGTTTCTAAAGTGGCTGCGGCCACTTTGCAACTTACATATAATCTCATTTAAAAGAGTTTCTTTATTCCCACAGTTAAAAATAAATAAATAAAACTTAGCATCTCTTTTTGTCTTAATCAGTGGTTTTCAACCAGAGGAAATTTTGCACCCCGGGGAATATTTGGCAGTGTCTGGGTATATTTGTTTGTTACAACTGGGATGAGATGGATAGATGTTACTGGAATCTAATGAATAGAGGCTAGGCATGCTGGTGAAAATCCTACAGTGTGTAGGACAGCCCTCCACAACAAAGAATTATCAGGTTCAGAATGTCAATAGTGACAACATTGAGAAACCTTGGTCTAAAATGAATGGTGTGTTTTTATGTGAACCAATACTGCAAAGAGAGGGAAAGAATATGCTGATAGCTATAAATCTACCAGTGGTTACTCCTGAAGGTGAGAGCAGAATTAATTCTCCCATGGCATGAGAAAGAGGGAGATGTGACATTCAAAAAACACTGAGTGCAGTTTTGTCAGAAGTGATAAACTCAAATTCAGAAGACATCTATACCACAGTCTCTTCTACCTCCACTGTTGGGGTGGACATAATCATTGCATATTTTTATGGTGTAAAGTATTTACATTCTATTCTATAATAATAATTTATGGAGTTTTGGTTTTACACAGAATCAATACTTTCATTATCTTCCCCATTTATCACACATTAGTAATGTTTATCCTCAGATTACAATTATTGTAAAACATTTGTTTTGATCTGGATCTACCAAGTTTGCTGATATCAAAAGTTGGTTGACATAATTTTTTTTTAAATTTAGTTTTTACTATATGATTACATATCAATAAATTAAGTGATCAATAGGCCTTTATATGATACTCAGGGAAAGATTCTGGTAGGAAGCCTAGAAAGAGAGTGTTCAACATTTGATGCTGATCACTGAATAGATAACAAAAGCTGACAAATTACACATTTTAGGTTGTTTTCCTATCTAAAATTCTATTCCCTTCTATCCCCCATCACACTCTCCACTCATTTTCATAGTTTCTCTCAATTTTTGTGAGCATACATTTGATGTGTCTATGTGTATGTGTCTTCCTATCATGTTTATGTATCTTGAAATACTTCTATTTCTCCTTTTAGAGGCAAATTCTTGGTTTATCAAGGCAAAGAGATATAATATCTGAATAATGACATAAAAATTTTAAATATTACAGAGTAGAGAAACATAGATGTAAAAATAGATGTTCCAGAGAAAATAGAAGGTATTTTCTTTCCTAAATAATGGTAATGATAAGATAGGTACCAATTGGTCTATGATTGTTAGAGCCTTTTTGTGATTGTAGCTCAATTACACTGCATGATAGTGGTCTAACTCATTATTTTAGAAGGAGATTTTATATTTCCCAATAAATACAATTTTTAATTGTTTAAAAATGTTTGTTTATTTTTGAGACAGAGAGACAGAGACAGAGAACAAATCAGGGAGGGGCAGGGAGAGAGGGAGACACAGAACCCAAAACGGGCTCCAGGCTCTGAGGTGTCAGCACAGAGCCTGACTTGGGGCTCAAACTCACGGACCACAAGATCATGACCTGAGCTGAAGTCGGATGCTTAGCCGACTGAGCCACCAAGGCACCCCCCAATAAATACAATTTTAATGTTCATATTATAAATTCCCCATAAAAAAAACAACAACTGGGAATGCAGGTGGCAATGTATAATCATTTTTTTATAGAAAACATTACATTTTGTTAGAAAGTAGTTGTGCTTCAAAATGTAAATAATAAAAATCATTCATATTAGATATTAAAATGTCTAATAATTTTGAAATGTTTCTCATATGCCATACACTGTTATGTTAATTTATATTATGTGTGTGCATGTGCATACTCATTTGACTCCTGAATTAAGACCTGCTTTCAGATGAGGAAACTGAGGCACAAAGATTAAATCACCAATGGTAAATGATGAACCTGGGATTCAAGCTCAGACTTGCCCAGAGCTTGGATTCTTAAAAGTAGTACCATCCTTCATCTCTGCTTCTGTTAAATAATCACGAGGGTGCTGAAAATACATCATGTTCTAAGGATTAAATGGATTTTATAAATGGTTTGACTCAAAAATTTTCTTTACACTTCATTTCTTTTAAAAATTTTCTCCTTCAGTTCTGCACATTTGCACTTACTCATTGTTTTCTACAACCATGTTTTCCAAAAAGATATGGTTAGATTTTAGTGAAATAAAGAATTTTTCATAAAACTCATATGAAAATTCTCCTAAGTCTTGTGAATCAATATAAAAGTGCCATTTAATTTGTGTTTTCATTTCAGAATTACTGTGTATTATCAAACTTTCCTTCCATTAATATATGTCCACTGTATAGGATATATTTATTTATTATATTTTACAGTATATTAATATAATGCATAGTTTGTATTATAACATATTGTAATATATAATATTGTTAATGCTCCTGTATTTTAATCTATATCCATATTATTTATTCAGTGATTAGTACAGTAATTATAATAGTCATTATAGTAGTTCACTATCTGGCTATCCTGGTTACATTCAACTTAAACCTTTGTAATTTATACTCTTAGTGGACACCAGATCCTTTTCAGACACATAACTCTTTCACATTTATTAAACAGCCCCTTGATTTTCATCTGGAGAGCCATCTTTTCTCTACTCACTTCATGTAACTGAGGTGCTGAGGACTTCACCTAAACTTGCACAGTTAGAAAGCATCATGTCTCCTGGGGCTTGAATAAATACACTGTGGCAGGACCCATCTCCAGCTAGTTGAGTATTAATTTGTTAACGAATAGGAAACTATATAACTCAATGTATAGTGAGCTGGATCCTACCAGGGATACATGCAGCACAAAAGCAAACACAGCAAAGTAATGAAAAAAGGCTGGGCTTGATGATCCTGTTTTAGTCATGACTAAAGCCAGATGTTTGCATATCCGTTTCACATATCAAAGCCACAAATATATCTTCATCTAATAAATATTAACATGCATATACACTATAATGAAATCCATAATTAGCATATAATTGTATATCATATGCATACATATTATAATTATATTATCATTATTATTTGTATAAAATAGAGTTGACTTTTTCTACTTGTCACAAATAAAAAAAAACCCTAAATAATGAAATGCAACCCATTACTAATATGATACTAATTTCCCATTAATTCAGTGATCTTTTTAACTCCATTTTGCTAAAGCTTCAAGCATTTGTTTTTAAATGCCTTTATGTTTTTTCTCTCCCTCTTTAAAATTCTCTTTCTCATTTTCCTTATTTCAATTATACAAATGATGTGTTCATCTTGGGCAAAATATAAAAATATAAAAATGATAAAATACACCATCTTAATTCCAAAATTTATAAATAGACACCACTAAATCTTGAGTCCATATGTCTACATTTTCAATTATCCACATTATTTTTACAAAACAGGTATATATTCCACATGAACATGTATGATCTGTCGAGTTTTTTGACTAACACCATAAATATAATTCTATATTGACAAATACACACTTCAAACATTGTCTAATGGGTATAATATGCCTTCATTAGAGAGACCAGTTCGTTTACTAATTTCCCTGTGCTACATATCTGGGTTGTTGCCAGGGGCGCACTATTATAATTAATGCTACATTATATATTGACATCAAAATATATTTCTCTGCTTCTTGTTTTTGGGAGGCAAAGTTTTAGAAGGTGAATCACTAAAGCTAAATTTATACACATTTCAAGGGAGCCTGGGTGGCTCAGTAGGTTGGGCGTCTGACTTCAGATCAGGTCATGATCTCACAGCTTGTGAGTTCGAGCCCCACTGGGCTCTGTGCTGACAGCTCAGAGCCTGGAGCCTGCTTCAGATTCTGTGTCTCCCTCTCTCTCTGCCCCTCCCCTGCTTATTCTCTCTCTCTCTCTCACGGTCTCTCTCAAAAATAAATAATCATTTAGGGGCGCCTGGGTGGCTCAGTCGTTTGAGTGTCCGATTTTGGCTCAGGTCATGATCTTGCGGTGAGTTCGAGCCCCGCGTTGGGCTCTGTGCTGACAGCTCAGAGCCTGGAGCCTACTTCAGATTCTGTGTCTCCCTCTCTCTCTGCCCCTCCCCTGCTCATGCTCTGTCTCTCTTTCTCCCAAAAATAAATAAACATTAAAAAAAAATTAAATAAATCATTTAAAAACTTAAAAAAAATCATACACATTTCAGAATCCTTTCTCTGTCAGCAAGTACTGATGGCCCAGAGCCCAACCATTCTCTCTCCTAACTCTTGCATTTTTTTCCCCCTTGGAACTGAGTTGAGACTGTTTTCTGGTCCCTATCCCTTATCAGAATAGCCTTGAATAAAGTCTTTTTTGCCTATACAACTTTGTACAGTGCAATTTTTGTTTGATAATTCCTATCCGCATGGAAAATAGATTCTAGAAGAGAAGACAAGAGAACATATATTTTAAAATATCAAAGCATGGGGCGCCTAAGTGGCTCAGTCAGTTAAGTGTCCAACTTCGGCTCAGGTCATGAACTCACGGTGAGTTCGAGCCCCAAATCAGGCCTAGTGCTGACAGCTTAGAGCTTGGAGCTTGCTTAGGATTCTGTGTCTCCCTGTCTCTCTGCTCCTCCCCCATTTGCTTGCTCTCTCTCTCTTTCAAAAATAAATAAACAATAAAATATATACATAAAATATCCAAGCATGAAGAATTCCATTTACTGAGCAGCATAAGAACATTCACGGTACTTCAACTTTCCTTCTTGTAAAACAGAAATCATAATATAGTATGGGATCTATTTCAAGATATAAATAGAATATCAGTTGTGAAACTAATTGGCCATATTCATTATTCAATATAGCCTTTGTTTTCAATATGCATCATTGAGGATGCTATGGGAATGTCATCTCAGAAATTTACACATTAACTAGTTCTTCATCTTTCTGACTTTAAAATAAGGTCCAACTTGAATCCAAACTGACTACACATGTAGACTATTTATAGTGCTACCCTTTAGTTGATCCTTCATAACACTTTCTTTAAAGTTTAGATTGTCTGGGGCACCTGAGTGGCTCAGTCTGTTGAGCATCCAACTCTTGATTTTGGCTCAGGTCATGATTTCATGGTCATGGGATGGGGACCCATGTAAGGCTCCATGATGAGCATTGAGCCTGCTTAATATTCTCTCTCTCTCTCACTTTGCCCCTCCCCCTTCACTTGTGCATGCACTTTCTCTCTTTCTCTTTCTCACTCTAAAATAAAAAGAAAACAAGTTTAAAGTTCAGATTGTTAAATCAAATAAGCATCATGACTTTTATATTCCTGACTTTCTGAATATTTGTTCATTTATTGATAGTTTTCTTGTGTGGAAATATGAAAGGCTAACTCTGGTTACCCTTCTTCCTCAAACCTCCATACCAAGGAATTATTCCCCAGACTCACACATTTTCTCCAATGCTCTTAACACAAAATCCTGAAACTAAATATAGATTGCTGTTAAAAAAAAAAAAAAAAAAAAAAAAAAAAAGACATGCCACTGAAGCCACCAACTAAATCCAGATGTGCAAAAACCTAAGGTGTGGTGAAGTCATTCCATGGTTGTGTATGCCATAATAATTTGGGTGCATGGACACAGAATCATGAGTATTCAACAATTCCCCAAATGATCTCTTTTTTTTTCTTTCTTTTTTGTTTATTTGTTTTTTTTAACAGATAACTTTGAAGAGCACCTATTGATTCTACTTTCAAGGTTTATTCTCCCCACTGTAATTATGGGTTTCTTTTTAATAGAATTATGTTTAGTAGATTTTTATTTCACCCTTAATGTAAGAACATTTAATAATACGACATGAGACAATAAAGAGTATAATATGTGTACATATTTCCCTATTATTCTTTACTATCTAGTTTAAGCTTGTTATATAAGCCATTACTGAAATGTGGAGGAATCCAACAGGGACAATTTAACATGTCATTATTATTTCTGTTTACTAGTGGTTTCCTTGAGCATAATGTAAGGTACAGTAGAGTAATAGCTTTTAAAAGAACAAGAAAGAATCCCCAAGTGAATCTGAACATTTTCAGAAAATCTTTCATTACAAACTCTTCTGCTTTTCTCAATTTGATTTTTCTCTTGAAGTTTAGAAAACCCATGCTTATGTATGTGACATTAGTATCTGGCTTACCTGAAGTAAATAATAAAATGAATTTGATTTATTTTCTTCTAATATGTAACCAGCTTTTATTCATGATGATAAAATTAAGCATATTATTATTTGCTAACAACTAAAAGAATTAAAATTATATCAGTATGGATACCTGAATTATATGCTTCCATTTTTGCTGCCAAAACCCCTCCAATGAATTCTTCATACTGCTACTTGAGTGATGGTTCCAAAACAGGGGTCTAATATTTTATTTTATTATTATAAATACTAAATCCCCCTCGTAAATAGGACGGCATTGTAATTTTTTTGTGTTGTGTACAGATGCCTTCAGGACCTGCTGGTTTCTGCTTATCTTTCCTTCCTAATGCAGGAGGCTTATATGAGTCAATGTGGCTGGCATGGAATAAGAGACACATACATCTAAATTCCCTTCCATTGTAGGAGTGAGCCAATCTACAGCCTGGGGATGGGTGGAGGAGGGGTACTGGAAGGACTGCAGAGACCTTGAGGCTAAGCCAATGTATTCAGATGGATCTGTTCTTTTGGAGCCATAGGATTCTTCATTGGCATACTATATTCCTTCCTCAACGTCTCCTCCCATCCATAACCATCTATATTGCCAGTTTATTTTCTAGAGTTCTTCCATTTTGAACAGCAATGTGAACATATCAAATTCTTTAATGAAATTTCTTCCACTCAAAATAACCCTTCTTTGAATTCCTTTGCAAATTTCCTCTTCAATCTTCACAATTTCCCTCTAGTTTCACCATGTTTCTGAAGCCTTCCTTCACATCTTTTTTTGCACATTAGGATCACTCTGCCACTCACTGTACCTTGAACTTTATTCAATCACTTGTTTCAGATTATCCCATTATTGAACTATGTTTAGGTCTATTTTTCTACTAGTCTGTGAACAACGTGGGGGGCAGGATAACATTTTATTTCTACGTGCACTTTTTCTTTAACACTTAATGTAGTATTTAGCAAAAGTTAAGCACATAGAGTTATTTGCTGACGCTGAATTTGGAGAGATATCTGTGTGTGTGTGTGTATAGTAGTAGGAGCAGTAGCAGTAGTAACAACAGTAAGAACTATATTAATAACTACATGCATGACAGTAAATGGGCAATTTCAGTTGAAAACTGAGGGACTGGAAGGAGTGATGCTGGTGAACTACTGTGATTTACCAAATTTTCGGTGAAAATAAACAAAAAATAGAATGAAGAGAATATTAAATTAGCTGCCGACAGTGTAGGCTCTTGTCAATTAAAAACTTTTTTGGAGGTGCAAGGCTCAGTAGGTTAAGCATTGAGCTCTTGATTTTGGCTCAGGTCACGATTTCATGGTGCATGGATTTGAGCCCCGCATCAGGCTTGGAGCCGACAGTATGGACCCTGCTTGGGATTCCCTCTCTCATCTCTCTGGCCCTCTCCCATGAGCGCTCTCTCTCTCTCTCAAAATCAAATAAATAAACTTAAAAACACTGTTTTGGTTTAAAAATTTAGATAATTCACTCATTTAGTTGATCAAAGTATAGTGTTTTATTTTCCTAATTGCATAACTATATTTAAGCACTGGGATTTCTTGGTATTTAAACAAACCTGAATAGGTGAATGGTTAAATAGTTTGGAAGACCTGACTGATTCATGTCCCAAAATATGTTTAGATGGATTCTGCCAAATAAAAATTGAGGAAAAGGTTAAAACTTTCTTGTGACAAAACATTTCCAATCTTCCAGTCTCAGACTCTAACTCTAGATTTACATTTAACACCTTTGTCCTTTGCTCAATGTCAGCCTGTTTCTGGCAATCACTTACTCTGTCTTACTGAATCCTCTCTTCAAATATGAAAGGCTTCCATGCACTCTTATCTTGACATGCTACTACCTATTTTATCCCTTCCAATTTGTATAATTAACAGCATTCTTCTAATTTGCTTACTCGATTACTCCCTGAAAGAATCTGAAAAGCATGGAATGCCTGGGTGGCTCAGTAGGTTAAACGTCTGACTTCAACTCAGGTCATGATCTCACAGTTCGTGAGTTTGAGCCCCGCGTTGGGCTCTATGCTCACAGCTCACAGCCTTCATGGGGCCTGCTTCAGATTCTGTGTCTCCCTTTCTGCCTCTCCCTTGCTCCTGCTGTGTGTGTGTCTCTCTCTGCCTTTCAAAAGTAAATAAACACTAAAAAATAATCTGAAAAGAAATGTATATACTTAGTATTTTAAAGATGAAACTATTCATCTTGTTTCAATAATTATAAGAGAATCATAAAGATGGACATTTTAAAATAAACTGCTGCAATGCAATGTAATTGTAAGCAATGAACTCCAAATACTATAACCCCTTAACATCCAGTGCCGTTCACTTAAATATCATGTAAATAACTTATTAGACAATGAGAAATTTTAAATTGCTGCTTGAAATCATGGTTGTACATTTTGAATTTCCATTTTGCTTTCCGAAGAACTTTACCTTAATATATTTTTATGCTTAAAAATAATAACTTTGTATATTGAAATACAAACTATTTCTTGAAAACATAAATTCTTTACATGTTTGTGTGTGTGTGTGTGTGTATGTATGTATGTATGTATATTCTTTGCACAGTTGTACTCATACTGTATAAGTAACCTTTCAGTTAAACAGGCTATTCAGTTACTTTTGCACAATTGGCAACTTAATTGTAAAAAGGGGAAAGAGCATTCTCTAAATGATTGCTCCCCGTGATGCTTTCAATTGGCAAAAAACCTCAGCCTCATATTGTGTAGCATACTCCAGCATTCACATATACACACAGACATACAAGCTCAACACATGCTAGAATCAATTTCTTTAAAAAAAATCACTCCCTTCTGAAGTCTTTAGAGAATCCTACAAAGCCATATGTTCAGTTATGAACTATGATAAGAGGTGTAGAAAGATCGAGAAGCATGCCAAAATGTTTAATAGCAATCGGTTTAGTGATTCTATTTATGATTTTGTTTTGAATAAATCTAAATTTAAAGGATTTTATTGGTAAAACAGACACATGACTACAATTTAAACAATATTCTTTAACACTGAATATTTAAGGCAGCAGGTGCATTATCATTTGCCTAAGCAGATTAAAAGTAAATTTTTTCACTTTAAAGTTAAAATTGTCTAAAAGAATTCTAATAACTGACGACAAAATACAGAAAAAAGAAGGATCAGAGAAGGTAATAGAATAAAATTATACTTTAATCTTATCAATAAAATGCATAAATGATTTCTAAATAACTGAGGAATTAGATTCTATGTAGGATGTGGGGTTTGTCTTCTTTGTTTTTGCCTATGGAAAACTTACTTTTTAAATATATATAAAATGATAGGACTTTTAGAAAATGTAAAAGTTCTAATATTACATTTAAATATGCATTACATTCTATAAATAGAAACAGGCATGGTTTCTAGTAACTTGAAAATAAGCAAAATAATGTTGCTCTTTTACCAGCATTAAAAACCATTCCATAATTAATCAGCCCAGAAATATATATAATCACTTTAAACAACTAGAATGACACATAGAACACGGACATCTATGAGAACAAGAATGAATAAAATAGTGACATTAACTAAGAATATGTTAGTCCTCTGAGGGTACTCTTCCTACTGGAAAATACGAGGGCATTAACTGAGGCAAGGGACTTCTAAATCTAGTCCAGGAGAAAGACTTCTCAGCATGATTGGGGCAGGGGCAGAGAGAGGGAGAAGGAGAGAGAGAATCCCAAGCAGGCTCCAAATTGTCAACATGGAGCCCTACATGGGGCTCGAACTCACAAACCATGAGATCATGACCTGAACCAAAATCGAGAGCCAGATGCTTTACTGACCGAGCCACCCAGGCACCCCTATAATATAAACTTTCTTATCAAAGAATGACAACGAAGAATGGCTAGATATATAGTAATAAAGCAATGCAAAATAACAATGTAGTAAAATAATACAGAACTAGATTAATAAGACCTCATATAATTGGAAGATTGGTCTCTAAACTTTCTAGAAACCATGGCAGAAAAAAAATAATAAATTCACTGGGTCTATTTCCAGCTTTTCTTGGAATATTTTGGACATTGCTTTTTGGCAAGAACTCTGCTTTAAGTATCAGAAAACTAGAGCCAAAATTTTAATTCTATTATTGCCAAACCAAAAAATTCAGCTCTCATTAAGATTTAATTTGCTGAACTTAGTGGATAAATACACGTACTTACAAAGTTGTCATGGAAGTCAAAAGAGTCAATACATCAAAAAGTGCTTTAGAGTCATAGGTAATTCTATTATTTCTGTTATGTGAGCTTTAAAGAGTTCTTAGAAATGTTTAGCATAGTGTTTTAGATCAGAAGTTTACCATCAAGCTGAGTTCAATTGTATTTGTTTTTTATGGTATGAAACAAAGGTTTGGAAACATTATTTAAAGATTTAGTTTGGTTTAATTTCATTTATTTCATTTCCCCACTACATTATAATAATGTCTTTAAATGAACTTCTGCATATTAAAAAATAAAATAAAACCATATAACTCAAATTCATATAAATTAAATGACTTTTCATATTTCAATTATTTTCACTTCTTTTCATTATTAAGTAATTGAACAAAATCAGACCAATATACACAGCCAGTTGCTAAATTAAAAATATGTGTAAATGTGAAGCAGGTGACATATTATTTCCAAAACTGAAAACACAGAAAGTTGATCAAAATAACAAGAGATCAGCTTTTAGATGTTTGTTTCATATTATAGAGAAGAATCTTTTTTAGTGCAATAAAATAACTGAAATTGCTGAATCTCTTGCTGTATTTCACAGGTAACTTTTGTAAATAATAGAATTCACTTGATATCTCCATTTCTCACATGCTAGTACAACCTTAATAATGTGGCTTCTTATCACTCTAGCAAGCTGCTATCTGGATGATTTGCAATGACCCTGTAATTGATAAATCAATTTGCATCTTCTCTGTCTTCATTGCTCTTGATTTCTCTACAGTGTTTATCAGTACAGCCCTGTCTTCTGTGACATCTTCCTGTCCAGTGATCTATAATGTTATATTTTTATACTCTTTACACTAGAAAAAAAATCACCATTTCATTTCCAAATTTTTCTTCCTCTTTCTTTTTTCATAATGGAATTACAATCCAGGTCAGATAGACTAAAAGCCCTGGAGATGTTATCTTCTATTCATTCCACCTCATATGACTCAGTTTTGAAAAGATAACTTGACTAAGATTTCCATACACTAAAATCTGTCACTTTCCTACCTAATGCTATCCAATTGCAATGAAAAATAGGCCAAAATTCTTTGTGGTGGCTTATGAAGCTCTACTCTACCTTATTTTGCTTCCCTTTACCATGTCATCCCTTGCCACACAAGTCATAAGCACAGAGAGTTTCTTTTCTGTCCTTTGAAAACACCAGACTTCTGCATTTCTTCCTCAGTAAGGCTTTAGAAACAGTCTATCTGGGACGCTCTTGCCTTGTATTGTTGGCAATGACTGACTGCTAATTTCCCATCACATTCCATCTGCAATGTCATCTTCCTATAGAACCTTTCCCTGAGAAGTCTGATTTAAAACATAAGCTTCCCAAGAGTGGGAAACTTCTGTTTTCTTTCGGAAGTCTCTCTGTTTCTAGGTCCTAGTGGTCCCAGGACAGTCCACAGCATGTATTTGGCATTAAATACTTTTTTAGACAGTGAGTGAATATTCTAATTCAGAAATATCATCTTTCGTTGTTCCTTTCAACTGTACAGTAGCTCAGAGTATTGCTGCCTTTTCCCTTGGAGCATTAGATACCTGGGCTGCATTCTTTCAAACATGGCCTCCCTGATCATGTTCCTTTCATTCTCAACAATTTACACTGACCTCCACTTCTCAAAGAATGAGGCTCATACATGACATTCCATGACTGGACTCATGCCTGCCTCTCGGGTCCAGTGCCATGTGTAACTCCCTAGTCCTCTTTCCTGAAACCAACCTATCATACTCACTCCTCTTGATAGGCGACGTTTGTCTATCTCTTGAACACATCCTCTTATGTTTTGCCATCCATGATTTTTATATCTGAATTTCAAATTCAGACTATTTTCAAAATCTTGCCAGCTAAAATCATCCATGGACTAGTGAGGCTCAGTTCAAATCCTATCCCTTTAAAAAAAGACATTATTGCTATAAGTAGAATTAATGTCTCTCCTTTGTGAAGAAGTACAAAACGGATTTTCCAAAAAGTATAAAGTGAATGTCTTACATCAGTTGCCCACTTACATGTCCCTACACAAGATTGACAGCTTCATTAGTGGAGTAAACTCAGCACACATTTTTAATACTTCACTTCATCTAACACAATGTCTTGAACAGAAAGGTATTTACCCATTACAAAGATATTTGCATGTTTTAAATTTCATAATACTAGTATAGTCTAACATTTAAATTTATTAATTTTAGGAATTATTTCATAAAGTGTACATTCAAACTGCCAAATAGAGAGCAATTACTTAAAATTATATCTGTCTTTAAACTGCAAAGTTAAAATTGAATATCAAAGAGAATTAGTCTTGCTATTTTATATAAAGATTTTTTATTTCCTGTTCATTTATAAGTTTTTATTTTGTTCTTATTTTAGATTTTAATTGTTTCTCTGTTCTTTTAAAACTGTTATTTTAGTTGTTTGGGTTTTTTTGTTTTCATTTTTCTCCTTAGGAAAAAGACCTGATTGAACTTGCCCATCTAAGTTCTTTGTACTTCAATTATAATTACAACTCTCTTTTGAAAGTATTTGTCAATACTAGCTCTGAATATTCTTATACTTTTGAGATTTAAGCTGCCAAAAACACCACAAATAATTCATCAATAATTCAGTATTTGTTATCCTAGGGATACTATCCTTATGCTTATCTTGGATTGCATAAAATTCAATTCTGAAAATGAGTGATCTAAAAGTATATTTCTAGCTCAAAAATTTTAAATACCACATTGCACTCACAGCTCACTGGGTCTGATATTGAACACTGAAAGAATTTATTATAAATATATACATATAATTTCTCATTTTAATTAAATCTTTAAATATAGTAAGGCAAGTTGTGCAATCTTGAATAAACACATAGATTATGCTTGGCAGTGATTCTAACACAAGCTTTATGTAATTATTCAGATCCCAGTGTACAAAAGACTTTTTTGCTTAAAAAATAATTTGATTTTTCTGCTTATTGTCAATTTGAGAACTTAGAAGTTTTGGTTAGTTGCACTTTTAGGACGTGTCATTCCTTAAATGAGATTTAAAAGTTTTATATATTGAGAACTACAAAGCATTCAGTATCTAATTTCCTTGTCTCATCACTCTGGAATGTATTACCTGATGTCACATCTGTAACCAGTCACAACGAAATGTGACAAAGCAGGCACTGTTTAATGGTTCCATTTACAACAAGATTTTTGTATCTATTCCATTTTCCTGTAATTTCATATGGCAAAATGTCTTCTGTAGAATAAATTAGGTATTGAGCAAATGATCAGACATTTTAAAATATACACTCTATTTTAAACTACTCTGAAGTCTTTTAGGACAATATTTCTATAAAATTATAAAATAAAAATGTTAATAAGAGATTATTCAGATTACTATGAAGGTCTTTATTTTCATGGAAATACATAATTTAATCCCTTGTTAGTTTATTTGAAAATTTCTCATTGCGAAAATACAGGTTATGAAACGAAGTCTTCTTCATTCGCTGTCCCTAAACAGCACAACATATGGTACAAAATGTGTCTTTATTTTTAGAATACTACATACTGTTATTAGGACAAATTAAAAAGTAAAGCAAAATAGAAATCAAATTGATTTTTTTTTATTGGACACACCAGTACCACAGCTACTATGAAGAGAAGTACTGAGTCAAATACTGGACTAATTACTTTTCATTGCTTGCTATATTTAATATTTAAAATAACCTTAGAATCAAAATGGAGAGACAAATTTATTATTTTACACAAATTCTGAAAATAAGTTGCAAAATATATATTTTATTTAATATCTAAGACCAAGCTAACATGAACTATTAACTCCTATATAATTCTAATTCTCTCCTTCAAACCAAATGTATATATGCATATATTTTTCACACATTGCTTCAATTTTTAAAAAAAAATTTTCAACTTATATTTGAGAGAGACAGAGCACAAGCAGGGGAGGGCAGGGAAGGGGGGAAACAGAGGGTTTGAAGCAGGCTCTGTGCTGACAGCCGACAGCCAGATGTGGGGCTCAAACTCACAAACTGTGAGATCAGGACCTGAGCTGAAGTCAGACGCTTAACTGACTGAGCCACCCAGGTGCCCCCACATCAATTTTTCTACATATGTACACACATAAACACACACACACACACACACACACACACGCTTGATTCAATGTGGGAACAAATATTTTTTTTTTAAAACATTGGTAGGCCAGTATGTAGAACTGCTCTGTAAATTTTCAAAATTTTAAGTTCTCATATCTCTGTAAGAAATAGTGATCTTTCTTCTTACACTATCCACAGGATATCAGAGGAAATACTGATGATTTATGACCAAACTGACTCATAATTCATTCTCAACTCATTTTAGAAAGCTATATAACAGTCAAGAATTAAGTGCTATAACCATTTTCCTATCCAAGTCAACATTTATTTGCTATGTTTTTTGTTATTGAATATGCAGCATGCCAAAATCATGTTTCAGGGAAATTTAATCTGGCCAAAAGAAATTTATAATTTATTTAGGAGGCAGTTGTGGGTTTTGTTTTTGGGGGGGGGGGGGTTGGGTTTTCTTCCTCCTCAATATACATTGGTTACCCAAAGCCTGTTTTTATCTTAGCTGTGTTTCTTAGTTTAACGTTTGAGACGTTTATAATATGAAAGGAAATATATAAGTTGTACATATATATTTTTAGGATATTAGTTGTTTTTTAATAGGTTTTAACCAACTTCTTTCTAAATT
Source organism: Panthera onca (assembly GCF_046562875.1). Lineage (NCBI taxonomy): Eukaryota > Metazoa > Chordata > Mammalia > Carnivora > Felidae > Panthera > Panthera onca. Next base: position 106,412,567 of record NC_138345.1, on the reverse strand, counting down.
GTTTACCTTTTTATTACATGCTTCTGAGGCAACGTATAAGTGGTAAATAAAGTGTCCGCTAAAGTGATACCCACACAAATTTTTAAACAGCAGTTTTTTGTTTTTTGGTGTTTTTTTTTTTCATCCTGACAGTTTAAACACTAACAACACAATACCAACTGAACAAGCTAATTCTCATTCACAGACCTGAAATGTAGTTAGGTAAAATACCCTCTATAATTATTAGGAGTTGAGATTTATTTTAACATGACATGCTTGGTATTATATTTCCTCTGAAAAGTTATAAATGCCCATGTCTCTGACTTCAATGTTGACAGTCCAATCATACTAAAATTTTAATGTGTATAGGTAAGGAGATGAGGGACATCTAGGCAAAGAATTTACAAATATGAAATGTCCATTTAACAAATAATTCTTTAGTCTGTGCTAAGAGTTAATTTGAAATGGAGAGCAAGATAGATGTGGTCTTTACCTCTGAGTACTTCCGATATTAAGCAGAAAGCAAGCAATTAAAACATGAGTACAAAAAAATGTGGAAATGATGTTAAAATTAGAACAAGCTTACTGGAGACTCTGAGGACCGCAAGGGCAATGTAAAGAAGGGGATCCTACCTGCTCCCCAGATTTGCCCCCATGTGAGGCTGAACTGAGCCAAGGATGTGAGCAGACACACAAAAGCACTGTGATGAGACACAGCAACAGAAACAGGAAAAAAAAAAACAACTTTTTTTTTTTTTTTTTTTGAATGGCAAGTCATTACTCATTGACATAGAACATGTGGGCCTATGTCCAGAAAACAGGGGAGAAGGGAAACATTTGAGGATTCTTGTATCATTCAACATAAAATGACAGACTTATTTGCTGTTATCCGTTCCTCTTGCTTCATATTTTGCCTTAATGTATATGCACAGCTGTTGTTTCTGACCCAAGAGACTTTATATGCAGTCAATTAGTCTATGGTTTTTAAGGGGATTTTTTTTTCATAGTTGTCATTCATCAAGCTTTTAAAGTAATAAGTTTAGTTAAAAACACATGTTTTTATTCCTTGTGGGATAATTTCTCAGGTACATTAATATTGTATTGCAAAATAGTCTAAGATCTATAATATAACATTTAATAATCAAAATCTTGAGGTCATTTGAAAATCATTACCTATTTCTTAATAATGTATTTTTAAATCTTGTATAAGGTTTGGCCTAGAATTTTAAAAATAAGTGGTAGAGGAGGATTTTATTTTGCAAACTGCTGCAAACTGTGTTATACTGGCACTTAGTGTTTAATAAAAATGATTGCTTGGATTATTGAGGCTTTGGCTTACTCGTTAAGTATTTCCTGCAACTTTCAAGAAATATTAGAAAATCATAATCAGATGAAGGACCTATATAAAGAAGATCTGGGGGTCTACAAAGTGTGCCACCTCAAGGAGGTTCTTATATGGTTCCCTTATTTCCCAGCCTTTCCACACACCTCTCTCCAACCATATTCCCACTATAAATCAATTTTTAGTCACATATCTATACTAAATATTAGAAGAAATAATATGGAACTTTTAAGAATATAATCTAACTCATAATAGTATGAATTTGTTTTTATATTCAAACTCATCATTAGCACTTTGATTTTGTACAGGTTATTTAAATTTTTTAAGTTTCATTTTTTTCAACTTTAAAGAAGGTTTTATAAAACCTATCTTAAAGTAAGTTTGATAATTAAAGGTAGTAATTTAACGAATGAGAATACATAAAAGCCTTAGTTCCTACTTCATACATAGTAAATTATCAAGAAACAATAATATTAACTGTTTTATTACTACTAAAGCATTTTCTGTTTATTCTAATTTCCATTTAAAAATGCATCTGGGAAACTGAATCTGTTTTTAAAAGAGTATATATGTTTTCGTTTGTTTGCTTTTTCAAGTTTATTTACTTATTTTGAGAGAGATAGAGAGTGCAAGGGAGGGGCAGAGAGAGAGAGGGAGAGAGAGAATCCCAAGCAATCTGAGAGCCTGATGTAGGGCTTGAGCTTACGAACCGTGAGATCATGACCTGCGCTGAAGCCAAGGGTCTCGTGCTTAACCAACTGAGACACCCAGGCACCCCATGGGAAACTGAATCTTTTAAGTAGAAATTGATGGTAATAATTTGTTGTGGACTCTAAGTCTAAAGTTCTCTCTTGCCCAGCAAGAGAGCGGGGCACAGGATAAAGAGTGAGAGATGGCTAATGTCTGGGAAAAGACAAGAGCCCTGAATAAGGGTCCTTGCCCCGTTTTTATTAGGATCAGAAGGCTTACAAACATAGTGATGGACGTGCACAAAGAGACGATGAATCTGTGAACATTAACTCATGGACGTGAGGAAAAAGGGGTCTTGAAGATATTCAGGGCTAGCGGTTTGGGTTAATACAAAACAAAATCCTGGCGCAGGGCAGTCGGGCATAAAGTTGTTTACAGCAGACTTGAGGCAGCACCTCTGTTTATCTGAGATAGCCTGGGGACGAGACAGAGGACAGGGACCTCAGGGTTAACAAGGAAACTTTCTTTTGTTAATCATCTTGGCTCTGGGCGGCTTCACCTGCAGCACAGCAGTCTATAGCCCTATTTACCTGTTTACCTAACTTGGTCCTTGCTTCCTGTGAAAGCAGCTTTCTGCTATGGTACGAAATTGGGGGGGTGCTTCCACGCTGAATAGCTAATCTTGTTTATTTCATATACCTATGTTCTATACTAGGGCCTTTGCTCCTCCTTCTCTATACTGGGGCATCTGCCCTGCCTTCTCTATACTTATGTACTGAATCTTGTTTAGCCAAACTTGGGTGTGATATCCTATGATTTTGCAATTATTTATGCCTTGTTAACCCATTGGTGTAAGCCCAGGGAATTTCTATGCTTATTCCCCACAACTCTTACGGTTCAATTATAAAAAGATAAAAATACCCTAATTAAATAATGGGCAAAGAATCTAATAGACATTTCTCAAAAAAAAAAAATTAAGTGACTAATAAGCAAATGAAAAGAAGTTCAACATCATTAACCAACAAGGAAAAGCAAATCAAAACCACCATGAGACACTACTTCACATGCACTATATAATCAAAATGATGTGACATGAACAGTGTTGGCAAGGATGGAGAGCAGATGGAACCTTCCTGCACTACTGGTAGGAATGTAAGATAATGTGATACCTTTGAAACAGTCTGGCAGGTCCAAAAAAGTTAAACACAGAGTTACAATTTTACCTAGATAGTCCATTTATCTTTTTTTTTAATGTTTATTTGCTTTTAACAGAGAGAGAGAGAGAGAGAGAGCGAGAGAGAGAGCATGAGTGGGGGAGGGGCAGAGAGAGAGGGAGACATGGAATCTGAAGCAGGCTCCAGGCTCCAAGTTGTCAGCACAGAGCCCGACTCTGGGCTTGAACTCGTGGACCACGAGATTGTGACCTGAGCCAAAGTCGGACGCTCAACCAACTGAGCCACCCAGGCACCCCTCCATGTTCCATTTAAAGAAACTAAAACATGTCCACGCATAAACTTGTAAATGAATGTCTAAAGAAGGAATATTAGAAGCCTTTTGGGGTTCTTTGCGATCCTGTACTCAAACTGCACTTAAAATCATAGAATAGTAAAACAGCCTTAGGGCAAAACAAAATCTAATCCTGAGAAACTTGGAAATACATAAAACTAGCACACGTATACAACAGACTGAAGAGACACTGAAGATGCTACCCTTTTCCTCCCTTTCACTGGGTATGTGTTTAGAAAGCAGAGTGATTTGGCTTTATCCAAAGATGAGGCAGGTTGGGGGGGGCAATTAAATTGTGTTCTGAAGGCTGTTTTCCAACTTGAAACTGGTATTGTGTGAATTGGTAAATATGTCATTACCTGAAATTATAATGTCATTTATAATTCTAAATGTCATTCTAAAAATTTTTTTAAAGTATGTTTTTTTCCCAGCTGACCCTGAAATCGCTCTCAGAAACCATCGACCTCCTGACTAGAGTTGGCATTCCCATTCATAAGGTTGCAGGAAATCTGAGGAGGGATGCAGGGGATTACTGATAGATAAATGTTTGCTTCCTGCATCAGCCCTTTTCTTGAATTGGATTTCTTCTAAATGGATTACAAAAAGACAGAAATTCATGGAAACGTGATATTGACCTCCAAATAGAAAGAAATAGAATTCTGTCTCCTGTTGCAAAATGTTTTTTTTTCTCTAAACAAAGATAAATCTATGTAGATAAACTGGTATTCCCAATTTTAAGCCCATTTCAGACTAGGTATTTTAAATTACTTAAAGACAATCATACTCTATGGAACATTCAACACCTGTTCCTTCATACTGGCTGCTACTACCATACTATCCTTCCCAGCTTTCTTCTAAAAGATTGTTTTAATTGAAGTGTATCTTTTGCCCCGTTGGATCAAAATGTAAACAACTTATCTTAAAAAAAAAAAAATTGTTGGCACCAGCAATGTTTCTCATTTCCCTCTAGTAAAAGCTATCTTTCCCTACCTGATTGTTTGCTGGTACTTCTTCTTTGGTGCTAAACAAGATAAATAATTATTTTCATGTGTTTGGTGAATATCCAGTATTTCCAGTAGTTTCGTAGCCATAATCTAAGCAACCTGAAAGAGGTACGATCCCCAATTGGAGTTTATCGAAACCCCAAACTTGCTTAACTTTGTAAATAAAGAATTTCTACTTCCCCTTGTAGATTCACGGTTCTCCTTATAAATTCACAGTTCTTTTTTTTTATTTTTTTTAATGTTTATTTATTTTTGACACAGAGAGAGAGAGACAGAGCATCAGTGGGGGAGGGGCAGAGAGAGAGGGAGACACAGAATCAGAAGCAGGCTCCGGTCTCTGCATTGTCAGCACAGAGCCCCACGCAGGGCTCGAACCCACAGACCGCAAGATGATGACCTGAACTGAAGTCGGATGCTCAACCGACTGAGCCACCCAGGTGCCCCTTCACAGTTTTTTAAAATCACCTTAAATTTGAAGAATTACCTAGAAAAACTGAGTTTACCTACAAAATTGTTGCACTGATGATGAAATTTATCCCCTTATATTCCCTAAATAACACAAAACCAGTGTGAGAGTTACTGGTTTTGCTCTCTTAGACTCCTGGGCTTTCTTCTTATTAGCATTCATTTGCAGCTGTTTCCGTGCAAACACACATCTACAGAAAGTATATCCAGGCACATGAGCTTTCATATTAATTCTATTTTTTCACCTCTTTCAGAAAGAGTCATGAAGGACCCAACAATAAATCCCAGATGAACTCCCCTTCACACATTTAAAAAAACCTTACAAAATATAATGACAAGTATGTTTCTTATTCAGGCCAAATGAAAGAATTTTCCAGAGAGAGAAGGCTACTTGCTTCTGTTCTTCAACTGTAAATTTTTCAGCTCCCTGAAATGATGCCAATGTTTTTAGTATATCTCTGTCAAATTTCTGATAAAATATGAACCTATTAGGACCCTAGTAACATATAAGTATGAAAAATGGCATTTCTATGGTTTATTCTTTTTTTAAAACTATATAAATGAGAATTGTTGAGTTTTACATAGATTTGTTCTGAGAGTACGATCCTAAAACTATACACTTGATAGTATGCAACGTACAAAGGAAGAAATGGTATATAGATTCTTTAAAGATCCTATATCCCTAATTATAATAAGATAGAATGAAGTTGAAAGAAGCAAAATAAGTAAATAAATAAATAAATAAATAAATAAGCTACTAATAGTAGGGAAAGTTCACGTCTTCTGATTGTCTTTATACTACACACATGCTACTTAAGTATGACTGCTGTCTCTCCTCCCCTCCTTGTTCTCCCCTTTCTCCAAAGGATGGAGGATACTCATCCCAGGCTCCAAGTCCACTCATTTCCTCTTCTCTCGACTCTAGTCAGTTCGCCAGTACATGTAGTGCAAGCTTACCCACCATACGAAAATCACCAAGGCACTCTTTGCCTATTGAAAAGGAAGTTATGTTCAAATTAATACTGCTTCATTCAGGTCATTATAGTTTATCTAGTTCTATGACTAAAACAAGAGCCTCTAAATGAAGTACAGGGCTTTCTCTTGTGTGTACATATGTGTTTGTGTGTTTTGCTTTGTCTGTTTTGTTTTTTAGGTTTTGATTTATCTTCTGGAGTCCATGCTGTGTTCACAATTATTCATATAACCTGTGTCACCCGAGAAGTGACACTAGAACATGCTTATAGTCTGTAAAAATAGTCAATCATTAGAGTGGAGCTTCTACTTAAAATACAGTATTATTTTCATTTTTCGTTTTTAAGATTTTATATTTTTAAGTTACTATATGATTTCTGCTCCAAAAAAGAAAATACAGAAAGATACCATGACAACAAATTAAAATGTCAAAATACTTCCAAAATTACATATAGAATTAAATCATTAGATATATCCATTAAAGCTTTTAGCATGAACAGGTCATAACTGAGCCAGAGCACTGAAAGCAAGATCTTTCCAGCTTCACTGCACTAATTAACAATATTCTATAGAAAAGAGCCTTTGCAATGACCCAAATGCACAAATATGAAACATTTCATCTGAATAAAAGTATAGAAGATAAAGCCTTTCTTTATTTTTTTTATTTTTTTCAATATATATAATTTATTGTCAAAATGGTTTCCAAACAACACCCAGTGCTCATCCCAAAGGTGCCCTCCTCAATACCCATCACCCACCCTCCCCTCCCAACCACCCCCCATCAACCCTCAGTTTGTTCTCAGTTTTTAAGAGTCTCTTATGCTTTGGCTCTCTCCCACTCTAACCTCTTTTTTTTTTTTTTTTTCCTTCCCCTCCCCCATGGGTTTCTGTTAAGTTTCTCAGGATCCACATAAGGGTGAAAACATATGGTATCTGTCTTTCTCTGTATGGCTTATTTCACTTAGCATCACACTCTCCAGTTCCATCCACATTGCTACAAAAGGCCATATTTTGTTCTTTCTCATTGCCCTGTAGTACTCCATTGTGTATATAAACCACAATTTCTTTATCCATTCATCAGTTGATGGACATTTAGGCTCTTTCCATAATTTGACTATTGTTGAGAGTGCTGCTATAAACATTGGGGTACAAGTGCCCCTATGCATCAGTACTCCTGTATCCCTTGGGTAAATTCCTAGCAGTGCTATTGCTGGGTCATAGGGTAGGTCTATTTTTAATTTTCTGAGGAACCTCCACAATGTTTTCCACAGTGGCTGCACCAGTTTTCATTCCCACCAACAGTGCAAGAGGGTTCCCGTTTCTCCACATCCTCTCCAGCATCTATAGTCTCCTGATTTGTTCATTTTCGCCACTCTGACTGGCGTGAGGTGATATCTGAGTGTGGTTTGGATTTGTATTTCCCTGATAAGGAGCAACGTTGAGCATCTTTTCATGTGCCTATTGGCCATCTGACCAGTGTGAGGTAGTATCTCAATGTGGTTTTGACTGGTATTTCTCTGATGTGTTTTTCATGTGTTTGTTTGGCCATCTGGATGTCTTCTTTGGAAAAGCGTCTATTCATGTCTTCTGCCCATTTATATACTGGATTATTTGTTTTCTGTGGTTAAGTTTGGTAAGTTCTTTATACATTTTGGATACTAACCCTTTATCCAATATATCATTTGCAAATACCTTCTCCCATTCTGTCAGGTGCATTTTAACTTTGTTGTTTCCTTTGGAGTCAAGCTTTTTATCTTGATGAGGTCCCAATAGTTCATTTTTGTTTTTATTTTCCTTGCCTTCAGAGACGTGTCAAGAAACAAGTTGCTGTGGCTGAGGTCAAAGATCTTGTTGCCTGTTTTCTCCTCTAGAGTTAAAGAATTATTCACCATGATCAAGTGGGATTTGTTAATGGACTGCAGGGCTGGTCCAGTGCTGGCAAATCATTCAAGAAAGGATAAAAACCATATGATCCTGTCAATAGATACAGAAAAAGCATTTGACAAAATACAGCACCCTTCCTTTATAAAAGCCCTCAAGAAAGTTGGGATAGAAAGAACATCATAAAAGCCATATATAAAAGGCCCACAGGTAATGTCATCCTCAATGGGGAACAACTGACAGCTTTCCCCCCTGAGATCAGGAACACAACAGGGATGTCCACTCTCACCACTATTGTTTAATGTAGTTTTGGAAGTCCTAGCCTCAGCAATCAGACAACAAAATGAAATAAAAGGCATCCAAACTGGCAAAGAAGAAGTCAAACTTTCACTCTCCTCAGACTACATGGTACTCTATAAGGAAAACCCAAAAGACTCCACCAAAAAGTTGCTAGAACTGATATATGAATTCAGGAAAGTTGCAGGATACAAAATCAATGTACAGAAACCGGTTAGACATTATTATGTCAGTCAATTAGGTTTTTTAAATTCATTGATTCCAAAAATATTTAGGACACACTCACTGTGTTCCAAGACTACTCAATATTCTTGAGAGAATACAAATGAAAATGGGCCTGATTATGTTGAGCTTTGAGTTTTAAAAACAATTAAGTAACTAAAATAAAATGTGATGGGACAAACCCACAGTGCTATGGGAATAAATAATAAAGGCCCCTGATATAGTCTGTAAGTGAAAAGGTGTTTTTCACAAGAGATACAATAATTAAGATTAAAGAAGAAATATTATTTGACTTGGTGAAGTAAACAAAAATAGATGGGAGAAGTACTGTTGGCTTAACTATGTAGAAAAAAAAAATCCAGGAACTTCTAAATGCATACAAGCTCTGAAGTGAGATTGCAGAGGGTATAAATTTTGTGCAAGTTATTCACATTATATCTTCAGCTTTGTATTGGAGAGAATGGAATTACCAACTCCACCAAACTGTTGTAAGGACTAAATATGCTAATGCATGCACAGCACAAAGAAGTGTGCTTGGCATGGTGAGTCTAATAAACTTAACCAGTATATTAATGTTATTATTAATGCAGTTAACCACATATCCCTTTCAAGCTAGATGGACTAAGATTGGTCTAGAAAAACAGGTCTACACTACAACCCCTTATGACAGTGAACAAATATAAGAAATTCTATTATTCCATATAAAGAAAAATAGCCCGTGGTGACAGCATTTACAGATAAGGAAGTAAATTTCCATAAGGAAAACAGAAGTGAATACTTTGCTTAAAGAGGTAATGAATAGGAAGTTTTGAGGTGACATCCAATACACATTTCCATGCAAATCTTTCTCTGAGGGCATTAGTCTGACAACCATTCCCTAAATTTCAGGTCACTCAGAACCTAGCATATAGACACAAGTGACTTAGGACCAAATTCCAAAACATATCCTGGGACTCCCTATTCCTTTATTCTTTTTTTTTCCCTGTTGTTGTTGTTGTCTCCCTTGAACTGATTCTCACCTCTTACCAACTACGATGTATGTTTCTTAAGGGGAGGGGCTTTATGAGCTGTTTTAATGCCTGTATCTAGTGTACCTGAAACAGTATCTGGCATAGTACTTGTTCAATAAGTGTTTTAGAGTGAACTAAAGGTTAGGGAATAGAACAAGGACACAACAGGAGTTCAATCATTAAAGCCCCTATTTCCCATAATTGCATCTAAGACAGGATAATTATGATTATTATATTTGGACACTGCAAGATATACCCAGATGAGCTAGTGAACCATTGAATAATTATTATGTCTTTGTTTATTAATTTACTTCATATAGAAAAAAGAAATGAAGTAATTAAAATGATTATAAGTCAAATGGAACAGCACATTTGAAAACATGTAAGAAAATTATTATGGTTTATATTACAGTGAAAATTCACAGAGCAGGAACACTTAGCATTTATCCATCATTTAGATATAGTGATCTAGTATGTCTAACTAGATGTTTATGGACCATGTAGGTAAACATACCTTTTTTCAAATATGAGAAAATTGTATGTATCCTCCTTCAAACATCTTGGCATGAATTATACATTTTGGATAGTTTCACTTCCTTTATTGTAATTTATAACCTAAAGCTATATGGATAGACTATGAAATATGATTCAAATAAGAAAATATGAATATTTTATGGACTCTTAGTTTCAATGCAGTACTAATATTAAGATGTTATATTTGGCATAATTCTGTGTTCGACAGTTCTGGTTATATGTTCCATGTTTTATTGATATTAAATTAATGTAGATATCAAACTAGTAGCCAAATCCCTTTAGGCAACAAGAATATTGCCAAAGGAAACTGAAGGTAGTAGGATTTTTCTTTTTGGTATAAAATCATGGTTGTCCTAATAGTGACAAAGCAGTATCTTTTTGACTAATTACCAACTCCTATACAGCAACTTAATGTTGCTGTTTCTTCTCTCGCTTTCACCAATTCACAAAAACATAAAAAGGCACATAGGGCATACTTGGAATACAGCAGGCATTCAATAAGTATTTTTTTGAAGAAAAGACACAAGGCAAAGGAAGAAAGTAATGAAGAAAACAAAGGAAGGATGGAGGGAAGGAAGGAGAGTAGGAGGGAAGGCAAGAAGGCAAGGAAGAAAGGAGGAGGTAAGGGAGAAAGGGGGCGAGGGTGCTGAGGAATAAAGAAAGGAAATTTGTGGAATGTGACACTGGGTGCCAATACTATCAGTTCTGTCCCTAAATTGAACATTTTGGTCCCCAAGCTTTTATTTTATATTATTATACATATTATACCCCATATGGAACATATACCATACATCTGAGCATGGAGACCTAACATTATACCATGATGAATCATTTTTACTGATTAAAAAATGTATCCCTGTTAGATTAATATGTTATATGATTAAGGTGTCATGGGATTAATTCTAAATCTACCAGTCTGAAAGAAAGGTATTTTTCACAAATCTCAGTGAAGCAACACCATTCTACTACAGAATAAAATAGGCAAATACAATGCTTTTGTTTTTAATAGTTTTCTCAACTCCATTTTATTACCTACTAGACATTTTTTGTGTTTCACAACCTATGAATGAAACTAAAGTGCAACAATTTGTCAAGTAGAATTTTACTTGAATACTTTGTTTTTCTATAAAATGATTTACTATTAAGTGCTCCAATATTTACTTTTTACATAAGACATAAAAAGCTCTTTAGTTTATAGTTTTTGCACTACCCCCCCATAAACCACTGTGTTACTAAAAACATTCAGTTTCTTTTACCTAACAAAAATTCAATAATACAAGGTAAGACTATGGAATATTTCCAATAAAATATGTAACAAACATATCATGTCTACTGCATCTTTTAAATGCTTGTCAAATAATGGGGACTATCTCTACTGAAATAAGTTTTCTTAGCTTTTGGATTCTATGATATAGCCTATTTATTACACTTTGTTTAAGGTTGAGAATATCTTCATAGGAGGAAATCTGTGTATTCATGGTATCATGACAAATCATTTATAACAAATTTTACTTTCATTATAAAACGAAGAAATTTTGACTCTGGGTCTGTTCTAGAAACCTGACTTTTGCCATCCAGGATCCTCTGATTATTCAAACTAGTGATAAGAACAAAATCTATCAAAATCATGCTTGTTGGTTCTTATCAAGTAGGTATTTACATAGTGTGTAGTCTGAATAAAATCTGGTATGTGATTTAGAGGATTCCAGGTGTAGAGAAAACACTGTGATTCAGGAAATACTCTCTGGATGGTGTTTCTTTAGAATTGGAAGAAATTTCATAGAACATTTACTCAACCACAACACTTGAATGGAGCCTAAATCAAATTTAAAATTACCCAGTTGTGTAATTGCTTCTTTCCTTATCTTTTTTAACAGATTATGAAACACTGTAAAACAATATATTTATTTATTTCTATAGTAGCTACTATATAATTGGTGCTAAATAAAGTTAGTTAATAAATAAATTTACACAGTATAATTTAATATAAATCTAGTGTTAAGATCACATTCAGATTTCTGGAAATACCTAAAAACTGACTTAGTATGTCACTCCGCCACACAATTCCAAAGGGTCTCAAAATCAATCAAGCCCAAGGAAAGTAGCATAAAAATTCACTGGTAACATGGATATGATAACATCTTAAAACTAAAATTCCATTTAATTTCAAATTCTCATTTTTTTCCTTTTCTCATATGGTATCTTCAAGATGTTTTCGTGTGTGGGGAATAAACCTTCCTTATGAGTGGGTGTCCTTGAACTAATAATGGATATTAATCCTGAAAATATTATCTCATTTGATGGAAGTTTTAAAGTTAAAATCTCAAGTCATTTCTTAAAAAGGCAAAGAATTAACATTCTTAATGGCTGTTTTATATTTTCTAGTTCAAATTTTCTAATAATTCAACTTGAACTATGTGAGGAATTCCACTGTTGTAGAATTATGTGGTTCATCTCAATCACTCACTACCCAGTCAGACCATTTTTTTCTTTTTCTCACCTATGAGAGGTTAGGCAACTTTTTTTTTTATAAAATCTGTAGTATGCAAAGAAAAATAATGATTTGTGAAGACCAAAATGGAGCCTCTGAAAAATATCGCTTTTCCATCCATATTCTGCAAAAGCTCCCTTGTCTTCCATAACTGCCCTTTGTTAGTGACTAAGGATTTATTGTTGGCTCTTTTCCTGGCCTCTACATATTCTTGATTACTGTTATTTACTTTATCCTATGTCATTCTTTACCAGTTTCCTATTGATAATCTTCCTGGTAGCTATTAATACAAAGAGTATCTTATCTAAAATTTATGTCTTTGATTCATCTTGAGTTTATTTTTGTGTATGGTGTAAAGTGATCCAGGTTCATTCTTCTGCATGTCGCTGTCCAGTTTTCCCAACATCATTTGCTGAAGAGACTGTCTTTATTCCATGGGATATTCTTTCCCGCTTTGTCAAAGATTAATTGGCCATACACTTATGGGTCCATTTCTGGGTTCTCTATTCTGTTCTATTGATCTATGTGTCTGTTTTTGTGCCAGTACCATACTGTCTTGATGTTTACAGCTTTGTAATACAGCTTGAAGTCTGGAATTGTGATGCCTCCAGTTTTGGTTTTACTTTTCAGGAATGCTTTGGCTATTCAGGGTCTTTTCTGGTTCCATACAAGTTTTAGAATTATTTGTTCTAGTTCTGTGAAGAATGCTAGTGTTATTTTGATAGGGGTTGCATTGAATATGTAGATTTTTTGTGTAGTATTGATATTTTAACAATGTTTGTTCTTCCAATCCATGGGCATGTAATGATTTTCCATTTTTTTTGTATCATCTTCAATTTTTTTCACAAGTTTTATAAAGTTTTCAGTGTATAGATTTTTCACCTCTTTGGTTAGTTTTATTCCTAGGTATCTTATGGTTTTTGATGCAATTGTAAAGGGGATTGATCCCTTGATTTCTTTTCTGCTACTTCATTATAGATGTATAGAAATGAAACTGATTTCTATACATTGATTTTATATCCTGCAACGTTGCTGAATTCATGGATCAGTTCCAGCAATTTTTGGATGCAATCTTTGGGTTTTCCACATAGAGTATCATGTCATTTAAATCCTAGATGAGGAAACAGGCAACAACGTCTTTGACCTCAGCCACAGCAAATTCTTACTTGACATGTCTCCAAAGGCAAGGAAACAAAAGCAAATGAACAACTGGGACCTCATCAAGATAAAAAGCTTCTGCACAGTGAAGGAAATAATCAACAAAACTAAAAGGTAATCAAAGAAATGGGAGAAGATATTTTCAAAAAACATACCAGATAAAGGGTTAGTATCTAAAATCTAAAACAAACAAACAAATAAAAAAAAAAACCTTTATCAAAGTCAACACCCAAAAGACAACCAATCCAGGGAAGAAATGGGCAAAAGACATGAACAGACACTTTTCCAAAGAAGACATCAAGATGGCTAACAGAAACATGTAAAAATGCTCAATATCACTCATTGTCAGGAAATACAAATGAAAACCACAATGAGATACGACCTCACACCTGTCAGAATGGCCAGTCAATTAACAACTCAGTCAACAAACTGGCAAGGATACAGAGAAAGAGGAACCCTTTTGCACTGCTGGTGGGAAAGCAAAGTGGTGCAGCCACTCTGGAAAACAGTATGGAGGTTTCTCAAAAATAATAAATAAATAAATAAAAAGAAAAGTACCTTAGGACCCAGCAATTGCACTACTAGGTATTTACCCAAAGGATACGGGAGTGCTGTTTCAAAGGAGCATTTGTGCCCCAATGTTTATAGCAGTACTATCGACAACAGTCAAAGTATGGAAAGAGCCCAAATGTCCGACTGATGAATGGATGAAGAAGATGTGGTATGTATATGTGTGTGTGTATATATATATATATGTGTGTGTGTGTGTGTGTGGGTGTGTGTGTGTGTGTGTATATATATGTGTGTGTGTGTGTGTGTGTGTGCGTATACATAATGGAATATATATATATATATACATAAGTAATATATATATATACATATATATATATATATATATATATATATATGTATATATATATACACACAACACACATAATGGAATATTACTTGGCGATCAAAAAGAATGAAATCTTGCCATTTGTGACAATGTGGATGGAACTAGAGAGTATTATGCTAAGTGAAATAAGTCAGAGAAAGACAAATATATGATTTCACTCATATGTGGAATTTAAGAAACAATACAGATGAATATAAGGGAAGGGAAGCAAAAATAATATAAAAACAGGAAGACAAACCATAACTGACTCTTAAATGCAGAGAACAAACTGAGGGTTGCTGGAGAGGCTGTGGGTAGGGGGATGGGCTATTTGGGTAAGGGGCACTAAGATGGACACTTGCTGGGATGAACACTGGATGTTTTATGTAGGTGATGAGTCACAAAATTCTATTCCTGAAAATATTATTACACTACATGTTAACTAACTTGGATTTAAATTTTTAAAAAGTAAAAAATGAAAAAAGAAATCTCAAGGAATTTGGGGGGAAAAACGTTTAGAGAAGTATTAAAAATGTCTATTCAAAAAAAATAAAATAAACAAACAACAAACAAGTAAACAAAAAAACTAAAGAGCAAAGCCTCTACTTTCAAGACAGAGAGAAGGAGTATGTTCATGCTTAAGGCCAAAGCATTTAGGGTCAATGGAAACTAAGGCTCTCTGGGTGTTGCTTGCCCATCTTAGAAAACTTACCTGAGATTTCTAGGATTCATTTTTCCTCTACTATATGTCTCATATAACAATGTTGTGCCAGTTAAATAATTTGTATAAAAAAATAGTGCAGGATTTGATTTATAATTAGTGTTTAAACATTGTTATAAATTTTAGAATTATTTATGTCACTATTAAGCACTAATTATAAGTATCTATGCCTTCTTACACCCTGATGACTATTTTGAGATCCTTAAGAGTAGGCCTTAATTCTTCTCTGTATTTCTACAGTATAACATATACATGTAAGTGAAAAATTGTCCTCTTGGTGACCTCCTAGAAATTAGCCATTTATTACCCAAAGACCATGAAAGAATAAGTTAAGCTGTGAATAGGTAAAACTATGCCACATGTTTGGGGAAGAATGTCATAGTGTGCCATACCTAGAACATGCCATAGGAGGGAAATGAGTATAGATAGAAATATAGATAGGACTGAAAGGTTCATTCAAGTGGATTTATAGAGCATTTAATTCCATGTCATAGTTTGTAATTTAATAGGAATCACTAGAAACTTGGTTATTGGTGTTGATTTATCTTTATTTATCTCTTATTTACTTTCACGTTTTAGAAATATGAGTAATAAGTCATTAGCAATATAAAAACAGTAATTAATGAAAACTAATATGAAACACCTTCAATCCAGATGAAAACTGATAAGGACCTACCTAAACCATAATGATGGAAGAGCGAAAATAGGAAAGTAGAAAGATTCAGATTAGTATCTTAGCATCTGACTGGATAACACAAACTCAGTTCTCAGTGAACATGAGAAGAAAACAGTAACAGGAATTTTGCTAAGTAAAACTTCTCTTCCTACCTATTTCAAATGAATTTAAACTAGAAAGCATTTAGCATGTATTGTTTGCTTTGAAAATGAAATAGAAACTCAAACTTTCAATACTGATATGACCTAAAGGAGACCAGAGGTCCTCCCAATCTCTCTTTCTCACCATGACTAGCCAGTAGGAAACTGTAACAGTTCTTTTTTCTCAGCTCCAAATGCAATTTTTTTACTCTGCTCTATAAAGTTGAGTCTGTGAGTCTGTAAACTACATTATTCCTTTACAACCAATTCCTTAAGTTTTTCTAAGTGGGAATGTCGAGGTAGACTGTAATGTGAGAGAAAAGACTCCTTCCTGTTTACTTGTTATCCTTAATAGAACCATCCAATGGTGTTTCACACACCAGC
The DNA here is from genome assembly GCF_046562875.1 of Panthera onca. Taxonomy (NCBI): domain Eukaryota; kingdom Metazoa; phylum Chordata; class Mammalia; order Carnivora; family Felidae; genus Panthera; species Panthera onca. Next base: position 106,396,218 of record NC_138345.1, on the reverse strand, counting down.
TGCATAGCTGGCTTCTATTCTCAGGTTTTCTCCAGTCTCTTTGTGCCCTGAGAGATACTGGAACCAGCTGGGCAGCCTCTCTCCTCTAAAATCTGAGATTGAGCTCTGGGGGTGTCAGTCTTTCTCCACTGAGTTTCTGTGGCACCATCATCAGCCACCCTCCTCAGATTCTTGGTATCACAACCACAAAGGCCCCACCTATGCCCAGCTTCCAAGAAACTCTGGCAACCACACACTCTCACCCTTGTTTCCCCATTCCTAAAGATGGTAGCTGCTTGCTGAAGTTACTAAATCTATACTAAATCTATCTATGCTGCTGAAGTTACTAAAGTTCCTTTAGATATCTTAAGTTTTCAGGTATGTGCATAACCAACCCTTCATTAAAATATGTTGACCCTTATGTATGCATCGCAATATAAAAGCTACCAATTTTACCTGACTCTTGAATCTTAGGGGATCCCTCTAATCTTTAACTTCCCAAAGAGACAAGCTTGATCCACTCACTTAAATTGATTCCAGATATTTTGTTCTTCAGAGAATTATTTTCTAACTCAACAGTTTTTCCACACTTTGTAGTCTTTGGATTTGAATCTTCAATTGCTAAGAGGGCTATCATTTGGAAAACACATTTTATTGTCCTACGCTACATCAGTCAGAGTACCAGGAAAAAATGTATATATTTGAATGGCTCAACCAAAAGAATTTTAATGAAAAAGCTGCTAGAAGATAATGGGAAAAACTAGATGACTTGGTTTTGCCAATGACTTTTTAGATACAACACCAAAGGCATGCTCTATGGAAGAAAGAATTGATAAATTGGACTTCATTATGATCAAAAAAATTCTGCTCTGTAAGATATTGTTAAGAGAATGAAAAGTCAAGCCATAGGTTGGGAAGAAATTATTTATAAAACACATATCTGATAAAGGACTTGGAATCAAAATATACAAAGAACTCTAAAAGTTCAACAATAAGAACAAAAACAGCAATTAAAAAATGGGCCAAACACTTAACAGACACCTCAGTAGAGATTATATACAGATGTCAAATAAGCATATGAAAAACTGCTTATCATACATATCCCTAGTGAGTTGCAAATTGAAATGAGATACTACTATATACCTAATAGAATGGCTAAAAGTCAAAATAGTGACAACACACAATTACTGCAAGAGGAATACTCATTTATTGTTGGTGGGAATGCAAAATGGCACAGCCACTTTGGAAAGCAGTTTGGCAGTTTCTTACAAAGCTAAATATATAATCTCATCACACAATTCAGCAATCCTATATATCTACTCAAATAAGATGAAAATTCAGGCACACACACACACACACACACACACACACATACAACCCTTCACAGGAACATTTAGACCAGTTTTATTAATAATTGCCCTAAATTGGAAAGAACGAAAAAAAAACGTGATACATCCATACAATGGAATATTATTCTATGATAAAAAAGCAAGTGAGCTATCAATCCCTAAAAAAATATGGAAGATTCCTAAGTGCATATTGCTAGGTAGAAGAAGCCAACCTGAAAAGGCTCATATTGTATGATTTCACGTATGACATTCTGGAAAAGGCACAGTAAACAATCAATGGTTGACAGTGGTTCAGGGGGAGGAAGTAAAAGGTAAGTAGGTAGAGCACAGGGCCATTTTTAGGGCAATGCAATGATACTGTATGATTTGATAATTATGAAACATGAAATTATGTATTTGTCGAAACACAAAGACTAAATGAATGTAAACTATGGAATTTAATAACTATGTATCAATATTGGTTCATCAATTGTAAATACACTAATATAAGAAGTTAGTGATAGGAGAAACTATGTGTTGGGGAAAGGCAGAGCTGGGAACTCTTGAAACTACATGTGCAATTTTTCTTTAAACCTAAGACTTATCTAAAAAATAAGGCCTGTTAAAAAATACAATTACAGATGAATTTTCTATGACTTCTTGAATACTGAATGAATGAAAAAGAATTTAAATGACTTTGTATTAAGTTTTGCTTAATTTGCAAACCACTTTGGATAATTGAAGACACTTATGTTTCACAAACCTTGGGGTTGCATTTGCTAATCTATAGGTTCTGGTATTCATCTGATTTTAGTTAATGGAAAATGGTTTACATTAAATTAGTTGTTTCTGGTTTTAGTCACTTTTACAATAAGGACTAATGAAATATCAGTATGAGCTATAATAACACAGATGAGTATCTTTTAACAGATGCTCTGCATATTTCAAAATGGCAAATGTATTAATTTGGGGTATTTCAAGTGCTGTAAAAGATACATACACACTTTAAGATATATTGATATAAAAAAACATGTAAAGCAGACAAATAATACATTGTAGTCTTGGAAGTTGGAGACAAGAATCATACGATACGAGTCAAATATTCAGCTAGTAAGTAATTTGTACTTTGATAACACCTAATCTTTGGGCCTCATTTCCTGATTTGCAAAAATGAGAATATTTGTATATATGATCTTCAATTATCTTTATAGATTTAAATTGTGTGTGTTCATAACATAGTATTACTGATTTGAGATAGACTTCAGTTTATAATCACCCTTCACCAAATGCCAGTTATTTCCTGCTCTTCAAGGTGCCTAATTATGCAAAGGAAGATTACTAGGGAAATAATATTTTATGTATTTCTTTATTTTATGTGTCTCTTTTGGGAATTTAGTTATTGTATGAGATGTTGGCATAAAGGATTTCTCAGTTTCATATTCCGTGTGTTTATGGTAATTTTAAGGAGTAAGAGAAACTTGGTTTACATTTTACTAGCTATGGAAATAACATTGTAAGCACTCTGAAGTAAGCGTTAACAGTGGCCCTTGACTTTACAGATTGACCTAGGGAAGAGTCTAGTTCTTTAATGATAGAACACATAGTAGTGTCTTGCCTCTGTTCTTCAAGAACATAAAAAATGCATCCCTTGAGTGTTCAATGAAAATCAAAACATATACTATGTTTTGGTGCCAAAAGCACATGCAATTGGCTCCTTGACAGATTTTAGATTTCAATTTCTTCAAAAATAAACTTACCATAAAGATTTTGATATTATGCAGCTTTTGCAATCCAGGACATCTGGGCTACTGGATGTGTTATTAACCTTTCTCACCACTGTTATTACTGTTTTATCCTCTGCAGTGTATATAAGTTCCCCCCTTGGGCAAGATATCTAAATCATTGCTGATACATTTACACTTTAATATCTAGGTTTCTCATTTGATTTCATCCATCTCTTTTGTATTCCTCCTATGATTTCTTTTCAATCTACTTGAGCCAATATAGCTTGAGCTACAGGACTCCGCCTTCATGGTACCTTACTTTAACCACTTTCTTGACAGTACCCCCAAATATTTCACCCTATTCTCTTCCCACCACTCCTATTTCAATACTCTTTATCCCTTAATTCACTGTACAATTGCTTTCTCTGGTTCTTGCAATCTGGGTTATTGACTTGCTGAAAAGGAAACAAAAGGGCATTGATAATTCTTTAGAACATATGGTCTCTAAATTTATATGGATTAATTCAGCAATCTATTTACTTGCCCTTAATTACCCTCTGCCTATTCTCCATTCATTTTCTTCTACTGGCTCTCATATCTAATAGCCTAGCTCCCTAGATGTCAGTGCAAGACTATCATAACACACAAAAACAAATATACATGAACTAGAGTGAAAAGAAAATGTTATCTTCGTGAAAAGATGCTCAACAACATTTACCATCAAGGAAATACAAATCAAAACCACAATGAGATATTACCTCACACCTGTCAGAACTGCTAAAATTAACAATACAGGAAACAACAGATGTTGGAGAGGATGTGAACAAAGGAGAACTCTCTTGCACTGTTGGGGAGAATGCGAGCTGGTGCGGTCACTCTGAAAAAAACAATATGGAGGTTCCTCAAAAAGTTAAAAATAGAACTACTCTATGACCCAACAATTTCACTACTAGGTACTTAGCCAAAGGATACAAAAATATTGATTTCAAGGGATATATGCACCCGACGTTTATTGCAGCATTATCAACACTAGCCAAATTATGGTAAGATCCCAAATGTCCATCGACTGATGAATGGATAAAGAAGATGTGGTATGTATATATACATACACACACACACACACACACACACACACACACACACACACACACACACAATGGAATATTATTCAGCCATAGAAAAGAATGAAATCTTGCCATTTGCTATGACGTGGATAGAGCTAGAGAGTATTACGGTCAATGAAATGTCAGAGAAAGACAAATACCATATGATTTCACTCATATGTAGAATTTAAGAAATGTTACAGATGAACACAGTGGGGATGAAAGAGAGAGGCAAACCATAAAATAGACTCTTAACTATAGAGAAAAAACTGAAGGTTGGTGGAGGGCATGTGAGTAGGGGACATGTGTTAAATTGATGATGAACATTAACGAGGGCACTTGTGATGAGCACTGGGCATTGTATGTAACTGATGAATCACTAAATTATACTCCTGAAACTAATATTATACTATATGTTAGCTAAATGGAATTTAAATAAAAATGTGAAACTAAAAAAATTAAAAATAATAATAATAAAATATTTTCAAGCAAAAAAAAACCAAAACCTGTTGTCTTGAGTATGTCCATACAACACTAAGGAATCCTTTCACAATAACTCTGATTGAGTATTCATATTTTCTTAATTGCATAATTGCTTTCATGTCAGGGATGTGAAACTCGTTTCAAAAATGAAAAGAAAAAAATAATTTATAGATAATTTTGTTTTGTTAAAATATCCCTTCTAATGAAAGGAAAACAAAATTCATAAAATATTTGCATAATTGTATTTAAGTCATCTGAATTTAAATGGGTTTGCTTTGTTTTTAAACTTTTGAGCACAGACCTCTTACTTTATTCTATAGTAAGTATAGTAACTATTCTATAGTTATTTATAACTATGCTTCCAAAACTTTTTGAGCTTTTTTGGTTGATTAGGTGGTTTTGTTTTTCCTTTGTTTCTTTTCTAGGTGCTTTGAAAGTATGATTTTTTCCAAAGTTAATAGTAAGAGGCTATAGGAGAGAAAGTCAGCAAACAAAAAAGACAATCTCACTTAAATTTAATATGCATTCAAATCTGGACTTTGCACTAATTTGGAAGGAAATGCTAATTCTAATATTCTTAAGAATATACTTCCAGTTTATTAAAAACATATGTTTGTGATTGGAATTTACTATAGTGAAATCTTTCTTTTCATAAAAGTACTCTTGATCTATTAAGTATACATGGAGAATATAAAACAATCCATATTCATTGATAAGACACTATATCCTTACTTAAGCTGTAACAGCCCTTTGCTTGTTTAAACATAATGTAAAAGTAGCCTGACCATTATTCAATGTGTTTCAATTAAAAGAGGTCTGTGTATGTAGCAAACTCCCCAGACCTGCACAAGATTCCTCTCAGGTGCTAAAGGTAACCTCAGAAAGGAGCTGTGTGATATGATTACATTATGTTGTGATCTTTGTTCAAGGTCAAAATGAATACATGGTTATGGAAGAGAACAGAGATAGAGTAAAATATAAAAGTAGACTGGAACACGGCTGAGAAATAATAATTCAAGCTCTTACTCCTGAAAGTAGTGACAGAACTTGGATTGATGGCAGAAAAAAGGAAATGCACCTTGTGAAAAGTGGGATAATATGGTATGAGAAACAGTTCCGATGCATCTCAAGGACACTGAGAAGACTGCTCCAGTTAAAAGCCCGGTGGTTCTAATTCAGGAAAAAAGATGATTATAAAATTGTATAATTACCAATATTTGTGTAGCACTTTTGTTTTCAAAGTGCTTTCCCAACTACATTTATCACAGCTGATTCTCAAAATGACCTTAACCACTAGTCCTAGTACTGAGAGCACTGTTCTAATTCACATAGAATTAATTTACATAGTTTATTACAAAAACTATGTAAAGATATTAACAGCCTTGTTAGTAAATCCATGGTGCTGTGTATATAACATGCTTAATATAAGTAAACCTCACAAGTAAGTTTGAGGAGTTTGACTTGGTTTTTTTTTTTTTTTTTTTGGAAAACAAAGCTTTGAGGAAGATAAATATGCTCTTGTGACAAACTCACAAAAACTACAATTAGTTAACTGAACTCTTGCAATTTCCAAAGCATTTGATTTCACCCCAAATCAATCTTAATGTTAAAATATAACACTACTTCCTAGAGCCATGAAATATAATTTCTTACAATGAAAATAATCATAAAATATCTTAAAGGATCGAATTTAAAGTAACTTATAACAGGTTCTTTTTCCTCTCTTTTATGGTTTTCCACAGAAGTAAGCTTTGTGATTTTAAGTTTATATTTACATGTTAGAAGAAGAGGAAAGGAATTTAGTCATAATAATCTAGAAATTATTTTCTGAAAAAATTTGGTCAAAGAATTCATGTTATAACAAGCAGTATTATAAACAGCATAAAGGGCTTTGGAAATCTATGATTACCTAAATCTTTGCATTTTAAACTAAATCTGAACTTAGTAACAGAAGGTATGAAAAATGTTATATCTCTCATATTCTTATATATCTTTGAATGAAAAAACTTATGTAATACCTATTTAATGCTATATAATTTTAAAGTAATAAATGGAAAGTCAGCCAAAATAGAAGGAAATTGGTACCATAAAGATTGAAATGGTGTCTGTGAAAATGACTTTTTGAAAATAAGAGAATACTTGTCTAATTTAATAACAAAAAAACCACTGCTAGACATTTCTGGAATTGTTCACTACTAAGATGTAGAAATAGTGAGTAAGTTATTTCAAGTCAAACAATTCAAGTTATTTCTTGATGAGATGTTATTTTCCTAAGGTGAATGGTAGTTATAAATCAAGATCCCTACAAATAGGTTCATTAAAATCTCATAAGTATGAAGTTCTTGTATAGCACCATGTGACCATTCTTTGGCTACATGTGACTCTTCTTTCTCTGTATTCAGCATAATGTATAATATGAAATGCTTATATCATTCTAGGAACTAAGCTCTTTCCTTAGAGAATATGGATATAGTTGAATGTCTAACCATAATAGTATATTCCAGGAATGTTCTTACTAATCTGAAACAGTATTCTTTTACTTTGAAAATTGAACAAAATTTACATTATTTTTATCATATTCGTTTTTATTAAATAAATGCAAAATTTAAACGACTTCTATCATTAAAAACAAAACAAACAAAGACTTCTTAACCTCTGCCTTCTCACTTTCCTCCAACTGGAGACCCAACTGGAGAACTTTCAGCACAGAGACAACTATAAAGCCTTGACATATTAGAAAATAACCTGAATTCACCAGATATTAACAGAAACATACTGACTCTGGAGAACAGTATATGCGCGGAGAAGGCAAGCAATATGAAGTTAGTTCCCCATTTCTGTGGCTTTTAGCCTGAGACTAACTGCATCTTATATGACAGTTCACTGGTGGGAATAGTACAGTGTTTCTCACTGGGGGAGCCAGAAAACTGTGAGTAGAAGAGTATCACCAACATGAGTGCGGGAATCCCAGAAAGAAAAGAACCAGGGAACGAATACTCAAATGTGGCCCAGCAACATTTCTTCCTGACCTGTGAGGCATGGAACCAACTCAGCATACCTCACCTGAAGGGGAAAGATCTGAACTGTCTCTGAAGCTGCCATTTGTCAAACCGAGTTTGCAGTTTAAACACAGGCAAAGTAAACCCCTGGTACACAAGGAAACAATAACCATCAGAGTACAATCTGAAAGCCATACAATTTAACAATCACAATCCTAATGCCCAAGATACAATCCCAAACCACATGATACATGAACAACCAAAAGTGTAGAATGAATTCCCCAGAGAAAAGAAAATAAAAAAGCCGGAACAAGATAAGCCACATATTCAAACTAACAGATAAATATTTTAAAGTGGTTATTAATTCTATCCTCAATGATGCAAAAACAAAGACCAGAGAAATGAAAAACAGGAAATTCTGGCAAAAGAAAAATGATAAAGAACAAACATAAAAATTTTGGATGGAAGTGTAAAATACAGGGGCACCTGGGTGGTTCAGTTGGTTAAGTGTCAACTTTTGATTTTGGCTCAGGTCATGATCTCAGGATTCGTGGGATCAAGATCCACCTTAGATCCATGCTGACAGCAGGAGCCTACTTGGGATTTTCTGTCTCCTTCTCTCCCTGCCTCTCCCCTCCCCTCCCCTTCTCCTCTCTCTCTCTCTCTCTCTCTCTCTCTGGAAAAAGAAATGGAAAGAAATAGCCAAAATTGTTCTAAATTTGAAAAAAAAAGGCATAAACATACAGATACATGATGTTCAGCAAATAACACGTCAAATAAACACTACAGAAAATTCTCCAAGACACACCATAGTCAAACAGATGAAATTCAAAGATTCAAAGAAACTCTTGAAATCCGCTAACAAATAATAATATACTCAAGTGGAACAGCCATTTGATCAATGGCTGGCTTATCAGAACAACGGAGGCATAGAGAGCGTGAAACAGTATCTTTAGGTGGCAAAAATACAGACTGTCATCACAAAATTATATATCTAACAAAAATAAAGGCAATTTCAAATAAAAGTAAACTGTGGGAATTCATCTCCAGCATACCAGCACTACAAAAAAGTTCAAAGAAGTTCATCAGGAGATAGGAGGATAATACTAGATGGAAATGAGACCCACAGGAAAAGAATGAAGAGCATCTAAAATAATAAGCTAGTCAAATGAAAAAAAGTTCTCCTTTGAGCTCTTTTATTTCTTAATTTATTTTATAAATCACATAATCATTTAGAGTTTAAGAAAACATCAAGTGTTACCAAGGATGTGGATATGTTCCTATATATATTTTTGGTTAAGATTCTTTGGATATTTTGTCCATTGCTTTTTGTTTTTTTTTATTTTGTTTGTTTTATTGTTAAATTTTGAAGAGTTCATTATATATCCTAGATATGAATCCTATGTCAGATGTGTGAATTACAATTTGCAAGTCTTTCTCTCAGTCTGTGGTTGTATTTTCATATTCTCAACAATTTTTCACATACCAAGATTTTTTATCATTTTGGGGATTTTTTGTTTTGTTTTGGATATATGACAAGGAATCACATATGCTTGAAAACTTAAAGTGTAGACATGTAATTTATATATTAATCAAACTCAGGACATCCTAATAATTCTATTGCTATCATTTTTACTATTAATTAATCCATTAAGATGGTGATACTTATTGAATTATGCTTTCATGATTACTCATTTTATTCATGGAGGAATGAATGTTCCTATGTACAACTTGTTAAGCTATAAGACTGGTCAATTCATTTCATAGCCCCAAGACATATTTTTCTTCTATAAAACGGGAATAATATTAATCTTAAATTTTGTGGTTCTCAAAGGCAAGAAAGTGAAAATTATTTGGAATTATAAAGCACTATAAATGAATGGTATTATTGTAACTGCTGTGATTATACCACCATGTGGGAACTTTACAGCTAGGGAAAATGGTGAAATGTTATTGTCTCTATATTTAACTTCAGACTAATCAGCTGAAAAGGTTATACTCTTAAAAATGGTATAATTTTCCTGTTTGAAAACTTAATATTTGATTTACATTTCTCCTCACAACTACTTTATTGCTTTAGGATTTCAGAATATGCTTTTGAAAGCAGTGTAAATTCTTCACATGAAATAAATACTTAGGCTTGAGGAAATTATGGAAAAAAGAACACAATCACAATATGCTACACTGTTTGAGTATGTATTACAGAATTGAAACAGAAAATCCTTAAAGGTGTCAGTTTCATCTCAGCCATACATAATATCATAATACAAAAGAAAATGAGATTTAAAATATATGATTTTTTTTATTAAATTATGGTCTTAAAGCTCCTCTGAATAATACTAAGGAAAGATATTTTAAGAATTCCAAACTAAAGATTTACTTAGAAAGACAGAAGTCATTCCAGCTAACCTCTGAAAGATCAGGCCTTGTGGTTTGACAAATGGTCCCAAAGCCAGCCAAACAGCGAGTTTAAGAGAGCCAACCTCACAACTTGCCAATGGATTCTGCTATTTAAAAATATATACAGTGTTTCCAAAAGCTAAATAGATGTCTATTTATAATAATTATCCTTATATCACCATTTTAGTCTTGATGACTCACAGGTGTAGGAACCTTATTTTGGACCTTGAAGCTTCCTGATTCCAAGCTTGGAAAAGGGACTGCCCTTCAAAATATTTGAAGTGATGATGCTCAAAACATTCAAGAAGAAATTTAAAACTCAATGGTAGGCCAAGGTCAATAAGAAAACTCAAAGAGAATTTCAAGATTAATGAAAGAAACATCATATAGTTTTTAAAGGCATTTCATAACAAAGAATTAGAGCAATCACATCCAAAATTACAGCAAGAGAACTGCATAGGCAGCCAGTGTTTGGTAAATCTACTAAACGACAATGTTCTACTCACTCTTTTTAATGTGAACTTTTATTTTAGAGGTCTAAATTAAAAAGCATATGCAAAATAAAAAGATACATATGCAATAACAACATCAAGTAAATTTAGTTATATTATGCCACAAAATGTCAACACAAAAATGGTGGGAAGGTAGTTGAGAAACACTCAAGTTATATTTATGCCTGACTCTGTATGGTCTCTCTTGGTTGTCTTTTACATAGCAAAATAAAATTAAAACCTAAGAGGAATATCTCAGGTTTCTTTTGGGCAACTCTCATAATTATTTTAAAATCTTCTTGGCCCCATCTCATACTCCAACCACTGCTACAGCAATAGTTTGATAAAAACTTGGCCAGGGGCACCTGGGTGGCTTCGTCGGTTGAGCATCTGATTCTTGATTTCCAACCACGTCATGATCTCATGGTTCATGAGATCAAGCCCCACGTTGGGCTATGTGTTGACAGTGTGGAAACTACTTGGCATTCCTTCTCTCTCTCTCTCAGCTCCTCGATCCCTCAAAATAAATAAAATAAAGTTAAGAAAAAAAAGACTTTGGCCAGGTTCATGTTGATGTAATTGTATAGTACCTCACCACAAGCAAGCTAAGTATCCCTGCTTCCTTCTCTGGAGTTTCTCTGAATTTCCCATGAAATTCTCATGTAGACATGAAAATTTGCCCAACATTCACTCATTTTCAAATCAGAAACATGCAGTAATCCAAACTCATGAAGCCATCTTTGGCCGATGAGGTATGAGAAAGGATTGATGAATAAATCCTCATTTTGGTCTCTCAGATGGACATCTTTGAGATGAATTGCATAAGGCCTCTTACAAGATCTTCATGAGATAAAACACCAGTTGCCTATACTATTGGCCAAATCCATATAAGATCCTTGTATTGGCTTTTCAACCTTTCTCATTTCAGTCACCAAGTCCTGCACCTTTGCTTGGAGATCGTATTTTCTCAGGATTTTCCTTGAGAAAAATTTAGGCTAAGATAGGAACTATTCTTATTGTTTGTACCTTAGGAGTGGGGTGGGGGAACTCAGAATACTTCAGGTCTTTCAATATGTGTTCACCATAAATAATTGATCAAGTTATTCACCAACAAGTGTAAAAAGGAACCAAAATCCTAATTGAAACACAGTAATTCGGTTTATCTTATAAACAAAATCTCATAAAATGACAGCACTCGATATAAGCTTAGAAATTTTTAAAGTGATACATTAATTGCTTATGTTGAATCCTTAAGCTTCCCTGTAAAGAGAGATACATTAAAAAAAGTAACATACAAAATTAGCAATTATTTTCTTTTAAATGAGATTCATACAATATTTTCCCTAAAATTTTTAATGTTAATTTATTTTTTTAGAGAGAGAGAAAGAAATAGAGTGTGAGTGGAGGGGAATTACAGAGAGAGAGGGAGACACAGAATTTGAAGTAGGCTCCAGACTCCAAGCTGTCAGTGCAGAGCTGGATATGGGGCTCAAACTCATGAACTGTGAGACCATAACCTGAGCCGAAGTCAGACGTTTAGCAGACTGAGCCATCCAGGCAGCCCTTCAGATGTTTTATTGTAGTTATCATTAATAGAAAGACCATTTAAAATATTCTTTCTTTTAAAAATTTTTTAAAAGTTTTATTTATTTATTTATTTATTTATTTATTTATTTATTTATTTATTTATTTATTTTTGAGAGAGAGAGAAACAAAGTGTGAGCAGGGGAGAGGCAGAGAGAGGTGGAGACACAGAATCTGAAGCAGGCTCCAGGCTCCATACTGTAAGCACAGAGCCCGAACCCATGAACTGTGAGATCATGACCTGAGCCAAAGTGGGACACTTAACCACCTGAGCCAGCCAGGCGCCCCTATACTATATTATCTCTAAAAGATGTTTACATCAAATGTTTTTTAAAAGCAATTCCCTGGGACATTCAATGATTCAGTTTTCAAAATGTCCATTTTTAGTGGATGTTTTCAAAAACATGCCTGTTGTTTGAAGCAATGAATTCCTTCTCTGTCTTATAATGACATCATTAGTCCACAGTGAAATTTCTTCCCTGTCATGTTAATCCTTCATTTAGATAGTTATAGGTATATTTTGACACATTTACATTATTGTAAAATAACATGGGTTTTTTCTTTGTAAAATGTATCTACTTTGGGTAAATAGAATAAAAATTGTGAATTAAGAAACCAGATACTGGGAATTTGATTAGCTAATGTGAGATATTCTACATCTCTGTGTTACTGTAGAATTATTTCAGGTGTAGGCCTCATTGTTTCAACAGTTTTTAAGTTTCGGTTACCATGGGGACACAATTACTACTTTTTATTGATTAAAAGACTGTCAGTCTACCATAACATAATAGCTAGTAAAATTTTCTGTGGTGCAATTGTGTCTGGCTCAATATATCCAGGGGAAGACAGGGAGAACAAAACTTATTCTATATTACTCATTCTCACATACTCTCCCTCTCTCTCCTCAGCATATGAAAACTGAAGACATTGGAAAACCACAGGGGAAAATGTATTCACCAATGGAGGATTTTCTCTATATAAATAACATTTCAGTGGTGGTCAATGGAAAGCTTAGGAGAAAAGAAAAATATATAACCACATGTGCATATTGCTTGGAAGGAAATATACAAAGTAACAGATTCTGTCAAATCAATTTATATTTCAAATCAAAAACGTAAGGAAAACCTCAGTCTGAACCTCAATCAGCACACAGAACTATTGCAAAATATTCATCATATCATGGTAGCCATGGTCTCAGAGGAAAAGATAAATAATTTTCCCATGTGTTTAGGTTACTTACCAAAGAACTGTAGAACTATCTTCTTTCTCAACATGCATTGTCGCCAAAAACAACACAATAATAGCAGATGTGCTTTGCTATAATATGAGTATCCTTTTACTGGAATAGACAGTGTCATCTTAAGCTCACAGGACATATCCTGTCTGAATGAATATTAATTGCTAAGATTTTATATGTATCTTTGGAGTCATTTGTAATGAAATCATCTATTTTTATAACTTGGAATGTTTTGTCATTGTTGTTTCAATTCTTGTGTACATTATGGTGGAATCTCCAAAGAAATTTTCCTCCCTTATTTGTGTAAATTCAAAGATTAAAAAAAAAAAAAAGAAAGAAAAGAAAAAAGGAAGCAAGGAAGCAAAGAAGGGATAAAGAAAGGAAGAAAAGGACAGAGGGAAGAAGGAAGGAAGGAAGCAAGGAAGAAGGAAGGAAAAAAGAGAGAGACAGGGAGGGAGGGAGAAAGACGGAAGGAAGGAAGGAAGGAAGGAAGGAAGGAAGGAAAGAAGGAAGATCTTAAAAGCAAAGTAAAATGCCCAAGTTCCTTATATTTAATTATTCACGTGACACTATGATGTGTCAAGCAGATAAGAAAGGCCAGCACAAGAAGACCTTGAAAATACTCTATCTTATCAACTGCACTCATGTTGAAAAAATAATCCATAGATGTACAAAATGGAGGGGAAAATGCTAGCAGTTACAAAGATGAAGATTGATTCAAGTATTTCTCCTTCAGAACTTGGAAAAAATAATTTTTCAATTACTTGAAAAAAATTGGAATTTTTAATTTCTATCTTGTTCTGTTGAAAATCATTTCATGTCAAGTTTCTTCCCCCACATTTTTTTCATAGCTAGTAAGCATAATTAATGTTTTATTTATATATTTTTTTCTGGTTTTTGTTATATTTATGCATATTTTACATTTGTTCTAATGTACATTCCTTAATAAGCTTACTCTAACCATACTTGACATCAACATGGACATACAAGTGAATATAAATTTCTATTTCATAAAATATGGCAGATTAGGAACAAACAAACCCTAGATGATATTCATATTAAAGAGCTAAAAATTCTACGTTTAAGATGTGAAAGTTTCATTTTAAATTAATTGTCATACTACCAGGAATACTGGAGAATGGTGAAGCCAAACTTAAGGTGAAAAGGGGGAATCTTCTGAACAAGCAAATTCAGAGTTCAGAAGCTGGCTTTCCACGTAGAGGGTTTCTGCTAAATCTTGACATTTGAATCTGGATTTGAAAAATATGTTGGGGGCACAGAGGTGGGAGGAGGTAAGATAAACAACAAGCGAGGTAGGGTTTTCTGTCAAACCTAGGCTTCCCTGGGGTTGAATGACTAATAGAAGACCCTAACATAACAACTGGATCACAAAGGCCAGGGTATACTTCTAATAATATGAGAAGAAAACAATGAATTCTGACTATCTTAAATGAATCTTGGCTTTCTTAAGGGGAATATAAATCTATCCTAAACAATTATAAACACTGTACACACCTCATTTAACCATAATAAGCAGTTTCACCAAATCTAGGTGGTACCACTAACTCTCTAGCAAATATTTTACTTCACAGGGCCCTTACGTTTGTAGTAACCCACATGCCTGGCAGAAGCAAAAGCAAATCTCTGAAGATATTAAATCTCCCAGCTAAAAACACAATAAAGCCAATCACAAGGTATAAACAGAAGCATGCTACTATAACCATGAAACACCAGACAGCAAAATCAAACTTGCAGATACGTTAAATTTATCAGAGGTAAGGGAGGAGCCAAGATGGCGGAACAGTATGGAAATTTTTTGTGTCTCGCATCCATGAAATACAGCCAGACCAACACTAAACCATCCTGCACACCTAGAAAACTGATCTCAGTATTAACACAACGATCTGTACAACCTGAACCACAGAATTAAGCAGGTATGCAGTGTGGAGAGGTGAACTTGGGGAGAGAGAAGCCACGGAGGGAAGGGAGCCGCTTTTGCATGCAGCGAGAGGATGGAGACTGTGGGGGAAGAATACAGGAAAAGCACTACCCCCAAAAGCAGCTGGAGTGTAAGTGTAAAATTGGAAACAGCGACAGGGACTGAACTAAAAAGGGAGAAAGGAGAAAGGAAAGGGTTTAAATTCCATTAAGACTGTAAATAGGGGGAGTGCAGACTCTGAAACCCCTTAGCTCGATACCTGGCAGTGCTCTGGTGGGAAGGGCGAATCCCCAGGAGATAAGTGGGGTCCAGGAGGTTCTCAGGCCACATGGTGAGAAGCAGTTCCACTGCTGGAAAGACATTTGATGGAGGCTGTGAGCCCACCTGGGCCCAGCAGACCCCAGAGAATGGCCAAATTCACTGGTGCTGGAACAAGGTCGATGGGGTTGTGAAGACCAGTGTGAGATGTGTGTTGTGATTTTCCATAATCCCTGAGGCACTGCTGCTACACTGTCTCGTGAACTTTTTCTGGGGTAGGCTGGCACCTGGCTGCAGTCTGTGGGCATCAGCAGCAGCACGGTCTGGCAAGCGTTCTGGTGTGGCCGGCACCTGGTCATTGCTCGTGTGACCCTCTGCAGAGGAATGGAGAAGGTCAAAGCCGCAGTCCCTCAGAAGTGGGGACCAGGGAAGGCAGCTGCATCTGAGACAAAACTTGGGAGGGAGGTGCTGCCTGGGGCTTGGTCACAGACAGTGTGGAAGCAGGGAGTGGATGGAAGCCGAAGACAAAGGACAGTTGCGTGATTGCTGATAGGGGAGAACAGAATTCTGATACTAGAGACTGGGTAGCTGGGTGCCGCCATTTTCACCACTCCCACTCACTCACAAATGCACCTACAAGCCCCACAACAATCCATGCCAGTAGGCTAGCAGCGACATCTAGTGGAAAACGGAGCCACTACACTAGGCCCCGCACAACTGGGTCACCCTGGCTCTTCAAGAACACAAGTCTCACCGCCTGCTTAGTTTAGGGACTATAAAGTGTTCCACAGTTTGACTTCTAGGGAAAACGAAGTAATTTCAGTAGTATTTCAGTCTTTTCACCTGTCCATCTATTCAAATTTCTTTCTTTCTTTTTATTTTTTCTCTTTTTAGTTTCTTTTCTTTTTCTTGAATACAGAAAGAGAAAAAAATGATTTTTTTCAATTTTTATTAAAAATATTTTTCTTTAATTTTTTCCTACTGTATTTTTTACTTTTGTGTAAATTTTTCCAAATTCTATTTTACTTCCATCATTTCATTTTAGTCTACTTAAGTGTATTCACTTTTTCAAATTTTCAAACAATTTCCTTTTTTTCATCTTTTTTCCCCTTTTTTCTCTAATCTATCAAGCAAAAGTCAACACCTAGAACAAAGCACACGTAGGATCTAGCATCATTTATTCGATTTTTGTGTGTTTGTTTTTAACTTGATTTTAATATTTTTTAATTTTAATTTTTTTAGTTTTTTCTACCTCATTAATTCCTTTTCTCCCTTCAAAATGACAAAATGACGGAATTCACCCCAAAAGAAAGAGCAGGAAGAAACGAATGCGAGGGACTTAGCCAACACAGATAAAAGCAAGATGTCCAAAACAGAATTTAAAATGTTTTAAATCTTTATTTATTTTTGAGAGAGAGAGAGACAGAGTACGAGAAGGGGGGGAACAGAGAGAGGGGGAGACACAGAATCTGAAGCAGGCTCCATGCTCTGAGCTGTCGGCATGGAGCCTGATGCAGAGCTCGAACCCACGAGCCGTGAGATCATGACCTGTGCCGAAGTCGGATGCTCAACCAACTGAGCCACCCAGGTGCCCCTGAACCATAATTTAGAATCACGATAATAAGAATGCTAGCTGTGGGCGCCTGGGTGGCTCAGTCAGTTGAGCATCCAATTTCAGCTCAGGTCATGATCTCACGGTCTGTGAGTTTGAGCCCTGCGTCGGGCTCTGTGCTGACAGCTCAGAGCCTGGAGCCTGCTTTGGATTCTGTGTGTGTGTCTCTCTCTCTGCCCCTCCCCTGCTCATGCTCTGTCTCTGTCTGTCAAAAATAAATGAACATTTACAAAAAATTTTTTTTAAAAAGAATACTAGCTGGAGTTGAAAATAGATTAGAATCCCTTTCTACAGAGATAAAGGAAGTAAAACCTAGTCAGGATGAAATAAAAAATGCTAATACTGAGCTGCATTCCCGAATGGATGCCACGGCAGCAAGGATGGATGAGGCAGAACAGAGAATCAGCAATATAGAGGACAAACTTATGGAGAATAATGAAGCATAAATAAAGAGGAGGATTAAGGCAAAAGAGAACAATTTAAGAATTAGAGAAATCAGTGACTCATTAAAAAGGTACAACATCAGAATCATGGGGGTCCCAAAGAGGAAGAGAGAGAAATAGGGTTAAAGGGTTATATGAGCAAATCATAGTGGAAAACTTTCCTAACCTGGGGAAAGTCACAGACATCAAATTCCAGGAAGCACAGAGGACTCCCAGTAGATTCAACAAAAACCGACCATCAACAGGGTATGTCATAGTCAAATTCACAAAATACTCAGGCAAGGAAAGAAACATAAAAGCAGCAAGGGAAAAAAAGTCCTTAAACTACAAGGGAAGACAGATCAGGTGGACAGCAGACCTATCCACAGACACCTGGCAGGCCAGAAAGGAGTGGCAGGATATATTCAATGTGCTGAATCAGAAAAATATGCAGCCAAGAATTCTTTTTCTAGCAAGGCTGTCATTCAAAACAGAAGGAGAGATTAAAAGATTCCCAAAAATTAAAGGAGATTGTTACCACTAAACCAGCCCTGAAAGAAACTTTATGAGGGACTCGCTGAGGGGAGAGAAGACCAAAAACAAAAAACAAAAAACAAAAACCCAACAACAGCAACAACAACAACAACCCTTAAAGCCACGAAGACTAGAAAGGACCAGAGACCACCACCAGAAACTCCCAACTCTACAAGCAACATAATGGCAATAAATCCATATCTTTCAGTACTCACTCTAAATGTCAATGGACTAAATGCTCCAATCAAAAGACACTGGGTAACAGAATTTTACTTCCATCATTTTATTTTAGTCTACTTCAGTGTATTCACCTTTTCAAATTTTCAATTTCCTTTCTTTCTTTTTTTATCATTTTCATTTCATTTTCTTGAATGCAGAAAGAGAAAAACTTCATTATTACTTTCAATTTCTATTACAAATATTTTTAATTTTTTACTATATTTTTTTGCTTTTATGTAATTTTTTTCCAATTCTATTTTACTTCCATCATTTTATTTTAATCTACTACAGTGTATTCACTTTTCAAATTTTCAAACGATTTCCTTTTTTTCTATTTTTAACCTTTTTTTCTCTTTTTGGTTTCTTTTCTTTTTCTTGAATACAGAAAGAGAAAAAATTCATATTTATTTTTAATTTTTATTAAAAATATTTTTCTTTAATTTTTTCTACTATATTCTTTACTTTTGTGTATTTTTTATATACATCTCATTTTAGTCTACTTCAGTGTATTCATTTTTTCAAATTCTCAAGCGATTTCTTTTTTTTCTCTCCCCCCACTTTTTTTTTTCTGTAATCTGTCAAGCCACTTTCAACACCCAGATCAAAACACACCTAGGATCTAGCATCATTTATCTGATTTTTGTGTGTATGTGTTTTTAGTTTTTTAATTTTAATATTTTTTAATTTTAATTTTATTTTAATTTTTATACCTCATTAATTCCTTTCTCCCTTCAAAATGACAAAATGAAGGAATTCACCCCAAGAGAAAGAGCATGAAGAAACGACAGCCAGGGATTTAACCAACACAGATACAAGGAAGATGTCTGAAACAGAATTTAGAATCATGATAATAAGAATACTAGCTGGAGTTGAAAGTAGATTAGAATCCCCTTCTGCAGAGATAAAAGAAGTAAAAAATAGCCAGAATGAAATTAAAAATGCTATTATAACTGAGCAGCAATCACGGATGGATGCCACGGCAGCAAGGATGGATGAGGCAGAACAGAGAATCAGCGATATAGAGGACAAACATAGAGAATAATGAAGCAGAAAAAAAGAGGGAGAAGAAGGCAAAAGAGCACGATTTAAGAATTAGAGAAATCAGTGACTCATTAAAAAGGAACAACATTGGGGCGCCTGGGTGGCTCAGTCGGTTAAGCGGCCGACTTCAGCTCAGGTCATGATCTCGCGGTCCGTGAGTTCTAGCCCCACATCGGCTCTGTGCTGACAGCTCAGAGCCTGGAGCCTGCTTCAGATTCTGTGTCTCCCTCTCTCTGACCCTCCCCTGTTCATGCTCTGTCTCTCCCTGTCTCAAAAATAAATAAACGTAAAAAATATTTAAAAAGGAACAACATCAAAATCATAAGGGTCCCAGAAGAGGAAGAGAGAGAAATACAGGTACAAGGGTTATGTGAGCAAATCTTGGCAGAAAACTTTCCTAACCTGGGGAAAGACACAGACATCAAAATCCAGGAAACACAGAGGACTCCCATTAGATTCAACAAAAACCGACTATCAACAAAGCATATCATAGTCAAATTCACAAGATACTCAGGCAAGGAGAGAATCATGAAAGCAGCAAGGGAAAAAAAGTCCTTAACCTACAAGGGAAGACAGATCAGGTTTGCAGCACACCCATCCACAGAAACTTGGCAGGCCAGGAAGGAGTGGCAGGATATATTCAATGTGCTGAATCAGAAAAATATGCAGCCAAGAAGTCTTTATCCAGCAAGGCTGTCATTCAAAATCTAAGGAGAGACCAAAAGTTTCCCAAACAAAACTTAAAGGAGTTTGTGACCACTAAACCAGCCTTGCAAGAAATTTTATGGGGGACACTCTGAGGGAAGAAAAGATGAAAAACTAAATAAATTAACAAATAAATAAATAAATACCAAAAGCAACAAAGATTAGAAAGGACCAGAGGACACCACCAGAAAATCCAACTCTACAAGCATCATAGTGGCAATAAATTCGTATCTTTCAGTACTTACTCTAAACATCAATAGACTAAATGCTCCAATCAAAAGACACAGGGTAACAGATTGGATAAGAAAACAAGACCCATCTAAATGCTGTTTATAAGAGACTCACTTTAGACCTAAAGACACCTTCAGATTGAAAATAAGGGGTAGAGAACCATCTATCATGCTAGTGGTCAACAAAAGAAAGCCAGAGTAGCCATACTTATATCAGAAAATCTAGACTTTAAAATAGACTGTATCAAGAGATGAAGAAGGGCATTATATCATAATCAAGGGGTCTATCCATCAAGAAGACCTAACAATTGTAACCATTTATGAACCAAATATGACGCACCCAAATATATAAATCAATTAATCACAAACATAAAGAAACTCATGGATAGTAATAACATAAAAGAAGGAGAATTGAACGCTGCATCACAGCAATGGACAGATCATCTAATCAAATGATCAACAAAGAAAGAATGGCTTTGAATGACACACTGGACCAGATGGACTTAACAGATATATTCAGAACATTTCATCCTAAAGCAGCAGAATATACATTCTTCTCCAGTGCACATGGAACACTCTCCAGAATAGACCACATACTGGGACACAAATCAGCCCTCAGCAAGTACAAAAGATTGAGATCATACCGTGCATATTTTCAGACCACAATGCTATGAAACTAGAAATCAACCACAAGAAAAGATTTGGAAAAGTAACAAATACTTGGAGACTAAAGAATATCCTACTAAAGAATGAATGGACTAACCAAGAAGTTAAAGAGGAAATCAAAAAGTATATGGAAGCCAATGAAAATGATAACACCAGAACCCAAAACCTCTGTGACGCAGAAAAGGTGGTCATAAGAGGAAAGTATATAGCACTTCAGGCCTTCCTAAAGAAAGAAGATCTCAGATACACAACCTAACCTTACACCTTAATGAGCTGGAAAAAGAACACCAAATAACCCAAACCAGCAGAAGACAGGAATAATAAAGAGGAGAGCAGAAATCAATGCTATCGAAACCAAAACAAACAAACAAACAAACAAACAACACAGTAAAACAGATAAATGAAACCAGAAGCTGGTTCTTTGAAAGAATTAACAAAAATTGATAAGCCACTAGCCAGTTTGATCCAAAAGAAAAAGGAAAAGACCCAAATAAATAAAATCAAGAATGAAAGAGATCACAACCAACACTGCAGAAATACATACAATAATAAGAGAATATTATGAGCAATTATTCACCAATGGAATGGGAAATCTGGAAGAAATGGACAAATTCCTAGAAACATATACACTACCAAAACTGAAACAGGAAAAATAAAAAATTTGAACAGACCCATAACCAGTAAAGAAATCAAATTAGCAATCAAAAATCTCCCAAAAAACAAAGAGTCCAGAGCCACATGGCTTTCCAGGGGAATTCTACCAGACATTTAAGGAAGAGTTAACACCTATTCTCTTGAAGCTGTTCCACAAAATAGAAATGAAAGGAAAACTTCCAATCTCTTTCTATGAGGCCACATTACCTTGATTCCAAAACCATACAGAGACCCCACTAAAAAGGAGAACTATAGACCACAATTTCCCTGATGAACATGGGTGTAAAAATCCTCAACAAGATATTAGCCAATAGAATCCAACAATACATTAAAAAAATTATTCACCACGACCAAGTGGGATTTATGCCTGGGATGCAGGGCTGGTTCAAAATCTGCAAAACAATTAATGTGATTCATCACACCAAAAAAGAAAGGACAAGGACCATATATATGATCCTCTCAATAGATGCAGAGAAAGCATTTGTCAAAATACAACATCCTTTCTTGATAAAAACCCGCAAGAAAGTAGGGACAGAAGACTCATACGTCAAGATCATAAAAGCTATATATGAAAGAATCACCACTAATATCATCCTCAATGGGGAAAAACTGACAGCTTTCCCCCTAAGGTCAGGAACAAGACAGGGATGTCCACTCTCGCCACTGTTATTCAACATAATATTGGAAAGCTTAGCCTCTGCAATCAGAAAACACAAAGAAATAAAAGGTACCCAAATCAGCCAGAAGGAGGTCAAACTTTCACTCTTCGCAGATGACATGATAGTCTATATGGAAACCCCAAAACATTCCAAAAAACTGCTAGAACTGATTCATGAATTCAGCAAAGGGGCAGGATATAAAATTAATGCACAGAAATTGGTTGCATTCCTATTCACCAACAACGAAGCAACAGAAAGAGAAATCAAGGAATCAATCCCATTTACAATTGCATAAAAACCATAAACTACCTAGGAATAAATCTAAACAAAGAGGTAAAAATCTATACACTGAAAATTATAGAAAGCTTATGAAAGAAACTGAAGAAGACACAAAAAAAATGGAAAAAGATTCCATGCTCCTGGATAGGAAGAACAAATATTGTTAAAATGTCGATACTTCCCAAAGCAATCTACATATCCAATCCAATCCTTATCAAAGTAACACCATAATTCTTCACAGGTCTAGAACAAATAATCCAAAAATTTGTATGGAACCAGAAAAGGCCCAACAGCCAAAGCAATCTTGAAAAAGGAAACCAAAGGAGGAGTCATTACAATCCTGGATTTCAAGCAATACTACAAAGTTGTAATCATGAAGACAGTATGGTACTGGCCCAGACACTCAGATCAATGGAACAGAATAGAGAACCCAGAAATGGACCCAAAAACATATGGCCAACTAATCTTTGACAAAGCAGGAAAGAATATCCAATGGAATAAAGACAGTCTCTTCAGCAAGTGGTGCTGGGAAAACTGGACAGCGACATTCAGAAAAATGAACCTGGACCACTTTCTCACACCATACACAAAAATAAACTCAAAATGGATGAAAGACCTCAATGTAAGACAGGAAGCCATCAAAATCCTCAGAGAGAAAGCAGGCAAAATCCTCTTTGGTCTTGGCCACAGCAACTTCTTACTCAACATGTCTCCGGAGTCAAGGGAAACAAAAGCCAACGTGAACTACTGGGACCTCACCAAAATAAAAAGCTTGTGCACAGTGAAGGAAACAATCAGCAAAACTAAAAGGCAACTGACAGAATGGGAGAAGATATTTGCAAATGACATATGAGATAAAGGGTTAGTATCCAAAAATCTATAATGAACTTATCAAACTCAACACCCAAAAAAGCAAATAATCCAGTGAAGAAATGGGCAAAAAACATGAATAGACACTTCTCCAAAGAAGACATCCAGAGGGCCAACTGACACATGAAAACATGTTCAACATCACTCATCATCAGGGAAATACAGATCAAAACCACAATGAGATACCACCTTACACCTGTCAGAATAGCTAAAATTAACAACTCAGGCAACAATAGATGTTGGTGAGGATGTGGAGAAAGAGGATCTCTTTTGCATTGTTGGTGGGATGCAAGCTGGTGCAGCCACTCTAGAAAACAGTAAGGAGGTTCCTCAAAAAATTAAAAATAGAGCTACCCTGTGACCCAGCAATTGCACTACTAGGCATTTATCCAAGGGATACAGGTGTGCTGTTTCAAAGGGACACATGCACCCCAATGTTTATAGCAGCACTATCAACAATAGCCAAAGTATGGTAAGAGCCTAAATGTCCATCGATGGATGAATGGATAAAGAAGATGTGGTATATGTACACAATGGAGTATTATTTGGCAGTCAAAAAGAATGAAATCTTGCCATTTACAACTATGTGGATGGAACTGGAGGGTATTATGCTAAGCAAAATAGTCAGAGAAAGACAAGTATCATATGCCTTCACTCATATGAGGACATAAGACACAGAACAGATGAACATAAGGGAAGGGAAACAAAAATAATATAAAACAGGGAGGGTGACAAAACATAAGAGACTCTTAAATATGAAGAACAAACAGAGGGTTACTGGAGGGATTGTGGGAGGGGGGATGGGATAAATGGTTAAAGGGAATTAAGGAATCTACTCCTGATATCATTGTTGCACTATATGCTAACTAATTTTGGTGTAAATTAAAAAATTAAATTAATTTAAAAAAAATAATAAAAAAATTTTAAAATAAACATTATCAGAGGTAACTAAATATATTTATTCTGTTTAAAAAGATAAAAGAGTGGCTTAAGAAAAAGCAAGGATAGGGGACTGTGAACATATTCAATCATTTACAGAAAAGATCATATAAAATTCCTACAATTAAAAATGTTAGAAGTAGGGGCACGAGGGTGGCTCAGTCAGTTAAGAGTCTGACTTCTGCCCAGGTCATGATCTCATGGTTTGTGAGTTTGAGCCCCATGTTGGGCTCTATGCTGACAGCTCAGAGGCTGAAGCCTGTTTCAGACTCTGTTTCTCCCTCTCTCTCTGCCCCTCCCTGACTCATGATTGCTCACTCTATCTCTCTCTCAAAAATAAATAAACATTAAAAATAATTTAAAACATGTTAGAAATAAAATATAGAAGCATTCAACATCAGATTAGAGAAAACTGAACAGACAGTTAGAGAATGGGAATATAAATATGAAAATTCAGTGTAGGGGACAAAGAAAAAGAAGACATAAAAGGTAATCAAAGGGAGATGAAGAATACAGGGTCTTTAACATAGAATAACTCAGTGTTCCAGTAGGAGTTAAAAATGAATAAAACCATGAAATATTCAAAGATATATAGCCTGAGATGATAACGATAGAATAATTAACACAATGTAGTACTAGGGCAGGAATAGAGGAATAAAACACACTAAGGGCTAAAGAACAGAGTGATGTCTATCTGGAAACATAATAAATGATAACTGGCATCACAGATCAATAATTAAATAAAGTCCTATTCAATAAATAGTAACTCATATTAAAAAAAAACTTCAACACAAATAGTTTAACTGCTTAAAAGCTAAAGGAAAGTCTACACAACTTCAAAAATATGTATTCTATTTTCTTACAATATATACACTGAAATCTATTATTATAAATTAGGGAAGGACACAAACCATTATAATGGTAAGTTCTACACTTCTAAAATTAAGAACATATATTCATTAAGGATATCATAAAGAGAGTGACAAGACAAGCCACAAACCAGAGAAAAGATATTTGCCTCAAATATCTAATAAAGATATGTATCAGGAATATTAATTTATATTTATATATACATATATATAATAATAATATTAATATATATGTGTTATATCTTGTACATTCACAAGAATATATATATATTCCACACATTCTTTAGAACAAAAACAAACAACCCAAAGGGAAATGTATAAATTCTCACAGTTCACAGTTTTACTGGAAGAGAAGGACTATAAATGGCCAAAACTTATGTGAAAAGTGTTTAATTTATAATCAGAAGTAGGAAAAAAATACCATTCCATTTAAACTTAATAGATTAGTGAAAGTTAAAACAATGCCTAAATACATAAATAGTTGGTAAGCATGTAGAAGAGAGAAGTGCTGTTGAAAAATAATTTGACAATACCTTATATTTAGGCACATTTTTTTCAGACCTGTAACCTGGAGAGGAGGGGTCCGAATGTTTATACCAAGAAGTATGTGTGAGAATTTTTATGGTTAACATTGTGGTAGCAAACAACAAGAGAAAATATCAACAGGAAAAAATATGCACATATAGCAAGTATATTCATGAAGTAAAATGAAGTAGAATGAACTAACTTTAATTCATCAATATGAATCTCATCATACTATTAATCAGGAAAAAAGAGCAGAAAACATTATATTATGATTATTCAACCTGTATAATTAAAAAAATACAGAAATTAATATAATCTATAGTCTGGTGTAATAAACTCACAGAGTAAAATTAGCTCTTAACCAGAAGACTAAAAATTCAGGGAGTTGGTAACTTCTGATAAAAGGGTATTTGTATGAAATAGTTATGTGCACTCTCAAGTTGGGTAAATGATACAATGAGGTTTAAATTCTCATCTTTACACTCTTCACATATTATTTGAAATATGATATTTGTTCAGTATTTAATGAAAATCAGAAAAGATATTGTTATAAAATATATTACAAACATAAAATAAAAAATAAGTGATATACCTACATAAAAATTACTTCTGTCAAAACTACTGGGAGAAGCTTCTATTAATACTAAAATTTGTTGAAGGTCCTCTGATGAATTATTATCATTTCATCTCATTAATTCTGTCCATTTATAATAGATACATATCCCCTTTCAATTTTGGTCATGAAAAAGCCTATGATCAAATTTGTGGTTTATTTGTTTAAACAGATATGTGATAGATAGGCAGATGCTAGACAGATATTTGATGGTCATTATGAATTCCACTATTACCTCCCAATTTTCAACACTTCTCTTTTTATTCTTTCACTCAAATTTTGTCATTCTTATTTGTTATTATAACTCTCAGAAACTTCTTCCTGAATAAATTTGAAAAAAACAAAAAAACAACAACATGACCATTTATGAAACATTTCATGGTCACACCTATTATATTCACATAGTTTCGTGTCTATATTAAAACATCAGAAAAATTGCACATGGCATGTAATATCGATATGTATAGGAAATATTACACATTGCACTATACGCTCAAGACATTCACAGAAGTATTCTGTATTTAATGTAAAAATACAAACAGGTAACAGAAACGAATTTGTCTTTAGCTAATTGACCTGTTCTTTTTTTTTGTTTTTGTTTTTTGGTTTTTTTGTCCTCAAACAGAATTCACATATTCTTTTTACAGAGCTAACAAAATCATTTTCTAAAACACATAATATGGTTAGACTGTGGTACATAACATTCTTGAAATTCCAAACCAAAGAAGTAGAAGATAGGGAATAGGAAGATGCCATTTTAAATAGTGAAGTAGTAATTTCTGCAGAACACAGTATTTTATAATGTTAACAATAAAGGAAAGCCTTCATTTTTTGTAGGGGAAAAAGGACTCCTCCTCATACCAATCATTAGTCTCTGTTGTGGTTTCCATTGCTTACTTATTTATTTTATTATTGTTATTTCTCTTTGTTTTGCGTCTTATTTTTAAAATTCTGATCTTATGTTTGATGGTTGGTATTTTATTTGTGGGTATTTGGGGAGTCCCTGTTTAAAGATGTTGTTTTCTTGTGAATAGTTTTATTCATTTCTACCAGGTACCTAGCATCTTTATACAATCCTACATTCCTATTTATTAAAATAATTTTTGGCTTGGGGCTTAGGGCTATTTCCTTTCCAGTATTCTCTGTTAAGTATATCACATCATCTGCTGAATGCAGGAAAGTGGTCAATGTCTAGATGGTTGAATAACGACCTTCCTGTTGGACTTATTCCCTCTCATATTTTAAAGATACAATTTTAAGTTAAAAAAAGACTGGAGGAATCTTTCATTTGTCCTTCTGTACTTTGTGGTGGTTGTTATACTTTAGATGGGAAAAATATATGTGATGTAGTTTATGCATTTCTAATTACTTTGGATATTTTCTATGTACAAAATATGATGGCTATCAAGAGACTGATCATGTTCACTGTGGTCACACATTTAATATTTCAAATTGATTAATAGTGATGAGACAAAGAACATTCTTTTTTT
This sequence comes from Panthera onca, assembly GCF_046562875.1. Lineage (NCBI taxonomy): Eukaryota > Metazoa > Chordata > Mammalia > Carnivora > Felidae > Panthera > Panthera onca. Next base: position 106,368,366 of record NC_138345.1, on the reverse strand, counting down.
TAAGTTTATTATTTTGAGAGGGGAAGAGAAGCAGAGAGAGAAGGATAGAGAGAATCCCAAGCAAGCTCCACACTGTCAGCACAGAGCCCCAAGCATGGCTCGATCTCATGAACTGAGAGATCATGACAGGAAATCAAGAGTTGGATGCTTAACCAACTGAGCCAGCTGGGCTCCCCATGACAAAGAACATTCATTCTATCTCTTTCTTTCTTTCTTTCTTTCTTTCTTTCTTTCTTTCTTTCCTTTCTTTCTTTTCTTTCTTTCTTTCTTTCTTTCTTTCTTTCTTTCTTTCTTTCTTTCTTTCTTTCTCTCTGTCTCCTTGTCTCCTTCTTTCTTTCTTTCAAAGGCAAAGAACATTCTTAATATGGACTGAATGGTAATTCTGCTTGGAGTTTAAACAAGTGGAAGTGCAAGTATGTAATGAAACAACAATCTCAGTGCAATTTATTTAAGAAAGAATTGTAGTTTTCTTACCTCATTAGATACATTTGTATAATCTTCCCATTTCCACAGTGAAAACAAACCAGCTAATAGTATAACTTTGAAGAGATATTTCCATGAGGTAGTTTCTCAAAAAGTTTGAATAGAGTTTGGCAATCTATGACCATGCAGCAAGCCTTTGAAAAAAGAACCATTCTACCTCTGGGTTTGTAGTGTATGCTCAAACTGATACAATATAGACATTCACATTGACTTATATAGAATTAGAACATGGCTTTAATGGAAAGCATTATTTTTCAACAGCAGATTATGTAATCAAATAAAACTAAAGGAGAGTTAACTAATGAATTGCTTGCTACAGTTTGACTTGAATTCTGTACAAGAAAATAGACTTTTAAGCTTATAAATAAGCTGTAGCAAATGCTAATATTATAACTTTTAAAAGCTTTCAACACAGGATGCAAATTACTGGAGAGTTTTTTCAATGACTACAAAATTGGAACCACACAGTGTTTTCATTTATATTCCTGAGGCTTTAGGTTCAATTAAAGAAAAAATGTGTGATGCCAAATACAATTTCTGTTAATTTTAGGCTTATATGTATTTTGTTAGAAATTTAAATCTATCAACATTTAAGATTCATTTACAATGGTCTAATTAAAAAGTTGCTTAGTAAAGCTTTTTTGACACCAAGGAACCTCAGGAGCCTTTTAAAATCACCATTCATAAATCACATCTTCCTCCTGTAAATAAAGCTAACTCATTTGTGTGTTTAAGAAAAAGAAATAGCCTAAATATGAATGTATATTATGCCAGCCATTTAAAGCAGTATTTTAATTCAGCTAAAAGTATATCTACTCTCCAATTTCCCATAAAATGAAATTTTAAAATTATTTACAATGTGTTTTATTTTAGGCATATTATAAAATTAGAGTATAAGAAAAAATTAAGAGACAAATGAAAGTTATTTTACACGACACAGAAGCATGTATCAAGAAGATCAAGTGATCCAAGAACCAAGAAAGAAAAATTTCTTTATACTTTGTAAAGGACAAAGCAGGTTTTTGTATCATATATAAGTCAAACATCTTTCTTTAATCCTTATAAACCAACCAAAACAAATCAATAGGTAAATAATTAAAGAAACTAAATACAAACATATATTCTAGAGTAGTATCTTTCAAGGAAGTAAGATACCTGCTAATTTTTTCCATAGTACTTGTCTTTAAAAAAAAATTTTTTTTAACGTTTATTTATTTTTGAGACAGAGAGAGACAGAGCATGAACGGGGGAGGGTCAGAGAAAGAGGGAGACACAGAATCCGAAACAGGCTCCAGGCTCTGAGCGGTCAGCACAGAGCCCCACGCGGGGCTCAAACTCACGCGAGATCGTGACCTGAGCTGAAGTCGGACGCTTAGCCGACTGAGCCACCCAGGCGCCCCCATAGTACTTGTCTTTAATTCAGTATATATTTAGACCCCAATTTTATATGCTTGCATAAAAAAATAAACATGCTGCTTTAAAAAGTTTTCTGATGTATATAATTCCACTTATAGATATTTTGAAAATAAATCTCCCTATAAATTAAGATTTTTACACAGAGATGGTGCTCCTGAGTGGTTCAGTCAGTCCTGAGTGGTTCAGTCAGTTAAGCATAGGACTTCAACCCAGGTCATGATCTCAAGATCTGTGAGTTTGAGCCCCACAACGGGCTCCTCAGTGACATTGCAGAGCTTGCTTGTGATTCTATCTCCCTCTCTCTCTGCCTCCCCCTGCACTCATGCATGCACTCTCTCAATCTCTCTGTCAATCTCAAAATAAATAAATCAACTTAAAAGATTTTTACACAGTGATGGTATGTTTAAATATGTGGAAATTAATTGAATAAACCTTGACTTTTTCTACAGCAAAGTTTTTGTTAGAACAATGTAGTAAAATAACATGAATATAAGATGACAGTTTCTCTATCTCCTCCCTAATTCCTTGTTTCATCACCCTGTGCTTGATAGCCACACACAGATGTGCACACATACATGTACATAAATAGACGTGTGATCCTCCAGAAGTACACAAAATATACTGCAGATGAAGCTATATTGAGGAATAAAGTGCATTCTCATTAATTGTGTCTCTTTTTCAATATTTACAACAAGGATGTGTGCATTTATTGCTTGTTTATATTTATTTATACAAGTCCTATGGCCAATGATTATCAATTAAAAATAAATAGTTATCTTTTTTATTTTTAGGTGAGATATACTATGTTATTATCCATGGTAATGATTCCCATGGCTTTATTATGGAAACTAGTAATTATTTCTTTCTTTGCTGGGTTTGAAAAAAATAAAACCTTTACTGAAAAACTAATAATGGAATAATAACAGTAATCTAAAATGCAAATAACCCACATTTCTATCACTTAATAAAAATCCCTGCATTTTTTTCCATGTAGGCTTCTAGTTCTTATTCATTTGGCTATTTAATATATATTTGTGAAGTATTACAAAATTTGATGCTCTAAATTTTTATTTAATATACAATGAGACATTTTCTCCCATTGATCTGTAGTTTTTTTGGTTTTTGTTTTTGTTTTTCTGTTTTTTTCTCTTCAAATATCTCCCTCTCTCTCTTTTCCAAATACTCAAATATAACCAATATGAACATCTTGGTGCCTTGATGACTTAATCATTCCCAGTATTCTTTCTAAAATACACATATTTTCTGGAATGGTATACTATGAATACATCATGAGCATTCTTCCACAATACCTACAGATTCCTTTTAATGGCACCATATTACTCTATAGAGTGGTTAAAGTGAAGTGTATTCTTACTCTTCTTAAAGAACATTCAAGTCCTTTTCAGGACACTCTTCCATCAATCATATAATTACAGTTATTGTTGTCTATTTATCCTTTAGCATGGGTACTTTTTATTTTCCCTACAGACAGAAATCCAGGGAGGGCATTGCTGAAAACAATATTACAAATGGATTTGTTTAAAAAATTATAGTGAATCTTGAGGCACCTGCGTGGCTCAGTTGATTAAGCATCTGACTCTTCATTTGGCTCAGGTCATGATCTCACAATTTGTGAGATCAAGCCCCATACTGGGCTCTGTGCTGTCAGCTCTCAAAATAAATAAATAAACATTTTTAAAAATAATAGTGAATCTCATTTTCATAAGCAATGTGTGAAAGTGCCTTTGGGTATCATAATTCTAATTTCTGACGAATGATATTTTCTTTTATAGTTGCATCTCTCTTAGTACTGAATGACAAATGTTCACACAATTTGAAGTTTATTTTTTTGAACACCTTAATAAATAATTTGTCTTTTTTCCCCCTACTGAATGTATGCTTTTATAATAAATGATACACACATTTAATGAACTAACCTGTTTGAACTTAATGTTATCTGTGTTGTAGATATTTGGACCAGTTTTCAGTTTCCCTTTGACTCTACCTGACATATACAGATTATTCTAACCATTTTACAATTTTATTGCTTCATTTTAATATATTTGTAACTTAATTTTGTTTGAGTTAATTATCCAGTTTTCCCCCTCTACATTAGACTAAAATATCTATTTGGCATATACTGATTTCTCCATTATATATATTCAATCATTTTATTTATTGCTTATAACATCCATTTTGTAGAATGATTCTAGTAAGTGATATTATTACATAAAGTAAGCGATCGTACTTCATGAGTCTTAATGATTCTTCAATTTCCATATTTATTCATCTAAGTCTTGCATATCTCTACATTCAGTTAAAAATAATATTATAATATAAAAATAATAATATATAGCCTGGGTGGCTCAGTTGGTTAAGTGTCCAATCATGATTTTGGCTCAGGTCATGATATCAGGTTGTGAGATCGGGCCCATAGTCAGATTCTTTTTTTTTTTTTTTTTAATGTTTACTTACTTTTGACAGAGAGAGACAGGGCATGAGTGTGGGAGGGGCAGAGAGAGAGGGAGACACAGAATCTGAAGCAGGCTCCAGGCTCTGAGCTGTCACTACAGAGCCCGAAGCGGGGTTGGAACCCACAGACCGCGAGATCATGACCTGAGCTGAAGTCCGACGCTCAACAGACTGAGCCACCCAGGCGCTCCAACAGTCAGATTCTTAAGATTCTCTCTCCCTCTGCCCCACCTCTCAAAAAAAAAAAATAATAATAATAAAATAAATAAATGAATAAAATATATATATATATATATATATATATATATATATATATATATATATCACATTCAGTAAATCATTTATCTGGTAGTTAAATAAATTTAGTCCTAATTATTTAATTTTTTTAAAAGAAAAATATAATGATAAATACTTGTTTAAGCAAAAAAAGTTGAGGAGGGAGCATAAAAGAGAATGTCAATAGAAAATAGCTGGTAAAAATGGACTTATACTCATTAGTAATAACTTTAGTTTATATCTACTATCTTGTTCTGTTCTTGGTTTTCCGATTGTCACATCTGATTTTTCTTCTCTTCCTTGGTATTTGCCTCTTTTTCATTAATGAAGTATTTTTAATAATCAATTTTATTTGTCTGTTGGCTCCTTAGTTATATTTTTTACTTCAGTGGTTAATTTTGCGGTAAAACATGCATACTTACCTGATCATAGTCTACATGAGATAAAATTTTACGGTTTCACATAAAACATAGCACTTTGAGTAGCAAAATACAATTTAATTTCATTGCTGATTCTATGGTGGTAAAATATTTTACATTGTACATACAGTATGTAATTCAAAATACAATATTTTAATTTTTGCATTTAACCATTGTCTTGTTAATAAGTTAAGAGAAAAAGAAAGATTGCCTTTTACATTTACACACAAGATTAAAATATGGGTGCTTTTTTTACTCTTTTCTGTAGATAGGAGGTTCTAGTACAATTCTGCTGTTGATGAGTTTCCTGATATTTAATTCATAAGCAACGTGTGTTTTTTACTCTTGTTCTTGAAGAATATATTCATTAGATATAGAATATTAAGTTGGCAATTGTTTTCTTTTTGGCATTTTTAAACTGTCAGTCCATAATCTTCTGGTCTCCATTTTTTCATCACACCTATATTACTTTTTTTAAAATGTATTTATAAGTTGTGTTATATGTCTTGCAGCATTTGTGATTTCTTCTTTTTATTTTTGGTTTACAGAAATTTAACTACTAGTTTGCTTTTCTTTATTTTTCATGTACTGGGTTTACTCATCTTCAATACGTAAGAGGACGTTTGGGGTTCATTTAGAGAAACTTTTAGATATTATTTCTTCAAACATATTTTTATGCACTATTCTTCCTTTTCTTTCCTTCTGGAGCTTATATTATACATATACTAAAATACTTGATTTCATCTCTCATGTCTCTGAGTCTCAGCCTTCTCTGTTGTTTTTCATTTTTTCCCTCTGTCCTTCAAGACGGATGTTTTATATTTGTTTATATTTAGTTTTACTGATCTTTTATTATGTATTCTCCACCTGCTATTAAGACAACCCAGGAAACGTTTAGCTTCATATATTGTATTTTTCAATTCTGAAACTTCCCTTTGGGTGCTTTCGTTTTTCATTTTTTGGTTTTGTTTTGTTTTTTTCATTTTTAATAGGTAGACGCTATCTTTTTGTTCATTTGCATACTTCTTCCTTTAGACACAGAACATACTTAGGGCAGCTATTTTAAAATCCTTCTCTGTTAACTTCAATACCAGAGTCATCTCCACGTCTGTTTCTACTGATCATTGTTTTTTTAAAACAGTCACACATGCATATATTCAGGGCTAGTCCTTTGTTTATTTGGGGGTGGACATTATGCATGTATACTATAGAGCCTGACTATGCTGGTTTCTTTTACTTATTTTATTTTATTTTATTTTATTTTATTTTATTTTATTTTTTGAGAGAGAGAGAGAGAGAGAGAGAGAGAGAGAGCGCATGTGCGCACAATCACAAGCAGGGGTTGGGTTGGAAAGAAAGGGGGACAGAGGATCTGAGGCAGGCTCCACGCTGACAGCAGACAGCCTGGTGTGGGGCTTAAACTCAGGAACAATGAGATGACCTGAGCTGAAGTCAGAGACTTAACTGACTGAGCCACCCAGGCGCCCTATGCTGTTTTCTTTACTGGTGTTGACAGAGGTTTGAATGAAACTTGGTAGGGAGTTAAGTTACCGGAGGAGTCCTTGATCCTGTTAGACTTCCTTCTATTGTTTGTTAGGGCTGGTGTGTTTCTCTTTTGTCTTAGACTCATAGTCACCCTTACTCTAGGTTATCATCTTTACTCCTAAGGTTGGCCTTTTTGGAGCTGCTCAAGAAGTTTTTTTCACTCAGACTGACCCGAACTTAAATATTCCAGCCCCTGCATAAATGCTCATATTTCTTTTCTCCTCTCAGCCCCACAATGGCATGCCTTGAGCATGCTAAGCCCAGTCCTCAGCAGGGACATATGAGAAATCTCCATGCAAAACTGTGGAGAGGACATTCCCCATCATTGGACAGCTTTCTCCTTATAGATTAATTGGCCAACAAATACTAGAATTTTTTTTTAATTTTAAATACAAGTCAGTTAATATATAGTGTGATAATTATTTCAGGAATAGAATTTAGTGATTCATCATTTACATATAACACCCAGTGTTCATCCCAACAAGTATCCTCCTTAACGCCCCTCAACTATTTAGCTCTTCCCCCACCCAACACCCCTCCAGCACCCCTCAGTTTGTTCTCTGTATTTAAGAGTCTCTTATGCTTTGTCTCCCTCTGTTTTTATCTTATTTTTATTGCCCTTCCCCTATGTTTGTCTGTTTTGTTTCTTAAATTCCACATATGAGTGAAATCACATGATATTTTTCTTTCTCTGACTGACTTATGTCGCTTAGCATAACACACCCTAGTTCCATCCATGTTGTTGCAAATGGCAACATTTCATTCTTTTTGATTGCTGAGTAATATTCCATTACACACACACACACACACACACACACACACACACACAAACACAAACTGCATCTTCTTTATCCATTCATTAGTCAATGGACATTTGGCAAATACTAGCATTTTAAGAAGCTCTGAACATGAACATTAGGGCGCCTGGGTGGCTCAGTTGGTTAAGCGTCCATCTCCTGGCTTCATTTCAGGTCATGATCTCATGGTTTGTGGGGTTGAGCCCCACATTGGGCTCTATGCTAACAGTGTGAAGCCTGCTTGAGATTCTCTCTCTCTCCCTCTCTTTGCCCCTTCCCTGCTCACACTGTCTCTGTCTCTCTCAAAATAAATAAACTTAAAAAATATACTTATATATTTTTTAAAAAAATCTAGCAAGGCAGGTGGGTCTGCAGAGCAATGAACTTGTAGGAGGACTTAAATTGTAATTTTGACATATTCCTGGAGGCTGAATTTGGACAAAATGAGAGTGACAAACTCTTACTATTGTAGGCTGCAGTCATGTGAGGGTCCCCACATTTTCATGGGTTTTAGCCATATGAACTACAGCAGATTCTAATGTTGAGGGCCAAGAAAGATTCCATATTGGCTTTTGCATCTGTGGGGAAAGGAGTAACCATTGTGAAAAACACTGAGAACTTTCTCAGTAACGGAGGTTTACTTTCAAGAAGAAAAGATTTTAGTGTTATCTACTTTGAGCTAGAGCATTTCTTGACTCTAGTTCCTTCTAACCTTCAGGTTTCACTTAAATTGTGGGGGAAGTGGTGGAGAAAAAACACTTAAGTACTTAAAACACATGATAAACACTTATGATTATTTTTTAACCAGGGGCACTGCTTCTCTAAAAAGCAAAATTTAATCACAGGATTTTAGAAAGTTTATCATGTACATCTTATAACCATGTCACCAGTGCTACAATATGTGGGATTATAATGGGATTATAGCTAAAGGAACTGCAAGATGCATATTCTAGAGAAGAGTTCACAGGAATGACTGCAGACAAGGTAAAAACAAGGGCAAGAGAGAAGTTTGAAGCCTCTGGCATTTGCAACTACAGCAACCATTAAACAGAGCCTAACCTGAACCCAAATTAATATAAAAGTATACATTAAAAAACTAACATACAATAAAAGCATACACTAATGGTCCACTTAGCTCAGTTTCTATTATCTTATACGTCATGTCCAGCCAGTAACAAAAAAATTACAAGGCATGTTAAAAAGAAAAGAAAAGAAAAGAAAAGAAAAGAAAAGAAAAGAAAGAAAACAAAAATGAAACAAAATCCATCTGAACACAGTGTCAGAACCAGACTCAGATATGAAACAGATATTGGACTTATCAGATAGGGAATTTAAAATAACTATGATTAATATTTTAAGTGCTCTAGTGGAAAAAATAGACAACATGCAAGAACAATGGGTACTATAAGCAGAGCCAGAAAAACTGTAAGAATCAAAATAAAATAGAAAACTCAAAAAACACTGCAAAAGAAATTTTTAAAAATGCTTTGGATGAGCTCAATAGTGGATTGGATACTGCTGAAAAAAGAATAAATGAGCATGAAAATAGTTCCATAGAAATTTCCCAAAAACAAAAAGATCAGTCACATAAGAAATGTAAAACATTCTTAGATTTCAAAAGATGTGACATATGTGTAACTGAACAGAATCCTGAAATAACAGAAATAGAATAGAAATAGAATCCTCCTGGGGCACTTTTGGCTCAGTAGTAGTGGAGCATGTGACCCTTGACCTCAGGGTAGTGAGTTCAAGCCCCATATTGGGCATGATGCCTACTTAATAAACAAATAAAAATAAATAAATAAAGTTATTCTTAAAAATAAACAAATAAAAATAAATAAATATATATTTATTATATATAAATATATAAATAAATATATATATATATAAACAAATAAAAATAAATAAATAAATAAATAAAATTATTCTTAAAAATGGATTAAGTACCTAAATGTAAGACCTAAAACAATATTTGGGCCACCTGGGTGGCTCAGTCGGTTAAGTGTCTGACTTCGGCTCAGGTCATGATCTTGGTTTGTGAACAGCTTGGGCCTGGAGCTTGCTTCAGATTCTGTGTCTCCCCCTCTCTCTGCCCCTCCCATGCTCATGCTCTATCTCCCTCTATCTCTCAATAATAAATAAACGTTAAAAATTTTAACAAAAAGACCTAAAACAATATAACAATATAACTTTTAGAAGAAAAGAAAGGACAAAACTTTGTGACATTGGATTTGGCAATGATTTCTGGGAAATGACATCAAAGGCATAGTAAAAAAAAGAAATAACAGATCAAAAAGAAAAAAAAAAGAAAGAGAAAGAAAGAAAGAAAGAAAGAAAAGAAAAGAAAAGAAAAGAAAAGAAAAGAAAAGAAGTTGGACTTCATATGAGATTATCCATAGAGTAAAAAGGAAAACCACCAATGGGAGAAATTATTTGCAAATCAAACATCTGATAAGGGATTAAAACCCAGAATATATAGAGAACTCCAAAACTTAACAACAAAATGACCCAATTCAAAAATGGGCAAAGGACTTGAATAGATGTTTCTCCCAATATATACGAAGTCAATAAGCACATGAAAAGACGCTCAACATAATAAGGAAATACAAATGAAAACTACAATGAGATACCACCTCACATCTATTAAAATGACTTCTGTCAAAAAAAACCAAATAAAACAGAAAACAACAAATGTTGGTGAGGATGTGGAAAAATTGGAACCTTTGTGTATTGTTACTGGGAATGTAAAATGGTACAGTACCTGTAGAAAACAGTATAATTGTTCCTCAAAAAATTAAAAACAATTAGTATATGATTCAGCAATTCAATTCTAGATATATACTCAAAAGAACTAAAAGCACAATCTCAAAGAGGTATTTGTATATCCATGTTTTTAGCAGCATTAGTCACAATAGTTATATATGGAAGCAATGAAAGAATCTGTTAAATAAGTGGGTAAACAAAATACTATATATGCCTATAGTAGAATATTATTCAGCTTAAAAAAGGAAGAAAATTCGGGCATACATGACAACATGGTTGAAGCTTGAGGACATTATGCTAAGAGAAATAAGCCAATCACACACACCAAAAAAGACCAATATTCCATGAATCCATTACATGAGGTGCTAAAAGTAGACAAAATCCTATGGACAAAAAGTATAATGGTGGTTGCCAGAGGCTTTGGGGAGGGGAAAATGAAGAGTTATTCTTTAAGGAGTAGAGTTCCAGTTTTACAAGGTGGAAAGTGTTGTGGAGATGGAAGATGGTAATGCTTGAATGGCAATGTAAATGTATTTAATACCACTGAACTGTGCACTGAAAATGGTTATGATAGCAAATATTACATGTATTATATCACAAAAACGGTAGACAAATGACCCAATAAAAATGTTTTAGTTGATTTAAAAAAAAAAGTAAAGGCAGATATACCATGATTAACAATAGTCAAAAGAAAGCTGGAGTAGCTATAGTAATTTCAGAAAGATCACACTTCAGAACAAGGAGACTAGCGAGGGATAAAAAGGGAAGCATTACATGAAGAAAGTTTTTCCAAGAAGACATAATAATCTTTATTGTGTATACACCTGTCATACAGTCTGTGACAACAGACTGTCAAACTACATGAAGCAGAACTTATAGCAATGCAAGGAAAAACAGGCAAACCACCATTATATTTGAATACTCCAACATGCTTTCAGTAATTGATAGATCAAGCAGACAGAAAATGAGTAAGGATATAGCTGACCTGAAAAATGCTATCTGTCAGATTGATTAAATTGGCATTTATAGAATGCTCCATTAAATAAATGTAATTTATTTAATTTACATAAATTAAATATGTATTTTTTATTTAAATTACATATTTAAATATGTAATTTAAATATGGGCGCCTGGGTGGCTCAGTTGGTTAAGCCTCCGACTTCGGCTCAGGTCATGATCTCGCGGTCCGTGAGTTCGAGCCCCGCGTCAGGCTCTGGGCTGATGGCTCAGAGCCTGGAGCCTGCTTCTGATTCCGTGTCTCCCTCTCTCTCTGCCTCTCCCCATTCATGCTCTGTCTCTCTCTGTCCCAAAAATAAAATAAAACGCTAAAAAAAATTTAAAAATAAATAAATAAATGTAGAATACTGTTTTCAAGCTTTCATAGAGCATTTGGAAAATAGGCACATTTTGGGCCATGAAACACATCCTAACACATTCAAAATAATAGAAATCATGTAGAGTATGTTCTCAAACCACATGAAATTAAACTAGAAACTAATAACAGAAAGACAGCTGAGAAATGCCAAAATATTAGGAGATTGAATAGCATACTTCTTAATAAAATGAGTCAAAGAAAAAAAATACCAAAAGAAATTTTACAATATTTTGAATTCACAGTAAAGGTTTTGATAGAACACTTTATGTAATTTTTCAAAATTTGTGGAGTGTGTGGTGAAAGCAGTGAGTGAATTCTTAGAATAAAAACTGAAGCATTAAATATATTAGAAAAGAAGAAAGATGTAAAATCAATAACCAAGATTCCACTTTAGGGTATTAGAAAAAAGAAGGGCAATTTTGGACTAAAGCAAGCATAAAAAAGTAACTAGAGCAGAAATCAATAAAATTAAAAACAGGAAAAAATAGACAAAATCAATGGCATCAAAGCCAGTTATTTTAAAGGAACTATAAACTGATGAACCTCTAGCCAAGATTCCCAAGAAAAATGGAAAAAAAGAAGCAATTACAATATCAGAAATGAGAGACAAACTATCACTACTGATCCCATGGGCATTAGAAAGATAATAGAGAGGAGCCTGGGTGGTTCAGTCGGTTAAGTGCCCACTCTTAATTTTGGCTCAGGTCATGAACTCAAGGTTCCTGAGTTCCTTCATCCCCCTGGCTATTTATCCAATTGATTTAAAAACTCATGTCACACAAAACCTGCACATGACAGTCCATAGTTGCTTTAATCATAATTAAAAAAATACAAAACAGATGCAACCAAGATGCTCTTGAATAGGTGAATGGATAAACAAACTGTGGTACATCCATGCAATTGACTATTACACAGCAACAAAAAGAAATGCACTATAAAACAAATGGAGTATACCTAAATTCATATTAAGTGAAAAATCTGAAAATCACTATATATTGTGTGATTTCAGAAATAGGACATTCTGGAAAATGCAAGAGTATAGACACAGTAAAACAAGTATAGACACTAAAATTTCCAAGGTCTTAGGGGAAGGGGGAGGCTTATATACATGAAGCATATTTTTTGTGTGATGAAGCTATTTTTTACAGTATTTGTTATGGTGGTATATGACATTATTCATTTGTCAAAACCCATAAAACTTTACAGCACAGAGTCAAGATGATTGTATGCAAACTTGAAAAATTTAGGGAATCAAGTACACACAGGAAAGAATGCAGACTGTGACAAAAGATTTATCCGTATTATGAATGTGTGAAACGATCTCAGTGAAGAAGGCAAAGGGGAAGCACATTGACCTAAATAATGGAAATGAGTTAAATCTATGACTAAGGCAAAAGCACTGTACTCTCAATGGTTAACAATTCTGATACTACTATCCAATGTATGCTGGAATGGAACAATTAAGTAAAAGTAAGGTAAATAGTGGAGCCAAGTTTCTCACTATTGAAGTATAAATAAGCAAGGGGAGATTAGAATGATCCAAGTGGTAACGTATTAGAGCTGGAGCCCTCAGGAAGAACACAATTTTAACTTAATATAGGTGCAAATGGCTACCTATGAAATATTTACTGATGCGTATGTATACTCATGTTAGTATAACACATATGTTTCTTTACTTGGTCAGGTGAGAGGGCCTACAAGAAATGACACTCCATGACCACAAGCACATCTATCACTCAGACCTTATTTTCCAGTACCATTTACCAATAAAAGGAACCAAGTCTCCTTGAATAAATGACCCAAATGTCCAAAATGAGTGTGGAGCATTTTTGCAGTTTCAGAAAGTAAGGAAGGGCTCAAAAAACAATGAAAGCAAACAGATCTACAATGACAGGGAATGTGAGGGAACACAGGAGGCAATTGAAAAAAAACTTCCATAACCAAAGATGGGACAATTTGAGTAACAAAAAACAAATAGAGTAACACTGGATTTTAACTCAAAGTATAAAATAAATACCCACGGATCCATACTGATATAAATAAACAATTAAGTTAATATAAGGGGAAAGAGAGACAAATGCCCCTTACAGAAGAATTTCAAATAATGAATATAGTTTCTCCAACTTCGTAACTACCCACTCCTTAAGTCTGAGCTACACATAGTGGCTTCCTTTCGAAGAGAAAAGTGTGAAAAAGAGAAGAAAAAGAATTTTCACAGATGAATCTAACACATAGTACCTCAGTCAAGTGATCAAGGTCAACATCAGCAGTCATAAGTCATGTTGATAGCATATACCTTTCCTACGGTGTGATAAAAATGTCACAGTCATCTTCTTCAAAACCTATAAAACTCAATCTAATAATAATAATACTACTAATAATAACAATAACAAATCATATAAACTCATTAGAAAAACACCACATAAAATACAGGACTAGTGTTTCTCAAAACTGTCAAGGTCATCAAAAACAAAGCCTGAAATTTTCACAGTCAAGAGGAGTCTAAACATGATATATAATTGTAATATGGTGTCATGGATGAGATCCTGGGAGGGAGGGGTAAAAAGAACACTAGGTAAAAAGTCAGAAAATCTAAATACACTACAGACTTTTATTCAATACTAATATATCAATATTAGTGTGTTAATTGCAACAAGTACACTATACTAATGTAAGATGTTAGTAATAGGTGAACTAGATGTGGAATATGCTGGAATGCTAAGTGCTACCAACACAGTTTTTCTTTAAATCTAAAACTGTTCCAAAATATAAAAGTTGTTATGGGCTGAATTGTGCCCCTCCCTTCTTCCACCCCTATTGATATAGTGAAGTCGTAACCTCCAAGTACTGCAGAATATGACTATATTCCGGGACAGGGTCTTTAAAGAGACAATTAAATTTAATTTACGTCATTAGGATAGGGCCTAATCTAATCTGATTAATAATGTCCATGTAAAAGGAGGACAATTTGGACACAGACACACAAAAGGCAGCCATGTGCAGACACAGAGAGAAGAGGGCCACCCACAAGCCAAGGAAGGAGGCCTCAGGAGAAACCAACCTTGCCAACATCTAACCTTGGACGTCTAATCTTGAGAACTGTGGAGAGATAGATTGCTGTTATTTAAGCCATCCAGGTGTCTGGTACTTGTTAGGGCAGCCCTAGCAAGCCAATACAGTTGTTTTAAAAAATATACATGTAAACTCCATTTTTATTCAGGTCAAATCTCATTTCACTCTGGTTTTAATTTTATCTACTGTTGATGTCTTGTGCTCATGTGGCTGTCTTTGCATATATGATATACATGGGTTACTAGCACCTTTTTTTCCCTTTTAGAGATATCATTATTAATATTTTTATTCCTGTTCAAGTGTGTGTGTGGGGGGGGATGGTTTCTATACCAATTTTTGTCTGTATATCAAAAATGCATACATTTTAGTCAAAAAGCCCTTTGAACTCCCTGAAAATTTTCCAAACCCCTTTTCTTAGTCTAATGTTTTCCTCAGCATTTATAACATATAAAATAAGAATTATGATCAACCATTTTGCTCTATGAGATAGAAGTTTTTTGTTTGTTTTTTTGTTCTGTTTTGTTATTTATTTTGTTTTGTTCTCTGTTTTATGTATAGTAGCCAGATCAGTGCTTGGGCATGGTGGGTGCCCAATTAGTATTAGCTCTATTTTTGAATAAACATTTAAGTTTATATTGATATCTACAATATATTTACAAAATACTACTCACCCATGAATATGTCATAATATATCTGCTAATGCTTGAATATAGTGATTGAATAGAATTGTAAATACTAAAGGTTTATATTGACTTTCTTAAAGCAATTTTTAATGTAAAAAGCATAACTGATTTTGTTTTCATTTAACATCCCTATCGTATCAAGTTTCATCCTTCAGTAATAAGTTTAAACTTAAACCAAACAAAAAACTTTTACTTAATTTCTACACAATGGTTTATTAAAAATGTTTGGTTTGAGAAAGTATTAGCATGTGCATTCTTCTTTTCTCTTTCTGTTTAAAAAGTTGTCTTTCAGGAGTGCCTTGGTGGCTCAGTTGGTTGAGTGTCTGACTTCGGCTCAGGTCATGATCTCACGGGTTTGTGGGTTCAACCCCTGTGTCGGCATCTGTGCTGACTGCTGAGAGCCTGGAGCCTGCTTCCGATTCTGCCTCCTTCTCTCTCTCTGCCCCTCCCCCATGTGCACGCGCACTCTCTTTCTCAACAGTAAATAAACATTAAAAAAATTAAAACAAAATTTTTTAAAAAGTTGTCTTTCATTCTGTGGTTGTTTTTTTATATCACCTTTTTTAAAATTTATATATCACTAAGAATAAATGTCCAAAATTTTGCTCTGTCTTCAATGGAATATTTGCCATTAAATCAGTAGACCAAAATCAGTTTGTCTTATGTCCATATTTACCATGTCCCCTCTGTGCTGTGCTTTGGAAATTTAAATAACACAAAAGTTTTAATTACAATGCTAATTTTAATCACAAAAGAAAATGTGTCCTAAAAGAGAAGTGGTAGGGAATAGAGAAAGTGTGAGAGTTTCACATATGTTCTTTGAGAGATGGATAGATCACCCTTCAATCAGCACACCGAGTTTAAAGCAGACAAGGGTTATCCTCCACTGAAAAAAAATATTTTATTTCTATCCTATTCCAGTTTTATTTTCATTCATCATTAACTTCTTGAGCCTCCTATAACATAAGTTACACATACAAATAAAATGGAATGCTTGTTCTCAAAGTACTTCGAACTATAAAAACTTTGAAATAAAACGTATTCCCAGGGAACTAAAATACTAATGGGCAAAAGAGAAAAGTAGACATATGATTGAAACATATTATAATTGAAGAACAGAGTTATATATAATATGATAGAGAGAAAGGTGCTGCTAATAAAAATAATTAAGTGTTGAAAAAAAGGTAGATTTTTCCAATGCACAGATGGAAGGGCGAAGCAGATGGAGTTGACAATGTCTACAAATATAGAAGAAAGATGAGGAACAGTATATTACATGCTGAGTACTGACAGTAATTCATTATTTTTGGCTTATACATTATATGTGGTATCACATGTCTGTGCCACATGGATATGGAGGTAGGTCATCTGGAGGCTGACACACAGTGAAATGCTGAGAGCTATTATATACATGAACTTTGTGCTGAATGCCCAAGAAGTTGGAGGTTAAGGTCTTGTGTTAAATAAAGTGTTAAAAAAAAAAAAAAGTTCCCAAATGGTGCCACTTAGAGTTCCTAAACCAGTGCTCAATACATAATCTAATTGCAGTTTTGACCTCCCCACAAAATGTAATCTTAACCAGTCAGCCAGGAATTTTTTAGTCCTTACCAAGGAGTCTATCTCCTGGGTCCTCTCCACCCACTAAAGAAATACGAGGTAATCTACATGATAAGACCCCTATTTCCCCTAGAAAGCAGTGTACCTGGAACAATACTTTTCTTTTGCTAATAACTTTCTAGTCCCCATCCATCCTCTATAGAATCTTTCATTTTGTACAGCTCCTTGAAATACCTCTTTATTTGCTATGGGATGCTGCCTGATCCATAAAGTGTTTGGTGAAGCCAATTAGATCTTCAAATTTACTTGGTTGAACAAAAGGTAACCAGACATCATTATATTGATGTAATTATAGAAATATCAGACACATTTTCTTTTGTCAAATAAACTATGGTATTTGCACTTCTCTATTCATTAAACTATCAAATGACTTATATATTTGATTACATTCTTTATGAAAAAATTGAAATTGAGGTTTTATTACTAACTTGCCCTAGACATTTAAATTGCTCACTTTTTAAGTCTGTTTCATATAAATTTATCTAGGATAGAAGCTCATAAATGGTAAGCGAGTTTTTCATTTGACTTGTAAATTCATGAAAGTCATATTTTAGGCTTTCTAGCAGCTAGAACCTTCTGAATATCTATTTAATAAGCATACTGTTAATTTTTTAATAAAAAGGCTATAGGGAGTGAATTGGGAATTAAAGAATCTTAATGCTTTCACACTAACTAGTCAAGAAATTTAACTTACAAATTATAGAATAAAGTAGAACCAAAGATAGTAAGCTAATTATAATGTTGGTAGGTACAGTCTGTCAAATATAGTTTATAATTTTAAGTAAACAAATACACTGAAGTTGTCTATAACCAAATATTAATAAATTCAATTTTCCTTAATAAAAATTTATAATCTTAGACTTATAAGTAAATTTAACAGTTCTTGGAACTCTGAAAAGGAGCCAATCAATATCATAGTATTTTTATCCTTTATATCAAAAAGGTATAAATACTTTATGATGATGAGATACAAAGTCAACATGTGTTAATATTTATTTTTATAGTAATTACTTTTAAGTAATGACTAATCTTTTTAATAAATGAATCTAAAGACTTAATGATATTTCAGCAAACCGTACATCTATTCTATTATTTTCAAATTTTCTCAATAAATGACCAACTGAGGAACATATAAATGTTTTATTTCACATTACTGAAGAAAGAATTATCTAATTTTATAAAAGTG
Source organism: Panthera onca (assembly GCF_046562875.1). NCBI lineage: Eukaryota > Metazoa > Chordata > Mammalia > Carnivora > Felidae > Panthera > Panthera onca. The sequence goes on along the minus strand of NC_138345.1, from coordinate 106,350,262 downwards.
GAATCTGAAGTTTAGAAAGACTATATTTAATTGCACAGAACTGTAACACTAGCTAATCAGCTGAGTATAGATTTACAAACAAGTCTCTTTTCACTTTCCTATTGTTGAACATAGCAATATTTGATACCATTAATGGTGAATGAATGGGGATTTCTTAGTGGTGATAAGAGCAATATTTGTTGCATTCATTTCATTACATAAACTCTAGTACAAAAGTACCTAAAGAGTGGGGTGCCTGGGTGGCTCAGTTGGTTGGGCGTCTGACTTCAGCTCAGGGCATGATCTCACAGCTCGTGAGTTTGAGCCCCGTGTTGGGCTCTGTGCTGACAGCTCTGAGCCTGGAGCCTGCTTCAGATTCTGTGTCTCCCTCTCTTCCTCTACCCCTCCTCAGCTCATGCTCTGTCTCTCTCTGTCTCAAAAATAAATAAACATTAACAACAACAAAAAATTACCTAAGGAGTAATAATGGCATAGTATGAGTACTTCTTTATTTTTTTTTTTTTTCAATTTGATTCATCCAAACTAAACACACTGGAGTTTTTGCTTCAATTTAAATTAAATACTGTACAGTTTCTAATCCCCATCTAGGAAGTTTGTATCAGTTTTATTTTATTTTAAAATAACACCTTTTTCTATAAACACTAGATTTGATAACTGAGAGGGGGACTAATGAACTGAAAGATTTTTGTTTAAATGCTCAGATTACAGAAGAAAAGAGAGTTTGAGATTTCACTCCATCTTTCCACATTTCAAAAGCACTGAACAATTTTTACAAAGCTCAGTTTGACAGACAGTCCCTTCTAACCAACAGGTGTTTCAAGGTCAGAGCTAAGGATTGTTGGCAGAAATGTGTGGGGCAGTCCACAGAAAACCAGCCAGCATGTACTTGGCTTGCATCCCTTGGTTTCCCCAGCACTAATTTCATTCACTGATAATTGTGCAAAGGTAAAATTATTACTGCCTCTGGAAATCTTTTATAAACGCTTTAAGTAAGTTTATTTCTTCTCCTTTTCCATTTTACACTCTAGCGTCACAAATGGAGATTTCTCCTAAGTGAATAGTCTTTCAAAGCATATCAATCAGTGACTGAACTTACTAACATTTTAAAAATCCATTTATGACATATGCTTGGCAGGTTTTCTGGTCTCCAGTTAAAAGCAATCCTCCTACTTAAAAACAGCTTTTTGACTGTAACTCTACCTAAAAATACAGTATTTATAACTTTTTTCTTTTCTTTTTTTTTTCTTTTTTTTTTTTTTTTTTTGGCTAGCAGCATTTAAAACCTTTAAATTCCAAACAAGACTCAAGGATGAAAATGGTGGCATGTAATGGCCATGGGCATATCTTTTATATTTGGGGCATTGAAAAAAGATAAATAGCAATTTACATCCTTGATTTCATAACCGATTCCCTTTCCATTCACTTTTTTATGGTGTTGAATTTAAAAAAACAGGATAGAGAGAGAAAGAAAATCAACACATGTAAGATTTTTTATAGAAGTCTTGGAAGTAGATACACGTTTTAATGATTACTATACAAGAAATCAAAATTCCCAGAAGTACAGAAATGCTAAAACATCTTGTCTTTTTAAATTACTGATTATTTGCACATTTCTTTAACTTTTGCTAGATAGATATCAGAGTGGAAAAATATCAATTTACTTTTATAAATAGAAACTTTTAAAAAATTACAGGTTTAAGCTATTATAATTCCTTATAACAGGCTATAAGGGAACAGATGTAAAATTTCAGTAAGTCAAATTAAACAATGCCATGAATTATCAGTTCACATTGAAATAAGCCAAATACATTTGCTACATGTTTAATAATTCATTTGCACTGTTTTATTGCCTCTATATTGTTATTATAATTTTTATGTCTTCTCTAGTGTGAATATACCATAAAATTCTAAAAACTCAGAAATGCTTATACTGTTTCATTATGATTTATATAAATTAAAATGCGATCATGTAATATACGTATACATATGATGATGGTTATATAAATTACATATGTATAAATCACTATTTTTTAATATCTAATATTCTATTTGAGGCTCTCTCTGAATACACACATAATTAGCATCTTTATGCATGAAATTTTGTTGCAATTCTGATTACTGCCTTTGTAAAAATTTTCTGAGGATTCACAGAAAATGCTCTGAACACTTTGAGGGTCTTGAGATTTTAAATAAGGATTCCTAAAAGCCTCACCAATTTACATTTCTACAATAGCATGTTGAAAATGCCATTTCAAAATTCACTGGAAAATGCTTATTGTATATTTAATATTTAAAAAAAATAATTTTTACATTTATTTATTTTTGAGAGATAGAGAGCACAAGCAGGGAGGGGCAGAGAGAGAACAAGACACAGAATCCAAAGCAGGCTCCAAGCTGTCAGTACAGAGCCCAACATGGGGCTTGAACTCACAAACTGTGACATCGTGACCTGAGCAGTAGTCAGAAACTTAACCCACTGAGCCACCCAGGCACCCCTAATATTTTATTTTGTGTGTATTGACATTTACTGTAATACTATAACATTCATATTTTCAGAATTTCTCAAGTGTTCTATAAAATATTTAATATCCTCTGACAAGTCTTATTGTGATATCACTTTTATTAATACGCAAGAGCTCTACATTTTTAAATAGTAACATTTCTTTTTAATTTTTTTAAGGTTTACTTTTTTGAGAGAGAGAGAGAGAGAAAGAGAGAAAGAGAGAGAATGTGAGTGGGGAAGAGGCAGAGAGAGGGAGACACAGACTCTGAAGCAGGCTCCAGGATCCAAGCTATCAGCACAGAGCCCAGCATGGGATCAGAACCCACGAACCATGATATCATGACCTGAGCCAAAGTCAGAGGCTTAACCGACTGGGCCACCCAGGCACACCGATAGTAACATTTCATTTGCCATATTTGTTCAATATTTTTTATTTAGCTCTTCATATATTTTCAATTTCTAGAAACAGTAACTGTGAATCGAAATTCTCATTTCCCTGTCCAACTTCTTGTGCCTATTTTACACCAGACAGTCTGTCCCCATTTAATTAATATTTCATATAAAATATTTAATTATACTCAATTAAAGTCACCCTACTTAATCCATATTTAAGATCAACTTTAATCTTTAAACGTAATTAAATTTTATTTCTGATATTTGTAGAAGATGTAGGGTAGATATAAAGTATTTTAACCAAAACTTAATCAACTATTCTATAATTTATGTTATAATTTATTAAATTATACTTTCTTTCCCCACATTTCTTTTCTGGCATCTTACTGTTATCATTATTTCTTTACAGAACATTTTAGTATATCTTGGGAAAGTTCTCTATTATCATTTTGCATCAAAATACTCTATCTTCATTTATTCTTTTCTTTCAAATGAATTTTTTTTAAATGTGATTATTGAGAAAATAAACTTAAGATATTTAATTGAAATTACATCACATGTATGTTAATTGAAAAAGATGATTTTTAATAGTGAATTCTTGGACCAGGAATAGAGTATCTTTCAGCATTTGTTAAGTAAATGTTCAGATTTTCAGTATATTTTGTACTTTTCTCATAGATTTTTCAGTTCCTTTTTAAAATCCATTTTCCTGAAATACTCTTGATACACAGTAAAACGCATCAATTCTATTTTTGTTGTTGTTTTTTAAGTAGGACTCACTCCCAGTGTAGAGCCCAACATGGGGTTTGAGCTCATGACCCTGACATCAAGACCTGAGCAGAGATTTAGTCAAACGCTTGACCAAATGAGCTGCCAAGGAGCCCCAAAATGCATCCATTCTTAAGTGTGTTTTCTGATATGTTTTGACATGTGTATACAACCATGTGACCCCTACCACAATCACATATAAGACACCCTAAATTTTCCCTTGAGACTCTGCAGACCTCTCGCCCCCTTTCCTGCCATCCCAGGCAGAAATTCATGTAATTTATAATACTCTAGGTTCATTTTTCCAGTTTAAAACATAGTATAAGCACAAATATACACAGTACTTTTTTTGTGACAGGATTGTTATTTAGCATAATTTTGTTGACATTCATCCATGTTAATGTGTGTATCTCCAATTGTTCCTTGATGTTGCTGATTAGTCCATTGTATGAATATGCTATAATTTATTTATTCATTTACCAGTAGAGGGGTATTTGAATGTGTAAATTTGTGACTGTTAGGAATAAAGCTATTATAAATATTCACGTAAGTTTTTTGTGAAACTGTGTTTGAATTTTTGCTAAATACCTAAGAGTGGATTCCTAGGTCATGGGGTATATGTGTGTTCAACTTTACACAACTTGCTATTACTAATGTAGCTGCATCATTTTATACCCACCCTCACTGTATTAGACTGCCAGTCACTGCAATCTTCACCAACAAATCTTTTTTATTATTTTTTAAATGTCTATTTTTTTTTTTGAGAGAGAGACAGAGAGAGAAATCACACATGAATGAGTAGGAGGAAGGGCAGAGAGAGAGAGAGAATCCCAAGCAGGCTCTGTGTTATCAGCACCATGAGATCATGAGAGCCGAAATCAACTGTTGGATGCTTAACTGACTAAGCCACCCAGGTACCCCAATCCTTTTAATTTTAGACAATCTACTAGGAATAGTGGTATCTAATTTTACTGTGCATATCCCTAATAATTAATGTTGTTGAACATTTTTTCATGTGCTTTTTGATATCACTACGTGTTATTTGGTGAAATGTCTGTTAAAATATTTTGCTTTGTTCTTATTGGGTTGTTTTCTTAGTATGAGTTATTAATCAAATGTTTGGGTTGAACATTATAATATTGGCCTAGAATTTTGTGAGAAAGTATTTATTGTTATACTTATTTAATAAATATAGAACTTTCAGATATTCAAATTTTCTTGGGAAGATTGTATCTTTTAAGAAATTTATTCATATTATGTGAAGTTAAATTATCCCACCTTTGCCCAAAATATTCCTTATAATCTTTCTAATAACTGGAGGATCTTTTTCATTCATATTAGTAATTACATTTTATTTCTAGCCAGAGATGTTTCCAAAGAATCAGTTTTATTGATTTATTCTATGATTTGACTGTTTTCTTTTTTATGTGTTTCAAGTTTTTATTTAAATCCCATCCACCTCCCCTCCATAAACCATCAGTTTGTTCTCTATAGTTAAGAGCCTCTCATAATTTGCCTCTTTCTCTCTCTCTTTCTCTCTCTCTTTTAGTTTGTTTTCTAATTGACATGTTTTCACTCTTCCATTTACTTTGTGTTAGTCCTTTATTTTAAAAAATTAATCTATAAAATTTGATCATTTATTTTTTACATATTTATTTATTTACTCACTCATTCATTCATTCATTCTTTTTTTTAGAGATAGAGTTAGCACAAGTGAGGCAGAGAGGCAGAGGAGAAGAGGGAGAATCTTAAGCAGGCTCCATACTCAGTGCTGAGCCTGATGAAGGGCTCAATCCCACAACCCTGGGATCATGACCTGATCTAAAATCAAGAGTTGGACATTCAACAAACTGAGCCACCCAGGTGCCCTTTTAAACATCTTTTTAAAATAAACATTAAAAAATAAATTTTAGGTACTGCTGTAGCTGCATCCCACAAAATTTTATATATTTTTTTTTATTATTCATTTCTAAATACTTTTTAAATTTAACTTGTCATTTTTATTTATTTAATAGATGATTACAAATGTCATAGTTAATTTCCAATATTGTAAATTTTCTAGGCACTTTAAACATAGATTTCTAACATATTTTCATTGTGATCAAATAACATACTTTGTATGATTCCAATAATTTTTGATTTCTTAAGACATGTTTCATAGTTCAGTGTATTCATCTTAAAGGTTCATGTGCACTGGAACTGAATATGTTTTCTGTAGTTAGTATGAAGGCCAAAATTTATGTATGTCAGTTAGGACAAGCTGGCTGATAGTCTTCTAAGCCTCCTTATAAATGTTTTTATTTATTTGGCTTATCAATATCTGGGAGAATAGTGCTTAAATCTACAAATATGTATTTATTTGAATGTACACTCATATATATATACATATATATATTATATGTATATGTGTGCGTGTATATATATATATATATATATATATATATACATACACACACACACACACACACACACACACACATACAGAGAAAGAGAGAGTTTGGGTAAGAATTTAGTATATATTAAGAGAATAATTTTAATTGTTTTGTTTCTGGGTTAATAAAATCTATATATATAATAAACTATATATAACTATATATTACATGACAATTATTTTTCATGTAAAAATGAAAAATCCTGCCATGAAATCTCAGCCTATGTATATCATTAAATATAATGTTTGACAAGTGATAAATTATATTTTTCTTAATATTTGGTTACTTAAAGTTTTGAAGTTTTTAATATTCATAAATTTAGGTTTTACAGAAATCTTACATTTTAATGTATGTGCCCACTGGTATTTTATTTATACTTTAATTAACATCTTATCATATGTGGTTATATAGCCTGTCACATGCCTATTCTGGACATTTTTGTTTCTTTTTATTTCTTTTTTTTTTTTGGAATGTTCATTTATTTATTTATTTATTTATTTATTTTGAGAGATAGAGAAAGAGCGAGAGAGTGCAAGCCTGGAAGGCGCAGGGAGAGAGAGAGAATCAATCCCAAGCAGGATCCATACTGTCAGCGCAGAGCCCATTGCGGAGCTCAAACTCACGAACTATGAGATCCTGACCTGAATAGAAATCAAGAGTTGGACACTCAACCAACTGAGCCACCCAGACACCCCCATTTTTGTTTCTTTTAGTCAATATAATTTATTTTTTTTAAGACAGACTGATTTCTCCGTTAATTTTACTAGAATTATGATTTTTGTGTTTGGTTTACCACTTGAACTCTTTGTACTTTCCTTAAATTTATTTAAGAATCTGTCATCAGGTCACTCATTTCTTGGCTTTCTAGTATAATGAAATTAAAACACATCTATTTTCATTTTTGTGTACTAACAATCATTTAGCAAACACTATATAAGTCAAAGACATATTTAGAAACTTACACCTTAAACATAATTTGTGCTTTAGTAAACTAATACATAATATTAGTGCACTTTTATTTTTAATAATGAATGCTCATTTATGTTTTTTTAATAAACATTTACCTACAAAGTTATATTCTGCCTTTGACAATAATTGACATTTTTTGCTCTTATGAATATGGTCTCCATCATCCTTGTCCTACTGTACTTTTTCTGACAGCCAGAAATACAAGGTGGATTTAGCAGCATGTTTTAAAACTCTGGAATCTATTTTTCTAAGCATCAGAAAGAGCACCTATGTTACTCCACCCCCCTAATAAATTCCTGCAAGTTCCTTGATTGTTTGGCTTACAAGTTGATTTATAGAATGCCAGCCTCTGCTACAGGTATATCTAGGGTTATTTTCATGGCATTCTAATAATTTATTTCCCTTCATATTTATTCTATTTTTCAAAGTTTTTCTTTGGTTTTTCCCCTTATATAAAGTCTTGCAGAGTCTTTCAATGTTTAGATATATCAATTATTGGCCAATATCATATTTTTAATACTGCTTAAAAGAAAGCTTACATAGCTAAGTACAGATAATTTCTCTTCATGCATATTTACATATGTGTGGATGCACTCTATTTTTTCCCCTGATAGCTTTACAATTATTTTGTCACATATTTTAAATACATACCATGGAATTTGTACTGTGTTAAATATAGCAGATTGGAAAAATTTAGAGAGAGGGCTGAATATATTTAGGTTGTTAATTTAAGAATAATTAAATATATGAAGTTAAATTTAATTATTAATAACTTGGCCCTAAGACCAGAAAAGACAAATATCCAAGAAACAATAGCCTAAGTTTAAAGTGATATTTTGTCATATAAATAATCAGAATAGTTAAAAATCTTTATGTTTCCATGGTGTCATTTTTTTTCTTTTAAATGGTTTGAACAGTTTTGTGAATGTTGTAATTTGTTTAAGTATATAACATTTACTTGTTATATACTTCTTAAAATTTTATATTATGTTTTTATTTACTATGTTATATATTTAGGGAAAATACCTAATATCTTCTCATCAAATGAAAGACCACAGAACTTCCCAGGAAATAATGTGAAATCTAACTTCATGTTTTATTCATCATTGTCCTCTAAAATAGCACTGTCCAACAGAAGTTTCTATGATAATGGTAATTTTCTATATCTGTGCTATCCAATAGTCAATAGCTACATAGGACTATTGAACACTTGTAGTGTGTTAATGTAACTGAAAGGCTAAGTTTTACCATCTGTGTATCTAGTGGGCACCATATTGGACAGTGCACTATAGAAATATCTATGTGTGAGTTGATGCAAGATAACTTCTATACTACTTTTCCTTATTGTTCTGGTCTTTTGTATACTTCATTATCCCAAGTTTGATATTTAGCCAATTAATAACTGTAATCTAGCCATTACAATGATCAGTAATAAGATTATTATTTGTTACATATTTAATTAATTTAAGAGGAGGTAGATGTATATACATTAATATGTAAATATTGTTAATGTGAAATTATGTCCACAATAGAGTATTAAGACACAAAATCATATTGTTCAATAGTATGAATAGTACATTTTTATTTTAGTGAATAAAGCATTATGGTTATTTGAGCTTGTGTTTCTAACTGTACAATTTTCTATATATTAAAAAATAAAATTTATAAAAAGGAAACTTCTGACTGTTTTGCCATTGGAAAGTTTGGGATAAAATACAGTGTGGGGCAGATTTAAGGTGATGTCCAGGATCCCTGCTCCTGGTATCTATCACCTGTATAATCCTATCACCTTAAGTGTGGGTGGGACCTACAACTTGCTTCTAACCAATAGAACATGTCGAAGGTGATGGAATAGATGTAATTATGTATTTGTCTTAGTCTTAAAGGGTCATGTCTGGCTTGTCTATAGTTAATGGCTTTTGAACATACCACATTGACATACATATAGTAGGTTCTAAATATTAGTTAAAATAATTTATAAATAAGAAATGGTTTTCACTGAATAAATACCAGTGAAATTTTTGAATTTCCAGCTCTGTGAGGAGGCTCTTTTCCTTGCTGGTTTTCAAGCAAGCTGTTGTGTTGTGAGCTTCCCTATGAAGAGGGCCATGTGTCAAAAACTGAGGGCAATATAGACGCACAGTAAGAAACTGAGGTAGGCAGTCTGACACCCTTCAAGAAACTTCAAGCTGCCCCAAATCATGTGAGTTTAGGAGCGGATCATAAAATGGACAAAGAGGAGATGAGTCTGAATATACAGGCTACAGTCTGGTCACACACTCTAGTCTAATACTTTTGAAATCACCATATTGACAATAGGTAAATATAGAAGGCTTTTAGATGAGAGTGTCTTAATTTTTAGAAAGATTCATGATGAAAGGAGAATGTTAAATGGCTATACCAAGCAAGGGAGAAAACCACCACCTCTGGTAAAACTAAGAGTGAGGCAAATTCTTAGGAATTTGAATCTGGAAATTGAATATGGAGAAAGGAAAAACAAAGGCTATACAAAATTAAATTGTTCTTACATACTAGAATCAACATTCAAAAACTAATTTAAGGGGCGCCTCAGTCGGTTGGGCGTCCGACTTCAGCTCAGGTCACGATCTCGCGGTCCGTGAGTTCGAGCCCCGCGTCGGGCTCTGGGCTGATGGCTCAGAGCTTGGAGCCTGCTTCAGATTCTGTGTCTCCCTCTCTCTCTGCCCCTCCCCCGTTCATGCTCTGTCTCTCTCTGTCTCAAAAATAAATAAACGTTAAAAAAAAATTAAAAAAATAACTAATTTAAAAAATTATTCTTTACAATAGCAGTAAAATAATAAAGGTCCAATCTATTAGTCATATGTAGATTTTCAAAAAATCAAAATAAAAAATAAAACTTTATTCAAAGACATAAAAGAAGATACAGATAAATGGAAAAATAACACTGTTCATGAATATAAGTTTCAGTATCATAAGCATGACAATTTTCCTAAAACACAATCTATATAAAGAATTCTAAAAATATTAGGGTTTTTAAAGGAAGTTGTCAAGAACAATTAGAAAAAGCATAGACAAGAGTAAAAGAACACAGTGGATGGATGAATTATACCAATTAACAGGATATATTATGTTGTTACAACAGTTTCAATAGAGTATGTTAACATAGGGACAGAAAATGGCCTAATGGGACATTATAAATAGCCCAAAAATAGACTCAAACAATTGTGGTAAGCTGATATATAACACAGAGAGCTTTAGAATACATCTGGAAAATGACAGACTAAACACAAATGGTGCTGGAACAACTTGTTGTCATATAATAATAACAGTAATGATAGTATTAAAAATAACAGATTCCAATACCACAAAAGTACATTCCAGAAGATTCAGTTACCTATGTGTAAACATTTTTAAAAATTAACTATTTAAAATTATATAAATGGAATTCTTTATGCCCTTTCAGTAAGAAAAAAATCCCTAGAGAGATCAAAGGGAAAACATAAAATAAATATATTGATAAATTTAAATATGCCAAAATGAAAATATTCTGTACATTATAAGGTCATGGACAATAAAATATTTTGTCATGTATAACCAAAACAGGACTAGTATCCATGAAATGTGCTAATGAAAAATGGAAAGCATTCTGAAAAGTATTTGACACATTATGAGCACAAAATAAATGCTATCTAAAATATTCATTGTTTTTATGAACACATAAAGACCTTAAAAGCTATAAGAAACATAAATAAGCTTTAGTTTAGTAGAAAAGTTGGCAAAAAAATATGAATTTTAGCAATTTAAAGGAAAAAATAAATAATAATAAATTGCTATAAAAAATAGCAATTTAAAGGAAAAAAAAATGGAATGACCAATAAAAATGTGCTAATCTCTAGCAAGCAGGAAAATATAGATGAGATGTCATTAATTTCTATTAGATTGGCAAAATTAAATAATTCTTAATAAATATTAGCAAAGATGAGGAGCACTGAAAGTTTCATTACTTACCAAATTACTTAGTTTTGCTATAGCAAAAACTTAGTGAAAATGAAAATGGACATGTTTTATAAATTGGTAATTCCATTACTAGGAGATATCATATATAACTCATATTTGCAAAATGTGACATTTTAAAGAATATATTTTTGTAATATTTAAAAATTTGAATTAATCTAAATATCTTTTAAAATGCAAATTAATAATGTTATATTCATACAATTAAATATCAATATTAATTAACTAGAAATACAGATAAGAACATGGACAAATCTCAAAAGCATAATGTGTGAGGGACACCTGGGTGGCTCAGTCAGGTAAGTATCTGACTCTTGATTTTGGCTCAGGTCATGATCTCATGGTTTTTGAGATCAAGCCCCATGTCAGGCTCTGCACTGACAGTAAAGAGTCTGCTTCTTGGAATACTCTCTCACCCTCTCTCTCTGCCCTCCCCTGCTATCTTTCTCTCTCAAAATAAATAAACTTTTATTTATGAAGCATAATGTGTGAGAAATGCAGGAAGGTATACACAGTACCATTCTTCTTATATAAAATTTAAAATATATAAATCAGTGTTACATATTTTTATGCATAGTTCAAATGAGTGAAAAATATAAATGAACATCATAGTCAAAAAAGTCAATACTTCTGAACTGGAAGGATGGGCATGAGGTGAGGAAAATATAAATAAGGGTCTTCAACTTTTAAATTTACAACTTATTTGAAATATAAAAATCACTCTGAATCAAATAAGGCAGAATATTAAGATCTGACCAACCATATGAGAAGAAACACATGTGTTTATTACCCTCTAATATTTTATGTATGTTTAAAATACTTCAGAATATTTAAAAGGACTTTTAAGTGTAGAGATAAGATTAAATTGAAAAGTTTTCAGATTTGTTGTAAGAATGAAAGATAAGCAAGGCCATAGAAGATTAAAAAATGGGACAATAATTGTGTCATAAATTAGAGAGGGGAATTCATGGACCTAGAGGATATTATGCTAAGTGAAATAAGCCAGACAAAGAAAACACAAATGCCCTATCATTTCACTTCTATGTGCAACCTAAAAAACAAAACAAATGAATAAACAAACAGCAGAATCAGACCTATAAATGTACAGAGTGAATTGATGGTTTCCAGAGGGGAGGAGTGCGGGGGGGGGGGGGGAATGAGAAAAAAGGGTGAAGGGGAGTTATGGGGATGGGGAACAGGTCATGGGGATGAAAAGTACAGCATAGGGAAGATAGTCAATGGTACTGCAAGAGCCTTGTACGGTGACAAATGGTAGCTACACTTGTGGTGAGCACAGCATAATGTATAGAGTTGTTGAATCACTATGCTGTAAACTTCAAACTAATGTGATATTATATGTCAACTATATTCAAAACATTTAAAAAAATGGGGGATTATATGTAGAGAATAATGAATTCAGTTAGCTAGGAAAAAGTTTCACGTACTTTGGATACCTGTAATTAGTGATACACATCAGGAGAGGAATATAGAGACTGATAACATATGGAGATCAAGTTTTGGAAGTTATCCATGTAGAAGTGATAACTGAAACTAAGCATTGGGATGATATTAGCATTGGAAGGAGAATCATTGCAAGGAAGCAAAAAGCCTTTAGAATTATTCATTTACATGTGGTGACTACAAATTGCTAACAAAATTAGACCATAAAGACAGAAATAAATAAGAAAGGTATTACCATGATTGAATGAAAGGAATATGACAAAAATGTACAGGCTTGGGAAATGGGGTACCTTGGTTAAAGGGAAATCAAGTGAGAGGATGTCCAGAAAATTACATGTCTGATTGCATTATATCACTTTGTCTAGTGATTTTTATTTGAGTCTCCTACTTCTTCTTTCAATTAAGTCAGGAGGTAAAGCTTTGAAGTCCCAGGTAGACACTGACAGCTTTATCAAAATGCAATGTGATGAAAGCCTTACTCTGACACCTTCATACTTCAAATCAATTTGTTCATAGTAGAAACAGTGAATTTTTTTTTTAAGAGAACATATGGCTTCATGCAAAAAGAGTTCTGCAACTACTTAGTTAAAGCTATTCTGTGGTTTTGGCATCTGATGATAGAATATTTTTTTCTGCCTATCTTGAACCTTTACTTAAAAGATTGCATTGTGGTTTATATTCTACTTAAATTTGTTCTGACATAACTTTATAACAAAAGGTGGCCACATCAGTTCCTATGGCTTAACATTAATGTGATAATATTTTTACTGTATATTCTAAAAATAATATTTACTAAGATGGATAATCAATTCTGGCAGTAAAATACTTTTGTATATAAGGAAAACACTCTTTTCTTAAAAAGTAAACATATTTTAAAGTAATAGAAAATTACCCAGCCATTAATATTTATACTTGTTGACACAGACGCCTATGAGAGATGTGCAGACTTCAGTTGTGCCAAGATGGAAAACTTATTCTGAAAATACTACAGTTCCAAAACACCAAATATGCTTGATAAAACATAGCAAACCACCTACAAAGTGCACACCTTACTCTGTAAGGAAATAAGGAAAACTCCCATTGGATGTAACCCAGAGAAAGCTGGAATCCATGGTGATAAACTAATGCTGACAATCTGATGGACCTAAAGGCTTTTGATGATTTCGGAAATCCTGAGACTTGAGGTTTTTTTTTGTTTGTTTGTTTTTTTAACGTTTATTTATTTTTGAGACAGAGAGAGACAGAGCATGAAGGGGGGAGGGTCAGAGAGAGGGAGACACAGAATCCGAAACAGGCTCCAGGCTCCGAGCTGTCAGCACAGAGCCCGACGCGGGGCTCGAACTCACGGACCGCGAGATCGTGACCTGAGCCGAAGTCGGCCGCTCAACCGACTGAGCCACCCAGGTGCCCCGAGACTTGAGTTTTAAAAGCTGCCCAGGAACCTACATTGGAAATGAAAGCCTTTGGCCTACTTACTACAAGTGGCAAATTGCTACTCACATTCCTTCATAGAACATCTAGAATTTTAACAATAATAACAACAGAATTTAAAAGTTCAAGAGAGAAGGTGAAATAGATTATATAGACAACACAAGGACACAGAGAGAAAGTATCAAAGAGAGGTTAAGAGGTGATATAATGAGAGTCCAACATACAGTTTCTGAGTTTCTAGAAAAAGAAAGGGATGATAGACATGAAGCATGATAAAAAAATAAAAATAGGGGTGCCTGGGTGGTTCAGTTGGTTAAGCATCCGACTTTGGCTCAGTTCATGATTTTGTTGTTCTTGAGTTCAAGCCCTGCATCAGGCTCTGTGCTGACAGCTCGGAGCCTAGAGCCTGCTTTGGATTCTGTGTGTCCCTCTCTTTGCCTCTCCCCCACTCATGCTGTGTCTCTCTCTTGCTCTCTCTCTTTCAAAAATAAATAAAACCTGAAAAAAAATTAAAAATAAAAATAAAAATAAAAAAATAATAATCTACATCTAGACTCATCAGAATGAATTCCAAAACACCTGAGTCATAAAACTTAGGTAAAAACAGCCAAAAAAGAAAATAAAAATGTAACCAATAGAAGAATGACAAGAGACTTTCAAAAGTTAGCAGAATAACTGAATTAGTAGAAGCAGAAGAGAATGCAAAAACAAAAATTAAAAAGGAAAAATAAAAAGCATAATGTGGTAAAATATTTCCAAATGGATCAATAATGATACTGAAAAAAGTTATATATATATATCCATGCATTTTTTAATTCAGCCATATATTGTATATAACATATATACCAAAAATATAAAAGCACAGAAAAGTATATTTAAAGAGGGGAAATTTTTTACTTTGGAATTAGTGATGAATATAAAGATCAATTATCTTAATAATTTTTCTAAGTTTATTTATTTTGAGAAAGAGACAGGGTGCACAAACAGGGGCTGGGGCAGAGAGAGAGGAGAGGATCCCAAGCAGGCTCTGCACTGTCACCAGGGAGCCCAACAGGGGTCTCAATCCTATGAACTGTGAGATCATGACCTGAGCCAAAATCAAGAGCAGAGACACTCAACCAATTGAGCCACCCAGGTGCCCCAAATTATCTTAATAAATTTATTTGATAAGACATATTTTATCCAAATATAATTAAAGATAAATAGGGAGGCTACATATTGATAAGAAGACATATACATTTTCTAAACATTATTAAATAAATAATATGCACAAAGTAAAAATGGTATAACTATAAGTGAGGTAAAACACTAATATAGTGAGAGATTTTATCATTATCTTTCAACAGTTTATAATGCTGACAAAAATCAGTAATGATATAGATAATTTAAAAAACACATTCAACATAATTGATCTAATGGACATAGATAAAACATGTAACAACAGCTGGAGAATTTATCATTTACATTTGACATCTGAAAGTGATTGTATACTAGTTTCAAAAATAACTTTCGATAATTTCCAAAGAATCAGTCATATAGACAGAGATTACCAAAATATTAGAAGGAAAACTTCCTATTAAAATTAAAAACAAACAAAAACACCAAACAATGACCACTGCAAATGATTCTATACAACAATCTTCTTCAAGTGCTGACCAATGCAAGAAAAAGAAATTTAAAAAAAAAAGCGTTCAAAAAGAAACAATCACTATTCACTACTATCTACTTAATAAGCTCAATTTGCTCATCATGGCCTTACATATTATGTTGCTATTATAAATGATATATAAGTTATATTTTGTTTTATGGGTTATATAAGAATGCAATTTTGAAAATTTTATAATTTTCCATCAACTTTCTCACAATTTTATGTTTGTCTTGAGATTTCTAAGTGTGGTACACAAAAAATACTGAAGATATAAATTCTCCCTGAATAATCTATTTGGTTTCTTTACAGGTATTCCCTGACAATAAACCTTGAAAAGATTGTTCTCCAGTGTACCTAGATGACTTTGTCAAGAAGAGATTTCACACTCTGAAAGAAAATTAAATTCAGGGATGTTCTAGAAAATTAAAATTGGCTTTCATCATCTATTTTAATATTTTTCTTCAGTTAAGCAGAAATATCTATGAAAAATAAGTGAATATTTTCTGGGATGTCTGTAAATATAGGTTATTAAGACCTGTTAAGTGTCAGTGCTTGCGTTAACTGCAGTAACTGCCCTTAAAGGCAGAGAGCATTCCTTCTCTCCATTTTTCTCTTCTCTGTAGCTGGAATTTGGATTCAATAACTGGGACTGACTCCTGAAGCAGAAGCTACCTACCGATTAAGGGAAGAACAAGGTGGTAAGATGAAAGTCCTCATGCTCATAGAACTGATTTATCAGTTGTGGCCCATTTGCTATGCATTTATATGTGAGCAAAATAAATCTATACTGTGTTTAATCCACATTTATTTTGGAATGTTATTTTTCTTTTACTCACAGCTCAATTATATTCTACATAATATTAGTGACTTAGCTTACAAGGAAAAGAATAATGAAGAGCTATTATAAAACCATCTTAATGAAGACAGTTTAGTACTAAGGCAGGAATAAATATATTTGCTTATGAATTAACAAAATCAAATAGGTCCTTCAAGTAGATCTACAATAAAAATGGAAAATGTATATATTTGAGCAGTCATATTCCACATCCATAGCAGATATGTAATCATAAATGTGCTACTTAAAATAATAGTATTCCCAATATCACCATATTTTTTTTTTTGAGAGAGAGAGAGAGAGAGAGAGAGAGAGAGAGAGAGAAAGTGAGCGCATGTGTGCACAAGGAGAGGAGGGGCAGAGGGAGAAGGAGAGAATCTCAAGCAGACTCCCAGGGAGATTGCGACCTGAGCCGAAATCAAGAGTCAGATGCTTAACTGACTGAGCCACCCAAAAGCCCCACCATATTCTATTTTAAACAGTGTTACCTACATATTTAGAGACTGGAATATAACAGCTTGGGGAGGGGAATTCAAATTACTTACTGAACATCCTGAAGATACAAAGAAAACATTTTAAGTTGGAGAGCTTCAAGTTCAGAGACAGTAGTACTGTACTCTTACTTCTTTGTTCACTGTCCTATGTTATTTAAAGGCTATCTTTTCCATTTGAACATTATTTCCTAGAGGGTTAACTTTTCTGTCTTTACCCAGTTAGCACTATATTTTGTGAAAAACATTGATAATAAATATTTGTAAAATACAGTCTTTTATTTAAATGTAGTTCAATAATTATTTTAAAGAATATACTACTATATGTTTTATATGTCAGCCTTGTTAAACTTGTTGACATGATTAATGTGAATTATCCTTGAGAGGTGGGTCATTTCTTCATTTCTGAGGGTGGAAGCCTAAGGGTTAGGCTCTGAGTCTTTGAAGATTCACCAATGTATTGAAAGATGTCTACAAACACTCATTTGAGACAGACTTCAAACTCTTTCCTTCCACAGTCATACATTTCTGGAAAAATATTTATAGCCTACCAAAGGCCACAGTGATTTCAAAATCCAATTCTCTTTTTAAAGAATAGTAAAGGTTAGATGATGTGTGTACATTGTATTCATCTAGAATCATTGCAGGAGTTTATGGGTAAAGAAGAGAATGGGGCAAGTGTCAAAATTCTCAGTAAATGTAGGGGACTTTTTAAAAGATTTGTGGGCATAAAATATTTATACATAATTTATGGAATTTTAATATATATTAGAATTATGAATAACTTCAATAAAACAGTGACCACAACCTATTCATTTCCTTGCATTTAGGTTTAAAACATTGGAAATTATGAAAAATTCTATTTTAATTGGAAATAAATGATAGCACATAAAACAGTTGGTAAGTTCAAAGACTGAAATAATGAGTAAACTATTTTTTAACTTACTTGAATCATATTTTAAGCATATATCTTATAAATGCTATAAAAATAAAATGTGTAAGTGCGACTGGGTGGCTCTGTCGGTTGAGTGTCCGACTTTGGCTCAGGTCATGATCTCGCAGCTCCTGAGTTACAGCCCTGCGTCTGGCTCCGTGCTGACAGCTCCAAACCTGGAGCCTGCTTCAGATTCTGTGTCCCTCTCTCTGTCTCTCTCTGTCTGTCCCTCCCGGACTCATGCTGTCTCTCTCTCTGAAGAATAAATAACTATTAAAAGAATTTTTTAATAAAAAAAATAAAATGTATAATTTTGACAAACCAAAGTATTTGTTAGGAAACTGTAGTTGAGATATAATACCTTATGGCTGACCACTAGGTGTCCTCAATATCTGTTCTCCCATATTCCATAGACAGGAAACTTATCTGCTTACCTATATATTATATGGTCAGACTTCTGTAGCTATATATATCCCTGAGACTGTGTTCTGATTAATAAGCTTAAATGCTGAGTACCACTTCTAAGATTTGAAAAGGTATTTTCATGCATTCCTATAGCCCTGTCTCCATTCCCACTGTCTAGATGATTATAAGCACTAAATCAGTATCTTTTCACTCACACTCAGAAGCCAAGTGTTGGGGACAGCAAAAGTGCCAGATGAACCCTGGATCCTATTCATCAGCACTGTTGTAACTAAATTTCCATATTGCTTTAAATGTTTATTCATTTTAGAGAGTCGTGGGGACATGGAGGGGAGGGCACAGAGGGGCAGAGAGAAAGGGAGAAAGAATTTCAAACAGGCTCCATGCTGTTAGGACATAGCCCGACTCAGGGCTTGATCCCATCAACTGTGACATCATGACCTGAACCGAAATCAAGAGTCAGACACTTAACCAACTAAATCACCCAGGCACCCCTCCATATTGTTTTATACACAGTATTTTGTAGTGCATTTCTCCTCTCTCCTTAACAGAAATTTATCATATACCTTAATCAAAGCCTACTACTTATTAACTATTTCCTGTGAGATTAAGTTAACATGCCAGTACTCCAATCCTCAATTATCACTTAACTTTAGATTTATGCTTCTATTTTGGGCCAGGTATATGGTCCTAAATTTTTCATTCACTTACTTGAAACTTAAAACCAAAACATGGCTTTGTAATGTTTCTACCTAAAAACTTCTGTGTGACTAGCTAAAAATGGGCTATAAAATCTCATCAGGATTTCTTTGAGCTGCAATATAAACATGACAGAAATCTATAATAGTCAGCATACAAGTGAAGTCTCGCTATTACCACATTACTATTTGTTTATATTGGATCACCCCCTAGAATTCTCTGTTTCTGAAACTATTTTCCACTTCTGTTAGCAGTTCCTGTAATTTTCTTGGAAAATGAACAATGTATCATGCACGAGAAAACCACCATGTTGAGGGCAGAAGTAACATTTCAGATTCCACAACATTACTGATAGAGTTCCAATAACAACACCCAAAATCACCGATACACCTCAACATGATTTAACAACTGGATTGTGGTTGACATTGCAAGGAATAAAAATATTGAATGTTGAACAAAATATACTCCAGCCCCATATAACTCCAAATTTCTGAGTGAGGCTAAAGTCCTGTAAAATACTGGTTAAGGGTACATTATATATACATAAGTGTGTATACACTCCCAGTCACAAATTTACATATACTCTAATAAGTGTCTTATGTTCAGGGAATACCAATCAAGCATAATGTATGGAAAAGCTCATCCCCTCCATTTGTACTTGCAAATATTTGTTAAATGTTTTTGTTTTCACACTGGATTGTGAGCTCCATGAAGGTAAGCCATTGTCTGTTTACAAAATACACATTGTCTGGTATTTCGCAGCTGATTAATATATACCTGTTCTCTAGTCATTACTCTCTATAGCAACAGGTTTGCTTTTATACATAATCACTATGAATTCTGACACTGAATGTATTCATTTTTTGCATTCAGAATGGGCTATGTGAACCACCTCCAGCAAAGAACATATTAGTATATTTGGTATACCATCTCCCTTGTCTCTTCATTTCCACCTTATTACCTCTACTTGACTTATTTGCCACTATGCCTCGTGAATTTAATCACTTAATGCAAATATTTCAATACTTTTTTTTGGAATAGAGTGCAGATACATAAAAATATGAACAGAAGAAACAAATAAAATGCAAATGACTTTAGAAATTCCAGTCATGGTAGCATACAAACACAAAACAGTTTTAGTGATCTTCAGTCAGTGGCTTCAACTAAGCTGTATTCTGTCCTTGAGTGATATCTTGGGAAGACCTCATTGCTTCCCCATCATGGTTAGTGATTTAATTTTTTTTTAAGTTCATTTATTTATTTTGAGACCGAGATGGAGAGAGAGAGAGACAAAGAGACCGAGAGAGAGAGAGTGGAAACATGCACAAGGGCAGAGAGAGATGGGGGAGGGAGGGAGGGAGGGAGGGAGGGAGAGAGGGAGAGAGAGAGAGAAATAGAAAATTTCAAGCAGACTCCATACTATCAGCACAGAACTCAATGCAGGGCTCGAACTCACGAACTGTAAGATCATGACCTGAGCTGAAACCAAGTGTACGAGGTTTAACTGACTGAGCCACCCAGATGCCACTCCACTTGGTTAGTGGTTTTAAAAGTCCCTCCCAGTACAATCCAATTCAAGATTTTAATGATCTATTCTTCAAACCCCATCTTCCCCCCTTTCCCGTCCTCAGTATTGGCCTGTGTTGTCTTAGGTTCTTGGATCAAAAGTGGTAGATTCTCCTCTTCACTCTGTCTCCTTCCTGCCTCCTCTTGATCTCTTTTTCTTCTGGTGCCTTGAAGCTTGAGAGGAGGGAATGTGGAAGCAGGGGGCAAGTGTCCCTAGTTAACAGGCACTGCCAAAGTCCTCTACTGGCTGCCATTACTTGTTTGAATTTGGGCCCAGAAAGTGCCCTCTGGTGTTACATGTCTGAGCACTTCAGCAGGTCCAGCAGGAGCCCTTCCTTATTCGTAGTTGATTATGAAATGGGCAATCTACTTATATCTCTTACATCAACTCCTCAGCTCCTGCTCCTGACAGCTTAGTGGCAGATAAACTTAGGTGGGGACTCTGTAAGACAGCTCAAGATCAGATATCCACAGCATCACCTGATACCTGAAAACTACCGCATTCTAAATATATCACAACAGGGGAGGAAAATTATCTTCTTCTACCTAGTTTAAGTCTCCACCTGGGCTCTAAAACAAAGGGCAGATTACTGAAAAAAATAATAATAATAAAATAAATTTAAGTTTCGTGTTATAGGGAAGCTCTCTTAAGGAAATGAAGGCCCAAAGAAGTGGCAAAACTTAAATGCTTTTATAATATGTTAAATAAAGAGAGGGAATTGTGGAAAAGTAACAAAAATATATGGGAGGCTAACAGAAGATAAGACTTCTTTCAGCAAGGTCTATTTGTGCAAAATGTTCTTGATCTTAACTTCCAGTCTCTGATGATAAGAATGTTTCTTGTCTTCTGGTAAAGGGAGGGTATCTTTCATAAGGGAGCTCTAGCTCTTGTTTCAAAAAGAGAAGGGGGAGTTCAGAACACTCTTGCATCTGCTATTTTTCAAGTGCCTTTAGCTCAAAATGATCCTTGCACAGAAGTGGCAGATATGGGGATGGCATATTCTGCTGCCTTTCATCACGTAGGCTTTTGCCCTCTCTCTTCACTCAGATGTTTTTTCTTGAATTCTTTTTTCCCCCCTTGAATAGGGCTGGGGGCAGAGAAAGAAACAGTTCTACATAAGCCTACAGGAAAATAATGCAAAACACCTCATAGTCAATGAGAAACCGTTTTTTGAGGCCACTTCTCCCATAAAGAGAAGAAATTATCAAGAATTTAGCTTGTCTAACAACTCTCTTCTCCAGAAACTTGTCACTGTGTTTTTCAGAGCTGACCTTAGATCACTGGAAAAGGAAGGGATTCCATCAGGGCTACTTCTACTACTCTTAGTAAATTCTATCAGGTGTGCAAAGACTCCTTGACAGCTGTGTTTTGAATTTGGGGATAGTTAAGAGACTTTTGTGCTCAGCTTTGGACATCGAGCTCACAGTTTGCATTTCATACCTCAATTTTATGTTCATGTTTTTATATATTTCATATTTGTTGAAATTTTAGATTCAACATCCCATTAAACTTTCAATACTTGTGAAATAAATATTGAAAACACCATAAATGCCCCCAAATGGAAGCAAAGACAGTAAAAAAGAAGTAAAAAAAAGTGTCATTAGATAGGGAAGTAAAGTACAGATTTTCATTAGAAATAGTAAGGCTAACTTTCCACTTAGTCTTCTCAGGTGGGGATTAAATTGACTTAAAGACACAACTGCAAAGAGAAGAACAAACACGTGCCACCTCGACCTCATAGCACTTGTCATTACCATTCTTTTCCTTTATCCCCCATTCGTAGCCAAAATTCAAGTGATCTGAGTGTGTCCTCTCTAGTTTGTCACATACATATATACATATTTCCATTTGGTGACACTTTTTACAAAACAGAAAGGAACATGAAGAGACAAACACTAGGGTTTATCAGGCCATTTTAATTATGAAAGTAATAAAACTTGACAAAGCTGAATTGTACTTTGAACCATACACACTGACTCACTAAAAACATTCCTCCAATACTGAAATAACCACAATCCAGAATTTGGTGTGTATACATCTTCTTTGTCCTTTACATTTTATATCCAAGGTATATACATGAACATGTGTTGTACAGTTTTGTGTCCTTTAGTTGGATTATAGGTGGATTACTAATTTCCATAACTGTCTTTCTCTTATGTTTTTACATAAGTATTTAGGCATATAGACAACTATTTATCTACTTATTTATATATAAAATTAACTTACTTCTATTTACCTGAATATGATTTCATTATAGGAAAATATTTTTTATATTTATTTTCCTAGGATAATGAGCATTTAATTTTTTTAATGTTTATTTATTTTTGACAGAGAAAGAGAGAGAGAGAGAGAGAGACAAAGCATGAGTGGGGGAGGGGCAGAGAGAGAGGGAGACACAGAATCTGAAGCAGGCTCCAGGCTCTGAGCTGTCAGCGCAGAGCCCGAAGCGGGGCTCGAATTCACAGACTGCGAGATCATGACCTGAACCGAAGTTGGACACTCAACCGACTGAGCCACCCAGGCACCCTGGATAATGAACATTTATATTGCATTATAAACATTGTACCTGTGAACAACAGAGTTCCCTGTTCCTCCTTGAATGAACTCAATATATTACAAACCATGAGCTTAAGCCATGACACTGAATCCCACAGGATGTTAAGAATTCTGCCTAAATTTGCCTAGTTAGTAAGTTTGGGGCTAAAAATCATACTCAAGAAGGCTGGATCAAGAGTTTTACCTAGTGACGAAAAAGCAGAGTTCTACCACATTCTTTGTATGGTGACCTCTTAAGACAATGCACAAGTGGTATATTACAAAAATGGCCACAATTATCCACATTTCTCTAATACAAATTCCTCTGCAATGAGACACTGCGGCTGTATCCAGTTAAAGATAAAATATATTTCTCCACTTATTGAATCTCGATGGCTGTGCAACTTGCTTTGCCATTGGAAAATGGTAGCTTCAGCGGGTGCCTGGGTGGATCAGTCAGTTATGTGTCCTTTCGGCTCAGGTCATGATCTCATTGTTCATGAGTTCGAGCCCTGCATAGGGTTCTGCACTGATGGTACAGAGCCCGCTTGGGATTCTGTCTCCTCCTCTCTCTGTCCCTCCCGTTTGCTCTCTCTCTCAAAATAAATAAAAATAAACTTAATAAAATAAAATGAAATAAAAAGAAAATGGTAGCATCAAAGATATACAGGTTCTCAACACACTGTCTCATACTACACAGCTGAGACAGAATTTGAACAAGCTCAGACATAACTAATGGATGAGAGAGACATATAGCTTGTTGTTCCTATTACTGTGGCTGACACAATACCAACCATCACACATATGAATGAGGGCATCTTAGGTCTGCCTTTCTCAGCTGTCCTGTAACTGGCTGGCAGCTGACTACCGATGCATGAGAGAATCCAGTCAAGCATAAAAGAAAACCTTTGCTGCATCCAGTCCAAATTGCCAAAACCACAAAATTGTGAGTTAAATCAATGGTTGCCGGTTCAAGCCACTATGTTTGTGTTGTTTTCTTAGGCAGCAATAGATAACTGATACATCACATACTGATATTCCTCTCAAATCGCTACTAATTTAACCAGCTGGTGTAAGGTTCCCAGGTCAAAGCTGTCTAGGATGTGGGTCCTGGTTTTAAATAATCATTGAAAATGACATTATTGAAATCTCTCCCCAGAAAATTTGATTATGAGGGGTGCTAATAAATATTCTGGTTATATACTCAACTTTCTTAGGGTTGCATACTGAACCATTAATATATTTTTATTTGTTTACTTTAAACTAATTAAAGATATAGACAAAAATATAGAAAAAATGTGTAACTGTTAAATTTTGACATGGAGTGTTATCCATTTTTTATACTTTTTCTCATGTTTGAGGTTTACCTTAATAAAAAAATTTACAATTATGTTTTTCTCCTTCTTTCTACTGAAGGTGAACTTCAGTACTAATAAATCCTGAGCCCGTAGCAGTTTCTGAATTTTCAAACTAGAACATATCACAAGTTGGTTCCATCTAACTCATATCTAAATAACTTAACATTAAATGCCAAGAACCAGGAAGTGAATAAAAGGACACATTCAATTTCCTTTTGTCTCCTGTACTAAAATCTCTCTATATTAAATTTCAATTTCTTATATTTATTTATTTTTTTTGAGAATTAAAGTATTTTATTTCTCTGTAAAAACCTTATCAAAAGTAGTTTTTTTTTTAATATATGAAATTTATTGTCAAATTGGTTTCCATACAACACCCAGTGCTCATCCCAAAAGGTGCCCTCCTCAATACCCATCACCCACCCTCCCCTCCCAACTACCCTTCATCAACCCTGTTTGTTCTCAGTTTTTAACAGTCTCTTATGCTTTGGCTCTCTCCCACTCTAACCTCTTTTTTTTTTTTTTTCCTTCCCCTCCCCCATGGGTTTCTGTTAAGTTTCTCAGGATCCACATAAGAGTGAAACCATATGGTATCTGTCTTTCTCTGCATGGCTTATTTCACTCAGCATCACACTCTCCAGTTCCATCCACGTTACTACAAAAGGCCATATTTCATTCTTTCATTGCCACGTAGTATTCCAATGTGTATATAAACAACAATTTATCCATTCATCAGTTGATGGACATTTAGGCTCTTTCCATAATTTGTCTATTGTTGAGAGTGCTGCTATAAACATTGGGGTACAAGTGCCCCTATGCATCAGTACTCCTGTATCCCTTGGATAAATTCCTAGCAGTGCTATTGCTGGGTCATAGGGTAGGTCTATTTTTAATTTTCTGAGGAACCTCCACACTGTTTTCCAGAGTGGCTGCACCAGTTTGCATTCCCACCAACAGTGCAAGAGGGTTCCAGTTTCTCCACATCCTCTCCAGCATCTATAGTCTCCTGATTTGTTCATTTTGGCCACTCTGACTGGCGTGAGGTGATATCTGAGTGTGGTTTGGATTTGTATTTCCCTGATAAGGAGCGACGTTGAACATCTTTTCATGTGCCTGTTGGCCATCCGGATGTCTTCTTTAGAGAAGTGTCTATTCATGTTTTCTGCCCATTTCTTCACTGGGTTATTTGTTTTTCGGGTGTGGAGTTTGGTGAGCTCTTTATAGATTTTGGATACTAGCCCTTTGTCCGATATGTCATTTGCAAATATCTTTTCCCATTCCGTTGGTTGCCTTTTAGTTTTGTTGGTTGTTTCCTTTGCTGTGCAGAAGCTTTTTATCTTCATAAGGTCCCAGTAATTCACTTTTGCTTTTAATTCCCTTGCCTTTGGGGATGTGTCGAGTAAGAGATTGCTATGGCTGAGGTCAGAAAGGTCTTTTCCTGCTTTCTGCTCTAAGGTTTTGATGGTTTCCTGTCTCACATTCAGGTCCTTTATCCATTTTGAGTTTATTTTTGTGAATGGTGTGAGAAAGTGGTCTAGTTTCAACCTTCTGCATGTTGCTGTCCAGTTCTCCCAGCATCATTTGTTAAAGAGACTATCTTTTTTCCATTGGATGTTCTTTCCTGCTTTGTCAAAGATGAGTTGGCCATACGTTTGTGGGTCTAGTTCTGGGGTTTCTATTCTATTCCATTGGTCTATGTGTCTGTTTTTGTGCCAATACCATGCTGTCTTGATGATGACAGCTTTGTAGTAGAGGCTAAAGTCTGGGAATGTGATGCCTCCTGCTTTGGTCTTCTTCTTCAAAATTACTTTGGCTATTCGGGGCCTTTTGTGGTTCCATATGAATTTTAGGATGGCTTGTTCTAGTTTCGAGAAGAATGCTGGTGCAATTTTGATTGGGATTGCATTGAATGTGTAGATAGCTTTGGGTAGTATTGACATTTTGACAATATTTATTCTTCCAATCCATGAGCAGGGAATGTCTTTCCATTTCTTTAAATCTTCTTCAATTACCTTCATAAGCTTTCTATAGTTTTCAGCATACAGATCTTTTACATCTTTGGTTAGATTTATTCCTAGGTATTTTATGCTTCTTGGTGCAATTGTGAATGGGATGAGTTTCTTTATTTGTCTTTCTGTTGCTTCATTGTTAGTGTATAAGAATGCAACTGATTTCTCTACATTGATTTTGTATCCTGCAACTTTGCTGAATTCATGTATCAGTTCTAGCAGACTTTTGGTGGAGTCTATCGGATTTTCCATGCATAATATCATGTCATCTGCAAAAAGCGAAAGCTTGACTTCTTCTTTGCCAATTTGGATGCCTTTGATTTCCTTTTGTTGTCTGATTGCTGATGCTAGAACTTCCAGCACTATGTTAAACAACAGCGGTGAGAGTGGGCATCCCTGTCCTGTTCCTGATCTCAGGGAAAAAGCTGTCAGTTTTTCCCCATTGAGGATGATGTTAGCTGTGGGCTTTTCATAAATGGCTTTTATGATCTTTAAGTATGTTCCTTCTATCCCGACTTTCTCAAGGATTTTTATTAAGAAACGGTGCTGGATTTTGTCCAGCCTTTTCTGGACAAAAGGCCTTTCTGCAGAAAAGGCCTTTTCTGCATCGATCGACAGGATCATATGGTTCTTCTCTTTTTTTTTGTTAATGTGATGTATCACGTTGATTGATTTGCGAATGTTGAACCAGCCCTGCATCCCAGGAATGAATCCCACTTGATCATGGTGAATAATTCTTTTTATATGCCGTTGAATTCGATTTGCTAGTATCTTATTGAGAATTTTTGCATCCATATTCATCAGGGATATTGGCCTGTAGTTCTCTTTTATTACTGGGTCTCTGGTTTAGGAATCAAAGTAATACTGGCTTCATAGAATGAGTCTGGAAGTTTTCCTTCCCTTTCTATTTCTTGGAATAGCTTGAGAAGGATAGGTATTATCTCTGCTTTAAACGTCTGGTAGAACTCCCCTGGGAAGCCATCTGGTCCTGGACTCTTATTTGTTGGGAGATTTTTGATAACCGATTCAATTTCTTCACTGGGTATGGGTCTGTTCAAGCTTTCTATTTCCTCCTGATTGAGTTTTAGAAGCGTGTGGGTGTTTAGGAATTTGTCCATTTCTTCCAGGTTGTCCAATTTGTTGGCATATAATTTTTCATAGTATTCCCTGATAATTGTTTGTATCTCTGAGGGATTGGCTGTAATCATTCCATTTTCATTCATGATTTTATCTATTTGGGTCATCTCCCTTTTCTTTTTGAGAAGCCTGGCTAGAGGTTTGTCAATTTTGTTTATTTTTTCAAAAAACCAACTCTTGGTTTCGTTGATCTGCTCTACAGTTTTTTTAGATTCTATATTGTTTATTTCTGCTCTGATCTTTATGATTTCTCTTCTTCTGCTGGGTTTAGGCTGCCTTTGCTGTTCTGCTTCTATTTCCTCTAGGTGTGCTGTAGATTTTGTATTTGGGATTTTTCTTGTTTCTTGAGATAGGCCTGGATTGCGATGTATTTTCCTCTCAGGACTGCCTTTGCTGCGTCCCAAAGCATTTGGATTGTTGTATTTTCATTTTCGTTTGTTTCCATATATTTTTTAATTTCTTCTCTAATTGCCTGGTTGACCCACTCATTCTTTAGGAGGGTGTTCTTTAACCTCCATGCTTTTGGGGGTTTTCCAGACTTTTTCCTGTGGTTGATTTTAAGCTTCATAGCATTGTGGTCTGAAAGTATGCATGGTATAATTTCAATTCTTGTAAACTTATGAAGGGCTGTTTTGTGACCCAGTATATGATCTATCTTGGAGAATGTTCCATGTGCACTCGAGAAGAAAGTATATTCTGTTGCTTTGGGATGCAGAGTTCTAAATATATCTGTCAAGTCCATCTGATCCAATGTATCATTCAGGGCCCTTGTTTCTTTATTGACCGTGTGTCTAGATGATCTATCCATTTCTGTAAGTGGGGTGTTAAAGTCCCCTGCAATGACCACATTCTTATCAATAAGGTTGCTTATGTTTATGAGTAATTGTTTTATATATTTGGGGGCTCCCGTATTCGGCGCATAGACATTTATAATTGTTAGCTCTTCCTGGTGGATAGACCCTGTAATTATTATATAATGCCCTTCTTCATCTCTTGTTACAGCCTTTAATTTAAATTCTAGTTTGTCTGATATAAGTATGGCTACTCCAGCTTTCTTTTGGCTTCCAGTAGCATGATAAATAGTTCTCCATCCCCTCACTCTCAATCTAAAGGTGTCCTCAGATCTAAAATGAGTCTCTTGTAGACAGCAAATAGATGGGTTTTGTTTTTTTTATCCATTCTGATACCCTATGTCTTTTGGTTGGCGCATTTAATCCATTTACATTCAGTGTTATTATAGAAAGATACGGGTTTAGAGTCATTGTGATGTCTGTATGATATATGCTTGTAGTGATGTCTCTGGTACTTTGTCTCACAGGATCCCCCTTAGGATCTCTTGTAGGGCTGGTTTAGTGGTGACGAATTCCTTCAGTTTTTGTTTGTTTGGGAAGACCTTTATCTCTCCTTCTATTCTAAATGACAGACTTGCTGGATAAAGGATTCTCGGCTGCATATTTTTCCTGTTCAGCACACTGTAAATATCGTGCCAAGCCTTTCTGGCCTGCCAAGTTTCAAAAGAGAGATCAGTCACGAGACTTATAGGTCTCCCTTTATATGTTAGGGCACGATTACCCCTTGCTGCTTTCAGAATTTTCTCTTTATCCTTGTATTTTGCCAGTTTCACTATGATATGTCGTGCAGAAGATTGATTCAAGTTACGTCTGAAGGGAGTTCTCTGTGCCTCTTGGATTTCAGTGCCTTTTTCCTTCCCCAGATCCAGGAAGTTCTCAGCTATTATTTCTTCAAGTACCCCTTCGGCACCTTTCCATCTCTCTTCCTCCTCTGGGATACCAATTATGCGTATATTATTTCTTTTTAGTGTATCACTTAGTTCTCTAATTTTCCCCTCATACTCCTGGATTTTTTTATCTCTCTTTCTCTCAGCTTCCTCTTTTTCCACAACTTTATCTTCTAGTTCACCTATTCTCTCCTCTGCCTCTTCAATCCGAGCCGTCGTCGTTTCCATTTTGTTTTGCATTTCGTTTAAAGCGCTTTTCAGCTCCTGGTGACTGTTCCTTAGGCCCTTGATCTCTGTAGCAAGAGATTCTCTGCTGTCCTCTATACTGTTTTCAAGCCCAGCGATTAATTTTATGACTATTATTCTAAATTCACTTTCTGTTATATTATTTAAATCCTTTTTGATCAGTTCATTGGCTGTTGTTATTTCCTGGAGATTCTTCTGAGGGGAATTCTTCCGTTTGGTCATTTTGGATAGTCCCTGGAGTGGTGAGGACCTGCAGGGCACTTCCCCTGTGCTGTGGTGTATAACTGGAGTTGGTGGGCGGGGCCGCAGTCAGACCTGATGTCTGCCCCCAGCCCACCACTGGGGCCACAGTCAGACTGGTGTGTGCCTTCTCTTCCCCTCTCCTAGGGGCGGGATTCCCTGTGGGTTGGCGTGGCCCGTCTGGGCTACTTGCACACTGCCAGGCTTGTGGTGCTGGGGATCTGGTGTATTAGCTGGGGTGGGTAGGCAAGGTGCACGGGGGCAGGAGGGGCAGGCTTAGCTCACTTCTCCTTAGGTAATCCACTTCAGGAGGGGCCCTGTGGCAGCGGGAGGGAGCCATATACACTGCCAGAGTTTTGGCTCCACAGAAGCACAGAGTTGGGTGTTTGCTCCGAGCGAGCAAGTTCCCTGGCAGGAACTGGTTCTCTTTGGGATTTTGGCTGGGGGATGGGCGAGGGAGATGGCGCTGGCGATTGCCTTTGTTCCCCACCAAACTGAGCTCTGTCGTCCAGGGGCTCAGCAGCTCTCCCTCCCTTTGTCCTCCAGCCTTCCCGCTTTCTGAGCAGAGCTGTTAACTTATGACCTCCCAGAGGCTAAGTCGCGCTTGCTGTCGGAACACAGTCTGTCAGGCCCCTCCGCTTTTGCCAGCTAAACTCGGGGGCTCTGCTTGGCCGGCAAGTCGCCCCTCTGCCCCGGCTCCCTCCCGCCAGTCCGTGGAGCTCGCACCGCCTCGCCGCCCTTCCTACCCTCTTCCGTCGGCCTCTCGTCTGTGCTTGGCTCGGGAGACTCCATTCTGCTAATCCTCTGGCAGTTTTCTGGGTTATTTAGGCAGGTATAGGTGGAATCTAAGTGATCAGCAGGACCCGCAGTGAGCCCAGGGTCCTCCTACACCGCCATCTTCCCTCTCTCCCCTCAATTTCTTATATTTAAATGGCAGACAGAAGGAAATCAAATATGTCAAATTCTGCTGCTTCTGTAAGTCTAATTTACTGTTTCTCCCTTCCAAATAAATTATATTCATAGTCCAATCAGATTTAATGGTCCTATTCTCAATGCTTTTAAATTATCAACTACAAAAAACTTAGTTTGCATTGGATTTGGATTAGAGAATGTAATGTGATGGAGATACTATTTGTCTCACACACTTATTCTAAGCACAAAGTATGATATGTGTTAAATGTTTAGCATAGTGATTGAAATATAAAATGAACACTAAACAAACTGGTTACTATTTTCATGGCTAAAGCTATACTATACTATGTGATCACTTAATTCATTTACATGAATATTCATTAAAAACTACTTAGTGCAGGTACTATTTGAGATTCTTTTGGGAAATATAGAGTAAAAGAAAGCTTATATTCTTAGAATCTTTTCATAAATATCTATATACTAAATAGGTTATGATAATTTTAGAATAATGTGCCAATAAAATGCCATGAGGTTATATTTGAAAAGACATGTCCCAAGAGCTCCATTGAATTGATTGCTTCTTTTTTCTTCTTAACATTTATTTATTTTTGAGAGACAGAGACAGAGCATGAGCAGGAGAGGAGCAGAGAGACAGGGAGACACAGAATCTGGAGCAGGCTGCAGCTCTGAGCTGTTAGCACAGAGCCCGACATGGGGCTTAAACTCACAAACCATGAGATCATGACCTGAGCCGAAGTCGGAGGCTTAACTCACTGAGCTACCCAGGTGCCCCAAACTATTTGCTTCTTTACGTCTTTGCTAAAGTGCGTCAATAATGACTGAAGTCCCAGTATATATATTTTTTATTTGATCATTCATTGACCATACCAGGTCTTAGTCATCTTTGTGAAGTGAAGTGTTGCACACAGAGCACACATGTGGGCTTTAAACCCAGGTGGGAAAGATGAAGACTTTCCAAGTCCAAGAAACTATTTTCTTGTCTACAAAATAAAATGATTAAACTAGGTGATTGTTAAGATGTTCCTCTGGTCTAAGATTCCATCATATCCAGAAAATTGGAAAAAGCTGTGATAAGTGGAATAATCTTTAATAGGAAAGAAATGTATGTAAAACTTGGCTCTGCTCTTTAATACATGGATTGTGTTTACACAGTCCCTTGGACTTTATCAATAATGTAAAGATAGATAAACTGTAAGGTTTTTTGTTTGTTTAGGATTAAATGATGTAAGTATCTATAGATACAGACTGCAAAGTACGTAATGTCAAGGAGATAGTAAATTTTATTAGTTATCATAATATCTAAGGAATGAATAAAAGGAGGCAGAAAATTGTGAGTATAATAAGAAAACCATGATGTTGGCCAAGCCAGCAGTATGATTATTAGCATAAGGTAAAGAAGGCCTGAAAAGTATTACTTGTTATAGAAGACCTTGAGTTTTAGGGTATAGAAT
The DNA here is from genome assembly GCF_046562875.1 of Panthera onca. Classification (NCBI taxonomy): domain Eukaryota; kingdom Metazoa; phylum Chordata; class Mammalia; order Carnivora; family Felidae; genus Panthera; species Panthera onca. The sequence continues at coordinate 106,318,068 of NC_138345.1, read as the reverse complement.
TTTATGTGAGTAAAGACTAATAATTTTTGGTTTGGTTTAGGGAAGATATAATCAGAGCTGAGCATAAGAATTATTAAGATGACAGTAATATACTCAGGAGCGTTTGGAGGAAAAGTTAAAAGGAATTTTAAAGAACTCTACAGAAAGAGAATTCTTTAGCCTTAGCAGGCATATGTACGTAGGAGATTTAAAAAATTAACTAAAACTTTTGAAGTTAGATATGATTGAAAGTTATTTGTACAACCTGACAATGAAAAATATCCTGGCCATTTTAGAACCTGATAATAAAATGAATGCAATAATTTACCAAAACCTATGAATTATCATACTTATTATTGTGTCTGTGTGAGTGGATTAATTTTGCACAAATTCTTTGAAAGATATAATCTAAGTATATAGGGAAACAATCTCTAAAGTAATCTCTATTAATGGGAAACCATCTCTAAAGTAATGTTTGTATTCAATAAACATAGCAATAATATACATCCTAATTAAAATAAATACAGATAATACAAAATAATAAAAGTCTATAAAATATTTACAGACCCAATGGTTTACTTTCCTTTCAATTCTCTATTAAGATGTGCAGAACTTCCTAAAGCTAATGGGCAATGGAAAATGTGTATGTTTGTGCGTGTGTGTATTCAAAAGTGATAATTAGAAATTTTTATGAAATTGAGAGACAAAACAAGAGAGTATAGTCAGAAAACTGAGAAAATAGATCATAACTGAAATCACTCTGATTTATAAATGGTAAAGATGTCACATCAACGCTAATGAATAATCAGAAAATCATGCATACTGTTGATTCACATGAAATGTGAGATTCATATGAAATGTGCAAAGCTGTGCACTGCACATTTGTAGTGATTACTTCATGATTTTATAGCCCTGAAATATAATAGTACATATATTGAATCTGTTATTTTACATCAAATATTAACTACTAAATTATATGGCAAAAATATTGTGTGACTTGTCTACATAAAAATCAAACTCATTTCTATACCACTTTTTATCTGTGTCAAAAGAAAATAAAGTTCAAAAAACGCTTTATGTAGGGGCACCCGGGTGGCTCAGTTGGCTAAGTGCCCCCCACTCTTGGTTTCAGCTCAAGTCACGATCTCACAGTTTGTAAGATCAAGCTCTGCCTTGGGCCCTGTGCTGAGAGTGCAGAGCCTGCTTGGTATTCTCTCAACCCCCCCAACAAAAAAAAGATTTACGGATATTATTGAACATTTCAAAAAAAAACCTTGTCTTACAATGTTCCATAATTTGGCAGTAGATTGATGAAGAAAAAAATCAGGGACATATTTAAATTTATGTAATCAAGGATTACAGATGTTTATTTGATGAAAATCTGTCCAAATTAAACCCTCTACTCACTGTGGCACCAAAAAAAAAAAAAAAAAAAAATTTAGGCAATTTTTCCATACTGAAAATCTTTCCATACTGAAGCTTCAGTGGCACTTCATTAGTCTGACTGAAAAGGAATATTCTGTCAATAATGACTGGAGTTCTTATCAAACATACTCTTCTTTTTGTTGTGCTCCAAACTGTTAATGCATGTTGTGTAAGTTCTACTGGTTTGTTTATGAGAAATCATTAACATATCTGCTATTCTCTTCTACTTGTTCAGTGCGGAATTGGCATTCCCCAGCATATCTTAAAAATCATCCTTTCTATCACTCAGCAGAGATCCAACAAAATCCAGCTTAGCCATTCCTAGGAAATAAACCATCACTAAAATTATTGTAAAATTGAAACAGAGAATTTTCTTACTATTTGCAGGATGCAAATTTCAGTAATTTATTTGGTTAACCAGGCAAAATTATTTCTTTAGAATGCTTTCATAAAATCATGTTACTTAAATATCCTTTCCTCGAACATATATTACCTTTTAAAATATACTTTCAGGTCACAAAATATTTCCATCACACAATTTTATGCCAAAGCTTTTTAGTGATTTTCTAAAAATACGTTTCCTGTCTCCCTCATGGAACAGTTCACAGTATGTTATTTATTGTCTTACTTTGGGCCTTTTTTTTTTTTTTTTTCTTGAATTGCCCTCATATGCTGATGGAGGTGTTTAACCTTTCAACTATATTCATGGTAATTCAAAATAAATACATAAATTCTAAACAATGCCTGTGAATTGCTATTTAAGAAATTTTCTTTTCATGAAGCTATAAATATTTATTTTTCATTGTTCGCTGTGTCACTGGCTTTTCAGTGTGTACCTTGTAGATTATATTAAAAATTGAACTTGCAATTTTTAAAAATATTTCTTAATAATTAATTCATGTATATGGTATGGTCCAATTTGCACTAGATAATCATAATCTATGCAATTCAGGATTATTCAGAGCCATTTTCCTTCGGAAATTCCATCTTTGTCAGTACTGCTGCATCAAACAATATCATCCTGCCTTCCCAAGCATTTTGTCTTCTTCTAAGGTGATATTTGGGCTTAGGGGTGGACTAAATAATATGAAGGAATTGGGGATATGTGTAGTGTTGTTTTGCTCACTGGCTTCCCCTGACCCTATCAGACCACACCTTTTTCAACTTTTGCCCCTTTTCATGTTAACTACATTGACCTTCTTGCTCTTCTTTGTATACCACAGGCATACTCCCTCTTTCGGGCATTTGGACTTGATGTTTTCATGCTTCTTCCCCCAGATATACAAGTGACTTACTCTCCCTTATGTTTCTCAACTGTCACTTCATCAGTGAATCTTTCCCTGAACAAGTTATAGAATACGATAGCAAGTGCCCCTCCCTGAGCACTCTTTCATCCCTAATTTTGCTCCATAGCACCTACCAACATCAGGTATTTTATCTGTTTACTTCTCTGTTTATGGTCAGTCTTCCCTTAAGGAGGAAAGCTCCATGAAGGCAGAACATTTTAATTCAGTTGTTTGCTACATCCTCAGCACCTACAATCATGTCTGGCACACAGTAGGTGCTCAGTAAATATTTGTTGAAAAATGAATGAAAAAGGAAAACAAAATTAAGAAGGAAAAGGATCTGACATGAATTCTGTTTCCATTTCATCTGCTATTTATATCCACAGTCATCACCTTTTTATCTCCTCTTCCATAACACCTGCTTTCAACTGGGCTTCTGTCCCTTTTTGTTACTTTTAGATTATATCATATATGTTTCCCATTGTGCTCCATGGAGGCAAAAGTATGCACTGCCAGTTTCCAGGTCCATGATGGATCATAGCTTCTATGAGTCTTGCTTTCTTTGCAGCATAAATCTGGGAACTGATATAAAGCCTCCTCTGCTTTACAGTCTTTCTCGCAGTACCTGCTGCTTATCTTTCACAGATACCATTCCTCTGAACATCATCATCAAGACTCTCTTATCTTTGCCATCCTTTTGAAAACCCGAGGTCAGAAAGAATTCATATCTCATCTCTTCACAGTGAGAAAACATAATTTGTCATCAAATATTCTTTTCAGCTCTATGTTCTGAATTATTTGGATCTTTCTTGTTCTATTCAAAGCTCTATACATCAGGTCCTCCTTCTATGCTATTCCTGTGGCCTTGAGTTACATGAAATATGCACTGTGTCATTAAAATAAAATAAGACTATTTATCAATTATACTCTTTAGTAGTTTAGTAATTAATTAGTAAAATACTATTTACCAATTTATTAATGAAACAATAAGATAAAAATCCCAATTATCTCCCAGAGAATTTTGTCACTTGCTGTCTAGAGTACCAGACAATGTGAAAACGTAAGTTATTAAAAGCTAATGTCTGTTGACTACATTAAACTTAAAAATAATTTAAGTCAATTATGAGTGCTCTGCATGGTTTGCCACATGATTGTAGGTTTAAAAAGCAACTACTTTTTGGGGCACTTGGGTGGCTTTGTTGGTTAAGCATCCAACTCTTGGTTTCGACTCAGATTATGATCTCACATTCAGTCTGAGCCCTGCGTTGGGCTCTGTGCCGACAGTTGTGGAACCTGCTTGGGATCCTCTCCTTCCCTCTCTTTCTACCCCTTCCTGCTCACTCTCTATCTCTGTCTCAAAAAGTTAATAAATAAATAAACAAACAAACAAACAAACAAACACAAAAAATTAAAAACTATAAAACTAAAAAGCAACTACTTTTTTAAAAAAATGCAACCATCAGGTTGATTGTTTGAATCCTAATTATGACTTCCGTGCATGCATAATCCAGGACAAACTATTTATTTGTGCTTTGATTTACTCATCTATAAAATGGGATTTTTATAAAATCTACCTCCTAGAGCTTTTTCAAAGAATACTTGAAATATACATGTAATGCTCTTAGTATGGTATCTGCCCATAATAAATGTGCAATAGATATCAGTTATTACTGATTACTGCATACCTATATCTATGTAGAGATATAATAGTGTATATTATATATATGTTAAATATATATTTAATATTTATAATATATGTTAAGTAAATATATTGAAGAAAAACTTCAGAATTTTTAGAAATTCTATTCCTCTTTCAGTTTACTACTCATCAATGGGGTAATCATTGAGGAGACATTGAGCCTAAGCCACATTTATCTCATTCTTCTTGCCTTTCAACCTAACAGGCACCCAATAACATGTAGCCAAAGTCAATTGAAATGAACAGGAATTATAAGAGGTACATTTAAAATCAAATTTCTGACACAGACACATAATTAAATAAAAGACTGAGAGATAACTCTGTGTACATAAGTTCTTGCTGCTCTGTTGTCACATACTAAATCTATTATTGTCCCTCTGCCAGCTACTTTGTTCTTCAAAGATTGGGGCCTAGATTGATCATCTGATTGAACTGTAGGCTCTGTAAGTCTCTTCATAAGAATACTTTCTTATGAATTCATAACAATACTTTCTTATGAATTCATAAGAATACTTTCTTACTTTCTTCATAAGAATACTTAAGTGGCTTGTAGAAACATATACATGCCATGATTAAAACCTGTAAAATTTACTAAGCCTTATATTCTAGACAGTAATTATACTTCATGATCATTAAACTCATAGGAAGGACAGAGGATAGAGATGAAGTTATCTTTTTTGTGGTTGGGCATATAGAATGGCAGTGAATTTACTGCATCTAACCACTTTTCAGTTATCTTGAGGTAGAAATAGAAATATGTTAACTACCATAGAATCTTGAACAAAAAACAAAGGCATTTTGTTTTATGCACTGTGGGGGGGCGGGGGCTCTTCCCATTGAAGATTATTAAAAGAAAGTATATGTATGTGTGTGTGTGTGTGTGTATATATTGTATATGTATATTGTGTATATATATATATGTATGTATGTATATATGTATGTATATATGTATATATGTATATACATACATATATATGTATATATATATACATGTGTATGTATATATATATTGTGTGTATATATATATATGTATACACATTAAATATATATATATATTTAAACTGGCCTTATATGAACATCAGAAAAGAATGCCAAGGCATTAACAGGAAACAAGTCTCAGCACACGGCCTTCCACAAATGCTCCTAAAATCTCCACTTAGGATAAGCATCACCAAAATCAAATAGTTAATGGCACTGCCATCACTGCCTCCCCTCTGAGCCAAATAGACCTATTTCAGACCCGTGACAGATGTGTGTACATGGGGAGAAGAGACGTGGCATCTGCACTGTGCAGCAGTGTATATTTTCCTTTGAAATCCTGAGTGTGGTCTCATTCAGACTCTGTTATGTTTTTGTGTTGTGGCACTATGTCGACATGAGAGTACAATATTTGGAAAGCTATTGTTTCCACAGCTTGCACTGATTTATGCTTCACTCTGTTTGGAAATCTTTATAGTAGCTCAAACCTGAATGTCATATGTAGCAATGTACTAGGGGATTGTTTCTCACCGCTTTAAGCCACATGCTATTAGATCACCTAAGATTGTTTGGTTAACTAGACTTGGAGGACGGTTTACAAAAGAACTTTCAGGAGACCCAAATAAATGAAAGGAATTCCATCTAAAGCTGTAGGTATGAACACATCCAATCTCCCCAAGATTGTCAACATAATAAAAAAAATGTGAGAAAGTGTGTAAAAATTCTCTTAATAACTTTGTACTTTGGGACAGGGTTTAAGGAAATACATGATTTCAAAACAATTTTCATACTGAAAATAAATTAACTTTCTGTAATATTAATTTTCTTTTCCTTTGAAATAGAAAAAAAATTCTTCTTAAAGATAATTACAAAGAAATTTATGGGCAATTCCTTTTGGAAGCAAAATCAGCACATTTTTAAACATTATTTTGATGCTAAAAGTGAGAAAGGCAAGGAATCATGTAGACAAAACCCTCAATTTTCAAAGGCCCGTATTTTACATAATTTATCAGTATAGAAATCATACCTTCTTGACTATCTCTGCTGAATTCAAGTAGTAAAATCAGCCCTTTTATTGTTATCAGAGACTATGTTTAAAAATTATCTCTATGAACCAAGGTACTCAATCCATAATTACCAATGCCTTCTCTATAAAAGTGCTTTTTGGAACAAGACCTACAGTCCTACCCAGAAGGTTGAGCATGCACACAGGAGTTTATATCCACAAATTCAGAGAATTGCTTTCTGGTCAGCTAAATTATCAGCTTTCAGTTTAACTTTCCAAATACTTGTTTTATCTGGCCGATTATTTTACTCAGTACCAAAAGTTGTTATTGCTTTATGATCATACATTTTTCATTATGTGTGAGGCATACAGTTGGTGACTAATAAATGTGTCAATTGAACAAAATCAGATGCATGTATGGTTTCATCAATTAAGATGAAATGTTACATGGTAAGCAGTTTGTTATGATCTCATGATGTGCCCCATGATACGTGTGGGGATAAATTTCTAGGCCCAAGATGGAGCCACTTCTGCCTAAGGTACCACATCAGCAAACCAAAACTTAACTTGCATGTCTCTGTAAATGTTCCCCTTGGCCAAAAACACAATACATTTGGTCAGCCAATCCCCAAATGCCAGGCCAACTCTGGGCCTTCTCACCCTAAATGAAACTATGTGGCCTGAGCCAATTAGGTATTTTTTTTTCTTCCTTGTTCTTTATTCTTTTCCCTATAAAAGCTTCCTGCTTTCTGTTCCATTTTGCAGAGACTATCTACTTCATGAAATGTCAAATAAAGTTTCTTTATATCACCTGAATCTTATCGAATCATTTTTTTAACATAGCATTACACTCAAAGTACTAGACTCAAAACAAGCTGCTTTTTTATTGAATTAAGGTAAATATTATTCATGAAAACAGTAGGGTAGTATGGATGGTTTTGAGGGAGAGTCAGGAGAACTAAGCATCAATAAACAGCATATTGTTAATACGCTCTAACTTCAAATTATCAAATTAATATTGTTAATACGCTCTAACTTCAAATTATCAAGATTGCAATTTCAGCTTCGATTTTATACTGTCCCTGAACACATTAACATTTTAATTATTTTTTAAAGTCAATTCATTGTCAGAATTTTATGTTCATATGTGTGCAATAATGTAAAAATAATCACTACTAAATATTTAAAAGCATTCTAAAAATGTTAAAATCCCTGAAATTACAAGTTTAAAATAGTATTTCTTTACCTTTCACAATTCACCAGTATTAACATCTTAAAGTTTTATTTTCAAAAAATCTATAATATATATCAGACACCAGAAAATATTAATTATTTAATATGTTTCATGCCTTTGTTCCTCCTTCCTATTCCCTACACAAGGTCAAGGGGAAAATCATGGATTGTATATTAAAATGGCCAATCAAAAGACTGGGGAGTATGACTTGGAGATTTATTGAACTAAAACAGAGGAAAGCAGCAGCCATAATACATCAGTCTTACAACAACAATTAAAACATAATGTTTACAAATCCTTACAAGCCTTACAAATAAACGTGTTAAAACATTCTCACCCTAAAAGGCAGTAAAGTATTTTATGAAAGGCAATCGGCTGTAAACGGAGCATCAGAAACAATAAAACAAGTTTCAAATCACCTTTACTTTACAATCTTTTGATCCTAATCTGATCTTAATGCTTTCCACCTGCCCCATAAACTGGGTGGCACTTGTGCCTGTATTTGAAAACAATGAAGCTTAATTTTTATGTTTTCTTCTTGAGAGGTTTTAAGCCTCTAGTCTCCTGATAAACAAATGGATCTCCCTGTGCTTCACTTTCTTTAAGCAATGAATGATTTTAATTTGTATGCAATGAGGTCCATTTGAGAAAACACAAAGTGGTTTGATTATGAGCATTTTTCTATTTCCTCTCAGCATTTTCAAGATTTGTTAGATTTTATAAAAAATAAATATGTATTATTTTCATAATTAAAGTCAAACTTCTCTAATAGTCTTTTTAAAAAGCCAACCTAATTTTAACTGGAAATTTAAAATTTTACATTTTAAATTGAAAATATAAAAAAAAAATACTAATATAGGGTCACCTGGGTAACTCAGTTGGTTAAGCCTCCAACTTTGACTCAGGTCATGATCTCATGGTTCCTGAGGTCAAGCCCCACATCAGGCTCTCTGCTGTCAGCACAGAGTCAGTTTTGTATCCTCTGTCCACCGCCCCCCCTCTCCGCCCCTCCCCTGCTTGCACACACACTGTTTCTCTCAAAAATAAACAAAAAAAATTCTAATATAATGTTGAATTCTAGCTCACTAAATGCTTCTGTATGACTCACAAAATGAGAGTTTATGCTCTGCTCTGACACTGATTAAATGCTCAGTCTCTGAGCCCTGATTTTCTTTATCAAAAATGTGTGGATTATCCTAGTAATCAATTGTATATCCCTTCCATATATAATATTCTTTGTAAGTCATAACTTGACCAAATGCTGAGTACAGAACACTTACTATCTGACTAAAGGTATTTTATTATTGGTCAAGTATGAGTGTCAATGCCTTAGTCCAAATTCAAAATGTCCATGAATCCAATGACTGACTAACAGTGATATAATGAGGAATTTGAAAAGAGGAAAACATTAATGCCTTGAAGAACACTCTTTATATTATTGATTATTCCCAATGTATATTTTTGCCCACCATCTAATATCTTTTCTGATTCTATTTGGACATATTAATGCCACCATATGTGCTGACACATGAAAAGATACTTATGTGTAAAATCCAAATGTATGAAGATCTATAAATTGAGGATGAGACAGTGATACTAACTACAACTTTCTTTCACATGCTTCTGTCAAGAAGAACATGACTGGCTAACTGATGATCCTAGGAGAAGGATGAGAGATATGTGAAGTAAATGTACCAGCTGAACTGCCTCTGCTGAGCCTAACCTAAATCGGTATTCAGATGCCACAAATTGTGTGAGTGATTATTAAAAAAAATGTTTAAGCAACTTTTTTATATAATAAAAACCCAATGATATAACACCCTACAATAAAGAAACCCCAAATTCAAAACTTCAGTTTTAAAACTGATAAATCTAAATCTCTCTCATATTGTATACTATGTATCAATTCACCTATCAATTTTTACTACCTCTGTAGGTCAGCAACTGTGCTGTCTCTGTAAGAGATTCAAAATACTTAACTATCATTTTGTATAAAGAAGGCCTGCAGAAGAATATATACACAATGGAGTACTACAGGGCAATGAGAAAGAATGATATATGGCCCTTTGTAGCAACATGGATGGAACTGGAGAATGTGATGCTAAGTGAAATAAGCCATACAGAGAAAGACAGATACCATATGTGTTCACTCTTATGTGGATCCTGAGAAACTTAACAGGAACCCATGGGGGAGGGGAAGGAAAAAAAAAGAGGTTAGAGTGGGAGAGAGCAAAAGCATAAGAGACTCTTAAAAACTGAGAACAAACTGAGGGCTGATGCAGGGGTGGGAGGGAGGGAAGGGTAGGTGATGGGCATTGAAGAGGGCACCTTTTGGGATGAGCACTGGGTATGGAAACCCATACCATACCCATACCATTGGTTTGTATGGAAACCAATTTGACAATAAATTTCATATATTAAAAAATAAAAAATAAAAAAAAGAATACGATTAAGTATACCTGTCACTATAGGGTAAAACAGAATATAATCATCTCCATAGCAGAAATATAAACAGCATAAAGAGTGATTCCTCTTTTGTATACACACACACACACACACACACACACACACACACACACACCTTCTTTAACAATAGAAAGTATAAAAACAGAAAATAAAGCTGAGATATGTTTTGGGATTTTCATGTGAAAATTAAAATAAACATGTGAAACCATCTTTACTTTCTCCTAAAACTAAATGCCATTAAAATAAACGTTTTAAGGAATAACAGTGGCTGAAGCACTGGCAAATTTTGCAGTAGGGAAGGTAAATGTATGAGTGCTTACTTGGTACCTGAACAGCTTACATCCTAGGTAATAAGAATGGAAATGCCCCCATGCAGCCAGCTGGATTATCCAAAATCATCACTCAAGTCAGAGGAGCTTTGAGAACCAGTCATCTTAGATGACAAAAGAGAAGGATGAGTTTGAAAACAAGAGAATTTATCAGTTCCATGTAAAGAGCAGGCTTATGATCATATCTTATCCCTGACCCAAAAGTCCAAAGAGCATGTCTGTCCCATGCTTGCAAAAGTGAAAACATTATTTTCTGAAGAAACTAAGTTGAGAGGTTCTTAATACTAGAATAGCAGATACAGTAGAGAACAGGTTCAGCCATCAATAAGAAATCCAGGAGATTTTGTGAAAGTCTACACCCTCTGTGCTAGAAACAGGACCCTTCTCTGGAGAAATTGATCCAAGATAAAAGCCCTCAAAAGGCCAACGTTAGGTTTGTCAGGCCACTGCTTAACCATTTCACAGAAAATTCATCGAGGAACAGGAGATGCCCACATACAAATCTACTTACACATTTTTCATTCCCTTTCATGTAAGTGTGAACAAACTAGAAAAAATCAGCAGACATGCAAAGGAAGCTACTCAAACAACAACAACAAAAAAAAATAGAGACAAAAGAAAAAAACCAAAAAGCAAAAATGAAAATATAAAAGAAAAATACTGGGAGAAACTCGCAAGGAGCAGACACACACACACACGTGCATATGTGTGCACACATATTACATAATTAATATTGTAGAAAATCAAATTACATTATAATTAAATAAATAAAATTTAAAAATAAGTTAAAGGGTTGGGGAAAAAAAACTAAAGGAAATTGTCCCAACAGTAAAATAGAAAAGAGAAACAAGAGGGAAAAAAGTGTTAAAAGATTAGGATCAGGCCAGATGTAGTAGCCAAATTCTGGGATTTTCAAGAAAAATAAGCAAGACAAATACCAGAAAAACAGGAAAGGGAATTATCAAATAATAGTATTGTTTTTAATATTGTCAAATGAGAAATATGACTTCCTGACTGAAATAGCCAATTCAGATTCTTGCAAAATATGAACAAACACACATACACTTCAAGCACATGTTTGTGAAATTTCAGAACACCATGTGAGATGGATAGTAATAGATACCGGTAGGATGTTTCCATCCTGTACTAGGAAAATAATTAGTAAACTTAAGTACAGAAGCAGCATAAGCCAGCACTTTCTTACATGACGGTAACAACTAACTAAAAGAGAACTGAAATAATTAAAAACGGGGTGAGAGAGTAGAAAGGTGGCATGGAACACTGTTTATGTGATATACGCTTTATGCTACTTGGCTTAAAATTAAATATATTCCTTCATTTAAAATTAACATGAAATGATTAAAACACACAAAACAGTGAGTTGGAATTGTTTTGAAAAGAATTTTGAGCTAGGCTAGCTAGTTTAGCATTATGTTAGACACTGATGGGGCCACTGAAAGTTTTATTATTCATTAGGCATCAGCACTGCTAGTGTGGGCATTTAGTTTCTCTCCATTACCTCTATCTCTATTCAACAAGGACACTGAATAGAATATTCCTGCATCACTCTTTTAAAGCACATTTTTCAATGGCTTGCTTTTGACATTATATGACCTTTTGTGATAAGGAGAAATAGACTAATAACTTCAGATACAATTTATTATGTACAATTACTAGAATTTTGTACAAAATAGAAAATTGGATCTAATTCCAAATATTAGCAATCATTCCAAGGAAACCAGTCTCAGGCAGTTTTTTTTTTCATTGTGTTATTTTCAAGTGTCATTTTGGTTACAAGTCATTTGTTTTTAATATTGATCTCAAACACCCAATTAGGGTCACCTTAGCTCGTTAAGCATCCAACTCTTGATTTCAGCTCAGGTCATGATCTCACGGTTTATGAGCTCTAGCCCCATGTCTGGCTCTATGCTGATAGTGCAGAGCCTGCTTAGGATTCTCTCTCTCTCTCCTTCTCTCTCTGCCCCTCCCCTCAAAATAAATAAACTTTAAAAAATAATTAATTAATTAATTAATTAAAAAACCCAATTAAACAAAAATATACTAACTATTCATCTACAATTAAGATATGATGCTATCTTCTTAGAAATATGGGGCTGCTTGTATAATAATAAAAAAGTAGGCAATATTTTTTATTTTATGATCTTTCTTAGAGTTTGTATGAAAAAAATCAAGGTTTATACCATTTGAAAATAAAGAGCAATGTTTATTAGATTTATAAAATCAAATTCATATAACTAAAATATACAAAAAGATGATTTTTATGCAAATGTCCTCACTTCAGGATTAAAATAAAATCCAAAAATGAAAAATACAGAATAATCCAAATCTTCTTAATGCTTATCTAATTTCTATGAAATAAAGCTTTACAATAATGTAAAATATATATCTGATTAATAATTTTTTTTAAATAATGCTACTTTGAGTCTCTGTCCCTGAAAGACAGAGGATGGAGATATTTAACTGGAATAAGTTGATAGTAGAAACCTAAATTCTGGTCTTTTTTGACCTGTTGACTAGCAAGCCACATGAGGCAAGGGTCTTACTCTCTTTAGGTCAAACATCCTTAACATATAAAATGAGTTTTCAAAGACAATTTAATTCATAACTAGAAGTTATCACAATGGCAACATATTCTCTTCTTGGATACAGGGAAATATTAAAAATAGTACTAAAAATACTATTAAGTATATTAAAATTATTAAATTATTAAATATTATTAAAAATGTGGTAGAGTCTACTTTTATTAAACATTTTGAATTTTCTTAAGTGCTAAGTATATTATGCAAAATAGTAGGCCCATTAAGTCTAAGTCTATTATGACTAGAAATAGATTAAAACTATCACACTGGATTAGATATGTTTACCTGAAAGGAAAAATAAATGGCATTTAAAGTCTTACCTCTTTAGATCTTTGTTAAGGGAGTAGCACACACAAACTACACAGGACACATACACATACTAAGCTATAGTTTTTAGTTTAGTAAAATACAATAATACACTAGTGTATTATGAAAATATGACAACACAGTTTTCAAGGCATAAACAAAAAAGTTATATGAAGATAATAAAAATTGTCTTGTACTACAGTGTTCTAATTTTTAGAAGAATCTAAGGAAAGAGGAAGGGACCCAGGAGTATTAAATGTGAAGGATGCACTACAATGAAACTGGACAACAGAAATGGCTGAAGGAAATTTTTTGAAAACATTGATTATTCATAACAAATTGCTTCATAAAGGAAATTTTACTTCATTAAAACACAAAATTACTATAGAAGTAGGTTCTACTTTGGAAAATTATGGAAATAGAAGTGGTACCAAATGTGACACCATGGAGCTTACAGAAGAGGGTGGGTGTTGAGATACTCTGTACATGAATCAGTCTCATCCAAGCAAAAACTCCAAGTTGAGTCACAGACAGACTAAGAAATACATGGAAATACACCCACAATCTCCCTCCACAAGAATCACTAAGAGTAACCTGAGAAAAGGGAGAATTATGGTGTTTCCTAAATATATGATTTGGAATTTGAACAAATTTCATTTAACTATCATGGTATAGCATACTCTAAGTGATATACAATTTGTATGAGGCCATGATATAGTCATCCCATTTCATTTCTTTACTCAGAAACCAAAAACATTAGTAAAAAGTCAGTATATATTTGGACTTGTTACCTAACAAGTACACCAAAAACATATATCAAAACCAAAAATGTGCTGAAAAAGTTTACCATTTCTCAAAATAATCTATTTTCTCAAGATTACTCTCAATTGTTCAATTTGTCACATATATTAAAAAAAAAAAAAAAAAAAAAAACTCCAAGAAATATTTGGGAAAAACTGATCTACATAAACTTTAGTAAATGAAAAGATTGCCTAGACTTCTCAAAATCTTTGATATGGGAAGAATATTATAAATCTTGCATGGAAATGCACTACATACCATTTCCCAAACCTAGTTGAACGTGGAGTGTGAATGTCTATGTGTCCATTTCAAGGGAGCCAGGGGTCCCGTGCAAAAGCTGTTGAGGAACTCAAGGAAACTGTTAATAATAACTGGAAGACCCTTGAGAAAACTGTTGGTAGTAACTCAAAAGCAGTGAGGAAAATATTATTGGAGGCTCTCCTTGAATCTGTGATGGTCTATTACTTTCTTGATTAATAAAGTAAAGCTGATAAGAACACTGCCAGTTCCAGACCTACCTTATTAGAGAAATGCCACCCCTGCCTTGGTCCCTGGGCACCTAGGGAAGTCAAACTTCACCAATACATGGAGAACTTGACAGGCTCTAATAATACATGGACTGGAAGAGAAACCCAGCTGAACCTAGCTCCCAGCTGACACTGTTGAAAGTATGAAGTATGTGATTTTAAGCATACTGGATACCCCACATTAGGCCAGCTGCCCGCAAATTGCCACCAAATGACCCCAGCTGATGTCATGTGAGAGAGAAAAATAGCCCACCTACACCCTGTCTGAATTCCTGAGAGACATAATGAAAATGATGGCTGTTTTAAGCCACTACATTTTTGGTTAATTTAATATGCAGAAGTTGATTACCAGCAGAAAAATCACCCAAGCCTTTGGAATCACTACCTGCTAAAGACAAGGTGAAGTCCCACAGCATCTTTCTAATTTTTTGTCTATTCTTCCAGGTTCAATTGCATTGTGATGAGAAGCTTCCATCCCTCTACACACATAGCTTACATATTTAATGAAGGAAAATTAAATTTAACACCACGAAAAACTAGCATTCCCTAAAAATATTACTACATACCATAACTAGTCACTGTTATAGTATGAAAGACATAGAAATTTAGATTTAAAGCAATTCCATGAAACAGAAATAACATCCAACACAAAAAAGACAAATCACACATTAATTATTAAAACAAAAATCTTAGGGGTCCGGGGGGAAGATGGCGGCATAGGAGGACACTGGGCTCACCATGCCTCCTGCTGATCACTTAGATTCCACCTACACCTGCCTAACTAACCCAGAAAACCACCAGAAGACTAGCAGAATGGAGTATCCAGAGCCCAGCGCACACAAGAGGCCCACAGAAGAGGGTAGAAAGGGTGGAGAGGTGGTGTGCGCTGCACGGACTGGCGGGAGGGAACCGGGGCAGACGGACATCCCGCCGGCCAAGAAGAGCCCCCCGAGTCTGGCTGGCAAAAGCGGAGGGGCCAGAGGGAGTGTGTTCCAACAGCAAGCGGGATTTAGCATCTGGGAGGTCATAAGTTAACAGCTCTGCTCGGAAAGCGGGAAGGCTGGAGGACAAAGGGAGGGAGAGTTGCTGAGCCCCGGGAGGACAGAGCTCAGTTTGGCGGGGAACAAAGGCGTTCCCCAGCACCATCTCCCTCACCCATCCCCCAGCCAAAATCCCAAAGAGAACCAGTTCCTGCCAGGGAACTTGCTCCCTCCACGCAAACACCCAACTCTGTGCTTCTGCGGAGCCAAACCTCCGGCAGTGTATATGACTCCCTCCTGCTGCCACAGGGTCCCTCCTGAAGTGGATCATCTAAGGAGAAGCGAGCTAAGCCTGCCCCTCCTGCCCCCATTCACCTTGCCTACCCACCCCAGCTAATATGCCAGATCCCGAGCACCACAAGCCTGGCAGTGTGCAAGTAGCCCAGACGGGCCACGCCAACCCACAGGGAATCCCGCCCCTAGGAGAGGGGAAGAGAAGGCACACACCAGTCTGACTGTGGCCCCAGTGGTGGGCTGGGGGCAGACATCAGGTCTGACTGCGGCCCCGCCCACCAACTCCAGTTATACACCACAGCACAGGGGAAGTGCCCTGCAGGTCCTCACCACTCCAGGGACTATCCAAAATGACCAAACGGAAGAATTCCCCTCAGAAGAATCTCCAGGAAATAACAATAGCCAATGAACTGATCAAAAAGGATTTAAATAATATAACAGAAAGTGAATTTAGAATAATAGTCATAAAATTAATCTCTGGGCTTGAAAACAGTATAGAGGATAGCAGAGAATCTCTTGCTACAGAGATCAAGGGCCTAAGGAACAGTCACCAGGAGCTGAAAAGCGCTTTAAACGAAATGCAAAACAAAATGGAAACGACGACAGCTCGGATTGAAGAGGCAGAGGAGAGAATAGGTGAACTAGAAGATAAGTTATGGAAAAAGAGGAAGCTGAGAGAAACAGAGATAAAAAAAATCCAGGAGTATGAGGGGAAAATTAGAGAACTAAGTGATACACTAAAAAGAAATAATATAGGCATAATTGGTATCCCAGAGGAGGAAGAGAGACAGAAAGGTGCTGGAGGTGTACTTGAAGAAATAATAGCTGAGAACTTCCTGGATCTGGGGAAGGAAAAAGGCACTGAAATCCAAGAGGCACAGAGAACTCCCTTCAGACGTAACTTGAATCAATCTTCTGCACGACATATCATAGTGAAACTGGCAAAATACAAGGATAAAGAGAAAATTCTGAAAGCAGCAAGGGGTAAACGTGCCCTAACATATAAAGGGAGACCTATAAGTCTCGTGACTGATCTCTCTTTTGAAACTTGGCAGGCCAGAAAGGCTTGGCACGATATTTACAGTGTGCTGAACAGGAAAAATATGCAGCCGAGAATCCTTTATCCAGCAAGTCTGTCATTTAGAATAGAAGGAGAGATAAAGGTCTTCCCAAACAAACAAAAACTGAAGGAATTTGTCACCACGAAACCAGCCCTACAAGAGATCCTAAGGGGGATCCTGTGAGACAAAGTACCAGAGACATCACTACAAGCATAAAACATACAGACATCACAATGACTCTAAACCCATATCTTTCTATAATAACACTGAATGTAAATGGATTAAATGCGCCAACTAAAAGACATAGGGTATCAGAATGGATAAAAAAGCAAGACCCATCTATTTGCTGTCTACAAGAGACTCATTTTAGATCTGAGGACACCTTTAGATTGAGAGTGAGGGGATGGAGAACTATTTATCATGCTCCTGGAAGCCAAAAGAAAGCTGGAGTAGCCATACTTATATCAGACAAAGAAGACTTTAAATTAAAGGCTGTAACAAGAGATGAAGAAGGGCATTATATAATAATTACAGGGTCTATCCACCAGGAAGAGCTAACAATTATAAATGTCTATGCGCCGAATACGGGAGCCCCCAAATATATAAAACAATTACTCATAAACATAAGCAACCTTATTGATAAGAATGTGGTCATTGCAGGGGACTTTAACACCCCACTTACAGAAATGGATAGATCATCTAGACACACGGTCAATAAAGAAACAAGGGCCCTGAATGATACATTGGATCCGATGGACTTGACAGAAATATTTAGAACTCTGCATCCCAAAGCAACAGAATATACTTTCTTCTCGAGTGCACATGGAACATTCTCCAAGATAGATCATATACTGGGTCACAAAACAGCCCTTCATAAGTTTACAAGAATTGAAATTATACCATGCATACTTTCAGACCACAATGCTATGAAGCTTAAAATCAACCACAGGAAAAAGTCTGGAAAACCCCCAAAAGCATGGAGGTTAAAGAACACCCTCCTAAAGAATGAGTGGGTCAACCAGGCAATTAGAGAAGAAATTAAAAAATATATGGAAACAAACGAAAATGAAAATACAACAATCCAAATGCTTTGGGACGCAGCAAAGGCAGTCCTGAGAGGAAAATACATCGCAATCCAGGCCTATCTCAAGAAACAAGAAAAATCCCAAATACAAAATCTACAGCACACCTAGAGGAAATAGAAGCAGAACAGCAAAGGCAGCCTAAACCCAGCAGAAGAAGAGAAATCATAAAGATCAGAGCAGAAATAAACAATATAGAATCTAAAAAAACTGTAGAGCAGATCAACGAAACCAAGAGTTGGTTTTTTGAAAAAATAAACAAAATTGACAAACCTCTAGCCAGGCTTCTCAAAAAGAAAAGGGAGATGACCCAAATAGATAAAATCATGAATGAAAATGGAATGATTACAACCAATCCCTCAGAGATACAAACAATTATCAGGGAATACTATGAAAAATTATATGCCAACAAATTGGACAACCTGGAAGAAATGGACAAATTCCTAAACACCCACACGCTTCTAAAACTCAATCAGGAGGAAATAGAAAGCTTGAACAGACCCATACCCAGTGAAGAAATTGAATCGGTTATCAAAAATCTCCCAACAAATAAGAGTCCAGGACCAGATGGCTTCCCAGGGGAGTTCTACCAGACGTTTAAAGCAGAGATAATACCTATCCTTCTCAAGCTATTCCAAGAAATAGAAAGGGAAGGAAAACTTCCAGACTCATTCTATGAAGCCAGTATTACTTTGATTCCTAAACCAGAGACCCAGTAATAAAAGAGAACTACAGGCCAATATCCCTGATGAATATGGATGCAAAAATTCTCAATAAGATACTAGCAAATCGAATTCAACGGCATATAAAAAGAATTATTCACCATGATCAAGTGGGATTCATTCCTGGGATGCAGGGCTGGTTCAACATTCGCAAATCAATCAACGTGATACATCACATTAACAAAAAAAAAAGAGAAGAACCATATGATCCTGTCGATCGATGCAGAAAAGGCCTTTTCTGCAGAAAGGCCTTTTGTCCAGAAAAGGCTGGACAAAATCCAGCACCGTTTCTTAATAAAAATCCTTGAGAAAGTCGGGATAGAAGGAACATACTTAAAGATCATAAAAGCCATTTATGAAAAGCCCACAGCTAACATCATCCTCAATGGGGAAAAACTGACAGCTTTTTCCCTGAGATCAGGAACAGGACAGGGATGCCCACTCTCACCGCTGTTGTTTAACATAGTGTTGGAAGTTCTAGCATCAGCAATCAGACAACAAAAGGAAATCAAAGGCATCCAAATTGGCAAAGAAGAAGTCAAGCTTTCGCTTTTTGCAGATGACATGATATTATGCGTGGAAAATCCGATAGACTCCACCAAAAGTCTGCTAGAACTGATACATGAATTCAGCAAAGTTGCAGGATACAAAATCAATGTAGAGAAATCAGTTGCATTCTTATACACTAACAATGAAGCAACAGAAAGACAAATAAAGAAACTGATCCCATTCACAATTGCACCAAGAAGCATAAAATACCTAGGAATAAATCTAACCAAAGATGTAAAAGATCTGCATGCTGAAAACTATAGAAAGCTTATGAAGGAAATTGAAGAAGATTTAAAGAAATGGAAAGACATTCCCTGCTCATGGATTGGAAGAATAAATATTGTCAAAATGTCAATACTACCCAAAGCTATCTACACATTCAATGCAATCCCAATCAAAATTGCACCAGCATTCTTCTCGAAACTAGAACAAGCAATCCTAAAATTCATATGGAACCACAAAAGGCCCCGAATAGCCAAAGTAATTTTGAAGAAGAAGACCAAGAGGAGGCATCACAATCCCAGACTTTAGCCTCTACTACAAAGCTGTCATCATCAAGACAGCATGGTATTGGCACAAAAACAGACACATAGACCAATGGAATAGAATAGAAACCACAGAACTAGACCCACAAACGTATGGCCAACTCATCTTTGACAAAGCAGGAAAGAACATCCAATGGAAAAAAGATAGTCTCTTTAACAAATGGTGCTGGGAGAACTGGACAGCAACATGCAGAAGGTTGAAACTAGACCACTTTCTCACACCATTCACAAAAATAAACTCAAAATGGATAAAGGACCTGAATGTGAGACAGGAAACCATCTAAACCCTAGAGGAGAAATCAGGAAAAGACCTCTCTGACCTCAGCCATAGCAATCTCTTACTCGACACATCCCCAAAGGCAAGGGAATTAAAAACAAAAATGAATTACTGGGACCTATGAAGATAAAAAGCTTCTGCACAGCAACGGAAACTATCAACAAAACTAAAAGGCAACCAACGGAATGGGAAAAGATATTTGCAAATGACATATCGGACAAAGGGCTAGTATCCAAAATCTATAAAGAGCTCACCAAACTCCACACCCAAAAAACAAATAACCCAGTGAAGAAATGGGCAGAAATCATGAATAGACACTTCTCTAAAGAAGCCATCCGGATGGCCAACAGGCACATGAAAAGATGCTCAACTTTGCTCCTTATCAGGGAAATACAAATCAAAACCACACTCAGATATCACCTCACGCCAGTCAGAGTGGCCAAAATGAACAAATCAGGAGACTATAGATGCTGGCGAGGATGTGGAGAAATGGGAACCCTCTTGCACTGTTGGTGGGAATGCAAACTGGTGCAGCCACTCTGGAAAGCAGTGTGGAGGTTCCTCAGAAAATTAAAAATAGACCTACCCTATGATCCAGCAATAGCACTGCTAGGAATTTACCCAAGGGATACAGGAGTACTGATGCATAGGGGCACTTGTACCCCAATGTTTATAGCAGCACTCTCAACAATAGACAAATTATGGAAAGAGCCTAAATGTCCATCAACTGATGAATGGATAAAGAAATTGTGGTTTATATACACAATGGAGTACTACATGGCAATGAGAAAGAATGAAATATGGCCCTTTGTAGCAACGTGGATGGAACTGGAGAGTGTGATGCTAAGTGAAATAAGCCATACAGAGAAAGACAGATACCATATGTTTTCACTCTTAGGTGGATCCTGAGAAACTTAACAGAAACCCATGGAGGAGGGGAAGGAAAAAAAAAAAAAAAAAGAGGTTAGAGTGGGAGAGAGCCAAAGCATAAGAGACTCTTAAAAACTGAGAACAAACTGAGGGTTGATGGTGGGTGGGAGGGAGGGGAGGGTGGGTGATGGGTATTGAGGAGGGCACCTTTTGGGATGAGCACTGGGTGTTGTATGGAAACCAATTTGACAATAAATTTCATATACTGAAAAAAAATTAAAAAAAAATATAACAAAAATCTTAGGCCAAATTTCTAACCCCAACTGTTAGAATGGTTATACAATTAACGTTTGTATTAAAAATAACTTTTAAAATAAGACATAGAAGCAAAATAGAGACTATAATCAACAATACTGCATTATAAACTTCAATGCTGTGAAGAGACCAGATTTAATTGTTCTCAAAATATAGAAATGGGAATTATGTTATGTGATAGAAGTGTTAGCTACTTCAAATTGGTAACCATATTGCAACATATATAAATGTATCCAATCAACATGCTGTACACCTTAAACTTACACAATGCTATGTCAGCTGTATCATAAAAAAATTTAAAAAATAGGGGCGCCTGGGTGGCGCAGTCGGTTAAGCGTCCGACTTCAGCCAGGTCACGATCTCGCGGTCAGTGAGTTCGAGCCCCGCGTCAGGCTCTGGGCTGATGGCTCGGAGCCTGGAGCCTGTTTCCGATTCTGTGTCTCCCTCTCTCTCTCTGCCCCTCCCCCGTTCATGCTCTGTCTCTCTCTGTCCCAAAAATAAATAAAAAACGTTGAAAAAAAAATTTAAAAAAAAAAAAAATTTAAAAAATAAGATAATAAGATAAATTTGGCTTTTTTAACACTTTGGAAACATTTAATTTTTTTTTTTTTACTTATTTACTTATTTTGAGAGAGAGAGGTCCCTTATTTTGAGGGAGGGACATAGAGAGAAAGGGAGAAAGAGAATCCCAAGCAGGCTCCACACCGTCAGTGCAGAGCCAGATGCAGAACCATGAGATCATGACCTGAGCCAAAATCAACAGTCTGATGCTTAACAGACTGAGTCACTCCAGGTGCCCCAGATATTAAAAACATTTAAACTTACAAGATAATTATCCATGACATTTTGCAAATTAGTATTTATTATATTTCTAGCACTTATTAATATTTAAGATAAGTGTTTTAAATACATATTATCAAACTAAGAAATGAGGACAGTTTAAATATAGAAAATAAATACTTCCCAGACTAACTGCCAGAGGTAGCAATTGACTGCACCACTGGAAATCTATTCTTTAGTCTGAGATTGTGACTTGACATGGATTTGGAGAAAAGCAATATAATTTCATCTTTTTGAGTCCAAACTAAGTTGATGAAGTCAAACTGAAATCCTTTTCAAATACCGATTCAATTCAGGGAATTCAAAATTTCATCAGTTTATAGTCAGTTTCAACCTTTTCTTCATAGAAAAATTGCTACAAACTGATGAATTACTATTGTATTTTTTTCTTAATATATTTCTAGCTATTAATCATTTTCATGACTGACACCACCGAAAGACATTCCAGTTATTAGTTGAATGTACAATATCTTTGAGATATATTAATTTAGGTCAGTGATTTAAATGCCATCAAGTTACTTCTCTCTAAATGTTTATCAGGTGTTGATATGTCTATATTTGAGAACCATTGTCAAATTACAGTTTTAATTGAAAGAACTCTGAATATAAGTTTCACGTATGTCCAGCAAACTTTAATAATTGTACGAACACAGGTAAATTATTTTAATTGTAAAACAAAATACATGGTATAATTTAATGTTGAACTGACCTGACCAAGTAAAATGAAAGATGGTATTCAACTTCTATCATTTTATCTTTTATTAAAATATGTAAGTTAGACTACATAATAAGACCATTTTCACGTCTAAAATCGATTTTATCAAAATCCATGTAGATAAACCCACTTTTATTTTTTAAATTACCAAATAGAAGATAGATGTAATAAATCAAAATACATCTATATAAGTGAAATTTATAAAGAAAAAGTTAATTGACGTTCTTATCCTCCAGTCCCCAATTCCACTACTTAACAAAATATACATTAAAATCAGAGGATGGATGTAGTATATCAAAACATATCTTTATGAATGAAATTTATAAGGAAAAAGTTAATAGACTTTCCTTGAACAGCAGTTCATCAAAAGTAGTTCACCTTATCTTCCAGTCCCCAACTCTACCACTCAAAAACACATGTTCATTCTTCATGTACATGCACACACGCACACACACACACACACACACAATTATTTTTTTCTCTGCTCAAGCACATATACACATATACATAATATAAAACATGGGACCACTCAGGGTGCCTGTGTGACTCAGAAAGATGAGCATTTGTCCCTTGATTTAGGTTTGGTTCATAAGATAGACTCCTGCCTCCATGTTTGTGCTTACAGCACAGAGCCTGCTCAGCATTCTCTCTCCCTCTCTCTCTCTCTCTCTCTCTCTCTCTCCTACACTTCCTCTGCTAGCACACGCACATTTTCTCTCAAAATAAATAAACATTTACTAAAAATGGGACCACTCTACATATATTACTCTCTCCTTTTTATTTTGCTTATATAACAGCATAAAATAAGCATTCCTCCAACCCTACAGAGAGATAGTGATGACAGATAGGTAGGTAGGCAGGTAGGTAGACAGACATAACTCATTATTTTTAATAGTTGAGCAGTATATACTTGGTTTCTTGACTATTCAACATGATATAATG
This sequence comes from Panthera onca, assembly GCF_046562875.1. Classification (NCBI taxonomy): domain Eukaryota; kingdom Metazoa; phylum Chordata; class Mammalia; order Carnivora; family Felidae; genus Panthera; species Panthera onca. Next base: position 106,294,240 of record NC_138345.1, on the reverse strand, counting down.
ATTATGATCACAGACTTTTCAAACTAGCCCTTTGGCATTTTATCCATATTATGCCATTGGTCAGCCATGGAGTAATCATAAAATTGGCCAAATATTGAATCATAAAAAATTAAGATGTGTAAGTAAAAATATCATAAATGTAATTCTCTGATCACCATATGATAAATCTAAAAATTGATCACAATATTTTAAAATCCCTTCCTATTGGAAATTTTAAAATACTTCATTTAAATTAAAGAATTAAGGTGAAAATATAAACCAAAATTACAGAACTTTAAAAAATGCATCACCTCACATAAAAATAAACTAAACATGCATAGTGGACTTAAATGTAAAATATAAAAATGCAAAACACAGGAAAAATAATATTGGAAATTTTTCTGGACTTTGAGCTAACAGAAGAGTTCTTAGACTTGAAGACATGATCACCAAAGACATCCATAAAAGGAAAAATTGGCAAATTGAATCTTATCAATATTAAAAACTTATACTTTGCAAAAGACCTTTGTTAAAACAATTAAAAGACAAGCTAGGGACCAAGAAAAAGATATTTTCAAATGGTATCTGACAAAAAAAATGGTATATAGAATATATATAAACTACTCTCAACAATTAAAAATGAAGCAATCTAATTAGAAAAAAGGGGCATAAGGCATGAAGTAGCATTTTACTGAAGAGGATGTATAGATGACAAATAAGAACACAAAAAGATGTTCAACATCATTACCACAATAACATGGTAACCACATTAATATGTTAACCACAACAACATACCAACACATGGACAGCTACAATTTAAATGTGGTAATGGCATCAAATGCTGGCAATAATATGGAGAAATTGATCACTCATCCAGCTCTAGTGAGAAAGTAAATTTGTATGGGTACTCTGGAAAATAATAGGACAGTTGCTTCTAAAAATAAATATGTGCTTACCCAAAGATCCAGCATTTGCATTCTTGGACATTTATCTCAGATAATGATAACTTATGTTAAAACAACAACCTATACATGAATGTTCATAGCAGCTTTTTCATAACAGCTCAAAACTGGAAACAACTGAAATGTCCTTCAGCAAGTGAATGATTAAAATATTATGGTACCTTCATACCATGGAATTCTACTCAGCAGTATAAAGGAGCAAACTATTAAAACACACAACTTAGATGGGTCTATCACAAGTAAGTTATGACGAGTGAAAACGAAGTTCCAAAAAGTTATATACTGTAAGATTCCATGTATACAGCATTCTAGAAATGACAAAATTATACAGATCAGATGGAGAAAATATTTACTGGTAGCTAAGGACTGGAAGGTGGGGAACAGGGAGGGAGTTGGCAGTGTCTATAAAAGGGTAGTGTGAAGGATCCTTGAGACAGGATCATTTTGTGTCTTGAGTTGTAGTGGGTGGATAAAAGAAATATCACATGCGGGTACCTGGGGGCTCAGTTGGTGAAGCATCAGACTCTTGATTTCAGCTAAGGTCACAGTCTCATGGTTGTGACTTGGAGTCTGCATCATGGCTTTGCACGGATACTGCAGAGCCTGCTTGGGATTCTCTCTCTTTCCCTCTCTTTCTGCCCCTTCCCTGCTCATGCTTGCTCTCTCTCAAAATAAATAAATACACATTTAAAAAAAAAACACAACATATGGAGGGGCACCTGGGTGGCTCAGTCGGTTGAGCTTCCAACTCCAGCTGAGGTCACAATCTCACCATCTGTGGGTTCAAGCCCCATGCTCGGCTCTGTGCTGACAACTCAGAGCCTGGAGCCTGCTTTGGATTCTGTCTCCCTCTCTCTCTGTCCCTCCCCTGCTCACTCTCTGTCTCTGTCTCTCTCTCAAAAATAAAAACATTAAAAATAAATAAATAAATAAATAAATAAATAAATAAATAAATAAATAAAAGCACATGGAATAAAATGTGTATAATTAAATTATACACTCACACACAAATGAGTGCACATAAAACTAGTGAAATATGAATAAGTCTGCTAGATTTTCAACATCAGTTTCTTCCTTTAGATATTGTTATGGAAGATACTACTACTGGGGAAACTGGGTACAGGACATATAGGATATTTTTGTATTATTTAGTACAACTGCATGTGAATCTGTAATTGTCTCAAAATAATGTTTTTAAATAAATGTAATGAAAACACCACATATCATTAGAATTCATATAAAATAAGGAGGGAAGATGTACTGAGGTAATTATATTTTTATCCTATCTCCTACTGCTGTGCTCTCTTGCCACACTATACTCTTCAAATATCAAGGTTACTACTAATTCAGGGTTGATTACACTCAAATGAGTATGGCATTAAAAAAGTAGAAAAACCAGAAATATCAATTAAATTATCCATTATACACAAAGCTAAATTGATTAAATTAATACTTGTATGAAATATATTTTATTTTAATTATAGAAGTCAAGGTTTAATGGATCAAGTCTACCAGATTTTACTAAAAAGCAAAACAAACAAAAAACAACTTTCTTGCCAAATAAAACCTCAAAGTTATAGAGAGCCCTTCATCTCCTTTTTCATATTTTCTAATATCAATCCAAGGTTTTAAATGAAAAACTTCATAAAATTTAACCAGCTCTATCTAAACTCTTTTTTTTCCTGATATTTGTCATCAGCTGAGGTATTTTCTATGCCATAAATCTATTTCACTGCTACTAACTAAATACTAATATCCTACAAATGCACATTGCAGTGGTACATTGTCCTGAAAAAGGTTGAACTACAAGCTTTAAATAAATCAAACAGATTGAAATAGTATCATCAACCATGCTGGAATGGTTTTAATATACCTGAAATAGTCTTTATGTTTTTCTCATTATCCTGTGTCATAAACCCTAATGCAAAATTTTCTAGAGCTATGATACAGTCATGCTCTCAAAAACCAAAGGTCCTTTTAAGGCAGAGTGAGTCCAAAGTATGGCTTATAATATGAAATTCAATTCTTTATGAATTGTACATGTTATGATAAAAATGACAAGGTTAGTATGCGACAGGTTATATTAATAGTGCCCTTTGTGTATTAAAGGTGATCATAGAGGTAAAATTATGTCTGTGCTTTCAAAAGTAATGTGAGGCAGTTTTCTGTCTTTTACAGAGATAACTCATGCTTAACGCTTAGCTTCATATTCATGGCCTCAGTTCTAGAATACTCCGGGAAGCATCATTCACATACAACTCAATATACAGTAAGTCCTTCTTTTTCTGCAGAAGATACTTTCCAAAACCCCCAGGGGATGCCTGAAATGACAGACAGTACCAAACCCTACATATGCTATGTTATTTCCTATACATACATACCTATGATAAAGTTTAATTTATAAATTAGATATAGTAACATGTTAACAATAACAAATAATAGAATTATACTGCAATAAAAGTTATGTGAATTTGATACCTCTCTTCTTCAAGATATTCTATTGTACTGTACTCACATTTTTTCTTCTTATGATGATTTGAGATAATAAAATGCTTATATAATGTCATGAATTGAGACAAATGATATAGACATGGTGATAAAACATTAAGCTACTACTGACCTTCTGACCATTCATCCAAAAGGAGGATCATCTGCTTTGGGACTGAGTTGACCACCTGAAACCACAGAAAGTGAAACCATGGATAAGGGGGGCTATTGTATATGATAACTCCTGGGGTTCAGGCTTAAATTCATGGTTTTAAGCAGAATGGTTTCTAAAAATCTAGACTAAGACTTGTGGCCACATCTTGGGCAAGTGGAACCAGTTTTTTCAGGGATGTCCAGGTACAGTGTACATTATGGAGACTCAAGGGCTAAATTTTGCTGAGCTCTTACCCATACACCAGGGGAAAGTGTTTTTCCAGTCCAAGGTTCCTGATGTGTGGATATTCCATGAGGTAGCTATGCTGGACAAGTGGCTAAATAATGAAGAGATGTAACCACATAATTTGCTATTTATATTGACATAACTGAAGGAGAGGAGCAGATGGGAATTTCTCAGGCGTCGAACATGAGCAAGTCCAAGGTGATATTTTAACAATTTTTGATATTACACACATGGAGAAGTGGTGGAAAAAAACACTTGCAATTTCCTCTTCAGTTTTCTTAGGTCAGTTAATCTAGAACACAGAGCCTAAGGCAAAAACTTAAATGGTAACACTTGTGGAGAGGGCCCATGCAACCTTAGAGAAAAAAATGAGGGTAATAATGAAATAAGATTCAAAAGAAGGGAGAACAATTAAACAAGCTGTGTTACTGAGCTAGCTAGTTTTACAAGGAAGGTTTCAATCAGTCCTGTACAAAACTATAGCAGATCAAGCGATCTGGGGTACTGGGAAGGAGAAAGCTAAACAATTTATCTATTGATTCCTTCCTGTCTTTGCCAGAGTTCTCTTGTTCCAAAATGTTTCCCTATGTGCATCAATTCCTAGGCACTACAAAGTTTGCACTCAACCTTCCCAGACAGACCTTGGGGATGACATCTCCCCTGTAGGTCCAGTATAGTAAACGTACAGGCACACAAGTTCCTTCTCATCAGTTGGGACTTTGCGTGGGGTCACTGGCAATGGCATTTGATAGTATTATTTACTTTTTTTTATATTTATATTGACTTTCTAATTATTCTATCAATTACTGAGAGAGAAATGTTAAAGCCTTTAACTGTATTTGTAGATTGTTCTAATTCTCCTCCTACTTATGTCAATTTTTGTGCCATATGTTGAAGATCTTTTATTAGTGCACACAGATATCGGGTTGCTATGTCTTTTTAATGAGTTGATCACTTTTCCACTATGAAACATGCCCCCTTGCTGTTATAATACCTTCTCATTGTGCAATCTGCTTTTCAGTTTTTAATATAGAATACTCCAACTGCATTGTGATTAGTGTTCGTATGGTACATTTATTTCCATGTTTTAACTTTTAACCTGTGTCTTTATAATTTATGTGGATCTTGTAGACAGCACATAGTTACATGTTTATCCAATGTGACAAAGTGCTTTTTAATTGGAATGTTTAGGCCATTTGTATTTAATGCAATTATTTATATGATGGTTCTAAATTTACCATCTCATTATGTGTTTGTCTAATCTTTTTTGTTATTGCTCTGTATTTCCTTTATCGTTTCTTCAGAATGTACAGCTATTTAAAAAAGTCTCTCTTTTCAGACTCATTTGAACTCAAACATTTCCCCATCCTTTGTGAGCTCTGGGAATCATTTATCTCATAGCTGTCAGTCATTCTTACCCAGACTCTTGCAATTTCACCCGTTATATGTGCAATTTATGTTCAGCAATAGATTCAAGAGAAATTATGATGTAGATGTTTAGAACTCTTTCTTTGAAGGGTAGTATTCTGCCTCTACAAATTCTAGCCACCTCTGCTGCTCTGACCTTGAATTTCTAATTCAGAAAGATCATACTGTGTTCTGCTCTGGTATAAGTAATACTCATACTTATACCAGAGAATGTCCCTAGGCAGAAAGGCAAGCGATTAGAGACCTTACATGTTTTGTACCTTCTTTTGGAGATCATAGTCTTATGATACTTGTTTTGTGATGACTCAATTGTTTTGTATATTTTGTTTTCTAGTGGCATATGATAGGATAGTAAGCCTAGTCTTAATACTTCACATGGTAGAAGAGAGAATTCTCATTAATCATTCTGAGAAAAAAACCTACATAATAAGTGATACTAATGATTTTAAGCCATAATGATTAGGAAAAAGATGAAAATATTAAAAACATTAACAACTAAATAGGTTTTTAAAAAAGCATATGAACAGCAAAATTAGCCTATTACAATTCAAGACACTAGTACCCATTTGAGGTAAGTGACCAGAAAAGACCTTGAATGGAGGTATATGAATAGTCTCTTTTTTCATCCATGTGCTAATTACTTGAGTGCATTCATTATATGCAGGTTGAGTTGCACTTTGAATATATGAATTACACATACATATATACATGTACATATATACATGTATTTCAATAAAATAGTAAGTCTATGTTACACCATAGAAGTGAAGGAAAACAAGTTTAAAGCACATGTAGAATACATGGGAAAAAATGGAAAACAACTTTATTATACTGGTAAGTGTATAAACACCTGAAAATATTTTGAGATAAATAACCCTAAGTTGCAGTTATTAAAATATTAATAGACAATTCAAATATACACTAGGATTCATTAAAGGCTAAGGAAATGAAACAAGGACAGTGAGTTGCTACGACAGATTACAAAATATTTTACACATTCAAATAAATTTTAAAAAGACACATAAAGAGAAATATCAATGGAGCAAGAACAGAAAGGTAGAACAATCTAAGACATTTAAAATTAGTTTATTCTGAAGGTGGTACTTTTAGTTAGCAAAGGATAACTATATATCCAAAAGAGTGAAAATGACCTGAATTATACACAAAATATTCTTAGCTATGTGAGTGTTCAATTGTTTCCCCTTCTAGTCTGTATGTTGATTTGATTACTAGCAAGTGTATGAGAAGGGGGAGGATTTATTTTCAAATTTATGGGTACATTGAATCAGGTCATGGCTCTTTTATTCTCTTATGATAGTCTCTCTAAAAGTTAAGAGCTATCTGCAAATCATGGCACAACATATCTTCTTTGGAAGGTAGTCGGAATGTATAGGTTCTGTGGATTTTCTACACAAATATTCCTGGAAATATAATCATTACTATTCCTTCCTTTCTTTCTTCCTGCCTGCCTGCCCGCCAGCCTCACTGCCTGCCTTCCTTCCATCCGTCCATCCATCCATCCATCCATCCATCCATCCATATTTCATTTGTGGCATTTTCTTTATCCTTCAAATGTCCTTGGAGTTCAAACTGGTGTATCACAGTGATTCTCTTCCACAGGAGAGGGAAATACAAATTAGTCACCCATGCCTCCTCCAGCCTCCACCAAAATACTTTCTTACTCTATTTGGTAGGGATTCCTTATGATTTCAGGCTCCTGTGTGACATCTTTCCTTCTTGCCAGCAATGTAAAATGCTCTCTTTCCTTATTTCCTCTTCTTTTGCGTTTTTAAAAATTATTTATGATTCGTAGTGTTTGCCTCTTTCCAACCACCTATATGTACCTCTAAATGGGGTCAAATTGAGGTAATACCTTTAGAATTATTTAACTAAAATCCATGGTTACAGTAATATAGAAAGCAAATGTAAGTTGCATCTTCTATTTGAATGTACTACTTACATGTAAGCACTAACATAGCTAGTAATTTATTAACTATGTAATAATTAGATAATGTTTTTTTTTAACTTTGTGCTTTTATGATTTTCAACCCGCAAAAAAGTTGTAAGGATGGTTCAGATAGTCTCTCTACACCCTTCATTCAGCTTCTCCTAACACTAATATAGCCATCGTGCATTTATGGAAACTAAGAGTAACATTAACTAACTACGAACCTCACTTGGCTCTCACCCTTTCTAACACTGATAATCCTTCTTGTTTTAGGAACCAGTCCAGCATTCCACAGGACACTAGTCATCATGGCACTCCCTGTGATGGTACTCTGTGTCTTTGTCTTCATAGTATTTTTATCTGTATTTCTTAAAAGTTTATTTATTTTGAGAATGAGTGAGTGCATGAGCGTGGGAGTGGGGAGGAGCAGAGAGAGAGGGAGAGAGAATCCCAAGCAGGCAGAGGACTTGGTGCCCTCACGACCATGAGATCAGGACCTGAGATTAAACCAAGAGTCAGACACTTAACCAACTGAGCCACAAAGGTGCTCCTCTGTATATTTTACTGACTCTCATGGTAGCTAAGGATTTTTTTACTTATATCTCATGCTACATACATATAAATGACAACACACTAAATTTCTTTCAGGGCAAGAGCTAAGAATTAAATTTAAAACGCACACATTTTCAAAACTCTGGACAAAATGCTTCCTTCCTTATTTTGACCATTGTTACTGTATAAGCTGCCTTTCCACCACCCTACCCCCCACCTTTCTTGCTTTTCCACTCCTAGTGCTCCCCGACCTTTCTTGCTTTTCCACTCCTACTCAATTTCAGTAGCTTAATTAGCCTAGGTTTTTGTATGGCTGTAAGTATTATTGTGTCTGGTGTTTTTGTAGTTTATAGCTTCAAACACATCTGAAAGCAGAGAAGTTGTAAATAAGTTATTAATAGAACTGCAATACTGAAAAAGCTAGAGAATAAGAATTTGGGAAAGGCTAGAAGGAACAAGGGATTTCACCCAAAAGTCTATCTAACTCTAACCACTCCCCTCCACCACCACAACCAAAAAGGCTAGGTAGCTAGGTAGCTGTTATAAACCACTCTAGTTTATGGGTTTACATATAAAGGCACTATATTCACAGCAAGCAAGGGCATGGTTTTCATTTTCTTTAAACTATTTTTCATATATAGCATATTCACTGATATAATCATACCTAAGGTATATTTTTTCTTATTCAGAAAGTATAAATATACAATTCACTAGTCTCCCTTTTAAAATGTGATCTTTTTATCAAAATAGAAAAAACATCCTATACATATAAATAATATATATTTATGAATGCAAAGCTCTTAAATCATGAGTCTTGCAAAATAAATGTTAAATAAGAGTCAATGATATGTCATGAAATGTGATTTGATCTTAGACAATTGGAAATGAGTTGTTATAGAGGAAAAAAAATAGCTTAAAATGTGGACTGCTCGATAGTTTTAAATGAAATATTTAATTCTACAATTTTTTTTATAATCTAAAATTAAAACTTGTGTTTGCCATATGTGCAATCTTTGAAAGGATCTCTAAGCCTCCTGTTCTCTGAATTAAAGGATTAAGAATACTTGAAAATCATTTCTTAAAATAAAGAAATGAAGTAGAGAATACTAATGATAGATCAAAAAATGGCATAGCAATTGAACTCTTTTTCATTACTCACCTGTAATGTCTTCACTGAATTATTAGAAATAGAATAGTCTATCAATTTCTGTGTAATAAAGAAACATTATGTGTTAAAAATTATGTAGAATAGTAACAAATCAGTTTGCTACTTTAAATATTTAATTTCTAGGTATAAAAAAATGAAGTGCATGAAAAGTACTAAGCCAAGATTTTACATGTCTACATTTTCATAGCGTTCTGAAAAAATCTTGCCCATTCAGCCTAGTTTGAATTATTCTAATTAAGATCAGAAAGGTTAATCGAAACACAAGTTTACAAATATAACAGAAACAAGATGAGAATTCAGTTCTACTTGGTATATATTTCTACTCTTCCATGTTTTATTTAGAAATATGCATATAGGTTATTTCTTTTATTAGTTTGAAGTATGTCATACAAGCTAAGCACATGAGCTCTTGCTGATACAGTCAAGGTTCAAACCTGTTTGTTCAACACTCCAGCTGGATAGATTTTAAGTTAATCTAACTTTCCCAATTTTCTCACCCTCAAAATGAACATGACCATGGTACTTACCCTGTTGCTTAGTTCTGACAACTAAATTACAAAATATGAATGACGTCCTTAGCATACTTCACAAAACAATTTAAACACACAATAAGTGATACTGTGGTTAAACATAATGTAAATAAAAAATAAAGATACCAAGACTCATTCTGTCCTTTTTTTTAAAATAAACAAATAGATCTTTACATTGGTCTAGAGAAAAGTTCAGATAGAATTAATAGCAAGTAAACTACCAAAATCCCATAATCTGGCTCAATATTAGTAGTAAATCTAACATATTGGTACGGTATCATATTCTAGGCAGAGTATTTGGAACCTCTCAGAACAAAAGCAAACCTTATTAGGTACTCAATACATAAATAATCAATTTTATAATGAATTAATTGATAGGAGTATTAGGGCTTTCCAGAAAAACAAAACCAATAGGATGTTTGCATGCGTATATAACACAGTGAAGAATATATCTATTAAGGAATTAGTTCACACAGTTGTCCTGGCAAGTCCAAAATCTGCAGGATTGGCTGACAGGCTGGAGACACAGGGAAGAATTAATTTTGCATTTCAAGTCAAAACACAGTTAGCTAGGAGCATTGCCTTTTCCTCAGGGGACCTGCGTGTGTTTTCTATTAAGGTCTACAACTGATTGGATGAGGCTCACCAATATTATGAAGGACAATCGTTTTTACTCAAAGTCTGCAGATTTACATGTTAATTTTGTCTATAAAATACCTTCACAGTAATAAACAGAATACCATGTGACAAATCTCTAGGTAATTTGCCCTACTCAAACTGACACCTAAAATTAGCCATCACAATAGGTCAACCCAAAATTGTTCTTTGGCAGTTTTTTTTTTCCCATCTTTCTTAAGAACACCAATACCCATTCATTATCAAAGCAGAAAACTGATTATCTTCTCCTTTTCCCTGAAATTCATATACACTACACCTTGCCTCTCCTTTCCTTCCCTTCACCCATAATATCCAAGAAATCAGTAGGTACTCATGACTATCAACTCTCCCATAAAGAGCACCAGAAAAATATTTTCATCAAGGAAAATGAGCTTACTTGACTTACTACAGCAAGGGAGAACACCCCCCTGAAAGAGTCTCAATAGTGTCTCAGGAAAGGCAAGTTAGAAAAAGGTATTTACCAAGTCTGAAGTCTAGGTTCATGTGGTACTGGGAAGGTTCTTCAAGATGGGGAATTGGTTGGAATTGTGCAAAAGTCATGATAGAATATTTTAGTATCTGTGAATTCAATATGGAAGAGTTTTGAGGAGCCTTTGAAAGCAAACATATCTTTGGAACAAGGATGTTTGTGCAGGTGAGCAAGATGCTATCTTAATGGAAGATCTGTTTGCACAGATGAACAAAATACTCAAATAAATTTGTTTAAGAACTTCCTGAAACAAACAGGCAAACAGTGACTGCAGCATTGCATTCCTAGCAAAGAATTTCCTGGAAACAATGCTCAAGTCATGTTGATACAAGTAGTCTACATTCTCCATTCAGTTGTGTCTCCTTTGTAATCTCTTCCTTTTGTGCACTCTAACCATCATTTGCGTTACTTCTTCCTCTCTCCTGGATGCTTAAGAATGTTTATATGTGGTCTTCTAACCTCCCACTCAAACCTACCTTCACATTTATTTCTCTAATTTGCTAGAGTTAAATCTAAAATGCCCTTCTTATCCTGCAATTCTCATAATAAAACCTTCATTGTCTCTAGTTTCCAAGTCACTAAAAAAGATAAAAATTCAAACTCATGACAGTAGTCATTGTTTGGTTTATTCCTGCAATATCTTCCCTTGCCAAATATCTATATGTAAATTTTGCCCTACCCATATCAAACTTAAAATTTCTCCAAACTCCATGTTAATTTAAAGCAGATTTGCTTTTTGGGTCTTGTAAGTTTTTCCTAAAATAATGCCCTTTATTCCCCCCTACCTAAATAACTACTAATTTTCAAAACGTAGTGTAATCATCTATTCCTCTCTAAAGCATTTTATTGATTAATATTACCAGAGTTTAAAGATCAACTGGTTTACCATCGCATCTAGTTCATAGGTCTTTTGACTCTTAAAGTAGTTATTTATGTTCATTTTTCCCCCTATTAGATTGCTAGCATCTTGAAGGCAAGGCCTCTGTATTTCTCTCTCTATACTCAGTCTAGTCATAGCTTGGCAAAAGGTAGACACAAAATATATTTATTGAATAAAAGATCAATGGGATCTTTACAAAAAAAAAAAAGAAAGAAAAGAAAAGAAATACAACAGAATGCATTATTTTCCTGTTAGGAGGTCTCTAAGATACATGTCAGTAACTGTGATTATATCCTACTTTCTGGGTTGAAAGTGCGCAGATCTACCCATTGCATTCACTCCTGGAGGTCTATATTTTTATGATGTCATATTCAGATTTCATTTAATACTAAACTAGAAAGCACACGATCCAATATGTTATACATAACACATTTTTCTGTTCAAATGAAGAAAAATCTGCCTAACTGTAAAGAAAGTTTTAGGCTATTCTTTCAAGAAATAAAATCTATGAATCTAAAGCATATTAATGAAGTCTAACATGAAATTCAAATATTTGAAAACCTATAATATGTTAGATGTCTAATTTCATGTTCATGTAATCTAAAGAGATAGACTAAATTTACAAAGAATTGATCAGTCTATGCCATGGAATATTGACGATGTGTCAGGTAGGACTGTGGCTCTGTGGTTTGAAAAAATTATGTCTCAACAAACCACCTAAAAATCTTTTCCAAAAGTAACCCATTGATGTGTTTACTCAGTGGTGTGTATATGCATGTATATACGTGTATTGATATTGGATGTAGGTAAACAAAGAATAAATTGTGGTAATGCAAACTGGTGCAGCCACTATGGAAAACAGTATGGAGTTTCCTCAAGAAGTTAAAATAGAACTACCTTATGATCCAGTAATCACACTACTGGGTATTTAACCAAAACAAACAAACAAACAAACAGCAACAAAACACACACACACACACACACACACACACACACACACACACAAAACACTAATTTAAAGGGATACATGCACCACTATGTTTACTGCAACATTATTTATAATAGCCAAATTATGGAAGCAACCCAAGTGTCCATCGATAGAGAATGGATAAAGAATATGTGATATCTATATCTATATCTATATCTATATCTATATCTATATCCACAATGGAATATTATTCAGCCATAAAAGGAATGAAATCTTGCCATTTGCAATAATATGAATGGAACTAGAGAGCATAACGCTAGTGAAATAAGTCAGAGAAAGATAAACACTATATAATTTCACTCATGTGTGGAATTTAAGATACAAAACAAATGAACAAAGGGGGGAAAAAAGAGAGATTGAAAGAGACAGACCAAGAAACACACTCTTAACTAGAAAACAAACTGATAGTTACCAGAGGGGAGATGGGTGGGGGGATGGGTGAAATAGGTGATGGGGATTAAAGAGTACAGCTATGATGAGCACTTAGTAATGTACAGAATTGTTGAATTACTATATTGTGCACCTGAAACTAATATAACACTGTATGTTAACTATACTGGAATGAAAAGAAAAAATTTCATAAAAAAATAAATTGTGAAAGAGTGAGAAACCTGCAGTAAGGAAAGTATAACCTGAAGTGTAAACGTGAAGCCTAGTTATAATACATTTTAAATATATTTTTTAAATGTATGTGATAGCCTTGACATTTCCTCACTGCCATGTCACATTTTAAGAGAGATTATTGACACACTTTATAGTTATTCATCGGGCATCAGAAAAATGAATACATTTAAATGAAAGGAAAGTATGGAGTCTAAAAAAATTCGTTACAAGTTTTTCCAGCAGTTCAGACCTCACTGCATTAGGATCTACTTGGGATTAATGACAGTGAGGCTGGAAGAGAGGTATTATACTTTCCACACAATGTAAATGCTAGCTAACAATGCTTTGGGACAGAAAAGGAGGAGGCATTAACTATGAATTTCAGTTTTTGATTTGGGATACCAGTAAAACAACCATAGCATTTACCAAAATTGTGTAAGAATTCCACTTGTGAAGGAAAATGATGACTTCATGTTTGACATGATGAATCTGAGACAACACAGACCATGAATTAGAGATTTACTATTGTCAGAAATTAAAATGGGGTGGGGGGGAGGAGGCTGGGTGGCTCAGTGGGTTAAGCATCCAGCTTCGACTCAGGTCATGATCTTGTGGTTCGTGAGTTTGGCCCCTGCATCAGGCTCTCTGCTGTCAGCACAGAGCCCACTTCAGATCCACTGTCTCCCTCTCTCTCTACCCTTCCTCTGCTCATTTTCTCTCTTTCTCTCTCTCTCTCTCTCTCTCTCTCTCTCTCTTTCTCTGTCTCTCTTTCTCAAAAATAAACATTTAAAAGAAGAAATAAAATAAGATTTAAGGTTAATTAGTAGTAGTGACATATTCAAAAAATTACTTCTATAAATACAAAGTCTGAAAGCAGGAGAGCTGAGTAATTCTCATAGGCAGTAGAATAGGAGATTATCAACAGACCATGGCTTTGGTCTTAAGAGATATTCATGATTGGGATCAAGATGAAGGGAAAGAACTGGTGAAGAGAAGATAAAGAAGGTTCAGGTGAGAGGATAAACAGGATAGTGCACAGTCAGGGAAATATTAATATGCTAATATTTAGGCATTAAAATAGGATTTAAACTCAATTCAAAATTGTCTCAGTTGAGAAACATGTGTTTTGTTTGTTTGTTTTTGTTTGTTTTAGTGGCACTTGAGGCTTCTATACTCCTATTTCTGTGGGATTAGACTCTGAAAAATGATCCACATTAGGAAATACAAGAAATAATCAAGCACTGGGCTTTTATAAACCATGTGTATTTCTCAATCTTCTACAAAAGCAGAAATGAAATAAAAGCCTATAAGATGGCAGATGTTTATAGAAGGGTTAAAGGAAGAAGATAGAGAATACAAAAATAGTAAACTCTGATATAAAATTATCTCAAGTGCACAGTGTATTCTGTAGAAGCTGAAGCAAATGTTTTCTGACGGAACTATTTGAGTAAAAACCAGATATTCATGTTTGTATGTTAACATGAAAATGGAATATTTAAAATGAGTTAGATTAGGGAAAAAAGACCATCAACTTTCTTCTCCAGGCTAACCAAATTACTGATAAGCAATCAGGAAACTGTTAGTCCAAAAACTATTTGTTAATATAAGAAGAGAAAGTGGTTTGAAATCAAAGCAGAATGAAAAGTGACAAAGTAGATAACTTTTACAGAAAAATTCTGCTCTAACAGTTTAGTTAATTCTCTGACTATATCAACTGATATTTATTGGGCACCTACTGTATATAAGACACTTTTCTGGGCAACGTGTGACTTACAGTGGCATTTAATTTACAGTCCCTGTCATCAAGAAATTTACAGTGATGTTTAAAAATAACTCAAAGGAATTTATAAATGTCAAGGTTTTAAAACTTGGAGGAAGCTTAGTGAACTCCTATTAAAAATCTTTTCTGGAGTCTCAAAAATGTTAAATAGACCTTTAACAGCTACAGAGTTGGGCTTATTTTTTATATGCCCTGACTTTCCATTAAAAGCATTCAAAAATATGAGTTAACAATACTAATGGTACTAAAAATGACAATAGAGTATTCTAAGATGACATGGCTAATTTTTTAACATATATAATATATATATTATATATATTACATATATATATGTATTTTTTTAAGTTTTACTTATTTATTTTGAGAGAGAGAGAGATAGAGCATGAGGAGGGGAGGGGCAGCCAGAGAGAGAGAGAGAATCCCAAGCAGGCTCTGTGCTGTCAGCATGGAGACCTATGTGGAGCTTGAACTCATGAACCATGAGATCATGACCTGAGCTGAAATCAAGAGTTGGATGCTTAATTGACTGAGCCACCCAGGCACTTCAACATAGTTAATTTCTAAGTTAACAATATAAAAAATTGGTGCTATTAATTTAGGATAGGAAAACATTCTAAAAAAAAGAAAACAACTTTGCTGCCCTGATGAAGATGCAGATTTGGGTCATGTTGAGTTGGATGAAATATCCCATTATTCCTTCCAATTTGTAACAGTTCATTGTTAAAATATGAATGAAACATAAATGGAAAATAAAATCAGGTCATAAAATAGAACTGAAGACAGAGTATATCATTAAATCAGAGTTAGTCCAAATCTATACCATGAATACAACGATTTTTGAAGGGATAAAAATTTGTACAACATGTTTTGAAGCAGTGTTTCACACACACCAGCAAACACACCCATTTGCTTTTGTCACAAACAGACAGCAAGCCCAGGCCACATGCCCTGTGCTTCTCCACATGGGCTACATATCAACCACTATTTCATATTTAAGGAGCACTTTTTGTGATGAATGCAATGTGTTCATGAATCCCCATTCATTTTTGAAAAGTAGATTCTACTTCTGGAAGATTTCTGCAAAGCTCACAATACTGTTAGGCATATGGAGACAGTGACTCACAGAGAAATTGAAGAATATGATAGAAGCATTTCCAAATACTGTGTCTCACTGGGGTCAGAACTTTCTTCTAATCCACACAGTGCATACCAAACAGATGGAGTGTGAAAACAAATCTTTGCTGTGGGTGGCCTTATCTTTTCAGCCAAAACAGTCTACACATACCCACAAAAGATATGCATCCAATAACTCTCCTGAAAAATATTTCAGAGATTTTTCTCAAAATATTTGACTGATTTCTTTGTAATGGTTAATTCCTTTTCCAAATAATCTAATTTCTGGATACTAATTATTTTTAAAAAGTGATTGTGTCAGAAAATTCAGATTTTTTCATATTATTAAAAACACACAGTTATCCAAGTGTCCAATAATTGGAGAGTAGTTAAGGAATTTATGTTTCATTGATAGTCTTACTCAGCCAACTCTTAGAATAGGGTCATGCAGAAAAATGGAAAAGTGTTTACCATGCCACATTTGGTAAGAAGTAAATATATGATTTTATGTATATTATGATTACAATTGTAAAAAATGTGTATGGAATTATTGGAAGGCTAGAGCCAAATATGAAAAAAGTAAGAAATTATGCTCCATTGTTGAGTTGAGCATATTTTTTCTGTATTATAATCAAATCTACAGTTAAATTTTATATATATTTTTTACTTTAGAAAGTGCTTAACTTTTGTCTCAACCCCTCTGTTCTTTTCTGGTCATAGCTATTGTACCACAATGAGCTGACCTACGTAAACTGAATAACACATGAGTGGATCCTAAGTCTGTTAACACTTGTCTTCCAACTGGACTTTGTGTTTACTGAGTTATCTTCATCAAGAGCTCTAGTTCAGAGTGTTTTGAAAAGCTAATTGTTACAAACAAAAATATTTTAATGCCTCAAAAAAATGCCATTTTCATTTGCAAAAAAAAAACACTTAAAGAGCAGATCTCATGAATTTTTAATTATAAGACTGATATAAAGATTCAAACAACTGTCATTTAGTATATTGTTGGCCTTTATATGACCTTCAAATGTAGCAATTCAATAATTTATTTAGTGAATAGCATTTACAAAATTCTGTCATAAGCATTAGGAGGAATGTGAAATAATAATATAAAGCTTTTGTATAAATTTTATTTTGCCCAGCATTAATAAAGCAAGCCAAGTTTTTGTTGTTTCTTTTTCAATTTTGGGGTTTTTTTTTCCCCAAATGAAGGAAATGATATTTGGAGTACTTATCTGTTTCATACAAATGGATTACCATGTAATTGAGCAAAGAACAGAATATAAATCAGTGCTTTACATTCTAGCATGTTCATGTTTCTCTCAGGAAAGACAAAAACAAAAACAAAACAAGAACCTGTTGCAGCCCCATGATCTTGGCCCAATGGTGTTACTCCCATGAATCCCAAGAATGTTACATTACATGTTATATTACATGGCAAGAGATTTTAGAGCTGTAATTAAAATTACTAACAAGCTGACCATAAAATAGGGAGATTATGGATTATCCAGTGGGTTTAATCTAATCCCACAGACCCTTAAAAGTGGAGATCTTTCTCTTGCTAGTAGCTAGAGATTAGAAGCATAGGAAGGACTTGATTTCCCATTACTTATTTGAAGGTAAAGAGGACCACACAGAAAGCATGAGAATTAAATGAATTCTGCCAACAATCAGTGGACTTAGAAGTGGACTCCAAAACCCAGATGAAAACTGCAAATTTGGCTGACTTTTGAATTTAGCTTCATAGGATCCCGAGAATCCACTTAAGCTTTTTGGACTTCTGACCTCCTGAAATGTGAGATAATAAATAGCTGCTGTTTTAAGCCTTTAAATTTTTGGTAAATATTTGGTAAATTGTTATCATAGCAGGAATAGGAGTTAATACAGTGCCTGTCCTCGACTTTGCATGAAAAAAATAGAAAAGCAGATACGTTTTAACAGGTTAATTAACTTCTTCTACCTTCTTTTTCCCTATGCTTCTTCTTATTGATTTCCTTTCCTTCTAGAGCTAGCCAAGGACAACTGGCTGTGGTGCAGTCCCCTACTAGGGATAGTTCTTTCAGGATAAACACACATGTTGAAAATCAAGCCCATCTAAACTCCCTTTTTCATGGGTGCCTGGGTGGCTCAGTTGGTTAAGTGTCCGACTTTGGCTCAGGTCATGATCTCAGTGGGCAGTTTGTGGGTTCAAGCCCTGCGTTGGGCTCTGTGCTGACAGCTCAGAGCCTGGAGCCTGCTTTGGATTCTGTGTCTTCCTCTCTCTCTGCCCCTCGCCCACTCGTGTTCTCTCTCTCTCTCTCTCTCTCTCTCTGTCTCAAAATTAAATAAAAATTAAAACTTTTTTTTTACAATTTGACAATAAATTATAGTAAAAATAATTTAAATTAAAGACCTTTAAAAGAAAAAAGGGTTTTAAAAAATTAAAAAAATAAATAAATAAACTCCCTTTTTCTTTAGGTCTGGCTGATAACTAGAGACAAAGGTAAGGACTGATTCTCAGATTTCCCCACTGGTTATTTACTTTTCAAGTTGGGTGACATGAAGGAACAATTCAAGGCATGAGTCGGACATGGTGAAATTTCCATCATTCTGATAGATGAGGAAGATATAAAAGGATAGGTGGGTAATTTCCATTATGCCTTAAAATGCCCATGGACCTGCACATCAACAGCATGTGGGCACCTGTTAGAAATGCAGACTGCCAGTCTCCACCTCAGAACTACAAAATCAGAATCTGCATTTGAACCAGGTCTCCAGATCATGCATATACAGTAAAGTTTGAGAAGCACTGTCTTAAATTGCACTATGTGGGTGAAATATCCCTTCACATGTTAGAAGAATATCCTTGCTAACAGCATCCTCTCACTGAAGCAAGGAAATAATAGAATTAGGAGATTTCCTAAGGTTCAACTTCAGAACCACTGTTTCCTTATATTGAGCATTTATTTTGTACTAGAGATTGCTTTAAATGTTTATGTTTATTATGCCATTTAAATTTCATAACTAACATGAGGTTAATACTAATACCCATACTTAACCTAGGAAGAAACTAAACTTTTCAAGAGGTTAATTACATTGTCTAGGGCCACTTAACTGAAATTGGAATCTAGGCAGGCTGACATCCTAGCATTTGGGTAACTGCAATTAGCCACTACATCATGATGCCTTTTATTAAGTTGCAAAGGAGGATCTAAATACTCAAGCTATCAAATGCATCAACAACTAAAATTCCATCTGCCAATTATTATTCTATACCATCTTGAAAAGCCAAACAAAATCAAAATCTTAAAATAGTTCCATATCCTTTACATATTACTTTAACATGAATCATTACAACAAACAAACCCCCAAAAAAAGATTTTATGGTTTCATGTAAATCGCCCTTTGTCCTGATTTGACTTAACTCTTTTTGACGTTTCTATATTTCATCTGAAAGAGAAAAACAAATATATTCTATGAAAATATCTAAATATATTAAACCGTATATAACAGTAAGAAAATTTTGGTATGTATAAGATGATTAGTAATTTTTATTAAGCATTTTTGCACCAGATGTTTTTTAAGAACTTCATATCCATTAAATCTTTAAATTCTTTCTGCATGCTGAGGAGTTAAACTGAGAATTGTAAGTTTAAATAATTTTCCAAAGATCACACAATAGAGCTAGAATAGCAAGTCAGACTAGTATGACAACAAAACCATATATGTAACAACACATTTTTCAATAGTTGACTACAAAATGCTTTTAATCAAATGTAGGCTCTAGCTTTCAAAAATCTCAGTTATAAAATGAACATGTAAAGAAACTTTTTTTAAAATTTTTTTAAATGTTTATTTATTTTTGAGAGAGAGAGAGCACAGGGAAGGGCAGAGACAGGGAGAAAGAGAATCTGAAGCAGGCTGTGCACTGACAGCAGACAACCCAGTGTGGGGCTTGAACCCATGAACCGTGAGATCATGACCAGAGCCGAAGTCAGTAGCTTAACCAACTGAGCCACCTGGGTGCCTTAAACATGTGAAGGAACTTTAATGGAAATTGAAGAATGAATGATTAGATTAAAACACAATTGTTTTTAAAAAGTAAACAGAATTGAAAATGGAAAGAAAAACATTAAAACATAAGGAGATATTAATCAACTTTATCTCCTGGGCTAATGATGAGGAAAAATAATATGCATGCAAAACATTTAGGACAGCACCTGGAAAATTATAAGCCTTAAATATATGATTTGCTCTTGATGCTGTTGTTATTCTACCACTGTACCTTTGTCAGTGGTTCTACTATACTAATCTCATTGAAGATGAAATATATAATATTCCTCCATTATATAGTAGATAGTCTAAATTTCAGAATTTCTACTCCCCTTAAAGAAAATTATAACATTTTGAATAGATATGTTAAAGACTGTTTAAATAACAAAATAAGTCATGATGCCTACATGTATTTCTTACCATTTATACTATTTTAAACTTTAAGTCACTTTTTTATGTATCATATATATTTGATTTTTTCAAATATTTAAAAATTATTCAAAAATGATAGTGTAAATATAATACTACCAATTATTTCTTGTATCTGTACAATATGAACAAAGTAGAAACTTCTAAGATTTTCAAAAATAAAAATTATGAATAAATATAAATATTCATGATACTTACAATGCTTACTATCCTGAGCATGTAACTCTTTGTATTAAATCCAAAAATATAATTCATCAGAATGATTAATACTTTGGGTTAATGTGAGTTTCTAAGAGACGTGGCTTTGTGAATGAAGACAGCAAAAGACAGGGAAAGAAAAGTTATAGTGCATTGTAATACACAAACCATGTGGAAAAATATTTACATGACAAAATGTACTAGATTTTGTCTAGTACATTTGCTCTCATCTAGATCTTCTATAGGCAAAAATATCTCCCTATGAGTACCTTACTAACTTTACACACTAATACTTAGAGTTACTGAGGTAGCAACTTTCTCATTTTATTTTTTTAAGTTTTTTATTATTTTAATTTTTGAGAGAGAGAAAGAGACAGAGAGAGAGAGAGCGCGCGCGCGCGCAAGTGGGGGAGGGGCAGAGACAGAGAGATACAGAATCCGAAGCAAGCTCCATGCTCTGGTCTGTCAGCACAGAGCCCGACCTGGGACTGGAACCCACCAACCACGAGATCATGACCTGAGCCTAAATTAGACGCTTAACTGACTAAGCCACCCAGGCACCCCACAATTTTCTCATTTTAAATAGCCATTTTAAATTACTAAAGGGGAACTCAATAGGTTTTTATTGCTTTCACTTACTGGATAGGGCAAAAATTGATTTGTGAAGGTTAAAGTTTAAGTCAGTATTTAAAATTTAATGACAGATATTAACATTGCTGGTGAAATGCAAATTTTTAACAGGAAATGCAAAATCTGAAAATTATAAAAACACCAAATTTTAACAGGGCTTATCTGTAAGTACAAGAGAAACTATCCTACCATGCCCACAAATAACTGAATGTGGATAAAGGGGAGATCTGAGAGTGGTAGGAAATTCTATGGTTCCAGCAAAAATATCCAGAAATAGTCACCCTAAATGTAATATTTTTTACAACTAAAATCTGTAAAAAAAAAACAAAAAAAAAAAACCACATTCTATTAAAATCACCATAGTATTAGATAAATAAAAATACATTTGAATAACAAACGGGCAATAAAAGTAATTTTCATCCAAAAGGCACTTTAGCAGACTTTCCAGAAAAGCAAAGATTCCAATCAACCAACTATAATATGTCTATTATATGTTCAATATTGTACATTATTAGCCATTCTTGCCCTAAAAATTATACAACACGAATGGAAATATGAATGGAGAGAGTGAGAGATACTTAGGCTGACATGATAATAAAGAATCTGGAGCCCAAGTATTCCCAAAAAATCATTTAGCTTTTTATATATTTTCTCCAAATTTCTTCCCTACTTGTCACGTGGAAGATCAGCTTCCCCCCAAATCTTAGAGGTCAGAAGAGTACAATTTAAATATACTGGAGAGAAAGTCTATTCCAGAACTGGGAATCAGAGTAATTAAGGGCAGAGATATATCATGTATATGAGACTAAGAAGAATGGAGCCTATCTGGATGGAGAACACAAGTGTGGAAACTTACTTCACTCCACAGGACAAAACAGAATTACAAAGAACATTAAAAGCTATCAGGAGGTTTTATGCAGTTGGCGAAGGATGAGTCTTGCAGATCTTAGGTAGGAAGTAACATAAGACCAGGAATATTTGGCTCCTTAATCTCTCTGTTTCTCTGTTTCCATCCCAGAAAAGTTTTACTCATTTTCCAAACTACAGCCCTGAAAGTGTCAATGGCTACTAAGTTAGTTTTCTAAATATCTAGCTAGTTCATATTATTCATCATAAAATATATACATAGTTAAATAACATTGCATTATTTTTGCATATTCTATTAGGGATGATACAGAAAACCAGAAAATGACACAGAGAAAAATATATCTTACCATGAGAAATGCACCAAGGTTGGGAATGAATAATACATGTAATTACAATATTAGCTTTCTCTATTCTAGGTATCTCAATTTTTTCAAATATTCAATATGCTGCAGAGCTTAATAGTACACTTGAATTTATTTCCTACCAAATAGTGTAAATTACAGTGATGTATTTTATGGGATTTAATTTAATTCATAACTACTTGTAAAAATAAAACCATATGAAAACAGATGAGGTAGTCAGGGAGTTGGGTGGCTCAGTAGGTTAAGATTACAAATCTTGATTTCACAATCTCACGGTTTGTGGGATCGAGCCCTGCATCAGGCTCTGCACTGACAGCATGGAGCCTGCTGGGGATTTTCTCTCCTTCCTTTTCCTTCTGCCCCTGCCACACACGTGCAACCTCTCTCTCACCTTCTCTGTCAAAATAAATAAATAAACTTAAAAAAATCATAGACTAACACTGATTGTTATTCTTTTGTAATATTTCTAGCACCGAGTAGGTGCTGAATAAATGTTTTTCAATACAATGAGTTAAAATAATATTTTAAAAGTGTCACAAAGATTTCAGATTTTTTTTCTCCTTATCCATATCTTCTCCCTTTTAAAAGCAATCAATAAATTCTTCAGGACTGAGTTTCATCAGAAGAAAATCATTTAATTGATCACAAATATTAGTCTAAATATAGTCAACCCAATTTAAATGGACAGTAGCCAATTCATTCAGAATGTAAATTCTGCAAGGTTATAATCAAAGAATAGGAATATCATTGCTTTAAAAATGCTGAATATTCACATGCATTTTAATGAGACTTGCATTTAGATGAAGACAATTAAGAAAGAAACTTTTAAACAGGTTGGAACTCAATAAACACTTCCGAAACTTTTTTTTAAAATGTAATTTGCTTTACAGCCAAGCTCTTCCCTGGCAACTTCTCTATCGGTTCTTAACGCAGCACATTCCATGTAGTCAATGAGCCAGTTCCAAAGATATTTCAGGAACCTAGTTTGTGCTTAGGGGCAGCATTTTGGTAATTAGAATTTGTATTCTACACAAGTGGAACTTATTAGGGGGAGTACTTTAAGTGACTTAAGCAGGTAGGACTATTTGTACTTATTTTCTGAGCTGCCAATACGTTAATCTAGCATCTGGTGGGGAGGGGCAGTTTGCTCTGCTCTGCCTCTAAATTTATCATTGTTTTTTTTTCTTTTCTCATTGTTTTTACTGTTCTTTACCTAAGTATGCTGCTAATGCGTATACTTTCTGAGATAATATTTGCTTTCATTTTGATAACCACATTGCATAGCAATTATGCTGGGCTTTGCCCATGGCATCTGTTTAATAAATGTTTGTAGAACTGAAGTAGTCTTCTGAATTTTATTACACTAAAGAAGCCATTCATATATGTTAACTTCATTATTTTAAACAACAAAAATAAAAGCAATAATAATAATAAGCACTTAAAATAAGCCAGTCACTATTTCAAGCACTATCTATGCATCAACTAATCTTCATAACAAGCCTATTAGTAGGTAGATTTGTTTTCTCTTACACAGGAAGTGAAATTACAGGGGATTAAATAATTTTTTTCTTGGTCATACATACGGTAATGGGTAAATTCTAAATTCAAAATCCAACATTCTAGCTTCACATAATTTGTCTATTCAAACAAATCTTAAACCTAGGAGGTATTTTCGCTTATGGTTAGAAGGGAATAATTTGGAACAGATCAATGTTCACATAGATACCAACTATAAAAGGCAAATAAAACAAAGACATAATTTACTTAAAAGGATCAGAGACCTGCAGAAACAGGGAAGACCAGACAGGCTAAGTGTCTGGAAAAGAGAGAAACATGAAAGTGAAAGCTCATTATCTACAGTTGCTTTTCCCTGGAGTATTCTGGGGCTGGGCAAGAGGCAGAGAATAAAGACTATGCCGGGACAAGGACTGTGGTTGTGAGGTAAAGAAATCAGGGAACTTCCATTAATTAGGCGCAGCTGCAGCAGTCTAGCTGAAACTTCAGACACCTCACACACATATATGGGCGGTCTCCCATGGAAATATGTGACAAATCCGAATGCATATGCAGCAAAATGCAAAAAATCTAAGAAAAATCTCTGAAGTGAAGAACAGAATTTTCTATAGTCTTGGGATGGGCAAGATATAAAGACCCAACAGGGGAAAAGATGCTGGTTTAAAAAACAATACAAATAAACAAATACCACAAAGGCCTTAATGTGAAAGCTCAGGAGGAACACACCTTTCAAAAAATGGAACAAATGTAAGTAATGGAGCTTTACCAAACTGCACCCTCAGTTCAGTCTTTGACTGGATTTAGGGTTCAACTTACACTTGGTCTTTCCTGAAAAAGGAAAGTCTGAGCCCTTTCTAGAGGAGGATAATTTCATCTGTGGCCTCTAAAATTTTGTTATAAAACAAATCTCTAGCATTCAATAAAATATTACTGGAATTATTTTTAAAAGGATTAAAAATCTAGAAGAAAAACTATCAATAGCAGTCCAAAAAATGGTTTAGATAATAGATTTTATTTGTATTTACCATTTTTTTTAAATCTATTTTTATTTTTTAGAGTGGCTCACATGAGCAGGGGAGAGGGGCGGATGGGGGGTGCAGAGAGAGAGAGAGAGAGAGAGAGAGAGAGAGAGAGAGAATCTCAAGCAGGCTCTACACACAGCATGGAGCCCAACATAGGGTTTGATCCCATGACTGTGATCATGACCTGAGCTGAAATCAACAGTTGGATGCTCAACTAACTGAGCTACTCGGGCACCCTGAGACCAATTTTTAAATAAAAATCTGGTTAATGTATTTTAGAAAATAGAGAAAAATAAAGAATCTTTAAAAAGGAATCAATCTTTAAAAAGGATGGGCACTGAGGAGGGCACTTGTTGGGATGAGCACTAGGTGTTATATGTAAGTGATGAACCATGGGAATCTACCCCAAAAACCAAGAACACACTTTACACACTGTATGTTAACCAATTTGATAATAAATTATGTTTAAAAAAATAAAAAAATAAAAAAGAATCAAGTGTGTTTTCTATAGTTGAAAATAAAATATCTGAATTTAGAAATGTAATGGGATTAATAATAATTTAAACAGATTAACAGAAATTATCCAAACTGAGTCCCAAAAGGAAACAGGATAAATAATACAGAATAGACTTGTAGAAAACTGTGGCAATGTCAAATATAACTGAAGCATTGGAAGAAGAGGGAGAAAATGGTACAGAGGAAATGTATGAAGAAATAATGGTCATAATTTTGCCCAACCTGATAAAAAAAAAAACCTTCAAAAATGGAAGGAGTTCTACAAACTCAAATCATAATAAATACAAAAAAACCCCCACAAAACATTTCTCGGAATATAATAACAAAATGTCTACAAACAAAAATATCCTTAAAGGAGGGGAAAAAATCACTTTAGTGTGAAAAAAGCAACAGTGAGACTCTCAGAGAGGCAGGCAGGTAGATAATTAGGATAGATGAGAGAGAGAGAGAGAGAGAGAGAGAGAGAGAGGGAGGGAGAGAGGTGATAGGTAGATGACAAGATAGATGATAGGTAGGGAGGTATACAGACAGATATAGATTTAGTGCCTTAATCAAACAATAAAACATTTTGTTCCTTATAACATCTCAAAATGAGGGAATTCAAATTGATCCATATAGTTTGTTAACTACTCTTATACTGATTCCACATACTCTTTTCCAACGACTTTTAGGTTGATAAAAATAACATCTGGTGTGAGTCAATTTCACATTTTTATAGGAGTATGTAATTGAATTCCTAGTTGTGCCTTAAATCTATTACCTCACTAAGAACATATATTGCAGAGGTTCTCCTTATTGAAATCATATTTCCCTCACTTTACTGGATCCAACTTAATTTTTTTAATTCAAACCATTTACATTTATTTAAATGATCCTTTCAATGTTAGATCTATTGTTTTATAAATTCTTGCTTAGAGATGTTTTAGGCACTGGAGCAGCAATAGCATTCACCTATTGTGGTTTTTTTTAATGATAGATTCCATATTTTAAACAAACAAGTATAAAATTATGCCACTGAGTTCTTTTAAACACTAAAGTCAATACATAAAAATATATACATACAATTTATATATATATATATATTATATATTTTCCCCAAGTTGATAATATCTTAAGTGTATAAAGAACATTTTTTTTTTTTTTTTTAACATTTATTTATTTTTGAGACAGAGAGAGACAAAGCATGAACGGGGGAGGGTCAGAGAGAGGGAGACACAGAATCTGAAACAGGCTCCAGGCTCTGAGCTGTCAGCACAGAGCCCGACGCGGGGCTCGAACTCACGGACCGCGAGATCATGACCTGAGCCGAAGTCGGCCGCCTAACCGACTGAGCCACCCAGGCGCCCCTAAAGAACATTTAAAGAAAATGTAAATACAATTATAAAGAGGGAAATAATGTAGTTCTGTCTTAACAAAGGTGAAGATGCCAATATAAGGTCACTAGCAGCCCTTACACAGAAATACCAAGTACATTTGACAACTGAAGCAACAAAATTTCTTAGAAAATCCATAAATAAGTGAAACTGTTTTGCTAATGATGCAGTCAGCCTGATCAAGGGTACAGACAGACAGTTTGTTAGATTTTGGCCAATTAGTTTAAAAGAAGAAAAAAAAACTCAACTTATTGTTATGGCTTTTATTTTTATAAAACCTGCCTCTGTACATAAACATAATATATAAACATATAGGAATTGGGGAAAATACAAATAAATATGTTAGGATAAAAAAAGTAGTACTTGTCAAAGTTTTTTCCACATAATTCTTCATATGTTTTGGTCTATGGCTAGGGTT
Organism: Panthera onca; assembly: GCF_046562875.1. Classification (NCBI taxonomy): domain Eukaryota; kingdom Metazoa; phylum Chordata; class Mammalia; order Carnivora; family Felidae; genus Panthera; species Panthera onca. The sequence goes on along the minus strand of NC_138345.1, from coordinate 106,266,910 downwards.
AGGTGGGAAAGTTGTCTTTCAAATTTTAGGTATCACTCAAGGCCCAACATCTGGTGAATAGTTATTAACTAATTGTTTCATAACTGCACATAAAGGAAAACTATAATATATGTTTAAAAACAATTACTTCATGTCATGTAATTTTAAAGGCTGTTTTGTTCTTAACATTTTGAGAAACAATCCATTTGTATATAGTAAAAATATAATTGTGTGAATATTTAAAGGGAGTTCTGGAGAAAATTAAGATTTTTCATTTCCCAATTTGGACTCATTTTAAGTCTACAGATTTACACATTTCTAGAAATCCATCTTCACTTCTCTGTATATACTCTCTCCTAAGTCAGGCTCATTTTCAGGACTTCTAATTTCAGTCACTTGCAAATGGCAACTTATCTTTCACCTTGACTACTCCAGTTGCTTACTTTGCACCTCCCTTTGAATGTTCTGCTATTTCAGACACCTAAAATCCAGTATTTCAAAACAAAACAAATCTTAGTATCTTTCCCCACAAAACCTGGTTCTCAGGCAACATTACTTTCTGAGTGGTTGCACAAGTATCTACCCATGTATACAAAGGCCATCTCCTTCCCACCCCCAACCTTGTTCACAACCAGTCCAAACACCAAGAATTTCTGTATTACCTCTTATAGATCTGTTGACTCATTAGAGTGAGTTTCATAAGGACAGAGACTGTACCTTCTTTTTGCTAATATATTCCCCAAATCTTATATGGTACCTAACTGCAAAGAGGAACCTAATAAATATTTATTAAATGGGTAAATGAATGTATATAGGTTTACTTTGGTCTACAATAGTCAGTGTTTTTATCATTCAGGGTCAAGCAAGAAAAATAGAAACCTACATTTCAAGAGGAGGGATATTATTATACTGAATTAGTTACACAGTTGACAGAAAATCTGAGAAACTAACTAGGGACAGTAAAAGAAACACACTTCAAAGAGAGAAAGCCATTAACTCCTAGGCTGGAGGGTCAAAGAGAGGAGAAAATGTTACATAAGGATAGCAGTTAGTGTCATAAACAGCAACTGGATATGATGGGTGAATCTCTATGTGTGGGAGCCATGAGAGGAAATGTAATATTTCCCACAGATAATTGACTGAGGCATGAAGATAGGGAGATATAGCACACCATCTCCAGCGGATGCCTCCTACTACCCAAAAAGCCAGAAGTAACACCACATGAACCTGGGAATGCACCCTTCATGTTTAATTAGATACCACTACTACCAGTACCACCAATGTATGTACCTATGCATTACAACATAATAGAACAGAGTGAAGTAAGGATGAACTTAATATAAAATAGTCTAAAGACTAGCAGACTGTCTAAATCTATGAGCAAAAGTCTTAAATCTTATTCCCAGGTTAACAGTCACTGAGCAGAAGTCATTTAATAATGACCACAAGGACTATGGAGTGATACACCATTGAGCCTTGAATAATCCAAGGGTTAGGGGCACCAGTCCCCACACAGTAAAAGAAATCGTACATGACTTTTAATCCCAAAACTTAACCACCAATAGCCTGAAGTGGACTAGAAATATTACTGGTAACACAGTCAATTAACATACATTTTTGTATGTTATATGTACTATATACTGTCATAACACGTATTTTGTACGCTATATGTACTTTATACTGTATTCTTACAGTAAAGTAAGCTAAAGAAAAGAACATGTTATTAAGAGAATCATAAGGAAGAGAAAATACATTTATATTACTGTACTATAAAAATCCACATATAAGTGGGTCTGTGTAGTTCAAACCTGGTCAACTGTATTTCTCTAAGTATTTTAATTAGTACTGACGTCCATAATATATTTTTTGAAAACAAAACAAGTAATCTATCATACTATGATCCGTTAGACAACAGACGGTGTCTAAAAGTTTTGCCTTTCACTTAGTTCATTGGCTCCATACTTGGCAAGAGAAGGACAAATACTGTGTGGTATCACTTATATGTGGAATCCAAAAAGTTATACACATAAAAAAAACAGAGTAGTGATTATTAGTAGGGGAATGGGGAGATATCAGATAAAGAATACAAACTTTCAATTATAAGATAAATATAGTTCCTGAGATCTAATGTATAGCATGGTGAGTATAATTTCATAAAACTGTATTGTACATTTTAAATTTGCTAAGAGAGTAGATCATAAGTGTTTTCACCACACACATATAACTAGGTTGAGGTGATGGATATGTTAACTAACTTGACTCTGGTAATCATTTAGCTATGTGTACATATATCAAATGATCCTGTTGTACACCTTAAATATACACAATTTTTCTAGTCCATCACACCTTCATAAAGGTGGGGAAAAATAAATTCTCCAATGTATTTGAAAAAAAACACAATTTGTATGGAAACCAATTTGACAATAAACTTCATATACTGAAAAAGAAAAAAACACAACTTATAATTTTAAATTAATTTTACAAGTAATTATTTAATTTAAACTTAATTAGAGGCAGCTACCTATATTACTAACAGAACCTGAGAATTTCCTGTAAGCTATATAACAATGCACAAGGGACCTTATGTCTGAGCATGGTACTAGGGGATAACTGGTCCTAACCAAGTGTCTTGAACCTAGTAGGCACTTTATAAAAAAAACACAACCAGGAGCACCTGGGTGGCTCAGTCATTAAGTGTCTAACTCTTGATTTGGGCTCAGGTCATGATCTCACAGTTTGCAAGTTCAGGGCTCCATGCTGACATTGTAGGGACTGCTTGGGATTCAATCTCTCCCTCTCTCTCTGCCCCTCTACTGCTTTCTCTCTCACTCTCTCTCTATATCTCTAAGACAAATAAATAAACTTAAAAAAAAATAAACAAAAACACAAACAAGATGCTTGGTAGAAAATGGCTCCACATTGAAAAATGGTTGAGACTGATTCTAAATCCCTTTTCAATCACCTTTAGTTCATTTTTCTTTTCACTAGAATGAATTAGGAGGCATTAGCTTGAAGGGCATGACAATACATAAAGTCCCCTATGCAGATGACAAATATTTAGTGAGGCTTTAAGAAATTTACATTAAAAAGTAAACAAAGCTCACCTTAGTGATTAGCTGAATTCTCTAGCTATTGCAGAAAATGTAAGGTAGATTTATTCAGTGACTGTTCTATTTATTCAATGAATTTATTCAATGATTCTATACTAGAAATGATTATCTTGCACCTTCCTACTAATCTAAAATTGGGGACCCCTTGTTGCCTAGTCAGAAAATAGATCCAACATCAGATTTATATTTTTTCCTTAAAACCAAAAATGTATCCGCCTCTGCAGAAGATAGTAAGTCCTCAACAGATTATCTCTATCCAAGCTAATTGTTCCTTCGAGCTCCGTTCCCACAACTCACTTCTTAATCACAATTTATAGGACAACAAGGTGTACATATTTCTTACACATGGAAATCACATCACATGGGTGATCTTACCTAATTACATTTCATAGTCCACTTCTGCATGTACCTTTTTCTCCTTGTATTTCTCTTGATCCCAGTTATTCTGTTGATATTACACCCTGGTTACATCTACCTCTTTTAGTTCTGCACTGGATGGAGCAAAAAACAATGGCTTTGACAGGTCATTTTTTTTTTAAGTTTATTCATTTTTGAGAGAAAGAGCATGAGTAGGGTAGGGGCAGAGACAGAGGGGGACAAAGGATCTCAAGAAGACTCTACACAGACAGCAGTCAGCCCCATGCAGGGCTCAAATTCATGAATCATGAGATCATCACTTGAGCTGAAGTCAGATGCTCAACTGACTCAGCCACCCAGGCGCTGCTTGACAGGTCTAATTTTTACTAGTTTCTCTTTAAAATCATAGCAAACAACCAAGTTCAAGTGGATCCTTAATGATATCCAGCAACCACACTTTCTTACTCTTTCATATCGGATGTGACTATGTCTCCTCTTCAGTCAAACCTCCAGTCACTGCTTCTTAAAACAAATGCTCAATTTATGACCTTCCACCTACTTTACAGAGGAAAAAAGAACCAATCAAAGTTAAACTTCAGCAGACCACCATACTCATAGCTAGCCCCCCACTTTGCCTTTCTACCTGAAACCAGAGGTGAACTATTCATCCTCCTTCCTAATGTCAATCTTTCTATGTGTTCACTACACTATTTTGCAACTAGAAACAGAGGGGATACCACCATGTTTTTGTTATATCATCAGCCAAAGTATATTTAGCTATTCTATTTAAAAGGGTTGCCTAAGATATCAGATATCAAAAGACATATGGTTTTGCTGTATCCACTCATCACTTTTAAGTTAGAATAACCACTTAAAAATTTACTTCAATTTTAAATTAAGGAAAAAATATTAAAAATGTAATGTTTCATGAATAGAAATAGGGCTTAATGCATATCAGAAACCTAATTCTGAACTTAGGAAAAAATGATAATAAAAGTCTAACCATGTCTGTCTGCCTACATGAAACCCCAGACTGTTTCTAGATGTATCTAAGGGGGTGAGGGGAATATCTACCTGATACCGTACTTCAATGGCTCATGATTATGATTCTCCTCTCCATCCCCTCAAATTTTTACTAATAAAAATATCATCAGATTAGAAAAAAATTTTTATTTTTAAGATTCACAGAGAAAACTTGTGAAGTGTTTCATAGAAATATAATGGTATAAGAACACACTTCCACACCTCAATCAATCCTTTTTGGATGCCATATAATCCAAATGCACTTTGGACCCAAGCAGTGTTGTGATTTCAATTTAACATTTCTTCACTTTTAGGAAATATGCAACTGGGACTCATGCAAAATCAAACTCTTTGTCCATGAAATTCTTCAGAGTTTATCTTGCATGAGAAACTAGGAAATGTTCTATAAATATTCATAAGCTGGCAGTTACCCATAGTTGAGATATATTTGAGGTATGAAAATAAAAGCTCATAGAAATGTTTAACCTGATTATTTTAAAATTGAGGTAGGAACTTTTTTAAGGGCTCATGCATTACCAGTATGTTTATTTTAAACAGCTCTTTTTATTTTGTTTTCCATGTTTTAAACAGTATTAATGTAAAATGATTTTGTATAATAGATGTTATTCCTTACTTTGGGGACTCTGCTGTATTGGTCATTTTGCTTGGAGGTTATTATAAATAAAAAACCCTCCATTTTATATACCCTGTCAATACCTAGAAATACCTCCACATTATTATCACTCTTATTTCTTTATGTGATGTCTGCCAATCTCTATTCTCACCCAAACTTCTGACTTACAATGTTTGTTATGAATTTAGCCAACCAATTTTTCCTATGTATCAAAATAAAAATTTATCAGAATCTATTTAACGTAGGAATAATTCATAAATTAAACCTTTATAATTTTTTTCTTTAAATTTAAGAGAGAGAGTACACACAAACAATTGGGGGAGGGAGGGAGAGAGAGAGAGAGAGAGAGAGAGAGAGAAAGAGAGAATCTTAAGCAGGTTCCATGCCCAACATGGAGCCTAATGTGGGGCTCGATCCCATGACCATGAGACTATGACCTGAGCCAAAATCAAGAGTCAGACACTTAACCAACTGAGTTAACCACCCAGGTACCCCAAGGTTTTATAATTTTTATGAATATATTTATATCAGGTGATTGATAAGATGATCACTTTAGTGAAAATCCCTGGAAGATATTGCTATAATTATTGTATGTGGAGTACTGCAGGATCTCTGAGTTCACTCCTATTGACTCAAAATAAATTTATGCAAATGACAGTCTGATTAAACTTAGCAGTATAAAAAGGATTCTTATTAAGAAATGAATTTCCTGGGGTGCCTGGGTGGCTCAATTAAGCGTCTGACTTCGGCTCAGGTCATGATCTCGTAGTTCATGGGTTTGAGCCCCACATCAGGCTCTATGCTGACAGCTTGGAGCCTGGAGCCTGCTTCGGATTCTGTGTCTCCCTCTCTCTCTGCCCTTCCCCTGCTCACACTCTATCTCTCTTTCAAAAAATAAGCAAACATTTTAAAAAATTTTAAATGAATTTTCTAAACACTACATCTAATTTAAACAAAACATATGCATTCATATATTAAGACATTTTAAATATATAAAATAAAACAGGACTAATGTGTATACTTATTATACAAAAGTATTTGTATTTATTATAGAAAAGTTATTCTCAAGATAATTAATATTATCTTTGGTATTCTCACTTTACAACGATCAGAGTTTCAGAATTATTTTTATAACTTATGTTAATCAAAGAGTTGGAATTTTGTTGCACAAGAAATAGTTTTTCATGGTAGGAAATGTTTAGAATCAGTATGCATATGTCATGTTAATAAGCCAATTTAGTAATGCTTTGGAGTGGAATGGTTAAAAAATGGGACTATTACTTTTGCCTCACTAAATTTCTACGAAAGAAAAAAGACCTTTTCTTTATTAAAGTGTTCAAAATGAATGAGATCAAGTCTTTGCTATTTTTCATAACTGCATGCTTTAATATGGTCCAGAAGCATCAGATCGATTTTACAAATTTCCTTAGGATTGTTTCTAGGAATCAGACCTTTTAAATATGTTCTTCCATATTCAGTGTAGTCACAACACACAGACTTAGCAATAATATTATATATCCAGCTTATTTTTTTCACTATGGAAAAATTCCATACAGACCATAGATACGTAACAATGTATATAACAATAGGTGTGTAACTATATACGTGTAACCACTCTTCCTACCAAGGTATAGACATTTGACATCACCCTGAAAGTGTTCCTGTGCCTTTCGGTCAAACTCAAGCTGCATCAATTAACACTTTTCTGAGTTCTACCACCATAGATTAGATTTGCCCTATTTTGAACTTCATATAAATGGAATCATACAATATCTACTCTTTTCTCTTTGGTTATTCTCACTCAATAAAATATTTGAAATACAATCAAGTTGTAACATGTACTAGTAGTTGATTCCTTTTGCATTTGTGTAGTGAAGAATTAAACTCTGGTTTTTGCCCTCCACTACAGAGATGATGATGCCTGGGCCCCTGGAATGTCACACCTGTTAGGAATATCTTTTTTTTGCATGGGAGCTTTGGCTACCCAGACAATCTGATAACATGAGCTTTGATTTGTGCAGTATCAGTTCTTTCTCCAGAGGCACCAGAGTCTAAATGTATCAGCCAAACCTCTATAGGAGTCAAAGATAGGCAGAATGCGATCAAGCCCCAGTAAAAACTCTGGGAATTAAGACTTGGGTGAATTTCCCTGTTTGACAATACTCTGTGCTTTATCACACATCATAACAGGAAAGTAAGGTACCCATGACTACACAAGGAGATGATAAGGGAAGCTCTGTGTTTGGTATCTTTCTTGGGCTCTGACTCTTTGCGCTTCTTTCCTTGGCTAATGTAAATTGTATTCATTGAAGACATACAATTTTGTATTTTTATATACATATACATTGTGAAATGATCACCACAATCGGGTTAGTTAACATATCCTTGACAGAAGGTCAAGGAAAGGAGGAAGGTATTCTACTGTCTCACCTCCAATGGGGTGCTCAAAATGTTGGCAGCATCCCTTCATGAAATAACATACTTTTTATCTGTTACTTTTCTTCATAAGCTTTGTTCACTCTGAATTCTGGGAGAATTATCCTCTTATTTTGAGTTAGGGGCATGAGTAGATTTCAGCTATTACTAATCCTGGAGTTAGTATCTCTTATGGTTTCTATAAACACTTTATTAAACTCTTCTCAAATTATGCAGCTAAAGCATGCCATCTGTTTCCTCTCAGGGCACTGCCAGAGACAACACTCTTCATGTATCTATGAATTTTCATTTTCAGTCATGTTTTTGGGTTGTTTCTTTTTGGTGTCTCCCCTGAAAGATAAACAAATTCTCACTTCTCATTACTGTGCCTCTGGACCATTAAATGGCTTGTGGTCACCCAAGCATCTGACATAAACAGTAGAAATGAGCCAATGGTAGAAAGAAACCACCTTCTCTTCCCATTTTAATCCCTATTTACATTCATCTCAGTGTTCTAATATTCACCTGGCTCTAATATTTCTGGATCACACTTCTGTATAGGGTTATTGCTTTTGGCCACACATAAACATTTCTCTGTTTAAGAAAAGAAACTTTTGGGATGCCGCGGTGGCTCAGTTAGTTGAGCGTCTGGCTCTTGGTTTTGGCTCAGGTCATGATCTCACAGTTCCTGGTTCAAGCCCCATGTCGGCCTCTGCACTGACAGTGGAGCATGCTTGGAATGCTGTCTGTCTGTCTGTCTGTGTCTGTCTGTCTGTCTGTCTGTCTCTCTCTCTCTCTCTCTCTCCCTCTCTCTCTCTCTGCCGCTCCCCTGCTTGTTCTCTCTCTCTCTCAATAGATAGATAGATAGATAGATAGATAGATAGATAGATAAACAAAAAAAGGCACTTTCTTTCTGATCCAACCACTTGGAATTCAACTTACAGTTTTAGGTTTTGCCATCTCATCCCTACACAATAAAGGTGCAGTCAGGTTTAGTAATCAGCCCTCTTTTCTCACCATATACTGTTCCTTAGTGATTATATTCATGTACATAAATTCAACTATCATCTCTTTAGATAACTTTCAAATGTATAAGACATACTTAATTTTTCCTTTGATTTCTTCTCTAAGCTTTAATTTCCTCAACTATCCATATAAGATGTTCATCGTACAAATAATAAATCAATACATGTTAAAGAACAAAGTTCAAGCCCTGGTATAAAATTAGCGTTTGATTCATGGTAGCTATTACTAGTAACAGCATTTGCAATGGACCATGAGTATCTAAATTCCACCACACTCAAAACAGAATCCATGGTCTTCTTTTATAAATTTACTGTTCCAGGGTATTGGGCAGTGAAAAAGTTGAAATTGTACACAGGCAGAAGTAATAGTCTTTCACTTTGACTTCACTAAAGCCAAAATATAGCTGAATTAACCTCTCTATTCTTCTTTATGAAGATCTCTAGACCCTCTATCAGGATGAAACAGATTCTGATGTCTCACTTCCATCTGGTGGGTTGGCAGTGAATCTTCATAACGTCCTTCTACCTAGAATTTTCTTCTCCAAGCTAATTTTTTTTGTTTTGGGTTTTTTGTTTGTTTATCTTTTGAAAACTAGCTCAAATCATTATCTACTGCTAAGAAGTCATTAATGATGTCTGCACCAGAACAAATCTTTATAAATTCACTTAACATTTAATGTTTCATTATAGATTGCCTCACAACCAACTTGCACTTACTATGGTTCAGTGGTTATTTATGTAGAATCTGTCTCCTCCTCTTGTCTGTATGTTTTCTGAAATTATACATTAGGATCCATTAATCCAGAAATTATTAAAATGTAAGTACTCAAAAGATACTTGTTGAAATAAAATGCCCTTTTTATCTAATTATACAGCTATTTATAGAGTGATTCTAGCTTATAAAAAAAGAGAAGTTTTCGTTATTTTCCCATATTTGTATGTCATTTCTCAGCATAACCCTTTCTATTTTTTTTTAATTTTTTTAACGTTTATTTATTTTTGAGACAGAGAGAGACAGAGCACGAATGGGGGAGGGTCAGAGAGAGAGGGAGACACAGAATCTGAAACAGGCTCCAGGCTCTGAGCTGTCAGCACAGAGCCTGACGCGGGGCTCAAACTCACGGACTGCGAGATCATGACCTGAGCCCAAGTCAGACACCCAACTGACTGAGCCACTCAGGCGCCCTGCATAACCCTTTCTAAAGACAATTATAAGAACAGAGATCACTGTGTCATTGTCCTAGAAATATTCCTTAAATAGCTGATCACAAAGCAGTGTTTATAGTTAATGACAATATAAGTCTATGTAAGAGATCTGATCAGCTCTAATTCATCAAATACATACAGCCACATATGTCTAAATATATCATTCCTTCAAGTTTCAGTCTACAGGAAAAAAAAAATAAAGTTCCCACAAATTAGTGAATAATATGTTTTTTAATATTATTTATACAATTCTTAGCAGATTCAGCTGGCAGAATGGTTTTCTAATAAAACCCTTCACCTTTTACATATCTTGAGCTAGTCTATTTTATATGACTCATTATTTGTTCTGTATTCTAAAAACTTATATGTGCTATTTTTCATGCTAAATGATTCAACATAGAGTTTTTGCTGTTAACTATATTATATCTACCATATCTCTGCAGCATAGTAAACAGTCATACTCCACCACTTTCAAAACTCCTCAAATTTTTATGCTAATAATTAACACTCTGAAAATACATACAGATTGTATTTTTAATAGTTTATTCTCCTGTCCAACCACTGATCTCAAAATATGGCATCTTTATTAAATGAGCTATAATTTAGAAGGACTCTTCATAAATGGGAAATTAATAACTTTTGAGGAAACCAAGATACTACTTATCTTGGAGAATAATGCAGTTTCTTTAAATTTACATAACCAAAATAAAGACATTTAATTTTCAGAAAGAACAGTAAGATAGCCTAACCCTTACAATGTGCTTATAATGTATCAAGCCATCAAATTTGATAAAACTCTTCTTCAAAAATAGGTAAGCTATGGATGAAAACACCTTATGTTTGCTAATAAATTATTGCTAAAAATAATATATTTCATATTATTTTTTATCAATAATAGCCTTTCCTAGTGGGTGAGGATTATTACAACTTCTTTCAACATGCTTACTGTGCATACGTTCAGGTATTATAATCTTTTCCAAAAATTTATAATGCAGAAAATACCGAATCATTTCAAGAATGGTATAAAATATATTGAGCTATTATCAAATTCTTGGTTAAGTGAAAGCTAAAACCCTCATATTTCTCTGAGGTAGTTTTTAAAAATCAGCCCCTCTTTATGCAATGATAATGTAAAGAAAACAATCAAAAGATTACATCCGTACATATTTTAATTATATGTCTGAGTAGAAGTAAAGGTATACTCCAACTGAGCAGAAATTCAGTTAAATTATATTGAGTTCTAATCTATGATAGACAGTAAGAATAGGATAATGAAACCTCCAAAAACTTGTGGATTTGATATTCTAATGTGAGAGACTGACATTAGATAGCAGGTGCACAATAACATACAGTGTGAGAATTTAAGCATCCATTAATATTGGCCCTGAAGCTCTTAGAAGCGTATGCACAGAAATCACAGAAATAGTTTTAAGCCCAGCTTTTCTACCAAACCCCAGACTTCTATCAAACTGCCTAATCAAATTTCCATCTAAATGTCAAATAGACCTTTCTTAGTGGATACATCTAAAACTAAGTTCTATATTCTAAAAACTGCCTTACCACCAACATTTTTAAATCTCTGATGTACTGAATGCTTTACTTGCTGCCAAGATCCCTTAACACCACAAGGCGCTCATTCCCCCAGATGCCAGGGGTGTTGGCTGCTTAGAGATCACAGCTGAGTCATTATTCCAAAATTTCCTGATCTGAATAGACAGGAGCTGATGTGCCAAGGTTAAGCCCCATCTCCAGTGATAATTTGCATCCAATGAATATTCAGTGCAGGGGTACTGAGGCCAAACCCTCTCGCCTGAACTTTGGACAACTCAAAGGGTCCATTTTATTTCTAAGTTCCTAGTAACATCAGCTAAGCCCTCTGTTATAACTCAATCCTATTTCAACTTTTATTTCTGGCCCATCCTGCTTCCCTTATTCCTTATGGTAGTCTGTATCCCACAATAGACCACCTGAACGAAATTTCCATTTCAGAATCTGTTTACTAGAGATTCTGACAGTAGAGAGTTGATCTAAGTGTGGTCTGAGGAAGCAGACTCGAAAATGGGATTTGGGAGCTGAACCACCAACTGAATGACTGTCATGAAAATGCTATCACTGGTGGTAGACAGCATACTGACAGCCCCTGGCAAACTCTAGTGGTGCCATTGTTCTACATTTCACAGATGTAGAATAATCTTTGTAAAAGAGAATACAGTCATGTATGCATCAGGCATTTGAGAAGGTAGAGAAAATATTAATTATACAGAACAATATGCACATTGGAGGAAAACGATTATGAAATAAGGGTAATTAATCAGTAATCTGAGGTGAAGTGGGTAACCTAGAGGGCTTTCTTGGCATATGTAAAGAGATGCTCTTCTGGAAGGACAGATGAAATTGAGGATAAGACACAGGATGTAATTATAAGGGCAGCAGAGTTCCAAGGAAGGTTTAATTCTCCACCTAGCCCTAACAGGGGAGAAAGGGAATCCAAGAGTTAGGATGTATATATCCAGCTCATTGCATTCGAAAATCTGCAGATGTGACCCAATTTTCATCCCGTGTTTAAAGATGATACAGAGGTCTCTTCCGTGCAAGATGATACACGCGCCCATGAAAATATAGCCCTTCCTTCCTTCTTAGTCACTAGACCATAACTATGGTTGAATGACAGCATATTCTGGGAGTTCTGTGATTCCCATGGTGAAAGGGTTGTATCCAGAAGAGGTACAACACTGGAAACCCAGTGGACATCTACGGAAAACAGAAGCTGCCTGCTTATTCATGGAAATGGATTCTAAAAATGATGGACCTAGGGAAAAGTGACATAAAGTTGGACAAAGGAAAGCTTATCAATATGGGAGCACTCTTTTTTTTAAAATGTTTTAATGTTTATTTTACTTTTGAGAGAGATAGAGAGAGACCAAGTGCAAGTGAAGGAGGGGCAGAGAGAGAGGGAGACACAGAAACCAAAGCAGGCTCCAGGCTCTGAGCTGTCAGCACACAGCCCGACGCGGGGCTTGAACTCACGAACCATGAGATCATGACCTGAGCTGACGTCGGACACTCAACCGACTAAGCCACCCAGGTGCCCCAATATGGGAGCACTCTTTCATGATGCAGTGTTTCACTCTGTGGCAAGGACCTCAGAAAACAATGAAGCTAATATGCTTCTGCTAGTTTGGGGCTTGGAAGCCAAAAACTTGCTGAAAGTGATGTCCCATCTTAAATGATATAGCAATGCTGAATATCTGTGACAGATGGTAGAGAAAAGGATCAAAAGCCTCAGAAAGGTATGCATGCTAGAGTGTCCGTACTTTGTAACTCCAGAAAATGTCAACCTATCATCTTGTGTGCAAGGTCATAGAATGGACATACAGTTGACCTTTGAACAATGTGGGGGCTACAAGTGTCAAACCCCCGCAGTCAAATATTCATTAATAACTTTTGACTCCCCACAAACTTCACTGCTAAATAGCCTGCTGTTGACTAGAAGCCTTACCAATAATATGAAAAATCAATTAACACTATTTTGTATATGTATTATAAATACTATATTCTTATAATAAATTAAGCTAGAGAAAAGAAAATGGTATTAAGTCATATGGAAAAGAAAATAGAATTACAGTACTACACTGAATATATTGAAAAAAATTCCACCCAGAAGTTGACCCATGCAGTTCAAACCTGTGTGCTGTTCAAGGGTCAACTGTACTGTTTTCCAAAGCAATAAGGCTCTCCCCTTTAGACAATAGCATCTCTGAAGGAGATGCTTCACTGGACTGGGCTCACCTATAGCAAGACCATGGTAGGATTTTGAACTGATAGAGACCAACTGGTAATACTTAGCCTTTAAAGCATGACCAGCACATTGATGATAAAGAGTGGATATGTTTGAAGGCAGCAGGCAGGCCTGACTTCATAGAACTATGGAGACAGTTAATAGAACATAGGTCAAGACAGATGGGTAGCCAACAAGTATATCACTACAGTAATATAACAAAAAAGTTATGTATAAATAATTGTGATTTTAAAGCAAGTTGTCCCAATAAAAAGTCAATGGAATATCTCCTTGTATTCACCAGTCCTCCTCCTATAAAAAATGAATAATAGCAGACACCAATGGGCTATGACAAATTTAACCATATAGTAACTCAACTGAAAGCTATTGTGACAGATGTGGAATCTTTGCTAAAAAAAAAATGAACAAAGACTCAGGTACGTAGTATGGGATCATTGATCTGGCAAATACTTTATTTTTAACCCCTCAAGAAGAAACAGAAGCAGTTTGTAACCACCTGGGATGGAAAATATACAGGCATTTACAATCTCGTCTCAGCCTATCTTAACCCTTCTGCTCCCTGTCATAATATAGTCCAAAGGGACCTAAACCACCTAGACATTCTATAGAATATCACATTGATCGGATCCAATGAGCAAGGAGTGGCAAATAAATTGAAGGCTTACTAACATGCATGTACTCCCAAAGATAAGGGATAAACACTATTAAGATTCAGGGGCCCACCATATCAGCGGAATATTAGGGAATTTAGTAATCTTCATGATACGGGGACATTACCTCCAACTTAAAGGATATATTATTCTATCTCATACCTGCTAGCACTTAAGGTGGAAGTATAACACCTAATAGGTTTCTTTGGGTTTTGAAAGCATTGTATTCATACTTGGTGATAGCTGTCCAACCATTCACTGAGTAACAAGAAAAGCTGTCACCCTTGAGAGTGTTCTGTAGCATGAAAGAGTTCCAGAGCCCAGGTCATGGTACATGTAATCCTGACACTTGGATCATATGTCTTGGCAAGATTTATTCCACTAGAGGTACCTCTGGTGGGAAAAGGAGCTGTTTAGAATTTATGCCAAGCCTCAATAGGAGAATCACAAGCTGAGTAAAAACCTAAGTTCTTACAATGGCTTATGAAGTTTTGCATCATCTGTCCTCTGTCCTCTTTCTGACCTCAGTTTCTGTTATTCCCCCAACACCACTCATTCCAGTCACACTGGCCTCTGTGCTGTTCCAGGAATACTCCCAAAATAAGGCGTTTGCTATTTCCCTGCTGCCTGGAAGGCTCTTCTCCCAGATGTCTGTGTAACTAATTCCCTCACTTCCTTTAAGTATTTGCTCCAAGTCACCTTGTTAATAAGGTCCATCTTGTATTGTAACCTGCTCCCTTCCTCCATCAGCCCTCACACCCAATTTTCTGAATCTCTATTATCCTCCGCTACTTTTCCTTTTTTTTTAAATAGCACATTACAAGTTCTAACATCTTCAGTATTTTACCTTTAAAAAATTTTTTTTAACCTGTTTTCTGTGTCTCTTCACTGTTAAAACAGAAGGCAAAGATCTTTGTTTTGTTCACTGATATGCCCCAAGTGCCTTGAACAATTCCTGGCATAGAGTAGGTACTGAATACATTGGGAGTAAATTGGGAGAAGAGAATAATCACCACTTTGACTACAATAGCCTCTGAATGATAGCCTTTTACTTCAGGAGAATATTGAAAGTAAGGGCAAAAAATAATACATGCATCTGAATAATTCCTAAGGGCATCTCCTAACCAAAGCAAAGAAAAACAATTCAAACCTGTGTGTGAGAAGAAATTGATAGAGTTGGTACAACAATGATACACTAAATTAACTGGTCTTCTGAAACCTCATTAACATGTACTGCATTTCTTATCTACAGCACAACATGGACATTATTGTTCATAGTGATGACTTAAGATTCTTAAAGGAAATGCTGTTAAAATACATTCCATGTGTACTCTTAAAAAGCCTGGGGAAGATAATGCAGGTATTCACTGCATTCATTTTGTATAATTAAAAACAGTTTGGTAAAAAGTATAAATGTTTAATTTCTCAGTTAATATTTAGAAAATACTAATGTAGATTAGCACCTTTACCTGTAATTCTAAATAGGAGATGCACAATGTCATGCTGTGAAATCTCAATTATCAGTGTATAGTTTTTCCAGTCTGTGGATTCTGTACCGTGTGCTTCAAATCACAGAGCAACTGCTCTGCACTACACGGAACATTTCTGACTGTCAGATTCTGTCTCCATCTCTAACCTCTGCCTATCCAGGTGTTCCCACATGTGTAGGTTACCACCTGCAAATTCTGGAATTGGCAGCAGTCTAAAACTAATTCAGACCCGGCAGAATCCATACGAGATATTTCCATCCTGAGGCAATAACTTAATAAAAATCATAAGTTAGTCCCAGTGGGAGCCTTAGATACAATCTAATCCTATGGCATATAAACAGAGTCCTAAGTGGACAGCTCTTGGTACCAACAAAGGGTACAGAATGTTGGCTTGAAAGGCTGAATAGGACATCTCTGCTTTATTTCTTCTATTTTTTGTGCTTCTACTCGAGACATTTTTTTTTTCCAACCAGAGTTGGGTTTTTGTTTTTGTTTTTGTTTTTTAATTTAAAACACTTCTAAGTTTTATTCTTTACAGATAAAGAACCAAAATGCTACTCTGGAAAGAGCCCCATGACTCAGGAAAAAATGGTCTTCAGTTTAATTCATGCATGAAATCATTTTTTATACTACAGTCTAAGTATTAGAAAGGTTCTGTAAATTTTCCTGAGGTTCATAAGACAGAGCCAATGAAAGGGATGGAAAAGTCTTTGGGATACATAATTTAAAAATGTAAAATCAATGATGTTTCAGGTTGCGAAAGCCAAAACCAGGAGGAGTAGTAAAAACCTAGAAGGTCGACATAAGGCTACAAAGCTACATGGGTAACTCCAAAACCTATATCGCCAGTTCTGCACTTTCTTTAGAACTCCAGCTGTCTCCCGGACCTCTCCTTTGGATACATAAGAGGATTCCCAAACTTTAATGCAACTTCCCCAAGAAAACTCTTATTTTCTCCTTTAAATTCATCTCCCTCTGGGCGCCTAGATGGCTCAGCCGGTTAAGTGTGCAACTCTTGACTTCAGCTCAGGTCGTGATCTCACAGTTTGTTGGGACTGAGCCCTGAATTGGGCTCTGCACTAACAGGTCTGAGCTTCCTTGGGATTCTTTCTCTCCTCTCTTCTCTGCCCTTCCCCTGCTCTCTGTCTCTCTCTCTCTGTCTCTTAAAATAAGTAAATAAAATTAAATTCATTCATTCATTCATTCATTCATTCATTCATCTCCCTCAGTTTCCCCCAGCTCTATAATTAAAACTATAGACCCAGAAGCTCAAGACAAATATCTAGGGTAGATCCTAGATTCTTAGTTTTCTTAGTTGCCTCACTGAATGTAAGAGCACACCTTGTCAATAATATCCCCAAACATATCACCAATATTTCTATTCTCTCCATTTTTACTGACCTACATCTAATTCCAAATCACCACCTTCCTGCAGCCAAAAACTTCAAAGCCTTTACCAGCTATCACTGCCTTTATTCTACTTATTCTGTGACCTATTCTTTATTTGGTAAGCAAATCTAAGTAACCAGTCAGTTATCCCCAATTACATCATCACTGGCATGTACTCATCATTTGGAATTCATTAGTATTTATTTATGTATTTAATGTTTGCCTGCTCATATCGTTTCCTGAAAGGAAGGCTTCAGGGGCCACCACGCCTCCCTCATTCTCACTTCATCTGAAATACAGCTTAAAACATAATAGACACTCAATAATATTTTGTTGAATAAAAGAATAATAAAAAAAATCAAGTTATATAATGCTATGACCATGGCTTGATGTTTTTAAGTACCTATTTAGTAATTCTTTCATAACCATGGTGAACCTTTCTTAACATGACCAAGATCACTGATCACAACATGAAATGGACAAGGTTTAAAATACTGCCAGATGCATTATAGTTTGTTTTCAGTCAAACAGTGGCTAATTATGCAGACAGCGATAATTAATGCTGTTTTGTTTAAAATAGAAAGATAATCTCTCTCAGTGACTGCCTTATCCATTGTCAAGTTTCCTTTTTAGATGGGACAAAACATGGTGCAAGTAACATTAATTCCATTTGTATTTGCTTTAAGATCCCACATCTTTTGGTTATAATTTTGTCACTTTTAAAATGCTTTACGTATATTAATAATTTTATTTAAATAGCACATCTAATGATGCCTTGGGGATTTACTGCCAACATTGGCACTTGGTCCTAAGCCATATCTATTCGGGGGAATACGTTCAGTTAAGGGGGGAAATAAGGTTAAAATTAAAAATAGATTTTGTTTATGACTTCGAAAAATTAAATCTACTACATTTTTTAAAGATTGTTTCATCCCGTTGACCATACTGCTTTCAGAGGTTAAATCACCTGCTCAAGCTCTCATAGCTAGTGAGTAACTAACCTGGAGCTGGAACTGAGGACATTGATTAATTGATTAATCATCCACTTTATTTTAGGCCAAGTACCTCAGACTACAGAACACTGCAGACATTTATCGATCACTTATTGAACATCCAGCATATTTTAGGCAAAGTACCGCAGACTACAGAACACTGCAGAAATACTGAAATTGTCTATAGCTATATAAAATAAGGAAAAATACATTTCAAAGTTTTCTTGTTACTGTTCAAACCACTTATGCACATACCAACTCCCTGAATTTTGCAACTCACTTATTTGAAAACATTTCTCTTCTAATGACTCAATCTTGCTCTACTCCATCTCAGTGACTGATTGCCAGGCAACTGCTCCATTTTCTAAGAAATTTTGTTATATACTTTATATGCACTGTTATACTTAATATTTATGATAAACCAGATTAGACATTATAAATCCCATTTTTCAGGTAATGAAACAGATTTATAGACTGTAAGATCTATAGCTTACTATAGCTAGTGAGAAGTTGAGCTAAATTTTAATCTATCTCTACAGTTTATGCCTATACCCATCCAGTTACAGATTATTTTTCCTTAATCTTTGTACTTGAATGTTTCCTGATTTTTAACTTCATCCATACTTTTCACTCTGAAATCCATATAAGAATTCTTGGTCTCTATATTTGCACTGTTGTTTTCAATATATGTTTTCAAGTTTAATTCCCTGTATGAGGCATTTTTTTCCTCAGTCTATTACTATAGCCTTTGTCCTACAACCAAAGCCTGTGACCAAGCACTGCCAGTGGCAGTTATCCACAAGATATTTTTGGGTGTGCATAGATGAAATATGATTATGGTATTAACATATACAGAAAATAAATTGTAAAGGTGAATGATCAAAACACATACTTTAACAATACATATAAACACAGTTCCACTAACAAAAATAACTGACATGAAGGACCAACACAAAGGAAGGTTACCTTTCTGTCCCATAATAACCCACTCTTAACCATTTTATTGATACTATAATTGATAAAAAAAATATCAAAACCATCACTAATCTTCTTTTCCATAATAGATTTCTGAGGTTGTACCTGGTCTTTCTGGACCCTTTAATTAAGATAAATAAGCCCTGGCCAGCCTGTCTCCAATCTGGTCTTTCGCATTACAGACAGTAAGACAGATGGAGTTTCTGTTCTTATATCTATTTTTTTTTCAACTCACCCATAGCTCTAGGGTGAATCTCTTAAGGTTTGGTTTTCATGACTTCCTATTTATTTTGATTTACTAGTTCTGGTAATAGTTTTGCTGATAATTTTTACTTCCCCTTCTTAAATTTTCTCCCTGGCTTCTGGATAGAGTTCTAAAACTGAACTTTGGGCCTCAAACTTTGGTGTGAAATCTCATCACTCATAGTCCATGCTCTCCTGAGTAGGAGGGGTAAAATGGTTCCTATCAGAATGGTGATATTTGAAGTGTGACTTAAGAATGATTTTCTCTCGGGCGCCTGGGTGGCTGAGTCGGTTGGGCGTCCGACTTCGTTTCAGGTCATGATCTTGCTCACGGTTAGTGTGTTTGAGTCCCGCGTCAGGCTCTGTACTGACAGCTCAGAGCCTGGAGCCTGCTTCAGATTCTGTGTCTCCCTCTCTCTCTGCACCCCCCCCCCCCCCGCCCACTCACGCTCTGTCTTTCTCTGTCTCTCAAAAATAAATAAATGTTTAAAAAAAATTTAAAAAAAAGAATGATTTTCTCTCACACTTTGAGGTCAATGGAAAGGAGCCTCAGTCCTATAAATAACAAAGAGGAGAGGTTTCATTTTAACACATTATGAACATAGTGACTGATCAGTAAAACAATTTGCTCTTTCTACTTGCTTTTCCATTAGACTAGTGCTCTGTGTCTTTAAATTTTAATGCATTCCTAAAATAGAATAAAACATTAAATAACTATAACAACAAGAAGCATATACTCACAGACTCCCTATGTATAAATAAATGCAGACTACTGAGTACAACAATATTCTTTTGAATCATCTCTTATGGCTCCATATTCATCAACCTGAGTAAAACTCCTTTAGAATTCAATCAAGTCTGAAACTTCATATGTTAAAAACAAATAAACAAATAAACATATGGATTTCATCAATTTAAATTAATCTTGTTTTTTCAAATTTTAGTTTGCCATTATTTAGACATGTAAAGTCAGAGACAAACATAAATGTATTCACAATAACCGACCTATGAATAATGAACAGGACAATTTAAATTCCCCTTTTTAGAAAACGGCCAAATAAAACTTCAAACTGAAGACCCAGGTCATATTATTTTAATGACATCTATTTCAGATTTATCTTGAGTATGTCCAGTTTCACACCAAGTGGCTGGGTAATTCAACAGCCCACCTGCAGAAGGTTCCTGGGCACATAAAACTCACAGCCAGGACTCATTTCCTATTCACTTTTAGAAGCAATTTAAGCATTGATTTTAATGTTTAAAGGCAGCTTGAGTTCCAGATACCCAGATGCCTAATTTTTATGCTGCATTTTTATAAGAACATGGTCCCATTTATGGGTTCCTGTGAACAAGTTTCAAGTTTGATTTTTGGAGAAACAGACAGATAAAATTTGGGGGCCCAGGTGTATGTGTGTTTTAAATGGTACCCTGTTAGTCTGAATTATCTTCTGGTAAAACTCAGGATTTCATTATTTGTTCGACAATCTGTATATTATAGACACCTGCAACTTTATGTGTGTGTGTGTGTGTGTGTGTGTGTGTGTGTGTGTATACATACATACTTAACAGCTAGACTGGTATATTTATCTATAGTAAATGCTAAGCAGAAATATCAAATTTAACTTTACTTTCATCCTCAGACTGTATATTAAGGGGAATATTATAAAAATTACACTAAAAATTTAAGCAGGGACCTCTGTGAAATTGGAAAACAACAACTGAATTCAATTCTAACCTTCTTTCTGGATGAAGGTAATAGAATCTAACTAGAAATCAAAGTTCCCATTCCACTAAATCAACGATTATAATGTATGACTCAACGTTTCAAACTAGACATCACATCACATTATGATGGATGAAGGAAAATTCCCATTCTTCTCATTCAGGGCCTGGAAGACATGAATAGAGACATGCAAATCTTACTATTTTTACTTTAGACAAAAAGATACAGGTTGAGTGAATATCAAATGAATGTTAGAATGAAACAGTAAAACAAAATTCTCATGTTCTGTATCCACTCTTGAGAAGACATCAAAATCTAAATCTTACGTTCTGTGCTATAAAACAGTAGTTTGCTTGGTTTTCGAAATACAAATTATGTAAGCATCAAAAGAAATGCCAATATGTAACACAACAAGGCCTAAAAGACACATTAAAAGATGCTTAACATCACTCGTCATCAGAGATATAGAATCAAAACTACAATGAGATATCACCACACACCTGTCAGAATGACTAAAATAACACAAGAAACAACAGGTGTTGGCACAGATGTGGAGAATAGGAAACTTTCTTGCACTGTTGGTGGGAATGCAAACTGGTGCAGCCACTCTGGCAACACCATGGAGGTTCCTCAAGAAGTAAAAAATAAAACTACCCTACAATCCAGCAATTGCCCTACTAGGTTTTAACCCAAAGCATACAAACATACTGATTCAAAGGGACACATGCACCCCGATGTTTACAGCACCATTATCAACAATAGTCAAATTATGGAAAAGAGCCCAAATGCTCATTGACTGTTGAACGGGTAAAGAAGAGATGATATATAAATGTATATATATTTACTCAGCAATCAAAAAAATAATTCTTGTCATTTGTAATGATGTGGATGGAGATAGAGGGTATTATACTAAATGAAGGAAGTCAGAGAAAGACAAATACTATATGATTTCACTCATATGTGGAATTTAAGAAATAAAACAAATGGACATAGCAGGGGAAAAGAGAGAAGCAAATCATAAGAGACTCTTAACTATAGAGAATAAACTGAGGGGTTCTGGTGGGGAGGTGGGAGGATAGGTTGAATAGGTGATGGGGATTAAGGAAGGCACTTGTGATGAGCACAGGGTGATGTATGGAAATGTTAAATTACTATATTGTACACCTGAAACTAATATCACATTATATGTCAATTAACTGTAATTTAAAAACAAACTTAACAAAATAAATAAAACATAATAATAAATAAAAAATAATAGGGCCTTCCTTATTATGGCAGAAATAACTATTAAATGCTAATGCTAGGTGGCCTGAGAGACAGTAGATATGCACTAGGTTATGGCTATTAATTCTACTCCTGGAGCAGTTTTGGGATTTGGGATCCCCAATCTGTATATTCTTAGATAGTTACATTTGATCTAGATATGGAGGATCAAATCTGGGTCCAAACATCTTCTAAATGTAGTGAAACCACTTAATTATATATTAAGTATTATATTTTACAGTAGAAGATGCATGCTACATACATAGAAAAACTATGAAAATATGTTTAGAAAGAAAAGGTGTATTTCTATTTATTTATGGAATCAGTTGATATAACAGCATCTTTAATCCCAACTAGCAGATTTCTATTTTTTCTCTGCTTGTCAAGAATCCCAGTGGTCCCTTTCAATTTCAAAGGAATTCTAAAAATAATATCTTAAACTTCTCAACAAGATTATACATAAATCCTATGACAGTCCTCTTAATTATCCTGCTGATTGCTCTATTCCCACCCTGATCCATTGTGGGATTACCTTGAGATCAGTTTCAATACCTACAATATATTCAGGCTGCCTAATTTCAGGGTTCCAAAGAATGCTCTCTATAGTTCTCTGTAAATGTATCAGAGGAAAAACTGTGTATGGCTCTTCTATTTATGAAGATGCATTTCTTACATCATATTATATTTAAAAGTATGTGTTATATACTACAAAGAGTTATAATGAAGGAAAAGAGATGAGAATTGCTGATAACATGGAGCTCAGAATATATATATTTAATATAATATTTAGAATATAATATTTAATATAACTGACAAATGAAAACAATTGAGTATCATATATTATTTTTATGGTATTAGCATTATTATAGTTGCTACAAAGGGAAGTCACATGCAAGATGTAATCCCCATACCAAAGAACTTACAACTGAGTTGAAAAGGAAATAATATATCTCAGTAGACAATTTAAGATAGTAGTTAATATCAAATTCCAAAACATATATTTCATGCTAAAAGTGTCCAGAAATACTTTCCATTTGGTAACATAATACCATTGGTTTCATTTATAGGAGCAGTTTAGAGGTTTACTAAAGGCGTTATCTTAAAATGTTATTTTCATTCATAGTTATAAATTCAGTTAGGACACACACAGAAGTAGAAATGGGTAGGAGGTATTAGATGGCTAAATCAAATAATTATTATAACTGAAGACTGAAAATAAGTGGATTCCCAACTATATCTTGAATGTCAGTCTATTTATTTCAACTATTTACTGGGTACATATACAGGGTGACCCCTAAAGTCACAGAGATTAACAAAAGCAATGTGGCCTAAAAGATTACAGAAAGTTCTTCAGATCAAGATATGAATGGGATTTTTAAAATCTAATTAAAAAGCAGATTAGAATGGGGAAGAGGTTTAATAAACGTCTACTAAATATTGGATTTCTTACAACATTTCACATTTTTTTTGGATCCAACATAATTGTATGGTTACCCATCACATACACTTGCTCATTCAAATCTCAGAATCTCACAACAACCCTTTCAATTGGAACAGTCACCACTGCTACCAAGTGTTTTACATATAACCTAGAATCAAAATTTAAGTGAGTTGTCACAGTTAAACAGCCAAGACTTAATTATAGACACTGGCTGGGACACACTGTGCTCTTAGAAATAAAAGCTGCAAAACAATCTTAAGATCTTTGAATTACTTTTTTCTCTTTTGTCCACTGTTTCAGAATAAATCAGAATAACAGTAGAGTCTTAAGAAGGAAGTCAGCTAATCAACAGTGTAACTTTGAAGGCAAGGACGCTTTTGTATAGTTGCAAAAGGCAGGTGGGAAATGTAGAATATTCTTTCTTCTAGTAAACCTCTGATTACCTCTCAGAATCTACTTACAATGCAAATGAAAAGGGTGCAGAGAATTCTCTCAGTATTATGCTTTACATTTAAACGCATTTCACTTCATTGCCAACACACCAGGTTCACTGTGCATAACAATGAGTGTCATTGGCAATGGATTTTATACATTCTATAACTACAAGCAATAAGTCAAATCCTTTTAAAGCCTATGAAAAATTAATGTTTAACAAAAGAAGCATAGTAATTCTGTTATTCATTCCTGCATTAGGTTCATTTGTTCTACTTTGTTATTTCAATCTGGTAAACATTTTCTTCATGCTTTTGCACTTATCTACCATATTATGAGTTTATTTTGTCTTCTTAATTTAAAATTGAACAGTGTGACATCCTCTTTAGTTCTGATACAGCGTTGCACAATTTTTCAGTTACCTTGCTTATTTCCTAATCAAGTAACACTGTTACTGGACACTGTTATTTAACATTTGATCCAGCCAGTGAGAAACCAAAATATGAATACTTTATAGGTAGTTGCATAGAAAGTAGATTTGGGGAAACATGTGAGGGAGGCAGAATAAAGACATTGTGTATGCCAACAGTATGTCCTTCACATACTTCTCATGTCAAAGTTGAGGGCCCTAGCCCATCCTATACTATATTTACCCATGATTCTGGGCTGGATTTATATCCATGCCCATTCAATGGGTATTTTCTACATATTGCTCACAGTTGTTTAATAAATTTTAAATAATACCAATATGCAATTTTTATTCAAGATGCCAAAAATATTTATGTTCTTTAAGCCAAAATAGATACTTCTAGGCATCTAAGTCATAGAAATATTCTTAACTATAAGGAGAAAAGTATGCCCAATATTTATCTCAAAATTATTTATACAAAATATTGGAAAGAATGTCAATGTCCAATAGCAGCCAAATGCCAAGTACATCATGAAACATCTAAAATGATGTGAATAAGAAATATTCAATCACATAGGAATCTAGTCTAGTGGTTGAGTACAGGTCTCACTGGACTTTCTGGGTTCTCCTACAAACTGCGTTCACAAAATATCTCCCACAAAGATATTTCTAATATCTTATGTGTGATCTTGAGCAAGTTATTCTGTGACACTTTTCTCTCAGCCCTTAAACGACAAGTGTAACTGTCTTATAGATTATTGTGAACATAATGAATGCACATTTAGGTCTTTGAACAGTGCTTAGGAAGTAATGAATGCTCAAAACAGATGAGCTATTATGAATATTTTATAACTGTAATGTAATTAATATTAATGATTTGAAATAATAAAACAATTGAAATAATTACAATTGAGATTGTCAGTGATTGTTTTATTTAAATTTTTTTTGGGGGGGGCACCTGGGTGGCTCAGTCGGTTGAGCGTCCGACTTCGGTTCAGGTCATGATCTTGCGGTTCGTGAGTTCGAGCCCCGCGTCGGGCCCTGTGCTGACGGCTCAGAGCCTGGAGTCTGCTTCAGATTCTGTGTCTCCCTCATTCTCTGTCCCTTCCCCATTCATGCTCTGTCTCTCTCTGTCTCGAGGGGCAGAGGGAGGAAGAGACACAGAATCTGAAGCAGACTCCAGGCTCTGAGCCGTCAGCACAGGGCCCGACGCGGGGCTCAAACTCACAAACCGCAAGATCATGACCTGAACCGAAGTCGGATGCTCAACCGACTGAGCCAACCAGGCGCCCCAGTGATTGTTTTATTTAAAATTGGTTACCTTCATACTTTTTTTATTTTTTTAGTATTTTTATAAATAAACCAGTATTTTATAATAAAACTTAAAAATGTGAAAATACACTTAACAATTACTCTAAATGACAAAAGCCAATCCCATCATGGCCTGTCAACTAACCACTGATTCCTGGATTCTTTTGTATATAAAAATTTTGGAAGCAGGACTTTGGAAGCAGACTTCCTACAGGACTGTTTTAGCCAAGATTCACTGGGTCATACTGTGCTTTAAAGAACCAAAAAACAAAAAGCACTGTCTCAAACTAAGGGAGAAAACACTGTACTCATCCTAGTTTCTCAGGAACCCAGAATGATGGAGCAAACACCATCTCAAAGTTCTATTAATGTACAAGAAAAAGGAGTTAGAGACAACCTTGTGCTGGCAATTAAATCATTTGGCTTTGAAAGGGCGGGCCTACGCCAGCCGACTCCATCTTGTTCTGTGTCCTCCACCTTGAGTGACTATGTCCCCGACATGACCCCTTTTCCGGGAAAATCGCAGAAACCTCAGACCGCGCCTCCTCCCCTTGAGTAACCTCCCGCTCACCCGTTCAAACTTCCTGATCAAAACACGCCCAGCGACCTGCGTAACAGGACTCTGACCCTTCCCCAGCCAATCGGCCGAGGCCACGACCCTTCCCCAGCCAATCAGCTGAGGCCACAGCCATTACCTCACCAACTGCCCCTAGGCCCCAATAGAACCTTTGTGCTTTTGAAACTCGCTCTCTCTCTCGCTGCTATCTCACCGCTGCATCGGTGCAGGAAGGGGATTGAGCTCGAGCTAGCTCGAATAAAGGCTCTTCTGCTTTTGCATCGGACTCGGCTCCCTGGCAGTATTTGGGGATCACGAATTCTGAGCATAACAGCTTGGATGTGTCACACTCCCTCTAACAACTCATTGGTCAGATCGAGGCACAATGAGAGAGCCTTGATGTGGCAGAAAGATTTTCCCTTCTTTCACAAAAGCATGTTAAAGATTAGAAAGTTAAAGGATTATGTATAGCAGTCTAAGACTTAAATGCCAATTGGCTAGAGATTCTATCATAAGAATACTAGTTATACCTATCAAAATGATGGGCTCAGGGCACCTGGATCGTTCAGTTGAGCAGCTCAGGTCAGGATCCTAGATTGTGGGATAGAGCCTCACATTGGGCTATGTGCTGAGCGTGAAGCTACTTAAGATTCTCTCTGTATCTTCCTCTGCCTCTCTCCCCCATGCTCTTGCACTCTCTCAATAGAAAAAAAATATTTAAAAAAATTTTAATGTTTATTTTTTTGAGAGAGACAGAGCACGAGCTGGAGAGGGGCAGAAGCAGAGGAAGACAGAATCCAAAGCAGGCTCCAGGCTCTGAGCTGTCACCACAGAGCGCAATGCAGAGCTTGAACCAACAAGCTGCGAGATCATGACCCGAGCCAAAGTCAGAGGCTTAACTGACAGAGCCACCCAGGTGCCCATCAAAAAAAAAAAAAAAAAAAAAATTAATTCCCTCTCCCTCTGTTCCTCTCCCCAGTTTGTGCTTTCTCTCCCTGTCTCTCTCTGTCTCTCTCTCTCTCTCTCTCTCTCTCTCTATATATATATATATATATATATATACGTATACATATATATGTATACATGTATACATATATATATATATACGTATATATACGTATACATATATATATATAGGCTCAGTAAAACTTAACCAAGAAATAAAGGAGGTCAAATGATTGAAAAGAGGCTGGTGAACTTCAGATTTAATTAAGAGGGGGGAAGATGGCGGCTTAGGAGGACACTGGAATCACCGTGCATCCTGCTGATCACTTAGATTCCACCTACACCTGCCTAACTAACCCAAAAAACCACCAGAAACTAGCAGAACAGAGTCTCCAGAGCCAAGCGCAGACAAGAGGCCCATGGAAGAGGGTAGGAAGGGCAGAGAGGCGGTGCGCACTCCACGGACTGGCGGGAAGGAGCCGGGGCTGAGGGGCGGCCCGCCAGCCCAGCAGAAACCCCGAGTCTGGCTCCCAAAAGTGGAGGGGCCGGACGGAGTGTGTTCCGACAGCAAGCGGGACTTGCTTAGCATCTGGGAGGTCATAAGTTAACAGCTCTGCTCGGAAAGCGCAGGAAGGCTGGAGGACAAAGGGAGGGAGAGTTGCTGAGCCCCGGGAGGACAGAGCTCAGTTCAGTGGGGAACAAAGGCATTCGCCAGCGACATCTCCCTCGCCCATCCCCCAGCCAAAATCCCAAAGGGAACCATTCCCTGCCAGGGAACTTGCTTGTTCCGCACAAACACCCAACGAGGTGCTTCTGTGGAGCCACCCCTCCGGCAGCGGATCTGACTCCCTCCCGATGCCACAGGGCCCTTCCTGAAGTGGATCAATTAAGGAGAAGCAAGCTAAGCCTGTCCCTCCTGCCCCCGTGCACCTTGCCTACCCACCACAGCTAATACACCAGATCCCCAGCTCCACAAGCCTGGCAGTGTGCAAGTAGCCCAGATGGGCCACACCACCCCACAGTGAATCCTGCCCCTAGGAGAGGGGAAGAGAAGGCATACACCAGTCTGACTGTGGCCCCAGCGGTGGGCTGGGGACAGACATCAGGTCTGACTGCGGCCCCGCCCACCAACTCCAGTTATACACCACAGCACAGGGGAAGTGCCCTGCAGGTCCTCACCACTCCAGGGACTATCCAAAATGACCAAACGGAAGAATTCCCCTCAGAAGAATCTCCAGGAAATAACAACAGCCAATGAACTGATCAAAAAGGATTTAAATAATATAACAGAAAGTGAATTTAGAATAATAGTCATAAAATTAATCGCTGGGCTTGAAAACAGTATAGAGGACAGCAGAGAATCTCTTGCTACAGAGATCAAGGGACTAAGGAACAGTCAGGAGGAGCCGAAAAACGCTTTAAACGAAATGCAAACAAAATGGAAATGACGACGGCTCGGACTGAAGAGGCAGAGGGGAGAATAGGTGAACTAGAAGATAAAGTTATGGAAAAAGAAGAAGCTGAGAAAAAGAGAGATAAAAAAATCCAGGAGTATGAGGGGAAAATTAGAGAACTAAGTGACACACTAAAAAGAAATAATATAGGCATAATTGGTATCCCAGAGGAGGAAGAGAGACGGAAAGGTGCTGAAGGGGTACTTGAAGAAATAATAGCTGAGAACTTCCCTGAACTGGGGAAGGAAAGAGGCATTGAAATCCAAGAGGCACAGAGAACTCCCTTCAGACGTAACTTGAATCAATCTTCTGCACAACATATCATAGTCGAACTGGCAAAATACAAGGATAAAGAGAAAATTCTGAAAGCAGCAAGGGATAAACGTGCCCTAACTTATAAAGGGAGACCTATAAGACTCGTGACTGATCTCTCTTTTGAAACTTGGCAGGCCAGAAAGGATTGGCACGAGATCTTCAATGTATTGAACAGATAAAATATGCAGCCGAGAATACTTTATCCAGCAAGTCTGTCATTTAGAATAGAAGGAGAGATAAAGGTCTTCCCAAACAAACAAAAACTGAAGGAATTTGTCACCACTAAACCAGCCCTACAAGAGATCCTAAGGGGGATCCTGTGAGACAAAGTACCAGAGACATCGTTACAAGCATAAAACATACAGACATCACAATGACTCTAAACCCGTATCTTTCTATAATAACACTGAATGTAAATGGATTAAATGTGCCAACCAAAAGACATAGGGTATCAGAATGGATAAAAAAAACAAGACCCATCTATTTGCTGTCTACAAGAGACTCATTTTAGATCTGAGGACACCTTTAGATTGAGAGTGAGGGGATGGAGAACTATTTATCATGCTACTGGAAGCCAAAAGAAAGCTGGAGTAGCCATACTTATATCAGACAAACTAAACTTTAAATTAAAGGCTGTAACAAGAGATGAAGAAGGGCATTGCATAATAATTACACGGTCTATCCATCAGGAAGAGGTAACAATTATAAATGTCTATGCGATGAATACCGGAGCCCCCAAATATATAAAAAAATTACTCACAAACATAAGCAACCTTATTGATAAGAATGTGGTAATTGCAGGGGACTTTAACACTCCACTTACAGAAATGGATAGATCATCTAGACACACGGTCAATAAAGAAACAAGGGCCCTGAATGACACATTGGATCAGATGGACTTGACAGATATATTTAGAACTCTGCATCCCAAAGCAACAGAATATACTTTCTTCTCGAGTGCACATGGAACATTCTCCAAGATAGATCATATACTGGGTCACAAAACAGCCCTTCATAAGTA
This sequence comes from Panthera onca, assembly GCF_046562875.1. Classification (NCBI taxonomy): domain Eukaryota; kingdom Metazoa; phylum Chordata; class Mammalia; order Carnivora; family Felidae; genus Panthera; species Panthera onca. Next base: position 106,236,753 of record NC_138345.1, on the reverse strand, counting down.
TACAAGAATTGAAATTATACCATGCATACTTTCAGACCACAATAACATGAAGCTTGAAACCAACCACAGGAAAAAGTCTGGAAAACCTCCAAAAGCATGGAGGTTAAAGAACACCCTACTAACGAATGAGTGGGTCAACCAGGCAATTAGAGAGAAATTAAAAAATATATGGAAACAAACGAAAATGAAAATACAACAATCCAAATGCTTTGGGATGCAGCAAAGGCAGTCCTGAGAGGAAAATACATCGCAATCCAGGCCTATCTCAAGAAACAAGAAAAATCTCAAATACAAAATCTAATAGCACACCTAAAGGAAATAGAAGCAGAATAGCAAAGGCATCCTAAACCCAGCAGAAGAAGAGAAATAATAAAGATCAGAGCAGAAATAAACAATATAGAATCTAAAAAAACTGTAGAGCAGATCAACAAAACTAAGAGTTGCTTTTTTGAAAAATAAACAAAATTGACAAACCTCTAGCCAGGCTTCTCAAAAAGAAAAGGGAGATGACCCAAATAGATAAAATCATGAATGAAAATGGAATGATTACAACCAATCCCTCAGAGATACAAAAATTATCAGGGAATACTATGAAAAATTATATGCCAGCAAAGTGGACAACCTGGAAGAAATGGACAAATTCCTAAACACCCACACTCTTCCAAAACTCAATCAGGAGGAAATAGAAAGCTTGAACAGACCCATAACCAGCGAAGAAATTGAATCGGTTATCAAAAATCTCCCAACAAATAAGAGTCCAGGACCAGATGGCTTCCCAGGGGAGTTCTACCAGACGTTTAAAGCAGAGATAATACCTATCCTTCTCAAGCTATTCCAAGAAATAGAAAGGGAAGGAAAACTTCCAGACTCATTCTATGAAGCCAGTATTACTTTGATTCCTAAACCAGACAGAGACCCAGTAATAAAAGAGAACTACAGGCCAATATCCCTGATGAATATGGATGCAAAAATTCTCAATAAGATACTAGCAAATCGAATTCAACAGCATATAAAAATTATTCACCATGATCAAGTGGGATTCATTCCTGGGATGCAGGGCTGGTTCAACATTAGCAAATCAATCAACGTGATACATCACATTAATAAAAGAAAAGGTAAGAACCATATGATCCTGTCAATCGATGCAGAAAAGGCCTTTGACAAAATCCAGCACCCTTTCTTAATAAAAACCCTTGAGAAAGTCGGGATAGAAGGAACATACTTAAACATCATAAAAGACATTTATGAAAAGCCCACAGCTAACATCATCCTCAATGGGGAAAAACTGACAGCTTTTTCCCTGAGATCAGGAACACGACAGGGATGTCCACTCTCACCACTGTTGTTTAACATAGTGTTGGAAGTTCTAGCATCAGCAATCAGACAACAAAAGGAAATCAAAGGCATCCAAATTGGCAAAGATGAAGTCAAGCTTTCGCTTTTTGCAGATGACATGATATTATGCATGGAAAATCCGATAGACTCCACCAAAAGTCTGCTAGAACTGATACATGAATTCAGCAAAGTTGCAGGATACAAAATCAGCATACAGAAATCAGTTGCATTCTTATACACTAACAATGAAGCAACAGAAAGACAAATGAAGAAACTGATCCCATTCACAACTGCACCAAGAAGCATAAAATACCTAGGAATAAATCTAACCAAAGATGTAAAAGATCTGTATGCTGAAAACTATAGAAAGCTTATGAAGGAAATTGAAGAAGATTTAAAGAAATGAAAAGACATTCCCTGCTCATGGATTGGAAGAATAAATATTGTCAAAATGTCAATACTACCCAAAGCTATCTACACATTCAATGCAATCCCATTCAAAATTGCACCAGCATTCTTCTCGAAGCTAGAACAAGCAATTCTAAAATTTATATGGAAACACAAAAGGCCCCGAATAGCCAAAGTAATTTTGAAGAAGAAGACCAAAGTAGGAGGCATCACAATCCCAGACTTTAGCCTCTACTACAAAGCTGTCATCATCAAGACAGCATGGTATTGGCACAAAAACAGACACATAGACCAATGGAATACAATAGAAACCCCAGAACTAGACCCACAAACGTATGGCCAACTCATCCTTGACAAAGCAGGAAAGAACATCCAATGGAAAAAAGATAGTCTCTTTAACAAATGGTGCTGGGAGAACTGGACAGCAACATGCAGAAGGTTGAAACTAGACCACTTTCTCACACCATTCACAAAAATAAACTCAAAATGGATAAAGGACCTGAATGTGAGACAGGAAACCATCAAAACCCTAGAGGAGAAAGCAGGAAAAGACCTCTCTGACCTCAGCCATAGCAATCTCTTACTCGACACATCCCCAAAGGCAAGGGAATTTAAAGCAAAAATGAATTACTGGGACCTTATGAAGATAAAAAGCTTCTGCACAGCAAAGGAAACAACCAACAAAACTAAAAGGCAACCAATGGAATGGGAAAAGATATTTGCAAATGACATATCGGACAAAGGGCTAGTATCCAAAATCTATAAAGAGCTCACCAAACTCCACACCCGAAAAACAAATAACCCAGTGAATAAATGGGCAGAAAACATGAATAGACACTTCTCTAAAGAAGACATCCGGATGGCCAACAGGCACATGAAAAGATGCTCAACGTCGCTCCTCATCAGGGAAATACAAATCCAAACCACACTCAGATATCACCTCACGCCAGTCAGAGTGGCCAAAATGAACAAATCAGGAGACTATAGATGCTGGCGAGGATGTGGAGAAACAGGAACCCTCTCGCACTGTTGGTGGGAATGCAAACTGGTGCAGCCACTCTGGAAAACAGTGTGGAGGTTCCTCAGAAAATTAAAAATAGACCTACCCTATGACCCAGCAGTAGCACTGCTAGGAATTTACCCAAGGGATACAGGAGTACTGATGCATAGGGGCACTTGTACCCCAATGTTTATAGCAGCACTCTCAACAATAGCCAAATTATGGAAAGAGCCTAAATGTCTATCAACTGATGAATGGATAAAGAAATTGTGGTTTATATACACAATGGAATACTACGTGGCAATGAGAAACAACGAAATATGGCCCTTTGTAGCAACGTGGATGGAAATGGAGAGTGTGATGCTAAGTGAAATAAGCCATACAGAGAAAGACAGATACCATATGTTTTCACTCTTAGGTGGATCCTGAGAAACTTAACAGAAACCCATGGGGGAGGGAAGGAAAAAAAAAGAGGTTAGAGTGGGAGAGAGCCAAAGCATAAGAGACTCTTAAAAACTGAGAACAAACTGAGGGTTGATGGGGGGTGGGAGGGAGAGGAGGGTGGGTGATGGGTATTGAGGAGGGCACCTTTTGGGATGAGCACTGGGTGTTGTATGGAAACCAATTTGACAATAAATTTCATATATTGAAAAAAAAACAAAAAAGAAAAAAAATAAAATACTTAAACCACAAAAAATAAAATAAAATAAAATAAAATTTCTAATGTTCATTTATTTTTGAGAGAGAGACAGAGACAGAGACAGAGCATGAGCGGGAAGGGAGCAGAAAGAGAGGGAGACAGAATCCGAAGCAGGCTCCAGGCCCTTAGCTATCACCACAGAGCCCAGAAGTGGGGCTAGAACCCACAAACCGCAAGATCATGACCCAAGCCAAAGTCAGATGCTTAACCGACTGAGCCACACAGGCACCCCATTGTAGTTTTTATTTAAAAGTGCTAACAGTTCAGGGGACCTGGTTGGCTTAGTTGGTTAAGTGTCCGACTCTTGATTTGGGCTCAGGTCCTGATCTCACGGTTGGAGCCCTGAAGGGGCTTGGGATTCTCTCTCTCCCTCTCTTTCTGCCCTTTCCCCACTTGCTTGCTCTCTCTCAAAATAAAAAAATAAAACTTAACAGAAATTAAAAAAAATAAAAGGGTTAACAGCTCAAAATTGTTAAAAGGTTACAGAGAACCAGGTGTCACTTGGAATAATAGTAACTGTAATAAAAATATTAATAGCTTTCAAAAAAAAATAATTAAGAGGACAAAGAGAAATTTTTCAATATGCCACCAGGCTCTATACTTCTGAGTTTAACTGCAAATGTCAAAAGTCAAGCAGGGAAAATAGCAAAAGAAAAAAATCAATAACACAAAAGCAGATGAAGTAATAAGTACAATACAAGGTAAAAGTAGCACAAATCTACCAGAAAGCGAATATTCCTGTCTCAGAGCTATCTTAAAAGGTCCAGGAACAATGTCCTCTTTCTCCAAGTGCCAGAAAACTTCATGTTTGTATTTCATGTCTATATTAGTAGAATTAGTTATTTGGTATTCCTGGGCATGGTCCCAGCCTTCTGTAACTACCTAGTCAGTACTGGAAAATACAATTACCTGTTGCCCTTATTTTCTCACTTGTAAAGTTACTTTATTGGGTTGAATAACATAAAATTCCTTTGAATTTGATAATATTAAACAAAAGGTTTAGATTAAAATCAGTTCTCTATTCCCTTCTACCTGTCCAATAAGTCTGAGTTGATTATTTCTTTCTATTTCCTATCTTCATCCAGTTTCCTATAATCTGCAGTCTCATGGTTTTTCTCCTATATTTCTAGGGCTCTTTCTCAATATTCTGCTTACCTGCAAACTCTAAAAGTTGAGGCACCCAAAGTTTCTCTTTAAATTTCTTTTTTATCTTCATTCTAATGTCCACCAAACCTTTGGTGAACTCATTAATGGGTTTAAATACTCTGATAACTCCAAGATTGGTACCTTGAGCCCACAGTTCTCTGCTCCTCTAGCTTATGTAACTAACAGCTACTTGGCCTCTCCCCTTGAATGTCTAATAAGATTATCAAATCAACTTATCAAAAACTGAGCTCCTGATCACCCCCTATCACCTAAGATACACATACACCTTGTAAATCTATTTCTACATCTCTGCTGAAGACAATTTTTTTTTTCCAAGTCAGAGACAACATGAAGCACAATAGGTTATTTGGTAAGCCAGAAAATCTTTGCTTTCCAGGTAGATTACTCAAAAGGTTAAACATACAAACAAAATTTTTACAATCTCTAGTCAAGAGCAGACCAAAACTCCAAGAACTCTTTGTCCTTTTAATAGACAGAAAATCAAATTCTAATTTTGTACCAGTATACTTCTGATATTAAAAATTCATTCTTTTAAAAATTTAATAAATTCATTCTAATCTAGGCCAGCTTGACTACACATAAAATTCCATCCCAAGATTCCTTTTCCACAAACCTTCTACAACCTTTTTTGTTGTTGTTTCTTGATTTTGAGAGAGAGAGAGAGAGAGAGAGAGAGAGCACTCAAATAGGGAAGGGGCAGAGAGAGAAAGGGAGAGACAGAATACCAAGTAGGCTCAGTGCTGTCAACATAGAGCCCAACACAGGGCTCAAACTCACTAACTGAGAGATCATGACCTGAGCCAAAATCAAGATTTGGACACTCAACTAAGCCACCCAGGTGCCCCCTACAACTTTTTTATATGCATTCAGATTTTGTCTTTTTTGTTTTTCCTTGTCTTTAATTTTTTTTTTAATTTTTGTTGTTGCTGTTGTTTTCATTTTCCTTTTTCACATTCTGGAACAATTAGTGTATCCTTACCTATTTTTCATACACAGTTGTTTCCTCTCATGCTTATTAATTCTAAGTAGTTTAAGTACATATATTGATGAGAATGCTTATTCCTAGTGAAAACTAGAAGTAAGAAATTGTGGACTGTTACACTAGCATTCTGTGAATTGGTAAATTTATAAATATATTTTATAAATTCTAGAAGTATATTCTCCCTTAGTAAATTTTTCAGTGTGGCACAAAATGTGTTTACTAATAGATCCAAATATTTCTAGTCCCTCTGTAAATGCAATGCAAAAGTGGATAAGCCTATATTCAGTAATTAACATTTAAATATTTCATCTTATTTGGGAAGAATGTAGATATTCAATGAATATCATTGAACTTATATCAATATAACTTTAAGGTTTTAAGTTACCAAAAGACTTAGAAACTATTTTTAAGTGCATATAATAAAGTATACTTATTGTTGAAAGTTCATTTATAAACTTTCACTTTCATCTATATGTGTTCTTCACAATTATGTTTAGATTATTATGAAAATTTCATGAGACTAAATAGCTTAACCATAATCTAAAACTCCCTTTCTTGTTGACAAATTCTGTAACAGAGATAACATGAGCTTATTTGACTCATAATAAACCTAAGTAAAATAAAACTATTATACTTAATGCTGATAAATCTAAAGACATGTCTGTCTTCACTAAACCAATAAACTTAAATTAGCTTGTATTTACCAAATATTATCCAAGATAATGTGAACTTGAAAAACATTTGGGTTAGTTTCTATATTTTCTATGCAAATACTTGATTTATATAAATGTCTTTAAGCCAGTTAAATAGAACTCTTTAATAATTAATTTTGGCAATAATTAATTTTGGGAAAAAGGAACATTACTATAATATACACACAATCATACACAGACCTATAGACAGACACAGAAATCTTAGAGCTTTTAAAATTTTACTCATCGGCTCTGCAAATGTAAAACTCACTAATTTATAATAGGACGTTAGGATACAAATTGTGGTTCTAAGCCCTAGACTGAAACTAGAGACTAACCAGGCTAAGGACTGGTGCAGTATGATGGCACAGGGTTTAGCATAAACAACTCCATTTTGGGTTTGTTGTCTTTTTTTACACTGACCTCTTAACTGTTCTATGCTTTAGGCAATTTGCACTTGTTCTTTCCTCATATATTTGCATGACTTACTTCCTTTTCACCTTCAAGTCATTAATAAAATGTCACTTTCTCAATGAAATCTTTTCTGACTGCTGTATTTAATTTTGTAAAAACTTTACTACCTTCTATGCAACTCCCTACCCTCCTTCCAAAATTCCTTTTATTTTTTTTCTTTATGACATATCACCATTTCTCATACCACTAACTATTTACTTTGGTGTCTGCCTGATTTTCCTATTAAATGAAAGCTCCTATGAGCAATAATTCTTTTTTTTTCTGGTTTGTTCACTGTCGTAAATTCACTGCCTAGAAAATATTGGTATATACTACATTTTTGTGATGATTGACTGAATTATTTCTACTCAATAGAAATATTTTGAACAGTGATGGGAGTATAATTTAAATCTTATTTATAATTTTATATTTTATTTTAATATGTTTATGAATATTTTAGCTGCTTCCATAGTATTTTAATTTACAAAGAATAGTTAACTCTACCCATGGGAAGGTTTTCATGTTAAATCAGCTTGCTATTAATTTAGGAATGCCTAAAAGTCCTCTGATTTGGTACTCTTAAAACCAAAACTATAATAACAGAAAAAAAATCACATAGCTAAAATACATACTTTTTACTTCTTCTTGTATCACTGAAAAACTTAAGTTTTTCTGCAGTACAGGACACTGAGTAAATGTTGATCAAATATTATGTTGTTTCACACAAATATTGGATTCAAATCCAGAGATACTTCAATCTACTTATAAGTTAGGTTCAAAAATGAATATGCATGGCACATATGGTCACAATTCCTTTCATAATTTTATAAATTACTCTTAAAGAATAAAAAAAATCTAACTGTTGAGTGATATTTTATATAAATATATAAGCTAACTGGTAGTATTTAGCAGAATACATATATACATTCTAAGAATTTAAAAGTATATATAAGCAAGTGATTATATATAGTTGAATAGAGTTAAAGGAACATATGTTGGAATTCCACTGTTCAGATACAGGATATTTATAATCTAGAATATTTGGATTATTTCCTAGAAATTTTAGAAATGATTCAGATCTCTGGATATGATTCAAAGGAATGATATAAAACTTGGTAAAGTTAAGGCTAAAATCAACAACATAAAAACAACAGGTGTTGGAGAGGATGTGGAGAAAGCAGAACCCTCTTGCACTGTTGCTGGGAATGCAAAATGGTGCAGCCACTCTGGAAAACAGTGTGGAAGTTCCTCCAAAGATAAAAATAGAATATCCTATGACCCAGCAATTACACGATGAGGTATTTACCCAAAGAATACAAAATTACTGATTTGAAGAGCACATGCACACCAATGTTTATAGCAGCATTATCAATAATAGCCAAAGTATAGAAAGAGCCTAAATATCCATTGACTGGTGAATGGATAAAAAAGATGCGGTATATATATACAATGAATATATATACTATACTCAGTCATCAAAAGGAATGAAATCTTGAGGTGCCTGGGTAGTTCAGTTGGTTAAGCATCTGACTGGGTTTTGGCTCAGGTCATGATCTTACTGTTTGTGAGTTTGAGCCCCACGCCTGTCTCTGCACTGACAGTACAGAGCCTGCTCAGAATTCTGTCTCTCTCCCTTTCTCTCTACCCCTCTCCCCCCAAAAATAAATAAATAATCTATTAAAAAAAGAATGAGGGGCAACTGGGTGGCTCAGTTAGTTAAGCATCCAGCTCTTGGTTTCAGCTCAGGTCATGATCTCATGGTTCATGAGTTTGAGCCCCGCATCGGTCTCCGTGCTGACATTGTAGAGCCGCTTGGGATCCTCCTTGGGATCCTTGGGATATCTATTTTGTACTTAGTAACATAACTTTGTGTGTAAAATTGAAAAGTGAACTTAGTTTATTAATTCATAGGAGAATTCTCCATTATAAATTGACGATATACAAAGCCAATAATACAATTTCAGACAATAAGAAGTTGAGTTCCTGAGATGAAAAAACTCTCTCTGTCCTTCCGCTGCTCACTCTCTCTAAATTAATTAATTAAATTAAAAAAATAAAAAAAATGAAATCTTGCCATTTGCACCATCGATGGAGCTAGAGTATATTATGCTAATGAATTAAGTCAGTCAGAGGAAGACAAATACCATATGATTTCACTCATATGTGGAATTTAAGAAACAAAACAGATGAACATAGGAGAAGGGGTTAAAAAAAGAGAGGTAGGCAAACCATAAGAGACTCTTAACTATAGAAAACTGAGGGTTGATGGAGGGAGGTGATCATTGGATAGGCTAAATGGGTGATGGGTATTAAGGAAGGCATTTTTGATAAGCACTGTGTTTTATGTAAGTGATGAATCACTAAATTCTACTCCTGAAACCAATATTACTCTATATGTTAACCAGAATTTAAATAAAAGCTTGAAACAAAAACAAAGTAAATAAATAATAAAAAATTGCCTGATTCAGCAAAAAAAAGAACTAAAAAAATAAAACTTAGCAAAGTTAAAATAATAAAATGTAAACTTCTACTAAATAAGCATATATTGAAATGACGGAAAAAGGTTAGTAATCTATTTTATGGACATAATGATTTAAAAATCTTTCTAATAAAACTGTATAATGGTTGATCATTTTTATCACCAAATTCTTACAGTTGACCACCAAATTTGATTTTGTTGTGGCTCATCACATTAATATTTATTTATATGCAGTATTCTCACAGATTTCTTTTAATAAGTGATACGATCTTCAACAAAGACAAAAACATAAATTTCATATTCGATATTAAAGTTGTTTAATATAACTAAAGTTTCATTGAGGCTAGTTTAGTAGATAGCTGTTTAATATGTTTAAAGAGTTACTTAAATAAGTTTATATATTTTAAGGTATTTGTTCTGGCTAAAATTAATTTAAAAAGCTATATTTTAAAAGGTTGTAAAATTAGACACTGAAAACAGAGGTTCTTATTTCACTATGTAATGCTGTTAAACTTTTAAAAGCAGAATTACCATGTGAGTAGCCAAGTTCCTTTATAACGTATTAATCTGAAAAACCACATAAACTGTACACTTGCAACCTGGCACCTTAGAGTATCTTTCCCAATCCAAACACTGTTCCCCAAATAGTGTTTCATAGAGATTTAAAAACTCATAAAGATTTTCAAACTCAGTTGGTGGTCCCTGCATCTTTCAATGGTCCCATTTCCTTGTACATTAATATTGTAGCTAAGGTAATTCACGCAGAGAAGACTAAGTTATAAATATATGTTAAGACCTCACAATATGTCAGATACTATGCTACGAGCACTATATACATTATCAGTTTTAATCTTTACAAAAATCCTTAGAGATAGTAAGTTTATTCCAGTTATAAAGATGACTCAATTAGAGACCTCTCACCTAAACACAGGCTTCCAGAAAGAGCCTCAATTTCTGATTAGGTTACTACTTTCAGTGTCTGCCATTAGGAATAATAACAGCAAAAGTGATTCAGTGCCAGGCACTGGGCAATATGGTTTACACACTTTATGTTATTTATTTATCCCAATAACCTCAAAAGATAAGTGCTATTATATTCTCCTTTTATAGAGAATGAAGCCAAAGCTCATGAAGATTATGTAAATTTCCCAAGTTTACACAGTTAGAAAATAGAAGTGTGAGAGCACCTTTCAGCTCTCTCAAACCAAAATTGCAATCAGTGGGTCTGCCTCCCTTCAAAGTTGTAGAGCTTAATGGCTAACTCAGAAGATTCCAACCACATCCAGGAAAACTACAGGAAAACTGTAGGAAACTACAGGAAAAAAACAGTCCAGTACCTCTACTGCTGTGTGACTGCTTTCTTCATATGAAATAGGAATAGGAAGAAATAATTCCTCAAAAGACTGTTGTGGGGTTTAAATGAGAAATTCATTTAATGCACTTAGCACACCATCACTGAGGAGCCCCCACCTTACTCCCTCCACCATCAGAGGAGTAATAAAAACTCTTTCCTCATCATGGTGAAACATAAAGTCAAACTTATTGTCAAGCTTTGCCACAGATTTCTCCCTAAAAAAACTGGGCTTAGAGTTAGATAACTGGTTAAAAGGCATAAACGCTTTGGGACCACAACATAGAAAATAATAAAACCACAGAACACCCAGAATGTAAGTCAACTCATACTGACAAAAATACCAACCATTTGGCTTTAGAATTTCATTAGAAACTTTACCAGAGTATGTATCTCAAGTAACAACTCAACTGTATTTTATAATTAGGGTATCTATTTTGTATTTAGTAACATAACTTTGTGTGTAAAATTGAAAAGTGAACTTGGTTTATTAATTCATAGGAGAATTCTCAATTATAAATTGACTATACAAAGCCAACAATACAATTTCAGAAAACAATAAGGAGTTGAGTTCCTGAGATGAAAAAACTTATTATTTATTCATAGTCCACCATGTTTCAAAAATACCTAACTCATAATCCTTCTTATAAACTATGTAAAACCAAGCAAAATGACATAAATTATAAATGCTTATGAAAACAGAAACTTAAAATATTTCAAATAACTGTACATATTTGATACCATACTTCTTTGGCTAAGGGATTAATTAAAATTTTACTGAGAACTAACCCCTCTGTTTTGCAACAGTTGTCACAGACTATTTATCATGCTATTTTGGCGAAGTTGTTTTTTATTCTCAAAACAAATAACAAAACAAACATCTGTCTGCTTTTTTATTTGATAAGCACTATCCATTTTGTTTTCTTTGGTTTTTTTTTTACAGCTCAAAATACATTTTCATGGCAATAGAAATGTTAATGAAACTCAATAAATATTTATTGAGTTCCTACTAGAGCAAGATGTGTTGCCAGGTCCTGAGGGGAACAGAAAGGTAAATAAGATTTGCTTTGTGACTTCTAAGATTTTACCATATCATCTGTCTGAAATGTAGGCTACATGATGAGACAGAATGGAAAATTAGATTGGAAGGAAAACTAGGGCCAGATCAGGACAATTCTTCCATTAAGAAGAATTGATTAAGATTTTGGATTTAACTATATCATCAGGAGATTTAGTATCAGATAGACCTGGTTTGAATCTGCATACTTCTATCTGGTTAGCAGTGAGATACTAACACAGCCACTATAGGATACTCTCAGTACGTTATTTTAAGCTTTAGCTCAAAATAGGGACAGTACTGACTTCTTTTCAGTTATTTGCAGCCATTCTTCTCCCACTTTCCCTTCAAACTTCCCATATTTCTAAAATGTGATATCCCTTAATTTATTCACTCCATTAACTCCTACCCTTTTAGATGTTAACTAACACTTAAATACTCAGAAAATTTATCCATGACATTATATCCATGATGGATCAGTTTCCTTTTTAACAGCTTACAGTACTCTGTTTCCTTACTTGAAATTATGTTTCTATAATTTATTATATAACAGAATCTGTAATCACTGGGGACAGGGGGTGGTTACTAAGGTGATTTTCTTTTGGTCTACCATGCATTTTTTTCCTTCCTTCCTTCCTCCTTTTTGTCCTTCCTTGTTCCCTCCCACCCTTCCCTTCAAGGTCAGGCATGATGAAAAGTGTTACTAAAAAGACCCATCACCCAATTAATATGGTTAAAGATCATAAGATGACAAGTTAACAAGTGACAAGTTAAGAACTATTTATCCTAGTTAAGTTTATTACGTATACAATTTAGTCCATTCAAGATGTATTTATTGCATTCCTATTTTGTGCCTAATTCTGTGAGAAAACAAAATGATATAATCTTCAAAGTTCTTGGCAATAAGTGCATACATATATAATAAATGATAAATACAAAGGAATATATAATCAAATAACCATATATATCTGCATTATGTTCCTAGCATATTGTCAGCACTCAACAAATATCTGTTCAATCGGCTGATGAATCCAAATGACTAATAACATAAACTCAGATGGGGAAAAAAAATCAATATGGACTAGAATACTTAGAACGTTTTCACGGGAAAATGACTTTTCAGTGAGATCTGGAGATGGGGGTAAAATTTAGCTGAGTAGCTCATCATTCATTTTCAGTGCTTAGAGTAGTAACTGCACATAATAGATACACAAAAAATATTTAGAAAAAAAACAGAATTGCCAGTACTCGAAGCCCTAATAGAAATGTATTTTAACATAGTTTAGATTTTAAAATCTATGTTGAAAAATTAAGTCCATGAGAAATACATTTCTAATGAAAAGAAAACAATTGAGACATAATCAGATTTAAGATTTCAGGTATAAATTTCAAAATGCTAATCAGTATTAAAATAGACTAATTCTGTGAAAGCTCTTCAGAAAGAATATTAACAAACCAATAGTATATCAGGTAAAATATAAACATTAGGAAGCTCATGGTATAATGAAACCTACCAGGGAGACAATATTTTACTTAAAAATGCAAATTACTGAGATAACTTTCTTAAACTAAAATAACATAAAATAACAATAGAATAATATTTTGTTTATAAAAAGTAATTGCTTCCAGATCTCCAAATGTATAATCATGACCTGCACATTATAATTTTCAAACACCACAAATTAAATAAGTAAATCTCCCGGCCTCTGGCATGAGAGACCCTAGATTTAAAATACAGCTTTTAGATTGTCTCTATATAGGAGTAAAAATGAGAACAATATTTTAAAAATTGAACCATCAAAAATGTTTTTTCTCCTTATTTTCCTCCTCTGAATTGTTAGAGAACATTTTTGTTCCATTTGAATAACATCTGAAAAGAAAACATGCCAAAAGAAACTAAACTAGTAGTAGAGTTTAATCCTGAATCCGCATTTTAGATTTAAAATCAACAAAGAAATATAATAATCTATAATTTGATTTAAGTTTATAAACACTTGGGAAGCATCTAAAATGTTCTGAGGAGAAAGTAAGGTGAGGAAATAAAATTATTTTCTGTGATTACCAATCACAAAGTCTTCTATGTTTATCATTCAAACAAGTTCCCCCCTTTGTTTTGTTTGTTTTGTTTTTTTAAATACATTGAATTGCATATTGGTCAAGAAAGGGAAAAAAAACTGATAATTTTTTCTATACCAGCTTACACTATCAGTATTAGGTGTCCTTTAATGTTTATCTATTTCTGAGACAACACACACACAGAGAGAGAGAGAGAGAGAGGGAAGGAAGGAGGGTGGGAAAGAGAGGCAGAGAGGGAGAGAAGAGTGGGGGAGGGGCAGAGAGAGAGAGGCAGACAGAGAACCCCAAGCAGGCTCCGCTGTCAGCTCACAGGCCAACATGGGGCTTGAACCCAGAAACAGTGATATCATGACCTGAGCCAAAATCAAGAGGGGAAGCTTAATCGACTGAGCCACCCAGATGCCCCAGGTGTCTTTTAAAAACACTATTTTCTGGCACAAAAACAGACACTCAGATCAATGGAACAGAATAGAGAACCCAGAAATGGACCCACAAATGTATGGCCAACTAATCTTTGACAAAGCAGGAAAGAATATCCAATGGAATACAGACAGTCTCTTCAGCAAGTGGTGCTGGGAAAACTGGACAGCGACCAGCAGAAGAATGAACCTGGACCACTTTCTTACACCATACACAAAAATAAGCTCAAAATGGATGAAAGTCCTAAAAGTAAGACAGGAAGCCATCAAAATTCTTAAGGAGAAAGCAGGCAAAAACCTCTTTGATCATAGCCACAGCAACTTCTTACTCATCACAGCTCCGGAGGCAAGGGAAACAAAAGCCAAAATGAACTATTGGGCCCTCATCAAAATAAAAAGCTTCTGCACAGCGAAGGAAATAATTAGCAAAACTAAAAGACAACCAATGGAATGGGAGAAGATATTTGCAAACAACATATCATAAGGGTTAGTATCCAAAATCTATAAAGAACTTATCAAACTCAACACCCAAAAAAAAATAATGCAGTGAAGAAATGGGCCAAAGACATGAATAGACACTTCTCCAAAGAAGACATCCAGATGGCCAACCGACACATGAAAACATGCTCAATATGACTCATCATCAGGAAAATACAAATCAAAACAACAATGAGATACCACCTTATACCTGTCAGAATGGCTAACATTAACAACTCAGGCAACAACAGATGTTGGCGAGGATGCGGAGAAATCTCTTTTGAATCTCTTTTGCATTGCTGGTGGGAATGCAATCTGGTGCAGCCACTCTGGAAAACAGTGTGGAGGTTCCTAAAAATAGAATTACCCTACGACCCAGCAATTGCGCTAGTAAGTATTTATCCAAGGGATACAGGTATGCTGTTTCAAAGGGGCACATGCACCCCAGTGTTTATAGCAGCACTATCAACAATAGCCAAAGTATGGAAAGAGCCCAAATGACCATCGATGAATGAATAGATAAAGAAGATGTGGTATATATATACAATAGAGTATTACTCGGCAATCAAGAAGAATGAAATCTTACATTTGCAACTATATGGATGGAAGTAGAGGGTATTATGCGAAGCGAAATTAGAGAAATAAAATATCATATGACTTCACTCATATGAGGACTTTAAGATACAAAACAGATGAACATAAGGGAAGGGAAGCAAAAATAATATAAAAAGAAGGAGGGGGACAAAACATAAGAGACTCTCAAATATGGGGAACAAACAGAGGGTTACTGGAGGGGCTGTAGTTGGGGGGATGGGCTAAATGGGTAAGGGGAATTAAGGAATCTACTCCTGAAATCATTGTTGGCACTATACAGTAACTAATTTGGATGTAAATTAAAAAAATTAAAAAAAAACCACTATTTTTCAAGTCCATGAAGTAAATCTCTTAAAATCAAGAAATCTAATTTGCCAGATTACAGGTGAGACATTTCTCTGTGTATTTATTTCCCAGTCTCTGGAATATTAAGGGGCATAAATAAATTTTAATCATAACATTAACTCCACAAATATTCAATCTTTGGTATATACTATAATAAAGATCAAATTATCTGTAGGACTCAATTTATTCATGTGTCCTTAGCTTATAAATTATAATCAAGGACTGAGTGTTCTTAAATTTACTATGGAATATTTTACATAAAAGCTATTTTTTTTAATTTGTTTTGACAGGTGACAGGTAAGTTGAATATTAAAGTGATTTTAATGTGATGATGTGACTCTTTAATTGCTTTTAAATCACTGCAAACTTATTCTGGTTGGCTAATTTATAATCAACTACTTTTTGTCTACTTATCTTGTCACCTGACATCTTCCAGCCTCCATAAATTTAGCTTGCTCCCTTTTTATACCATCACCTTCTGTGCCACTGGCTTTCTCCTCAGTTTTCTCCTTCTCCTCCAACATTCTGATGGTGAAAAGTGCATGATAACCCACGCTACATGAATTCCCAGCTAATATAAAAGAATCAGATGTGCATAAACAAAGAGAAGCTGGCCAACAAGACTACTTCTTTCCCAGACTCCTTCCCTAATTCTATTTTTAATGTTCTCTTGTGGAATTATTCTAGACTTTTTCTTATAAATCATCTATAACCAGTCCTGGCAAGATTAGATACCAGATCAGCTTACTTATACTTTTGGCTGCTATTTTTCCATTTGCTTTTCTGCCACTTCATGAGCCAGTTTAAAATATTTTTTCTTCAGGTAAAAAAGAGCTCTAAAATAACTATTGAGGCCCATTTCACTTTGCTCCTATAGTTTGGTTCTTGGTCTTCTACATGAGGAAGCACTCCCTGCTTTATCTCAAAAATTATCTCCCTGAACTTTGTGTTAATTTAACTTAGACTTAAAATCACTTTGTTCCTACCCCAGTCCCCCATTTTGGAGGTCTCTCCAAATAGCTATCTTTTCTGAAAGTTGCCATTAACTGGAACCATTGCCTCTGGACTATTAATTTACTGTAGCTCAATGACTATGCAATCTGATAGATCTCAGCATCCATCTTTCAGCATCCACGTGCCATATCTATCACTTCTCTTTTTCTGTAACAACTTTATTGAGACAGAATTCATATACTACAAATTCACCCATTTAAATACACAGTTCAGTTGGTGGAGTTATTTTCAGAGTTGTACACTCATTACCACTTAATCTTAGAATAGTTTTATTACTGAAAAAGAAACTCTCGATCTTCCCATCTCCTATGTCCTCTCCTCCCAGCCATAGGCAAACACTAATCTGTATAGATTTGTCTTTTTAGGTTACCTATTCTGCACATACATCTTGCTTTTTTCATGGAACAACCCACCCCAGAAATCTCTTCATGGCAGTGTATTGATCTTCCTCAGTTCTTACAGATACAGAGCCCTCCATTGTGTGAATGAATCCTGGCTTATTCAACCTGTCCCTACTGCTTCTGAAAGAGTAGAAATGGGATAAATGTCTGTTACAAAGAGTTCCACTGAACAGTTTTGCATATAACATCATTTGGTTTTTTTGCCATTACATCTATGGAATCTATTCTTAGAAGTGGGTTGTGAGTCAAAGGGTAAATACACACGTAATGTTGCTAGCTGTTGCTAAATTCCCCTCAACCGGGTTTGTGCTATTTTGCATTCTCATAAGCAGAATATGAGGGCACCTGTTTCCCCACAAGCCTTGCAAACCGACCATGCTGTAAATCTTGGATTTTTGTCAGTCTATAAAAAATAATAACAGTGTAATTTTTAGGTTTATTTATCTAATAGAAAATTAACGATTTTAAAGTGTACAATTCAGTGGTATTTAGTCCATTTACAACATTGTACAACCACTAGGTCCTTGTACTTTCGTATTTTTACCATCCTAAAGGAAACCTCTACACCCATTCATCCTTCATTCCCTCTCCTTAGCCCTTCTATTTAGGCCATTGGTTTATTTTGACCTGTATATGTTTTTTTGTAGATGTTTTTGTATATGTTGTGAAATAAGGGTACAACTTTATTTTATTGCCTATGGATATCCAGTCATCCCATTATCCTTTATTGAAGAGATTATTCTTTCCCCATTGAATGGTCTTGACAACTTGTTCAGAATCATAGGATTATAGATGTAGTTTATTTCAGGACTCCCAATTCTACTCCATCAGTTTTAATATCTATCATTATGTCAGTATTACACTTTATTTATTACAGTAGCTTTTTAGCAAATTTTGAAATCGAGAATTGTGAGATTTCCAGGGCACCTAGGTGGCTGTCAGTTAAGCATCAGACTCTTGATTTCAGCTCAGGTCATGAGCCCATGGTGGTGGGAAGGAGACCCAGGTTGAGCCCTGTAGTGAGCATGGAGCCTGTGTAAGATTCTCTCTCTCTCCCCCTCTGCCCCTCTACCCCACTTCCATACTCTGTCTCTTAAAATAAAAAAAAAAAATTAATTTAAAAATTGGTAAATAAATAAAGGCAAGAACTAAATTATATTTTCAGAAAACAAGATTCTTCACATAGATAATCCTAAAGAAACTACAAAAATGACTAGAATAAAACAA
The DNA here is from genome assembly GCF_046562875.1 of Panthera onca. Classification (NCBI taxonomy): domain Eukaryota; kingdom Metazoa; phylum Chordata; class Mammalia; order Carnivora; family Felidae; genus Panthera; species Panthera onca. Next base: position 106,218,576 of record NC_138345.1, on the reverse strand, counting down.
TTTAGCAAGATCTCAGGATAGTAGTTTAACTTCTAAATAATTTTCATATGCTAGCATCACAACCCTGGAAATTATAATTTTAAAATTCCACTAACAGTGTGGGACACAAAAAATTTTTAGAAATATATTTAATAAGGGTGCCCGTGGGTCGCTCAGTTGGTTAGGTGTCTGACTCTTGATTTCAGCTCAGGTCATGATCTCACGGTTCCTGAGTTTGAGCTCCATGTCGGACTCTGCACTAAGAGTGGGATACTCTCTCTCTCATTCTCTCTCTCTCTCTCTCTCTCTCTCTCTCTCTGCCCCTTCCCTGCTTGTGCATGCACTCTCCCACTCTCAAAATAAATAAACTTAAAAACAGAAATATATTTAATAAAAATCATAAAAGACCTCTAAAAGAGAGCTTTAAGACTTTAACGTAAGCCTGATAGAGACTACATGTGTTCATCTTATCATTACCTTTAAAACTGTGCATGGATGTAATAAATGTGTTTCACAGGAAGAACAGAGCATTTAGAGAACATTCCTGGCATATATTATCAATCCCTCTAGGGAAAATTCACTTAAATATTATTCTGAATTAATATTTCATCAGGCTAACAGTAGCATCCTAGGCTCAAAAGTATGTGCCTATATTCCAAAGTTACTGAAGTCTGCAATCATGCACATTCAGATAGAATTTATTCCTCACTTACAAATGAGTCAGTTCATATCATTTTCCTGCTTCAAACCTTCTAACAATTTATGTTCAATTCAGATTAAAATCTAAATTTGTATATGGCCAACATGATCTGCTGTATGCCTTCATGATGTGGCCCAGGCCATGGTTTCCCTCCATGTACTCCTCTGTTTATTCTAGCTTTATTGATGTTCCTTAAAAATAACAAGTGTGCTTCCACTTATGTCCCCCTAATTTTTCAAACTAGAATTCTTTTCCCATAGTTTGTCACCCTCATTCAGATCTCTGCTCAAATATTACTCCCTCAGAGACACTTGCCTCAACATCTCTCTTAAAGTGGAAACTTCTCAAACTCTATCATCTGAACTGTTCTACCTTTTCTATAAAAACCACGAACATGTCAATTCATTTTACATTTATATTCTATACTTAACATGCATTTTACATACTTTTAAATTTTGTGCCTTCCTAATAGAATATAAACTAAGTTCCACTAAGGTCCATAGGAACACATATATCGTTTCCTTATTGTTATAGCTCTAGGGTTTAAGACTGTACCGTTTACACGATTTGCTATCAATAAACAGTCACTGAAAAAATGAAGTAAAGACAGTTTGGGTCTCTTTCTAAAGACTCCCTAGTTAAGTTCCTCTTGCTAGATATGATTAAATCATCAATCTCATATAATTTTAAAGCATAAAAGATTTCCTAGCAGCCCTGTGAAATATCAAGTTGCCCAGGCCCCATATAGCTAAGTTAGTCTACTTTCACAGGATCTCTTTCATGACTCTCAATAGTTTCTCCCTCGTGCAAACTCACACACACACACACACACACACACACACACGAAATTTTCACAATCTAGCATTAGAGTTTTATGATGTGCTCAGACAGTAACAAACACCAGTTTTCCCAAGGGAAATGTAATTTCTTTGTATCAACATTAGGAGTTATTTCTGGCCAGATTTACTCATTGTGTAATTTTAAATTTAAAAATATTCCCTTTGCTATCGGTATAGTATGATTACATGAGACTGCCAATGGTTATCATAATAACATATCCAACTCCATCTATTTTCCTGAGTAGTTTCATAATTCAGTTAGCTTTTATTGCATTTCATCACAGTCTGCATTACTGCATAAATTCCTTAAGGCATTTCACACATTAATAGTTATTTCATCCCAAAATTTAATCTTGAATATCACTTTATTTAAGTTCCTGTGAAAATGGAATCCATCTGTATATTGACATGACTTTGACAGAAAACAAGTGGTTGCCAAACATTCTGTAGAACTGCACTCAATGCCAGTTTGGTTCTGGCAAAATTAATGGAAAATAAAGCACTAATGAACCCTTCGCCTAGAATAATATTTGATATTTATATAGTTTCTCTCATCAAAAGATATCAAACATGCAATAAGTGAAAATCTTGTTAACCTACAAAAAAATCTCTGCAAGAAAACAAGGTCATGCATTTCTACTCCAATTTCATGCACTTTTCATTCTACCTTTTCAGGGATAGAGGGAGGGCTTTTGAATAACCACGCATACAAAGGGGAAAGGAAGCTGTCCCTTATCCACAGAAAAATTATTTAAACCAGATTTGCTCAAACACTGGATTCAAATTAAATTTTGATAGGGTTCTTTAGAGCATTCCACACATGAAGACAGATGTGAATGATTATGTAATTCTTTGAAATGTGTTGTAAATTGATTAAATCTAATATTGGTCAGGAAGTATTTTGTTACACATTTTGCAGTCAAGTATACTATAGTTCCTTGACTGTATCTCAAATAATACACTTTCATGGGTAGCAATGTTATTAGCTCACTCATTCATTGTTTTAAAATGTTTATAAATAAAAACTAAGTAAAAATTAATTTTGGAACTTCAGTTCCTCTGCCCCTGTGGCCTCCTCAGTTGCCAATTACTGGCTTCCTCTCCCTCGTACCTGAAGTCAGAATCCAGTACTTCCCCTTATCCCTCTCTTCCCTCCAGTATTTCCTGTATTACAGTGGTTCTCAATGTGTGGTCCATAGACCAGCAACATTGGTATTAACTGGGTACTTGTTACAAAAGTAAAAATTCAGGCCCCACTCTAGACCCCCTAAATCAGAATCTCTGAGAGTTGAGCTCAACAGTCAGTATTTTTGATGGTGGTACTGATGCATGCTAATGTTTGAGAATCACTGCTTTATATAATTTCCTTTACCATGCTCATGAAAGTCTTATGTTAGAGGCTTAGATTCATATTTTTTTCAAAGTAAACAGTGTATATAGCATTCTGTCTGTTGCAGTGCTTAGTGCGGCTATTCTGATTTTTGAAATTTGTCTTGGGAACCTGTATTCAACACAAGAAAGAAATTAAATCAGCCCTTAATTTAGACGAAAAAAAAATCTTAAGATATTTTAGAATGTGTGACCATATAGTATCGTTAAAGTCTTCATTTTAAACTTCATTAAACTTTAAAAATAGAAAGAAATTAATACAATGTAGACAGATTATAATAGAGGGTAATATGGTAAAATAGCTGGGCTGGTGTGGTCAGGGAAGATTTCTCTAATGATGTAACATTAAGGTTACAAAAGAAAAAAAAAAAAAGAGGAAACTAGGCCTGTATAGAAAAATGGATAGGATTTTTGAGGATGCAGAAATTGTAAAACCCAACCACCATGAAAGAGTATGTTGTGTATAAGCAGCTTAAAAGTCAATGGGTGCTCGGCACAGTAGACGAGGGGAACGATGAGAGAGATGAGACAGCACACGTATGTAGAAGCCAGATATAGCTTCATGTAGAATATCACATGTGAAATTCACATGTTACATCAATTCATAGCTGGTCCTTTCTGTTACTTAATGCAGTCCATTGTATCAATGTAGTGCAATTTCCTGATGTAGGGCCTACGAGTCCAAAGTAAGGAGTTTAGATTTCATTGTAAAAAAGGAAAAAAGTCTATGGGTGGCAAGCACAAGAGTGACATAAACCACTGATGTCTTTAATAGAGAAAGAAAGATGTTTGTTTGCACCATTATTAATCCAGCTTTGAATGTTCTAATAAGGTGACATTGCATGAAAAGAAAAATGTTTAATAAAATACAAAATGCAAAATTGGCTAACACCTCCATCATATCATGTAACTATCATTTCTTTTTTGTGGTGAGAAAATTTCATACCTGCTCTCAATTTTCAAGTACACAATATACTACTGTTGTTGACTATAATTACAATGCTGTGTATTAGATCTGCAAAACTTCTTCTAACTTGAAGTTTTTACCCTTCATATTGCAATATATACGTATGTATATAAAATTAACATGCTGACATCATAAACTTACACGATGTTTTATGCCAATTATTTCTCAATAGAGCTGAAAAAGATACAAGCCTCACAAGCTTATGACTTACCAAATGTTTAAAAACAAAAAAAAAGCACTTCAGAATTGATAATAGCTGGCAGAAATGATAGCATTACCATTAGAAAGGAAAAAAAAAACATTGAAACAGATAACCTTGGTTTCTATTTAAGCAGCATGTAGTACATATTTATGAAAAATAAATAATAAATTTTTGAAAGTTTTTTAGTCTCAATGAGCATCAGACTCCTCACCTAAAGAACAGGGGAAAATAATATATATTTTGCAGGTTTGCACTGAAGATTAAAAATGATAGTATTGCCTATATCTAACATCATCCTCAACAGTGAAAAGCTGAAAGCATTTCCTCTAAGATCAGGAACAAGACAAAGATGCTCACTCTCATCACTCAGGGAATTTCAAACTATATTACAAAGTTACAATGGAATGGAATAATAAGCCCAGATATAAATGTACACACAGACGGTCAATTAAGACAAAAGAACCAAGAATATACAATGGTTAAGGACAGTCTCTTATAAATGGTTTTATTTAAACTGGACAGTCACATGCAAAAGAATGAAACTTGACCACTATCTTATACCATACACAAAAATTAACTCAAAATGGATTAAGAATTTGGATGTAAGACCTGAAATCAAAAAGCACTAGAAGAAAACATAGGCCATAAGCTCCTTGACATTAGTCTGAGAGATGATTTTTGGATTTAACACCTAACCAAAGGCGACAAAAGCAAAAATTAACAAGTGGAATTACATCAAACAAAAAATTCTACAAAGCAAAGGAAATCATCCACAAAACGAAAAGGCAACCTACTTAATAGGAGAAAAATACTTACAAATCTCATGTTTGATAAGGGGTTAATACCCAAAATATATAAGAACACACACAATAGCAAATTAAAAAATTTTTAAATCTAATTAAAAAATGAACAGAGGATTTGAGTAGCCATTTCTCCACAGAAGACACAGATGGCTATGAAAAGATGTTCAACATCATTAATTATCAGAAAAATGCATATCAAAACCACAATGGGATATCACCTCACTCCTGTTAGGATGGCCATTATCAAAAAGACAATAGATAAATGCTGAAGAGGATGTGGAGAAAAGAGACCCCTTGTGCACTGCTGCTGAGAACGTAAACCGGTGCAGCCACTGTGGACAAGAGTATGGAGGTTCCTCGAAAAATTAAAAATAGAGCTACCATATGATTCAGAAATGCCACTTCTGGATATTTATCTAAGGAAAACAAAAACACTAAGTCAAAAAGATATATGCAGCCTCATGTTCACTGAGATACATACAGAAGCAATCTAAGTGTCCACTAACAGATGAGTAGGTAACGAAAATTTGATACACACACCATAGAATGTTATCCATTCATAAAAAAAAATGAAATCTTATCAGTTGCAACAAGATGGATGGGTATTTTAATAAGTGAAATAAGTCAGAGAAAGACAAATACTCTATGACCTCACTTGTAAGTGGAATCTAAGTTGTGGACATTTAAAACCACATTTTACAACTTTCTGTACATTCATCTCTGCAAGTTAAGATTTTTTTATTTTATCAATCCTAGTCTAGAAATATAAATTTAGGGAAGAGCTAAAGAATGCCTGAGGTGTGAATTTTTATTAAAACAGATTTTAGTTTATGGTTAAAAAGCAGCATTAGATGGAATTTGTCTTTTAGTATGATTCCTCCTGAGAAAATACTGACTGATAAGTAAGAATCTATGTATTATGTCTAGGCAAAAACAAAGATTTAGGCAAGTTACCTGGGGCTATTTGAGATGCAAGTTGTCAAAATTAACAAAACTGGAGGCTATGAATCACTTTTTCCCACAAATTTCTTAGGGATGTTCTGTTTTATAATCCTTTGGTTTTCAGTTGTATAACATCTGAATGAATAAATAGCCACATCAAACCTTAAAATAAGCATACTTACTCCACCGGTGCACCTTTAAACACACAGAATGTTGGTGATTATTGGCAATCCAGGAAATGGGTCACTTGCTCAGGAAAGCAAGTACAATTCTGTCTCAGTGATCAGAGTGTGGTTTGGAGAAGAACCACTATAACAGAAATATTAGGACAAAAATAAGCAGGCCAACAGCTAGACACCTTGTTCCTCTGGGCATTCCTTACAAGATATCAAGAATACCCCAATACACCTTCTCTCTGTTTTAATCCTTATCATTAAAAAATCCTATGTGTGAATAAGGATGTTCACCTCTGGTGATGGCGAAATATTTTTAAGCTTACTTATCAAGCTACAGATCTTTCTCAGAGTCTCCTGGCGTAACACTAAGTTATAGTGTTTTCCTTTCTTCAGTAAGCACTAGTAATGTATTTGCCTCTGTAATTTCAGAATATGTGCTTAATTCCTCTTGCCTGACACCAGTTCAGACTTCATATTGCCAAAAATTCTTTTATCCTTTGACTATCAAATAAGATTTTTAATATTTTCACAGTTTTCAGAACCTCTGTTTATTTTTCCAATGTTATGTTACTAATGTTAAATCCTTCATTGATGTTATTATCATTGATCAATGTTTTTCAATGTCAATCATTAAATTTCTACCATTATTCTTCTTCCACCTGGGTTATTGAATGTAGAACCAGTAATAGCAAAGGAGTGTGAATACAAGAGGTATTTTCCAAAAATGCATTCTTGCTTCAGTTCTTAAGCATATTACTATTTTGCATCTTTTTAAAAAGTCAGGATGAATTTAAGTGACAAAATATAGAGTGTCATCACCATATGCAATATTTTATACTCTTAAGTTTAACACAAATCTTGTAGCATTTTTTTTACACCTTTGAGTCTCTTTGAGATCCTGTACAGGGACTTGTAGGTGGTTGTTATGAAGAATTACTGAAACAATGGTTAACACATATAAATTTCCACAAAATACCAGTGGGAAATGATAATGTATTTCTCATTCCCACATCTAAGGGTTGCCTGTGGAGACTCTGCTCCCCATGTTTCATTCTGGGGCCGAGGATAGAGGGGCAGGGTCTTCTCAAGGCATGGTTTCCCTAAGACAATGGCAAACACCGAGGACAGCAAGGGCAAAAGCCCAAGCACATTTAAAGGCTCAGTGTGGAATGTATCCACTGACCAAAGCAAGTCACATGGCCAGCCTCAAAGCCAAGAGGTAAGGAAGTATACTCTTCCCATGGAGGGGGCAGTGCTGAGGGCTAAGTAGTATTTGCTGAAAAAATAATCTACTACACTAGTGGAGTGTTTACAAACCCTTTTCAAAAGTTAAAAGTCTAAAAAAGTAAAATAGTAACCAGTATGACATTAGTGCTTCAGTGAGAAAGACATATTGATTTATTTTCCCATAAAAATGTAATTACATATGGAGATTAGAATCAATTTTTAAATTACATTTTGGGTTAACTGGATTTGAAGACTGGCCTGAAACCAAACCACCATGAATAGTATTATTTATATGTTCCAAGTCATAAAAGTTCAACCTATCAGCACTTTGGGAGGGACAGTAATTTGGGGATAGACTGTAGATGCTGCTGCCGTACTTTTTCATACTTCCCATAGAACACCTAGAATTTTATTTTTGTGATGGGGAAAGCTTAGAATATGATGTGAGTTTATTCAGATGTGCATTTTCAGAAGATGTGCGTAAAAACATAGGCCAAAGAACATACCATTTTCTGATATGTTAATAGAAAGTTAGCTTAGAGTATCCTGTTTACCCTCTTCGGTTAGATTTGTGTGTTTGACATTAATTATATGGTCATCTTTTAAAATTATATTCATTTATTTGTGTTACACAATAGAATTTAACAAAATATACAATGGTTAAATATAACCTTTGAAAGACAAACAAAAGCTCAAATAGGACATGTGATTTTGTACTTCTAGTAAAGCCAGTAGATTTGTACTCATGGCATTCTTACTCTGAGCCTTCCAGGTGATCCAGGAGTACACTTTTCAAAAGAACAGTAGTACTGTGAGAAAAACACACAAGCAGTGCACGTGCACACACACACACACATACAGTATACACCTATAGATGAACTACTGAAACTGCTTTGGTATTCAATCAAGCTCTAGTGCCAACATGAATTTACATCTTAGAAATTCCATTTATCTGTGATTATTGACAAAAATTTTAAAAGTATGCAAAAATCTTAGAAAATTTAATTAAAATGTCTATTTTTTTATTGATGTATATACCGCATTAATGATTTTATATTTGTAAATATTGCAAAATGATGACCACAATAACCCTAGTTAACATCTGTTATCTATTTGAATATATAACTAGTCCTTTCAGATTCTCTAATAGAAGTTCGAAGTTTATATCCACTGCAATAAAAGTTAACATGTTTATTAGTTATTAGTCATTTTTCTTTAATAGACTGAGCTAATTCTAATATTGACATTTCTGACCCAGAAAAATATGTATAAAATTTCATGCCATTTTTTATCACCAGATTTAGGTTTCTATTCAATAATGAACTAATTACAAAGTAACATTTTATAAAAAAAAGTCCATGACATATATACAGGCTGAATTCCATGGAATTTGTTTTGGTATTTGATTCAAAACAACTTGATTTAAGGTACTTTGGCACAAACTGAACGCTATCAAAACATTCTGCCTTACTTGGTCCATAACATATTTTTATTATTTCTGCACATTAACAACTATGGGATACAATAATTAGGACATAAATCATATTAATAGTTTTGTAATATCTGATTGTGGCTACCTGTGAACTATACCAGTGAGCACCACATCTTTACCAACCCTAAGCTCTTTAGTGTCAGCATTTGGAAATCTTTGAAGGCTAAGCAGTTTTTTGTTTGTTTTTAATGTGGCTGTCAGTCTTAATAGTAATTTTCAGAGTAAGAAATATTACCTTGCAAATGGGAACAAAATCCCAATGGCTGGCTAGAGTTTTATAAGTCTAGGTTAAGGAAAATTCTATAATGTTTAATCTGGACCAGTTTTCAGGTCACATGTCAATGCAATATTTTCCTATAAATTAGCAGTTGTGTAAGTAGGACATAGGAGTCTTAAACACAGGCAAAATCGAATGTAAATCATTTTTCTCATGTCCATAACTCTCAGCTTCTCTGGTATACGAGATTCATAGTATGCTTAATATAGAATATATCAAGCACCAATGAAGATGATAGAGAGCTTTCAGCCAATCATGGTAATAGAAGTTCTGGCCTTTGGTCTGCATGAAGGATCTGTTTTTATCTATGTCAATATCAGAATTCTATGAAATCTAAATTCTTCTAATTGTTGCTGATTTGTCTCTAGGAGATTTTGTTTCTGTTTTCTGGATATAGTGGTACCAAGCAGGGGAAGGAGAGGGAGGTGGGTCCTTAGGGGCTGATCCAAGGTTTTCATTGTCCTACAGTGCCTTTGTGTAAATATTTATGTACTGTATATCTGCTCTGAGCAGAAGCAACACATCCTGGCACGTTTCATATCCCTCTTCGCTCAAAACACAGAGTTACTTTACAGTCATATCATGGGGATAGATTATTGCCAACTACCTCCTCACTTCAGAATAAAAATGTACATGTCAGACAAAAACATACAAGCACATTTTGAGACTGTCCCGTGGTACATTTCTAACCAATATGCTTGCTCCTTTATTCATATGTGTTGAGTAGTAATGGGAATAAAATATTTGTCTATTAATATAAATGGTAAACATGATGATATTTAAAAGACATGGTATATTACAAAAAATAAACATGATATAATAGTTTAACTTTTTGGAATTATTTTTCAACTTTCATGTCTGTCATTCATACCTGGGTAGCATTTATCATGCATACCAAGACACCCTAGGGCAGGAGTGGCACATTTGTTCGGATGAGGTTTAGTAGGTTCATCCGAAAATCTCAGAAAACAAAATTTAAAACATATCTCAAGAGAGAGTTTCTCTGTCACATAAATGAAGTGGAGATTACTGGCTCTGGGCCAGTGATTTCAACTACTTAAGAGAGAATTTCTTAGGCTGCTATGTATCCCCTTACATCTTATTGGTGATAATTTAGTACATTGTCACTTATAGGGATGAGGGAATCTGGGAAATATAGTATTTATTCTGGGCAGCAAATCAAAGACTTCTGAAATGTACTTGAGATACTTTAAAGAACTAAAACAGATGCAATCAAATCTACTGGGGGTCAGCTTTGAGAGAACAGAAAAATTAAAAGACAGTAAATTAAGTAAACTAAAAGAAAAAAACATTTTGTTGATTAAATAAGTATATTCGGGTACCTACTAGGCCAACAACATGTTCCAGGTACTGTGATTCATAAGCACGTGCGCGCGCACACATGCACACACACACACACACACACACACACACACACACACACACACACACACTGACTTCATGTGACTTACATTTTAGTAGATGAAGACAGGTTTTTGTTTTGTTTTGTTTTGCTCTACTTCCGTAGGTAGACTGATTTTGCTAAAATTGAGGAATCATCCTTTCTCCTGGGAAGCCTTTCTGAACCTGACATTCTAATGATGAAGTGGTATGTACTTCCTATCCTATGCCTCTGGTAGTGTGGCATCTGACTCCACATTTCCATTTTGTTAATGGTATAATACTCTTTCTGTTTCTCACATTTATGCATTTATGTCTCTAATTTGCAGAGAAACAAAATATCAGTTGTTTTCTCTGCAAGTTGCTCCATAGCTGCCTTCATTTTTAAAAAACAAAAACAAAAAACATACCAACAAAAACCTCCAAGAAACCCAGGATTTTAATGTCTTAATTCTTTTTCCTTCCACCAACAGATGGGATATTTGCAACATGTTATCCCCTCCCTCACAATCTAAACCCACACTAAATCCTGGGATTTGTTGGATTTGTTTAAATGCAGTCTATAATAATATTTTCTCTTTTGTGTGTCTATTCAATTTCAAGAACATTTATTAAGCATCAAGACTACACTATTTTTCACCAATTTTGAGACTTTTAGGAGTCCATTACTATCTTGTACTTTAACTGCTCTTAAAAACAGTTATAGCTCAGAAAAGTGGCTTTATGACAACATAAAGACTAAATATGAGAGTGCTTCAAAGAGATATATTAAGAAGATGCTGTACCCTATCACTTGTTTAACTAACACACATGAAGTAAAACATATTCCACTTGATATTCCTATAGGAAATATTTGTATCAAAATAATTGATGAGGATGCTTTTAGAAAAAAAAAAAAAGGATTTTCTGTCTAGATAGTACTATAGTTTTCCAAGAGCTAGTAACAGGATAATTATACATGTGCATGTTTTTGTGTGTATATGTCTATACCCATATGGTCACATGCACACACAAAAAATTTGTGAATATATGCATGACAAAAGTAGGTATAAAACAGGATAGAATTAAATTTCTACCAATTAACTTGTAGGCAGACCCATTATATATTTTTTATTCATACATTGTCAAGGAAGTGGTAGATTCATTTATAAAGTATGACTATAAATAAAAACAAAGAATAAAAATCCATGTTTGTACATATAAGTGTACATATGTGTAAACAATGAGAATTTGGTAAAAGTAGCTAAGAATAAAAACCAAGTTCCCTAATATTCATTAATAATTAAGAGTACCTCTTGAAAAATTTTAAGATGCTGTTATTTATGAATTACATTCTTTCCTCTTTGATACCCAGTGAGAGAAAGAAATAAAAATGTAATATATTCAATTAGTATTCAACTTCCGTTTATGTTATTTGCAGAAAATGGAAAACAATTCAGAGGCATAACTACTTGGGCTATGGTTTATATTGGGATTAAATATGTTTAAACATATTTTTCAGATTTCCAACCTGACAAAATAGTTTATACTCTTGGGTAGTTCCTTCTCTTTTTCAAATGTAGCTTTCTGAACTTGGCAATATGTTTAGAGGAATATTAATGTGTATAAAATTTAGATTTTATAAAGTAAGTCATCCATTCACCATAAATAATATTATGCCATGAATTTTAAATTCAATTTCAGAATTTTGGTTGGCTGTGACTGCCAAGATCATACAACAATCAGGCTTATTTCTGAGTTAGTAATGTGGCCTTTAGTTATTGCATGCAAGATGGAGACGCTGATCCTCAAAATACTTAGAGATATATTGGTCCTCACCAAGTTTTAAATTGCTACTGTAATTAGAGCAGAAAGAACTTACTTTCTGCCAGTTATGTTAATATGTGCCTCTGAGAAACTCTATAAACTGGCTTCCCACTTTAAATATATTCCAGTGATGGTTTATCATGCTTATAGACTGGGGCCAGGCATCTGCCCAGATGGCCTAATCCTTAATGAAGGACTACTTTTCAACAGAAGCTGGCAGTGCATAGACAGCTCAGTGCTGTGTACTTACACACCTCCAGGACGCTGCTTCAGCGTCTGAGGGACGTCTCAGTATCTACCCTTTGCTTTTCATCTCCCCATCCCAGACTTGAGTCTACGTGCACAAATAATTTCATTTCCACCAAATTTGGCATTAAGATCTGCGTATCTTTCAAACAAGGAGGAGTTACATGAAAATGGCCTCGAGGCATTTACAATTACTTCACTTTAAGCTTTAGATTTCGTGTGGTTCAGATTTTCATACTGAAATAGTCATCGTGTTTTGGGCCACTCTCAGCCTCTGGATAATCGATAATCAGCTAGAAATGCCTGAGGACACTCACTGGGGCCCAAGCGGCGACCACCCCCACCCTAACATTTACCTCTGGGAGTCAGCCGCGTGGCTGACCCGTGTTGTGACTCTTACTATGACTGCGAGACCCACCCCCACGACAACCTTCAGGAACCTTCGAAAAAGAAAACGAGGTTTATTACTCACCCGTCCTGGAGGAACCTGAGCACCGCCTGAGGTCACAGGTAGGGCGCGAGACCACGTGCCTCGGGTTCGGCTTTTATCCAGGTGGAGGGCGGGCGGCTCTGGTTTCCACGTCGCGGGCTTGAAGTGTATTGGTGACTTTAAAACAGAAGCGCGAAAATTAAAGCGCCAGCGTCAAAGCGCTAGAAGGGAGAAACCAATGAGGAAAGCCACGCAGGAAAAAGGAGCAGTCAAACCAGGGACCGCTCAACAAAAGAGACAAAAGAAACTTGGCCTTCCGGTCCAAAACGCCACCTGTCAGGTGCTTACGCTTCACATGGAGTCACGGGATGTTACCAAAGTATTGCCAAGAAGCTCCAGGTGCCCTTCGCGGCTTCCTGTTAGGTTGCCTCTCACGGAATTATAGTACAAAATCAAATCCAGGAATTTGGCTTTGTCGTAGTGCGTGTATGGTTGCTGTTTGACTCGTGTAAATCTGTGTCGTGTAAATCAGCAATTTACTCGTGTAAATCTGTACTCGTGTAAATCAGCAATTAAGGACGCGGAGCTATTTCGACACCACAAAGATCTTCCTCGGGCTACCCTTTATAGTCACTCACTGCCTTGCTCTCCCCTTCCCCTCCCTAACCCATGGCAATCACTAAACCGTTTTCCATCTTTATAATTTTGTCATTCAAACAGAACGTACACAATAGGTTAGTTTTTTTTTGTTTGTTTTTGCTTCCTCACCACAATGCGCGGGAGACCCATCCAAGTTGTGTTTGTCAGTAATTCATTCCTTTTCTTTTTTATTTTTTTTAAGATTTTTTTTAAGTTCACTTATTTATTTTCAAAGGGAGAGGGGCAGAGAGGGAGCGGGGAAAATAGCGCTCAGGCTCTGCATAGTAAGCACTGAGCTGGGCGCAGGCCTCAAACTCACCAACTGTGACATCATGACCTGAACTGAAATCAACAGGGTGTCGATTAAGGGACTGAGCCACCCAGGCACCCAGTTCATTCCTTCCTATTACTGAGTAGTATTTCACGATATGGAGGTACTATCGTTTGTTCACCCATTCACCTATGAAAAGATATGTTAGTTTCCAGATTTTGGTTACTTGCTGCTATGAACATTCATTTACAGGTTTTTGTATGGATTTAAGTTTTTATTTCTCTGGGATAATGTCCAGAAGTACAATTTCTGGGTCATGTAGTAAATATATGTTTGTGTTTTTTTTTTTAATAAATTGCCAAATATTTTCCAGAGTGGCTATAACATTTTACATTCACATCAGCAGTATATGGACAATCCAGTTTCTCTATCTTTGCCAGCAACTGATATTGTCAGGTTAAAAAAAAAAAAATTAACCGTTCTAAAGATATCTAGTGATATTATAGTTATAATTTGCATTTCCCTTGGCTGGTTATGCCGAGTTATATCTTTCCTTGTGCTTGCTGCCTTCTTTATGTCTTCTTCAGTGAAATGTCCCTTCATGTGTTGTGTCTCCTTTGTAATTGTCTTGTTTTTAACTAGTGAGTGTTTAGAGTTTTTTATTCTAGATATGATTTCATTATGATATGTAATTTGCAAATATTTTCCCCCAGTCTGTAGTCTAATTTCTTATTATTTTTATAAGCCCTTTCACAGAACTAAAATTTTAATTTTTATGAACTCCAAGGTAAAATTTGTTTTCACTTTTATGGATCATGTTTGTGTCAAGTCTAAGAACTTTTTGTCTATAGCTGGGTCCTGAAGAATTTCTCCTGCTTTTTTCTAAAAGTTTTAAAGTTTGATGTATTTCATTTAAGTCCATGGTCCATTTCTGAGTTAATTTGTATAAAATTGATAAAGTTTAGGGTGAGGTTCACTTATTTGCCTATAGATTTCCTATTGTTCCAGCAACTATTTACTTCAAAGTCTATCCTTTCTCCATTGATTTACATTTGCGTCTTTGTCAAAACCACTTGGCCGTACTTTTATGGGGGTATTCCCGGGTTCTCTATTCTGTTCTCTTGATTTCTGCATACACCTTCTACCAATAGCACACAGTCATGATTACTGTAGCTATATCATATGTACTAAAATCAGAGTGATTTACCCCACGTTATTTTTTATCTTTAAAATTGTGTTTCAAAATGGTTCTCCTGCCTTTTTCAAACAAATTTCAGAAAACTCTTGTTTATAACTACAAAAGATCTTACTGTGATTTGATAGGAATTGGTGGGAGTGAAAAAGCCCAGTCTCTTCATGATCTCTACTTAAACGCTATGGAGGGTTGAGAGGGAAGATCTTACTGTCCAGTGGGGTAAAAAATCCCTGTTCCCCTAGTAATCCTTCTCTGATACTTCTGTGTGGAGAGGGGGGATTGGACCAGCTCACTGCAACCGGGTAAGGATAGATAACTACATTCCCTACATGGTCTTTGCTGGCAAAGTTGGAGGAGGACAGTTTTTCTGTAGTGTTTAACTGGAATAGAGATGTTATTATCTAAAAGTTTTCTGTCTTAGGGCACCTTGGTGGCTCAGTTGGTTGAGCATTGGATTCTTGGTCATGATCTGACAGTTTGTGGGATCGAGCCCCACGTCAGACTGTGTTGACAGTGCAGAGCCTGCTTTTAATTCCCTCTCTCCCTCTCTGTCTGCCCCTCCCCTGCTCCCCTACCCCCATCAGAATAAAAAATAACAAAATAAAATAAAAGTTTTCTGTATCGCTAAGCTCCTTCTCTGATCCTTCGACTAGAGAGAATGGATTTACAGGGTTTTGTTTAGGTGATTTTTAATTTTTTGTCTGTGCTTATTGGTGTTTGGGGATTGCTAGCTTACTCCACCCCAAGTCTAAGATATATGAGGCAAAATAAAGCTCCCCCAAAATTATACTCACCACTGTGTCATTCCTTGTATTAGTATTCCATCAGCCTTCTCTCCACCTTTCAGTCTTATGTTGCTTTATATATGATGTTCTCATTGTTTACTTGTACATAGTAGGATGCCTAGGGAAAAGTACATCTATTCCATCTTCCTGGAAGCCAGTGTCACAAATTTATCTTTTAATGTTACCCTGTACTGTGGCCTGTACTGTGCTAGGCAAAGAAAGTTTAGACTTCAAGGGAATTATTTTCTACTAGAGAAGGAACAAACCTAGACAGATTATTTCTAAATGACATAAGTTGGAAGAAATAGATATATACCCTTGCCAAGGAGAACTCAGTGGAAGGCTACTCAACTAAACCTAGAAGTTTAGGGAAAATTTCTTTTTTTTTAATTTTATTTATTTTTGAGAGAGACAGAGACAGAATGCGAGTGGGTTAGGGGCAGAGAGAGAGGGAGACACAGAATCTGAAGCAGGCTTCAGGCTCTGAGCTGTCAGCGCAGAGCCTGACACGGGGCTCGAACTCATGAGCTGTAAGATCATGACTCGAGCCGAAGTCAGACCCTCAACCAACTGAGCCACCCAGGCGCCCCTAGGGAAAATTTCTTATAGGACACAATGCCTGAATTGAGTCTTCAAATATAAGGAAATTTCACCCGACAAATAAAGTGGAAAAAAAACAATACAACCTAAAGAGTACTTACGTGAAAAACCATGACTTGGCATAATTTGTTTAAAAAAGCTATTTCAAGATATGAGTACAAAGAAATAGGTAGAGACTAGACTTTGAAAGTCCTTGAATTCTGTCATAAAGATCATATGTATATTTTTTCTAAAATTAAAGTTGAATCACTGAAATATTTTGTAAAAGTTTAGAATAGGCCAGATTGCTTTAGATGAAATTATCCACTTAGATAAAGTTAGGTAAGAATAAATTGAAAAGGGACAATAGGAAAGGCAAGGTGAGCAAGTATGAAATTACTGCAATATCACAAGATATAGATAATAAGGATCTTAAATATAGAAATGAAAGTAGGGGTTATAAAGGGAGAATAAAAATATTCTATAGGTAAATTTTCAGTATTAATTATTAATCATTGTCCCTGCACTGCTATAACAAAATGTGATATAAAATGTGAAGCTCATAAGAGAGGTTACAATTTTGAAGGCCTCAATAATCTCAAAAAATTTAGTGGACCACACATAAGGGGAACATACCTTGAATCTTAGAGTGAAAAAGAGAGCAAGTGTAACAGAGAACCATGAGAAGATAATATCTCTGTCTTATGGGGATAGAGACATTCCACAAGGCAATACCTGTGATAGTTATGAAAGTAGTTATACAATTTAGCAAGAAACCTTTAAAAAGCATGCTTGTTGGGGAGCCTGGGTGACTCAGTTGGCTAAGCATCCAACTCTTGATTTTAGTTCAAGTCATGATCTCATGGTCGTGAGATCAAGCCCTGCATCGGGCCCCACGTGGAGCTCCAAGTCTCTCTCTCTGCCTCTCCCCTGCTCTCTCTCTTTCTCAAAATAAATAAACATTTTTTTAAAAAGCGTGTTTGTCTCTTTTAGCAGTGAGATGATTATTGTGTTCCTCATAAGAGCAGTTTCTGTGTGTGTGTGTGTGTGTGTGTGTGTGTGTGTGTGTTCCAGAGGGAGCTACTTTGAAAAGTATTAAGAATGAAGTAGACAATGATTTGACCTTATGAAAATTGATAAGAGACAAAAAGAGTCCAATAATTTAGGGGTAATGGTGAAAATTCACTTTTTTTGTTATTTTAGATCTCAGTATTGATAGACTTACTTAAAGGCTGGTATGAATAAGTGAGCCAAAACAGAGAGGAATAATTAATGCTGAAAAAAACTATCGGAAGAAGGAATCAAGAGTATATAATGGTAGCATGGCTTCAAATAGTGTTCCTTATAATGTTTGTCACAAAGCAAACACTTTTCAATTCCTTATTGACTAAATGGAAACAGGTTTCAGCCCATGAAACTATAGAATAGAAACAATTTTAGATCAAGTTCCAGATAAATAAGTGTGGATGAAGGGTGTGGCCAGAAAGTTAAGGCTGTTCATATACCTACTAGCCTCAATTTCTATGACTTCAGTGGAAATCTTAGTTATCTGTTAAAACTAAGAGGCTTGGTCTTGATGGTAGTCTTGAGGAAAGGGCTTATACTTTATAAAAATTAAGAGGAGACTAAAAGAAAAGAATATTAAGAACCAGGGGAAAAAATAATCTAACATCCAGGGTGGTTTAGCCATGTTACAGAATCGGTTGCAATTAAAAAAGTAACAGTTTGTAAGGAAAGCATCCACAATAGAGATTAATCTTTCCTTTTTCTTATGCTTTAACTAACCAAGACAAAATTCTTTGAATAAATTATAACTGTAGAAATATTGGTGTTGTAAAAAAAAAAGTCAGAAACTTTTTTTAATTCCAAATTTTCTGCTTCATTAAAAAGCATTTTTTAAAAATTTACTAGCACCTCTCAACTATCAAAGTGTATTAATTATAGACACTATTTGTTGAACAAAGGGTTCATTGAAAGAATGGGTTTTTGACATTGTGAAATGGACACAAATATCTGTCCAGTACCAAAATGTAGGCTTTTCATCATGTTAATAGTTTCAAGTACAGTGTAAGCCTCCATTTCATCTATGTCTTCCCTTCCTACTGTTCATCATTTTCCAATGTTCAGTTATTTTCCTCAGGATGGCAACTTGCTACTGTAATATTAAATTTATCAGAAGAGGAAAATCTAAGAAGTCACCTCATTCATCAATCTGTTCTCTGATTAGATTACATCTAAAATAATTCTGTTGATAAACACCTGCAGAAAAGGGATTTCACAACTTCTCTTAACAACAATTTAACTATATTTAAACTTCCTTACTGTTAGAAAATGTCGTCGTTAGGGGCGCCTCGGTGGCTCAGTCGGTTAAGCGTCCGACTTCAGCTCAGGTCACGATCTCGTGGTCCGTGAGTTCGAGCCCCGCATCGGGCTCTGGGCTGATGGCTCAGAGCCTGGAGCCTGCTTCCGATTCTGTGTCTCCCTCTCTCTCTGCCCCTCCCCCGTTCATGCTCTGTCTCTCTCTGTCTCAAAAATAAATAAACGTTAAAAAAAAAAAAAGAAAGAAAAAAAGAAAATGTCTTCGTTAGATTTTCTTTTTTTTTTAAAGTTTATTTACTTTTGAGACAGACAGACAGAGCATGAACAGGGGAGGGGCAGAGAGAGAGAGAGGGAGACACAGAATCTGAAACAGGCTCCAGGCTCTGAGCCATCAGCACAGAGCCCGACAGCAGGGCTCGAACTCACGGACCACGAGATCATGACCTGAGCCAAAGTCGGCCGCTTAACCAACTGAGCCACCCAGGCGCACCGCGTTAGATTTTCTTAACTGCAGCATGTTCAAAAGGGAGCCAGCTTTCTCTTGTTCCACGTTGACTTTAAAAGATCTGGCCTCAATTGTTGTATAAGAATCTTGAGTTTATTGTCAGTTATTCCTGATAACTGAATCAGAAGTAATATGTCAGCAATTGCTGACTAATACCTTAACCAAATGAACACATTTCAAGGACACTGTTTATTGACTTTTAATATTTTCCTTAATGAACTTCCTACTTTAGAATAGTTTTCTGGTTTTTTTTTTTTTTTAATTTATTTAGAGAGAGAGAAAGAGTGCAAGCAGGCAAGTGGCAGAGAGAGAGAGAGAGAGAGGGAGAATCCCAAGCTGCCAGCTCAGAGCCCCACACCAGGCTTGATCTCACCAACCATGAGATCATGACCTGAGCCAAAATCAAAAGTCAGACGTTCAACCAATTGAGCCACCCAAACTCCCATAGAATACTTTTCACTTCACAGAGAAATTGAACAGATACTTCAGTTTCGCATATACCTCCTGTATATGCGTGTCGTGTATTAACATCTTACATTAGTATGATACATTTGTTACATTGATGAATCGATTTTAATCCCATATTATCAAACTAAAGTCCATATTTCATTAAAATTTCCTTAACTTTTACCAAATGCCCTTTGTCTGCTCTAGGATCCCAAGTAGAATACCACATTATATTTAATAATCATGTCTTTTCTTGGGTGTGACAGATTCTCAACCTTCCCTTTGGTGATCTTGATAATTTGGGGAGCACTGTTCAAATACATTGTAGAGCCACTCTTGAAATTTTTCTGATGTTTATCTAATGATTAGACCGAAGTTACGTGTTTTGGAAAGGAGAATCACAGTGACATTTTTAATCACATCATATCAAAGATATGTGATTTATGAACTGATTTACGATTGTTGATGTAGGACCCAGATGAACTATAAGGAAATGACTGTCTTTAGCCCTAATAATTTCCCTTGTTCTGAAGTTTGGTTTTATCTGAAATTAATGTAGTTATTCTTGTTTTCTTCTGACTATATTAGCATGGTATGTGTTTTTCCTTCTCTTGGCCTTTAATCTATATTGAGGTAGATTTCTTATAAACAACATATATTTGGGTCTTCTGTTATCCACTCTGCTAGACTCGGTCTTTCACCTGATTACATTTAAAGCAGTTATTCACGTAGCCATTGGCCTCTGAGACTCCTCGATTTTACCTCATCTCAGTAGTACTATGCCAGAGCAGATTCAGAGCTCAAAGGTAGTCCTTCGTAATCCTAGGGATCACCCCCCTGCATCCGATCATTTTGCTTTTTAACCCCTCGAGCCCCAGGAAAGGGCTTAAATGTTAATTAACATCGTTCTTGCCCTGAAGAAAAGCTCCTCTCTCTCCCAAGAGTAAAGGTCACGTATACCTTGAAAAGCCGAAAGCCTGTTTACTCTCCTACACATTGTTATCAAGTTATCAAGTATAATCCTGCATTCTTAAGTGCATATCTGGAACTTGGAGAACCCAGGACATGAGCATCCCATTCCAAGTCAGACAGGAGAAATTTAATCTTCAGACTGTCTTTCCACTAATTTAGGGTTTCTGCTGTTATCACATTACATATGTTTAAATAGCCAACAACACTGAGGCCTTCTGTGCATAACTTTAGGGATGCAGCTACATTATTGTATAGTTGTTTCTCAAGCTACTTGGTAGCAATATGATTTTAGAATTTCCCCTGCCTGGACACAAGCACAGACATCCCCTAAAACTGTGCATGACCTAAAATTCTTTTCTTAAGTAGTTGTTTCTTTCTTCCCTTATCTCTGAGTTGAACCCAGCTACCATACTTCAACTTTTCAGCCAATCTCACTGCAGTTATAGGTACCCACACAATGTAATTTAGCAATAAATGTGAACTTTTACTTGCATCATATATATTCCCTATATTATCTAACAAGCTAGGCGGCATATTTATAGAGCTATATTAGTATAACCCCTCCATGCCCTTTATGAAAAAATCATGTGCTTAGCTTCCAGAGCAGGAAAAAACATGCTATCCTTGACCAATGCAGTGTACTGTTATTAAAGGGCAAGGAAACACCAACAAGGAAACAGAATATTTTGAAAATAAAAATACTTACTGCTGAGGCAGATGGAAAGCTAAATGCAAGTTAGGTATGTAAATGCTGAAGAATGCTCTCAGGTTTATCAATAAGCAGGCAGTTGGTAATCCCAGGTAGGACAAGTTCAATGTGGTAGTAGAGAGTGAGTGCAGATTATAACAGTAGAGGAATAAACATGCAATGAAGCAATGGAGACATTATTAAGTTTAGAGTTACATTCCATCTAAAAGTTTGGGTTTTATAATGATCTTTTAAGTCAGGGTACAAGTAACTTATCTCTCTCTTTTCATGTTTTCTTTTATTGTTATTTCCCTTTAAAACTTTACTTTTTTATATTTAAATACAACTTGCCTCAGACTCTTGTTCACAATAAGCACAGCACAACATATGAAAAAATAAACAAGTTGAAAAATGAACCTTAGTATGAGTTGTAGTTACTATAATGTTTCAGATGCTCTTAAAATATCTCATTCATTCTATTTTCCATTATAACTCAATTCTTTTATCTACCTACTTTGAGAGCATCAGACATTCTTAATATCTATACTTAATGACAATTTTATGGTTTTATCTACATAGAAAATTTCTCCTAGGGTATCTAAATGACTTCTTTCACTCTCTAGGTCTGATTGATGTCATTAGCAATATGAAATAGAGCTCATTACATTAAGCCTAAAAAATAAGCACATTCACATCAGCTAGTGAATGTAGAAGCATAAATAAGGAGTTTTTATTAAAATATTTAAAAATATATTCATTAATAAACTAGCTTGGGCTGGTGAATCGAATACTCACATGGTGTAATCAATGTCTGAAAGTTTGAATCATCACTAGTAGGGTCATCTGGAATTATTTCCTCTAAACAGTTGTTGATATGGAATATATTCCATATTTTAATTATTATTCAAGTTAATTGGCTAACATTCTTATTCAAATTGCTCTTACTAGCATTAGAGAAAGAAAAAGAGAAAATGAAGAGTTCTTTTCTAATTCCTACTGAATTATATTAAATAAGTTACATATATATATTCATATAGTATGTGTGTGTGTATATATATATACACACACACACACACACACACACGCATACATACATACACAGATATAACAGTTAAATATGTTACTATTAAACTAAAGTTACTTAGTGCTAGTTACAAAATGTATTTAGCAGAACTAGAAACAAAAATTAGATGAACAGGATAACTGAATGTCATCAGGATAAGATTCATTAATTAAATAAATAACAGATTTTTGGTTCCTCCTACAGATTCAGGAATATAGGCAATCAACCTCCTTTCCATAAAATTTTCATAATTTTGAAGTAAAATCCACTCTAAAGCAACTAAAATCTAATTTGTTTAGAGGCTGATTCTAAAGGCTGTACAACAAAAGTTATCATGTATAATGCTGTGTTCTTAAATGCATATCTGAAGTACATTTTGGAAGTTTTAATATTATCAGGAATTCATTTATGATAATCACTCATTTGCATGATCACTAAGGTAATTATTTATATGCTTGAGTCAGTGAAATTCTCCAGTTATCTCATTCTGTCTTCATTCTTACCCAGAGTTTGATCTTTAGGCATGTATTCTTTGTCAAATGAGGTGCTTGTTTAGTAAACATAAAGCTAATGTCCTTGTTTTACTTACTGCCTTACACTGCTTCTGCAGGTGGAACAGGAGGGAATGCTTTGAACTAAAGTCATGTACTTCAAACATAGACTTTAATAGTATGCAAATAATATATATTTATTCCACTGTTACTCTTTACTTAGAATCCTATTAAGCAAAATAAAGGGCATAAGAATCAACATTTGCAATTTAAGAGATCAGAATAAATATACATTGCTTTAATTTAACAAAAGAAATATAATAGACCAAATGTTGATTCGTTTTTTAATTAGCAGATCAAAATAAACTTTTGGTTGGTTGATTTTACCTTTCTTTTGTTTCAGTGGGCTTTAACCATGTAAGTGTGATTTGTCTATGGTGCTCAGAACTCAAGTTCATAATTATTTAGGGAGTTTCCTGGCTGTATTTTTTTTCCATTAAAAGCCTACAGTTCTCTCAGTGATTGGGCCAAAGAAAATTCTGGAGTTTTTTGTTTGTTTGTTTATTTTCCAAGAGTTCCCAAAGTATCTACAGTGCCCACCTTTCCACTTTCTGAGGATTCCATAAAGAGAATAAAAAAGGGTCATGGGAATCATTTGTGAAGCCTGAACTAAAATATATATATATATGATATATATATATCCTGATATATATATATATCATATATATATAATATATATTTATATATATCATGATATATATAAATATATATTATATATATATGCACATGTACAAAAATATCCATGTGGACACAAACATTCTGACAAGTGACTAAAGAATTATCAGGCAAATAATAGGTATGTATTGCTAGTGAGCTAAAACAAAACAAAAAGCAACAGCTTAATAGTCTAAAGCTACACACACACACACACACACACACACACACACACACACACTGATAAGCAACAAGAAGTTTCCCTACTTATTGAGAATTCTCCAAATGGACCATTCCTAACCAGGTGGTATGGACAGCTTTGCCATTCTATTCAGCCTCGCCTCCCCTATGCAAGCCTTTGCCTGGCATTATAGGACATATTTGATCGGAATGCTAAAGAATTTACTAGATTTTGATGGGAGAGATTAGAGAAAGAGCATTCTTCTTAAATCAGAGAATATTGGCCAAGAAATAGCACAGCAAAACTCTGGACTATCACCAGGAAATAGCAGATAGTACAGTTTGTCAACATTATATGTATGTCCAGGGAAAATGCTTAGATGTAAGGCAGATATTAATTAACCTTGGATAATTTGCAAAGAAATTTGGGTTTTATTCTGTAAGTAGTCGGAAGCCATGTTTTAGAAATATAAATCTACTCCAAGGCAGTAGTGATAGGCATACTAACATTGAACTGTATCCTGATTCTACTTTGTAGTCACTAGGGAGGTATGTATAAGAAGTACTAGTCTGAAGTTCTCTTTAACAAAATTCCATCAAATCATCCTATAACTCCTTTTTTCTTACTGCTAAGTGTTACATCCTTTGTACCGTATTCTTATAAATATTTTTTCCTGAATTCAAACTTTAAGACAATTATCGTTGTTTAGTTTATATATATTTCTTCTTTAGCTCAAGTTTGTCTCTAGCACACTTCCATATATAAGAAAAAAATGACTTCCTCAATAATTGGGAAGAATTGTCCCAATTTATACTGAGATCCAAATGTGCAGCACTCTAATTGAAAGTACAACTACTAGAACAATGCTTTACCCACAGTGTACGATCAATAATTACCTACTAACAAGCTAAATAAAGGCTTAAGGGTTGTATTTGCTGTTTCTTTATTTCTCCTCTAGAGAGACTAGAAATGATTGAGGAAAAGAAGAAAGCCAGACAAACTGATTATAGAAGGAAATCCAAATATATAACGTAAAAAAAAAAAAACCAAAAAAAACACTTTTTTTGATGTAGAATCAGAGAAGGGAAAATTTAGGTCCCTTGCTTATAACAACATGTGAGCTGAAAAAAAAAAAAAAAAGAAAAAAAAAGCAATGGCATTAGCCCCTTAGAAACCTTACTTTGGCTTACGTTCACACACATTAAATTATATATCCCCTCATCTACAAAAAGAAAGATTTCCCAAATTAAATCAAACATTGATATTTTAGCTTTGAATATAGCTACATGTATTATTCTCATTTGTGTTAAAAGGCCAACCTTAATTTTCTTTGATCATCCATTAAACACTCAAGTTCAATGCCATGCCCTGAACTTTAACAACACATTCACAGTGTTTGATTTCTTCAAGCAACCAATCAGATATGTATTGTGCAGAATTTAGCTTTTTCTAAATTCTATCCATCAGAACTATATCAGGCCCAAGAAAAATAGCTTGCTATTAAAGAAATAGGATGCCCTGCCCAAGGAATTACGTCTCTTATGTTATTATAATTCATTTGGCTGCTGGAGGACATCCAATGATATTTTGTAAACTCATTTCACTCATCTCCCATTCCACAGGTTGGATTAATATTACACCATCTTATAGCATCGGGCTTATTATGAGCATTTCTGTATGATAATTTTTCTAGACCACCAAAAAAACCCACAAAACCCTACTTTTGACCATCCATTTTAGCTTTTGGAAGAAGTTTATATTCAAACTTCAATTTGTTGGCCCTATGCCAGAAATTGATGCCATAAAACAGGAACTCTGCTTCAAAAGAATACTGTGTTTTTATTATAAATATTAAATACTTGGTGACAGTTATACTTTAGGGGTGCTTATTTAACTCCACAAATATATTAGCTTAGGAAATGCTTATGAACAGTTATCTCCCTGTTCCTTCTATAGACCAACCTAGAGCTATCAACCTAAGTATATTTCTTTTAAATTAAAAAAGTACATCTCTAAAAAACCCATAAATGCCAGGCTTTGCATCCATTGCTTCTGCCAAATCAAATGTTTTGGCTGGAGCAGTAATAGATTGTGCTGATAAGAACCTAATAAATTACCTAGTGAGGTGATCAGTCTCACAGTACATGACAGCCAAGTCACCTAGCTAGATTCTCCCTTTATGAAAAGGAAATGCAAGAGTAAGAATATTAAATTCCATGTTCATTTCTATTTTTGTTGAACCTGAAGTATAATTTGGTTTATGTCTGTTTCCTCTAGAGAATATTTACATGTAAGAAAGTATTTCAGTAGATTGTTTGTAGGTTGAGTATTTTAAGAGTTCAGTGATAAATTCTGGAGTACACTCAAGTAATAAAAACTGTGCTCTTTATCTGATCATAAAATAATTAGTAATGTTTAAATGCTTATGCAGCACTAGTGTACAAATGATGATTTCAAAATCATTAGGAAGCCATTAAATTAATAATTTTATAGTGAGAAATGTCACTTCAGGAGAGCAATGTATTTATTATTGAGGAGTATATTAATATTTTTAGTTCATCAAGTCAATAAGACATCTTAAGATAGAATAATTATGTTCTTGGACTGGCTGCCTTCAGAATATCAGTGCATATCATTTGTTGTTCTAATATATAACAGTGAATTCATGTTGGAAATACACAATCATAATAAATAGTGCCCAGCACAATTTCATAAAAAGCTATTATTCATTCAATAATCTCTGTAGTGCTGCTGACAAATTTTAGGAAATGTGTGTGTGTGTGTGTGTGTGTGTGTGTGTGTGTGTGCGTGTGTGTGTGTATGATGCAGACACAGAGGATATAGTAGAAATAGGAAATATATTTTTTGCCAATAGGAAGGAGAGATATTATAATGTGTATGTTATAAAATGAAGTATCTCTGCTTTTAACTATATTGAAACTAGATGGTTTCATATGGAATAGTATTCTATAGAGTATTTAGTACAGCATCATAGAGTTGTGTATTATATAGAATAAGATTAGATAGGAAAGGATAGAATGGGATTTAACAATATAGTATAATAAAGTATGCCAGAGCAGAGCATAGGTAAAGCATTATATTAAATTTGATTTCACAAATGATGTATAAGCACAAAATCCAGAATATCATGGTTATAATCTTGAGCACATCATTTAACCATATTGAGCCTCAGTTTCCTTATCTGTAGAATAAGGATTCAAAATAGTTCCTACATCATAGATATTTTGTGAGGAATATACAAAATAATGTATATGACATGTTTATCACACATATAATAGGCATACATTGATTGTTTTTCTTTCTATCATGTTTATTTTTATATAATTGATTAGATTCAGATCATATATTATAAAAAGAGATCCTCTGTCTGCCATATATATTGAGATATTTCCGTTCTTTCAATTTAGGGTGTTTATTGCTATAGAGATGTTTGTGCATACTCAATTTTTCTATATGTTTTTCTACATGGCTTCTGGGTTTATGTCACAGTTAGAAAGGTTTTTCCTGGGGTGCTTGGGTGGCTCAGTCAGTTGAGCATCCAACTCTTGATTTCTGTTTGGGTTATGATCCCAGAGTCATGGGATCCAGTGCACTGAACATGGAGCCTGCTTGGGATTCTCACTCTCCCTCCCTCTCCCCGACTCGCATGCCCATTGTCTCTCTCTCTCTCTCTCTTCCCCTCCCTCCCTCCCTCGCGCTCTCTCTCAAATAAAATTAAAAATAAAAATAAAGATTTTTCTTATGCAATTTTATAAAAATATTCTTTTCTATTTTGCTGCCATTTAAACCTTTATTTTAAACCTTTTGCTTTATTTTAAACCTTTAATTCATACATCTGAGATATATAAGTAGTGTCAGATACATATATAATTTATTTTTCTAAATGGTGAGTCAATTGTTCCAATCCACTGAAAGGTTAATTTATGTATATATCCCCATGGATCTGAATTGTCATCTTTATAATGTACCAAATTCCTCTAAATAACAGATTGTCTTCCCAAACTTCCTATTCTGTTTTGTTGACACCTTCTTCTCCATAACCAAGCCATTAAAAATTCCTATCAATTCTATTTCTAAAGTATGACTAGCATTCACCTTGATGTCCACTGCCACCACTCTAAATTACTAGCTTCTTTTAAATTGGCTAAAAAATAGCTTCCTAAGTAGTGTTCTCCACTCCAGTCTTGCTCCTCCTCATGTCTGTTTTCCACAAATCAGATCCTTTCCGTTTTCCTTAAGTAGAAAGTTAATTTTCCTTGTTATTTTCTCATAGTCAAAAGTTAGGTTTAGATTAGGGAATAATATAATCAAAAATGGGATTCCTCAATATTGATATAGGTCACTTTTTAAATTTACACAGCAGAATACCCCAAAGCACTATAGTTGACCAGAGAGGGGAACAGAAGGAGTCTGCCCTAGATGAAGTGAGTGAGTAGGTGTAGGCATTATCTAACCTTTTTTCTAATGTTCAGCTTAATCCTTGGGATGGTTGAGTTTATGTGTCAGTTTGACTGGACTAAAGGATACCTAAGTAGCTGGTAAAACATTATTTCTCAGTGTGTCTGTGAAGGTGTTTCTGGAAGAGATTAGGAGTTGTAGCAGACTGAGTTAAGAGAATCACCCTCCACCAATGTAGATGGCCTTATCCAACCCATTAAGAGCCTGAATAAAACAAGAAGACAAAGGAAGAGCAAGTTTTCTCTCTCTCTTTGCTTGAGCTGGGGCATCCATCCTTTCCTGACAACAGAGCCTTTGGCCCTAAAGTCTTTGGACTCCAGCACTTACATTACCAGCTCCCCTGATTCAAAGAACTTCAGATCCAGACTGAAGAATACTACCAGCTTCCCTGGTTTTCCAGCTCACAGATAGCAGATTGTGGAATTTCTCACCAAACCATGTGAGCCAATTTCTATACATCTCCATATATATGTAGTATTGGTTTTGTTTCTCTGGAGAACCTTGATATAATCCTCCCTTAAACAAGGTGGAAGACTTAGACTTTTTAGCTTAGTTTCAATGTTGTTGTTTTTCACACAAGCTAAGCCTGAACACCAATGGCTTGGCAAACTGAAAATCTTTTAATGCACCACCCAACATGTTCTTGGAATATGAAGATTACCTGCATTTAGCTAGAGAATTAATTACAATTTAGGAATAGGAGATTTGTCTGTAGATTTAGTTAAAGAATTTGCTTTTTAATTTTATCTCTGTTATTAGGTATGGCTATGATCTTTATAATTCTTGCTTTATGAATTAAAAAATCCATAGAATTGGTCTTTAAAAGCCATGAATTGGAAGAATTTAAACAAGAGAAAATTTCACAATATTTAAATGGAAAAAATGGTTACACTAAGTGTATAAATAAGTAGGTTCAGTATTATGCCAGTTGTATGCATATTTGTAGGTATAGATATAAATCTGAATAGAAAAGGAAATTAGCAATGGTTATCTCTATGAAATGGAATTTTAGCTATTGATCATGTATTCTTTGTACTTTTTTGTATGTCCATTAAGTTTCTTCAATTAATGTCTTTTAATCTACAAAAATCTAAAAGGAATGCTATCATTAATAATTTAAAAACTAATCTCTAAAATTTTATTTCTATAATAATGATTTATTTCAAATATTTTTAGTGTGTCTCATGTAATTTTGACTCAATTTATCTCACAGTGACTTAGAGAAATCAACCATGGAATGTTTTGAAACATCAATAATGTTTTTTTATATAGGAGGTGACAAAATTTTAATTGTGGATTAGTGAAAGGCTTAAATAATGTGAGAAATAGTGTTGAGACAGTTTTGTGAGATATTCTACTTAGTTATGTGTCTCATGTATACACATATATAATTGATATATAAATGATATATATATATTTATATATAAAATTGATTCATATTATGTATATATGTTTGGCATATACATAGATATTATATGTAAGACAAAATAATGCTTTATGTGAAGATGAAAAAAAACTTTAAAGACATTTTGCCTTCACAAGGTGTACAATTTATTTTGCTGGCCCCAGGAAAGAAACTGTTCTGCATTTCCACTGGCATGTATGGGTGGGCCATCATGATTTCTAGGTGGTCCATGTATACCAGACAAGTTTCCCATAGGGGAAAAAAATATATGGGAAGATATGAGATTAAGATTTGAGGTAAAATTTCTTAAATAAATGTTAGGACTGGGGCAAGAACACTGGTGGCCACCCTATTAGACAATGCCTGTGGATGAGGAGTGAGAAAACGTACTTGAAATGAGAATAGAAATCGATGCTCACTAATGATTAAAAGAACACAAGAAGAATCTTTTCTGGTGCTTGATGTTGGGTGACACTCAGATATCTCCTGACCAAGGAATAAGATGAGTTTTTTGACATAGGAAGATGCAAGATAGTAAGAGAGCAGTAGAGTCTCCTACGTGGAAGAGTGCCTCAGTCACTTTTGTGAAAGCCGTCTCCATGATGCCATGAGGACCACAACGGAAGATTGGCAATGACAGGAGGAACAATACCTCTGTGACAGTGCAAGGAGGGCTACAAGTCAACAGCAATGTCAAGCGTGAGCCATGAGGCAGAACTTGTAACAGCTGGCAAAAGCCTAGAGGCGAATGTATGTAGATGAACACTAAGGACTTCAGTTCATTTAACTGCTGTCAGAGAAAAATGTAGGATTTTTGTTTTGTTTTGTTTTAGTTTCTTACAGAGGCTGAAAAATAAATTTGAGATTTGAAATCTTACTAATTCCAGATGACATGGATTTAAAATAAAGAGTAGTATCATCATTAGTAGTAGTAGTACCACCAAAATGAATATTTCCTATATCCAAGGACTGAAATCAAGGGTTACTAAGATTAGAGAGAGTGGCATATAGAAATGAGAAGGGGGTCAGCGGAAATGTTCTGATATTCATATCAGGCCATTTTAAATTTGCTTAATTCATTACCTTGTGTTACAGCATTTCTCAGTAAAAGTGTTAACATTGTCTGACTTTCCTCTGCAATGTCAGACACAACAGAAGGACTAAGAGGTCAGTTTCCCTTTTTTTTTTCTTGCAAGAAGGAAAGTTTACCTTTAATAAGAAAGGAATAGGGTTACTTTGTACCAAGTGGAGAGTTAAGAGGGTTTTTTTCTTCCAAAGCTATGATCAGAGAAGTAAATAACGAGGCTATGCCAAATAGGACTGCCTCATACCAGCTAAAGGTTCTAAACTATGAGAAATAGAGAGGAGCTCAGAGCTTAGGAAGAGATGTGGAAACTTCAGGGTTTAGGTTTCGTGGCAGAGCCTGGGACTTAGGAAATCATAAACTGATTATTTTTTGATACTGGTACAAAAAGAATCACAGACTTTAGAACATCATTAAGGGTAGAGACAGATGGAGATTTCGTAGGTCATGAAGCTTATACAAATTACAAGAGGGAAATGCTTTGAGAAAAAATAGAAAATTATGAGTACAATACTAACGTACATGTTTAGTTAAATAAAAAAGCAAATCCCAATAAATTATAAATTTTTAAATAGCTGACAAGTATGATAAATATTCAAAGTAATAAAATGGCATTTTGAAAAACTATCCTGCCATATCTCTAATATATTTTTGGTCTTCATTTTTGGCTATGTATTCTGTAATGTTCTCCTCATACGAAAACTATATTGTAATATGATTTTCTATATATAAAAAAGAAAGAAAAGTTAGTCTTTCTTCAGGATTGTTTGTCGAAATTTAGTTTTTGCCATTGGTAGTTTTACAAAGTTCTTCAAAACTTCTTAGTAGTAATATCATGTATATTTTTAGGATTACTGTCAAATTTGGGAAATCTTTATAAGGATGTTATGATATTCATATATTTCAAGTTCATTTTAGCAGTGACATTCTAAGTAGTCTTTAAATTCATAACATTTATTAACCTGGTTTTCATGGGTATTTAGTTTATAGTAGCATTTTCTAAGTTTTAAGAATCTCTGTCACTATTTCATATCAAATCAGTAAGAATTTATATATTTAATACATTCACATGGTTCATTCCTTAATATTAACTGGATTATCAACCTATGACTTTACATTTTACTTCAATTTGAAATAATTTCTCTTAATTTATTTACCATGTAATCTAAAATATTTTTATCACAACTTACTTCTAGCTTAATTCTAGCCTTAATTTCCTAGGGCTAATATAACAAATTGCTACCAACTTGGTGGCTTAAGACAATTTAAATTTATTCCCTCACAATTCTAGAGGCAAAAGGTGTAAAATCAAGTTTTCAGCAGGACTGTAATCCTTATAGAGACTTTAGAGGATAATTCATTTCATGCCTCTTCTAGCATCCGCTGGTTAACAGCTTTCTTAGCTTGTAGCCACATCACTGTAATCTCCCTCTGTCCTCTCATTCATGTCTCATATAAGAGTGCTTGCCATTGGATTTAGGGTCCACCTGAATCATACAGGATCATCTCCTTATCTCAAAATCCTTAATGTAATTACATCTGCCAAGTTTTAGGGATTAGAATCACAAGTTTTAGGGATTAGAATGTAGACATATTTTTGTAGGCCACTATGGAGCCCACAACAGTATTGGAATACGTTCTATCAAGATTATTGCTCACTTTATTACATTTCCCGTATTTCATGAATTCTTATCTATATTTTCTCTTAGTTCTTTCATATAATAAAAGTGAAAACAAAGAGAGCATCTCTCCACATCAGACATCTATTATCACAATAGTGTGCATAATAAACCCGCCTCAAAATGTAGCTTGTATTTTAAAAAATCATTTACTGTTTCCTGAGTCTCTGGTTTAGCTGGTTTCTTATGATGATCTGCGATGTCTTCTACTGATCTCTGCTGGGCTTATCAGTTGTCTGAGTTCAGCTGGCAGGTCACCTGTGTACTGGCTGATCTGGAATGTCCTCTAAAGGGAATGATGTATATCCCCTCTATGTGGTTTCTTGTCCTCAGGCTATACAGGCATGTGCTCATGACAATGACAGATGTAAAATAGATTCCAGAAACACACAAAGCTTCTTAAAGCCCAGTGTCAGATCTGGCACACTAGCACATTTGCCCATTCTGACCAAAGCACCTCACAAGTCTAGTTCAGTTTCAAAGGGCTGACTTGGCGGATACTGCCAGTCACATTGCACAGGAAACAGAAAGAGAGGGGTGTGAAATATTGGAGCCTCCATACTACCCACCTGCCACAACTTCTTTCCTTCAAATTAGGTATCTGCAACTTATAACATGGTTTATTGAAATTGTTCCAAATGTTATTCTAGTTAAAATAGAAGAATCAAGCCTTACTAACTTTTCATATAAATATTTTGTATTCTATTTGGAAATGGGTTTCTCTACTGATTTGGCAAATATATATTTTAGTTGTCAAAAGGTTGTACTCACCTTACAAGGCTTAAGCAGGTTTATAATGAGTATCTTGTTACACTTAAATGATTAAAAAAAAACAACAACAACTCAGTTGCTCTGTGTTTAAAATGTTCCACGTAAGAGCCAAATTCTAAAAGAAAATATAAAATATTGCAAAATACTGAAACAGTCAAAAACACGAGATACTGTGATGGAAGACTTTTCTCCAATGGGGAAAAAAGAATTCGGGCTGCTTGACTTAAATTTTGTGACACTTTCAAGTCACAGTGATGCAGGGCAAGTCAGCATGGTGGACGGTCGTTGTATTCCTACACAGTTCTCAATAACTTAATGCAGATGTGACTGCAAACCACAAAAAGCAAGTGCTACTCAAAGCAATTTAATCATGCCCCTGAGTCAACTTAGTTACTCTGAGGATGGAGGGGAAGTTGAGAAAACAGAGACAAGAGTCTACCAATTATATTTTTAAAATCTTTGTGATGGTCCTTAGAAGATACTTTGAGGAGGAAAGACAGAACCCCAATAACTCAGGTTGGATTTTTCACTAGAATGGTACAAGAGGGTTCACCAAAAAGTTTGCTGATTTGGAGCAATAGGAAGTGCAGTATTTCTTGCACATAAGGTTTTGAAAACAGATCTTTATTCTTCTTATTAATGATAAACAAATTTCATTATAAATTTAATTACAGACACGCTGTATACTCTTTAGAGATTTGCAATACATAGTAACATAGTTATTATGTAGTTTTCATGAATAACACTTCTCTGTTCAGTCTCATTGGGTGATTTCCAGAGCATCAACATGGTTGATTTGACTGTTTGCCCAAATTTATAGTTGCTTTTGCAGGAAAGAATTTATTGACCTCCTTACTCCATCATGCCAGAAGTGAATCTCCAAAATTTATTTTTCAATTTTCCACTAATTTTTCATTGTTTCTATATTTTTTCTAATATTTTTTGATGCTCAAGACAATAAAGGGAGCTCATATTTTGTCTTGTTTTTCAAGCACATGTATATGGTAGCTCAAAATTTAGGGCCAATTACAGTTTTATGTTGTTCAAATAGATATTTTAAATTTAAAATCTATGAAAATGACACATATTTTTAAGATACTACATCACCATGTAAAAATTCACTACATTGTATATTCCATACAGGTGCTAAGCCTTTATAAAACCCTAAATACATTAATTTTAATCATCTTTGAAGTTGTCTAGTAGGTTTCTTTTGTGAGTTTGTGTGTGTTAGTTACAGCCTTGTCTGAATGTTTTATGCCATTAAAGGAACATATTCTGTTTTTATTTAAAGAATACATTATTTCTGATGTGATCAAGATAAAAAGTAAAGAATATTAAGATGCCACTGTCATCCTAACACATACTGGCTATAAACTATGAAATACTAGTATGGAAACCAACCAATAATATGTATTTGAGTTAAGGTCAGTGATGTATCTCTAGGAAAATATGCCAGTGAAGATGAGATGTCTGTGAAGGTCAGGTTGTCCTAGTGGGAATCTTAGAATGATTTCCAAGTGTTTTACTTAAAAAAAAAAAGAGAGAAAGAAAAGAAAAGAAAAGAAAGGAAAGGAAAGGAAAGGAAACAACACTAAGGGAGATGAAATCTCTTAAACAGAAAATATGTTTAGGAAAACATTAGGTTTAATGTAATTAGCATGTGGAAGAAGAGAAAACTTATACTAGGAATTGCAGCATAAACTTTAAAAACAAAATCATCAAACAGATAAAAACGCTTTTCCAAGAACATCATCCCAGAGCGATAATGTAAAGGACACCATTCTTACAATCATGGACAAAGGACCATGGCAAGATCAGAGCAGAGCATGGTGGAGAGTGTGTGTGTTGTCGGGGGCAGGGCTATGGAGACAAGATGGTGAAGGTGAGGATTTTGTCTAACTAAGATACAATGATTAATTATAGTCATCATCAGAGATAAAATAATAAGGAAAAGTCTGTATCTACGTAGATATTTTTATTCTAAACTGGAAAAACCTTTCGAAAATTAAAAAAACAAAATAAATTGTGTTGTAAAATAGGAATCCCATAGAAAACAAAAATGGGAACCAAGGGAGATGAAGAGAGAAATTAATATAGGAATTAGGGAATGATAAAGGGAATTAGAACAGGTTTAACAGTGGAGTTTGGTAAAAATGGATACAGCTATGATTCTAAGCATGAAAGGTATGTTCCCTTGATATCTGAGCTCAGATCGGGTTAATGGCAGGACATATGTTTTTCTACTTCTGTTCTAGGCTCATGAACTTCTTATACATGAAATATGCTTTTTCTTAATTTCTGCCCATTTTTTATTCCGAAATACAAATATCATCTCTGTGAAATCATGTTAGCCTAAAATAATTTAATCCACCTTATCTTCTCTCTCCTTTTCAGTCTTATCTGCTATTATTCTACTGTGTACATCCTGTGATCCTGCCTAATTCAACTACTTGCTGTTTCTCACTTTCTCTCTTATCTTCCTTTTCCATAAGGTATGCCCACTGGATAGAGTTTTCTTCTCTGCTTGTCTTTAATTTTCTAGCCTTTCTAATCCTTTCAATATCTTTAAGACCTATATATATTGTTAAGTACTGTTTGCAAAAATCTCATTGGGGTTTAAATGATGAGGGAAATGGGACTAAGTTCCTTCACTTAAAAAAATTATCACGGATACTTTCTCGTGTATACACGAGAAATACAGATCTACGTGTTTAGTTTTAAAATATAAAATATGGCAAACAAAACTTTCTTCTGCTCAGTGACTCCTCAACCATATCTAAGTAAAATTCGTCAATACTGTTGAATGCCTACTACATACCGAGCACTGCTTTAAGCATTGCAGCTAGAACAATGAAGAAGACTGGCATGAGTGTGCCACCGTGGAACTTATATTCTAATTGGGGAAGATACAGTCAATAAATGAATCAATAAATATAATAAAATATACAATAATTTTGACTAGTAAAAAGTAACATGAAAAAATAAAAAAGGTAACGCCTCACAGTATGAGAGGAATACGACTGAAAGAAACTAAGATACAAGACAAACCAAGTAATTTAGACAGGGTGGTCCACTCATTCTTCCAAGTGAGTGATTTAGACAGGGAGGTCAACTCATTATTGTTAAAGAGATCATATCTGAATCAGGGCATTAATGATGAAAAGGAGTTTGCCATGGTAAAACTGGTGGGGGAAGTAAAGGTGGGATACATTTTCAGGAAGAGTGTATAGCAGTAGCGAAGGCCATGACATGGGAATTAAATTGGCCTATTTGAGTTTCAAGCAGAAGATACATATGGCTGGAACATATATGGGGGGAAAGTAATAGAAAATAAATTCAAAGACACAGGCAAGTACCACATCTTATAAAATGTGCTCAGTGGGGTGACTTAAACCATTCTCCAATACCATCAAAACAAAATTTCATAATTACTTGTGGATATAGTATCTCCCTATATCTTGAGCCCGTCCATCACTTTGCAATTCAATTATGGAGTTTATCTTCACAACATGTTATTCACGAAGTGTTTTAAATTATATAGCAGATAATCTCCTTGAGGCTGTGGACCATATCACCCATTTTTGTGTCCTTGAAATGCCTAATTTGGTATCTTTATCAGATGTTAGTAATCATTTTTGGACATGTTAAGTATCCTGATAAAATTAATCTGAAACAAATGCTGTTGAATTGATTGGCATGATTTATAACTTTTTAGTAAGTAGTTATTCAGTGAAGAGTTTTGTTGAAATTTTTGTGAATTTTTTGTTTATGGTTTAGTTGAAATTCTTATAGATCATACTTGTAAGTTAGTATCTAAGGACACATTAGATTTACTGGAGTATGGGACTTTATCTCATCAAATTTCATTATAATATCTACTTTAGACATTAAAACAATTCTAATGAAGTTAGAAAATCCAAATGGAAACCTACTGCAAATTGCAACTTCTTTAACGTTAATTAGTTAAAGGAAACTCAGGTTGGTCAATACCACCAATGCAGTATATCAAATCTGAAGAAGTACAAGGACACTGGGTTATTGAATCCCAAGGACTTGCTTGCATTTCAGGGGTGAGGTAAATCAATGATGTTGGAAATAAACTTTACAGAGCCTTATTGCCTCTACTGTTCAGTTTCCTTGTTCCAGACCCTAAGATATGATGATGTAAAATACTACTAAATCCTTGAAAGAACATTAAATTAGTATTTGAAAGGTTCTACTGCAAGGTTAAGTCAAGCTAACCGAGTTATATATGAGAGAGAATATGTGAAATATTTTTAATAAACATGGACAAATTTAAGAGGAGAGTAATAGCATTTTTTTTCTAGTCTTGTAAAAATAATTGACATATACAAGTCTCTTAAGTGTCGATTTCAAGTACTCAAGCTTCACTGTATAGTATTTTATTTCCTTAAGGTTCATGAAACTTTGCTCTTTGGGTCAATGTGAATAATGTGAAGTAAATCACCTTATTAATATAAGTTATTTAACTGACCCCTTCCATCCTTGTGTTCAATAGAAAATGGTTCCTATACAATGGCACATAGTTTCTCCAAAGAATACAAAAGTCAAACAAGCCTATCTGTAGTTTTGTCAGCGTCCTCTCTGTCAGAATATTGCAATATTAAACCACCATCATTCACCAATGAAAATGAAGAGCTTTTTGTAATATTTGAAAAACATAATGAAGAATTTGTTAATGGCAAGTATATACTTCTATATGTGTCTTTTGCAGTGAATGAAGTAAATAACATTCCTCTCTAAATTATAAAAATCTGCCACAATGTCAAGTACTCTAAGGAAACATATCTTTATTCTAAATATTTACTTTTTTGAAAGTCTCATGTATTCAAGCTGTGTCTTCCTATTTACCAGTTTACTTATTTTTTGGTTAACCTGAGTATATAAGCATAGTTATACAATTATAGGACTGGAGAGACTTTGTATTCATTGAGTGTCTGTTGTTTTTTGTGAGGTTTTCTTACCCTTTTGAAAAATTTGATGACAGCTGTGTACCCTGTCCTCAGAATAATACACTAAAGCCCCTACCCATAAACTTCCTTATACAGTTTCAAAGGGTTTAGGATCTTTGATTTTGTTCATTCCCCTGTCTGATATACAAAGAAAAATAGTTTTCTGCCATGTTCCTAGAGCTCTTAAGAAAAGATATTTCATAACATCACTTAGTAATGCATTCCAAATGGTTCAAAACCTTTCTTAATCAGTACCATATCTCAGAAGAGATCAAGTCTCCTAAGTCAATGCAGACAAAAAACAATTGCCTTCCTTTTCCCAATTATTGGATTAAATTGAGCAAGTACAAAGATGGAAAAAGTAACTAACATTAAAAAAATCCCCAAATCCAGATTTTTATTGTGGCACTTTCATTTGAATAATACTTTCCCTCTGAACTGTTGACAAACTGATAAATATGAAAATTTCAAGGTGAACTGTTTTGTAAAACAAACATCTGTATTTGAATTTTACATTAGTATATTCAGGAAAATCTGGATGTACTTCCTGAGACTCCAGATCATAAAGAACCGAAGGTTGAAAGCAATGACTTTCTCAACAGATTTGAACATCTGCTCACTGTCAATATTCTCAACATCTCATCTATCCTGCACTCACCCTGTTTTCCTTGGTTCTATCTGAAATGTGGATGGAAAGCAGTCCTGACTCACCATGCATTCAGCATTTTGTCTTTACAGTTAGAAGCATTTTTAGCAGAAGGAATTTAATAGATAATCATTTGTTTAAATGCAAACTTATTAGATTTAACCCCATGAATTAGCAGTGGATAAATTAGATTTATCCATTTCCAATCTCTTAACCTTTTAATTGTTGGTTTCAAAAGTCACAACTTATCCTGTAGATTTCCGACATTGTCCTAGAGAAGATGATAAGAAAATATTCAACCATTTTTACTATTATGGACAGATATACAAGTAATATAAACATGTTATTGTAAAAAAAAAAAAAGTGAAAATATATGTCACTACCATATGTTATTGAAATAGTACAAAATAGCCCTGCCTTTATTTAAGACAAAATGAAATATTCTAGGATGTGTAGTCACTTATTTCTATGATTTCACCCACATTCTGCATGATTGTATTTAAATCATAATCTTTTTTTTTTTTTAACGTTTATTTATTTTTGAGACAGAGAGAGACAGAGCATGAACGGGGGAGGGGCAGAGAGAGAGGGAGGGGCAGAGAGAGAGGGAGACACAGAATCGGAAGCATGTTCCAGGCTCTGAGTCATCAGCCCAGAGCCTGACGTGGGGCTCGAACTCATGGCCCGTGAGATCGTGACCTGAGTTGAAGTCGGATGCTTAACCGACTGAGCCACCCAGGCGCCCCTAAATCATATTCTTAAATACAAACCTTAAAATATTTATGTATCTATAATAAAATTTTAATTCTCATGCTAAACATCTTTCTGAGAGTGAACTAGAATAATGATGTATAGATATAACCAAGAGAAATACATTAGAACTTTAAAAAACTTTGCCTCTCAAAACCCATTAAAATATTGTGCATAAGAATAAAATGAGATTTAAATCCACAAGGAAAATGATAGAGTACAAACTGTAGCCTATGAGGATAGATTTTTTCTTTTTTTGAATACTAAAAAGTGATTGAAAGAATTCTAATTTCTAGAACATCGAAGTCTAACAATAAATTATATAGATATTTATATAACCCACCAGTAAGTTATGTGTGTGTGTGTGTGTGTGTGTGTGTGTGTGTGTGTGCGTGCGCATTTAAAAATAAAAGTAATTAAATTTAGAACTTTGAAGAAAGTACAGGGAATCCTCTGGAGTCCACAGGGATCTGAAATGTAGAACTAAAAGCACAATATCCAAAACTGAGGATGCTGGTTAGGGATGTAGGAGGAAAATTGGACATTTGAAAAACTCATATCTACCATCATTATCGACATCTTCCCAATACTTAAAGACTTTTCTGATGACATCGATAGTGATATTTATGTGATTTTTTGAAACTTCATAATGAAATTGGGAAGATGCTCATAATTCAGTAAACCAGTATTTTCCAAATTTGTACATGGACAAAGAATCCATTCAAAGTGCAAGATAGGCCAATGAATTTTAATACAACAGA
The DNA here is from genome assembly GCF_046562875.1 of Panthera onca. Lineage (NCBI taxonomy): Eukaryota > Metazoa > Chordata > Mammalia > Carnivora > Felidae > Panthera > Panthera onca. Next base: position 106,178,300 of record NC_138345.1, on the reverse strand, counting down.
GTAAGAAATGTTCCCTGATACAGTTTCAGCTTCTACAATGCAACTAACAGTTCAGAAACTATGCATACTGACTTAAGGTTTGGTATCAAATAATATCCACGATGATTTGATAACTATGTGTGTGTGTGTGTGTGTGTGTGTGTGTGTGTGAATCTGGATTTATTCCCTATACTTCAAGAAAAAAAATTTTCCAACAAATAAATACCAAAGCAGATATGACAATATATTAAATAAAATATAAAAGAGATTTGGTAAAAGTTTTAAAAAACCAGTGACACTTTTCTCATTAAATATTTGTGGGTTTAGAAAAGGTAATTATGCTTCATAAAAAGGTACTTATGTTAAAATGTAATAGGTTTATTATCACCATTTTAAAATGAATAATATATAAATAGGTTATACATTTCTCAGTTTTAATTTGCATATGATAGCTATCAACATATGTACCACACATGAAGAAAAATTCTTTGGAGCTCTTGATAATTTTTTTAAAGTGTAAAAGAATCTTGAGACCAAACAGTTTTAGAACTGTTGTATTAGAACAGCTAAGTAACTTGTTCAGTGAGGCACAGGAACTGAAGTTACTCTATCTCTTCAAAACCCATATTCTTCTTCCTTCACCAACCTATTCTCCCACAATACCTCTATTATCACCCAGATGTTTTTGGATTCAGACATTCATCAAATATAAAAATACAGCAGATGTATGTATGTGGGTAACAATATTCTTTTCAGGTGTCTTTGTGTGTATGTTGTGTGTGTGTACATAGTCTGTGTGTGAGAATTCATAGATGTGTGTTGACAAAGACTAATGGCTGTGCTAATTTCTTTATATACTAGCAGCTTGTTCTGGGAAATCAAATAAATATATTCATTTCTTTGAAATGATAATAATTGAAAAATTTAGCTTTCCTATTGGTCTTAATTACTTATAAGTAAATATAGGAAATGAGATGTTAGAAGATGTATTTTAGACATTTTATCATATTCTCTTTCTTTATAGTCTGTTTGAATGTGAGCTTCCTGAGGGTACTGTTTTTTGCCAGCTTTGTTCATTACCTTATTAAAAGTACCTAGAAAAATCCCTGATATTCAATAAATGCTTTATAAATTAACATGTGCTAAAAATATACAGTAGAGAGATCATAAAAAGAATCACAAGTAAGATTATATTGACCATCCCCATCATTGGATATTTTTCCCTATTCTTGTCTTTCTAAAAATTTTACTTCTTTATTCAAGCGCCTGTCATTGGCAACTCACCTCTATCCTCTCTTGATTATTTTATTTTTCTCCAGTTACAGGGTCCCCAAACCTTGTTAACCCAGCTTCTAAGGAGATAAAACTCATATAACAAAATCATTACATCAGTGCAATATTTTTTTGTGTTTGTCTAAGCCTTCTTAACTGTGTGTGCCTTTTATGACCAAAGCACTACACAAAAGTGTTTTTATTTTCCCAGAGAAAAGTATAATTATCCTTTCTCATATCATAAAATATAGGATTTTATCTATGAGAAATGGAGATCACCTTGACATTTCTAAGAAAAGATACAACATCACGTGGTACATCCTTTAGAAAGATAATTGGAAGCCTTTGGAAGATAGACAGACTGGACACAGACTTGTCAGGAGGCAATGGTAATACAGTAAGAGTATGAATGAGGCAAAAGCAATCAGTTTGGAGCAAGAGGGATAAAGTCTAGAAAGGCACAAGAGAAAGAAATGCCACGATTTATTTTAAGCAATTACATATGAGATAAGGGAGAACCCAGTGAGACTAAAATATTATGCAAACTTTCTGGGAGAAAAAAAAATATTATGCCTGAGATAATGCCTATAAGAAATAAACCATGTGTGTGGAAAGTAAAAATTACTTTGAAAAATCTTGATTTATGTCTGTGAAACAATGAAATGAAGATATCTACGTAGCATTTAGAAATATCTGGTTCTAGGATTTAGGAGAAAGACCAGAGCTAGGAAAAGGGATTTCAACAATCTCATATCACTGGGGTAAGCAGGAGCTGATAAAAAGGATGAAATCAATTGCTGAAGCAGAGAATGAGTCACAGAAGTGCCTAAGGGTAGAAACCTATGACTCAGTGTTCTCAGAGGCTTGGAAAAGTGAAATGGGATAAAGAAAAGTATTTAAGTGTATATATATATATATATATATACATATATATATATATATATACATATATATATATATATACACATATGTACACATATACGTATATATGTACACATATACATATGCATATATACACAGAAGGACTTTTTTTATATCATCCATCCAATTATTTACATCAGTGTCCGCCAAAATTATAATAAAATTGTAGCATATCAACTACATGGATTATAATTGAATCACAAATAAAATATTTATAATATAGACTAAATGTAAAAATAGATTTTTTTAAAATACTAGATGCTATGTAGTATATAATATTACACCCATTTGAAAATACCAGCATATAAATAACTACTGAGAAGTGGAGAAGAGAATCTTTAATATGGGCTCAGTGATCCGATTATCTGGATATTAATAGAAATTCGACAATATTTTATGACTCTTAATGGCTTCCCCCCCCCCCAATTCTCTAAAGTCACGTTTTCTCGTTTGTAAGTTAAAATTAATAATCATGTTTCCTTCTGCTTGTGGAGCGAATTAAGTGTGATTATTCATGTGCTTAGCACATGACTAGCACTCAATAACTGTTAGATATAATTACTCATTTTGATTATTGGAAGGAAATAGAGAAAAGCAAAATAAATTGCTATTTTTGAATGGTTGATTGTAGTATCTTAAGAGACTGTGGTTCGTCTCAATTAGTTCAATTTAAGCATCCTGGGCAAGTTACTTAGTCTCTCTGTAAATAACAATAGCACTTACCCAACAGATTTGTTGTGGAAATATAATGAACAGAATAAAAACCAGCATAGTATTTGTGTATATATTTTTTTCCTTGCATATATTTAGAACCCACTTTTTTGTTAATGTTCATAATATCTTAGTATTGTTATGGTAAAGTGGTCATTTTATGAATTTCTTGGATTTTTTTTTTTACTAAATGTTTAAAAAGTATAGGCTGTTCTTGAAGCATAAATTCAAGATTTAAAAATATCCAATGAAAACAAGACTGGCATGGGTTATTTTAACCTTTAAAGGTAGCTTGTATCTTTTTCTCAATTTCATTAAGGTAACTAAAAAAATAATAAATAATTATTGCATTACATATTGTTATGCTGTAATATTTAAGCTTTTTTAATGTATGTGTTAAAATACATGTGAATATCTGCTCTTCAGCTTGGGAGATCACAGACCATTTATTTTCATATTCTTGACATTTTGTGCATTATATTTTGACTGCAAGTTTATGAGTTCTATGATATGAAGCAAACACACACCATCTTAAAAATGGGAATGAATACTCAAGAAAAATGTTACCTAGGAGTTATACAATTTTAAGTTTGAGTAATATAAGCTTTTCACAATTTCTACACTTGAATAAAAACTGAAACGAGAAATGTCAAGGGTAACTTAGTGTTTATTCACAACTACATATACTAAACTAGATCCTTCTGAAAATGGGGAGTAAAACTAAGGTACACAAAATAACTTTATAATTTATGGTATTGTTACTATTGTTGGTTTTTAAACAAAATAAGGCACCCTAGTTGTATACCCTGTATCTCACGTGCTTATCCTTTCCTCCACACTTTCCATTAATTTCCTGAGGAATACAAAAAAATGTTATTTTGTCAGAGTACAAGTTCCTGTTCATGCCTTTAGGAATTCCAAGTCAAAATTAGATGTACTCATTGATATTCTATTACAATTGCTATAATAAAATACTACTGTAGTTATTGTGACAAAATTATCCATTCCATAATAACAGAATCTACTTTTCACTTTGATAGGCAGCAAGAAAGCAAGAGATAAGCTTTGTGTAGTACTTAAGATTATGGACCCTAAAGTCACAGCAGTGTCTTCAGATTTAACTCTCCCACTTTCTCTTTGTGTGACCTTAGACAAATCTTCTAATCTTTCTGAAACTTAGTTTTCTCATTTATAAAATGAAAATAATTATAATGACCTATAATAGTAATGCAGCTCTTAGGACTATTATGAGTATTAAGTGAATCAATACACATGTAGCACTTAGAAAACAGTGGTAAGCAACCAGTCTACAATAAGTGTTATCTATTTTAATATATACAAATATATGCAAATATATGCGTCTGTGGGTCTTAAAGCCTGTAAATTTTTGCAAGTATTTTTTTTTGATGATGAACCAATAATCACCCCTCAATAAAATTTTCTTATTGCATTTGAAATTATAGAATCTGGACTGCCACAGTAAATGCATCTTTGCAGAGGTGTCTCTAGCTGATTATGGAGACATTTAAGAACAGGTCAATAACATAATATTTCTCTTCAATTAACTATACTATGTCAATAAATCTATAATATCCTTCATGGTTAAAGTAATATAAATCATTTGATGTTTTTAAGCAATATGGTAAGAAACAAGACAGCAGAAATATTTTACATGATGAATACAATGTAGCAAAATGGTACATTCCTTGTTACCATTTTATTTTATATTTTAATACATTTTTAAAGCTTATTTATTTATTTATTTATTTTGAGAGAGAGAGAGAGCATGAGCAGGAAAGGGGCAAAGAGAGAGGGAGAAAGAGAATACCAAGCAGGCACCACACAGAGCCCAATGTGGGACTTGATCATGACCTGAGCTGAAATCAAAAGTCAACTAACTGAGCCACCCAGGCGCCCCTCCTTATTACCATTTTAAAACAACCTGTTCTCTGGGAGTTTTTGTCCTTATCCACTACTTTGTAGTTGTGTGACCTTGTTCTAGTTGTTTTGTTTTGTTTGTTTTTTAATCTGTATCTCAGTTTCTTATCAAAAGGGAGGAAAAAAGTAGGTAGCATATAATGTTCCTCACAGAGTTGTTGTGGAAATATAATGAGATGGCACATGTAGACACTTACCAGAGCTATAATATAGCAACATTCAATTCCTGAACTTGTTAATCAGAGTCCAAATCAAGTTACATCATTTCTTTTTCTATTTCTTCTTTTTTTTTCCCCCAAGAGTAATCTTTTCAGATCTACCTTCAAAATACATTCTGAACTCCACCATTTTCCTTCATTTCTATGGTACATTTCAATTCAAGCTTTCAGCGTCTTTAAGCTGGGCTTCCTGAAAAGTTGCCATCTAAGTTATATCATGTTACTCCAGGGTTATTCTCATAACTATTTGCACTCTCCAGTGCTGCCTCACTGCATTTAAAATAACATTGAAAGTCTTTACTAAGATGTGACTCCTCTTCCACTTATTCATGACAGACCATCTACCTTCATCTCCTTGATGCTATTTGAATAAGTCAAACAAATGTTCACCTCATGACCTGTGCACTAACTGTTTTGGTTTGGCCAATTATTGCCTGAATATGAAGCGTGACTCAATATTTTAGTTATTTAGGCCTCTGCTCAAAATTCATCTACCTCCTATTCCCTTGCTGTCTTCATTCTTTTTGTCACTGCTTGATACATAGTTGTGAGCTAAATGAGTGGAAGTACTCTTTTTTACAGAGTTATATCCTCAGTGCCTAGAACAGTGCCTGGTCGGCAGGAGGTACTAATATTAGTTAATAAATTTAATTGCTATTATAATAATTAAGGTCCATAATATATACATTTCTTTTTTTCTATTTTTTGAATTATAACTGTTTATATATTTATATATTTCAGAAAATAAAGTATTTGGAAGAAATTATATTGTCAAGAATCACCATTCCCCATCCTCATTCAAAGAGTCATAACTGAAATCTTTTGATGTATTTCCTTTCAGCATATTTTAGTGCATTTCTATATTAAAGAATTGAGATGGTTGGTAAAACAGAAATCATTACAGCTATCTAAAACAAGAATATTTTATTTTACATTTGACAGAGTGCAAGTGGGGGAGGGGCAGAGAGGGGGGGAACAGATGATCTGAAGCGGACTCTGCTCTGACAGGAGGGGGATGCTGCTGATGCGAGGCTGGAACTCACAAACCTTGAGATCACGACCTGAGCCTTAGTCAGAGGCTCAACCAACTGAGCCACCCAGGCACTCCAACAGGAATAAGTTTGATAGAGGTTATCAGATACTTATAAAATCATTGAGTTATGAGTAAAGAAAGGTACAAAAAGTCACTGTTAGCTCTCCAGTTGCTACTTCCTCTCAAGGTGTCAGGCAGTTGCAGGAATCACAGAAATCTTCAGAGGATGATTACAGCAGCTTACAGCAATAAGGTAGATGATTCATAGAAAAGCACCACAAAACACTGCAAAAATTTCACATCTGTCAAATGGCATGCTTGTCCAGTAATGCTGGAGAAAAAAATAACATGCCCCAAACTGTTTCTGCCTTATTCTTGTCCATCTCAATAAATGCTAACCCTTTCTCCCAGTTGCCCACATCAATTATCTAAATGATATTAACTCTTAATCTCGCCCCTTGAAGAACTGTTTATTCTAATTCCAAAGTGATCTTAAATGCCCCCCTTCTTTCCATCTTTATTTGTAGCAATTTACCTCATTCCTCAATTGTTCCAACATTCTACATTCTTCCTTCCCTCTAATCCATTCTCCACATGAGAGTCAGAATTTTTGTGTTAACTTAAATGAGAAGCACTTCTATTATACTTAGGGTGATGTTAAATTTATGAAGCACAAGATAATAGCAATTGACTACATAAAATGAGTAAAAGTTTTAAAGGAAAATATGTATGGTTTTACTCACTAGAAGTAAATTGGATAAGGTTATCAAGCAAGCATTTGAACTGTGTGTCTGAAGCCCTGGTCAGGCATTGAAAATAATAATAAAAAAGCAGGGGGAATCAACAGAATTATTTCTTTTAAGAAGTCCGACCTAATGATGATAACATTTCCAAACCACTAGGTAAATAAATAAATTAATTGTATTAATGTGAAAGAGTGAGTGATTAATTTATGAAACGGGGCTCAGAAATTCTAAAGGTGAGGAAAAAAAGCAACAACACAAAGTTGTAAAAAGAAAAACAGTAAGCTCCAGATGGTAAGTTTCTTTTTCAAATTGAGTTAGGTACTAGAAAAAAGTCTAAAACTTCACACAGTGATTCTAGACCTTAGCACTTCTGCTAATAAATTCTCACTAATTTTCTTAGTCTTTACTAGTTGAATGTTGAAAATCTGCTATCCTAACACAGATACACATACACACATACATACACATGCACACCCTCTGTCATCTGTCAGGTTCTAAAATCTTGACAATCACTATTTAAAGAAATTTAAATTTATAGGAGCTATTTATTATAGTTCTGTTTTCCCTGTATGTTTCTTTTCTGCCTTGGCTATTTGATCAGTACTTTTAGCATTCCAATTAAGTAACTTGTAGTAGTCCATATAACACACAAAAATTCAAAGTGATATAAAAAACATATTTGTTACCAAAAATATGCTGACCTAAATGTAATTATATTACAGTTTCTTTTTTAATTTTCTTTTGTCAAACCGTTTTTTTTGCATTTTTTTTTCACTTTACAGAAGCATTCTTTTAAATTCATCTGCTAATGCCTCTGAGGTCAAAACCTGTTATTTTTCCTCAATCCTTTGGCTTTAATATGTTATTTAAAGAAACCAGACATCAGCTTTAACATATCAAATGAAACCAACTATGACCCAGGTATAGGCTGACCCTTTCATAGTCCCCAGTTCTCTTATTTTATTTAACTAGGAACATTTGTTCACAGATACTGATAGGAAATTGACAAATGTTAACTGACAAGCACCTGGTACTTATTAAGCAAGATCTACAAGTAATCATAGATAATATACCTTTTTTTCAGCAATAAAACTCAACACAAAGAAACTCATTAAAGCACTTTTAAAATATATGAACAATATTTATTGTAATGGAAATATAATCAAATCACTGATATTTCTAAAAACAAAATTTAATGATTTCCTCTCCCCCCCATCCCCACCCTAGAAACGACATCTTCATCAGTAAATCCACCAGTAACACTTGCTATCTTTAGTTCACCAATTAGGGTGACAATCCTCAGCAATCCCACTGCAACCAACCACTATCTACCCAACTCAATCTAGTGACAAATTAATACATGCTGATACAGAGATCACTATCATTGAGTACTTAAACTTTCTTCTTTCTAATAAAAAACAACGCAACTGAGATAAAACCATGATTTTTAAGTCAGTTTAATGTTAAATAAATAAATAGTAGCTTGACCTAAGAGTACTTGTACTAGGAAAAGAAAGGAGCTAAAAACAGAAGTAGAATATTGATTTGCCAGTGACATCTGATTTACACACTTATGGAACATCTGCTCTCTGGAAATTCTGCTGTTCCAAATGACCTCACAACTTCTGCCAAAATTTTTCAGATTATTTTATGTGGATCACTGGTGCAACAAAAGTGCAGTCAGAGGATATTTAAACTTATGCAGCAATCTGAATGGAACAGATATGAGCAAATCTTATCCAACAAGTATGGGGAGGGGAAGGAGAATAAATTAACTCTGCACTAAGTATATGCAAAAATATTCCTAAATATGGTACTCTTGAAATATTTTCATGTCTTTAATAAGATGGCTTTCGGGGCGCCTGGGTGGCTCAGTAGGTTGAGCATCTGACTTCGACTCAGGTCATGATCTCGCGGTCTGTGAGTTAGAGCCCCGCGTCCGGCTCTGTGCTGACAGAGCCTGGAGCCTGTTTCAGAGTCTGTGTCTCCCTCTCTCTGCCCCTCCCCCGCTCATGCTCTGTCTCTCTCTCTCTCTCTCTCTCTGTCAAAAATAAATAAACATTAAAAAAATTTTTTTAATAAGGTGGGTTTAATAAGCCATTTTGATGTCTTTAATAAGATGGCATTTTATTCAGTTACAGATAATCTGTAGAAGTTGGCCAGCTAAACGTTAAGACTTCCATTAGCGGTTAGTGGTCTATTGTAAGATGAACAAATATAGAGATGACCATTCCAAACATCGTAAGTAACTTTCTTTGAAAATAGCCCATTCTCCCTCAGTATTATTAAGTATCTGTGAACAGCATGCATCCCAACCCCATGCCCTAACCTCAGTGAAATATTGCTTTGGGAGGGGGGCCTGCACATACCATCTTCTAAAAACAAAACAAGTAGAGTATTGCATTATTCAGCTCAGGCTGCCATAACAACATACACTAGAGTGGCTTAAACAGGAATTTTGTTTTCTCATAATCCTGAAAGCTGCAAGTCCAAGATCAGGGTCCCAATATAGGTGGTTTCTGATGAGATCTCTTGGTTTGTAGGTGGTTGCCATCCCTTTGTGTACTCACATGACCTCCTCGTGCACACACAGAGGGAGTGAGCTAGATATATGGTTTCTCTTCTTATAAGGACACTAATCCCATAGGATCAGAGTCCCTCATGAGCTCATTTAACCTTAATTACTTCCTTAGAGGCATCATCTCCAAATATAGCCACACTGCAGATTAGAACTTCAACATATGAATTTTGGAGGCATGCAAACATTTAGTCGATAAAAAGTATGTTGTGAGATAGAAGAGAAATAATGAGAGGAAAAAAAGAAAATTCAGGAGCTCTGTTTTAAGTATTATTTAAAGCTGTACATACTTTCAAATGTAAATATGATTCATTCAATTATCAACACAAGAAGTGGAGAATAACATGCAAGCTTTGAATACGGAAACATTTTTTATTTTAATAAACCTTGTCTGCCAAGTGTTATTATAACATATGTAAGATGGAATGGATTTCAGCAAAAATAGATACTTTTCAAATTAAACATAAGGATTCAGCATTTGGAACTTTTGAATTCTATACTAGTTGTTTAAGTAACACAAGCCACCAAAATAAAATCACAACAGAATGAAAGAATTTTTTTTATTTATACAGCAATAGCAGCAGCAGTCCTCAATTCATGCAAAGTTCAGATACAGGTTATTATGAATCATGCTGGTATAGTTTTATGAGTAAAATGACCTTTGACCTTCACATTTCCAGATGTTACTATTTGCTGTTTAATAGTCAAAACAGAGCTCTGACCCACACTGAGAACTGGCAGGAACTCATAGTACAGTAGATAGGGCTATTTATTTTACATATCAACGGAGTTTGGGCGTGTCCCATATCAGTATATTCTCATAAATCACCACTATGCACATGTTTTAAGGATTCTTTTCAATGGCTGTGCATTTGTTCCCTTTTTGCTGTCTTCCATCTCACTGCGAGTAAATTGTTTCAACTGCATTAGTAGAGAATACAACTCATTAACTTCATTGAAGAAAGATTGAGAAAATCAGTTAACATTAATTCCTCTGCCTTTCTATGTATCAGAAGAAAAGTTTTGAGCACTCAGCAAATGTCAACGTAGACCAGAACTTAGAAGTGATGCTAAGTAAATGTGATGTAACATATGTCATTTAATTTAGGAAAATGGGTTTCAGATAAAATTTGTATCACTCACCTTTTTTTTTTCTTCAATATTTTATTTAAATTCAAGTTAGTTAACATATACTGTAGCATTAGTTTCAGGGGCAGAATTTAGTGATTCATCACTTGCATGTAACTCCCAATATCCATTACCACAAGTGCCCTTCTTAATGCCCATCACCCATTTACCCTGTTCCTCCACCCACCTCCCGTCCCTCAACCCTCATTTTGTTCCTGATAGTCATTATTCTCTTATGGTTTGCCTCCCTCTCTATTTTAGCTTATCTTATTTTTCCTTCTTTTCCCCTATGTTCATCTGTTTTGTTTCTTAAATTCCACATATGAGTGAGAGCATATGGTATTTGTCTTTCTTTGACTAACTTATTTCACTTAGCATAATACACTCAAGTTCTATCCTCGTCCTTGCAAATGGCAAGGTTTCATTCTTTTTGATGGCTGAATAATAATCCATTGTGTGTGTATGTGTATACATACATATAATGTATGTACATATATGTATGTATATGTATGTACATATATATGTATGTATACACATATACACACAATATATGTACATACATTATATGTATGTATGCACACTACATCTTCTTTATCCATTCATCACTTGATGGACATTGGATTCTTTCCATATTATGGTTATTGTGGATAGTGTTGCTATAAATATTGGGGTACATGTGCCCCTTCAAATCAGTGTTTTTATATCCTTTGGGTAAAAACTTAGTAGTGCAATTGCTGGGTCATAGGGTAGTTCTATTTTTAACTTTTTGAAGAAACTCCATACCGTTTTCCAGAGTGGCTGTACCAGTTTGCAGTGTAAGAGGGTTCCCCTTTATCTGCATCCTTGCCAATATCTGTTGTTTCTTGAGCTGTTAATTTTAACCATTCTGACTCATGTGAGGGGATATCTCATTGTAGTTTTGATTTTTTTCCCTGCAGATGACTGATGTTGAGCATTTTTTTCATGTGTCTGTTAGCCATTTATATGCCTTTGGAGAAATGTTTGTTCATGTCTTCTTCCTAATTCTTAATTAGATTTTTTAAAGTTCATTTATTTTTAGAGAGAGAGAGAGAGAGAGAGAGAGAGAGATGGCAGGGTGGTGGGGGGGGGGAGAGAGAGAGAGAGAGAGAGAGAGAGAGAGAGAGAGAGAATATCAAGCAGATTCCATGCTGTCAGCACAGAATCTGACACAGGGCCAAACTCACAAACAGTGAGATTATGACCTTAGCTGAAATCAAGGGTCAGATGCTTAACTAACTGAGCCATCTAGGTGCCCCAACTGGATTTCTTATATTTTGGGTGTTCTGTTTTAGAGTTCTTTATAGATTTTGGAGACCAGCCCTTTTTCCAATATGTCATTTGCAAATATCATCTCCCATTCCATAGGTTGCCTTTAAGTTTTGTTGATTGTTTTCTTTGCTGTGCAGAAGCTTTTTTACCTTGATTAAGTCCCTAAAGTTCATTTTGCTTTCCTTTCCCTTGCTCAGGAGACATGTCTAGTAAGAAGTTGCTGTGGATGAGGTCAGAGAGGTTGCTGCCTGTGTTCTTCCCTAGGGTTTTGACGGATTCCTGTCTTACATATAGGTCTTGCATCCATTTTGAATTCATTTTTGTGTATGGTATAAGAAAGCGGTCCAGTTTCATTCTTCTGCATGGTTGATGTCCAATTTTCCCAACACCATTTGTTGAAGAGACTGTCTTTTTTCCATTGGATATTCTTTCCTGCTTTATCAAAGATTAGTTGACCATATAGTTGTGGACCCATTTCTGGGTTCTCTATTCTGTTGTGTTGATCTATTTGTCTGTTTTATGTGCCAGTACCATAGTGTCTTGATGATTTCAGCCCTGTAATACAGTTTAAAGTCCAGAATTGTGATGTCTCCAGCTTTGGGTTTCTTTTACAACATTACTTTGCCTATTCAAGGTCTTTTCTGGTTCTATACAAGTTTTAGAATTTTTGTTCCAGTTCTGTGAAAGATGTTCATCTTATTTTGATAGGGATTGCATTGAATATGTAGATTGCTTCGAGTAATATAGACATTTTAACAATATTTGATCTTCCAATCCATGAGCATGGAATGTTTTTCCATTCCTTTGTGTCTCCCTCAGTTTCTCTCATAAGTGTTCTATAGTTTTCAGAGTACAAATCTGTTACCTCTTTGGTTAGGTTTATTTCTAGGTATCTTATGGTTTTTGGTGTAATTTTAAATGGGATAGATTCCTTGATTTCTCTTTATGCTGCTTCATTATTAATGTATAGAAATGCAACATACTTCTGTGCATTGATTTTATATCCACTGACTTTGCTGAATTCATGTATCAGTTCTAGCAATTTTTATGTGGAGTCTTTCAGGTTTTCTACATAGAATGTCATGTAATCTGCAAATTGTGAAAGTTTGACTTCTTCCTTGCAGATTTGGATGCATTTTATTTCTTTTTGTTGTCTGATTTCTGAGGCTACTCTTTCCAATACTATGTTGAACAACAGTGGTGAGAGTGGTGAGAGAGTTTCAGGTTCCTGACCTTAGGGGAAAATCTCTCAGTTTTTCCCCTTTGAGGATGATATTAGCTGTGGGTCTTTTGTATTTATGATGTTGAAGTATGTTCCTTCTATCCCTACTTTCTTGTTTTTTTTTTTTTTATCAAGAATGGCTGCTGTGTTTTGTCAAATACTTTTTCTGCATCTATTGAGAGATCATATTGTTCTTATCCTTTCTTTCATTAATATGGTGTATCACATTGATTCACGGATATTGAAACATCCTTATAGCCCAGGAGTAAATCCTACTTTGGATCAATGTACTGTTGCGTTTGATGAGCTAATATCTTGTTGAGATTTTTTGCATCCATATTCATCAGAGATATTGGTCTGTAATTATCCTTTTTAGTGGGGTCTTTGTCTGGTTTTAGAAGCAAGGTAATGCTGGCCTCATAGAATGAGTTTGGAAGTTTTCCTTCCATTTCTATTTTTTGGAAAAGTTTTAGAAGAATAGGTATTGATTCTTCTTTAAATGTTTGGTAGAATTCCACTGGGAAGCCATCCAGCCCTGGACTCCTGCTTGCTGGGAGACTTTTGATTACTGATTCAATTTCTTTCCTTTTTATAGGGCTGCTCAGAGTTTCTATTTCTTCTTGATTCAGTTTGGTAATTTATATGTTTCTAAGAATTTATCCATTTCTTCAGATTGCCGAATTTGTTGGCATATAATTGCTAATAATATTCTCTTATAATTATTTGTATTTCTGTTGTGTTGGTTGTAAACTCTCATCTTTCATTTGATTTTATTTATTTGGGTCCTTTCTCTCTCTCTGTCTCTCTCTCTCTCTCTCTGTTTTTGTAACTCTGGTCAGCAGCTTATCAATTCTGTTAATTCTTTCAAAGAACCAGCTCTTAGTTTCATTTATCTGCTCTACTGTTTGTTTTTTTAATTTCTATATCATTTATTTCTGCTATGATATTTATTATTTCCCTTCTCCTGCTGGATTCAGGCTTTATTTGCTGTTCTTTTTCCAGTTCCTTTAAGTGTCAGGTTAGGTTGTGCATTTATGACTTTTCTTGCTTCTTGAGGAACCTGTATTGCTCTATACTTCCCTCTTAAAACCACCTTTGCTGCATCCCAAAGGTTTTAGACTGTCATTTTTTCATTTTCATTTGCTTCCATATACTTTTTAAATTCTTCTTTAAGTTCCTGGTGAACCAATTCATTCTTTAGGAGGAAGTTCTTTTTAACCTCCATGTATTTGTGGTCTTTCCAAATTTTTCCTTATTCATAACATTGTGGTTTGAAAATATGCATGGTATGATCTCAAACTTTTTGTACCAGTTGAGGCCTGATTTATGTCACAGTATGTGATATATGATCATAATGTTCCATGAGCAATCTAAAAGAACATGTAGTCTGCTGCTTTAGGATGAAATGCTCTGAATATACATGAATACATATATTGGACCATCTGGTCCAAAGTGTCATTCAAAGCCCTTGTTTCCTTGTTAATTTTCTGCTTAGATGATCTATCTATTGCTGTGAGTGGGGTGTTAAAGTCACCTACTATTATTGTATTCCAATCAATGAATTTTTTTTAAGTTTGTTATTAATTGATTTATATATTTGGGTGCTTTCAAGTTGGGAGCATAAATATTTACATCTGTTAGATCTTGTTGGAAAGACCCCTTTATTATGATATAATGCCCTTCTTCGTCTATTTTTAGTGTTTGGTTTAAAATCCAGTTGGTAGAGGGGTGCCTGGGTGGTTCAGCTGGTTAGGCGTCTGACTCGTGATTTCAATTCAGGTCATGATCTCACAGTTCATGAGCATAAACCCAGGACGAGGAAATCCCATGGTCACCCTACTCCTCTGCCATCTTAACTCCTCCCCCCATATCACTCATCTTTTTAATGTAAGAAATACATTCCCAAAATACAGCATGGAGGTGATTGTTAAGAATTTTTGTTTGTAAAGTTATTCTTATAGGAAGTGAATTTGTCCAATCCCTTAATTTATCTGTAATTGAGGAAAATTTTTTTACTTCTTTAACATCTAGCAGAAACTTCCATTGTCAAAACCTTAGACTGAAATCTCAAAATTGGGAAAAAACAAAAAAAGTAAATTGCTACCACATATTAATGTATATGTTCAATACATTATCCAAAGACAAGATTTTCATAATCATTCACATGCCCACAACTTATAATATATTTGTGCCTCAGTGTATAAGGATATACGAACTAGTATTTGTTTAGTTTTAGACATATGCAATGCATTTGTATGTTTAACTAAACTGTTAAATCACTGCATTTACTTTTATAGAAAAAACTTTTAGATTTTATTAATACCATTATTTATGGTAAAGAAATAGTGTCTTTTGAAAAGATATATTGTTTCACCTAGCAGTTACATGTGTGGCACATTAAATGTTTTTTTTTTTCTCCTAATGCTCCACTTCTCCTTCTCTTTTTCTTTCTTTTTCTCTTCATCCTCTTACCAGTGATGAGTACATACTCTGTGGCATTATATCAAACATTTTATGCAGAATGTGTTATTAAATCGCAGCACATGTACAAGCAGTAATCATCCAGATATGTTATCTTTCTTCTCTTATTGAGAGGGACGTAAAAATTTAGGGAGATTAAGGAACTTGCAGACATTCGATTCAATTCAATATTGCCTTATTGGAGTTAATAACATTCCCTATATTTCAGTTTTTATATATTCTATAGGTCAAATGTTCCAATAAAAGGCAAAAAGAAAGACTGATTCATTTGGTTCATAGTGAATGGAAGAATTAACTCTCAGCATACTGTAGTTATTTTCAGGTGTGGTCCCTGGACCAGCAAGATCAGATCACCTGAATTCTTGTAAGAAATGCAGATCCCTGGGCCCCATCTCCAATCTACTGAATCAGAAACTCTAGTTGCAACCCAGCAATCTATGTTTTAACAAGCCTCCCAAGTCATTCTAACTAAATTTGCAAACCAAAGTCTTTTGAGTAGCTCCTTTCCCTAACTTATTGCAATTTGCATCTTATGATTAAAATGGAAAAGATCAATACCTGATCTGGGAGAAAAATAGCTAATAATTAAGGAGAAATGAGTGGAAAGAAATAAGTGAACATATACATTCTTGAGGAGAGGAAGATTCTCACTCAAAATATTTCTTAGCTATTGTTTGTGTCCTCAAATTTATGAATCTATGAATATCTATAGGTGATAGGTAGATGAAAGGCTGCATCGGGGTAAAGGCAGAAAGGATCCACAGAATACAGTGGAACAGGATGAGGATGGAATGCAGATATGGAAACTGAAAGAGGAATAAGCCACCACCTCAACAGAAGCTACTTTCTAAGGACGCTGAGCCATCCCAAGGACTTTCTTAAGAACTTTTATGCTTATTTTCTTTTGATTCTTTTATTTTTTCTTTTTTTCCTGATAGTTACTCTAGATTTTTAATTACTTAATAGGATTCACTTCATTTTACCCTCACTTCCATTAATTCTTGTTTTTCTCTTAATTGGCTTTCTAGTTCTGTATGTTTGTATGTGTGTATTTTATTTTAGAGGGGGAGGGAGAGAATCTCAAGCAGGCTGCACATGTGGAGCCTGACACAGCTCCGTTCCACGAGCCTGGTGTCATAACTTCAGATGAAATCAAGAGTCAGATGCTCAACCAACTGAGCCACCCAGACACCCTCTTTATTTAAAATTGTATTTCTGTTTACCTAGATCGCTTTATTTATCTTCTCAATTTTACTCCTATGTTTTAGTTTTACTTATTCCAGGTATTTCTTAGTTGCAGAGAAATTATTTTTTCTTTCTTTCTATGTCTCTTGTTTTAAATTTCAACCACTTTAAGACACACAGAATAATGCAAACATTTCTATACATATACATTCCAGTTTTGATCACTTGGCATTAGATTTACTTATGCTAAGATACTATTTAGGTCATTGCCTTTAGCCAGCAAAACAAGGAGGAACAATATGCTTAACTTTCCTGACCACATTTTTAAAAATTGAATCTCCTTCAGAACATCATCCGTCTCTATTCTCTGCTTTAATTTTTACCATAGCACTTAGTTAGCACTGCATTAAAATGTTTTAGTTACTTCCCTCTAGAGTTTCAGTTTTCTGAAGCTAGACATTTGTCTCTTTTTATTCACTTCTGTGTTCTCAGGTTCTGTTTGTTTGCAACAGCGGTTCAGTATATATATTTATGGCATAACCTAATATTTTTTTCTTACTAAACAATGATTTTTTCAACCCAGTTCTTCCTTTAGTATGTTGTTTTCCTCATCCTGGAATTTCCATGGATGAAGACTGATTAATGGTAAACATCCATAGTTTGTAAAAACAAAAATAAAATAATCACTTTCAATATGAATAATAGGTTAGCTGTTTTGACACATAATGTTTTTCAGTAATCTAATGCTATTTTCCACACTTTTATAAATGTTATGGTTACAGGTGAGAATTACTGTCTTTTCTTACATTGCTTTAAGATCATCTCCAACTTTTGTGATCTTCAGTTTCAGAAGTATCTAACTAGAAAACTCCCTGTTTGGGACATATTGTTCTTCCTTAAAATGGTTGTGTCATCCAATCTGAAACATTGGTATTTTTTAGGTTATCAAACTGTGCCTCTCCTCCAGTAAGGACTCCTAGTAAAAGTATTTTGGCCTTACTCAGTGCCTTCTAATCTATCATTTTTTTACTACTTTATGTTGCAATCTGTGTAATTTCTTTTTTTTAATTTATTTTTGAGAGAGAGAGAGAGCGCATGTGTGCACGAGTTGGGGGAGGAGCAGAGAGAGAGGAGACAGAGAATCCCAAGTAGGCTCCATCCACACTGTCAGCACAAAGCCTGATATGGGGCTGGAACTCACAAACCATGAGATCATGACTTGAGCCCAAGTCAAGAGTTAGATGCTTAACAGACTCAGCCACCCAGGCACCCCCTGCATAATTTCTATTCTGGGTAATTCTTTAAGTTGATTGCTTCTCTCTTTAAGTCCAATTAATATGAAGTTAAAACTATTAAATCTTGTATTTAATTTTAAACTAAATATTTACAGGTATTCACTTTAAATACCTATACCTGGTATTTAAATACCTGGTTCTTTTTCACATATGTCTGGTCTTTTCTGAGTTTTTTCTTTTTAATTCCTTCTTTTATTTATTTAACCACTTACATATATTTTATAGTTTACTAATTTGTTTAGTGCTGGCTGTTGCTCCAAACACACAACCAGTCTCTCTGCCATATATTCCTTCCGAATGTAAACCAGGTCACTCAGGTGTTTTTGGCTGAGTGATCTTGCGAGAGCCTATTCGAGTATATAATTTCCTTTAATATCTTGAGTCCCTCTCCTCCAAACCCATACTGTTCTCTCCATTATGCAAGGATGAGAAAAAAGAGAATGAAGGTTTGTATGTTGGAAGCTTTTATCAACTAAGCCTAGAAGTGACATGCATCTGTTTCAGACACATTTCTTAGGCCAGAACTTGGTTATATGGCCATAGCCAACCACAAGGGAAACTTGGAAATATAAGCACTCCACCTCTGAATCCAAGAGGAAGAACAGGTAGCCAGCTATGCCTCATAGTCTCATCCAATAATTCTCTTCTGCTTTTCTTGACAGATTAATCACACTGTATGTTTCTGTCTGCTGCTGACATTATAGTAGCATGCTTCCTCTTGTATTTTGTTATTTTAGATTAAAAGCTTATATTTGGTAGGATTTTATCTCAGAAATCCTTTGCTGTCTGAGTTCCCAGACCTTGCAAGTAAAGTAGTATAAATATTAATACAAAATCTATGTGACTGGAAGCATGAGGTCACAAAATGTCAGAGGAAATTTTTTTTCTACACAATCAATAGCCAAACCTTGAACAGTCAATATTATTTTTATTTCCTGTTGAAGGTTTGCATTTTTTTTTGTTTACATTTACACAGAGCTTAGAGACCCTTTGAAAGTCCAGACTTCATGCCAGATTCTATTTCTCAAATTCTCACATTCCTTCTTGACGCTGTACCTACACAACCATTAGCACTCAAGCCCTTCAATGACCACTAATTAACAAATGCCATCAAGCACAGCTGAAGCATCAGTACTCACTTTCTGCCCTAGTGTTGAACTTACACTTTGTCTTTTAGATCATTGTCAGTAAAGCTTTTGGTACCATTATAAACACTGCCTTAACCTAGCACAGCTGCTGTATCGGTTCTTACTTGCTGCTCTTTGTTTTAGGCCCAGGATGTTATATTTAGAATCCTAAAATTTTCAGTATATATTTACAGTGATGTTTGCTATATCCAACACGTGTTTTATCACAAGAGAATTTTCAAAGTAACTTGTCTTCTGTTTTTCTGAACCAGCTTTCCCCATTTATCTTCTTTCCCTTACTTTAATGATATTTTAACAATTTTAATAACCATGATTTATTTAACAATGTTTAAAGTTAGTTGATGTAATTGGTATTCTCCGAACATATATAAGATGCTTATTATCTGTTTACCTCCAGTTACTCCACTGCTTCCTGTCTTACACAATTTTCCTGTCCATAATTGTTTTTTTTTTATCTGTTTTAAGTTTTTGTTTAACTTCTAGTTAGTTAACATATAACATATAACTTGTTTAACTTCTAGTTAGTTAACATATAATGTAATGTTGGTTTTGGGAGTAGAATTTAGTGATTCATTACTTAGATATAAGACCCAGGGGTCATCACAATACGTGCCCTCCTTTGTACCCATCATCCATTTAGCCCAACCCTATCCACCTCCCCTCCATCTTTTTTTTTAAGTTTATTTATTTATTTTGAGAAAGAAAGAGAGAGAGCAGGGGAGGGGAGGGGCAGAGAGAGAGAGGGAGAGAGAGAATCCCAAGCAGGCTCCATGCTGTCAGTGTGGAGTTCATCTCTGGGCTCAATCCCACCAAGCATGATTCATGACCTGAGCTGAAACCAAGGGTCAGAGGCTTAGCCAACTGACCCACCAAAGTGCCCCCTATAAAATTTTAAAATATAAAAAAATGATGGAGGTGTACCTCGTTGGCTCAGTTAAGCACCCTACTCTTGGTTTCAGCTCACATCATGATCTCACGGTTCATGGGTTCAAGCCCCGCATCAGTTTCTGTGCTGACAGTGCAGAACGTGCTTGGGATTCTCTCTCTCCCTCTCTCTCTGCCCTTCTACCACTTGCTTTCTCTCTTTTTCAAAAATAAATAAATAAACTTCAAAAAAACTTTAGGTAGGCCTTAATTAGATTTCCCATATGTCTAACAGATTCTTTGATCACTGTTGCATCTAATATCCTACTCCTTCCTACAGTATAGAAATACTTCTTCATGAATGACATCCTTTGTAAGTTTTTCTTCTTTTTATGAATGTCTGTGAGTAGGTGTAGCTTCTCCATTTTTTTTCTTTATAAAATTGTCTATTTTGCCTACTCTTTTTTTTATCATAAGCTTAAATTCTCTTTATTATTCTTAGGTAAGTATTTCTTTTATGCCTATTCTTACTGGTAGTTTACCTGCGATTGTAATTCTAGACTAAGAATCATTTTTTTTCCTGAGCACCATAAATATGTAACATTGTGTTCTTAATTTTACTGATATAAAGTTTAATATCAAACTTATTGGGGTTTTTTTGTATTTTATTTTTTGTTTTTTGTTTTGTAGTTGTCTTTTTCCTCAGGCTGTTTCTAAGAGGTGTTTCTAAGAACAATAGATTTATTGTTATTTTTCTTCTTTAGGACTGACTATACTTCAAAGATGTAGTTATTTAAGATAATTCTGGAATATTTTCACTTCGCCTAATGTATTGTCTCTATACTGTTTCCAAAGAAACTCCATTATATTATGTTAGACTGCATAATTTTGTCTCACAATTCTCTTAAGCCTCAAAAAATTTTTCATCCTTTTTCATTCTGATTTGCCATCTGCTTAGTCTTTTCTTCCAGTTAACTAATTCTGTCTTCAGTGTATCTAAGCATCTATTTTTACCCATATAATGTGTTTTAATACTTAATATTTTTATTTCTAAAATTCTATTTTTTAAACCTACATTCATTGCATCACAATATCTTATTTTTAAGTTTTAAAAATTTTGTCTTAATCATTTAATATTTTATTTTACTATCACTGCTTTAATAAATTCTTGATATTCTGAACCTACTTTTAATTGATATCCTTTACATTCAATCATGTTAGATTGTTTCTAATGGGGTTTGTAATTTTATATTTTTAGCTCACAATTTGTCATCCTTTTTTTATGGAAATACTGTAAAGCTTGTCAGAGGGCAAAACCAAGAACCCAGAGTTCAAATCCAACTGCCACAGGGAAAACAAACAAACAAAATAAAATAAAATAGAAGTCCAGAAGGAAGGACTGAGTCTTCTTCAAGGAACTGCTAACATGTACCTGGGTGTACTTTCAAATTGCTGTGGGGACAATCACTTTTACATAGCATTTCCTTTTTCTTTTCTTTCTTTTTCTTCTTTTCCCCCCCTTTGCCCACCTTTTTAACTTGGTGTATCAATAACAATTATCCAATGCTTGGATCATATGTTTAGAGAGGAATGTAGGCAGAGAGGACAGAAAAGGTATCCCTTTGCTTCACAGTTCTTCATATCAAGAATATTTATACATAGATAACTTCATCTGACCTGGATCTGATTTAGATTGAGATCCTGGGAATTGAACTCAACCTAATGCTGTAATAAAATATTATTTGGAGAGTCTTAGGAGAAGATAATGAACTTTTTTTTTCTTGATTAATTAATTTAATTTAATTTAATTTAATTTTTATTTATTTATTTTTTAATATATGAAATTTATTGTCAAATTGGTTTCCATACAACACCCAGTGCTCATCCCAAAAGATGCCCTCTTCAATACCCATCACCTACCTTCCCCTCCCTCCCACCCCCCATCAACACTCAGTTTGTTCTCAGTTTTTAAGAGTCTCTTATGCTTTGGCTGTCTCCCACTCTAACCTCTTTTTTTTTCCTTCCCCTCCCCCATGGGTTTCTGTTAAGTTTCTCAGGATCCACATAAGAGTGAAAACATATGGTATCTGTCTTTCTCTGTATGACTTATTTCACTTAGCATCACACTCTCCAGTTCCGTCCACGTTGCCACAAAGGGCCATACTTCATTCATTCTCATTGCCACGTAGTACTCCATTGTATATATAAACCACAATTTCTTTATCCATTCATCAGTTGATGGACATTTAGGCTCTTTCCACAATTTGGCTATTGTTGAGAGTGCTGCTATAAACATTGGGGTACAAGTGCCCCTGTGCATCAATACTCCTATATCCCTTAGGTAAATTCCTAGCAGTGCTACTGCTGGGTCATAGGGTAGGTCTATTTTTAATTTTTTGAGGAACCTCCACACTGTTTTCCAGAGCGGCTGCACCAGTTTGCATTCCCACCAACAGTGCAAGAGGGTTCCTGTTTCTTCACATCCTCTCCAGCACCTATAGTCTCCTGATTTGTTCATTTTGGACACTCTGACTGGCGTGAGGTGATATCTGACTGTGGTTTTGATTTGTATTTCCCTGATGAGGAGTGATGTTGAGCATCTTTTCTGTGCCTATTGGGCATCTGGATGTCTTCTTTAGAGAAGTGGCTATTCATGTTTTCTGCCCATTTCTTCATTGGATTATTTGTTTTTCAGGTGTGGAGTTTGGTGAGCTCTTTATAGATTTTGGATACTAGCCCTTTGTCCGATATGTCATTTGCAAATATCTTTTCCCATTCCGTTGGTTGCCTTTTAGTTTTGTTGGTTGTTTCCTTTGCTGTGCAGAAGCTTTTTATCTTCATAAGGTCCCAGTAGTTCATTTTTGCTTTTTATTCCCTTGCCTTTGGGGATGTGCCAAGTAAGAAATTGCTATGGCTGAGGTCAGAGAGGTCTTTTCCTGCTTTCTCCTCTAGGGTTTTGATGGTTTCCTGTCTCACATTCAGGTCCTTTATCCATTTTGAGTTTATTTTTGTGAATAGTGTCAGAGAGTGGTCTAGTTTCATTCTTCTGCATGTTGCTGTCCAGTTCTCCCAGCACCGTTTGTTAAAGAGACTGTCTTTTTTCCATTGGATATTCTTTCCTGCTATGTCAAAGATTAGTGGCCCATACATTTGTGGGTCTAGTTCTGGGGTTTCTCTTCTATTCCATTGGTCTGCGTGTCTGTTTTTGTGCCAATACCATGCTGTCTTGATGATTACAGCTTTGTAGTAGAGGCTAAAGTCTGGGATTGTGATGCCTCCTGCTTTGGTCTTCTTCTTCAAAATTACTTTGGCTATTCGGGGCCTTTTGTGGTTCCATACAAATTTTAGGATGGCTTGTTCTAGTTTCGAGAAGAATGCTGGTGCAATTTTGATTGGGATTGCATTGAATGTGTAGATAGCTTTGGGTAGTATTGACATTTTGACAATATTTATTCTCCCAACCCATCAGTATGGAATGTTTTTCCATTTCCTTATATCTTCTTCAATTTCCTTCATAAGCTTTCTATAGTTTTCAGCATACAGATCTTTTACATCTTTGGTTAGATTTATTCCTAGGTATTTTATGTTCTTGGTGCAATTGTGAATGGGATCAGTTTCTTTATTTGTCTTTCTGTTGCTTCAATGTTAGTGTATAAGAATGCAACTGATTTCTGTACATTGATTTGTATCCTGCAACTTTACTGAATTCATGTATCAGTTCTAGCAGACTTTTGGTGGAGTCTATCAGATTTTCTATGTATAGTATCATGTCAACTGCAAAAAGCAAAAGCTTCACTTCATCTTTGCCAATTTTGATGCCTTTGTTTTCCTTTTGTTGTCTGATTGCTGATGCTAGCACTTTCAACACTATGTTAAACAACAGTGGTGAGAGAGGACATCCCTGTCGTGTTCCTGATCTCAGGGAGAAAGCTCTCAGTTTTTCCCCATTGAGGATGATGTTAGCTGTGGGCTTTTCATAAATGTCTTTTATGATGTTTAAGTATGTTCCTTCTATCCCGACTTTCTCGAGGGTTTCTATTAAGAAACGATGGTGAATTTTGTCAAATGCTTTTTCTGCATCGATTGATAGGATCATATGGTTCTTATCTTTTCTTTTATTAATGTGATGTATCACATTCATTGATTTGCGAATGTTGAACCAGCCCTGCATCCCAGGAATGAATCCCACTTGATCATGGTGAATAATTCTTTTTATAAGCTGTTGTATTCGATTTGCTAGTATCTTATTGAGAATTTTTGCATCCATATTCATCAGGGATATTGGCCTGTAGTTCTCTTTTATTACTGGGTCTCTGTCTGGTTTAGGAATCAAAGTAATACTGGCTTCATAGAATGAGTCTGGAAGTTTTCCTTCCTTTTCTATTTTTTGGAATAGCTTGAGAAGGATAGGTATTATCTCTGCTTTAAATGTCTGGTAGAACTCCCCAGGGAAGCCATCTGGTCCTGGACTCTTATTTGTTGGGAGATTTTTGATAACTGATTCAATTTCTTTGCTGGTTATGGGTCTGTTCAAGCTTTCTATTTCCTCCTATTTGAGTTTTGGAAGTGTGTGGGTGTTTAGGAATTTGTCCATTTCTTCTAGGTTGTCCAATTTGTTGGCATATAATTTTTCATAGTATTCCCTGATAATTGTTTGTATCTCTGAGGGATTGGTTGTAATAATTCCATTTGCATTCATGATTTTATCTATTTCTGTCATCTCCTTTTTCTTTTTGAGAAGCCTGGCTAGAGGTTTATCAATTTTGTTTATTTTTCAAAAAACCAACTCTTGGTTTCGTTGATCTGCTCTACAGTTTTTTTAGATTCTATATTGTTTATTTCTGCTCTGATCTTTATTATTTCTCTTCTTCTGCTGGGTTTAGGCTGCCTTTGCTGTTCTGCTTCTGTTTCCTTTAGGTGTGCTGTTAGATTTTGTATTTGGGATTTTTCTTGTTTCTTGAGATAGGCCTGGATTTCAATGTATTTTCCTCTCAGGACTGCCTTCCCTGCATCCCAAAGCGTTTGGATTGTTGTATTTTCATTTTCGTTTGTTTCCATATATTTTTTAATTTCTTCTCTAATTGCCTGGTTGACCCATTCATTCTTTACTTTAGTGTTCTTTAACCTCCATGCTTTTGGAGGTTTTCCAGACTTTTTCCTGTGGTTGATTTCAAGCTTCATAGAATTGTGGTTGAAAGTATGCATAGTATGATCTCAATTCTTGTAAACTTATGAAGGGCTGTTTTGTGACCCAGTATGTGATCTATCTTGGAGAATGTTCCATGTGCACTCGAGAAGAAAGTATATTCTGTTGCTTTGGGATGCAGAGTTCTAAATATATCTGTCAAGTCCATCTGATCCAATGTGTCATTCAGGGCCCTTGTTTCTTTATTGACCATGTGTCTAGATGATCTATCCATTGTTGCAAGTGGGGTATTAAAGTCCCCTGACATTATCACATTCTTGTCAATAAGGTTGCTTATGTTTGTGAATAATTGTTTTATATATTTGGGGGCTCCTGTGTTTGGCGCATAGACATCTATAATTGTTAGTTCTTCTTGGTGGATAGACCCTGTAATTATTATATAATACCTTCTTCATCTCTTGTTACAACCTTTAATTTAAAGTCTAGTTTGTCTGATATAAGTATGGCTACTCCAGTTTTTTTTTGACTTCCAGTAGCATGATAAATAGTTCTCCATCCCCTCACTTTCAATCTGAAAGTATCTTCAGGTCTAAAATGAGTCTCTTGTAGACAGCAAATAGATGGGTCTTGTTTTTTTATCCATTCTGATACCCTATGTCTTTTGGTTGGTGCATTTAGTCCATTTATATTCAGTGTTATTATAGAAAGATATGGGTTTAGAGTTATTGTGACGTCTGTAGGTTTCATGCTTGTAGCGATGTCTCTGGTACTTTATCTCACAGGATCCCCCTTAGGATCTCTTGTGAGGCTGGTTTAGAGGAATTCCTTCAGTGTTTGTTTGTTTGGGAAGACCTTTATCTCTCCTTCTATTCTAAATGACAGATTTGCTGGATATAGGATTCTCAGCTGCATATTTTTTCTGTTCATCACATTGAAGATTTCCTGCCATTCCTTTCTGGCCTGCCAAGGTCAGTAGAGAGATCCGTCACGAGTCTTATCGGTCTCTCTTTATATGTTAGAGCACGTTTATCCCTAGCTGCTTTCAGAATTTTCTCTTTATCCTTGTATTTTGCCAGTTTCACTATGATATGTTGTGCAGAAGATTGATTCAAGTTACATCTGAAGGGAGTTCTTGTGCGTCTTGGATATCAGTGCCTTTTTCCTTCCCCAGATCAGGGAAGTTCTCAGCTATTATTTCTTCAAGTACCCCTTCAGCACCTTTCCCTCTCTCTTCCTCCTCTGGAATACCAATTATGTGTAGATTATTTCTCTTTAGTGCATCACTTAGTTCTCTAATTTTCCCCTCATACTCCTGGATTTTTTTATCTCTCTTTTTCTCAGCTTCTTCTTTTTCCATAATTTTATCTTCTAGTTCACCTATTCTCTCCTCTGCCTCTTCAATCCGAGGCATGGTTGTCTCCATTTTATTTTGCAGCTCATTAGTAGCATTTTTTAGCTCCTCCTGGCTGTTCCTTAGTCCCTTGATCTGTAGCAATAGATTCTCTGCTGTCCTTTATACTGTTTTCAAGCCCAGCGATTAATTTTTATTCTACATTCACTTTCTGTTATATTGTTTAAATCGTTTTTTGATCAGTTCGTTAGCTGTCGTTATTTCCTGGATGGTTTTTTTTGAGGGGAATTCTTCCGTTTCGTCATTTTGGATAGTCCCTGGAGTGGTGAGGGACAGCGGGGCACTTCCCTATGCTGTCTTGAATAACTTGGTTGGTGGGCGGGGCCGCAGTCAGACCTGATGTCTGCCCCAGCCCACTGCTGGGGCCACAGTCAGTCTGGTGTGTGCCTTCTCTTCCCCTCTCCTAGGGGCGGGATTCACTGTGGGGTGGCGTGGCCTGTCTGGGCTACTTGCACACTACCAGGCTTGTGGTGCTAGGGATCTGGCATATTAGCTAGGGTGGATCGGCAAGGTGCACGGGGGCGCGGAGGGGCAGGCTCAGCTAGCTTTTCCTTTGGAGATCCACTTTGGGAGGGGCCCTGCAGCACTGGGAGGGAGTCAGACTCGCTGGAGGGATGGATCTGCAGAAGCACAGAGTTGGGTTGTGCGTGGTGCAAGCAAGTTCCCTGGCAGGAACACGTTCCCTTTGGGATTTTGGCTGGGGGATGGGTGAGGGAGATGGCACAGGCGAGCGCCTTTGTTCCCCGACAAGCTGAGCTCTGTCATCCGGGGCTCAACAACTCTCCCTCCCGTTGTCCTCCAGCCCTCCTGTTCTCCAAGCAGAGCTCTTAGCTTATAACCTTCCAGATGTCAAGTCCCTCTTGTTGTCAGAGCACAGTCCGTCCGGCCACTCCGCTTTTTAAGCCAGACTAGGGGCCTCTGCTTGGCCTGTGGGCCGCCCCTCTGCCCCGGCTTCCTCCCGCCAGTCCGTGGAGTGTGCACCGCCCCTCCGCCCTTACTACCCTCTTCCGTGGGCCTCTTGTCTATGCTTGGCTCCGGAGAATCCATTCTGCTAATCTTCAGGTAGTTTTCTGGGTTGTTTAGGCAGGTGTGGGTAGAATCTAAGTGATCCGCAGGATGCGGTGAGCCCAGTGTCCTCCTATGCCACCATCTTCCTCCAAGAAGCCCAAGATATGAACATTTTGTAAATGGGAAGAACATACATAATTTGTATCCAAAATGCAGATTGTGGTGATTTTAAAACACATCCCACAAATCTTTTAACACTGTTGTCTTTGAGGATAGTTTCTATGTCCCCTTCCTTTGAATCACAGCTGATATAAATAACTCACTTTTAACAAATAGACTATAGTGGATGTTATGCTGCGGGGCTTCTGAAGCCACCTCATAAAAAGGCAATGTTGATTCTGACTTGTTCACCAGGATGCTTCCTTTTGGACCCATAGGGCTATCATATCATGTAGGAGAAGGCCAAGTCATATGGAGAAGCCACATGTTGGTGCTCCTGTGAACTCTAGGTGAGTTCCTAGACAACAGCCAAAATCAACTCACAAGCATGTGAAGACTCCTCCTGCTGATCCCAGCCACCAACCATCGAGTCACTGGTAGCCATCAAGTCTTTATAAGCCTATGTCCCAGGCATCATGCAACAAATAAAATACTGCTACCATGCTTTTCCTGAATTCTAAGCCAAAAGAACCCATCAATATATAGAAACATTGTTTTCAGCCAGCAGCTTTGTGAGAATTTGTTTTACAGCAAGAATAACCCTATAGGCTTTGTAAATTTGTACTTCTATTTTAAGCCAGAAATTTGTGGCGCTTTATCCTGAAACTCTCGTGTAGCCTGGATTTAGAGTTTGTCTTGGCATAGAAATGCGATTAGTTGGGATGTAATTTTATATGTCTTTATCAGTTAGACTTTTCCTAGGTGAAGTTGCAGTATACACTGAAACCACACTTATTGGATGGTACACATGTAGTTACAAATTCTTAGAAGACATCCCAGCCACAGTCCAACGTCGGGAGGTGGGGACAGAAATATGCTTGTCATTTCCCTGTGTTTGCTGGTGGATATTTTAGCCAATGTTTACATTGAGGATTATTTTTACGGTAGGGTTTTCATTTTCAAACATTGGCCCTTTAGCCTCCCAATACATAGTTTATATTCCTGTATATATAGTAAAACTCAAACCTCTAGGTTATAGAAGAACTCCCCATCCATCTTCACATATCCACTGCTTTAGGGAGGTGACAACACCAACTTCAGCATCAGATCCTTACTGAGCTTGTTTTGAACTCTTTCTTCTTTATGGAAAATAAGGAATTGTACTTTCCTATCTATGAACTCAATTACATATGTACAAAAATGCTTGATATTTGCTTTGCATATCCAGTTGTTTATAATAGAAGAATTTTTCAGATTATCTACTCGTGCATAGTGCTAGCCTATCTTTTATTTTTGTTATGAACAAATATAGTATCTTTCAAAAAATATAGCTATATATGGAAAAAATTACATTGTCATAAATCAAATATTCACATATTATATTTTAAAGTGTTTCTTCTACAGCTTTTTGATTTTTTTCCTACACATATATGTTCAAATAGTGATAAATGTTTTATTTTACCCAAATGAAGTCATACCAAACATAATGTCTTGTAACTCATTTTGCTGAAAATATTTCATGGATAAGGACGCTTGTGTGGCTCAGTTGGTTAAGTGCCTAATTCTTGGTTTCAGCCCAGGTCATGATTGTGCAGTTCGTGAGTTCAGGCTGGGTTCTACACAGAAAGCACAGTGCCTGCTTAGGATTCTCTCTCCTCTCTCTCTGTCCCTCCCCAACTCGCTCACCCTTTCTAAATAAATTAATGGATGGTTATATTTCAAATATTTCAAAATTAAAAGCAGATTTGTGATGACTACCTACATATTTTCTTACATGCGGTCTATGTTTTTGCTTAAGGTACAATCTTGATTTATCCCCTAACCATTACTTTTGTATTTTATTTAGGCACATGTCTTTGTTATATACCTCAATTTATATAAAACTATTTTAACCCAGCACCTAGCTTGTTAAGGAAGTTGTGCTGCCTTAGTCAACTGGAAACAGACTAGCAACATCCTAGATATTCTGGAGCTAGGCTGTTCAGTACAGTAGTCACTAGCCACCTTTGGCCACTAGGCACATGAAATGTAGCTAATCTGAATTGAGATATTCTGTAAAAGCTCGATTTTGAAGGGGCACCTGGGTGACTTAGTTGGTTAAGTGTCCAACTCTTGATTTTGGCTCAGGTCATGATCTTGCAGTTCAAGGAACTGAGCCCTGCATAGGACTCTGGTGGCTGATGGTACAGAACCTGCTTGGGATTCTCTCCCTCCCTCTCTCCACCCCTCCCCTGCTCATGCGCTCTGTCTCTCTCTCTCAAAATAAACAAACATAAAAAAAGATGGATTTTGAAAATTAAGTACAAGAAAAGGAAAGAAGATATCTCATTAATACATATACACTAAATACATATTGGAATTACAGTACTTCGAGATACAGTGTTAAATGAAATGCATTAAAATTAATCTCACCTCTTTATTTTTACTTTTGCTTTTAATGCTTACTACTCAGCATTATATAATAATTGTTAATATAGGAATGTACTAATTCTTGGGAGAATAAGGGATCGCTGAAAGGCTAAATGGTAAATAGAAAGTTCTTTTGATAGTGAAAGTGCAGAACTTTATTTCAAGGGAAGCCAGAGGTGAGAATTACCAACTAAATAGGTTTGATTCTGGTCATGTTTGTCTTTCCACGTGATATTGGGTTTAGTTCAGCAGAATTGGGATAAAGTTTTGACCTAAGTAGTTTAGCAATTAGAAGCTCCTTTATAAAATAAATTCATATCTAGCTAAGAAAATGGTTTGTTTTTATTCTGCCCCCATGGATATATCTGAGAGATAAAATTAACAATAAAATGTCACAGTATACATTGTTGAGCCTTCAAAATACATATTTTTAAAAACACATTCATGGCACTTTTTCATTTTGAAACTTCTAAAAGTAGCTTTTTTTCAGATTCAAAAAAGGAAAAGAATTTGCCTCAACTTTTAATATTATAATGGATGAGATCAGAGCTGAAAAATTACATAGAGTAAACATAATAATAAACATTTGTTTTAAAATTGCCAAATAAATACTTTTGCTATTATGAGATGATACTACTTCTATTATTTCTTTATCTCTTTCAGGATCATCACCATTATATATCACTATATAATTTCACCATTAAATTATCCCTGTTAATTTTTTCTTTACTGCCCAATATTTTCTCACAGAAAAAAAAAAAAAATACAAGAGCTACTATCATCTACCCTAAGTCTATTCTACTGCCTCAGTGAGAAAAACATATTTAATACCAATAGCAAAGAATCAACAAATACATAAAATTATAATGCCTGGTAGCACATTGTTAAGTCATCTGTCATATGCATTATGGGTGCATTATTCCTTTTATGTTCTCACAGAAACATCTTTAGATTTATGTTTTCTTTTTTTAAAAAAAAATATTTACTTATTTTTTGAAAGAGACAGAGATGACACAAGTGGGGGAGGGACAGAAAGAGGGGGAGAGAGAGAGAATCCCAAGCAGGCTCCACACTGCCACAGCACAGAGCCCTGTGTGAGGCTCAAACTCACTGTGAGATTCTGACCTGAGCCAAAAACAAGATTCGGTTGCTTAACCGACTGAGCCACCCAGGTGCCCCAAAATTTGTAAGTTTTCTATACATACTTTTGTTTTCCAGTGTAGTACTATTCAAATTGCAATCCCTATTTTCATAACATTTTTTAGAATACTCAGGTACAGCTTTTGAAAGCACATTTTAAAAAATGTATTATAATTTTTTGAAATGGTGTATGTTTTTGAAAGTTTTTAAAATTATTCCTAATTTATAGAAATATATTTTGTAAATATCAAGTAGTCAATTTAATATACATATATACGTTACCTAGAATAATACTTGACATTCATTCAACAAATATATATTGAATGAATAAATAACTTTTTGATTACTTTGGCAGATCCTGGTGGTTGGCTAATCAATTTCCATCCCCAAGGATGATCTGCCTCTTCCATCTGTCAACAATGAAAGCTAGAATAGTTATGTATCACTATCTCAGCCTCATTGCCCTGGGTGGGGGTGGGAGGGTCACATGACATAGTTTTCAACAATAAGATGTGTAGAAAGTCTGAAAGGGGTACTCATGAGAAAACTTTTGCTTCCTTATAAAAGGGATGGTTGTATGGTTATAGCTTGAACTACTCTTCCCCGTCTTCCTGTTGTTTAAGGTTATTTTTACTGGAGCCCTGATGGTCATCTCAGGATCTTGGGGAGAGGCCGTGAGAAGTGCAGATACAGTAGACAGCAAGATTGTTGAGCTGCTATAGCTATTACCATCACCACCTCTTCTTGTCACTTGATAAAAATGAGAAAAAAAGTAACCTAATTTGTTTAAGCCACTGATAACCAGTTTCCTTGATAGTGATCAAGATAATCAATAACATAAAGACCAAGATAATTGTAATATAATAAAATATTTGAAAGCCAGATGGTGGATAACACTCAAACACAGTGACTAAACCAATTCATTATTGTATTATGTTGCCTTCTTGTCTCAATCCTCTAATCTCTGCTTCCCTTAAAGAACAATACAGAGCCAATGACTGTGAGACTTCTATGGTCACAAGTGTTTACTTTTATATGTTGAGCAAGATATGTCAGTTTCAATCCCCTTATACAAAAAGATGTACTGCAAAGAGTTAATCTATTAGGATGCTTAGAGAAAAACTTTAACATAATTTGAACATAGATTACATTCTCCTAACTTCAGATCCTTCAAATGATGTGATTTTTATTTTTAGGAAAGAAATAATCGTGAGAGGAATTTAATCCAATGATCCAATGTTTTTATCACTCATTTATTATCTCTACAATTAGAAAAAAATTCAATGATAGATAAACCTTATGTAATGATATAGTACTTACTAATGTTCATGATTTCCATAATAATTATACTTTCATTTTTGTCAATGTCTTTATCATTTGTTTCTCTCCATAGTATGATAGCTTAGGTGTTGTTTGACATACATTTTGCAATATTTAAAATATAATTTGTGAACACTGACACTTTCTATGTGCAGCTGCCAGATGAGGGGTTTCCCAAAAAATGAATTTTCCAGACCTCTTGTCTGCCCTTGTATTGTAAAATAGTTCCCTCCAGATATTTTAGCAGTTCAGGAAATAATTTTGCTACCATTAGCTTCACCATGTTGGGTCAGAGGCGCTTCATAAACCCTTGCATGGTCATTTTAATTTTATGGTTTTTATTGAGAGAAAGTCGTAAAGTAGTCTAAACCATAAAAGAATCAAAGACTAACATGCCTGTGCTTTACAAAGGCATATTTTCCATTATTTGAATATTTCAAGATCTGAACAAATTTATTGAATATGTCATAACCCCTTTTAAATTTCTGGATCATTAAGACAAGGCAAGAATAATGAAAAATGCCCACTGAAACCTCACAGGAAATTGCCTGAGCAAACTGAGTGGAGAAATATTAAATAATATTAGTATTAAATATGAAAATTATTTTACATTAAAATTCTAGTTGTGGAATATGTGCTATATGAACCATCCCAATGAAAACATGATTATTATTATTTTTTAGCCAGGAAGAAGTTTTTGTTTTATTTATTTATTTATTTATTTATTTATTTATTTTTTTTTATTTTATTTTTGGGACAGAGAGAGACAGAGCATGAACGGGGGAGGGGCAGAGAGAGAGGGAGACACAGAATCGGAAACAGGCTCCAGGCTCCGAGCCATCAGCCCAGAGCCTGACGCGGGGCTCGAACTCACGGACCGCGAGATCGTGACCTGGCTGAAGTCGGACGCTTAACCGACTGCGCCACCCAGGCGCCCCAAGAAGTTTTTGTTTTAAATAATTGAATCTTCTCTTTTGTCATGAAGAGAATTCTATAATAGAATAGTCATAGGTCAAATATTCAAGGTACAAGTTGTTTTCTGCAATGTAAGTAATCATAACTATATCAACAGCTACATTTTCCTCTACTTCCAAGGTAGAAAGATGTGTAACTATTACATATTCTTAATTGACAATAAAACATTTTCATATAATTAGATCCACTAAGTGAATCTGCTATTGCACTCTAAGAAAATCATTTCTTGAACATTTCATTATGAAATATTTCATAACTATAACAATAAATACAATATAGAATATAAAACAGATTATTAATACTTGTGAATCAAATTACTTAATAATAGACATTACATAGTATTTGAATGTCTTTATATCCATTCCTTTCTTTCTCACCCTCTAAAATTTATTTTTTATCATTCATTTCTTATCTTGATCATTTCAAATAAATAATGCTTATAAATTTGGCCTGTTGTTGATTTCAATCTATTTGAATCATATAATATATACTTTTGTAGTGAATATTTTTCATGTTTGCTACTATTTCTGTAGTTGTTTCTTCTTTCCATTTTTAATAATTTTCTGTGTTTCTCTTCCGGGTTTTTATTTTTCTTGATGACTCTTATGATATTTTGCTAAATTTTGTCCAACTTTTCAAAGATGCAACTTCTAGTTTATTTTCTCTGTTTGTTGATTTCAATTCATTAATTCTTGCTCTTCTCTTCATTTTATTTCTTAATTTTTTGCATAATTTATTCTATTTTGTTTGTAATATCTAAATCAGGATCCATGGTTATTATTTTTAATCTTTGTTTCCTTTTAAATGTATGTATTAAGTGCCATAAGAGTTCCAATGAAGATTTTTTTTGTTTTAGCCTATAAAATTTGAATTATTTGTCTAACATACATAATTTCAGTGTGTATATATTATAGGTATTCTATTTTTCTTTAGCACTTGAAAGACATTGTTCTCCTTTTTTCTGCCACCTACGTCGTTGCTGAGAAGTCAACTGTCAGTCTAACTGATGTTCTTTCCTAAGCGATATTTTTTTTCAGTATGCTATTAAGATGTTCTTCTTGATAGCAATATAGTTTGATGCAATATAGTTTCTATACAATTGGTTTTGCTTAAATGGAAATACCATTACATCTTGTTTGATATAATATTCATTCAGAACATTGTGTGTTACTTTGGCAAGCTGGTTAGCTCAACAGCTCGACGCATCTGAAAGCTCACTTGCATGTATGGTACCTGCCTGGGAAAACTCAAAAAGCTGGGGACTGGAACAGCTAGACTTCCTCAGTTATCTCTCTACATATGCATGTATTCTCTCCAGCAGAGAGAGAAGTCTTTAGGCTACTTATATTGCTTATATTGTACCTTAGAGCTCCAAAGGTACTTGTCCTAAGAGAGACAGTTGGATGGAATCTGTATTACATTTTATGACCTCTCCTCAGAAGTCATGTAGTGTCATTTCTGTAATGCTCTATGACATGAAGTTTAAGAAATATATCCAGTTTAGGAAGAGAGGGCTTTGTTAGAAGAGGCTGTGAAACAGGATATATATTGGTGAGGCCGTATTTAGAAATTGCAATCTGCTATAGGATGCAAACCACCTGTTAACTTTTCAGAAAATTTCTTGGCTATAGTTTACTTTAGAGATTCACATACATGGCTATGAGGAAGCCTCATGAGGAACACTTATGATTTCAAATTTTTAGGAGACTCTCATTCCCAATTTAAGACCAAGACCCATAAGTTCCCTTTGTGGATTTGGATTTCCTGATGTTGTGGTGGTAAAGTTTATCATTCATTGAGCAACAGTCCTTTAGGTGAGGTCTCCTATTTCAACTACCTGCCCCACCCTAAACAAATTCTAACTCAAAGGCTTCTTTTTCGTCTTTTCATTCCATTCAAAATCCAAACTTGGTAGGTTTCACCTTGGGAGAGGAGTGGAATAGAGAGAAGGGAACAATGAGCGGTTTTATAAATGTTTTATCCGTTAACATGAGTACTGATTAAACAGCTAAGTTCACTTTACAAAGATTGATGTGAACATTTCTAATTTGTGCACTTATATTATGTCTTCTGCTCTCCTTCAATAGAATTTAAAACAAACCAAAAAATGAATGAAAAGCTGTGGATAACAAGAGATTTGTAAATAATTTCATAGAGCTGTTCCCTATTTCAGCATTTTAATCCTTTGTGGTTATTTTCATTTTCTAAGTTCTAAAATTTCTATTGCTAAAAATGGATGAATGGAAATATAGAATTTCTCATAATATATTCTTTTGTAATGTCGCTATTTAACTTACCCAAGTCTACCACCATTTAGTTTTGGTTTAAACTATCAACATTCACAAAGAATGTTGTTTCCATGATGGAAGCAAGATTGTCATCACATTACAGTCAAAGAATGGATGTCTCATTTAAAAAAGAAAAGGAGAAAATTAGGTTTCCCAAAAATATGTGATAAAAAAGAAAGTATGGCATTTTTATTCACATAATTTACAAATTAATTTCAGATAAATCATTTGTTTTAGGATTCTCACCCAAAAATATGTGATATTTATCTTATTACCACAGTTGCCCTATTGGTAAAATGGGTTCTACTAGCTCTAGGTAAACACCCTACATTGTCTCTGGCTTGGTGTCTGGGATTTTATTATTTATATTAATATTTAATTTCTGCTATTGTTAATTTCATACCAAACACATATATAAGACTTCCATGTAACGCCCTGAACCTATTGACACTCCAACAGCAAACTTGCTTGGATTTCAGAGCTTATGAAATCCAGTGAATAAGTGAGCAATTAATTGTCACCAATTCATGACAAATTGGAACAGTAAAAACAATTCTAAGCATGAAGTGGTGTATGAAACCATTATAGTAAAGCAAAACTCAAATCTGATACTATCTGTTGGGGAAGTTGAGACATTGAGAGAGAGAGGGAAAGAGTGTTTTATGTATAAGAGAGACAGTTAATTGAAATTGAAGAGATTAAAGCATAAGGCACATAAACTTTCCACAAACAATGAGTTTCCAGCAATGATAAGATTGTATAAAAAGTTTCTTGGCATGATGCAAGGACACTTAGGATTTTAGAAGTCACAGCAGGAAAAACTATTAGCAGTATAAATGAACACATAGAGTCCAGTTAAGCATTTCAAGCTTTTTAGTTAGAAGATAAAGTAAGATTCAGGACTTTAAAAATTGGCTTTTAAACTTACAGGTAAAAGGCAAATACAAAATAAAATAGAGCTTAAGGATTCTTTTTTCTTCTTTCATACCTGAATTTAATGACTGTGAAAATATATACATTAACTCTTTATGATAAAATTACATTATTTGGGAAAAGTTATAGTACCTTGATATATATATAAGTATATTGTTTACATACATAATTGTTTATCATTGTTTAAAAACAGAATTTTGCTTCTCTTGTTTATAATTTATTTACTCATTGTCAGCGTAAGAAAATCCCCTGGGACATGTGAATGAATTTCATAGAGTACTCTAGGCTTTAAAGTTACCCCTGTTTTTTTTTCTTCTCCTGTATTTTTCTTTCTGAATCAGTTGGTGTTTTTGAGATTCCTATCTAGTAGGAACTCATTAATTTGTTATTTCCCTTATTTGTTGCCATATGCAGAGGTCTCCTGGGGTCATATAAATTATTTCAAAAACACATGTAGAAATGTTTCTATTGTTAATGGGTGCCCAGTGCCTCCAGATCCTACCTAAGTCTATGTAATTTACATCTATTATTTATGTAATACAATCATGTGTTTCTCCTCTTAGAAGAAAATTCCTCAATGTCCTCAAATGTGGCCTTATTCGAATAGCTCTGGATATTCAAGTGTCCCGTGAATGAAACTTAGGAAAATATAAATTGACTGCTTCCCATTGAATATTATAGACTCAGCATTTTAAGTTCAAATTTAAGTTCAACTGCTAAGTCTAACAGTTGGGAAAGATTCTGAAATCATTCAGCAATGAAAAAATATTCAGATTAATTATGAAACTGGTAATTTTTTTCTATGAATCTTCCTTTTTCATATGTCCCTATTACTTAAAATGTTCTACAGTTTATGGGGCACCTGGGTGGCTCACTGGGTTGAGCGTCTGACTTCAGCTCAGGTCATAATCTCATACTCCGTGAGTTGGAGCCCCACATCAGGCTCTGTGCTGACAGCTCAGAGCCTGAAGCCTGCTTCAGATTCTGTGTCTCCCTCTCTCTCTCTGCCCCTCCCCTACTCATGCTCTGTCTCTCTCTGTCTCAAAATAAAATTAAAAAAAAAAAAAAAACATTTAAAAAATGTGCTACAGTTTACTCAGATTTTATGAATAGTGAAATGTTTCTGTTTAAATTCACCTATATCCTTTTACAATACAAAAAAAAATAACAACAACAAACACACCATGAGAAATAATAAAAGTAAAACACTGACATATACTAATGTTATATTGAAGGCTGGAAACCAGTGTATGAGTCTGTATACATTATGTCACATTCTACTTGAGAAAGCATTAGGTAAAGGAGAAAGTGGAGTAGCAGAGGGGTTTATACCTGGGAATTCAGAGTTAACCTGCTGGGTTTTTTTTTTTTTTAATTTTTTAATGTTTATTTATTTCTGAGACAGAGAGAGACAGAGCATGAGTGGGGGAGGGGCCGAGAGAGAGGGAGACATAGAATCCGAAGCAGGCTCCAGGCTCCGAGCTGGCAGCACAGAGCCTGATGCGGGGCTCAAACTCACAAACCGTGAGATCATGACCTGAGCCGAAGTCGGTCGCTTAATTGACTGAGCCACCCAGGTGCCCCATTAACCTGCTGTTTTGAAAACATCCAAAGTTCATGAGAATTGGCATCCTTGTGTACTGACTTTAATTCCATTATATCCAAAGTGCCACAGCCATGAAACATAAAGTAAGAATTAGCTATAGGGGTGCCTCAATGGCTCAGTCAGTTAAGCGTCTGACTTCTGCTCAGGTCATGATCTCACGGTCTGTGGGCTCGAGCTCTGAGTTGAGCTCTGTGCTGACAGCTCAGAGACTGACGCCTGCTTTGGATTCTTTATTGCTCTCTCTTTGTCCCTCCCCTGCTTATGCTCTGTCTCTCTCTGTCTCTCAACAATACATAAATAAATGTAAAAAAAATTTTTTTAAAGAATTAGCTATATACTTTGCCAAAACATGAATTTATTTATTGATATCCCTAGATTGTCTACAATGAGGTTTGCCTTATATAGAAGCCCTTACTTGCTTAGTGAATGCGTCTACTTCAGAAAGCAAGTTCATCTACTTATCACTCAGCTGACTCTGTTTTTCCTTGATAGTTCCACAGATACTTGGAAACATGTTTGTTTGTTTGTTTATGTTTATTTATTTTGAGAGAGAGAGAGAGCATGAACAGGAGAGAGGCAGAGAGGGAGAGAGACAGAGAGAGAGAAAGAGAAAATCCCAAGTAGGCTTGGTGCTGACGTGGGTCTTGCTCTCATGAACTGAGATCATAACCCAAGCCGAAATCAAGAGTCAGATGATCTATGAACTGAGCCACCCAGGTGCCCCACATTTTTAAATATTACATATAAATACATTTGTATATATTCATATTATAAAATCAGTTACTATCTTTAGTCCTCAAATGTACTCTTTAGTAAATCTTTTTTTGTTAGCCATTTGTTAGTGGAAACTTTCTGCATTTTTAAATTTCATCTTTATCTTTTATTTGGAAAATTTGAAAAAAAAACAAAAGAGAAAAATATTTGTGATACCCACACACTGGAAATATGATTAATATTTTAATGTATTTACTTCAGGTATTTTCCTTGATACAAATATTACAGGATTAAAGTGGTAGGAAAAATCACTTTTTTATTCTGCTTTTGGTGGTACTGGAGTGGCGAGGAAAGAGGTTGGTGGATCATATATACGGGGTTTAGGGTTGAGACATGGCTACAATTTGGGAGCTGCGAAGTCTTATGCAAGTTACTTAACCTTGCAAAGTCTCTGTCTTCTTGCTTGTAATTTTTTGAGGATAAAATGTAATATGTATATTACATATACAATATTATATATGTTAATACTATATATGTAAAGTTGTTAGCACAATATGAAAATATGATAGCTTTTACTACTGGAATTTTCTCTAATATTATATCTTATTAATTCTATGTCATTAAGTATACTTTGAAAACATTCATAAAACCTACAGAATAATTTATCAACTGGTTGAAGATACTTTATTAAACTCTGATATTCTCTTTTATAGAATTTGAATTATATTTATTTTATCATTATTTTAAATAATTTTAGCATTGATAGTCTTGCATTCATCTTTATTACCTCAGGATAAATTGCTAAGAGTTGTATCTGCTCAGTTGTTTTGTTCCACTTTTTTATTGGTCAGTTTGGTTTCAGAGTTACATTCCTTTAAGTACTATAGCTTTTAGAATGTCTTAAAAGTATATATTCGGGGCACCTGGGTGGCTGAGTTGTTTAAGCGTCCGACTTCGGGTCAGGTCATGATCTCGCCGTTTGTGGATTCTGCCCGCGATGGGCTCTGTGCCGACAGCTCAGAGCCTGGAGCCTGCTTCAGATTCTGTCCCCTTCTCTCTCTACCTCTCCCCCGCTTGTGCTCTCTCTCTGTCTCTCAAAAATAAATAAATGTAAAAAAAATTTTTTTAGTATATATTCATCAGACCATATTCCCTATCCTTATTCTTATTTTACAGATGTTTCCAGGAAATCTCCCATGAGATTATGGGATGTTCATCTTCTAGTATGTTCTAAAAATTATTGTATGTTCTGTATGTAATCATTCTGATTTCTAATTGTCTTTATATTTTCTTAGTTTGCTCTTTTTCATTACTTTTATGACTCAATTTGTTGAAAGCATATTATGTATTTGATGAGCAGGAAGCAATATGCTACACCTCTTATATGCTATTTTCATAGTTTTTATACAGACATTTTGCTAGACTGCACTTATGTCTAGGAAGTTTGTTGATGCTTTTGAGTTGATTATAGACCAATTAAACTTTTTAAATTTCGAATAGTGAATAATGGGAACTAAAATTTCACAGCATATGTTCTATAAAAACAATAAAATTAAAAATTGATGAGGGGCACCTGGGTGGCTCAATCAGTTAAGCGTCCAACTTCAGCTCAGGTCATGATCTTATGGTTTGTGAGTGTAAGCCCCAGGTTGGCCTCTGTGCTGACAGCTCAGAGCCTGGAGCCTGCTTCAGTTTCTGTGTCTCCCTCTCTCTGCCCCTCCCCTACTTGTACTCTCTCTCTCTCTCTCTCTCTCTCTCTCAAAAATAAATAAACTTTAATTTTTTTTTAAAAAAACTGATGACAATAGGGGTACCTGGGTGGCTCAGTTGGTTGAGCGCCCCACTTTGACTCAGGTCATGATCTTGCGTCCGTAGGTTCTAGCCCCGCATTGGGCTTTGTGCTGGCAGTTTAGAGCCTGGAGACTGCTTTAATTCTGTGTCTCCCTCTCTCTCTGCCCCGCCCCGGCTCACACTCTGTCTCTCTCCCTGTCTCTCAAAAAAATAAAATAAAATGTAAAAAAATTAAAAAGTTGATGACAATATTATATTTAGAAAATAAATATTCAGGTGTTGTAAAAATACATTTATAAATAGCCCATGAGTTGAAAATATCACAAGGGAAATTAGAAGATATTCCAAGATGTAAAAATGGAAATATTGATATCTATGTACT
This sequence comes from Panthera onca, assembly GCF_046562875.1. Taxonomy (NCBI): domain Eukaryota; kingdom Metazoa; phylum Chordata; class Mammalia; order Carnivora; family Felidae; genus Panthera; species Panthera onca. Next base: position 106,137,009 of record NC_138345.1, on the reverse strand, counting down.
ACTAATAAAGCTGTAGAGGAAAAGTTATAGATTTAAATGCTTATATTGTTGAAAAAAACAAGGATTTAAGTCAGTGATCTAAACTTCTACCTTAGAAGCTACTAATAGGAGTAATTTAAACACAAAGTATATATGGCTCAATAATATAAAGAGAAACCAACCAACAAAGATGGGCAAGATACTTGAGTTTTAAAATCTATTCAGTTCAAAATACTTTTTAATGTTCTTTTGATTTTTTTTTTTTTTTTGACCCCTGGACTATTTAAAAGTGTATTATTAAGCTGCAGGAGTGGTGCATAGGGTAAATTTATCTTTCAGTTTTGACTAGGATAGCACTATGCTTATCTCTGGGGGTATTTGGGAGTCTGGTACTGGCTTGTGGCTTAAGATAAGGCTGAGATGGGCTCCAAATAATCCGTAATATGCTGTTTAAACTTTGAAATGCCCCTGGTGACACCCTTGGCAAGTTTGTTTACTTTATTTAAAGATGTGTCGATTGATGTCTTACAAGTTATTTTATTGGTTTGCTGATTAGCTTGGCTACTTGACCAGTAAGTAGATTTGCCAGATAAAATACAGGATATCCATAAGTTATTTGGCACCACCTTATATTTTTAAAAAGTCATTGTTTTTCTGGAAGTGGAATTTTACATGGATCTTATATTTTGTTTGCTAATCTGAGCAACCCTATCAGTAGGGCATCAAAGACTCTACTTGAAATATTTGCCTAAATTCTCTTGAAACAAAAATTCCTCACACATATCTTAAATGTTGGTAATCTAGATTCAAAGTGCTCGCTTTGAGACCAGTGACACCAGGGAAGTAATAATGAAAGTTCCTTGAATCTCAGGACTTGCCTGTATTTTCTTGAATTATATGTACTTTACATTTATTAAAGCTTTATATAAATATACCCTGTTGAGTCTTGAGAATTCTTTCACCTATTCCAACCTGTGAACTTCTTTTAAATATTTGAATATTATATTATATAAATATATAATATTTATATATGTTACAAGTTTTATATACTGTTTTATTATTTATATAATTATATAGCCTAATTTTACATATAAATGTATATTATGTATTAGTCTATATTTTAGTTATATATAAATAATTTCTAATATGCATACATATATATAGAGAGAGACAGAGAGAGAGAGAATATTAACGGAGTCAACTTGGAGGAACTCTCACTGGCCAAAGATGCATAAATGAATACATGAAGAAATTGGAAAGCACTTTCTTAGAACAGAATGTTTCCTAATAAATATAGAAGGGCAATGTGGTTAGTCATTGTTAGATGCTAACAGTAATTGATAAAAGTTTGGTGAGAAGCAAAGATATTTATATAGTCATAAAATGTATCCCAAGAAATTAGTTATTAATTCCTAAGGAACACATAGTATCTCCTCAGAGAAGAAATTTGGTAGACTTTACCTTAAACAGATGATCAAAACCAACCGTTCTCTGTAATGAGACAGTTATTGATCATGTGCCTCCTAATTTGACCTAAGATAGCTACATTACTTAAGCTCTACTCCTGACAAAGAACCCGAATTAAGGACAGTCTACAAAATAGTGGGCCTATACTCTTTAAAAACATTAAAGGTAAGAAAGACAAAAAAAGAAAAAAAAAAAAGAGATGAAGTTTTCCAAATTAAAGGAGACTAAAATACCATAAAACTAAGTAAAATGCATGAAACTGGATTTGATCTAAAAACTGGTGAAAAAAATGTTCTAGAACATTTGACAAAATTTGAATATGGATTTCAGGTTTTAAATATTGTACCATAGTTAAATTTCCAAATAAGATGGTTAAACATGTTAAAATACTTATGCAAGAGAAAGGCTTTGTTTTGGAAGTACCTTCTGAAGTATTTAGGGGTAAAAGCATATGACAGTTTCAGTTTACTTTCAAGTATTTAAAAAATATTTTATCTATTTCTATATATAAATGATAGATATAGATACCTATATCTGTATTGTTTTCTCTTTATATATCTACCCATATATATATTGGATATCTATCTATCTATCATCTTTCTATCTATCTATCTATCTATCTATCTATCTATCTATCTGTCATCTATGTATCATTGTCTAGAGTGAGAGAGAGAGAGAGGAAGAGCCAAATGTAAATAACTTGTAAATCTGAATAAAGGGTATATGAGTTTGTTTATCATTTTTGTACCTTTTATTTAAGTCTGAAATTAAAGTAAAAATCAACATTAGCAATTACCTATAATTTGGTATTTTTAACAAAAAAAAACCCACTATAAATCAGGAAGGATTTAAGTTATATCAATTCTGTTTCTTATTCCTTTATTGAAATTAGAAATGATACTACAGTTTCAATTAGAAGCTTCATGTTAATATGAGTTTAGTTACACAGAAGTTGGTCACCTCAGACATAACTTTGATTTAATATTGTTTTAATTTTATTATCTACTACAAATTTTACAAAAGTTAGTGTAATTTTTTTAAAAGAACCCATTTCCTAAAACATGAGCTATTATGCCACTTATGAAAGGAAACAAAAGAAAGAAATTAGTAAATGCTAATTTAGACAAGTGAGGAATGTCAATTTACTTTAAAACAATAGTAATTCCTCAGCTTCTAAATTGTTAACATTCATGGACTTTGCTTCCGGGGGTTTCATATTCAATGATCTCCCAATATACTTCTCAAAAGAGACACGAATCTGAGGAAATTGTTTTCATAATTAATCATAAATTATACTTGCTACTCTAAAGGCAATGATCTGTAAAAATTTAATTAAGAAATGAATAGTGTCAAGTCTCAATTCTGATTCAATGGCTCTTTGATTGATTCATTCTATTGTATTTATTTAAATAAATATCTTGGCAATAAAATGGAAAAATATCATAGTGGCTGCCTCAGAGATTTAACCCTTATTCAGCTCAGAACTACTTATTTAGAATTTGGTAATGTTATGTAATTATCAAGATCCCACATAACTAAATCCAAGCCTTACCAACTTCTCAGTATGGAAAAGCGATTATCATATCATGCAGGAAAACAGTTAGATCATTCCCACTTGACTGGTTTTTTAAAGTCCAGGACTATGTCTCATATTTAGTTTTTTTCTGATAAACTTAGCACAGAGTCCCACTCATAGTAATACACTTTTAATGAATTAATAGATACATTTTAATGAATTAATTAACTATGAGTACAAGGTTGAAACAATGATCTTCATCCCAAGATACTTATTTGAGCATATACCATGTAATGCATGTAAGCACCAGTGTTGAGAATGTAATGCTGAATAATATCTTTGATTAACTTAGGGATGTTGGGCAACATAAAAACTTACCTGTCCCCTGGATCCTGTATTTAATCAATATTCCTATAGTACTGGTTGTTTGATTTCTTCCTCATGTTTTTTTTAAATATATTTACTTATTTTGAGAGACAGAGTGAGAATGGAGGACAAGCAGAGAGAGAGAGGGAAAGAGAACCCCAAGGAGGCGCCATGCTGTCAGCGCAGCTGGATGTGGGGCTCAATCTCATGAACAGTGAGATCATAACCTGAGCTGAAACTAAGAGTTAGATGTTTAACTGACTGAGCCACCCAGGCACCTCCTCATATCTTTTGACATTGTGTGTGCAAGTTTTCATAATGGGGAAGTTCAGGATGTAAAGAAGCACACTGCCACTGGCCTATGCTGGAAAGTTTGAAGGAGTACAACATTAAGAAAGTGACATATATGCTGAGATATAAAGAGTGACTCTAGTGTTAAATATAACACATAGGGTCAGCAGGGTAGTACAGGTTTACCTCAGAGATATTGTGGGTTCAGCTCCAGACCACTGCAATAAAGCAAGTAGTGCAATAAAGTGAGTGAAATTAATTTTTTTGGCTTCCTAGTGCACGTAAAAGTTATGTTTCCATTATACTGCAGTGTATTAAGTGTGCAATAGCATCATACCTAAAGAACAATGCACATACCTTAATTAAAAATATGTGATTACTAAAAAATGCTATAGCCATCATTTGAACTTTCAGTAAGTCATTTTCTTTTTTTTTTTTTTTTGCTGATGGAGGGTCTTGCCTCCATGTTCATGACTGCTGACTGATCAGGGTGGTGGTTGCTGAAGGTTGGGGTGCCTCTTAAAATAAGAGAACAATGAAGTTTGGCATATCAGTTGATTCTTTCTTTCGGGAATGATTTATCTGTAACGCAAGATGCTGTTTGATAGCATTTTAGCCACAGTAGAACTTCTTTCAAATAGGAGTTAATCCTCTCAACCCTGCTGCTGATATATTATATAATTTATGGCCTGGGGCGCCTGGGTGGCTCAGTCTGTTGGGCCTCTGGCTTCAGCTCAGATCATAATCTCACTGTATGTGGGTTCCAGCCCTGCGTCAGGCTCTGTGCTGACAGCTCAGAGCCTGGAGCCTGCTTCAGATTCTGTGTTGCCCTCTCTCTCTCTCTCTCTCTCTCTCTCTGCCCTCCCCCCCCTCCCCGTTCACTCTCTGTCTCTCAAAAATGAATAATCGTTAAAAAAATTAAAAATAATAATAATAATTTATGCAAGGGCACCAGGCTGGCTCAGTCAGTAAAGCATGCAACTCTTGATCTTGGGGTCATGAGTTCTAGCTCCACATTGAGTGTAGAGCTTACTTAAAAAATAAATAAATTAAATAAATGGTTTACGTAGTATTCTAAATCCTTTGTTGTCATTTCAACAATCTTCACAGCATTTTCATCAAGCGTTGATTCCATCTCACACCACTTTCTTTGCTCACCCATAAGAAGCAACTCCTCATCCATTAAAGTTTTATCATGATATTGCAGCAATTCAGTTACATCTTCAGGCTCCACTTCTAATTCTAGTTCTCCTGCTGTGTCTACCACATCTGCAGTTACTCCTCCATGTGGAATCAACTTCTTCCAAACTCTTCTTACTGTTGATATTTGCCCTCTGCCCATGAATGAGTGTTCTTAATGGCATCTACGATGGTGAGTCCTCTCCAGGTTTTCAGTTTACTTGGCCTAGATCCACATCAGAGGAATCACTATCTGTGGCAACTACAACCTTGTTTCTTAAATAGGAAGATTTGAAAGTCAGAATTACTTCTTAACTCATGGGCTACAGAATGGATGTTGTGTTACCAGGCATTAAAAAAACATTAATCTTGGTGTGCATTTGCATCAGAGCTCTTGGGTGACCAGGTGTATTGTTAGTAAGCAGTAATATTTTGAAGAATTTTTTTTCTGAGTAGTTGGTCTCACCAGTGGACTGAAAATATTCATAAAACCATGTTCTAAACAGAATGGTAAATTTGCAGAATAGTAAATTAGCATTGGACTCCACTGAAAGTCACCAGCTGCCTTAGCCCATAACAAGAAATTCACCCTATCCTTGAAGCTTTAAACACAGGCATTGACTTCTCCTTTCAAGCTATGAAAGTTCTAGTGCCATCTTCTATCAACAGAAATTTTCATCTCCAAGGAAAATTTGTTGTTTACTGCAGTGACTTTCATTAATTATCATAGCTAGATATTCTGGATAACTTGCTACAGTTCTACATCAGCACAAGCTGCTTCATTTATACTTTTATGTTATGGAGATGGCTTCTTTCCTTAAACCTCATGAACCAACCTTTGCTAACTTTAAATTTTTCTTCTACAGCTTACTCACTCCTCTTAGCTTTCACAGAACTGAATATAGTTGGGACCTTACCCTGGATTAGGCTTTGACCTGAGGGAATGTTGTGGCTGGTGTGATCTATCCGGACCACTCAACCTTTCTTCATATCATGCTGTTTCACTCTTTTATCATTCATATGTTCATGAAAGTAGCACTTTTAATTTACTTCAAGAACCTTTTCTTTGCATTCACAACTCAGCTAACCAGCACCAGAAGACTTGTTTTCACCCTCTCTCAGCTTTCAGCATGCATTGTCACTAAGCTTAATCATTACATTGAATATCTACTAGATTCAAAGCAACATTATAGGGTCTGGACTATAAAAATAAGTTAGTTATAACAATATAAGTAATTTAGTGAAAAATGTGCATATAAAGTGTAAAAATCAATTTTGCCATGTAAAACTGAAATTAGATAACATGCCATTTTTGGAATTCAGATGAAATTAGCTTGAATTTTTAATAAAATTTATATTTTCAAACTTAGTCACATTCATTGTCTGATTGATTAAACTTTCTTTTTTTTTAATGCCTTAAATTTAGTTGGTCAAATGTATTCCTATTCATATTTAGGATTTTTCTGTTTACAAAATCATAATAAGATTTTTGCTCAAGCTTAAATGATTGATTTCATTAACCCACTTTTAGTATGCTGCTGTCAGACTGATTTTAAATGCAAATATAAACATTTAATTTTAAATTCTGAGGATTGATGGCTTACCATAATATCTAAGGAATTATATATATGAAAATTTTAAAAATTACTCAAAAGCCTTAGTGTATGTATATATATATATATATATATATATATATATATACACACACCATATATATATGTATATACATATATATACACTATATATGTGTATGTACATATATACATATACATATATATATACATATATATGTGTGTGTGTGTGTGTATATATATATACGTATATATACGTATATATATATATATATGTATATAGATATATATATATATACTTGTCTTAGTTTGGGTTCCTCTAGAACCAGACTCTAAGATGAAGGTTAAATGCAAGCAATTTGGGAGGTCGAAGAAATGTCTGTTGAGAATTTGGAGGTTAAGTCAGGGAAGGGAAGGCAGCAAACAACAAAAATGGGTGCATTAACCAGTCATCATTTCATAAAGTGCTTAAAGTTAAAAAAAAAATAGGGGCACCTGGGTGGCTCAGTCGGTTGAGGTTGAGCGTCCGACTTCGGTTCAGGTCAGGATCTCGCAGTTTGTGAGTTTGAGCCCCGTGTCGGGCTCTGTGCTGACAGCTCAGAGCCTGGAGCCTGTTTCCGATTCTGTGTCTCCCTCTCTCTGCCCCTTCCCCCTCATGCTCTGTCTCTCTCTGTATCTCAAAAATGAATAAACATTAACAAAACTTTTTAAAAAAAAATTAGAAAAAATTTAGGAGTATATATATATGTGTGTTTGTGTGTGTGTGTGTGTGTGTGTGTGTGTGTAGTACCTGGGAAGATAATGTTAAGACTGAAATCCTAGAAGCTATGAAAGAAAAGACGTCCTTGGGCACCTGGGTGGCTCAGTTGGTTAAATGTCCAACTCTTGATTTTGGATCAGGTCATGATTTCAGGGTTAATGAGATCCACCCCCCATGTCAAGCTCTGTGCTGATAGCGTGGAACCTGCTTCAGATGCTCTCTCTTCCTCTCTCTCTGCCCCTCCCCTGCTTGTTTTCTGTCTCTCTCTCTCAAAAATAAACATTAAAAAAATAAGAATAAAATAATAAAAAATAAAAATGTTTTAAAAAGACACCTTTATTTCAATATATAAACAAATTTTTAAAGCTACATATTAAAAAATACTAAATCAAAAGAAAATAAATAAATAAGATAGTTTGCAGTACAGATGCCAGATAATGCATTAATACCTGTTTTTCAAAGGCATCTGTATGTTTAAAACCATAAAATAAATATTCTGAGAGAAAATTGTACAAATTAACAATTTAAAGAAGAGTTAGTTTCAGTAAACTATAAGTATACCAGATGATGTTCAATCTTACTATAAGTTGAGGACAAAACTGATTTCAGACAAAATTAAAATAATAATGAAATGTCATTTACTACCAATACAAATGTCAATAGAGTGTAACACTTATTACAGCACTTACTATTAGAAACTGAATTCATGTATATTACTTGTAGAAATTTTCATCCTTACCTTAAATGAAACAATTTAGTGATATCAATTGTACTCAGTTATAAGTAAAATGAATTATCTTCTTTATGCCAGTACTCCCATTAATGAACATCTAACTCATAAAAATAAAGGATCAAATGACAGAAATGTGAAATGTAGGTTGTTGTAGAATTACATGTTGAAAAAAAAATAGTTAGAAGCTTAATGAAGGTCTATCAATAGAGGAAGGGTTGGAAAATAATGTTTTGAGTAACGTGGAATATTTACCTATGTAATTACTTATATCTACGCCATTGACTTGAATAGATTTTCATGAGGTATTTTTAAAAAGTAAGGCAAAATGTGACTTGAACAATATATAATATATTACCATTGTGAAACAATCACTCTAAATCGTGTGTGTGTGCTTGTGTGTGTGTGTGTGTGTGTGTGTGTGTGTGTGTGTGTGTGTGAAGGAGACAGCCTTTGGGGCGTCTGGGTGGCTTGGTCAGTTGAGCATCCGACTCTTGATTTCAGCTCAGGTCATGATACCAGGGTCACAGGATTGAGCCCCGTGTTAGGTTCTTCACTGAGTGTGGAGCCTGCTTGGGATTCTCTGTCTCTCTTCCTCTACCCCTCTCCCCAGATAGTGCTCTCTCTCCTTCAAATTAAAAAGAGAGAGAGAGAGAGAGAGAGGGAGAGAGAAACAGTTTTTTGTATATGGGTAAATAGGAAAAGGTGCTAGAGGAAACCCGCTTAGTTGTTAACTTTAGTTTCCTTTGGTTGGGATGGATTAGGCTAAGAAATCAAACAGAAATGGCTCTTTGAAAAGTTATCCGTTATAAAAATAGTACAAATAATCTCCTACAAAGACATGTGTGTAAATGTGGGCATACAAAATGGAAACAATACAATTAACTAAACAATAAGCTTTATTTGTATTCAAGTATTTGTTTTTCCTTTTTTTCATTAATGTCCTGTCTCTTTTCCAGGACTCAATCACGATCATACATTAATTGCATGCAGTTCACATGTCTCCTCAATCTCCTATAATTCGTAACATCTCTTAGTCTTTCCTTATCTTTCACATTCACAGATTTTTAAAAATTGAACACCTAAGTAATAGTTGCTATTTATTTTGATAACTAGTTTTTGTATATGAAAAGGTAAGAAAATTCCAGTTCAGACTTCTGGTATTTATTTAATGAAAAAAATCTCTGGAGGAAATAAGTTAGCTGCAAATTTACATATTAAAAGTTCACTGGACATATCAATCCTACAAGTCCAATTCAAGACTTTTGAAAAAGATACAGCGTAAGCCCAAAAAAGGGCAGAAATGAGATTTATATTGAATATAATGAAAAGTAGAATAAAACTAATGTCTTATCAAAATTGATACAGCAGGTAAATCTTTTAAAATATTGACTAAAGATAGGCACATGAACAATACTAATTAAACTATATTTATTAGTATTAGTACTTATGAATACTAATTACAGTAAGACTATTGATAAGAGATTTTCAAAACCTGTAGGAATTACTGTGAACAACTTTATCTTTACTAATTTGAGAACTGAGAAGAATAGTTTCCATGCAGATAGATCACTAAAATGGAATTAAGAATTAGAAATCAGAAAAGCATCCAATTAAATAAATGTAATTAAGTTGTTTATTAACCTAATTTAGAGCCCTTAATACTAAATAGGTCTCTAGTTTTGTGAATATTTTACCTTTTAATTTTATTTTTTTAATACCCATCTGAATAGTTCTTATTCAGAACAGAATAGCATTTATTACAAATAAATTGAGGCATGCCAAAACAAAAGGATTCTCATCATATTTAAGCTTTCCAAATCAGTGTAATAAAATTTCTTTCCATATCCATACCAAAACAACAACAGCAACAACAAGTAGTGATGTAAAAAAACAACAACAACAAAAAAAACAGAGTAATGTAATTATTTTTTTGTGTTCATAAAAACAAGGCCATCAATCTGATACTCTGGTTAATGGGGTCTGTTAGAAGGCACCATTTTCATTTGTGTTTTATAATATAATGATGGAGGAGTTTTGGAAACTACCCCCTCAAAATATCCTAAACATTCTTTTTAAAAGAAATTGAGTAGTGTTTAGTGACCAACCTGGCACTCTTTCTTGATTTCAGATGAAACAAAGTAGGCTGTTTTCCAATTCATTAAAAATTTCTGATGCTAGCCAACTTTTTCCAGTATTAAATGTGTTATAGTCCTCAATTGTACGTCAAACCTGCATTATATAAATATTACAGTAATCAACTGTGAAGGTCCCAGATGCATTGTAGAAGAGAAAGGGAAGCCTTTTATCAAAAGCCAGTTCCTGCTTCCTGAACAATGATACAGTTTCTTCAGTTTCTCTCTAGAGAATTGAATTTAGTTAGTATTCATGGAATGGGAAAATGAAATTTTATTGTACACATGCATACATGTGCACACACAAACACACACACATACAGTATGCACTCAAACTTTTAGTGATCATAATAAGTCTTTTTTTTCTTTTGTAGATTTCATTGCTTTATTGAGGCATATGTGCTTCTATTGTATGTTTTAAGACAATTTTTAATGGTATTCTAGGAAGGAGTGCTATTGCTTTGTTTTTCCTTTGAAAAAGGATTTTACCTTCTGCTGCTCATCTAAAGTATAGCATAAAGTTAGTATAATGACCAGATGTTATGCTAATTTAACTAGGCCATCTTTAGTTCACTACCCAAATCACTACACATTTTTTTCTCAAACAACAAGAAAATTTACGGTGTTCGTGTTGTCTTATAAACTTTAGTTGTTTAAATGGAAGCTTAGGGCAGTATCTTGAAAAAATTAGATCTGCTATTACCATGCTAACAAGAAAACTCACACCATCCCTTAAACATTATAATCTTTTATAGAAGTCAGAAATGTACTTTACTACCTTAAATATATTTGTTTGGTTTCAGGCCTTGGTACAAAACATACTTGTTTTCTAAGCGTTCACTTGGCAAATATTTAATGCTTTTTGACAGTGTGTTAGGGATATAAGTATATCAAAAACATAGTCCCTGCCCTGGAAAATCTCACTTTATTTGTTTGTCTGTACAATAACACAGGGATAGAAAGTTTTTTCCCCTTGGCTATCTTTTGCATCAGAACAACCTTTTTGTATTTCTCTGTGTGTATATACGTTTGAGGGGCTGGGAAGAGCATTTTGATTTTCTTTTCAGGTTTGCTCTGTGGATATTCGGTCCAAGCCTAAAGTGATGAAGTTTTCCTATTAGTCTTCCCACCTTAGAGAGGCCCTGAGGCTTAACTCCTTTCCCTGTTATACCATCAAAGCCAAAAGTTCACATTTGGCTCGGTATGTAAATTCCTATGTTTTTAGTCAGGTTCCCCAGGAAATGGACTCAGAGATGGATTTTTTCTTTGTAGATTTATAGGGGAGTACTCTTGGGAATGCTATAGGTAAAGAAATCAGGACAGCAAGACATTACCTGATGCCTGTAGAACTCTGAAGCTGCAATGGCAAAATGTTGACAAGAGAACCAGGGTCTGTGATCTGCCCCTTTGATCAATCGCTAAATAAAAATTGTACCCAAGGAAGGTAGAATAGTGAGCAAGGCAGCTGCTGGCAATAAGGTAGCCTAGACCATGTAGATGTATTTTTTATATGTATATGATTCATGTATGATTATGTATATGCAGATGTATATGTATGTTGGATATTTGTGTTTTTTTCATACCATAAGTAACCCAGGTTTTTTTGTGATAAATTCTTCATTAAAACAGTCACACATACAGAAATGCCAATAGAAATAAACATAAGAAAGCATATGTAGGGCCTTTTTGAAGAACTCTTCCAAATAAAACAGGACTTAAATAAATATAAAGAAGATAGTTTACCATAAATCTATAAACTCATATACAATGCTTATTAAAATTATAAAATAGCTTTCAAGACTTTTAGAAGAATGGCTAAGAAATTAATCTAAAAAAATCAGGGAGTCTAAATATAGAGTTTTTATAAAATTTAAAGAATAATTTTAATACTGTGCTATGGGGAGAAATATTCACCCAAAGAAAATAAATGAATTCTTTTTAAAAATCAATAAATAATTGTCTGAGGAAATAATTTATACATCAATATTAATTACATAATCTCATTAAATTATATAATCTCAATAAGTACAATTTCTATTAGAAGAGGAATATACAAAGAAATCAATAAAACAGTGTACATTAATCAAAAGGCATTAATGTATTATGAAAATGGCAACACAAATTACTGGTAAAGATAAATTTTGGTGAAGAAGGGTTATTTAATAAAAAAGAAATTTTCTTTTTTTTTTCTTTTTTTTTTTTAGCATTTATTTATTTTTGAGACAGAGAGAGAGAGAGAGAGAGAGAGAGAGCATGAACAGGGGAGGGTCAGAGAAAGAGGGAGACACAGAATCTGAAACAGGCTCCAGGCTCTGAGCTGTCAGCACAGAGCCCGACACGGGGCTTGAACCCACAGACCGAGAGATCATGACCTGAGCTGAAGTCGGACGCTTAACCAACTGAGCCACCCAGGCGTCCCAAAAAGAAATTTTCAATGGCAACTTTAACATGTGCTACAGAAACTTACTACAATTAACTTAAGCAAAAAAAATTATTTAACAAATATGAGTTAACAGAAAAAAAAATAAAGTGAAGAATCGGGTCTAAGGAAAGATAAGTCCAGGAGGATTCTACAATTGAGATAACAGAAAATAATGACAGTAACTTCATGGTGCTACTTACAGTTTGAGTGGCTCCTACATTTTTTAATGTTTGTATTTTCTATTCAAAATTCAAAATCTGTTATAAATATTTTAAATATGTTCATAGAGGTAGAGGTAAAAATAGGCATGATAAAGAGAAAAAAAGAAGATATGAAAAATACCCAAATGAAACTTGTAAAGAATAACATATACACACATATATGTATATGTATATATTTAATGTGCTAGAGGGATTTACAGCAGATTAGACAATATTAAAAGAGAATATCAATACATTTGAACATAGAGCAAAATGAATACTGTAAGATACATATAAGATACTGGAGTAGCCAATAAAATTTAAAAAAGAGTTATAGCTAATAAGCCAAAAGTAAAAATAAAACAGAATAATAGAAATACCTAATACCAAATTTTAAAAAATGGAGAAATGAATTTAAAAAAAGAGAAGGTAGGGGCACCTAGGTGGCTCAGTCATTTAAGTGTCTGGCTCTTGATTTCATCTCAGGCCATGATCTCATGATTTGTGAGATCAAGCCCTGTGTAGGCTCTGGACTGACAGCATGGAGCCTGCTTGGGATTCCCCCCCCAAAACTCCCTCTCTCTTTGTCCCTCCCCTGCTTGCATGCACTCTCTCTCTCTCTCTCAAAATAAATAAACTTTAATAAGAAAAAAAAAGAGAAGGTACATAGAAAACAAGTACAATGGAAGATTTAAACCAATGATATTAACAACAACATTAAATGTATAAGTCTAGACATTTGAATTAAATGACAGATCAGATTAAAAGTCAATAGCCAACCATATGCTGCCTGGAAGATACCACTTAACAAATAGATTTTAATAATCAAAAATAAGAGGATGGCAAAGACATACCATGCAAACCCTAATGAAAGGAAAGCTGGTGTGATTATATTAATGCCTGACATCTTATGGTGACAATTACAGCTGGAAATGTTGACATTTCATTTCCTGTAAATAGCAAAAGTAGACAGTAAATCAGTTAATATATGGAAAACTGGAACAACATCATCAACTAACTTGACCATATTAACATTTATAGGACACTCCACCCAGTGACAAAGAATACACATTCTTATCAAGAGCACCCAGAGCACTAAGTAAAATACACTTTATTATGAGCCATATAAAACACTCTCAATACATTTAAGGGGACTAATATTATATAAGGTATGTTCTTTGACAATAAGAGAAACTAAAAACTTAATAACAGGAATATATCTTTAGAACTCTCCAAATATTTGGAAATTGACTCATGGATCAAAGAGGAAATCACAAAACGTAAGAGAAAAATTTTGACCCAAATGAAAATGAACATACAAGATGTCAAACTTTGTGGAAGGGAGCCAAAGCAGTGCTTAGAGAGAAGTTTATAGCATTGAATGTTTGCATTAGAAAAGAAGAAAGATCTCAAATCATTGTCTCAGCTTCAACCTTAGGAAACTATAAAAAGAAGTGAAAATTAAACACAGGATAAGCAGAATGAAAAATAAACAAGTGAATAAAAGCTACCTTTATTGAACACTTAAAAAATAAAACAAAAAAAAAAACAAAATTCAAAATCAAGAGCAAAAGACTGTAGTTGTTCTAAACTGGGTCATGTGCCTTCCTTGGGAGAGAATAAGTCACCTTGCTTAATAGTGAAGATAAGTGAAGACAATTGCAGTGTATCTAGTTCTGTAAAAGGAACTACAGCACTGTTACTATAAGAAGAGAATATGAAAGCATCATTAGCCAAAATAACAAATGTTCTCCATTTTCTTATGAAATGAATATTCTCCCCCCTAGTGAGAATACTCAAAGCCATGCTTGTAGATAGGTCATAGAAATTAAATTGTTACAATTATTCTGAGAAAGTATTTTAGCAGTTTGTAAGAGACATAAAAATATCCACATCTAGTAACTTAATAGGGCATCTGTCATAAACAACTAATCTGCGATAAGGATAGACTCTGCTCAACTTTTATTTCAGGTCTTAATTTCAATTTGTCATAATTTTAATATCAGATCCACCACTTGCAAAATCTTCATCTACACAATGGGTATAAATGCAGTCATGCCATGGGATGACTGAGGAGAATGAGCTCTTAGTAAGTAGGAGCCATTTATATGGAACCTATTCACTACATCCTTATTTATATCAATGAAAATTATAAAACAAATTTGGTTAAACAAACTATAATGCATCCATCAGATAGGATAAAATACAACCCCACACCTAAAAAACAAACAAAAAGAATATTTTAGGTAGATAGCAATTTCATGGGAACATGTATATATGTTTCTTAAACAAATAAAACACAAACAAAAACAAAAAAGAAAAAAAACAACGTAAAATTATATATGCAGCATATTCTCAATTATGTAAAATATGGTACATTTCACCTTATTAAGTGAAAAAAATATTGGCTTCTTTCATTTGACAGAAGTTATTGTGAAAAAAGGAAAAATAGACTTAAAGATGTCACCACTATACAACTAGAAGTGAGTAATAGAATGAACAAATGAAGGAGTATACCAGTTTGCCTTTATTACAATATAAAATTGTTATATCTATTTACAATATTATTTTATTAAATAGAAAGCTATGAAAATCATCTTGTTAAAAATAGTATATAATCCCTCCTAAATATGTTACATTTAAAAACTATAAGAAATGAATTTGGATTTACCAATCTTGAAAATTTTGTTCTACTTAAATTATGAATGACTGATATAATTAATCAGTATTATCTATAAGTTATTATATTATTATAGACTTTTTTAAATTAAAAGCTTCTTATTTTGGGGGCGCCTGGGTGGCTCAGTCAGTTAAGTGTCCAACTTCAGCTCGGGTCATGATATCCTGGTCCGTGAGTTCAAGCCCTGCTTTGGGCTCTCTGCACAGCTCAGAGCCTGGAGCCTGCTTCAGTTTCTGTGTTTCCCTCTCTCTTTGCCCCTCCCCTACTCACATTCTGTCTCTGTCTCTCAAAAATGAATAAATGTTAAAAAAATTTTTTGAAACTTATTTTGTAAAAAGCTTTTCAAATCTATCACTGTTTTAAATTTCACTCTCAAGACTTATTACATATTCTGAACAAAATATTTACCCCATAACTAAACCTGTTAATGAAATTTTATCATGGTGGTAAAATAAATTCACAAATCTTAAGTCATAGGTATGAATGAAGATGATGTTCGATGTACTATATATAGAAATAAGGTTTTAAAAGTATTTAACCATATACTTGACAAATGGAAGAAAAATGTTAAGTACAACAAGTAAATCATCAAAACGTTTTGAAGATACCAATCAATATTTTTCTCAGCTCATTTCAATAATGAGTAGATTTGGATGGAGATACATTTTAAAGGACTTCACATCAGTATGAGAAAAGGAAAGTATTTTAATGATAAGCTATACAGATGAAGTACAAAGGATTTTTTTCATATTGTGCAACAATTACTGCTAATCTATCCCACATTTTATCAAATATTTATCCAAACTTAGATTACAGTGGGTAGCAGTTGAAAACAGAGCATCTTGACAGTCATTTTTTCAGTAAAACCCATGAAAATTTAAACACACATAATTCAAGTTGTAATAATCCTTGGAATTTCCTTATGTACAGTAATTGTTCATGAATGGTTCCAAGGCTTAGTAGATAAGAACTTGAGAATTTTAATCCCAATTCTACTTATCCAATATATCAATTTTTGGCTGTTATAGAATCCCTTGAGATTGAGAATCTAATGAAAGACCTATTCTTAGAAAATGAACAAGCATGTAAAATATTTAAAACATATATTACTCAAATTTCCAAGAGGTCTTGAACCCATTTGGAACTAGTTATTATTCTAATAAAAATAAATGTATGTATGAAAATAAAATATACACTGGAATTGTCTAAATGCTTTTTAAAAAATACATTTAATATAAGTGCTTAAGTTAATACTTAGAATGTCAACATCTTTAAGTTATTGTGTACAATATGTCAGTTCAAGGAGGTTTATCATTGCATTATTTATTACATATTTTAAAGTTAGTTTTCTAACAGGGAGAGACATCAAGTTAAACCTGAAGGATTATATAAGCTCTTACTTCTAATCCTTCTTATAGCTTCATTAAAGCAGTGATGAAGGAATTCTTACAAGAAATAATCCACATTAACAAACAAATGGTCGAAAAGGTAATAGCAGAGAAAGGATGTCAACAAAATTTATCAAGATAAATGGATATGAAGTACTGACTGTTTACTTAGCATAAGAATCTGGAACCTAAGTGCCTATGTTAGGGCGAACTTAGCAAGAAGGTACATTTATGACCCCAAACTCCAGCAAGAATGAATAATTGACTCAACAAGTACCTTTGGAGGATGGAGAGGAAATGGAACTAAAATCCAAAAAAAGATTGAAAGTTTGTGTAAGAGCAGTTAAGGATCTCAGATCTCTTCCATCAGCCCTTGCAACAAGGAAAACTGTCCTTCTTGTCTACCTACATTCCACAGACAAAAGGAAGATTCTTCTTTGGAGAGGCATATCAGATGGATATAGGCTCATTCTACAAAAGAACATTACCAGAATAGCAATTCACCTCTTTAATTCACTGCATGGCAATTCCACAACACTCAATTCATAGAAAATCAATTAATTGTGCCAGTTGGCTAATATGCTAAGTACCCAATTTGTGGAATGATTAACTAGCTAATTAATTTGTTTCTTTTAACTATTTCCTTTAAACACATTTCATATAAATACACAATTATATATTTATAATGTAAATTATTTGTATTAATACATATATTTGAGAATGCATGCATGAACATATTGTTCATAATCTATTTCTAAGAATATTGTATGTACAAGAATATAGATTCAAAAAAAATTTTTAATATGTTCCAGGAGTATTTATGTTTAGACTTCTATTTCCAACAATGCTGTGAGGCAGATGTTCGGAGAAAATGTTAAACACAGCTATAAACACTGGATGAAGTATGTTTTTAAATATAGCTATATTTTTAAAATATAATTTTCAAATCTAGGGGTTTTTTGTTTTACAATAGCCTTTAGTTTTAAAATAGTTTTTTAAAATTTTTTTAGTGTTTATTTATTTTTAAGAGAGAGAGACAGAGCGTAAGCAGGGGAGGGGCAGAGAGAGAGACAGAGACACAGAATCTGAAGTAGGCTCCAGGTTCTGAACTGTCAGCACAGAGCCAGACACGGGGCTTGAACTCACAAACCATGATATCACGACCTGAGCTGAAGTTGGACTCTTAACCAACTGATCCACCCAGGCACCCCAGTTTTAAACTATAGATTTAAACATAGTTTCTCATCTCTAGTTTTGTGAAGGTAATGAGGAATATTTACTGAGGTCAAAAATGACAAGAAAGTACAAATCCATAGGAGTAAAACTTTGGAGACATAATGAGTCTGGGTTTATCTCCCCATCTGTGGAATACTAAAATATGCCTTAGATTAATCAAATGAACCTAGTATAGGGCCGCATCCTGGCAAAGGAGGTGTGAAGAGGGTGAGGGGGCCAGCAGAACAATATAATCACTCACAAAAGTCAAGATCTTGGGTGCCTGGGTAGCTCAGTGTGTTAAGCATCTGGCTGTTGATTTGGACTCAGGTCATGATCTCACGGTTCATGGATTGAACCTCGTGTCCAGCTCCATGTTTACAGTGTGAAGCCTGCTTGGAATTCTCGCTCTCTCTCTCTCTCTCTGTGTGTCTCTCTCTCTCTCTGTGTCTCTCTTTCTCTCTCAAAATAAATAAATAAACATTAAAAAAAAAGTCAAGATCTGTGGAGAGGAATAACTTTGGTGTGTACATCAAAAGGAGCCCACCCAAGAGAGGGGAGCCATACCTATCTAAACCTTGGCTCTGGACAATTTCTAAAAGTACAAGATACAAAAGAGAATGGTTGTCAAATAAAATGCTTAGTCTTTGGGTAACTGAATAAGCACATCTAACTGTGTTTAAAAAGTCAATAATTAGAATTGAAATAACCCTGGATGACCATGCTGTGCTCACAAAATTCATGGTAAAAGGATAATCAAGTGGATAATTATGAAATAAATGGAAAGGGTTCATAATAACATTTATAAAATGTTTTAAAAGGCAAAAAATCTATATTTTCTTTCATAGACTAGTATGTTCAGCTTTTCTTGTATTATTGATAAATGATTAACGTTTCTAAGGTTTTAGAAGTAATTTCTGAAAATTATTTTAAGAGCAAACCCAAACCTCTAAGTGAAACTAATGGATGGCAAAATGAATTCACTAAAATGTCCCAAAAACAAAAACAAAAAAGGTTCAGCTCAATCTCTGTGAACCGAAGCCTGTAAATTTTGCTTCTGTCAGTTCAGACAGGGTTCAGGTAAAATGTGAGCTCATGGTCTCTAGCCAAACCAAATGAGAGGCCAAAATCCTGGTATTGTCAGAATACTCTTAATAATTTCAACATTTATTGTTCCATACTCTTCTGTCTACAAATATGGGTGAATAATAAGCATTTTTTTTTACCAGAAGTATATTGCCTTTGTAACTATACCTATGCTTGCTGTTAATAAACTATACTGTAATTAATAGTTGTAAACTTTTTGGATGAAGTGATTTATAGAATCAAAACTGATATCTCCATTTTCACAGTATTCTGGAGGAACCAACCTCAGTAATGACTGCTAGGTTCAAATATTAAGGAAAAGCATATTAATTCTAAAATAAATCTTTAGTTGCTTTGTTTTTGCGAGTCTATAAGGAAACCAACTGGAAACAGATGTATTCTCACATTACAATAGTTAGAAGAGGGTTTATGGATAAGGGATTAATTACACTAGTGTAATGTATGGAGGAAGTAAAACGGATAGTGCAGAAACACAGCTAGAGCAATGGGCTGTCATCACTGCTAGGCCCAAGGGACAAAGGGAGAGCTGTTACTGGAAACTGGAAGGAAGGAAATGCATGTACAGTCAACCTCACTGAGAATAACAGTGATCTTCCCTTTCAGGAAAGTGAGTCCTGGTGATTTCAAGGAACCAGAAAATAAATATATGACTTCTCTTTCCTCCTTCCCAAGTGTCCTGATTAGTGTCCCATTGGCACAACTTAAACTGAAGGCAGAGTCCAGGTTGCAGTGATGTAATTTATGAATATCAACATCCTGGTTAGAGATCAAGATAGGCAAAGGTGAGAGATCTGGAGGGACAATTGAAGAAATACAGCATACTGTAATATTTCAAGCTCAGGAAGATACATTATAGGAGAAAAACAAAAATAAAGTATTGACTACATTACTAAAATTCTGATTGGAAAAATAACAATAACACAAAAATCCCAGATTTTTCAAAAGGTAATGTGAAATGCTAATGAAAAACTAGAGTACAATAAATAAGTTAGTTATACCACTTCCTTTTGTGTATACATATATACTTGAGTATTTTATTTTTCTTTTGAAGTAAAGTTAATTAAATAATATTTTAAAAGCTTTAAATATTTAATATCTACATGAAAATGTATTACAACTCTAATACTATAAGCATTCTTCTGTGATAATAAAAATTCCATTGTAATGAATATTTCCATAACAAAATGAAATATGCCATTTTTCCAGAAAAATTAAATTCACATAATAGTCCTCAAAGGTATTTTTTAATCTCATAATATTCTAAGCAATAAAAAGTTCAGATAATAAACAGTTAATATTAAAACCTGGATATAAATTTTAAAGTTTCATTCCACTTTATCTTCATGATTCCAAAGACATTTACGAGACTGTAAAACTTTATTTCCTCCTTACAGAGCAAATCAGGACAACTTTTAAAATGACGTATATTTTCTTATAATTTTACTTAAATATTTCATTCCTTTTGGTAAATGAGAAGCAGATTCAAAATGAGGGAATTTGATTTCTTGGTGAAATACAGATATTTGGTGCCATTTTTTATTTGTTTTTATTATTTTGGTAGAGCTAAGAATACTACCTCTGTGACCACAGAAACCTGGGTTAAATTCTGACCTGGGCAATTTTTTGCTACAAATAGGCAAGGTACTTAGTGTCCATAAGTACAACTTCTTCATCACTAAAGTGGAGATAATAGGAATGTAATTAGCAATAGCAATCATAGCAATCATCATAATAAATAATAATAACTACCTATCTAATGTTTTTAAAGATGTGAAATAAGACAAGGTATCTCATTAGTAGACATTACTCTTCTATCCCACAACACCAACAGTTAAAGCAGATCTCAACAGCTACTACCTCCTAGTAGGAAGATTTAAGCAGGTTTCTGCTAGGAAGAAAACTTCCCTAAAGTCTCTGAGACGCTTAGCAAGTTCTTTGATTGGAATATGGTGCCAGAGCTATATGCTAAGAGGGAATTACTTGTTTGTACAATACTTTAAAAAAGTAAGACAGATTTTAATAGAGCACAACAAGAGCCCACTGTCTCTCACCTCATCTAATGAATTATTTTTTCATTAAACATAAGGTTCGTCTGCATTAGGGTCTTTCAGAGAGACAATATATAATAGGAAATTATATATATGTATATATATAATTATATATTATATATAAATTATATATATTTAACTATATTCACATATACATTCACATATATATTATATTATGTATATAATTTTATATAATTTAATAATATTATAATATATTATAGTATATATATAAGAACCAAATAATGGAATATATATATAACTTTTTTAAGGTAAACTTAGGACATACATTTAATTAATAAACATTGTCTTATAAAATTACAATTGTTTATGTTTGCTGAAGCTGAAGTTATTATAGTACAGGTTTTATTTTATTGCAACGTGAATCATTTGCAAAACCTACTTATTTACTAAAACAAGGAAATTTTATCTTACTTGAATTTGTAAGTATCTGTCTTGAGAGTTACTTAAAAAATATGTAATTTAACTGAAGAAATATGTCTTATTTTTAGTCTAGAAACTATATATTAGCTTATATTAAGTAAGAAAATATTTTTGTTGCCTAAAATTGAGGCTTTGTTACAGATTAGTTGGAAATTTTACTGTAAGATATCAAGTCTTTATTGTATAACTCAAAACAAAGATACAAATATAATAAACTATATATTATATAGAATCAATCCATTTGTTTCAGTCTACAAAACTCTATCTAATATTCTGGCAAATAGTCTTTATCCATACATTTGTGTATCTGATATTTGGTTTGGAAAATGTTGCCACCATATAGTGCCAAAATATTTGGGGTAGTGGGAAATATTTAGAAATATTAGTGTATCATCATGTGTCAACTAGCTTTTTCCTTACATTCCACTCTCTCTCTTTTTACCCTTATTCCTTCTTGGGTAGATTATCCTTTGTTAATTTCAAAATGGATGTGTATTTTCCAAGTGTACATATTCTGACTATATTCCCTTCAATTAAAAGCACTTAGTCTATAAAATCTATTACAGTTAAATCTAGGCATTGAATCTAATTCTTACTAAAGTTAAAAACCATAAGGCAGAAAAAGAGACTCGATGAATAACAGGTGATGTATGCATCAGCTTTCAGCATTCTTTATATTGCACAGTATAGATATGTGAATATTCTAAATTAAGTGCCGCAATCTTTCTTTAATATTATTTCCTCTAGGTATTTAATAGAACCTGAAAATAATAACAAAGTGCTAATGTTTACCACTAAGAAACTTGGAAAGTAGTGAAATTCTAGATAGTTTTAGATCTTTTTCTCCAGTGAGTATCACAAAAATGCTAGCTGTTTGCCGCAATCTGTTTACTTCTCCGTTTCTTCATGGGCACTTAATTAGTTAGCCTGTATGATCTAACAATCCACCCCAGAATTAATGGTTCAAATAAACAATCATTTTGTTTCTTTGGGTTCTTAATTTTGTGAGTCAGTAATATGGACTGGGATCAGCTGAGACGTTTTTATGGTCTGGGTTGGTCTTATTAAGGCACCTGCAGTCAGCTGGTAGACCTACTGGTGCTGGATGGTCTTAGGATGGCCTCATTCACATGTCTGAGGTTTTAAAGGCTGTTTGCCAGTTTCTTCTCTATGTGGTCATTCTATCCAGTTTACACTGATTTCCAATCTTGGCAGTATTGCAAGAGAGAGCAGAAGCTGCAAGACTCTTAAGTCCTAGGCTCAAACGTGCACAAGTCACATCATATTCTTTTAGTTAATGCAGGTCATTTGGGCAAGACCAGATTCAAGGAGTGGGAAAAAAGACCTCACCCCTTCATGAAAGAGACTGTAGAAATATGTAAACAGTTTTTTCTAGCTCTGTGAGAAATACTTCTGGTATTTTGATAAGGATTGTATTAAATGTTTACATTGCTTTGAGTAGTATTGACATTTAACAATATTTGTCCTTCCAATCCATAAGCATGGGATGTCTTTTCATTTCTTTGTGTCATCTTCGTTTCTTTCATCAGTGTTTTATAGTTTTCACAGTAAAGGTCTTTCACCTCTGTGGCTACTTTTATTCCTGGGTACTTATTATTTTGGGTGCAACTGTAAATGGGATTTTTGTCTTTTCTTTCTACTGCTTCATTATTAGTGTATAGAAATGCAACAGATTTCTGTATATTTATGTTATGTCCTGCAACTTTACTGAATTCATTTATCAATTCTAGTAGTTTTTGGTGGAATCTTTAGGGTTTTCTACATACAGTATCATGTAATCTGCAAATAGTGAAAGCTTTATTTCTTTTTACCAATTTTGGATGACTTTGTTGTTGTTGCTATCTGAAAATATACATTACTTTTATTTTTATTTTATTTTTTTATTTCTTTAAGGTTTATTTATTTATTTTGAAAGAGAGAAACAGCACATGAGCTGCAGAGGGGCAGAGAGAGAGAGAGAGGGAGAGAGAGAATCCCAAGCAGGCTCTACACTGACATGCAGAGACCAACATGGGGCTTGAACCCATGAACCATGAGGTCATCACTGAACCAAAACCAAGAGCCAGACACTCAACTGACTGAGCCACCCAGGCACCCTTAGATTACTTATAATAAATGTATTTAAAGTGTTTTTTTCTTTTTAAAGTAATTCATGGGTATATCAAAATCTACTTAGTACAGAGGATAAAATGATAATTAAGTACCTCTCTGTCTGTCTCCATGACCTCAACTCCCTCCATTCCTAAAAAAAAAAAAAAAAAATTAGCTACTCTCCACAAGAGAATTCAAAAAAAGAAAAATTATTAGTTTTCTTCTCACAGTTTCTGTAACTGGGACTTTCAAATAATAATATAATTTAGAGATATTTCTATTTAAAAATGTACAGAAGTCTCCCTTTTATGACTTCAATTTTAGACAGGTTTTAATTGATTCTTCTATGAAATATAAGGACTTTAACACACTTACACAGTCTGTCATTTCTCTTCCACCATCTTTTTCCAAATATCCTCATGTTTTATTTTTATGTTATCAAGATTTAAGAAATTGACGTTCTGCTCTATATGTTAAATTCCCAGAAATATTTTGTTACAGTTTTCTGTTTAAATGCTTTTCATTCTTACTGTCATTCCTTTATCAAAGTTTCTTTAAAACTGAGATAGGTATTATTATTTTGATACATCTCTAGTTGGCTAAATTTCAACCACAAGGTTATTAATTTGCATTTGAAATTGCTGGTAACTTGTCTGGGAACAAAATTACTCAGTCAGATCTTAGGTCTTAAACTTTTGTAGACCCACCAAATGTTATCTTCTAGTATTGACTAATAAATGCTATACAACAAGCCATTAAATCAAATTGATTTTTTGTTTATTTGTTTGTTTTTCATTAATAAGTGATTGGCTTTTTGTATTTGGAGACTGTGAAGTTTTGTCTTTAAAATGAAAAACAAAAACAATAGGGGCATCTGGGTATCTCAGTCGGTTAAGTGTCTAACTGGACTCCAGCTTAGGTCATGATCTTGCATTTTGTGTGATCGAGCCCTGTGCTCTGTGCTGACAGTGAGGAGCTGCTTGGGATTCTCTCTCTCTCTCTCTCTCTCTCTCTCTCTCTGCCCCTCCCCTGCTCTCTTCCTCTCTCTCAAAATAAATAAATAACTTTAAAAAATGAAAAAAAAAACAACAAAACAGTATATGACGTTGTTGATCATCATGTGCCAAGGCTTCTTGGAGCTTGATGTGTCCTTTCAATGGAAAGATACAAGTCGTAGTAAATGCTGTGTTCTGGCTCTATCATTTCAATTACCTTTATCATCCTCATGGGCACCAGCTCCCAGTGTGCGCTTACTCAAAACAATGAGCACCTGAGTCTCTCTGTTAGCAGCTGTCCTCAGGTTACTGGATTCATTTGGCCTGCTCTTGACACGCTGGAGTTCCTGAGGATTTATATCCCCACCTGGACTGGGAGTAGCTGTTCAGCAATGACTGATGCACTCAGGATATAAATGCTATGGTTCCCTTGCCTCTGGGTGGAACAACTCTCAGATAGGAGCTGTACTGTCTCCAGAGCTGCCCTATGGGATTGTATTCATGTTTCTCTCCTCTGGTATTTTACTAGGTATCATACCACTGTTTGGCTTCCTTCCATTTCTGTTTCTGTTTCTCCACTCCCGTATTGGTTTTATCTCGGAAAAACTCATTATCCTTTTCATACATTCTTCATCTCAAAATCTGCTTCTGCTGTATTGCTTTATTTTAGAAAAGTTTTCTCCTTTTATATCAGAATAATTTTTAGTGTATTTGCTACTTCTAGTTTTAAAGAATTTGCAGTTATGCTTATGCATTTCCTTTTTTCTCCTTATCTATCATCATTTCTTTAATCAGATTCTTTGCTACTGTCTTTTTGTTTGTTTCATATAATTTCTTTAAGCTGATAATATACATATTTTACTTTAGCTTTCATTGCCTAGTTTATTTTATTGTATAAAATTTGTATTTATATTTTATTTTTATTTCTAGTATAGTTTTCATGTCTAAAAACATCTTTATTATTATGTTCCATTTATTTCCAAATTTCTGCCAGTTTACTTTTCATACACCTTTTCAGTCTTACTTCTTCTGTGCTCTCTCACTCTCTCAAAAATAAATAAACCATTAAAAATAAAAAAAGAAGGGTGAGGGACGGTGGATGAGAGGAGATAAGGTGAGTAATTCTTTCCAAATGGAGATGTTCCTACAGTGGATCTCTCAATTTACACATTGTTCACATTCAGTCCCTTTTGTTATCATGTCTTACTTTGTCAAGCAGTGGTCTAATAAACCAGGAAAATGTGAAATATTCACTTAGTCTTCTTACATTGTCTCTTATTTTTGCAATGTACTTCCTCCATTCTAAACATTCTTTCTTTTAGGAATTATTTTAATTTTAATTTTTTAATTTTTTTTAATGTTTATTTTTGAAGGAGAGAGAGACAGAGAGACACGGCATGAGTGGGGGAGGGGCAGAGAGAGAGGGAGACACAGAATCTGAAGCAGTCTCCAGGCTCTGAGCTGTCAGCACAGAGCCCGACGTGGGACTGGAACCCACGACCCGGGAGATCATGACCTGATCGGACACTTAACAGATTGAGCCACCCAGGCACACCAAGACATTATTTTAATTAAAAAATTTGGTGTGTTTTTTGAGAATTCAGACATCCCTATGATCATACTTTCCAATTATAAAAAACAGAATAAAAAAGTTCCGCATGGTGTTCTGAAATCCATGGAAATGGTAAGGATACCAACTGAGTTTGTTTAAGAACCAATTTTAATTCGCTTCAAACACCAGGTCGGGCTCTGTGCTGACAGCGTGGAGCCTGGAGCCGGCTTCAGATTCTGTGCCTTCCTCTCTGTCTGCCCCTCCCCCCTTCACACTCTGTCTCTCTCTCTCTCAAAAATAAACATAAAAAAAAGAGCAAATTGTAATTCTTTTTTTTTTTTTTTAAATTTTTTTTAATGTTTATTTATTTTTGAGACAGAGAGAGACAGAGCATGAAGGGGGGAGGGTCAGAGAGAGAGAGGGAGACTCAGAATCGGAAGCAGGCTCCAGGCTCTGAGCTGTCAGCACAGAGCCCGACGCGGGGCTTGAACTCACAGACTGTGAGATCATGACCTGAGCCGAAGTCAGACGCTTAACCAACCGAGCCACCCAGGCGCCCCGAGCAAATTGTAATTCTAAACTTACTTTGGGGCAAATAATATGATCTTTACTTCTTTATTATTGAACTTCCCTGTGTTGCCTTAAATTGGATTTATTCCAAAACTTATATTTTAAATTATCACCTATAATTTATTTCAGAGATGTGTGATGCCCCACATCTTAATTCACTGTACTTCCTTTCAATACACACTTGTAGTCAGAAAAACATTGATTTGAACTTTATTTAATGCCTTAATCTCTCAGACCCTGGACAAGGAATGTAATCTCTTCAGAGTTGGTCAATGACTAACTTAGAAGTTTTGGGTGAAAATCAAAGTATGCTAAGGCATGTTAAGAACACTCAGCATATTGTAAATAAATGGTAGCTGACATTCTTGTTTATATTTGTCTTACTCTTGAGTCACTACTTTTTGTCTTGGACTGTATTTAAATTATCAGCTTTATAAATCACAGAAAGTAGTCTATGGTTTGGGATCTCAGTGATCTAAAAGGACTCACCCTTGATGATAAATAATAAAAACAATGAAATATATTACATTTTTTAAAAACTTAGGAACAGCATTGTAATGATTAACTGGGTGATAGTGATAAGGGAAGAAGTTGAACATGACAGACAAAAGGGGCAGGCTCAAATGTGTTGCAGTACCTGATGAGATATAAGATTATTGATAATAAATGCCAAAAATTCAACTACATAGAATAATGTCCATGACACATTGTTAAATTTGAAAAAAAAAATAAAAAGGAAACAGAACAATATATATAGTGTGAATATATATATTTTTTTATTTTAATGTTTATTTATTTCTGAGAGAAAGAGTGTGACCCGGGGAGGGGAAGAGAGAGGGAGACACAGAATCAGAAGCAAGCTCCAGGCTCTGAGCTATCAGAACAAAGCCCGACACGGGGCTCGAACTAATGAACCATGAGATCATGACCTGAGCTGAAGTCAAACGCTTAACCAACTGAGCCACCCAGGTGCCCCTAGTATGAATGTTTTTGTACAAATGAATAGACATGGGACATTGGTTAAGCATCCAACTCTTGATCTCAGCTCAGGTCTTGACCTCAGGGTTGTGAGTTCAAGCCCCACTTTGGCTGCATGCTGAGTGTGGAACCTTCTTAATGAAAACACACACACACACACACACACACACACACACACACACACACACACACACCAGAAGAACATATACACAAACATACATTGCATTAGACCTTTCTCATTTGATTCTAAATGTCAGAAGACTGATTTGAACTTTCTTAAATAAAATAAGGGAATTTATTAAAAGCATATTTGATTTTCTCATGTAATAAAAAACCAAAGACAAGTCATGAGTCTAGGCGTTATGGACTTGTAGAACCAGATATTCATCATTCTCTCCCTCTCTCTGTCTTCTTTCTCTATTTCTCTACCCCTTTTTTCTAATTTTTATCTGCACATCAGTTTCACTCTTTCACATCACAGAGATGTCTGAATTCTCTTTAGATTACCTGCTACTATTAGTTCATGTCATGGCTTCCAACAATTTTGTCTCCCGTGGAAGATACACCAGAGAGAGGCCAGTCTTCTTTTTCTAAATCCTGCACTTTTCTAAAAAGTACTGGTGAAGAATTCTGAAAATCTCAACTAAATGAAGTTTTTACCCACTGATCATTAGTTGCATACAAGGAGGTATTGTCAAGCCATACAGTCATGGGCGTTGAGACCCCGTTATTTAGTTTCAGGGTGATTCCAGAAGAACATGCATCATGACTCTAGCAGCTACTTCAAAGAATTTTATATCTTTATACATTAATTTATACATTATATAATTTATATAACTTCTACATTATGTCTATATGTAAATCTATATCTGTGTTTGTATATGTATAAATATATGAAATAAAATGGAAGGAAAGAAGGGGAATGGTGGGAAAAAAGCATGAAAGATGGGGAAATTTGCTTTTACTTACTATCCTTATGACTATTTGTATATTAAGGATATTTTTTGATGTGGCCACATAGCTCCTGATAAATTATTTGGTGGCTGCCAAAAAAAAAAAAAAAGTTAGTGTGTGCTTAGAGTGTTTCTGGTTGCTTTAATAGACATAAGTCTCCAACATAATGGGGAAAAGATCCATTTTAATTCAATTAGGCCACGTTTGAAATGTGTGTGGTGGGTGTAGTCAAATTCTAGCAGATCTGTTCAAGAGCAATCAGCAAGGGGAAGGAAAACTATAATGGGAAAAAGGAGTTTACTATCAGGGGAAGTCAAAGCAATAGCCAATTAGCAAGTTTATGGTAGATGATATTCATGTATCAGAAGGACAGCTGTTAAATCAATATTTGTTATTCTCAGAGCTGAACTGAAAAACTTCAATATCACTTATGTTTTTATCTGTTCACATTTGATGTAAGATAGTATTTTATCAAATTTCCTTTCCAAATTTCCTTTTAAAGTTTGAAAATGACAACATTAGGTGACTGAGTTCTTACTCCTCTAAGATTCGGTACTGTTCCCACATGACTTACAGCAACCATGCCTGTAACTGAAAGGGCGGGCCTACCGGCCGACTCCATCTTGTTCTGTGTCCTTTACCTTGACCACGCCTCCTCCCCTTGAGTAACCTCCCACTCACCCAACTTCCCAATCAAAACACGCCCTGTGACCTGCGTAACAGGACTCCGACCCTTCCCCAGCCAATCGGCCGAGGCCACGACCCTTCCCCAGCCAATTGGCTGAGGCCACAGCCATTACCTCAACAACTGCCCCTAGACCCCCAAAAAAACCTTTGTGCTTTTGAAACTCGCTCTCTCTCCCCGGTATCTCACTGCTGCATTGGTGCAGGTAGGGGATTGAGCTTGAGCTAGCTCGAATAAAGGCTCTTTTCTTTTGCATCGGACTCGGCTCCCTGGTGGTCTTTGGGGATCACGAATACTGGGCATAACATTTGGGGGCTCGCCCGGGATCCCCAAGACCCCCGAGGGACCCCTGACCCAGAGAGCCTGACTGGCCACGGTTAGTGTCTGTTCTTTCCCACATGACTTACAGCAACCATGCCTGTAACCAATACATCTCAGTGCTGATTAAAACTGACATGAATAAAGTGACAATTTCATTTCCCTTTCTCATAGTTTTATATATTGTATTTGATTCAGTTCCTTTTTAAAGTTGTTACCTTTACTTTAAAATATACCATGATGCTGTGAAGTTATGTTATGTAAAATGTATTTGTGAGGTATGCACAAAGAAACATTTGATTATATAATTTACTTCCTTTTATTATAGTGGTCTCTTGAACTTAATAGCAAGTTAACAGCACCTGATAAGTATAGCTTTCAACAAATAAAATAATATAATATGAAAATTACTGATTTTTTCATTTTCCATTTAGAAAAAACAAACTACAAATAGGATATAAAATACATGAAATACAGCAATTTTCTTAAAGCAAACTATATAAATGGGAAATTATAGAG
Source organism: Panthera onca (assembly GCF_046562875.1). Lineage (NCBI taxonomy): Eukaryota > Metazoa > Chordata > Mammalia > Carnivora > Felidae > Panthera > Panthera onca. The sequence goes on along the minus strand of NC_138345.1, from coordinate 106,106,831 downwards.
ATATATTCAAACTTTGTAGCACACTATTGATGGGGTTTTGGGGTAATGGTGACGTGGTCTGGAGCTGATGGCCAAGAAAGAATTCTTGAAGAAGTCTTTGGTGCAAAAAGGTGATTTTATTAAAGCACAGGGACAGGACCCAGGGGCAGGAAGAGCTGCCCTGGGGTCGTAATGAGTAACTGATTATATATCCTCAGGTTGGGAAGGGGTTAGGAATAGAGTAAGTCTCTAAGGAACTTTGGAAGCAAGGTTTCCAGGACCTTGAGAGTTTAGGTGTTGTTAGGAAAACGCCATTTACTACCGTTTAGTAAAACCTGTCATGAGACTTTTTCAGATGTATATCAGGGGGCCATAAGCTTGGAGTATGATTGCCAGCATATCTTGGAGCAGCTGAGATAAAGGAAGTTTACAAAGAAATTTTTATATGTTAAAGTAGACTTACAGGATCCTCAAGGTTGGAATTAAGCTAAGATTCCCTTTTGCCCCTAGCAAAGTGTCGTCCTCGAGGCAGCTGAGCTCCTAGAGGGAGGTCTTCTGCTGGTTTCTAGGACTTGTAGGCAGTAAGGGAATTTAATTTTTTATTTGCCTTAGTTTCCTACATTGCCATGGCAAGTACTTAAATCTCTTTTCTTAACTCCTACTCTCGGGTTAGCCAAGGAGTGTCTCTCTTAGCCAGGAGTGTCCAAGGAATATCACATATATCCCACCTGGTGGGGGAGGGGAGGGGAGGTTGTTGTTAGCCTGTACTTTGCCCTCAACTTTCCCCACTGTCCCTTATCATTATGGCATATTAAGCACAAAGGTAAAATAAAATTTTGTCTATTTCTGAATAGTACATATTATTTTATTGGGGACTATTTTGCAATTTACACAGAGATAGTATTGTTTTATCCTGAAGAAAAATAAGAAGCATAATTAGAACTATTGGTTGAGTGACAAACATAAAACAAACAAAAAAAAAAACCCAATAGAATAAGACTATAAACTAGACTGAATTAAATCTTAAGAAGATAATTTGTAGGTTTAAATAAAAGAACAAAAAAAATAGTTAATAAAATTATGCGGTTTTGGAGTGATGGTAGAGTTCTGAGCCAACAGCCAAGAAAGAATTCTTGAAGACGTCTTTTGTGCAAAAAGGTGATTTTATTAAAGTGCAGGGACAGGACCCCTGGGCAGAAAGCGCTACACTGGGGTTGTGAAGTGTGACTGCTTATATACTGTGGAGTTGGGGGAGGCAAAGTCAAGAGGAAGTTTCTTAAAGGGGTTTCCACCTGCTAAGGAAGAATCACAAATTACTGAGGTTTAGCTATTGTCAAGCTAAGGTTGTTTTCCCCTCTAGCAAAGCATTATCCTTAAGACAGTAGGAAGTTCTTGGAGATTAGGCTATTAATAAGATAGCCCTTTTCTTACAAAATTACTAAGATATTTGTAAACTGATGGAAACTCTATCAGTTTAACCATTTGTTTTCCATCCTTTCCTTTTTCTTGGGCAGACATGAGAGCCTGAGGAATGTCACACATGTCCCACCTGGGACAGGGACAAGGGGTGGGGTGTGGTGGGGATGGAGGATATGCTAGCTTGTGTTTTGCCCTCAGCTTGGTTTATGGTCCCTCATCAAAAAACACTAAAAAAAAAAAAAAAAAAAAAAAAAAAAAGAGGAAGAAAAGAACATGTCTTCAAGAAATTATTTATTTTTTCTTTTTGGATAATTCAATGTGAAAAGATGTGAAAAATCAAAACAAATTCAATATGGTCACCATATAGTTCATTCATCAACAAATATTTTTAGCATATACTACCTATTCCTGGGATAAGAGTCCTAGAGTTGGAGGTATTATAAGGTTGCATAAAAAGTCGAGGTTAGATAGTACCCTGTATGAGAATACAATGTGAATGCACAAATAGGATGAGTTGATTTGACATATGCAAATTTAATATAAGAAAGTGAGTATGATTATATAGTACTCTGCAGCTGTATCCAACTGGCCCAGAACAAGGAGGTACAAAACAGATATTTAAATTGAACTGGCTTTGCAAGTAAGAGGTAAAGGAGTTGAAGGTGACTGCAGGAATTTGATGCATAAAATAAATGCATATGATTTATTCTGGAAAGGAGGGAAATGTTCTTGAAAAAAGTAAAAGCATGCTAGGATTAATGGATTTTAAGTCTTGATGGAATTGAAGGATTGTTCAAATTGTAGAGAGAGTGAGCTGGAAAGGTGGACAGTGTGGGTTGGAGATTTTGATGCTTAAACCAAAAAAAAAAAAAAAAAAAGAAAAAGAAAGAAAGAAAGAAAAAAAATCTCCAACCAAGATTAAATTCTTTTTATATAATGTGAGTTTTTTTTTAAAGACACCAGTGTAGATAACAGCACAGCTCTCCATATTTATAGAAACGCATGTCAAAGCATATGTTCTAGCCATGGAGGGCCAAGAGCATGAAGAATAACATGCTTATGTCATTGTCAAAGGTCCTGAGAAGCTTTACATGCTCATCCAGGAGAATCTTCAGCAGCAGAGGTGTTGCTGATAATGACAAATATCTTAAATATATTCTGTTTGTTATGGAACTCTTAACAGCCACGATAGTAATAATCTTTTGTGTAGAATAAAATACAATGCAGTTCAAAGTTATATTTTCCATTCAGAAAGCCTTTTACTTTTGGTGAAGGGTTTACATTTTATAGTAAATACATATTCTTAAATTTAAAATTCAGGCAGGGTGAACAAAAAATAAAAAGATTCCTCTGACTCCATTATACATCCTGATGTAAATCTTCTTAAGAGTGTCCTGTGTATATTGATGGAATATTCAGAAAATCATTTAAGTTAGCAAAAATTAAATTCCTAAACAAATTTTTAAAACAAAGAACAATTACAGTTAAAACAATAAAGGGGCGCCTGGGTGGTGCAGTCGGTTAAGCGTCCGACTTCAGCCAGGTCACGATCTCTTGGTCCGTGAGTTCGAGCCCCGCGTCAGGCTCTGGGCTGATGGCTCGGAGCCTGGAGCCTGTTTCCGATTCTGTGTCTCCCTCTCTCTCTGCCCCTCCCCCGTTCATGCTCTGTCTCTCTCTCTGTCCCAAAAATAAATTAAAAACGTTGAAAAAAAAAAAAACAATAAAAATGAGCGGATCTGTTTTAGAAATGTTATACTATGACACTCACTGATTATAAAAAATAAGGTGTGATAATAAATAAATGCATCTTGAAAAATGTTTTATGGTATAGAGATTAATCCTTCTAATTAATTTCACTACCATACTGTTTCTGTGCCTGAAGAAAAGGTGGAGTGGGGGCAGTTTTGATTTCTGAGAGCATTTTCTTCATTATTAAATATTTTCAAACACTAATAATCTTATTTTGAGAAATTCTATCTAAAGACAATAGCTTTTGTTTCTTCTACAAATGGAGTTTTATTGAACGACAAAGTGAGATGATTTGTCCGTACAAGATGTTTCCCTAAACACCTTGAATATACCATCAAACTTTCAAGTACACCAAATTTTAACCTGTAAATTATTTGAGAAGCTTTTTTATATGCACACTGTAATCTAGGAAAATGCATACACCAAGGGGAGACCATATCCTCCAACAAATACATCCTTGTGTTTCATATAAATTATAATTTTCTTTCCTATGCAAGCAACTTTGAATTTCTATTTTCAGCCTGCTTGCTAAGTAAGTCTCCTGCTATATATAAATTTGAGGTATCATTACATTAAAGGAGTTACCAGGAAGAACTATTGAGAGAAAGAAAAAACAGACAACTCACCTTCAACATACACAAGCTATGTAATTAAATAAACATCCACATGGACAGAGATACAAACTATTCCATTGAAAAGAAAATAATGATTCCTCAATGATAAAACAAACAAACCTAAAGAAATACTCAGAGAGAAGGGACCTTTTACAACTTCTATCCCACTGCCACACCAGTTCCATTACTGCTTCAGTAACTTCCTACTACCATGTTATGGAGGGAAGATTCAAGGCAAAGGGCCCTACAACTTGTACCTCTACACTTTTTCTGCTAGAACACATATGACCACATTTGCTTCATGTTGACATAATTGGATGGAGACCTGAATAATTTTCTTTTATTTGAGTCTCTTAGAGATTCTGGGGTGTAAAGATACATACCCATCTAGATGAGAGGTAATAGTAGTTAAAAACTTGGTCTCAGCAATTATGTCTGAGAAAACTTTCCTCTTCTACATATTACATTTCTGGCCTTGGGTAACCCATTAATTCCCTTGGTCCCCTTGTATTCCTCTGAAAAATGGGCATAACATTTGTCTATGTCATTAGGATTATTTCAAATATTTCTTAAAAATAGCTCACAGGGGCGCCTCGGTGGCTCAGTCGGTTGAGCATCCGACTTCGGCTCAGGTCACGATCTCGCGGTCTGTGAGTTCGAGCCCCGCGTCAGGCTCTGGGCTGATGGCTCAGAGCCTGGAGCCAGTTTCCAATTCTGTGTCTCCCTCTCTCTCTGCCCCTCCCCCGTTCATGCTCTGTCTCTCTCTGTCTCAAAAATAAATAAATGTTAAAAAAATAAAAAAATAAAAAAATAAAAAAAAATAACTCACAGAACTTTGCACAATGCTGAATAATGAGCACCCACCGGAAGTCATCTTTTATTATTATTCAGGATTTTATATTCTTGTAGATCCTCTTCACAGGTACATTCTTCCTAATCTTTAGCCAAAATCTATGGTTCCCTTTATCAGTGAAATAGCAATCACGTTTGATATTGACCCAAAGAATTCCCCAAGTTCCAAAGGCTCTGTGATAAGAACTTGTCTCAAAGTGATCCATGAAAAATGTTATGTTTTAAAAATTGTGGTTATTTTTTTACCATAGGATTTACTTTGATTTCCACCCCATTGTGCACAATTTATTATTTATTCTTCTCATTTATACTTCTCATTTCTAATGCACTAATTATATTTTTTCTACTTCTTGATTATTACTTGTCAAACTTTCTAGAATAAGAATTCCACGAGGTCAGAAGTCTGCCTTTTTGTTCTTTTATTCACTGATTTACCTTTTGTATTCACTGGTGTATCTCAACAGGTACTTAATAAATATTTTGTTTGAAATAACTAATGAGTCCAAGGGAAGTTTGATTACTGAAGACCAGGATGGAATAGGAGTGCAATTCAAACATTATAGTTACTGAATTATTCACTCTTTACTTCAGGCTTAATTTTCCCCTGAATATAATTTATACATAATTTTGAATTTATTTTTTTATTTAAATTCAAGTTAGCACACAGTGTAATCTTGGCTTCAGGAGTAGAACCCAGTGATTCATCTCCTACGTATGACACCCAGTGTTCATCCCAACAAGTGCCCTCCTTAATGCCCATAACCCGTTTAACCCATCCCCCTACCTACCTTGCCTGCAGTAACCTTCAGTTTGTTCTCTGTATTTAAGAGTCTCTTATGGTTTGTCTCCCTCTCTGTTTTTATCTTATAATTTGTCTTTGTAGTTTATTCTATTACTCAAATAAGCTATTTTCTATGAATATAATAAGATATAGAAGTGAGTAAATAATAGATAAGACCAAGACAGGATCTTCTCCTGGTATTATACCAAGAATGCTCTACGAGATCTTACCAGCCACAGACTGTGTCAATAAAAGTAATGGCAAGTTATAATCAAAAGTCCATGACAGAAATGATTAAAATGCAATTATTTAGGAATTCACTCCTATAATCTGCGAAAACACTTGTATCTGCCAGTCTTCACAATCAGACTACGTACCTCTCATAGTACAAAGTATACATCACACTTTTAAATTTTATGGTGCCTTTTTGGTAGTCAAGGAATTGATATAACATGTTTTAAAGAACTAATTTTCATTATTAATCAGGAGTTCTAGCTAGCTCTGTTAGTTACTTACTGTGTGACTTCTTTGAAATTAGGATGACAAAAATGCTAAGCCTTGTTTTAGTGAAATGCAGGAGAGAATTGAGGTAATTAAGAACTAGAACAGTGAAATCAAACAAAACTAAAACTGCATCTCAGTTATGTAACTCACTGCGAGAGTCATGTTTAGACAGTTTTACTCATCCATTGATGGGCTTAATTTCTTCCAAAATAGATGAAGAGGGTGCCTACTTCATGGGATTCCTACAAAGACTAAATGAAATAGTGGATATAGAGCATATGACCCAGTGTCAAGGTCTTAATGTGCAAACACACACACGCACACACACTCCCTCTCCGTCTCCCTCTCCCTCTCCCTCTCCCTCTCTCTCTCTCTCTCTCTCTCTCTCTTTCTCTCTCTCTCTTTAGGAATTTTTAAGTTACAAATTTAATGTGTTTGTAAGGCTAAGTTAAATAAGATAGCATGTGTCAGTTTCCAGTGTACAGGAAGTCTTTAGCAAATGACAATATGAAATTCATATGAAATAGTCTACATTAAATAATACATACAACAATAAAGAGTAGATAGGAAGGGGAAAGAAGGAGAAGAGGAGGAAAGGGGTTAGTGGACAAGGAAGAAAGTGAAGAGATGGAGGAAAAGAAGAGTAGAGAGAAAAAGGGTTCATTAGAACACATCAAAGATATGAAAAATGTCAATTTAACATCAAACCTTATCTTAATTTTATTTTGCTGACTTTTATATTTTTCCCTCTTTATCACCTTTTGAATATTTGCAGGCCAGTGTATTCAATTAATGGTATTCCTCTGCCATTGTGTCCTCTGAGGAACCCGCACTTTGATACAAATAGGGTAAGAAATCATAAAATCAAAGTCAAAACATAAATCCTAATGAAATGCAGAAGTAAAACTTGTTATATTTTGGTACCTCACTTATCAAAACAGGACTAGAAACCCTTGGATCATGCAGCTATAGCACAGATATTTAAATATGCGAAGTCAAATGCACAAGGAATGGTGGCAACATGCATAGTGTCCTACAAGTCATCTAACTTTTAGGCCTGTATATATGTATGTGTATAGATATAGATATAGATATAGATATAGACATACATATACATATACATATACATATACATATACATATAGATACAGATTATAGATATAGATATAGATATATGCAGATATATAGATATAGATTCAGATTATAGATATAGATAGATATAGATATAGAGATAGATACAGATGATACAGATATAGATATAGATCCAGATTATAGATAGATAATAGATACAGATATAGAGATAGATAGATACAGATATAGATATAGATAGATGATATAGATAGATATAGGTATATAGATATGGGTATGACTATGTCCAGAGTTTTGAGTTGTCCTTACTGCTTGCTGACAGGAATATGGAAAAATATATCTACTCCATTTTCCTTGAAGTAGAAATATGTACTTGTTTCATTATAGAGAAGGATTGCCGATTTTCTCATATTGCCGTAACTGGAAGTCCCTCTTTTTACTTTTTTCTCTTAAACTCTTTTTTATTCTACTTTTGTATTTTCTATCACTAGTTGAATAATCATTTTCAGTGATATTAAATAATTAAGGTTAAAAAAATAAAATGTGACTATATTCAAAGCATTCTAATTATCTATTGGCGTGTAACAAACCATCCCAAAATTTTGTGTCATAAAATGATAATTGTATTATCATCGTGGGTTATCTGTGTCAGAAATTTGGACAGGATACAGCAGAGATGGCTTTTCTCTGATTCTAATGTCTGTGGTCTCAGCTGGTAAGTCTCCGATAGCAGAGGGGGAATTTTAATGGCTGTTGTCCAGAATCATCTGTAGATTTCTTCACTCACATGTCTGATCCCTGGACTGGGGATACTTGAAGGCTATACTTAGCTGAAACTATTAACTGGAAAGACTACATGTGGTCCTTTCTTGTGGCTTATGCTTTTTCACAATATGGAAGCCTCAGAGATTTTATTTGTTCTAATTAATTTTTCTATTGAGATATAATAGATATAATATTGTATTAGTTTTAGTTATACAATATGATTTGATATATGTATATATTGTGAAATGATTGCCACCATAGGTTTAGTTAACATCCATCACCACACATAACTAAATTTTTTTCTTGTAATAAGAACTTTAAAGATCTACTCTCTTAGCAACCTTCAAGTGTACAATAGAGTATTTTTAATTATAGTTACCATGTTGTATATTAAATCCTCATGATTTATTTTATAACTGTAGGTTAAGAAGGTCATTAAGTTTCAATGAGATAATAAGGGTGGGCTCTAATCTGATAAGATTACTTTTCTTTTAAGAAGAGCAAAGGGCACCAAAGATCTCACTTGCACACGCTGAAGAAAGTCCATGAGGACACAATGAAAAGGTCACCTTCCACAAGCCAGGAAGAAAGGTGTCACCAGAAACCAACACTGCCAGAACTTTGATCTTGGGCTTCCAGTCTCCAGAACTATGAGAAAATAAATTTATATTTTTTAGGCCACCCAGTCTGTGGTATTGTTTGAGCAGCCCCAAATACAGTAGAAAGGTATTGGGACATTTTAAGCAGAGAAGTGACAGATTTACATTTTAAAGTGATCACTGTGTCATATGGAAAATTGGAGAATGGAAGCAGAGAAAAATGTAAGGGTGTTGAAAATGATAAGAATATAAATTGGGTCAGTCATTTTGGAAGGCAGCTTGGCAGTGTATATAAAATGTTTATAAGTGCATAACATTTGATGAATAAATTCCATTTTTAATCTCATTACAGATGGAGTAACACAATTACCACAGATATTTATGCCAAGATGTTCATTGCAGCATTATTTATAATACTGCAAAATTGGGTCTAAGTACAATTATGTAAAACCAACCATGGTATAACTATAGGATACAACAAAACACAGAAATTGAAAATAATTATATGTATATATATATGTATGTGATTTTTATATTATTCAGTATACATATGTGCATTTATATATAAATATATATGAATATATGTTTTTTTCCAAGCAAGTGTGTATATATTTGTATACACCCAAATGTAAACACACACACACACCCACACACACTGAATTTTCTTGTGAATAGAAATCTTCTCAGAGTATACATAAAATAGGGTTAGCAGTTGTTACCTATGGGTGGTGGAAATGGTGAGGTGGGTAAGTACGGTGAGTCCAGAAAGTGATTATTGCTTTTCCCTTAATACACTTCTGTACTGTTTAATTTCTTATGAGCATGTATTTCCATTAAATAAATGATCTATTTTAAACCAATAAACTATTACAATTATATATCAACGTTTTCTGCAAAGTTAGTGTCCTTAAAAATCTGGTTTTATGTGCATTGACTACATAATGAGTTGATTTCAATTTTGCTTTGTACAAAAATAATAACATTATATTTTAGAGACATTTGTTAGCCAGAGAACTGTTACATAGAAATGCTTGAATACATATTGAATATGCTTTTAAATTGACAATGCAATTGGCAAAGCAGATGGAATGCATCACATTATTTTCAGTAGATTAAAAAAAGACTATATAGTTACTTTTCATCATAGGACTTTAAGTAGGATGCCTGTGTGCCTAACTGCATCATTAATATTACCTGTGATCTTCATTAGGGACTTTTTGTACTGCTTTATCATCTTAAATAGAACCTATTTCTTAAAAAAGACAACTGTGTTTAAGACAATAAAATTTCTATCACATATTTGGAGCAATATATCCAGTGTTATTGAAATAGATCTGTTTCATCCTTAAACTACTCTTAAACTATTACCATGTTGTGCCACTTTATCAATTTAATAATCGGAATTGATTAATTGCTCATAAATCTTCATTTGTTGTCATCTATAATATGGCGTCAGTATTCTCATCTTTAAGTCATGTGGTGTGAGTTGCCATTAATTTAAAATAAAATATTTTCAAATCATTATATTGTTCTCCTGATTCACATCTACTCTCATCTGCTTTATGATGGCATGTTTTTGTACACTTTTTTGTTCATTCTTTTGTTTAATCTCCTCTTTTGTATTGCCACAATTTATATACCCTAACTTATGTGAGTATAGTAAATCTCCAGCCAACTTCAGTAAGTTTCTATGAGCCATCTGTGCAGTAAAGTACATTTGCCATATGGTATTATGCTGTGTTCATATTTTATCTGATTTTTTTTTCTGGCTACCGAACATTTGTTAACATTTGATTGTAAATTATATAGACCAGACATTGTTTTGTTTTGTTTTATATCTTTATCATCCTGGTAGGAGATAGTGTAATTGGATGTTTAAGAGCTCCTTAAGGATGGGAACACATATCCCCTTACTCTGCCTTTCTTCCTAAGATACTGTATTACCTCAAAATCATAGTATTCTTCATAGTTATTTTGACATAGATTGGCAAGTTGTTAAACCATCTTCTTTTTTTGGCACTCACGCGTTGAAGTATATTAAGAAACATAATTATTGTCGGGGCACCTAGCTGGCTCAGTAGGTTAAATAGCGACTCTTGATTTCAGCTTGTGTCCGTGATCTCAAAGTTGGTGAGTTTGAGCCCTACATTGGGCTTTGTGCTCACAGCGTGGAGCCTGCTTCAGATCCTCTATCTCCCTGTCTCTGCCCCTCCCCCACTTGTGTGCATGTGCATACGCACATGCTCCCTCCCTCTCTCTCTCTCTCTCTGTCTCTCTGTCTCTCTCAAATAATAAATGTTAAAAATTTTTAAAAAAGAAACATAATTATTGTCTATATCCAATCAAACTCCATCTATATACACATTGACAGTAGACTTTAATATACATAAAATGCACCCATCCAATTTGTCCAGTTATCCACTCTCTGCCCATGTGGTTAGCCATTTAATATAAGGACAGGTAAACTAAGTTTTCTAAAATCAAGACTGAAAGAAGACCTCTGTTGTTTATTACACTGTTCCAAGGAACCTTGGGAGAATCCCTTAAGGAAACATAAAACTAGAGGATATAATGCACCCACTTAATTAAAATGATGATTACAGGCATCTTTCCTGCCCACAGTGGTATGAAACTAGAAAAATCAATTATAAGAAAAAAATCTAGAAAGAATACAAATATACGGACACTAAACAACATGCTACTAAACAAAGAATCAGTCAATCAAGAAATCAAAGAGGAAATTCAGAAGTACATGGAGACAAATGAAATGAAAATACAATGGTCCAAAATCATTGAGATGCAGCAAAAGAAGTTCTAAAAAGGAAGTTTATAGCAATACGGGCCTACATGAAGAAACAAGAAAACAATCTTAAATAAACAACCTAACTGTACACATTTAAGAAACTAGAAAAAGAGGAGCAAACAAAGCCCAAAAGTAGTAGAAGGGAAATAATAAAGATTAAAACAGAAATAATATAGAGACTAAAAAATAAAAAAAAAATCAAAAAGATTAATGAAACCAGGAGCTGATTCCTTGAAAATATAATCAAAATTGATAAACCTTTAGCTAGAAACATCAACATAAAAAAAGATAGGATTCAAAATCAGAAAGGAAGGAGGAAAAATAATACCCAACACCAAAGAAATACAAAGGATCATAAGAGAGTATTATGAAAAATTCTATGCCAACAAATTGGACAATCTAGAAAAAATGGATAATTCCTAGAAACATATAGCCTATCCAAACTAAAGCAGGAGGAAATAGAAAATTAAATTGGAGCAGATCACTTACCAGCAGTGAAATTGAATCAATAATCGAAAAACTGCCAGCAAACAAAAGCCCAGGACCAGAGGGCTTCATAAGCGAATTCTGCCAAACATTTAAAGAGTTAATACCTATTCTTCTCAAACTATTACAAAAAGTAGAAAAGGAAGGAACACCTCCAAATTCATTCTAAGAGGCCAGCATTACCTTGATATCAAAAACAGATAAAGGTTCCACTAAAAAGAGAACTATAGACCAGTATCTCTGATAAACAGATACAAAAATCCTCAACAGAATATTAGTAAACTGAATTCAACATTACATTAAAAGAAATGATTTACCATAATCAAGTATGATTTATTCTAGGGGTGCAAGAGTGGTTAAAAATTCACAAATTAATCAACATGATATGTCATATCAGCAAAAGAAAGGATAAAAACCACATGATCATCTCAATAGATGCAGAAAAAGCATTTAACAAAGTACAAATCCATTCATAATAAAAACTCTCAACAAGGTGGCTTTAGAGGGAATATACCTCAACATAATAAAGGCCATATATGAAAAACCCTCAACTAACATGCAATTTCGTGGCAAAAAACTGAGAGCTCTTCCTCTAAGATCAGGAACAAGATAAGGATGCCCATTCTCATAACTTATATTCAACATAGCACTCAAAGTCCTAGCTACTGCAGTCAGAAAAAAAAGAAAGAAATAGAAAAGGCGTCCAAATCAGTAGTGAAGTAAAACTTTCACTTTGCAGATGACACGATACTATGGAAAACCCTTAAGGCTCTACCAAACAGCTATTAGAACTGATAATTCAGTAAGGTTGCAGGATGCAAAATTAATATACAGAAATCTGTTGTATGTTTGTATGCTAGTAATGAAATAGAAGGAAGAGAATTTAAGAAAACAATCCCATTTACGACTGCAACAAAAAGAATAAAATACCTAGGAATACACTTAACCAAGGAGTTGAAAGACTTATACTGAAAACTCTAAAACATTCATGAAAGAAATTGAAGAAGACACAAAAAATGAAAAGATACTCCATACTCATGAGTTGGAAGAATTAATATTGTTAAAATATCCATTCTACCCGAAGTGATCTACAGAATCAGTTCAATCCCTATCAAAGCACCAACAGTATTTTTCACAGAACCAGGGCAAATAATCCTAAAAATTGTGTGGAACCACAAAACCCTCAATAGCTAAAGCAACCTGGGGAAAAAAGACCAAAGCTGGAGGTTTTGTTTTCAAGATAACAGATTTCAAGATAACACTAGTAAACTGTAGTAATCAATATAGCATGATACTGGCAGAAAAATATACATATAGATCAATAAAACAGAATAGACAGCCCATAAATAAACTCATGCTCATATGGTCAACTATGACTAAGGAGGCAAGAATATGCAATGAGAAAAAGACAGTCTCTTCAACAAATGGCATTGAAAAGTCTGGACATACATGTAAAAGAATGAAAATGGACCACTTTCTAACACCATGCACAAAAATAAACTCAAAATGGATTAAAGATCTAAATGGATTAAAGATCTAAATGAAACCATAAAAATCAGCCATACCAATATTTTCTAGATATGTCTTCTGAGGTAAGGAAAACAAAAATAAGGTATCAGGACTATACTAAAATAAAGGCCTTTGCATAGTGAAGGAAATACTCAACAAATGACAAGGCAACCTACTGAATGGGAAAGATACTTGCAAGTGATATATCCTACTAGTAATTAATATCCAACTAATACAACTAATAAACCAAACTAATACAACTCAACACCATAAACCAAAATATCCAGTTAAAAAATGGACAGAGTACCTGAATAGACATTTTTCCAAATAAGATATACAGATGGCCAACAAATACATGAAAAGAGACGCAGTTTCACTAGTCATCAAGAAATGCACATTAATACCTCAATGAGATATAACTTTACATCTGTCAGAATGGCTAGAATCAAAAAGACAAGAAATAACAAGTGTTGACAAGTGTGGTGGGAATATAAATTGTACTACTGAGGAAATACAAATTGGTGCAGTCATGTGCAAAATAGTATGGAGGTTCTTCAAAAAATTAAAAATAGAAATGCCATATGATCCCATAATTCCACTACTATTTACCCCGCCCCCATGGAAAAAATATATAATATATATAATGGAACATTACTCTGCCATAGAAAAGAATGTGATCTTGCCAGTTGTAATGACATTGATGGAGCTGGAGAGTATTATACTAAGTGAAATTAGTCAGAGAAAGGCAAATACCATATGCTTTCACTTTTATGTGAAATCTAAAAGAAAACAAATAAAAAATAAACAGATCATAAATACAGAATATAAACTGGTGATTGCCAGAGAGGAGGTTGGTGGGCATGGGTGGATGATATAGATAAAGTGGATTAACAGGTGCACACTTCCACTTATAAAACAAACTCACAGAGATGAAAGTACAGCATAGGGAATATGGTCAGAATTATTATAATAACATCTTAAGACAGATGGTGATTACATTTATCATGGTGAGTGCTGAATAATGTACAGAATTATTTAATTATTATGTTGTACACTATAAAATAATATAACACTATGTTAATTATACTTCAAACTGTGTGTGTATATATATGTATATGTAATGTTATGAAATATTAAAAAATCATTATAGGTATTGTCTATGCCAAATATACGCTAATTTTAGGTTGTGATCATTTTCTCTTACTAATTGATATTCCAAATATTTTAAGCTCCCATTCGTTATAATGATTTATCAGGTATTATAATAACAATCTTTGCATACCAAGTCTGTATTAAATGAAATAAATCAGGGTGAAGCTGGGACGCCCCTAAGGTTTGTCTTGGGCACTCACATATCTTCCTGTGATTAACCATTTGGCATTATTGGATATAGATTCTGATATGTTATCTACTTCAATTTCCTTGGCATTTCTGTCCCTTATGCTTCTGTCTATAACTTTGCCCTGTGACTATTTTATTCCTAGGTCACAGAACTCTTTCCATAGCAAATAATTAGATACGATCATTCGCATCTTAGAAACCTAGGCAACATACACCTTCCGAGGTGAGGTCTTCTGAGTAAGGTCTTTCTAGGTAACAATGGAAAGCACAGAGAAAAAAAAATCATTCATCCATTTAGTTTTATTTCCTACCATAAACTAAGCATTTATTTTACTTTTTCTAAATAAAATTAACAATTTATGGTGAAAATATGAAAATTTGTACAGTTATTTGATTTAAAACTTTTAGAAAATGAGATACAATTTTTAAAAAGTATATAAAACATTCTTAAACTTACCGAGGAAGCCCCTGATGATCTTCTTTTTTGTCTTTTCTTATATACTGCTGCCTAAAAATAAAATTTTCCTAATCAAAATTACATCAGAATAATATATGTTTACCATGTACTTCCATGACTTTAGGTAAAACAATTTAGAAAACTTACATTGAATGATGAAAATTGTTCTAATGATTTATTTCAGTATGTTTATTGTAAAAACTTGGAAACAACAGAAAATAAAGTAGGGAAATTGAGCTAAATCTTGTTAAAGTCAATCACTTGTTTTCTCATTTTCCCTTGATTTTCTATCTTTTCAATATACTGGAGTACCGATTTATATACAATAATGTATTTTTCCACTTATTAAAAAGTCAGCTTTATCCCATTTCTTAAACTTAACTATGAATTCTGGTAGCTATATAGTAATCTGTTTAAGAAATATATGTAATTTACTTAAGTAACTCATGGATAAGCTCATTTTTTTCACTATTTTCCCATTACATTTAAAAATATAATGAAAAATAGTTTCCATGTATTTTTGCTTATAGTTCATATTCTTGTATTAGAAATTATAAATGGAAGTAGAATTATTGGGACAATATGATATAAATGGTTATGATTTCTTGATATATGTTACCATAATGCTTCAAAGAAGACTTTTATAAAATCCATATAAAATCCAAAATTATTGATAATTTTCTTTGTGATTTTCCCTAGACATTAATTTAGAGAATATTTCCCA
This sequence comes from Panthera onca, assembly GCF_046562875.1. Taxonomy (NCBI): domain Eukaryota; kingdom Metazoa; phylum Chordata; class Mammalia; order Carnivora; family Felidae; genus Panthera; species Panthera onca. The sequence continues at coordinate 106,091,160 of NC_138345.1, read as the reverse complement.
ATCACATAGATTTTCCTTCACCTCAGATGTAGTCTAATATTTCGTGGGCATCTATTTGTGTTTGTGAATGGGAACAATTCAAAATAATGCTTCTTTGATGTAAAAAAAAAATATCAATTACTCAGGGAATATTTATATAAGCTAACCTTTTCCTTTTGACTAAGTATTTTATTTTTTTAATATTAAAGTTATTTTTTGAAAAAAGCTTTATTGTAATATAACTCACATACCATACAATGGTTTTGAGTATATTTATACTGTTGTACAACCAACACCACAATCAACAAAACATTTTCACTACCCCAACAAGAAACCACATACTGTTCAGCAGTCGCTTTTTATTTCCCCCTCAACTAGTTCTTGGTAACCACTAACCTATTCCTGTCACTGTAGATTGACCTATTCAGTATATTTCATATAATAGGATTCAGACATTATGTTGTCTTTTTGACTGGCTTCTTTAACCTACCAGAATATTTTGAAGGGCCGTCTATGTTGTAGCATGTATCAGTATGTCATTAGTTTTTATTGTCTTACTTCATTGTATGAATATACCACATTTTATCTATTCATCAGTTGATGACCATTCAGCTGTTTTTACTTTTTGGTTACTAGTGTAATGCTTCTATGGACATTCCTGTACAACTTTTTGGGAGGAAATATGCTTTTATTTTTCTTGAGACATACCTATGAGTAGAACTTTGAAGGGTCATATGGTAGGTAACTCTATTTTTAACATTTTAGAGAGGCATTAGACAGTTTTTCAAAGTGGTTGCACCATTCTACCTTTCCACAAATACCGTATGAAGTTTCTAATTTCTCTGTGTTTATGCCAATACCTGTTGTTATTATTATTATTATTATTATTATTATTATTATCACCATTACCCTAGTGGTTGTGAAGTTGTTTGGCTTTGATTTGCATTTTCTTACTGGTAAATAAAGTTATTTTAAAAGTTTATGTTCTATTTCTAGGATGTTGATTCTGCTACATTTAAATGCATACATATATTTTTGATTATTGTTCTATAATATGTTTTAACATTATTTCCAGTTTTCAGTACAGCCTTTATTTTTCAAAGCTTTTTTGTGTATATGTTCTTGTTTCTTAATTATTCCAGATTAAGATTAGAACTATTTTTTATGGTTCAAAAACACAAGTGCCAATTCTACTTTGGAGTATTTATCCAAAAGAAATGAAAGCAAAAACTCAAACAGATAATTGTACATTCATGTTTGTAGCAACATTATTCACAATAGCCACTAGATGGAAACAACCCAAGTGTCCATCAACAGATGAATATATTAAAAAATGGAATATAGTTTAAAAAATGAAATATTATTCAGCTGTAAAAAGGAAGGAAATTCTGACACATGGAAGGACTTTGAAGCATTATGATAAGTTGAATAAGCTAATCACAAAAGGACACATGTTGAATGATTTCACTTATATGAAGTTCCCAGAGTAGTCAAAATCAGAGACAAAAAATACAATGGTAGTCTCTAGGGACTCGGAGGAAGGGAGAATGGGCAGATACTATTTAATGAGAGTTTCAGTTGGAGAATTTGTAAAGGTTCTGGAGGTGAATGGTGGTGATAGTAACAGAACAATGTGAATGGACTTAATACCATAAGAATTTACACTTAAAAATGGTTAAAGCAGTACATTTTTTGCTATGTATATTTTACCACAATAATTTGTAAAAAAAAAAAAAAACAACAACTAATAAAAGCACAGTTGGAAATTTCAATAGAATTTAATGAAAAAAATTAATTTGAGAAAAAATGTTGCTATTTTGTAAAATTTAGTTTTCATACTATGGAAAATTTTATCTCACTTGACATTAAATTTTACTTTAGTTTTGTTAGTGAATTTTTAAGTAGTTTTCCCAATATGTCTCTTATTAAGCTTATTCTGATCTCCTTTACATTTATATTACTAATCTAAATAATAGTTTAAAATATGGCTTCTCATGGTCTCTTGGCAGTGTAAGTAATGCTTCTTGTCTGACTACTCATTAATCCCTATAACTTAAACTTATATACCTTGAGTTTTCCTGAAGCTTGTTTATTCAAAACATTTCTTAATGGTATATAGTCATCCATTGTTAGTTAAAACAAGAAATCTTGGAAATAATGTGCCTATATTTAAATGTTAATTAAAACATGGCATTTACTCACCACTACTTTGAAGTAAAGCAAAGGCTATCTTTCTGAGCATGGATCTGCCTATTTGAGTTCTGCATAGTTTCTTACCTAAATTGTAATCCATCACATATTTTTTGATTGTGGTTGTTGAAAACCATCCAGCCATAGTGACAAGAATCATTCTAAATTTAGGCTCATTAACCTCAAGTCAGTCCTTCATGCTGCACATGAGTCCTATAACATTCACTCTGTCACTCTCCCAAATAACTGCATCTCTCTGTCTTCCAACATCCAATATTTCTTTCCCATCCATGCTCCCAAGTGGTGTCTGTACTTTCTCTTTCATGGAAACATAAAACAAAAGAGAAATCTTTTGTGTTTCTACTACCACATCTACCAATCTTTTTCCTTAAAGCTCATACCTTCATCTTCCCTTCTGTTCCTATAGAATGGGTGATCTCTCTTTTCCCCAGAGATGGAGCTTTTCACATGTGCACCAGAACTCTCTTGCTTAATTGAGAACATCTTTTCAGCAATTTTCCCTAGTCTCACTCTAAGCATCTACTTCCTTTCCATTGGATTATTGCTATAAGCATATGAACTATTTGTTATTTCTCTTATTTCACAAATAGCTGTCTTTGACCTCACATTCTTCTGCAATTAGCAGCACTTTTTTTTTTTAATTGGTTCCTGTTTAGAGAACACAAGCAGGCAAAACAAAACAAAACTTTGAATGAGTTTTATAATCCAGTTTTCAATCCAGAGCCACCTATTACCCTGCTTTATATGTGTGGTAAATTCCTTTTAATTACCATAGTCCACATCAGTTTTTTAAAATTTAAATGACTATTGAAGGGAAAAGGCTCATTTTTCTACAAAAAGGCATCTTTTTTGTCTTCTTAAAATTTATTAATGGAAAGGTATGATCATGTAACTGATACCTAAAAACAAGTCTTTTTCATTTTTTCATTATTTTGTCCATAGCAGGTAACTTCTACTTAAAATTTAAAAAATATTTTGTTTAATGTAGGTCTTAAATTCTTCTTGAGGGTCGGCGTCTTAACTTTTTCATTCTCACATTTGGAGCTTTCCCTGGCAAAATAGGACTTTTTTTAAGGTTGGGGGGCAATTTCAGGGGGTAGGACATAATGATAGTAAAGTGTTGAAAACTTTTTGAGGCATATGTTAACAGATCAAAAACAAATCTCAGTTCAGCTATCTGGATATTTACTCTATATGGTGGGATTTTCAATTGATGTGATAAAATAAAGATCTCTCTCTCTCTCTCTCTCTCTCTCTCTCTCTCCGCCCCCCCCCCCCCCATCTCTCTCCTGTCTTTCTCTCTGTCTCTCTCCCTCTGTCTTTTTCATCCTGTAATAAATAGTCCAGGATAATTCTCTTGCTAATCCCATGGTTTTGACCTACTAACTAGGCAGTATACTGGAAAAAGGGAATAATAATATGTAGACGTGTGAGAACTGAAGCCCAAAAGACACATCTGGTCATCAGAAGGGAATGTAATGTGCCAACAGCAAATAGTAACACTTACATGATACCATCTGCTATAGTGGAAATAATGGAGGACAGAAAAGAGCTAATTTGAAATAAGTGACATATAAGTGGGTTGCTCACCCAAATAGAGTAGGGTAGGGATGTCATTCTCCCGTTTGATTCAGTTTAATATGTGGGCAGTACATTGATGATCTGAATGATGTCTGCCACTCTTCAAATTCCAGAGCATTTCAAGTGATAAGCATCTCAAGATAAATCAAATCTTTGGAAGAAGCAACTATGCTAATTAGTATGAGCCAAGAAACTCAGGGTTTTACAATAATAAATTTATCTAGACTTTGAATATATCGATCATTTGATTAAGTAATGTTTAATAAATATGGAGTAAACAATTAATAATCTTTTCTAAGATGTTCACCATCATCAAAAGTGCTATCCATTTTCTCTGGATGTCAATTGTTGGCAGAATTTTTCTGACTTACACAAAATTTGTGACAGTAGGGAATTTTTTTTTTCCTGAAAATTGTCTGAGTGTTGGCTTTTGCCCATTTTGACTCAGTCTAGTGGTTTCAATTTTTTTTTAAAGTGAGATAAAACATGCGGAAGTTGAGGTTGGTTAACAGACACTCCTAAGTGACTTAACAGGAAAACGGATCATTGAGTACCTTGGAAGGAGAATAAAGTTTGAAGCATTGCCTTCTTGAACATTCTATTGACAGTTCCTCCAGTGAAAAATTTTATTTTGAGCTTAAGATCAGCGAAAACTATCTGGTTCTGCAACAGTATTAGTGAGGCTTCAATATTTTTGAGCTATAAGAGTCAATAAAGGTGTCAGAGGATTGCACAGATTTTTGAGTCCAGCAACAGAAATTATAGGAGACCCTTTGGCATTGTAACAGTAGTCACTGACATTGATTTAGCACTGGCTGCAGCTTCTTACATGTACATAATTGTATGTGTTAACAACTCATAACACTTTTCTAGAGCCCTAATAGTAGGGCTTTCACAATAAGAATATGGGAACTAAATAGATTATTTTTCTCTGCTATTTGCAGTAACTACTCCTTCCTGTCTTCTTGCTTTGTATGATAAAATTGCCTTGATTATCATTCCATTATTTGATATGATATGATAATGAGTCAATTAGAGTCAAGTTAAGTGCATGTATTATGCCATGATTCATGAAAGTTAGCAAAAAACAAGCACCCTAACTATTTCATCCCTAAGACAGTTTAGCGTCAATTTATTTTCAGGGAAGATACTGATATGTAAACTTGGACATTGTCTAAAATTATACATGATTATTATTTCTTCTTCTTCTTCTTCTTCTTCTTCTTCTTCTTCTTCTTCTTCTTCTTCTTCTCCTTCTTCTTCTTCTTCTTCTTCTTCTCCTTCTCCTTCTTCTTTTTTGCATTTCTCTGTAGTGCAATGTGTAGCCCAGAGTTGAAGCATTTTGAATATGTTTAGACTAATCTTCTTTGCTTTTTATTTGATATAAATTCATTTAAATGTGTTATTCATTTGGCCTTTCTTATGCTAGTGTGTTGGGGATTATTTTCTCAATACCTATTTTAATAAGGCTTATATTGTTATTCACAGATGTGGGAACATCATGTCTTTGAGACAGTGTATTGCTCAAGGGATCTAAAATGCTATAAAGGCAGTTATGTTTTTCTGATATATTAAGGTTTAGATTTGGTGAACATATGTAAAGGCACATGAAACTACTGTAATAACATACAGGCAGATGCTAGAAAATGCTCACACATACATCAGAGGCTGGAGAAAATTGATTTGTAACATTTTTGAACTGAGAATAATTTTAGAGGTAGGTCCCAATTTTGAGCTTGCATATATGTGACCATCAATGGCAACTTTTCAAAGTAGTAATTTTGTCCTTTTTTTTCTTCTGATGGTGTGTCTGGCAACAATCTTTCTGTAGCTTTTTATAGTTTCTAAAAATACATCTTGAGATTCTCAAAATACATGAAAGCAAATTCCCAGCCAGTTCTTCACTTGAGCATATTTGCAATGGTGGTATGATTCTAAAAATAATATTTATGTTTAATGTATCCTGCTTTGAGATTTGTATAAGAGGTTTTATAGCTTTGTGAGTTGTTAGCATATATGATTATATAAATTTGAAAAACTGAATCCAATGCTAAATAAATGTCAGTGTGGTTGTAAGGGAAAATGTAATCATTTACATCAGCTACCAAATCTAAACATTGTATAAATATGGTAAAATCGCTAAGAATACTCCTGATAAAGAAGAGTGAATTTTGCAGCTATAGATTTGGCAGAGGGTGAAATAAAGGACCAAACTAACTTTCACAGACTTGTGAAGCTTTGACAGTCTCAAGATGTCACCTTGTGAGTGTAGACAAAATTAAACCCAAATGAAACTTGAAAAATAATGCAATACTTTCACACACTTTTCAAAGAATAAAGTGCATCACAGTTTCTTCTGATGCCACATGCTTCCATGTGTAACACTGGCCTGGTCATTTTTCATTTCCTCATTTCTATTGATTCCTTTTCATGGTGAAATTTTTCCTCTTCAATCTTAAAGTTGATATTAAAGAAGTAGAACTCATTGCTATCCCTGAAAAAAAAAAGGCAACATAAATTGTTGTTTAACCTAAAAATTGGCCTGTTCATTCTATTCTCCATGCCAAAAAAAAAAAATTAATTCTTTTGTTACAGTTGTTGATGATGTTTTGTTTCATTTTTACTTGTTTATTCTGCAGCAGTATTTCATAAGCTTGGAACTATTTACATGTGGAGCCAAATAATTATTGTAGCAGGCAGTCTCATGCATCGTAGGATGTGCAGCAGCATCCCTGGTCTTTACTCAATAAATGACCATCCCACACAGTGTGACAATAAAAAAAAAAAATGTCTCCATACATTGCCAAATATCACCCTGTAGGTGTTGAGAACCAATGATGTACAGGCTAGTTTGAGAATTTGGTGACTCTAATATTAGAAATATAAAGGGAATACACAATATTTTATTTTATAATAAAAGATATAGTTTTGAAAATAAGGAAATCAGCATGATACATAATGTCCATGTGTTCCAAACAAATAATTGGCAATTAACTTACTAAGCAGAGAAGTGGTTATTGGGACAATGAGATATTTGAAATACAGATTTTCCTGGCACAGCAAATATGTTAGGCTTTGTTTCTTTCCATCTCAAGGGAAAATGGTGGGGTGATTTACCTTACCTCATAATTCTTTGGTCCATTTATGGTTTGTTTCTGCCTCACCTTAGCTGCTTAATATTCTTCAATTTTCATAATATATATATTCAGTATAGTATGTTATTATAGTAGGCTATTGATGGATACATGCATATCAGAAAATTAAGTCATCTTTGTATCTAAGACTTAATTGTTAACTTTGAGGTATTGTATTATGTAAAACAGTTCATAATGTATGTTAGTTTAATAAGATATTAATATATAATAATAGTATTTAATATACAGTAATATATAATATAAACTATAGCTTATACTATATTCCATACAGTATGTAACAATTGACATATATAACAATATTAATATATGTTAATATTGTTAAAATATTAAACACTGTTAAAAAATCTACATTCCTATCTTGACAATCACAGAGAATTAATTGATTTTATCTATTGAAAGACAGGAATTAATAAAGCCATGCTTCCATGACAACAATGAATCCCCTTTGCCCTAACAGTTGCAGTTTTAATTATAGCTTACAGGTTCCTAGTAATAACTAGTAAATAACTATTTACTTACTAGTTTCTATACTGAATGTTTTTTCTTGGTGCCTGAGCTCCAGTCTACAAAACTGAATGTCAGGCTACACATTAAACCTGAATTTATCACCTTGATACTATACCTTGACAATTAACATCAGAAAGAGTGACATTAAATCAAACCATATGAATGGTTTCTAATATGGAGTTCTCCACGAATATAGCATTATTATTGATATTTCAATATTTTTTGTAGTTTCCATTCAGCAATAATAAAAAATGCGTTATAATATGATTTTATTTTTTATTAAAAATTTTTTAAAATATTTATTTATTTTTGAGAGACAAAGACAGAGCATGAGCAGGGGAAGGCAGAGAGAGAGGAAGACACAGAATCCGAAACAGGCTCCAGGCTCTGAGCTGTCAGCACAGAGCTGGATGCAGGGCTTGAACTCATGAACCCCGAGATCATGACCTGAGGCAAAGTCAGACCTTAACTGACTAAAGGTGCCAGGCACCCCAATGATTTTAATATTACATACTTCAGACTATCAAGCTTTAACAATATTTAGAGAAACTTATTAAGTTAAAAAAAACTATACTTGGGTAAAATGTGTCTTTGCAATGACTTCTGGTCTATGTGTCCATTTTTGGTGACTGGCCTTCTTCTGTTTTCTCCTATGTCATCCCATCACTCAGGATGTCTCTGCTTTGTTCCAGGTATTATGTTGCACAGCTCATGTCCTGAGTTTGCATGAGTAAACACTAGGTGGGCTTACATTCATATCTCCTGCCTCCCATGGTTCACTGTTAGTGTTCCCATACTAGATTCAAGATTCAACAATAGTATGCCCCAAGTAACGTTGGCTATGTTCCAAATCATCTCACCTCATCACATCACCTGTAAGCTGGTTAGTGCCACTTCCGACTTGAAGATGGGGAAACCAAGGTGTAGAGTGTTTTGAGTCACCTGCTCGTACGTAAACAGCCATTTCCTCTGTGCCTTTCACAGTTTGACTCACACATCTGATAAACTCATCTCTTCTAATGATGGTCATGCATTAGCCATCATTCCCGTTTTGATAGGAATATTTTTAAATGAATCTTTTAAAATACTGTGACTTAGATTTTGTTTAACCAAAGAGGAAGAAAATAGTGCTAATTTCAGATCAGATATGAAGGGCTCTGTGGCTGTGGAGAGGTAAAGGAAAGATATTTTAAATCACAAATCACAAATCTAGGTTATGATAAAAGATGCATTTATATGGCATGATGCTAATGGCAGTTTAACTCATAAGGATGTTTGCAGTGGTTTAAAGCAAAGTTTATGAAATTACAATTAGAATAGTATATTCTTGGGGGAAAAACTTGTGATTTCTAATCCCTGATAGGCCAGATCAACTATGAACTATATATAAGGCCTAGTTAATAATTAAAAGTCCATTTTGCCCTTGACTTTTTTTTTGTAGAACACAGCCCTTAGAAGTACATTATAAAGTATGAATTGATATGAGAAATGTAATAAGGCCTCTACCTAGAAAGTGACTTGTCTAGGTCTATTATTCAGATAGTAAGAAAGCATTTTGTTGAGAATACAAAAAGAAAAAAAATGAGTTTTCAAGTCTTTCTCTTAGAAATGAATAAAATATTGATGCCCCTTCAAAAGGATTGTAGTGAAAATGTTCACCTTATACATTGTTAATTTTATGAAATCAGTGCAGGTTGTTTGGAGAATTACAGATTTTTATAGAATATTTCTTAATAGAATTCTGAAATTTATCAAGTCACAATACAAGTTATGGAATTAGGAGCCTTGTTCAATGATTATTCTTTAGGAAACAAAAGCCCCAAAGCAAATGGATAAAGAGTAAAAAAGTCTATATTCAGGGGCATAATAATCATCATGTCAATTATGAAGTTTTGGTGGTAAATAATTTTAAAAATACATTTGAATGTACTTTTCAATTATTTTTGTCTGCATATATTAATGACATTAAGCATAGATTACTGAAATAGAGACCAAAACATTCTTTAAGGGTAGTAGATATTATAAACTGGATGGAAGAAGAAAGTGAAAAAATTGTATTAGAAAGAACAGAAGTTCTCCAATTCCCATAATTTCCACATAAGCTACTGCAAGTCATAATCTTTTGTAAGGTCTTACAGAGAAATGCAAAATGGAAATAGCCAATTTCACTTCACGGAGTTAGTGTGCAAATAAATTCTACAATGGCAATGATAGCACAGCCTGTAAGAAAGCAGCCTTAAACATGAATCCAATAAATTCCATTCTGGCGAGGTTTTTGAACATTAGAGACAAAAATGTGTCAAAGAATTCAAAGACTTCTGTGCAATGTTATGACTTTCCAAGTATTAGCTGAACAATTGGCAGTTGTTCTCAATTTACAAATGTTTTTCTTTTCCTTTGAAAACAAAAATCAGGTGCTATAAAACTTTATTTTCCCAAAGGTGCATTCACAGAAATACAGAACTGGGCATAGGGAAAGATAATGGTGTGGAGTAGGGAGCTTTAGTCTAGATTTTAAAAACCCATTGTGTGTGTGTGTGTGTGTGTGTGTGTGTGTGTGTGTGTGTGTGCGTGCGCGCGATTAAGCAGACACACCAGGCATTTTCAGAACTATTGAAACAGAAAAGCTTATATTCCAATGTTATATGAACCCATGAGTAAGTTCCTGACAGAGAAATAGTCGATTAAGGATCTATTTGAAAACCAAAATTGAATGACTTATTAGATAATGAAAAAGAATAATTTGCAACTGATATTAGAAGTCATGCTCTGATTTCTCCTTCCCCTCCCTACTCTCCTACACACAGGCAGCCACTGATCTTTCTGTCACTAATAGAATAGTGTGCATTTTATAGAATTTGATATCAATGTAATCATATTATATGTGTTCTTTTTAAAGAATCATTTTGATGTAGGCTAGAGTGATACGTGAGCAATTGGACAGACGTCTGCATGATGTCAAAATAGAGGGCCAGATGAAAATCTTATTGAGAACAAGACAAATAAGTGGAGATGTTACCTGGATAAAAATTGCCACAACTCGTTGGAAAGGAAGAATTAGAATTCAATACCAGAACAACATTGTGTATTATTACCTTGTTTGTAAATAATCATGCATCCATTAGTTATATACTTAAATATGTGTATTTTTATTTTTGTAGTTCAGGTTCAAAGGTCCTTGTATTAGTTTGCTGAGGCAACTATAACCAAATAACCACAGACCCAATGCCTTGAACAACAAAAATTCATTTCCTCATAGGCTAGAAGTCCCAGATCAAAATGTCGACAGGTTTGGTATCTTCTGAGGCCTCTTAACTTGATGTAGAAATGGCTGTTTTCTCATGTCCTTACGTTGTCTTCATTCATTCCATGTATGTCTGTATCCTATTGTCTTCTTTAAGGATACTGGTCATATTGGGTTAAGCCCCACCCATATCTTCAAATACAGTCATATTCTGAAGTACTGGAGGTTAGGACTTCAAGATATGAATTTTGTAGAATAAAATTCAGCCCAGAAAAGTCCTCAATTATTCCTTTTCTTACCTTTATAAAATCCTGAATTAAAGGTACCTAAACCTAGGCCACAACTGAAAACTTCAACTGAAAATCTAAGAAAGATGCTCCTAACATTTTCATTAATGATGAACATTGCAATGAATGCTTTCTGGAACAGAAAGTACTTACAAACTGTAAAATGATATGTGCATTAATTCCATTTAACCCACAGTTAAATTTTTCTGTATTTTAGTGAGTGATATGTAAAATGTATTGCTTTGTCTCACCTTTGTTCTGGGAAATATGTTTATAAATGCTTCTTATCGTGAACATATTCTCATGACTAATTTTTAAGCTATCCCTATTTAGTGCCTCTCAAAATAATTTCCCATTATAATTTCAGATAAAGCCAGTATTCTATTTTTTTTATTTCAGTTAATAACCAACCATACATTCTATGAGCACCTGGGTAGCTTGGTCAGTTAACCATCCAACTCTTGATCTCAGCTCAGATCTTGATCTCAGGGTTCTGAATTCACACCCTGTGTTGGGCTCCATGCTGGGTGTGAAGTCTAATTAAAATTTAAAAAAAATTTTTTAAATAACCATAAGTGTTAATTCTTTCTTTTTGGAGGATAGCTTTAAAATACATACATATTTATCAAACAAAATTCACCAGAATTAAAATGAAAAAAATTGTGTCGAGGTTTCAAATTTCAAATTGTAAGATACTTAGACTTGAAAATTATGATCTTTCTGGGGTGCCTGGGTGTCTCAGTCAGTTAAGTGTTTAACTCCTGGTTTCGGCTCAGGTCATGATCTCATAGTTTCATGAGTTCAAGCCTTGCATTGAGCTCTACGCTGGCAGCACAGAGCCTGCTTGAGATTCTCTTTCTCCCTCTTTCGCTGCCCCTCCCCTTCTGTTGTCCTCTCTCTCTCTCAAAATAAATAAATAAACTTAAAAAACAAAAGACAAAAAATAAAACATAATTTTAAGTGGGTAAATAAAGTACTTTCCTCTTATGCTTTACTTCAAATATTTTATATGTTTAACCAGATACATAACACATTTACTTAGAAAACATCCTTTATTTATTGTAGACACTGTGATTTATAATTTCTTATGTTTATAAATTATATATATATATATATATATATATATATCTCAAATTAATAAACTAAAAATTTCTAGTAAATTTAAACACATATAGTTTTAGAATTCCAGTCCTTAAAACTTACCTTGTTTGCTTTAAGGTTAATTAATATGAGATCTTATTTTTTTGGACTCTGTAAAAAAGGGTTACTGTCAATTATGAAAATGATAAAGCAAACAGTATAGTGTACATTACAAATTTTAATCTACAAAATTTCAGAGACCTGTATATAGTTGTAAAATGATATGTGCTTAATAGCCACATATTGCAAAAAAGTGCAATCACTTTGCAATAGATTTTGTTATGAGATGAAGTGTTGTTCCCCCAAATTCCTACGTTGATGCCTCATCCCTCAGTACCTCAGAATGTGACTATATTTGAAAATAGGACCTCTAAAGAGGTAATCAAGTTACAATGAGGTCATTAGGGTAGGACATAATCTAATATGATTGTTGTTCTTATAAAAAGATGAGATTGGAACATAGACACACATACAAAAGGAAGACCATGTAAAAACACAGAAGACACTCATTTGTAGACCCAGGATAGAGCCTCAGGAAAAAGCAAAACAAAACAAAACAAAACCTTGCCAGCATCTTGATCTAGGGCTTCTAGCTCCCATGACTATGAGAAGATAAATTTCTGTTGCTAAGCCACCAGTCTGTGGTGCTTTGTTATGGCGACCATAGCAGACTAATACAGATTTCATGTAATCCTGATACATACACATTAGTAATAAAATCACAAATATTTTTCCTTCCATTTCATGTATCCATTTCACATATATTTATTAAGTGCTTGTATTTGGCAGGTTCTTGAGTACCCTTCTTGGTTCAAGGCATACAGTTTCAAATAAGACAAACAAGCTCCATGATTTTTTTTTGAATTTTTTTTAACATTTATTTATTTTTGAGACAGAGAGAGACAGAGCATGAACAGAGGAGGGGCAGAGAAAGAGGGAGACACAGAATCTAAAACAGGCTCCAGGCTCTGAGCTGTCAGCACAGAGCCCGATGTGGGGCTCGAACTCACAGACCATGAGATCATGACCTGAGCCGAAGTCGGACGCTTAACCGACGGAGCCACCCAGGCACCCCACAAGCTCCATGCTTTTAATCAAGGTATCATCAGGACTAGAGTTAAGAGAGACAGACAACAAACAACTTTAAAGCCAAGAATATCATGAAGTGATCATTTCTATAGTGAAAAACAATTAGCTTGAAGTATTAATAATAGCTTTCTGTAGCAGTGGATATATGTGCAAGTCAATTTGGCTTAATCCAGAAAAAAGTGACCTGTGCTTATTATAGATATAGATAGATATAGATATAGATATAGATATAGATATAGATATAGATATAGATATTTAGGTTGCCATTATTTTAAATAACCCTTTTAGGTAATTTCTTCATCTCTGATGGCTGATTTTGAGAGGTTGCAGGAGAAACTTGTAATTAGAGAGAGTGCAAAGGCGAATATTCAAACCAGGCGTTCCTTGCAAAAACAAAAGGATTGTGCTTGACTGGTGAATAATGCTAGGTAGAGAGTGCTGCTGCCAGCCATTCTCCACCAACGTTTTGGTCCCAAACCTTTATTTGAGGGCTGGGCCACTCTGCTCTAATGGTGCTTGCAGGGCTTTCTAATCTGCACGTGGCATCTGCAGGCAGTCTGCATGCAGGAGCCTTTGCTAGTACACGAGGCACTACATCTTTCAGAAGTGAGCATAGATGTCCTACCCTAAATGACCTGTTATTTCTGAGTGCACTTTTTATCCATTTTGCACATGACTTGGTCTCTTATTCACAGCCATGAATGGTAGGAAAGAATACAGTTGTTTCTGGGCTGCTTCATAGTCTTGAAATAGTTTATAATAGATGGTTGCTTTTAAAACACAGTTCTCACACCTTCATGGATATGAAGACTGACAATTTCATTTTCAAGTCTTCTTTATGGCAAAATTAGAAATTGATCTTCAAATTAACATATGCTTCCTTATAAAATCACTCACAAGATGCTAGAGAGGTTCGGAGCAATCCTTTAAAAGGGCTACAGAATGCACATATACCTTCCTTGGTTTTTGACACATAGTAGATACTCAATATACATTTGTCAAATCAAACCATGAATTCAATTTCAGAGAATTCTACATACCTTTGTACTTTATTTAGTTGATATTACTTCACATTGTATTATGCAAATCTTTGGAGTAATAGAACTTCAGTGTTATTTTTCTACTCTTTGTATGTCAAAAAAATACATGACATAATTAAGTATTGCTTTTATTCTTCAAATTATTCTAAAGTATTATTTCTTAATAGTGATACAGTTGACTAAGTAATATTATGTTGTGGGAGCTGTCCTGTGTATCGTAGGGTGCTTATCAGCAGCATCCTTGTACTGAATTCACCAGATGCCAGTAGGACTAATGCTCCCTCCAACATACACACACACACACACACACACACACACACACACACACACACACACACCGAATGTGGTAATAAGCAGAAGTGTCTCCAGACATTGCCAAATGGCCCTTGGGGAGCAAAACCACTCCCAGTTAAGAACGACAGCTCTAAGGAGTTTATTAGAACACAATAGCATATTAAAAAACAAAAAAAAAATTAAGTCTGTTTGAGAGAATTTAAATCCCCACTGTGCTGTTTACTAACTTTGACTTTTAGTGTTTCACTTTATTCTCTGAGATTGTTTCCTCATTTGCAAGATGAGGATCATCTTCCTCTGCTGTTTAAAAAAAAAAACAGAACAAAATGACAACTCCCTAATGTGGCTTCTAAAGCAGAATTACAGTTTATGATTTAAAAAATAACCCAAGGAGGGGCGCCTGGGTGGCGCAGTCGGTTAAGCGTCCGACTTCAGCCAGGTCACGATCTCGCGGTCCGTGAGTTCGAGCCCCGCGTCAGGCTCCGGGCTGATGGCTCGGAGCCTGGAGCCTGTTTCCGATTCTGTGTCTCCCTCTCTCTCTGCCCCTCCCCCGTTCATGCTCTGTCTCTCTCTGTCCCAAAAATAAATAAAAAACGTTGACAAAAAAAATTAAAAAAAAAAAAAAAAAATAACCCAAGGAAACTAATTTATTCTTGTTGATCAGAAAAATCTCTTAATGGTGACATGTAAAATGAAACATGAAAGAATAACAATGCAAGTGCTGGGATGAGAAAGAGAAAGAGTGGTCTGTGGAGGAGGAGAAGCAAATGCAAAGACCCCAAGGTCTTTTGCTAAAAGCACATGCACTTTTCCTCTCATTCTGTAGTGATTTTTGTCTGTTTGTTGAAGGAGATCATGTCACCCCAAAATGTGCCACTTTGGCCAATGGATCATTTTGAATTGAAGACAATTGAGAAAAAGCAGACACAGGAAAAGCTCTATGCCATCCCCACCATCTGCCTGAAAGCAGGGCATACACTCCCCTGTGGAAACATTGTCCCCTCTCACATACCAGTGAGAGAAATGTGGCCCTTATCACTACAGAGGGAGATAGCACTGAGATGGAGCTGCATAAATAAACCATACTAAATATTCTTTACCTGTCATTAGTTTCCCCATATATTTACCTTTCCACTATTGATCACCCAAGAAGCCCAAACCCCCTTTTGTTTGTTAATCACTCCTCCACAATTTATCACCCTTTGTTAAAATGTTATATAAGCCCTCAAATCCAACTACTTCTTTGAGTTTTTCACTTCCATGAAGCCCCTATGAATATAAAAACATTAAAATTAAATAAAACTAGCATTCTTTTCTTTCATTAATCTTTTATCAGTATGAGTTATAAGCCCCATTTATAGAAACTAACAGAGTAGAGGTAAATTTTTTTCTCCCCTACAGCTACTGTATGTCCACTTAACCACCCGAAATTCTGGCATATATTAGAATCTCACTAATTATTTGTTGAATAGATAAATGTATGAGAATAATATTAATTTTTAGGCTTCACATAAAAGGAGACACTGTGAAAGAACTACAAAAACTATATAGTACCATATATACATATATATGTATATGTATATATGGTACTATATATATACATATACAGATATATATACACACAAAATCAGGAGTTTACAGTGTATATACAGTGTATATATGTATATATACATATACATGTATACATATATATACATATGTGTATATATACATATATACATATATATGTACATATATATGTATACATATATATCCATACACACACACACAGCTTATGGTTATTACCATTTTTACTTACACCTAATATTGATGTTATACAAACTTGTATAGTATATGCAATAAAAACTTTTATCTCCTAATTTGGATTGGCATAAATTTGACTTTAGGATTACAGATAGAACCATACCCCTTTATGTAACTTGGTTTCAGACACATTTCTCTTATATTTCATTCTTGCTCTCTAAATGAGTAACTCATCAAAGTTTATGAGTATAATGTGATTCTCATATTCTAGAATAGGCATATTATCATTACTTTAAAAAACTGTAAACATAGCATATTCCATAAAGAGCATGGGCTTAGTCAGGACCCAATTTTGGTTCCTAAATAGCATGTTTAGTTAAAGAATTCCAGACTCTTTGCAAACATAACTTTTATTTTTCATATTTTGAGAATTAAGTCTTACGGGCTATGTGGCATTTACCACCCCATTGATCCTACTGAGCTGTAGATATAACTCTATGAAACTTTCATCTTTCATATTAGGTTACTTTGGCCATCTTTTTGATAATGCCTGACTGAAATTTTATTTTTGCTGTAAAATCCTGATTTTGTTTGCATTTTTCTCCTTAAGTTTATTATTCCTTATAAGCCTCTTCAGCTACAGACAATTTTATACAAGCCTTGGAATTAAAAGACATAACAGCTTATAAATCTCAGTAATAATTATTAGTTCATCTAAGGTTGTTATTCTATATGGTGTGATACAACCATTCTGTAATATCTCCAAGAATAATATGAAATAAAAGATAAAACATGTTGTCCACCCATTCAATCACAAGAAAAAGTTAAAATTTCAGACAGAGTGGTTACCTGACAGTTCGGCTGTATGGTCATTGGCAAACTGAGGCCAATCTATTCTTGAATGTAAATACTGATATTCTATTTTTTCCATGTCCAGAGCAACTAGGAGAATGGACCCTAACTACTTCACTGACAGTCCAGAGAGAGTTAAGGTAAATTCAATGTTATGCTTCCCAAACAAATATATTTGTTGAAAAATGTAACTGTATATCACAGAATGGATATCTCAGGAAAAAAAAACCTATTTTGTTAGCCACAAATGAATTATGAGGAGGAATTCAAAACTATTTATCTCTATGGTAAAAAACAAACACCTAGTCAGAGGATAAAATGGCTTCTGATTTGATACTTTATCTCTTTAATCATTGTTATGAGAAATATATGATCTTCATCAAATTATAGGATTTACAATCAAACTGTAAAATAAAATGAAATTGCTATAATATTAAGATTTACTAGGTCTTTCTAAATTCTGTATTCATGCGAGAAGAAAAAAATTACAAGAACTAATTTGTTTTCATAGTCACAAAAGATTTCCTTTTTTTTTTTGTCTGAAGTTATCTTCAATTTGCTTCTTTTCCCTTCTACTTTAGTAAAATTTTATCATATTATCACACATATTTTGGTGTCTGTGGTAGCCAGAATTCTGAGATGACCCAAGTTTCTTCCCACTTACTTAAGTCACCTTTTCTTCAGTTTGCACAGGGTGACAAATAACTCTGGTGATTATGTTAGCTCATATGGCAGACAGGATTTTACAGATGTAAATATGGTCCCTAATCTGTTGACTTTGAGTTTATCAAAAGGGAGATCACCATGGGTAGCCTGACTTACTCAGCTTAACTCTTAGACATGATCAAAACATTGAAGTGAGAGTCTCCTCTTGGCCGTAAAGGAGAAAACTGACACATTTGTAGAGAGAACTATGTGGCAGGGCCCCCTAAAGCAGCCTCTAGTCATCATCCAGTAGGAAAACAGACTTCAGTCTTACAATCACCAGGGACTAAATTCTGCCAACAACCAATGAACTTGGAAATGGAGCTTGAGTTCCAGATGAGAATGCAGCTAGACTGAACCTTGATTTCATCCTTGTGAAACACTAACAAAAGAACCTAGTTACAACATGCCTGGACTTCTGATCTACAGAAAATATGTGATAATAAATGACTGTTGGTTTAAGCCACTATGTTTGGGATAACTTATTTTTTTTATGTCACTAGGTTTGTGGTAGCTTGTTATTTGTGATTTCTTTTCTCTAATAATGCCCATTTCTAAAGTATAACAGAAACTCAATGCAATTTGACACTTTAAGGAATCGTTATCCTTGTCAGTCTCAGTTTTATGTTCACTCTTTTTTTTTTAACGCTTATTTATTTTTGAGAGACAGAGACAGAGCACGAGTGAGGGAGGGGCAGAGAGAGAGAGAAGGAGACACAGAATCTGAAGCAGGCTGCAGGCTCCAGGCTCTGAGCCATCATTAGCACAGAGCCCGACGTGGGGCTCAAACTCACCAACCCTGAGATCATGACCTGAGACAAAGTCGGATGCTTAACTGACTGAGCCACCCAAGCACCCCTTATGTTCACTCTTACACATTTATTTATATATGGTAAAGGAGAGAATACAAGGCCTAGGTCTATCCTGCTTAGAAGTGTGCAACACCCTAGGAATGTGAAAAGGATTTCAACTCCCATCGGGTCAAACACTCCTTTTACAAAGGAAAAATGGAAGAACTTGACTGGGGTAAAAATATATGGTACCGGAGGGGTGTCTGGGTGGCTCAGTTGGTTAAGCATCTGACTTTTGACTTTACCTCAGGTCATGATATCACTGTTCAAGGGTTTGAGTCCCATGTAGGGCTCTGCTCTGATGGTGTGAAGCCTGCTTGGGATTCTCTCTTTCCCTCTCTCTGCTCCTCCCCCCCCCCAACATGCTTTCTCTCTCCCTCTCTCTCTCTGAAAATAAATAAAAACAGAACTGTGGGGTACCTGGAGGGCTCAGTCAGTTAGGCATTGAACTCTTGATTTCGGCTCAGGTCATAATCTCACTGTTCGTGGGTTTGAGCCACACGTTGGGCTCTGCAGTGGTTGTGTGGAGCCTGCTTGGGATTCTCTCTCTCTCCCTCTCTCTACCCCTCATCCACTCGTGCTCTCTGTCTCCCTCCCTCTCTCTCTCTCAAAATAAATGAACTTCAAAAAAATATTCATGGTATGATAAAACTAGGGTAAATAACTAAGTAACTTATTTACATTTTTTCAAACACACTTGAATTCTTCATGATTCACCTGTAGGTGGATTATTCAGATCCATTTGTTTCATATCCTGTGTACTAGTTTTTTCTTCCTGATTTCTTGATTATATCATTGCTTATGAGCAGAGAGTGAGCAATGCCAGAGAACATTCCCAATGAATATCTTTTAAAATTTATTAGCATCTGTGATCAAGGATTTAGTGAAGGGCAAGGATGAAGTTAAAGTTTAAAAATTAAGTTGCAGTACTTTTGGTAACATTGCAAGTTAAAAACAAACAAAACATATCATAAAAATCTTAACTTTGAAACATGGTACTGTGAGTCCTCTTTATAAAAGCTGCAAAATGAGAATTTTTAGCTAATGAGTGAGACTTGGCAGGACATAAATGGAAATATGTTTCTTTGGCCAACATGTTCTGGAGGCATATGAGTGTCTAAATAGATGACGCTCAAAAGAGTATTTTTGGCATGAAAGTGCCTCCAAACATTTTGATCAGGAATTTGATTGCCATATGTCCATACCCTCCAACTTAAACGATGAACATACTTCAGGTCTCTTGGGGTTTCTTATTTCCTGGCAGTACTGAGTCTTTTACCATTAAGAATCATGGCTTGCAAAATGCATTGTTTTTCTCTGTTTCATAATTATCCCTGTATATTGATCATTTCAATATAAACTGGAGCTGGAATTTGAGCTCAAGCAATGATTTATTGTAGCTTATTATTGAGAGAAGCAGCCATGTTTAGTGCTCAGTCTTGAGCAGTGTTTATGAATTTTCCTGTCATAACTCTTGACCACTAAAGCTTCCATATGCAGATTCATGTTTAATCATAGATGTTCATTTTTCCTCTAAACTCCTAGATTATAAACTTCTAATGTGATTAAGATGTCATTTTCATTTTTGTTTCTCCGTAGAACCTTTCAAAAGGAAGGTATCAGAAAATATTTGCAAATATATTATGGAATATCATGCTAGATATTTCATTTGTTCAATCAAATCACTTTAACAAAATGCGCACATTTCCAATGGTAGATATCTGAGTTTTAGAGAAGGTAATTGGGCCTAAACTTCCCTAATGCTTTGGAAATCCTAAAATTACTTAAAATGTATAACAAGGGAGGAAAACACTTTGTTAATGGTTTTCCAACTCACCTCACATGTGCTTCAATTTTTTTTTCTGATACCATGGACATGTTAAACATTGGTAAATGTGTATGTACAAGTTATCTTGCTTTATGAAAGTATTAAGAGTAGCTATTTTTCTTTTTCTTTTTTTCATGTGAGCTAACTTTCTAGATTGGATAGGCAATTGATGGTTGCATGATTTTTAAGTTAATAGACTTTATTTTTCTAGAGCATCTTTACGTTTAGAGAAAAATTGAAGGTACAGAAAAAATGGTTGCTATTTATTTATAAATGAATTTATAAAATTCAATTATTAGATATTGTGTGATACACCTTTGCAATTCTTATCCTCCATTTTATTTCATCTTCTAAATAAAAATGTTCACTTTGTCTTTTTTTTTAATGTCCACTCTTTGGATATCTGAGTTTAAAATGTAAATGCATTGTTAAGGAATCCTGAGAATCATGAAATAAAAATCATCTAAATGAAATATAATTGATTAATTTATACCACAGGCAAGGTTGGCCTGCTTCCTTGGCAGCAATAGAAATGGTTCAATCAGGAGTTCAAGTGCCATAATTGAATATAAAGGTCTTTGTATTTGATACCTCACCTACTGAGAAAGGGGAATTTCTCTTCTTGCATTAGATAGCTTGAGGCCTTAATCTCATATCTGATGGTGTCTAGGCCCATTTAAGTTATATATCAAGCTAAATAGCTCCCTGGCTGGCAGTCATTTATGAGTAGAATTCTGAATGATTTCAATCTTTCAATTTAATAAAAAAGAGATAGTATATCTTAATAGTTTTTGTGTATTCAAAGGACTTTATAGAGTTCAACAATGACTGAATATAAAGCACTTGGAAGACAAGAAGAATGACTGGTTGAATCAGAGAAGCATTAAGTTCACAATCTGTGCACCACAATCCTGACAATGGTGCATGAATGACCTTGGTTCTCCCTGTGGCAAATTGCCATGCTCGACATCTGTGGAAATCGCTGCATGCCTGAATCCCTGAGACACTGTTCTATAACTTCCATCCTTCTGCTGGACTTATTTCCTCAAACTCAAGTGCTGAGAGTGCAACAGTAATTTGGAGAATTTTATCTGACTGTACAAAACACCCCGCCACATGCAAACTGAATTTAGAAAATAGGATAACCCAATTACCAAAGTGAGGACAACATGCTTGCAACAGTTCTCTACTTACACTCAAATCTGTATATGGAAATACAGAGTCTTCACTCTAGCCAATGTGAGGGGAATCCTTTCAATGACATGCTGGTAATTAAGCCAACTAATCTCTCCAAGAAGAGTATCTGCAGGCTATGCCCTATATCCACCAATGCATCCATCCTTCCACCTATTGATCTATCTATATCTGTATCTTCGCTTTCAGTCATCTGTTTGCCTTCATCTATCTCTCCTAAAACCATCTCCTGTATTTGAGTGTTTCTCCATTTTTCTCTACTGGCTACTTAACTATATTAAAATTTTTCTTTGGGGCTTCTGGGTGGTTCAGTCAGTTGAGTGTCTGATTCTTGATTTTGGCTCAGGTCATGGTCTCACAGTTTTATGGGTTAGATCCCCACATCTGGCTCTATGTTGATGGTGTGGATACTGCTTGGGATTCTCTCTCTCCCTCTCTCTCTGCCCCTCCCCTGCTTGTGTTCTATCTAGCTCAAAATAAAGAAATAAACTTAAAAAAATAAAATAAAATAGGGGCGCCTAGGTGGCTCAGTTGGTTAAGTGTCTGACTTCAGCTCAGGTCATAATCATGCTGTCTGTGAGATCAAGCCGCGCGTCTGACTCTGTGCTGACAGCTCAGAGCCTGGAACCTGCTTTGGATTTTGTGTCTCCCTGTCTCTCTCTGCCCCTCTCCCACTTGTTCTCTCTCTCTCTCTCTCTCTCTCTCTCAAATAAACATTAAAATATTGTTTCTAAATAAAAATATTTTTGTTTCACAATACTAACAGAAATGCATTTCTTCCAAACAATACTTACCATTTTCTCAAGTCTGATTTCATCTTCATCATAGCTGTCCATCTCTCTTTCATAGTATTGTATTAGACTGGCTAGTGTTTATTCCCTAATTTCTTGATTCCTCAAATTGATTGTAGTAATCTTCATATCAGAAGCCATATTTCATTTATTTTTGTGTCCATCGTTTTTCCTACTCTAGTGCCCTGTGAATAGTCAGAGCTAAATAAATATGTATGGTATTAGTGATAATGAGTATCTTTTACATTTTCATGCTAACTTAATTTAGAATATGAATATCTTGGTGCATCTATTTTTAAAAATTTTTTTAATGTTAACTTTTGACAGAGAGAGATAGACGGAGCATGAACAGGGGAGGAGCAGAGAGAGAGGAAGACACACAATACGAAGCAGGCTACAGGCTCTGACCATCAGCACAGAGCCCCACGCGAGGCTCAAACTCACAAACTGCGAGATCATGACCTGAGCTGAAGTTGGGCGCTTAACCAACTGAACCACCCAGGTGCCCTTTGGTGCATTTATTATAACTCATAGTTATGAATGAGGCTAATAATCATGAGTTCATACTACATGTTAGATACTGTGCAACATTCTTATATATGCATCCATTGGTTTCTGACAGAGCTGAAAGATTCAAGGGGTAAGAAAGCTGAGGATTATGGAGGGTGAGTGGCTTATCAGATTCAGAGAGCTAGTAAGTTGTACAGCTAGGATTTACTTTCTGAGCTTTAAGACTCCCCATGTGGGGTTTATAACTACATTATGTTGTAACTGTTTGAGTTTGGCATGTGAGATAGTCATTAAAATATCCACCATTTTGGCCATCTTCCTTTTGGACATATAATACAAGTGAGTTTTCCCTACCCCATTTGATTTTAGTGTAACCATGTGATTTCCTATAACATAATATATAAGTAGAAGCTACAGTGCCCTTTCTGATAGAAGTTTTGAATACCACTTTGTGATATATCACATTTCTTACCACTGCTGAGGTGATTTTTGGAAACTTCCATCAGTGTGTCTTTGACTACAACAAGCATAACTGAGTGCCAGTCTATATTATGCCTATACCAGGAATGAGAAAAAAAATGTGTTCTTCACTGGCATTTTGGGATCTTTTTTATTACTACAAATTAACCAAGACCATCCTAATTGATATAATAAGAATCTATTCTTGAAAAATATATTTTTTATGTTTTTTTCTTCACTTACCTCTGGTTCTTATTTGAAAAGCAATATATTTATGCCCAGATATATATCTTCAACATTGCTTTCATCGATATGCCACAACTGCTGGAAGGACAATTCTTATGGAACAAAACTTCAGTGAGAGACCTGAGGCCCCTTTACTAGATCATTTGAGAGTTTTTGAAAGATTTAGAGTCTGGAATCCACTCTACATCTACCAGATCAAAATGTCTGAGAGTAGGCCATTGACTCTGAATTTTCACTGATATTTTACAAGAGTCTTATGTATAGTAAAGTTAAGGAATTAATGCCATGGATAGTAGAAGGCAACATTTATTTCTGTAGCTAAATCCTGGGCTCAGTTTCCTCCTTGAGGCATGGCAAGAGCTTTTCCTAGCCATTGCTTTAATATCCTTTTAGTAAGTGACAACCATAAGCAGAAAAAAGAAATCAACTTTCAATGCAAATTAGGAGTTTAAGAACATTTCAGTTTTCAAGATAAAATGAGCAGGGTATAATGAAAAGGCATATTTAGAAAAATGAAATGGAGACTCAGAATGTAATTACTTCAGATCATGTTCCTTGAGTAAGAATCCAAGTAATATGTTTCATTATGGAAAATATATGGATGCAAACTACAGATAAGAAAAAAAACTAAAGAGATAAAAATCAGTTATAATTTGGTATATCTTTCCAGTCTTATTTTCTTCTTCTTTTTCTATGATATCTCTAGATATAACAGCACACATTCAACATAAATTATACCACACATTAAATACTGTTTTTAAGTATTCTGGAGGATATTGTTTCTTTTTATTATTTTATCATTTCTAACAATGTTGTCGTTCTTACAATAGAGAATAGTACCCAATTTGTTTATAATGTATTCAAATTTTATAATCTACTATTCCCCTCATGATTTCTCAATTTGAATGCATCTGGAAGGTATGGGTTTGAACACATTTCTGCTACGAATTCTTGTGACCCTAATAGAGTTAGTTAAATTCACTGAGTTTCACTTTATAATCTGTGTAATCCTGGTACTATGCAAGCCTTAACTGTCTTCTTCAGTCCTTGCGACACCTCTTTAAGATAAGTATCTTCATCTCTTTGTAGAGGAGGATAGATGACTTTCAAGATGCAACATGGCCATAATTAAAACCAGTGCTGTCTGTTCCTAACACCTTCAGACTTTCTCCCACATCCGCACCATGAGTCCAGTTGTTTTGATGTTTAATAAAAAATGAACTATGCCTTCAAATGTGGAAAACTTGTCATTGCAAAAGTTAAAATATCTATTTCTTCTTTGGATGGTATAGTCAAAAGGGCACTGTCTTTGGAACAAGAAACTTCCAGGATTCACCTATCCCCTCTAGCATCTACTAAGCTCTGTGGCCATGGTCAAGTCCCTTTCCTGTACAAAGGGAATCATAAGCTATTTGAATTTTTCTTTTGAAGTTTATAGAAAATGAATCCACAGTGCCTATAGCTGTGCATGATGCATAGTGGATTTGCAATGAATATTTTGGTTTTATTGAATTTCTTCAAAACCTACAAGTAATATTTGACTAATCGATGTGCTTTAAAAGTATGTTCTTTAAAGACAGGAATATTTTCATAAATATGAATATTACTTTACTTCTATTGGGTGACATTATTTTCTACTCCCTGTATCATTTTATAGAATATTATAGTAATATTGAACAAGAGACTGATGACTTTACCTAGGACTTATGAGTAGGTCTCCTGTGCTCACTGTAGTCATAGTTTAAATTATACCTAGGGACTCATAAACATCGAGTTTATTATGAATCACTAAAGATGATTGTGCATGTGCAAAATAATTACAGGTAAGTGGTCATTAAGTCTAATAGGTCTACTTTATCTACAAAGGACACTAATATCTATAAAGTAATGCAAAACCTTCTTCTATGAACAATAAAGATCACACAGATTTCTTGCTCGAATGTAGCTAGGTTGAAATATGGAAGACAGGCTTGATTATAAATAAGGAGCATGCTCTTTGCATTAAATGGTATATGGCTAAGCAAGCTGCATTCATTTGACTTTCCAGACAGCCAGAGTTGGATTCAGAAGCAGCTAATTGCCTTGGGGACCTTCCTTTGGCATCTAGCCCAATGGTACTCTTCGTGGGAGGAGCGGCTTCACACGCAGTGCTTAAAAGCATCTGGGTTGCTGTTGTTCCGAATGCTACTGCTGACAGATTTACCATCTGCCTTTGAGAAAGACAATAGTCTGGGGAACTTTGATACTAAACATTCACATGATAGCCTTTGACAGTCAAAAGCACTCATTAAATAAAAGACCAAAAGATATCCTATCTAAACCAAACTAAAAAAAAAAATTACCAGATTTATTTTTTATTTTAATTATCTGCAAATGAAACATGAAAATTCATTGATGGTAGAGCATTTATTGAGCATTAACTATGTGCCAATACTAAGTGCTTTACATTTCCATGTTGAACCTGCACAGCCACGCACTAGGTACAATTTTCATCTTTATTTTAAAAATAAGGAAACTAATACTTA
Organism: Panthera onca; assembly: GCF_046562875.1. NCBI lineage: Eukaryota > Metazoa > Chordata > Mammalia > Carnivora > Felidae > Panthera > Panthera onca. The sequence goes on along the minus strand of NC_138345.1, from coordinate 106,064,929 downwards.
CAGGATAAAAAATTTCCTCAAGCTTACTTTGGACCAGAACAAGGCTCCTGAATATCTAAAACCACATAGTCAAATACTGCATTATTCTCCATTTTCTCTTGGAAGTTCATGTTCTGGAATGCCTTAGCATAGGTTGATTATTTAATTAGTGTTGCAGGTATACAGTATATCTATTCCAGTAGATTATACAGTGAGGTTAGATTATGCAGACATGGTTACATTGAGATCAAGATTGTAAATTTGATCTTTACTTGCTTCGTGATCTCCTCCAGGAAAAAAAAAAAATTATTCAAGGAGAGATTGCATCTCTAATCCTTAAAAATGTGTGTCATAGGTAGGACCAGGTACGGATGACAAAAGTGCACTTCACCTTTAAAACAACCAGAGCACTTGTCACAGTGATGTCAAAGTACTTACAAAACAATAAGTGCACTATGCAATTTTAAGGTATATCATATCTGAGGGATGGCGTGTTCGGTTAGTAAAATGTTTATTAACACTTGTAATTTATAGAATAGGGTTTAATCATCATTATGCTTTGCTTTTATGGAGGTTTGATAAAATATATACTTTTAGCAAGTGAGATGTGATAGGCATGTATAATCATATTTGCACACTATTACAAATTATATACACTGTTCCTTTGTTTAAACATTCTTGGCCTGATCTGTAAACACTCAAATGCTGATGGTCTCAATGCCATTAATAAGATATCTATGTTAACTTTAAATGGTAATTTAATTTAAAGTCCCTAAACAGAAATGCATGGATACATTTAAAATTGAATTGCATCTTTTAAAACCACTCTCTGTGGACATTTCCTTCTGTTCCTTAAAAGGCAGGCACATTCCAGCTGTAAGCACTTGCAGTTGGAATGCAGATCTTGACCTACAGTTGCCCTGCTTTCTGTTCCCTTGGGGAAATCTACCAACCTGGTTGCAGACTGTCAGTAGGAAGATAGGTAGAATGATTTATAACCAGCCTGTGGCTGTTTATACTAAAGTGCATATAGCCAAATCACACTGGAGGGGAAAATGGAGCGGAAGATATTGATTCATATTTTTTTAGGAACGGCCCTAAACCCCACAAGTACAATCAATATTGAGTCTATTAACTCAAAATATGCGGTACACTAATGAATAATAGAAAAAATTGGAAGCAATAAGGTAACTTTAAATGTGGAGGAAATTCAACATACAGAGATGATGTGCATGAGTCTGAAGCTCATGATTTAAGATTACTCAGTATAAAATATGAAATCTACTTCCCAGTTATAGTTGAAGATTGTGGATCACTTACTGGTATCAAGGAAAGAAACAGGTAAATTCATTGATTGGATATAATAGTTTCAAAAAAAAATCAATTTAGAGTCTAAGGGAGGAGGAAATGTGTGGATCAATTAAATTTGAGGTAATGCATAAGCATAAACACTAATCTACAAGAGTGTGGTGTGGTGGCAAGAAATGGGTCATATGAGTCTTGTTTCACTAACGTAGGAAGAATTCTAGGATTTGAAGGCAAATACCCGTGAGGACAAATCTTGCTTCAGCCACTTGTGCCTCTCTAGATAAGTCGCTTAACTTTTGTGGATGTTTTTGCCTCTAATTTTGCAATTGCAAAATAGGATAATAACACCAATTTCATATTTTCATTTGGAGGATTAGATAAGAGGAAAGGAAGTGGTTGTATATAGAAAGAATTGAGTCAGTGCTAGTTTCTGCCTTTCCTTTATATTTCATGGCTTACTGAAAACGTCTTAGCCTGATGTTCAAGACCTCTCTGAACCTGCTCCCACTCATTCTTACAGCTTGATTTCCTGCAATGCCCCATTCAAAATTATACTTTAAATTGGTTGGTTAGTAGTGCTTGGCTTTCCTATATTTTGTACAATCCCTAATTTTTTGCATTAAAAGTGAAAAGGTGTTTAGATCTTTCTCAAGTTAAAACCAGTCTTTTTGTAAGTCAGCTCACCAGTGATAATTTTGATTGGTTTTAAAGAGACTACATGTCAGTCAGTTCCTGTTGGTCAAAAGGCCTGTTTTTTCAGGTTTTTTTTTCCTTTTTAAAAATTCTACATAATATTTTAAATGGAACCTTCAAAATATTTTCAAGAGCACAATAAAATGAACATTTTCACCTTGCTTACACCCTACTCCAATGTCCTGAATATATAAGAGCATATTTAGGTAGCTTATATGTTAGGATTCTCTGTGAGATTTCCTTTACTGAAGGAAATTAAAATTAAAAAAAAACAAAGAAAATTATGCCTTGAGGAGTACCATAGAGTGGTTCAGATTAACAAACTGGTTAAATAGATTCAAAATTTAGGAAGGATAAACTGTTTAGATTAATGATCCCAAACACAAGTATTTGCAAGGGTAAGGAGAGTAACAATGGAGTGCAGTAACAGTGTGATGTAAGAGGGAATGATAGCGACAAAGGCATATTGGAGAGTGCAGACTTCATCTAAGTTAATATCTCTGTGTCTCAGTATCTCTGCATCTCTGTTTCTATCTATCCGTCTGTTCATCTATCTCTATTATCTATCACCTGTCTATCAATCATCTATCTATCTATCTATCATCTATCTATCTATCTATCGTGCCTCTCTAGATAAATCGCTTAACCTTTGTGGGTGTTTTTGCCTCTAATTTTGTAATTGCAAAATAGGATAATAACACCAATTTCATATTTTCCTTTTGAAGTTTAGATAAGAGGAAGGGAAGTGGTTGTCATATAGAAAGAATTAAATCAGTTCTAGTTTCTGCCTTTCCTTTATATTTCATGGTTTACTGAAAACGTCTTAGCCTGATGTTCAAGACCTATCTATCTATCTATCATCTATGTACCTATGTATCTGTGTGTCTATCTGTTTTTCTATGTATCTGTATATTTTTTCTTGACAATCCAAACTTCTCTACAAGCCAAATTCTTCCAGAATGCAGCAAGCTTGTGAACCTTGTCCACATTCAGATAAAGAAGCTACACTACAACAAACGCACATGTACATATACTCATAGATTTACTTGCAATTATTGGATATTAAACGGAAGAAAATCTGGCTTTATAAAAAAATGACAAACATTGAATCAGAATCAGAAGTGATATAACTTCCCATACTCTCCTTTTCCCTCCTTCCTTTTTTTCTTCTTTATCCTATACATATTCCATATCTTCTGTCCTTGCATGTTCCAGGAGTCCCAAGCTGAATGAACTCTGGCTACATGCAGGGAGGCACCTCCCATTTATAGAGGCAGGGAGGGGAAAGGGAAAGAGAAGCAACCTCACTAAGGGAGAGGGATCCTCAGGATGTCCAGGCAATGTTGGTATCCTATTGGAAGAGATTGTCTTATTCCTGAAGTGGTTAACAGAAGCTTCCTAAGAAACCGGCCAGTGAGAATGCTTTCTTATCACTGCCCTTGTTGCTTAAGCTTGGCCAAGACATTTAAAAAATTGCAGAGATGGAATTATTTTGTCAAAATACTATGGCAAATACTATAAATGTACATTAGGATTCTAGTAACAGTTCATTTTTATAACATAGAAGTCTATTTTTCCAACTTTTACATGTGGCTTTCAGACAGTTTCAAGAACACGTTGTGTGTAGAGTTCCTAAACTTAACTATTGTTTCTTCATCTCGGACAATCAAATCTTATATATGTCTCCCAGGATTTGTCATTCCACTCCACAGATTCATTCCTATCTGATCACAGCATGAAATTGCAGCCCCTTCTAAACCTGTAAAGCACTATTTTTTTTTTTTACCTTTTATGGCACTTATTTTATAGTTTCTGTCATAATTGCTTGTGACTATGTCTCATCTCTATTCTAACGCCACCTTTTCAGAGATCTTAGAAATCTTTCTTCCCCCAGATGCTTTGTGCTCTGTGCTGAAGCAATTATGAAAGTGAATAATTAGTTGTTATAATACTTTTAGAAATTAATGAAATTAGTCAGATTAGATTATATATCTTTTCATAATAGTATATTGGTTGATTAGTTCTCATCAATGTTAAGAGTCAATGCATGTGAGTCAGATGAGGAATATAAATAAACTAATATAAATCAATTTATTCATTTATGGTCTCTTTAGCTTTAGACACCCAGGTACTGTAGCATTGGGTAAATTTCCTGGTATGCATATCTTTACCTCACTGATTCATAGCTATCTTCTTCTGGGACTGTTAACATTTTATTTAAATTTTCAAGAATGTTTTTATCTGGTATTCACTCTTAAGCACACCCTGACACAGAAATCACAGGACCGTGTTTTCTCAATTTTTATCCCAATTCAAAACATAACTTATAAACCACATTCTTGTCTCTGCCTCTTGCTATGTATGTGTAAGTGGAACACATTCAAGGCTCGATGTCATCTTTACTGTCCTACAATTTATTGCTGCATGTTGGCTTAACTGCTGAAGCTATTAGGTGAGGAGAAATTTGCATTTGAGGAGAAATTGTGGTTGTTAATCTCAAAAAGATATTTACCAGCATCTTTTTTAGAATTCAAAATTTTAGCAAAGGGTAATACTACACCAATTCTAGAGAAGTAATTAAAATCTTAGGGAAAGGGCTATAATTATGAATTCTTAAGGAAGATCAGTGTAAATCCAACAAAGTATTTCCCACATCTTGGAATTTATATTAAAAGTAATGCTTCTTTTTGACAAAAGGTGTCAATAATGAAATGAGAAATAAAATGAACCAATTTAATCTACCCTGTAGGAAGCAAATTAAATCCTTTTCTCATTTATTTCTATGAAGATAAATAGATTTGAAAAGTAGGCCTTGTGAAAAGCCTCGCTTGCATTATTAAAATGGACATCTAAAATTGGAAATAAAAAAAAGTATTTGGAAAAATATATTGATGTGGTAAGGACTTTGCAGTTTGGGAGCAAAATAGAAAATCGCTTCTTATAGCTACTATTCCATTTTGCATTTTTGCATCACATTAAAAAAATATCATAGTGAATTTCAAAAATACACAAAGCAAAATAATATTAACAGAAAGGGGAAGTAAATTGAGAAAAATGAAAAGGGACATCTATTGCATGATTGGAATCTTTCATGGCTATTGTCAATAATGTGAGGGAAAATTGGGAGGTTGTAGCTTTTTATTGAGGATATGGTGAGTGATATCATACTTTTTTTTATATTATTTTAACCAATCCCCACAAAAAATTACTAAATTGAGTACTGAAGAGGAAAAACGGTATCCAAGAGATATCAATGGTATCATTTGTACAAGTTCACACATGTAGTAGCCCAAGGCTCTTCTTTCCCTGCTATTTGTAAATGAATAATTTTTTTCACAAACGATATTGCTAAAAAAGGGGCAGTGAATACCAGAGGAATTATCCAGCCCAAAATGTAAATCAGAAAAACAATTTTATAAGATTAAAACACACATTACAATAAGGCAAGGAGGATGATAATAGCTATTTTTCAGATATGTTTTCTATTTTCTATTTCTATGACTGAAGCATATAATATGAAGGTAAATATAGTACAGTTTTAAAAAATATTTTATTGGAAAGTATAGATCATTACTGTCTTCACCTGTTTCCAAAAGTTAAGAGATTTTCTTGGGAGATTATTTTTATTTCTATTTGTCAATGTGATCAAAATATGGCTGTACCTAAAGTGAGAGGGCTAGTGATACCAGAGACTTTCAGTAATATGATTCTATGATATGCTATTATGTATCACAAATCAATAATTTTTGAAAAATCAAAAATTTTGAGCTGTTATTTTTTGAATCATCACTGTATAGAAAATATTTTATCATCACTCTAGTTTTTATGCCTTTTACCTTTAGTATTTTCAAAAATTTTAATCATATCTATGAAGCTTCTTTAAAAACAATTTATATCACAGTTATTTCATTAAGCTTTACCTACAGGAAGGAAAATATTTGAAATTAAATAAAATATTTAGGGAGTACCAGAAAAAATGTACTACTCTAGGGTCTAGGGATATTCATGGATCAGAAGACCAACAAATTATATGCTCATGGTGTGTGTATTACAGTGAAAGAGACAAGCAATAAAAGAAAATTAATGTGCAAATAATTAAATTATAGAATTCATTTAATGAAGAATTCTGTGGTTACAGATTAAATTAGAGGGTAGATGCGGGTGCAGGGAAGAGGGGGAAAATGGTTGATAGGCATTGAGGAGGGCACTTGTTGGGATGAGCACTGGCTGTTGTATGTAAGCGAGAATCATGGGAATATAGCCCCCAAAACCAAGAGCACACTGTACACACAGTATGTTAACCAACTTGCCAAAAATTTTTGTTAAAAAATAATAAAATAAAATAAAACAGCATCAAAAAAATTAAATTAGATAAAGGCATAGAAAGTGATGGGGATGGTTAATGGTTTTGATCTCAGTTTAGAAACTCTGTAGAGCTTCACCAAGGAGCTACCATGTTTCTGGAGGCATGAATGGTATGGAGCAAGCTATGTATCTGCTGAAATACTGACAAACTGAAGGCAGGTGGACATAAAAAAATGACAAGAGTAAATCATTCCTTAGAACCTAGAGTATACAGATGAGGCTAGATAATCATCACAATCTTTATAAGAAAAGTAATGAAACACAAGTAGAACTAATAATGAGAGAAATTGTGTATTATATGAAAATTGGTCAGATGCCCATCTGCACACAGTTTATTTATCTAACTTCATTGCAACCAGGTAAGTATGGCCATATGACTGGATACTAGACAACGGAACTAAAGCAGAATTTCTACTTCCAAAGCCTTTCCAATAAACTCTCATTTAGAATAATTCTTACTCTTTTCAGGGTCTTTGGAACCCAAGAGACAACTTGGGAGTTATGGTTAGAATATGATTATTTTAACCATATTGGGAACTAATGTGGGAGTTATGGTTATTCTAACTTGGTTAGAATAAACCAAGATCACTACTTGGAGGAGAGCTGATCCACCTGGACAACCCACACTGTACTTTTATGAGTGAGAAAGGACTTTATTTTGCTTTGCCACCAAGATATAGAGGTTTATCCATTACAGTAGTTAGTGTTACCCCTAAGTAGAAATGGCCAAATTGCTAGCATTATGAAAGTTAAAAAACAAAACAAATATGACTTCCATAAAGGGAAATCTGCCATTGTGGAAATGGTAAAAAATAGAAAAGAAGGAAGTGAATTAAAATTTTTTTTAACATTTATTTATTTTTGAGAGACAGAGAGAGGCAGAGCATGAGCAGGGGAGGGGGAGAGGGAGAGAAAGACACAGAATCTGAAGCAGGCTCCAGGCTCCGAGCTGTCAGCATAAAACCCCATGTGGGGCTTAGACTCACGAACAGTGAGACAATGACCTGAGCTGAATTTGGACGCTCAACAGACTGAGCCACCCAGGCACCCCAAGAATGAATTGAATTCTTAAAATGTGTACTTTCAGTAAAATTGTCAGAAGTATGTCAGTGTCAGGGACAAGAGATGATTAAGACAGAAGCCCTATTCTTGTGAGACTTACAGATTAGAGATAATATTGTGTAGTGTTTATTAGTGTTGTTAGGATGAACTCCTGATCAATCTCTAGCACATGTATATCTTTAATTTAGAGGAGGGAAGTTGGCAATTACACCTGTCATTACTCTCATTAACTTTTATTAATTTTATTTTTTAATTATTTTCATCCATCTGATTCTAGCTGTCAGCTACCTTTGCCTTTACAAATGTGGTATTCCTGGAATGCCTGCTTGGAAAAGCAGTTGTAGATAACTTATACACAGGGGAGAAACACTGAACATGTAAAGGGCAAGATTCAGATTTCATTTTGTGTTTATTCACTTAGTTGGTTTGCAGCAGTTGTTTGTGTGTTTTATTTGTGTTAATCTATGTTTTCTAGGCCTCGTTTGGTGAGAACAAAATTTGGGCCTAATGGTTTCATCAAGGTCATGTCTCCCTGTGAAACACAACCTGACCAGATGGCAGCCTTTCTTAATTACACAGCTTTCCTCCATTATGGACTTCAAACCACAACATTAATTATACTACTCAAACTTTTACCACATGCTATTCAATAATATTTTAAATAAATAGTTTATGAAGTAGGCTTCATGTTGGACATTTTCCTAAATACAAAGAAAGTTGTATATGTAGCTATAGTCATTAATTTTAGTCAACTGATATTCAGTAAAATTGTTACGATGACAGAAACAAAAATGTTCTAAATTCTTGACTTCTAACTAGCTATTCCTATTGTTCAGAAATTTTTAAATGGTAAGTTTATGGCAATGTTATGGAAAACTATGATGTGAAATAGCATATTTTAATAAACTCATTGGCCCTCTAATGCCATTTTATATCTGAATATTGATGCTAAGTATTATAAAATTGCTTCCTTTAGAAAATATGTAAAGGTAGACTATAGAAGCCATTGAGAATACAGTTAATTCCTTTTCAAAAGCCGCTGTAGTATGTGCGTAAGTCACCTTAAAGATGGTTTTAATTTCTTCAGTTAAATTTCTAAGATCAGGAGTACAGTCTAATGTCAGTACGTAACTTCTTTGCGGTTCAGTGCAACTGTAACATCATGGAGAGATTTTAAAATTGCTTTCTGGAGTTCTGACACTGAATATGAATAGAGTAAAAATAATATTACCTCTAATGAACATTATTATTTCAGAAATGTTGTTAATTTTATGTTTTATCTTAGTTAACAATAATAACAGTAAGACACCTTACATATGCTAAATTATTTCATACTCATACAAAGCTCCCTTGCAAGGTATTAGGAATGCCATTTTACAGTTAATGATCACATTGTAAAGTAACTTGCTAGTTAGCAAAAAGGTATTTAACTTGCCCCTAATTTGTAGCAAGTATTGAAATTGTAATTCAAGCCCAGGTCTATTAGACCCCCTCATTTGTTTTATCACCCTGCCATGTTATCTTAGTTCAAATAGAAGGGCCAGAAGTGAAAACACACACACACACACACACACACACACACACACACACACACACACAAACCATACAGGATCCTTTCATGTTGCTTTAAGAAACTGGGCCTTTATCTGGAAAGCAATAGGGAAACCTGAAACAGAAATTCCTTCCTTCCTTGGCAACTTCCTTGCACATCACTCTCTTTTGCTGTGTGTTCTTCAACCACACTAAGCTTTCAGGTGCTGTTTCTAGTCTTGGTCTTTTCTAATTCTGTTACTCCTGTACTTATTTCTTACTCCTTCTTCAAATCTCAACTCTAATGTTATTTCTCATGCTAAGTCTTCCATCTCTTGTAAGCCATCATATTTTACTTTTTGTTTTTTAGCAATCAAATGTATTTGTTAGAGAAATGAACTAATGAATGAATGAGCTACATGCTATGAATGCAAAGTCGAATTTTAGAAAGAGATTGGGCTACAAAAATATATTTCAAGAGCTAGAGAGACAAAGAACTAGTTTTCGTCAAAATGGGAAGGCTTCATTGCAATAGTAGAAGAAAGAATTAAAAGGAAAGGAAAGGACATGAAGGATGTTATAAAGGATGCTATACCAAAATTTAAAATCTTAGGAAAATAGGAATAATGGGAGACTTGTAGCAGAATGAGATATTTCTCTTAGATGATTAGTACTCTGAGAGTGAAAACAATGATTTGGGCTTAGGACACATTGAATTTGAGAAGGTATACTTGTTGAATTTAAGGAGGTGAATATACAAATTGTGCCATTCAGTAAAAAAAAGGAATCAATGGGGTAAAATACTTATAAATACCTTTGATTTCTCAGAATCTAAGGAATTAAATCAGATAGGATCACACCGCACTCAGTCATTAAGTGCTGCCGTATACATGATTCAGTGCCATGCATTTGTATAATTTGCTGATAAGTAAGAAATGTCTACTCTGAAGGTGTTTATGAATAAATTGTAGATTATTGTTATAGCCTGACAGAATCATTATTTGGCCAGTAATACCATGTGTTCATTGTTTCTCAGTGATTTAAATACATTTAAAAATAAATGAACTTGTGGTGTGATTGGGGATTAAGCATTCAGATTTAAGGCAAATAAATGACAAAGTTAAAAATATTACAACCAGTGAACAAGTATATAAGATCCTGTAATGTACTATTTGACTTGCACAGACATAGTCCCTGTTTTTTATTGGTGAACCAAAGTACAATTCAAAGACATTTGTTCAGCCATTTCTAGTAATATAATGTACTATACTGTGTTTGTTGATGACAGAAATGATGTTAATTGGTGAATGAGGAAGTATAAGGAAAAATTTTCAACATTATGTTCCTGGGAAGGGAATGGTAACATAGATTTCCTGAATCTATCTTTCATTTGAAGTTTTACATGGACTATCTCTAAATCCTAATGCTACTTAAAGGTAGAGGTGAGAACAAGTACATTGTGTGTTATCAAGTCCATTGCTTTGATAAAGCAAATTGCTTTGATTTCAAGATTCTCTTAATGTTACTGTATTACCCTCCATCTGCTTGTTACCTATTACCTTTCTTTATCTTATGATATATTTATTACCAGAAGATCCTATCATAGTTACATATTCGAAATAACTTCTAGGAGGGGCATCTGGGTGGCTCAGTCAGTTGAGCATCTGACTTGGCTCAGGTCATGATTTCAGTTCGTGGGTTGGAGCTCTGTGTCGAGCTGTGTACCGACAGCTCAGAGTCTGGAGCCTGCTTCAGATTCTGTGTCTCCCTCTTTCTCTCTGCCCCTGCCCTGATCATTCCATGTCTCTTTCTCTCTAAAATAAATAAAAATATTTAAAAAATTAAAATAAAAAAGAAATAACTTCTAGGAGAATATTAACCATTAAGCCTGAAAGATCAATCTAGATTTTCTTCTTTAGATATGTCACTAGGATAATGGAAAGACATTGGTATTATGTTGATGTTATGGTTGGTATTATTGCAATATGACTATCATCACACACACACACACACACACACACACACACATCCTGAAGTATCCAGTGAAATTATTTTCATTTGATAAAATATTTACATTTCCCACACCTTCCAACGTAACTTTCAGAGTCTGAGATATTTTTTTCTACATGCTAAATATTTAGGAAGTTGATTTTGCACCTAACAAGCTAAATGACCTAATGAATACACTTCTATATATGTTGCATTGCAACAAGAAATTATTTTTATCTATGAAATCAGTATTACATACTTTGCTCAACATTTCACCTCAATAGCGTGCTTTGAAGATCCTACAAGCTTTTCTAATAATATAGAAACCTTTTAATTGCCTAAAAGAAGGAAAATTCTTGAAATTGTATACATTTGGGTAAAAACTTATAAAGTTTTACCATGAGTTTGTATTTGTTTTTAAATGTATTAATGTGAAGAATGGAAAGAGTAAGGATGATGTATCACATACCTGTGACATTTCCTAGAATTATGGGTCAATGGAAAAATTTTAACCTCTCTGTGTCCCAAATTTATCATCTATAAGATGAATAAAATTATGCCTACTTCAAATGTTAAATTATTTCAGGGTGACGAGAGGTATAGGAGCATAGGAGAATTACTCTCATTATTCTGTTACTTTTCAAATTGGTTCCCACTTTAAACATATGCTACCCATTACAGGGAGTTTTCTCCATCACTTTCCTTTTTTTCTAATTTTTATTCCTTCTTCTCTATATGTCTTCTTTACACTTATTCTTCAAAGCCATTTATAGAAATGAAAGAATGGAAAAATCCAATAGGAGGATTGGTCAGGTCAGAGGTTGAAAGGAAAACCACTTCCTTTATCCCCCATAAACCCAGTAACAATTAGTGACAATTTAAGTATTATGTTCTTCATTGTTTAAGAAATCCTTTAAAAACTGACTCAGTCTTCAAAATAGGAAGGATGTCTTTGTAATTCTTCATAATACAGTCAATCACAGATGTATTAAAGCAAAAATGGAATATTATTTATGTAAACCAAATAGTGAGAATTATGACTCACTAATCAAGCTCCCATGTGCCTTTCCTCCATCCTAACAGAACCTTGTTTTTATCTGGATTTCTACTCTTCTTATGCAGAATCCATTTGACTCAGGGGAAGTCAATCCCAAGAGTGAACCTCAGAGTAAACTAATCAGCCATTGTGTTTCCTTAGCTGAATCCACAGTTTCAGTAGTGGCATATAGCCAGAGCAACCTAGTAAGTTAGGGATGCTTGATTGGAATACTGAGATGGAAACATTCTTTCTTTTTTCCCTTCTTCTGGAAGGTGTTATGCATGAAGGTGGGACTAAAAATGACTGCAGTTTTTTTATCACCCACATGAGGATGAAGCCAATGCACAGAGGAAAGCAAAGTCAACGGAATCATGGGAAATAGAGTCAGAATCTAAAATCTTCTATCCCTCTGGGCTTCACGTTATATGAAACAATAAAATTTCTCATTTTAAAGCCAGTTTGGTTTGGGTTTTTTATACTTACACACAAAGCCATCCTGAATTATAAAGGATAAGGTTTGAAAATTTTAATGTGATGGGAAAACTTGAGGCTTAGATTACAAATGTGACATGTTAGGTCTCACCGATAGATGGCTTGTTGCAGAATTTGAACTTGTCCTTAGATTTCTCCCCTTCCATTTGTCACACTTTTTCTTACAGTAAGTGGAGTAAACCTCATGACAAGAAAGTATAAAGAGCAGAGTCCCAGTCTTGTCATTTTTGTTCCATGATGCAAAGAAACATATGAAAACCCTTAGTCTTTCAAAGGGAATAGTGTCTCCTGTTCTTGTCCCCATGGACTTAATTATGTGCTTACCACCTCACAATTTGTATCTTAAATCCAAATATTTCAACTGAGCTCCTCATCAGCATACTCACATATGTTGTTTAATTCAGATGGTGTATTACCAAGACTAATAAAACCAACTGAACCACCACTAGAAAGGGCAGATGAGGACTGATGGTATGTGAAATTGCTTATACCATAAACTCATTGGAGATTTATTCCTGGCATGATACATTGATAATCACTCTTCAAGTCTCTTTAAGTGCTCCTAAATTAAAACCTGCCTCTAGCTAGTTTCTTTGATTTACAATTTTTAGAAGTGTTCATCTACTAGACACAGTGATGGTTTTGATACTCTAATTATGTAGGGTAGTTATTGCTGTATAAAATGCTACCCAAAAATTCATGGCTTAAAAAACTTAAAAGAAACAGGTAAGTAAAATTGAGTAAGATATATAGATAGATCAAATAAATAAATAATATAACAATAAAAATACATGAGAAACAACCAAAAGCAAAACATTAAACATAAGAGGAGAAAAACAGTAAAAAAGAGAAAATAAAACAAGAAAAGAAAAAAGAAAAGAAAAGAGAAAAGAAAAAAAAGAAAAACTTGTTACTCTTCTTGATCCTACATATTTGCTGTGTAGTTCTGCTGGTTTGGGTTGAATCACCAAACACGGTTTGGCCTTCCTCACGCATCTGCACACAGTGTGAACATCAGTTTCAATGATCATCTCTAATTGATTCATCTCATCCTCTAGGACGATAGTTTGGGTTTGTTTTCATGGCAGGGGGAAGATTCCAAGAAAGAAAACAGAAGGCACTGGATCCCTTGAGGTCTAGTCTTAGAATTGGCATAGTGATTGATTGTTCATGTATTTTAAACTTTCTCAGTGTCATAATACCTATTTCTTCATTATCGATCTTTTACAAAAGTTTAGAGTCATTAGACCCGCATTGATCTTCCTTTCTTAAGGTGAACAGTCATAGAACAATCATAAGAACTGCCTCCCCACATATAACAAAACAACAACAATAAATCAGTATTATGAAGACAATGATATAAACTTTGAATGCATATAATGCATATATTTTAAAAATTAAAAATAAAATATAAAGAAGAAATGGATATAAAAATATATAATGGAAGATTATTTTCTAGCAATTAGAGATAGTATTCCGGTAGATTGATAGGGCTCATAGTGTATCAGAAATGAAAAAAAAAATGAAAGAAACAGTCAACCATAAACAACACAACATCCTGACGACATTACTGAACATTAAAACAAAAAAGAATGCTATAAACATTCAGATAGTATAAATCAGATCATTTTCAAATATAAAAATGTCAAGGAGGTCTCATTTCTGTACACCCAAAGTGAGGGTACTATATACTGTTGTAAATTCTACACAGTTTTTCTAAAAAGATGTGACATAATTTTATCTTTTTAAATTAATTTTAACTAGCCACACTATAAAAATTAAACTTACAAATCAAATTCATATTTGTTCACTGCACTACCTACCAAGCATCTCCCTTGTTCCCAGAGAAAATACTATTATCACACAGCAAAAAAGACTGGTTTATTTCTGAAATTGATGGATTAAGGAACATAGATGCAAGTATTCACTTAAAGATATAAACATATCCACCATAAGAGCTAAAAAGGGAGCCTACTATAGGTTTCTCCACAGAGAAAGAAAAAAGGAAAAGTAGAGAAGAAAATATGGAAAAGGCAAAAGGAAAGCAGCAAAAAAGCTAAAGTTAGAAAATATTGCATATAAATTACATAAAGATAAAGACAGAATTATTGATGAACATACTCTTAAAAAGTGAAAGGTTGAGTGAGATAAAGTCACCTCTTACACTTGTGGTGAGCACTAGGTGTTGTATGTAAGTGATAAATCACTAAATTCTATCCCTGAAACTAATACACACTGTAGATTAACTAACTGGAATTTAAATAAAAACTTGGGAAAAAAATAAACACACACACACACACACACACACACACACACACACACACAGAAAGTCAAGTCACCTCTTAAAGGGGAAAAAAAGAAATAAATAAACAGACTTCCGCTTGGATTATATAAACAAAACCAAGTGGCTGCTATCCTTAAGAGACACAGCTAAAACCAAACAATCAAGGAGTTAAAGGCAAATATGATGAAATGTATAATAGGTGTTGGGTACAGCTGTGTTTACTACTTTAACTGCTGAGCAAGCTTTTCCATCTCTTCCTCTCCACCCTCAGTGCCAACAACTCTGGCCTAGGGTGGGAATGAGGAGGACGGAGGTGCGTTTCCTGTCAGGCAGCTTCAGGCGTGCTCTTGCCTTTCATTATCAGTCTAGATTTTGAGGCTTTGCCTCTGGGTCCATACTAGAGGGATAGAATTCTGAGTCTGCTATATCATTTATCATGTGTGGAAGACCTGCTAAAATTAGGAGAAATAAAGCCGAGAAAGGCTAAGGAGTGACAAAGTAGCAGCTACTTTGACTCTGTGTAGTCACCAAGGCCATGTTGTTATGGCTCTTCCTCAGTCATGTGAGTTACACTGGTCCTTTGTGCCAACAAATTTCCTTTTTTCCTTAAACTAGTTCGACTTTCATTTTCAGGGACTTGCCAATGCAAGAGTCTTGACCAATATCTCAAGCAAATGCTTTGAAATTAGAAAATAACCATTGTGATACTAGTATTAAAACAATTTTGTTGACAAGGCACAAAGCAGTCAATGAAGTGTAGAAGGTCATTGTACCATTACCAAGAACAAAATGAATAATGGCAATACAGCTACCAAGAAGTTTTGGCAAAAGTAATTCCCCAGCAAAATATGTAAAGCAAAAACTATATAACATATAAAAGAAATCAAGAGGTATAAGTAGTTTTTGAGGAAATTTTAGTATATTCCTCTCAACAGTTGGCTAGATCAAGTGGGTATCAAATAAGATAGATTATAAAGACTTACATTTATGTAATAATGGTGACTTATTAGATATATATATAAATAGTGAATTCTTTTAACTTTCATTCAGAAAATTTAAGCTTCAACTATTATTCAAGAAGAATTTATTTAGCCTTACATGCATATATGTAAAAATAAAAAAGGCAACAAATTCAGTGATATAAGCATCCATGTCAAGAAATTAAGGTGAAAAATACCAGCAAGTTACATTTAGAAAGAAAGAGAGAGAAAGAGAGAGTGGGAAAGAAAGAAAGAAAGAAAGAAAGAAAGAAAGAAAGAAAAGAAAGAAAGAAAGAGAAAGAGAGAAAGAGAAGGAAAGAGTCAGTTATCAATGAACAAAATCAAACACATAAAAGGAAAGATGGGCTAATAAAATTTATAAATTCCTAGCAAGTCTGATCAATGTTATTTTCCCTTAGAGAAGATTAACTTTTACTTATGGCCTGAAACACTTCTGGAGGCAAATTAGCCCCATTCCAAAGATGGACTGAGATAGTTACATGCTGGCTTTATTCCCTCTGACAGTTAGTCTATTTCTGGTTCACCTTCATTCCTTGTGTGTTCCCACGACAAGCCCATAGTTTTTACCAGAGGCCTTTCTCCTCAGACTTCTGACTTTTCTCCTGAGCCCTATGAGACCTCTAAAAATTCCACTCGGTTTGTTATCTTTTTTTGCCACCAATGTCACTTTCGGAATCAGCAATTGCTTAAGGGAAAAAAAAGTGGCCTCTAGGTTTGAGTTAACTTCTCTCATCTTTTCTTCTTTTCTTTGCACAACATATTCTCACTGTGTTGGTAATTTCCTGAGGCTTCAAAAGAGACTTTTTTAAAACTTTTGTTCAGTTTATTGAATTATTCTCAGCATGAGTGTTGGCCTCAAACAATCTAGCCTATTGTTGGATGTGAGATTCCATCTAAGTAAATTTTTTCTGTGAGAGTAAAAAAAATAAAACTGCAATCCATGGCACCTATAGAGGAATTAAGAAACCACTTGAGAATTTTCTCTATTGTGAAAATTGTATTTCTCTATTTCACGTCATGGCAGCTCTTTATGGAGCCACAGATGGAGCATCGACGTTGATATATCCTCTAATTATGACCCTGCCTTTTTCTCTATAATCCATTCTTTCAGTGCCTTTCTTTGTCTAAAATCATCCCAATGTCTGCTCTTGTTGCAGTGGTGCTGTCCCATTTGAAGCCGACATCAAACGCCCTGCACAGTCCTCACAATGGATTGCAATCAAGCTCTGGACAATAAGAGGGGTGGACTAGAGCTTTGTTGCTGCTAGCGCATATAAACACTAGTTTAATATAACACACTGGTTGCTTTTATTTGGAGGCTGTCTTGCCTAGTCTCTTCTTTATATAGGCTGAAGATAGATGATTGATAGGGTAATGCCCAGGACCTCAACTGACTATTTTTTAAGAATCCCAGATAAAATATTCTCGCAGTTCCTGGCCACTCTACGGAGTTATTCTGTAACTATTGTTATCAGTTTGGGAGCCCAAATGAAATTTCCCAGACAACAGGAAACATTTCCTACATTTTCTTGTGTTAGATTTGGTTAATTTTGTTTGAAATATCCAATGAATTCATTAACCTGAGACTCTAGAAAATAATGCAAAATCCCAAACAACACTACGGGAAAATTTTATATACATATGCTGCAGATGTATATTAAATATTAACTAAATATTTATAAGACCTGATCCTATTTGACTGCCAGTTCCTTTATACTAAGAATGGGTGACTTTCTAGATCATAGTTAATGCTGTGATTATCTTTTCCAAAAAAGAAATATTTCCAGCTAAGGAGAATGGGCAAACATCCCAAGAATTTTGCATTATATTTAAATCATATGCAGTTTGGTTTTAATAAAAAAAATAATCAGGTACTTTTTATTCCATATTACCCAACACTTGAATAAAATTGCCTCACTAGAAAGAGTGGAATATTTATCCAGTTTTTTAGTTTCTTTCCTCTGTGTCCAAGTGTGACTCTTCTCTGTGAGAAGAACAGGTTCTGATTAACCAATCAGTCTTGGGTAACTACATACACATATCAAATTGTTTAACCTTTAAAAACAAACAAACATTTTACATAAGAAGAAATTAAGGCACAAAGACACTGACTAAGTGTGTTAACACAGTAAATGGCAAACTGAGTTCCAGGAGGCATTCTGTCTGTATGCCTCCTGCTCCCCGCTCCTGTTCTACATTGCCAGAGTTCTGGTACTAGTCCTTAACACCCTTCTGTTTTGCGCACTGCCCTTCCTGGTTATATCATATTTTTTATTGGCATGTAGGACTCTGAGAATTTTACTTCATTTTCTCACCCTTCAATATTTAACGGCATATGTTGTCATATTACATGACATCATATACATTGAGGGAGTTTTTGTAGATACCTAAACTTGGCCACTCTTTCTTTGGTGAACCTAGTGTATGCTTTGCACACTTCGATTATAGCAACTAGAGCACTTTTTATTTATAATATACTCAATGCTATCCCACTAGACTGTAAGATCTTTGATTCTGAGGACCATGTCTAATTTAATTTAGTATTTCTCATACCCTGCATCTCATCTGATACCTTCTAAGTACTCAACCCATGCTCATAGGATTAAAGAATTCAAATGTGCTTCACCCTCTCCGGATAAAATCTCTGTGTACTCTTTCTGCTCATTTGGCTACCAGTGTCACTGCATTCTCTTCACTTTGTACTTCTGTATACTAAGTCTTTTCATCTCGACAGTTTTTGTGAGGATTCTTTTACATGTGGGAGGCTGAATGGCTGCTCTCAATGGTGCCTTTTCTGTCACCTCCCTCCAATGGTAACATAATGGACAACCTGTTCCAGTCACATTACTCAATGCATGACTCCCTATCCCCCAAATTGTCCTCTTGGGCCTAACAGCATTGTGATGCTACTGGTCAAACTTCTGTTCAGTACAATTATGCACACTACTCCCAATATACTCTTTACACTGGCCCTTTGCCATATCCCAGGAAAGTACATTGACAGCACTGCTTTCTCTCCTGTCTGTAGAATATCCACATGACTGTGTTTGCCACCACTCTGCAAATGAGAAGGGAATTTGTTTATATTCACCATTCATTACTAACTAGGAAATAGGCCTTCACCAGACACTGAATCTGCCAGGGCCTTGACCTTGGACTTTCAATCTCCAGAATTGTGAGAAAAATCACTTTTTTTACTTACTGAAGCCACCCAGCTTGTGGTAGTTTATTATGCCAAGCTTAGCAAACTAATATAGAATTCATAGTTTGTAGCATTCAGTTGTTATTTATCACATATTGTTTCTTAGATTTATTTATATCTTTTCATATTTATAGCTTGTCTTCCCAACAGATTAATAATGTCTTCCAAGGCAAGAACCCACCTTGTACGTTGTTACTTCATTAACAATGTCTGGCAGTACAACCCACATAGCAAATACTTAATGCATTTTCTTAGGCTTTTTAATTCATTACAGTAACATTTATCTTACCAGTAAAAAAGTTTGACTAATTCGTAGAATAAGGAAGCAAAATATTTCATATGTACTTTATTGCATGCAAATAAATATATGTGATATATAATATAATATATAATGTATGTACATAAAATCTACCAATATATTTTATCTTTAATAGGGAATGAGAATGAAAAATCAAAACATAAATGATTGATCAACATTTCATAGTTTCATATTTACATGCCAACAAAGTCCTTTAGACTCATTACCTTATTATATAACCAAGATGAAGTCATGAGGCCAGCAAAAGAAAAAGAAATTCTTCTTTTAGGAAACAGCTTTAATTTTCATTGGTTTTATTCCTTAGTTCCAGCAAGACTTTAGGGTATGCTAGGTTCTAAATAAAACAGAATATCAGCTCTTAGGCCACTGGAGTACTATTTAATGCAGAGAAAATGTAATTTTCAAGAAATCCCTAAGAAAACAGTCTGCTAATAACAAACGTTACTGAAAAACAGTAAGGTTTTTAGACTCAATCTTATCACTCCTTTAACATTGTTGAATAATTTGGAAACTTAAAGACAAAGTGACAGTAATTGCCATAGGCTGCCAAAAACACTTTAAATTATTCATTTTTATGTCAATAATGATATTTATCAATGGTTGGAATTGACTTTCTGGTGAACAAATATTAAATAAGCTAGCGATAATGGTGTTAGTGATTTAATTCCAATCATACATTACTCAGTTATGGTCAGCTAGAAAGGCTATAAATGTATATATACCTGTGGCTAAATTAGAAATGTACCAAACAAGTTGTTCCTGATTAACTTGAGGTTATTCTATCACTACGTGTTCTTTAACCCCATAATTATTATTCATAAATTGAGTCATAAGATTGAATTAACTGATTTTACTAAATGTGATTTATATGCATTCTAAAGTTATCTGATGGTTTTTTTTTTAATTTTTTTACATTTATTTATTTTTGAGAGACAGAGAGAGACAGAGCACAAGCAGGGAGGGGCAGAGAGAGAAGGAGACACAGAATCAGGATCAGAATCAGGTTCCAGGCTCTGAGCTGTCAGCACAGAGCCTGACATGGGGCTCGGACCCACAAGCCGTGGTATCATGACCTGAGCTGAAGTCAGACGCTCAACTGACTGAGCCACCCAGGCGCCCCTATCTGATGTTTTTGAGAGCATATTAAAACACACACACACACACACACACACACACACACACACGAAAAAAAAGGGAAAAAAAGAGAAAGGACAAGGAACATTAAAGATTGCCAGCAAATCACTAGAAGCTAGGGAGAGACAGGAAGGACTCCCCACTACAGGTCTCAGAAAGAATATGGCCTTGGTTTTTGGACTTCCAGTTCTAGATATGTGAGACACTAAATTTCTGTTGTAGGAGACAAAGTTATTACTTAAATAGCAATACATCAGCAATTTTAACATTTCAGACCCAGTGCTTTTCATTGCAGACCTACTACATACATTGAACACAAATAATTATGCTACTTGGAAAGCTATATCAAGTGCTTACTCAGAGCTGAGCTCCCTTGTGAGCACATTCCACTCATTACTTAATTTAATCATTGGTAGCACCCTAGAAAATAGGAATTATTATCTCCGCAATATAATTGAGAATATTGCAACTCAGGATCTGAGGTACTTGCTCAGGGTCATATAACAGTGAATGAAAGAGTCAGAATTGGTATCCATTTCTGGTTCTAAATCCTATTTTCTTGCCAGCAATAGGGTAGGCACTTACTAAAAGTGAATTTAAATAATTTAGAAGTTTGACACCAGGAAGGTGTGATAAAGGATAAAAATGAAATATCCTTACCTCGTATTAAACTGTCCTTCAAATAAATAAACTATAATATCTCTTCTACCCATCCCCATCCCTTAAGTATTATTTTTTCCCCAACAGTTTTAAGAATCTATTATAAGGGATCTCTCTTTTTAATTTTCACTTATGTATTCCAAAAAATTGTTAAACTACTATTATATGCCAGGAATTTTACTATGGATTTAATGGGGGAATAAAAAAGGCATTGTCCTTGTCTTTTGAGGGACCTAATTTAAGCAAGAGACACAAATAAGAAACAATTTTAAAATAAAGGAAACCAATCAGTGGTCAAGAAAGTCCTATTACTTTTTATTAACTACAATTGATTTCCATACTGTACTAAATCTACCAAATTGTTCTTCACCTTCTAAGGAGGGATCATATGCATCTTTTTACAGGGGAAAGATTTTGAATGCATAAAAACCTAAAACTGTCACTAAAAATGTGTTCGATAATTTAGACAAAAAATGAACTGTATTGTTCATTTAATATGAACAATGAACTGTATACAGTGAACTGTATTGTTCATTGTAATACAAGCTCTTCTTTTTGAAAACGAGGGAACAGGATTCCTTAATAATTGAAAGACTTTTTGGGAATGACGGACAGAACCAGGACTGGAAGCCAAGTGTCCAATGTTCTGGGCTGGTGTTTATTCTATGATGCCCTGAGCACTTGTCTGAGGTCTTAAGGAATTTGGGTGTTCTAAAAGGAAATCGGGCTTCTGGCCTAATAACATCAAAGAAAAGAACAAGTAAAATTCTGACAGGCATGAGGTGATATATCATTGTAGGTTTGATTTGCATTTCCCTGATGATAGGTGATTTTGAGGCTCTTTAATTTTGCCTTGGCTTTTCTGTTTCCTTGGATGTCTTGGAATTTTTTTTTATTTTGTTTGGTTTTGGTTTTTCTTTTTGTTTTAGAATGCTTATGCTTTCCCAGATCCTTGGAGTTTCAAGGAACATGGTCTAAGATTTACTGAAGAGGAAATGGTGTCTTGGAGAAAAGCAAAAAAAAATTAGAGCCATCTGAATTGTAGAAAACGAAAGATAGAAATTACTTTAAAGTCACGTAATACATTGTATAAGAAAATCAAGACCCAGAGAGAGAGACTGAATGATCCTCCACAAATTTGGGCTAACTCTAAGGACTCTTCTGAGTTCTCTTACTGTGACAAACATAGCTCAGTGTTTGATATAAATAAATACTTAATGAATGCTAAAAAGGGCTTGGACTATTAAATACAAGATTGATAAAACTTTTCTTGAAATTTAAGATTTAAATGCAAAAAGGATCAAAGTTTTCATGTATTATAATGTCTCAGAGTGGTTCTTATCTAAAGTATAGAAAATATATTTAATAATTCTCATTGAACTTTTCTATTATTTTTTGTTTCACTTTATTCTGTTTTCCTTTTGGGTTTATATGAACCTCAGTCAAAGTAAGCTTTCAGAGCTCATGGATACTGTGAATGTACATGTGCGAGGATTCATCGCAACCATTTGTTCATCTCCTACCATGGATTCTCTTCCTAAGCCAGTGCTGTATTTAAATACTTTGATAGAAACCTTTTCTAATACTGAATATTTAAAATAGAGAAACAAATCTAAACCATCTGTTGATTTAATATCCAACATGGGGATGATAAAGTCATAGAATAGAATTTGGGCAAAAACTAAGTATAGACACATATAGACACACATATATACACACGTGCACATAGGCTTTACATATGTAAATTTTATCTTATCTAGCTCTTTTGGATCATGTTTCTTTTTCAAGTAGTTTGGTGTAAGAAAATTGTGACTAAGTAAGTGATAGCAAAATAATGAAATATAAAGTACGTTCAAAAGAAAAGCACAGTAACAACACTAGAGGCAGGGAAATAAAATCATCATTGTACTGAACAAAAATTACACAAAGATATTTGGTAATCTCAAGTATTAATGTCTTCAAATAAAGCATTTAGGACTGAATTTCTTGAATAAATTTGTAATCCATGGAATTCTACTTCTATGTTGCTACTGACCGAGTAGTTTCAAGACTTCGTAGGAACAGCAACAAAACATAAAAACAAACACAAACAAACAAAAAGCTCCTGTGCCAGGCACTGTCTTGCACTGGCTTTGTCCTAAAGTATTAAAAGAAGATGTGAGGCACGGCTCAAGTATAGTGAATAAAAGTTCAAAGATTTGACAATGGCACAAGGAAGTGTCTATCAGGTACCTTTTTTTAGTTTTTGATAGGTATCATTAGGAGTCAAAGAAGTCAAGGAAGTAACTAGAACACTAGAGTGGAAGACAGAACCATGGGTTCCCCACTGTCATGCTACATTGAGAGTGAATGTTTGAGAGCCTCCTGGCTTAGCTAGTTTGGGTTATAGTGTTAAGAATTCACTGAACTTTATAAATAGATAAATGTGGTTGAGGTAGTGTGTGATCACCAAATCAGGAGGTTATGTCAAAAAAAAAAGAGTTTGTTTAGCTCTTTGGCCTTGTAGCTCTTTGGCCTAATCTCTCAATTAGAGAAATATTTCTTCTGAGTTTGAATAAGAAACCCATTTGAATAAGAAACTCATTTGAATAAGAAAACCCATTATGTTTCACTTATGTTGACAACCAAATTGGGATGGCTTTGATGTGGCATTTTGTGGCTTTTGAAAATAGAGTCAAATAAATGTTCATTTACAAATGTATAAATAATTCAATCTAGCACAGTAAAAAAATCGATTTAAAGAAAAAGAAACAACAGAAAAACCTGATGTTGAACAACACACACCCTGATTTAATGCTCTTGACAGCTGTTAGAACCTGTTAACATTGCCATTTTATCTGAGCTTTCCTCAGAGTGGGTATATTGTATAAGCTATGTGTTATAGCCTGATGATGAAAGCTGTGATAACTTTTGGGGTCTTTTAAACCTTAAAGGATAAATCTAATCTTTATTGTCTTTAAAAAAAAAGTCTAAAGCAAGTGGGAAAAAGCCATATGGTACTTCAAACCACAAGGGAAATTATACTTCTTTATATAAAGTATTCCCACTAGAAAAAAAAGGGTAACCCTTCTGTTTATCATTATATTTTATGAGGTAACTTCAATGAAATCATGGCAGTATTATCACATGAACAGCAAAGGATAAAATCTCTTTTGCCAGGGCCCTCAAAGGATAGGAAATTTGGAATATGGCACAATCGAAGCTTATTTTCCACACTGCAAATGAGGTTCAAGATGTGGTATGGGTGAATGACAGGAGGCTTTTTGCCGTCAAAGAAGATGGTCAACATCTTCAAAACTTTTATGTGGGATATGAGGGTATATTTTACATGCCCAATTCAGGAACTAAAATGTACTTTTAATACAGTTTATGTTGATATTTTATGTGGGCAGAGTTTGTCTGGGTTGACTCAAATGTTCCAATGTGTGAAGGAAGTACCAGCAAACAGGCACAGGAAACTCACTAAAAGCAGCATGTGTAGTGATGGGGTTTCTTTGAGGAAAATTGATGAAGTCATGGCAAGGGTATTTTCCATCATGAAAAATACCACTCCTGTCCATTAATTTCCCTTGGAAAATAGAAGATCAAACAAAATCTTTTAGTAGAGTGTTTTCTTTCAAATATAACAAAGATTCTTTTTGCAATAGTGGCGTTTCTCCTTCTTTCCATATGCTCTTTTATTCATTCATCAAATGTGTGGTATGTGACAGACATTGTGCCATAATTATTGTAATGGCAGTCGGCATTTATATACACTTTATTATGGCACTTCGGAAAATAGGTGCTGTTCCATGCTGATGTATATCCTGCAAGAAAACTGTGAGGGACGTGCTCATAGTTTATAGCTGAGGAAAATGGAGCTTAGTGAGGTTTTGGAAGTGATATTCTTTTTTTTTACTATTATTAATTTTTTTTAATGTTTATTTATTTTTGAGACAGAGAGAGACAGAGCATGAACAGGGGAGGGTCAGAGAGAGAGGGAGACACAGAATCCGAAACAGGCTCCAGGCTCTGAGCTGTCAGCACAGAGCCCGACACGGGGCTCAAACTCACAGACTGTGAGATCATGACCTGAGCCGAAGTCGGATGCTTAACCGACTGAGCCACCCAGGCGCCCGGAAGTGATATTCTTAAGATTTATGATGGAACCAGTATTTGAATCGGGATACCTGATTCTGTAGGCCTAACCTTGATGACTTCCCTACCCCCCAAATACCTTATGTCTCAAAGGAGACACAGATGATTACTCAGTCATCAAAAACATACAACACTTATAGATAATTCAAAAGGAAAGCAAAGTGTTTTGAAATCTGTAAAAAGGAACATAATAAAAATTCACTGGTGAAGGGCCAAATAATAATTATTTTTTAAATAAATAATATTAGGTAATACACTACATTAACATACTATACTACCAAAACAAATAATTTATTTTCTGCTTACTCCTAAAGCTATGCTGCAATGCACATGTAGTATGACTGACTCTTCTTTTTGACTTGAGCAGAACCTATAAGTAGTCAGAACACCTGAATGGCTGGAGAGCATAAATAGTTCATCTTCCCACTCTTAAGCAAACAGGTTTTGTGCACACAAAAATTGCATTCATCCAGCATAAAACCAGTCCATTTTAAATATGAGATAAAAATAAGTTCCTTGGTTGAAAGAATTATAAACTAAACAAAAATGCTGTTTATCCAATTATACCCATAAAAATGTTGCAGGGTGAAATGATGACTTCATCTGAGAAAAAACAAAGTGTTTATGATCAAATTACATTAATTAACAATTATTGTGAACAATTTCATTTAAAGTTCATATACCTAGTTCTTTTACCCAGGAAAAGTTTTTTCTCTCTCTCGCTCTCTCTGTAAATTACGTTTCAACCAGAAACCAATAGCATTGTCTCCTCATCTTTCTTTTTCAAATGACCATTTGAAAATAATGCCCTGGATAGATTATTGCACTACCTTACAAAAGCCCTTTTTCCTTTTAATTTAGAACCTAAATAAAAATTCATTGAAAATTTAGAAATAACCCCCTTTTCTCTTTCCTAAAAGAATTATAAGGCGTCTTATCATTGCTGGTGGGAATGCAAAATTGCATATTTACTTTAGAAGATACATTGGCAATTTCTAATAAGATCAAGTGTTGCCATGTGATCGAGCAATAATGCTCCATGGTATTTATCCAAATTAGTTGAAAAATTATGTTCACCAAAAATCCTGCACATGAATGTGTATAGCTGCTTTAGCCATAATTGTTAAACCTTGGAAGTAAACCCAATACCCTTGGATAGGTGAATGGGTAAAGAAACTGTGGCACATCCATAAAATGGAATGTTATTCAGTATTAAAAAGAAGTGAGCTATCAAGCCACAAAAAAGACCTAGAGGAAACTTAAATACATATTGCTAAGTGAAAGAAGATAATCTACTGGCCATATGTTGTATGATTCCAATTATATGACATTCTATGAAAGGCAAGCTATGGGCACAGTAAAAAGATCAGTGGTTGTCAGAGGTTCAGCAGAAGGGAGGTATGAATGAATAGGCAGAACCCAGAGAATTTTTTTCAGGCAGTAGAACTATTCTGTATGATAAATGGTGGATACATGTTATTTTATATTTGTCAAAACCCATAGAATTTACAACAGAAACAGTGAATCTTAGGGCAAACTGTGGACTTTAGTTAATAATGTATCAAAATTGGCTCATCAATTTTAATAAACATATTGCATTGATGCAAGATGTTGATAATAGGAAAAACTGGAGGGTGGGGGAAGAGGGACTATATGGAAACTCTCTGTACTGTCTGCTCAATTTTTCTGTAAATCTAAAACTGGTTAAAAAAATAGTATGTTAAAAAATCATAGGGGTGCCTGGGTGGCTCAGTTGGTTAAGTGTCCAACTCTTGATATTGGCTCAGGATGTGATGTCGCGGTCATGAGACTGAGCTCCATGTTGGGATTCTCTTTCTTCTTTTTCTTCCCCTCCCCCATTCGTCTTTTCTCTCCCTCTCTCTCTCCCAAAATAAATAAATAAACTTAAAAAAATTGTAAAAGAAGAAACTAAGATTTGGTTTCAAAAATGAGGCAGTTAGTAATTTGAACATGAGTCAAATCAGTTACCTAAGATATGACTCAATAAAAACATGCTGTGAATAAAATCTGTTACAATTTAAATAACTTTCTACAAGGGTAAAAAAAAAAAAAAAAAACAGAGGAATGTTTAATTCCATTTGCTCTTTCTGTACTGTTAAGCAAAGGTAAAGCTTGGTGTATATTCCACTTCTGACCAAAATAAACCTGCAAAGGAGACATTTTGTCTTTTAATTGTGATATCTATTCAAAATGTAATTTCTATGTCAGTTATTTGATTTATAGCACCTAATATTTAAGTATTTTTATTAATTAGGATTTTTTACAGTACTTCTTAATAAATTGAAGTATAATCTGAGAGGTATTAATTGGATCTTATTTTTTGGTAAAGATAAGATCTCACACTGAAGAATAAAGTATGATAATTACTGAGCATTATTTACATTTATGAATATTTTATTTATTCTTAATTGGGTTAAGTACCTACTGGGTTAAGTACTATTGTATCTTCCATTTCAAAGATGGAAAAAATAAGACTTAATGAAGTTCAGTACTAACGTGCTCAATGTCACAGGCTTCATAATTGGTGCAGCTGAAAAGTCAATCCAGGAATTTGACACAACCTGTACTTCTAAAATATTTTCAGTGCTATTATAGAAATAATGCAGAAATAAAAATGTTATTATCATTTAGCAACACAAGCATTGTTTTCAGTTGCACAGTGTAAAATCAAAATTCAAAAAAGTCACCTCTATATCACAAAAATAGTTTAGCAAATATGAAATGTGTAGAAATATATATACAAAAAATAGTTCACAAAATATAACTTTCATGTAAAAGTTGCAGAAAGTGTCACAATTGATTTGTCAGTTTCCAAGGGCTAATGTGATTATTTAATAAATTTAAACATGTATTTAATATCTAATGTTAATTGTATATATGCTTAAGAAATGGTAATTTAAAACATTTAAATAATAATTAAAACATATTTTAAAAGATTCTTTGATTTTAACATAATTTAGATTCTGATAATGCCCAATATTACATTTATATGATGATTATCTTTATACATGCATGCAAAATCTAGTTCACAGGCCTCATTGATCACTTGTAGGACAATATATATTTGCCTATAATTCATGGAATTTCCATAGTCAGATTAGTAATTTAGCAAAGTTCTTTTTAGCGGCTATACATTAACCTGTGGTAGCTCTTGAGGAAATATTAATATTCAAAATTCCCTAAAATTACATAGGATTTCCTTCAATTTCTGAAACATTATAGAAAACACAAAATTTCATTTCTTTGTGCCACCAAAGTTTGCCACCTGTTAGTTAGGTGAATATCATGTGTTTTTGATAATTTTAGGCTCTGAAATTTTGTAAATAAAATAATATAATCATATAATCTAACATAAAACATTTTCTTCTAAAATATTTGATTATTAAGGAAATTTAAAAAAGAATTATTAGGGACATCCCCACTCTTAACTTCCTATAACCTCCGCTTTCAATCATGATATTTTCTTACTGTATATATTTTTTATTTGAATATAGTTGATACACAGTGTAACATTATTTTCAGGTGTACAAGAGGTACAACTTCTCCATATGTATGCTATGCTCACCACAAGTGTAGGTACCATCTATCACCATACAGCGCTATAACAATATCATTGACTATATTGTCTATGCTGTGCCTTTTATTCCCACGACTTATTTATCCCATAACTGGAGACCTGTATCTCCTACTCCCTTTCACCTATTTTGCCCCTTTCCCATAAGTTTGTTCTCTGTATTTATATACTTGATATTGCTTTTTGTTTATTGATTTGTTTTGTTTTTTAGATTCTACATGTGTGTGAGACCATGTGGTATTTGTCTTAATCTGACTTATTTCATTCAGCATAATACCCTATAGGTATATCCATTTTGTCACAAATAGCATGATCTCATCCTTTTTTATAACTGCATAATATTCCATTATATATAGTCATATCTTCCTTAGTCACTCATCTATTAATGGACATTTAGATTACTTCCATATCTTGTCTATTGTAAATAATGCTGAAGTAAGCATAGGGATGCATGTTTTTGTTTTCTTTAAACGCCCAGTATTGGAATTACTGGATCATATGGTATTTATATTTTTAATTTTTTGAGTAACCTTCATACCATTTTCCACAGTGGCTATACCAATTTACATTTCTACCAACAGTGCAGAAGAGGAAAGTGGGAGACATCACAATCCTAGATTTCAAGACATACTACAATGCTGTAGTAATCAAAAAACTCATACTGGTACAAGAATAGATACATCAACAGAACAGAGAAATAACCCACACTTATATATTCAATTAATCTATGACAAAGGAGACAAGAATATAAAATGGGGAATCATGATTATTCTTAATGATCTCCAGGTGTAACACTTAAGCTATTTTCTGTAGGTCCTTACCTACCTGCATTTCTTTCAGGAAACATAAATTCCTAAATTAGGTCTCCCCAGGACCTACCCTTGGTCAAACTTTGGTGGCACAAAGAAATGAAATTTTGTGTTTTCTATAATGTTTCAGAATTTGAAGGAAATCCTGTGTAATTTTAGGGAATTTTAAATATTAATATTTCCTCAAGAGCTATCACAGGTTAAAAATAATTAATGTTCTATGTACATCAAATATAGGAATTGTTTCAGTTAAATAAAAAGAAATTCAGTGTCTATGCTACCATGCAGTCTGTGGTAATATATTTACCTTTAAGCATAATTTATTCACAAATTTTCTTCTGCTTTGACACTTAAGGTTGTGTCCCTACTATAGCAACATTGCTAAGTTACTATGAGTACTTTTAAACCACATTTTTCTGGAGAGGGAGGTGTTTTAATGCATACCTTCTGTCTTTGCTTTTGTTTTCTCCTACAATATTTATTTATGAGTTATGTTTTTAAAATAATGTAATTCCTTTATGCAAATATCATGTGTGAAATTTATTCTCATAGTTGTCTATATTAGAAGGTATGCTTTGTAATTAGAAAAAAAAAGAGTTTAAACCTTTAAGCTACAACTTACTAGGTATATGATCTTGTATAATTTGCCTAGAATTTCCTAGCCTTAGGTTTCTTATGTGTAAAGGAAGGATAACAAGTCCTAATCTACAAGGTTATAAGCATCAAATATATTTAAAAAATGATCTGCATGATTACAAGCTTTCAGTATATTTTATTTTTCTATCTCCTCTTCTTCATCTCTGTATCCTGATTGATAAATCTTTTTATCCACATTTCTGAGCATCCATTTAGCTATCATTCATTTCTGGTCAACAATCACACCTTTACCAAGAATACTATCATCTTATAGTAGAAAAACCCTAAGCAAGGGAATGAAGTAAACATAAATTTCAGATAAATAAATTGTAGGGAAGACAAAAGTTGAATTTTATGTGCATTTCAGATTTTAATACTTGGATATTTAATTGTGATGATTGAGTTTATCAATCAATTATAAGAAAATTGTCACCTTTAAATGTTGCGTATTCTCATCCATGAAAATGACATTTCTCTCTATACATTCAGGCTTCTTTTTATCTACTACTGGGTATTTACCCAAACAATATGAAAACACTAATTTTAAATTATATATGCATCCCTATGTTTATGGAAGCATTATTTACAATAGCCAAATTATGGAAGCTGCTCAAGTGTGCATTGGTAGATGATGAATGCTTAAAGAAGTGGCACATATATACAATGGAATATTACTCAGCCACAGAAAGGAATGAAGTTTTGCCATTTGCAACAACATGGATGGATCTAACCAGTGTAATGCTAAGTGAAGCAAATCAGAGAAAGACAAATACCATATATTTCACTCATATGTGGTATTCAAGGAGCAAAACAAATGAACAAAGAAAGGAAAGAGATAGACCAAGAAAGAGTCTGCCTATAGAGAACATAGTGATGGTTACCAGAAGGGAGGTGGGTGGGGAGATGGGTTAAACAGGTGAAGGGATTTAAGAGTACATTTGTCATGACAGATACTGAAACTAATATAACACTGTATGTTAGCTATACTGAAATTTAAATAAAATGCCACATAACATGAAATCTATCTTCTTAACAGATTTTTTGTTAAGTATGTGCACATTTGTAGTAGATAAAGTGCATTTCTATTTTTAGTTTGTTCAAATGCTTCTTATTTAATCATGATTCAAATTGACTTTCATTACATTCTTACGCTGTTATTTATGCAGATGAATATATATATATATTTACACACATATACACATTTATGTGTATATATATATATATATATACATACACATACATACATATACACACACATTAATGTGAATATGTTTCTCCTTTGAGGTATCTATAGATGAATTGAATAGTATATAGATTTTGTAATGTTGAAATATCATTGCATGTCTGGGATAAATTCAGTGTGATTGGGATTTGTTATTCCCTTAGTTTACTGTTTCTTTGATTTGCTAATATTATATACCTATTAAGGGTAGTTGCAAAGACACACATGTTTGTGTGTGTCCTATTCTCTGATTTTAGTACTGGATTTAAGATAAGTTAGAGAACTCCATAACTTCTTGTATTTGTTTTAATGCTTTATTTCTTGGAAGTTTCATAGACTTCTAAAAGTCTGTCTGGACCTATTTGGTAAATAGAATAATGGCCTCCCAAGATGTCTTTGTCCTTACTCCTGGAACCTGGTGAATATGTTATGTTACATGGCCAAAGGGACCTTGCAGATGTGATAAAGTTTGAGGATTTTGAGATAGGATATTATAATTGGCTAACTAGGCACATGCAATCTAATCACATGTACCCATATAAGTAGAAGACAGATGAGTGGGACAAAGATAGGTGACTGAGTATGACTCAAACCCTCCTTTCTGGCTTTTAAGATAGTGGAAAATAAGTATATGAATATTACGACTATAATGGTAACTGACAGAAACAAGACACAAAAGAATATATACAATGCTCCATTTAATAGCCAAAGCAGCCAAATTTAGAATATATATTTTAAGAACATATACATAGATGTTGAAGAATATGATAAAGTACAATATGATGTCAGTGTTTAGATTCAAGCTATGTGGCCTACAGACACTCTCTGTGGTACCCAGCCTCCAAAATGACCCTTCATGCTTCTCACTGTCTGCTGTTTATGTCCTTGAGTAGTTCCTTTTCATGTTGGATAGGGCTGAAGTGTGTGACTAACAGGATATTGTGGGTATTGTAAAAGTGATGGGTGCTGTCTAGAGGCTAGATCATAAAAGGCCTTCACATTTTAGGCTGGTTCTCTTGGAGGAAGCTGGCACATGCTGTAAGGACAAACAACCCTGTGGAGAGGCCCAAGTGGGAAGTAACTGAGGTCTTCCACACCAATAGCCTGCAACATTAGCTAGCCACATGAATGACACATTTTTTAAAGAGGATCCTCCATTCATTCTTAGTCAAGACTTCATAGCACTTAGCCTTGCCCAACATCTGATCTAGTTTCAGTAGAAACTGGCCATAACCACCCAGGCAAACTACCACTGAATTCCTGACTCACTGAATTGTAAGAAGTACAATATTTGTTGTGTGTTGTGTTAAACCACTAAGCTTTGGGATGGCTTGTCACAGTCACCATTGCTGTAGCACCATCAGCGCAAATGTTAACACGATGAAAATTAAAAGTAACATTTTTAGTAAGAAAATCATTTTCACAAGGAACACCCTTGAAAGGATTTTGGAGATCCTAAAGGTCCACAAAACACATGTTGAGAACTTCTCCTCTGACCTGAACGATTATTATTTTTATGATTATTTGGATCCACCAGAGCATATTTAAATATTCCCCCATGGATAGACATTTATACCTTTTTCAAATTCTCTTCCAGAACAGTGTTATAAATATAACTTTTCTTGTATTTATTTTTTTAAATAATCGACACAAATTTGTGGTTCCCAAATGTTATATTTGACTTGGGGGATTATTGGTTTCATAGTAATGGTTAAAACAAAAATAAAAATGACACTACCACAAATTTGCATATCATTTGTATTGTATTGCATTGTATTGTATTTGTATTGTTAGGAATATTGAGTCAGATAATTTGAGATAAATAATGACACACAGAGAGGAACATGCTTTCTATCAGGCAAGTTTCAAAATCTAGTTCAGTTATATACTAGCTGTTTCCATTTGTACAAATTTCTTTACATTGCAGTTGCTTCATCTATGAAATGGGCAAAATAGTAATTTGAATGGTCTGTACTATATAGGTTTTAAATGGGTTAATTCATTTTAGCACTTGTTACAGGGTTCGCAACACAGAAGAAATGTAAAGACTACGCTTAAATTACCTTCACACAAACCTGCATGTATAAATTCTTATTCCAGTTTTGTACACAGCACGGAAATTGACTGAGTCTTAATTGGGACGAAGCATCTGGTCTTGAAGAACCAGTGGACATTTGATGCCACTGAACATCAATCCACCTGAACTGGTTTTTCACAGAGTTAGAGGCCTGTAAGGGAAGAAGGCTGAATGAAGAGCAATGGAAGAGGACAAGGAAGTATCCTAAAGAGGGCACCAGCAGGAATCTTGCCAAAGTTGGATTTGCAATAATATCAAATCATGAAAAGACTGGGGAGCAATGAACATAAGAATTCCGTTCATAAGCACATTTGAGACATTCCCATGGACTCCACAAAGAAACTGGGGAAAGCTGTGAAAAGGGGATAAATGTTCTGTAGTGTATGAGCACGGGTAATTACCCAGAGAAAAACTACTACAGAAATACAGTTATGCACAGATCAAGAAATAGCAGTTCAGTACAGAAAAATTATTTGTCCAAGTTTATGCAGCTAAGAGGTGGCAGATTTTCAATCTCAGGTCTTTTTATGTCCAAAGCCTGTGCCCTTAAACATGAAATTAGCCACAAAAACAACTTGACTTATTCCTCAAATATATATGTATGTATGAGCATTAGTCTCTAACCTATTTCTACAATTCAGTACTAGCGGCTACTTGAGGATTTTTGCTTTTAGCCGATGTTTAAATAAAACATGGAACCAATACAGAATTCTCATTCCCAAGATATTTCAGCATCTCAGTCCCTTCAGCATATAATTGCTCTCATCTTCACAGCTTTATAGAGTCAAAATTTTTATTGCAAAGCCATAGGACCACTTTAAGGGGTTGTGTCTCGACATTTTGGATTTGCTTTCCATTCTCTGACAAAGGAACCTACGAGAACAACCTCACATAATATTAATAAAGATGGGATTACTGGGAGCTTCCATCAAAGCAATTTCAGGCACAAACTAGTCAATTAAATTCTAGGAGCGCTGGATATTGATGACAGTGATGAGATTCTGTGTAATTTGGGGGTTCAAAGAAATATAATGTACTTTAAAATTAGTTATGAATATCTCATTTTCTATTCAGGTTACTAGCATAATTTTACATGTAAAAATAATGTGTTAAGATGATTTGGAATCACACCTACTTTATTTGTTAAGATAAATCTAGAGCTTTGTACAAGTGTTATCTTTCTCCCTATGGTAAATTGCCTTTATTTATTAGTTTTAAAATTTCATTTGCTAATCATTGTGATGATGCATCTCAAAGTAAAGATTTCTGCAACATGTAGTTTGGAGAGTGGGATCTTGATTTTGTATATCTTTAAAATATTTGCAATTATGTAAGTCAACCAATCAAACATCCTAAAAATACAAGTTTCTAAATGTGAGAAATTCTGCTTGGTGTTTTCCATTTTAAAGGGAAAAGACCAGAAAGGGCATAGTTTTTAAACCAATGACCTTTATCATAATATGTCTTGTACTGAATTCTAAATAAAACATGCTGGTTGAAAGGCAAAGAATGACTGTCATTGAAACACAGGATTCATCAAGTTATAATGTCAACTTAGTAATGAAAATGCTTTCCTACAGTATTGCAATTGACAGGCTGTCATCACATATTAAAAACTGACAAGTCATTGATGAATTGGATTGTTTTTAATATTGTCCAAAGCAGCTCATCTTCAAAATAGCAAAGAAAGTACTGCTCAGCAGTTACATATTCTGTTTCTTGACTTTGTAATCATTTCAAAGTCAAAGAAAGTATTTACATGAAATTGTAGATTTCTATACAGAAATAATTATACACTATTAAATTGTTTTAAAGAGTTTAAACACTAATAACTAAAATTGAACACATCATATACATTGAGGAATGTGTACACTGATATAGAGGGATAATACATAAAATTTATTTTAAGAACAGATTCAGTCCATTATTTATAAAACATTTCTAGAAGGTAGAAAGTACAAAATGTTGTTTGATATTTTAAAATTTAATAGTTTGTTTAGCTAATGTGATAGAAAATATGATGAAAGAAATTCAAGTGCAGACCAGTAGACGAATTTCTTTCACCATTTTGGTGCTAGATCTCCTGATTCCTGGAGCCTATGTCTACTTTTTCATGTACTCCCTTATAATGGTGGGATGTATATTACAAGAGCCTTTTAAGAATGGATTCATACACATTAAATTATTGATAATGTGCGTATTTAAAAATACAGAACACTTAACATTTGTTGAAGACTAAATCTAAATTGCAGTAGTTTTCAGAATAGAATTCTGAAACTGTAGCTCTATTGTCTACTAGTTTCCACCTTTGTTGATGACTGATGCCTTTCTGATTTTTGGCATTCCATTTGTGGTCTTTTATTTTTCCCCAAATGAAGGGTATTGTCATTCTTGTCTTTATTCTTCTTGATCTGAGTTTTCATGACCATGGTATGAGTCTTGTATTTGCATCTCTGCTGTATGTTTGTGTGTGTGTGTGTGTGTGTGTGCATGTGCAGTCCTTTTTAATCTGGAAATTTATTTCCTTTTGTTGTGAGAATGTTTTCATCTATCTTTGATAATCTTCTCCCCTCCATATTTTTGAGCTCTTGTTGAAAGAATACTAATATTAAGATATTAAACCTGCTAAAGGGTATTCTATATTTCTTATTTACTATTTTTAAAATCGAGTTCATCATGATTTAATTTACATACAGTAAAATTCACCCTTTTTCAGTACACACATCTACAAATTTTGACAAATGTATAAAGTTGTGAAATCACTAACAATCAAAATATAGAATAATCCTATTACCCCAAAAAGTTCCCTCATGCACCCTTATAATCAATTGTTTTTTCCCACCCAATGCCCTGGCAAACACTAATCTATTTTTTGTCTGCATGGATGTGCCTATTCTGGACATTTTATATAAATGAATTGTAGAGTGCATGGTCTTTATGTCCAGCTTCCTTCACTTCACATGAGGCCTTTTCAATTCATTGCATGTTTCAGTAATCCATAGCTATGTTCCTGACTAGAATATCCTTGTACCACAGTACTTTATTCGTTGGCCAGTTGATGGACATTTTGATTGTTTCCAGTTCAGGGAAATTATGAAAAAGCTGCTACAAACATTCTTTTATAGGATATCTGTAGACATGTTTTCATTTATTTTGGGTAAATAGCTAGGAATGGAGCTGCTGATCATATGGCAAGTTTAAATTTATAAAAAAAAAATTACTACCAAATGATTTTATAGAATTTTATGGCTTGTCTCCTATCTAAGAAAGGTTTGACTATTTCAGGATCACGCCAATGCTCTTCTGTGTTTCTTCTGTAACTTTTAAGTTTCTCATTTAGGTCTATATCCATTTCAAGTTTATTGTTGATATTTTTAATGTGTAAGATTTGATATTATTTATTTTGTTTTCACTATTGCCATTCTCTCAGTTTCATTGATTTCCCTCTAAGCGTTGCTGTATTGGTGCCCTCTATATTTTCACATGTTGTTTTTATTTTTACTTAATTCAAAATATTTTTAAGTTAACTTTGATTTTCTCCTTGATTGTGGGTTATTTATAAACGTGCTGTTGAGTTTCCAAATATTTGGACATTTAAGTTGTCTTCCTCTTATTGATTTATAGTTTAATTCATTGGTGATCAGAGAAAATGATTTGTATAATTTCAACTATTTTAACATTGTTGGGTTTATTTTTTATGACACAGAGTGTGGTGTATCTAGCAAATAGTCCATTTTAGAGTACTTGGATTAAATGTGTATTCTGCTTTTCTTATACAGTTTTCTGTAAATATCAATGCCAAGTTGATAATGTTATAACTTAATTATCTTCTTATTATATAGTCTTATTATTATATATATACCCTTATTATTATTATTATTCTGTCCACATCTAGTGAATTTTCATAAAGGCATGTTGAAGTCTCCAACTATAGTTGTAGATTTGTCTATTTCTCCCTTCAGGGAACCAGTTTTCACTTCATGAATTTTGAAGCCCTATTATTATGGACATATTCATTTTAGATCATTAGGCCTCCTTAGTGAATTGATTTCCTTATAATATAATGTGCCTCTCTATCCCTTATAGTATTAATTGTTCTGACTTCTTAATATAGTCATTTCATTTACTTTATTCATCAAATATATTGCATACTTTAGGAGTCTTTACTATGGGTTATTGACTTAACAGATACATTCAGAACATTTTATCTTAAAGCAGCAGAATACACATTCTTTTTAAGTGCACATGGGACATTGTCCAGAATAAATCACATAATAGGTCACAAATCAGGCCTCAACAAGTACAAAAATATTGAAATCATAATAAGTATCTTTTCTGAACACAATGCTATGAAACTTGAAGTAAACCACAAGATAAAATGTCAAAATACCACAAATAAATGGAGGTTAAACAATATGCTACTAAAGAATGAACGGTTCAACCAGAAAACTAAAGAAGAAATAAGAAAATACATAAAAGTAAATGAAAATAAAAACATGATAGTTCAAACCTTTGGGATGCAGGAAAACTAGTCATAAGATGGAAGTATATAGTAATACAGGTCTACCTCAAGAAGCAACAAGTAAAAATAATCTCAAATAAGTACTTAAACTTACACCTAAAGGAGCTAGGAAAAGAACAACAAATGAAGCCTAATGCCAGCAGAAGAAGGGAAATAATGAGATTAGAGAAGAAATAAATGATGGAGAAACTGAAAAAACAAAATAAAACAAAACACTAGAACAGATCAATGAAACCCGAGAGCTGGTTCTTCACAAAAATTAATGAAATTGATAACCCCTTATCAAAGTAACAGACTTATCAAAAAGAAAAGTGAAAGGACCCAAATAAATAAAATCACAAATGAGAGAGGAGAAATAACAACTAACACCATGGAAATATAAACAATTATAAGAAAATATTATGAAAAATTATGTGCCAACAATTTGAACAACCTGGAAGAAATGGATAAATTCCAAGAAACATACGAACAACCAAAACTGAAACAGTAAGGAATAGAAAATTGAACAGACTAATAACCAGCAGAGAAATTGAATCAGTAATCAAAAATGTCCCAAGAAAAAAAAATCCAGGGCCAGATGGCTTCACAGTTGAATTCTACCAAACATTTAAAAAAGAGTTAATACCTATTCTTCTCAAACTATTCCAAAAAAATAGAAATGGAAGGAAAACTTATAAATTCATTCAATGAGGCAGCATTACCCTGATACCAAAGCCAGACAAAGATTCCACTAAAAAAGAGAACTACAGGCCAATATCCCTGATGAACATGAATGCAAAAATTGTCAATAAAATACTAGCAAATCAAATCCAACAATATATTAAAAGAATCATTCACCACGAACAAGTGGGATTTATTCCTGTGTTGCAAGGGTGTTTCAATATTTGCAAATCAATCAACATGAAACACCACATTAATAAAAGAGAGGATAAGAATCATCTGATCCTCTCAATAGATGCAGAAAAAAAAAAACATTATACAAAGTACAATATCCACACATGATAGGAACCATCAATAAAGTAGGATTAGAGGGAACATACCTTAACATAATAAGGCCATATATGAAAAACCCACAGCTAATGTCATCTTCCAAGTAGAAAAACTGAGAGCTTTTCCTCTATGATCAGGAAAGACAGAGATGTTCACCCTCACCACTGTCATTTAACATATTGCTGGAAGTTCTATCTTCAGCAATCAGACAAACAAAAAGTAGTAAGTATCCAAATAGGCAAGGAAGAAGCCAAACTTTCACTATTTGCAGATGATGTGATACTCTATAGAAAACCTAAAAGATCACCAAAAATTTACTAGAACTGATATACAAATTCAGTAAAGTTGCAGGATACAAAATCAATGTATAGAGTCTGTTGCATTTCTATACACCAATAATGAAGCAGCAGAAAGAGAAATCAAGGAATCAATCCCATATGCAATTGCACCCCAAATCATAAGATACCTAGGAATAAACCTATCCAAAGAGGTAAAATGTCTGTACTCTGCAAACTATAAAACACTGATAAAAGAAAATGAAGATAATACAAAGAAATGGAAAATCATGGGGAACCCGGGTGGTTCAGTCAGTTAAGCGTCCGACTTCAGCTCAGGTCATCATCTCACATTTGTGGGTTCGAGCCCTGTGTCAGGCTCTGTGCTGACAACCCAGAGCCTGGAGCCTGCTTCAGATT
This sequence comes from Panthera onca, assembly GCF_046562875.1. Taxonomy (NCBI): domain Eukaryota; kingdom Metazoa; phylum Chordata; class Mammalia; order Carnivora; family Felidae; genus Panthera; species Panthera onca. The sequence goes on along the minus strand of NC_138345.1, from coordinate 106,025,189 downwards.
CAATGTCTCCCTCTCCTCTGCTCCTTCCCTGCTTGTGCTTTCAAAAATAAAGAAATGTTAAAAAAAATAAAAAATAAATAAATGGAAAATCATTCCATGCTTATGGATTGGAAGAACAAATAATTGTTAAAATGTCTATAATACCCAAAGCAATACCTATCAAACTGCCACCAGCATTTTTCACATAGCTAGAACAAAACAGTACTAAAATTTGTATGGAACCACAAAAGCCCCTGAATAGCCAAAGCAATCCTGAAAAAGAAAAGCAAAGCTGGTGGTATTACAACTCCAGACTTCAAGTCATAGTATAAAGCTGTAGTAATCAAGCCAGTATGTGTACTGGCACAAAAAACAGACATATAGATGCAGGAAACGGAATAGAAAACCCAGAAATGAACCCACAACTATATGGTCAATTAATCTTTGACAAAGTAAGAAAGAATATCCAATGGAAAAAGACAGTCTCTTCCACAAATGGTTTTCAGAAAACTGGACAGCAACATGTAAAAGAATGAAACTAGGGGCGCCTGGGTGGCTCAGTCAGTTGGGCGGCCGACTTGGGCTCAGGTCATGATCTCGCAGTCCGTGAGTTCGAGCCCCACGTCGGGCTCTGTGCTGACAGCTCAGAGCCTGGAGCCTGTTTCGGATTCTGTGTCTCCCTCTCTCTGACCCTCCCCCATTCATGCTCTGTCTCTCTCTATCTCAAAAATAAAAAATAAACGTTAAAAAAAAATTTAAAAAAAAGAATGAAACTGGACCACTTTCTTATACCATACACAAAAATAAATTCAAAATGGATGAAAGACCTAAATGGGAGACAGAAAACCATCAAAATAATAAAGGAGAACACAGGCAGTAACCTCTTTGACCTTAGCCATAGCAATTTCTTACTAGATATGTCTCCTTGAGGCAAGGAAACAAATGCAAAAATAAACTGTTAGGACTTCGTCAAAATATAAAGCACAGTGAAGGAAACAATCAACAAAACTAAAGGCAACATGTGAAACGGGAGAAGATATTTGCAAATGACCTATCTTAAAAAGGAATAGTATCCAAAATATATAAGGAGCTTATAAAACTCAACACCCAAAAAATAAATAATCCAGTTAAAATGGGCAGAATACATGAATAGACATTTTTCAAAAGAAGATATACAGATGGCTAACAAATACATGAAAAGATGCTCAACATCACTCATCAGAGAAATGCAAATCTAAACTACAATGAGGTATCACCTCATACCAGTCAGAATGGCTAAAATTAACAATACAGGAAACGGCAGCTGTTTTTCAGGATGCAGAGATATGGGAACCCTCTTGCACTGTTGGTGGGAATGCAAACTGGTGCAGCCACTCTGGTAAACAGTATGGAGATTCCTCAAAATGTTAAAAATAATAAACTTCTTTTAGATCAAAGCTGCAGAAGTCTGGGCCTGTTTATTTGTAAAAATTATTCAAAGGAAATCATGGAAAAATGCTATTTTGGAATATTGTTAAGAAAGAACCCAACAAAATACTTTTGCTGAAAACTTTTAAAAAATGTCTTTAAAGATTAAGTATAAATGAAATGGAATTTTTTCAAATAGTTAAAATTTGAATTCTCAGTGGAAGTTTTGTTTTCACTATTGCCATTCTGCTCTCAGTTTCATTGATTTCCCTCTAAGTGTTGCTGTATCAGTGCCCTGTATATTTTCACATGTTGTTTTTATTTTTACTTAATTCAAAATATTTTTAAATTAACTTTGATTTTCTCCTTGATTATGGGTTATTTATAAACGTGTTGTTGAGTTTCTAAATATTTGGACATTTTAAGATGTCTTCCTGTTATTGATTTTCTATTTTTCTTTGGGAGTAGCAGTCCTACTGTGTGCTTCTCCATCTCTTGCTACAGTATACCATGGTATCTCTGCCCAACTGGAAATGGAAGATTCTGTTTCCATGGAGGTGTTACTATTTCATCCAAAGGACTCCAAGACAGCTGGATCCCTTAACTCCAGATATTTACATAGAATCATTTTACAAAATGGTATTGTTCCCTGAAGGTACCACCCTCTCAACTAATTGAAAGAAAGCCCTGGGTTCTATGATTTTAAGATATTAATAAACCAAGGCTTTAGAATTTAGGTAAAACATCAAGATTACAGTTGTATATTAAAATAAAATTTTAATTTATACTCTTGAGTGCCATTTCTGTTTCTAAACTTTATTTTCTGCTTGAATTACTTATTAAATCTCATTTTCTTAAATTCTTTGAATATGTGTAATATCTAAATTCTAAAAAGCCACTAAAAAATTATTAAGTATGCCCTAATAACATTTTGCCTGTAAATATGAATAAATTTTTTATAAAATTTTAATCTTTCTTTTCTGCAACAATTCAGCACAACACGTTATATAAACACATATAAACATTGCATATGCTTATTAAATATCAGGAGAAATGGAATCTATATCATTTTGTAGCATCAGTATATCCTAAATTAACAAATCTGAAAGTGATAACACATTTACGTTTATATATTTAGAGAGAGGCAGAATTACCTGTTAAGTATTTCTGAGCCATGGTTTGGAGAATGATTTGGGGCTACCTACACACAGCTGTAAACAATGACTCATACATATTGGGAAAGTTAACTTCTTTTTTATTATATAATGGAACAAATTTCAGTTTGATGCTATTAATGACTTTAATGCCTGTCTGTAGGCCTCAGGTAGCTTTTATTTTCCCTTTTTATAGATAACAGAAATGTGGAAACAACTGAATTAATTGGCCAGGATTGAGCAACTAGTAAGTCATAGAGAATCGACTAGAAACTGGGTCTCTCTGACTTCAAAGCTAAATTTTTTTTTTAAGTTTATGACTACTTTCTACTTATGACTATGATCTGATTCCTATTCAGGTAATGATAGGATATTTCCTTACTACAAATCTTTATTTAGTTAGAATTTTTAGTCAACTGGAAGAAAGATATCCAGTGAACTATACCTATAAGAATAGGTTGATCGAAGCACAAATGCCTTTCCATCTGTTGCCATCTATTTGCGTGTTCTTTGTATCACAGTGGGCTGAACCTCTACACCTCTGGGTCCCAGGTTCCCATGTGAGTGGGAGTCTGGTTATTTTGATTAATGAGAGCTCTCAGTGGGAGATTGATGGGAGTAAGGAAGGGATATGACTGAGAATTTATTGCATTTTCTCTGCCTCAGAAAGTATTTCTGGCATTGGTTGTGTGCCTCTTCTGGCTCCTACAGGTCACACTTGCTTTGACCATAGTTTCTTTAGATCATACACTGTCCACAGGGTCTTGTCACTTGCCCTTCCATGTTGGCTTTCTGCTGTTACTAATTTCTAGATAGACTCTCCACCTCCTGTTTACCTTCTCAGCTCCTCCCTCATATGAGTAACCAATCCCTGGATTTATATTTTCTCTATTTTAAATAGTGTCATTTTATTTTTCTTATACAACAAAATGGCAAAAAGTATGATGATGGTTGCTGTTTAGGAAACCCTATCTTAGTTGTTGTGTATGAATTTCGAAAACGTGATCTTGGGATCCAGTTTTGGCTATGCTACTTCCTAACTATGTGATTCTTGGACATTTTTGTAAACACAATTAAGTTTTCCTTTTTTACTACATAAAATAGAAAAACCATCTCTCAAGGTAGATGCAAAGTTTAAAGAAGAATAAAGTGCGTATATACCATTTTGTACAATGCCTGGCAGTTAAAAATTGTATTATCTTTAGTTGTTCTTATATTTGTTGTTGTCCTTATTGTTACTAATATTGAAGGCTCCCAAAAGAATGTGACTTAGGACCTTCCTTGCAAGAGTTTTCCAGTGTGAAATGTTATTGTATTTTCCCAATGTTATAACAAAAGTGAAGAATAAAAACAAAAGTTTTCTTAACATATTCCAAATAAATAGTAAATAACCTTCATAGAGCATGTATTACAGGCTGGCTGCTGTTCTAAGTGCTGAAAGGTAGAAGAATATGCCACCTCAAATTATGCCACATTAGCATGAGGATTATTTTGACCCAAAGGCACTTAATCACACAGCAAATGAAAGAAGGCACTCCAATCTTCCATTTTCTTCTGAAAACGGGATTAAAAACTTCCATGGGCAAGATGCCCTTTCTGTGCCAAGAGAAAACATTTTTGAGTGGCAAGTCAAAGCCAGGAGAATTCTATACAAACAGATCTTCAGGGAATAATTTGAATTTTTGTTTAGCCTCCCTGTATATTTTAGTTACTTTTCCACAATTGCCTCTCTTTGTTCAATCCCATATAAAAGTATTCAGGTTTTGCCCTTTTATGGGTCTTCATTTACTTATGAGGGCCCTTATGTGACATAAAACATGTAAATGTGTGTGCTTTTCTCCTGTTAATATGTCTTGTGTCAGTTTAATTCTCAGGCCCAGCCAAAACACCCTATGAATAGAGGTAAAATGTTGTATTCCCCCACAATGCCTTATGAATTTTGGTTCATTTACTCATCACCATGATGCTATGAAGGTAGATACTATTGTTATCATCATGATGGATAGACAGGAGGAAAAAGATTTTAAGTAAGTCTCAATTTACAAGAAGCAGCAGTGAATGGTTTTGAACCCAGGGATCCTAGGTCCAGAATGTGAGTAGTAAACAGGCTGTTATATTGTCAATCCCAAGTGTTTTGAGGAAAAAGAAGGAAGTGTAGCTATTCAAATGTAAATCTTTAAACAATTGACAAAACAATCTAAATGGGATGGCTTAACTCTGGATCTAAAGAAACTATCTTTGACTCCTCTTTTCCAAACTTCAGCTCCAGTGAAAAGATGTTTAGAGCCTTTTTCTTTTCTTTTCTTTTCTTTTCTTTTCTTCTCCCTTCTTTTCTTTTCTTTTCTTTTCTTCTCCCTTCTTTTCTTTTTTCTTTTCTTTTCTTTTCTTTTCTTTTCTTTTCTTTTCTTTTCTTTTCGTCCTTTATGTAATTAACTTTTTTAAGCACACACACACACACACACACATATATACATATATATATATATATATATATATATATATATATATATATATATATACATACATACATATATATATATTTTTTTTTTCCTTTGGAACCAGGTGTTCTCCTAGTAATAAGTAGTTCATTTTAAGGTGAATTAGTTGAGACATAATAATCAAATTCTCTAGAAAGTTTGGATATGAATATGGTTGAAACTTTTTTTTCTGTGTGTTCTTATATTCACTGATAGCCTCAGTCTCCAGGGAATTAATGTATCCAAAATCCTCTAAACAATATTCTAATGTGTTTTCTAATGTGTCTGTTTTAAGACCTTAAAATACAAACAGCTATAAAAGGTAGATTTTTGTCTATAAAAGGTACACTTTTGTCTATTAAAAGGCATTAACACATCTTTTTGGAGTTGCATGATAATAACATCTTAGTAAGGTTGGAATATAAAAATACAATTCATGATTTACATCATTGAACCTCAAATTCTATGTGATGATTTTATTGCTATATATGATCAGGAAATACCATTTTCAAAAGGTAAACTATTTCAAATCACTATCAAATTTAATTTGGATATTCTACAAGGCAATCTTTAATAAACTATAAAGATCACTATGAATCATGAATTTTTTTCTGAACAGTAAGTAGAATGTTGTTAAATTCTTTTAAAATTTAAAACTGAAATGTAAGTATCCCTTCATAATTTATCAAGATATGAAATCATTCTCTTTCTATGCTGAGCTTATTTCAATCTAAGAAAAGTCAGTGTTCAAGAAAAAGTAAAAGTTTAAAATTCAATTGAAGGACAATTTCTAGGTGATCAAATGCTTATGCATCTTGAATTAGAGACTCGCTTACTGCAGAATGCCTTCCACAGGCTGTTACTTTTTGAACACCATAGTAAATTTAAATTCACTTTAATAAAAGAATAAGGGGTAGGAGCAGGCTCTTTTTGTTTTTATGAGCTTGAGCAACAGTAAAGAATGCTTAAAAGGAGACATTTTGGAGTTATTCAGGAAAGCTTTTCCAAAATACTGATTAAAATATGCTAAGGATTTGGTAGAATGACTGCCATTTACCAATCTGTAAGAAGGAAGTAGTTTGTATGGCTATTTCTAAATAGATGGTGCCAGTGTCCACAGGATATGTGTGCTACAACCTTTAGCAATCTTCATTCTTTGGCACAGCTAATAATTAATATTACTTGTTATAGCAGCCACCATTTACTGAACACCTACTGTGTGCCAGACAGAGAGCTAAGATTTTGATGTGCATTATCTTATTTACTCCTGGTGACAACTCACAAGGTGGGCACTGGTTTTGTACCCTTTTTAATATGGATAAGCACACTGACGTTTCCTCCAGTTAAGTGGCAGAGCTGAGATCCAGACTCCTATCTTATCTTCACTACCACCAGATGCAGCCTCACTAGGCAAGAGCTCTGTAAATATCTGCATGTAAGAAAACATTGCTCCTCTCTCTGCTATCATAAAGGAGAATGTGGATGTTCTTTAGTTATTAATCATGAAACCATCTTCAATATATCCATAAAGGTAAAAATAAAGTACAGAACTATGTATATTGTTTACCACTATTTTATGCATAAAAAGAAGAAAGAAGAACATTGGTGTTCTTGCTTGTACATGCATAAAAATTCTCCAGAGCTTACATGAGAAACTGGTCACAGCAGTTCCACCAAGGAATGGGACAAAGGAGACACCTTACTTTTTTTTCTTTTGTCCATTTGAGTTTTCAGCTGTGAAAATGTATGGCATTAAATACATAACAAATATATATTTAATATTTAAAGGGAAAAAAGGAAAACTAATAGAAATTGCCCCATAGACCAGTCATAGACTGATCACTTCATGCATGTTATCACATGCAATTCTCAGAGCAACTACAATGTACATTTCAATTTCCCTTTTTATAACAAGAGATTGAGAAAGATTGAATCAATTTTCTAGGATCAAACAACCAATAAGTGGTAGAGAATGAACTTGAATCTATTTCACTTAGATCTATATGATTTCAAGGATTATGCTCTTTGTACTACCTTAGTTTATTAGATCATAGCTTTGTTTCAGTGAATGATTATTATAAACATCAGTGAATTTGGTCAGTATTTTGAATTGTTTTAAAAAATAAGCTAATTATCATACATCGTATTAGATCAATTGAGTAAGTCTGCCAAAAGAATTGACCCAGATGTATGGGCGTATTTTCCCAGTGGGAAAGCAACAGGTTGAAAGGTGAAATCAAAATATAATTAAGATTTGCTGTGATCTGCGTAACGTGAAACAAGTAATTTGTTTCTTCTTCTTTGTTTTAAAATTGATATGAAAACTTTGGATTAAAAATTCACTTTAAAATAATGTTTAATCCTCAATTTGTCCTAATTCCAAGTTTGCTTTTTGTGATGAATGGATTATCCTAACTACATTTAGGTCCACATTTTTCCACAACAAATATAATTTTTTAGCCTTTGAAAGACAAATTTGTGTTACTCTTAACATCTCCCCCTATTTCTTAACATCCCTCCCCTATTTCTCCCCCCAGGTTTAAGAAGATAAATTCTAATAATTTTTTCCTAAGATGTAATTAAGCTAAGTCTATCAACTCCTGATTTTAGTTGATGTTTTTGTAGGTGTGTAGGGGTGCATTTTTCAGTTTGTCCTCTAAATAATTAAAATCAAAATATTTTTATTATCCTTTTAAGGAAGAGAAGGATAGAAGAGAGAAAGAAATAGAAAGAGATTTTAGTTTCCATTATCCAATATTTAAAAACTTTGAGCACATTATTATAAATGTTCTTTCTGTGAGAACACAAAAGCTTTCACCTATGAGGACTTAATGCAAGCAACAGCATATTAGACCAGAGAAATTGAGAAAGTAAAGGCAGAAGGAGTAGAACTAAGAGAACAATAAACTTTTAAAAATGTGTTTTGCTTGTGATAATGATGGCATGGTGTTAATTGTCTCCCTCATTCCCTTCCTCCCTTTAAGTCTCTCTTTCTTCCCCTCCCCACCCTCTCTCCTTGGTGCTCCTTTGGGATTTCAGTTTTTGTTTCTCCCTTTGTTTATTTCTGAGAGCTAAACCATCACCATCACCAGCAGGAAAAATCCTATCAGTGTCCAGATTGAAAAAGAATATGAACTGTTCTGTCAAGAAAATCTCACCATGGTTCCTCAAAAATAAAACCAGACTTCAAAAACATTAATGGAAATACAAGAATCACCTCCCTTCAAATCCATGGATAGTTACAGAAGCAAAGTTTGTTATTTTCCCTTAAGTATTTGCTCTTTGATTAAGGGGACTCTCATGGTAATGGCATTTTTGTTTTGTTTTGTCTTTCTTAGGACAAAACAATTTACGAGAGAGTATGTTACAATGACATTTAATGCAACTCTATTTTTAAACATAAGGCAGACTATAAACAGGTGATAGAAATAGTCTTGAAAGAGTGATTTCTTTGTAATACACTTTAAATATTCACTTGAAGTTAACACTTCAACTGATGTTTGTTTTTATTTGACATTCTCAAAACTTGCAGTCTCTCTCTACATTTTGTCACTATTTTTTTTCTCATTCTACTTCTCATGTACTTTGTTAACATTAAACAAGAATTTTCACTTAAACATTTAAATTAGAATTTAGAACTAATTGAAAAACTTTTTATCAAAAAATTCAGACTAATCTCTGAATAGATATTTATTATTCCTGAAAAATTCCTTTAGAAGTATAGCTTAAATGGTTAAAATAGTAGTGGAATCAGCAATTCACAAGTTTTTAAATTTAGCCATTCTTTTGTTACAATCTTTAAAAAAGTTTTTTTTTTATGTTTATTTATTTTTGAGAGAGTGAAACACAGAGTGTGAGCAAGGGAGGGGCAAAGAGAGAGTGAGACAGAGAATCCAAAGCAGGCTCCAGACTTTGAGCTGTCAGCACAGAGCCCAAGAAGGGGCTTAAACCCACAAACCATAAGATCATGACCTGAGCTGAAGTCAGACGTTTAACCAACTGAGCCACCCAGGCACTCCCCTTTGTTACAATATAATTTTGTGATTGAATTTGTTTTTCAGTGAGAATTACAATAACAAGTTTAAGTGGCTCAATCAAGTCTTGAATATGGTGTCAAATGTTGGACAGTTAAAACCGGCATTTCTTAGATTGGTTTCCTTTTTCATTTACTTTTGTTTGAAATCACTTTTTAACTGCCTAATTTAAGAAAAATTCTTCCCCAAATTTGTAAAGATATTATAAATAATGTCAATAAACGAAACCTTTTGATTATCATGCCCTATCAGAGTCCACCCCTGTGTCCTCCTGATGATAATCATGCTTGCACTGTAGTTGGCACACATTAAGAGAATGTATCAGTGCCCTTATATGCATTCATATGTACACATAAAAATATAAAGAACTTTTACAAGTTTTCACATTAATACCATTCAAAATGGTACTACTAAATGTAAATTTTACTTTTACTCAAAAATCTATTTTGGAGCACTTGCTATTTAAATACATATAGGTATTTTTGAATGTCATATTAAGGCATTCTCTGTTGTTATAAAGCTATATTTATAGGGTACGCTTTTATGTTTTTCTCTCAATTGCACATTTAAGATGGAAATGGATGGTTGTAGAACTTGTATACTTGTATACTTTCAAATTAAATAGAAAATGACTAATCCCTTTAGAAAGTGGATTCTGTATTTACTCATGAACATTTCTCTTTTCTTTCATCCTTGTCATTTATCAGACTTTAATTTTGAATTTTCCCCAATTTATTGTACCTGTTATTTTGATGAAATATGATTGTTGATCTTATTATATGTGAGGTTGAATACTTTTACATACGTTTATTGGTTATAATATGTATTTTTTGTTTTGCAAAGTGTCATAGTATGTATTGCCTCAATTTTTATTTATTTCTTAATTACAAAATGATAAGAATTCTTTATATATTTGGTATAGTAATTTTTTGTTCATAATATATAATACAGATATTGTTGCTTGCTCTAAAGTTTATTTTTTCACTCTTTAATATGGATAAATATAATTTATTAATTTTGATATCTATCAACATTTTATTTTGTTGTCAACCCTTTTATTTTTATTTAAGGAATTTTTCTTTAAACCAAGGTGATTAAAATATCCTGTTTTCTAAAACCTTTAGTATTTCATATTTAGGCCTATAATCTTTTTAACTGTTTATTGATTTATTTTGAGAGGAAGAGAGAGGCGGAGAGAGAGAGAGAGAGAGAGAGAGAGAGAGAGAGAGAGAGAGAATCCCAAGCAGGCTCCATGCTATAACAGCAGAGCCAGATGCATGAGGTTCAATCCCATGAACCATGAGATCATAACCTGAGCTGAAATCAAGAATTGGATGCTTGGGGCACCTGGGTGGCTCAGTCAATTAAGCCTCTGAATTTGGCTACAGTTATGATCTTGAGGTCCTTGAGTTGGAGCCTCATGTCGGGCTCTGTGTTGACAGTTCAGAGCATCAAGCCTGCTTCAGAATCTCTGTCTCCCTTTCTCTCTGCCCCTCCCCTGCTCATGCTTTCTCTTCCTGTCTCTCAAAATTAAATAAAAACATTGAAAAAAACTTAAAAGAATAAAAAAGAATCGGACGCTTAACTGACTAAGCCACCTAGGTGCCCCTAGGCCTGTGATCTTTTTAGAATTGAGTTTTGTGACTTTAGTTTGACTTTTCCCCCCATATGGATATCCTCTTATGCCAGTGCCAATGTTCCACCTTTAAGGTATTTAATTTTTGAACTATGTACCTTTTTCCTCATACCCCAATAGTAACCATTGACTTTAGTTTCTTATATGTTCTTTCATACATTTCATACACATAGAAGCAAATATAAACACAGATTCTTTTCTCCAGCTACTTTTACATAAAATGCAGCATACTTTACCTACTCTTCTGCATCTTATGTTTTTTTTTTATCTAATAATGTAACCCAGAGGACTTTCATGTTATAGAAAAGATTGTTTTCATTATTTTTAGTAGCTGCACATCATATCAGTGTAATTAATAGAAAATTCTATCTTTTCTGCACTGCTTTGCAGTCTCTGTTATAAGACACAATGACAAATGTGTAGGACTATTTCTTTCTTCCCTCTAAATTAAATTGATTTATTTTTAATCCCTGTACTAATATCCCATTCTCTTAAGTCCCGTAATTTTGAAATGAATTTGAGAAAGGACTTGTATTATTTCATTAGATGTTTAATGCCTACATCAAATGTAATTACAATCACTTTTTCACTCCTGGTATTTATTTTTTATTCTTAAATTTGCCAGGATTATAACAAATTGATATTCTTTAATATTTTTCTTATTATTTATCCTATTTTATTTGTTTTTCTGTTCATTAATTTCCACAATTAGGTTCTTATTTCTGTCCTCCTACTCACTCATTTATTTTAACTTGCTTAAGGTTTCTTTCAAACTTTTGAAAGTGGTCAATTTGCTTATTACTTTTCAGCCTCATTTTCCTCCAGTGTTAATTTTAAAGGCGTAACTTTCTTCCTAAGTACAGTTTTATAAAGTTGCAACCCACAAGAAATGTTGCATTTCCATTAAAATTCCATTTAAATTATTTTCTAATTTATTTTATGCTTTTTTTCTTTGACCTAGGGATTACTTAGATGTATAAATCTTAAAACATATAGTGATGTTCACAATTATATTTTATTGTATAATTTAACTTAATTGCATTGTGATTTGTAAACATTTTCTGTACACTTTCACAAAAATTTGATCCTTTGAGACTTGTTGAAATTTTATTTTAATATGCTAACATGTGATTAATTTGTATAAGTGTGTTTTGTGTGTGCTTGGAAAAATATCTAATTTTGCAGTTGTTGGGGGTAGAATTCTGCACATACTCCTTAGGTCTTGTTTTAATCAAATTCATCAAAACTTTTATAACTTTTCTAAAGTTTTTTTTTTCCCCCAGCTATTATGAGGCTTTTTTTTTCTATTATTGATTACCACTTGATTATGGATTTGCCTATATCTCATATTCCTTTAAGTGTTTAAAAAGATTATGTTATTAGGTGCATGCAAATTTAAATTTGTTTTATCTTTCTGGAAAGTTAAACATTTCATCATTATAATATGTTCCTCTTTATCTGTTTTTTCCCCTTTTTATGATAATTACTTTACTAAAAACTGAAGCACAATACACGTGTAGAAAAATGAATAAGTTTGATGAGTTATCACAAAGTGAGCACACCCTTATAGGTACTAGCTACTACTACCCGGTTCTGGTAATAGAGCATTACCAGAGTGCAGAAGCTTCCCTCAGACTCCCAAACTATTTATACCCTCTTCCAAAATGTAATCATCATCACACCTTAGATTGGTTTTGCTATTTTTATTTTTTAAACTTTATATACTTTTTTTTTTCTTTTTGTTATTTGGCTTCTTTTGCTCATCAGTGTATTGTTCCCAGTTTTGGGGTATCATGAAAAATGCTGCTATGGACATTGTAATACATGGCTTTTGGTGCCCATATATACATATTTCTATTGGTTAATTAATTACAAGAGGACTTTCTGGGTGTCTGATTTTCCCCCCACCTTAAATTCTAAATCATCTTCAAAATATCTACAAAAAGATATATTCTCTATCCATCTTTAACTTTTTCCCCCATATTGTAATGCTCAAATTTTCTGTGCCCTTTGTGTTAGATATACCTCCTCCGAATAGCATATAATTGAACTTGGTTTTTAGCAGAGTCTGATAACCCTTTTCTTTAATAACAAAGCATTTAGGTTGTTCACATTTAATCTAATTATTGCTATATTTAGATTTAAGTCTATCATCTTATTTTGTATTGGTCTCTTGGAAACATTTTTTTTTCCTATTCTTTTTTTTTTTTTACCTTTCTTTAAATTGGTATAATATTTTTTTGTCAATAAAGTTCCCTAATATCTACCTATTGCCCTAATTACAAAGCAAATGTTTTATAAGCATACAAAATTGGAAACAGTGGTTAACCAGGGGAATAGAACTGCATTGAAAGGTAAAGAGGAACTTCAAATTTTACTCTATATGTTTGGTTTGATTTTTTTTTTTTTTTACAATGGGCATATATTTTCTACTGACTTTGTAAAACTAGAACTGCAGTAGTGGTAATTCTGCTAAAAGATAATTCTACAACTACAGACAAAAATAAGTAGATTTTTTTGTCCTTTAATACTCTATCAGTTCAGCTTTTCCCCATTTATCCACTTACTCTCAGGCCTAATAGCATTAATATAATTTACACAGCAAATACATTCACAGAAAAATTACATAGAGTCTATGTTTCTCAGCATAGCAATAAGTGTCTTCTGTGTAAAATGACTTCCTTGGGTTCTGACATGGGGTCCGCAGAACTGCCCTGGCCTTTGCATGAAGCCTTGTTTTCATTAAGTAAATGACCAGCTCGTAATAAATTAGATACAGGAAAAAAGACTAGAATAGTGAAAAGATGACAAAATGAGATAGCCTATTTATTTATGTGTCTGTTTGCTTATTCATTTTGAGCTTTGTCAAGTCCTGGCATATCTGTGGGCCTCAGTGTCCTCATCTGCAAGTAAAAGTGGTAGATGAGAGTTGGTTGATTTTAACCATCCTACTGTCATAAGAACATAACAGTGGAAATATTTTAAAGACAAGTAGTGGGGCGCCTGGGTGGCTCAGTCGGTTAAGCGTCCGTCTTCAGCTCAGGTCACGATCTCGCGGTCCGTGAGTTCGAGCCCCGCGTCGGGCTCTGGGCTGATGGCTCAGAGCCTGGAGCCTGCTTCCGATTCTGTGTCTCCCTCTCTCTCTGCCCCTCCGCCATTCATGCTCTGTCTCTCTCTGTCTCAAAAATAAATAAACATTAAAAAAAAAAACTTAAAAAAAAAAAAAGACAAGTAGTCAACTACTACTTAAAAATTCTCCCCCTTCCTAGTTATGTGATTTTGACACAGTTACCTGATTTCTCTGGGATGCGTTTCTCTTTAACATAACCTGGATTATTCTGAGGGGTAAACATTAAAGCACTTGGGAAAAACCTAAGTTCTGTTCTACAGCACACTCAATTACTATTTATTTCCATCTTTCTAGCAGATAGTATGCATGCAATAATTATTAGTTTTTACTTCTTACTGATATCTTGGAATTGTATTATTAGAAAGTTCCAAATTAATACTATGGAACATTGATGTAATATTTTATTGTCGGGGCACCTGGGTGGCTCAGTCTGTTGAGAGTCTGACTTCGGCTCAGGTCATGATCTCACCATTCATGATTCTGAGCCCCATGTCGGGCTCTGTGCTGATGGCTCAGAGCCTGGAACCTGCATCAGATTCTGTGTCTCCCTCTCTCTGTCCCTCCCCTGCTCATACTCTGTTTCTTTCTCTCTCTCTCTCTCTCTCTCTCTCAAAAATAAATAAACATTGGAGAGGTTCCAGAAGATGGCGGCGTAGGAGGACGCGGGGCTCACAGCGCGTCCTGCCGATCACTTAGATTCCACCTACACCTGCCTAAAGAACCCAGAAAACCGCCAGAGGATTAGCAGAAGGGAGTCTCCGGAGTCAAGCGCAGACTAGAGGCCCACGGAAGAGGGTAGGAAGGGCGGCGAGGCGGTGCGCGCTCCACGGATTGGCGGGAGGGAGCCGGGGCGGAGGGGCGGCTCGCCGGCCAAGCAGAGCCCCCGAGTCTGGCTGGCAAAAGCGGAGGGGCTGGACAGACTGTGTTCCCACAGCAAGCGCGACTTAGCGTCTGGGAGGTCATAAGTTAACAGCTCTGCGCGGAAAGCGGGAAGGCTGGAGGACAAAGGGAGGGAGAGCTGCTGAGCCCCCGGACGGCAGAGCTCAGCTTGGCGGGGAACAAAGGCGCCAGCGCCATCTCCCCCACCCATCCCCCAGCCAAAATTCCCAAAGGGAACCAGTTCCTGCCAGGGAACTTGCTCGCTCCGCGCAAACACCCAACTCTGTGCTTCTGCGGAGCCAAACCTCCGGCAGCGGATCTGACTCCCTCCCGCTGCCACAGGGCTTCTCCTGAAGTGGATCGCCTAAGGAGAAGCGAGCTAAGCCTGCCCCTCCAGCCCCCGTGCACCTTGCCTACCCACCCCAGCTAATACGCCAGATCCCCAGCAACACAAGCCTGGCAGTGTGCAAGTAGCCCAGACGGGACACGCCACCCCACAGTGAATCCCGCCCCTAGGAGAGGGGAAGAGAAGGCACACACCAGTCTGACTGTGGCCCCAGCAGTGGGCTGGGGGCAGACATCGGGTCGTTCTACGGCCCCGCCCACTAACTCCAGTTATACACCACAGCACAGGGGAAGTGCCCCGCAGGTCCTCACCACGCCAGGGACTCTCCAAAATGACCAAACGGAAGAATTCCCCTCAGAAGAATCTCCAGGAAATAACAACAGCTAATGAACTGATCAAAAAGGATTTAAATAATATAACAGAAAGTGAATTTAGAATAATAGTCATAAAATTAATCGCTGGGCTTGAAAACAGTATACAGGACAGCAGAGAATCTCTTGCCACAAAGATCGAGGGACTAAGGAACAGTCACGAGGAGCTGAAAAACGCTTTAAATGAAATGCAAAACAAAATGGAAACCACGATAGCTCGGCTTGAAGAGGCAGAGGAGAGAATAGGTGAACTAGAAGATAAAGTTATGGAGATAGAGGAAGCTGAAAGAAAGAGAGATAAAAAAATCCAGGAGTATGAGGGGAAAATTAGAGAACTAAGTGATACACTAAAAAAAAATAATATACGCATAATTGGTATCCCAGAGGAGGAAGAGAGAGGGAAAGGTGCTGAAGGGGTACTTGAACAAATTATAGCTGAGAACTTCCCTGAACTGGGGAAGGAAAAAGGCATTGAAATCCAAGAGGCACAGAGAACTCCCTTCAGACGTAACTTGAATCGATCTTCTGCACGACATATCATAGTGAAACTGGCAAAATACAAGGATAAAGAGAAAATTCTCAAAGCAGCAAGGGATAAACGTGCCCTCACATATAAAGGGACACCTATAAGACTCGTGACTGATCTCTCCTTTGAAACTTGGCAGGCCAGAAAGGCTTGGCACGATATCTACAGTGTGCTAAACAGAAAAAATATGCAGCCGAGAATCCTTTATCCAGCAAGTCTGTCATTTAGAATAGAAGGAGAGATAAAGGTCTTCCCAAACAAACAAAAACTGAAGGAATTTGTCACCACGAAACCAGCCCTACAAGAGATCCTAAGGGGGATCCTGTGAGACAAAGTACCAGAGACATCACTACAAGCATAAAACATACAGACATCACAATGACTCTAAACCCATATTTTTCTATAATAACACTGAATGTAAATGGATTAAATGTGCCAACTAAAAGACATAGGGTATCAGAATGGATAAAAAAACAAGACCCATCTATTTGCTGTCTACAAGAGACTCATTTTAGATCTGAGGACACCTTTAGATTGAGAGTGAGGGGATGGAGAACTATCTATCATGCTCCTGGAAGCCAAAAGAAAGCTGGAGTAGCCATACTTATATCAGACAAACTAGACTTTAAATTAAAGGCTGTAACAAGAGATGAAGAAGGGCATTATATAATAATCACAGGGTCTATCCACCAGGAAGAGCTAACTATTATAAATGTCTATGCGCCAAATACCCGAGCCCCCAGATATATAAAACAATTACTCATAAACATAAGCAACCTTATTGATAAGAATGTGGTCATTGCAGGGGACTTTAACACCCCACTTACAGAAATGGATAGATCATCTAGACACACAGTCAATAAAGAAACAAGGGCCCTGAATGATACATTGGATCAGATGGACTTGACAGATATATTTAGAACTCTGCATCCCAAAGCAACAGAATATACTTTCTTCTCGAGTGCACATGGAACATTCTCCAAGATAGATCATATACTGGGTCACAAAACAGCCCTTCATAAGTTTACAAGAATTGAAATTATACCATGCATACTTTCAGACCACAATGCTATGAAGCTTGAAATCAACCACAGGAAAAAGTCTGGAAAACCTCCAAAAGCATGGAGGTTAAAGAACACCCTACTAACGAATGAGTGGGTCAACCAGGCAATTAGAGAAGAAATTAAAACATATATGGAAACAAACGAAAATGAAAATACAACAATCCAAACGCTCTGGGATGCAGCGAAGGCAGTCCTGAGAGGAAAATACATTGCAATCCAGGCCTATCTCAAGAAACAAGAAAAATCCCAAATACAAAATCTAACAGCACACCTAAAGGAAATAGAAGCAGAACAGCAAAGGCAGCCTAAACCCAGCAGAAGAAGAGAAATCATAAAGATCAGAGCAGAAATAAACAATATAGAATCTAAAAAAACTGTAGAGCAGATCAACGAAACCAAGAGTTGGTTTTTTGAAAAAATAAACAAAATTGACAAACCTCTAGCCAGGCTTCTCAAAAAGAAAAGGGAGATGACCCAAATAGATAAAATCATGAATGAAAATGGAATGATTACAACCAATCCCTCAGAGATACAAACAATTATCAGGGAATACTATGAAAAATTATATGCCAGCAAATTGGGCAACCTGGAAGAAATGGACAAATTTCTAAACACCCACACTCTTCCAAAACTCAATCAGGAGGAAATAGAAAGCTTGAACAGACCCATAACCAGCGAAGAAATTGAATCGGTTATCAAAAATCTCCCAACAAATAAGAGTCCAGGACCAGATGGCTTCCCAGGGGAGTTCTACCAGACATTTAAAGCAGAGATAATACCTATCCTTCTCAAGCTATTCCAAGAAATAGAAAGGGAGGGAAAACTTCCAGACTCATTCTATGAAGCCAGTATTACTTTGATTCCTAAACCAGACAGAGACCCAGTAAAAAAAGAGAACTACAGGCCAATATCCCTGATGAATATGGATGCAAAAATTCTTAATAAGATACTAGCAAATCGAATTCAACAGCATATAAAAAGAATTATTCACCATGATCAAATGGGATTCATTCCTGGGATGCAGGGCTGGTTCAACATTCGCAAATCGATCAACGTGATACATCACATTAACAAAAAAAAAGAGAAGAACCATATGATCCTGTCAATCGATGCAGAAAAGGCCTTTGACAAAATCCAGCACACTTTCTTAATAAAAACCCTTGAGAAAGTCGGGATAGAAGGAACATACTTAAAGATCATAAAGGCCATTTATGAAAAGCCCACAGCTAACATCATCCTCAACGGGGAAAAACTGAGAGCTTTTTCCCTGAGATCAGGAACACGACAGGGATGCCCACTGTCACCGCTGTTGTTTAATATAGTGCTGGAAGTTCTAGCATCAGCAATCAGACAACAAAAGGAAATCAAAGGCATCAAAATTGGCAAAGATGAAGTCAAGCTTTCGCTTTTTGCAGATGACATGATATTATACATGGAAAATCCGATAGATTCCACCAAAAGTCTGCTAGAACTGATACATGAATTCAGCAAAGTTGCAGGATACAAAATCAATGTGCAGAAATCAGTTGCATTCTTATACACTAACAATGAAGCAACAGAAAGACAAATGAAGAAACTGATCCCATTCACAATTGCACCAAGAAACATAAAATACCTAGGAATAAATCTAACCAAAGATGTAAAAGATCTGTATGCTGAAAACTATAGAAAGCTTATGCAGGTAATTGAAGAAGATATAAAGAAATGGAAAGACATTCCCTGCTCATGGATTGGAAGAATAAATATTGTCAAAATGTCAATACTACACAAAGCTATCTACACATTCAATGCAATCCCAATCAAAATTGCACCAGCATTCTTCTCGAAACTAGAACAAGCAATCCTAAAATTCATATGGAACCACAAAAGGCCCCGAATAGCCAAAGTAATTTTGAAGAAGAAGACCAAAGCAGGAGGCATCACAATCCCAGACTTTAGCCTCTACTACAAAGCTGTCATCATCAAGACAGCATGGTATTGGCATAAAAACAGACACATAGACCAATGGAATACAATAGAAACCCCAGAACTAGACCCACAAACGTATGGCCAACTCATCTTTGACAAAGCAGGAAAGAACATCCAATGGAAAAAAGACAGTCTCTTTAACAAATGGTGCTGGGAGAACTGGACAGCAACATGCAGAAGGTTGAAACTAGACCACTTTCTCACACCATTCACAAAAATAAACTCAAAATGGATAAAGGACCTGAATGTGAGACAGGAAACCATCAAAACCTTAGAGGAGAAAGCAGGAAAAGACCTCTCTGACCTCAGCCGTAGCAATCTCTTACTCGGCACATCCCCAAAGGCAAGGGAATTAAAAGCAAAAGTGAATTACTGGGACCTTATGAAGATAAAAAGCTTCTGCACAGCAAAGGAAACAACCAACAAAACTAAAAGGCAACCAACGGAATGGGAAAAGATATTTGCAAATGACACATCGGACAAAGGGCTAGTATCCAAAATCTATAAAGAGCTCATCAAACTCCACACCCGAAAAACAAATAACCCAGTGAAGAAATGGGCAGAAAACATGAATAGACACTTCTCTAAAGAAGACATCCGGATGGCCAACAGGCACATGAAAAGATGTTCAACGTCGCTCCTTATCAGGGAAATACAAATCAAAACCACACTCAGATACCACCTCACGCCAGTCAGAGTGGCCAAAATGAAGAAATCAGGAGACTATAGATGCTGGAGAGGATGTGGAGAAACAGGAACCCTCTTGCACTGTTGGTGGGAATGCAAATTGGTGCAGCCGCTCTGGAAAGCAGTGTGGAGGTTCCTCAGAAAATTAAAAATAGACCTACCCTATGACCCAGCAATAGCACTGCTAGGAATTTATCCAAGGGATACAGGAGTACTGATGCATAGGGGCACCTGTACCCCAATGTTTATAGCGGCACTCTCAACAATAGCCAAATTATGGAAAGAGCCTAAATGTCCATCAACTGATGAATGGATAAAGAAATTGTGGTTTATATACACAATGGAATACTACGTGGCAATGAGAAAAAATGAAATATGGCCTTTTGTAGCAACATGGATGGAACTGGAGAGTGTGATGCTAAGTGAAATAAGCCATACAGAGAAAGACAGATACCATATGGTTTCACTCTTATGTGGATCCTGAGAAACATAACAGAAACCCATGGGGGAGGGGAAGGAAAAAAAAAAAAAAAAAAAAAAAGAGGTTAGAGTGGGAGAGAGCCAAAGCATAAGAGACTCTTAAAAACTGAGAACAAACTGAGGGTTGATGGGGGGTGGGAGGGAGGGCAGGGTGGGTGATGGGTATTGAGGAGGGAACCTTTTGGGATGAGCACTGGGTGTTGTATGGAAACCAATTTGACAGTAAATTTCATATATTAAAAAAAATAAATAAATAAAAAATAAAATAAAATAAAAAAAATAAATAAACATTAAAAATTCAAAAAATAAAATATTTTTATTAGCTAACCTGGAATTTACAAGTGTGCCCCTCTCCCCACATTAATAAAATGTAAAATATTAATATGTTGTATAGAACATCTTTTTACAAAACATGTGAATCCTTCAATATCCATGACTCTCTGTTAAGAACCTAAAAAGTTTATACATTTAAATAGTGATATAATCTTATAAATGGTATGTAAACAGTATTTTGATAAAGGCAATAAAAAGAATCAGGAAAAAGACAACCAAACAGAAAATTGAATACAAAATTACTAGAGTCTAAAAAAATGTTACTGCCATCTTTAAAGCTGTTTTGCCCATGTCATTTCATATTTTGTATTGTAATGTCACAATTGTAATAAATTTTACTATAAAGTGGTCAATATCAAATTTGAAGGTCACCCTGGTAATTGGAAGTGAGAGCCTCCCAAAATGAAGGCAATTGGAAAGCACAACATTTTACTTTCATGAATAGAATGATTTAATCCTTTGACCTCTAGTTGGTTAAGCATGATATATAGTAGAACGTTTCACTTCTGATATATGCATGTGAAATCCTGACAAGAATTAAACGCAGAGTGCAGATATAATCTGCTGGCATTCCTCACTCTGCTGTGAATAATCACTAAAGTTACTTTGAAGTACTTTAGAGGAGAAAGCAAGTAAGAAAAAAGAGAAGGAAAGAAAAGCAAAATCAGAAGGAAAGAACGAGAGGAAAGGAAGGAAGGAGAGAGAAAGAGAGGGAAGGAAGGATGGGAAAAAGACAGTCCATTTGATTATTTTCCTTTCTGCACAAATGGCATCCTAAAAAAAAAAAAAATATTTTGAAAGGCTTTTAATGTAAACACGGCCAGCTGTTTTAGACATTGTAACATGTGCAAGTTTGAAAGACACATCATGAAAAAAAATATTCATGCTGAAATGTCAATTTTATAGCTCTAAGAGAGAGGTCCTAGGGTTTAGAAGTTAAAAGTGAGTTAACTCCTTGCTTATTCGAACATTAAACTGTCAGCATGGAAGTAAGTTTAAAACTTATGATGGTCTGAAAATGTGGTGCTAAATGAAGTCTGAAGACCTATTAACCTGCCTGAGATGTAAACCAGGAACTATCACACTCTGCTGTTAGGCATGTATGTGAGTACTTTAAAGTAGTGTGCAAGCTATTAGGAGGTGAATGATGAAGCTGAATAGTATCTCTTTTGTCCTAAATGCAGTGATAATGCTAGCTATTTTTGGTATTCCTTTAGGAATTGCATGCCTATAGGAAATGGAATACAGTGCTTGCTTGAAAATGATTGGGTTATTTATTTTATTTATTATAGTAAGGCAGAACTGACAATTGTTTAACAAGTTGACCAATAATCAGTTTTCCTTTGTTTTAGAGCTGTACAGCAATTTAAAGGGAAAGCCTAACATTTGTAAACATACTTAACATGTAGGTGATAAACACTTTAGATCAGCATTTTTGACAAATTATTCATTGTGTTACTAAAATATTTTAAAGAATGAGTTTCTTAAATAAAGTACTGAGACTTAATGAATATGAAATAAATATTTAAAAATCAAATTAATTTGGTAAGGAATCTGACCATCATTCCTTTTGCTGTTAAAATATCAGTTCTTCCTTTTCAATATTATTATGTCAAGTATAATTTTAAAACGTTTAACAGAGACATTTACCAATTATTTCAAAATAAGATATCAACCATGTATATTTGGTTCACATTTAGCAAGATGGAAATGGACTAAATCAAATTATATAAAGTGAAATAAACTTAACCCTTCTGCCTGAGAAAATAAACTTTGTTATGAAAATATCCTTTTTCTATATATCCCTGTTTATGGGCTTTTAAATCCAAGTAGGAAAACAATAATCATTTTTATTCCATGAAACTATTAAAAATACATTTTAAAAAGACTACATAAAAATATTTAAGTAAGAAACCCAGAAGTTTCTTACTCAAGTTTCTTGGTTACCAGAGGGTATTGATTCCTATCTAATCTAGTGGAAGGTCCTAAAAGCACAGTATTAGCTGTTAGAACTGTTAGAACAATAGATGTTAGAATAAGAAGGCTGTGATTTGTTCCTTACGGAGTTCATGATGAACCTGTAGAGGTGATGGAAGCAAAGGAAAGATAATAAAAGATCTTATAACATCTGGCACCTAAATATGTGATACATACAATGCACTCTAGAAAATGGGAGAAGGGAAAAGATCAATGTAGGCCAGCCACAAGGGTGTAATCTAAATCGGACTTGAAGAATAAATAAGATTGGATGGTTGTCTCCTACAGGATTGACCAGGAGTTGACCTGTGATTTCATTCAGTTCAGAAGGTTAAGATGTGACCAACTATTGAAAATGTGGAAGGAAACTCAATACCATCTGAGCTTTCATCTTGTACTTTGTTCTTTCACATAAGCAGACGAAGCAAGTGGCTGCAATGCTGCTTGCAGTCTCCTTGTTCCTCACTCTGTACTCTATTCGTTGCACTCTGACCCTAAAGACAGAGAGTGATACCGGTCAAACTTCTGTTCATGTCTACCTCCTTTTAACCCAGAGTGCACAATAAGTCGTGGACGTCATTACACCACCTTGACGCCATCATGGAAATGGAAGTGTGCATCATTGCTTCCCTCTTCGGATGTGGTCCACTGTCCACCAGTATGAGCATCGCTTGAGAGTTAGTCAGTATCACAGCCCCTCGTCTCCAATCACGCCCAAATACAAACAAATATAATCATTTTTGTTTATCATTTCCTCAATTATTATTCACTCTTCAATGTTCTCCATAATGTTGTAACCCGCTTTGAGTTCACATTAGGTTTTATTTAGGACCTGAAAAATTCAATGAACTGGTAAATTGAGAAATATTTATTGTTTGGATTGATTGTGTGCAGAGGTGATATACTGACTTTATGCAATCCTTTGACATTAGTTGCAGTCTTGCTACACCACAGATCACTGAAGGTCTCTTCTTTGCTGATCTTGGTGTTATAATCTTTGCTATTTCCCTTATTCTCCTTCAGTCTTATTATAGCCATTCTCATTCTCTTTCCCCCATGCCATGTTTTCCACTTAAAATTATCTTCTAATATATTAATTAACTTCAAAGTTTGATGTAAATGAATAATTAGTTCTCTCCAAGCGTAATTTTACTTGGTGAAATGCCCTTGTTGTCTAGATAAGTGTTATTTTATGAATATTAAATGTAAATGCCAGATAAGATTTCATAGGCCAGGGGGTTTATTAACAGAAAAAGAGGAGTAGAGCTCAGCTATGCAATCTAGACAAATACGAAAGAGTCAAAGGTTGGAGGGCAAAGATCCAAATATGGGAGAAAAGCTCACGTGAATTAGATAAACAGAAATGATCATGTTTTAACAAGGTAGGAACTGAGAAATAATGACTGGGATATTAAGCTAATATAAATCTACAGATAACCTTCTTAAGAGAGATTTATTTTTGTGAGGTTTATTTTCTTATGGTATTAAAAAGGACACAAATAATGAACTAGGATAAAACCTGATTTTTTTTTTTTTATGTTGAATTACTGTAACATGGCAAGATGTTAAGGACAGAGACAGTTAAGCTTTCTATAGCCTGTGAACAGTATTCTCTGCTCACACATCATCTTTCCTAGGTAAATTTCCTTCCCCCACCATATACTTGAGGTTTGTTGATTAATTAGATAAATGAAGTCTTCCTTGGCTTGGTACTTAATTAGAAGTTATCATTGTTACAGATATGCTATATGTTTGAATGTAAGTTGTAATTAATTCTGTGTAACTAATGTTTTGCCAATTATCAAATCAGCACTGTTTCTTGTTCTAACTGGCTGGCTGTCCCATTCTCCATCCTACTTCTGTATCTAGATTTTAAAATAAATTTTCTGCCAGCTATGTTTTCTAAGGGTAACACTTACCTAGTTGAGTTTCTTCCCCAAGTGAGCACAGCATCCACTGCAGGTTGGGCTTTAGAGTTTTTACCATAATTTGAAAGAGAATGGTTGATGATGCTTTCTGAGTTTCTGCAGAAGGCGTTTGGCCAGAATTTTGCTAGTGATGGAGAGCAGGGCAATGCCATTATAGTTGCTGCAGTCAGCTCTCCAGCATTTTACGTGATAAAATATATATCACAACACTGCTTCCAATCTGTGACACAACCCGGAGTATAATGCGAACCCAATCTTGCCTTAGTATTCCAACTTTCATCTCAGCCTTTTACATACATGGAACAAAATCTTGCCAATGGAATATTGTACGTAAGTACAGAAAACTGTCACTACCTCTGGACTTTATAGGTGTTAAAGCACTATATAAAGTGTCAGATTTCACAGTAGGAAGTTTATACACCTGGAAAGAGCTGATCTATGTCCTGCAGTTACACAAAGTCATAAAAGTTCAGTTGAGACACGTGTTTATTATTTTGATATATCAATGTCCTATGACTTTTTCAGAAGAAATCATATGCTCAGATATTCATGACTACTCTTACACTCAAATGCCCTCTAGAACAGACTGTATATATTAGGCATTTGTTCCATTAATATAATTCCTTGTTTTCTCAGTGGAAAGGAGGCCAGCGTGCCTATAAATACCACTTTACCTTGCTTTAGCAAAACATATTAGCAATAGTTTCTTTACTGTACTTTCGAATTTTAATCTTTTCAGAAGGACAAGAATGAAAACAAAGAGTAAGAACACTGAAGAAATAGTAGAGAGAGCAATAAAAATAACTTTTGAGCAGAACATCTGTTTAAGCAAAATGAAGGTGACTCGGTTGCTTACCTGACAGAGCTAGACGTGCAAAAAAGGCTTGCTTTCACCTAAGTCTCCTAGCACCCACTGAAACATGGAATAAGTAAGAAAATACGGGGGTCTTTAAAATTCTGGTGCAATCTCAATTTCTAATTATCAAAGATGAAATAAAAGAACAATAGGGGCACCTGGGTGGCTCAGTTGGTTAAGCAGCTGACTTTGGCCTAAGTCATGATCTCATGGCTTGTGGGTTCAAGTCCCATGTCAGACTCTGCTGACAGCTCAGAGCCTGCAGTCTGCTTTGGCTTCTGTGTCTCCCTCTCTTGCTGCCCCTCCCCCCTCTCATGCTATCTCTCTTTCTGTCTCAAAAATAAATAAACATTAAAAAAAAGAAAAAGAAACTTTTTATTAGTAGACATATAAATTATATTAGGTTATAAATGAAATGGAAAATACTATACAATAGTAACACTATTCTTTCCTTTCACCTCCTAAACACATATCCATACACAAAAACATCACCCAGGAAAAGAAGCTTACTCTGTCATTTCTTTTCTTTTTTTAAGTTTATTTATTTTGAGAGAGAAAGAGCAGGGGAGGGAGAGAGACAAAGAGAGAGAGAGAGAGAGAGAGAGAGAGAGAATCCCAAGCAGGCTGTGTGCTGGTCACAGGACTTGAACTCACCAACACCGAGGTCATGACCTGAGCAGAAATCAAGAGTTGGATGCTCAATCAACTGAACCACCCAGGCACCTTTACTCTGTCGTTTCTTAAATTGTTTTCTTTAAAAATAAGTTGGCCTATTAATTTATCTCTGGAATGTTAAATTGAAAATACTGAAATTCTCTTAGGCAAGTAGCCTCCTTCAGAAATTATTTAAAGAATCTATTAAGTCTACTCAAGGCCTTTTATTTCAACTAAATTTGGGAACAGCTTTATTTCACCTGGTATACTCCCACCTGTAGTCGATACTGTCAAACTGCAAGGACAGGATCCGTTCTCACCTGTTTCCTTTTAGGAGTGGACTCTCCCTTCCCTTCTACCCGCAGCCTCTCTTGCAGTCAGGTGTGTCTGTTGTAACCAAGTTTTTGCCAACAGGATATAAAACAGAAGTTATTTGTACAATTTCTTGGTCATTTTCAACTTAAAGACAAGCCGTGTGTTCTGACTCCACTTTTTCCTCTTCTGGCTGGAGAACCACAAATGCAAATTCAACCTTGACACAGAAATGAAAGCAATTTTTTGTGCATAGCTGGTTAGCCCAGAAGCCAGAGCCTGCCGGACTATATTTAGATTCTAAAGCGAGGGAGGCACACACTTCTTGTCTATTTCCACCAATATATTTGGGGACCTCTTTCTTACAGTAGTTGTCTCTATATCCCAACTTCTATCACACCATTCAGCAGCTTATAAATTGGTTCCTATTTCACAAAGAATGTTGTATAGTGAAAGTAAACTGTACTTCTCGAAAATAATTATTAATATACCTATATCTATAAAGTAATAGAAGTATGGTTCTGTACTTCTGGAAAACACTTAATATTTATATGTAAATATATATACTTACATATGTATATGTAGTACTGTTGAGAGGAAGAAGCAACACACACTATATCTATGTCTAAAAGTACAGCGCGTATGTACTGAGATTTGATCTGAGATTTTTCATAGAATTTGATAGCCATTCCTTTGTGCTTTGCTCCATCATTGTAGATCCATTAGCCTTCCTATCAGTGGTCCTCAAAGTGTTGTCCCCAAATGGGTAGCAGCAGGAGTAGCACTCGGGAACTTGTTAAAAATTCAGCGCAGATGCATTGAATCAGAAATGCCCAGTAGGGCTGGCAGATCTGTGGCTCAACAATATCTCCAGATGATTCCAGTACATGCTAAAGCTTGAGAAAAAAATGGCTCTTCATCAACAAGCTGGTAGGTAAAATAGAATCAGCAGTCATTAATAGAAGAAGTTTGTTGGAATTATATTGATTTTAAAAACGACACTCCCAATGTATGTTTTTAAAATATCCTAGCCTGAGTTATTATGATATTCAATTAATCTTATTTAATTCTATGAGGATTATAAATATTTTTAAATTATGAAGCCTTGCAGATGGTGAAATCCTATGTATTCTTTTCAGGTTAGAGTAGACATCACTACTCAAATGTGATTATTAATTTCATTAATTATGTCAAGAGTTTCTTTTTTCTGTTTTCATATAATAAACAGTACTCTTAAAATTCCATTAAGCACTTTTATATCTTAGAAAATACATTGATAATTTATGTCTCCATACTTTCATATTTGTGTGATTGCCCTTGCATTGCTATATAATATTCAGAAATAATCACATATTTATTTAGTATTTTACCTTACACACATTGTCATATTTATTAGCAAATTTGAGAGTCCTGTTACATTAGCTCTGTCTTCACATAAAAGTAAACAGAAAGTTTCTAGAAATTATGAGATTTATCAAAATTACACACCTAGTAAGAGGGACATCCTGGATTAAAATTAAGGAGTTTTGAATCCAAATGTATTCATTGCATTTGCAAGAGAATAAAAATAATAAATAAGTTACAAGTTCAGCCGCAAAATTATATTGTCCCTGTAATTAGTGTTGCAAAGTGGATTATTTACAAGGAAAGAGCAGCTGGGCGTTGCTTGATCTCTTCTATGAACTGTGAACCAGATGAATGGCCTTGGGTAATTAACGTCATTGAATATATGCTTTGGCGGGGGAGAGAAGAGGATTCTGGGGACAACTACAGAAAGTGAGAGAGAACTTGGTTTAGCAAATTTGTTTATGTGACATGCCGAGGATATTTATTTGGCATTCTCTGAGAGAGATCAATAAATACTTGTTTTTCCAGTACATTGAAAGGAAGGCACATCTTTGGATGCAACACCATTTCAAGATTGATGTTCTAGGTAAGAGCAAATTTGTCTATCTTTTCCTGTATAAGTTGGTATTCAGTAATATGTATATATACATACACATGTATACACATAACAATATATATATTAGGCAGAGTGCTAATTTACTATGAAAATTTAGGGATTATATTCCCTAAATATGGCATTTTAAAGGAATATCATGCTGGCTGCTACCTTCAGAACTCCTGTAAGAGTCCATTTTCTCCTTCCCCTGAGGAACCTTGGTGGAAACAGGTAAGAGGCATGAGGTCAGAGATCTATAGTATGACTTAAAACACTTGAAAATTCTCTATAAGATTATTTAAAATATTTTCAGTAGGAAAGTGAAATTGCTGTAAACATAATTGGAATCAACCTCCAAATGCACCTACATATTCGTGAATTAGAACAAAAATGCTATTTTACTTATTATGGTTTGTTTCCATCAAATTTTCAATTTTCTCATATCCTGCAAGAGTAATGCAGTCAGTCTGAGGGCGCATGTCTCCTCCAACGTCCTACTGTATTTGTACACATAACCTTCGCTACCCAGACTTCAGTTTAGTGGTGAATTCTTCATCTTATTTGGTAGGTTAGTCTTCCCTTGGCTCATTCATATTCAGAATTGACTTTGCACAATTTTATTTCTGTCCCCTTTTTATGAACATGTTGGTGCTAATGAATCCCATAGTGACCCAGTTGAATCAAGTCTGCTACCTGTTTGTGCCACCACTGTAATAACTGTCAAAAAAAATGCATTTCTCTCTTTCACCTGGGAGTTGTGTAACCAAAGAAAGAAGGGGAAGATATTCGTTTTCTACTGTCTTAGCTGTTAATTATAAGAGTAGCATTTCAACTGAAGATGAGCAAATCTGAGCCCATGTATAGGAAAGTGAAAATGTTAAAACAGCTGGGATCAACATTTTTATGAGGCTTTTCCTCATCCTTCCAAATAGCTTGAAAGGCCATTTTGAATGAGAAGTTTGAATCTCTGTCATGATGGTTTATAAAGAGATTGCTAAACAATGTTCAGGTGCTTTTTATAAAAAGTTAAGAATTTTGGTGTTGGCTCCAACAACTAGAGGGAAGAAGGAGAACAAAAGGAGGTTAGCAAGATAGGGTAGGGAAAACTGAATCTCATGGAGAAGAGAAGCTAGTGAAAAATTCTTTATAATGTGGCCAACAGATCTATTAGAATCCAACAGCTTAATACTCAGTACTAATTAATCCATTCTAATGCATTGTATACTCCTTTTGTTCTCATTTCTAATGGAGCAGGTCAAACAAAATTTTGTGTGAATGATTTGGGGGAAATCAAAGAAAAGGGTTTATATTTCAGTGACTCTGAGCATGTGTGCCTGAAACAGCAACATCAACATCACCTGGAAGCTTGTTAGAAATACAAATTATAGGCTCCAGTCAGACCCCCTTTTGCAGAAGCTCGGTGGATAGAGTTTAGCGGTCTGTGTTTCAAAGCAACTTCAGGCGATTCTCATGAAAACTAACGTGTGAGTGCTATTGTGTTATTAAACATACAGGTTTATGTGGAGCAGATTAAAGGCAACAGTTATAGGAGATGAGGTGCTGTGGAGATTAAGAAATCTGAATAGGAATTTAGTATTAAATCGATTAGGATACACACAAGTGAAATAAGAATTTCTGGTTTGTGAGATAGGGTGTATCCTACTATGTAGTAGTTTTATATCTTTGTAACTATTATGTAAATTTTAAGAGGGCAATACTAGCTTATACTTGGGTTGTACTTCTGAAATTGGGGCTATCAATGCTAATAATTCTCTTTCACTGTGTATACTACAGTAGTGGGAAACTTTCAATCGCACTAGATGATTTTATCAATAAGCTGTTTCACACGTCTATCAGTTTTTTTCTAGTCTTTTAATTGAAGTATAATTAACATACAATATTCTATTACTTTTTAGGTGTACAACATAGTAATTCCATTCTATGTATTACCCAATGCTTACCACCTTGGAATATGATATTAGCTGTGGGTTTTTCATATATGGCCTATATTATGTTATTATGTATTATGTTATGTTGAGGTATGTTCCCTCTCAACCCACTTTGAGAGTTTTTATCATGAATAAATGTTGTATTTTGTCAAATGCTTTTTATGCATCAACGGATATGATCATATGGTATTATCTTTGTTAACATAATCTATCCCATTGATTGATTTGCAAATATTGAATCACTGTTATATCCCTGGAATAAATCTCATTTGTGGTGGATGATATTTTTTAATGTATTATTGAATTTGATTTGCTAGTATTTTGTTGAGGATTTTTGAATTTATGTTCATGAGAGCCATTAGCCTGTAGTTTTCTTTTTTTGTAATGTCTTTGTCTGGCTTTGGTATCATAGTATTATTGGCCTCATAGAATGAATTTGGAAGTTTTCCTTCTTTTTCTATTTTTTGGAATAATTTCAGAGTAGGTATTAACTCTTCAAATATTTGGTAGAATTCCAAAGTCCATCTGGTATTGGGATTTGGGAGTTTTATGACTGAATCAATTTTATTACTAGTAATTGGTCTGTTGAAATTTTGTATTTCTTATTCAGTTTTAGAAGATTGTTTCTCAGAATTTATCCGTTTCCTCTAGGTTGTCCCATTTGTTGGCATATAATTTTTTTATAATCTCTTATCATTTGTATTTTTGTGGTATCGGTGGTTATTTCTCCTCTTTTGCTGATTTTACTTGCTTCTTCTTGTATAATCTGGTAAAGATTTATCAATTTTTATCTTTTCAAAGAACCAAGTCTTGGTTTTACTGATCTTTTGTTTTTGTTTTGTTTTGTTTTGTGTCTTATTTGTGATCTAATCTTTATTATTCCCTTCCTCCTACTAGCTCTGGGCTTTGTTGTTTTTGTAGCTCCTCTAGGTGTGAAGTTTAGTTGTTTGAGAATTTTCTTCTTGAGGTAGTCCTATGTTGCTATAAACTTTGCTCTTAGAAATGGTTTTGCTGTGTCCAAGGATTTTGGACCAATTTCCATCTCACTTGTGTGCACATATTTTTTGATTTCCTCTTTAATTTTAGTTGACCCATTCATTCAGTAGCATGTTGTTTGGTCTCCGTGCATTTGTGTTTTTTAAAGATTTTGTTTTCTGGTAATTCTAATTTCATTCCATTGTGATTGGATAAGATACTTGTTATGATTTCAATTGTCTTAAATTTATCAAGACTTGTTGTGGCCTCTATGTGATCTATCCTGGAGAATGTTGCATGTGTACTTAGAGTGTTTATTCTGCTGTTAGGTTTTCAGGTCCAATGTGTCATTCAAATCCACTGTTTCTTCATTGATTTTTCTGTCTGGATGATTTGCCCATTGATGTAAATGGGTGTTAAATTCTGTTATTATTGTATTACTGTTAAGTTTTTCCCTTTATGTCTGCTAATACTTGCTTTATGTGTTTAGGTGCTCCTGTGTTAAGTGCATGGATAGTTATAATTATGTGTTCTTATTGGATTGATCCCTTTATCCCTATATAGAGCTCTTCTTCATCTCTTGCTACATTCCTTTAAAGCCTATTGTGTGTGATAGAAGTATTAAAAGTCCAACTTACCTTTTTCTTCCATTTGCGTGTTATGTTTTTCCACCCTTTCACTTCCAGTTGGTATGTGTCTTTAGGTCAGAAGTGAGTCTCTTGTTGGCAACAAAAAGATGGTGTGTGTGTGTGTGTGTGTGTGTGTGTGTGTGTGTGTGTATGTGCCTGTGTTTTAATCCCTTCAGTCACTCTATGGCTTTTGATTGGAACATTTATTCCACTTCATTGAGAGTAATTATTGATAGCTGGGTACTTATTGCCATTTTGTTACTTGTTTTTGCAGTTTTCTTCTCTTCCTTTTTTTTTTCTTCTTGCTCTCTTCCCTTGATGGCTTTCTTTAATGTCCTGCTTGGATTCCTTTCTCTTTATTTTGTGTACCTATTATAGGTTGTTGATTTGTGATTACTATTGGGTTCATTTATATATCACATGTATAGCAGTCTATATTAAACTGATGGTTGCTTAAGTTCAAACATTTTAAAAACTCTAAATTTTTATTCCTCCTCCACATCTTATGTATATAATGTCATATTCTACATCTGTTTATTTTGTGTATGCCTTGACTGATGTTTGTAGATATAATTGATTTTTCTACTTTTGTGTGTTTATCTCCATACTGGCTTTATATGTGATTAAACTACCTTTACTATGTTTGCTTTTATCTATGAAATTTCTACTTTGCATAGTTCTAGGTATGGTCTTTTCTTTCTACACAAATAATTCCCTTTAACATTCCTTGTAAGGCTGGTTTAGTGATAATAAATTCCTTTAACTTTTGTTTGCTTGGGGAACTCTCTCTTATTCTGAATTATAACCTTTCTGATAAAGTATTCTTCCTTGTATGTTTTTTACTTTTTGTTTATCCTTTCAGCACTTTGAATACATCATGTTACTCCTACCTGGCCTGCAAAGTTTCTACTGAAAAATCTACTGACTGCCTTATGGGATTTCTCTTATGCTTTTAATATTCTCTTTATCACGACTTTTTCCCATTGGAATTATTACATGTCTTGGTGCGGACCTCCTTGGGTTCATCTTGTTAGGGGCTTTCTGTGCTTCCTGTCCTGGATATGTTACCTTCCTCAGGTTAGGGAAGTTTTTGGCTGTTTCTTAAGTAAGTTTTCTGCTACTTCTTCTCTCTCCTCTGGTATCCCTATGATACGAGTGTCATTATGCTTGATGATGTCACTGAATTCCCTTAATCTATTCTCATTTTTTATTACATTTTTGTTGTTCAGTTTGGTTATTTTCCATTACCTTGTCTTCTAGATTGCTGACCATTCTTTGGAATCCTCTAAGCTTCTGTTGATTCCCTCTAGTATATTTTTATTTCAGTTACTGAAATACTGAATACTTCATCTCTAACTGGTTCTTTTATATAAATCTTTACTTTTTCCCCCCTTTGAAGTCCTCACTGAGTTTATTTACCCTTCTCTCAAGTCCAATGGGTATCTTTAGGACGATTACTTTTGAATTCTTTATCAGGTATATTGTGTACCTGTTTCATTTAGCCCAGACTTTTGTCCTGTTCTTTCACTTGGGACATATTCCTCTTTCTCCTCATTTTGTCTAACCGTTTCTATGTATTTAGGTAAGGCAGCCATGTCTCCTGGTCTTGAAAGTAGTGGCTTTGTATGGAAGAGGTCCTGTGGTGCCCTTCAGCACAGTGCCACTTGGTCACTAAAACCAGATACTCAAGTGATGTCTCCTGTGTGTGATGCATGTACCTTACTGTTCTGGCTAAGTTGTAATTGGCTTCAGCCTAGCTGGCCTTGATAACTCACTTTGCCTGTTGTGGGCACAGTGGGCAGAGTTTGACCCATCAGATTTTGAGAGGCCTGTTTGAGGACATCTTTGACTAGTTGATGGACAAGGCCAGTAGTCAGCCTAGCTGCCTGCAGTTAACCTCTCTGCCATAGTTGTGGGTACCAGAGGGCACAGCTTCCTGTGTGGCCAACTGAGAGGCAAGGCTGCTAGAACTGCAGGCACCCTGATGTGAGGGGATTTCTTCCCCCCTCCCCAGAACATGGGTCACTTTGGAGTGGCACTGGTCCCTGCCAGGACTGCCTGCAGGTTGTGGGAGGACAGGAGCTGCTTTGGAGGGATGCCTGGCCAGGCAGGCAGTTTAGATGAGGCAGTTTCACAGGGGAATTTTGGGTGGGGTATGTGGTGCCATCAAGGTAGATGAAGAGTGGTAGTTCTGGCACTCATAAGGGTCTAGCTATCTAGGCTAGGGGAGGGAAAGAAATGCACCCCCTAGCACTTTTGTTCCAGGAGCGATCTGCAGGCCCCTGTGCCTCCAACACACATTCTAAGGTTAGCCAATAAACTTCCTCCATGCTTACACCAGTGAAATGTACACTTGTGTCTAGGGTTGAGTTACTTATTGTTATGTTGTGTCTGGGGACTTAATTTCTTACTGCCCCCTGGCTCTCCTGGAGTTAAACCCTATTGGCTTTCAAAGCCAGACATTATGGGCCCTCATCTTTCCGGTACAGGTCTTCAGTGCCAGGGGCGCCCGATGTGGCATCTGATTCTCTTACTTCCATGCTCATGATATCCTTCCTGTTTGTGGTAAGTCTCACTGGAAGTTTGGTTCCCAACTGTTTCTCTGCCCCTCCTACCCTTTTCAATGCAGCCTTCTTTCTAAGATTAATTGTGGAAGGTCTATGCTACCAGTCTTCAGGTCATGCTCAACGTTAGTTGCATAGATGTAGCTGTTATTTTGATGCATCTGTAGGACAAAGTGAGCTCAGGAATCCCCCTACTCCATTTTCCCAACCCACCCTCCCCCCTTCTATCTGTTCTTGTCTACAGGAACAAGGTAGAAACTAAGTTTTCTTCAATGTTTGAAGATCCACATCTTCCTGCCTTGTGCAAAGAATAATAGGCACTCAGTTTTAACTGTGCCTTAAAATTATCTTGAAAACTTCAATGATATATGTATTTTAGACAAGACAGCTCTTATTTACTTATTAAACTTTATTTTGAGAGAGACAGAGAGATAGGGGCAGAGAGAGAGAGGGAGAGAGAGGGAATCCAGTGCAGAGCCTGAAATTGGGCTTGAACTCACGAACTGTGAGGTCATGACCTGAGCCCAAAACCAAGGTTGGTCACTTAACTAATGGAGCAAACCAGGTGCCCCAAGACAGTCTTTTAAAATGTAGTGTGTTCTTTTCATATTCCATCTCTTTGTGTGGAAGTCTAGAACTAAATCATTATTTCTATTAAAATATACTCTTCTCTGATGCTTTTAGAATAAAAAAATGATCAATTAATCTAGAAAAGAATGAAATAGGTGATAAAGGATTCATGATCAAATTTGTTAACATTAAAATATAAAAGTGTGCATTTTATTTATAAAGTGTTTCTTAAAGGTCAAAACTTGTTTGTTTTGTTTGCTTTAATAGGAGTCTGTCACTCTTGTCATCAAACAATTGTCCTCTTTGGCATGTAAACTACACCCACTATGCACTCGTCTTTGATTTCTTCACAGTGGACTCAGAGACTTATAATATAAAACAATTTGCACACAGAACTGCATGTTTTTAATGGGACACTTTACAAATTCGTGTGTCATCTGTGAACAGAGGACATGTTAATTTTTGTATTGTTTCTGTTTTAGTCTATGAGCTGCTGAAGACATCACATGGAATTATATGTAAACATTTTATTTTTTTTCAAACTTTTACTCACCCACACCTCACCCACACCTAATTAGATAGCAATTTTTACATTAGCTCTTCTTTTTTCTATTAAACCTTTCCAGAACATTCACTTCAGTTACCATAGAAATAACACATTTTTCTTTCCAGCTTATGTAGTACTTGATTACATGATGTAGTTAAAATAACAAGTTCATCTCATATAAGAGTTTGGGGAACAAACACAACAATCACTTGATCACACTGAAGTCGATTAGAGGCAGCAGAATTTGTGGATAGGCTGGTGGACCATTCCATGTGTCTGCTCAAAGCCAGCAGGTATATCAACATGTGTCAGAGAGTGCACGAAGAGGGCTAGTTACTCTAGTGAGTCAGGGAAATAGAGATTTATTTGTTGAGATTTCCATTTCAAATTTTGATATTTTTACTTGTAAAGCCTTAAGTTAGTAAGGATCATACCTTAAAAACATTTTTTTAACGTTTATTTATTATTGAGAGACAGAGACAGAGCACGAGCATGGGAGGGGTCAAGAGAAGGGGAGACACAGAATCTGAAGCAGGCTCCAGGCTCTGAGCTGTCAGCACAGAGCTCGACATGGGCTCAAACCACAAGATCATGACCTGAGCCAAAGTCAGGTGCTTAACCTGCTGAACCACCCAGGGACCCCAGGAACATACCTTTTTATATTCTGATAATTTAGAGGACTTTAGTTTTAAAGAAACACATTTTATTTACTTTTGAATTGTAGATTCCTTTGAAATCATACTGAGTTTTTGCCTCTTATATGGAGAAATGTTTGTTGGGATGGATTGACAACTGAGAGATTTGTGCTCTGCATGAGGTATGCTACTGTTCAAAATGTGCTACAAAAACTTGTCACACAATCTTCTGACCAGGCAGGAAGCCGCAAGGTTAAGATTGATATTTTATTTGTGCTTATGTCATAAGTGCCTCTTCCAAAGAAAATTAGGCACTGAATAATTGTTGAATAAGCAAAAATTATTAGAAATCCTGATATATATTTTTTCTTATTACCCTTTATTTTGATATTTTTGATTCCTAATTTCTTTTCTACATATCATCTTATCGTTAGCATTCCTTTCTTTAAATTTCAATCATGTAACAGTCATTATACCTTGTTCTGCTCTGAAGAAATAGAGACAGTACTTTGACTTGTGAAATAGGAAAAGAAAAAGGATGTTTTCTGTGAACATAAATTATAAAACATCCTACATATGTTATGCCTTTCTTTATGGTCCATAATCTAGGAAGCGGTTATTATTTAGAAACATGCTTGTTGAGGGGGGAGGGGAAGGCATTTGATAAAGTAACTCTGAATATGTATAAACTTTGAGGTGATTTGGAGTAAAGCAAATGCATGTTTAATTAAATGTGTTTTTATTTTACTTTAGGGATTCAAAAGCTATTTATAAAAGATATCAAACATTAATTTATAAGAAATACCAAAATAACTGGCTTCTAAATCCGAGAAACACCTTTCTTATCTTTATCTTCTGGAAAGTGATGAGATTTATAGAAAGATCTCTGCCAAATAGATTTGGTATTCAAATATTCACCCTGAAACATTATTGAAATCCTGGCAAATATAGTCATGAATTAAAGCACTATCACATTTTAGTTTTCACCCTCCTCTCTGGCCCCTTCATATGTTTTATTAAACTTCCATGTGGATTGTAGATATGTGGTATTTATTTCCATATTATAAATTCTCTCTATAATCTCTTGAAAATCTGCTTTCTCTTGATCTTAAAATTCAGCTATGTCCAATTTGAGTAACATGCAACATATTTTATAAGAAATAGTTACTGAAATGTTTGAGAATCATTTTGAGAATGAAATTATATAATTGTAAGTTATATAATATATATTCATCTATAAATTGTGAATATAATTTATTATTATTATTTTGAGAATAATTATGCAAATAAATGACCATACCAACTGAAGTATGGGTGCATATGTAATCTAGTGTTTTAGAACTAGAAAGGCCCTCTCCAAAGTTTTTGTTAACATACATATGCTTTGGAAGGAAGCAGCCCAACTTGGGGGAAATTAAAGATTCTGCCTTTGTAATGGGAAGATGCAATATCTTATATTCATCTAATTCATTCTCTTCATAGCTCAGGAGTCAGAGTTGATTACATAAATTGCAGAGAGGTGCACGATGAAAATATGGGCATCTTGTTCAATACAGGGAAAAATGTGCAATTAAAGGTATTAAGACGTAACACTTTTCCCTTAAAAACCTGTAACTTGCAAAAACATAATAGAAGCAATAGGGGTATGTGACTACCAACATCAGCCTAAAAATTGCCACCCTGACCTTTGATATGTTTCTTTACTTCACTATGTAGGCCACATCTTGGAATCTTTGGTAGGCTTCTCTACATTCTACTCTCTCCATTTGTTTTGTATTGCCTTATCCTCCACATTGCACTTTAAAAGTCACTTCCTTGGGGGTACTTTTTGTATAATCATTCATTGTTTTTCATTTAGACAGATTATAATATGGTAACTATTTACATAACTGTTTAACATCCTGTACCTCACCAGACTGTCATCTTCACGAAGGTAGTAGGGTGGCCTCCTCTCAGGGCCTGGTCTAACGCCCGTTGCATATTTTTATTATGCTTGTGCATCATGTGTGTTGAATTAATACTTGAACGAATGAATGAATGAATGAATGGAAGCCCCAATATACTTGGTAGAGTGTTACTTTTCATGATGCTGCCAATTAAGGGGGCAAATAACTACCTCTACTACTTTTGTACAGATCCACTTTCACTGTTGAGACCAGAATTTGACAGTGTGGAATGAAGAGTTTAAAAACATTACATTCTGAGATGCTTGTTTTCAACTTTATGATGTAGGAATTAGAGCTGCAGATTCCTACGTGCACCTGCCAATTTTATTTTATTTTTTTTTCACAGAAATATTGATTAGTAGTTCTCCCATCTCCAAAACACAAAGACCAAATGACTGACATCAGGTTAGTGAAGGCACTGAGAAGAGAGTAATGTCACGACCATGATGTCAGTTACTATGCAGGTTAAGGTGCACCACTACTGCATTCTGTAGTCATTGTTCCAGAGGAGACAGAGTGAGAATTTGCAGTTGACCTTGTAAGCCAAAGCCCAATGTCCTTAGCTTCATTTAAGATATAAGAAAATCAAGCAGCCAGGAGAAATATCAGACATGTAAATTGAAATTGGGGGTTTTATGAAAAATGACTAGAATTTCCTGAATAAGAAGTTAGGGGTATAGAATTCCCCTGTGCTTATAAAAGTAAACAGAAGCGAGACAGACCGATTATTTAGTTGATATCAGCCTTTTTAAAAAAGGAACCCACTGAGTTTGAGTCTGCGCAGAATATGAGACTGGAACTTACTTTAGAATATTACCAGTATTTTGCATAACCTCTAGGTTGTTGCAAATGCTTGTGATAAATATTATGTGTTTCAGGGGCGCCTGGGTGGCTCAGTTGTTTGAGTGTCCGACTTTGGCTCAGGTCATGACCTCACGGTTCGTGAGTTCGAGCCCCGCGTCAGCCTCTGTGCTGACAGCTCAGAGCCTGGAGCCTGCTTCAGATTCTGCATCTCCCTCTCTCTCTCTGCCCCTCCCTCGCTTGCACTCGGTCTCTCTCTATCTCTCTCAAAAATAAATAAATAAACATTAAAAAAAATGTGTTTCAGATCCTATAATTTTAAAAGAAATCATTGTTTTAACTATTTTATAATTTTTTATTGGTACTGTTCTCACATGTACTGCCACATTTTCCACAGAAGCAAATAAACATTTTTCAAAGAAGTGGAAGATTTTTAAATGATTTAAATTTAGAACACCTAAGAATAAAAAGATTAAACCTTCTCTTGACTGCTACTCAGGTTGAAAAAACTAGAAAAAAGGCCTTGATTTTTGATCCTACCATTTTATGATTAAAATGAAAAGGATAGCTATATAAAAGATGTTTTTAATATATTCTTCTTTTTGATATCTTTTCATTTCTGCCTCTGCTCTGCCCTGCCCTTAAGTATTTTAGAATAGATTTAATAGGATATGCATTCCTGCTAGGTGTTTCCTTGAATTTAGCACTGCTCTGGGACTAGACTAAAGGCATCTCTTCCTCACAAGCCTGCTTCTTCTTAACATATAATGAGAACAATAAGTAGGATTACTTCCTGAGGCCAATTAATCAAGAAGAAATTAGGTATCCTGTAGCTCTTTCTAGCTGACAGCATAAAGTAAAAATTTATCTTAAGCAATTAGAACCTCCTGATTCTTAGCATTTTTTTTTCTTAGTCCCTCTATTGTGTACTGTATATAAATTATACTTGTGTTAGAAGGTGGAGGACAGACAGGAAAGAATCCTCCAGACTGAGAAGGCCCTTTGAGACTGAAAAACAAAGCAAGACACTGCATACCATTTACAGTTTTATTTAGGGAAACTTACTGATGGCAGCAATTGGGTGGACAGATGATCCAGGCAGGACACAGGTATTCTCAGTTCGTGTCCAGGGCTTAGCCCACAGCTTTTCTAGAGTGAGGGGGCATTGTGGTCATGAAAGTGTAGTTCTCTAAAGTGGTACCGTCTGTGTACCAATCATCTCTACTGGTTATCTCAAGTGGCACCTTCTGTGTACCATTTTAGGGAAGATCAGAACAAGCCTTCCTCATTCCAGTAAGAGCATATTTTAACCTCCAAGGGGCCTGGAACACATAGCTGAAGCAGATTATTAGTGGCATGAACAAGATGGAGGGCCAAAGATGAAGTCAGTTGTTGGCACTCTTACACACTTGTTTCTTAGTTACCGAGATTTGATTTTTTTCCCCCTACATGTTTAGAAGAATCATCTACAACTATGCTAATTTTAACCTTTAATTTCGGATATGCTTTGCAATTTTTTAATATGGCATTTTAGCTAGGTTTTAATTTTTTTCAACATTGCTATATTTCTATTTAGTTTTTTTTTAATGTTTTAGTTTTGAGAGCTAGACAGAGACAGAGTGCAAATGGGGGAGGGCAGAGAGAGAGGAAGACACAGAATTTGAAGCAGGCTCCAGGCTCTGAGCTGTCAGCACACAGCCTGATGTGGAGCTCAAACCCATGAGCAGTGAGATGATGACCTGGGTTGAAGTCAGATGCTTAACCAACTGAGCCACCCAGGAGTCCCAACATTGTTATATTTCTAATCTAATTATGTTACTTTCCAGTATCAACTTTTCAGTCTTCTGTAATGACATCAAAGACAGGTCCAGAGTTGGTCTTTAGATTTATTTTATCTGACTTGACCTTTGAACTTAAATCTTTGCTGCCAAAGTTATGACTTGTCTATCCATTAGAGAAAAAAAAAATCATGTTGTATCTAGTCCCCATAAAAGCTAACTAAAACATTCTGAAAATAATGTTGCTATGTATTGCCATGTCTTAATTTCCATGTCCTAAGAAGGACTTTGCTTGAGTTAGTTCAGACTTACAATCACTGCCCATCGTAATTATTATTGTGCTCCCATTTACCCTTCTTCACTTTTCCCAATGTGAATGATAAATTATTTGGTCATTGTATCCAAATGTCCCGTCTTCCCTTCTCCACATGTTGGATAGATCTTCTGTGAGATCACTGACAAGTAGTGAACTTTTGCTTGACAAATACTGGAGATAAACGATTACTTACATAGAGTAGTCTGCCTGCCTTATAGCTCTATTTGCAGTCCTTTTCAACTATCTCTCTCTCCATTTCTTCCCCTTTCCCCCACTTTCCCCAACCCCCAGTACTGGATGTGACAGCATATGGTCCTGCTTGCCATGGGCAGCCATCCTAACACCAAGGGGAGCCAGACTTTGAAGCTCATACTGAGGATGGCAGAACAGAGAAACAGAAAGAAATCTTGTCCTTGAGGATATCTTTGAGCTCCTGATCTTTTATTTTAAAATATATTTCAGCTCATGATCTTTATAAACGTATACTTTAAAAAATATATACTGCCTTGATATAGTACTGTGTGTGTGTGTGTGTGTGTGTGTGCATGTGTGTGTGTGAGATGAGAACTTTTATGATCTGTTCTCTTGGCAACTTTTCACATATCCTTTCTTTTGTCATTTTTGTCTTCGTTAATAAGATTCACAGCTACCTATTGAGGTAAATATTAGCATTATCCTCGTGTTACAGATGGGGAAAACAGAGGCCTAAATCAGTGAGAGGACCTTGTCATAATCCTGTTGGTTGAGAGTAAAATCTAAGCCCTCTCATTTAGCAGGTATATCTGTGGGAGAGCTTTTGACTGCAGTTATTTCTTAAATTGAGCTTGCATTAAGCCAACTTCTCTTAGGTTGAGTTTTCAAACAAGATAACTACTTGGAAGAATGATAAGAACTTCTGATTTGGGCTTGTCTATGTAAGGATCTTGGAAATTGTCACTCTCTCCAAATAAGTTGAAAAACCAACTCTTCTTAGATCCATAAGAGAAGTGAGTCATAGGGCAAACCACTGTACCCAGGATTGTACAGGGAATCTGGCTTACCAGAGCAGAGACTCATGACTGGAAATCACCCAGGGAATCAACCAGTGCTGGGGTAGGAAAACCTGAACTGGTATTGATAAATTGCTGGAGTCTCAGATGAGACAACAGTGAGAGTTAAGAATTCCATGGGGACCCAGTCATAAAGGGTCCACAATATTGTGAGATTTACCACCAGGAGCTCAACCGGATTCCCATAATATAAAAGAAAAATACTCTTAGGCTTTTAGTGGGAGGAATAGAGAACAACATTTTTGAAATATAAAAAAGAACTCTGTTTTCTTGACAAGATCTGCCTCAAGAGTTTAACTAAATTAACTAGAACCTAACCCGTTAAGATGTCATTAGAGCCTCACTGATCTAGGGAAGGAGATAACCAACACTAGACCATTCTAGCCATATTACCTACCTAAGGTCAGAGGGTTGTGGGGGGTAAGAAACTTTGAGGTTCATAGTCCATAGGCTCAGTAAAAGACTAAGCTATTCATAGGACATACAGGACATATCGCTTCTCCCCACAGCTCACCAACACGTTGTTAAAGGCTTACTTACAACAATTCCTTTTACATAATCCAGCTATTAAGAAAAAAAGTACAAGCCATTCTAAAACAGAAAACCACAAAGCAAGCATCAGAACTGGAAATGGAAAGGATTTTGGATTTTTCAGACCAGAAATTAAAACTATGATTAATATGCTAAGGGCTCTGGGGATACATTAGGCAGCATGAAAATACAGATGGGCAATGTAAGAGATGGAAATCCTAAGAAACAAGAAATGCTAGAGATAAACATTAAAACAGGAATGAAGAATGCCTTTAATAGGTTCATCAGTATACTGAACACTGAAGAAAGAATCTATGAAATAGAGGATATATCAATAAAATCTGTAAACTAAAATGAAAAAGGCAAAGACTGGTGGGGGGCCGGGGGGAAAGAACACAGTATTCAAGGACTGTGGGACAACTATAAAAGGTTTAACACACATGTAATGGGAATACCATAAAGAGAAGAAAAAAAAAAAACAACAACAACACAGAAGACCTATTTGAAACAATAATGCCTGAGAATTTCCCCTAATTATACTCAAACACCAATCACAGATCCGGGAAGCTCAGAGCACCAAGCAGGAGAAATTCCAAACAAACTACACATAGGCATATTATCTTCAAACCACAGATAATCAAACATAAAGAAAAAAAATCCTGAAAGAAGTGAAAAGGTGAAAGTGCCTTACCTATAGAGGAACAGAGAAGAAGTACATCCAACCTTTCTTCAGGAAACATGCAAGCATGAAAAGAATGGAATGAAATATTTAAAATGTTGAGAGTAAAACATCACCAACCTAGAATTCTGTACACTGCAAAATTATCCTTCAAAGTGAAAGAAATAAAGACTTTCACAGCAAATAAAAATTGAGGGACTTCATTGCTTTTGGTGTCTTATAAGAAATATTGAAAGTATTTTAGATTGAGAAAAAAATACATAGATCAGAAACAGATCTACGTAAAGGAAGGAAGAACATCAAAGATGGAATAAGTAAAAGTAAAATAACTTTTAGTTTTCTTACTCTTAATTCACCTAATAGAAAA
The DNA here is from genome assembly GCF_046562875.1 of Panthera onca. NCBI lineage: Eukaryota > Metazoa > Chordata > Mammalia > Carnivora > Felidae > Panthera > Panthera onca. The sequence goes on along the minus strand of NC_138345.1, from coordinate 105,981,713 downwards.
GGAAAATGGTTCCTTCAAAATAATAACAGCAACAATGTATTTGATTATGTATATTTATGTATATATCTTATGTGTGTGTGTGTATACATGGTGTATGCTTATATTTAAATGCAGCAATGATGCAAGAAGTTGAGGGAAGGAATTAGGATTATTCTGTTAGAAGGTACTCACACTACCTAATAAGTGGTACAATGTTATTTAAAAGTACACATAAGTTACTTGTGTGTTGTAAACTTTAGGGTGATCAGTAAAAGTAAAAAAAAAAATATACTTAACTGATATGCTGAGAAACCAGACAAAATGGAATCATACAAAATGCTCAATTAAGGGGCGCCTGGGTGGCTTGTCAGTTAAGCGTCCGACTTCGGCTCAGGTCACGACCTCACGGTCCGTGAGTTCGAGCCCCGCGTCGGGCTCTGGGCTGATGGCTCAGAGCCTGGAGCCTGCTTCCGATTCTGTGTCTCCCTCTCTCTCTGCCCCTCCCCCGTTCATGCTCTGTCTCTCTCTGTCTCAAAAATAAATAAACGTTAAAAAAAAAAAATTCAAAATGCTCAATTAAAACCACAGAAGGAGTAGAAGAAAAAATAAAAACAAGGGCAACACATAGAAAACAGTAATAAATATGGTAGATGTTAATCCAATTGTATCAATTACTTTTGATGCAATGGTCTAGATGTACCAATTAAAAGACAAAGATTGTCAGAGTAGATAAAAAAAGAAGACCCAATTGTAAGTTGTCTATAAGAAATCCACTTTAAAATACAAAGACACATAGATAAAAAGTAAATTGATGGAGAAAATTAAGCTAACACTGATCAAAGAAAAAAAAAGGCAAGAGTAGCTGTATCTTCACACAGAACTGACTTCAAAGTAAGAAAAGCTATCAAAGAAAGGTATTATATGATGACAAAAGGGTCAATTCTTCAAAAAGACATAACAGTTCTTTTTGCTTTCAGTGTTTATTTATTTTGAGACAGTGAGTGAATGTGAGTTGGGGAGGGGCAGAGAGAGAGAATGCCAAGCAGGCCCTGTTCTATCAGTGTGAATCCTTATGTGTGAGATCATGACCCGAACCAAAATCAAGAGTCAGTCACTTAACCGACTGAGCCACCCAGGGGCCCCTCCTAAAAGACAGCAATTTTTACCCTATGTGTGTGTAGCAACAGAACATCAAACTATATGAAGGAAATACTGATAGAATTGTGAGAAGAAATAGAAAATGCCATTTTCACAGTTGGAGATTGCAACACCCCTCTCTCAGAAATAGATTCAGTGGAAAATCAGTAAGAATATCAACAACTAAATATAATTTATATCTGTAGACTCTACTTCGCCCAACAACAGCAGAAAACCCATTCTCCTCAAGCATTCATGGAACATTCACCAAGAGATACCACATTCTAATTCATAAAACATACTTGAACACATTCAAAGAACTAGAAATCTTAGGATGTCTGCTCCTAAATCATAATAGGATTAAACTAGAAATCAATAGAAGTAACTAGAAAAATCCCCAAATACATGGAGATGACACAACATGCTTCTAAGTAACACATGGACCAAAGAAGAAATCTCCAGAGAAATTAACTATGTTTTCATTTTAATTTATTTCAAAAAATTTATCTGTTTATGAGATGTAATGAAAGCAATGCTCAGACAAATTTGTAGCATCTAATGCTTATATTAGGAAAGAAGGAAAAATGGAAAATCAATCATATAAGTTTTCACCTTAGGAAATTAGTAAAAGAAAAGCAAACTAAATTGAAAGTAAAGAGATGAACTTAGTACAGAAATCAGTGAAATTAAAGATAGGAAATACAGAAAATAAAGCAAAACTCTTGTTATTTTAGATCAATAAAATCAATGAGCCTCTAGCCAGGCTAAGTAAAAGTTAAAGCATAAAAGGCATAAATTAATATCAGAAATAGAGGAATCACTACAGATCCTATGGAAACCAAAAGGATAAGAAAGAAACATTATGAACAACTCTATGACCACAAATTTGATAACCTAGATGAAATAGACTACTACCTTGAAAGACACAATTTGCTAAAACTCAAGTATATTATCTGAAAAATCCTATATTAAAGAAATGGAATAAATAATTAATAACCTTCCAAGCCAGAAAACCCCAAGCCCAAATGGGTTCACTGGTGAATTCAACCAAATGTAAAGAAATTATAACTATTCTCCATAATCTTTCAGAAGACAGAAGCAGAGGGAATACCTAACTCATTTTATAAGGCTAACATTACCCTAAACACCAAAACCAAAGACATTACAAGAAAATTACAGACCAGTATTTCTCATGACCATAAAAGCAAAAAATCCTCAATAAAATGTTAGTAAATCAAATCCAGTAATTCATAAAAGAATTACATGTCCAAGAACAAGTGGGATTTATCCCAGGTACACATGACTAGTTAAACATTTGAAAATCAGTGTTATCAACAGACTAAAAAACAGTTACAGGATTATATTAATAGATGCAGAAAAATAATTTTATAAAACCCAACACCCACTCATGATAAAAATTTTCATAAAACTAGGAAAAGAGGGGACCCACTCAGCTTGATAAGACTATCTACAAAAAAAACCTTACAGCTAACATCATAAAGTGGGGAGAAACTCAAAGCTCCTAAGCTACTAAGATCATGTAAAGTACAAAGAAGTCTCCCCTAACTATTCCTTTTCAATATCACACTGGAAGTTCTTAATAATTCAGTAAGGGAAAAGGAGATAAAAATATACAGATTAAGAAGGTAGACCTAGGGGCGCCTGGGTGGCTCAGTCGGTTAAGCGGCCGGCTTCGGCCCAGGTCATGATCTCGTGGTCCGTGAGTTCGAGACCCGCGTCGGGCTCTGTGCGGACAGCTTGGAGCCTGGAGCCTGCTTCAGATTCTGTGTCTCCCTCTCTCTGACCCTTCCCCGTTCATGCTTTGTCTCTCTCTGTCTCAAAAATAAATAAACGCTAAAAAAAAAAAAAAAAAAGAAGGTAGACCTAAATCTCTTGTTTGCAGATGACATGATTGACAAATATGAAGGTTTTCTAAGTAGACAATCTTGCCTTTGCTTTAGGAACATGGTTATTACACACAAAGAAACACATTAGTGGGACTTTTTAAGGAAATGATAGAGTGATTTGGCTCCCAGTACTGATGGTATACTAGAATGGAATTGGAGAATTAGCACGAGAGAGAGAAAAAGTGAAGTTAAGAAGTAACAGACATATGAACTTTCAAGATTGACTTCTCTTCACATTATTTCCTTTAATCCTTATTTCCTTTGTCAAGTACCTTTAATTCTGTCCTATTTAACTAAGTTTTCTATTTTTAACGTAGCAATTCTTAAAGTTTCATCTATGTGTTGAATATTTCCTTCATCCTGTTCTCATTTCTTTTCTTAGGTAACATATTATTTTAAATATTTAACATCTATGTTATTGTCTGCAGTGTTTCTTATTAGTATTCATGTGTGTACATCATTTAGTTTTGTTAAAATGTAAACAGATATAAAGGCAAAATTTTTTTTGTTTTTTTTGCTTATTGGTGTATTGCCGGCACTAAGAACTATTCCTGACACATAGACAATGCTCAATGATTTAAAAAAAAATCCAAACCAAATTTGCATTTGGGTAAAAATATAGCAATTTCTAACAGCATATCTCTAGAAATAAGCACTTATGTTGGCAAAGTGTGTGTGTGTGTGTGTATTTGTATGCAAACATGTATATATTATGTATTGAGATATTTCTGACAAAATTCTTAACCCTATCTGATTAATCTCTCTCCTTATTCTGCCCTCACACTCAGGTAGCAATATGTGGTTGATTGGGGGTGGGTGATGGGGGAGGAGTATGCTGCTTTCATGGATTTCTCCCAAAGCAGAGTCTGGAATTAGTGTAGATTATATTATTCCTCAACTGAATGAAACTCTTCCACTTAATGTTTATTTCAGCCACATATGTTACCTTATCTCCTCTCTGTCTTCTTTCACCACTTCTAGCCATGCTGACTATCTTGATGTTCTTCACAAACAGAACGTTCTTTCCTGTGTACGTTTCTTCAGCTTGCATCACTAAACACAGAATGCTTTTCCTTTAGATATGTATCTGGCTTCCTCTCTCACTTCATTCAGACTTCTGTTCTAATACCCACTTTCACAAGAGCCTTCCCTGAGTACCCTGTTTAAAATAGTATCTTCTCTCCCATTATCTTTTACCCTTGTAGCTTTATTTTTTCTTCTTGGTGCTTATCATTACCTGACATTTTATTATCTACTCGTTAATTGTTCATTCTCCTACTAGAGTATAAGCATCATTAGGCAAAAGTTTATTATGTCTTTTTCTTTTACCACTCTGTACCCAGCATGCATTTATAATAGTTACTGTCACATAGAAAGCACTCAATGACTGTATTAAAAGCTCTAATACTCCTATATCATCCCAATCTTTTGTGTTATTTTTAACAGATTTGATGTGTAACTTTGTATTTACAACATCAATATCAAATTGAGTCTTTGACGTTAATGAAGAAGAAATGATTATAATAAAAAGTAAAGGAGTATTATCTCTAAAAATAACTATTTTATATTTTATTTTATTTTACTTATTTTGAGAGAGAGAGAGCTGGGGAGGGACAGAGAAGAGAGAGAAGTCCAGGCAGGCTCTACCCTCAGTGAGGAACCCAATGCAGCACTTGCTCTCACAATCCTATGATCATGACCTGAGCTGAAATCAAAAATGGGATGCTCAACCAACTGAGCCACCCAGATGCCCCTATATTTTTTATTTTAGAGTGTGCATGCTAGTGAGGGGGAAGGGACAGATGGGGAGAGAGAGAGAGAGGGAGGGAAAGAGAGAGACAGAGCAAAAGAGAGAATCCTAAGCAGGCCCCACACTCGGCATGGAGCCCAACGCAGGGCTCAATCTCACAACCCTGGGATCACGACCTGACCGGAAAGAATCGGATGCTTAAACTGACTGAGCCACCCAGGTGTTCCTCTGTAAAAACAACTTTAAAGATGGTGAACCAAACTCACTATAGGCTGAAAATTCCCTTAAATGTGATCAAATTATTCTAGGTGTCTTTCTTTAACTTGAGCTCAAATAAATTCTAACAGTCCATAGTGATAATCAATAATATCTGAGTGGGAGTAGGACAAACCTAATTAAATGAGACAAATTCAGTTTACTAGGCATTGACTTTCCAAGATTACCAAGCAAATATTGCTACATGTAATTATCAGGTGATTGTACTGCAGATTTTGGTTCTTAAAGTGGAAAGGATATAACTAGCACACAGGTTTTATCATAAACTTGGTCTTCTGTTTTGCCTTTCCTGTTCCCTCATTTCTCTTCCTTTCTAGCTCACCTCTGCCTCTTCCCCTTTGCTCCTCTCTCCCAGATTCCCTCTCTCACTTTAATTTACCCATGTGAACATACATGTCAATAGTTTGCTTTAATTAACTGTCAGGCAGTATAGTGTTGGGATAAAAAGTGTGGGAGCCTAAAGATATACATACATTACACTTCTTGTTAACTTTCTATTTTATATAATTTTTTGTATCCTTTTGGGAAAATTGCTTAAACTATTTGGCTTGAGGATCCTGTGAGACAGAAATATTAGCTGTGCCTACTCTGAGGGATATTGGGAGGAGTAAATGGTTTACTTCTTTTCTGTTTGAACACAGTCCTTAGACCACAGTGATAAGGTTTTTAGGGTGGTAGTGGGGCTCATTTGTGGGGTCCAGAGCCAAAGACCAAGGAAGAATTCTTGAAGATGTTTTTGGTGCAAAAAAAGTGATTTTATTATAGCACAGGGACAGGACCTGTGGGCAGAAAGAGCTGCCCTGGGGCCATGAGGAGAGACTGGTTACATACTCTGGAGTTGGGGACGGTTATGTCCCACAGAAGTTTCTAATGAGATTTTCATAGGCTAAAGAAGACTCACAGGTTATTGGAGGCCTAGCTATTGTCAAGCTAAGGTTGTTTTCCCTCTAGCAAAGCATTAGCATTGAGACAGTAGGGAGTTCCTGGAGAAACATTTTATTCTGCCTGCTTCAAGGGTTTGTCAGTGGGCTGCAGGTTATAAGGAAATTTAGTTCTATCTGCCATTTCCTTCTGCCTTTGTTTCCCACATCACTATGGAAGGTGATGTTGGGGCTCCATGACATGGAGTCTTTACGTTTCTGGAGATAACGCTATCGATAAGATTGCCTTTTTCTTGTGATTTACTAAAATATTTGTAAAAAAAAATGGAGACTCAGATCCTGCAGGACTATGATCTCTGTCAGTTAACCCTTTGTTTTCCCCTTTCTTTTGTTCCTGGGCAGCCTTGGGTGCCCTAGGAATAGCACACATATCACACCTGAGGGTGGAAGGATGGGGGTTGTGGCCTGTCAGCTTGCCTATGCTCCCTCATCAATAGCACTGGGAGCTTGTTAGCATGATCTCTCTACAGATCTGCTGAATCAGAATTTGAAATTTTACAAAATCCCCAGATGATACGTATATGCATTAAATTTTGAGAAGTATTGGTAGTACATATAAAACATGACTATATTTACATAATGCGTGACCTCACTAAATGCTATTCTAATCATACTAAAAGAAATATGAATAGAGAAAAATTGAGGAATTAGAAAAATAAAAGACATTCTTATCTGTCCATTATCCTTATTTACCATTGTTTACATTACAGTTATACAGCTTGAGGTTTTGGTTTTATATGTGCATGTAAAAGGGAGGAAGAGAAAGGCGAAGGAGGAAAGGAGGTAAGGAAAGAGAAAATATTCTGAGATTTCATAGTTGGTAGAGAAAAAAATTGTTTTGATTATAATTGTTCTCTTTAGAAAAAGGGTTAGTGAATAAGACTGTTTTAAATTGCCCTTTAAAATTTCACCTATAGAACTTGAAAGAGAATCCTCTTATCATTTCTCTATTTTGTTAAATGTATAAAATCAAGTTTTCTCCCAAGGACTCTGGTATGGATGACTTGTTTAAAGCAAGGTATCCACACTTTATTTAGACTTGAATAGAATTACAAAAAAAACAAAAAACAAAAAAACAAAAAAACAAATAACAAAAAACACATACAATTGTATTTCTAAAAGTTTACTTAAGGTTGAAAATAGTCTCAAGGCTATGTAGATCTTAACAGGAAACACATTGACTCTTTTCACCATAAAAACATTAATTTTTTTACTGAAAATATACAAATGGGTGCCTGGATGGCTCAGTTGGTTGAGCGTCTGACTCTTGATTTCGGCTCAGGTCATGATCTCATGGTTGTGAGATAAAGCCTTGTGTCAGGCTCTGTGTTGTGAATGGAGCCTGCTTGGTTGGGATTCTCTCTCTCCTGCTCTTTCAGCCCCTACCCGCTTGCGTGTATGTGCATGCACATACTCACTCTCTCAAAATAAACAAACATTTAAAAATATGTGTATACAGGGGCATCTATGTGGCTCAGTCAGCCAAGTGTCCAACTCTTGGTTTTGGCCCAGGTCATGACCGCATGGTTCGTGGGATTGAGTCCCATGTCAGGCTCAATGCTAACAGTGCAGAGCCTGCTTGGGATTCTTTCTCTCTCTTTCTCTTTGCTCATCCCCAATGTGTGTGTGCGTGCTCTCTCTCAAAATAAATAATATTTTAAAAATTGTACAAATAAAAACAGGATTTAAGACCTGTTTTTAATCATCTAGTGTGCTTGTTTACCTTGTACTACAGAAAATGAAAAGCATCCATTTTTTACATTAACCTTTCCACAAATACACAGGTTATAACATTAGTTAGCAGCCTTTTCAAATTAAAGCAAGGGTGGGATAATAAATATTCATTTTCTACTGTCCCATTGGTACCAAGGTATAAATACAGCTAATTGTGGCCTCCTAAATACAATTATTAATCAGTTTTGTAGCAACGTGTTATTTGTGCCCAGATGTATGGAAATGTTCGGGTTTCTCTTTCTCCAGGTGGTATTCATTAAGTTAAAGTGACCATAGTAGCTGAAGCAAGGACTCTACCGTGTTGTTCCCTCTGTTCGCAGGAAGGAGAGATAGGAGAAAACTAGCACCCAACAGCCCTGAATTGTGTAATGTTCTTGATATATAAGAATTTTTTTTTTCAAAATCCAGAGAGATGTGTGAAATTTCAAGATAGGTTGTAAAGTGAAATAACTATACTGCAATAATAATCATGCAATAAAATTTCATTCTTAATAAAAAATCATACTAGTTGTGATAAGCAGCCATTCTAATGGTAACTTAGGCATACAATTATGTATTTAAAAAAACTTTTAGTGTGAATATTCTTTGACTTCAAAGTATTTAAGTTTTATTACTATTCATATTTGGAAGAAGAAGAAATTAATCCTGTCTTATGTATTTTTGAAAATACATTTTAGATTTTGAAATCTAAAACAAAGATACAGAAGACCTATGGTAATAAAATAACTCCACGTTTTTATAATAAAAGAACATTAACTTCAGTATACAAGAAAATTTCCCATGGAGATAATTATATTTTATATTTCGAATACTAATCTCCTTTCCTTTTTTCAAACTTCACCAGAGCCAAAAACATTTGAAAGTGTTGTAAGGGACAGACTGATAATAGCATACCTTGAAGTATGATGTTACATGTATGTATTCATTGTATAGTTCATAACTCTAATAAGAATTTTGAATCTGGGGGTGCCTGGGTGGCTCAGTTGGTTAAGCATCTGACTTTGGCTCAGGTCATGATCTCACGGTTCATAGGTTCGAGTCCCATGTTCGGGCTCTGTGTGGACAGCTCAGAGCCTGGAGCCTGCATTGCATTCTGTGTCTACCTCTCTCTGCCCCTCCCCAACTAGTGCTCTGTGTCTCTCTCCAAAATAAAATAAACATTAAAAAATAAAGAATTTTGAAACTGAATCCTACTAAAAATTGTATCACTTTGCCTAAATTCCACAGATTTAACTATTTATTTTTATTAAAAAAACCATACCTCTTTTATAATGCTTTTATAAGCTCCCTGCGGATGGTGATTATTTGTCATTTATTCTTTTAGCCTTTCAGTAGCAGTGAACAAAGGTAATCTTTACTTAGTGATAATTAACTTGAATTCTCTCAGCTCACATAGTAACCTCATAAGCAAGGTGCTATTATTTCCCTCACTTTCAGCATTTTTGTTGCTTCAGAGCAACAAAACTAGATTTCAGAGAAGTTAAATAATTTAAAGTTATGTGACTAACAAAAGGGAGAGAAATTTTTAATGAAAACTTTTTGACAATAGAACTCCTACCCTCAACAACGTACTAAATCAACTTACCCCCTTGATTCTGATACATATTTGATGTATAAATTGACTTGTATTAATTTTGGGATGCTATTATAAGTAAAGACTATTTTTTGCTGTCAGCTAAAGAAACTTCATGCTGATGGATTAAAGAAAAATATCTAAGAAATCGCTCTTTGATCTTTGTCCTTTATTATAGAATATCATTAATGTAGGAATTTCAAGAGTAATAATAGATATTAATCTACATGCTTCTTTGGTGCCAGGCACTATTCTAACAACTTTCTATATACTTTTTCATTTAATTTTCACAGTAATGTTTTGTGTCACATTATATTTTCATTCCCATTTTAGAGACAAATGCAGAAATAGGAGTTGTTTTCAGGCTGAGAATTGGACTATATGCTATTTGAATATTTGGGCTAGAAGCTATCACAATAGCATTAGCTTTAATAGCCTTCCCAGACACTTCCATCTACTGATAATAGGAAGGAAATAGTCACTTAAATTTTCGTTATAAAAGAAAACATAGAATTCTAAGGAATAAGTCATAACACATCTGTTTATCTAATTGACAATGCTCTACATTCTCTCAGTCTGTAGAGGACAGTTTTTTGGCCTATCTAAAGAATTACTGATTAATACAAATATTGTCTTGAATTTGCCCAAAGGAATTGCTTCTGCTATGTAAGTGATGAAATTTGTCATATATCATCAGGGAACGATGTACCCCGTGTAAATTTTAAATGACTTGTCAATTGCTCTTCCTAATTGGGACTAGATGCCTCTTTGAACACTTGGTTAAGTAAATTATTTAAATGATCAATAAACTGTCAGACTTAGCAACAGAATGTGTATACACAGATATCTTAGTTTTTGCTATCATTCTCACCAGCAGGCACAGGTACATCATCTGCAAGATGCTGGGTCTCCAGGAACCGAAGGAATCTTTTCTACTTACTTTGGCTTGAAAGTTTTTTATGTTCCTTAGTGAAACTCAGTGAGATTAATTTTTTTAGCTACTTTTCATAGGTTTCTTGAAAACCTTTATTCATTGCTCAATCTTGGCACAAGACTATGAACACTTGGAGGAAGGAACTCAGTCTTACTCATCTTTGTACATGAGTACTTATTACAGTAACTGACACATAATCAACTCTCCATGTTGAAAAACGAAATACACTAATTAGTGAATAGTAAATGGGACTGAGAAATCTAAAATATATGTGAGTATAACTGATTACTACAAGCTGAACTCAATATAAAATTTCAACTAGTAAATTATATGGATCTTTCCGTGAGCTCATTATAAATAACATAAATGAGTTCACAATTTTTATAGCTATTAAATCTGTTCTGATTAGACTATACATTCATTTGCACTTCTACTTTTCTTTCTTTTTTTAAAATACAAATTCTTTTTAATGTTTATTTGTTTTTGAGAGAGAGACAGTGCATGAGTGGAGGCGGGGCAGAGAGAGAGAGGGAGACACAGAATCTGAAGCAGGCTGCAGACTCTGAGCTGTCAGCACAGATCCTGATGCAGGGCTCAAACCCATGAATCTTGAGATTATGACCTGAGCTGAAGTCAGATGCTTAACTGACAGAGCCACCCAGGTGCCCCACACTTTTACTTTTCTAGGTTTGTATGGTACATTCAGATTTTATTTATATTTTCTTGAGTCCAGATATTAAAGTACCATATTTTTTGGCCCTTTATAATGAAAGATTTTCTATTTCATCTGAATTGTTTTCTTAGTCATTACTATAGGCTTTATTGAATAGCCTATAGTAAGTTTTCTCTGGTTTCATTTTGTGGGTTGGTGAGACATCTCTGGTCAAGCTTAAACTTTTCCTTAACAATTTGTTTCCCTAAATGGCTAAACCTTGGTTTACTGTCTTGTGTAGAGTTCCCCTGTGGTCCCATGAGCAAGAGTTAGTGATTTCACAGTCACCCTTCTACTGTGTGTTTGTTAAACAGTATGGTTGCATTGTCCAACTCCTTTTCACTGGCCTTTTCACTCCTTTTCACTGTAATACTTGCACTCACATTGAGTTCAGCTCTTTTAGAGTCTGGGCTAGATAGTCCTCTCTGAGTCCCACTTTTATTTTTTTTCTTTTCTGATCACTGTCTCACTACACTGTATTTTCTCCAAGTACATCATTCTTGTGATTTGTAATTTCAAGCAGGAAGATTATAACCGTGAACATAAAAAGCTTATAAAGTATTTTTCTAATACTCATTCATTTCTTCTGCTTTCTTCTATCATAATTCTATCAATGTTATATCTGACTGAAGTTCTGCCAGTGTGATGAATTATATCTCCCCTCTCCAAAAAAAAATTATGTTAAAATTTTAACCCTCAGTACCTTAAAATGTAACCTTATCTGGAAACAGGTTCATTGTAGATATAACTTATTAAAAGGTCATATAGAAGTAGGATGAGTCCCTGATCCAACATGACCAGTGTCCTCAGGAACAAAAAGAAATTTGGACAGGGATAACACACAGAAAATACCATGTGAAGATGAAGGCAGAGATCAGGGTGATGCATCAGAAGCCAACACAAAAGCAAAAGAAACAAAAACCCCAAAAGATTGAGAGCAAACCACCAAAAGCTAGAAAAAGGGTATTGGACAGATTTCTCCCTCACAGCTCTCAAAAGAAACCCTTTTGATACCTTGATCTCAAACTTCATCTTCCAGAACTGTTAGAGATTAAATTTTAGTATTTTAAGCAACCCAGTTTTGGTATTTTGTTATAGCAGTCTAGCAAACTAACACAACCCTGAGCACATAGAACGCCTTCCACTGAGTTTCTCACTTCACTGTATGTAACAGGATTTTGTTTTGAGGATAAATGAAATAAATCCTCACTATACCTGGTATTTCATCAGTCATTTGATAAATTGTTACCTTGTTTAAAGTAAGATATAGAATCCTAAATAAAAGAATATATTATTTATGACCTTGAGAATTTGAAATTCTGAGGGCACCTGGGTGGCTCCGTAAGTTAAGCATCTGACTCTTGATTTGAGTTCAGGTCATGATCTCACAGTTGGTGGGATTGAGCTCTGCGCTGATGGTGCGGAGCCTGTTTGGGGTTCTCTCTCCCTCTCTTTCTGCCCTTCCCTGTTCTCATGTGTGCTCGCTCTCTCTCTCTCTCTCTCTCTCTCTCTCAAATAAATAAATATTTTTTAAAAATGAATTTTTGTTACACGACAGGTGCTTAAATGTTGTGTTTTTTTTTCTACTTTATAGAAATTTAGACTTTATTTTGGGGCCTATGTAATCATTGCTTTCTCTTTTTTAAATCAATTTATGCATGTACTTATTTTTACTTGAATTTTAGTTAACATACAGTGCAATATTGGTTTCAGGGGTAGAATTCAGTGATCACCATTTACATACAACACCCAGTGCTCATCACAAGTGCCTTCATAAATACCCATCACCCATCTAGCCCATCTCCCAGCACCTGCCTCCATCAACCCTCAGTTTGTTCTCTATCATTAAGAGTCTCTGTGATTTGTTTCCTCTCCCTTAAATTGAATAACTCTAATATTAAGTTCATTATTGCACCTCTGTATTTTTTGGTAATTTTTCTTTGAATACAACTTAATTATATTTTTAATTTTATGTGAAACATTGAAGAATAATTTATTGAACACATAATACACAAAATTGTAAGTTCCCTGCCACATTGTAGAAATTCTGTTTCATGAATTTTATTCAATCTTTATGTCTACCTATCTATGTAACTAATTTTTACTTTCAAAAGTAAGAATAGATCCTAATACACAGTGAGGTGTCATATATTTCAAAACCTGTTGTATTGTCTGATTCCTGTTTTTATTGTTTTTATCACTGTTCTAAATATCCCAGATTGTTTTCTGAGTAGGCATTATTTCACGATGGTTAATTACAGAAATTTTGTGTAAAGGGTAATATTGAGGCAGAAATGAGGGCTTTTCATGTTAAATTACTACCAAAATACTTGTCCCTCATGTATTTGCACAATAGGTTAAATTTTATTTTATCAGCGTTGATAATATGTATCCTAGTTCTAGTAGTCTATGATATTACATATTTGAAGAAATAAAAATAGCACATTTGAAAATGTGATTTGTTGAAGTTAATTAAACTGAAATCGAATTTAGACATCTCATTTGTGAAATTACTAGGATCACTAAATATGTGATGGCTAATTATTGTGGTTGGCAATAAGAACAAGACGGGCACATATTGTTCTTGAGAAAACAAAAAGTGGAAAATAGGTAATAGCATATCACATTCACAGTTTCCATACCACAATCCTAGAATCCAGAGCATGTATTATTAGAGGTTGTCTACTGTAGCAGTCTTTTGAACTATTTTCCAAAAAGCCTTGGAGATTCTGGAAAGTCCTATTCAGGAGTCAGAAGAGAAAGCTTAACCAGAGATTGAGACCTGCAGTTTCCCAACACCTTAATAGGAGCATTTCAACTTTTAATTCTTTCATTTCTTTGGTGTATTCTAGGATTTCATTTCAAAGATACTATCTAATGCTAAAACATTTGAAAACTAATGATTTGGTTATTATTATGTATAAGTAGCATAAAAGATAAGTTTTAAAATAAAGCAGAAACACATACTTTTCTTAAATTTTCATGTTACTTTATGGACTTTTAGAGATAAATATGATCATGGGGATAATTAACATCAAATGCAAATGCCTACAAAGAGAAGGAAAGGGAAAACCCAAAATTTTAGCTGTCTTGTTCAAGGTCATGGAGTTAATTAGTGATAAACTTAGAATGAGGAACTAAATTTTCTGATGATACTCTTTCCCAAATAAACTACTTTGAGAAATCATGAACTGGTCTTAGGTCAGTGCCAGTTTTACCACTTCCCATGTTTACTTTTAGTGAATCTTTTTATAAGCAAAACACTTGTAGTTGAATTTCTTTGTTTTGAATTCACAGGATAAAATATTGTTTGGGATGGTTTTCTGTGATATACCTTCAGTAAAAATAAGCACCCTAGTTTTGTGTTGAACATATTCCATTTGTATGTGTTAGCAGTTATCAAAGTCTTTATAAATCATCAGTTCCTTCCTGCTAGGAAGTAGAAGGATTTTAAATTGCATACTTACTTAAATTTAAAAATTAATTCATCATTTTTATTTAGCAGAACTAACAACTTGCTTTACATAGAGATTCCAGAAAACTTTGATCATCTTCAGTTGCCAAATTCCTTAACAAAATATACTTAAAACAAAATACTTTCTACGCCCACTTGAAGTCAAAAGATAGATATAAAATAATCCAGAACTTAGTCCAACATTTCAGTATTTATTTGGGGAAAAAGATGAAATGAGTGGTTCTATGGTAATCACAATAAATTAAAAGGAAAACTAGTTGGGGAATTAGAAAAAGAAATGATTGCATTTATAGAAATTTATGTAAATTATAAAAGCCATAATATTGTTTAAGAAGTTCTCTCTGGGCTTTGCATCCTGCTTAATATTTAAATAATCTAGGCCAAATATAACAATGGTTTATTGAACACAGCCCTAAACTTTTGGGGGGGGGGGCGGTTATTCACTGAGTGTGTGCTACAGTCTTTTTGCCATCTGGCATTTCATTTGGGATCATAGCCTTTGCTTGAAGAGAAGAAATATCACAAGCTAAAATTATACTTAATATAGGGTAAACTGTAGTAACATCTGTGCACATGACAACTTATATTTAGTTGCATCAAAACTCCTTTGGAATTCCAATGGCCATTTTGAAATTTTCTTTGCTTATAGGCCAAAATAACATTTATTTTTCAAGCAAATTGTTTTTCTCATTTATATTCTCCAATTTTAATAATATATATGAGCAATCAGCTATAGATTGGTCTTGAAATTTATGAACGTTGCCAATTCTTTTTAACTTTGACTTTGGGATTAAAAAAAGATAAATGAACGTCTGCACCCATATTACCAAATACCTTTAGTATTTTCACATCAAGGTGGTACAAACATCTCTTATCTCCTTAGTACTTCTGAATTTACTTTTATCCTACTTCCTGCCACTTTTTAATTTATGTAGTAAACATATAAAGTACACAAATCATAAATATAATCCTTGACAAATTTCATGTGAATACATTCATGTTATTATCACCCATATTAAGAAAGAAAACTTGGGCACCTGGATGGCTCAGTCCATTAAGCATCTGACTCTTGATTTCGGCTCAGGTCATGATCTCACAGTTGGTGAGATAGGGCTCTGCAGACAGTGCAAAGTCCCCCTGGGATTCTCTCTCCCTCCCTTTCTCTGCCCCTCCCCCACTTGTGCTCATTCTCTCTCAAAATAAATAAATGAATGTTAAAAAAAAGAAAAGAAAACTTGAGCTGCTTCATGGAAACCCTCCTGAATTCCATCCCAGTCACTGTTTCTTTCCTTTCCAACGTTTTCCACTATGCAGACTTAATCTCTTTTTTTTTTTTTAGAGCTGTATATAAATGGAATTTTAAAATAGGCATTATTTTGAATCCAGCTACTTTCACTTAGTACTCTATTTGTGAGATTCAATCCTGTTGTGTATAGTAATTAATTTTGTATGCTATTCCATGGTATGAATTTAATACAACTTATCTTCTTTTGATGTACATTTTGATTTATTCCAGACTACGCTATTATAAATGAGATTGACAAAACTATTATTTGTTTGGTTGACATATATATATGCATTTATGCCAGTTATATACCTAAGAGTGGAGTTCTTCATAAGTGCAACATTTATTCAACAAACTGATTTTTCAAGTTATATGAAAGAGTTTCAACTTATCATCAAATATGGTTGCATTGGTTTGCTCTCCCAGCAGTAGTGTATGAGAGTTTCAATGGCTCCATATTCACACAACACTTGATAATATCAGGTTGCTTTAAATATTCTTTCTGGTGAATGTTATGATGTCCCTTTACAAAGAATAGTATTGAAGAGCCTGTTCTCTGAACTGCTGTACTATGATAATTATTTTCGCATTTCAACACGTATCAGGATCTAAATCTTTACCACTTTCAATCTAATCCACAGAAGCAAAGAAGCCCGATTAAAATAATGGCAAAGAAACTGGCTGATATACTATATGGTGCATATGTTAATTTTTATTATCATTGTCAAAAAAATCAATCTCTCTGTTAATATTTTGGATGTTGTTCATATTTACAAGACTTCCACAAACCACTACCTGCCACCCTATGACCATGTTACAGTACCGCTGATCTCAGTGACAAGCAACAGAAGGAAGTTACTGCTTTAGTTTTTTTTCCATTTTAATTTTCTTATTTTCTATTAAATATATTTCTTAATAAGGGCAGTTGTCTTCCCTTCCTTGATAAGTTGTCTTCCTTCCTTAAACATTCATTCATTCTCAATACAATGTAATCCACTTTATGTCACTATCACATTCCTAGAACTACATTCAATTATGCCAAGAATGATGTGGTAGTTAGGGCAATGGCTCTCAAAAATGTCCACATCCCTAACCCTTAGAACTTGTCAATATGTTATGTGACGAGAAGGAATTAAATTTGCAGATGAAGTTAAGATTGCTAATCAGCTGACCTGAAAATAGATTATTCTTGAGTATCTGGGTGAGGCTGATGCAATCATAAGACTCCTTAGAGGGGAAGAGTAGAAAAAGATTAGGACCAGAGATACAGCATCGAGAGCTAACTTGAGTAGCCATTCAGATTTTAAAGATGAAAGCGGAAGCCATAAGCCAAGAATTCAGGCAATCTCTAGAAGTTGGTTAAAGGCAAGAAAATGAAATTTCCAATGTAATTACTTTCAGAAAGGAATGCAGCCTCATCAACACCTTGATTTTAGTCCGATAAAACTAATTTTGGACTTCTCACTTCCAGAAGTGTAAGATAATAAATAATAAATATGTATATATGTATAACTTTGTTTTTGAGAGAGAGAGCGTGCACACGCATGTGCGCAGGGCAGGGGCAGAGAGAGAGGGTGAGAGAGAGAGAATCCCAAGCAGGCTTCACAGTTAGTACAGAGCCCAATGCAGGGCTCAAACTCATGAGCAGTGAGATCATGACTTGAACTGAAATCAAGTCAAACTCTTAACTGACTGAGCCACCTAGGTGCCCCAATAAATTTGTGTTTTAAGTGACTATATTTGTGAGGAATTATTGCAGCAATAAGAAACTAATATGAATCCTGGATTATGTAAGTGAGGAGCTGCTGTAACAAATACCTAAAAATGTGAACATGACTTTTGGATTGAGAAATTGTTTGTCACATTTTGAGGAGCATGATAGAAAAAGTCTAGATTGCCTTCAGCAAACCATTAGGAGAAGGGTAGATGTTAATGACTCTGCTAGTGATGACTGAGACAGAAATAAGGCGATTTTATATTCTTATCCTATTTGCTATATCAGCATTTTGTAATTTTGAACTCTTGGAAATCTTTATCCCTTTCATGTCTTTACATGTTTCATATTTCTTCAAACCTGACTATGCCTTCTCGCTTTTCTTTTTTGTTCATTCTGTGTATATTAGGTGCACGTTTCTTTTGTAAATCTGTATAGTGTCCCTAGATAATAGCATCTGCAGTGAATGACTTCATCTGCTTCTACACAGAAATGATCCACAAATATTTATCTTTGGTACAGAATTCTTCATTGAAGTCCTGATTAAAAATGCAATTGCTTAATGAGCAAACTTAATAAGATGCCCCTTAGGTAATTCAAAATCAACATGTTAAACATTGAACTTATTATCTTTCAAATCTGCCTCCCCTTTTAATCCCTCCCCAAATTGCTGCTGCTATCATCAGTACAATTAATGGAATGAGAAATCTGAGGTCATCTTCAATGCATTTTTTTTGTTTTTATATCCCCCAAACAGACATCTTCTGCTCTTTAATTTTCTTTCCTAATATTTATGGATCACTTATGTGCCAGGTACTATTCAAAGCAAAACACATGAATTAATCCAATACTAATGACAATCATAAAAGTTACATTTTATTATCATCCTTTTACAAATAATTTGAGACAAAGGAAGATAATACCCAAGGTCACACAGGAGTAAGATAGGATTAGGAGGCAGGGAGCCTTGATGTAGGGTCTATGATTAAATCATTCTGCTATACTCTTATCTCTTGAATTCGCCATCTATTTCCTTCACAGAATACTTGTTTTATTTTTCATCTGAATTTTTTTTTAATTTTCCTCCTTTCTTCTGCATTTCTTTCTCTCCCTTCTATCTCCTTTTTTTCCTCTTCTTTTCTCCCTCTTCTATTCTCTCTACTTTCCTACCAAAATGCTGTCTTAATTTTAGTCTCTCTCTACTTGAACTCAAAGACTACACCACTGTCCAAGCAATAATTTTAAAATAAAAGTCTAAGTCACTCCCTTGCTTGATACCCTTCAGTAATTTCACAAAGCCTTCAGAATAAAACTCCTTTTTTCACATGACATTCAAAAGGTTTACAGACCTTACTCTACCTGTCTTTAATCTTATTCCCTTCCCCTGCTTTTTCCTGGTATCTTGCCATTGGTTTCTATGTTCATAGTCGATCCTACTTGGCTCCCTTGCCTTTCCAACTTTGTGTGTCACTTTGTAACTTCTTTAAAATGTCCATCTCTAGATGACATAACTTGGGTTATGCTAGTGTAAGGTATGCCACTTCAGTATAAAGATGATATCTATGTCATTCTAAAAATTTTTTCATGTTTATTCATTTTTGAGAGATGCAGAATGTGAGCAGGGGAGGGGCAGAGAGAGAGAGGGAGACATAGAATCTGAAGCAGGCTCCAGGCTCTGAGCTGTCAGCATAGAGCCCGACGCAGGGCTCAAACACAGGAACTGTGAGATCATGACCTGAGCCGAAGTCGGATGCCTAGCTGACTAAACCATCCAGGTGCCCGGATATCTATCTCACTTACTACTCTATCCCCAGCATATAAAAACAGCACCTAGTATGTAACTGGTGCTTAATAAGTATTTGTTGAATGAATGAAATAGAAATCTACTGAGAACGGCATGGCGCTCGCCTTCTTTGTGTTTAGTGTCTGAAATACGTAATCACCTCAATAAATAATTTGTTACAACTGCCATCACCAAGTGCTGTGCTTTGTACCTATTTATTTTGTGATATTCTTTGCCATGATTGCTATGACTTTTTTCCAAGTACATCTTCCCTGCTTGACAGAAAACATCCCAAAGACCAAATGTTCTTTTTTTCTTTCTTTCATAATTATATCTTTTAAAAACTCCAATCCGATCCTACTATTTGACTTAAGATAATCATTAAATAGATTGTATATATAACTGAAGCGATACCAAATCCATTTAATCTTAGAACATGTCTTTTTTTTTAATATTATAAAAATGGTTTTACACTTAGATGATAGCACTGCCAGACTGTCTTTTAGATATTTGTTTAGTTCAATTTAAGGATCAGCTTGAAGGGCCTCTCTAGCTTCTAATCAGATGGTAATTTTAAGAATTAAACACTTCTAAATTGATAATTTTTTATAATCAAGGACAATGTCTTCTGTTCTTTTAAGTCTCTGAAAATGACTTAATGTTTGAATTTACACAGTAATGGCAAAGAAAACCGTATTTCTGGGTATCGCAGCTACCATCCGTTCTTCTCTTTCCAAAATGACCACTCCAACCCTCTCTTCTCTCCTGATGCTTCTTTTACTCTCTTTTCTCTTAATTCACAGGTAAAGCAAGCAGACATAAACTCCCTGGTCTTCATGGTACTAAATCTATCACACCAGCAACCGTGCTGAAACTTCTTGTCTACCCTCATCTGCTGCTATTGACGTACTATTCACTGAGGCTCTGCTGCTCTTCTCCCACATTCTCTTGTTTATACAGCTGTGCTCTCTCCTTGCTTTATGGATTTTTCCTTCTCCAGTGTGTATTCCCACCTGTTTATGAACATGCTGTAGAACTTTCTTGACCTCTACTTTTCAAATCTTCCCCTTTCATGGTAAAACTTTTGGAAAAAACTAACTATAAATAATTTCTCCTTCCTAAATTCACATTGTCTTTTTTTGTCAAATACTGTGGAGTTTTGTTTCTGTCATACTACAGAACTATTTTTGTTGTACATCATTAGCATTCTGATTACCTTACCGGAAAACCAATGACTATTGATGATTTTGTCTTGCTTCGCACAGGGCACATATATGACCATAATTGCCTCTTTTAAAAAATATATTTATATTTCCATTTATTATACAATAAAATATTCATATATGTTTAGAAAAGTTATATAAAACTTCTGTAAAAGTATCATTATACAATTTAATATGTTATCACAAACTTTAATATGCTTATATCTTCACCCAAGTAGAAGTAGAATATAATCAGCAATGAAGAATTCCTCTTATGTCCAATCACTGAACATTACTTCCTTCTGAAAAGTCACTAGAGTACCTTCTGAAATCATAAATTAATTTTTAAAATTTTAACTCCTGGATAAATAACATACATCGTTCTATTAGTTTGCAGCGTACCATATAAGGAGTCAACAGTCCTGTACGTTACTCAGTGCTCATGATGATAAATGTATTCTGAAATTCCTTTGGCTACCTATGTACCTTAATTTCTCCTGTCCCACACCTTTCACCCCTCTGGCAACCATCAGTTCTCTATATTTAGCAGTCCGGTTTTTTGTCTTTTTTTTTTTTTTTATCATTCATTTGTTTTGTATTTTGGATTCAATATATGAGTGAAATCATATGGCATTTGTCTTTTGCTCTCTTGTTTCACTTAGCATTATATCCCCTAGATCCATCCATTTTGTGGAAAATGGCAAAATTTCTTTCTCTTTTATGGCTGCGTGTTATTCCATTGTGTATACATATGCCGCCGCTTCTTTATTCTTTATTGATAAACACTTGGGCTACTTCCCTCTCTTGGCTATTGTAAACAATGCTGCAATAAACACAGGGGTGCTTATATCTTTTTGAATTAGTGTCTCTACTTTCTTTGGGTAAATAGCCCGTAATAGAATTATAATATGATCCAGTAATTCTACTTTTAACTTCTTGTGGAGCCACCATACTGTTTCTCCCACAGTGGCTACATTCCCACCAACAGTGCAGGAGTGTTTCTTTTTTTCCCCATCCTTGCCAACACTTGTTTCTTGTGTTTTTGATTTTAACAGTTTGACAGGTGTCCTTGAACTTTTGATTTGTGTGTTTCTAATGAATAGTGATGTTGAGTCTCTTTTCATGTCTATTGACCACTGTATTTCTTCTTTGGAGAAATATCTGGCCATGTCTTCTGCCCATTTTTTTTTAATTTTTTTTTTAACGTTTTTATTTATTTTTGAGACAGAGAGAGACAGAGCACGAACGGGGGAGGGGCAGAGAGAGAGGGAGACACAGAATCGGAAGCAGGCTCCAGGCTCTGAGCCATCAGCCCAGAGCCCGACGCGGGGCTCGAACTCGCGGACCGCGAGATCGTGACTTGAGCTGAAGTTGGATGCTTAACCGACTGAGCCACCCAGGCGCCCCATTCTGCCCATTTTTTAATCGGATTTTTTTTGGTGTTGAATTCTATAAGTCCTTTATATATTTTGAATGTTATCCCCTTGTTAGATATATCCTTTGCAAATATCTTCTCCTATTTAGTAGGTTGTCCTTTGGTTGACAGTTTCCTTTGCTGTGCAAAAGCTTCTTATCTTGGTGTAGTTTAAATAGTTTATTTTTGCTTTTATTTCCCTGGCCAAAGCAGACATACCTAGAAAAATGTTGCTACAGCTCTCCCTCAGGATTTTTATGGTTTCAGATCTTACATTTAGTTCCTTAATCCATTTTGAGTTTATTTTTGCGTACGGTGTAAGAAAGTGGTCTAGTTGTTTTTTTGTTTTTTTTTTTTTTTCTTTTGCATGGAGCTGTCTAGTTTTCCCAGAACCATTTCTTGAAGAGACTGTATTTTTCCCACTGCATAGTTTTGCCTCTTTTGTCAAAGATTAATTGACTGTATTCTGAGTTTATTTTGGGGCTCTCTCCTCTGTTCCATTGATATATATATGTCAATTTTATTGTGCTAATACCATCCTATTCTGTTTACTACAGCTTTGTTGTATACCTTGAAAGCTGGGATTGTGATACCTCCAAATTTGTTCTTCTTTTTCAAGGTTTCTTTGGCTCTTCAGAGTCTTTTGTAGTTCCATATAAACTTTAGGATTATTTGGTCTAGTTATGTGAAAAAATGCTGTTGATATTTTGACAAGGATTGCATAAATGCATAGATTGCTTCGGGTGGTATGGATACCTTAATACTATTTTTTCTTCTAATCCATGAGCATGGAATATCTTTCCATTTGTTTGTGTCATCTTGAATTTCATCAGTGTTTTATAGTTTTCAGAGCACAGGTCTTTCACCTCCTTGCTTAAATTTATTCCTAGGTATTGTATTATTTTTGGTGTAATTGTAAATGGGAGTATTTTCTGGGTTTGTTTTGTTATTTTAATTCCAGTATAGTTAATGGGATTTTTTATTTATTTTATTTTTCTGCTATTTCATTATTAGTATATAGAAATGCAATAGATTTCTGTATATTGATTTTGTATCCTGTGAATGTACTGAGTTGATTTATCAGATATGGTAGTTTTTTGGTGCAGTCTTTAGGGTTTTCTACATATAGTATCATGTTACCTGCAGAGAGTGAGTTTTACTCCTTCCACACCAATTCGGATGCCTTTTATATATTTTTTTCTTTTCTGATCACCAGAACTAGTTCTTCCAATACGATATTGAATAAAAATGGTGACAGTGGACATCCCTCTCCTGTTCCTGATCTTAAGGGAAAGGATCTCAGTTTTTCACCATTCAGTATACTGTTACTTGTGGGTTTTTTATATATGGCTTTCTTTACAAAGTGGTATGTTTTGGCTGAAGCCAACTTTGTTGAGGGTTTTTATTATGAATGGATATTATGTTTTGTTAAGTTGTTTTTCTGCATCTATTGAAATAATCATATGGTTTTTATCCTCTTGATGTGATGCATCATATTTATTGATTTGTGAATACTGAACCACCCTTGCCTCCCAGGAATAAATCCCACTTGATCATGGTGAATGATTTTTTTAACATATTGTTGAATTCAGTTTTCTGGTATTTTGTTGAGAACTTCTGCATCTATGTTCATCAGAGGTAGTAGCCTGTAGCTCTCCTTTTTTGTAGTGTGTTGATCTGGTCTTGGTGTCAGGTTAACGCTGGCCTCATAGAATGAATTTGGAAGTTTTCCTTCTTCTATTTTATGAGTAGTTTGATAAGAATAGGTATTAACTCTTCCTTAAATGTTTGTTAGAATTCACCATGAAGTGTCTGGTTCTGGACTTTTTTTGTTGGGAGTTTTGTGATTCCTGATTCAATATCATTAATGGTAATCAATCTGTTCAAATTTTCTATTCCTGATTTAGTTTTAATATCTTACATGTTTTAGGAATTTATCCATTTCTTCTAGGTTGTCTAATTTTTTGGCATGTAATTGTTCA
The DNA here is from genome assembly GCF_046562875.1 of Panthera onca. NCBI lineage: Eukaryota > Metazoa > Chordata > Mammalia > Carnivora > Felidae > Panthera > Panthera onca. The sequence continues at coordinate 105,957,915 of NC_138345.1, read as the reverse complement.
TAACATAATCCTTTGTATTTCTGTGGTAGTGGTTATTTCTCCTCCATTGTTTCTCCTTTTAAAAACATTTTTAACGTTTTTTATTCATTTTTGAGAGACAGAGAGCACGAGTGGAGGAGGGGCGGAGAGAGAGAGGGAGATGCAGAATATGAAGCAGGCTCTAGGTTCTGAGCTGGCAGCACAGAGGCCGATGTGGGGCTTGAACCCACAAACTGGGAGATCATGACCTGAGCTACAGTCGATGCTTAACTGAATGAGCCACCCAGGCACCCCTCCTCCTCCTCCACCATTTCTGATTTTTTGAGTCCTTTCTCTCTATTTTGGATGTGTCTGGCTAATGCTTAACAATTTTGTTGATCTTCTCAAAGAATCAGCTCCTGGTTTCAATGATATTTTTTTCCTGTTGATTTTTTTAAAGTATCTATTTCAGTAATTTCTGCTCTTTATTATTTCCTCCCTGCTAGTTGTTTTGGGTTTTATTCTTCTTTTTCTAGCTTCTTCACATCTAACTTTAGGTTGTATATTTGAGATTTTTTTCTTGCTTTTGAGGTAGGTCTGTGTTGCTATAAATTTCCCTCTTAGAACTGCTTTTGCTGCAACCCAAAGATTTTGGACCATTGTGTCTTTATTTTCTTTTCTTTATTTCTTTATTTCTTTTCTTTATTTTCTTTTGTGTCCATGTATTTTTTTTTAATTTTTTAGTGTTTATTTTTGAGAGAAAGTGAGTGTGAGCAGGGAGGGGCAGATAGGGAGACTAAGGATCTGAAGTGGGCTCTGTGCTGACAACAGACAGCTCAATGTGGGGCTTGAACTCATGAACTGTGAGATCATGACCTGAGCCAAAGTTGGCTGCTCTACTGACTAAGCCACCCAGGTACCTTTGTTTCCATGTATTTTTTTGATTTCCTCTTTGATTTCTTGGTTGACCCATTCATTGTTGACTAGCACGTTATTTAACCTCCATGTATTTGTATTCTTTCCAGATTTTTTTCTTGTGATTGATTTCTAATTTCATAGCATTGTGGCTGGAAAAGACAGATGGTGTGACTTCAGTCTTTTTTAATTCATTGAGACTTGTTTGTGTGTTAACATGTGATCTGTTCTGGAGAATGTTCCATATGCACTTGAAAATAATGTATATTCTGTTTTAGGATGGAATGTTCTGAATATATCTATTAGATCCCTCTTGTCCAATGTGTTATTCAAAGTCAATGTTTCCTTGTTGATTTTCTGTTTAGATCATCTATCCATTGATGGAAGTGGGATGTTAAGTTGCCTACTATTATTTTATTACTTTCAGTTACTTCCTTTGTTTGTCATTAGCTGCTTTATGTATTTGAGTTCTCCTATGTTGGCTGCATAAATATTTACAATTATTATAGCTTTTTGTTGGATTGTTCCCTTTTTGATTATATAGCATCCCCCTTGACCTTTTGTTACAGTCTTTGTTTTAAAGTCTATTTCGTCTAATACAAGTTTTGCTACCCTGACTTTCTTTTCACTTCCATTTGCATGATAAAGGGTATTGTATCCCCTCACATTCAGTCTATATGTGTCCTTAGGTCTGAAATAAGTCTCTTACAGGCAGCAAATAGATGGGTCTTGCTTTTTATTCATTCTGTCACTTTATGTCTTTTGATTGGAGCATTTAGTCCATTTACATTCAGAGTAATTATTGATAGGTATTTTTTTGTTACTTGTCATATGCTTGTTTTTGTAATTCTTCTGTTTCTTTTTTGTTCTCTTACAGTTTGCTGGCTTTCTTTAGTGATATACTTGGATTCCTTTCTCTTTATTTTTTGCATATATGTTACTGGTTTTGGATTTGTGGATACTGTTAGGTTTATATATAATATCTTATGCATATAGAAGTCTATATTAAGTTGATGGTTGCTTAAGTTTGAATCCATTCTTTACTCCTTGTCTCACATTTTAGCAATATAGCTTCATGCTTTACATCCTTATATTTTGTGAATCCCTGGACTGATTTTTATAGATATGCTTAAGTTTACTGCTTCAGTGCTTCCTACTTTTCTCACTTACTGTTTTTTTTTTCTTTCCACTTAGAGTCTCCTTTAACAATTCTTGTAGGGATGGTTTAGTGGTTATGAATTCCTTTAACTTTTGTTTGTCTGGGAAGCTCTTTATCTCTTCTATTCTGAATGATAGTCTTGCTGAATATTCTTGCCTGTAGATTTCCCCTTCAACATTCTGAATATATAATACCACTTTCTTCTGGCCTGCAAAGTTTCTGCTGAAAAATCAACTGATAACCTTATGGGGTTTCCCTTGTAACTTTTCTTTTCTCTTGCTACTTATTAAAAATTCACTCTTTATCACTATAGTTGTCATTTTAATTACTATTTGTCTTGGTGTGGAACTCCTGGGGTTGATTTTATTGGGGGCTCTCTTTGTCTTCTGGATTTGGATTTGTTTCCTTCTTTCTGTTTGGGAAGTTTTTAGCTATTATTTCCTCAAATTCTCAGCCCCCTTTTCTCTCTCTTCTCTTTCTGGAATCCCTATATAGTGAATGTTATTATGCTTGATGCTGTCCCTGAGTCCTCATACTCTAGTTTCCTTTTTATTTTTTTCTCTCTTTCTTTTCTACTTGATTGCTCCCCATTACTCTGTCCTCCAGGTTGCTAATCTGTTCTTCTGATTCTTCTAATTTACTATTTATTCCATATGGTATATTTTTAATTTCAGGTATTGAGTTCTTCATCTCTCATTAGTTCTTTTTTAGATTTTCTATCTCTTTGTTGAGAGTCTCACTGAAGTCCCCTACTCTTTTCCCAAATCCACTGAGTATCTTTTTGACCAATACTTTAAATTAAGAATCAAGCATATTAACTTATCTGTTTTATTTAGCTTTCTTGCAGTGATTTTTGTCCTGTTCTTTCATTTGGGACATATTCTTCTGTCTCCTCATTTGTTTAACTCTGTCTCTATTTCTGTGTGTTAGGAGACTCAGTTAGGTCTCCTGCTCTTGAAAGTAGTGGCCTTATGAAGAAGAGGTCCTGTCATGCCCTGTAGTGCAATGTCCCCTGTTCATCAGAACCTGGTACATCAGGGGTGTCTCCTATAGGTATTGTGTGCACCCTACTGTGTAGCTGAGGTGCATTTGCCTTTAGTCATCTGCAGTGGATCTTTTTGTCTGTTATGGAAAGGGTTCAGTCCCTGTGTTAGTGGAACAGTCTGGAGCCACCTTGGTCTTGAGATTAGTAAGACCAGACATTTGCCCCAGATGCAGTAGCCTTGAACTGCAGGTGCTTTCCCTGTGTTGTCCCTTGAGAATTTTACCTTGGTGAGTAGGATGTCCAGTCAGACCAGTTATCTGCCCCCAGCACATTGTTGGGGCTGCAGTTGGTCTGGTTTGTGTTGTTACTTTCCCCTCTCTCCAGGGCAGTAGTCACTTTGGAGTGGTGCTGGCCCCTGTTGGGGCCACTTACACACTGTCAGGCTTATGCCACGACTTTGGGTGGCATCAGGCCAAGGTTGAATTGTAGGGGACAAGTTTGTAGGAGAACATGAGGGGTGGGGTCTAGTACCAGCAAGGCGAGTGCTGACCCACTGCAAGAGAGGACCTGTACTGCCTGGGAAAACTGACAAGGCCCACTGGGTCTGAGAGGGGCAGATTCACAGAAGCACACAGGGCAGGGCATGCTGTTAACAAAGTAGGTGGAAATTGTTGGTGCTGTAGGTATCCACGTATCTAGGCTGGGGGATGGAGGAGAGAAATGCTATCAACCTGCTCTTTTGTTCTTTGAGAAGTCTCCCAAAGATTCTTGCCACTGTAGCACATGCTCTGAGATTAGTAAATAAATCTCCTTGCCCTATACCCCAGGTGTTTTTCAAACAGCTGCTTCTATGATGCATCTTAGAAGGGCTATTGATTGTGTTGTCTCTTTAAGGGTTGAAGCTCTGCCCTCCAGGCTCTCTCAGAGCCAAGCTCCTTATTTTACGTAAAGTTCCAGGGGTTAAGTCCCATTGATTGTTAGGCCCCTCTCGTTTTCAAAGCCAAATGTTATAGGGATTCATCTTCCTCATGTGAGTTTACCATGCCTGGAGTGTCTGGTCTTTTGTAAGACCAGGCATTTGCCTCTCCATACCTACCGTGTCCTCCCTCCTTCTCACAGACAGCCCCATGGGTCTGTTTGGCTCCTGACCTCATCTTCTCTCTTTCTATCATCTTCTTTGATGTGGCCTTTTCTATATGTTTAGCTGTGGAGGGTCTCTTATGCCAGTCCTTGGGTCATTTTCCAGATTATTTACACTGATGTGGATGTTATCTAGTAGTATCCATGGGATGAGGTGAGCTTAGGATACTCCTACTCTACCTTCTTCCCCAAAGTCCATAAATAAATTTTGCTTTTGAACTTTATAAAGTGTTATTAAACAGTAAGTATCTTTTGAGTGCCTGACTTCTTTTACCCAATATATTGTATTTGAGATTAATCCATGTTGTACAATGTGGTTCATTCATTTTCATTGTGTGTAATATTCAATTATGTAAAATATACCTCAGTTTATCCATTTAGCTATTGATGGAAGTTGACTGTTTCAAGGTGACAGCAGTGATGAATAACACTAATATGAACATTCTTGTAAATACCTTATGTGCACATAGGTACACATTTGTGTTGAATACAAATAGGAATAGGATTTCTGGGTCATAGAATGTATATAAGTTGAGAATTAGTGGAGGTATAAAACCATTTTCCGTTGGGTTTGTATAAATGTATATTTACACCAGCAATATATGAATTCCAGTTTCTCTATACCCTGGCCCAGACTTGATACATGCAATTTTAAGCAAATGGTTATATTTATTTTATTAATAAATCACTCTGAAAGGGAAAGCATAGCATAATTTATGCCTATTTAAATGTCTTCTAAAGTGTTAAACTGTGGAGGTAGGGATACAATTCCTATAGTGCAAAAATAATTTATAATATTTTTAACCCAAACAGAAGACTTCATATGATGTATATAGTAATAACTATTTTTACTGATAATGAAATTTAAAAGGTAGAAAAATCAAAGTGTCATAATATGAATTTTATTTACCCTAAAATCTCTACCAGCTATCCCATAGACACTTCAAACTCACCAGTTTCTGTTTATATGTGGTTGCTCCTAGGTTTGATTTCTTGAAAATGCCTGGAAAACTTAAGAGCTATTGTAAACTTCTCACACTCACAGTTCCAGTAAACAAACCCTTATATTCTACCTCCCAAGCTGGTCGTATGTATGTTCCTTTATTTCAATGCCCAATATCGCTGTTTAGGTGTATATATATGTGTATTTTAACCTGCTTTACTGCATTAATATTTACTTAGCTGTTATACCAATTTCCATCTTTACTACCATTATACCAATTTCTTAATTTGTGTTCAGTGAGACTTTTGTCTTTGAGATTTTGAGATTTCAGGGATAAGAGAGTAGGAAATATTCTTTTCATTCTAAATATGAAATAAACAGATCTTTGGAGATAGAAAATGTAAAATAAACATGTTTAGGGGTAGAAATGTGAATGAAGTGAAAACTAATGAATTAGAAGCCTGCTTGGATTGAACCTAAATGCATTATGTATAAATGCATAGTTAATGAAATCTTTTTGTGGAAAAACTATTTCAGTAATTTGTTTCTTGGTGTGTCACTTAACAACTTCACTTGATTTTGTCATGATTCTCTGGGAGTTGACTGGGCTTAGCTGGACTAGTCTTGTTTGCTCCATATGGTACCACCTGGACTGCTTTCATCTTGTTGCCTGACTAGAGCTGGGGTGTTCAACATTACTTACTCATATAAGTTACAATTCGTGCTGGCTTTTGGCAAGGTTCAGATAGTGGCTCTTTGAGAGAGTTTTGACTTGCATAGTAAGAGTAAGATAGGTAGATGAGAAATCTGATTTGAAAAATTAGATTGTAGAAAGTTTATCATGTTCAGGAATTTGACTTGTATAATCATTGGAGAGTGATAAAATATACTAACCAAGAGGTTAACTTCTAAAATGTCTATTGTTTAGGGACACCTGGGTGGCTCAGTCAGTTAAGTGTCTGACTTTGGCTCAGGTCACGATCTCATGGTTCATGAGTTCGAGCCCTGCATCAGGCTCTGTGCTGACAGCTCAGAGCCTGGAGCCTGCTTCAGATTCTGTGTCTCCCTCTCTCTCTGCCCCTCCCCTGATTATGTTCCCTCTCTCTCTCTCTCTCTCTCTCTCTCTCAAAAAATGAATACACACTTAAAAATGAAAAAAAAAGTAAAATGTCTATCATTTAATTTTTTATGAAGGTAATTTTCATGACTGTATGAAAATTGTTGAGGGTAGAAAGGAACCACTTGGGATATGGGATTTTATGAAAAAGTAGATATAAAACTATAGCATTAACTGGAAAGAATATTTGAAAGACAATTTTGAAAAATTAGTAGGACTCAATTGATGGGGAAGAAAGTGGAGATATGTTTGAAGTTGAGTTTGAGGCTGTAAGCTTGGAGAAGTAGACAGTTCTGACATCATTTGTGGATATAGAAAACAGGAAAAGGTGCAAACTTTTGGGGAAGGTAATGAATTCACTTTAGTTTTAACTAAATCTGAAATGGCTTTGGGGGCTTTGGGATGTCCATGTACTTTGAAATATGGCTCTAAGTAGGAAAGAGAAAGAGGGGAGAGAAATATAAATTTGCAATAATCAAGAACATACTTTGGAAAATAGCATTACTTAGGAAAAGATTGGCACTGTTACATATTATTGTAGGACTATAAATTGGTTCAACAATACTTTCAAAGGAACTAAGTAGCATGAAAAATGCCCCTATCAGAATAAGTAGGGGGAAATATCCAATGTTGAATATATAATATGTATTCGATGATCAGTTTTTAGTTGATTGGACTCAGAGGCTGCATCTTGTTTTCCTTTTCCTCGCTACCTCCCGTTGAGCTAAATCATACACTAGACTGTGTGAATAATGAAAATTTGCTTATACGATTAAATTGTACAGTCTTTTAGGCCTAGTTTTCTAGTTGCTCTTTTTATTAAACAAAATGCAGATTTTTTTTGAAGATCTAATGAAGGTGTAACAACAGGCTTTTTCTTTCCAAGTATCAAAGTAACCACTGAAGGAAAAAATCAGCTTTGATTCCTTCTTTTTTAAGTAGACATTTGATGATCAATTCAAGGGCTAGTAATAAGAGACCCAGAAACCATTTGCAGAAAAGTTTTAAACTGTGCTTCCTCAAAAATGTCAGTATAATAGCCTGGAGTGTTTCTAGCAGAGAGCAGAAAACCATTTCTAATATTCCACATAATACCTACCTTGAAACCAGATTTTGATTATAACACCAGGACCAAACCTCAGGATGGAAACCACAGAGCTAGGACTCATTAATAATATGTATATTGAGAGAATGTAAAATATATATAATGAATAATACTATACAAACTTTCAAAAAAATTTTATGCCAGAAATATTCTAATGTATCTAAAGTATTACATGTACATTTTAATGTTTTTATCAATCCTGCACCTATTTCTTTTATCATTACATACAAAACTAGAATTTTTGCAGAAAACTTCAAAATTATGTGAAAGGATGAAGAATGAAACTACTCACTCATTATCCCAATATTAAAAGGAAAACTACAAATATTTAGGTACATAAATTTATATCAATATAGCATATATGTATAATGATATCTGTATATGTGTATAATTTACATTTTATAATTTAAAAATTACCAATAAACTATGAACATTTTCTTATTAAATTATCCATTTATCTTCATAGAAGTATACTTTGTGTCTATATCATAATTTATTTCTTAATCTTGAGAAAGTATAATTTAAAATTATTGGTTGGCAGGCAGAGATATTATAGTATATGGAGCAGTAATGAAAGAAATATCTCCAGAACTGAACAAAGATACTAAAACCAAAAGGACAATAAAATGGCTACAGAATATTTGTATGCAACAGTGATTAGATAAGGTTGGTGGGAGGAGTGGGGTTGGATGAGGAAAGACTTTGAATGCCTCACTTAAGAGATCAAATTTTATCCTGAGGATATGTTTGTGTAGAGAGGCATACTTTAAGATTAATCAAGTGACCATATGTTACAAAAGTAGAGTAAGAAGAGACTGAAAACAAGTAGATCTATAAAAAGGTTACTGTATTAATCCCAGCAAGATGAAAGCAATTGTCATAGGGAATGGACAGAAAGATAGATTAAAGGAAACCTTTTGCATAACAGTCACATAATCAAATTACTCTGATCAGAGAGGAAAAACAAATAACTACTGGATTTTGTACTAGAAACTGGAAGCTGTGGCAACACTCCCAACTCAAAATTGTGGTAACTATTTGGAGTATAATACAAGATTCCTTGTGGCAGTCCTGAATAAGTAACAAGTGAATTTAACTGTTCAAAAGTCACCTGCAATGTTGGAGCTTTGAGCTGAGAAACTCTCTCAGGATAAAAGAATAGGAGTGAATAGTGAACATTCATGTTTGAGAGTACATGGAATGTCCACAGTTAGGAAAACAAGAAGAGCAAGACAACCAGGTGAGAAGACAGGGAAGCTAAAGTAGATGGATTTGAGCAATGGTATCACTTTATAGACGAGAGTAAAATAATGAGTACTGGGAAGGCTATTGGACGTGACAAAGTTCCTGGGTGATTTCAAGAAGGTGATTTATGGGAGATTGGAGTTAGATTTGCAGATTGAGGAGAATAATGAAATACAATAGAAGTCTTCACTCTGCCTAAAAGTGACTACTTAAAGGAGGGAAAGAAGAGAGCTGCTATATAAATTAGTAGGAGAGAGTTTTTTGGTTTTGGGTTTTGTTTTTAAAGGAAACCCTAAAATTGAAAACAGAAATTAGCCAAGAGAAAACCTTCTCATCAGTCTACTTTCTTGAAAATGTATCTTAAAATTTGGGGCCCAATTTTTTACCCTTCTGCCACCTCCAGAATAAATGGAAGATAGAATACAGCGTTTGTGTGATGGTTAACAGAGAGAAGAAAGCAGGCATGCTCATACTGTCTATACGGACCTTTACACCTGTGTATCACCACTTCTAGGAAGTTTCTTAGACTCTATTTTCGATCCCCTATAGTCTTTTCAGCTTCTGAAGTTTATTGTAGCATTTGTTATTGAGCACTTTGACATTTAGATAGCATTCTATATCATAATACATACAAATCAATATATACTTGTAAGTCTAATTATGGCATAAGGTTTCGAAGTTAAAAAACAGCAACAACAAAAAAACTATCGCCAAAGGTGTTCAATGAAGAATAACTGGACTTTGATAACTTAATCTCTTTGAACAAAGGATCTCTAACTCTATTGCTATTTTCAGTCTTACATTTTTCAATCATGTTTGGTGTTTTCCTTCACTTCCTGAGCCTTGTTAGGTCACTTACTGATTTACAATATGTGAATTCTCACTACGGTAATAACAGTAGCTTTCAACCCAGAAAGCTCAGAATTTTTCTTCTAATTTATATAAAATAATATTTTTGGTAGACTGTGTTTACTTTTATTTATTTTTTATTTTTTTCAATATATGAAATTTATTGTCAAATTGGTTTCCCTACAACACCCAGTGCTCATCCCAAAAGGTGCCCTCCTCAATACCCATCACCCACCCTCCCCTCCCTCCCACCCCCATGAACCCTCAGTTTGTTCTCAGTTTTTAAGAGTCTCTTATGCTTTGGCTCTCTCCCACTCTAACCTCTTTCTTTTTATCCTTCCCCTCCCCCATGGGATTCTGTTAAATTTCTCAGGATCCACATAAGAATGAAAACATATGATATCTGTCTTTCTCTGTATGGCTTATTTCACTTAGCATCACACTCTCCAGTTCCATCCACGTTGCTACAAAGGGCCATATTTCATTCTTTCTCATTGCCACGTAGTATTCCATTGTGTATATAAACCACAATTTCTTTATCCATTCATCAGTTGATGGACATTTAGGCTCTTTCCATAATTTGGCTATTGTTGAGAGTGCTGCTATAAACATTGGGGTACAAGTGCCCCTATGCATCAGTACTCCTGTATCCCTTGGATAAATTCCTAGCAGTGCTATTGCTGGGTCATAGGGTAGGTCTATTTTTAATTTTCTGAGGAACCTCCACACTGTTTTCCAGAGTGGCTGCACCAGTTTGCATTCCCACCAACAGTGCAAGAGGGTTCCCGTTTCTCCACATCCTCTCCAGCATCTATAGTCTACTGATTTGTTCATTTTGGCCACTCTGACTGGTGTGAGGTGATATCTGAGGTGGTTTTGATTTGTATTTCCCTGATAAGGAGCAACGTTGAGCATCTTTTCATGTGCCTGTTGGCCATCTGGATGTCTTCTTTAGAGAAGAGTCTATTCATGTTTTCTGCCCATGTCTTCACTGGATTATTTGTTTTTTGGGTGTGGAGTTTGGTGAGCTCTTTATAGATTTTGGATACTAGCCCTTTGTCCGATATGTCATTTGCAAATATCTTTTCCCATTCCGTTGGTTACCTTTTAGTTTTGTTGGTTGTTTCCGTTGCTGTGCAGAAGGTTTTTATCTTCATAAGGTCCCAGTAATTCATTTTTGCTTTTAATTCCCTTGCCTTTGGGGATGTGCCGAGTAAGAGATTGCTACGGCTGAGGTCAGAGAGGTCTTTTCCTGCTTTCTCCTCTAGGGTTTTGATGGTTTCCTGTCTCACATTCAGGTCCTTTATCCATTTTGAGTTTATTTTTGTGAATGGTGTGAGAAAGTGGTCTAGTTTCAACCTTCTGCATGTTGCTGTCCAGTTCTCCCAGCACCATTTGTTAAAGAGACTTTTTTCCATTGGATGTTCTTTCCTGCTTTGTCAAAGATTAGTTGGCCATCCGTTTGTGGTTCTACTTCTGGGGTTTCTATTCTATTCCGTTGGTCTATGTGTCTATATTTGTGCCAATACCATGCTGTCTTGATGATTACAACTTTGTAGTAGAGGCTAAAGTCTGGGATTGTGATGCCTCCTGCTTTGGTCTTCTTCTTCAAAATTACTTTGGCTATTCGGGGCCTTTTGTGGTTCCATATGAATTTTAGGATTGCTTGTTCTAGTTTCGAGAAGAATGCTGGTGCAATTTTGATTGGGATTGCATTGAATGTGTAGATAGCTTTGGGTAGTATTGACATTTTGACAATATTTATTCTTCCAATCCATGAGCAGGGAATGTCTTTCCATTTCTTTAAATCTTCTTCAATTTCCTTCATAAGCTTTCTATAGTTTTCAGCATACAGATCTTTTACATCTTTGGTTAGATTTATTCCTAGGTATTTTATGCTTCTTGGTGCAATTGTGAATGGGATCAGTTTCCTTATTTGTCTTTCTGTTGCTTCATTGTTAGTGTATAAGAATGCAACTGATTTCTGTACATTGATTTTGTATCCTGCAACTTTGCTGAATTCATGTATCAGTTCTAGCAGACTTTTGGTGGAGTCTATCGGATTTTCCATGTATAGTATCATGTCAACTGCAAAAAGCGAAAGCTTGACCTCATCTTTGCCAATTTTGATGCCTTTGATTTCCTTTTGTTGTCTGATTGCTGATGCTAGAACTTCCAACACTATGTTAAACAACAGCGTTGAGAGTGGGCACCCCTGTCGTGTTCCTGATCTCAGGGAAAAAGCTCTCAGTTTTTCCCCATTGAGAATGATGTTAGCTGTGGGCTTTTCATAAATGTCTTTTATGATGTTTAAGTATGTTCCTTCTATCCCGACTTTCTCAAGGTTTTTATTAAGAAAGGGTGCTGGATTTTGTCAAAGGCCTTTTCTGCATTGATTTATAGGATCATATGGTTCTTAACTTTTCTTTTATTAATGTGATGTATCACGTTGATTGATTTGCGAATGTTGAACCAGCCCTGCATCCCAGGAATGAATCCCACTTGATCATGGTGAAAAATTCTTTTTATATGCTGTTGAATTCGATTTGCTAGTATCTTACTGAGAATTTTCGCATCCATATTCATCAGGGATATTGGCCTGTAGTTCTCTTTTTTTACTGGGTCTCTGTCTGGTTTGGGAATCAAAGTAATACTGGCTTCATAGAATGAGTCTGGAAGTTTTCCTTCCCTTTCTATTTCTTGGAATAGCTTGAGAAGGATAGGTATTATTTCTGCTTTAAACGTCTGGCAGAACTCCCCTGGGAAGCCATCTGGTCCTGGACTCTTATTTGTTGGGAGATTTTTGATAACCGATTCAATTTCTTCGCTGGTTATGGGTCTGTTCAAGCTTTCTATTTCCTCCTGATTGAGTTTTGGAAGAGTGTGGGTGTTTAGAAATTTGTCCATTTCTTCCAGGTTGTCCAATTTGTTGGCATATAATTTTTCATAGTATTCCCTGATAATTGTTTGTATCTCTGAGGGATTGGTTGTAACGATTCCATTTTCATTCATGATTTTATCTATTTGGGTCATCTCCCTTTTCTTTTTGAGAAGCCTGGCTAGAGGTTTGTCAATTTTGTTTATTTTTTCAAAAAACCAACTCTTGGTTTCGTTGATCTGCTCTACAGTTTTTTTAGATTCTATATTGTTTATTTCTGCTCTGATCTTTATGATTTCTCTTCTTCTGCTGGGTTTAGGCTGCCTTTGCTGTTCTGCTTCTATTTCCTTTAGGTGTGCTGTTAGATTTTGTATTTGGGATTTTTCTTGTTTCTTGAGATAGGCCTGGATTGCAATGTATTTTCCTCTCAGGACTGCCTTCGCTGCATCCCAGAGCGTTTGGATTGTTGTATTTTCATTTTCGTTTGTTTCCATATATGTTTTAATTTCTTCTCTAATTGCCTGGTTGACCCACTCATTCGTTAGTAGGGTGTTCTTTAACCTCCATGCTTTTGGAGGTTTTCCAGACTTTTTCCTGTGGTTGATTTCAAGCTTCATAGCATTGTGGTCTGAAAGTATGCATGGTATAATTTCAATTCTTGTAAACTTATGAAGGGCTGTTTTGTGACCCAGTATATGATCTATCTTGGAGAATGTTCCATGTGCACTCGAGAAGAAAGTATATTCTGTTGCTTTGGGATGCAGAGTTCTAAATATATCTGTCAAGTCCATCTGATCCAATGTGTCATTCAGGGCCCTTGTTTCTTTATTGACTGTGTGTCTAGATGATCTATCCATTTCTGTAAGTGGAGTGTTAAAGTCCCCTGCAATGACCACATTCTTATCAATAAGGTTGCTTATGTTTATGAGTAATTGTTTTATATATTTGGGGGCTCCCGTATTCGAGGCATAGACATTTATAACTATTAGCTCTTCCTGATGGATAGACCCTGTAATTATTATATAATGCCCTTCTTCATCTCTTGTTACAGCCTTTAATTTAAAGTCTTCTTTGTCTGATATAAGTATGGCTACTCCAGCTTTCTTTTGGCTTCCAGTAGCATGATAAATAGTTCTCCATCCCCTCACTCTCAATCTAAAGGTGTCCTCAGATCTAAAATGAGTCTCTTGTAGACAGCAAATAGACGGGTCTTGTTTTTTTATCCATTCTGATACCCTATGTCTTTTGGTTGGCGCATTTAATCCATTTACATTCAGTGTTATTATAGAAAAATATGGGTTTAGAGTCATTGTGATGTCTGTATGTTTTATGCTTGTAGCGATGTCTCTGGTACTTTGTCTCACAGGATTCCCCTTAGGATCCCTTGTAGGGCTGGTTTAGTGCTGATGAATTCCTTCAGTTTTTGTTTGTTTGGGAAGACCTTTATCTCTCCTTCTATTCTAAATGACAGACTTGCTGGATAAAGGATTCTCGGCTGCATATTTTTACTGTTCATCGCATTGAAGATCTCCTGCCATGCCTTTCTGGCCTGCCAAGTTTCAGAAGAGAGATCAGTCACGAGTCTTATAGGTCTCCCTTTATTTGTTAGGGCATGTTTATCCCTTGCTGCTTTCAGAATTTTCTCTTTATCCTTGTATTTTGCCAGTTTCACTATGATATGTCGTGCAGAAGATCGATTCAAGTTACGTTTGAAGGGCGTTCTCTGTGCCTCTTGGATTTCAATGCCTTTTTCCTTCCCCAGTTCAGGGAAGTTCTCAGCTATTATTTCTTCAAGTAACCCTTCAGCACCTTTCCCTCTCTCTTCCTCCTCTGGGATACCAATTATGCCTATATTATTTCTTTTTAGTGTATCACTTAGTTCTCTAATTTTCCTCTCATACTCCTGGATTTTTTTATCTCTCTTTTTCTCATCTTCCTCTTTTTCCATAATTTTATCTTCTAGTTCACCTATTCTCTCCTCTGCCTCTTAAATCCGAGCCATCGTTGTTTCCATTTTATTTTGCATGTCGTTTAAAGCGTTTTTCAGCTCTCCTGACTGTTCCTTAGTCCCTTGATCTCTGTAGCAAGAGATTCTCTGCTGTCCTCTGTACTGTTTTCAAGCCCAGTGATTAATTTTATGACTATTATTCTAAATTCACTTTCTGTTATATTTTTTAAATCCTTTTTGATCAGTTCATTAGCTGTTGTTATTTCCTGGAGATTCTTCTGAGGGGAATTCTTCCGTTTGGTCATTTTGGATAGTCCCTGGAGTGGTGCGGACCTGCAGGGCACTTCCCCTGTGCTGTGATGTATAACTGGAGTTGGTGGGCGGGGCCGCAGTCCGACCTGATGTCCGCCCCCAGCCCACCGCTGGGGCCACAGTCAGACTGGTGTGTGCTTTCTCTTCCCCTCTCCTAGGGGCGGGATTCACTGTGGGGTGGCGTGGCCCATCTGAGAGACTTGCACACTGCCAGGCTTGTGGTGCTGGGGATCTGGTGTATTAGCTGTGGTGGGTAGGCAAGGTGCAAGGGGGCAGGAGGGGCAGGCTTAGCTCGCTTCTCCTTAGGTGATCCACTTCAGGAGGGGCCCTGTAGCAGCAGGAGGGAGTCAGACCCGAGGCCGGAGGGGTGGCTCTGCAGAAGCACAGCGTTGGGTGTTTGCTCGGAGCAAGCAAGTTCCCTGGCAGGAACTGGTTCCCTTTGGGATTTTGGCTGGGGGATGGGCGAGGGAGATGGCGTTGGCAAGCGCCTTTGTTCCCCACCAAGCTGAGCTCTGTAGTCCTGCGGCTCAGCAACTCTCCTTCCCTTTGTCCTACAGCCTTCCTGCTTTCTGAGCAGAGCTGTTAACTTATGACCTCCCAGATGCTAAGTCCCGCTTGCTGTTGGAACACACTCCGTCTGGCCCCTCCACTTTTGCAAGCCAGATTTGGGAGCTCTGCTTGGCAGGCAGGCTGCCCCTCCACCCCGGCTCCTTCCCGCCAGTCTGTGCAGCGGGCACTGCTTCGCCGCCCTTCCTACCCTCTTCCGTGGGCCTCTCGTCTGCGCTTGCCTCCGGAGACTCTGTTCTGCTAATCCTCTAGCGGTTTTCAGGATTATTTAGGGAGAGTAGGTGGGATCTAAGTGATCAGCAGGATGCGCAGTGAGCCCAGCGTCCTCCTATGCCACCATCTTCCCTAATCATCCTATGTGTTTACTTTTATATTCTGGGAAACTGATCAATAGATCCTTGCCACAGATCCTAAGGGTCAAAAAAAAAAAAATACAAAACAGATTAACCAATTGTTTTCCAAAATCTGTTTCACATTGTAATTACCTGGGGATTTGTTAAAAAATACTTATTACTAGCTCTCACTGCATAACATGTAACTTAATTTGTATGGAGTTGATCTGGGCTTTACAATATTTTTATGTCTCCAGGTGATTCTAATATGCAGCAAAGTTTGGAAACCACTAGAGTTTGATTTTGTCTCTCATTTGCCTTATAGTGCACATGCACCCATCTTTTCTCTGAGAGCTGGATGATACTGTCTGATTTTATACCCATTGTTTTCTCTTGAGATAGGGGAACCCAATCCATTTAAGTATTTACCACTGTCTCTGTAGCTTGCACATAGAACTAGCAGAGTCCTTCAACAGTTGTGGTACCCGCTCCAACCCAAGGGATTTCTTAATGCTTTCAGAAGGAAGTGTTTTCTGGACTTTTGTAAGGTTGGGGTAGCAGGTTGATCCTAAGAGGCTACCATTTCAGTAGCCTGTTGGTTCCTTTCTCAATCCTATTCTTTTGAAGTGGTTGTTTCAACCTCATTGATTATAAACATTTTCTTAGTCCAAGCATTGATCAGCAATCTAACCAACTGTTAAGAATAACACCAGTCAGGTGCTGAAGACAACATATTAAAACCCAAATCCTTGGCGAGCACATCCCTGTTAATGAAGTCAATGTGACCAAGTCATGCATAATGAGTGATGATGATACCTGATCATGTATCTCTTCTCCCTTATAGTCCAACTCTTTTTTACTGTACTCCACAATACTCTCCAACTTCCTACAGATACAATGCTTAGATCTGAGAACATTTTGATGAAAGATCTATCTTTTTTCACACAAGTCAGTGTCTGTTTGAACTAAATAGTATTATGAGTCTACATATAGACCTGGAGACAATATTCTAGAAAGAGATTATCCTGAGGAGAATTGGCATTAGTTTATGAGGTAGCTTTCTCTGAGTAATCTATGGAATGGCTTTTATACAAAGGACAGATCATTTCTGGGAAAGGAAAGGGCTGCCTTGTCCAAGAGGAGCTTAGGGAATTTGGAAGTTTAAAACTGTTAGGCTCTTCCATGTATGCTCAAACATCCCTAGCCTATATCTCAAGATCTGTTACTTTTTCAGTAGTGACCCTAAGCACGTTTACATAATTGGTGCTGAAAGTTTGCCACCCCTACAATCCAACCTAAACATCTTCAGCCATATTTGCTCTTCTATCACTGGAAATAAGATAGTCCTTCAAAGGTTCATACAGGCTCTATGTTTCTACAAATATGTTCCTACTTTAAGATTGTAGATTATAGTTATTTTCCCTATATAGATTCTGTAGAGCTATAGAAAATAACAAATTAACTCCACAATCTTTATAATCACTACTGTTGGTACTTGTTCTTGAGATAAATATAGTGAGTTAGAGGTCAGTGTGCCTGGAAGCACAGAAAAAGTATATACATAAGAGGCATGGATAGCAATGTTATGGCCGTGGTGTAATTATATCAGTGTTATATCATAAAATCTTTCAGTGACTGAGGAAATAATTCAACTTTCAGGAGTGAGGACAGCAAGCCTCAGAAAATCAGGTAGGGTTTAAATATAGACTCCTTTCCTAGTAGGATAAGTGGAATATAATCAAGAACTCATTAGGCACTTGAAAGCACAAATAACACTGGAGCTTAGCAATAGACATTTGTAATTTAAAAAAGAACAGTCCAAAATTGGCATTTGAACAAATTTTAGAGAGGGTACAGACATAATTGATAGAGAGTATCCAGTCCACCTTTGGTCATCTTGTTTTCTCCTCTCTCGCTTTCATGACTTTGAGGTCAACCCTATCTAACCTCATTAAAGATGAATATAAAATGTACCCATAATTTTAGATGTATTCCCTCATTTAGTCATTTTATCTCTACAAAGACAGATCTGCATTTACCCTAAGGTATCATTGCTTTTGGGAAGTATCTGGAAGGATAAAACTCAAATACTGAATATGAAAAACTGCTTTTTTCCCTACCACATAGTAATGGGTTGTATACTTACAGATGTTGGAGAAAGATGTAATTCTTCTGCAGTATCAATTCTCATAATCAAGTAGGAAAAAAATAGGTCCACATGATACAAATTCAATGATAAGCAACATATAGCAGCATTATTTATAATAGCTAAGGTATGGAAGCAGCCCAAGTATCCATTGATTGATGAATGGATAAAGAAGATGTGGTGTGTGTGTATACACACACACACACACACACACATACACACACAACGGAATATTATTCAGCCATAAAAATAATGAAATCTTGCCATTTGCAATGGTCTGGATGGAGCTACAGCATATAATACTAAGCAAAATGAATCAGAGAAAGACAAATACCATATGATTTCACTCATATGTGGAATTTAAGAAACAAAACAAATGAATAAAGGGGAAAAAAACCGAGAGAGACAAACCAAGAAACAGACTCTTCACTATAGAGAATAAATTGATGGTCACCAGAAGGGAGGTGGGTTGGGGGATGGGTTAAATAGGTGATGAGGGGTAAGGAGTGCACTGGTCCTGATGAGCATAGCATGATGTATGGAAGTGTTGAATTACTATATTTATACCTGAAACTAATATAGCTTTGCATGTTAACTGGAATAAAAATTTTAAAAAATGATAAGCAACAAAGACAAATTCCTTGCTTTTGAAGTTCATTCTCCTCACAGAATTACTAAATGTATTTCAATATACCATGTTCTTGCTTAATTTCCTAATATTCATTTTATCCCCAGTGATTGATCTAAGCTCATCCTGTCACGACTACTTTATTAGGAATGATTGACATATGACCCAACCAAGTTTGACACATGATACAACCCTGACCAATGAGGAGAAATATAGGGGCTTCTGAGAAAGGTTTACGTGCTAATGAAATGGAGAGGTGAAAAAAATACACTCATTTTCCTCAGATCAACACTGATAAATAAAAATGTTAACCTTAGAATTTCTGTGACCATCTCACTCCCAACCAACTAAAATGTCAACACACAAAGTATAAGACTGGGAGGAGTGCTGAGATGTGGTAACAGTGTACCAGAAGACCCTACCTAGAATGCCATCAACTGTCATCTGTTTTATATTTAATTCCTTATTGCTTAAGTGAATTTTAGACAGAATTTTCTGCTACCAGCAAATGTAGCCACAAACCAACTGTGTCCTGAGATTGTTTCACGGATATATGTGACCACAAATAATTCCACGTTACTAACTGTTCTCAAAGATCATAGAGGGGTACCTGTACTTCATCTTTGCAACACTTTTTACTACATATTCTATAATCCCTGTCACTGAAGAATATTATCTTGCTTTTTGTATGGACTATATATATCTACTACACAGTCTATGCTGCAAAATCCCCAACAAAATGTTTCCTCATCATGTGCAGTTACTTGGGAAAACGTGGACCATTCTGTCTTTTGACAACTTCTTTATTTGGAGAATATACCAATCCCACCATGTAGCATTTCCTATCATCTCTTAAGAAAATGGAGGTACAAAGGGGAGATTAGAAGACAAGGATACAGTGTGCTGTGACAGAGTCAGGAATATAGTTGAGAGATGAGCAGAAGAGTTAAGTATGTAACAACAATAAAAAACATGTCCATATATATGTTAAATAGGTAAATAACATTTTCTAAAATAAAAAATTGCCAGGAATTACAAAGTCTGCACTGGGAAAAAATAAAATTCCAAGTCTCAGAGTTACTGTTTGTTGTGTTAATCACAATACATTAACTTCTTTTAAAATATCTCCTAAAACTGTCAATGGAAGTTACTTCAATGATAGAAAAAGCTGTTATTACTTTATAGGTCTTACTATTTTATATTTCACTACCATCTGTGTTTATAGCTTTGTAAAGTGATTAAAAGTTGAGTGGCTATCATTTGCCCTTAGTCTATGATTGAATTACTCTGGGAATCATTGCAGTGTTGTACGGATTAAGGCTATGATTCAATTCATAATATTCTAACATAAGTAGTAAACAGAAACGAGTTTTTATAATGTCAAATATATAATAAAAGAAGCTATTTTACTTCTTTTATGGTTTCATTTTATTTCCATCACATTGAAATGGCTAATCGTGCCTTTTCTATTAATAAAATTCATTTTGAAGACATTTTGCAATCTGTTAAATAGACAGCATAAACTTGTTCAAGACCATTTGATTTTAGTTTTGTTTATAGGGAAGGTAAAAAAATATTAACTTCAAGGAAGCCCTAAAAATAATACTCATTGCTTAAACAGTATAAGAGTAATTTTCTAGGAAAGACAGACATATTGAACATTCTGTAAATGATTCTTTATAAAATGCAATTGGGAACACACTCATAATAGACATGCAGACATTACAAGGGATGCTATTGCAGTGGAGGGTATTTTACTAGTTGAATTTTGTGTTTCCTCCAACTTTTTTGTTTCTCTCTCACTTTACTAAACTCAGAATTATGTTGTCTTCCTTTGAAACCAGCCATTTTTTAGTTTCTATACTTTGGATGCTGGATACTCTTAGAATAACATTTAATTGAGATATTTAAGATTCACTTTTTGAGAGTAAAAAAACTGGATAAAAGGAATCTTGGATTTTGTCTCTGGCTTCTGTTGGGTAAATGACAACTATTGTATAAATATTTATTAAAACTACACACACACACACACACACACACACACACACACACACACACCAAACACAACAAGAAACATTTCCTCAAATAATATATACCCATTTTGTGACTGGAACAGCCAGGTAGAATAGTAAGTGTTATGAGAGACACACAGGCAGAAGACCAATCCTCATGCAGATGGAGTCAGGGAAAGGTTTTTTGAAGACATGACTCTGAAGATGAAACGAGGAGGATATATTATAATTAATCAGAAAAAAATCACAGGCTATTTGCAGCATAGGGAATGGTAGATACAAATTTTATAGATCTGTAAGAATTTAAATCTTGATGGGGCACCTGGGTGGCTCAGTCAGTTAAGCATCTAACTTTGGCATAGGTCATGATCTTACGGTTTGTGGGTTCAAGCCTTGCATCGGGCTCTGTGCTGACAGCTCAGAGCCTGGAGCCTGCTTCAGATTCTATGTCTCCCTCTCTCTCTACCCCTCCCCTGCTCAAGCTCTGTCTCTCTGTCTCTCTCAAAAAAGAAACATTAAAAAATTAAAAAAAAAAAGAATTTGAATCTTGATGTAGACTAGACAGCGAGGGGAAGGAGTGAAATATAGAGGTAGACTAAAATATGCCATGGAAGCTTTTGATGTCTTAATAATGTCATTACTTTTTCCAGTGCATTTTGGGAGTATTGGAAGGATATAAAAGAGTGAAATGATCTGTAGAGATTTGTGTTTTAGAATATTCGTGTGGATAAAATTATGTAGGTAAATTGGAAAGGATTAAATATGATTCCTATTTTAGGCAATATTCTGAGAAATAAGATGCGATAGAGGGTTATGACACTGGCAATAAGAGGATGGATTAGAGCAAAATTAAATAAGTACACAGGGCATAAAGATTGATTCTATGAGAGAGAGAGGTGGGAATTAGGGAGGGTTGATAAAATTAAAATGGTAACAAGTTTTGAGAGTAGGGATAATGGATATGTGACGATAGTGTTCTTTTAGCTAAGTTTTAAGTAAATTTCAGAACACTTTAAAGACCGATGTAAAAACAGAAAAACTTCTGTAACTTTTATAGCCTTAGTAAATAAATTATACCCTGAAATATTAGGAAGATTTTTTTTAGTGTTTCTTTATTTTTGAAACAGAGAGACAGAGTGTGAGTGGAGGAGGGGTAGAGAGGAGACACAGAATCCTAAGCAGGCTCCAGGCTCTGAGCTGTCAGCACAGAGCCCAATGTGGGCGTTGAACTCACAAACTGTGAGATCATGACCTGAGCTGAAGTTGGATGTTTAAAAGCCACCCAAGTGCCCCAGGAAGATATTTGACTCAATTATTCACACATAATATAGTCAATGAAATACAAGTTAACATTCAAAAAGAGTCTCTCGGGGCACCTGGGTGGCTGAGTCAGCTAAGCCTTCGACTTCGGCTCAGGTCACGATCTCACTGTCCGTGGGTTCGACCCCCACGTCGGGCTCTGTGCTGACAGCTCAGAGCCTGGAGCCTGTTTCAGATTCTGTGTCTCCCTCTCTCCGACCCTCCCCCGTTCATGCTCTGTCTCTCTCTGTCTCAAAAATAAATAAACGTTAAAAAAAAATTAAAAAAAAAGTCTCTCAAAATTGAACATTCAGTATTGTCTAATTAAGCAAAGCTTGATGTGGAATCTGCATCTCTGAAACCTGGTATTTCCCTGAGCATCTATCAGTTAATACTAATAAAAATCCATATGTGTTAAGTACACATTATTTTCTGTATTTGAAGCCAGTTTGGTTACAATGGAGTCTTGCATTTCTGTTACTTGGAAGAAGCTGTTAACTTTTAGGGCACCTGGGTGGCACAGTTGGTTAAGTGTTGGACTCTTGATTTCAGTTCAGGTCATGATCTCGCAATTTGTGGGATCAAGCCCCATGTTGGGGGGGGTCTATACTAAGAGTGTAGATCCTGCTTGGGAGTCTCTCTCTCCCTCTCTCTCTGTCCCTCCCATGCTCACACACTTGCTCTCTCTCTCTCTCTCAAAATAAATAAATGAATAAGGTGTGTTTTTTGTTTTGTTTTGTTTAAGAAATTGTTAGTCTTCCATAGGCCATCATGGCACTCTCTTTGTCTCTTTGTCATGGGATGCTATCTGCCATAGACAGTGTACTAGCTTTACAGGTTTAGCACATGGAAAGCAGTTTTCATAATTAATCCACCACTGCTTTCTACTTTCTCTTTGATGTTGCTGTAAAAGTAATAGCTTTTAGCTAAAGCATTTCTTATCTGACTTTTGGAGCTAGAGTAAAAGACACCAATTTTAAGAGGAATAAAAGAGGGAAAGAGTGTGTGAATTGTGGGTGTGTGTGCAGAGTGGACCTATGTAAGGTGCTTCCCCATTGGCTTTCCTCTTTTAAACAAAATTCAAAGGCCTTTCATGTCCATTATCTCTGCTGGATGTCTTTCAGTGGGCTGATTACAACAATGGTACAAATTTTTCAACCCTCCTTGTAGTTACACGTTTTGCCATTAGAGTTTGTGGTTCCTTACATTACAGGCTGGAGTTTATTTCCCTCATCCTTGAATCTGGGCTGTGACTTGTTTTGGCCAGCAGATTGTGGCAGAAATGACTCTGCACTAGTTTAGGGACTAAGACTTAAGAATCTTTGCACATGTTTATTCTCTCTCTCTTGCTCTTCTGCCTTTGCTATGAGAATGAGCCTGGATTAGCCTGCTGGAGGATGAGAGCACAAGCAGGGGAGCTGATCTGACACAGTTAATGGAAGACTAATTCCAAATATGCGAATGATTCCAGACAAAATTAGCTCAGTTCCATATCTGTCTCCTAGCTAACTACAGATGCATGAGGAAGCCCAGATAAGACCAGGAGACCTGCCAGCTGTGGCGCTGACTTGTAAACAATAAAGCAAAGACATCATGTGAAGCTACCAAGTTTTGAGGTGGTTTGTAACGTAGCAGTAGTTGACTGATAAAAATTCTTTATAGACCATATCTGCAGAGGTATGATCTTACCACCTTCACAGAGAGATTATTACTGTGACTTATAGGCTGGTTGTATCCTAAACAGTGTTTCAGATTCCATGAGTTATAACTTCTTGGTTTATTTGGCTGCTCCTTATTATAGCCCTCATAATGAACTCAAATTTTTCTGCTGATGAGTTATGTGTACCTATCCAAGCCAATTTATGAATTCTGTGATGTCCCTTGCTTTCACTCTTAATGGGACAATATTAAATGTATTTACATATATTTATTTTAATTATAATCTTTAATTTTATGCTATTGAGAAAAAGAGAGGAATGTGCTTTTGCCAAAATGTTCTTTGAATAACAGACTCCTGCATCGCTTTTATCCACTATGAATGTTATTTAACCAAATAAACTCAGATATTTTTCTTCTGAAAAACAATATTTCCAAACTCTCTTCTAGTCTTCCTTTCTGTTTTAGGATATTAAGAAGGAAAAATATCCAACAGAATATCAATGTATCCATATCCTGTTAGAACTTTAATCTGTTTTTTCTCAATAGAGCAATTCCCTTTGTGAACTAAATAACAGTTAATTTTAATTTAATACAATGTTTTCTTATTTCAGAAACTATGATGTGTGTGTATGTATGTCTTCCAAAATATACCTAGCCAGATAATATAATTAATACTTTTTACTTAAATTATCTTTTAAGGTGTTTTCTCTATATTTAGCAACACATCTCTACTGTTTAAAAATACTTCCTGACCATTTTATTCTATTTTTTCTTAATTTTATCAAAGGACTAGCAATTAATAGTCATTAACTGATATAAACCATGAATCTTTTCCTTATAGAATGAAAAACTTACCTTACAATTTTTCTTATTTAATTTCACTAACCAAGTTAGAGTTTTTTTAACTACCAAGTAGACATGGTCAAGCTGAATTCAAGGAGGGTAGAAGCAATTTTTTGATGTGTGTGTGTGTGTGGGTGGGGGAAGAGAGGGAGAGAATGATAAAAATGTCTAAAAGATCATACCGAGAAGGAAAAAATAGCATACTGCGGTAATTACCATGAGGGAAAGGATCCAAACTGTTGGCTCCAGACGTGAATCTTATCTGAGGAAGTATTTTGTTTGGCACACACAGTCTTTAAAACAAACCTGAATTAATTGCCACATTTAAAAATTGGGGTATTTCTCAAAAATAATTTTAAAAATCCATCTTCCCTTGAAAAATTAGAAAGTAGATCCACACTGGGCCTATGTGCTTGAATGGCAAAAGTCTGTAGCAGCTGCCTGTTCTGATGGAGAATGAACCTTCCAAATCCATCAATGTCAATTGTTCTATCACTTATAACATTTGGCTAAGACCAAGCCCCACCCCCCAAAAAAACCCACAAAAAAACATAAATTTTTTTAAACTGTGGTGTTTTTACTCTTTTGGGAAACAAGGGAGAAAAAGGTAACAACCATTTATCTGGCTTGCTTACCCCATTTGCTTGCCCGGCTCCTTTAGGCCTTTAAGTTTCAATCCATAATTTAAAGTTTTTGTAAAGACTGAGATAGTCAACACTTTTAGTCACAGGTGGCAGAAACCAACTCATATTTCCATAAGCAAACAAAAATAGTTACCTGTTCACATTACTTGTTCCAGGGGAACAAAATAATGTTATCAGAAATCCATTTCTTTTGTTTTTCATTTTCTGATACCATTGTGTTCTCTCTGGGCCACATTCTCGGGCTGATTTTAGCAGTGAGATGACAAAAGCCACTGGTCCCTCCAGGCTTACAAAATTTTCAATGTCCATAATTCTAGATAAAGGGAGAATATCCCAGCAATTCTAATGTAACATTTTGGTGGCTTTTATTGGCCTGTGTAAGGTCACATGCCTAAGCCAAGCAATCACTGTTGGTAAGGGAGGTGTGGTAGTCTCATAGACCAGGTCCAGGTTCTAGGTCATCTGCTCATCTCTGACAGGAGCAAAAAAAGTTAGCTTGATCTAAAACTCCTGGTACTACATGGCAACGAGAAAGAATGAAATATGGCCCTTTGTAGCAACGTAGATGGAACTGGAGAGTGTTATGCTAAGTGAAATAAACCATACCGAGAAAGACAGATACCATATGTTTTCACTCTTATGTGGATCCTGAGAAACTTACCAGAAGACCATGGGGGGAGGGGAAGGAAAAAAAAAAAAGAGGTTAGAGTGGGAGAGAGCCAAAGCATAAGAGACTCTTAAAAACTGAGAACAAACTGAGGGTTGATGGGGGTGGGAGGGAGAGGAGGGTGGGCGATGGGTATTGAGGATGGGTATTGCTCACGTTTTGGGATGAGCACTGGGTGTTGTATGGAAACCAATTTGACAATAAATTTCATATATTGAAATAAATAAATAAATAAATAAATAAATAAATAAATAAATAAATAAATCTATCTCCTGGAATAATATGCCCATGGTAAAGAAGAATTCTGTTAACAGAATAAAGGAAAAAGAGATTTAGGTCAGGCAAAATGACAGTTGTCCAAGAGAATCACAAATTAAGGTATAACACTAAGAAGCTATTTAGTTACACAGGAATGCATATTTGAGTTAGTAAATGAGTTGATAAAATAAAAATGTTACAGATAGTTCCCCCCCAAATCTATGAAGTATGTACAAACATCTATCTTGATAAACATGGGCCACTGAAAAATATAGAGAATAAGAGATGTTAACAAGGAAGTTAAGTAAGACATACTGTAAAAGAAAAAAAATATATAACAGGAACCAGAGATTATATTTATGACTACTAGCGGTGTTGCCTTAATATGTCATTTATCGTTTTCTTAAGTTTCACATCTTCCAAAATTGTGAAATATATACAGATAGAAATATACAAATATACATACATACTTTAAAGAAAAACGATAAAGTAAGCACCCCTGTTACCACTACTTAACAATGAAAATACTGCCATCCACATAGGACTCCCTGAGATGAACTTCTTTTATTCTATCTCTTTTCTCCCAGAAAAAGCACTACCATGAATTTTGTATTACTTCAACTTCTGATTTTCTTTTTTTCACCACATGTATATTTATTCCTGAAAAAAAGTCACTTAGTTTTGCCTTTTTAAAAAAATGTATAACTAGAATCATAGTGTAGGTTTATTTCAATGATTTATTTTGTTCAACATTATATATGTAAGATTCATTAATGCTGATAGACATAGCTGTGAAAGGATTAATAGAAAATTCATACCATAATTTTTTCCTCAAAAATTGAATTTTTATTTATTATAAGCAAAAGGCTTTATTTTTGCTAGTGCCTTTACTTACATCTTATTTTCTCAGTAAATCGTATAGCAACTCCAATTCTTTTAGGTTAGCATTTTCTTGGCTCATCTCCAAACTTTATTTCTCTATTGACTTTTAAATTGAGTCTGAAAAATCTTTGGTCTTTAGCTAGAGAATTTAGGCTACTTATATTTATATTGATTTCTGATGTAATTTGATTTATTTTTACATATTGTTTTCCTGCTGATTCCAGTATTCTTTTTCTTCTTTTTGGCCTTTTTTCTGCAATTAATTTTGTCTTATGATGCATTTTTCCTGCTACTAGTTGTGAAATATTTTTTTAATGCTGTAGGGGTTACCATGGAAATTATAATATGTATATTTTCAGTATCCTAAATTTAATCAATATCATTTTTTTCTTTCAAGACAATGTAAGACCCACAGAATAATTTACCCTTCTTTTGACAAATTATTCCTGTGCTAAATTATAATTCTACATATTTAACCCCATTAAACATTATATTATCTGTTTCTTTCAGTATTTGTTTAAATTTAGCCATGTATTTATCACTTCCAGTGCTTTCTTTCTTTATTTCCAACCCATTTGTCTGGGACTTCTTTTTCTGCATAGAGTATATCCTGTAGAATTTAGTGCAATTTTGCCTGTGATAAATTCTCATAGTTTTGTCTGAAAGTATCTTTATTTTGCCTTTATTCTTGAAATAAGTTTTGTCTTCATAGAATTTCAAAGGCTCTCCTTTATTTATTTTCCATCCATTAAAGTTATCATTCTACTGCTTTTGGACTTCTATTGCTATTGAGAAAGGAGCTGTCCATCAAACTACCACTATTTTGAAGCATATATTTTTTCCTCTCTCTTTTTTTTTCTGTTTGCCATTGGTTTTCCAAAATTTCACTATGATACACCTAGGTGTGAAAGTCTTTTGTTTATCCTATGTTGGATTGTTTGGACTTAGTATACTTTATCAGTTTAGTATGTTCTCAGACTTTATATCTTTATATATGCATCTAACCCCTTCTCTTTCTCCCGTCCTCCTGGAGCTCTGATTAGACATGTTTTATTTAATTCCATCTTATATTTCTTTGTCTCTCTACATATTGACTAGTTTTTTCTGACTTGTTTTCTTCATCTGTGTCTAATCCATTGAGTTTTTAAATTTATTATGCTTCCAGAAATTTTTATCTGTTGTTTTTCTATATTTAAAAACTTATAGTTTTCCAGTACCTACAGATAATTGTCAATCTTGTTTTTTAATTTCTTTAAACATTTTAATATCTTTGTCAATTTATAATCTGGAATTGAAAATTTCAACTCATTGTGAGTCACTTTCTGCGTTCTGTTGTATAGTTGGTTCTTTAGTATGCTGGTCAGTTTATTTTGATTGGGAGTTTTTTTCTATGCTTGGAAAATGGTAGGAGTTGTCTATGACTCAGATGAAGTTAAAAACTTTCAGAGAAAATTTGTCTTTTGCTTTTGTTAAGTTACTAGGGGCAATTGAAACTCATAATTTTTTTTGACTACTTAGGTAATGTGAATTTGAGAAGGCTTAAATGTGGTTTCAGTTTCTGAGGGATAGTTTTTGTCATAATTTGTTAAAGCTATGGTGAAAGCAAGGGAGAGAAGGGTATAAGATCTGCAATAAACTGTACTATATTCACTCTACTATCTTTAATAAAATAATGTACAACCAACCAGAGTTAGTTTTTTCAAGTTGTTTATATCTATTATGGAATTATTCTATAGGACAAGAGATTATCTAATGTAAACATATATCATTCATTTAAATTAAGACTTCCTAACAATGTGTGTGTGTGTGTGTGTGTGTGTGTGTGTGTACACACACGTATACATTTGATTGGGGTAGGGGTAATATACCTTATCCAGATAGGTATCTCTAATGGTCCGTTAGTCATCTAGCAGTTATAAATTCTTCCTTGCTTTCACTTGCATGCCCCTACTCTCTTTCTCAATGCTTTCTCTCCTTTAATACTCTCTCTCAATCTGTCTCCCCAACTCCAAACCTTTGCCCCAAACTCATCACTGTACTATGGGATTCTTAACAAGTTCTCTTCTCAAAGGGAGGTTCTCTTCTTGTTGAAAATGTGAACCTTCACTCTTGGGAAAGTGAAGAAATCCTTGCAATGGGAACAAGTATCAAAGGGGTGAAGGTTTGGGGTTTATATACTTAGTAAACCATAATAAGGTGATACTAACTATGATAAGTGCACATGTTTATTTTTCCTACCCAACTGGCTCTGAGGTTCACCTGTATTTAAA
The DNA here is from genome assembly GCF_046562875.1 of Panthera onca. Taxonomy (NCBI): domain Eukaryota; kingdom Metazoa; phylum Chordata; class Mammalia; order Carnivora; family Felidae; genus Panthera; species Panthera onca. The sequence goes on along the minus strand of NC_138345.1, from coordinate 105,929,154 downwards.
TCAGACAACTCTAAAGTGTTGATCCTTCATGTGATTTATGTACATCTGGCTCTGGTCCCCCAGCCATCTGGCTCCAGTTTTATGTATATGCAAATTAGGCAACCATGGTAGGGTGATGTTGATTAGATGTGATGTCTTTCCCTGGTGGCAGTCAGCACTTTTGTGTTTATGTTGATAGAATATTGTAGTCACAACTGAGACAGCTTTATTACACACACTACATACTTGCAACTCTGCTATTGCCAAATCACTTTTCTTAAAGTCTCTTGGGAATGGAGAGTGGAGGATGGTTTTCTCTTGATTCACTGTTACATCGAGGGTAGCTTTTGGAGTTCTGGCTTTCTTGATGGATGGATATACATGGTCTCCCTATCATGGAAAAGCCCAGAGCTTTGGTTCTGTTTCTATGCCTTACAAGATCAGAAAAACATCAGTACAATATCGTCATCACTGGCAAATGTCTTTAGGGAAAAAGTGAGCTTATGAGCTGTGCTTGACTTTCTGCATAATTCCATACTAAAATTTTGGTCCTTTGAGCCCTTTTAACTTAATCAATTCTTTGAAGCTTTTAAAATAATTTATTTATTTATTTATTTTTATTCTGCGGAGACAGTGTGAGTGAGGGAGATTGGCAAAGGGGAAGAGAGACAATCTTAAGCAGGCTCCACACCTAGCACAGAGCCTGAAGTGGGGCTCCATCCCACAACCTGGGGATCATAATCTGAACTGAAATAAAGAGTCAGATGCTCAAATTACTGAGCCACCAGGCAACCCTCAAATTAATTTTTTAAATATGTTTTAATTAGCATTTTAATTGCTCTCAGAGGGAGGGTTATTCTGAATAGGAAATGCGATTACCACCAAGGACAGGGTGACAGTTTTTCACATTGTCAATATCTGGGAGTAGACTGGATGGTAGGTCTCTGACTCGGCAATTGTGTGGCTCAGTGATTGGGTGGAATCCAAACTTTTGCTATTTTTTCCCTGCTTTTAGCTCCACTAGAGAGAATTCAGAATTTCTTCTTTTGTTCTAAGTATAATAAACAAAAACTCTTGCTTGATGGCTTAGAAATTTCCCATAATCACTTACTGTAAGAATTCCTATACTTCAAAAACTATTTTCTCTAAAAATAAACTTATGTGACAGACTATGGGTGATATTTGGCTAATTAAAATTAACCTCAAAAGTTTGTACCCAAAATGAGAAAAGATTTGCAGTACTAAATTCAAAATTATATTTTTTCCTGGTTTTAAATTTTAAATGTGCATTATAGTTTCTAATATTTAAACCACATTCAGTTCTTCCTTAGAATGAATTATGCATGTTAACTATAGGATTATTTTTTTCTGATTATTAATTGTAGAAGTTTGCATGGTGCATGTGTTCATGTTGTATATTGGGTTGGGGTGGTGAATAAGAACCAACTTCAAATCAAGGTCAGTTGGTACATTTTATGAACATGCCTCTGATATTGAATACATGAGACAGTTTTATATACTAATATGTAATTTTATAATGTTTTTCATTAATATTCTATACTATAATAATATTGCACTCTGTTTGACAGTTTTGCTGTAAAATGGCTCTGTAACAAATAACTTCTGACTTTCAGTGGCTTACGTAACTATGGATTTATTTCTCACTCACATTTTATGTCGGTGCCTGTGGGTTAGATGCTGACTCTTATCAAAGTACAATGTCAGATGTAGGTCTGCTCCAATGTGTCCTCTCATTCAAGACCAGAATGATGTAGCACCCCATCTGGGATGTGATGTTTTCATGGGAAAGTACAGGAACACAAAAGGGGGACAGAATCTTGCCATGCCTCTCACAGCTTTTATTCAAAATACATATTTTGTCACTTCCATCCTTATTCCACTGGCCAAAACAAACTTAAAATCCAAGTGCCACATCATTGGGTTGAAAGGATATTTTTTCCATGAAGAATAGGTGAGTGAAGATTGGCAAACAATAAAATCTATCTTAAGGATACTTTGGTTATTGTTTGTTTTTTAATTGTTGAATATTTCTAACAGAACCAAAATAGTAAATAACATTAAAACCAATATACTTTCAATGACATATTAGGTAAAGTGTTAGTATCTAAAATCTATAAAGAAATCCTCAAACTCAATACCCCAAAAACAAATAATCTGGTGAAGAAATAGGCAAAAGATATGATTAGACACTTTTCCAAAGATGACATCCAGATGGTTATCAGACACATGAAAATATGTTCAACATCACTCATCATCAGGGAAATACAAATAAAAACCACAATGAGATACCATCTCACACGTGTCAGAATGGCTAAAATTAAAAACTCAGGCAACAACAAATGTTGGTGAGGATGCAGACAAAAGGGAATTCTTTTGCACTGCTTGTGGGAATGCAAATTGGTGAAGCCACTCTGGAAACCATATGGAGGTTCCTGAAAATATTAAAAATAGAACTACTCTATGACCCAGCAATTGCACTACTAGGTATTTATCCAAAGGATACAAAAATGCTGATTCAAAAGGGCACATGAACCCCAGTGTTTATAGTAGCACTATAGACGAGGCCAAATTATGGGAAGAACCCAAATATCCATCGACCGATGAATGGATAAAGAAGATGTGGTGTGTGTGTGTGTGTGTGTGTGTGTGTGTTATGTATGTACGTACATACATATATACATAATGGAATATTACTCAGCAATCAAAAAGAATGAAAACTTGCCATTTGCAACAATGTGGATAGAACTCGAGTTATGCTAAGTGAAATAAGTCAGTCAGAGAAAGACAAATATCATATGATTTCACTTATATGTGGAATTTAAGAAACAAAACAGATGAACACAGGGGAAAGGAAGGAAAAATAAGATAAAAACAGAGAGGGAGGCAAGCCATAAGATACTCTTAAATACAGAGAACAGGCTGAGGGTTGCTGGAGGGATGTTGGTGGGGAGGATGGGCTAAATGGGTGATGGGCATTAAGGAGGGAACTTGTTGGGATGAGCACTGGGTATTGTATGTAACTGATAAGTCACTAAATTCTCTTGAAGTCATTATTACCCTATATGTTAACTAACTTGAATTTAAATTAAAAAGAAAACAATATACTATCCACTGGTTTTAGCAAAACGATATATTTCCATCTTCCATAGAAATTATTTTTTAATAAATCAAACATTCCAGGCACAGTTGAAACTCTATTTAAATCTTTACTATTAATTCCATTGTCATTTCTTTTTTCCAGAGTTAATCACTATCTTGAAAATTTTCACTTTTTTTTAAAGTTTATATATTTATTTTGAGAAAGTGCATGTGCATATGAGTGGGGAGGGGCAGAAAGAAAATCCCAAGCAGGCTCCCTGCCATCAGCACAGAGCCTGACATGGGCCTGAAACCCATGAACTGTGAGATCATGACCTGAGTCAAAATCAAGAGTCAGACGCTTAACTGACTGAGCATCCAGGTGTCCCAGTGTTTCACCATTTCATGCATGCATACTCATTAATCAAATAGGAGTATGTGCTTAAGCAAGAAAAGTAGAGGTGTGAAATATGTTATCTTTATAGAAATATTATATTTTAGTATTCTACAAATTGTTTTTATCCTAAAACATTTTTCCATATTAATATGCATAGTTATAGTTTCACTCACTTTAGCTGCTATATAGTATTCCATTGTGTGAATAAGTAGCAATTGTTTAATCCTTTTATACATTTTTTAACATTTTTAAATTTCAATTAAAAATTAATTTTAGTTGAATTGCTTTATTTTTGCTATTATACATGTTGTGATAAACATTTTTGTGCATGTTTTCTTTGATTAAAAGTGACGTTGTTCAACCTCAATATATTTTAGAATTTTAGACTTCCTTATGTATGAACTGTTAAATCACGTGGGTATCTTGATTTTGTGGGTGTGAGCACATCATATACACAGATATTTGTGTTTGATTTCTGTTATAGATGAGATCTAATGTTTAATTAGTTTTACTGTTATAGGATATCTTTTTTCCTGTCCTTGTATTCAGTCTTGCTGAACTAAAATTTTCATTCTGTTTTTCTTAGATTCTCTTGTTTTATGTGTATGCACATTATTACAAATAAAAAGAGCAAATAAAAAGAGCTTTTTCTTTTCCAGTTTTTACTTTTTTCTTCTTTATCAACTTGGCTAGAACTTCTATTACAAAGTTAAATGAAAGTAGTACTTTACCTTAATTTAAATAGCTGGCTTCTAAAATTTTACCATTAAGTAAGATGATTTCTGTATATTTGGGCACAATAAACATATCAAATTATAGATATAACCTTGTATTCCTAGTTTTCAAAGACCCAGTTTTAAATAACAGTATGAGTGATTTTATCAAATGTGTGCGGTGTTTTTGTTTGTTTGTTTGTTTGTTTGTTTTTTGGTATTTTGGGGAGTGGTTTTTCCCTTTGTGAATGTGCTCATTTTTATTCAATTTTCTAATGTTGCTTGCCATTAACATTACTTGACTATAGCCTATTTTTTAAATTGCTGCTAGATTAAGTTGCTTAGCAATCTGTTTTGATTTTTTTCTATATATTTTGATAACTGGAATTGCTCTATGAATATTTTTCTCTTTGATTTGTTCTTAATTGTTAGCAAGGTTTAAGTTATAAAATTATTAGTTGGAGCACTTTTCTTTTTCTATTTGCTGGAATAACAAAATGTATATAACATGAATTTTCTGCTTGTTGATGATATAGAAAACTCAGAGAGTGGCCTGGCTCTGTTTTGGGGAGTAAAGACCATAGGATATACTTGAAAATAGATGTGATGTAGTTAATACTTATTGCTCTACTTAGATTTTCTGTATCAGTATATTATTAGTGTCATTTTGATTCAACTTTGGTTATCTATGTTTAGAAAATTATTTATTTTACTGGAGTGCTTAGGTGGCTCAGTTGGTTAAGCATCAGACTCTTGATTTCAGCACAGGTCATGATCTCACAGTTTGTGAGTTTGAGCCCCACGTTGGCTCTGTGTTGATGGTGTGGAGCCTGTTTGAGATTCTCTCTGCCCACACTCATTCTCTCTCAAAATAAATAAACTTAAAAAAAAAGAGAAAATTATATATTTTTACCTAGAGACAAAAATTGTTTAATATCTACTTATTCTGTACGTATAGCTCCCTTTCCATTCCTAGTACAACTTTTTCAGGCCATTTCTCTTTTTCCTAGTGCTTTATAAGATGTTGTTATTGTCGTTGCTACGAGTTTGCCTCTCTCATTTGCTTTAAATCTTTTTTGCCCTGACTAAGCAACTTGTGGTGTTAAAATAGTGCCCATTGTTTGATTTCTAGTTTATTTTGTTTCTCATTTGATCTTTACTATTTCTTCTAATTTGTATTAATTTTTTAATTTTAAAAAATTTTAAAAATTGTTTATTTTTGAGAGAGTGCAGTGGGGGAGGGGCACAGAGAGGTGGACAGAGGATCTGAAGTGGGCTCTGTGCTGACAGCTGAGATCCCAATGCTGGGCTTGAACTCAGGAATTGCAAGATCATAACCTGAGCCAAAGTCAGATGCTCAACTCACTGAGCCACCCAGGTGCCCCTCTTCTAATTTTTAACATGTCCCTTCATTCTTTTTATAGATTTTGTGTAGAGCACATAATAAATATTTTGTGCTTTTAAAACTATACATTTTGATCACTAAAAGCCTTCTTCTCAACTACTATAACACTGTATGTTAACTATACTGGAATTAAAATTAAAATATTAATTAAAATGGTGAAGGGAGTTAAGAATACACTTATGATGAGCAGTAATATATGGAATTATTGAATCACTATATTGTACACCGGAAACTAATATAACCCTATATGTTAACTACACTGGGATTAAAATTAAAAAAAAAAATTGTAACACTAAAAAAATAAATAAAAGCCTTTTTCCCTTGAATCCTAAAAGTTTGTATATTAATAGTCTTCTAAATATTTTGAATTTTTACTTTTAATTTTCTCTTTAACCCATTAGTTAGTAACATATGTTTTAGCCTTCCAAACTCAGGAGTTTGTTTAGATACACTTTTTAATATACTACTTTACAGTTTTTTATTTGTTCTAAATATTAAGGACTTTGCAGAACTAGTCTATGTGACAATGGACAGATGGGTTTAGTCACTGAAGATTATTGATTGATTTATTTCTTACATTGATCAGGATTAGGATCAAATCCAGCTTTAATGATTGAGTCTGGCTTGAGGTTCTGTCTGACTAGATGCCATTTCCATCCCTTTTCCCATAGGATGGTCCTTATTTCTGGTAACCACTGCATACTTCCAAAACTTGAGCTCAGCAGGGCTGTGTCAGTGGCCTTGCTCTTTGCGTGTGTGTGTGTGTGTGTGTGTGTGTGTGTGTGTGTGTGTTAAGTCTGGGGAGAAAGTAGTAATCTTACTTTTAAGCCCAGATATGTCCTATTGGCTTTCCATTTTTATAGTTTATTCCTTATTGCTATGTACCTGGAGCAGATTATTTCTTTAAAAAATTTTTTTAATGTTTTATTTATTTTTGAGAGAGAGAGCACGAACAGGGGGTGAGGAGGGGCAAAGAGAGAAGGAGACACAGAATCTGAAGCAGGCTCCAGGCCTGATGCCGGGCTTGAACTCAAAAGCTGTGAAACCATGGCCTGAGCTGAAGTTGGATGCTTAACTGCCCCTATAGCAGATTATTTCTGATAAGTATTAATTCACTGTACAATCTTGAAAAGAAATACAATTTTATGAAATACACCATGTTTTGACACTCCATAGATAATTAGTGCCAAACACATAAATCAGCCATTAATATTTGCAAGCATTTAGTTTTGAATACTTACCATGACTCAAACATGGCAAGTTCTCTCCTCAAAGAACTTAGGTTGTTATTGAGAAAGAGAATTGAAAAGACTCGGGAGAGTATGTCACAAAAAAGTAGACGTGAAATTAACATTCTTAAATAACAGAAGATGCACCTAGTCTTCCAAGGTTGGAAAAAAGGCAGTGAGGGCAGGAGCAGATGTAGGTACAGTTGTGAAGGACAGCAATTTAAGTGTGATTGAACAGTCGTGATTGTTTCAGTGCTGTACGTAACCAGTGGTAAGAGGTGAGGCACTATAGAGAATTTGTGGCGATAAGAAAAGTTTTATCTAGGGACATAAATTGTATGTGTTAAAATGATTTTTTGAAAGGTTAGTGCCCACTAGCTAATGATACTTGAAATCGAGTGTTTGAGAGGTGCTTGGGTTTAGCAAATATCAGAGAATTTATGATTGGGGTGCCTCCAGTCTCCAGGATTCTAATGAAGTTCTATAACATCATGCAGACGCCTGTATTTAGGAGTGAAGGAAATAGTCATCCAAGTTAGAAAGTGTAGAGTCGTGTGTCTTGCAAAACCAGGACATAGAATGTTAAGAAAAGAGTGGCTATAGTGTTTCATTTTATTATCTGGGAGAGAAAAGCCACGGGAAGAGTGAGAAAGAAAAAGAAAATTGTTATTCGCTTCCATTCTGTTTTCTGTGCTTAATTTTGAGTGCTTTGAGATCAGAGTTTATATTTAGTTTTGATATGTATCACTGATGTGATTATTGAGTTGAATTTAATTTGTACAAAGGGGTATTTGAATGAAAAATTGGCAAACAAAAGTTCCACAAATCATAAAAAAGTGTCTCTTTGAACACTGAAAATGGGTTTAATGATAGTATCTAGATTATCCTTTATAACCAGATATTTATGAGGCTATGAAAATTGCTTTTTGAAATGAGTCACAGTGATTTCTATTTCTGGGCAAAAGTCCACTGACAGCCTAGAATTTCTCACCTGGATTTCTCCAAAACCATGTATTTTAAACTGTTTTTGATTTTTTGAATAAAGGAATCAAAAGTAGAAACATACAAAAGTAGCTAACATACAGAGAGTGGCATGGTACATTTGTGTTAATCTTTTTCATGTGTGAAATGCAATAAGGCAGGAAGAAAGAATAGTCACTGATAATATTTTAAAAAAAGGAAGTGAGAAACCTTAGTGTGGATACATTTAAAATTCCTAAATATAAAAGCAAAGTCATAACCCATCATGAAGTTTAGTTCTTTGTTCTGTTTCTCCTTTCAAACGCAGCATGTAACATTTTATTCTGCAATAACACGAGGGTTAAAAGAAATATAGTACTTAAAGCAGAGCTTTGAACTTTGCCTATTGAAGAAATCTGTGTGTTTGCTATGATATTTTGTTTTTGAGGGAGGCATATTTTAGGGACATTTTACACTATAGCTAAAGCCAATGTTTTCCTAATGTCCTAAAAATTAAATGGATCTATCAAAAGGCAACTCATAGCATTAATAGTGACTTTTGAAATTAAAAAAATTGAATTATATTGTTCCATTCCATTCTAGTGATTATAATGATAAAGGAACTAACACAAGTTTCTTTTTTATCTTATTATTTTATTTTTTATTATTTTTTTAACATTTATTTATTACTGAGAGACAAGAGAGAGAGCGAGCATGAGCATGGGGGTGGGGGTGGGGCAGAGAGAGAGGAGGAGACACAGAATCCAAAACAGGCTCCAGGCTCTGAGCTGTCAGCACAGAGTCTGATGCGGGGCTCGAACCCACAAACTATGAGATCATGACCTGAGACGAAGTCGGATGCTTAACCGACTGAGCCATCCAGGCCCCCTATCTTAATAATTTTTTTAAGTTTATTTATTTACTTTGAGGGAGACAGATACAGCATGAGTAGGGGAGGGGCAGAGAGAAAGGGAGAGAGAGAATCCCAAGAAGGCTCCACACTGCCAGCACAGAACCAGACATGGGGATTGAACTCACGAAACCATAAGATCATGACCTGAACTGAAACCAACAGTTGGACACTTAACCTACTGAGCCACCTAGGTGCCCCATATTATTAATTTTAAACCAAATTTTATTTTCAGAATTCTAATTGTATCATTGTAAAGGATAAGCAGATTTGTACATTTAGTGTTAAAAATGTTCTGGAAAAGTTATAGTATATTTTTCTCTCCAAAGTATGTATTTTTCTGGCAGCAAATTTCTTTGGTTTCAAAATGTGCTTTGCAAAATATTTATGAGAAATAAGTAACATATTCACTTTATATTCTTGTGTGTGTATATACATGTACACTTGTTTAAGAATAAATTTTATAAAATTATTGGGTATAATTTTAAATATAATTTATATTTAAAAGATATATAAATATAAATATATTTTATTATATTATAATATTTATAAATATATAAAATATATTTATATATAAAATATAAAATATTTATATCTATAATATAAATATAAATATATATTATAAATATATATAGATATATTTATATCTATAATATAAATATAGATTTATAAATCTAAAATTTATATTTATATATATAAATATATATATATATAAAATAGTTGTTAGAGGTCATCTAAATATATATAAATATATATAATTTATAATATATATTTATATTATATAAATATATATCTAAATAAATAAATAAATAAATATAAAAGAGTTGTTAGAGGTCATCTAAAACAATCCCTTTATAACTAAAAAAAGGCTCAGAAAGAGAAAAAAATCCCATATAAATTAATGTATTTTAAAAATATTTAGATTTATTGCATATACATGCAAATACTAGTGGATGTTATTTTCTGAAACAAAAATTGTTCTGAAATAACAAATCACATATAATTTGAAAATAAATGAATACAAAATAAGTAACTCCTGTCGGTTCACAGAACAAATAATATTGCACGGATTCTGAGCAATTTCATGTTCTGTCTTTGGTGTGTCCAGTGAATTAAGTTGGCTTCAAAATGTTGATTTAGGGGCACCTACGTGGCTCAGTCAGTTAAGCGTCCGACTTGGGCTCAGGTCATCATCTCACAGCTCATCGGTTCGAGCCCCTCATCAGGTTCTGTGTTAACAGCTCAGAGCCTGGATCCTGCTTCAGATTCTGTGACTCCTTCTCTCTCTGCCCCTCCCCCACACGTGCTCTGTCTGTCTCTGAAAAATAAATAAACATTAAAAAAATTTTTTAACTGTTGATTTGAATCCCAAATAATCCTATCAGGCATTATTGGATTAGCACTCATCATTATGTAAGAATTCTTTGTAATTTAATTGAGGAAGTTGGTATTGACCATAACAAGACTTGGTTTTAAACTTTGTTTTATACCTTAGCTAACATTTCATTTTCAGGATATCACTTACATTTTTGCAGAATTGAAGATTGAAACTTACATAAGTTTATCTCCTGACTTTTGGTGAACTGCTGATTGTGTCAATACCATTTCCTCCCCTGTCTTCCCGTGTTTTCCCAGTTCTTTTATATTTGTGTAATTCTTACTTGAGTTTAGAGGAAGTATTATCAAGATAAGGATTGATATAGTCAGAAGAGAGGGACACATTTGTATAATGGTGTACCTACTCACCACCAGGTTTCTTATGCTGGCTTTTTAACAGGGGAAATGGGCATTAGGTATGCTTAGAGGCATTGCTTCATAGAGCATTCAAAAACTCTGTTATATCTAGGCACAGAGAAGCTTGGGGCCTATGGTGACCATGGACACAGAGGAGACCCTCCCCACTCTACTCTTGCATGCTCATCAGCACTACTTTGGTACCTTGAAGAATAAAAATTTGGGAGACAGCTGGTCCAAACAACAGTAGTCTAGATGTCAGAATTCTCCTGCTGTGCCTGGAGCAGATATGAATAAGTGAGACTGGAGAATGATTAACCACATCAGGGCCAAATCTTATTTGTGGCATTAGGCACCAGGGGTGGGTTCATGTGTGGCATCCGTTGTAGCTTCCAAAAGTAGGTTAGAGTGCTCTAGTCCACAGACATCTCTCTCTGCTTCAAGTCCTGGTTGCATGTATGGTCAGAAGCCTGCTTTTCGGCATATCATATATGCTAATATTCTCCATTCAACAAGAATGTTAGCATCTGGAAAGCAGATTAATTTCTTAAACTTTTATGTTCTTTAATATTTAGGAAAAGGAGAGACAAAAGTTACATAACTTATATGAAATTATGGGTATATTTTAAGGTGACAACAATAAGATTATTTATTTTCACAGAAGTGATACAGTGACTAAGCCATTCCATATGCATTAGGTTATGATTATTTTATTAACCTGAGGAGAAAGTTCAAAGAAGTGAGTATAAGAAGGTGTTTTCAAAGAGAACAAAGAATTTGTGCCTTAATCTAAAAATAATTATGTGCCTGGCTCAATCTGGCTAAGAATATCTGCTCTTCCTGAATTTGTCTTGGCAGTAATGTGAGAAAAAGAAAGACCCTAAAAGACAGATATGGAGATAGAAGTAGAAATATTTCTGGACTAAGATAATTTAGTCACAATTTTAGCTCTGCATTTACTGTTCTTAGGATCCTTAACAATGTGCTTTAACTTCTCATGTGAGATTTTTATTTTTGCGTTTATAATTCATTCTTAATTTGAATGGTGATTAGCTGTGGCATGGACTGTGGAAGGTGGTTGATAGACTAATGATGCTTTAGAGCTCTTGTTTTGACGGTGGCCTGAACTCAGTCTTCAGACTAACTCTGAAAATGCTTCCTTTCTCCAACTGCAGAGTGACCAAACTATGCCTGAGGGAAGTGATTATACCATATGACAAAAGATAATAAACAGGTGACAAACATATGTTTTTAAAATGCTTTTACTCTTCTAGATAACAAAAATATATTCTTTACTTTCAAAGTTTTTTTGAACTAAAGGTTAGAAAAAGCGAAATGGACTGATATGAAATGGATTCCTCCAAGCTACTCCTTGTCAGATACTTGGAGTTACATTTATATTTGTATTTATTATCTTTCTACATTTCCAATTTTTGAAAATATAAATGTGATGCATACTTGCATATATGGATCAGTTTAGATGCACTTTTTTTTAATTTCACATCCATATATTTTTTAGAAAGTGAAGAGGAATGATATGTCTGGCAACAGTCGGAATATTTGTAAAGCTTAAGTTATAAAGTCTCTGACCTGATAGGTTTAGAAAAACTAATTCTCATTAGTTAACTTTCGTGACAAATTTTGAGACTCTTTTAATGCTGAGGTAAACAATAGAATTACTCTATTTGAAAGTTGGGGTCATCTAGTCTAGCCACAGCTAATGCTGGAGGCCAGCACCATTATGTAACTTACCTGCAATCATAAAGCTGATAGCACTGTGGGGCATTGGAGCTCTTGCCTTCTTTCCTGGGCTGGTATTCCTTTCACTAGCCAACACTATAGACAAATCTAGAAAGCTCTCATTTTGCTCCGATTCTAGCTTATTTTCTGTTGCCCTGTTCATTTTCCTATGTAAGCCAGAATCACCTAAATAATTTTTTAAAATGGATTTCAACTAATGGGCACCTAGCTAAAATCAGTTTGGCTGAAGTACTTACTGTAGGTAATCTTAAGTCAGATGCACACAACTATCCTTTTTATTATTGAACACATATTGTATGCCACCCCATTTCATAAAGACCTATAAACTTACCCTTATTTTGTTCACTTATTCCTCACTCTAGCCCTATGAAATTGTTCTGTGTTATCACCTTTTTTAGATTAAAAGAAAATAAGAGTGGTTAGGAGAAGTTAAGTGGCTTGTCCAAAGTTACAGTTAGTAAATGGGAGGTAGTCGAGCCAGCCACTTCCAAAAGAGTTAGAGAAGTTTCCTTGCCATAACTTGTTTTCTCATCGACCCACAGATCAGCTCTTTTACATCCTGGATTGATCTCAACTGGCTCCCTCAACTCTATTCTAGCCCAGTCCTACACAAGGAATACTTGGGTGGCATCTAATGCCATATTATTGAGACCTATTTGGGAATAGCATGTAACTTTTACAGTTTGAATATTATTGTTATATAATATTACATTTTAAAATAAATTCATGAATTTTTATTGTTTTAAACAAAATCTGCTCACCTGGTTCAATGTACAGGAAATTTAAAACACTTTATAAACTGGTTATTGACTTCTTGGACCTCACAGAGCTCTTACAAAACACCATTTAAATAAACTAAGTGTAAATATACTGGAAACATATGAATTAAATTTCCCTTGAAAGGCACTGGGCTTAAAAATTGGGAGAAAGAGTGCTTGGCCAAGGCATTTTATGTTTTGCCAAACCCCAAATGTTTGAAAGAATAGTTTTAAAACATTTTATGGAATCAAAATGCTACTGAGTATACACATTCCTTAAAAATCTGTGTTTACTTATTGAATCATAAGCCATGTTGTATTGGTACAAATTAAGTGATTATGGGGCAATGTGTCAAACTATTCAGAGCATTAATGTAAATTGTATGATAATTTAGCAGTGGTCAGGGATTGACAGAGCTAAACAAAGTGTTCTCTGCTGAAGCTAATAGCCATAGACCAACACAGTCATAGAATTATTTTTTTTAGATAAATATCATAGATAATTATTTCAGAAAACAAAAACTTGTTCTCAAACTTAATGAGTTAATATGCATTTAAATGACTTAATAGCTTGAACTGACTAAAGGGTAGAGGGAACAATTTGGAATGTGACCGGGTCAGAGTAGAACATTAATCAGTGTGTGTGTGTGTGTGTGTGTGTGTGTGTGTGTGTGTGTGTGTGTAATTCACTTAAATTAGAACCAAACTCATTTTTTAATATAAATAATCAGTTCTCTACTTTCTTCAGTATATAAGTCTCAATTTATATGAACCCTAATAGGAAAAGATTTATGAAATTAGCTTCTATAACAGTGGGTATTACCTACTCAACTCACTCTTCTGCCGGGTGATCCATTAGAGATTCACTCCTTTGCATTTGAATGGATTTATTGTCTTCTTGTATCCACTTTGAGAACAGAAATACCCCAGAGTGTTAAGTCATTTCTATCTAGTCTCTTAGTAAGTATGGTTTGAAACTATTGGTGGATTGACAGCTGGCTGAAAGTGATGCTTTGTGGGAATAGTCTTTAGCTTCAGAGTCAGATGGGGAAATGCCGGAGACATCGAAAGGCTCCTGGTGTAAACGGTCTGCAGTATGAAAAAAATCTTACTTGGCTCTTTTAGTCAGAAATCCATCAAAAATTTCTCCAGGTAGGACACCTGGCTCTTTATGGAGCACATTACTTTTCCATGACTGATTCAGGGTGCATGCTAAAATGCTCTGTTCCCAGTTCTGCTCTTAGTTAGCGACTTCATTCTTTCACTTTTCAGACTAAATGTTACCTCCCAAGGAAATAGTTGGGACTGTTCTATCTAAAGTTGCTCCTCAAGGCTTCAGTTATCTTCTATTTTAGCCTCCTTTTTTTGTTTCCTTTATAGCATTTACTAGAATTCTGAAATATTTATTGCTTAAGAATTTTAAATTTACCTCCTCCACCAAAGGGGCTCTAGGGAGAGCATAAAATCAGTCAAATTCATAATTGCCCCCCTAGTACTTAACATTGTGCTTGACATTGAACCAAAATATTTTGAATGAATGAAGAAAAATTTGATGGCAGGAGGATGAGAAGGCTTATATGTGGTGGATCTACATTGCATCTAGCAATAGCAGGCATCTTGTTAAAACTTAAGCAAATGTTGGTATTCCTACCAAGTAGGAGATGAGAAAATTAACTTTAGATGAACTGAGCCTGTGGTTGCTGATAGGATACTATATTCTATTTCTTCACTCAGGGTATGAGATTGAATAAATCTTTTTCCTGGAAGGACTTCAAGAAGGGTGGGAGATTTCCCATCAAATTTTTGATTGGAAGACTTACAGACCCGATCACCTAATGCCTGGAGAGAAGAAGCAGGTTGGGGCAAAGGCTCTTGAACTAAAAGTCCGAGACCTTGTGCCTAAGAAAAACATCTCTAGGTTGCCATGTGGCTAAGTAGCTGAAAAGAGGAAAAGGACCAAGTAGGGCAGTAGATAAGTAGGGGGGAAATGCTTCGTGTAGAATTTCCTGCATATTGGTCCACTTTTGAAAGAGCTAAAATGTATCTCTTCTGACTTATAATGAGCTCATTTTACAAGCAAAGACTACATAGGCAATGGCAGCCAAAAATCAGTGAGTCTCGATGGAACTTTCTCACTGTGAAAATAACCTCTGATTATTCTCCATATACATAAGATCTACTCAGAGATTCAAGTATTGAAAATAAATTCCAAGTTTTTCTCCTAATTTCTATAATCAAGCTCTGTCTTCTAACTCTCCCCTCTTACATATTTTACCACAATTTTATACCAGTGTCTTCTTCCCTCTCTTCCTATCTCTCAAATATTAGTTTAGCATCCCCTATGTGTCTATAAAATGGGAATGTAGTAGTAAATAAAACAAGTTCACTTTTCTTATAGAGTGTATACTCTCTTCTGTGAACCTGTACAACACATCAACATATTCATGGGTGGGAAAAGTCAACCAGGCTATTATAGAATTTCACTGACTTTGAGGTTTTTCCTCTACTTGTTACATTGAGAACGATAGATGCAAAGAAAGAGATCTGGGAAACTGCTGAATTTCTGCACAGTGTTCCATGTCATTTTCTGTTGCCATAAAAGAAACAAGTAGCCCCAATGTGTGATAAAGTGAGAGTGTGGCAGGGATCATGTCAGTGACTGAGATGAGAGGAGGTGCTTCTAAGTACAAGTTGGCAAGGAAGCCAAAATCCTCTCCAGAATGGGCTGTTAACATTGGTGAAGTGGCTTTTAGATTTTTACTAGCACTTATTTCTGTCTCTCATATGTTTCTAGCCTCATTTTTTCCAGTTTCTTATATTTGGAGTCTATCATAGTAAGTTAGAGATTCAACTTTTGATTATTTTCTGTTCAAAAGTATAACAGTTACTGGTGGGACTGAAACTGGCCCATACATTCTCCATAGAGAATCAATAAAGTACTGAGAGGCCTGAAATCACTGGCAGCGAAAAGGAGAGGTCAAAGGTGTAAAGAAAAGGCAAGAACTCTTGAGTGGCTTCCTTTTATAGCAGATGTCATAGTAAAAACTAAAAACCACTTAAGATGCAAATTGTTTTTGCCATTAAGAGCGGCTTCACATTAGAATAATTTGCTGGATATTGGATTATTTTGACTGGGATGGAATTTATATGCTGTATTGACATTGGTGTTGACATATCACCATTAACATTAAAGTTAGCAAATGGTAGATCACCATTGTCATGTTGATGATATTTTTTATTTTGATATCTGCTAATGATATGCGTATGTATATCAAGAAGACCATATATATGAAATGATTTTTATATATAAAACAATTCAAATAAATATTTAATAAAAATAAAATCTAATATATGTATACATATATGTGTGTGTATATATATCACATACATGGTCTTCTTGATATAGAAAATATATTTTTTTGGTATGTGTGAGATGGATGTGTTAAAATATAACATATTTACAAATAGGTTCCTCCTATTTTCTCAGATAATCATTCTTCATGCTGCAAATGTATTATTTTTTTTTGGCCACCCTTTTTCTCATTGGTCACATGAACTTGCTGAAATTTAAGTTCATTGCATCAATAGAAGTCTTTACTTGCTTATTAGACTTTGTTACTAGTTAAGTTCTTGTTTTCCCTTAGAATGGAAGAATTTCATCCTTTTAAAAAATATCATGTAAGAAACTTGAAATGCTAAGGTATACTTGATAGATCCACATATAAATTTTTATTAAAATTAATTTATGTGTATTTTATCAATGCATGCTACTGAGTGGGGGAACCACCTTTCTCCTTTGCTCAGATTTGCAAGCAAAAGGACTTTATGGCTTATAGCAATACTTGGCCTCTTTCCTTATTAATTCACAGTCTCATCTCCATAAACAAAGAACTGAATTACTTGTTAAATGTTGTAGAAGGATTAATATACATTCAAGTCATCTTCCTCTTCCCCCCTCTATTTTGGTGCCAGCTTCAACAATCACAACTTTTTGTGCCTTCAGCCTGAAGCTTACCAGAGGAAGCACTGAATTTTTAGGTCTGTTTATGTATATTTAATTCTAGTTTGAAATACTAGTAAGCGCTCTATGCAGAAATTTAAAGCAAATTCTCTAAACGGCCTTTCTCTCATAAAGCTGTTATTTTCATCTCATTATCTTTGTCTCTTATGCCTTATGTCTCAATTCCCAATTCAAGAAAGGAAGAAAGGGGTGCCTGGGTGGTGGCTCTATCAGTTAAGCGTCGGACTTCCAGCTCAGGTCATGATCTCACAGTTGTGAATTCGAGCCCTGCATTGGGCTCTGTGCTGACAACTCAGAGCCTGGAGCCTGCTTTGGATTCTGTGTGTGTCTCTCTCTCTGCCGCCAACATGCTTGTGCTCTGTCTCTGTCTCTCAAAAAATGAATAAACGTTAAAAAAAAAAAAAGGAAGAAAGAAGTGTTATTCATTCAAACTTAAAAACCCAAACACAAAGGCACAGATTTGTTTTAATTTTTATTTATGATAGTATGGTAAATATATTTGCACTTTATCCACATGTGGAAATACTAAAATCTATGTGTTTGTGTACATGCATACATATCCACACCCTTAGGAATCCACAAAAAGCTTTCTATGAAATTTTATTTTCCATATTGAGGCAACTCTCAGTTGGACAATAAATTATAACTTTCTATTCTGATTGAAACTAGATTTCCATGGACCTCAGTTACATATGACTTAAAGGTAACTTTATTTTTGTATGTGTGATGTTTGAGATACTTTCAGAGCAAATACTCCGTGTATTTAGACAGTACTTAGGTCAAGAAGAGGAGATAAAAATAACTCAAAATATACTTAGTAAGGATTTCAAAAAGAATATTGATTCCTCAATGTAATCTTCATTCTTTGCAAATATTTTAATTAATTAAATTTACTTAAATTATTTAACTTAATCTTACCTATTCTTAGAGTTAAAGAAATAACATTATTTTAAAGCTGTTATACTAATTTGCAAATATCTTTCAAAGATAAATCTGGGCCTACGTAAAGCACTTGTTTTGAAATTATTAAGCCTTAAAGAACCTGTATTCTTATTTCTGCATACATTTTTCTCATTGAATTAAATTTATTAATGCTTACAAGCTGAAGAGCTGGTGGAACCTATCAACTAATTTCCCAGCAGAACATTTCTGCATGAAAATAATAGCCAAAAACCATACATTAATAGGTTAAATTGGAAACATAAATATGGAAGCTTCTATATAATAAAATGGACATTTCAGGCTTTAATTCATTTTATTTTTAGCAGCATTTGACTTGAATGTGAAGAACGTGAATGTTCTCTCTCATTTTGGATTCCTTTCCACCTATGTTAGTAGAATTATATAGGCTTTCCTCCTACATCTCTAGTATTTCCTAGGTCACCTACTTTGTAGGCTCATTCTTCTCTATTGTGTAATTCAATGTTGGAGTTTTTTTGTTTTTTTTTTTTTTTTTTTTAAAGATTGGTTGTGAGTCATACTCCTCACTTTTCGCTTCTTAGCCATATGCATTTATTCCTCACAAACTTTTTATTTTTTTTAAAGTTTACTTATTTTGAGAGAGAAACAGGGTGTGAGTGGGGAAGGGGCAGTCAGAGAGGGAGACACAGAATCCGAAGCAGGCTCCAGGCTCTGAGATGTCAGCACAGAGCTGGACATGGGGCTCAAACTCACAAACTGTGAGATCATGACCTGAGCCAAAGTGGAACACTTAACCAACTGAGCCACCCAGGCACCCCTCTTCAACTTCTTTAGCTAAGGACATTGGTTTTTTATTTCTAGCCCTAATCTTTCCTCAGCATGGATGGCTATAGTCACCCCTTATTCAGTCACCTCACACCTCATCCTTTTTCAGTTTCCTTCTGAGGGTCCCTACTATTCCTCCAGTTTCACTTGTCAGAAAATGAGGGGTCCCCACTGACAACTTCCTCTTCCTCACTCTCTGTATTCAGTCCCTTATCAAGTATCATCAAATGTGTCTTCTGTATTTCTTTCATCCATTCACTTTTCTATTGTGACCATTCTGGTCCATATTCCCATCATTCAGACATTAACAAGAACAAATTAGTGAGGATGTTATTATTAATTTCTGACTAATATATTTGTGTTGATTTTAACAAAATGAGAGAAAGGTATCTAGGAGACAGATCATTTTGATTTTCTAATATTATATCATTACCATGAGTTAGGAAATGAAGGAGTACTAATTGATTTGCTTCTGTAGAGTAAGGGTAACTATTGACCATAAATCACTTATTCTTTTGGTAACTTCTTAGGCCCGTATCTTATAAGAAGTTTACCTAGATAAAGTTCTTTTGGTTATATTTGAAAATAATAATACATATTCCACTAGAGACCTAATTTATTGTATTTTATGTATCATTAGACTTTCTTCTCTCTGTGTATATGTGGAATCACTTAGAGGACTTAATGACTTGTGAGTGATGTGTTCCAGGGGAGGTCCTACAGAGACATTGATAAATAGTGGAAAGGGCTTTACATTTGAATTAGATCAGAATTTAAATCCTAATTTTGGCTACTCACTTTTGTAAAACCTTGCATGGCTTTCATGGCTTTCCACCTCACTTTCCTCATCTGTAAAAGGATAATAATTAATAATTCTTTTGGGTTAGGAGGATTATCAACTAATATCCAATTGAAGAACCCCTTATTATAAAGTCTAGAGAACATTAAACTATAAAACTATGTAGGAAATATTATTTCATTTTAAGCTGCTTCAATTCTTTATGGGAGCTATTTGGTGCATACATTACTAATTATTAAATCAGATAAAATCTTACACATGTTTTTTGCATAATTCTTAATCTGTCATAACTTTGATAGAAATTACCTTAGAAACTGCGTCTCTAGTAACTCATGCTTCTCTTTATAAGCCAATAGTAAAAGACCAATTATATAATTGTTTACTAAATTTTAAATCACCTGAATTTTGAATCTGGACATTGAAAGCCGAAAGGACCAATTAAATATAATCTGCCTCTTCTGATGGAAAAATCATGCAATTGTTCTATTTTTTTTTCTAAGTAGACCATTTCGTGCCCAATTTTCTCCAACATATTTTACACAAAGCATATGGAATAGCTTTTTTACATCTTCCATCAGGCATGTGGAGATTGGTGAGAAAATAGATCATAAGAAAACATTTTTAAAAATAAATGAAATACATTCAATATGTGTAAGGGAAACCAAATGCAGATTTTTACATGGTCTTGCCTATTTAGAAGGAGTGAGAAAACATTGGATTCAAAGCCTTGATCTCACTTTTGTTCAAATTCTAAATATGAATAAAAAAGCAATATATTTTGTTTTCTATCATTTTCATGATGCAGGAAAAAATTATTCAATTAATATTTGAATTAGGTTAGTTGACTATATTTTAAGAATCTGTTTATTAAATCAAACAGAAAAAGCAAATACAGTTCCTCTGGAGCAACAGCTGTTTAACAATTGTATATTAGAGATTAGAAATGGACATTCTCTGGGGCGCCTGGGTGGCTCAGTCGGTTAAGCATCTGACTTCCGCTCAGGTCATGATCTCCGGGTTCATGAGTTCGAGCCCTGTGTCAGGGATCTGTGCTGACAGCTCAGAGCCTGGAGACTGCTTCTGATTCTGTGTCTGCCTCTTTCTCTGCCCCTCCTATGCTTGTGCTCTCTCTGCCTCTCAAAAATAAATATTAAAAAAAAAAAAAAAAAAAAGAAATGGACATTCTCACAGTCATTGACATCTATACAAATAATAAAACTTTAAGTAGAAGAAATTCATGGGATATTTTTTAGTCTTTTTCATGTTCTTTTAGCATGATGCTGGAATGTGTAACATTTAATTGTACACATGTGTAAAAATGAGATATTGAACTATTTATGGCTTCCTAATTTATGGCGCTATGCTAATAACTTTATGTACATTTTCTCATGTAATTATCATAGCAACATTATACATAGGTATAAGTAACAATTTTTTTTCGAATTGAGGAAACTGAGGTTCAGGATTTCAAGAAATATGTCTAAGATCACACTTCTATACAGTGGTAGAGTTGGATTTTAATTTCAGTCTTTCGGTTTGAGAGCTTGGTTTCTAAATCACTGAACTATACTACTTTTTATATGAGTATGTTGATAACCCACGAGAAGGTATTATTATATATTCCTACTTTCACATACAGTGACATATCTGTAATTATACATATATTATCTCATTTTAGTCTTAAGACTGTCTAATCTTATGAGTTCTGTACATAACACATTTTAGCTTAGAGAGGTTAAATTTATCTCAGATCAAATAGAAAGTGGCAGAGTTGAAAATTTAAGCTTAAGCCCTCTGACTACTCATGTCTTAGAAGGGATTGTTATTCTAGTTGTGTGAGTTGTTCAATTTATAAGGATTCATATATGTGCTTTGTATATTTTTCTTCCTCCCTCTCTCTCTCTCCCTTCCTTTCTTAGAATGCCATGCACTTATTAGATTACTAGGTAAGATATCTGGCTCCTTATTTCAACAGAAATTTGTTTCCTTTCTGTTATTAGCTAGATATTACTGTGGATATAAATTTAAAAAAATTGAAGCTAGCTCTCAAAAAACTCAAAGCATGATTTAAGGAAAAAAAAAAGACAACTGATTTTAATGCAATGAGATAAGTACTTTTTTAGTTGTTAGAATAACTATTCTAAAAGTGCTATAACATTCACTCAGCCTTGCAATGGGGAAATCTGGGAGAAGAGATTACTCTCAAACCCTGGGATGGAGTAAAGCTAACTACTAACTTGCCCTAATAAATAATGTGTTCTTATCCTTTGAGTTAAGCTACTACAAGTTTACTCAATTAAAAGTATGCTTTAGGCCCCTCTGCTTGAGAAATCTTGCACCTGGCTCTGTTGGTTATCTTTAGCTGCTGCCAGCAAAGAACTCACAATGAAGACAAAGAAGGAGATACCACATTCCAAAACAATGTTAGCTGTGTTAAGTCAGGGGATTTTCTACTATGTGCACAAGTATATCCCAAGCTATTGTTAAAGCCTGGTTTATTGTAAACACTCAAATAACTTTGAAATAAATGATTACAAAAGAAAAAAGTAGACTTTGACACAAGATACACAAGGTGTATACACCAAGGTGTTCAAATCATCTACTTCAGCTTCTACCGTTTTGACTTCAGGGCACTGGGGAATAAATGCATCCAACTTACATAGTAGTTCTGAGGGTTAAAAATAATTTATGTGAAGTATAGGTTTCTTCAGTTATTTATAAGATGTAACAATTCTTAAAATTGATAAGTACGTATAAAAATTATTCAATAATATCACCAGAAAATTGTAAAACCAGTGAGTTGTAAAAAGTGTAAAGTGCTTTGAGTCAAAGAGATAGTGTAGTGAACTGAACTTGAGTTTTATCAGTAGAATTTCATTTTGTTTCTGGGTCCTGAATTTTATACCTCTTCTTTAAGTACATTGTTTGACTCTCCTATAAAGCTTAGATAGTAACACTTACCTTGTGGGGTATAAAGTGCCTGACAAGTAGCAGGGATTCTATAAATGGACCTAGCTAGTGATTATTGTGGATTGGAACAGTCAAGGGAAGTTTTACATAAGGGAAAAGGGTAAATTACAGAAATATCAAAACATATCAAAACTACCAAAAAAAGAAAGTACTTAAAAAATTAGAGAATAGGGCCATGTAATAAATTTAGCAAACTCATATGGAAAGTTAAAATGTTTGTGTTGATTCAAAATTTGTGTAAGAAGCAGCAGCAATTTTACTTAGTAGAAAAATTATGGATGTACTACAGCCATAGCTAACTTTGCTTACAAATAAGAACTAATATGTATTGTTCCATGATGAGCACTTTTAATGGGTAATTTGTTTAGTCCTTTGAAAGGTAATCATATTTGTGGCACCTGGGTGTCTCAGTGGGTTGAGCATCAGGCTTTGGTCTAGTTCATGGTCTCCTTGTTCCTGAGCCCGAGCCCCGTGTTGGGCTTTGTGCTGACAGATCAGAGTCTGGAACCTGTTTCAGAATCTGTGTCTCCCTTAATCTTTCTCTGCCCCTCCTCCTCTCAGACTCTGTCTTTCTCTCTCTCTCTCTCTCAAAAATAAACAACATTTGAAAAAAATGATTGCTTGGTAAAAGGTAATGATATTAGTATTATTGTATCTTTTGTGGATTAGGAAAGTGAGGTTTCCCAAATTAAATTATTTGGCCAAAGTCAAACATCCATTAAATGGATTTCCAGAAAGTAATTATCTACCAAACTGGTATTTTTCCAAATGTGGGTCATGAACACATTTATATTAGTACCTGTGGTATTTTTATTTTTATTTTTTTAAAGTTTATTTATTTTGAGAGAGACAGAGCACAAGTAGGGGAGGAGCAGAGAGAATGGGGGACAGAGGATCCAAAGCAGCCTCTCTGTTGACAGCAGAGAGCCCAATGTGGGGCTCAAACTCACAAACTGTGAGATCACGACCTGAGCCAATGTGGGACACTCAACCAACTGAGCCATCCAGGTGCCGAGTATTTTTAAGATATATACTTCTGGGCTTCACCCCAGATACACTAAATTAAAGTAGCTTAGGATGGACCAGGAATCCATATTTTTGATAACAATTTAGAAGAATCTTATATATAATTGAAAATCATTCACTTATCTTTACCTTAAGAATTCAGATACTAGCCCAGGTTTTTAATACAGTGTTATATAAGTTAACTAGGTTGCCTTCAGTCTCCTCATCTACAGAGTGAGGAAAATAATAGTTTCTGTTCATAAAATTATTTTGAGGGTTGCATGAGCATGGATAAAGCCTTTAGTATGAATCTGGTAAATTGTTAGTATTCAATAAAGTGAGCTATCATTACTATTTAGTCATTTCCTTCAAGATTTCCTTGTGCTAGAATGAGCCTCAGAGATTAGCTTATTCACTTTAATCATTACTGTCCTCACATTCATTCTCTCAAACTGAAGAGTCCTAATTTTCTGGTTTTCATGGAGACATTCCATCATCTTGGCCATTTAAATTACCTCTTCCTAAGCTTTTTCCATCTACATTTTATCTTTCATTTCTCTAGCAATCACACTATAGAATATTGCAGATGGGGCCTCACAATAATTTCACAGTAGGATAAGCTTATGTTTTGTGTTAGTTTCCTACCCTTCCTAATGCTGCCCAGCCGTTTTAGTCTTTTTGTGCACACTAAGGGGGAAAAAAGCCAAGTCATTCAGTTTCCTTTTCCCAGATTGGAGCTAAGAGCTCAGAGCCCATCATCTTAAAAAATAGTCTTAAACTTGTTTTCTTTAAATGCATTATCTTAATTAAAATAATAACTTTATATTCTCATAGTGCTTTATGATTCAGAAAATACATTTGATCATAAACCATAAAGGTACCATCTCATTATATATTTTTACTGCATTTCTTAAAACACACATACACACCCACAAAGTCATAACGCCAAACCAAATATTTTTCATCCCTCATTTCAAATCTTATTCTACAACCAATATGAGATAGGATTTAAGAATTACACCTGCAGTACATATATCCTGTAAGAAAATAAATTTGAGATATTTTTAAAACAATAAAATATTTAATAAAGACAGTATATGAATCATCAAATATTCGATGTGATTAAGGCAAAGTCTCCTGATTTCTGACTCAGTTTTTAAACTGTGCTCAACTGAGTTTTGATGGAGCCAGAGGGATGGCCCTAGACAGCTCAGCTCATAGGAGTGGATGGACTAATGGATCCTGAACAATCAAGCCCTTCAGCCCTTTCACCAGAATAGCCACTTCAAGTGTTACCATCTGGCATATCTTTAAATGAAGAAAAGATGCCACGATTAAGACAGGATTAAAAAGTACTGTACTGGTTAACAGACAACCCCCAAATCTGTTTTTTAACAGACAACCCCAAAATCTCAGGGGATTAAAACAATGCTATATCTTCAAGAAAGGACTGTGCTTCATTTTGTCCACATTTAGAGACCATGAAGAGCATCTCTGTTTACTCTGACAGAGAAAAAGTTAGATGTCCCAGGGATGATACTATTAGGTGCTTCTGATGACTTTTCATCATCTAAGCAACTCACAGTCATGCCTAACTTTAAGAGGTAAAGAAGTTTACTCCTACTCTGTGCCATGATGGAGGAAAACTGGAAATAGCAGAAAACAGAATGACCACTACAAATTGCTAATGTTATGTAAAAAGGAATGCTGAATAAAATGGAAGATATAAACACCAACATAATTCCTAATCTCATGAATCTTAGAGGAATAAGTTAATTCTGTTGGAACAGGATTCATAGGTGAATCACATACATTTTCATCATAATATAGATATACAGAAACAGAACCTGCCAGGATATAAACAATAGAACATTATGGAAAATGAGACCTTAAAGATCATTGATCATGTGTGCCACTGTAAAATCCTTCAACCTTTCTATTTCCCAGTCTCCTTAGCATAAGTTAAAATTATAGTTAATATGACAAATGACTAATAATAATTTCAACTTTCATAGAAACATGTACTCAAAAATTTTTTTTACAAAATATCAAGTAAAATACCAGTTTATTTTTAAACAAGTGCTTAATTGGCTTTTAAAAAAGCCACATATTTAGATGAATATCTTATATCATAAGTAAGACACTAGTTGGTACCTTTTGATTTTTTAGCATATACTTTCTGCAAGCCTATCATAAATGCCTATGATAAATGATTTCCATTTATCAATTCCACAGATCTGAACCATTAAATACATTTTAATATCTAATCAAAGAAGAGTTGTAAGAGTCATCAAAATTTCTTGAAAATTTCATCAAAATTTCTTCCAATGTTCCTCTAATTGCCAATCTTGAAGCAACAAATGGTATAAAATTGAGCATAATAGGTATTTTCTTGTAACTAAATATCTCAGATAACCTTATTGCAAAGTTTTAAGAAAAGAAAGGCTAGTCTCCTTGGAGAGTGAAGGAAGGGTTCTTCTGGTGAGTAAGGTTGGGCAAAAATTGAAGGCTGAACTCTCTTCAGATTTGTCTTCCCAGTTTTTCTGATCCCCAGTTCCACTCTTCCAAAGCAATGCCCAAATCCTAATATAAAAATAAAAACATGGCAGTATTATGCATTTGATTTATGTTTTCATTCTGTAATCAGCCTAATTAGATTTTGGGTCAGACTTTCAGCCATGCCTGCCTTATAACTATTACAAAATAAGATACATATTTAAGGTATAATGGGAACTCTGTCATTTTCTGATTTCTTGAGATGACCATTTAAAAGCGTGCTTAAAAACCTGAGCCTATTTTTGTCTTTTATAAAGCTCTTCACAATTGTTAGAAGCAGCCAGCCAATACTTGAGATCTCAAAGCTTTTCCTAAATTGGGATTTTATCTCAAAAGTGATATGTGATGATATAAAAATCCTGATGCATTTGCATGTCATAGATTACTAGCATTACATTTTCCTTTAGGAAAAAAAGAAAGAGCTGTTACATGATCAGTCTCCATAAGGAGAGAGAGTCTGGAACGACTGCTAGTGGAACCACTAGCTAGTACTAAGACTGTAAAGGTAAGGGTTTAACTAGCAAAACAGCTCGTCCTACGTAGTTCAATAGAGTGAATTAATTACAAGGAAATAGAAGAGCTAGGAAGCCAAACAAAGGATGGTGAGGCAACCCCAAATTACTAAGAGTAGATGACCATGATCACCTTTGGATTTGAAACAAAAAGAAACAAGGATGATTACAGGTGAGACAGTCTATATTGTATGAATCGAGGTCTGGGTCCTTGGATCTCTCACAAGAAGATATATGTAAATATCCATGCTCAGAATTAAGAGAGCCAGATGGAAAGTAGCAAACACAAAGTAGTTTGTTAAAGTGAAAGCACACACTCCAGGTGGGAGAGTGTGCAGACTCCTGAGATGAAACTATCCCCTAGGTTGTTTTGGATTTGGATATTATTGGGTGTCTCTGGGCTGGGAGGAGTGGTGACCTACAGTACGGTGGTATCTAATGGAGGCTGCTTCCAATCTTTTGGGAAACTCTTCCCACAGGTTTGGGAGAGTGTTGATCCTGCAAGGTTTGTACTGGAACTGTCATGGCAACCTTTCTTCATCAGTTGGGTCTGTTCCCACAATGCAAATGCATTATCATTAGTCTAGGGGTTACCCTGGGGCAGAGG
This sequence comes from Panthera onca, assembly GCF_046562875.1. NCBI lineage: Eukaryota > Metazoa > Chordata > Mammalia > Carnivora > Felidae > Panthera > Panthera onca. Next base: position 105,901,993 of record NC_138345.1, on the reverse strand, counting down.
TGGAAGAGGAGAATACATTCTCTGCACCTGTGGCTCTTGATTTGTCAGACCCAAGGTCTTGGAAGCCACAAGGTCAGGATGTTGAACTCTTCAGCTTATAATGTGTAGTGTTTGTTTGTTTTATCACCGTCCTTGCCTCTATAATCCCCCTTCAAAGCTTGTGCCTCTATTATTCTCCTTCAAAGACTTGGGACTCTATCTTGGGGTGGTCCTTCCACTGCTCATGTCTAGCTTCTGCCTAACAATATTACCAGAGTCATGCCCAACCAGTGGAAATTGGAACTATGGTGGAAGCTGCCTGATGGGAATTGGAAAAATGGAGTAGAAATAGAGTGCTAATCATTTGCTTTCTTTGAGTTCTCCAAACTCCTTATGGTGTTTCTATTGGCTTAATCCAACTAGAACCGTCTTAGTAAATGATCCTTGGAAAGATAATTTAAGGGATTCAGTAACTATCAATGCAAATTAGGTTGGGAGAAGTTTAGGGAACGAATTGAGAGCAAACGGAGAAGTGACAAGCACCCTCATTTTCATGAACACTCTTCAAAGTTTGGAGGGTAGTGATGTATTTGGATTCTTAAGCAATCATCACAACATTTTAAAATTTTATTTAATTTATTTTTTAATGTTTGTTTATTTGAGACATACACACACACACACACACACACACACACAGAAAGAGACAGAGTACAAGTAGGGGAGGGGCAGAGAGAGGGAGACACAGCATCTGAAACAGGCTCCAGGCTCTGAGCTGTCAGCACAGAGCCCAACATTGGGTTCGAACTTGGGAATGGTGAGATCATGACCTGAGCCAAAGTCAGATGCTTAACCAACTGAGCCACCGGGCACTAAAATTTTGTTTTAAAATCATTTTGTTCCTGGAAGAAAGATTGCCTTAAAATTTTATTTGGGAATCAGTTATAATATGGTCTAAACATTGCTCCTTGAGTCGGGAATTTCTTTCTTTTATTTCTGATCTCTGATCATTTAAAACCAATAGCTATTGTTCGTGTTCATTAAGGAAAGTGTTATAAAAGACAACCATGTTCATTTTTATCCTTCTTAGTGTTAGGATAATAGTACTATGCATTCTAATCTAATGTATGTGTGACTTCTTAAAATCATCAATAACTGTTTTGGAGGTTCCCATTTTCTCTCTTCCTATGACATCTTTGATTTCCTATAGTCTGAATTATAGTATCCTTCATTATGAAATAGACACCATGTGCATGATATTGTTCAGTGGTAGTTTCAAGTTGTCTGGCAACTTTGAAACACAGTGTAGCAGATTTACTAGAGCTGAGCATAAGGGTACCCTATGCCCAACATTTCTGCTCTTTGACAGTATTCATTAAAAGACATGTTAAAGAAAGTTCATAGCAGTGTCATTTGCAGTAGCTCCAAACTGGAAACTGTCCAAATGCTCATTAGTGGTAAATTGAACAACCGATTTACCAGTAAAATCAATTATTATAAATAATCTGAATAAACCATCTACAGCTATACAAGTCATTGTGTGTGAAGCTAATTGAAAGAAGCTAAACACAGGAGCATATATTATTCCATTAATATAAAATACAAGAGAAAAAAAAAATTTAATCTATGCAAATATAAATCAGCATAGATTCCCCTTGGTGGTGCATGGATAGTGACTAGAAGGGAACACAGGGGGGTTCTGTGGTGCCAGCAATGGTGTGTGTGAAACTTTTACCAAACTGTACATGTTGCTATGGGCTGAATTGTGTCCCCTTAAAATTTATATGTTGAAGCCCTAATACCTAAGAATGTTAATGTATTTGGAGATAAGGTTTCTAAAGAAGTGATTAAATTAATATTAGGCCCCTAGGATGGGCCCTAATCCAATTTGACTGATATCCTTATAAGAAGAAGAGGTTGGACCATACAGAAAAAAGGGCAAACGTGCCCAATAAAGACTATGTGAAGGTCTAGTGAGAGGGCAGTCATCTGCAAGCCAAGGAGACAGGTCTCAGAAGAAACCAAATCTTCCAACACCTTGGTCTTAGCCTTCTAGCATCCAGAAAATAAGCTTTTGTTGTTTAAGCCACTCAGTCTATGGTATTTTGTTATGACAGCTCTAGAAAACTAATACACATGTATATTATTCTTTATGCGTACTATCCTACACTAATTTTTAAATTTAGTATGACATATATACCACTTACTATGTAATACCCAGAAAAGTCTTGGATGATATTCTCTACATTAATATATCTATAGCAAAACACAGGAGCATTCATATTAAGTGGGATAAATAAAAATTTGATAATAGCCTCATTTCTATTTGTGTCAGGTTTAGCTGCTAAATGAATTTTGGCATCAAACAAAAAAATTGAAAAGTAAAAGCTAGTCCTTTAGTTTTTAGAGCTTTATGGACTTGGAAATGTGGATAATTCATTGTGGACCTGGTCTAAAATAATATTTAAATAAATGTATAATAATATGTATTTGCAACTGCTATTCTTCCCTATAGTAACATCAATTGCCTTCTCAAATAACCTTGGAATTTTCACATTGTCATTCGAACCACCAGGACCCTTAATATGTTTAGGGCACCTTGAATTAAAGCATAGTAAATATAAACACAGGGTCTTTGTGAGAAGAGTTTGGATCTACTGTGAGCCTTGTACTATAATACAGCCAATATATTAAAGAGGCCAATAAAGTGAGACCGAACGAATAAAATAACTTATGAAGTACTATGAAATATGCCCTTGGAAATTATACTCCTTTGAGCCCAACTTCAATTCCTAGTAAAACTATGTCATTAACATAGAATGGTACTGGGACTATTAAATAGGTTTAAAAATATCATGAGTAAAATTTGATAGTCTTTTACTAGAATTATAAAATAGAGCTGATAGAAAAATAACACTTTTATCCTTATTCAGAAAGTCACTTGATCATATCTCAAGGGAAACGCATGATCTCATTTCAGGCTAAGGGAGGCGTGCACCATCCTAAGCCCCATTAATTAATGAACACATTTGCTGCTTTTATTTTCATCTTACGTGGTCAGATCCATGTGATACGGAAAATAATTCTGACTTTTACTTACTGAACTGTATGTTTCCTGCAAAAATGAGTAAGCTCCACAAATCAAATTGGTATTTAAGTAAATTGCCAAATGCCAGTGTGCATCACTCGCAAAGTCCGTAGTTTGCTTTCTTCTAGGAGGTAAGAAGGTACTGAAAATATCTGTGAAGACTATAAAATTGAACTTATGTTTAATACAGGAGGAGAATGGTAGGAATCTAGGTCAAAGAAAGGTTCAAGAGAGGAAGTGACCTTTGGAGGAAGAGTTGATATTATGAATATTTATCTGATATCCTTTGGTCTTCTTCAATTCATGCGTGAGACACAAGAGGCTATTTTCTTCACAGCCATTTTTTTTTTTAATTGGAAAACCAAAGAGTATTTGACAATGGCAATACATTTATGATGTTTAATTGCAAAAGGTGAGTTCCAGATGTAATAATAAAAAAATGTTAAAAGAACACAGGATTAGGCAGAATCAGGCTGCATAGTGCTCCCCTATCTTTCAGTTTGGAGCAGTGAAAACCTGGCAGGAATTTACCCCAACACTACATTAGATTACCAGTGACTGGGAGCTGTAGAGGCAGAGTATATTCTCTACCTTGCAGTGGTATGAGAGAGCAGGCAACCTTCACATTACATATAGAGAACTGATCTAGTTATTGTTATGTCTACTATGTACCAAGTATTGTGCTGAAAATTTACATACAGTGCCTATAATTTATAAAGCATTGAATGTTCAGAATAATTGAGCAGCTTGCCCAAGTTTCCCTAGCATGCAGCTGACAAATCTGGAATTTGAACGTGGCTCTTCACTCTTTAAAACACACCTAGAGAAAATATGTAAGATGGGAGGGGTGATATTTAAAAATGAGCAGCAGTTTATGAGAGTTTGGAAAAGTACTTTCTCAATTCTGATGAAGTGAGCCAGAAAGAAAATTAAGTTGAGGAAACAAAACATCAGGCACAATTACTCACCAGAAGAAATGTTAGATATGTAAGAGTAAAGTGACTTTGAAAAATAGACAATTGAGATCTTTTTGAAGATAAAGATGTTTTGCTCTACTTTTCTTGATATTCCTTGGATATTTCATATGTTTATAGAATGAATGAATCACCAAGCTATCAATATTTGGTTGGAATGTTAGGGATATATACAAAGACTTCTATTTGGAGAAGCTAGATATTAGGAAAAGAATTTTAATATTTCTCTTCCTTAGGATAAAATATTCTTATTATTATTAGAAATTAGGACACGTCCTTTAGTCATTTGGTTTTCTGAGAAACTCCCACAAATCCCTGATAATAAGCTTTACTTATTTCTGTATATGCTTCTGGTAACATTTATCTTAGCCTGTTCTGTTAAGCACCTTTTTCTTCTATGCTATACCTTTGCTATCCCTTTGTTTAGCTGCTTGCTATATCCTTTGTAGATAACCACAGTATCTAGCAGAATGCCTGCTGTATAGTAAATATTAAATATGTCCAGAATATGTCCTCTACTTATTTGGCCACCCTTTTCTATATTTCTGGATAGTGTGGGTTTTGGGGAAGGATTACCAAACATAAATCTCTACAGTAGTCCTCATTTGAAATGCAAATGTAACTAGAAGAGGAAATGCATTAATTTGCTGAAGCCCTCACTTAAAATGCTCTGGGAGAATGAATTGCAGAAGAGAAATTCTGACAGTACTGGCAAGAGAGGGAACCCCACTTAGAATCAGAGAGGGTGGTGTTGGGAATTATAAAACCATAGCACATTGCTTATTTTATAAATAAAGCAACCAGAGTTTAGAAAATTGAAATGTCTGACTCAAGGTTGTTAATTCAAGAAATAAAACCCTCTCAAGCATACATGGAATATTCTTAACAGTACATACTGTAAGACCACAAAACAGGTATGAATAAATTTAAGAAGATTAACATTGCATCAAACATCTTTTCTGACCACATCATTTTAAATTCTTGCAAATCTATTGAATATTCAGTTTAATAGAAAATGAATGGACACTCCTCTCCACTTCTGCAATCTCTTGCAATATCCTATGTCATATAGTCTCTCAAAATCTCTTTTATGCAGTCATAGAAAATGAAATTAAAAAAAAAAGAATTGATATCTTAATATATCTGTAAAAAAAAAAAAAAACCAAAAAAAACAATTGATCTTAGGGGCACCTGGGTAGCTCAGTTGATTAAGCATCCAACTCGTGATTTCAGCTCGGGTCATGATCTCATGGTTCATGAGATCGAGCCCTGTGTCAGACTCTGCACTGTCAATGCAGAGCCTGGTTGCGTTCCCTCTCTGTTCCTCCCTCTCATACAGGTGCATGCCCTCTCCACCCCCTCAAAAATAAATAAACTTAAAAAAACAAACAAAACAGTTGACCTTATAAGCCACCGAAAGCTTTTAGAGCCCTCTAAGGAGCACAGATCTCACTCTGACAACTACTTCTGTTTCGGATATTTAATAACTTTCTGGCACTTTCCATTGCTTTTGGAGAAGTCATGGCCAAAATAGTTTTTCTTCCTACTATAGCTGGGTTCTTAAAACTAATAGCTTATAAGACTCTGTACTTGAATTTTAGTAACTTCAAGATATACTTTGCTGTTTTGTTATCAGTTTATTATTGATTATGATCTGCCATTTTAGGTAATCAGTGAAGGTCACTTCATTCAAGACAACTACTCCTTTTAGATTTTATCCTTGTTCCCTTTGTATTTTTGTAAATTGTTTTAATGTTTATTTATTTTTGAGAGAAATAGAGCAGTCAGCACAGAACCTGATATGAGGGTCAAACCCACGAACCTCAAGATCATGACCTGAACAGAAGTCAGATGTTTGACAGAGGCACCTAGCTCCCACCTTTGTGTATTTTATTGAAGTTGACACACAATGTTACATTAGCTTCAGGTGTACAAACTAGTGATTGGACAAGAGTATACATTATGTTATACTCACCACAAGTATAGCTACCATCCGCCATGATACAATTCTATTAAACTACCATTGAGTATATTTCCTATGCTGCACCTTTTATCCACATGATGTATTCACTCCATAACTAGAAGCCTGTATCTCCTACTTGTTTTCACCCATTTGGTCTATCCCCCACTCCCTCCCCTTGGGCAACTATCAGCTCTCTGTATGGGTCTTGTTTTTGAGATTCCACATATAAAGAAATCATATGTTATATGTCTTTCTCTGACTTATTTCACTTAGCATAATATCCTCTAGGTTTATCATGTTGTCACAAATGGCACGATCTCATAACTTTTCTTATGGCTGAGTAGTATTCCATTGTGTGTGTGTATATATGTGTGTTTACACACAAAGTTTTCTTTTCTTTTATTTCTTCAAGGTTTATTTATTTATTTATTTTTAAATATGAAATTTATTGTCAAATTGGTTTCCATACAACACCCAGTGCTCATCCCAACAGGTGCCCTCCTCAATACCCATCACCCACCCTCCACTCCCTCCCACCCCCATCAACCCTCAGTTCTCAGTTTTTAAGAGTCTCTTATGTTTTGGCCCCCTCCCTCTCTAACCTTTTTTTTTTTCCTTCTCCTCCCCCTGTGGTCTTCTGGTAAGTTTTTCAGGATCCACATAAGAGTGAAAACATATGGTATCTGTCTTTCTCTGTATGACTTATTTCACTTAGCATCACACTCTCCAGTTCCATCCACATTGCTACAAAAGGCCATATTTCATTCTTTCTCATTGCCACATAGCATTCCATTGTGTATATAAACCACAATTTCTTTATTCATCAGTTGATGGACATTTAGGCTCTTTCCATAATTTGGCTATTGTCGAAAGTGCTGCTATAAACATTGGGGTACAAGTGCCCCAATGCATCAGCACTACTGTATCCCTTGGGTAAATTCCTGGCAGTGCTATTGCTGGGTCATAGGGTAGGTCTATTTTTAATTTTTTGAAGAACCTCCACACTGTTTTCCAGACTGGCTGCACGAGTTTGCATTCCCACTAACAGTGCAAGAGGGTTCTCATTTCTCCACATCCTCGCCAGCATCTATAGTCTCCTGATTTGTTCATTTTAGCCACTCTGACTGGAGTGAGGTGGTATCTGAGTGTGGTTTTGATTTGTATTTCCCTGATGAGGAGTGATGTTGAGCATCTTTTCATGTGCCTGTTGGCCATCCGGATATCTTCTTTAGAGAAGTGTCTATTCATGTTTTCTGCCCATGTCTTCACTGGATTATTTGTTTTTCAGGTGTGGAGTTTGGTGAGCTCTTTATAGATTTTGGATACTAGCCCTTTGTCTGATTTGTCATTTGCAAATATCTTTTCCGATTCTGTTGGTTGCCTTTTAGTTTTGTTGATTGTTTCCTTTGCAGTGCAGAAGGTTTTTATCTTGATGAGGTCCCAATAGTTCATTTTTGCTTTTAATTCCCTTGCCTTTGGGGATGTCTCAAGTAAGAAATTGCTGCAGCTGAGGTCAGAGAGGTTTTATCCTGCTTTCTCCTCTAGGGTTTTGGTGGTTTCCTGTCTATTTGAGTTTGTGAATGGTGTAAGAAAGTGGTCTAGTTTCATCCTTCTGCATGTTGCTGTCCAGTTCTCCCAGCACCATTTGTTAAAGAGACTGTCTTTTTTCCAGTGGATATTCTTTCCTGCTTTGTCAAAGATTAGTTGGCCATACTTTTGTGGGTCTAATTCTGGGGTTTCTATTCTATTCCATTCCATTGGTCTATGTGTCTGTTTTTGTGCCAATACCATGCTGTCTTGATGATTACAGCTTTGTAGTAGAGGCTAAAGTCTGGGATTGTGATGCCTCCCACTTTGGTCTTCTTCAAAATTACTTTGTCTATTTGGGGCCTTTTGTGGTTCCATACAAATTTTAGGATTGCTTGTTGTAGCTTCGAGAAGAATGCTGGTGCAATTTTGATTCGGATTGCATTGAATGTGTAGATTGCTTTGTGTAGTATTGACATTTTAACAATATTATTCTTCCAGCCCATGAGCACGGAATGTTTTTGCATTTCTTTATATCTTCTTCAATTTCCTTCATAAGCTTTCTATAGTTTTCAGCATACAGATCTTTTACATCTTTGCTTGGGTTTATTCCTAGGTATTTTATGTTTCTTGGTGCAATTGTGAATGGGATCAGTTTCTTTATTTGTCCTTCTGTTGCTTCAGTATTAGTGTATAAGAATGCAACTGATTTCTGTCCAGGCCTGTATCTCAAGAAACAAGAAAAATACCAAATACAAAATCTAACAGCACACCTAAAGGAAATAGAAGGAGAATAGCAAAGACACCCCAAACCCAGAAGAAGAAGAGAAATAATAAAGATCAGAGCAGAAATAAATAATATAGAATCTAAAAAAAAACCGTAGAGCAGATCAATGAAACCAAGAGTTGGTTTTTTGAAAAAAATAAACAAAATTGATAAACCTTTAGCCAGGTTCTCAAAAATAAGAGGGAGATGACCCAAACAGATAAAATCATGAATGAAAATGGAATTATTACAACCAATCACTAATAAATACAAGCAATTATCAGGGAATACTATGAAAAATTATATGCCAACAAAATGGACAACCTGGAAGAAACGGTCAAATTTCTAATCACCCACACACTTCCAAAACTCAAACAGGAAGAAATAGAAAACTTGAACAGACCATAACCAGCAAAGAAATTGAATCAGTTACCAAAAATCTCCCAGCAAATAGAGTCCAGGACCAGACGGCTTTCCAGGGGAATTCTACCAGACATTTAAAGCAGAGATAATACCTATCCTTCTCAAGCTGTTCCAAAAAATAGAAAGGGAAGAAAAACTTCCAGACTCATTCTATGAAGCCAGCATTACTTTGATTCCTAAACCAGAGACCCAGCAAAAAAAGAGAACTACAGGCCAATATCCCCGATGAATATGGATGCAAAAATTCTGAATAAGATACTAGCAAATCGAATTCAACAGCAAAAAAAAAAAAATATTATACACCATGATCAAGTGGGATTCATTCCTGGGCTGCAGGGCTGGTTCAACATTCGCAAATCAATCAATGTGATACATCACATTAATAAAAGAAAAGAACCATATGATCCTGTCAATCGATGCAGAAAAAGCATTTGACAGAATTCAGCATCCTTTCTTAATAAAAACCTTCGAGAAAGTTGGGATAGAAGGAACATACTTAAACATCATAAAAGCCATTTATGAAAAGCCCACAGCTAATATCACCCTCAAAACTGAGAGCTTTCCCCCTGAGATCAGGAACAGAACAAGGATGTCCACTCTCACCGCTGTTGTTCAACATAGTGTTGGAAGTGCTAGCATCAGCAATCAGACAACAAAAGGAAATCAATTGCATCAAAATTGGCAAAGATGAAATCAAGCTTTCACTTTTTGCAAATGACATTATACATGAAAAACCCAACAGAATCCACCAAAAGTTTGCTAGAACTGATGCATGAATTCAGCAAAGTCACAGGACACACCATGTTTTCTTTATCCATTCATCTATCAATGAACATTTGGGTCACTTACATATCTGGACTATTATATATAATATTGCAGTAAACATAGGGATATGTGTATCTTTTTGATTTAGCGTTTTTCTTTAGGTAAATAGCGAGTAGTGGAATTAATGGATCATATGGTATTTCTATTTTTAATTTTTTGAGAAACTTCCATATTGTTTTCCACAGTGACTGCACCAATTTATATTCCCACCAACAGTGCACAAAGGTTCCATTTTCTCTATGTCCTTGACAACACTTGTTATTTCTTTTCTTTATTTTTATTCTACCCATTCTGATTGGTGTAAGGTAATATCTCATTGTACCTTTGATTTGCATTTCTCTGATGAATAATGATGTGGAGCATCTTCTTATGTGTCTATTGGCCATCTGCATGTCTTTTTTTACAAAAATGTCCAGGTCCTCTGCTCCTGTTTTAAAAAAATTTTTATGTTGAATTGTAGAAGTCCTTTCTGTATTTTAAATATTAACCTCTCATCAGATATATCATTTGCAAATATCTTTGCCCATTCAGTAGGTTACCTTTTCATTTTATTGATGGTTTCCTTTGCTGTGCAAAAGCTTTTAATTTTGTGTGGTCCTGATAGTTTATTTTTGTTTTTGTTTCCTTTGCCTGAGGAGACATGTCTAGAAATGGCTGATGTCAAAGGAATTACTGCTTAGTTTTTTTTTCTAAGAGTTTTATAGTTTCATGTCTCACATTTAGGTTTTATTCCATTCTGTTTTTCTTTACGGTATAAGAAAGTGGCTCAGATTCATTCTTTTGCATTTAGCTGTCCAGTTTTCCTAGCATCATGTGTTAAAGAGACTGTCTTTCATCTGTTGTATATTTTTGCTTCCTTTGCTATAGATTAATTAATCACATAAGCATGGGTTTATTTCTGGGCTCACTATTGTGTCTCATTGGTTTACATGCCAATTTTTGTACTAGTACCATACTGTTTTGATTACTATAGCTTTATAGTTAATCTTTCTCGAGATTGCTTTGGCTATTTTGAGTCCTTTGTGGTTCTATACAAAGTTTGGGACTATTAGTTGTACTTTTGTGATAAATGCCATTGGAATTTTTAAAAGGTTTACTTATTTATTTTGAGGGGGGTGGCAGAGAGAGAGAATCCCAAGCAAGCTCCACGTTTACCACAGAGCTCAATCTGGGGCCCAATCTCATGATCATGACCTGAGCTGAAGAGTTGGATGCTCAACCAACTGAGCCATCCAGGCTCCCCAATGCCATTCAAATTTTGATAGAAATTACATTGAATCTGTAGATTGCTTTGGATAATATGGACATTTTAACTATATTAATTCTTCTAATTCATGAATGTAGACTATCCATTTGTGTTAGTCTTTTAATTTCTTTCATCAGTTTTTATAGTTTGCATATACAAATCTTTTACCTCCTTGGTTAAATATTTTTTTCCTAGGCATATAGTGGTAAATGGGATTGTTTTCTTAATATCCTTTTTGCTACTTTATTTTACACAACCAATTTCTGTGTATTAATTTTATATCCTGCACCTGCACTAAATTAATTCATCAGTTTTAATAGATTTTTGGTGACATCTTCAGGGCTTTCTATATAGAGTATATCATCTGTAAATAGTAACAGTTTAACTTTCCCTTACCAATCTGGATGTCTTTTATGTTTATCATCTGATTGCTGTGGCTAGGACTTCCAATACTATGTTGAATAAAAGTAGTGAGAGTGAACATCTTTATCTTATTCCTGATCTTAGAGGAAATGTTCGTAGGCTGTCACCACTGAGTATGATGTTAGCTGTGAGTTTTTCATATATGGTCTTTATTATGTTGAGGTATGTTCCCTGTAAATATTATGAGCAGTGTTAGATTTTGTCAAATATTTTTTTCTGTATCTATTGAAATATGTATTTTTTTTTCCTTCCTCTTGTTGCATCACATTGATTTGTGAATATTTAATGACCTCGCATCCCTGGAAAAAATCCTAGTTGGTCATGATGAATGATTTTTTTAATGTATTATTGAGTTCTGTTTGCTAATATTCTGTTGAGAATTTTTTTCATCCATGTTCATTAGAGATATTGGTCTGTAGTGTTTTTTGTCTGTTTGTTTGTAATGTCTTTTGGTTTTGATATCAGACAAATGCTGGTCTCATAGAACAAATTTTTCAATTTTACCTTCTTCTATCTTCTGAAATGTTTTGAGAAAAATATGTATTAACTCTTCCTTAAATGTTTGGTGGAATTCAATGGTAAAGTTGTCTGTTCCTGAACTTTTGTTTGTTGGGAATTTTTGAATTACTGACTTAATTTCATTAGTAGTAATCTGTTAAAATTTTCTGTATTATTTTGATTCAATTTGGGAGATTGTGTATTTCTAGGAATGTATCCATTTCTTTTACAATTTGTTGGAATATGATTTTTATAGTATTTTCTTATAATTCTTTGTGCTTCTGTGGTGTTGGTTGTTACTTCTCATCCTTCATTTCTGATTTCCTTTATTTGAGTCCTTTTTTTTTCTTGTTTCTCTGGCTTATTTATTAATTTTGTCAAAGAATTAGCTCCTAGTTTCTTTGCTTTATTCTATTGTTTGTTTCACATCTCTATTTCATTTGCTTCTGCTCTAATCTTTATTTTTCTTTCCTTCTACTAGCTTCTCTTGTTCTTTTTCTAGCTCTTTCAGGTAAGGTTAGTTTTTTGAGATTTTTCTCATTTCTTGAGTAGGCCTCTTAAAACACTATTTTCTGCCTCCCAAAGATTTTGAGGGCTGTGTTTTTATTTTTATTTGTCTCCATGTATTTTCCAGATTATTTCTTGTAATTGATTTCTAGTTTTATACTATTTTTGTCAGAAAAGATTTTGATAGGACTTCAGTCTTCTTAAATTTATTAAGTCTTATTTTATAGCCTACCATGTAAGATGTCCTGGAGAATGTTCCATTTGATCTTGAAAATAGTGTGTTGTCTGCTGTTTTGAGATCTATCTGTCCATCTAGTCTAATGTGTTGTTTAAAGTATCTGTTTACTTGTTTTTTGTCTTTATTGATGTAAGCGTGGTCTTAAAGTCCCCTGCTATTATTGTTTACCATCATTTTCTTCCTATGTCTGTTAATAATTGTTTTATGAATTTTAGTGCCTCTATGTTGGGTGCATAGATATGTACAATTGTTTTATCTACTTGCTCATTTCTTTTCATTATGTAGTGAACTTGTCTCTTGTTGCAGTCTTTGTTTTAAAGTCTATTTTGTCTGATATAAGTATTGGTACCCCAGATTTCTTTCACTTCCATTTGCATGGTGTATTTTTTTTTCCTAGCCCTTCACTTTCAGTCTGCGTATATCATTAGGTCTGAAGTGAGGTTATTGTAGTCAGCACACAGATGAGTCTTGTTTTTGATACCTTTAGTCACCTACATCTTTTTTTTAATATATGAAATTTATTGTCAAATTGGTTTCCATTCACCTACGTCTTTTGATTGAAGAATTTGGTACATTTACATTTGAAGTAATTATTGATAGGTATATATTTACTGCCATTTTGTTATTTGTTTTCCTATTGTTTGTTAATTCTTCTCTGTTCCTTTATCCTCCTCTTGGTTTCTTTCTTGTGGTTTTACAGCTTTCTTTAGTGTTATGTTTGGCTTCTTTTTCTCTCTTTTCTTAATGTGTGTATCTATTATAGGTTTCTGATTTGTGGTTACCATTAGGTTCATATATCATATGTCTATAGCAGTCTATATTAAGTTAAAGGTCTTTTAAGTTTGAACACATTCTAAAAGCACTAAATTTTACTCTCCCTCTCTCCACATTTTAGGTATAGGATGTCATATTTTACATTTGTTTGTGTATGACTTGACTGCTTTTTGTAGATATAAGTGATTTTTGCTACTTTTGTGTTTTAGTATCCATACTGGCTTTGTATGTGATTAATTTACTACCCTTATTATATGTTTGCACTTATCTCTGGAAATTTTTCCTTTCATAATTTTATTACTTTTATGGCCTTTTCATTGTACTCAGAGTTCCTTTAACATTTTTGTAAAGCTGATTTAGTGGTGATGAACCATTTTAACTTTTGCTTTTCTGGGAAACTCTATCTCTCCTTCTATTTTGAATGATAACTGTGAGATAGGATATCCTTGGTTGCAGGGTGTTTTGTTTTGTTTTTCCTTTTAGCACTTTGAATATATCATGCCACTCCCTCTGGCCTGCAGAGATTCTGCTGAAACATCAGCTGATACCCTTATAGGGTTTTCCTTGTATGTAACTATTTTCTCTTGCTGCTTTTAAAATTCACTCTTTATTATTACATTTTGCCACTTGACATATTATCTGTCTTGGTGTAGACCTTTTAACTCCGTCTTGTTAAGAGCTTTCTGTGCTTCCTGAATCTGGATGTATGCTATCTTCCTTACGTTAGGGGAAGCTTTCAACTATTAGTTCTTCAAATAAGTTTTCTGCCCTCTTTTCTCCTTCTGGATGGTTGTAATGCAAATATTATTATTCTGGATCTTCTTGCTGAGTTCCCCTAACCTATTTCCATTGTTCTTTTTTTTTTTTCTTTGTTCTCTCCAGCTTGCTTGCATGGAATTATATTCTGCTGATCTTCCAGATTGCTGATCTATTCGGCATCCTCTAATCTGTTATTGACTTCTAATATATTTTATTAGTTTTTTAATTTTTCATTTCTGTCTGGCTCTTTTTCATATTTTTTGTTGTTGTGGTTGAAGTCACTAAAATTATCCATTCTTTTCTCAATTCCAGTGAGTATCTCTGTGACCATTACTTTGAATTCTTTATCAGGTATATCGCTTATCTCTCTTTCATTTAGCTTGTTATTTTTATCTATTCTTTCATTTAGGATACATTACTCTGTCTCCTCATTTTGTCTAAGTCTTTGTGTTTATTTGTATTAGGTAGGTCCTCTATGTCTCCTGGTCCTGAAAGTAGTGGCCTTGCATAGAAGAGATACTATGTTGCCCTATAACACCATGCCCCCTGGTCATCAGAACCAGGCACTCCAGAGCTATCTCCTATGTGTGCTGCATGCACCCTACTGTTATGGCTAAGCTGTGTTTGCTTTCAGTCCAGTTGGCTATAATTATGAATTCTCCCTTTTTTAATAGATAATTATACATAAAGACTCCAAGCATCCTAGGTGAAGACACATTTATATTAGCATTTTATTTGAAAAGATTATTGTGTAAAAATAGAGTATAAATAAAAAACTGAAATGTGCAAATGTATCTGAGGTCAAAATGAATTGATGAACTCTGAAACATCAATCATACCATAATTTTTTGTTTAATAACTAGAAATAGTTAAATTAAAGTCAAAGCATTTCACAATTGCATTGATGTATCCGAGATTTTTCTTAAGTTTCCAGTGTATTTCTGAAAAAAGGAAATCCTATTTCAGATGGAATACATTATTTCCCTAAAATAAGTGATAGGATTGTTTACAACAAAAAAGGAATTCAATGAAAAATGACAAAATAAGCTTGCTGTTTAAGGAAGTGGAACATCTATTTTTGCTCTCTTCACAGGTTAAGTTTATAATTTATTTTTCTGTATGTAAAAAACAGAAATAACAAAGTAGAATTCATACATACTTCATTACTAGACATTCATGCACTATATGCATAGTTGACAAGAACAAAACAAGAAAATCTATTTTAAAATCCCAATATGTGGGTGTCAGAGTAAAACCAATGTTGAAAACAGAAGGCAAAGTCAAGTTCATTGGAGAGCTTTTAAATGGCTGAAATCAAAACTCTGAAAAACTTAGATTGCAAATGTATATTTGAACATATTTAGCATACTTCACAATGCTAACACAAGTTGTAATCACAATAAAGTATTCAAATTACATAGAAGAAAATAATAACCATTTACCTATGTGTTAGTATGCCTTGTTCTATTGTAAATTACAGAATTCCAACTCAAATTTTTTTTCCTTAAGACAAAGGAATTCACTTACATGTAAATAAAATAATCTGAGATACTGCTTGAAGTAATACAAACTACTAAAATTCAGGTGATGTCATCAAAATTACCGTATGTGTGTGTGTGTGTTCTTCTTTGTGAGCTTTATTTTGTCTCCCATGGGGTGTTGACTATAACAGGCTTATAGCTTCCCAATTCCACCGTATAATAAAGAGAGCTTCTCTTTCCCAGGAGTTTCAGAAAAGGTCCCTGGATTACTACAACATTATCAAGTTCCTAAGGCTTAAACAATTTAAATACTTAGTTTTGGGGCATCCGGGTGGCTCAGTGGGTTAAACACCCGACTCTTGATTTTGACTCAGGTCATGATCTCATGGTTTGTGATATCGAGCCCTGCATGGGACTCTGCTGAGAGTCTTAGAGACTGCTTCAGATTCTCTCTCTCTCCCTCTCTGCCCATCTCCTGCTCATGCTATCACTCTCTCTCTCTGAAAATAATTAAACTTAAAAAAATGATAAAATACTCACTGTTGGCAAAAGCCTGACAAATGGCATTGTTTATAGGAGTATATAAATTAGCACAACCAGCATAACAGCAATTTATCAATATTTGAGAGGGAAATCGTATATTTTGTGGAACATGAGTAAACCTTTTGAAGTTATATGGTGTCCAATTTGTGCAGTATAATCAGGAAATAATCAGAATAGAAATATTTTATATATTAAAAAATAAAGTCTTATTTGTCATTAGAGGAAAGGGATTTAAGAGTGCAATTACTGTTGTCCATAGTCATACATATAAAAGGTTATAGACATCTAAAAAATAAAAAAATATTTTTAAATTTCATAAAGAAAGAAAATGGTCATGTAAAATAAAAATGTTAATATCTTCAAAAGTAAAAACCTTTAAATTTCAAAAATTGGAAACCCCTTAAATTAAAAAATGGGAATAATTTAAATTGTGACACATGCTTCCAAAAAATATTATCATAGCATTAAGTGTCATTTTTCCTAATCTTTATTTTGCCAAATATGAGTGTATATGTGTGTGTGTGTACATGTATATGTATATATATATAATCTCCTTGTCACCTTTTTCACTTCTTTACTGTTATTTATAAATAACTCGTCCTTTTTGTGAACTTCTTTTTCTATTTTCTTTCTGTATTATTTTATACCATTGGGTTATCAAATGGTTTCATAGAAATTTCTTTGTAGTTAGTAGTGAATTCTATTCAGAGGATTTTTTTTCTTTTTGGTTTACTGACTGCTTTTTCCAACACCTTTCTTCATACACATAACACTAATTTTTCATAAGCCTGATGTTTTTTTTTGCATTACTTTTCTCCTTACATATGATCAGTCAAAACAAAACAAAAAACGAAACAATATTTCCAGTTACTCATCATCAGTCAAGACTCATTGTGTGCCAATAGGAAGAATAAAAACATTTTCTTGATCTCAATCTCTCTTCATTTCTATAGAGATCTTTTTTCAGCTCTATAACTGGAATGTACACTGATGTCCTCAGCCCACTTGATTCTTTAAGATTTCATCAGCATTTTTGCTATCAGGTGGCATTTTACGTCTGTCCTATTATTTTCTACCCTTATAGACAGACACTACTATTACTGGCACACTCTGCTATTTTCAAAGACTTCATGGGGCAGCACTTACCTAAAATTATGTTCATCTGGTACTTGTATTTTGTACAATATCCTGAACTACTCAGTGGTCTATTGTACCATTTAACAATTGCCCATTCAAACCAAGAAGTCTTTTTTTTTTAATTTGAATTCTCTGCCTGTATGCAGCAACCATTGCAATGTGAGCTGAAAATAACAGAGTACGTCTCTTCTCCAAACAGAAGTTGAGGGGTAGGAAGATATACTTTGTGTCCCTAAGTCAGAAATTGGTGCTGAACATTGTGCGTTATTTCCAGGTAATATCTGTGCATTAACCTGTTTTTTTTTCTATGAAACAATAGCAAAAATAGCCACCCCAATATCTCAGTGGCTTAGAGTTACATTTATTTTGTCTGCGTCTTGATCTGTTGGTCATCTGAGTACCTTTTCAGATCTAAGTGTCTTCCTCCTTCCTTATGGGCACCTGAAGTCCAAGAGGAGCAAATGGAAACAGTATACTTAAAATCTTTGCTTGGAAGTGGTGCACTGTCACATCTGTCCACAATCTATTGGCCAAAGCAGGTAACACAATCCAAGTCAAAATAAATGGGACAGCAAAATATGCTCTGCCCATTCTAGTAAAAACCATCCATGGTAAAGTCAATTGGAAAGTCCATCAATTAATTCTGTTATAGAAAGGGAGTGAAGATTTGATAATAAATTGGCAACATCTATTATACTCTGTTTCATGAAGTGAACCCAAGGTTCATTTTGTGTTGAAGCATAAGCAGATTTAATTGTTAATAAATTCAATCTGCTTTACAGTTTATGTCCATTGCTTCCAGATTCCCTCATTAAGTAATCTGTCAGTCTGGGCTTTTGTGCTGCAGTTTTTGATCTTTTACTGTGTACCCAGTGATATGTTAATGAGAAATTGAATGAGATTTTGTTGGAGCTTGTTATACAGTCATGAGGTTGAACTGATAACCTGGATAGGTTTTGTTTTTTTTTAAACTGGAGCTAAACTAGACCTCTGTTTAAGAAGGGTATGAAAAAAATATTCAAGTTGTATGCAGAAATCCATAACATTTAATCCTATTGAGAGTATAAAGCCACTTTGTGCACTAAGGTAATTCTAGATCCTCTCAGCTTCAGTAGTCTTAGCTGTAAAGAAAGAGGATTGGACTTATTGAAGTCAAAACTTGTGTAATGGCATGTTGTTCAGTAAAGCAGTACACAAAATACTTTTATATTTTCCAATCACTTATTTTAATCATGTGTTAGCATATAAATGAACGAAAAATGTTTTCCTTTCTCTAGGCTAAATCTTGGAAAATCTTCATAATTTATCAGCCATGTTGGTTATTAAAATGCGGTTCAGTACACTTTATAATTCTAATAACATTTCTGATTTAGCTCTTCTGATAGGAAGAGGGCAGAGGGGAGTTTTCTGGATTCTGGGAGATGGTTATGTCTTGATAAGATGTGGGTTATATAGGCATATGCATTTGTTAAAAATAGAAAAAGTGCATTTAAAATTTGAACATTTTACTATATGTAAAATTTACCTAAACTACAAACAATTGTTAATTATTAAGTTTGATATTTGCAATGGCATAGGTTATCAATTCTTAAAGTACTTTGCATATTATTTAGGTATGAACAAGTAAATTAATTAAAAATAAGAGGAGTTAGGGATAACATTGAAGAAGATTCCTCAGCTTTGTCTACTGAGAAAACATAAAAACAATGATATACCAGTAACAGTGAGCAGTTTTAGAGACCAGATATTGGTTTCTAAAGGTCATTCTCCATAAAAGGGAAACTGGACTCTTGGGGGAAAAAAAAGCTGAATCTAAATGCAGGAAAAGTGAATCATTCCTGGAACATCTTGTTATGCTATAAATGAATAAAATGTTAAAAAAAAATGGTGGGAAGGGACGTCTGGGTGGCTTAGTCGGTTAAGCATCTGACTTCAGCTCAGGTTATGATCTCATGGTTTGTGGGCTCATGTCCCGCATTGGGCTCTGTGCTGACAGCTCAGAGCCTGGAGTCTGCTTCTGATTCTGTGTCTCCCTCTCTCTCTGCCCCTCCCCGCTTGCACTCTGTCTCTCTCTCAAGAATAAACATTAAAAAAAATTTTTTTAAATAAAAGAAAATGGTGGGAACATATAAAAAGTATATAGATTCCAGCTTGAAGTCACTGAAAGTGGACAGTCTAGGATACTTCAAGCATCAAAAATAAACCATAATGATAAGGAACTAAAGACCCTTGAGTAAAATAGGAATTCATGAAACACTGCAGCTAGGAGGGGAGGAGGGCTATTCCTTGCAGTACAATGTCAACCAATAATTATAGAAGGTATGATAGAATTAGAAAATCATCAATAAAATTCTAAAATGATGGAGAGCATACGTATGATAAGAAACAATATTTACATAGCTTCAAAGTATCTCCCCACAAGTTATTTATTAATAATGAAGGTAAATATAACAATAGGTAAACTTTGCAGATAACATTTAACCACATGATCAAATTAATATCAACAATGTTATGGTAAACTGACATCATGTGTCTCTTATATGACGCCTTGAACAGGACATCATATACCTTGTGTGATATTTCTGCCAAAAATGTAATAGCTGAAACTGATCATGAGTAAATATTAGACATATCCATATTAAGAGATATTCCACAAGAGAGTAGACCTATATTATAATATATATATATTTTTACCCTATATATATATATATGTATACCATTTACACATATATATATACATATGTATATATATATGTATGTATATATGTATACACATATGTTTTATATGTTTATATGTATATATATATGTTATATATATATATATATATATATATATACACACACACACACACACACACACACACACACATATATAAAACATGGTAAAGATATAAAGGGAAGAAGAAAAATAAAAACTTTTATTGGTACTTCTGATGCAACACTTTTTTAAGTGTTTATTTTTGAGAAAGAGGGAGACAGAATCCCAAGTAGGCTCTGCACTGACAGCACAGAGCCTGACAAACTCACAAACTGTGAGATCATGACTTGAGCTGAAATCAAGAGTTGGATGCTTAAGTGACTGAGCCACCCATCCAGTCATATGCAAATTTTTAATATGTATTGTGGATTAGGTAATGTACCAATGTTAAATATCATGATTTCGATACTTATGTAATGGTTATATAAGGGAATGTTTTGTTCTTAAGGGACACAAAGTGAAGGTTTAGTGATAAAAGAGCATGTTTCCAATTTAGACACAATACAAATAGACACAATATATTCTCTTCTGCATTTTAGGCTAGACCCGTGGTTTAAGGAATTTGAAGGAGCAAAAAGATGATCTATACCTTTATTCCTCCTTTTCTCTGCAATCACCTAGGAATGATCAGATTGAGAAAGGGAATAATATTTGATTAATAGTCAAGTATGGCAGGGCTTATTGTATAGCCTTAACAAATCCTGAAAAATATTTATGTCTACAATTGTTTGTTGTTATCTTTAGAACACCTCTATTTTCATTTGGGGCCTGGCTCCTCTGTTAACAACCAGAAATATCTCATTTATCATTCTGAGATATTAGCTTATATCTCTAACATTCAAAGTCTGTGTGAAGTTGCTATATCCTTACATAGTGTGGGTAAAATACAGAAACTTTACGAGCTTGAACTCACTCTACGCACTGAACCTAACCCAAACATCATTACTCTATGTGAATAATCAAATTGTTATGCTTGTAACTAAATTTTTTTAGTTTAGATTTATATAACAATCTAAGTTATATAAATAAACATGAAATCACATCAAAATTATTTAAACTCTCTCTAAATATATACCTAGGCTTTATTCTGAAAATATACAACCCTCGTCTGGTATCTCTGAGCCAATTAACTGTGCTACTAGAAAATTTTTACAGATGGATATAGAGCCAAATTTGTGCTACTCCACAGACAAGTTACATTTCCCAGATATTCTCATAGTCCTTGGAGAGCCACTAGCAAAAGCTACTGCCAGGGAGGAAGAAAACTAGAATTCACTGAAGTGTGGTGTCAGAGGACTCTAGATAAACAGGAAAAACAAAGATTTATAAAGTCACTGAAAAGAGAATACGTGGGTATGAAAAACAAAATTGGCTTCTAAGGTTTCACTACAAATACATTGCCATCAATTTTTTCCAGAGAGGAGGCAGAAAATTGCCTGATGACATTAAAATGAGAGCAGATCGAAAGACACAAACATGTAGGGAGATAAAAATGACCCCAAAATAAAACTTTACCCCTTTCACAATGTTTATATTTACATAGCTGTGGACCAGCAACACACTTGCCAGCTTCATTTTCCTTTGGTAACTGGATAATGTGTATTATACAGATATCAAATTCCACACAGAATTAGGATATGTGCCTTTACAATCAAATGCTTAATATTATGGAGCAGAAAGGTTATGTTTGTCCTATGTATGAAGAATACAGAGTAGTCTTTCTCTGAATAGTCATTCAGTCATCCAGTATAAAATATATAATGGCTGAGGTGCCTGGGTATCTCAGTCAGTTGAGTGTCCGACTTCAGCTCAGGTCATGATCTCACACTCCGTGAGTTTGAGCCCGCGTCGGGCTCTGTGCTGACAGCTCAGAGCTTGGAGCCCGCTTCAGATTCTCCCCCTCCCTCTGCCCCTCCCCTGCTCATGCTTTGTCTCCCTCTGTCTCAAAAATAAATAAAAACATTAAAAAATTTTTAAATATATAATGGCTGCTCTGATAAAATATATATGTTAAACAACCATTAAACCAAGTGAAATATTCTACTTTGGATTCTACCATACATAATTCCAACACCATAGATAAATAACTTTTTGTGTCTTAATAAATATACTTACTTGTAAACTAAGACAGTTTTCAGGGTCATTTTTGTAATTTGTAACAGTTTAAATTCTGATTCTAAATACTTAAAGAAAAATATCTTTTAGAGCCCTTACTCCAGAAAGAAAAGTAATTTATTTTAAACTCTTTATATCACTATGAACCATGGCTATTTTTCCTTTAGCCTATTGCAACAAAGAAACTGATTTGTCCAGAATAATCACATGCAAAGTCCCCAAATAAGGCAAATACCCTGAAATATGAAGTTTGCCACTCTCACAACCCCACTTTAAAAAAAAAAAAAAATTAAAGTATATTTATTTTTGAGAGAGAGAGAGACAGAGTGGAGGGGGGGGGGCAGGGGCAGAGAAAGAGGGAGACACAGAATCTGAAGCAGATTCCAGGCTCTGAGCTGTCAGCACAGAGCCCGACACAAGGCTTGAACACACAAAACGCTGAGATCATGACCTGAGCCAAAGTCAGATGCTTAACCAACTGAGCCACCCAGGCGCCCCTCCTCCTTATTTCTAGAGCAATAACAGGGGCAAGACTCAGCATGGTCTCCTTAATGAAATACCATGTTTACAGAGGAGGTTGCTTTTTTCTTTTCTTTTTTTTTTTTTTTTAACTTGTTCAGTCTGTTGCAAAGGTCTATAAGTGATTACGTACCAAGAACAATGCAAACACCTAGAGGCTAGAGGTCAAATATTTGTTCCTCAACACCTTTTTCCACTAAAAGGAACCTAGGCTTCTAAGAGAAAAGACTGATTTCAGAGCTGAGGAAGAGAAAAGTATGGAAGACTGGAGCATTTTGTTATGCTAGAAAGAAAAATGATCTAGGAATTATGGGACATGTGAAAAAGACACAGGAATCATCATCTTGAGGGACTCACAATGGTCAATCTAGGACCATCAAAATAAATATTGAGAGCAATGAATTTTAACTCATTCAAGAAAAAAATGTTACATACATAAATCCATAGTGATTTATATGCATGCATTGGTGTATTGTTTTATTGAAACTAAATGCCAGCTTTAAAAAAAAATAAAAGAAAATCAATGTTGTTAGAAAACCAACAGTAAATAGTAAAACAAGAGGGCGAAAATTAAATGAAGAACAGGATAATTGCATAAAGCCAAAGTACATATCTCCCTACACATTACATAGGAACAAAGGAAGAGAGTGGAATTTTATAATGGAGAAACCTCCACAGGCTGACACCACCACTGTAACTATGTAATAAAAGCTAGTATTACCAATAATTGGGGCAAATTGATACCATGCATTTCCTGATATAATGCCAGAAGAAGGATCTCACCTCTCATCTGTCATATCCATGCCCCCCCAAATGCATAATCTACGTCTAATCACAAGGAAATACCAGAAAAATTTCAGTTGAGGGACATTCTATAAAATAATTGCCCTCTATTCTTCACAAAGCCCAAACTAAAAAAAGAAATTGAAACCTGTAGAACTCTTTCAGAGTAATGGAGGCTAATGAGACAGAATACCTAAATAGAGTGTATTCTTAGATTAGAACCTGAACTGGACAATATAACAGTTTTGAAAAACATTACTGAGACCGCTGATGAAATCTGAATATGGGCTTTGGATTAAATAACAAGATTATATTACTCTCAATTTTTATTTTGATAGTTGTGCTATGGGGTTTTTTAATATTTATTTTGAGAGAGAAAGAGTGCGTGCACATGGTACATGTGAGTGGGGGGAAAGCAGAGAGTGAGGGAAAAGCAGAAAGGATCCCAAGCAGGCTCTCTGCTGACAGCAGAGAACCTGATGCAGGGCTCAAACTCATGAACCGTGAGATCATGACCTGAGCAGAGGTTGGATGCTTAACCAATTGAGCCACCCAGGCACCCCAGTTATACTATGGTTATTAAAAGAATGTCTTGAGGCACGTGGGCAGCTCAGTTGTTTAAGAGACCGACTCTTGATTTTGGTTCAGGTCATGATCTCATGGTTTCTGAGTTTGAGTCCCGTGTGCACCATCAGTGCAGAGCCTGCTTGGAATTGTCTCTCTCTCCACCCTTCCCCTATTTGTTCTCTCTCTGTCTCTCAAAATAAACTTTTTTTTTAACAGGATATCTTCTTAAGAAATAAAAACTAAAATATTTAGGGCTAAAGGGTACATGTTATCTACAACTTACTATCAAATGATTCAGGAAAAAAATGTTCACACACATGGAGAGAGAAAGACGATGGGAAAGCAGGAAGGGCAAAATATAAACAATTGGGCAATCTGCACAGGGTAAACAGGAGAGCCTTGATCTATCCTTGCAACTTGTTCTAAAAGTATAAAAACCTACAAAACACAAAAATGGAGGAGCAGAGGGATGTCATTACAATGGAAAATAATCAAACCCTCCCCTAGTTTTTTTAGTTGTCTCAGTTCTCCATCTAAGAGCCAACCAATTACAAAGGTGGCTAGGTCCTCTTGAGGAAGGCCCCTGCAATACCCAGCAAGTCTAGACAGTATTAATGTTTCTCCAAAGGGACCTATGATAATTTACCAGAGTAACAAACAGTCTCTGTGGAAAGAATGATCAGATCTTTCAATGGCTATTTCTTATTGGTAGAAAGCTGACATTGACATGGATATATAGATAGGGTTGTTTTTGTCTTGTTTTTTTTTAGAGGGAGGGAAAGAGAATCTCAAGTGGTCTCCAACAGCATGCAGAGCCCGATGTAAGACTCAGTCTCATCACCCTAAGATCATGACCTGAGCTGAAATTAAGAATCTGACCTTTAAAATACTGAGTCACCGAGGTGGCCCCAAGTAGGGTTTGTTAAATTAAGCTCTTGTTTTCACCCCTAATAAGGGATACAGAGGCCTTCTCAGTTAGTACCCACCTGGCTGTTCAACCAAAGAGGCAAAGAAAAAGAATGGGTAGTGGTACACTGGTAATCCAGTTCTTAGGCAGAAAAAAAAAAAAATCCTAATTTATAGTGTTTGCTGATTTCTGTGGTACACATCCTCCCACCATGGCCAATTTCAAGCTACCAGCAGTTTAATAACGGGCTTATAAATTCTTTAAAATATTTTTTTAATTTTTATTTTTCATTAAGGTATAGTTAATATATACTAATTTCAGATGTACAACATAATGATTTGATGTTTGTATGTATTGCAAAATGATCACCACTCACCACAATAAGTCTAGTCAACATCTGTCCCCAAACATAGCTACAAAATTTTTTTTTTTCCTTGGGATACAAACTTTTTTTTAAAGTTTTGTTTTTTTTTTAATAATTTCGATAGAGACTGGGGGGGGGGGGGGGGGGGGAGGAGTCCCAAGCAGGCTCCACACTGTATAGAAATGCAACAGATATTTTTACATTGACTTTGTATCCTGCAACTTTACTGAATTGTTTTATATTTCTAAGAGGGTTTTTTTTCCCATGCATTTTATTCATGGAGTTTTCTATATATTATGTCATCTGCAAACAGTAACAGTTTTACTACTTCCTTTCCAATTTGGATAACTTTTATTTATTTTTCTTGACTAATTGCTCTAGCTTAGACTTCCAATACTATGTTGAATAAAAGTGGCAGGAGTAGGTATACTTGTCTTGTTTCTATTTATAGAGGAAATGCTTTTAGCTTTCCCCATCAAGTATGATGTTAGTTGTGGGCTTGTCATTTATGGTTTTTAATATTGAGATATATTCCTTCTATCCACCTTGAGTTTTTATCATAAATGGATGTTGAATTTTGTCAAATGCTTTTCTACATCCATTGAGATCAGAATTTTAATTCTTTATTAATGTGGTGTATCATATCAAATTGATGTGTAGACGTTGAACCTGGAATAATCCCACTTCATTATGGTGTATGATCCTTTTGATGTATTGTTGAAATAGGTTTTCTAATATTTTCTTGAAGATTTTTGTGTCTATGTTCATCAGAGATATTTGCCTGCAGTGTTTTGTTTTTTGTTTGTTTGTTTGTTTTGGTAATGTCTTTGGTTTTGGCTTGTCTTGTAGTCTTAACATATGTTTTATTCTGAATAATGTTCCATGTTTGCCTGAGAAAAATGTGTATTCTGTTAGTTTTGAATAGTAAATTCTGTATATGTTAAGTTTATCTGATCTAACATGTCATTTAAGGCCATATTTCCTTATTGATTTTCTGTCTGAATATTCTATCCATTGATTAAATGAGGGTACTGAAGTCCCTTACTATTATTGTATTTCAGTCTGTTTCTCTCTTCAGATCTGTTAGTATTTGCTTTATATATTTAGGTGCTCCTGTGTTGGTTGCATAAATATTTACAAATATTATATACTCTTTTATACTGTCCCCTTATTATATAATGTTCTTTTATGCCTCTTATTATAGTCTTTGTCTTAAAGTCTATTTTGTCTAATATTAGTATAGTCACTCCAGCTGTCTTGATTTCCATTTACATGGAATATCATTTTCTATCCCTTCACTTTTATTCTGTGTGTGACTTTAAATCTGAAGTGAGTCTTTTTTAGGCAGTATAAAGACAGGTTGTTTTTTTAATCCATTCAGCCACTCTGTCTTTAGGTTGTTTTTTAATCCATTCAGCCACTCTGTCTTTTGATTGGAGAATTTAATCCATTTAAAGTAATTATTAGTAGGCAGGGACTTACTGCCTTTTGTTGTTTTCTGGCCTTTGTGTAGTTCTCCTGTTCCTTTCTTCTGCTGCTGCTCTCTTCCTTTGTGATGATGAAATTCTGTAGTGGTATGCTTAGATTCCTCAATCTTTTGTGTATCTAGTATAATTTTTTGCTTTGTGCTCACCATGAGGTTTACATAAAACAATTTAACACTGTCTATATTTTGTTTCCAACAACTTAAGATTGATTATATGCCAAAGCTCTACATTTTTATTCCTCCCTCATGTTTAAGTTTTTTATGTCATAATTTATTTTTACCTTGTAGATCCCTTAACTAATTATTGTACTTATAATTATCTTCACTACTTTTTTTATTCTTCATACAAGCTTTATATGTGATTAATGTACTATGTTTATAATATTAGATTATTCTGAATTTTACTCTGTGTTTTCCTTTACCAGTGAGAATTATACTTTCATATGTTTTCCTGTTACTAAGTGTTTTCCCTGCATTTCAGCTCAGAAGGCTCATCTCATTCGAAACTCTCTGGGCTTCCTGGATCTGCATTTCTGTTTCCTTGCCCAGGTTAGGGAAGTTTTCAGCCATTATTTCTTCAAGTAAATTTTCTGCCCCATTTCTCTTTTCTCCAACCTGGGCCCCTATAATGTAAATAGGGATTAGCTTGATGTTTTCTCCTAAGTCCCTTATGCTATCTTCACTTCTTCATTCCCTTTTCTTTTTGCTGTTCTTATTAGGTAGTTCCACTGTTCTGTCTTTGAGTTCATTGATTTTTTTTCTTCTGCTTCATTCAGTTTGTTGAACTCCTCTACCATATTTTTCAGTTCAGTTGTAATCTTTAACTCTTGTGGATTTTTAAAAATTTTTTATTTATTTTTGAGAGAGAGGGAAACACACGATCCAGAGCAGGCTTCGTGCTGTCAGTGCAAGGCCCCATATGGGGCTTGAACCCTAAACTGTGAGATCACGCCCTGAGCCAAAGTTGGTCATCAACCGAAACACCAAGGCACCCCAAACTCTTTGACTTCTATTTCATACTTTATTTTCTCTTTGTTGGAATTTACATTTATTCTTTCATTATTTTCCCAAGCTCAGTGATCGTCTGTATGATCATTGTTTTGAACACTTATCTTCATTTCATTAAGTTCCTTTTTCTGAGGTTTTATCTTGTTTTTTCATCTGAAACATATTCCCCTGTTTCATCACTTTTCCTGACTATCTATGTTAATTTCTACACATTAGAAAAAACAGCCACATCTCCCAGTCATCAAAAAGTGGCCTTATGTAGGAGATGAACCTTATAGCTCTTGGTTGTCTCCTAAACTTTTGTGATTGTCAGGCAACCTACTGTATTTTTATTGCCTTTCTATAGTTGAAAGTACCAAGAGGGAGGATCTCAATCAACACCTAGATTACCTTTCTATAATTTCAAACTACTTATTATAAACAAATATTTTTTCAAAAGTATTCATTCTTTTAAAAATATTCTTCCATACACCAAATAAGCACTCATCTTATGCTACAGTTCTAAAGATGTTCACATGCATTGTCTGCCAACTTAATCTCAGAAGGCAAACATTTGTTTATGTAGAATTGATTTATTGACTAAAATGCAGGTCTCTTATGAATGACTGCATAGCACCTAACTTCTTGACATAATTTTGTCTATGGCACAAAATTAACAACAAAAAAAAAGTATGAGTTGGGTCATACTAGAAGGCACTCAACAGATCTAATGTTGTATAATAAGAATGCAAACACCAACATGAATTTCATGAAACAGCAAGCTGTTTAAACATTTTTTGTATTGTATTTTAATTCCAGAATTTTTAACATACAGTGTTATATTAGTTTCATGTGTTGGTTGCATAAATATTTATTAATGTGGTGTATGATATCAAATTGATGTGTATGTATCAAATTATATGTAGGTGTACATATAATGATTCAACAATTCTGTACATAACCCAGTTCTCCTCATGACAAGTGCACTCCTTAATCTTCATCATCTATTTCACTCTTCCCCCATCTACCTCCCCTCTGGTAAACATCAGTTTGTTCTCAATAGTTAAGAGTTGAAACAGCACGATTTTTTTTTTTTTTTACTTGAAATGATAGGGTTACATCCTAGTATGTAATTTATAAAAGATCTCATTGCCCAGTTAGCAATATCCCCTGCTCAAGATGTATCAATTATCTTAAATAGATTATTCTTTAGGTAGTCTGATAATAAAAATCCTTACCTATTTATTGATTTAGTTCCTATACTTACTTGAGGAATTGCTCATAGAATATCTTGTGTTTTTAGCTATTAATTAGAAAATTAGAGTGAGCTACTGAATTTCATTTCTGATGTAAAATTGTCAAGTCTGGAGGAGTAAATTTTTATCACCTAGGATGTGCCTTTATGCTTCCTTAGACAACAGGAATAAAGACCTCAGGAGTTAGTATTCATATCTCTTCAGTATCTTAAATAGCTCTTGGAATTCCCTCTGACACACTGACTAGTTGCTTAGAGAAAACAGATCGGATATCTTTAGCTGTTCAAAAACTAAATTAATTAGCCATGTCCTTCTCTTGTTCCAAATACCTCACAATAAAAGTTATGATATCAATAATAATTAAATAAATTGCAAAATATTCAAAGGAAAATTATAGTTTCTTTACTTCAAGAAATATTACTTCTTTTTTTAATGTTTATTTTTAAGAGAGAGAAAGAGGGGGAACACAGAATCTGAAGCAGGACCCAGGCTCTGAGCTGTCAGCTCTGAGCCCTATGCAGGGCTCGAACCCACAAACTGTGAGATCATGATCTGAGTCAAAGTTGGATACTTAACTGACTGAGCCACCCCAAGTAATATTACTTATTTGGAGTGGATCAGACCTACTAGTCAAAATAACAATATTAATATTAGGTAATATGTTAACTCAGACGTTATCATGTCTCACTATATAATACCTATTTAATACTTACAAATTAAAAACAATGCAAGAAAGAAAAAAGAAATCAAGGCACCGGGAAATCCTAGAACTTGCTCAAGGTCTCAGAGATTGAAACCTGGGCAGATTTGCTTCAGGTCCAGGACTGAAAATGGGATTCCTATTAGCAAAGATATGAAGATAAAAGTTGGAAGTTGGGTGTAGAACACAGTATGTTGATCCTTTTTTTTTTTTTTTTCGTAGTTTTATCAATTTTATAAAAGGAGCAGAATTAATAGGGATAAAAATCCAATTGGGCTCACATTTTGATGAATGAATTATGGGTTTTGGAAGATAATGGGGACCTTGGATGGCTTTCTAGTAGAGAAGTAGCAAAATCAAAGTGGTGCCTTAAGGAGAAAGATTAATGGTTCATGTTAATTTTAAACTGCTGATAAACTATAATCTTGGCACCACTTTACAAGTGGGAGCACTGAGTTTGCCTTTGAGAAATGACATTACTCCATGATTCTACTCACAGATTTATAGTGAGTAAATGGATCACTTACTGGCATGTGTTAGGTGTTTTATGGGTAATCTGGGACTGTATAATTCCTTGGATGGACTTCTTTGGTAACAAAAACAGAATGGAAATCAAAACTAAAATTAATAATACATCAACAATATTTTTAATATTTCTTAATTTAAAAATATCCTAAAACTCCAACATTTTCCATTTCTACTGTTACCAACCTGATTCAGGCTTCTATAACATCATGCACCAGAACAGTATGCGTCAGCCTTCCAAATGGTCTCTAAACTTCAGTTTACCACCTTCTAAGTTACATAATCATGTGATTCACCTCAAAATGTTTCCAATGACTTTCAATAACTAATCAACATCATTAGACTTCTTAATCTGGTGTTAAGGCTTTCCAAAATATATACCTAAAACTAAATGGAATTAAAATGAAAACTTAAAGAAGACTTTCCAAATTCTCAACCTGTCTGTTTAGTTTATCTCCAATTACAATGTAATTTCTGGGTTATTTAGCAAAATGATGATCTTGCTTCCTTTCTCTTTGGAGACAAAGCCTGGCATAGGGAAGAGGGATAAAAAGTGGGAACAGACATAGATTTAATTCCAAGTCATTTAACATTTGAAACCACAGTTTGCCATTTTGTTAAAACAGGGTTTTCATACCTCATCTAGAAAGCTATTATAAGGATTAAAATAATTAAAATGTACTAAAATAAACGCATTATTCCAATAAACATTACTGTATTCCATGTCCTGTAATGGGCATCGTGGCTGTAATGACAAATATTCTAGAGACCAGGCTAGAATATATAGGCTAATGTCTAAAATATATAGGCTAATGTTGAGTTTGAGAGGATATAATAAGTATGCCAATTTCCCCCTCCTAAAGTGAAATCTAAGTCAGATAAAGATGTAGAAAGATACTAGAATATCAATTTTGTTAATAAAGCTGAGAGAAGATAGCTTAGGCTTTAAGGCCTGTCTAAAGGCCTGTTCTGTAACATTCTCTGCATCTAAAGAAATAAACTTTGGGGTATCTATCTCAGTTGAGGGATATTTTGGTTCTGAAAAGCATATATACTAGCTCAAGAAAGCTGCCTTCTATTATCCTTCAATGGACTGTCCAATCTTAGTATCATATATAACGTGGGTCTTTAGGAAGAGTTGTTTCATTATGTTGTGTTTAAAGCCCTGGCAGAATCTAGTAAAATCAGTGGTAGATATTTCACTGCTGGCCAAAGCAGTGACCTAACTAACTCGGCCTTGTCCTCATTTATCTTTTTTCCTCCAGGATAGGTTTTTTTGTTGTTGTTGTTGTTTTGTTTTGTTTTTTGTTTATTTATTTTTGAGAGAGAGAGGGAGAGAGAGTACAAGCAGGGGGAAGGGCAGAGATAGAGGGGGACAGAGGATCTGAAGCGGCTCCATGCTGACAGCAGCAAGCTCCATGCTCGCTTGAACTCAGGATCTGAAAGATCATGACCTGAGCCGAAGTCAAGGCTCCACCAACTGAGCCACCCAGGTGTCCCTTTCCTCCAGGATAGTTAATTCTCAGCTATTACTTGCCGCTTTCCCATTAACTTCCAAAGAACCATCTTTAAGTCCTTAATATAGTTGTTTATTTTTTTATTGTTATCCTTTGATGTGGACATTAATAAGATAATTTTACACTTGATGGTCTTCTCATACATCTATTGAAATTTCCTTATATAAGAAAATTTGGAGCATAACTTGTTCCAAAATGCAATTTTGTACTGCCATGTCTCTTTCAGGGGCACATATCAAATGTATTTTCTAAATCTAAATACTTTTCTCATTTATAAAAATTTACCATTTCTATGAACTTTCTTTATAAACAATCTCTGGCTACCATGGGATCAATTGTTCGATATTTGCTCTCAGTCCTCTATACTTGTGTGATAACTGTATGATCTGTTTTCCAAAGGGACCCTTCAAAAAGTAAAACATGGCTAGATTTATAGTCATACAGAAATTATATGAATTATCCAAGATAGGCATACAGAACTACCTAAATCTCTCCTACTTTCTTTTCAGAGATTTAATAATTGTGGAAGTACAAGAGATGGGTAGGACATGATTCAACTTCTGTCAATTTGTCTATTGCTCAAATCTTTTAAAATTAAAAAAAAAAAATTTAATGTTTATTCATTTTTGAGAGACAGAGAGTGGCAGAGAGGGAGACATGGAATCTGAAGCAGGTTCCATGTTCTGAGCTGTCAGCACAGAGCCTGATATGGGCCTCAAACTCACAGACCACAAGATCATGAACTGAGCGAAAGTCAGATGCTTAACTGACTGAGCCACCCAGGCGCCCCTCTTTGTTAATATTTAATTCAGACTCCTAGCATTTTATTAGGCTAAGGGGATCTCACAAACCTACTTACTCCATATTCAGATTTAAATTGGCTTCTTTGAACTGGTAGCCCCAGAATTCACCACCTCTCAGATTTTTCAGTCTTAGAAAGGAAGGATGCCTTTAACCATACAAAATAAAACCCCAGTATCAAAAATGAAGTCCCATGGACTCGTTCCCCAACCCCTGGATATGAGGTAGATACTCTTGTACCTAGCAAAGTACCAAAACCATAGAACTAGTCTGCTCTCTCTTTAATCAGCATTATCTGTTATACAATTAGAGTCTTAACCAGTTCTAAAACCTCTGACTTCTTCTGAGAGTAATTTACATTTATAGCAAATAATTCTATTGGCAACATGCACAGCTTTATAATGTGAATAACCCCAGTCATTTACTCCCTCTCAACAGTTTTCTGACCCATCCAATCATTCATGGCTATCTTCAGTTTCCCAATGCCCCAGAATTGATTCATATTTATTCTACCTATTTCTCCTCCTTGGAAAGAGTGTTTACCTTTTGGGTTCCTTTTATTTATATTCCTGCTTTCTATTTAGAAACTTAAACATGTTAGTACTCTTAACATTCCAGTATAGGTCTCCAAATTCAACATATAGAACTCACAAAAGTAAAGGATTTAAAATGTATGAGTTGTGCATTAGCTGAGAGCACTCATTTTGAGCAAAGTTAGAAGATTGATGACTCAGATTTGGTTTAAGTTATCTTTACTTTGATTAACTATTAAAGCATTAACAAGCATGGGAATGCAAGCTGGTGCAGCCACTCTGGAAAACAGTATGGAGGTTCCTCAAAAAACTAAAAATAGAACTACCCTACGACCCAGCAATTGCACTAGTAAGTATTTATCCAAGGGATACAGGTGTGCTGTTTTGAAGGGACACATGCACCCCAATGTTTATAGAAGCACTATCAACAACAGCCAAAGTATGGAAAGAGCCCAAATGTCCATCGATGGATGAATGGATAAAGAAGATGTATATATATACCCTGGAGTATTACTTGGCAATCAAAAAGAATGAAATTTTGCCATTTGCAACTACGTGGATGGAACTGGAGGGTATTATGGTAAGCAAAATTAGTCAGAGAAAGACAAATATATGACTTCACTCATATGAAGACTTTAAGAGACAAAACAGATGAACATAAGGGAAGGGAAACAAAAATAATATAAAAACAGGGAGGGAGACAAAACATAAGAGACTCATAAATATGGAGAACAGAGGGTTACTAGAGGGGTTGTGGGAAGGGGGATGGGCTAAATGGGTAAGTGGCACTAAGGAATCTACTCCTGAAATCATTGTTGCACTATATGCTAACTAATTTGGATGTAAATTTAAAAAATAATTTAAAAAAAAAGCATTAACAAGCAATGCACATCATATATAAATGTGAACACAGCGTCCCAGTGTTTTCCCAGGTCCTCATACATGTGTGCTTAAAGTTCAATGATAAATGCCATCCGCTCTGAGTAAACAGATCAGAAATACAAAGAACAACAACGGTCACTACCTTTCATACCTTTCACAGCTTCTTTGTTTTATTTCCTATGCATTTGTCATACTTACAGCTGGCCTGACCATGAACTACCACTTATTGTTCAAAAGACCTTACCTCTCCTGGGTAGGGTTATTCCATCTAGAGGAAATTCCCTCATTCTAATATCTAGCCTGGGATTTGTTTCTACTAATTGTGGCCTTGCCTGTTTACCTTTAGTTTTACACCATATTCCTTTAACTTCTCTTAAATTCCTAATCCATAAATTTCTTAAGCACTTTCCCCAGGGCACAAGCAACATCTGCATTTTAATAACTGACTCACCTTGAAAATTACTCAATAATTATTTCAGTATTTAAGCTGTCCAAATTGTATGTAACCTTATTCTATAGTTGTCCTGATCTTTAAACAGTGGTTTCCCAATTGGCTTTCTTGTTAATCTTCTATGTGCAACTTGACAGAGTAAATGATATATATTTTTTTAAGTCTTAGTTCTCTGGTTTATTTATTCCACACTTCCCATGAGATCTCTCCTTTTTCCAATTCTTTTGGATATTTTTGAGTTCCCATTGACTTTCCTAACCCAGTAATCCTTAAAACCTATGTCTTTCCAGCATTCTTTTTGAAAAGAAATTACATCTAAGTACATATGTATATGTGTGTGTGTGTTTAATGTTTTATTTATTTTTGAGAGAGAGAGGAGGACAGAGGATCCAAAGTGGGCTGTGTGCTGTCATTAGAGAGCCGATGTGGGGCCTGAGCTCACGAACTGTGAGATCATGACCTACGCCGAGGTCAGAGGTGCCCCAAAGTATCTATTTTTAAAGCATGTACCTTTTGTTATTTTTCAAAATAGTATTCATTGGCTTTAAAAATATGCAGTTTCCTATGAAGTTCATCTATTTTTTTCCTACATTCCTCAATTCTTCTAAAATGTATTCTTTACTCTTTTGAGAACAAAAGTTTTTTATTATCCTTCTAACTATCCTCTTTCATTAAAAGGAGTAGTCCCAAAACTAGGGAGGTGACTAAAAGTGTAGGAGGGATTTTTTTTTAATGTCACAATGATTGAAAGAATATTTGGGGTTTTGTTGTAGAATGTCAAATATTGCCATAAATAGGATTATCTCCTACATTGAAACACTGCCTTGGCTAAAGTACCAGTACCAAGAACCCATCTATGGAAAAACACTAAAAATGATCAGTTTTGGGGTGCCTGGGTGGCTCAGTCAGTTAAGCGTCAGACTTTGGCTCGGGTCATGATCTCACAGTTCGTGAGTTTAAGTCCCGAGTTGGGCTCTCTGCTGACAGCTCTGAGCCTGGATCCTGCTTCGGATTCTGTGTTTCCCTCTCTCTCTGCCCCTCCCCCACTCACATATCTATATAATCAGTTTTATATTTTTTTGAGATATAGTTGACATAAAGCATGTTAATTTTAAGTGTACAACAAACTGATTTGATAGGTGTATATATTGCAAATGATTACACTAAGTCCCATTAACATCCATTACCAACATGGTGGTTATTTCTTTTGATAAGAAATTTTAGGATATATTTTTCTAGGAACTTTTAAGTATGCAAAAGTTAATATTAACTACACAGCATGCCACAACATTTATTTTATAACTGGAAGTTTATACTCTTTGACTTCTATATCCTCCAATCCCACAATTCTTTTTTCTGTACCTATAAGCTTGTTTTTGTTGTTAGATTCCACCTATGAATGGAGGGCTTTCTTTGTCTCAATTATTTCACTTAGTATAATGGCCTCAAGGACCATCCTTGTCACAAATGGCAAGATTTGGCTAAATATAGTCCATTCTGTGTATGCATGTGCCTATTTGTGTATACATATGTATATAACATGTTTTCTTTGGCCATTCATCCATCAGTGGATATTTAGATTATTTCCATAATTCGGTTGTTGTAAAGAATACTGAAATGAACATGAACGTGCATAGATCTTTTTGAGTTAGTATTTATCTGAGGAAAACGAAAACACTAAGAAGTAGAATTGCTGGTAGTTCTATTTTTTAATTTTTTGTGGAACCTCATACTATTTCAATCATTGTGGCTGTAACAATTTACATTCTCATTGATAGTCTGTAAGTGTTTCTTTTTCTCCACATCCTTGCCAACACTTATGTCTTATCTTTTTTATACTAGCCATTCAGACTGGTGATATCTTGCTGAAGTTTTGATTTGCATTTCCCTAATGTTTGGTGATATTTCACATATTTTCATGTACTTGTTAGACATTTGTATGTCTTCTTTGGAAAGATGTCTATTCAGAGCCTCCACCCATTTTTTTAAAAACTAGATTGTTAGATTTTTGCTATTGAATTATATGAGTTGTTTTCTCTTCTCTAGCTCATATTAAAGTCTTGGATATATAATCTGCAAATATTTTCTCCCATTCCATAGGTTGCCTTTTCACTTTATTGATCTTTTCATTTGTAGTCTCATTTGCTTATTTTTGCATTTGCTGCCTTTGCTTTTAAGGTGTGAAATCCAAAAATTCATCACTAAGATCCATCTAAGAAATCTTACTGCCTATGTTTTAGGAGTTTTATGGTTTCAGGTACTTCACTGAAGTCTTTAATCCATTTGTATTAGTTTTGGGTAAGATAATAGTTCAGTTTCATTCTTTTGCATGTGGCTGTTCAGTTTCTCAACACTACTGAATAGACTATCCTTTTCCACTATATATTCTTTGTTTTTGTCATATTAATTGACCATGTAAATGTTGGTTTATTTCTATTCTCTCTGTTTAATTGATCTATGTGTCAGGTTTTGTGCTAATACCATACTGTTTTAAAAGCTATAGCTTCATAATATAGTATGAAATCAGACAGCATGATGCTTCCAGTTGTGTTCTTCTTTCTCAAGATTGCTTTTGGCTATTCATTGTTTTTTATAGTTCTATACACATTTTAGGATTGTTCTATTTATGTGAAAAGTTCCACTTCGTAATTTTGACAGAGAATATTTGTACTCTTTAGATTGTTTTAAATAGTAGGAAGCTTTAATTCCTCCAATCCAAGAACATCAGGTATCTTTCCACTTGTGTCTTCTTCAATTTTTTTCCCTCAATGTCTTATAGTTTTCAGTGTACAGACCTTCCATCTCTTCTATTAAACTTATTCCTGGGTATTCTTTTTAATGCAGTTGCAAATGGGATTTTTTTGATGTTATTAGTTATTAGTGAATAGAAATGCAACACATTTTTATACTGATTTTGTATCCTGCCACTTTAATGAATTCTTTTTAGTTCCAGCAATATTTTTTAATGGAATCTTTAGGATTTTCTGTATATAATATGATGTCATTTGCAAATAGTGATAATTCTTTATGATTTGGATGCTTTTATTTCTTGCTTGTATTAAATAAAAGAGTCAGGAGTGGTCATTTTTGTTTTGTTTTTAATCTTAAAGGAAACACTTTCAGCTTTTAACCACTGAATAAGATGATGTGGGCTTCTCACATATGGCATTTATTGAGGTATGCTCCTCTTTACTTGCTTTATGAGCTTGTATCATAAATGGTTGTTAAATGTTATCAAATGTTTTTTTTGTACCTATTGAGATGATCGTATATATTCTTATTCTATGCTTTGTTAATATGGTGTATCATGTTGATTTATTTGTAGATGTTGAATCATCCTTGCATTTCTGGAATAAATCATGTTGCATTATTGATTTCAATTTGCATCTGTGTTCATCGAGATATTGTCCTATAATTCTATTTTCTTGTGGCAAACTTGTTTGGCATCAGGAGATGCTGCTTGAAGGTCTGACTTCCAATCAGCCTGAATGTTGGTACTAACTAAAATCCTCCCTTTTAGCACACCGGCAGGTCATAGCATACCCTCATCTACAGAAAGCCAATAAAAATACTCTCCTGGGACAATCACAAAGATTTGAGAGACAACCAAGAACCAGGCAAGAGAAAAGAAATAAACATATCACATATGCATCATGAGAGTCTCAAAAAGAGAAGAGAGAGAAAGGGGCAGAGAGAACATTTGAAGAAATAATAGCTACAGACTCCCCAAATGTGATTAAATAGATGAATATAATCATCCAAGAAGCTCCAAGAACTTGCATAAGATCAACTCAAGGAGACCCACACTGAGACACATTATAATCAAACTTTCAAAAGACAGAGTATTTTGAAATCAGCAAAGAAAATTATCATATACAATAAGGTAAAAAGAAGACAATGGGCTAACATACTCAAAATGCTTAAAAAAAAACTATCAACTGAGAATCTTATATCTAGCAAAACTGTCTATTATGAAAGATGGCAGAATGAAGACAATCCCAGCTAAACAAGAGCCGGGAAATTCTGTGACTACTAGACCTGCCCTTCCAAGAAATATTCAAAGGAGTCCTAAAAACTGAAATAAAAGGATACTAGTCAATAACTGTATGTTTATGAGAAATAAAGATTTCAATACCTACATGCAAAAATTATAAATGCTAGTATTATAACAATGCTTTGTAACTGCTGTTTGTTTTCTACATGATTTGAGATTAACACATTTAAAGAAAAAATTAACGTTAAAGCTAGTATCTCTAAATCTTAATTTTTACGTAATTTAAGAGACTAACACATTTAAAAGAAATATTAGTTTGTTTTGGGGCGCATAATATATAAAGATGTAATTTTGTGACATTAACAACCAAGAGTGAAAACAAAGCTGTAAAAGAGTAGTTTTTATATGTTATGGAAGTAAGGTAATATAAATTCAAATTAGAATGCTATAACTTTAGGATATTGAATATAATCTCCAAGGATTATAGCTATAATCTCCAAGGAAAATAGCTATAAAAAATACACACAAAGGAAATGAAAAAGGAATTAAAACATTTTCTACAAAACAAACATAACAAAAGACAGTAAATTAGGGACAGGAATGCAGTGAGGTGTATAGAAACCAAATTGCACAATGACAGATGTAGTTCTTTTTTATCAGCAATTACTTTAAATATAAATGGATGCAACTCTCCAATCAGAAGACAGAGACTGGCAGAATGGATTACAAAAACCGTCATCTAACAATATGCTATTTGCTTGAGATCTAAAGACAAAAATTGGTTAAAAGTGAAAGGATACAAAATGATATTCCATAAAATAGTAAAAAAGAAATAAATGGGATAGGAGTAGTTATACTAAAATCAGACAAAATAGACTTAAAAAATTATTTTGAGGGAAAGAAAGAATTCCAAGCAGGATCCATGCTGTCAGCACTGAGACTGAG
The DNA here is from genome assembly GCF_046562875.1 of Panthera onca. NCBI lineage: Eukaryota > Metazoa > Chordata > Mammalia > Carnivora > Felidae > Panthera > Panthera onca. The sequence continues at coordinate 105,862,755 of NC_138345.1, read as the reverse complement.
GGAGGACTCAAACACACAAGCTGTGAGATCATGACTTGAGCCGAGATCAAGAGTCAGACTCAAACACCTGAGCCACCCAAGCACCCCCAGACAAAATAGACTTTTAAATCAAAATAGATTTTAAATAAGACAAAATCTCTTTTACAAGAGATAAAGAAGGACATTACATATTAAAGTTCTGCAACAAGAAGCTATTAGGTATATAAATGTTTATAATTGTTATAACAGATCATTAAAGTGTGTGAAACAAAAAGTGACAGCATTGAAGGGTGAAAAAGATAGTTCTACAGTACTAGTCAGAAACTTTAATACCTACCTTAAAATAATGAATAGTAAAGCCAGAAGATAAATAAGGCAAGAGAGGACTTAAAAAACACAACAAACCAAATAAATGTTACATACATAGAGAATGATCCTACAACAGAATACACATTTTCCAGGATAGACCTTACATTAGGCCACAGATTGTCATGGTAGATTTAAAAAGATATATATGTCATACAAAGTGTCTTCTCTGACCACATAGGGATGAAGGTAGAAATAAAAAACAAAAGGAAACTAGAAAATTCACAAAATGGTGGAAACTAAAAATAATACATTAAAAAAATCAATGGATGAATGAAGGTATCACAAGGGAAATTAGAAAACACTTACTTACAAAACACAACATACTAACACAGGAAAAGAAGTGCTAAGGGAGAAATTTATAGCTATAAATAATTATATTAAAAGAAGATCTCAAATCATTTTGGTTTGTTTTTTATCTAGTCTTTAACTCATAAAAGCAGAAGGAAGGAAATAGTAGAAAAATGGAGAAAATCAGTGGCACCAAAAGATTTTTCTTTGAAAAGATCAACAAAATTGACAACCCTTCAGCTAGATGTTGCAAAGACTCAAATTATCAAAACCATAATACAGAAATAAAAGGGATGATAGAGTATTATGAATATTATATCAACAAAACACAAATCATTCTAAGATTAGATCATAAAGAAATAGAAAATGTGAATAGACCTATAATTAGTAAAGACACTAAATCAGTAATCAAAAATCTCCCTACAAAGAAAAGCCCTGGACCTGATGCCTTCACTAGTGAATTCTACCAAACATTTAGAGATGAACTAATTCCAATCATCCTCAAACTTTTCTAGAAAAAAAAAGAACACTTTCTATGAGATCAAAATTAGCCTGATGCAAAAGCCGGAAAAAGATACAGGGGAAAAACAAAACAAAACAAAACTTACAGACACATATCCTTTATAAACATTGATACAAAAATACTAGCAAGCAGAATTCTACAGCATATTAAAAGGATTAAACACCATGATCAAATGAGGTTTATTCCTGGAATACAAGCATAATTCAACATATAAAACTGACCAATGCCACATCAACAGAAGAAAAATAATAATCTCAATTGCTGCATAAAAAGCGCCAAACCAACACTTTTCATGACAAAACACCCAATAAACTAGGAACTGAAGGAAACTACCTCAATATAATAAAAATCATATGTAAAACTTACAGTGAACACCATACTTAGAGGAAACACTTTCCTTTCAACATTAAGTTTGGAAGCAAAGTGAGATGCCTACTTTCACCACTTCTATTTAACATAGTACTGGCATTTCTAGCCAGGGCAATGAGGGAAGAAAAAAAAGAGGCATTCAAGTTGGAAAGGAAGAAGTAAACTTATATCTGCAAGTTATATGATCTTATACATAGAAAACTCCAAACATTAAAAAAAAGAAAAAGAAAAACTATGAGAATAAATGAATTCAGAAAACTAGCAGGATACACAGTCAAAATGAAAAAATCAGTTACATTTCTAGACACAAACAATGAACAATCTGAAAAGGAAATTACAAAACAATGTCATCAAAAAAACCATTTAGGAATAAATTTAATGAATGACATGAAAGACAGTGATAATTACGAAACATTGCTGTAAGAAGTTAAAGATATAAATAAAACACAGTCCATGTTATTGGATTAGAAGACTTAATTTTTTTATCAAAATCCCAATGACATTTTTTGCAGATATAGAAAAACCCATCTTAAACTTCATAAGAAATCTTAAGGGATCTTGATAAAGAGGAACAAAACCAAAAGACACAATTCGTGATTTCAAACCTACTACAATGCTATGTTAATCAAAACAGTTTGGTATTGGCATAAAGACAGGTATGTAGAGCATTGGAATAGAAGAGAGGCTGGAAATTAGCCCTCACATATATGGTAAAATAAGTATTACAAGGGTACCCAAACCATTCAGTGGGGAGAATACTGTCTTTTCAACAAGTGGTGCTGAAAAAAATTGGATATTGAGGCAAAAAAATAGCATTCTCCTTACCTAATACCATATACAAAAATTAACTCAAAATGGATCAAGGACCTGAATTTAAGACCAAAAAACTGTCTATCTCTAGGAGAAAACTAGGAAAAAATCTTTACAATATTGGATTTGGCAATGATTTCTTGAATATAATACAGACAAATTTGACTTCATGAAAAAACATTTAAGTGTGCAAAAAAAACATGCATAGAGTAAAACAGCAACCCCCAGAATAAAATATTTGCAACTCCTATATCTGATACAAGATTAATATGTAGATAATATGTAATATAGAGATCTCCTAAAACTCAGCAACAATGAAAGTCACTTCAAAAATTGTCAATGAACTTGAACAGACGTACCTCTAAAGAAGATATACAAATTTCCAATGAAAGATGCTCAGCATCACTAATCATTAGGGAAATGCAAATCTAAACTATATATTTTTTAAAATCTGTATCTACATGAGATGATAGATGTACTAAACCTATTGTGGTAATTGTTTCACAACATCTGTAAATCAAACTATTATGCTGTCTGCCTTCAACTGAAATGGTAATGTATACCAATGATTTCTCAATAAAACCAGAAAAGTATTTAAAAACAAAGTACAATGAGTTACCACCTCACACCTGTTAGGATAACTACTATCAAAAATATTTTTTAAAAAAAGCAAGTGTTGAAGATGTGGGAGAATTGGAACCCTTGTGCACTGTTGATGGAAATGAAAAACTATATAGCCACTGTGGGAAACAATATGGTAGTTACTCAAAAAAATTAGCAATAGAATTATCATATAATCTATCAATTCCACCTTTGTGTCTATTCCCAAAGGAATTAAAAGTAAGGTCTCAAAGAGATATTGCACAGCCATATTCACAGAAGTATTATTCATAGTTGCTAAAACATGGAAGCAATCCAAGTTTCCATTCACAGATGAATGGATAAGCAAAATGTGGTATATACTTAGAATATTTTTCAGCCTTAAAAGGAAATTTTGCAATATGTTACAACATGGATAAATCTTGAGAATACTATGCTAGGTGAAATAAGTCATTCACAAAAAGACAAATACTCTATTATTAAACTTATATGAGGTAATTAGAGTTGTCAAAATTATAAAGGCAAAACACAATGGTTGTTGTCAGGGTCTAGGGGAGAGGAAGGATAATGGAAAGTTATTGCTTAATGAGTATAGTGTTTGTTTTACAAGATGAATGGTCGTAATGGTTGCACAATGAAAATGTATTTAACACAGTGAACCATGTACTTTAAAAGGGTCAAGATGGTAAATCTTATGTTAAGTGTATTTTACCACAAAACAAAAAAAGGCATGTCCATGTGCCAGGAGGGTGGCATCCCCTAATTCTACAGGGACAGAAGCTCTTGTGCTCATGGTCCAGGCTTCATCCTATGTATTTCCTTATCTGGCTGTTTAAAAAAAATTCTTTTGTAACAAACTCAATTAGTAAATAGAAAAGAAGAAAACAATATATCCAAATACATCCATTCTTGTAAATTTACCTTCTGCGGTTCTAAACAATGCATTTGTCTCTAGGTGTTATTTGGTCTCCAAATTTTATTTTTTCTCTTCACCAAATGTTATAGTGAATGCACCAAATGTTGGAGATAACAAATATCCCTTTTCAGAACCAGTTGAAAGAGAGCAATATGATAAAAGTCAACATATTTTCTTCTTTACTACAAATTTGTAGAAGAACGCAAATAACATGAGCCTTCTATGGGTTAACTGGCCCTTTGAGCAACTCTCATCGATTTTAAAATAGCCACAGGAAATTTTGGCTCCGTAGATCAGACACCTATCCAGAGAGACTCAGGAGTGAGGAGTAAAATAGAGAGCTAAGAGACAGTCTTGCTCCAGAAGGCAGCTAAAGATTGGTATGTGAGTGAAATGCAAAACAGTGTAATGGGAAAAGGGTAAGGAGATAAAATAAATTAAAAATAATTATAAAATTGTTATTCTTGGGCAGTAAGCAACTGGAGGAAGGGGAGAGCAAATGGAAAGGATGTGAGAAGAAAATTACAGCTCGAATTGGGATGTGATTTTGAATAAGATAAGAATGAGGAATAAACTATGCCTTAGTTGTTTTTATTATAATTATTAATTATAGTTAATTGGATTAATTTATAATTAATTGTATTTATTATAATTAGTTATATTAATTAATTGTATTAATGTTTATTGTATTGTCCTTGCTGCTAGCATGCTGTTTTGGTCATCCTGGATTATGCAATGAATACTTGTTGAATCTCTCTTCAAACAGGTCCACCTTTAGTTTTCCCATTTGGGTTAATGATTTATTTGTTATAAAACCCTCATTAACCCAAATAGGAAAATTGGATGTTAGACTGTTTACATTAGAGATCCAACAATTATTGATCAAATACCCAGGATGCTCATACCAGAACACTAAATGAAAGGACACAAAAACAAGGCAAACTTTTTTTTTTTTCATGAAGATCATGTCATATCAAAAATATATATTTATCATACAAAAAAATCTTCAAGGTGGGATAAAACAAATGGTGTATCCAGACAGTAACTCAAAGACTGTGCTGAACACAATTTATAAATATTTTATATCTTAAGGATACCTAAGTGAATAAGATAGTCAATTATTATCAGAATTTCAATTCACTCAATAAAAGGAGAACACATATTTAGGGTGATAGTTACCTCATGTGTAGAAACAGCCATTTACTTTACAAAATTCTGTCTCTGTTATCACAATACTAAAAAAAATAGTATTACCATCTCCATTTAATGGACAAAGAAAGAGAGCTAAAAGTTAAATAAGTATCCAAGATGTTAAATAATGGAATGAAGATTTGGAGCCAGATCTCTCTGCTCTCAACCCATGTTCTTTCACTGTGCCATATCCCTCTTTAATCAGAATGCCATTCAGTTGCTGTATTAGGAAGGAGTCATGAATTAATTGTGAATTACCACAGCCATATTTACATTTTATGTTGTTCTATTAAAAATATTTATACAGATTATGTAATTAAACTTTAAAGAGACCTGGGAGATTGCCTATTTGTGGTTTCTTAAACTTTTCCATCAAAACACTGAGACATCAAAGGAGAGTAAGAAGGTTAACCCAGGGCCTACCACAAGTGCCAGACTTTTTTAAATTGATGTTTGGTCTTAAAAATGCATGTGGACTGTCATCTTATCTCATAATATATCTATGTTTCTATAAGTATACAATTTTATTTTCAAAAAGTAAGCAGATACCTTCAGCAAGATGTATTATAATGCTTCACTTTAGTGTCTCCTACCATGGTCCCTCCTAATCCAAGTTGCATTTTCCATAGTTTGTACGACTCCTGATGCTACCCCAACTGGGTTTCCTTCAAAGTTAAAGCTGTTAGAATTTTATTATAGTTCAAATGTGGTTATCTGATAGGAACCTTGAGTCCATTGTTCTCATCTGAGTATGACTTATATTGTATATTGTAAAGCTTTCTTTGAAAATTATCCATGACATTTAGATAACATTAATTATAAAAACTGAGTTGCAGTTTGAATGAAACATTTATCTGCAATATTTTGATCTGTTTCTCTGTGATGTTGAAAGTTCAACATACTTGTCTTATATCCTCTTTTACACTCCAGAAAAATAAAAATTCTCAACTAAAAAGAGTTTATTTGATTTCTGTCTGAGTTTTGAGGAAGATGTCTAGTTGTGTTTATTGTTTCTAAAAATTTTGGCAAGCCAAAGAAAAGCATTTCTCCTTACAAAACCCATAGGAGAAAACTTAAATTCATAAATAGGAAAAATGAGAGCAAGTTTAGGCCATTTCTATGAAGCTAGCTAGGCAATTCAAAGTCACAAAGCAGGGCATCAAAGAATGATTACCTAGGAAGGCCTCCCTCCACCAACTCAAACCTAAATATAATTGTAGTAAATCATATCTCTAGTCCAACAGGCTTACAATATTTTATTTCAAATTGACTGGGATTGGGATTATTGTCTTTTTCATATGTCAACCTCATTTTTCTTTGTGTCTTTTTCCTCCTCAGTTGCCCAATTTGGTCTTTCTCAAATCTGTTAAACACAACACAGCCTTCCCTAAATATGGGAGAAAATATGTCTTTCTCATATTTTTCTGCCACTGATTTGACCCATAAGATGATATAACAAAATCTTAATACATTAAGAATAAATATGCACACATAATTATACACACAAACTTCCCCCCACACACATACAACTGTGTGTCGATAAATTCGGTGCAAAATTCCATCCTAAAAGAGTAGACAGACTTTGTAGAAGATCAACATGCTATTTAGCTTTAAAAAATATTCTGTTCAAGAAAATGATCTGTAAATGTAACCCACTCACATTTTATATTAATTTGTCTATTGGACAATTAAAATTGTAACAGATAAAGAACTCAAGGGCCCTTAACAGAGGGATTTGGCAGAAAGAGATTAGAGAAAAAAATTCTAGAGGAAATACTATGTGAACTTCAAAGCAATAGTTAAGGGGCGGGGGGGAAGTGCTCTAAAGAAAAGGAACAATATATGCAAATAGTAAGTCTGACACTATTGGTGGACAGTGAGATTGGATGAGAGAAAGTAGAGGAAGATGGGTACAACATGAAGTTAGAACAGAAACTAGAGGTTGCATGACGTAGGGTCCTGAGGGCCATGGTAAGAATTCTAGCCTTTAAGAGCAATATGTATCCTTAAAGGGTATTAAGCATAGGAGGAATGTGACCAGAAGTATACTTTAACAGATCACCTTCCAGTGTTTTACGGAGAATGCATTAAAGGAAAGCTTGCAGAATGAGGGGGAGAGCAGTTTGTAGGCTATTAAGAACCCCATGATAGCAGTAAGGACAGCAGGGGATATTGTGTTCCATGAATATGAAAAATAAAAGATGTAAGAAATATTTAAGAAATGCAATTGACAGGACTTGGTGATGCTTTAGATATGAAAGGTGAGAAGGAATGCTGTGTCCAAGATGACTGCTAAATCCTTTGCTTATAAATATAAATGGATTGTAGTGCTATTCACAGAGATTAGGAAAGCTGAGGAAAAAACATAATTAAGGGAGAATATAATGATTTTTTTGTCTGTGTGTTTGATTCCTATATTTGAGTGCTTTGAAATTGCCAGGAAGGTATATCAAAGAAGGGACCTGTGAACGTGCATGCTATCTCTGAATAGGTAATAATAACTGAAGTCCTAAAAGTGAAAGAAAACATAAGAGATTAGAAGAGATACTAACACTAAGCTTAACCAACTCCTTTATTTAATAGCCCATAGTGATGGGCTTGACAAAGATACAGTGAGGTAAGAAAAAAAAAAAAATCAAGTCATTGTTGTAAGAAATTCAAATGGTGAGACTGTCTATTGAGACAGCCTCCATTGGAAGTTGGAATTAGTTGGAAAATAGACATAGATGTTACTGAGAAGCAGGCTAATAAGAGAATTAAAAACATTCTTTGGATTTAAAGACAGTATTGCTGATCATCTATCAGATGAGGTGCCTGATGCCAAATTAGAGTTTGAGGAGTAAGAGATAGTAAATGAATGCAGCAATTAAACACATCTCTTTTGAGAAAATTGTATTAGAATTTCCTTTTTTTCCCACATTTTGGTGACATGATGCCAAAATTCACAGCAATACTAGAAACATGAGTATTAATATAGATTCACACTTCTAATTTACCACTCTACTATCACTTTTCTTTGAAATCTGCAGTTTTGTCCTTAAAGACTGATGGCAAGCAGCATCATAGACTAGAAACAATGTAAGCCATGGATTTGAATCCCAAATCTATCACTGACTAGCTGTAAACCTTGAGTAAGCTACTTAAATTCTCTAAGCCCTTATTACCTCAATATAAAACATCACTAATAAAATCAGCCTCATAGAACAATTGCTTAGGAATTAGATTACACATATAAAGTGGCAAATTAAGTGCGTAGCACACAAGAAATGATTAAATGAAAGCCAATTAAAATACTGAAAATAGACACCCTTTGTCTCCTTTTTCTTCTACTGTTAATACTTATGTTTGGGTTTTTACAAACTTTTTCATGGTTTATTTCAATTGGCCCTTTCATCTACCTCATGGTTACCAGGATGAACCTTCTAAAAGGCAATTATTATCAAATTGCTGCCTTGCTTACTGCCCTTAAAATATTTCAATACTTACCCCAACTTCCAGAATCAAGTTCAAATTTCTCAGATTATTATTCGAGAACCATCATGTCCTGATGTTTGCCCTAAAATCCTAGCTCTATTTGCTTTCTTTTTTTCCTACATGAACACTTCCACATGAACACAAAGACTTTATTCTTTACACCATCACACAGACAGTCTCTACTGTTCAGGGAATTCTTCCTATTCCTTCATCAAAACTAAAGCTCTATTCTAAAGATTTTCTTGAACCTGATTGATGAGAATTTTCTCTACATTCCAACATCATCCTATGCATTTTTTTTCTTGTGTAGTGGGTTAAAGCCCAGACATTGGTGCTAGACTACCTGGTTTCAAATATTGGCGTGGATATTGATTAGGTGTGTGCCTTAAAGCTAACTACTATGTTTCTGTGACTCACTTTTCCCCCTCTGTAAAGTGAAGATTACATTCAAAAGGGTCACTGTTTTGAATTGTCATAGGGAGCAAATAAGTTAATACATGTGAATGTTTAACACTCTGTTATTAGCTGTTAACACGGTTAACATGATAACCCACTACACTATACTATACGCTCCTTGGAACCAAAGGCCTTCTGTTATTTATTTTTATAGCATCAATATGTTGTAATTTCTCTGATGCTTAACGCTCACTCCTCAATAAACAATGAATAATGAAACAAATGGATGTGCCAAAGAATAAATTTCACCACTTGCATTTGAGATCTGAAAGCACCAATATAACAAGGAGTAGTTTGGGTACTGAGAAAAATATCTTCCTGTGTATTAAAAAATAATGAAAAGTATCCTTCTGGGTTGCTACTTGCTTACATCCCATTATTTACTGTTTGCTGAAGAAATAAACTTTATTGTAAATACCAGCAATGAGTATTCTTTGAAGAGATATAAATTACCTTTGGTGGGAGTTTGAATATATCTTAACCAAAAATGTACTTTCATTAACAGGGTAAATAATCACAAAGCATTGGCTAGTCAGTGGTTGATGTCCTACTCTTGATTTAGACTCAAGTTGTGATCTCATTCACAGTTGTGGATAGAGCCCTGTGTCAGGATCTGCACTGACAGCATGAGGCCTAATTGGAATGCATGCTCCCTCTCAAAATAAATAAATAAATATTTTTAAAAAATCTAGTGTGCATTTTAAAATGGATCCTATTAAATTTTCTAGCTGTGTTTACATGAAATACTTGGGCATTAATTAAATACACTATGAATAGCCCAAAATATATAACTACTGATACATTGTGGCCTACTAAAAATAGCAGTGGGCTTGCTGAATAAAGAATGGAATGAAAAATGAAAATGAAAATTTTAATGCAAAATATATTGATTTGGTGTCTTGTTTCATGCAACCTGAATTGGGCTCAGCAGCTCAGCATATTTTTTTTTAATTTTTTTTTTAACATTTATTTATTTTTGATAGAGACAGAGCACAAGTGGGGGAGGGGCAGAGAGAGAAGGAGACACAGAATCTGAAGCAGGCTCCAGGTTCCGAGCTTTCAGCACAGAGCCAGACACAGGGCTCAAACTCACAAACCGCGAGATCATGACCTGAGCCAAAGTCAGACGCTTAACCGACTGAGCCACCCAGGTGCCCCTGGAGCATATTTTCTAATTGTCTCCAGTAATCTAATTCTTGGGAATCTTATAATTGAACATTTTAGAATATTTTGTTCTGCCCAAACAAAACAAACTGATTAGTGACCATAAGGTAACTTTCTGATTCAGTTCAAATAGCTGGGCATAGAATAATCAGGTCAACACACTATTGCTTACCTATGTGAAACATACTAAATGCTTTCCACTTCCATATTATAACCTTATTTTGTCATTCTAGACAATATTGCAAAGGAAAATGCAGAATCAAATTTTTCAATTTGAGAAAACAGAAGCCTGCTCCACAAAGCCAAAATAGTAGCATGCACATTTTAAAATCATCATCACCTATTGAAACCTAAGACCATATATAGCCTGTTGAAGATTCTTTTTCATAAATATTTGTTTCATATGAAACCTGCCTATCACCTAGTTGACAGGGACCCTTGCTTCAAAATAGAATGGCTTGATGTTTTCTCTTACTTTTCCTTTGAATTCTTGAAACTTCTGATCAACTTCATTCCTTATCACTTGTTTAATGTACTATTGATTGTCCTGTACTCACCTTCTAGATCTCACATTAACATTACTCCACAAGTACTGACCTTATTTTTTTTTTTTAATTTTTTAAATATTTATTTGTGAAGGAAACACAGAATGTGAGAGGGAGAGGGGCAGAGAGAGAGAGAGGGAGACACAGAATCCGAAGCAGACTCCAGGCTCTGAGCTATCAGCACAGAGCCTGACATGGGGCTCGAACTCACAATCTGTGAGATCATGACCTGAGTGAAGTCAGTCACCCAACTGACTGAGCCACCCAGGGGCCCAACTGACTTTTTTTTTTTCAAATTTGACTCGCTCTGCTCCCTTGAATTATGCCTGATGTGGACCCTCACTCCAGCCTGATGAATAAACAGACAATTTTTAAAGGCAGGGAATAGTTTAAATATGAGTACATTTCTAGACATTAGGTATGTGTATTAAATTACTCTTTCCCCAGATTTTGAACATACTGATTTACACATTAATTCTGAAAAGCATAGTTAGATATTTACCTCAAGCAGCAAAATGCATGTTTTAAAAAATAACTTTGCAGGAGTTTGAAAACTTGAGAATTATTCTATTAGATATGATCTAAGACTATATAAATATGAAAAAGGCATTCCACATATGTATTCATTAATGCAGAACTTGAGCAAAAAAAATACAATTGAAAAATTAAGTACTAAAAGTTTCAAAAAGAGCATTCAAATCAATGTTTCAGCTGTGCCGAGCAGAGGAAGCTAGACCTATGCCCTCTTATGGATACTTTTTAAAATTATTTTGTATTATTACCACCAAATGTTTTATATTCCTGAATAGAAAAAAATAATCACATAAGTCATTTCAGAATTTCCTTCATGTAAAATATGAGTTTTGTACAAAGAAACAGAAGCAGTTTAAAGGAAAAGCATAGATATCCACAATAATTCTGCTATAAAATATAAAGCCATCCATATTTTATCATAAGTAATATGTATAATGTTGAGAAAACCTATCCTGATTCCATTTCCAACTCTCAGTCCCTTAATGTATTTTATAAGCAATGAAAACATAAACTATCCTGTCTAACTTGTATTTTTCTCCCAAGAAAAACCTACAGTATTTTAGAATATTTTGAACTTTACTCAAGCATTGATTGAATTTGGAAAACATTCTAAATATGCTATGGACACATAACTGGGTCTATAGTCAAAAGAGTTGATGGGAAACATAGTTTAGGGAATGTTACATTTTAGCCATCTTTGTAATTAGTACTAATCAATTTAGTTTGAGCTACTCACATGACTATTAATATTAAGCATGTTCATTGTGTCTAACTCAAAATCAACAGTGATTTTGACAGAATCATCAAAATCTTTTGGCTGATCAAGGCAATCTTGAGAAAGAAGAACAAACCTGGAGGTATCACCATCCCAGATTTCAAGATTAAAGCTATAGTAATAAAAACAGTGTGGTATTGGCACAAAGATAAACACATAGATTAATGAAACATGGTAAAGAACCCACAAATAAACCCACACTTATATGGCCAATTAATCTATAACAGATGAGACAAGAATATACAATGTGAAAAAGATAGTCTTTTCAATAACAGGTGCTGGGAAAACTGGACCACTTTCTCACACCATACACACAAGCAAACTGAAAATGGATTAAAGACCTAAACGTGAGTCCTGAAATCATAAAAATCCTAAACGAAAACAGAAGCAGTAAGCTTTTGGACATCAGACTTAGTAACATATGTCTCCTGAGGCAACGGGGAAAAAAAGCAAAAATTAACTATTGGGACTACTCTAAAAAGCTTTTGCAGAGCAAAGGACACCACCAACAACACAAAAAGGCAACCTACTGAATGGGAGAGGATATTTGCAAGTGAATCCAATAAAGTGTTAATATCCAAAGAAGAAGTTATACACTCAGTACCTCCCCCGCAAAAAAAAAAATCTGATTCAAAAATGGGCAAAGGACCTGAATAGACAACTTCCAAAGAAGACATACAGATGGCTTATAGATGCATTACAAGATGTTCAATGTCACTAATTGTCAGGGAAATGTAAATCAAAACCACAATGAGATATCATCTCACCCTAATAACAATAACTAGAATCAAAAAGACAAGAAATAAAAAGTGTTGGTAAAGATGTAGAGAAAAGGGAACCTTGTGCACTGTTGGTGAGACTGGAAGTTGGCACAGCCACAGAGTGGAAAACAGTTTGGAAATTCCTCAAGTTAAAAATAGAAATACTGTATAATCCAGTAAATCCACTACTGGGTATTTACCCAAAGAAAATAAAAAAACTAATTCAAAAAGTTATATGTACCTCTATGTTTATTGCAGCATTATTTACAATAGCTAAGATATGAAAGCAATCCATGTGTCCACTGATAGATGAATGAAGAAAATGTGGTGTGTATATATACACACAGGAATATTACTCAGCGATAAAAAAAAATGAGATCTTGCCTTTTGTGATAGCATGGATGGATGCAGAAGATATTATGCTTTATGGTAAGTGAAATAAGCCCAAGAAAGACAAATACCATTAATTTACATATAGGATCTAAAAAACAAAACAAACAAAAATCAGAAACAGACCCATCGATACAGAGCACAAACTAACAGTTGCCAGAGGAGAAGGGCATGGGGAGTGGGCAAAATGGGTGAAGGGGAATGGGAGACACAGGCTTATAGTTATGGAATGAATAATTCGTGGAAATAAAAGGTACAGCATAGGGAATATAATCAATGGTATTGTGATGGCATTGTATGGTGACAGATGGTAGGTATAGTTGTGAGCATAGCATAATATGTTGACTTGTTGAATGACTATGTTCTACACCTGAAACTAATGTAACATTGTGTGTCAATCATACTTCAGTAAAAAAAAAATTAAAAATAGTATAAAGATTAATATGAAATTATTCAGCCTAAATCTGGCAGAAACATGGTATCTCACAAATGTGACTCTTTATCAGCACTCATCCCTGACTAAATAAAAGATGTTGGACTAAATTATCATTTATTATACCCCATGTCTCAATTTCTTTCAGTAGATATCAACTATATAGTGAAAACAGTCCGCAAAATCAGATGTGTAAAATATAACTTTATAACTGCAATTACTGTGACATTGTATGAATGTCAAAAATGTTCAACTCTACCAATTCATGGTAAATAAATTACTTCTGTTTTAAAATCAGTCTCTTAGAATTCCACCTCTCATCCATATGATCACCAGGCACACTCAAATATACACAGATGTAGTTCTCCTTAATTTCTCTCTGATTCATCTAAATCCTGGGGTGAAGTTATATATGATCCCAGCATTAGAAAGGAGACATCTGGTCCTAATGCCACTTTCTGGCTATCTGGTCTGCATCAAAATGTAATTCACCTCCATGTGGCCCACACTATTTTCATGGCCTTTACTGACCCAGTTTGTGGCCTCATACCAGTCTTTAATGGTCAGAATTCTACAATCTGCCTCCAGTTTGTCCCAACTATAATTCTTTTTCTGGCACCTTGATGCTCCCAATAATTCTGAATCTTTTGTGGGGGTTGGGTACTCAGGAACACTGGTTATCTTCCTACATTATTCTAGAAGTTCATGACTTTGTATGGTTGACCTCATACTCATCTGACTAAGAATCTCCTGGGTGCCATTTTGGACAATGGTCTTTCCATAAGGCTTACCCACTTTCTATATTATACTGTGGGAAGCCAAGCAATTAGTCTTCTCATATCTAGGGATTTACTTCATCAACTCCAGTCTTTGGGCTTAGTCCAAAAATCAGGGGTGGGCACTTCCCAAAGAACCATTGTTTCTAAGGTCTAGTCACATTCCTTTGTGATCTCTCTTCCCATATGCTAATCAGTCTAAACCTCAGTTTCCTACTCTAAATTACCAACTCTTGGCTCAAATTCCAACAGGCTCTGGCTCTTCATATTTGAATGAAAGCTTCCGGCAGTGAAAGGAAAATAAATACACTTTTCTATCTCAAGCATGAGTTTCTTGCAATCAGAAGTTCATGGGTTTAGAGATATTCAGGGTGAAGAATTGGACTCCTTTTTTTTTCCTTTTGTTTTACTCTTATCTTGTCTATTCTGAGGATGCACTTTGTAGAAACCTCTCCCTGTTGCTTCAGAGGCTGAGTTCACTAGAAAGGAGTAGACAAATACACTTTCAATGTCAGAAGTTTGCCCAGTGCACTTGTCACTGCTAAAAAATTTTAGCATAGATGCGAGCACGAGTGTTTAATACCCCACTCTCATGTGCATTCTGCCTCTGTGGTTCTGTCTGCATAGTTCCCTATTCAAGTCTTTCCCTCTAAGTTTGTATATCAAACTATCAAAAACTCATGCCTCTTCCCTGAAGCATTTCCAATCAAATATAGCTTTTTCTTCACTAGAAATTATTAAGGCATTGTATCTTTACTAGAGTAAGAAAGTTCTTTTGTATTGGACATTTTTTGGGGGGTGAGGGTGGTATAGGTCTTCCTTTCTTAATAATACTTTAATTTCCTTAAGTGTCTTTACTGTGTCTGAGTCTTAAATTACTAGTTGCTAATAAAGTGTCTTGCTTTAGTAATATTTATATGTACATATTTAATATTTATGATTATATCTGAATGGGATCCTGCAGTTTACTTCACAAATGGATCAAATCATTTAGCTTTTTCCAGAGCCTATGAGAATATATAACCTATATTTCAATATTAGAATATGTAATTCTGTATTAGTTTTCTAGGGCTGTTATACCTAAGTACCACAAACTGGATGGCTTAAAAGAATGGAAATTTATTCTCCCACAGTTCTGGAAACAAGAATTCCAAAATCAAGGTATCAATAGGGCCATGCTTCCTCTGAAACATGTAAGGCAGAAATACTTCCTTTTTCCTCCCTTCTAGTGGTTGCTGTCAATCCTTAGACTTGTTGGGTTTAGAACTGCACTACTCCAATCTCTGTCTCTATTATCAAACGGCTTTCTCCCAGTCTTGTCTGTCTTTACATGGGCCATTCTCCTCTCAGTGTCTATTTGTGTCCAAATTTCTCTCTTCTTATAAGGACAACAGTCATATTGAATCAGAGCCTACCCTACTGACCTCATCTTAACTTGACTATATCTGCAAATACCCTTTTCCAAATAAGGCCACACTCCACAAGTAAGATGGATTTGGACTTCAACATATCTTTTTGCGGTGAGGATGTAAATCAACTTATAACATCAGTTAATAAAAATACTTGGTCCATAGTAACTATTCAAAATATATTTGAAAAATTGAAGAAATTGGTTTACACATGAAGTATTTTCATAATTTAACAGCTCCTAATTTATACATGCCAGCTAATCAACAACATGTGTGATTCTTGCATTTAATCAAATGCTCCATTTGAATTTAAATAAGCCTCCCCCTATATTATTGCCTAGTTCTTTTTCTCCCTGAAACAGTCTTTCATCTTTATTTTAAAGCTTTTGATCTGAAGCTAACTGCTATTGTGACTTTCCTGTTAAAGGTCCAAGTCAAATCCATTTAATCAGTAATAGAATTGGGGCCATTAATCTATTTCATTACAAATCACAGAGAAAACTCAAACCCAAAAGAAATAAAAAATGATGTTGTACAATACATTCCCTTGCTTCTCTTAACCTAAGCCCTTGGGTCAGCTGTTCAATTTCATTGCAAATGAATTTAAGATAATTCCTATTTATCAACCTTACAATATGTCTAGATAGTTGCTGAAGCATCTCTATGAAATATGCCACTATATCGACTTAAAAATATTAAAAAATCTAACAGAGAAAACTGAAACAGAATTGCATCACATAAATAGTATGTGTGGTTATTGATAATGATATAAAAATTCAAGGGTGAGTCATTAATATTACAGACCAAATGATATATGATTTGTTATCTCAATCAGAATTGCTTTCAACAAAAGAGTGAATGATTAAAATATTATCACATTCCCACTACAAAATACTAAACTTCCACAATATTAAATTGTATCCAATGGTATCACTTATATTTGGTATTACTTTTAAGATGCCATTCAAAATGCTTTATAGCTACTGCAAGATATCCATAATGGCATTCACAACATAGCAATGCATGAGAAAGCAGCACAAGGATAATGTTTGATATAAATAATTTTGAAAGCATTTTCATCTGCAAGTGTAATATAAGCCTTAAAAAATCCACAAATAAAGTGTCTTGGATTTTCACATTAATGGTGTACTTTAGTGAGAAAATATATTAGCAAATAGTGAAAAAGGAGGAATTACATATAAATGCACTTTATAACAACTCTGGGTTTTTTTCATACTACAATATAAAAACAGTAAGTCACTGAAAGATTTCTAAACATTTTTAATAACCATTATAAAATTTGAAACCCCAATGATAAGAACAACTGAAATCTTCTGTTGTGTGAAGAAGTGACTTGCTTCCGTACCTTCCCTGTCGCCTACTTCCGGGTCTCTAGTACCTGTGAGCACAATTTCCTCTGTCCCTAGTGTGTAGAAATTCTCACTTTGCATCAGCATGGCTCTTTGGAATTTTACCTTATAAAATAAAACCACCACCTAAAAAACAACCAGTATATGTTTTTGTTGTTGTTGTTGTTGCTGTTGTTTATTTCTTTTCCTAAGCAATACTATCTATGTTCTAATGATGGCTTGGATATTTACTAACATTTTAACATCATATAGTTTATTCTGTTTGAGTCTATTACCTCACATGTAAAATTAATCATTCATGCAGTAGTATTGAGGTATTATAAAGCAGTCCACAAAAGACCACCATATAGTATATACTGAACAAACAATAGCCCCCTTTCTTAGCCTCATCTAGTCCAAACAGCATTTCACAGAAAATAGCCTATTTGTACTGAATGACTCTACTGAAAATGAGTAACATCCATTCTCTTATCAGCCCAAGTGGTTCCTGAACACAAATATTACTCATCCCTAGTTTATGACATTTTCCTTTCCCACAATGACTCTTCCATGTTTTGTCAACTCCCATATATCTTCAACCCATCCTCAAATGATGTGTTCAATTTCTATTTTTCCTAATAAAACTAGACATGTGCATTCCACCTCAAAATTGCATTTATATTTTTACCCATCTTCATTTGCTTTCTTCAAAGGAGTAATTGGCTGTACAAAATGCCCTTGCTCTAGTATCTATACAAATAACTTGTCATCTCATTCACATATTTGCTCAAATGTTCTCTTTCCAATGAGGTCTACCTCGACCCCCATTTACCATTGAAACCCCTAACTCATTCATTCAAAAATCTTCATGATTTTCTCTTATTATACTCTTATTATACTCATATTATACATATGATTTGTGTCTCATGCCACATATTATCCACATGCTAACTACATAGTTTACATATTCAATAGGTCTGATGTCAGTCCTACTAAGAAAAAGTGAGCTCCTCCAAAAAAGAGGGATCTTTCTACATTTTTTCAGTAAAGAGTACTGGGCACATAGTTTATATTCAGTAAATATGCACCAAAGGAATGACTATCTTAGGCTACCAATCTTTTCTCTAACCTTTGAGGAAAAAAAATCATTTAACATTTTTATGTTATAAAATCTTAAAAGAGAAATTGTATATTTGTTAAAACCTATTTCACAAGTAATACAAATATATTTGTCTTAAAACAGTAAATGATCTCAGTTGAATTCTTTAAAGTCAAAGAGAGGTAAGGGAGGGAGATAGGGAGAGATTAAGATTGAAAGATACTGAGATTTCACCTTGCAAAATCCAAATCTATAAAACAAAAACCTATCAAACTAAGTGGTTCAGAGAGTAAAAAGAAAAGAAGTGTAATATTTTATAATTCTTTTAAAACAAACAAAAGGGTTCAGGGATTTATAAAATATAGTCAAATTTGAGCAGATAGAGGGCTAGGAGGTCCCAACATATGTCTTCCCCACAAATACAATAAATCTGAGGAAATAGCTTTGGAAAACTTTGGACTAAAAACAAGCATCAGCTTTCTTTGAAGTTCAAACCTGAGAATGGCCACACAGAAAAGCATAGGAAGCATTTTATACATATCACCCCCATCCCCTAGTTTAGAGCAACTCAATGTCAAAAGGGATTCTCTCAGAGGGATATATCCCATGGGGGAAAAGGAGATCAGTAGAATCCCCAGCAAGCTTCACTGTGATGAACATTTAAAACCTTTGCTACTGAGGAACCCCACAGTCTTCACCAACACTGAACACAGCTGACAGTGCTATGGAGTCCTTGCTGGTATGTCTCCTCCCAGGGCTGGAGTGGTTGCTGCAATGAGACCTGCCCCCAGGTGCCCTAGTTGCTGCTGTGCTGTACTCCACTACAGCTGTAGCTGCTGCTCTGCACCCAGTCCCCAGGTCCCAAATTGTCCCTTTAGCCATTACCAGGCTAAGCTTCCACTGCTCTACACCCCATGCTTGGGTCCTAAATCAGGGCTTTGTTCCACCATAACCAGGCTGCTTTACTGCAGGCCTATGCCCCAGTACAAGATTTCCAATAATGTCTATGATGTTACATTACCAAGGCTGCACTGCTGCTCCTCTGTGCAACTGTCTCCTAGGGCCAGAATTCAGACTGTGATACACCATCCCCAGGTGTGATTCTCTGCACCCTGCCCACTGGGAACAAGCCTCTGCTGCACCCTGTCGTCTCAGAGCCAATACTGATGCTCTTCTTGCCCCCCCACCCAGAGCCTCAATCACTACAATGAGCCCCACAGACTGAGAACTTAGCTCCATGGGAGATCTGCACACTCACACCTCAGACACTGGCAGTAGTGCCTCTGTGCTCCAAATTATGAAGTTTTGGCAGTTCTCTGTGGGTAACTAATTAGGATCCTGGCTCCACTGCTAATCTGAGTGCCAGCATGCTGTATCTGGCACCAAGAAGGATTACCTTGGCTAGAACTTCCTCCCAAAGGAAAAAAGGAGAACATGAGGACACCAGAAGCCTTTACTTCTGAAGACTTGCCATAGTAGTCCTGGACTTTCTACCAGTGCTAACCACAGTACTTCCACATCCTTGACCACAGAAGATCCCCAGTCTTTGCTGATGTTGACCTCAACTGATGGAGCTGCACAGACTTAACTACTGTGCCTTTCCAGGAATCAAGATGCTGCCCTTCACACGACTAGCACCCTCACAGCCACCTTTAAGTAATTGAAGACAGTCCAAAAAAACTAAGAGAGGTGATACACCTTCAAATGCACAGACATCAATGCAAAAATATTAGAAATATGAAATAAAAACAGGAGAAATATGATACTGCCAAGCAACACATTTTTTTTTAAATAATCAAACACTAAAAAGTGGAAACCTGTCAGATGCCTGAAAAGGGATTCAAAATAATTATTTTAAGCAAATTCAGTGAAATTCAAGAGAATGCAGACAACTCAATAAATAGGAAAACAATGCATGAACAAAATGAGAAGTTCAACAAACAGGTAGAAATCATTAAAAAAAACCACCAAATTTTGGATCTGAAGAATACAATAAATAATATTAAAAATATAATAGAGAACTTCAACAGCTGGCTTAATCAGGCAAAAGAAAGAATATCCAAAATTGAAGACAGATCTCTTGATATTATCCAGAGAAGAAAAAATGAGAATGAAGAAGAGTGGGTTTCAGCTCAAGATGGCAACATTGCAGGCTCCTGAAATCACCTCCTCCAAGAACACACTGAATCTGTAGCTACATATGGAACAATTACCTCTGAAAGAAATTCACACTAGCTGAGTCTCTGCTATACATCAAATGAACAAAAAAACACCATATTGAAATGCTTAGGAGAGGCTGACAAATATACTCAGGAGGAAACATATAACTCCCAAATTCTTGAGCAGTGAAAGATTTGGATCCCACATCTGGTTCCCCAATTTATTAAAAAATATTTTTAGTGTTTATTTATTTATTTATTAGAGAGAGAGAGAAAGAGAGAGAAAGAGAGAGAGAGAGAGAGAAAGTGAAAGCAGGAGAGGGGCAGAGAGAGGAAGACAGAATCTGAAGCAGGCTCCAGGCTCCAAGTTGTCAGCACAGAGACTGACGTGGGACTCAAACTCATGAACCATGAGATTGTGACCTAAGCTGAAGTCAGTCACTTAACTGACTGAGCCCCTGGTTCCCCAATTTTTAAGACTACCATCTGAGAGATGGGCCTCAAAACATCTAGCTATAAAAGCCAATGTGGGTTGTATCTATGAAATCTTAATGCTATAGTGAACTAAGAAACACCTTTTAGGAAGATGGTGGAGTAGGAGGATCCCAAGATCACCTCGTCCCATGAATACACTTAAATACACACACATCAGTGTAAATAATATACAAGATTAGCTAAAGGTTAGCCGAACAGGTTCTCCACAGATAAATGTATAGAAAAGGCTACATCAAAGAGAGTAGGAAGGGCAGATGCTGTCAGAAGCTAAAGGGACCCATGGGTCTGTCTGCAGGAGGGAGGGATGCCATAGGTACAAAGGGTGGAGAGAAACCGACTCTCACCCCAGGCAGCCCAGCCATGGGGAACCCACACAAGGAAGAAAAATCCCTATAATATTTCGCTTTGTAAACCAGAGGGGCCTAATTTTGTGAGTTCTTACAAACAGTAGGGCTTCATACCTGGAACTTAGAAATTAGCAGGCTCAGCTCTGGGAGAGCCAGGGGGACAAGAGAAACTTGAGTCCCTGCCCTTGAAGAGACAGCATAATAAACAGCCCTGAGGAGTAAACCACAGAAGCAGTGAAGCATTTGAAAAATGACTGGGGTATACAGGAGGGATATTTGTTTACTAATCTCAGAGCATGTGCTAGAGGGGATTGTTGGGAGATTTCTCCAGGAACAAAGGAATGGGCTAGTGCCATTTCCCATTCCTGTGCATCAGCCTAGACACACCAATAGCTGTGGAAACCAGCTCAGTACAAATACTCTTAGCCTAGCTTGCTAACAGTGTGTCCCATGCCTGCAAGCTTCTGCTAACTTGTCCTGTCCAATCTGGTGGGCCTAGCAGGAGTTTGGGGTGGCTTCAGATTACCTCCCAAAGTGGACTTTGCTGGCACCACTTACCCTCCCCCCCCCCCACTTACATGAATAGTGGAGCAAATTCATGTCCTCCAGCCCTGCAATAGGAATTTTCTAAAGCAGCTCTAGGTCTCCACCCACAGCAGACCTGTGCAACCTTGTTAACACTGGGCACCCCTGGTTTCTCCTGTGGAACTACCCTTCCCACAGGCCTCAGCCAGAACCCATCCAAAGCAGTTTCAGAAGCTTGGCAGTGTTTAAGCAACCATGACGGGGGCCAGCATCACGTTAAAGTGATAACTGACCTAGGAAAGGGAGAAACTAGTCATGCACATGAAATCAACTGCAACCCCATCAGCAAGCTGGGAGCAGACCTCAGGTCTGACAACAGGCCCCTCCCACCAATGAAAGCTTCTCAGGAAACAACACAGGAAAATTGCCCTACAGTTTGGTGCTACTGCATTTCTGGCAAATGCCTGGTCTCACTCAACTCAAGCCCAGGTGGCCCCAGACTGACCCACTAACAACACAAGGACTTAACTCTGTCCACAACAGACAAAGAGTCACTGCAGATGACTGGACTGAAAGCAAACACAGCTCAGTCACAACAGTATGTGCATATGTAACACACATAAGGACAGCTTTGATGTGCCATGTTTTTATGAACAAGGAACATTGTACTGCAGGGTATTACAGAAGCTCTTATTGATAAGGCCAAACTTTCAAAAGCAAGAGATGTAGTTGACTTTCCTAACACATGGAAACAGAGTTAGACAAAAGGAGACAGAGAAATATATCCCAAATAAGAGAATAGGACAAAATTACATCAAGAAACCTAAACAAAACAGAAATAAGCAATATGCTTGCTAGAGAATTTAAAGATGTGCTCATAAAGATACTCCCTAGGGGTGCCTGGGTGGCTCACTTGGTTGAGCAACTGACTTCAGCTCAGGTCATGATCTCACAGTTTGTGAGTTCAAGTCCCACATCGAGCTCTGTACTGACAGCTTGGAGCCTGGAGCCTGTTTCTGATTCTGTGTCTCCCTCTCTCTCTGCCTCTCCCCCACTCATGCTCTATCTCTGTCTCAGAAATAAATAAACATTAAAAAATTTAAAAAAATATATACTCCCTGTACTTGAGAAAAGATTGAAAGACCTCAGTGAGACCTTCAACAAAGAGATAGGAAGCATAAATAAGAACCAATTGAAAATGAAAAACTTAATAAATGAAATTAAAAATATATTAAATGGAATAAATAGTAGACTAGAGGAAGCAGAAGAAAGGATCAGTGACCTGAAAGATAGAGTGATAGAAAGCAATCAAGCTGAACAGGAGTGAAAAAAAACATGATAGAAATTAAAATAGACTTAGGGAATTCAGTGACACCATCAAGTGTAATGATACTTGCATTATAGGGATCCCAGAAGGAGAGGAGAGAGAAAAGGAGGCAGGAAATTTATTCGAATACATACTAGATGAAAAGTTCCTGAATCTTGGGAAAGAAATAGAAATCCAGATCCAGGAGGCACAGAGAACCCCCAACAAAATAAACCCATAGTGGTCCACAACAAGATACATAGTAATTAAAATGGCAAAAAAAAAAAAAAAAAAAAAGTACTGATAAAGAGAGAATTTTAAAAGCAAGAGAAAACAGTTATACACAAGGGGAATGCCATAAGGCTACCAGATTTTTCAGCAGAAACTTTTCAGGCCAGAAGGGAGTGGCGCGATATTTTCAAAGTGCTGAAAGAAAAAAAATCACAGCCAAGAATACTTTATCCAACAAGGCTATCATTCAGAAAAGAAGGAGAAATGAAGAGTTCCCCAAACAAAAGTTGAAGGAATTCATGACTACTAAACCAGCTATACACAAAATATTAAAGGAGACATTTTGAGTTGAATTGAAAGACTGTAAGTAGATGTTAGAAGCAGTAAAATTAAATATATCTATTAAAATAAGACCAGGACTTGATAAAATAAAAAGACATAAATTATGACACCATATACCTAAAACATGGGTGAGAGAGGAATAGAGTGGGTTCAACCTAAGTGGCCATCAACACATACTGCTATATGCATAATATGTTATATATAAACATAACGGTAACTACAAATCAAAAATTGGCAATAGATATGCAAAAAATAAACAGAAATGAAACTCAGTTTATCCTAAATAAAGAAAGCAAACCATGAAAGAAGAGAGCAAGAGAAGAAACAGAGAACTATGAAAATAACCACAAAACAAATAACAAAATGGCAATAAGTACATATTTATCAATAATTATTTTGAATGTAAATGGACTAAAGAGTCCAATCAAAATGAATAGGGTGACAGAATGGGTAAAAAATCAAGACCGATCTATATACTGCCTATAAGAGACTTATTTCAGACCTACAGACACATGCAGATTGAAAGTGAATGGATGGCAAAGCATTTATCTGATGCAACTAGAGACAAAGAAGTACACTACATAATCGTCAACAATCCAACAAGAACATATAACAATTTTAAGTATATGCACCCAAATACATAAAACAGCTATTAACAAACATAAAGAAAGTAATTGAGAGTAATATGATAAGAGTAGGGGATTTTGACACCCATTTTATCAATGGATAGATGATCTAGGCAGAAAATCAATGAGGAAACTGAGGCTTTGAATGACATATTGGACCAAATGGATCTAATCAGAACATTTATCCTAGAATAATCAGAACATTTATCCTAGAATGGCAGAGTACATTCTTTTCAAGTGCACACAGGACATTCTCCAAAATAGACCACATATTAGGCCATAAAACAAGTCCCAATGAATTCAAACAGATTGAAAACATACCATGCATCTTTTCCAATAACAGTGCTATGAAACTACAAATGCACGAGAAGAAAAATTCTGGAAGGAACAGAAATACATGGGGATTCAATAAAATGCTACTAAACAGTGAATGGGTCAACCCGGAACTCAAAGAGGAAATCAAAAAATGCATGGAGACAAATGAAAATGAAAACACAATGGTCCAAAATCTGGGATGCAGCAAGGCTGCTGTAAGAGGAAAGTTTACAGCAATATAGGCCTATCTCAATAAGCAAGAAAAATCTCTGATGAACAACCTAACCTTACACCTAAAAGAGATACAAAATTAGCAACAAACAAAACCCGAAACTAGTTGGAGGAAGGAAATAAAGGCTGGAGCAGAAATAAATGAAATACAGACTAAAAACACAATAGCAAAAATCAGTGAAACCGGAGGGTGGTACTTCAAAAAGATCAACAAAATTGATAAACTTTTAGCCAGACTCATCCAAGAAAAGAGAGAATCAGATAAAATCAGAAATGAAAGCAAAGAAATAACAACCAACACCACAGAAATACAAAGTATTTTAAGAGAATATTATAAAAATTATATTGTAAGAAACTGAACAATCTAGGAGAAATGGATAAATTCCTAGAAACATATAACCTCCCAAAACTGAATCAGCACGAAATAAAGAATTTGAACAGATCAAATTAACAACAATGATATTTAATCAGTAATCAAAATACTCCTAACAAATAAAAAATTCCAGGACCAGAGGTTTTCACAGATAAATTCTACTAAACACTTAAAGAATTAAAGAATTAATACCTATTTTATTCTAGCTATTCCAGTAAATCTAAAAGGAAGTAAAGTGTACAAAATTCATTCTTTGAGTCCAAAATTAATCTGATACCAAAACCAGGTGAAGACACTTAAAAAAAAAAAAAAAAAAAAAAAAAAAAAAAAAAGAACTACACGTCAATATTTCTGATAGATGCAAAACTCCTCAACAATATACTAGCAAACAGAATCCAAAAATACGTTTTAAAAATCATTCACCACAGTGTAGTAGGATTTATTCCTGGGATACAGGTGGTTCAACACTTGCAAATCAATACATTATATCAACCAAAGGATAAAAACTATATGATCATTCATAGATGAAGAAAAAACATTTTACAAGTACGATATTCATTCATGATAAAATCCCTCAACAAAGTAGATTTAAAGGGAATATACCTCAACAGAATGGCAGCCATATGTTGAAAAATCCAAGCTGATATACTTAATAGTGAAAAACTGAGAACATTTACCCTAAGATCAAGAACAAGACAAGGATGTCCAGTTTCATCACTTTTATTCAACATAGTACTGGAAGTCCTAGCCACAGCAATCAGAAAATAAAAAGAAATACATGGCATCCAAATTGGTAGGGAAGAAGTTTTACTTCACTCTTTGCAGATGACATGATACTATATGTAGGAAACCCTAAAAACTCCACCAAAAAACTAATAGAACTAATAAATGAATTCACTATGTTTGCAGGATACAAAATCAATATATAGAAAACCATTGCATTTCTATGCCTTAATAATGAAGTAGCAGAAAGAGAAATTAAGAAGACAATCCCATTTACTATTGCACCAAAAATAATGCAATACCTAGGAGTAACCAAGAAGGTAAAAGATCTGTGCCAAGTAATGAAGGAGGTAAAATATCTGTACTCTGAAAACTATAAAGCACTGATGAAAGAGATTGAAGATGACACAAAGAAATGGAAAGACATTCCCTGCTCAAGGATTAGAAGGACAAATGTTAAAATGTCAATACAACTGAAGCAATCTACAGATTTAATGCAATCCTTATCAAAATAACAACAGCATTTTTCATAGAGCTAGAAAAAACAATCTTATTATTTGAATGGAACCACAAAAGACCCCAAATAGCCAAAACAATTTTGAAAGAGAAAAGAAAAGCAAAACTGGAGGCCTCACAATTCTTGACTTCAAGTTATATTAGAAAGCTGTAGTAATCAAGAGTATGGTACTGGCACAAAAATAGACGCATAGATCAATAGAACAGAATAGAAAACCCATAGGCAAACCGGCAATTATATGGCCAATTAATCTGCAACAAAGCAGCAAAGAATATCCAATGGGAAAAAGACAGTCTCTTCCACAAATGATTTTTGGAACACTGAATGGGAACATACAAAAGAATGAGACTGGACCACCTTCTACACCATACACAAAAATAAATTCAAAATGGATTAAAGACCTAAATGTGAGCACTCTCAACAATAGCCAAAATGTGGAAAGAGCCTAAATGTCCTTCAACTGATGAATAGATAAAGAAATTGTGGTTTATATACACAATGGAGTACTATGTGGCAACGAGAAAGAATGAAATATGGCCCTTTGTAGCAACGTGGATGGAACTGGAGAGTGTGATGCTAAGTGAAATAAGCCATACAGAGAAAGACCATATGTTTTCACTCTTATGTGGATCCTGAGAAACTTGACAGAAACCCATGGGGGAGGGGAAGGAAAAAAAATGAGCTTAGAGTGGGAGAGAGCCAAAGCATAAGAGACTCTTGAAAACTGAGAACAAACTGAGGGTTGATGGGAGGGTGGGAGGGAGGGAAGGGTAGGTGATGGGCATTGAGGAGGGCATCTTATGGGATGAGCACTGGGTGTTGTATGGAAACCAATTTGACAATAAATTTCATATATTAAAAAAATTTAAAAAATTAAAAACAAAGACCTAAATGTGAGATCTGAAACCATAAAAATCCTAGAAAAGAGCACAGGCAGTAATTTTTCTGACATCAGCCATAGCAACTTTTTTTCTAGATAGGTTCCCTGAGACAAGGGAAACAAAAACAAAAATAAACTAGTGGGACTACAGCAAAATATAAAGCTTCTACACAGTAAACAATCAACAAAACTAAAAAGTAACCTACAGAACATGAGAAAATATTTGCAAATGAACTGATAAGAGGTTAGTGTCCAAAATACACAAAGAACTTACAAAACTCAACATCCCCAAACAAATACTCCAACTAAAAATAGGCAGAAGGCATGAACAGACATTTCTCCAAAGAAGACATCCAGATGGCCAACAGAAGAGATGCTCATCATTACTCATCATCAGGGAAATACAAATCAAAACTACAATGAGGGGCACCTGGGTGGCTCAGTCGGTTAAACATCCAACTCTTGATTTCAGTTCGGGTCATGATCTCACAGTCATGAGATGGAGCCCCACTTTGGGCTCCATGCTGGGTGTGGAGCTTGCTTGGGATCCCCTTTCCTCTTCCTCTGCCCCTCTGCTGCTCATTCTCTCTCTGTCTCTCAAAAAAATTAAAAAAAAAAAAAAACCCAGAAACACCTGGCAATGAGATATCACCTCACACCTGTCAGAGTCAGAATGGCTAAAATCAAAACCACAAGAAATGATAGGTGTTGGTGAAGATGTGGAGAAGAGGAACCTTCATGTATTGTTGATGGGAATGCAAACTGCTGCAGTCACTCTGGAACAGTATGGAGTTGCCTCAAAAAGTTAAAAATAGAACTATACTATAATGCAGCCATTGCACTACGGGGTATTTAGCCAAAGAATACAAAAATACTAATTAAAGGGATATATGCACCCCTCTGTTTATAGTAGCATTATTTACAGTAGCCAAGATATGGAATCAGTCTGAGTACCATTGACTGATGAATGGATAAAGAAGTGTGTCTGTGTGTGTGTGTGTGTTTGTACACACACACACACGTACACACACACACACACAGGAATATTATTCAGCATAAAAATAAATAAAATCTTGCCATTTTCAACAAAATGGATTAATCTAGAGGGTATAATGCTAAGGAAAGTCAGACAAAGACAAATAACATATTGTTTCACTCATGTGGAATTTGAGAAACAAATGAAAAATGAAAAAGACAAACAAAAACCAGACTTTTAAATACAGAGAGCAAACTGATGTTTGCCAGAAGGGAAGTTGGTGGGGAGACAGGTAAAACAGGTAAGGGGGATTAAGAGTACATTTGTCTTGATGAGCACAGAGTAATGTATAAAATTGTTGAATTACTATATTGTACACCTGAAACTAATATAACACTGTATGTTAATTATACTAGAATTGAAAAGAAGAGGAACACGTTTTAAGAGGCTCACAAGGACTCATCATGGCTTTTCCCCAGGACTCAGTGAGAGGCAGAAAATACCACTCTTTCACAGAAGGAAACCTATTTGCTGCTCTTAAAACTGCAGCCTGAGGGGCAGGCTTCTAACTTAAAATGCACCTTGCAGAGAGAGTGGAGGCCAGCATGCTCCAACTTTATACTTTCACTCTGCTACACTCCAGGTTGCCATTATGTCCTGGAGAGGATCTTATGCACATGTCTGGTGTACTAGCTTTTACAGGTACCGTGAGGGGATGTTATCTCTTGATCACCTGGCTCTGGTGGCCAGTAGAGAAGTAACCATGGGTTCCACAAGAGTGTATCGGACAGAGAAACCATTCTCAACTGACTATCATTTCAGTGTGCAGCACAGAGGCAGCACAATGAAACTCTTAAGATTTATCATGGAAGAAGCCTATTTGCAAATCTTAAAAGCTTCAGGCTCAGGGATAGGCTTCTCATATAATGCATATCGAGACACTGACTATAATCCTCTCCAGAACTGGGAAGGCCAGCCGACACCAACTTTGTTCTCTCCCTCTGCCCCATCCCAGGTTGCACATGTCTCCATGCATGAAAGGAGTTTGTTCGCATGTCTGTCGCTCCAGGTTTTGTGTCCACCACAACTCATGTTTGTGTGTTCAATGAGCATCATCAAACCAAGAAACAGTCCTTAACTGGCTCCACTTGTCCTCACCCCACCAGGGCTCAGTACAGACGGAGCAGACAGAAAAGCCAACCTC
The DNA here is from genome assembly GCF_046562875.1 of Panthera onca. Lineage (NCBI taxonomy): Eukaryota > Metazoa > Chordata > Mammalia > Carnivora > Felidae > Panthera > Panthera onca. Next base: position 105,833,295 of record NC_138345.1, on the reverse strand, counting down.
CCAGTCCTCCCCTGAAAGAGTTATATTTGCATCCTTCAGAATCTGCTGCTAGCTTAAAGTCAGCCTGCATCTGAGTGCTGAGATGCTCACCCTTGCTGCACTGAGAGATTTTTTGGCACACATTCCGCTATGGAAACCACTAAGAGAAAAATCACATGTTTGAAAGATAACCAAGAGTGAGAGCAGGATTCAACAATAAGGTTCATCAATACAGGGCTACTAATTTAAGACTGGGAGAGGTGAGCGTTTTATCTAATGCATAGAGTCAATGAAAATGAAGAAACAGAGAAATATGTTCTAAATGAAAAAATTAGGTAAAACACTAGAGGAAAAAAAGACTGATGAAATGAAGATGAGTGATTTCCTGGAAAAAAAAAAGTTCAAAGTAATGATCATAAAAATGCTAAGGTCAGGGGAACAATGCATAGACAGAGTGAGAATTTCAACAAAGAGATAGAAAATATAGGAAACATCAGACAGAAATCAGAGATGAAGGATGTGATAATTGGTCTGAAGATTTCAATGGAGCTTTTCAAAAGCAGACTAGTAGATCAGTGAACGTGAAGACAGGGCAGTGGAATCATCCAATTAGAGAAGAAAAAAAAAAAGTCCGGGGAGGGGGGAGGAATGAAAATGAGTGAAGATAACTTACAGAACTTAAAGGAGATCATGACATTAGGTGGACTAATAGTCACATTACAGGGATCAAGAAGGAGAGAGAGAGAGAGAAAAGGGTCAAAAAGTTTATTTGAAGAAATAATGGCTAAAAACTTTCTTGACATGGGGAAGAAAACAGGTACCAGATCCAGGAAGTCCATAGTATTCCAAATAAGATAAATCCAAATACCCCAGACAAAGATACATTATAATTAAAATATCAGAAGTTAAGGGGCTCTTGGGTGGCTCAGTCAGTTAAGCGTCCAACTTCAGCTCAGGCCATGATCTTGCAGTTTGTGACTTCAAGCCTTGCATAGGGCTCTGTGCTCACAGTACAGAGCCTGCTTTGGATCCTCTGTCTCCCTCTTTCTGCCCCTCCCCTATGTGTGCTCTCTCTCTCTCTCTCTCTCTCTCTCTCAAAAATAAATGTTAAAAAAATTTCAAGTTAAACACAAAGAGAGAATCTTAATATCAGCAAGAGAAACACAACTTGTTAAGAACAAGTGAACCCCCATAAGACTACGAACAGAATTTTCAGCAGAAATTTGCAGGTCAGAAAACGGTGGCACAATATACTTAGGTGCTGAAAGAAAAAATGCCAAACAAGAATATTCTACCAGGAAAAGTTGTCAGTCAAAATAAAGGAGCAATAATGAGTTTTCTAAACAAGCAAAAACTAAAAGAGTTCATCGTCATTAGGCCAGGCTTACAAGCAATGTTAAAAGGACCTTTGTAAGCTGAAATAAAAGAGCACTAATTAGTATCAGGAAAACATAGAAGTGTAAATATTACTAATAAAGGTAAATACATAGTTAATTCAGAATAGTCTAACAATGGTCTGGGTGGTAGGTTAATCACTTACAAATAAATATGAAGGTTAAAAGACAAAAAGTGAAAATAACTATAATTACAATAAGTATTAATGGATACACAGAAAAAAATGCAAATTGATATAGCACCTAAATGGTTAGAAAGAATTTAGATTTTTTTTAAGTTTAGTTATTTTGAGAGAGAGAGAGAGAGAGGGAGAAAGAGAATCCCAAGCAGGCTCTGCACTGAGAGCAGGGCTTGAACTCACAAACCATGAGTTCATCTGAGCCGAAGTCTGACACTTAACTAACTCAGCCACTCAGGCACCCCTAGAATCCATTTAAATGTAAGTTGTTATCAGCTTAGAATAAATTGTTATGGGGCAGCTGGGTGGCTCAGTTGGCTCAGTGTCTGACTTCAGCTCAGGTCATGATCTTGTGGTCTGTAGGTTCAAGACCCACATCGGGCTCTGTGCTGACAGCTCAGAGACTGGAACCTGCTTCGGATTCTGTCTCTCTCTCTCTCTCTCTCTCTCTCTGCCCCTTCCTCATTCATGCTCTCTCTCAAAAATAAATAAACATTAGGGGCGCCTGGGTAGCTCAGTTGGTTGAGCGACCGACTTCGGGTCAGGTCATGATCTCACGGTTTGTGAGTTCGAGCCCCGCATCGGGCTCTGTGCTGACAGCTCAGAGCCTAGAGCCTGCTTCTGATTCTGTGTCTCCCTCTCTCTCTGCCCCTCCCCCACTCATGCTCTGTCTCTCTCTGCCTCAGAAATAAATAAACATAAAAATTTTTTTTAAATAAATAAATAAACATTAAAAAAATAATAAATAAAATGCACTGTTATAACTCTAAGATTCTTTTTGTAAGTCTCGTAGTAACCACAAAGGAAAAACGTTTAGTAAAGACACAAAACATACAAAAAAATCTAAGCCTACCACTAAGAAAATCAACAAATTACAAAGAAAGAGAGCAAAGCGGAGAAATTGCAAAATAGCTGGAAAACAATAAACATAATGACAATAAATCCATATTCATCATTCCAAATAAAAATATATACAGTGGCTGAAAGGATTAAAAAATGAGCATTTATTTGCTGCCTACAGGAGATTCACTTCAGGTATAAGCACACACAGGCTGAAAGTGAAGGGACGGAAAAGGTGTCTATTGCAAATGGAAACCAAAAGAATGCTGGGGTAATTATACTTATATTAGATAAATTGGACTTAAAGTACTGTAATAAATAAGAAACAAGTAAGGTAGTTATATAATGATAAAAGTGTCAATCCAACACAAGGAAAAAAAAATAACTGTAAATGTTTATGCCTCCAACATAGAAGAACCTAGTATGTCAAGCAAGTATTACCGTCAATGGAGAAGTAGACAGTATTAAAAAAAAGAATGGCAGGGGACTTAAATGTTTCCACTTACTCAAAGGATAGATCATCCAGACAGGAAAACAACATGGAATCGCTGGACTTAGACCACACATTAGAGCAGATGGACTTAGAATTTATGGAGCATTCCATCAAAAAATAACATTTTTTTCTTTTGTTTTGAAACATATTTTGATTTGCTGTTTGATTTTTTACTTGGCCCATTGCTTGTGCAATAGTGTGTTGCTTAATATTTACATTTAAATATTTAATATTTACACTGTAGATTTTCCAACTTTGTTTTATTGTTGATCTTTAGTTTTGTACCATTATAGTTGGAAAGTATACTTGGTATGATTTCAGTCTTCTTAAATTTGTAATATTTGTTTTCTCTTTTTATGTGATTTAACCAGGGGATTCTTCTGTGTGTACTTGAAGACCATGTGTATTCTATTTTTCTTGGATGGAATGTTTTATATACATCTTTTAAAACCAAGTATTATTCAAGTAAGAGAAAAGAGTTCCTGTTGGAAGAAAAATAACTTTAACTGAGTGTACTCTTTTAAAATAATGCATATTAGAGGAGAGGTTCAACACACACAAATCATCCGTAATACACGGCATTAACAGAATGAAGGGTGAAATTCACATGGTCATTTTAATAGACGAAGGAAAAACAACTTGACAAAATTTAACATCTTTTCATGAAAAAACCTTCAACAAATCAGATAGAGAAGGAATGTACCTCAACATAATAAAGGCCATATATGACAAATCCATAGCTAACATCATATTGCACCTGAGATGAGTAGAAAGTAATGTATGTGCACTCTCAGCACTTGAATCAAAATCATTTTGAAGGGGTGCCTGGGTGGCTCAGTCTGTTAAGTGTCCAACTCTTGATTTTGGCTCAGGTAACGATCTCATGGTTTGTGAGATCGAGCCCACGTTGGGCTCTGCACTGACAGTGTAGAGCCTACTTGGGATTCTCTCTCTCTCCCTTTCTCTCTGCCCCTCCCCCACTCATGTTCGTTCTCTCTCTCAAAATAAACAAACATTTTACAAAAAACCTTTAAAAGTAATATAGAAAATCTAGTTTCAGCAACTGGGCAAGAAAAATAAAAAGCATCCAAATCAGAAGGTAAAAATAAAATTATCTTTGGTGCAGATGGCATGATATTTTATATATAAATTTATATATATATATATACATTTATATTATATATATTATAAATATATAAATATACATTCATATTATACATATTATAAATATATAAATATACATTCCATTAAAAAATGTTATATTAAATTAATTCAGTAAAGTTTCAGGAAACAAAATCAACATACAAAAATCAATTGCATTTCTATATACTAATAACCACCTAAAGAGAAATTAGAAAGCAATCTCATTTACAGTCACATTGAAACCAATAAGATATTTAGAAATAAATTAATGAAGGAGATTAAACATCTTTACACTGAAAACTATAAGATATTGATGAATGAAATTGAGGAAGACACAAATAAATAGAAAGATACACTGTGTTCTTGGAATAGAAGAATTCTGTTAAAATATCTATGTATACTACTCAAAGTGATATACATATTTACCACAATCCCTATCAAAATTCCAATTTTAGTTTTCACAGAAATGGAAAAAACTATCCTAAATTTGTATGCAACCAAAAATACTGAATAATCAAAGCAATCTTAAGAACAAAGCTGGAGGCCTCACACATCTATATTATGAAGTATAGAAATCAAAAACTATGGTACTGGCATAAAAACAGGCAGATAGAGGGGCGCCTGGGTGGCTTGGTCGGTTAAGCGTCCGACTTCGGCTCAGGTCATGATCTCACGGTCTGTGAGTTCGAGCCCCGCGTCGGGCTCTGTGCTGACTGCTCAGAGCCTGGAGCCTGTTTCGGATTCTGTGTCTCCCTCTCTCTCTGCCCCTCCCCTGTTCACGCTCTGTCTCTCTCTGTCTCAAAAATAAATAAAAACGTTAAAAAAAATTAAAAAAAAAACAGGCAGATAGACAAGAGGAACAAAATAGAGATGTCATAAATAAATCCATATATATATATATATATATATATATATATATATATAGTTAAAGAATTTTTGAAAGGGTCAAGAACACACAAGTAAATGACAGTCTCTCAATAAATGGTGTTGCGAAAACTGGTTATTCATATGCAAAAGAATGAAATTGGACTCTTACAGCACTGACAAAAATCAACTCAAATAGATGAAAGACTTGAACATAAGACTTAAAACCATAAAATTCTTAAAATAAATCATGGGAAAATGATCCTTGACATTGTTCTTGCAAATAATTTATTGGATAAGGCAACAAAAGCTCAAATAATTAAGTCAGAGTATATCAAACTCAGCACAATGAAAGAAACAATAAAATGAAAAGGCAACATATGGAATAGGAAAAAAATATTTGCAAGTCATATCTGATATGGGGTTTAACATCCAAATTATATAAATAACTCATACAACTCAATAGCACAAAAGTAATTAATTCAATTAAAGAGTGGTCAAAGGACCTGAATAGACATTTTTCCAAAGGAAACATACAGATGGCCAAAAGGTATATGAAAAGGTGCTCAACATTATTAATATCAGGGAAGTGCAAATCAAAACAGTTAGATGTCACTTCATACATGTTAAGTTGGCTATTCTTAAAAAGAGATGACAAGCCAAGAATATGGAGGAAGAGAATCTTTATATAAGTTTGATAGTCATGTTAATTGGTACAGCCATTATGAAAAACAGTATGGAGCTTCCTCAAAATATTAAAAATAAAACTATTTTAGTATCAAGTAATCCCACTCCTATGAATATATCCAAAGGAAATGAAATAACTATTTCAGAAATATCTTTATTCCCATCTTCATTGCAGCATTATTCATAATAGCCAAGATATGGAAACAACTTTAATATCCTTCAACAGATATATGAATAAGGAAATTAGGGTATTTATACGATAAAATATTACTCCATATAAAAAAATAAAATCCTACCATTTTCAATAACATGGGTAAACCTAGAGGACATTGTGCTAAGTGAAATAAGCTAAGTGAAATAAGAGAAAGAAAATACTATATTATATCACTTACATTTAAGTCTGAAAGAAAGAAAGAAAGAAAGAAAGAAAGAAAGAAAGAAAGAACCAAATTCATAGAAATAGAATAGAATGGTGGTTTGAGGAAAAATGGGGAGATATGAGTCAAAGGTACAAACTTTCAATTAGGAAAAGAATAGCCTGCATAGCATGGTGACTACAGTTAATAATATAGTATACATGAAAGTTGCTGAAAATAAATCTTTTTTTTTTATGTCTATTTTTTTTTTTTTTTGAGAGAAAGAGACAGAGCCTGAGCAGGGGAGGGGCAGAGAGAGATGGAGACACAGAATCAAAAGCAGGTTCCAGCTGAGCTATCAGCACAGAGCCTGACATGGGGCTCGAACCCACAAGCCCATGTGAGATCATGACCCGAGCCAAAGTTGGATGCTTAACTGACTGAGCCTCCCAGGCACCCCAGTTGCTGAGAAAAGTCTTAAGCACTCACATAACAGAAAAAAAGTAAGATGATGGATGTGTTAATTACCTTGATCTTGGTAATCATTTCATAATGTATATCTTTACCAAATTATCACCTTGTACACTTTAAATATATAATCATACTTGTCACTAAATTTATTTTAAATTTATTTTATTTATTTATTTAAATTTATTTTACTTTCACTAAATTTATTCCTCACTAAATTTAGAGAAAAAAGTTGAATTTATGTCAAAACCATTGCAAGAGATTGGAAAGGCAATTTATGATATTAAAGAATGCTGTTAAGGATTAAGTTATAACAGTTTGGAATATGTATATACTAAGAAAAACAAAGTCTATATTATAAAGCAAAATTGTAGAAGTAAAGGAATATTAGTAAACCTCTAGTGTGAGGAAACAATTCATTTTGTTAGCCCAGAAAGTTCAGTAGGTAAATAATACCAATGAAAATAGTAATCAAATGTAAAGACAGAGTTAAAAACATAATTAATGTTTTAGGTCTATAGCTCATTGAATATATTGAAATCCACATGTAAAAAGATACTCCTTACATAGTCAAAAACCAATAAATATAACCAGAAAGTCTAATACAAAACAAAACAAAAAAAAAGAAAGAAAAACTCCATAAATCCCAAGGCATATTTTCCAGATACTATTATCTGATTAAAGAAAAGGAAAACTAGAAACTATTAACATCAAAATCTGAAAACCAAAAGACCCTACAAATCAAAATTAATAAATTCTTCCTTAAATAATTCTCTAGTAAAAAAAGCAAATCAAGCCAAAATGTTATAAAATCTATAAAATGTTTGAATAATGACATTCTATATTGAAATATATAGAATACAGCTAAAGCTGTATTAAAAAGATAATTCATAGCTATAAATTTTATGTCAATAAAAAGAGATAATAAAATAAATAAACCTATTCAAAATGTTAAAAAAACACAAATAAAGCCAAAGAAAAAAATAGAAAATGATTATTGATGATAAAAGCAGAAATTATTAATAAACCTGGAAAAAATAAACCAATAAAACTGAAAGTTAGTTTTCAAAATAACCATACAGTGAACAAACTACTAGCCAATCTTGTCATAAAAAAAGAATATAGAACAAATACATACAGTTTTAAAATATGGGATATAATATCAAAAATTAGAAAATTAGAAAAACCATAAAAATTCTTTATTAATAAAATAGATTTAAAACATAGATCAAATGAAAAAAATGGACCCTGACTGTATTTGCAATAGAACCCTAAACATAATGATTCCCACGTGAAAAATAATGTTGGTAAAATGAGATCTCCCCCCAAAGTGGTAAGCCTAGATGGTTTTACATTGGAAACATAAAATCCTTAACTAGTAGAGCATTACAAAGCTATTTAAACTTTTCTAGACCATAGGTTTAAAAAAAAATACTAATTTTATTTTTCAAAATAGGCATAGCACAGGTTCTCAAATCTGTCAAGCCCTGCATAAAAATACTACAGACCCAAATCATTTATAAATTATAATGAAACATCAATTATAAAATATTTGCAAATAGGATTTGGCAGATCATTGCAGAAATAATACATAATTTTCATGAGATTTTTGTTCCATATATAAGGACTTTTCAAAATTAAACAATTAATATAACTTATCATATTAACAAGCCTCAGGAGAAATGTAATAATATCTATAGATATTAATTAAATATAAAAATAGTCAACGTATAGGAATTTATAGACATTTTCTTAACATGACAAAATATATTTATCTCAGCTCAAAAAGCTTAATGGAGAACAACTAAAAATTTCCCCTAGCAAAGTATGGAAAAGATAAAAATGTTCTCTATCACATTAGCATTTAAAACTATACTTCAGTTACTGGCCAGAATACTTTGATACAAAAAAGAAAAGAGATAAAATTTGGAAGTAAGACTGCCTTACTATTTCCAGATGATATGATTACATAACTGTAAAACACAAACGAATCAACAAAAAATATTATATAAGAAAACAGTGGGGCGCCCGGCTGGCTCAGTCAGTTAAGCGTCAGACTTCAGCTTAGGTCACCATCCCACTCTGGTGGGTTCGAGCCCATTTCGGCTCTGTGCTGACAGCTCAGAGCCTGGAGCCTGCGTTGAATTCTCCCTCTCTCTCTCTCTGCCCCTTCCCCACTCTCACTCACTCTCTCTCTCTCTCTCTCTCTCTCTATCAAAAAATAACTAAACATTAAATTTTTTTAAAAAAAGAAAATAGAGTATGGGATAAAATATTAATATGCATACATGATTAGGTTTTAAATAAAACAGTTTGAATCATATTGAAGGATTATTTTTTGGGTCAAAATCCATAAGGAATGAGCAATTCAATTAACCACCATCAACAGCAACCAGCAAAAAGAGATAATGGAACTATAATAAAAGAAAATAAGCTATTGTAAGAGTGAAAAAAAGATATAGTATCTACAAATAAGTTTAACCAGAAATGAATTAAGTCTTTGACTAGAAACTTAAAAATACTCATGAAGGAAGAATACTCAAACAATTTATAATTTAAGGTGAGGTCAATTTAAAAACACACACACACACACACTTTTTTTTTTTTTAACTAAGCAGGTTATTCTAAAGATGACATGGAAAGTAAACAAACATGAATAGACAGGAAAATTTTTTAAAGGAAGGGCAATGAGGATAATTAGCCCACTACTATTAAAATACTCTCCAAAGTTCCATAATTGAAACAAGATAGTATATTAATATACAGACTACTGGAGAATAAAACATCACAAAGAAAGATATATAACATATATATATACACACATACATATACACATACACACGCAATACTTTATGAAAATGTTTGGATCTCAAATTAGGAAAAGAAAAAAAAAAACATTCTATAAAAGATTTTGGGAAACTGGATAACCATCAATACAAAAATAAATTTGGAACTGTTTGTCGTATCACACATTAGAAAAAATCCAAAATAAACCAAATATTGAGATGTCAAATTTTAACAATTGCATACAGTGCAGCTGGGAAATGAATGGCCCTAATTTTCTCTTGCAAAACCAGAATGATCTTCTAATTACAGAATCTAATTTCCCAATTCTTGATCCACTGGACATATTTGAACATTTTGCAGCTGTTCATTTCTGCTTGAAACTCCAGTCTTTGGCTCCAGGGATTTCGGGGTTCAACGAAGACTTAGGCCAGACAGTTACTTGTTCAGGATGCCAATACATAAAGAACACTAAAATGTCACCGAATATATGAAGAAAAATGAATTTCTAAGACTATCCCTGGGTATGTCATTGATTAAACTGCCTGAGACTGAGGGAAATTCTGCTTTGACTCACCCTCCAATGAACAATGTTTTATGGAGGTAAGTTTTATCAAGTCTAAGTCTTGTTTTGCTGCAGTTTATGCAAACTGAGGCAATATATTTTTCCAAAATACCTCCATATAAATGTTTAGCTTCTTTGAATAAATGAAGAACAGCCACTAATAGTGAGGTTGGAATGGACACCCAGCTATTGGCTTGTCTAGAGATGTCCATATTTCTGTATGTCGTAGATACTAAATCTTCTGATCTCTCTGGTCCTTTAAAATCTTCTTCTCTGGTGTCCTTCATGTTTGTTAAATAGTACTGTCTTCCCCATTTGGGTTCTCCCCTTCAGAGATTTCATATACTCTCGCAACTCAAAAATCAAATATATATATGGATGACTCCAAAATCTATAAAATTATATCTTTAGTCTAGAAAACTTTTGGCTCCAGACCATTATTACCAATTTTCTATCAAATTGTTGTCTGAAGCCAGAGACAACCACACAAAGGCATCCTAATATACTATTTAAGGGCATTGGAGCCAGATTGTCTGGGTTCAAATCCAAAGTCAGTTAATTACTAGATATTCAATCTTGCACAATTTGCTCAGTTTTCCTATCAAAATAATAGCAGTACTTGGTGTGTTTGGGTGGCTCAGTCAGTTGAGCACTGGACTCTTGATGTCGGCTCAGGTCATGAGCCCAGGGTCGAGGGATCTAGCCCCACATCAGGCTCTGTGCTGAGCATGGAACCTACTTAAGATACTCTTCTCTCCTTCTGCCCCTCTCCCCTGCTTACTCTCTCTCTAACATTAAAGGAAAAAGAAAAATAACAGCAGCACCTACTTCATATAATTTTTAGACAATTGAATTAATAACTATTTATAAACCATGCAGAGCATGTTATAGTACAGAATAAGAGTTATACAAGTGTGTTAAATGAATATATGTAATGATAAATAAGGAAAATTTACAGTGCAGATATTCCCAACAGGCCTACCAAGTTAGAGGTCTATCACCCAGGACTATGATGCCCTATCAGCATTGTCCAGAATAAGATAGTTGACAGTAAAAGAAACAACACTGTCCCTTCAAGCCAAATAAAACAAAGAGATTCCTGTCTCTTTGCTCTGTATTTTTCCCCAGAGCAGCTAGAAGCATACAAGCAGAAGACAGAAGTGAGACATATGTCCCAGAGAGACAGACTATGACCTTCCATTTGACTCTTGTTGATAGTAAGGAAATGAGAAAGCAGATCATACTTCTTTCCAAGTTCCTAGGCCCCAAACCATGCTTGCCTTGTGATGCGGAGAGGATATGAGATTGGAGTTGCAAACTAGTTTTTTTAATAAAGTAAAAAGAGGTTATGGAATCTGCCCAAGACGTCATTAGAAATCTGCTACCCAGCAGGGAAGGAAAATTGACATTGCACAGTTGGGGGCATTGATTAAAGAAAATAAATTCTTTTCAAGTGTGTACTTCATAAAGCTGAGAATCTCCAATAAACCTGATATTACTATATATAGTTTATAAAGAAGCTTTGCCATAGGAGGGGCATGCTGTAGCACTCAAAAGGCTCTGCTTGGAAAAACTTCAGCAAAATTTAAAACATTTTCATCAAGAAAAAAAAAATTCAGTAAGATTTTGTAGAAATCAGGAGCCATTCAAAATAGCTTACACTGATTTTATTGACATAATGATAAAAGTTTAATATTAAAAATTACTTTTTGCCCAAAATAAATAATTTCATTAAACTCAGGAATTTCTATAAACAGATATGCCTTTCTTTATACACATACATACACATACAAAATTTGGAAAATTAAGTCATATTTTAGCAAAATAATGATTATATCCTTATTTTATATGAATTAGATTGAATAGGAGGGTAGAAATAAAAGTGATAAATAAAGGTAGGCAATAGAGTAGATAACCACCTCCACAGTCCTGTTTGAAGAATACTAAAACACCTATTGGATACAGAATTAATTTTGCCCATTCCATTTATTGACAAATTGACTTTCTCATCCTCCACTATAGCTATTAAAACACACTGGGATTACAATAATAAAGCTGGGGTGAGGGGCATATTTTCTTTTTTTTTTAAATTTCAAATAGGTTAAAAAATCAAATCAGCCTGTTAATGTATAAAACACTCAGAACTGTAACAAACACTTAGCAATCATTACATATATGTAAGCTTTTGGGTATTATTATTAATCCCTGGGATGTGATGATTTGTATATTCCCATCAAAATCCACTAGGTTAATGGTTTTGATAGTTGAGACTTTATGCCTGACTGAAGACTTGTGATAAAGCATTAGAAGCTCTCAAGTTTAGGTGAATCAGGGGGTAAAGAACACAGAGAAGACAGGTAAGACAACACGAGGATAGTAACAAGTAGATCACAAATGATTATTTGCAAAAAGTACTGGGGGGAGTCACACCCAAAATGAAAGGAAGGCTCAAATCTTTCCTCACTTAAAATATTTTTCAAAATAGTTTTGCTTTTAAACTTAATTTTTATGCAAACACCAATAGAAGACACAGAAACAATATGAAAAATGGGTGACATGAGGAGAATGCCATGTGATCATAGAAACAGCAATTGGAATAATGCAGCGATAAGCCAAGAAACACCAAGGGCTGTGGGCCACCACTCAGAGCTAAGAAAAGACAAAGCATTCTCCCCTAGATCTACAGAGAAAGCAGGGCCTCACTGACACCTTGAGTTTGAACTTTGAGCCTGCAGAACTGTGATAGAACAAATATCTGTTGTTTTAGCCACCAAGTCTATGGCACCTTATTAAGACAACCCTAGGAACCTAATAGCAGATTCGGGTTGTGAGAATCCACCAACTGTATGAAAGTCTTTAAACATGATGGAGATGAGGGATCTCTGCTTTGTGTTAGTTTCTTTATTCTCTTTCTCATGCCTCCATACAATTCTCTCTCAATCTGAATCCATAAATACCATAGGAACGTTTACTGGAAACACCAACTTCTCCAAATTAGCTTCAGCTGGTTCCTTCAGGCATTTCAGGAATTCTGTGTATTTTCAGAGTCTCTACATAGGTCAGCATCTCAGTTGTTCCAAATCCCCTCCCACTTCTTTTTCCTCCTCCTTTCTGTCCTTCTCTTTGTTCTTATATCTACCTTTTCAGTTTTAACCTCTTCTTCCTCATTTTGGCAAATTTGAAATTTGAAATACTGCCCAGAAAACTCTTCAGGACACTTCCTCTCACAGCTGTACTTTTCCAGCAAATATGCACAGCTAGCAGAGCCCTGGTTCCCATTCCTTATCCTGTTCTATAGAAAACTTTCACCGCAGTTTCCCCAGGCCTATCTGGAAGGAAGTCAACAAAAGGAGATGGCCATCATCCATTCTTATAGATAAAGGATTCTCAAATTGTGGTCCCCAGACTGGTAAAATCAGCTCTACTTGAAGGCTAATCAACAATACAAATTTTCCAACCATACCCCAGGAGCCACTAAAGGAGAGACTCTGGGGTACAGGCCCTGACATTTTTGTTTTAATAAGCTCTCAGGTGATTCTTTTTACAAAAAAAAAAATTTAACGTTCATTTATTATTGAGAGACAGAGAGAGACAGAGCATGAGCAGGACAGAGAGAGGAGGAGACACAGAATTTGAAGCAGGCTCCAGGCTCTGAGCTGTCAGCACAGAGCCCAACGTAGGGCTCGAACCCACCAACTGGGATATCATGACCTGAGCTGAAATCGGGCACCCAACCAACTGAGCCACCCAAGTGCCCCACTCTCAGGTGATTCTGACACATGATAAAGTTTAAAAATTACTGCTACAGATGATGCTCAATAAAGTTAACTTTCCCCTGAAAGCTAGTTAGTAGCTGAGGCAGAGTGGTGAGCTGGAAGCAGATCGACATAGTTAATTAAGAGAGAAACCATGAAAAAAACTAGAGTTGTGTACTGTAGTCCTTTCCTGGTGTTTAAGTGGCTCAGAGGTAGAAGAATAAATTGTACTTTGATCAGAATAACTAAAAGGATCATTATCAACTAGCTACGATAAAAATATATGAGTTGTAATTTATGGTTTGATTTAGTTATTTACTTATTCAGCTAACAGTTGTTGAAACCTTTGAGGACAATGAAAATACTACATCAACAAGACAGAGACCATACTTCATACAGTTAAATTTTAATAGATGAAAGGAAGGAAAAGATCTCCTCCAATCTCTTTGGGTGAAGAGGCTCCAGCTGAGCCTTAGAATTAAACCGACATAGTAAGAAACAGGAGAAAAGCACACAAGTTTTAGTAAATTTTCGTATATAAATGGAGGTCTTCACAGAAGAATAAAGACCTGAAGAAGTGACTCAAGCAGAAAGCTTTTATATCTTAGACAAATAAACAATAAATTGATGAAGAATTTAAAAATAAACAATTAAGAATTTATAAATAAACAATATATTGGTAAAGTCCCTAAGGGGCTGGGTTAGAGGTAGTAAATTGTTGAGAACTGAATAGGAAGGTAAGGGTTAACTTCACAATGTTAGTGTGGACAGATTTCTCAGCCTTGATTCCCCATCTCTGATGATAAGAATGTCTTCCTTCCTTGTGGTATAGGGAAGGGATATTATCTCCTGCTCTCAGGAAAAAAAAGGAGGTTCAGAGGGCCCTTCTTGCACCTGCTTTTTCTCAAGTAACTTTAATTCAAAATAGTATGTGAGAAGGTTCCATATTTTAGGGTGACACATTCTGAACACCTTCACAGAGAAGACAGACAATAAAAACTAAACACTATAATTCTAGGTAGTGGTAAAAGCTCTTAAGAAAAGAAAGTATGTGTAAGGGGTTAGGTAATGACTGGGGCTGGAGAATGAGATGACCAGGAAAGGGGAATTTTTTTTTAATGTTTATTTATTTTTGACACACACACACACACACACACACACACACACACACAGTGCAAGCAGGGGAGGGACAGAGAGAGAAAGAGACACAGAATCCTAAGTAGGCTCCAGGCTCTGAACTGTCAGCACAGAGCCTGATTCAGGGCTTGAACTCATGGACTGTGAGATCATGATCTGGGCCAAAGATGGATGTTTAACCAACTGAGCCACCCAGGTGCCCCAGGAAAGGGGAATATTTAAACAGAAAACTGAATGAAGTTTAGGAAGAAGTCTTTAATCTGAAGATAACATTCTGTCAGAGAGAACATATAAATGCAAATTCCTTGGGGTGGACTGAGCTTGAACATTTCAAAGAATAGCAAGAAGTCCAGAGTGGCCGCTGTGGACTTAACAAACAAACAAACAAATAAAATAAGTGTAGGAGATAAAGCAGAAACAATGGCCAAATTATGTAAGGCCTTGAGGGCATCTCTGGGATGTCAGATTTTATTCCAAATATTATATGAACTCATTGGAAATTTTTCAGTGTGGAGATTGACATGATTTGCTCAGCTGCTGTGTGAAAAGACTATCTGTGGGGTGAGAGTAGAAAAAAGGTAGGACCACTTAGGACTGTAGGGTAAAGTTCAAAACAAGAGAAGGTGGTAATTTGGATGAGAATGACAGCAGAAGAGATACAAAGGAATGCTAGATTATGGACATATTTTAAAGTTACAACTACACAATTAAAGGATGGAATAGATGTGAAGTATGACAGAATAAGGATACAAGGATGACTTTTAAGATTGGAGGCTGAAAAAGTGAAGATCTGATAATGCTTTTTATTGAAATGAGGATCAGTGTGACAGCAGTAGGCTTAGAAGGGGACATTGAGATCAATTTTGCATGTTAATCTGTTTATCCAAGTACGAGTACAGAGTTGGATGTTTCATGCTTAGGTGGAGAGGAAAGACAAGCTGGTGAGAAAAATCAGGAGGAATTCATGATGTAAGAGACAGAATAGCTCTGAAGACAACACAATCCATAGGAGTGAGAGCAGGAAGAGTGCTCACAGGTAAGGAGCCAAATATGGAACTTCCTTGGTGTGATGTGAAATGTCCGGCTAGAAACTAAATGGCAGGATTTGCGGCAAACATCCATTAAAATGTGTGTTGACAGTTTAAAATAGACTCTGTTCACAAACATGTTTCTGGCTAATTGGATACATTAATAGACCCCAAATTTTCATTCCATGATTTCCTCTCAGCGAAATACAAAAATTCACAGATTTTCTCCCAATTAATCAGGATTGATAACATTTAAATACAATGACAAAATAAGGAAGGAAACTGCCTCAAAGGAAAAATAGAAGTCAAATTTTAGGTACGTTTTTCTCACGTAGAAAAGGGCTAAAAGAATACTTATAGCAAATACACTACTATTGACAACAAAGAGCACTATAAAAACAGATTCACAGCCAAATATTAATGATTCATTTAACATATTACACATTGTCAAGAGAATTTGATAAATGTGTTCTGTTGCCTATTAGTGTGGTATGCATAAACAAATAAAATGATGTGATATATTTTCTTAAAATGTTTCTATATATTTTCTTGGCCAAGATATTAAAGTAACTTGTAACTCTATTTCTTCTATTATATCCTAAAGCTACAGAATCTATTTTTGTAAACTTGTTAATATGTACATATTAAACAACTCTAATATTTGTATTTCAGAAAATAAGTAAATATATATTTCTTCTAAGTGTTATTTGAATATTACAGTTTTAAATAGTTGACTTCTTCATCTTAGATAGGAAACTTTGATTGTAAGCATAAAGAAAAGCCCAGAAAAAATGAACTTCTAGTTAAATACGAAAGCAAAAGCTAAAGTAAAATAGTTAGGTGTCTAATTAATATGGCTTTTACCAGAAGGACTATAATATGTAAATCAGTTTTTAAAAAACATAAAGGAAACAATTCTTTCATAAACAATACGTTTTAAACAATATGTTTTGGTTACAAATTCACACTAGCAATTTTATAGCAAATGTATAACATGTGTACCACCATGAAGACAGGCATGCTGTAATCAGATTGCTTTGTGAATTTACTGTAACAAAATGATTAGATACTGGATTTAATCACACCACGTCTGGCATTTGGCATTCTAACAACTGTAGCCCAGCTGCCAGCCTTGCCACAGTGGTAGAAACTTACCAGTTCTTTGTAATACACATGTCTGGAGCTATTCCTTTGATTATTTTCAAGAGCAAGGGAGAGGGGGGTAAGAATTACACACATTGTCTACATGCAGAGACATGGCATGACTCATGTGATTGGAGGTTTTTCTTACTTTATCTTACTCCTCAATGATATCCATATGAGTTATCACTGCCATGAGATCAGGAACTGAGTATCTGGATAGCTTTCATGACGATACTAATACATTATTCTAATGAATTCTGATGAGCATGAACTAATACAATAATCTCAAAGATTTTAAATTATGTTGTGCCAGAATATAGCTGTTATAGCCTTAGCTAGCTGCCCTTCCAAGTTCTAAGATGTTATACTATAGTATAAATATCATGATAAAGAATTTGATTTGCTGCCAAATCATATCTCATAAAATATAACAACTGAATGTATCAAATATCTGTAGAGGAGTTAATTCTTCTATGGTCAGATTTTGAAATGCCCCTGTTCTCAGTCTCACTGAAATCCCAAACTAGAGAGGTTGCATCATATATATACATATATATATACATACATATATATATATATATATATATATATATGTATGTATATATACATATACATATATATATATACATATATATATATATATATATATATATATATATTTGACAACTAACTTCTAGCATGATGATAACATTAACAGAAAAACCAGAATGTTGCAAAGGAGAACTGACTGGAAACACATATTAAAATTCTGTTCTAAGACTTTAGAATTTGAAATGACACTATATCCTGCATATAAACATTGAGGTGATAGTTTGTAATTTATTGGTGTGCCTTAGAGCAAATAATCCTAGCTGCTGTAATAACAAATCTGAAAATCTTAGTAGCAACATATAATAAGTGTATTCCTTGCTCCAATTCAGATGTTCCTGTTGGCAAGCACTTCAGGTGATTATTCAAAGAGCAGGCTTTTTACCTCTTGTGGCTCAGACCTCATCCAGTGTCTCCATTCATTTACTGAATAAATATTAAGAGAGTCAAATATTACATATAGATTTTTGGAAGCTGAACCTTGAAGTGACATTTATTAATCACCCTTGTCCACATTCCATGTAAAACCGTAAGGAGAATGGAAAATACGGTCTCCTTGTGTGCCTAAGAGTAAAAGGTAAACACACAGATTCTGTGTCACATTTTGCTTGATTGAAAGGTGAGGAACTGCAGTGTGAATCTGGGCAGAAGCACAGAGGTGACTACAAAAACTTGATGATGTGGGTCTGTATGAAAAAGTCAAAGTTTAAAATTGCATCTTGGGGTGCCTGGGTGGCTCAGTTGGTTAAGCATTTGACTTCGGCTCAGGTCATGATCTCCGAGTTTGTGAATTTCAGCCCTGCATTGGGCTCTCTGCTGTCAGCTCAGAGTTTGCTTTGAATCCTCTGTCTCCCTCTCTCTTTGTCCTTCCCCAACTTGCGTGCACGCATGTGTGTGCACACACTCTCTCTCTCAAAAATAAATAAAAGCATTTTTAAAAATTGCATTTTAAAATGCAGTTGTACTTATGGAGAAAGAGTAGATGTAATTTTTTTCAAGTATATCAATATTAAATTAATCTTTGTAAGTACGAATTACATTAACTAAGCATTTTTGCCAATGGGATAAATGAGATCAATACATTGAACTGGTTGAAGAGATCCAAGTTCTTTAGTTTTATGCACCATTGAAGTCAACTTCTAAGAAAACATTCAGTGTTTTGTGTTTTTTTGAAATTATTTTTTTTTAATTAAATTTAGTATGGGCCTCTGTAGAGATATAGCTCCATGTTATGCCTGCACAAAAGGAGTATTTTTTTTTAAATCCTACTTTCCAAAATATTAAACATCTCTCTTATACTTTCTTCATAGATCATGTTTTAATTCTTTGTTGGATTAAATCAAAACTATGCAAATTAAAAGATTAGCCATATTGTTTGACAAGGTGCACAAACAGAAACCATAAATAGATATATTCAGTATTTCAAGTTAAATATCACATAAAAGCAGCTGCTTACACATAATGTTGTGCAATACTCTACACATTTAATGATATATATTGTTAACCGGGATTTATAGTTTAGATTTATGCATTAAATGTGCCTCAAAGTCTTTTATTTTTAAATCGTCTTTTTTTTTCAGCAAATGAGTGTTTTTTTAATTGGCACATTCTAATATCCTCAACGTTCATTTCAGTTATAGACCTGTTATTCTGACAGATGTTTCCAAAGGAAATGTTTGTTTCAATATTAGCAGAGAAACATCTGCTGCTGGAATGAGAGAGATTGGCCATTTTATTTCTCCAAATCTTACATAGGCCAGTCGCTCATCATCAAAACCATGTACCATCCATCTTGGACAAACATATTGATATTATTGGAATGGCAACAGTTTCCTCAACATTAGGAATGGCAACAATTCCAGTTGTGTTTTGCTGAGATACATGAAAATATTTTTGCAATTCAATACTCTTTATTTGCCTATAACCATACAACCCAAAACTAATAAAGCTGAGATAGACTTACAACTCAGGTAAAAATTATTATAAATATAGTATTGGAAAAAAAACCCTACCATTTAAAAGGCAATCAACCGTTTTACTTATCCATCTGAAAGTAACTTCAGACTTGGAGGATATTTTTCTCATTATAAATTAAAGGTCAGAAATATATCTGGTGTTTTCTTGAGTTCTGTGTTGTCCAGAGAAATTTTATCTTGATATGATTTCTATCTTTTAAAGAGTTTTAAGGAAAATCAAATTGCCTAATCCATTTCATACATCTTCCTATCACTACTTTTTAGGAGAAAATCAAACTCTGTGAGCTCTCATTTAATGAATACCTTACAAGTAATGAGCATTTTTTAATAAGTAAAACCTAATGTTCCAATGTAAAGACTCTTAAATATGACTGTTAAATCTTTAATGAACTGTGACATAATATTAAAGAGGAAAAGTCTAAATATATCATTGCTTCAAGCAGTAGACTATCCAAATAGAACAGAAATAATAGCAGTATTGATTTGAGCCCATGTGTTTTTGTCCAAGCCAAATAAAAATTAATAACATCATAAAGGAAAAAGTATTTTTCAGGCAACTATAATGATTATATCTCTTTACACAATTTTTCCCCTCAGTTATGACTAGTTCTCAAGAAACCTAGAGGATTAAAATTGTTTGGAACTTTAAGAGATTAACAACTGATTCAAGGACTTCAAGTAGTTCATAGAAATGGCAATGGCTACTTCTGCACAGGTGAAATGATAATATTTATTTGCCGATCTATTCTCTTAAACTCAAATCCCAAGGCAACAGCTTTCTATCTATATGACATGGAAAATGACTTAACCTCTCTATTCCTCACCACTCTCATCTGGAAAATAATGTAATACACAATTCATAGGATTGTAAGTACTAATCTTGTAAAGTTCTTAGAACAGTACCTGACTCATAGAAGGATATTGTTATTATTATATTATCAAGTAAGAGAAAAAGAGATTATAAGAAAGCACAAAAGAAACATATAACCTGCTGTCATCCTTCTGTTTTATACCAATAAGATTATGCTACATGACACTTTTATTTATTCACCCATTTAATTTTTTCTTCATTTGAGAGAGAGTGTGTGCTGACTGGGGGAGAGACTCAGAAGGAAAGAGGGAATCTGAAGCAGGCTCCATGCTCAACATAGAGACTGATATGAGGCTTGATCTAGACCCTGGGATCATGACATGAGCTGAAATCAGGAGTCAGATGTTTGACCAACTAAGCCATCCAGGCACCCCACCCACTTAATATTTTTAAGTGATAGTCTGTATCAGGCCTTTTTAGGAGGGCTACAATTCTAGCCATGGACAAGGCAAAAGAGGCCTGTCCCTTAGAGAATTCCACAATTAGAGAGTATTATACAATTGTACGCAATTAAGAGTTGCAGTGGCCTTGAAGCAACCACTGATATAAGCCTTTATAATTAACAATATCATATTAACTGTTAATTTAACAGTTATCTTACATTTGTTATGTCTATCTTTATAACAAATTACAGGGTGTATATTTAACTCCTATTAGAAATAAAGATCTTGAAATTGCACAGAATTTAATAGCATCTCTGAGCTCACAAAACTAGTAGAGTAACAGGTTCAGAATTCACATTTCTACCTTTATTCAATCCACTGTTACAAAACAGAGTTCCATTTTTGGAAATCCCTAGATTCTGTACTTTGCACATTTTTTAAATTCCTCGGGGCTTTCTTCTCTATTAGGGAACCAGTCCTTATTTTTACCCCAAATCAAAAACAAACAAACAAGCAAAAGATTCTTCAACTAAACCATTGGTTCTCAAATCTGTCTACATATTGAATTCACCCTTAAAATATACTGATACCTTGGTCCTACTACCAGAAATTCTGATTTAATAAGTCTGGAATATTGTCTGGGCATTGGAATTTTTTAATGCTCCCCATGTGCATAATGCATTGTGAAGGTTTACGATCCATAAAAGTAAGATATAATTGATTGCTTGGGCAGTATAGTGCTTAAAACAGGGATCAGAGAGTTGTTCAGGTCCAAGATAGCAACATAGGAAGACTCCGAACTCACCTCTTTCACCAACACAGCAAATCTATACCTATTTATGGAACAATTCCTCCTGAAGAAGAATGAAAGCTGACAACAGCTTATGCACAACAAAAGACAGACCACATAGAGAATCAGAAGACAGAGACACAGTAACAAAGGAGTTACTGATGTGAACAGTAGTGGGGAGATACAGTACTGAAAGACTGTAAGCAGATTTGTCTGCCCTAGAGCACAAGAAAAAAAAAGCCTTGGTTTAAAATAAAAACTAGCATATAAAAGACCCAGTCCTAGAATGCCACAAAAGGCAGGGGAGTTGCTGTAATTCTCTCCAGATCAGAAGGGCTATGGTTTTACGCAAGCACTATGGTTTATGTTCCTCATTCACCATGATAGTACAGAAGGGAATAAGGTCCAGGTGCCACAGCTGGCCAGCCACTTCAGTGAGCCATGGGCCCCTAGCCCATACTGTCCCAGACACCCTGGGGTCAGAAATAAAAACTCACAGTTTAAAAGAGTAACTAGAATATAGAGGATCTAGCCCTAGACCCTGTCAAATGGTGGGGCTGCTGCTGAAACACTCTGGATCAGAGGGGCTGACAAGAACCATGGTTTACATTCTCCCTTTACCTTGACAGCATGGATGGGAACAGGGTCCAGGCACCCTAACTGGCCTACTGCCTCAGTGAGCACCAGGTCCCTAATCCATATCAGCTCTGGCCATCCCACCAAGGTAATCCCAGGCCAATGCACACTGGGATACCACTGGTCAATGCTCACTACAGCTCTAGTCATGGTGCCATGGTGACCACATGAAAACCACCCCTAGAACATTCTATGCCCACATCATTTTGGCTCCAGATGGCTTGTTAGAGCACCCTCACGGGGTGTGGGGGGGTGTTCGGGAACCTCCTAGCTTCTACCTGCTTTAGCTCTAGCTGCTCTACTAGGGTGGAGCAACACAGGCACTCCTGCCCTGTGCCTACTCCATCTTTAGTCACTCAACCAGGGCATCCACTTCACTGAGCACCCTAAGACATTCTGGCTGGCACAATCTTCAGCTTCAGTTGTCCTACCAGGATGTGAGCTAGTTAGAGAGCCCCAGGATGCTGTAGTTTGCACCCCCTTCAGCTTGAGCTATCCTCCCAGGGTGCTGTCTGTGTAGAGAGCCCTGGGACCAAGCCAGACCATGCCCACTTCAGCTACAGTTGTACTACCAAGGTGCCCCTGCACAGAGCACCCTGGGACTCCTTGGCCTGCATTCTGCCTTGGATCCAACCACCTCACCAAGGCAGTTTCTGTGTGGAGAACCCCAGGATACCCTAGCTTGTACCTACTTTAGCTTCAATTATCTTGCCAGTGTGCCCTTCACATGGAAAACCCTGGGACCACCCTGTCCCATACTTTAGCTCCAGCCTTCCCACCAGGGCAGCCTATCACAGAGTGCCCTGGAACCCCCAGACATCAGCCACAGCTCCAGCCAACTAGCTAAAGTCACCAGGCACATACAGTCTACAAAGGAGATGACTATATATATATATATATATATATATATATATATATATATATGACTATTTCTTCAAATTTAGGAGAAGTACATGTTCCATATAATTCATAGAAACAAACTCAGAAAATCAAGCAAAATGGAGAGACAGAGGAATATGCTCCAAATGAAAAAACAAGATGAAATCTCAAAGAACTAAATGAAATAGAGATAAACAATGTGTTTGATAAAGAGTTTAAAGTAATCATTGTAAATATGCTCACTGGACTAGAAAAAAGAGTGGAAAAACTCAGTAAGAATTTCAACAAAGAGGCAGAAAATACCAAAAAAAAAAAGCCAATCAGAGTTGAAGATAACAATAACTGAAATGAAAAAACACTAGAGATCATCAACAGTAGATTAGCCGATACAGGATAATAGCTCAGCGATTTGGAAACAGTGTAATGATCGCACCCAAACTGAAAAGTAAAAGAAAAAAAAGCATCAAGTGAATGAACATTCATATTATAGGAACCCAAAAAAGAGAAAAGACAAGGGGCAGAAAACTTATTTGATGAAATAATAGCTGAAAACTTTACTAACCTGGGGAAGAAAACAGACATCCAGATTCAGCAAGCACAGAGAATTCCAAATAAGATGAACCTGAGGAGATCCACCCATGACATGAAATAATTAAAATGTTAAAGGTTAAAGAGATAATTTTAAAAGCATCAAGAGAGAAGCAAAAAATTAGGTACAAAGGAAACCCCATAAGACTATCCAGTGATTTTTGAGGAGAAATTTTACAGGCCACAAACGAGTGGCATGATATATTCAAAGAGCTAAAAGGAACAACAACAACAAAAAACCAAAACCAAGAATACTCCACCTGACAAGGTTATCATTTACAATAGGGGAGATAAAGTTTCCCAGTTAAAGGAGCTCATCACTAGTGAGTCAGCTTTATAAGAAATGTCCATGGGGCTTCCTTAGGGGGAAAAAAGGCCACAATTAGAAGTAACAGAATTATGAATCAAAGATGTAAATTGCTCATACAAAGATGTAGCATATATGTAAAACATGGGGAGGATAAAAAAAAAGAGAAATTCTTTTAAAATCTGTTTGACTTAAGTGACCATAAACTTAGTACAGTATATAGTGCTATATACTTAGGTATACTTAGGATGTGATTTATGAACCTATTGTAACCACTAACCCAACACCTTGAATACATACACTAAAAATAAAGAGAAAGACAAGCATAACACTATAGAAAGACATCAATCACAGGGAAGAGTCTGGGAAGATGGTGGAGCAAGAGGACCCTAAGCTCACCTCATCCCATGGATACAACTAGATAAAACTCACACCAGAGTAAATAACCCAGAAAATGACCCAAAGATCGGCAGAACAAACTCCAAAACTAAATGTAGAGAAAAGCCCACATCAAAGAGGGCAAGAAGGGCAGAGACGTGGTTGAGAACTAAACAGATATGTGGGACTGTCCATTTGAGGGAATGAGCTGCTGATGCAAAGAGGGGAAAGAAACAGACTATCACACTGAAAAGCCTGCCCCGGGAAGATTAACTCCCATAATATTTGGCTTTGAAAAACAGATGCTAAATTTTGTGAGTTTGCACAACCAGTAGGACTTAAAATATGGGATTTAAAAAATCAGCCATCTCAGCTCTGGGAGAGTCAGTGGGACAAAAGAAAACTGAATCCCTACCTTTAAAGAGACAGCACAATAAACAGCCTGCAGAGATACAGCATAGAAGCTACAGTTTGAAAAACACCTGGAGCATTTGGGAGAGAGAGTTATTTATTAATCTGAGAGCATGTCCTGGAGGAACAGAGATCTTTGGGGGACACCTCTAGGAGCAAAGGAGCTGACAGGCACCATTTCCCTCCCCCACCCTTCCAGCATAAACACATGGCCACCTACAGGAATCAGCACAGCACCCTACCTAACTTGCTTATACCACACACTGCCTCCCTACACTTGAGCACATCCATCCCCTATAGCCAGGACTGACTCATTCCCAGCATGGTGGGTCTCCTCCCACAGAAAACCAGTGCAGACCTTACTAACACTGTGTCTCCCAAACCTTGCACTTTGCAGATCTACCCTCTTCAACGTGGCCAGCCTCAGTACTGGCAGTGGCAGTGGCACTCATGGCTGGATCCCATCCAAAGTGGTGCCATAAACCTAGCAGTATGAAAGGTGTCCTAGCAGGCCAGCACCACTCCAAAGAGACTCCTGCCCTGGGCAGAAAGAAAGATAACCACACACACCAGTCATGCTACAGCTCTAGCAGTGGGATAGGGACAGACAATTGGTATGATTACAGGCCTTGCCCACCAACAAAAGCTTCTTGGGGGACAAAATAGGGATAGTACCCTGCAGTTTGGTGCTACTACATCTATGGCAAATGCCTTCTCTGACACAACTCAAGCCCAAGGTGGCCCCAGACTGGCCCACTAACACCACAAGAACCAAACACTGTCCATGATAAGCAAAGAGACCATGGCAGATGAGTGGACTGAATGAAAAAGCAGTTCAGCCACAATAGCAGAATGTATGTAACACATAGAAGACACCTCTGAAATGATCATTTCCAATAAAAAAAGGACACTGCACTACAGGACACAACAGGACCTCTTCTTCATAAGGTCACTACTTTCAAGAGCAGGAGACAAAGCTGACTTTCCTAACATATAGAAACAAGCACAGAGTTTGACAAAATGAGGAAACAGAGGAATATACCCTGAATGAATTGAATGGGACAAAATCATAGCAAGAGACCTAAGCAAAATGGGGTATAAGTAATATGCTAGATAGAGAATTTGATTTAATGATTATGAAGACACTCACTGGACTGGAGAAGGAAGGAGGACATCAGTGAGACTCTTAACAAAGAGAAAAAAAAGAAACAATCAGAGATGAAGAACACAATAATAGAAATTAAAAACATACTCGATGGAATAAATAGTAGGCTAGAAGAAGAAGAATGAAGCAATGACCTGGAGTACAGAGTAATGGAAAGTAATCAAGCTGAGCAGGTATGAGAAAAAAGTTATACAAAATGAAAACATACTTAGAGAACTCAGCAACATTATCAAACATCATAACATTTATATTATATGTATCCCAGAAGGAACAGAGAGAAAAATGCGGCAGAAAATATATTTGAAGAAATAATAACTGAATACTTCCCAAATCTGGGCAAGAAAACAGAAATCCAGATCCAGGAGGCACAGGGAAACCCCAAAAAATCAACTCAAGGAGGTCCACACCAAATTACATAATAATTAAAATAGAAAAAAGTAGTGATAAAGACAGAATTTTAAAAGCAGTACGAGGGAGAGAGGGAAGATGGTGACGTAGGAGGACACTGGGCTCACCGTGCGTCCTGCTGATCACTTAGATTCCACCTACACCTGCCCAAATAACCCAGAAAACCGCCAGAGGATTAGCAGAACGGAGCCTCCGGAGCCAAGCGCAGATGAGAGGCCCACGGAAGAGGGGCCCCTCCGGAAGTGGATCACCTAAGGAGAAGTGAGCTAAGCCTGCCCCTCCTGCCCCCGTGCACCTTGCCTACCCACCCCAGCTAATACGCCAGATCCCCAGCACCACAAGCCTGGCAGTGTGCAAGTAGCCCAGATGGGCCACACCACCCCACAGTGAATCCCGCCCCTAAGAGAGGGGAAGAGAAGGCACACACCAGTCTGACTGTGGCCCCAGCGGTGGGCTGGGGGCAGACATCAGGTCTGACTGCAGCCCCACCCACCAACTCCAGTTATACACCACAGCACAGGGGAAGTGCCCTGCAGGTCGTCACCACTCCAGGGACTATCCAAAATGACCAAACGGAAGAATTCCCCTCAGAAGAATCTCCAGGAAATAACAACAGCTAATGAACTGATCAAAAAGGATTTAAATAATATAACAGAAAGTGAATTTAGAATAATAGTCATAAAATTAATCGCTGGGCTTGAAAACAGTATAGAGGACAGCAGAGAATCTCTTGCTACAGAGATCAAGGGACTAAGGAACAGTCACGAGGAGCTGAAGAGCGCTTTAAACGAAATGCAAAACAAAATGGAAACGACAATGGCTCGGATTGAAGAGGCAGAGGAGAGAATAGGTGAACTAGAAGATAAAGTTATGGAAAAAGAGGAAGCTGAGAGAGAGAGAGATAAAAAATTCCAGGAGTATGAGGGGAAATTAGAGAACTAAGTGATACACCAAAAAGAAATAATATACGCATAATTGGTATCCCAGAGGAGGAAGAGAGAGGGAAAGGTGCTGAAGGGGTACTTGAAGAAATAATAGCTGAGAACGTCCCTGAACTGGGGAAGGAAAAAGGCATTGAAATCCAAGAGGCACAGAGAACTCCCTTCAGACGTAACTTGAATCGATCTTCTGCACGACATATCATAGTGAAACTGGCAAAATACAAGGATAAAGAGAAAATTCTCAAAGCAGCAAGGGATAAACGTGCCCTCACATATAAAGGGAGACCTATAAGACTCGTGACTGATCTCTCTTTTGAAACTTGGCAGGCCAGAAAGGATTGGCACGATATCTTCAGTGTGCTAAACAGAAAAAATATGCAGCCGAGAATCCTTTATCCAGCAGGTCTGTCATTTAGAATAGAAGGAGAAATAAAGGTCTTCCCAAACAAACAAAAACTGAAGGAATTTGTCACCACTAAACCAGCCCTACAAGAGATCCTAAGGGGGATCCTGTGAGACAAAGTACCAGAGACATCACTATAAGCATGAAACATACAGACATCACAATGACTCTAAACCCGTATCTTCCTATAATAACACTGAATGTAAATGGATTAAATGCGCCAACCAAAAGACATAGGGTATCAGAATGGATAAAAAAACAAGACCCATCTATTTGCTGTCTACAAGAGACTCATTTTGGATCTGAGGACACCTTTAGATTGAGAGTGAGGGGATGGAGAGCTATTTGTCATGCTACTGGAAGCCAAAAGAAAGCTGGAGTAGCCATACTTATATCAGACAAACTAGACTTTAAATTAAAGGCTGTAACAAGAGATGAACAAGGGCATTATATAATAATTACAGGGTCTATCCATCAGGAAGAGCTAACAGTTATAAATGTCTATGTGCCGAATACGGGAGCCCCCAAATATATAAAACAATTACTCACAAACATAAGCAACCTTATTGGTAAGAATGTGGTAATTGCAGGGGACTTTAACACTCCACTTACAGAAATGGATAGATCATCTAGACACACGGTCAATAAAGAAACAAGGACCCTGAATGATACATTGGATCAGATGGACTTGACAGATATATTTAGAACTCTGCATCCCAAAGCATCAGAATATACTTTCTTCTCAAGTGCACATGGAACATTCTCCAAGATAGATCATATACTGGGTCACAAAACAGCCCTTCATAAGTTTACAAGAATTGAAATTATACCATGCATACTTTCAGACCACAATGCTATGAAGCTTGAAATCAACCACAGGAAAAAGTCTGGAAAACCTCCAAAAGCATGGAGGTTAAAGAACACCCTCCTAAAGAATGAGTGGGTCAACCAGGCAATTAGAGAAGAAATTAAAACATATATGGAAACAAACGAAAATGAAAATACAACAATCCAAATGCTTTGGGACGCAGCAAAGGCAGTCCTGAGAGGAAAATACATTGCAATCCAGGCCTATCTCAAGAAACAAGAAAAATCCCAAATACAAAATCTAACAGCACACCTAAGGGAAATAGAAGCAGAACAGCAAAGGCAGCCTAAACCCAGCAGAAGAAGAGAAATCATAAAGATCAGAGCAGAAATAAACAATATAGAATCTAAAAAAACTGTAGAGCAGATCAACGAAACCAAGAGTTGGTTTTTTGAAAAAATAAACAAAATTGACAAACCTCTAGCCAGGCTTCTCAAAAAGAAAAGGGAGATGACCCAAATAGATAAAATCATGAATGAAAATGGAATGATTACAACCAATCCCTCAGAGATGCAAACAATTATCAGGGAATACTATGAAAAATTATATGCCAGCAAAGTGGACAACCTGGAAGAAATGGACAAATTCCTAAACACCCACACGCTTCCAAAACTCAATCAGGAGGAAATAGAAAGCTTGAACAGACCCATAACCAGCGAAGAAATTGAATCAGTTATCAAAAATCTCCCAACAAATAAAAGTCCAGGACCAGATGGCTTCCCAGGGGAGTTCTACCAGACGTTTAAAGCAGAGATAATACCTATCCTTCTCCAGCTATTCCAAGAAATAGAAAGGGAAGGAAAACTTCCAGACTCATTCTATGAAGCCAGTATTACTTTGATTCCTAAACCAGACAGAGACCCAGTAAAAAAAGAGAACAACAGGCCAATATCCCTGATGAATATGGATGCAAAAATTCTCAGTAAGATACTAGCAAATCGAATTCAACGGCATATAAAAAGAATTATTCACCATGATCAAGTGGGATTCATTCCTGGGATGGGCTGGTTCAACATTCACAAATCAATCAACGTGATACATCACATTAACAAAAAAAAAAGAGAAGAACCATATGATCCTGTCAATCGATGCAGAAAAGGCCTTTGACAAAATCCAGCACCCTTTCTTAATAAAAACCCTTGAGAAAGTCAGGATAGAAGGAACATACTTAAACATCATAAAAGCCATTTATGAAAAGCCCACAGCTAACATCATCCTCAATGGGGAAAAACAGAGCTTTTTCCCTGAGATCAGGAACACGACAGGGATGCCCACTCTCACCGCTGTTGTTTAACATAGTGTTGGAAGTTCTAGCATCAGCAATCAGACAACAAAAGGAAATCAAAGGCATCAAAATTGGCAAAGATGAAGTCAAGCTTTCGCTTTTTGCAGATGACATGATATTATACATGGAAAATCCGATAGACTCCACCAAAAGTCTGCTAGAACTGATACATGAATTCAGCAAAGTTGCAGGATACAAAATCAATGTACAGAAATCAGTTGCGTTCTTATACACTAACAATGAAGCAACAGAAAGACAAATAAGGAAACTGATCCCATTCACAATTGCACCAAGAAGCATAAAATACCTAGGAATAAATCTAACCAAAGATGTAAAAGATCTGTATTCTGAAAACTATAGAAAGCTTATGAAGGAAATTGAAGAAGATTTAAAGAAATGGAAAGACATTCCCTGCTCATGGATTAGAAGAATAAATATTGTCAAAATGTCAATACTACCCAAAGCTATCTACACATTCAATGCAATCCCGATCAAAATTGCACCAGCATTCTTCTCGAAATTAGAACAAGCAATCCTAAAATTCATATGGAACCACAAAAGGCCCCGAATAGCCAAAGTAATTTTGAAGAAGAAGACCAAAGCAGGAGCATCACAATCCCAGACTTTAGCCTCTACTACAAAGCTGTAATCATCAAGACAGCATGGTATTGGCACAAAAACAGACACATAGACCAATGGAATAGAATAGAAACCACAGAACTAGACCCACAAATGTATGGCCAACTCATCTTTGACAAAGCAGGAAAGAACATCCAATGGAAAAAAGTCCCTTTAACAAATGGTGCTGGGAGAACTGAACAGCAACATGCAGAAGGTTGAAACTAGACCACTTTCTCACACCATTCAAAAAAATAAACTCAAAATGGATAAAGGACCTGAATGTGAGACAGGAAACCATCAAAACCTTAGAGGAGAAAGCAGGAAAAGACCTCTCTGACCTCAGCCGTAGCAATCTCTTACTCGACACATCCCCAAAGGCAAGGGAATTAAAAGCAAAAGTGAATTACTGGGACCTTATGAAGATAAAAAGCTTCTGCACAGCAAAGGAAACAATCAACAAAACTAAAAGGCAACCAGTGGAATGGGAAAAGATATTTGCAAATGACATATAGGACAAAGGGCTAGTATCCAAAATCTATAAAGAGCTCACCAAACTCCACACCCGAAAAACAAATAACCCAGTGAAGAAATGGGCAGAAAACATGAATAGACACTTCTCTAAAGAAGACATCCGGATGGCCAACAGGCACATGAAAAGATGTTCAACGTCGCTCCTCATCAGGGAAATACAAATCAAAACCACACTCAGATATCACCTCACACCAGTCAGAGTGGCCAAAATGAACAAATCAGGAGACTATAGATGCTGGAGAGGATGTGGAGAAACGGGAACCCTCTTGCACTGTTGGTGGGAATGCAAATTGGTGTAGCCGCTCTGGAAAGCAGTGTGGAGGTTCCTCAGAAAATTAAAAATAGCCCTACCCTATGACCCAGCAATAGCACTGCTAGGAATTTATCCAAGGGATACAGGAGTACTGATGCATAGGGGCACTTGTACCCCAATGTTTATAGCAGCACTCTCAACAATAGCCAAATTATGGAAAGAGCCTAAATGTCCATCAACTGATGAATGGATAAAGAAATTGTGGTTTATATACACAATGGAATACTACGTGGCAATGAGAAAGAATGAAATATGGCCTTTTGTAGCAACGTGGATGGAAATGGAGAGTGTGATGCTAAGTGAAATAAGCCATACAGAGAAATACAGATACCATATGGTTTCACTCTTATGTGGATCCTGAGAAACTTAACAGAAACCCATGGGGGAGGGGAAGAAAAAAAAAAACAGGTTAGAGTGGGAGAGAGCCAAAGCATAAGAGACTGTTAAGAACTGAGAACAAACTGAGGGTTGATGGGGGTGGGAGGGAGGGGAGGGTGGGTGATGGGTATTGAGGAGGGCAGCTTTTGGGATGAGCACTGGGTGTTGTATGGAAACCAATTTGACAATAAATTTCATATATTAAAAAAAAAAAAAAAGCAGCACGAGAAGACAGTTACATACAAGGCGAATCCCATAGAGCCATCAGCAGATTTTTCAGCAGAAACTTTGCAGGTCAGAAAAGGAAGTGGCAGAAAGAAAAAAAAGAAATCTGCAGCCAAGAATATTCTATCCAGCAAGGATATGGTTCAGAATAGAAGCGGAGATAAAAAGTTCCCCAAAGGAAAGTTAAAGGAATTTGTGACCACTAAATCATAATATATATATATATATATATATATATATATATATATATATATACATACACACACACACACACACACACACACACACATATATATTAAGGGGATGCTTTGAGTGGAATACAAAGACCATAAGTAAGAGAAAGAAAAGTAAGAAGCCAAAAAGCTGTAAAAATAAGTATATTTATAAAATTCAGTCAAGGGGCTCACAAAATAAAAGTATTTAAGGTATGATACCATATAACTAAAATATTGAAGAGAAATGAATAAAGAATGGATTCAAACTTAAGCAACCATCAGCTAAATATAGACTGCTATACAGAGGAGGTTATATACAAACCAATTGGTGACCACAAATCAACATCAAAAAAACAGTAATAGATATGCAAAAATAACAAGAAAAAAATCCAAGTATATCACTAAAGAAAGCCAATTTATCATGAGAGAAGAGAGCAATGGAAGAAAGCAACAGAGAACTACAAATACAAACATAAAGCAGGTAACAAAATGGCAATAAATACACACCTATTAATCATTCATTACTTTGACTGTAAATAGACTAAACACTAACAACAACAACAACAAAAAAAACATAGGGTGACAAAATGGATAAACACACACACACACACACACACACACACACAAAATGTGTGACTGGCACATTGGACAGATAGGTTTAACAGATACATTCAGAACATTCTATCCTAAACAGCAAAATATACATCTTTTTCAAGTGTACATGGAACACTCTCCAGAATAGATCAAAGATTAGGCCACAAAAAGGTCTTAACAAACTCAAAAAGATTGAAGTCTAACATACAACTTTTCCAACCAGAATGCTATGAAACTAGAGATCAATGACAAGAAAAAAGAATCTTGAAGGAACACAAATACATGGAGGTTAAATAAGATGCTACTAAACAATGAATGGTCAACCAAGAACTCAAAGAGGAAATAAAACATTATATGGAGACAAATGAAAATGAAAACACAAGGGTCCAAAATCTTTGGGATATAAGAAAAGCTGTTCTAAGAGGGAAGTTTATAGTAATACAGGCCTACCTAAATAAGTAAAAAAAAAATATGAAATAAATAACCTAACATTACACTTAAAGGAGCAATAAAAGTAAATAATAAAGATTAGCACAGAAATAATGAAATAGAAGACTAAAAACACAAGATCAATGAAACCAGGATGGCTCATTAAAATGAAACCACAATGAAACCAGGTGGTTTTCTTTAAAAATATCAATAAAATTGATAAAACTTTAGTAACACTCATGAGAGAGAGAGAGAGAGAGAGAGAGAGAGAGAGAGAGAGAAGGGGGAGGGACTCATAAAATCAGAAGTGAAAGAGGAAAAACAACTGACACCACAGAAATATAAAAGATTTTAAGAAAATATTATGAAAAATGATATGCCAACAGTTTGGACAACTTAGAAATGTATAATATCCCAAAACTGAATCAGGAAGAGATAGAAAATTTGAACAGACCAATTACCAGCAATAAAACTGAATCAGTCATTTAAAAGTTCCCAACAAACAAAAGTCCGGGGCCAGATGGCTTCACACGTGAGTTTCATCAAACATTTAAAAAGGAGTTAATACCTATTATTCTCAAACTATTCCAAATAATAGAAAAGAAAGGAAAACTTCCAATTTCATTCTATGAGGCCAGCATTACCCTGACACCAAAACTAGATAAACACACTACAAAAGAGAAGAACTACAGGCCAATATCTTTGATGAACATAGGTGCAAAACTCCCCAACAAAATATTAGCAACCCAAGTCCAACAATACACTAAAAAAATCATTCACCACAATCAAGTGGGATTTATTCCTGGGATATAAGAGTGGTTCAATATTCACAAATCAACCAATGTGATACATCAAATCAATAAAAAATTAAAAATCCTATGATAATTTCAATTGATGCAGAAAAAGCATTTGATAAATTACAGCAACGATTCATGACAAAATCCCTCAAAAGGGAGGTATAAAGGGAACATACTTCAACATAATAGGGGCCATATATGACAAACCCACAGCTAACATCATCCTTAATGGTGAAAAACTAAGAGCATTCTCCCTAAGGTCAGAAACAAGATAAGAATGTCCACTCTCACCACTTTTATTCAACACAGTACTGGAAGTCCTAGCTACAGCAACCAGAAAATAAAAACAAATAAAAGGCATCCAAATTGGTAAAGAAAAGTAAAACTTCCACTCTTTGCAGGTAGTGTGATGCTATATATAGAAAACCCGAAAGACTCCACAAAAACCCTACTAGAACTGATAAATGAATTCAGTAAAGTCACAGGAAATATTCAGAATTCTGTTGCATTTCTGTGCATCAGTAATAAAGCAGAAAAGGAAATTAAGAAAGCAATCTCATTTATAATTGCACTCAAAATAATAAAATAACAAGGAATAAACTTAAAGAAGAAAGTGAAAGACCTGTGCTCTGAAAATTATAAATCTTTGATGAAAGAAATTGAAGATAGTACAAAGAAATGGAAATATATTCCATGCTCATGGATTAAAAGAACAAATATTATTGAAATGTATATACTCTCCAAAGCAATCTAGATTTAATTCAATCCCTATCAAAATACCAACAGCATTTTTCACAGAACAAGAACAAACAATCCTACAATTTGTATGGAACCACCAAAGACCTTAAATAGCTAAAGCAATCTTGAGTAAGAAGAACAATGCTAGAGGTACCACAGTTCCAAATTTCAAGATATACTACAAAGCTGTGGTAATCAAAACATTATGGTACTGGTACAGACAAAAACACATAGATCAGTGGAACAGAATAGAGAGCCCAGAAATAAACCCATGATTATATGGTCAACTAATTTTCAACAAAGGAGGCAAAAATATGCAATGGGAAAAAAATGGTCTCTTCGGCAAATGGTGTTGAGAAAACTGGACAGCTGTGTGCAAAAGAATGAAACTGGATCACTTTCTCACACCATACACAAATATAAACTCAAAATGAATTAATGGCCTATTTGTGAAGCCTGAAACCATTGAAATCCTAGAGGATAACACTGGCAGTAGTTTTTCTGACATTGGAGATAATATTTTTCTACATATATCTCCTGAGGCAAGGGAAACAAAAGCAAAAATAAACTACTGGGACTACATCAAAATGCAAAGCTTCTGCACAGCAAAGGAAACAATCAACAGAACCAAAAGACAACCTACTGAATGGGAAAAGATATTTTCAGATAATATATCTGATAAAAGGTTAATATCCAAAATATATAATAGGCTTATACAGATGGGCACCAAAAACAACAAAACAAAACAAAACAAATATTTCTACTTAAAAATGGGCAAAAGACATGAACTGACATTTCCCCAAAGCAGACATACAGATGGTCAACAGACATGAAAAGATGCTCAACATCACTCATCTCAGGGAAATGCAAATCAAACTACAGTGAGGTATCACCTCACACACACCTGTCTGAATGGCTGGAATCAAAACCCAAGAAATAACATGGGTTAGCAAAGATGTGGAGAAAAAGCAAATTTCACGCACCATTGGTGAGAATACATACTAATGCAGCCACTGTGGAAGACAATATGGAGGTTCCTCAAAAAGTTAAAAATTGATTACCATATGATCCAGTAATCATACTGGTATTTCTCCAAAAAATATTAGAACACTATTTCAGAAGGATACATATTTCAAAAGGATACATATGTAAATACTATGTTTATAGCAGCATTATTTATAACAGCCAAATAATGGAAGCAGCCCAAGTGTCCATCAATAGATGTATAATAAAGAAGAATTGGTATATATACATAAATAGAAAAACAGCCATAAAAAAATGAAATTTTGCTAATTGCAAGAACATGGATGGATCTAGATAGTATAATGCTAAACAAAATGATCCCAGAGAAAGACAAATACCATATAATTTTACTCATATTTGGAGTTTAAGAAACAAAACAAATAAAGTGAAAAAAGAAGACAACCCAAAAAACAGACTCTTAACTACAGAGAACAAATGGATGGTGGAGGAGAGGAGAGGAAGGAGAGTGGAGGGATGAGGGAAATAGGTGATTGGATTAAGAGTACACTTCTTTTTTTTTTTTTTAATTTTTTAATGTTTATTATTTTTGAAAGAGAGAGAGAGCAAGCAGGGGAGGGGAAGAGAGAGAGGGAGAAACAGAATCAGAAGCAGGTTCTAGGCTCAGAGCTGCCAACACAGAGCCTGACGTGGGGCTCAAACCCACAGACCGCAAGACCATGACCTGAGCTGAAGTCAGCTGCTTAACCTACTGAGCCACCCAGGCCACCCCAAGAGTACACTTCTCCTGATGAGCACTGAGTACCATATGGAATTGTTGAATCAGTATATGGTACAGCTGAAACTCATAAACTAATATAGGAAACACTTGTATGCTAACAAGAATTAAAATTTTTAAAAAGAATGTAATTCCACTTAACAATAGCATAAAAAAGAACAATATACAGAGAAGTAAATATAACAAAGTAAAAGCTTTATATACTGAAAACTATGAAACACTGTGGAAAGAAATTTAAAGCCTCAATAAATGGAATTAAATCCCATGTTCATTAATCAAAAGATTTATTATTAAGAAGGAATTAAAAGGGCATTAATTAGGGCAAACTGATGTACAGATTCAACTCAATCCTTATCTAAATCCCAGCTGGGGTTTTTGGAGAAATTGACAATCTCATCCCAAAATCCATATGGACATGCAAGGGACCCATAAAAGCCAAAACAATTTTGAAAATGAACAAAATTATAGGATTCACACTTTTTATTTCAAAAGGGAGTACAAAGCTGTGGTACCTGGGTGGCTCAGTCTGTTAAGCATTCAGCTTCAGCTCAGGTCATTGATCTCACAGTTTGTGGGATCAAGTCCTATGCTGACAGCTCAGAGCTCAGAGCCTGCTTTGGATTCTGTGACTCTTTCCCCCTCTGCCCCTCCCCTGCTTGCACTCTGTCTCTCTCTGTCTGTCAAAAATAAATAAATGTTAAAAAAAAAAAGTTAAAAAAATTAGTACACAGCCACAATGACCAAGACAGGGTGGTAGTATCATAAGGATGTATATAGGTCAACGATATAGAACTCAGAGTCCAAGTTTTTGATAAATTGAATTGTGCCAAGATAATTCAGTGGGGAAAGAATAGT
This sequence comes from Panthera onca, assembly GCF_046562875.1. Lineage (NCBI taxonomy): Eukaryota > Metazoa > Chordata > Mammalia > Carnivora > Felidae > Panthera > Panthera onca. The sequence continues at coordinate 105,796,148 of NC_138345.1, read as the reverse complement.
TTTTTAAAAATATGGTGCCGGGAAACAACTGGATATTCACATGCAAAAAGAAAATAAATTTGGACCCTTATTTTATTTAAAAAAAAAAAAGACATCAATCACAAGAAAAGAGAGTACAAAAAAAAAGGGGACAGAGAACTGCAAAAAACAAAAACAGAAAAAAATTAACAAAATGACAGTAAGTACACACCTATTAATAATTACTTTAAATGTTAATGGTGTGAATGCTTCAATAAAAATACAGAGAATGGCAGAATGGATAAAAAATAAGACACATCTGGGGCACTTGGGTGGCTCAGTGGGTTATGCATGCGACTTTGGCTCAGGTCATGATCTGCTGGTTAATAACCTGGAGCCCCACATCTGGCTGTCTGCTGTCAGCACAGAACCTACTTCGGATCCCTGTCTCCTCTCTCTCTGTACTTCCCCTGCTCATGCTCTCTCTCTCTCAAAAATAAAGAAGACAAAGAAACAAAGAGGGACTATATAATAATAAGGGGGGGGGGTACCTGGGTAGCTCAGCCAGTTAAGTGTCCAACTTTGGCTCAGCTCATGATTTCATGGTTTGTGAGTTTAAGCTTCATATTGGGCTCTCCACTGTCAGCACCAAGCCCACTTTGGATCCTCTGTCTCCCTCTCTCTGCTGCTCCCCAATGCACTTTCTCTCTCTAAAATAAAAATAAATAAAAATTTTTTCAAAAATAATAATGATAAGGAGTCGATCCAACAAGAGGAGAAAATATAAATATGTATACTCCTAACACAAATCACGTAAATATATAAAGCAAATATTAACAGACATAAAGAGAAATTGACAGTAATATAGTAATAATAAGGAACTTAAACACACTTTTGCATCAATTCATAGATCATCCAGGAAAAAATCAATAAGGAAAGTGTCTTTGAATGACACATTAGACTATATGGACTTAACGATATATACAAAACATTCCATTCAAAAACAATAGAACACACATTATTTTTGGTGCACATGGAACATTCTCCAAGATAGAGCCCATGTTAGACCATGAGACAAGTCTCAACAAAGAATAGTAAAATCATATTGTGAATCTTTTCTGACCATAACAGTATAAAATTAGAAATCAATCACAGAAAAAAAAATGGAAAAAAAAAAACCAAGAAACATGAGGCTTTAGTGGAGTTAAATGACATGTTACTAAACAGCCAATGGATCAACCAAGATATAAAAGAGGAAATAAAAGATACACGGAGACAAGTGACATCTTTGGGGTACAGGAAAAGTTCTAAGAGCGGAGTTCATACTAATATAGGCCCACCTCAAGAAACAAAAGTATCAGATAAACAATATAACCTTACACTTAAAGGAACTTGGAAAAAAGAACAAAGTCCAAGTTTAGTAGAAGAAAGGAAATAATAAGATGAGAGAAGAAATAAATGAAATAAAGACTAAAAGAATAATGGAAAAGGTCAATGAAATCAAGAGCTGGTTCTTTGAAAAGATAAATAAAACTAATAAACCATTAGCTAGACTCAGGAGGAGGAAAAGAGAACACAAATATGTTAAAAATCAGAAAAAAAAAGAGAAGTAACAGATAACACAGAAATACAAAGAATTATAAAGAACTAAAAAATTATAGGCTGACCAATTGGACAACTAAGAAGAAATGAATTTTAAGAAACATACAATATTCCAAATGGAATCATGAAGAAATAGACAATCTGAACATACCAATTACCGATAATAAAAGGAATAAATTATCCAAAACCTCCCAACAAACAAAAGTCCAGGAACAGATAGATTCACAGGTGAATACTATCAAACATTTAAAGAAGTGCTAATGTGTTCTCCTCAAACTATTCTAAAAAAACAAAAGAGGAAAGGAAATTTCCAAATACATTCTGTCAGTCCAGCATTACCCTGATACCAAAACCAACAGAAACACTACAGCAAATGAAAACTATAAACCAATATCACTGATGAACATAGATGCAAAAATCCTCAACAAAACATTAGCAAACTGCATTCAACAATATAGTAAAAGGATCATTTACCAGGATCAAATGATATTATACCAGGGATGTACGTATGCATTACTTGCAAATCAATCAATGTAAAGCACCACATCAACAAAATAAAAGATAAAAAATATATGATCATCTCAATAGATGCAGGAAAAGCACTTAACAAAATCCATCATCTGTTCATGATAAAAAATCTCAATGAAGTAAATTTAGAGATAACATACCTCAACATAATAAAGTCCATGTATGAAGAACCCACAGGTAACATCATATTCAATGTGAAAAACTGATAGCTTTTCCTTTAAGATCAGGAAACAAAAAAGATGTCCACTCTTAACATTTTTAGTCAACATAGTCCTAACCACAGCAATCAGACAAGGAAAAGAAATAAAATGCATCCAAATTGGTAAGGAAAAAGTAAAACTGTCACTATTTGCAGATGATGTAATACTATATTGAAAAACCCTAATGACTCAACCAAAAAACGTAGAATAAATACATTCAATAAAATTGAAAGATAAAGAATTGATTCACAGAAATTGGCTGTGTTTCTATGTGCACTAATTATAAAATAGCAGAAAGAGAAATTAAGAAAACAATTCTATTTATAATTACACAAAAAAAGAATAAAATACCCAGGAATAAACTTAACCAAAAGGTGAAAGACCTGTACTCTGAAAAATCATAAAACAGCGATGGAAAAAGAAGTGAACACAATTCAAACAAATGGAAAGGTACTCCATACTCATTGATTGGATGAATTAACATTATTCAATGTCCATACTACTTAAAACTACCGACAGATTCAATGCAATTTCTATCAAAATTCTAGTGGTATTTTTCACAGAACTAGAACAAATAATCCTGAAATTTGCATGGAACCACAAAAGACCATGAATAGCCAAAGCAATCTTGAGAAAGAAGAACAAAACTAGAGATTTCACAATTTCTTATACTACAAAGATGTAGTAATCAAAACAGCATAAGACTGGCAGAAAAGCAGACACATAGATCAATGGAACAGTCTAGAAAGCCCAGAAAGAAACCTACATTTATATGGTCAATTAATCTATGACAAAGGAGGCAAGAATATACAATGGTGAAAAGTTAGTCTCCTCAATAAATGGTACTGATAAAACTGTACAACTACATGCAAAAGAATGAAACTGGACCTATTTCTTGCAGTATCCAAGAAAATAAACTAAAAATGGATTAAAGATCTGTATGTGAGACGTGAAACCATAAAACTCCTAGGAGAAAACATAAGCAATAATCTCTTGGACATCAGCCTTAGCAACATTTCTCTAGGTATGTCTCCTGAGGCAAGTGAAAGGAAAGAAAAAATAAATTATTGGGACAACACCACAATAAGAAGTTCAGAGAAACTACCAACAAAACAAAAAGGCAACATACTGAATGGGAGAAGATATTTGCAAATGATATATTTGATAAGGGGCTAATATGAAAAATACAGAAAGAACTCTTACAACCGAACACCTGAAAAAAGCATAATAGTAATCTAATTAAAAATGGGGAGAGGGCCTGAATATACATTTTTTTTTTCCAAGGAAGACATACAAATGGCCAACAAACTAATGAAAAGAGGCTCAAAATCACTAATCATCAGAGAATGCAACTCAAAACCACAATGTGTATTACTTACAGCTGTCAAAATGCCTGGAGTCAAAAAGACAAGAAGTAACAAGTGTTGGCAAGCATATGGAGAAAAAAGAACCCTCATGCACTGTTGGTGGGAATGTCATTGATACAACTACTGTGGAAAACAGCATGGAGCTTCCTCAAAAAGTAAGGATAGAACTACTCTATAATCTAGTAATTCCACTACTCATCCAAAGAAAATTAAATCACTCTTTCAAAAAGAACTATGCACCCTTATGTTTACTGCAGCATTATTTACAATAGCCAAGATGTGGAAACAACTCTAGTGTCCATCTTACAGATGAATAAAGAAGATGTGGGTTGCGTATGTGTGTACACATATCCATTGCTATGTACACACACAAACACACTGGAATAGTACTTGGCCATAAAAATGAATGAGGTTTTGCCACTTTTGACATGAATGGACATAGAATGTATTGTGCTAAGTGAAATAAGTCAAAAGCCATATGACTCCATACACATGTGGAATATAGTACACAGATGAATAAAAGCAAATAAAAAGCAGACAGTAGAATTGATGCTTTCCATAGAGGAGGGAGGATAGGGCAGTATGCAAAGTGGGTAAGCAGAAGCAGGGGATACAGACTTCCAGTTATGGAATAATAAATCATGGAGATAAAAGGTGCAACACTGGGAATATAGCCAATGGTGTTATGGTATCATGTGATGACACATGGTAGCTATACTTAGGGTGAACACAGCATAACAAACAGTCATTGAATCACTATGTTGTAAACCTGCAACGAATGTAACATTGTGTGTCAACTATACTTTCAATGAAAAAAACAAGGATCAGAGATTTAAGTTAATTGATCAAATTATGAATAATTTCTCCAAGTGTCAGATACTTTGGAGAAACAAAATGTAAGAGGGAAATAAATGCCTCATAGAGATTTAGAAATCTATCATTACACTAGAGGAGGGAAAAAAAGATGGGTTAAAGGTTGGGTGGCAGAGAAGGAGAAGAGAATCAGGGTTAAAATTCTCAGTGTTAAGACAATATGTCTTAAGAGATATCTGCACCCCCTCGTTCATTGCAACACAACTTATAACAGGCAAGAACTGCAAACAACCTGAGTGTCCATCCATGACTGAATAGAGAAGTTGTGGTTTATATAATGGAATATTATTCAGCCATAAAAAAAAAAAAAACAAGGACGTTTTGCTGTGTACAACAACACAGATGGACCTTGTGGGCATTATGCTAAAGGAAAGAAGTCAGAGAAAGACAAACAATGTGTAATTTCAGTTCTATGTGGACATTAAAACAAACTCACAGAGCAAGATTAGAGTTGTGGTTGCCAGAGATGGTGAGTGGAGGGTACAAGAACTGGGTGAAGATGGTCAACAGACACAAACTTCCAGTTAAAAGAGATGAATACGGGGTATGGAATGTACCAAATGATGAGTGTAGTTAACGGTATACGGTATATTTGAAAGTTGCGAGGAAAGTAGACCCTAAAAGTTTGTATCACAATGAATAAAACTTTTTTTGTATCTGTATCAGATGCTGGATGCTAATTAAATTTACAATAAATGTAAGTAAAATCCCTATGCAGTAAACTGTAAACTTATACTGTGCTGTAGGTTAACTATAGGTCAAAAAAACTGAAGGGAAAAAAAAACCTGGCACATAAAATCGCCCATTGTATGTTAGCTGCGGTGGACGCAGATCTTGTGAGTACTAAAATTTTTATAACTTGGAGGACTATACTGAAAAATAATAATACGAATTCAAAATTAAATGCATTTTGTTCATTTATTTAGAATGTGAAGATAAACACAAAGAACTACAAAGTTAAAATGCTGAAAAATATCCACATCACAAAATCTAAAAAAAATAAGAACATTAATTTCTTAATACAAATGTTCTTCTACATGTGGCTGCATACTCTTTAATTGTCCTTTCACGTGAAATTTATGTTGTAATTTTTCTGTAAGGAATAGAAAGATTATGGAAATAGATTTCAATATGTTGTTATTCTTGATGGTTTTAACAAAATATTGATTAGACACAAATTCCGCCCCCCCCCCCCCAATTTTATATGTTCTATGAAAGAAGGTTTTCTACAAACTAGCTTCTGGCTTCACACATTTCATATTCTATCTCCTCTACTACACATATTTTGGTGTTGAGACTCACAGAATGAGTTCACATTTCATTACAACCTCTAGCTCTGTTAGGATGCCATGGTAGGTTTGCATCATGGACAATAGAAGGATTCCTGAAAGCTCTTCATGATTGACAGAGCTAACTACTTAGCTATTAAGCAAAAGCGTCATAAACTAGTCAACTATAGCCTACAAAACCCAAAGTACATATATTCCCAGCTCAACTTTCCCTTAACTGTATCCCAATAATGCCTGTGGCCAATCCACAGGCATTATACTAGGGGGAAAGTCATAAAGGGAAGAGACAATGGTCTCAACTAATTGCTCTTACTGCACTACTTTTGGAGGTTTTGCCAAAAATGCATGACCAAAAAGGGACCTGTCCAAACAAGAGATCCTAAAGATTAAGCTTTATAATATTCGTGTGGATCTACCTCTGAATATTGGCCATTTTTACTGTCAGTAGCATCTCATGATATCTGGCATTAGTAAATGCCATTCTAAGCATTTTACAGATATTAACACATTTAAGTTTTGCATAAACCTTGCTGAGTAAGTATTATCATCATCACTATCTCTCAGATTAGGAATACATACAATACATAAAGGAAAACTCTAAAGTAGACCTCACAAGTGAAAATGAAACAACTGAAAGAAATGCCAAGCAAAATGAAAATTGAATCAATTTCCCACCTTGTATCAAAGTCAAAGTCCAAAGCAAACATGCATGTATATGACTTACAAAGATACACAGAGTCGATTAACAAGACAAGTTCCATATATGTTATTAGGATAGACACATAATAACGTGAAGAAATTACAGGAGAGGATGGAATGGAGTGTTAATTATGTTTCAGCCAAGGAGAAATCAAAATGTGAAGTGTATTGTAGACAATTGTATCCATTCAAGGTGGAATGTATAATAGTTACGTTAACAATGTAATTTGAGAAGGTTAAGAGAGGAATTGGAACTAAACTCAGGGTTAATGTTACTCTGAGAGATAAATTTAAACAGATTAATTGAGTTTTGAAGACAGGAGACAAAATCGGATGCACCAAACTCGACACATTGCACATACTCTCTCTCATAGCATTTATCATGATCTATTTTAACTGCTTATTTATTTTCCTATCTCCTCATACATGGTGACTCATTAATGGAAGATCTCTTTTATATCAGCGTTCTGGTCTTATCATTGAGAGGTGTTCAGTAAATAAATGAATGATGAATGAACAAATGAAAGGGGGAAAGAAAGAAATGTAATGCCTCATATCTGCTTACTATGCATCACAAGGTTTCATGTCCAACACCACTGAACACAGCAGTGAGCTAATCCAGGAGTGTGACTCATAAAGTGCTCTGCAAATATCATATACTACCAACCATGAGTTGAACCCTTGGAATACTTCTTTTCTCTTATGATATTTATCATACCTATTCATCCAACAAATATATATATTGAGCACCACTATGTGAGAGGCATTATTTCAGTCAATAAGGAAGAAGAGTTGAACAAAATGGCTATTGTGTTCTATTTATATATATATATTATTCCTGTCCAATTCCTCCTATATTAAAACTTCTTATGGTCTACTCAACACTCTACCACCTCTAACAGCTAGTAAGTAAACCATCTAAAACAAAGCAAACCCGCTTGTCCATTGCTAAATGAATTTATACTAAAAAGTAGCTATATACTCAAATCCTATAACTTAACAGTAAATTTTTTTCATAGTAAATTTATACACACACACACACACACACACACACATATAAACGCACATGTCTGTGTGTGTGTGTGTGTGTGTGTGTGTGTGTGTGTGCGTGTGTGTATATCATCACTGGCGGCACTGAAAACTATCACCTGGGGATTAGTTCCTTCCTGAGGAATTTTTATGTGTACATTATGGCTACTGAATCAGAACCTATGACTTAACAAAAAAATATGATCTTCTAGAAACCAGTTCCTGAGACATCGCCTCCATAGATCTACATGACCCATGTAGATGGATCCAAGACCCACTGATGCTGATGTAGCCAAGGACCAAATAAAGTGGCTTAATTTCTGAGCAACTCTTAGTATCAACAACAGATTCCTCACTTGGTCTGTGGGATTCAGAATAAGTCATTTCCTATTTTTATAGAGATTTGCAATTTCCCCATCAATTGAAATAATTTATTTCTAGGCTATGAAACAATAGCCTGATTTTACTTTTAAAATCCTTTTTTGTTTTGTTTCAATAGATTTAAAAAAAAAGAATTATGCTTTTATTTTGAAAATTAATATGGTTTGAAATGTGCACTTTCAAACATTCAAACTCTTGATTTACCAGCTCTGTCTCAGAGTTCCTGCTATTCAAGTCCTGCTAAATGTCCTTTTGTCTGTTGAGAAATGAATGTTGTCTTCTCTAGCAGCACCAAAAAGTTTTCATGTGAAAATTGTTTATTTCATCATTTTGATTTTAACTCCCCACTTCTCCCCAAATCAAAGTTTTATGATTTTATGTATATTTATGACTTAGTTTGTTTATTTAAGGAATAATACATGAAAACAACAAAGTTTAAAAAAAATTAGATTTTTGGGGCACCTAGGGTGGCTCAGTCAGTTAAGCATCTGGCTTTTTAAACATTTTTTTTAATATTTATTTTTGAGAGACAGAGACAGTGCAAGCAGGGGAGGGGCAGAGAGAGAGGGAGACACAGAACCTGAGCAGGCTTCAGGCTCTGAGCTGTCGGCATAGAGCCTGATGTGGGGCTCAGGCCCATGAACCCTAATATCATGACCTGAGCCGAATTTGGACGCTTAACCGACTGAGCCACCCAGGCACCCCAAGTATCTGGCTCTTGATTTTGGCTCAGATCATGATCTCATGGTTCATGAGACCGTGTTAAGCCCTATGCTGAAAGCACGGTGGCTGCATGGGATTTTCTTTCTCCCTCTTTCTCTCTGCCCTTCCCTGCTGGTGTGAGCATGTGCTTGTTTTCTCTCTGTCTCAAAATAAATAAATAAACTTAAAAAAAAAAAAAACTTTAAAAATGGGGCACCTGGGCGGCTCAGTCAATTAAGCGTCTTGACTTTGGCTCACGTCATGATCTTGGGTTTGTGAGTTTGAGCACCACGTGGGGCTCTGCGCTGAGAGCTGGGAGCCTGGAGTCTGCTTCAGATTCTGTGTTTCCCTCTCTCTCTGTCCCTCTCATGCTCTGTCTCTTTCTCTCTCAAAAATAAACATTTTAAAAATTTTAAGAAATTAAAAAAATTAGATTTTAAAACTGAACATTGCTAGAAATTTAGAAGACAAAAACATGTCCTCTGAAATGTTTTAGTTCTTATCGTCCTTTGTATTTTGAAGAGCATATAGTATAATGTGTATTCTATTGATTAAAGTGTTTTTGTGTGGTAAAATTCTTGACATTAACTCCTTACATATCTATAGATAGAGCTTTGAATAACTATTCTTTCTCCTAGAGAAAATTAAACAAACTTAGTCTATCTAGTCTAAAGACAAGATATTCCATAATATCTTATTTCCTTCATATTGCTTACTAATTATTCCTTCTTGAAACAGTTGCCACATTTAAGAGAAATAAATGGATAAATTTTAATATTTAACTTTGGGCAAGTTGGTAGGCTTCTTAAATTTAAACAACTCATATTCTCTCCTGAAGAGAATTTGACATCTTAACTCTCTCACCTTAAATTCCTACCCATGTCCCTAACATATGCAAGAATTGAGGCCTACAAATTCCATTAAAATTAAGTTGTGTCCATTCATATCTGTTTACCTCCAGTGATTTCAATATTTTCACCTAAAGACTGACTAGTTTTTTTAAAAAAAATTTAATGTTTTTATTTATTTTTGAGAAAGAGAGAGACAGAGCATGACCAGGAGAGGGGCAGAAAGAGGGGGAGACACAGAATCTGAAGCAGGCTCCAGGCTCTGAGCTGTCAGCACAGAGCCCGATGTGGGGCTCGAACTCACGTAGTGTGAGATCATGACCTGAGCTGAAGTCAGACGCTTAACCGACTGAGCACCCAGGCATCCCAGCTGACTACTTTTACTACTGTTAAAATAATAATTAAGTTAGGCCCCAGCTAACATTATGGAAATCAGAAATATGTTTTGCTTTATTCAGCAAACATAGGTGTAAAGATATGAAACTCATTTGTTCATATTCTAACTCTTGAACCAAAAATACCAATAAGATTCCTTAAGACAATCCCACAAGTAAGAAAACTCCTAGAAACTAACAAGTTATTTAACTTTTTGTGAAAAGAACGAGGTAAAAAAAAAATAGCCCCAAGTCAAGAAATATCCTAAAGTAATACCTTGAAGAAATCACTTGTCCTTTAATAATTTAGAAGGGGCTGTCTCAATCATAGCGAACAAAAAGTCAATAACAAACTTCCATGCTGCGCTCAGAAACAGCTCAAAAAGCATTTTATACCACATACTACAAGTCATATTGAAATCCAGCATTCACGGGTGCTTTGTTTTCAAACTAGAGAATACAAAAACAAATGCAAATTTAAAACATTGTGTTACTGAGTGACTCAGTTAGCAAATTGTTTGGCTCCAAGGGAGAAAATAAAATTTGGGTAATATATAGGTTTTGTGTGTGCTTTCTCTATGATCTCTTAGCATTGTTAGCCACATTAATATAGCTACTGAAGGAATGCTAAAATAATACCATTGAAGGATTATTAGTTTAGATTTAGATTTGGGAGTGACCAACTAAGAATATGGGTTACTGAAGCCTTGAAAGTAAATATAAACCCTTAGAAAGACTGAAAGAGCAAGGTGAGAAAAGCAGTGAGAGAAGAAATTTGGGGAATACTGCTACTTAGGGGTCCAACACAGACAGAAAAGGAAACAAAGCTAATAAACCAGCAGAGAGGGCCAGGGAGTTCAAAGATGTAGAGAAAAAAGCAAACAATTGATTCTGGAATGGCGGGGAGATGGAGAGGAAATGGTATTGGTAGTGGAAGCCAGAAGATAAGTGCAGAAATTAACCTTGACTAAAAGGAGAAACAATTCACCTGCATTGGGAACATCTCAGCATGAATGGATTTGAAAATGGATGTTTCCTTGCAGAAATGGCGACAGACCAATTCAGGGAAAAGTCACACATATTATCACCGTGATAGTTAAGCAAATATATACTTAAGATATCTATAGTAAGAAATCAAAGTTTCTAGGAACAGGGAGACAATTATAAGCAATGAAGACTGTGGCCAATAAATAGATTTCACTTTTCAAGATATTTGGCATGGAGAACAAGATTGTGAACAGGAGAGAAATAGGTTGATGCCTTTATTAGTTAAGAAGTCCAGGGGCGCCTGGGTGGCTCAGTCGGTTAAGCGTCCGACTTCAGCTCAGGTCACGATCTCGCGGTCCGTGAGTTCGAGCCCCGCGTCGGGCTCTGGGCTGATGGCTCAGAGCCTGGAGCCTGCTTCCGATTCTGTGTCTCCCTCTCTCTCTGCCCCTCCCCCGTTCATGCTGTGTCTCTCTCTGTCTCAAAAATAAATAAACGTTAAAAAAAAAAATTAAAAAAAAAAAAAAAAGAAGTCCAAGGGCTCGTCTTTGTTGTTTGTCATCATCATTATTATTGTCGGAGCATTTCAAAGGGAAAGTTTGGAACATGAAAAGTTAAAGATCCAATACAAAGAGTATAGGGGCAATTTCAGATGTACAACATTTCAAATAGAATAATTTGCTTTCCTTATGTCCAAATATTTATGCAAAACTTTCCTCTGTTCAACTGCAAGTAAATTAGAGGAATTAAGACTGCCATTGCTGAAAAAACAGGGAGTTAATGAACAGATTTGTCTTCCAAATTGGCTTGTGAGGCCGATTTCATTGATAGCCATGTAAAAGCACAGTCTTTTAATTTGGAAGAATAGGCACTGTCCAGAAAGGAAAACAGGAGGAGGATCAAGGCTCAGAAATCAAAGCTCTAAAGGAGTACAGCCTTAGATTTATTCATAAGCTTTATTTTTAGAGGTATACGGACAACTGTATTTTAAGTTATTTTTTGATAGTGTTAATTCTGGCAGAAAAGGTAAGGAAAACCCACAAGGCAGAAAAGGGAGAGCCTCCCAAACCTGAGTGGATCATTCTAGTTAGGGACTGGAAACATCAATAAGATGACCTCACTTCTTCCAAAAGCACATCCTGTCTACACCAGCCCCTGTAGAAGGGACACACTACTTGTGCTGAGCTGCTACTTAAAGCAGTTTCCTCTTACTGCAAGCAGTTACACAGGTAAAATAGCCTCTACAGATACCTGTGTGATATTGGCCAGTCTTTAGCAGGATGAATACTGCCCACTACTTGCATCAGGGAATCCCTTGTTTAATGTCCTAAGATACTCATATGTTCTCCAAAAAGGATAAAGTCCTGGGTAACGAGAGACCTGAAGGTAAAGAGGGCAAAGCTCCATAAGTGTCTGGACTTGGATGGGGATAAGCAGAGCCAGTTTCGGAGTCCCCACACCCCCTATTTCAATTACACCTTTTAAAAAGAAGATGACTGGTATGAAAAGATCTTAGGAGCCACAATGTACTCAACAGCAAAGATATATGCCCAGTCTCATATGAGGGAACAGGAATACTTCCTGATTTGGAGGTGAGAAGGAATGAAAGTAAATTAAATACAGGGGAGAAAATAAGAAAAGTGAGGGAAATAACTGGATTGCAACAATATTCACCTACGTATAGGTGACTAGACAAGTTATAAGAAGATGGTACTGGGTAGAGTAGCGAGTCTATGATTTGGGGTTTGAGAAATTTGGATAATTTTTGAAACAGATTTGTGGGTGACATGACATGCTGTAAAGAGGACATCATTGCAGAAGTCCAGCTGATGTTAGGTAGGATAAATGTGTAGTTTAAAATAATAATTACTAAATTATAGCAACATACACTATGGTTCAATTTATTTTGCTTTAACTTCTTTTCCCAATAACAGATGTCCATGTTATTTGCTAGTTGCCAAGCCACATGAATCTGTTTTGATAATAATTGTGGGGCTTATTTAAAAATATGATTTGTTTTATTAGACATAAACTGAATATTTAAATGCCACTGAATGATTTTTTTAAAATAAGGCTACAGAATTCCAGTGATATTATTCACATTTCTCCCATCTGTTATGCAAAAAAAAACCAAAAAAGTCCAGGCTTAAAAAATTTTAGCATGTATAAACACTTGACTTTCAGCATTTGCCTATTTACTGTGATTTAGCAAATTGTTGCTTTAAATGAACAGAAAGAATAAAATCAAAATGGAACCAGCAGGAATAGTCAAGTTTTATTAGCCCAGAGAGGCATTATATAGAAATGTCAAACTGACCACCTACTGAAAATGTCTGGAAGTCTCACTTCTTTCTAAATGTCACCAACTGCTCAAAATAAACACTGGATTGATGTACTAGCAGACTTATATGATGTTCTTTTAAAGCTATCCATATTTTATTCATTCTTTTTCCCTCCAAACTTCAAGTAACACTGCATTGTATTTTGCCTTTTCCCTAGCAGAAAATCATAAAGCTCTTGCTTTCTTCTCCCAGAGTAATTTCCTCTGGATCAGGCTCTTTCAATATACCCTTCAAATCCTTCAAGGTCTGTGCCAGCAGACCCGAAAAGGGCACAAGATCTAAAGTCTGAAAACTTGAGTTCAGAATCTGCCTTTTGCTAGCTATGTGGCCCTCAGGCAAATTTCAATCTATCTGGACTACAGTTTCCCCCAGATAGTAAACAGAACTCTAAGAGTCTCACCCTTCAACCTTTAAGATTCTGTGATACTGGGGCACCTGGGTGGCTCAGTCGGTTAAGCGTCTGACTTCAGCTCAGCTCATGATCTCGCGGCTTGGCTTGTGAGTTCGGGCCTGTGTAGGACTCTGTGCTGACAGCTCAGAGCCTGGAGCCTGCTTCGGATTCTGTGTCTCCTTCTCTCTCTGCCCCTCTGCTGCTCATGCTCGCGTGCTCTCTCTCGCTCTCTCTCTCTCAAATAAACAAACTTTAAAAAAAATTAACAAAATGATTCTGTGTTCCAAACACAAAATTCTTAATACTAAGATGCACACAGAAGCAGCAATAGATTACATAAACAAATTAGAATTAAAAAGAATGCCAAAATCCTCACAGAAGAAGAACATAAGCTTCTTCTTCAATACTTTTGTACTCAATTTCCCAGATTTTGCTTTTGGGCATTGAATTGTCATGTAAGTGTGACTATCACTGAGAATGTCAGAAAGAAAAGCTTTAATTTGTATATGTGTGTGTATACATATTAAATGAATATCTACTTCGGAAACCATCTTACAATCAGTTAAATTCAAAGGCATTCACAAGGTACTAGTTGGCAATATTAATATTTGCTTACTTCATAAAATATATCCAACCATATGATTGTTAGGGAAGCAATTACATAAAAACATTGAATATGTTCTTTGTATATAAAAAAAACATGTTTTAAATTACGATGACAAGCTAGTGCCAAGAATTTGTTATGAGTCCCAAATATTTAAAATTATTTTGATGAAAGTACATGCCTTTTTGGAAATTATAATAAATGTGCATTTATAGTAAATGTTTTGTTTTTAAATTTCTGAAATAAAACTAAACTAATTTGTTTAGTATCAAGAGGAGATGTATACAGTCTTTTTCCAAAATAACTACGTTCAATGAATTTGCCATTTAGTTTCTGCAAAAAGTACCACTATATTTTTATATATGTATACACATATAGGTAAAATAAGTGATAACACTCTAACATTTTTATCAAATTCCTATACTTCTTCATATTTCATTAATGATTTAGTATTTCCATGTACTAAGAATGTATGTTAGAGAAAAACTCAAGAGTTACAGCAAATATATTTTTTAATGTACTGTTTTTAGAGCTTATAGATGTATAAACTAAATCTAACGCAAAAGGGTAATTTATGATCACTAAGATAAAACAAAGTAGAATAAATCAAATAAACTCCAAGAATAATTTTGTACTGACAAGATACTGACTAAACCATTGTCTCAAAATTATAGATACTTGTTAAATCATCTCTCACTGTATCAGCTTCAGGTTTGTATCAATGTGTTTTGTGGTCATGTATATACAATCATCCAAACTTTAGAACTTCAGTAAAAATAATTCAGAATTGAGTCATAGGCTAGATGTGGTTTTTTTTCAGTCTCTTCATTCTGAGAGGGACAGGGACAGCGTGAGTCGGGGAGGGATAGAGAGAGAGAGGGAGAGAGAGAACTCTAAGCAGGCTCTGGGCTACCAGCACAGAGCCCACAGGGCCCAAATTCACAGAACCACAAGATCATGACCTGAGCCAAACCTAGTTGCACACTTAACCAAGTCACCCAGGCGCCACTAGACCAGAAGTTTTTGAAAACATCACAATACAGAATATCTCAGTAGTCATTCACACGAGTGTTAATTTTTTCATTGAAGTATAATTCATATGGTGTTATATGAATTTCAGGTGTATAGTATAATGATTCAACAATTCTACACACTCACTGCTTATCAAGGTAAGTGTACTTTTTAAAAATTTTGTTTATCATTTCTGACAGACCAAACTGAAAATATCAAAAATTGATAGATCGTTCCATCCATTCCTTCATTACTCATTCCATAATGAATGGTTGCTTTAAGTGCCTGGGTTACAGTAATTAAAAGAACAAACAGAAGTCCATCCTAATTTAAGATAAGTGTAGTCTTAATCCTCTTTATTTCACCCCTCCCTCTACTCACCTTCCCTCTGGTAACCATCATCTTATATTTAAGAGTCTGGTAGTTTTTTTGTTTGTTTATCTCTGTTTTTCTTTGTTTGTTTTTCTTAAATTTCACATATGAGTGAAATCATATGGTATTTGTCTTTCACTGATTTACTTCACTTAGCATTATACCCTCTAGGTCCATCCATGTTGCTGCAAATGACAACATCTCATTCTTCTGTATGTATATAAATATCATATCTATCTATCTATCTATCTATCTATCTATTACAGGTTAGATATATATTACATCTTCTTTATGCATTCATCAATGGATGGACACAGGCTGCTTCCATATCTTGGCTAATGTAAATAATGCTATAATAAACATAGGGGAGTATATATTTTTAAAATTAATGTTTTCATTAATACCCCGTAGTGAAATTTCTAGATCATATAGTAATTCTAGATTTAATATTCTGAGGAACCTGAAGATTATTTTACACAATGGTTGCACCATTTTACATTCCCACCGACAGTGCACAAGGGGTCCCTTTTCCTCCACATCCATGCCAACACTTATTTCTTGTCTTTTTGATGCTGGCCATTCCGACAGGTATAAGATGATATCTCATTGTGGTTTTGATTTGCATTTCCTGAATTAACACAGGAGTGTTAATTTTACCTCCATTACTATTTTTGGAGTGTACAAATGGCATCTCAAAAACAAGGTTCAATTTTTCCATACGACGTGTGAATCACAGGTCATACCACATGTGAATTGCACACCCATCTTTCTAAATTATTTGCATGGGAAAGAAAAATGTTGCCCTTCAGTGCAGGCAGCCGCCATAGCAGATTCAGCTGCTGGTGTCTTCAGTAGCCTGTAATAGCTAACATTCTCCTTTTACTTTAAAGACCTCAGACAGGTCCAGACCTCTAACACCAGTTCCTATCTTTCCAGCTCACTTACTCAAATCTTTAGTTCCACTCCAATAACTCTTCAACCCACTGAAACCACTAATCCATTGATCTGTCACTTTCATATTGGCAGTCAACCTCTTCATTTATCATTAAAAAAAAAAAAATCCAGTTTAGAATCCTGGTCTACAACCTTCATCTATTCTACTTACTTGAACAAACAAAACAAAAAACACTCAGTCCTCATTAAACCCAAATATCTGATCACACCATGCCTGCACCCACGCTGCTCAACATGACTGGAAACTATACACAACCATGCTGGCGAGTCTCACTTTACACCTGGGACCATTTATGTCAAGTGGGACTCAGCAGTGCTCTGTGATTCTAACACATATCACAGGGAATTTACTTTCCCAGTCACAAAGAAGATTATTTCACACCATCTTGGATTTCCTCAAATTTCTAGCACCCATCTCCCCACCTCACTCTTAAGTGATAACCACATTCTTAGTTCACTGAGCAAACTGAGGGAAACAAAATTGAACTTTTCTTCTCACATCATCTGCCATCATGCTTTAATCTGTACCTACATACCGTGAGTTTCCTTTCTCTTACAGCAAATGAAAAGTCCCTGTATCCTCCTAAGGTAGACACATTCATTTATATGTATTTCATCCTCCTCTCTGTCTCAAGAATTTTGTTCCATTGGTTTTCTTTTTTGAATGTAAATTTCATTTTTTTCTGATTATTGGATCATTTCTATTTGCATATAAACATTCTATAACAACTTTCAGTAAAGAAAAAAGAAATCTATACCTTCTGTGCTTATTTAGTTACTGCCCAATTTCTCTATTTGCATTTTGGCAAAATTCCTCAAAGGGTTTGTTTATGTTTGCTGCCTCTATTTGATTTCTTAGGGCTTTGATCACAGTCATTCCTTTGAAACTGTTTTACTCAAGGATAATGACAATTTCCATGTTGGTAAATTCTATGGTTATATGGTCTATATTTACTCCTAATTTACTCAACTTCTGAGCAGCATATGACAGACATTTCCTACTTCTGGAAACATTTTCTTGTCTTCAATTCTAAGACACTACCTATTCCTGAGTTTTATTTTATATTACTATTACCTTTCACTTTCTGCATTTTCTTCCTCTTCCTGATTATTAAGTATTAGGATATCCCAGAACTCAATCACTGCCTCTGTGCATTCTCTGTCTACCCTAACCTCCTAGGCAACGCCATCCAGTTTTAAGACTTTGGAAACCATCTGTGTAAATTTGTATGCTTATCTTAGAACATCCCCACTATCTCTTGACTCTTCATTGGACTGGCAAATCTCTATCTCCACTTGGATCCCTAATTGACATTTAACATTTAATGTTTCTAAAATGGAAACGTGATTATTTCCATCCCCTCAAAACTGGTACCACCATCAGGTCAGGCTAAAAACTTTGAAATACTTCTTTTCTCTTAACATCCAAACTTCAAATCCTAAATCATGAGCAATTAATATTATATTCTGCCTTTAGAATGTATCAATCTGATTACGTGTCATTATGCTCACTGCTAGCGTCTTAGTTTAAGGCATTACCTCCACAGTAGCTGGAGTGATTTTAATTTTCTAAAAATCTCATTACGACACTTCTCATGTAAAACACCCCCCGTGGCTTCCTATCTGGTTCACCATGGGAACATTATGCTATGATCTAGTGGGTCCTCAATGATCTCACTCCTACCTGTCTCTCAAACCTCATCTTCCAGTACTCCTCCCTTTGTTTTCTGAACTCAATGTACTTACACTTATTCTTTTCTCTTAAATTATTTTCCTCTACATGTTTGAAAGCCTTGGTCATTCATTTTAAATCTGTTTTCACACTTACCTCCTTAGAGAATCCTCTTATGAACACCCTTTAAAAGAAACTTCTTTCACTCTCTACCTTCAGTCTGCTTTATTTTTCCTCATAGAACTATTTCAAAAAATATTGTAACACACATATTTATATATTTATCAACTATCTCCACCAATAAACTATAAATTCATAAGGACATGCTCTCTGTCATGCTAAATCTTCTGTCCCTAATATAGTATCTGCCACACAGAGGAGAATAATTGTAAAGAATGAATGAATATGAGAACAAGGGATTTTAGATGAATCCAAGACAAAATTCAACAATGTACCTTTCTCATTCTATTGAAGATTCTGTCACCTATTCTTTGTGTTGTGAATAGTAGGTCTATTGTGGCTTGACGTAAGAAAAAAATATACTAAGGAATATTCTACTTAACTATAAATTTCAAATGTAGGAGTTATAGTTACTTTAGTCCCCACTACTTCATGGTGTCCAAAGATGAATTACACTCAAATATGATCATATTCACCTTAGATTCTCACCTCACCTTGTTCTAAAATAGTTTATAGGTAGCTCTGGAGTCTAACTATCTGAATTCCAATCCAGACTTCACTCATTACTAGTGTGATCTTCAGCATATGATTTAATCTCTCTGTTCCTCTGTTTTTCCATAAGTATAATGGAGATAATCCCTGTAACATACACTAAGGATTAAGAGAAATAACACATATAAGGGTACTTGCATTCAGTAACTGGTTCCCAACTTAACACTTACAAACTGTCAGTTATTCTATGAACTTCAGAAAGTACAAACTGTTTTGCAAGGTTGTTTTTTGTTTTTGTTATTTTTTGTTTTTGTTTTGTTTTCTATAGAGAAAGAGCATGAGTGGGGGAATGGGGCAGAGGGAGAGAGAATCTTAAGCAGGCTTCATGCTCAGTGTGGAGCCTGGCACAGGGCTTGGTCACATGACCCTGGGATCATGACCTGAGCCGAAATCAAGAGTGGGAAGCTTAATTGACTGAGCCACCCAGGCATCCCTTGTTTGTGTTTTAAAATCAGGGGTTCTAAGATAAGAACTTACAAGCCCTACTTGGTCATGATATTACTCCTGAATATTTGACCCTCATATTCTGAATTCTACTTGTCTTACTAGACTTTAGAGATCTGTCAGTCTCTCCCTATTTAGGTTCCCTCCCAGAACTTGCCTACTTTCCTCTATCTCCAGACTATTTATTGGATAGTCAAGTGGCACTGCCTGCCCCTTTCCGGATCTTTGCACATCTTAAATCTGATACATTTATCTCTCTGCCACAAACTTTGTAAATTATATTTCTGGTTGCTACTGTCAGATCCTGACCCATTTCTGACTGTTTCATTATAAGTTTACAAATGTATTCTGATAGGTTAATATGCTATCCTTCTTAGCATTTTTTAAAAATTTTATGCTCCTTGTGGGATTTAGTCAGAGATAAAATAACAATTTTAACTCATGTCTGCATCTATACTGTTTTATCTATTTTTCAGATAATTCTTTTCTTTACATATATGTTATTTCTCTACATGTCTCTGAAATTAATGATGTTAATTGAATACAATAAATAATCTACATGATTGAGTCAAAAGGATTTTTCTATTAAAATGAGTTTTTTTGGTTCAAGCCCCATGTTGGGCTCTGTGCTAACAGCTCAGAGCCTGGAGCCTGCTTTTTGTTCTGTGTCTCCCTCTCTCTCTGACACTCCCCACTTACACTCTGTCTCTCTCTCTCTCTCAAAAATAAACATTAAAAAAATTTAATGAGTTTTATTTGGCATTTCAGAACTATTTTATGAGAAGGCAGTTATGCTCAGGAACTAATTAGTTCCTCCTAAAATCTAGTAGAAAGTGTTATATTCTGTTACACTGCTTGATTTAAACTCTTAGAATTAAAATAAATAAAACAAACGCTTGGGTGGCTCAGTCAGTTAAGTGTCCAACTCCAGCTCAGGTCATAATCTCGCAGCTTATGAGTTCGACCCCCCATCCGGCTCTGTGCTGGTAGCTCAGAGCCTGGAGCCTGTGTCTCCCTCTCTCTCTACCCCTGCTCCCTCCCTCCCTCCCTTTCTCTCAAAAATAAACATTAAGAAAATAAAAGTTGTAGATCATTTGCTAAATTAAAAATGCAATATTCCAAAATATATTTTTATTGCTACCCCTAAAGTTCAGTAAATCTATCTTATTGGACTGATTTATTTATTTTTAAATATAATTAATTGTCAAGTTAGCTAACCTACAGTGTATACAGTGTGCTCTTGACTTCAGGAATAGATTTTCATGATTCACTGCTTACATTCAACACCCAGTGCTCATCCCAACAATGCCCTCCTCAATGTCCATCACCCATTTTCCCCTTTACCCCAGCCCCCCCCCATGAACCTTCAGTTTTTTCTCTATATTTAAGAGTCTCTTATGGTTTGCCTCCCTCTCTGTTTCAAGTATTTTTCCCCTTCCTTCCCCCCGGTCTTCTGTTAAGTTTCTCAAATTCCACATATGAATGAAAACATAGGATATGTGTCTTTCTGTGACTGACGTATTTCACTTAGCATAATACCCTCCAATTCTATCCACGTTGTTACAAATGGCAAGATTTCATTCTTTCTCATTGCCATGTAGTATTCTATTGTATATATAAACCACATCTTCTTTATCCATTCATCAGTTGATGGACATTTGGGCTCTTTTCATAATTTGGCTATTGTTGATAGTGCTGCTGTAAATATTGGGGTGCATGTACCCTTTTAATCAGCACTCCTGTATCCTTTGGAGAAATTCCTAGTAGTGCTATTGCTGGGTTGTAGGGTAGTTCTATTTTTAATTTTTTGAGGAACCTCCACAATGTTTTCCAGAACGGCTGCACCAGCTTGCATTTCCACCAACAGTGCAAGAGGGTTCCCATTTCTCCACATCCTCATCAATATCTATTGTTTCCTGAGTTGTTAATTTTAGCCACTGTGACCAGTGTGAAGTGGTGATTTGTATTTCCCTGATGAAAAGCAATGTGGAGCATCTTTTCATGTGCCTGTTGGCCATCTGGATGTCTTCTCTGGAAATGTATCTATTCATGTCTTCTGCCCATTTCTTCACTGGATGATTTGTTTTTTGGGTGTTGACTTTGGTAAGTTCTTTATAGATTTTGGATACTAACCCTTCATCTGATATGTCATTTCCAAATATCTTCTCCCATTCCATCAGTTGTCTTTTAGTTTTGTTGATTGTTTCCTTTGCTGTGCAGAAGGTCTTAATCTTGATGAGGTCCTAATAGTTCATTTTTGCTTTTATTTCCCTTGCCTTCGGAGACATGTTGAGTAAGCAGTTGCTGCGTCGGAGGTCAAAGAGGTTTTTGCCTGTTGCTGATGCTAGGACTTCCAACACTATGTTAAACAACAGTGGTGAGAATGGACATCCCTGTCGTGTTCCTGATCTCAGGGGGAAAAATGTTGGTTTTTCCCCATTGAGGATAATACTAGGTGTGGCCTTTATAATGTTAAAGTATGTTCCTTCTATCACAACTTTCTTGAGGGTTTTTATTAAGAAAGGATCATGTATTTTGTCAAATGCCTTTTCTGCATCTATTGACAGGATCATATGGTTCTTATCCTTTGTTCTATTAATGTGATGTATCACACTGATTGATTTGCAAATATTGAACCAGCCCTGCAGCCTAGGAATGAATCACAGTTGATAATGGCGAATAACTCTTTTAATATATTGTTGAATTTGCTTTGCTAGTATCTTGTTGAAAAGTTTTGCATCCATGTTTATCAGGGATATTTGACTGTAATTCTCCTTCTTTGTGGGGTCTCTGTCTAGTTTGGGAATCGAGGTAATGCTGGCTTCAAAGAATGAGTCTGGAAGCTTTCCTTCTGTTTCTGTTTTTTGGAACAGCTTGAGAATAGGTATTAACTCTACTTTAAATGTCTGATAGAATTCCCCTGGAAAGCTATCTGGCCCAGGACTCTTACTTATTGGGAGAATTTTGATAACTGATTCAATTTCTGCGCTGGTTATGGGTCTGTTCAAATTTTGTATTTCTTCCTGCTTGAGGTTTGGTGTTGTGTGGGTGTCTAGGAAATTGTCCAAATCTTCCAGGTTGTCCAGTTTGTTGGCATATAACTTTTCATAGTATTCTCTAATTATTGTTTCTATTTCTGTGGTGTTGGTTGTGATCTCTCCTCTTTCATTCAAGATTTTATCTATTTCGGTTCTCTTTTCTTTTATAGCAGTCTGGCTAGGGGTTTATCAATTTTGTTCATTCTTTCAAAAAACAAGCTCTGAACAGATTCATTGATCTGTTCTACTATTTGTTTTCGATTCTAAATTGCTTATTTCTGCTCTAATCTTTATTATTTCTCTTCTTCTGCTGGATTTGGGGTGTCTTTGCTGCTCTTCTTCTAGTTCCATTAGGTATGAGGTTAGGTTTTATATTTGGGATTTTTCTTGTTTCTTGAGATAGGCCTGGAATACAATGTATTTTCCCCTTAGGACTGCCTTTGCTGCATCCCGAAGGGTTTGCACTGTCATGTTTTGATTTTCATTTGTTTCCATATTTTTTTAAATTTCTTCTTTGGTTGCCTGGTTGACCCATTCATTCTTTAGTAGGATGTCTTTTACATGCATTTGGAGGCTTTCCAAATTTCTTCTTGTGATTGATTTCAAGTTTCATAGAATTGAGATCTGAAAATGTTCATGACATGATCTCAATTCTTTTATATTTATTGAGGGCTGTTTTGTGACCCAGTATGTGCTCTATCTTGGATAATGTTCCATGTGCACTCAAGAAGAATGTGTATTCTGCTGCTTTTGGATGAAAAGTTCTGAATGTATCTGTCAAGTCCTTCTGGTGCAGTGTATCATTCAAGGCCATTGCTTCTTTATTGATTTTCTGCCTAGATGATCTGTCCATTGTTGTAAGTGGAGTATTAAAGTACCCAGCAAATTACCATATTCTTATCAATAAGATTGCTTATGTCTGTGATTGATTTATATATTTGGGTTCTTTCAAGTTGGGGGCACAACCATTTATAATTGTTAGCTCTTGATGTATAGACCCTGTAATTATGGTATAATTCCCTTCTTCATCTCTTGTTAGAGTCTTCAGTTTAAAAGCTAGTTTGTCTGGTATAAGTGTGGCTACTCCAGCTTTCTTTTGACTTTCAGGAGCATGATAAATGGTTCTCCATTCCCTCACTTTCAAGCTGAAGGTGTCTTCAGGTCTAAAATGAGTCTCTTGTAGACAGTGTATAGATTTATCTTAGTTTTGTTATTCATTCTGATACCCTATGTCTTTTGATTGGGACATTTAGTCCATTTACATTCATAGTTATTACAGAAAGACATGAATTTAGTGTCATTGTGTTATCTGTAGGTTTCATGCTTGTGATATCTCTGGTCCTTTGTAGTCTTTGTGGCATTTCACTCACAGAGTCCCTCTTAGGATCTCTTGCAGGGATGGCTTAGTGGTCATGAACTCCTTTAGTTTTTGTTTGGGAAAGCCATTATCTCTCCTATTCTGAATGACAGCCTTGCTGGATAAGGGATTCTTGACTGCA
The DNA here is from genome assembly GCF_046562875.1 of Panthera onca. Lineage (NCBI taxonomy): Eukaryota > Metazoa > Chordata > Mammalia > Carnivora > Felidae > Panthera > Panthera onca. The sequence continues at coordinate 105,772,255 of NC_138345.1, read as the reverse complement.
TATTTTTACTATTCAGCACATGGAATATTTCCTGCCACTTTCTTCTGGCCTTCCAAGTTTCAGTGTACAGGCCTGCTACTACTCTTATGTGTCTACACTTTGTAGGTTAAAGTCCCTTTGTCCCTAGCTGCTTTCAGAATCCTCTCCTTATCTTTTTATTTTGCCAATTTCACCATGATATGCCTAGCGAAGACCTATTCTTGTTGAATCTGAAGGGAGTTCCCTGTGTCTCCTGGATTAGGATGTCTGCCTCTTTCTCTCTCTCTCTCTCTTCCTCCTTCCTCCTCCTCACTGCTCCTTTTCCTTCCTTCTTCTCCTCCTTCTCCCTCCTCCTCCTTCTTCTGGAACTGCTATGATATAAATATTATTACATTTCATTGAATCATTTAGTTCTCTAATTCTCCCCTCATGGTCTAGTATTTTCTTATCTCTTTTTCTCAGCTTCATTATTTTCCATAATTTTATCATCTATTTCACTTATTCTCCCCTCTGCTTCTTCCATCCTTACTGTCACTGCATCTAGTTTGTTTTTACAACATTTACAACATTCCCTAATTCATCATGACTATTTCCTAGTTCCTTGATCTCTACAACAATAGATTCTGTCTTCTATGCTTTTTTCAAGTCCAGCTATTAATCTTATGACTATTCTAAATTCTTGCTCAGATATATTGTTTATATCCGTTTTGAGCAATTCTCTGTCATTTCTTCCTGGAATTTTTTGGAGAATTCTTCTGTTTCATCATTTTGGCTAGTTTTCTGTCCTTCACGTGTTTTAACAGCTTGTTATGTGTCCTGCACCTGTGAGCACTACTATATAAAAAAGGGGTCATACACTGTCCAGGGCGTAGCCCTTCACGAGGTGTTTCTGGAGTGTGCTGCATGCTCTCTGTTGTTGTGACTCTGGCTGCTTTATCTCCCTACTCGTAGTGGTGATTTGGACATTCCACCAAGTGTGATTTGATTTGTTCATTGAGAAACCTTGGAAAAAATTTTAAAAATGTGGTGGTGGAAGAAGCCTTATCCCATACAAAGAGGGAAATTACAGGGGTGGGGAAAAAGAAAAGAAAAAAGAATTGACCAAGCAGATAATCAGAGAAACTACACAGCTTGATCCAGAGAGAGGGAGAGAGAGAGGAAACTAAAGAAGGAGATGCAAAAGAGTTGTAAAAAGAATAGATTAAAAACGTGTGCCCAAACAAACCAACAACCAGAATAGAAAAGGGAGAAATAGGAGGAAGAAAGAAAACAATTTTATATATATATATATATAGTTTATATATAAAAATAATTTGACCAAGGATCAAATCAGAAAATGCAAAACCACTGGACCAATAATTGATGTTGCCTTGGAACCAGTGTCTGTGCTGGTCTGGAGGAGGGGCCATCTGCTTTGGTCAGTGTCAGTCTTGCTCTGGTAGATACAGTTACCAGGGACCGGAGAGGCAGGTTTGTGTTGGTGGGTCCACCTCCACTGTGGGCCTGCTATCCATTCCCTGAAGCCCCACCTTGTTGGTGATGGGGAGAAAAATGACGACAACCCAGTCTCTCCTCCCTGGACCAGGTGTCCCAGACCACTCTGTTTGGTATGTCCTCACAGTGTCATGTGGATGTGAGTGGGCTGGTTTGTCCTGCTCCACAGTCTCCCATGCCTCACAGGGGCTCAAATGGGATTCAAACTCTGATACCTTAAAGGATCCCACTCCACACACCCCAGTTCTGGCATAGTGCCACTCCGGCCGGCCAGCCAGCCGACAAAGAGCCTTTGGCTGGCAGGCACTGGCAGGATCTTTTGTCCTTGAAGTGGCTATATACCTTCTTCCCACAGCACTCAAGGATAGGGACTCCTCTTTCTGACTGCGCCTCTGAGCTAGCTACTGAGTCCAGGGCTGGCCATCGCCCCAGGCAGGCGCACAGGGCAGCTGGGCCCAGTCTAGACAAAGTCTCGCAACCCAGGATCATGTTGGAAATTGGTTCTTTCTCTGTGCTTTCTGTTCCCCAGTCCATAGTCTGGAGAGGTTTTCTCTTGTCCAGATACAAACCTACACTTCCACAGCCCCTCTTTCTCTTCCTTTTGTCTCTCCACAGAAGGGGATCCCTCCTCTCAGTGCCTGTGCTGACCATTTTATCCCTCCCAATTCACAATCATGCACCTATGGCCCACCAAGTTGTCCCCGTGGACCCATGGAGATGTTTCTGTCACTCTGTAGCTTGGATTCCTGGAATTCCAAGTCTTCTGGTCTCAGTACTGCTGTTTTTAAGGGATGAGGGAACTTTGGGCCCCCCTACTTCTCCACCATGTTGACTCCTCCTCCCTACTGGACTGATTTAAAACATTTAGTTAGAACAAGATTATAAATATTATGCTTAGTTGTTTTTTTATGTTTGAATATATTACATGGAAATTAAAAAAAAAAAACCTTGATTTTAGCATATCCATTTTAATGTATAAACTGCCTACTGGTGCCCATCTCTAAATTTTAAACTTATTTACATATTTATAAGTTTGAAGGTCAAAAAGGTAATATAAGCTTTAACAGTGAAAAGAACAAAATTAGTCATATATTCTATGCTAAATTTTAATATCTTAATAGTGTTAAATTATAGTGTGAAAATGCAGGCATTTTGTACTTTAACTGGATTAACAAACAAGGTACAAATAGACAATAGAAATGAAACTGAATGAATAAAAATACAATGTTCAAACAAATAATTAAGGGGAACACTGTGCTTTAAGTCTCCCAAGATGAAATTGCAGTACTGAAGGTCATGCTGATTAACACGCTAAATAAATATAAATCAGTGGTGTGATTCTACTATTAAAGCTAATGAGGTACTGAGGCGTTTTTATAATAGAATAGCAGCATAGATGGAGAGGGAAACTTTCTAAATTACCTAAGTAAAGAAAGACATACAAGGGTTAGGAAGGACTCAGAGGAAAGATCTAGAATAAGAGTTTGAGATACTCAGAAGACTTAATATATCAGAGAATCATGAATAATTATTCCCAAAGTACACTGCAGATTGAACAAGGTAGAAGATTAAAGAGCAGCACAAGATGCTTAATCATATAGAGAAATATTCTGACAATAAAAATGGGTAAATGTCAGATTGACTTTAGGAAAGTTGTGGAGTCATTTGCTTAGAGAGGTTTTAACACAGATTAGGTCTTCACTGATGATACAGTTAGAATAGAGTTCTTTCGAAAATGCTGAAATGTTCACTTTAAGGTTATCTTCCAAACATAATTATTAAAAGACAAACCAGGGACACCTGGGTGGCTTAGTCAGTTGAGCAAGTGAGTCTTGATTTCAGCTCAGGTCATGATCTCATGGTTAATGGGACTGAGCCCCACATAGGGCTATGTGCTGACTGTGCAAAGCATGCTTGGGATTCTCTCTCTCCCTCTCTGTCCTTCTCTGCCTGAGTACAGGTGCACGTGTGCACACTTTCTTTCAAAATAAACTTTAAAAAAAAAAAGACAAACCAGACACTTTACTTGGCACTTAATAAAAATTCTTTTCACTGGTATTTACTTTAAATTGTAGTTGACTGGTTTTAATGAGCTTAGAAGATATTTTGGAATTACAAAAAAATAAAAACTTGGGATTCAGAATCAGAGAACCTGATTCTGCATTCTAGCTGAACTGGTCTTTCTTCTTACTCTATTGTGGCCACAGTATCAAGACATAGGGCCATTTGTTTGTGAGAAGAAATAATAAGGACACACACACATACATATCCAAGAAACTACACCCATTACCATTAACTAAGAATAAATGCAAATTTAAACATTAAAAACAAACAAACAAACAAACCAAAACAAGCTCTTAGACTTTGTGACATGTGTATTGATGGAAGGGACACAAAGTCTTCTATATAAATCACAAATAATGTCTCATTTTATGAGTATGCTTTCATCAAATACATAAGAATTATAAAAAAAATAAACATGGTTATTAATAATGGGCCAAATTCAAAAGCAGATATCTCAGTCCAGAATATCATAGGTATTGAGATTCAGAGGAGGAAAAAGTAAAATTTAGAAGACTAATTTCAATCACACCAGAAGAGGGACCAGTCCCTTAGCTCCAAGGTTAATAGTTATAAGTACTTTCTATACAAGAGGAAACTGTAAGTTGCTATCAGAAACCCAATCCATAGATGCATAGTTGTTCATCATTATGACAGAGTAGAAAACAGGCATATTGTTCATTTCTTAATGGGTTCAGTCATTGCACGAATCATTTTGGCATCTTTAATAAACTCTAAGTTTAAAAATAAAAAAAATACATACTCTTCAAGTATTGTTATACAAAATTCCACGAGCTAGATTACCTGTTCCTAAATACAGTCTGACATGGAAAAAAAAAAAAACAATATTCTAAGTTTAAAAATTAAAAAAAATATACACTCTTCAAGTATTGCTATACAAAATTCTATGAGCTAGATTATCTGTTTCTAAATACAGTCTGACATGGGGGGGTGGGGGGGAAGCAATGCACACTCTAAGGAGACCATCTTAAGGAGGCTTAATTTTGTTTTGATTCTTTGACCCACAAATGAAAAATTTAAGATTTGTAGTTCCCACATATGGTAAATATCTGAAGAGTTTTTCTTAGACTGCTTTACTTGAAATATCAAGTTTTAGTATTTAGTACTAGAATCTTGAGGTTATAAATATGGTTAGAACTCTTCAATGTGTATTACACAGCTTCCAATTGTTTGTGCTGCAAAATAAAGACACACAAATACACATAAACATATATTTAAAACTAAAGCTACGATGGGGAATTACTATAGGATTCAAATATTTATTTACTAATCTGTTCTACAAATGCCACATCGATCCACATGAAATTGCCGTTTTTGTAGGGCAGAAGTAATTGGATATTGGCAGTTTCATATTGTTCAACTTAATATTTATTCAGTCACTTCTGTGTTTGAGGATCAGTTATAGGCACTGAGGATATAATGTGAGCAAAATTAGAGTCTATAAGTAAATTAGTCCTCTTCAGTTTTAATGGTCTTTTAGTATCTCCATAGATCCCCTGGATGACTATTTTCAATTCATCCATCAACTCATCCATTCTTTCCTTATATAAATATTTGGCACTTAATATAGATCAGGAATTTGCCTATGTATCACAAATAAATTCATTATCAAAAGAAACATAATCCGTGCCCTGATGAAATGTAAGTCTCAGGGAAACCGACATTAAACAAACAAGCTGTCACAACATTTGAAGTATAAACACTATGGTAAGTGCATTAAAGAACAGGCACAAGAAGCTTTGACAGAGTATACCAGGAAGGTATTGTCTGATTTTTGAGAGTGAACATTTTGTCATTAGAAATCCAGATTCTTTGAAGCATTTCAGGACTACAATGGAGGAACCCGTAATAATGGTTAATAGCTAATGTAACTTAGACTAAGTGCTTTAGAGATTTAATCATCACGGCCAAGTAGACACTGTTCTAGTCCCCTTTTTACTTATCAGGAACTGAACCTTAATGGGCTGGATAAGTTGTCTAAGAAGACAGAGCAGACAAATGGTAGCAGAAATGGACTCCAGCAATCTCTCCCTAGCACCCACGTGTTTAGTCATTGCTTGCGCTGTTTTCAACAGCTCAATTCTGACTTCTCCTGCATGGCCTGGAACTCCAGGGCTAACACCCACAGCCCTCGGATTCGAATCTCCAAAAATATATCCCTAGGATTTTTTCAAATAAGCCCTTTTATTTGCAAAATAAGCTCAAATTGGGGGAAGCAGAGCTGGAGACTATGGACACTCGATGGCATGGTCAGTCAGCTGAAAAAGGATTTAAACGAGGTCGACTCAAGTGGCCATCATCTCTGTTCTTATAATCAATCCTGTGAAAGGGGACCTGAAGGTCCTCTTCTGTTTAGGACGGATACCTGAGACGCGACACGTGAACTGAAGCAAACTTTACCCAACTCCATAAATGCACGCTCCAAAGAAGCTCAAGCTTACAAACAACTGTAAGCTAGGGCAGAGTCTTACAATCTCCATTTGTGTGCAGTCAACTCCAAATTTTAGTAGTCAGGTTTAAAATTTAATAAGTAAAACATACAATGTTAAATCGTTAAGCAGACTTAACAAAAGTTGGACAGATGAAACACTACACTGGGTGGAAATTTTTTGCAAGCTGTTAATTTCACAGCAAATGACATTTATTTACCTCTTCTCATCACTCCTGATAAAAACAGATACTGTGAACACTACCATTTAAGGCCCTTACTCTGAAATGCAATACAACATTCATAAATAATATATAATTATGATTAGAGCCAGAAAATATCAACTTTAGGAGACAAAACTTTCTATACCACTAAATCCCCTCTCTTTGAATATCTACCTCTCCCATGAGGTTAAGTCAGAGAAGCATAATCGTCACCATTTTCCACTACACCTCATTTTAGGAAGCATTTCCACTCTGTTCAGAAATCATGAATATGTACATTTTAGATGTCCTCATCTATATGTAGATGCCAAGATTCTTTAGAAGTTTATCACATTCAACGGAATACAGTTAGATGGAACACTGTAACATAGCCAGAGAGAAGTTGTTATTGGTGCGTGTGGTATACGAGCATATCTATGACACAGGTTTCTTAGGTTGTTAGCAACCGATGCCAGCACAGATAGTTTCATCAAAAAAGGAATGTGTTGGAAGGAGATACACGAGCTTACAGGATCAAGGGAAGGCAAACAATCAGGCTTAAAACTGATAAGAAACCAGCAACACAAATCTTACCAGACTTCCCAAATCGCCACTGCTGCTACCAAGACTGAATGCTAAGCATTTGCTCTGTTTGAATCATTCTACTCAAGTTTCAAATCCCTCTCCCACACAGGAAAAAAAGAGAGAAGGAGGGAGAGAATGAATCTGACTGAATAAGCTTACGTCTTAGGCCTCTATATTCTTGCCGGAGAAAGGAGAATTCTAGTAAAGTTCTAGTAAAAGAGGCCTCCAAGAACCCTTCTTCTGCTCCTGGAGTAGAAAAACTTGACATATTACATTAAAATTGCTATATACTGAAGTTGAATGTTTCCTCAAAAGGAAATCAAGATCCAGTTACAAGTTACTATTGGTTGGCAGAAGATGAGAACAGTAAATAAAACAATTTTTCCTCTAAACTCTATACTCTGTATATGCATTGCCTTTGACCCAACAATACTGCTCCTAGATATTCACCAAAAAATGCACATGTATATTCCTAAAAGATATGTACAGAATATTTAGAGCAATATTTTTGGTGGTAGGAAATACTGAAAATTAACCTAAATGTCCATTAACAGTAAAATGGATAAATACTACAGGAAATAACACAGATGGATCTCAGAAGTAACTTGTTAGGGGAAAGAAGCAAGATAGTAAAGAATACCTAATTTATGATTCTATTATCAAATTGAAAACAGATGAAGGTCACTTGTATTGTTAGAAGTCAACCTCTGAATTACTCTCAGGAAGGTAGGGACAAGCAAGGGACAGGAGGGAGTTTCTAGAGTGCTTCTAATCAACCAATCATCTGTTTCTTGATCTGCTAAATGGCTGTGTTCAGTTAGTAAAAATCTATATGCTTGTGTATCATTATGGTTTGAGTACTTTTCTGGGTATGTTTCACTGCATATCAACATAAAACATTACATAAAGGATATATGGTGGCATAAATTATAAAACAAAATTAGAAAGAATTAAATGAATCTATATAGCCCTCTTAATGCAGAAGTGACCAAAAAACAAAATGAAAGCAGGAATGAATGTTTTTAGTTTTTATGTAATATTAAATGTGAATCATATACATGGCATTGTTTACACTCACTCTCCAGAATTAGCTAATGTTGTGAAAGTGCTTTCACATGTATTACCTCAAATGCACTATAACCCTAAGAGAAGTTCATGTTAGGTAAGACAGAGCACAGTGTTCTCCACAATGTGGAACAAATACTCACTGATGGCATACAGATTGATTTCGGGTGGCCTACAGGCATGGCCTTGAATAACATTGAACCACACAGTGTGAGATTTGTCCTGTTTCAAAGCTTTTGATTTCATTAAGAAAAGTTCTCAGTTTGGTGCCAGTATATCTTCAACCTCTTTCTATGGCTTGCTAATCTCCTTTTTTAACAAAGAAAGAGCAAACCTCAGGATCAAACCCTTAGCTAGATTTTCTTGCTAGTATTTAATGACCTGGATTTAGTTTGGGTTCTTTTCTGTGGATGTGTTGTATGGACATCTCCTCCCATTTATGGCAAATGTGACTGATTATTCATTTTCAGTAACTATATAATCTTACTTTATGTAAAAGCAGGCTAAAAGGGAATCAGTTAAAATATATTTAGGATATAACAGAACATTTGAAACACAGACTACCTCGGGCTCTGCGGATAGCTCAGAGCTGGCTTTGAATTCTGTGTCTTCCTCGTTCTCTCTGCCCCTCCCCCACTCACGCTCTGTCTCTCAAAATAATAATAAACAAATGTTAAAAAAAAATTTAAAAGAGGGGCGCCTGGGTGGCTGACTTGGTTGAGCGTCCATCTTCGACTCAGGTCATGATCTCACGGTTCGTGAGTTCGAGCCCCGCGTCAAGCTCTGTACTGCCAGCTGGAACCTGCTTGGAGCCTGCTTCAGATTCTGTGTCTCCCTCTCTCTCTCTGTCCCTCCCCTGCTCATGCTTGCTCTCTCTCTCTCTCTCAAAGATCAATAAAACCTAAACAATTTTTAAAAATTAAAAAGAAACACAAACTAAAAAATAAGGTAATTTGTGATGCCATTTGAAGTTTGAAAAAAAAGTGATATGGTTGGGGTGGGGGAGTGAGAGAAAACAACTGTATTTGGAGTTTAAAATCTAGATTCTAGATGCAAATCCAGAACATATTGTGAGGACTATCCAAACAGAGTCTGTGGCTGTGGGCAAGATATCTCACATATCTGAATAGAAGCTTTACCTGTCAAATACGAATAATTCTGTCTGAGCTATTATCTCATAGCAGTATTATGAGAATCAAATGAAGTTTAGTGGGTGTAACTCTTAGAAGCAAAACACCATCCAAACCTAAGCCATTACCTTTGCTTTTAGTTAGCGCCGTTTTCAGGAAAAAAGGCACAGAGATGTTAAGTGATTTGCTAAAGACCACATCGCTAACAGTGGTAGACATATGGAAGTGGCTTCTTAGATGCCTGACAGCAGTATTCTGTCTGTACTGCTCCCGCTCTCATATTAAACAGTTCCCAAAGTTTATATAATTTCTGTTTACAGAAAGTATAAAGAAGAAATCAGGTTAAGTGAGGTCCTACAGTGCCAAGTATAATGAGTTACAGCTAAATGGATGGTCCTGCTTAGAGCACACCTAGAAGACAAGTCAGAAGCCAGTAGGTAGCAGCTGCTTATACATACTTGACAAAGAGGAATTGCCATTCAAGTCCTCACTAATCAATCTTTGGTTGTATTGCACTTAGGAGCCCTGTCACCGTCATGCCAACTCTCAGGTATGGGCAGGGGTCATTTTCTAAAATCAAAGCCTTAAGTGAAAACCACATGTAGGTAAAAATTACCCTGGAATTTTTTAATATCAGCAGGACTTAACAATACACATATTGTCTGTGTGCACTCCCACAGTATAATGCTTCTGTGCACTCATATTTGAGAAAGTCTAAGTAGCACAAGAAAGGAATAAACTATTGGGAAATCTAGGTGTAGCAGCTAATAAATTCAAATACTTTTGACTTTAATTATCAAAATTCCTAGTAAGAAATGAATGAGGAGCAAATTGAAAACTATGAGATATCTCTGCTCATTTTAATATTGTCTCTAAAATTTAACATAATTTCTTATGATGATTTTATAAGTTAGTATGTTCACATACCAGAGGGTGGAATCAATTGGTAATGCAGTGTGAAGTGAAATGAATTTATGATGGAGGCCTTATGATGATATTATTACATTGCTGAGATTTAAGGATATCTTGGACAGAATATGGTGTATCTTCTATCTATAGTTCACATATGACCTCGAAGTTTCATCAGATGACAGAAATTTCTCTAGGAAATGCAAATTATAAGCCAGAAACCACAGTTATCATTACAAATAAGACAGATTTTTTCATAACCAAACACATTCCCAATACAGCAATCAGAGAGCTTTATAATCCAGAGCCACAGATATATTATAAAATATGCACTCACTTATATTCAAAAACATAAATCAAAAATCTAAAAATCTTATGAACTCTGAAATCTATCTGAACCCAAAGATTTCAGATAATGGTGGACCCTTGCTATTTAGTAAAATTATTCAAATGTGTATTTAAAATGGTGTCATCCTATACTGCTGAGATTGCTATTTGTTTAAAGCAGAATGGTCCAGTACCAGCACTTTTCTATGGTTCAACCTAGTTGGTCCTCATTCCTCATACTTTTAATTATTGGTACAACAGGATATTAGGATGTACCTGGTTATGTCTCAGTTTCAAGTAGGGCTCCAATAATGAGTATGGGTCGGACTCCCTACAACTCCTACCCAAACAGAATTTAGAATGGAAAGGCAAGAGAACCTGTCCCATGGTACTTGAGCCCCTGATCCAGATCAAAGATTACTAGAGAACAAAGAGAAGAGAAGGGAGGACTGCTGAAAAGATATTGTTGCAGTCACAAAATCCTACCTCTAACTCCTAGCACAGTAGGAGGAGATAGGGGCTTCAATTCCCCTAATGAGAAAGACTGTTTTCAAAATTGTTTGCTGGGATGCCTGGGTGACTCAGTTAAGCCTTGGACCCTTGACTGTGGCTCAGGTCATGATCTCATGATTCTTGAGACTGAGTCCTGCTTTGGGCTTCGTGCTGGGCATGGAGCATGCTTAAGATTGTTCTCTTTCTTCTTCTACTGCTTGTGCTCATGAAGGAAGGAAGGAAGGAAGGAAGGAAGGAAGGAAGGAAGGAAGGAAGGAAAAAAGGAAGGAAGGAAGGAAAGAAGGAAGGAATGAAGGAGGAAAGGAAGGAGGGAAGGAAGGAAGGAAGGAAGGAAGGAAGGAAGGAAGGAAGGAAAAAAGGAAGGAAGAAGGAAAGAAGGAAGGAAGGAAGGAAGGAAGGAAGGAAAGAAGGAAGGAAGGAAGGAAGGAATGAGGGAGGGAGAGAAGGAAAGAAGGAAAGAAGGAAGGAAGGAGGGAGGGAAGGAAAGAAGGAAGGAAGGAAGAAAAGAAGGAAGGAAGGAAGGAAGGAAGGAGGAAGGAAGGAAGGAGGAAGGAAGGAAGGAAGGAAGGAAGGAAAGAAGGAAGGAAGGAAGGAAGGAAGGAAAGAAGGAAGGAAGGAATGAGGGAGGGAGAGAAGGAAGGAAGGAAGGAAGGAAGGAAGGAAGGAAGGAAGGAAGGAGGGAGGGAAAGAAGGGAGGAAGGAAAAAAGGAAGGAAGGAAGGAAGGAAGGAAGGAAGAGGATTATTTGCTAAAATTGTTAGATAAAGAGGGCTGATACTTGGCTCAAACCTGAGAAATCTAAACCATGAATGGGATCTAGTTCCTGCTTATAAGAGATGGGTTCAGTCTTTGCTTATGTGACACATCCAAGAAGAATCAGCTTGCATTTTAGAGTTTGGTAGGCCATAGGATCCTAAGAAGTGCTTTCTGCACACTGGTGAATGCCACACCAGAGAGAAAGGGCAAGGAGCCACCTCGAGTCCTCCCCTTTAAGGCTGCTTAGAGGGACCAAAGACCTTTCTCAATAGCGATGCCTTCTCCCAAGAAGGGTGGGACTAGAAGCAAACCTGAAAAGAGCCCAAAAGAGTGTCCCATTTTCCAGGGCACAGGTCAGGACAGAGCTTATTATTAGACCACAGCAAATGAAGGTTTATTTTGTCCTAGCCCCTGACCAAACCTTCCCTTATTGAGATTAAAGCAGCAGTTATTCACAGAAAGGAAAAAGAGAAGCCAATCTCACTTTGCATCCCTCTTCATTTTTTTCTGGTAATTTCCAGTCTAGAACAGATCTCTGCAAGTTGAGATAGGGTAATGGTAGACCAAGAAAAGATTTAAGGCATGCAAATTCAGATTTTAATTACAAGCATCAAACATTGTAATTTCTAATTTAAGATTATATGCTATTTAGAGAGACAGAGGTCTGAGCAGAAAACTCAGATTTAATGGAGTTTTTATCCAGCAAAAAGGAAAATTAGTTCACTGGGAAAAGTTAACTGGGATGGTGGAAGGCAGAAAAAATCCATTATATGGTTCCTTGATTACATCATAAGTTGTGTTTATTAAGCATACTGGTTTATATGTATTAAAAAAGAAATAAAGTGAATTATAATAACCTTACCATGGACTAATCACATGAATAGGTACACAAAATTTTATATTTTTTAAAGCAGTATTTCCTTGTGCAGAAAGAACCAGGACACTCAGTTCAATTTCCATAATTGGAAGAGCAACTCCCAGAAATGTTGCATTACAATTATAAAAAATTAAAATTGTGATTATTAGAGATTGAAAGGTAAAGATAATTACAAATCACAAACTCAAATCCATAAACTATCTTCAATATGAAATTGTCATAAAGTATTGGTTATGAATCAACTTTCAGAAAATATCTTTCAGAACATTTATTAAGGCTTTATATCAAGATAAACACAATGTAATTCAGAATGGAAACTTCATTTCCTGTTAAGCTCAAACTTCTACGAGAAACATAACCATATATTTCAAGCCCACAGCTTGAGTGGCTTAGAGGATTTTTATCTTCTACTTAACTACATTCAAAGTCATTGTGTTTATGTATATAACCTTCTCAAATAACGTCTCACATTCATTAATACATTCTACACATATTCTGAATACTTACGTTTCAGACATTGTCCTAACCAACAGTAGATCAACAATGGTGAACCAGACATAAGTGTTCACTGTTTTCAGGAAGCAATGAACAATTAACAACAAGCATAACACATGTCACAAAATGGTAGAAAGCATAAAAGAGCTTCAAGTAGTAATGTGTAGCCATATGGAGGCATGAGGGAGGATAAACGATTGCTCATCATTTTTTGAACAGAATTAGAGATGTGCTCACTGCAGAGGTGCCTGAGTGGTTCAGTCAGATGAGCATCTGACTCTTGATTTCAAGTCAGGTTATGATCCCAGGGTCATGGGATCAACCATTGCATCCTGTTCCATGCGGAATGTGGAGTCTGCTTGGGATTCTTTCTCTCTCTCCCTCTGCCCTTCTCCCCAACTTGCACACTCTCTCTCTCAAAAAAAAAAAAAAAATTAAAAAAAAAAAAAGAAGTGTCACTGCAATAGATTCAGTATGCTCTTACAATGACAATCAAAAAATAATAATTACAGTGCTGATAAAGTAATGTTTTTATGGGTCCACATGAGTGATTTCAAGTCTACTTGCATTATATTTTAATCAAGTGGCTCTGCTATATTTCAAAGCAAAAGTTCAAAATAAATATTCTACTTTTCATTCCATGAGATGGCCCAGAGTAAATTTTACTAATGAAATATGGGCTTTGATTTCACAATAGTTCACCCAGGCTATTATCCTAATCACCATTTCAACTTTTCCAGATGCTTATTTTTTTCTTAAATCACCTAAACATAGGACTAGGGTCAGCACAGCTCTTGTTGTCCATTTTAGTGATACAGTCAGAAGATAAATAGAGAACTAGACAACCAAATAAGCATCCACTGAAAATATCTCAAAGGAGACATATTTTTAAAAGGGTACCCTGAAGACACATGGGAGGTTATTTTTAGATTTGAAAATAACTACTTCAGAAAGCAATATTGTTTATTTGGAAGAAACATTGAAGGAAAAGAACAATGGGTTAGGTGTAGAGCAAAACAATCTAGTATAAAAATAAGCAAAGAAAAAAATAAAAATATGTCATGTGGAAAAACATATTTCCCCAATGTGTTATGAAAAGTAACAAATACTACCAAATCACACTGAGGAAGAGACATTTCTTCATAGTGATTTTCTACAGATGTCAGCTGTGGCAGGCCACTAATTTATGTTCAGAGAAATAAATAAGAATGGATGGTTTTAGCTGAGGAATTTTTAGGTTTGATGTTTAAGCCTTGGAAGGATCGCTGGCTATTCTGTATATATAAAGAATACTTGCAAACACACACTCAAATCTTATTTTTAACATGAAGGCAGTAATGATCTGTAAAAGGTATGTGCATCACTATGGTAATAACAAAAACAATCGATCTAGACCCCTCTTCTCATCCTTCTAGCCTCCACACATAGACTAGTTATTCATTTTTCTGTTTTTTTTAATGGGATCACAATTTTCCTGGCTTCCACACTTGAAAACAGCTGTTGAGACCACTGGTTTGGAATGAGACAACTACCTGAGGCCCAGCTCTATCACTAGCTGTTTGACCTGAGCAAACAGTTTAACCTCTCCCAGCCTCAGTTCTCCCCATGCAGTAGGGATCGTAATATTGTCCTCACTCAGATTTTTGTAAAGAACATTTATAATGCATGTAACCTGAGTAAAAGAGCATTTATAATGCATGTAACCTGAGTCCAGTAAGCGTTCGTTACGTGAGCTGATATCATTATCACTATGATGATCCATGCTTTGTCAGCATCACTATATTTTATTCTTCCTTCTCCTTTCTTATTCATCTTCATTCCATCACTGAGCCTGTTGACTCTTCCCTCTTAATGTCTCTCCCTCCATTTCCTAGTGGTCTACCTTTCTGGGTTGCAGGCATAGGTTCTAATCTCATCATAAACAAAAACAAAACAAAAAGAACTCTCCTCTTTTGTACACCTGGTTTTTGCTATAAATACAACCTGTCCCTCTCCTCCTCCTGGCAAGCCTACCCAAATGTGACACCCCAGCTGCATGAAATGACATGCTAATAGGCTCTCCAGCCTAAAGTGTTTGCAGATGGGGAAGCCCAGAATTACTGCCTAACCTCTCTGGTAAGCGGAGTCCCATTCCTTCTGAACAAGATTACTCTCCAACCTATGGCATTTAACCTCTGTCAGTACCTTTCATCAGGGGTTGACCAGACCTTCCCCTGCAGAAGCCCTGGAGTGCATTGTAAAGCAGAAAACTTGAACAAATTAGAGAATTTCTCTTTTGCCACAGATTTTTAAAGTCTCATACTGTGAGTGCTACCCTTGATTCCTTACCACAAGGTCCTTGGAGTACAAAAGGTTTTGTGGACTTTTGTCTAGTTCCTTTCCTTTCTCTCCTTTCTGCCTTCTTTTCTCCCTCTTTTCCACCACCCTTCCTCTACCTATGTCCTCTTCTGTTTGTTAGACCTGAGTGGATGCTTTTTCAGACAATCTTAAATATGTTTGGTTGCCTCAAAGTTCATCTGGCTTGAGGAATCCTCTGTCAATCACCCAGAACAACATCTGGAATCTCCGGTTCTAGATGGATGACAAAAGTAGAGCAAGTTATAAATATGCAGCTGGGTTGGATAAAGGAACTTAACTCTTTGTGTTTTGCTTGATGGGCTTAGAATTGCTACACCCATTCCAAAAGTATAAGGTGAAGAGTCAGACCCTACTTCACTTACCATAGAATGACATGAAAATACTCTATTTGTATTTTGAGTAAATATTTGAACATTTGAAGATTTGTCTCTTTGTCCTCAAGGAAAAAGAAACCTGTTTTTTTATTGCTAATAGTTTGGGCTCTGGATTACTGGTTTATTAGGATCAGTAATAAAAGAAAAATTGAGGCTAGGGTTTTTTGTAGAGGGATAAAAACAATCTTGGGAATTATTAGAGTTAGGAGGACCTACCAGGATGGACAGTAGATGGCATTCCAAATATATGGGAACAATGGAAAGGAATCTAAGAGGGATTATCTGGAAGGTGTGTGTGTGTCTATACTGGAAAAAAGGCCTAAATGTGATGGCACTGACTCAGAGAAGGTCCCTCACAACGAGCACAGTGCTAGAAAACACATTGCATCAGAGTTCTTAGCAGCTGACAGTTCTGCTTTACTTGGGTGAGACACTGCCACCAGTTACATTCAAGTTAGGTAGACGGTGTGGTCCTCATGGAGAAAGGGAATTGCCCCCTTCCCCATAGATTTTGTCATGACTGCCCAACAGGGGAAATGCTGTGCCCTGTCATGAAACTGATCTGACCCTATTTGACTTCACTCCTTGTTCAAGCCTTTCTATAATGCCTTTAGAGAAACTGTAATCCCTAAAGTGACTCCAGAAAATCAGCAAGATGCTGGGGGAGGAACCCTCATATATTTAACTTAGAGAGCTATACTGAGCAAACTCATCCCAGGAAAAGACTTCATTCAAGGAGGAGAGTAGGGGGTAGTACACTGACCTGTTCTTACCAGTGGCTACATATTTGTGTCTTTTCAACAGCTTGAATTTCTTTCTTCTCCCATTCCCTCCCTGCTTGGGCAAGCTGTAGGGAAAACTAGCCAAATTCCCCAGCACCATGTGATATCGCTGCATCCCATACCACCATCCCTCTGACCCAGAACCATATGCCAAATAATCTCTGCCTTGGGAATTACTTTTCCATGAAGTTGGCCTCAATGGATATGAAGTCACACATCTAGACACAGCACCTCTTGCCATCAAGGCCATCTCATGGGCTTAGAGCATTAATTCAAGGTAACACAGGCTCCTGTGATCAAGTACTCAGACTTCAGTGAGCTGAAAAACCCAAAATGAAAAATCACACTGGCAGCTTCATAGGAATCAAAAAAAGGTCATCTTCTTCAGACATTTCTCTTACCCATCTCGTGTGTGCCAGGCAATGAAAATAATCAGAAAAATGTGTATTCCCCAAAATAGAGCATAAGATTTTAGGAAAAGCCTCTGATCAAAGTGTATTGCATCAACTTAGAGCTAGCTAAATTTACACATGATGATCTGCCATAGAGCACAATGCCTCCACATAAAGGCTCCTGAGCTCCAGTGTCAACCCAGGAGAGGGACAGGGGGAAGAGTACTACAGATACAGACGACAGTGTATCCACCAGTGCAGCTTCCTCATGTTCATCTGTGGCAAAATGTGACTCCAGAATATGATTGTGATCTAGTTAAAACACTGAGTGTGGTCTACATGGAATTGTGTTGCTCCTGCTTGCCAAACTGGACTTCCCCATCACCTCAGCCATCTGTCCACCAAGGGGACCATTAGATTCTCCAAACACTGGAGTACCTACACCACACCATTATGCTATATATTATGTCTACACCTTCCTGCATTCCATGCATCCTCCCTTTCCCATTTTGAAAATTTATTTAAGTCCAAGTTAACATACAGTGTAGTATTGGTTTCCGGAGTAGAACCCAGTGATTCATCTCTTATATATAGCACCCAGTGCTCATCCCAACAAGTGTCCTCCTTAATGCCCATCTCCCATTTAGGCCCCACCCCCAACCACCTCCTCTCCCGCAAGCCTCAGTTTGTTCTCGGTATCTAAGGGTCTCTTATGGTTTGCCTCCCTCTCTGTTTTTATCTTATTTTTCCTTCCCTTCCCCTATGTTCATCTGTTTCGTTTTTTAAATTCCACATATAAGTGAAATCATATGATATTTGTCTTTCTCTGACTGACTTATTTCACTGAGCATAATACACTCTAGTTCCATCCACATTGTTGCAAATGGCAGGATTTCATTCTCTTTGGTCTGAGTAATATTCCATTATAAACATACATACACACACGCACATGCAGCCCATCTTCTTTATCCATTCATCGGTTAATGACTCCCTCTCTTCTTATTCATAAATGCTTCTTCGGCCTGGGATCATCCCATCAGACAAGCATTCTAAAATATCTCCCATCTCAAAACAAAACAAAAATCCTTCTGTGATATTCACATGGGCCTTCAGCTTCCATCTAGGACCTGCACTCCTCTTTTAGCAAAAAAAGATTTATTACGTTTCTATCATCTCTGAATTCAGTCAGTCAGACTTTCATCTTCACGATTCCACTGAAACAATAGTTGACAAAGTTGGCAGTTATCTGCTTCATCACTAAATGCTATGGTTGCTTTTTTTTTTTTTTTTTTTGGTCATCTTCCTATTTGTCTTAGCAACAGCATTTGACACAGTTAATTACAGTCTCCTCCTAAGAGTCACTTAGCCTCTGTGATGTCATCTCCTCGTGGTTCAACTCCTAGTTCATGGAAAGTCCTGAAGAGTTTACACTGTGGGAGTCTCCTTACCTTTTCAAACTCTAAATTTTGGAGTTCCCTTGGGTGTACTTTCCGGGCTCCTCTTGTGTCAGGATTTTATATCACCTATATCCTCCTGACTTCTAAGTTTGTATCTACAGCTCTATGTCCCTTTCTGACAAAGTCATTTAAAGAAATCAACTATTTTAAGTCTGTTTTAAACAATTATAAGTTATTTAACATTGTAAGCAGTTTATTCACCTAAGATTGAAAATAATATCTACATTTTAGGGTTATTACAAAGTTGAAACGAAATACCTTAAGTGAACAGATTGTTTTTTAAAGTGTTAAAAATTTTAAAGATTCAAAATTAGAAAATAGGTCTAATGTTACTTCTCAAATAGGCCCAGATATTAAAAATGTTAGTGGCCCAGGGCACCTGGGTGACTCAGTCCATTGAGTACCCAACTCTTGATTTCAGCTCAGGTCACGATTCTAGGGTCGTGGGATCAAACTCAGCATCCGGCTCCTTGCTGAACGGGGTGCCTGCCTAAGATTCTCTTTTTCTCCCTCTACCCCTCTCCCCCTTTCATGTTCCCTCTCCCTCCCTTCCTTCCTTCCTCTCTCTCTCTAATAAAACAAAAGTCAGTGGCTCATATATAGTGCTACTTTTCAAAAATGACCTTCCTCTATTCAATATATAATTAACCTATCCTATAAATTCTTACATTCTTGCATTTTCCATGGGATTCACTAAAAGAAAATTGGATGTGAGCTTTTAAAATGTGTTTGGAAAACACCTTTAGTTTTCCTCAATTGATACTTCAGGGGGAAAAAAATGTTATGTTCCGAAAAGGAACCAAAAGGTTAACAGAAATAGTACCAGATCAACCCAGTAAGACAAAACATTCCATTTATAATATTTGCTGTCTGATTAGTCTTTTTTTTAAATTTTTTTTAATGTTTATTTTTATTTTTGAAACAGAGAGAGCATGAACGGAGCAGGGTCAGGGAGAGAGGGAGACACAGAATCCGTAGCAGGCTCCAGGCTCTGAGCTATCAGCACAGAGCCCGACGCGGGGCTCGAACTCATGGACCGTGAGAACATGACCTGAGCCGAAGTCGGACGCTTAGGTCAGGCGCCCCAGTCTGATTAGTCTTTGTAGAAAATTATTTACAGGGAAAATCATAAGTAAAAGAATTGATTGATTAGAATAATTAAGAAAATTGATTATTTGAAATCTTAAACAGGAGCTGAATTTTTAAAAATATTTTCTAAACAGTTATGATATCACAAAAACATGAGTACAGCAAGATGTTCTTGCTCTGTAAGTCTAATTATATTAGGTTTCTCTAAAATACAAAAAAGGGTCAGCAGGGGATATGACTAACTGATAAACGTAGATGAAATTAAAGCAAACGCCACAACCAAATATATTTTTGCAACATGATTATTTTTGAAAATAATTTGCTGGGTAATTATGATTAATTCAAAAGAAAATCTGGCAACCAGTGCATTTAATTCAATTTGTGGATGATTAGGGCATTGAGAAGGTAAAATAATAGCTCCCTTAATGGGGCAGCTTTTAAGCATGAAATTACCTTTTAGTACTTGAAGAAAAACATTTCAAGATTTGAAGACCCTGTAGTGATTATTAAAACCTCTGACAAGCATTCTCTATTCTCTAATAATCAGATCCAATACAAGTTTTTTGTCCTACTCACTTTCCCCCTTTCAGTCTAGGTCAGCCAACACACCCACCTTGTCACATCTCCTATCTCGTCCTCACCATGAACTCCTATAACTTCCAACCTCCAAAGGTCCCCCTTTCAACCACAAATTCTTGTCTTTCCCCTTACCAATTCTTCAGTGTTACAGAATGTGTTCCTCACCAAGATCCCTCATCCCTCTACTTATTTCTATCCTCCTCAACTCTTTATTTCACTCAACTCTTTAATTGTCATCACACTTCTCTGGTGGGTCAGCTAAAACATGCAAAGAGAGTACACAAAGCAAAACCTACAAAACAAAATAACAACAACAAAAAACCCGTATCAGTGGATAGGGCCAAGATAGCTGGCAAAAGAATTTCATCATTATTATAAAACAGGGAGAGATGGACACACACAAGCAGCAACAAGATAAACATGGGCCTCTATGTTTTTGAATTCACCTGTTGGAAAGCTTTGGCATATGCTGGCACATTTCTCAGGCGGGCTATGTTTTCCGGTGAGCCTGGTGTTTATGTCTTAGTGAACAAGTAATTTGGGTAATTGAAGTTATTTACAAACTGGATGTCATTAATGGTATATAGGCTTGGATCTTATTATACAGTATATGGTTCTGGGAAAAATGCCTCGATAGCCACACCTCTTCCTTAAAATATACATAATGCAATGTTAAAATTATGTATGTTACAACGACAATTCAAACAAGGTATGACTGATGTGGGCTCAAGGTACAACAGAGTGTCACATTTTCCCTAAGTAAAAATAAAATACACGACCTCTCAGGGCTAGCTAGCTACATAGTGCGTGAGCTGGGCAATCACACAGTCCCATGCTCTTAAGGGCCTCAGCTTGGTTTAATGCTCTGTTGTTGCCTTCTTCAAATTCTTAATAAGTTCATTCCTCAACTTGTATTTTGCTAACGATGACTGATGGAACAGTAGAGCAGGCATGTTAGCAGAAAAGGTAGGCACAACATGCTTGTCAGTCACTGTTTACTGTCACCCCACTCACATGTGGCGGTTGCGACACATTGTGAGCACCGAAGTCCGGAGGGCACACAATGCACAGGGGTTGCACCAGGTTCCAAGTGAGCAAAAGGTAAATGTGTACCACCTATGACTGAATAAGCGGAGCATGCCAGCTCTGAGAGGTCACACTTTCTAGAACCAGAACTTGCTTCAGATGCAGACAGAAGGTAATGGCATTCTAAGAAAAACGAACAACCAGAGTCCTACTATACGCTTTCATATTTGTGTTACTTCCCTCTATTAGCTAAGCATTTACACTGACCATGACCATGACCATGCGGAAGGAGAGGGAAACAAAGAGCAGCCTTTAGTTCTTTTTCATTTCCTTACCCATCTGAGCGCTGAAGGTAGTGCATTGGTAGAATGCGTGCATATCAAGAAGTGAACTACAAACAGCTGAGTTAGTTTTGTACAGAATTTCCATATGTGTGAGATATAAATTGTTTAATTTTGGTGGTTGTGCATATGCATGAAATGTTCCTATGTGTGCATTATAAACTGATATGGCACAATATAAATATGAATAGTAAAATTTATGCTAATAATCACATTTTTTTCTTATAATGACATTAAATAACAAACAGAAAACACAATGGCAAGTTGAGAGACCGTGAAAAAAAGAGAAAAGCCTTCCATTTTGTAAACTTTAATATTTTTTCCTCCTTTTTGAACATAAGGTCCTGCATTTTAATTTTGCACTGGACTCCACAAATTAGGAAGCCAACCTTTCAACCAGTTTCCAAAGACAGAGAGTTGAGTATTTTTAATTATCTGTGAAAGAGAAGAAATGGAAAAGAATATGGCTAAGCTTACCTTTGGGATAAACCCTGCTTTCTTATATATTTGGACATTAGAAGGTAGGATGCACAAAATGTTTATGGAGTCAGAATGCTTTAATATATGTGCCCCAAGTTTCCACTTTAGAGAGAAGAAAGCTGTACCCTATCTCTCCTCTTCCCACTCATTATTTGGTATTTCCCACTTATTTGATTATTTGATACTTTATTATAATTTGTGACAATTTTTAGAAATGATTATGTTATGGGGCACCTGGGTGGCTCAGTTGGTTAAGCATCTAACTTGGGCTCAGGTCATGATCTTGTGTGTGAATTTGAGCCCTACGTTGGTCTCTGTGCTGATAGCTCAGAACCTGGAGTCTCCTTCCGATTCTGTGATTCCCTCTCCCTCTGTCCCTCCCCCACTCATACTTTGTCTCTCTCTTAAAAAAATAAATGTTAAAAAAAATTTTAAGGTGTGCCTGGGTGGCTCAGTAGGTTAAGCATCTGACTTTGGCTCAGGTCATGATCTCACAGTTCTTGGGTTTGAGCCCCACATCAGGCTCTGTGCTGACAACTTGCTCAGAGCCTGGAGCCTGCTTCAGATTCTGTGTCTCCTTCTCTCTCTGCCCCTCCCCTGCTCACGTGCTGTCTCTCTCTTTCAAAAAAAAAATAAATGTAAAACAAATAAAAACATTTTTTCAATTAAAAAAAGAAATGATTATCGGAAATCCAAACTTTTGTTAAGAAACGTGCTAATTAACATTATGCAGCTGGTTCTTTAACACATGGGTTTGAGCTGTATGAGTCCACTTATGTGCAAATTTTTTTTGATAACTATAGTACAGTACTATAAATGAATTTTCTCTGGTAATTGTCTTCATCTGTTTCTCGAGCTTGCTTTACTGTAAGAATATAGTATATGATAAATATTGAATGCAAAATTTGTGTTAACTGTTATTAACAAGGCTTTCAGTCAACAGTTGGCTATTAGTAATATTTTGTCAAAAGTTGTTTGTGGATTTTTGACTATGTAGGGGTCAGCTGCCCTAACCCCCATGTTGTTCAAGAGTCAACTGTAATATATAAAAGAAATGCAATGATGGGGCAAGCAGATGATACAAAACAGCAGATGATTATGTTTATTTCTTTCCTCTTTAATAGGACTATTGGCAAACCTATTTCAGGTTTTCCCAGTTAAGCATACTTATAAAAGACTGCCTGCCGTATCATGCAGTAGTTTTCTACAAGTGCTCTAATCATACAGAAATTTCCCAGAGTTTAGTCAGTTATGTCACCCTTCATTCATTCCGTCTCCATTGCTCAACATGTAAGCTAATCTTGATTTATGTGTTTTGACACCTCTTTTCTTTACTCAGTGCAGATGGAAATTAATGCTTTTAGAACCTGGAACAAACTTTAGTAGATATCAAGTAAAGAATTTATTATATTCTGTATTCACAGAGCACTGTCATTTCTACTACAGCTAGAAACAAACTATTTTTTCTCTTTTCAAATTTAGTAGCTCCTTGAAGTATCCATTTTTATATAAAAATTACATAAATATTAGTGTAACTATTAATATTTGTCCTGATTAGGTTTTCCTCTTAAATCTCTCTTGCTTTTTGTCACACGTATCAAGTTAGTTCTCATAATTGTACACTTCCGGAGGATACGCTTTGTATCCTTCAAATATTGTGTTATTTCAAGATGCGCCTCCTTGCTCTTAAGGATTACACAGAAGCTGTGGCACAGAAAGCCCCGTTGAAGAGTGTTTGCCTCTAAAGTTGCAGTTTCTTTTTAAAAACATGCCAGTGCATTTCTTTTTTCAGTAAAAAGAAAATATTGGCTTTGTTTGTAGTTACATGTAATAACAATACTTTGCTTTCCCTCGAGATTGTCAGCTGCATAGTCTGTTTTCCTATGGATAATCCACCAAAGCTTAAGTTTGGGAAGGTAATTGAATATATATATTATTTGGGAAGCAAGATGGCCAGTTTTTCTTTGCGCACCCCCCCCCCCCCGATAGGATAAAGTACCTATTTTTCTGTGGTTCTATAAAATGTTGTATATATTTATTTTAAATATTATTTTTTAAAAAAACAATTAGTCCTCCCTCAAAGAAAACTGACATTTTGACAGGGGCAGGTGGAGCACAATGAACAACAGTGAGGTTAAAATAATGACCAAGACAGCAGAGGTATCTCTTATAGTATTTATATGTAAATGATAACAAAGAATGACTTATGATGGAGATATTGCAATACCTCTGAAGACAATACCTTTAAGCCCCGCCTACTGCATCTCTTATGAAGCATTGAAACCAGTTTATTCAATTGACCTGAAAACTAGATCACACACTGTCCACCAACTGTCTTTCCCCTAAGGTCCTATATTCAAGCATTTTCCATAGAGACCCTGCTCCATCCCTTTTAATCACATCAGGAGATATATTCTCAATAGGCCTGTGTTACCTCTTCATTGGATATATTTAGACATGCCTCAGACTTAACTACAGGTTCCACTTAGGCTCAAACTGTAACATTTTACAATTAGAAATTATCTTGTCCAACCCTCCTCCTTTACAGATAAGAAGACTGAAGTGTCAGAGGTTGAGATGTTCTAAGTTTACTCCAGTGTCAGAATTGGAGCACAGGCATTCCCAGCTTGCAACCCGTTTATCTTTCCCCAAGACAATGCTGCCAAATTACTTTCAAAGCTTCTACAATTCTTTTACCCTTGCCTCCAGACATTACTTTTCCTAAATAACACATGTGAAATCTTTAAAATAAAAATTTGCAAGACTTTGAAACAAGCTTTGAAAGATATTGTTGTATGCCTTCTCTGTAGTGGGGCCACAGGAATTATGAGAATGTGTAAAAAGCCACCTAAGCCCTCGAGAATCACAGTCTCACGGACAATTGAATATCAAGTACTGAAATTTACGATTATCTCCAAACACAGCTTGCTCAAAAGAATATATTAGTGTTATACAAACAATTTCTGTTGAATAATAACTTAAAACGATAGTGAGTTACTGGTCATACCTAGGCTAATCCTATTAAACACAAAGGGCAATATAAATTCTAGGTGATCTATCAGCATAGGCTTCATGTTTGATGATAAAAAAAAAGTTATATAAAACACACTGCAGGAAACCTTATCACTCTCTCTAAAACTCATTTCAGCCAAGCAGCAGTAAAGCTAATAAAAATTTCCCTTTACAGAAAGGCCAAGAGTCACATCTATTTTCTCTTTCCTAATAGGCTGTGTGCACCAAGACATCAATAGGAAATGATGGTGGGAAATTTTTGCTCAAATAAAAGATAATTTTTCTGAGAGTGCTGTGAGACTTAGCACTTTGTGATTAATATTTTAAAGACATTGAATATGAATAATGTTATGTTT
Organism: Panthera onca; assembly: GCF_046562875.1. Classification (NCBI taxonomy): domain Eukaryota; kingdom Metazoa; phylum Chordata; class Mammalia; order Carnivora; family Felidae; genus Panthera; species Panthera onca. The sequence goes on along the minus strand of NC_138345.1, from coordinate 105,747,167 downwards.
TTGTTAAAAAAGTAGGAGCATGACACATCCGGTATTAAAAGAGTTTTGGAAGAATGTTTCACTCTTAACTACTCTTTAAATTTGGTCTTAGAATCACGGTTTTGCCAAATATCACTTGAGAATTATCACAAGGAATTACATACACCATCAAGCAAATATTTGATAGGAAATATGGGAAAAGGATCTTTGTTCCCAGGCTATCTTTGCTGAACTTAGAAGTCTACTAAATACTTCTCCTGAAGACACAAATAAGAGAGCATTGTAAGGGGAACAGTACCTGACGAAATAAGCTTGAGAAATTTCACACTTCTTTCCTAAAAATTAAAATGTATATTAGCAAATGTGTTACTTTGTTAGCTCTGCTGTAACAGACCGCCCAATCTGGATGTCTTAGTACAACAGAAATGTAATGTCTCATGATTTGAAAGTCCAGACATCTAAAAGTAAGGTGTGGCAAAGGCTCTGATCAATCTGGAGGGGTACAGCAGCAGCTTTCAGGCCTCTCTCCCAGCTTTTGGGAGTTCTTTGGCTACTGGCAGCATACCTCCAGTCCTCACGCACATAGTTGTTACCCCTATGTGCATATCTATGTCCAAATTTCCCTTTCTCATGGTCACCAGTCACGTTGGATGAAGGATCCTTCCTACTCTATGATAGCCATATTCAACAAAATTCATTACGTCTGTAATGATTCGATTTCCAAATAAGGCCATTCTGAGGTCTTGGGGCTTAGGATATCAAATTTTTAGGAGACACAATTCAACTCATAAAAGCATATTAAAATCTTTTGGGAAACCATTGAAGAATAACACTTAATTTGGTTTTATTTAAGCCAATTTTTTTTCTTTTTTTTAAAAAAACACTTTATTATTATATTCTCATCAGCATCTTATAAAACAGCCTAAGAGAGAGGCAGAAGGGAAAACTAAGGCATAAAATTTAGAAAATACCTAAATCTAAGGTGATAATTCTATGAATGGAAAATAGAACTTGAAAAGGAAGTTATGTAAATAACGGCTGAAGAAGTAGAGAGACAGAAGTACAATGAATGTAAAGAGAAGAGGTTTCAACACAAAGATATTCAGTGGTGTAATGCCTATATCAATTGGCTTTTGCTGCATAACAGATCACCCTAGATCTAAATGACTTAAAACAGTAAACATGTATTTCTCCTATCTATGGCATTCAGTGAATCTATACAGAACTTGACTGATCATTGTTTATTCGCTCATGCATCTGTGGGTGGGTTTGTTCCATGTGTCTCTCATTCTCCTCCTGGGATCAGTAGGTGAACCCAGCATGTTCTCTTTATGGCAAGGGAAGAGGTACAAGAGGGCAAGTAAAAATATCTAAGGCTTCTTGAAGCCTGGGCTTCAAACTGAACAATTTTGCTTCTGCCTCATTCTTTTGGCCAAAGTAAATCACATAATTGAGCCCAGAATTTGACTAGGAGGACATTCATCTTCACATCTGAAGACACCTGTCCACTTATCATACCCCTGAAAGCTAAAGGCTGAAGGAGGCGTATTACCCCATCCTACAACCCACAGATACATCAAATGCAGGATTTTTACATTTTTAATTTACCTCTTCAACTGTGAGTTCCTTCTTTCAATAGCAATTGTGGGCTTTCGGAATGCTACTTCAAGCAAAGATCCAGAGAATTTTTTTTAAGTTTATTTATTTTAAGAGAGACAGAGACAGAGCAAGTGGGGGAGGAGCAGAGAGAGAGAGAGAGAGAGAGAGAGAGAGGGAGGAAGAGAGAGAATCCCAAGCAGGCTCCATCCTGAAAGCACAAAACCTGATGTAGGGCTCGAACTCACAAACCAGGAGATCATGACCTGAGCTGAAACCAAGAGTCATATGCTCAACTGACTGAGCCACACAGGCACCCCTCAGACCTAACGAATTTAAAGGCTGCCCAAGGGATGTTTGGTGCATATGCTCATGTTTAACAGTGGTCTAAATAAAATGTATGTTAATGGGTACTAGGCTACAAATATTCTAGGTATATATACATAGGAACACATTAATGTATGTGTAATGTATGTATATATACATAGGAACATTAATATTTGCTCTCATACTGGTAAACTAAAATGTTGGCCTCTTTAGTATAATCTCCATCTTTACTCTCTGATTCTATTTTCTTATTTTTTGGTACAGCCAATGTCTCTACCTCTTCTGGTTCGACCCCATTTTCTGATATTCAATACTCCACAGTTCAGTAATCTGAGATATGAAACCTGAGAATAACACTGGAGAGATACGTAACTCCTGTGAACATGCGGCCACATTTTATTGCCTACAATTAGCTATGGCATGAAATGGAATAGTCAATGCATAATAAATGAGAATACCTATTCATTCATTTAATATTTATTGAACACTTACTGTACATCACGGATTGTTCTAGCTCTGGGAAGAAACCTTATATCACTAAAACCATCCATTTCATAGGACTTTTGATCATATCACATTAAATCAGCTCTGACATAAGAAAAAATTCAATGAATAAATTATGACACCTGTTTATTCATCTAATATTTACTATTATGTTTCATTCACTATTCTAGGCTCTAGAGATACTTCAATCAACTCAACTTACATTCAAGTAATAGTTACAGGAAAAAAAGTATACACATAAATTAAAAAATAACACCAGGTTCCTAGTGTAAAAGTGCTGTGCAGAATAGCAAAAACAGACTGAAAGAACAGACTGTGATGGGTAGCTAGTATTTTAGATAGGGCTATTAAGGATGATGTCTTTGACAGGGTGATACCTGAGCAAAATAAAAATTAAACAGCAAGAGAGAAAAACGCAAGAGAATATCTGGGGAAAGACTCTACCAGAGATAACAGCAGTTACAAAAGCCTTGCAGTGGTATCATGTTTAACCTGTTTGAGAATATAAAGAAGACCAGTATGGCTATCAGAGAAGCAGTCTGAATCCAGATCAAGTAAGGTATCCATTAGGGGCCTTAACAAGACCTGGGATTTCATTCTAAATGTTAGGGAAAGCCATGGAGATTTTGAATAGGGGTCTAAGAGAATAGTGAGCCCATTATTTTCGTTATTAATGCATGTTTTTTCTCTGTCCATCGAGGCTCTACAATCTGGAACCAATCAATCTACCTTCCAGACTTATCTCAACTATATTCTTCCATAAATCCTAATTCTCTAGGAAAAGATCCTGTCATTATTTCCCATTACTTCTGTCACTGCTTATCAAATCTACTCATCTTTCAAGCCCTCCAAGGTTCAAATGCCACCTCCTTTACAAAAGAACATATCTGACTGTAGTAATTTCTCCAACCTCAATCTCTATACCCTTTTGTTCCCTCCTTGGGTCTTCACTTTTATGTTATTTACTAGACGCCCTGCTATTCAACACAACTGCCAAGTAATCAAATACTTGAAAAGACATATATAAAAATGGAGAACTGTTAACATTGAGACATTCATATCATGAATATTTTATATTAGATTAAAATATGTAATTATACATTCATGAATATTTTAGTGTAGAGCCAAGACCTTTTGAGTGTGGATCTATTGATTAGACTTCTGCATAATTGTCTCTCCTAAACCATTCTCCTAGTACTTTGCCTACTGATCTCCATTTTAGTTAATATTGAGCAGCAGCTTACAGAAATCTGTGCAGTGATAAATGTCAACGTAAAAATTCTTGATTTTTAAATTATTTTGTAGTCCTTTAGTCTCCTCTAGAATCTTGTTGCTAAAAACACACTTCATCAACCAGCATCTTCATCAGTATACCTTGGAACTCGTTAGAAACACAGTCTCAGTCTCTATACCAGAATTAAGTCTGTATGAATTCATACTTTAACAGTATCTTCAAGTGATTCTTGTAAACATAAAAGTTGGATAAATAATGGTATAGCACATAACTAATTCAGCTGCAATTAGTTTTTAAGATGGCCATTATTACATTCTTCAAAATACTAACTCCATTTTCACTGAAATAATTTTCTGTAGTCATTTTTATGTTTCATTGGTATATATACACGCAGAAAAGACATCCTAGCAACCTGAGACAGCTATCCTTAAAAAAGTTGTGTTTGCAAAGTTGACCCATGGCTGGTGTTAGAGAACTTGACAGGTAAACAATTTCCTAAGACTGGCATAAAGTTGTTTCTAAATGGGAAAAATGGCTCACTGTGCCTAATCTGTTTGTGAAAACAATATACTTTATAATGAACACCTGCTCTCCTTCTGAGGGTCTGGAATTTTGGTATGTGCTAGTAAAGAACGCCTATGTGATAGACTCTCAAAACCGTGTACCCTCACTCTCACATGAACTTCTCAGGCAGACAACACTTAAATGTGTTGTCATAACTAGTTGCCAGAGGAATTGGGTACATCCTGTGTGACTCCACTGGGGGACGACTCTTGGAATTTTGTGCCAGGCCTCCTCCTAACTTTGTACTATACATACTTTTTTCCGTTTGCTGACTTTGCTTTGTATCCTTTCACTATAATAAATCTTAGTTGGGTTACAACTAAGTATGATTACAACTATACTGAGCCCTTCCAGAGAAATACCCAATTTGGGAGCAATCTTGGCAACTCAAAACAAATATGACTCTAAATTAAAATGCCATGTTACAAAAGCAAATTTTGGAATACGCCCGATTTTTAGTACGCATACAACTCAATTAGTGACAGCAAAAGTATGTGGATATTTAAGAGTCGTCATGGGCAATTAGCACATCCCAGACGTAAATTGGCATATTTTCAAAGAGATGAGGTGATATTGGTTAATTTACCAACGAAAAATCTCTCCTTAAGGCAAGTTCTAAGATTTACAGACCTATATATCCCCCAGAAAATATAACACTCTACTGTACACATAATAAGCTGTGGGAAATATCTATTAAAATAATTATTTAACCATTTAAACATTTGAGTTATATTTTAAGCAAGGTAAAAGACATACTAAGATATTTCTTAATAAAGGAAACAAACATATATAGACAAATCCACATTTTGCCTATAAATATTTTTAACAAAGATAAACTGTACTTTCAGTTTTTCATTATCAACCTGATATGAAAAGATATCAGCTTTTTCTCAACATCCAAAGTATTTATTGGGTTTTTAATTTAGTAAATTTGGTTGCCTATTTCAGGTCTTATGATTTTTATTATGGCTCACTAAAACCCTCGAAGGCAAAGAAAATCACAGGGTTATTCCTACACAAAACAAATCTGACATTCCCCAAAGCCATCATTCTTCTTGACTTGTCAACAGATTCAATTCAATTTTTGTGTAGATATAAGTTGAACTCTGAAAGCTAAATACCCCAGGAAGCTGTGATCCTTCTGTGCTGGTTTGAAGGACTTTGCCATTTAGACAAGTAAATGGCTCCATTTAGAAACTATTACTATGGTTTACTATAAAAATCAAGAACGATTGTTAAAATGTTGATTTATCATAATGTAGGTAAAATTGCTTCACTTCGCTGTTAACATGATTTCCCACAGTATTTGGTCACCCAGAGAGGGTTAGCTTAAAAACGTTAACTTAGAATGGTCTCTGATGTACATGTGCTAAAAATCATCTCATTAAAATTTTTTTCTGAATTAGGAACCTTTGAATACCTAGACATCTGGTACCAACCAAGTCTGTGTGGTTATAATTTTATCTGAATCCTCAAAATTACTGGTCAACTTCAACTTGTATTGGGCCAACATAAGTAACCCTATGGAATGAAGTTCTGTTAATTACAATTTTCCACCTATTCTGGTGCAGAATCTTTGTATTTATCATATATAAAAGATCACAAAATACTATATTGCTAAAGACATTTATGACATTTATTGACAAGAAAAATTAATTACAAATTATAGATTCCATTTTAAATTGAATAAAACCATATCTTCCTAGAGGTTTTTTCTCCTTCCCTTAGCCATATATTTCACAAAAATGTTAGCATGCTGAAACAATTTATGAGATATTTATATTTTTAAGGGGAAAAAAGAGAGTTTCCTGTTATCCTAAGGAACAAAGAAAATGGATTTTACATGAGGCATTTTCATTCAAATGCTAATAAGTTTAGGACAATTTAAAAATTCTAGAATAACTTTTAAATTTACCTGAGCACTATGCACAAAAAAACTCTTTTATTCACATGCGAAATCTAACACTTCCATTCAGAGCCCAGTCCAGTAGTCGATGCATAAAGGGAGTAAATAAATATCTTTTGAATAAAGGAATAATGAAAGTATTAATGAATAAATGAACAAATGTGTAAATTAGAGATCTTTAGAGGTCAGGATTTTAGATTCTAACATCTCTGAAACTGTAAAATTCACCAGGAAAAAAAATCAAGGCATCTACATATAGCACATTTATACCTTTAACATACTGTTAAAATAACAGCACAGACATTGGGATGTTGGAGAACAGAACATTATGCTATATGGTAATTATTTGTGATGTGCAATTTACCCCTCAGTTGTTAATATCTAAATCAATTAAGATACTACCATACTCTCACAGTTGGTTCTAATTATGGGTTTAGTTACCAGCCTCTATCAACAGTACCAATAATAACAAATAATACCAAACACATTTGTTTGTAGAACATACATGCAATAGGTCAGAATTCTCAATTTCTTTTAAATGTATGTTTTTTTAATCCCTCTGAGGGTCTTAGCTAGTGACTATACTCAGTTTTAAAATATGCAAACTGAACACGAGGTGATTATAGGAGTCATAAAGAGGTTTGAACTAAGTAGAAAATCATGCAATAAAAGATATTGTGCAATATGATGCAAAGGTGTTACTTATTCTTATAGTCACCAGTGCTATAGTAAAATGATCCAAGATTTAAAAAATATTTGTAAAAATCCCGCTGGGAAATTTTTTAGATTTTGGATTTTAACTCTGGAAAAATTCAAAAGAAAGAGACAAGTGCATCAATCATCAATGTTAAGCCACTCAGTTCTTCTGTCAAAGAAAAAAACACCAGTAGACTGTCTTTGAAAAACAAAGTAAAATCCAGGGCCTGAAAAAATACAAGCAATGAGACATGTTTTGCTCCAATTTTCAAAGTCTGAGATCTACACGTAATATATCAACTTCAATTTATTTCCATTCCTGACTTCCTCAACTACCCATTACTTAATCCTGATGTTTCCTTCCAAAATTAGCATTTTAATATTCTTATACATCTTGTATAGGGGATATTTCCGCTATAATCATTTTCTAGTGGAGGAGAATGATGCAATTCAGTCTGTGCTTTGGGATAATCCTTTATCATTTGTGTTCCGTTTTGGCATAAACTAGGTTAAAATGTCCACTTTGGCATCTGAATAGAAAGTCTGGACTATATATATGAACTGAATGCATAAATAAAGAGATACTACAAATCATTGTTCATGAAGAGAAAGATCATTCCTCGATGCTAAAAAAAAAATTGAGAATTTGAAATATATATATTTTAAATCTTTACATAATGGCTTATATCAAAATAAAATTCTATGTAGTATGTAATGATTTGGTTGTGATGTCAGCAATATTGGATTCTTGGCAAGGCAGAAGCCTAGGGCAATTTTGCAGGCCTCAGGCCCTTGACACCATCGAGACTGTCTCTCCCATTCTCACGTCTACATTTCCTTGCTGGCTGGCTTAATTCTCTGTTGCTGCTAAAAGATACCTTCTGCTAGTCACAGCATGCATCAACAACTACTGGGTTTAAATTTTCACACCTTAGTGACAGAGCTGAAAATGCTGTCCCTCCACCAAAAGTTTGAAATCTCCCAGGAAAGGGGAATGTACGCCTGCCTGGGCTTGAGTTAGTCCCCAACTCTCAAACCACTGCTGTGGCCAGGGAGCAAATGCCATGGAAAATATGTCAGTTCCAATTTGGACTATAAGCTAAAGTTAAGATGAAGTGACTCTGCCCCAAGGAGGGGGAGATGCTAGCAATTAAACAATGCAGTTACAGCAGAAATCTCCAAAATTACTTACATTAGCCATTAGCGATAAAAATGTAATATTATGAACAAATTAAAATACAGTGTTATGTATAAATGTTCATACAATGTGTGAATCTATGCAAGGTATTTCTTGAAGTTTCCTTTTTTTTTTTTACCCATAAACTGGGATCCATAGTATTTTTTTCTTCTAAAATCATTCTGAAATTAAAACACAAAATACCCTTCAACTGATGAGGCCTTAACTTGACATGAAAATTATGATTCACAGTGTGTTGCTATTGTTCAAATAGCAATCTGTATTCACTTTGAAAGAATTCTGTTAAATCCTGCTTAAATATCATTTTTTAAATGATGTGTTTCTGGGCTATTATTTTTGTTAATAATAATGCTGGTAATTATTTTGATATCATATTGGCATAGCCATTTGTACAATATCAGCATATAAAGCCCTAAATGAATACATGTATGGTATATAAAGAAAGCACAAAATAGTAACTCAAGAAAACACCTCAGTGTCCTAACCTACAAGTAACACCCACTGAGAGACCTATGAATGTGGCCACCCTGTATGTTGCAGCCCTGCTGACCCTCAGCTGAATGCAGGCTCATTATTAAGCTCAAGGGGAACCAACAGAGGAAACTCTTATTAACCCCACAGTAGTAGAGAGAAATGATAAATCACTGTTGTATGAAACCACTAAGTTTGGGGTAGATTTTTACATACAACTAGATAACTGTTACAGAAATCTTATGCAGTTTTGTAGTAGTTTTGGGTACCTAAAAATTATAGAATTTGAAACACAAAGAAAATAAGATTCTAGATAATGAGAAAAATATAATGCTACTTTAAATATAATTCACTAGAAGTGTTTTTTTTTTTTCAACGTTACTTCTATTTTTTTCCCCTAAACTTTTGCTCTTTTGATTTTCTGAAACCAAGAACTAGTTTTATTTACACAATACCTCTTGGGAGGGTTACCAAAAAATCTTCCAATATTTTTCATATAGTCTCTCAAGGTGTGTGTGTGTGTGTGTGTGTGTGTGTGTGTGTGTGCATTTAATGCTCAAGATTTTGGCAAGTTCTACTGAATATACTTAGTTGAAAATTTTTCAATGTTCGGGGAGCCGGAGGGAAGATGGCGGCGTAGGAGGACGCTGGGCTCACCGCGCGTCCTGCTGATCACTTAGATTCCACCTACACCTGCCTAAATAACCCAGAAAACCGCCAGAGGATTAGCAGAACGGAGTCTCCGGAGCCAAGCGCAGACGAGAGGCCCACGGAAGAGGGTAGGAAGGGTGGCGAGGCGGTGCACGCTCCACGGACTGGCGGGAGGGAGCCGGGGCGGAGGGGCGGCTCGCCGGCCAAGCGGAGCCCCCGAGTCTGGCTGGCAAAAGCGGAGGGGCCGGACGGACTGTGTTCCGACAGCAAGCGCGACTTAGCGTCCGGGAGGTGAGAAGTTAACAGCTCTGCTCAGAGAGCGGGAAGGCTGGAGGACAAAGGGAGGGAGAGCTGCTGAGCCCCGGGACGACAGAGCTCAGCTTGGCGGGGAACAAAGGCGCTCGCCAGCGCCATCTCCCCCGCCCATCCCCCAGCCAAAATCCCAAAGAGAACCAGTTCCTGCCAGGGAACTTGCTTGCTCCCTGCAAACACCCAACTCTGCTTCTGCGGAGCCAAACCTCCGGCAGCGGATCTGACTCCCTCCCGCTGCCACAGGGCCCTCCTGAAGTGGATCACCTAATGAGAAGCGAGCTAAGCCTGCCCCTCCTGCCCCCATGCACCTTGCCTACCCACCCCAGCTAATACGCCAGATCCCCAGCACCACAAGCCTGGCAGTGTGCAAGTAGCCCAGACGGGCCACGCCACCCCACAGTGAATCCCGCCCCTAGGAGAGGGGAAGAGAAGGCACACACCAGTCTGACTGTGGCCCCAGCAGTGGGCTGGGGGCAGACATCAGGTCGGACTGCGGCCCCGCCCACCAACTCCAGTTATACACCACAGCATGGGGAAAGTGCACTGCAGGTCCTCACCACTCCAGGGACTATCCAAAATGACCAAACGGAAGAATTCCCCTCAGAAGAATCTCCAGGAAATAACAACAGCTAATGAACTGATCAAAAAGGATTTAAATAATATAACAGAAAGTGAATTTAGAATAATAGTCATAAAATTAATCGCTGGGCTTGAAAACAGTATACAGGACAGCAGAGAATCTCTTGCCACAGAGATCAAGGGACTAAGGAACAGTCACCAGGAGCTGAAAAGCGCTTTAAACGAAATGCAAAACAAAATGGAAACCACGACAGCTCGGATTGAAGAGGCAGAGGAGAGAATAGGTGAACTAGAAGATAAAGTTATGGAAAAAGAGGAAGCTGAGAGAAAGAAGATAAAAATATCCAGGAGTATGAGGGGAAAATTAGAGAACTAAGTGATACACTAAAAATAAATAATATACGCATAATTGGTATCCCAGAGGAGGAAGAGAGAGGGAAAGGTGCTGAAGGGGTACTTGAAGAAATTATAGCTGAGAACTTCCCTGAACTGGGGAAGGAAAAAGGCATTGAAATCCAAGAGGCACAGAGAACTCCCTTCAGACGTAACTTGAATCGATCTTCTGCACGACATATCATAGTGAAACTGGCAAAATACAAGGATAAAGAGAAAATTCTCAAAGCAGCAAGGGATAAACGTGCCCTCACATATAAAGGGAGACCTATAAGACTCGTGACTGATCTCTCTTTTGAAACTTGGCAGGCCAGAAGGCTTGGCACGATATCTTCAGTGTGCTAAACAGAAAAAATATGCAGCCGAGAATCCTTTATCCAGCAGGTCTGTCATTTAGAATAGAAGGAGAGATAAAGGTCTTCCCAAACAAACAAAAACTGAAGGAATTTGTCACCACTAAACCAGCCCTACAAGAGATCCTAAGGGGGATCCTGTGAGACAAAGTACCAGAGACATCACTACAAGCATAAAACATACAGACATCACAATGACTCTAAACCTGTATCTTTCTATAAACACTGAATGTAAATGGATTAAATGCGCCAACCAAAAGACATAGGGTATCAGAATGGATAAAAAAACAAGACCCATCTATTTGCTGTCTACAAGAGACTCATTTTAGATCTGAGGACACCTTTAGATTGAGAGTGAGGGGATGGAGAACTATTTATCATGCTCCTGGAAGCCAAAAGAAAGCTGGAGTAGCCATACTTATATCAGACAAACTAGACTTTAAATTAAAGGCTGTAACAAGAGATGAAGAAGGACATTATATAATAATTACAGGGTCTATCCATCAGGAAGAGCTAACAATTATAAATATCTACGCGCCGAATACCGGAGCCCCCAAATATATAAAACAATTACTCATAAACATAAGCAACCTTATTGATAAGAATGTGGTAATTGCAGGGGACTTTAACACCCCACTTACAGAAATGGATAGATCATCTAGACACACGGTCAATAAAGAAACAAGGGCCCTGAATGATACATTGGATCAGATGAACTTGCCAGATCTATTTAGAACTCTGCATCCCAAAGCAACAGAATATACTTTCTTCTCGAGTGCACATGGAACATTCTCCAAGATAAATCATATACTGGGTCACAAAACAGCCTTTCATAAGTTTACAAGAATTGAAATTATACCATGCATGCTTTCAGACCACAATGCTATGAAGCTTGAAATCAACCACAGGAAAAAGTCTGGAAAACCTCCAAAAGCATGGAGGTTAAAGAACACCCTCCTAAAGAATGAGTGGGTCAACCAGGCAATTAGAGAAGAAATTAAAAAATATATGGAAACAAACGAAAATGAAAATACAACAATCCAAATGCTTTGGGACGCAGCGAAGGCAGTCCTGAGAGGAAAATACATTGCAATCCAGGCCTATCTCAAGAAACAAGAAAAATCCCAAATACAAAATCTAACAGCACACCTAAGGGAAATAGAAGCAGAACAGCAAAGGCAGCCTAAACCCAGCAGAAGAAGAGAAATCATAAAGATCAGAGCAGAAATAAACAATATAGAATCTAAAAAAACTGTAGAGCAGATCAACGAAACCAAGAGTTGGTTTTTTGAAAAAATAAACAAAATTGACAAACCTCTAGCCAGGCTTCTCAAAAAGAAAAGGGAGATGACCCAAATAGATAAAATCATGAATGAAAATGGAATGATTACAACCAATCCCTCAGAGATACAAACAATTATCAGGGAATACTATGAAAAATTATATGCCAACAAAGTGGACAACCTGGAAGAAATGGACAAATTCCTAAACACCCACACGCTTCCAAAACTCAATCAGGAGGAAATAGAAAGCTTGAACAGACCCATAACCAGCGACGAAATTGAATCGGTTATCAAAAATCTCCCAACAAATAAGAGTCCAGGACCAGATGGCTTCCCAGGGGAGTTCTACCAGACGTTTAAAGCAGAGATAATACCTATCCTTCTCAAGCTATTCCAAGAAATAGATGGGGAAGGAAAACTTCCAGACTCATTCTATGAAGCCAGTATTACTTTGATTCCTAAACCAGACAGAGACCCAGTAAAAAAAGAGAACTACAGGCCAATATCCCTGATGAATATGGATGCAAAAATTCTCAATAAGATACTAGCAAATCGAATTCAACAGCATATAAAAAGAAATATTCACCATGATCAAGTGGGATTCATTCCTGGGATGCAGGGCTGGTTCAACATTCGCAAATCAATCAATGTGATACATCACATTAACAAAAAAAAAGAGAAGAACCATATGATCCTGTCAATCGATGCAGAAAAGGCCTTTGACAAAATCCAGCACCCTTTCTTAATAAAAACCCTTGAGAAAGTCGGGATAGAAGGAACATACTTAAACATCATAAAAGACATTTATGAAAAGCCCACAGCTAACATCATCCTCAATGGGGAAAAACTGACAGCTTTTTCCCTGAGATCAGGAACACGACAGGGATGCCCACTCTCACCGCTGTTGTTTAACATAGTGTTGGAAGTTCTAGCATCAGCAATCAGACAACAAAAGGAAATCAAAGGCATCAAAATTGGCAAAGATGAAGTCAAACTTTCACTTTTTGCAGATGACATGATATTATACATGGAAAATCTGATAGACTCCACCAAAAGTCTGCTACAACTGATACATGAATTCAGCAAAGTTGCAGGATACAAAATCAATGTAGAGAAATCAGTTGCATTCTTATACACTAACAATGAAGCACCAGAAAGACAAATAAAGAAACTGATCCCATTCACAATTGCACCAAGAAGCATAAAATACCTAGGAATAAATCTAACCAAAGATGTAAAAGATCTGTATGCTGAAAACTATAGAAAGCTTATGAAGGTAATTGAAGAAGATTTAAAGAAATGGAAAGACATTCCCTGCTCATGGATTGGAAGAATAAATATTGTCAAAATGTCAATACTACCCAAAGCTATCTACACATTCAATGCAATCCCAATCAAAATTGCACCAGCATTCTTCTCGAAACTAGAACAAGCAATCCTAAAATTCATATGGAACCACAAAAGGCCCCGAATAGGCAAAGCAAATTTGAAGAAGAAGACCAAAGCAGGAGGCATCACAATCCCAGACTTTAGCCTCTACTACAAAGCTGTCATCATCAAGACAGCATGGTATTGGCACAAAAACAGACACATAGACCAATGGAATAGAATATTAACCCCAGATCTAGACCCACAAATGTATGGCCAACTCATCTTTGACAAAGCAGGAAAGAACATCCAATGGAAAAAAGATAGTCTCTTTAACAAATGGTGCTGGGAGAACTGAACAGCAACATGCAGAAGGTTGAAACTAGACCACTTTCTCACACCATTCACAAAAATAAACTCAAAATGGAAAAAGGACCTGAATGTGAGACAGGAAACCATCAAAACCTTAGAGGAGAAAGCAGGAAAAGACCTCTCTGACCTCAGCCGTAGCAATCTCTTACTCGACACATCCCCAAAGGCAAGGGAATTAAAAGCAAAAGTGAATTACTGGGACCTTATGAAGATAAAAAGCTTCTGCACAGCAAAGGAAACAACCAACAAAACTAAAAGGCAACCAACGGAATGGGAAAAGATATTTGCAAATGACATATCGGACAAAAGGCTAGTATCCAAAATCTATAAAGAGCTCACCAAACTCCACACCCAAAAAACAAATAACCCAGTGAAGAAATGGGCAGAAAACATGAATAGACACTTCTCTAAAGAAGACATCTGGATGGCCAATAGGCACATGAAAAGATGTTCAACGTCACTCCTTATCAGGGAAATACAAATCCAAACCACACTCAGATATCACCTCACACCAGTCAGAGTGGCCAAAAAGAACAAATCAGGAGACTATAGATGCTGGAGAGGATGTAAAGAAACGGGAACCCTCTTGCACTGTTGGTGGGCATGCAAATTGGTGCAGCCGCTCTGGAAAGCAGTGTGGACGTTCCTCAGAAAATTAAAAATAGACCTACCCTATGACCCAGCAATAGCACTGCTAGGAATTTATCCAAGGGATACAGGAGTACGGATGCATAGGGGCAATTGTACCCCAATGTTTATAGCAGCACTCTCCACAGTAGCCAAATTATGGAAAGAGCCTAAATGTCCATCAACTGATGAATGGATAAAGAAATTGTGGTTTATATACACAGTGGAATACTACATGGCAATGAGAAAAAATGGAATATGGCCTTTTGTAGCAACATGGATGGAACTGGAGAGTGTGATGCTAAGTGAAATAAGCCATACAGAGAAAGACAGATACCATATGGTTTCACTCTTATGTGGATCCTGAGAAACGTAACAGAAACCCATGGGGGAGGGGAAGGAAAAAAAAAGAAAGAGGTTAGAGTGGGAGAGAGCCAAAGCATAAGAGACTGTTAAAAACTGAGAACAAACTGAGGGTTGATGGGGGGTGGGAGGGAGTGGAGGGTGGGTGATGGGTATTGAGGAGGGCAGCTTTTGGGATGAGCACTGGGTGTTGTATGGAAACCAATTTGACAATAAATTTCATGAAAAAAAAAAAAAGAAAAAGAAAATTTTTCAATGTTCTTTTTGTACGTATGGCAACAGTTAGTATAATGGTGTCCCTGATCCTTGATTATTGGATTAATACATTGTTCAATGTATTCGACTTCTAAGTGAAATATACAGATTCTTCAAACATTGAGACTTTGCATGAATAGATCTAAATTAAATGGAGAGTTGAGACAATTGTCTGGCTAATAATTCCCAAACCTTACTATTAAGAAAAAGTGATGTTTGAGGTTTAAAAATTTCAGATGGGCTGACTACATTAAGTCATCCAGCTTTCCAATTCATTCTTTTTTGCAAACATGATTTGGGTCTGTTTGATAAAGAATAATACCTTCAAGTATATCTATATCCATATAAAAATGGAGTATTGAAGTGGTTATCTATTTTACTTGGTCTAATATCAGCAATTGTTTTTTTTAAATACATAAGGAAATTGTCTGCAGTCTGCTCTTTATCTTGAAAAGGTGTCACAATAAGATGATGTTATATAAATACAATTTAAAAACATAACATTTGAAATGGAGTTAAAAATCCTTTATAAATGATTTAGGACTAGAAGACACTGGAGAATACTAGATATCATATATTTGAACATGATTGATTTTAACCCATTAGTTACCTTCTAAAAGTGGGAAAATAATGGTTATATCTGTTGTCTATTTTTATGGCACAATATTGACTTTCCAATTAATTCTTTTGACATTAACTCATTATCTCTTGTGACATTCACAGAAAGTATATTTTCTTCTCCCCTAAAAGAGATTATATATAATATGAAAAGTGAAAGAAAAAAAATCTGACAAATTTGTGATTAATGTGATTGACACATACTGTTGAGCAATAAAAATCAGGAGCCAAACATAGCTCTCCTCATGAATGATCTACAAAATAATTTGATCAGTTGCTAACATGTCACCATGTACTCCTATGAATGCAGCACATGATAGCAATCAATTACCCCATATCTTTTACACTGACTTTCCAATAAGTGCTCCATATTTTTTTATATATGGAAGGAAGGAAGGAAGGAAGGAAGGAAGGAAGGGAGGGAGGGAGGAAGGGAGAAAGGGAGAAATGGAGAAAGTGAGAAAGGGAGAAAGGGAGAAAGGGAGAGAGAGGGAGAGAGGAAAAGGGAGAGTGAGAGTTGGGGGGAATGGAAAGAAGGGAGGAAGAGAGAACACTCCTGACCTGGCTTCCCAACATTATTTACACATAAATCTCTTACCAACTGAGGAATCCCTTTTGAAAGATTATGAGTAAAGCCCCATAGTGACATCAAAGTCTACTCCTCTCATTCACTTAGACCAACCCCTTCCTTGTTGTTGTCAATGGTTTCTATACATCTCTAATTAACTGAGAGTCAGAATTAATTCTTCTCAGTCAAAAGGAGGAAAGTAGGTCAATAGTTCTTTGAAATTCCTTTATCCCTTCCTTCGTTATCTTTTTTCTCAACCAATTCTTTAATTTTATCCATTTCTCCCTTATTTACCTTTCAAGGAAAGACCAGATGTATCCTTGACTTTAAATAACCACTTGCCTGTAACAGAAAAAGTATGATTTAACAGGAAGTTGAAGATGAGCTCTTGTGTTGGAGGTAACCTTGCCTGATCCTCCTTACCACTGGTTTCCTCACTTTAAAAGGGAAACAGTAAACTACCCATTTCATAAGAGAGTGGTAAGAATGTGTCATAAAACTTTTAAAAATGAAAAATAATTAAACTGTATACTTTGATTTATGTTACAAAATAAAGCTAGCTTAATCTAGGAAGAAAATAGTATTTTTCCAGTATTATTTTTCTGGAAATTAACCAATTTTAAGTCATTTTTCAGGAATTATAAATAAACTTTTAGTCTTATAATGAGTTTCTCGGATTTCTGAGAATTACAGAATATAAGCGTTGGAAGAGACCCTAAAAAGACACGTAGTGGGGAAGGAGTGGGAAGTGGAAAGGAAGGAAGGAAAGTGGAAATAAGGGAGAAAGAAACAAAGAACTATCATACCTAGAAAAATAATAGGGATAAATCTCAAATTACCTCCTAATAATTGGATGATAATGGCTTATATAAGACCACATTTTTTTACATAAAGACTAAAAATAATCTTGAAAAAGCACATAGGAGTGAATTCTCAAAGATGTATAAAGGATGACATATAACTGTCCTGAGGCTCAATTAGTACAATTCCTTCATTACACTTGAAATTTTGTATCCTAAGTTATGCCTTGAAAATAATAAACTCTCAAAACATGTTTGCAGTCAAATAATATAAAATTGTCTTAGCTAGGGGGAAGGTTAACAATAAAACAACCAATACAAAAGTAGATTTTAACATTTTGGTATAGCATTATTTAAATATTATTTTTTTAACGGTCAATATTCTCTAACATTCAGGTTCAAGAATATCTGCTGATGTATACTACAAGTATACAGGTATACTTGTATGCTACATACAAGATAATTTATAAGAAATAGTCACTGCCTCAAAAATTATATACATAGTCAGGTTGAAAGGAAATAACATTTATGTAGAAAGTTATGTATATATATATGTGTGTGTGTATATATACACACACACACACATATATATATACATATATACACACATACATACATATATTTTTTTAAGTGGGATTTATACTTCTGAGCAATTTAGAGGATCAGGGGCCACATTTATCTTCCTGCCTAAAAACATATAAAAAACAAGAAAAAATATAGGAAACAATGGTAAAGATGCTGATTATCAAGTGACAAAGGAGAGTTATCTCTGAGTCATAAGCAATAAATAAAGTAAGGCCTGAGACTGCAGCCACATACTGTCTTTAGAGACTTTCCAGGCCATGACTCAAAAAGGGCAATCCAGTTGGAATCCCATAGCCTCCCTGAATTGAGGAAGTAGAGCTGAGAGCCAGGGAAATCAAATTGGCTAGTGTGTTGCAGCTGTGAAATATTCACCAGATTTTGAAGGCCCTTATGAAGAAAATGATATATACCTTATTTATGATTCTAATGTGGATTATATTTTAAACTGATACTATTTTTAATTTCATGGATTAAAAAACATAAGAGACTCTTAAAAACTGTGAACAAACTGAGGGCTGATAGGGGGTGGGAAGGAGGGAGGGTGGGTGATGGGTATTGAGGAGGGCACCCGTTGGGATGAACACTGGGTGTTGTATGGAAACCAATTTGACAATAAATTTCATATTAAAAAAAAAAAAGAAAGAAAAATATCCACATGTAAGTGGACCTGTGCAGTTCAAAGCCATGTTGTTCAAGAATCAACTGTAATAAAAGAAAAACTGTCAACTGAAAAAAATAAAAAAAATAAAAAATAAAATAAATAAATAAATAAAAATATTTTGAACTGGAAAAAAAAAAAAAAAAAAAAAACTTCTAACCATATCATTATCACATTAAAGTAAGTGGTCTAAATATCTCCAAATAAAAGGCAAGGATTGTCAGATTGGATAAAAGAGAAAGATCCAACTATAAGAAATCCTCTTTAATTATAAAGACACATATCGGTTAAATGTATAAGAATGTGTAAAGTTATAACAAGATAAAAATAATCCAGTAGAGTCTCAGTGTTTGTATCAGCTCAGTCGATCAGAGCTAAGAATATTATCAGGGATAAAGAAAGTCATTTGATAAAAATAAAGGGGTCATTTCATCAAAAGAACATAAAAACACTAAATATTTTTGCACCCAGCAACAGAGCTTTGAAATGGAGGAAGCAAAAACTAGAACTGCAAGGATTAAAAAGCAAATCTGGAATTATAGTTGGAGACTTCAATACCCTTCTCTCAATAAATGATAGAAAGAGTGGACAAAAAACCTTTACGAACATACAAGATTTCAACATTATCAGTCAACTGGATCTCATTGATATTTACAGAATGTTCCACCTACCAAAAACAGTACACACACTCTTTTCAAGTGCATACAGCCATTAAACATTATAGACCACATTCTGCACCATAAAAAAAGTCTCAAAATGTAAAATGATCCATTTTGACAAAACGTGTTTTTTGACTACAGTGTAATTAAAATTGAAATCAGTAAGAGAAAGACATCTGGAAAACCCCTAAATATTTGGAGACTAAACAACACATTTTTAACTCATGTGGCAAGGAAGAGATCATGAAGGAAATTAGAAGCTATTTTGAGCTAAATGAAAATAACACAACATATTAATTTGTGGGATGCTGCTAAGTACTATTTAGTGGAAAATTCCTAGCATTAAATAAATATCTATGGGAAAAAAGAGATTCAAATCAATTATCTTAGCTTTTACCTTAAAATACTAAAAACAAAACTAAAGAAATCAAATTAATCCCAAAGTCAGCAGAAAGAAAAAAGAAATAATAAAGAGAATAAATCAATGCAATTGAAAATGAAAAAAAGAGAAAAATCAATGCAACTAGAATCTGGTTCATTGAAAATACCAGTAAAAATGTTTAGTCTCTCTCTAGACTAATAAGGAAATCAAAAGACCCATTTTACCAATATCAGGAAAAATGAAGGTGACATACCTACAGATACTATAGATATTAAAAGGATAATAAGGGCCTATTAATTTAACATGAGGGCAGAAAGCAAAGCAGATCAACAGTTGCCAGAGGATAGGGATATGGGGGACAGGAGGTGCAGAAGGAAAGGATCACAAAGGTAAATGAAGAAACTTTTAGGGGTCACGGGAGCATTATCTTGATTGTGGTGATGATTTTATAGCTGTGTACATGTCAAAATTCTCAAATTATATGCTTGAAATGTGTGCAGTTTGTTGTACATCAATTATACCTTGACAAATCTGTTAAAATAAAGGAGGTAAGTCATGACAAATTAACCATAACAAGTTAAACAATGAAGATTTTTTAAAAGTACAATTAGTGACGGTTAATGAAGCCTTCATAAAGCGAGAAATGTCACAGCTTTAATCCTCTCTACTGCTTATAAACATATCAACTGCTGACCAGAAATGAACCACAGATCCATACAGCTATAGGACCATCAGTTTTTCTCTAATACGTTACTGATTATTACCATTAATTTCTCTACAACTAGCTATTTCACATAAAAAGATAAATTTCCCACAAAAAGATAGACTTCTGGCTGTTTTCTTGTGTGCTTGCCCTGTTTTTAAAAATGGGAACAACTGGCAATGCTAGGCACATTTTTCCTCAGGGAAACACCTTTTTCACTCTTCCCACTAAGAAGCTTATACTGGCCGGTTCCACACTGAACACTGGACTTCTTTCGCTACCTAGAAGTTGCCATCTACCATCATAATCATGCATTATTTTTCTGAAGGAAGGAAAGTGTTTTTTTCCAGCTTCATTCACGTATGCTTCTTGTCTTGGTTCCGGGGCATTTTACTTTGAACCCTTGCTATTGATGGTTATTGGAATATTCACTGATTAAAATTTGGTTTTATGGGGTCTTCTTAGGGTAGTACACAATAGCAAGCTTAATATATTCAAACGCTAACATTCCTGAGCTGCTGCTACCTGGGAACATTCAAAGCGGTGTGCTTAAAAGTGTCCTGATGCAGCTCCGTTGGGGGCATGTTTTCTGCTTTGGGGCTCCAAAGAAATCTCTCTTCCTTGAGAAAAAGAGCAAAAATAAAAGCTTTCCTTTTGCCCCTTTGTGACAGAGAGTGGAGTCAGCAGAGAGAATTCATTTCTGTGGTGAACATGTAAAGATCGGGAAATCAGTATTTTATGAAATATGTCGGAGGGAACAAAATCTTTTATAGAAAACAAAACGGAGTGCAAATTCGACTTTAAACATTGGCAAACCCAATAATCAGTGCTCATTGCAAGACAATTTGTCTCCTGATGGAACAACTGTAAGTTTGGGAGATACTAAATGTCAGAATTTTAAAGAAGAATTGAGACTGGAAATGAATAAGAGGACTTTTGATCAGAGTGGGATTAGAACCCTTTAAAAGTAAGTAACATTTATACGAGCTACACACTATGCTAATCCTCTCGGAAACTCTGATCTAGCTACAGTTTCTTCCTTATGCATCTGAAGAAACTGAGGCATAAAGGGCAAAGAAATAATTATGCCAACTCAAGTAGGTATACTGCTTATTGTGGAAATACATATAACTTGATACCATTTTCCAGCTAATGAGACAAATAAAATGTCATATGAATCTTGTTCACTAAGATATGGTCTATAATGAATATTGAAATGTAAGTTGCTTTTATAACCCTTCATCACTGAACCTGAATTCTGAATGGACAATGATAGTATATACAAGTGAATTATTATAAGTTTATTCCCCAAAAGGCAGCCCAATTCTTAAATTTCTAAAATCTATTTATAATGGCCCATGTAAGGGTCAATAATTCAAATTTACAAGTAAAGAGTTGAGTCTCAATCTTAGACTGATCACAGTCACCAAAATCTAATGGAATTCGCTTCCCAGACTTATCTTGATGAAGATCAATTGCTCTATCTTCTCAAAACTATCATCTGTAATAATAATGAGTCAGCAAGGTCCAGGGAAGACAAAACCAAAGCATTCAAAAGAAATGATCTAGTACTTTGAATGTTCATCAGCATCAGCTATCCATTCTCAAATTTCAAAAAGATCTGCAGATCTTCAATGCAGCATCTTCTTTCTTAGATGCAACCAGACCTTCTTGTCACAATTGTGAGGTAAGTCATTGAATCCTTTAGTGTTCAGGTGTAATCCTCAAAGCTTCTTTCTTTAGTAGTCACTGACCCCCAAAATGTTTGTAATTTCTGTAATTAGTAAGTCAGGTCTAGTCAGTGATGGTGTATGTTTTTTCAGGGTTAGTGCTCACCAAATGCTTAGATACTGATGACCATATATTTCACAGAAATGTAGATAATTGATACCTATGTGGAGACATCTTAAAACTATACACCATGATGGGGCGCCTGGGTGGCGCAGTCGGTTAAGCGTCCGACTTCAGCCAGGTCACGATCTCGCGGTCCGTGAGTTCGAGCCCCGCGTCGGGCTCTGGGCTGATGGCTCGGAGCCTGGAGCCTGTTTCCGATTCTGTGTCTCCCTCTCTCTCTCTGCCCCTCCCGCGTTCATGCTCTGTCTCTCTCTGTCCCAAAAATAAATAAAAAACGTTGAAAAAAAAAATAAATAAATTTAAAAAAAAAAAAAAAAAAACAAAAAAACTATACACCATGAACAAGCGAGCACCTATCACAGCTTTGCGGTTCCTTTTTAGCATTCTATTAAAAACATCATGTTATTTAAATAAGATACTTCAAGAAAATTCATTATCTCTAAATTAAAAATAATAAAATTGAGATTAATAAATTGCATAAGGCAATTCTGTTGGTAGGAAATAGTAGGGGACTTTATTTGCTTCTTTGTTTGTCCTCACTAGCCATTCGTTGTCTGCTAAAAGTCACTTGACTCCAGCACTTGCCGCTGGTTCCCAAGTAGAGTTCAAGGCATCATGAATTCAGAGTATGAGATGTTCATTCACTGTAATGCAATTTTACTTTATTTTGCCTGATTCTTTTTCCTGCACAACTATCAATAAGGAAAATATATTACACCATATATATATATATATATATATATATATATATATATATCACAATGCATATAAATTCATAATATATATCTACATATAAACACACACATAGGCGGGATGTGGATATGTGTATTCCATACATTTTTTTTTTCCTTCCAATCTGAACATATTGAGGAGGTTCCCAAATCAGGTTTTAGGCTTTGATGCAGGGAATACTTTAGGTACCACCCTTGATGAAAGAGAAATAGGAAACAGTGATTAGCCTATCTGTTTTCTTTTGTGTCAGGACACAGAATATTAAAAGGAAGGCTATCCAGGCATTAATGCTGCTGCTGACAAAGTCGAACTACAACTCAAAAAATATCAGAATTCATTGCAATCAGAAGTGTCTACCTTTCTGAACTCTTTCCAAATCTTAGTAAATAAATGTGGCAGAATCTACCTACTGAATGCTGGTATTATCCATTAAGGAAATTCCAATTAAATGATACCATTACCTAGATATGGTTATATTTCAGAACCCTAGCAGAAAGAAAGGGCAGGGGGGAGGAAGAGAGAAAGAAAGAGAGCAAAAGGGAATAAGAGAAAGACAAAAAGACGGGGGAAAGGGAGAGAGAAGAGAGGGGAGGTCAATGCAGGGGGAGGGAGAGGTGCGAAGAGAAGAAAGAAAAACAGAATAGAGCCAAAGAACTAACATTGCTATCTGAGGCCAGTTTCCTCCCTGTCGCCATACTGCTTCACTGCCGGGTCCATGACAGCTAATCATGGTGGCATGCCTCAAGCATCTCCCGGAGGTTATCTGAAAGCATGTAACATTACTATTGAAACTTACATCTGTTTTGTTATATTTTCATTGGCACTAGCAGGTTTGAACCTCAGCCAGTGTCATTTCTATGTGCCCTTCTAGGGAATATTGTTTTACCCTCTCTTACCTTCAGTTTCTGCCTCCCTGTCTTTTTGGATCAGCTTTAATAACTAAAAGAAGTGGGGAGATGGGGAACAATCATACTCTAATCACAGTTGCCCTATCTAGAGCAATTTACTTAGAAAAGCTTGAGCTTGAAATTGATCAAAAATTTTGACCTTTTTTCCAGATTCCATAGATTTTTCAGGTTTTGAAGGCACTCTTCCCCCTAGCATTCTGGAAGGTGAGAAAAAAAGAGAGAGAGGAAGAGAAGCAGGGAGAAAGGGAGAGGGAGGGAGGGAGGAAAGGAAGGAAGGAGGAAGGGAAGGGGGGAGGAGGAGAAAGAGAGAGAGAAAAGAAGAAAGAACAAGTTAAATTAGTTAGACCTGCCCTTCAGTTCTCCACTCACCAAAATGCCCACTTGAAAGTATTTCCACATTCTGCTCGTCAATGCCTTGTTTTGGTTTCGTTTGGCCAAGAGGGCTCAAGTACAGTTTTCAGGCCTGATACTTCTGTATCTAGCAGAAACTAAGACACCTGGGTGACAGTTCAAAAGGTCCCTGACCTGATGCTGGGGGTAGGATTTTTCGAAAATACTCTTAGCTTTTGATAATGATTTCTCCCAGTGAAAAAGAAAATAAGTATTCTGATGTTGAGATACATTCATCAAGCTGACAAAGTATTTTCTAACTCCTCCAGGTTACCTACCATCAGATGCTCTGTCTCTTTTCTAAAAGTTTATTCATTTATTATTTCAGAGAGAGGGAGAGCACATGGGCAAGAGAGCGCGCAAGTTGGGGGAGGGGCAGAGAGAGAGAGAGATACACACACACACACACACACACACACACACAGAATCTAAAGCAGGCTCCAGGCTCTGAGCTGTCAGTGTAGAGCCTGACATGAGGCTTAAGCCCAGGGACTGCAAGATCACGACCTGAGCCGAAGTGAGACACTTTAACCAAGTGAGCCACCCAGGCGCCTCTCTCTCTCTCTCTTTAAAGAATGCATCAGGAAGAAAACCTTATTTTTATTGTAACCCAGACTAGTTCCCAACAAACTCTGTCAATAGACTAGCACACAAAGTAATTATTTAATTGGATAAAGACCAATCCCTTTGGTACAGCCTTCCCACATAACCATGTCTACTATAATTTTAATGAAGTTTTTCACATCCTATATATATTCCCAGCTAGTTGTTATTTCTATCACCAAAAATATGACTATCAAATCAATTTTTATGCCTATGCATTATTCCTCCACCAATCTGGTTCTTAAGAGGCAGGAGAGGGGCACCTGGGTGACTCAGTTAGATGTTGGACTTTGGCTCAGGTCATGATCTTGCAGTTCACGAGTTTAAGCCCCCTGTCTGGTTCTGTGCTGACAGCACAGAGCCTGGAGCCTGCTTCGGATTCTGTGTCTCCCTCTCTGTCTTTGCCCCTCCCTCACTCATACTGTGTCTCCCTCTCCCTCTCAAAAATAAAACATTTATATTTTTTTAAAGAGATTTAACTCTAGCTTACAGGTACTATTTTGTCCATGAAGTAATTCAGGTTTCACTCAGGATTTATATATTGAAAGGTGAGCAGATGTATTAATCACCTATGGGGAAAAAAATGGAAAGAGAACAAAAGAGACAGGACTGATAGCTTTAACTTGGCAAATGGCAAGGTCTATCTGTGTATCATGGAATGGCTCCCCAAATTAGTGGGAATGATGCTGACTCAACTCATAGAAAATTTCCTAGCCAACACTGTAGTTAGGGTAATACTTTCCTTTCATGCCATCATGTACAGGTGGGTTTACTTTCTCCACACATTTTCTAAGTAGTACGTAAGACAGAATTTATTATCAAATCATCGTTCCCCTGGGGTAATGGAATATCACAAGCCCTGAGACTCCCATAGAGTTTGCCCATATGTATTAGTTTCTACTCTACCATATATGCTCTGGTGCTCCATTCTGAACATGGGGTTCTCAAGCCATCTCATATTCTCCAGTAGTTATGATTGCCATACTGATTGTCAATTCTCCATTTTAGTAGCCCATTAACTGACACTTACTTGCTTTTCTCAGGCTCCTACCCTAATATCAGCAAGTGTTCCTCTAAACCCTGGCCCAGATAGTAACTATCACCTGGCGGCGGGGGAGGGGGGGGGGGACTTTCTTACCTTCTTAGATAATCATGTTTGTCCACCTTGATTATAGATATTACCAGGTGTGTGCAGGTGTGGTGGTTAATTTTATGTGTCAGTTGGTGCTAAGGGATGCCTAGATAGCTGGTAAAACATTATTTCTAGTTGTGTCTGTGAGGATGTTTCCAGAAGAGATTAACATCTGAATTGGTTGAATGAGCAAAGAGGATTACCTTCATTTAATTTGGATGGGCACTATCCAATCCATGGAGATCCTGAATAGAACAAAAAGGCAGAGGAAGGGCAAATTGCTCTCTGGGACATTATCTTCTCCTCAGGCATTGGCACTCTAGGTTCTTAAAACTTTGAGATTGGACTAGAATTACCTCACAGACTTTTCCAGGCCTCCAACTTGCAGAAGGAAGATCATGGGACTTATGTGAGCCAATCTCTCATAAGTCCCTTTAGGTCTCCTTCTCTGCCGTATTAGTTCTGTTTCTCTGGAGAACCCTGAGTAATCATAGCAAGTAAATGTTCAACAATCAGCTTCTCCAGGGGTGGAGGGGGAGCATACACAAACTTCTGTAAATATTCTTATTGTGGCCATGTTCCAGCTACCAACATATCACACTGAATGCACAATTGGAAGAGACACACACTAGCTGCTGGAGTGAGCAGGTGGAAACAGCTCTAGTATACTTACGTCAATTACCCATGATTCTTTTCTTCCGACTCCATTTCTTCATCCTGGAACTCTTTTGGCTATTATTTCACCTCAACAATAAATATGACTAACTTGTAGACTGTGCAATCCACCCCACTACCAAAAGAATGCCTGTGTACGTAAACTTTGACCATCTACACAGCCACGCCTAGTCTCACCATGCACTCAACCCAAGCCCCATACCTACAGGCTCAGTGCCAGACCCTGATTCTGGTTACCCCAGCCGTACATCACCAAAAAACCTTAGAAAACAACAGGAAAAAATCAAGAATACTAGAATATATTCAGTCTTTTCATATATTAGGCCAATTGAAATGAATTTGATTACCTATTACCACTTACTTGTTTCATACTAATAGAGTGAAAACAAATGATTTCATGTCATTAAACTATCAGAAACTCATAGGAAAGAAGTTAAAGGGTTTCAGTTTTTGTGTGTGTGTGGGTAACATGTCATTAAATAGTCCAGCTGGTAGTCATATTTCTATGCTTTGCGATGAGTAATCTGAGGTCTTACCTGTTCTTTTGTAATTTGTCACTGACCCTCTCCTAATACACCAAGTACTGAATTTTTTCTTTGTGATATTATCTCAATTAAAAGTAAATTGACAAGGACAGATATGTGAACTGGCCAGCTAACAGGCTTAGTGGAACTTTAAATCATCTAATTAAACAGATGGAAGGCATCTGGTAAAGCCAAACTGGACTAGAGAAAAATGGTTACATTTCCTGATTCAGAGATCTGTTCCAATCCCCCCTTCTGCCAATAACAGTTGTGTAATACTGAACAAGTTACTAAACATCTGTTGCCAGAGGCCACTAGCTGCTCATCACAACTACTTTTACTTCTCCTAGGCTCCTGGCTAGACTATTATCTCTCAACCTTTCTTGCAGTAAGTTATGGCCGTATAACCGGTTCTTGCCAATGCAACATGAACAGAAAAGAAACAGATGAGACTTTGGGACTAAGTATTTTAAGAAACCAATGTGTCTCCTCCATTCCCTTTCTGAAATACAAACTGGATGCAAATAACAATAAAGACTCTAAGGGATGGTGGAACAACAACTGAAAGAAGCCCAGTGGTTCCTTAAATCCCAACTAGAGTCTCCTGCTGACAGAAACCATCTCCTTGACTTTTACTTAGGTGTACTGTCTTTGAATTTCAGTCAGCCTGTTCGTTACATCATTTTAACCTACCTTAATGAATACAACATCTCTTTAAATGAAAGTTTAATCATACTGCCTGCCTTAATTAACTTAATTCTCTTGGTTGGGAGTAGCAAAACTCCACTCAAGCTAGTTTAAGCTAAATGGAGAAATTTTCCATAATGAAACGGCAGTCCAGAAATACAGCTGGGCCTCAAGAGGCAACCGAGACAAACAGGAAAGCCGTCTAAAACCTAAGAAGCTACTTTTTAAATCTCTCTCCCCAGGCCCCCAACCTTACACACATAGCCCTCTGGGCCAATAATCTCTGGTAACTATTTTTTTCTGTCCATTTTCATTATTCTATCTTTCCATTCCATGTAAAGGCCACTCCACAATTACTGATTTTACATACCCCTTTGTTCAAGACAGTAAAATCTCTCAACTCAACTTCAAATCAAGAGGCTATAATCTATTTAAGCCATTTTAAGTCAAGTGTTCACCTTTGATTCTCTTAGGCAAAAGGAAGAGGATCACAAAATACTAACATCCTTGCCAAAGGTCCACTCCTATGTGTGAGTAAGGAGGTGTGGTTCTCAAAGACAAGTGGTTTGGGTTAAACCGACTTCTCAAAACGGGCCAAATACACTCCTTCATGAATAAAAATTAAGTGAAATGCTCATAAAATCCTTAGCAAAGTTCCTAATATGCAGAAATTTCCATTTTCCTTGTTATTCTTATAATTATTATTAGATATATTAGTTTTCTGTTGCCATAACAAATTATCACAGACTTAATGGCCTACATAACATCCATTCATTATCTCATGGTTTCCATGGGTCCCAAGTATGAGCACAGTGTGCTTCAGCTTCTCCCTATGGGCTAGGTCCCAAGAACCAAATTCAAATGTTGGCAGGACTGTATTCCTGTCTACAGGCACATCTTAGAGGCACTTCAAAGTTCATTTAGACTGTTAGCAGAATTTAGATCTTTGCACTTGTAGGAAAAAGGTCCCTGTTTTCTTGCTGACTACTACCTACATGTTGTCTTTCTTTCCTAGATTTCTTTTTCCGGTCCTTGTGGTTGGCCCCCTGTGTCTCAAAACTAGCAAGGGTGCATCACATCCTTACTCGGAATCTCTCTGCCTTCTGCTTCTGCAGCATCTTCCCTGCCTTCTCTTCTACCACATCTCTGACTCCAGCCAGAGAATATGATCTCCTTTCAAGGCTCATGTGATTGAGTTGGACCCAACCAGATAATCCAGAATAATCTCCCTACTTTAAGGTATGTAACCTTAATTGTATTGGCAAAGTCTGTTCTGACATAAAACATAACATATTCATAGGTTGCAGTGACTAGGGCACAGACATTTCAGGGACTTATTCTGCCTACCACAAACAGATGTTAAATAGGACTACTCCAGCCTTCTCTAATTCGGAAAACATGACAAATATACATGACCTAACTGTCACTTACTTTTAGTAGTTCTGAAGAAACTTTGAAGCATGTCATGGTTCAAACATAACTATAATGATTACACACACAATTTTCATTTGCCTTTATATATAAATTACTTTGTATATGTATATTTTAAATTTATTTTCTCTGTTAGTATATGCCCTCTTCAATCTATGCATTTCACATTTATGTCTTCACAATTTCAGGTCCTGAGGATACAGCACCAAACTGTTTAGGTTTAGGGTCCTGTGCCATGGGCAACAAGCAATAAGCAAGTTAACACATGGAAAATCAAGGTAATTTCAAATGGTGGTAAAACAAGGTCATGTAATAAAGTCCAAGCCAGAAGGTTGCTCTATTTTAGATTGGTTTATCAGGGGAGGTCTCTCTGAGAAGGTAGGATTTGGGCTTTCCAGGAAAAAGGTACACTAGAAGAATGTGGTCCAGAGTTGTGATGCCTCCAGCTTTGCTTGTCTTTTTTAAGGTTGCTTTGGCTATGCAAGGTCTTTTATGGTTCCATACAAATTTTAGCATTGTTCGTTCTAGCTCTGTGAAAAATGCTCTTGGTGTTATAAAAGGTATTGCATTAAATGTGTAGATTGCTTTGGGTAGTATAGACATTTTAACAATATTTGTTCTTCTAATCCCTGAGCAGGGAATGTCTTTCCATTTCTT
This sequence comes from Panthera onca, assembly GCF_046562875.1. Lineage (NCBI taxonomy): Eukaryota > Metazoa > Chordata > Mammalia > Carnivora > Felidae > Panthera > Panthera onca. The sequence goes on along the minus strand of NC_138345.1, from coordinate 105,717,570 downwards.
TGTGTCATCTTCAATTTCTTTCATCAGTGTTATATAGTTTTTGGAGTACAGGTCTTTTTCCTCTTTGGTTAGGTTTATTCCTAGGAGGTATCTTATGGTTTTGGTGCAATTGTAAATGGGACTGATTCCTTCATTTCTTTTTATGTTGCTCCATTAAGTGTCCATTGACTGATGCATGAATAAATATGTGGTGTGTAAATATATACGATGGAATATTACTTAGCAGTAAAAGGAATGAAATCTTGCCATTTGTAATGACATGGATGGAGCTAGAGAGTATTATGCTAAATAAAATAAGTTTACCAGATAAAGAAAAACACCATTTCAATCATATGTGGAACTTCAGAAACAAAGCAAAAGAGCAAAGGGGGGAAAAAGAGTGAGAGAGAAAAGAGAGAGGCAAACCAAGAGACAGACTCTTAACTATAGAGAACTGATGGCTACTAGAAGGAGGTGTTTGGGGGATTGGGTTAAACAGATGATGGGTATTAAGGAGGACACTTGTGAGGAATACTGGGTGATATATGGCAAGGTTGAATCACTATATTGTAAACCTGAAACTAATATTACATTGTGTGTTAACTAACTGGAATTTAAATGAAAACTTAAAAAAAAAAAGAATGTATCTATGGGGGTAGGAATTGGTTTGAATTGTCCTAGGAACCAGTTTGGAGAAAAGGTGATCAGTGGGGAGAAGGGTACTAGGTGAGTTCAGAGTGGGGCAGAGGCCAGGCCAGGTCATTTGTCTAACACTTTTAAAGTCTCATTGTCAATGTAAGTACTTAAAAATCACAATATGATGTTAAAACTGTAAAGCATACAAATGATCCATTCTAACTGAACTTCACCAAACTGGTTAGTTTGGGTGCAATATTTTTCATCAAATATAAAGTTGTAATTAAAGACAAAGTGATAGTGGGTAATTTCACCCAGTTGTTCCCCAGTTCACTAGTCCTATACAATCATTCTTTCTCTACAAGTATAAATAGAACACATATTCTTTCATAAGAAGATTCCTATGTCCAATCTGTAACGAGAAAATCTTGAATCCTTCCTTTTCTTCATGTCCTTTCTAGAGAACCATTAGAGTTTGTGTTTTTTCAAATCAATTTGTCCTAATTTACTGCATCTGCTAAATTTTATACTCACTTATGTCTGTCTTCTGACTGCTTTTATTTCCTCCCCAGTGCACTCCCAAATGACACTGGCCAATTCCACCTGGGAGCAGGGGTACTGTCCTCTTTGCCTTCAGACATGTTGCACATTCTCTGACTCCTTTATCCCTCTTCTATTACCTTAGCCCTTCTCTCAGAACTGTCACAGGAAACTCCAAATCAACTGTCCCTATAGCTGCCATATCACAAGAGTACCTCAAGGTTTTCTCTTAAATGATATTTCTGTCCTTAATGGGAATTCTGCTGGATTAAACTTTTTTTCTCCTTACCTTATAAGCTATGAAGACTCTTTTGAAAGTCATAGCTAATTTATTTTCCCTTTAGGCATTACTTCTGCATTATGACACGCATGTCATATATATGCATACACTCAAGGAAAGTGTGCTTTATAAATGCAAAATGACAATATTGATCATTTTTATTCATGGTTAATTGTGGTCTACACAATTCATCCATGAAAGGATATGTAGCTGATAAAGTGAGAGATGTTAAAAACCTTTAGCAGGGGGGCGCCTGGGTGTCGCAGTCGGTTAAGCGTCCGACTTCAGCCAGGTCACGATCTCACGGTCCGTGAGTTCGAGCCCCGCGTCAGGCTCTGGGCTGATGGCTCGGAGCCTGGAGCCTGTTTCCGATTCTGTGTCTCCCTCTCTCTCTGCCCCTCCCCCGTTCATGCTCTGTCTCTCTCTGTCCCAAAAAAAATAAATAAAAAACGTTGAAAAAAAAAAATTAAAAAAAAAACCTTTAGCAGGAAAAAAAAAAAAAAGATCTAGTTAAGTAATAAGATCTAGTCTTACTTTATTCAGCCACTCAACCTAAAAATGGCTTGTCAAAAAGGCTGTATTCAAATATTTAGTGAATTGAGATCTAAATTTATCTGTTGGTGTTGAAAATTTTGGGGAATTTTTCGAATCCTAACAGAATTCTTACATATGATCTAGAAGCAGCTCTTGACTCTCTGTCTCTTGTTCCAGACTCCCACTTTTTAACATTATGGATTCTAACGCCTTAAATACTTTGGGGGAAAAAAAACAGAATTCTGACTCTAAGTTAGTTGAGAAACATATAAAGATATTAAATGATGATTCTACATATCAGTGAACATGTGAATATAAGTGTTGTAACCATTTTTTAGAGAAATTCACATGTATTTAAAAAACGTATGGACGGGTCACCTGGGTGGCTTAGTCGGTTGAGCATCTGACTTGGGCTGGGGTCATGATCTCATGGTTCATGAGTTTGAGCCCTGCATTGGAATTAGTGCTGACAGCTCAGAGCCTGAAACCTGCTTCAGATTCTGTGTCTCCTTCTCTCTGCTCCTCAACCCCCCCCCCCACACTCATTTTCTCTCTCTCTCTCTCTCTCTCTCTGTCTCTCTCTCAAATAAAGACTAAAAATTTTAAAATAAAGAAAAACACAAAAGAACGTATGGAATGTCATCATTTTCACAAGAGAAACTAGAAGATTAAGCCTGGTTCTGGCTGGATATTAATTCCAGCTCTGTAATTTACTAGCAAGTTATTTCACTTTTCTGTGATTCAGTTTCCTCATCTGTAAAATAGGTAATAATCCATACAGTTGTAGAAGAATTAATTAACACAGGTAAAGTTCTTAGATCAATGTCTGCCATATAATGAGGATTTTACAACACTAGCTATTAGGAAAAAAAATATTAAGATGTAAAATTATTATATGAAACTTCACAGAAATGAGGAAATAAAAGTACTTCTGGTATTAACATTAAAATCAGTGGATTATCCAAGACTTTGCCCTCAATCAAGTGGCAATTAGACCAATCTTCTCAATTGAAAGATCAGTTGTGAAAGGAAAAGACAGTGTACAAGATTCTGGGGAAAGTTCATTGTGTCTAAATTTTTTATTATACTATTAGCTCTCAGGAGACAGAATCAAACTACTATTCATGTTAAACTCTTAATTTTTAAATAAAAAGAATTCATAAGTTCTTTTTTTCTTAGTTTTCTTTTGCTATGTTTATTTCATCATTGGTATTTTCTCTAAAATGAAATGAATTTTTTGTATGCTCAAATCAAAATGCATTAGTATGATATTTGTATAATTCACAATTTTTAGGCCAGAAGATTTTTATTCTCCAGGGATTCCCACGTGAAAAAATATCTTTTGCTATCTTCTAAGATAATAAATTTATTTTATAAGTGATTTGTCTGTCACAAATTATAATCTATAATACAACATGGCTTTAAAGGTATGCTTCAATTTAAGAAATTCTGAAGGCTGATTTTAGACATTATTTTAGTTTTGAATAACACTGGTCTTTTTTAAAATTTTTTAATTTTTTTTTAAATTTACATACAAATTAGTTAGCATATAGTGAAACAATGATTTCAGGAGTAGATTCCTTACTGCCCCTTACCCATTTATCCCATCCCCCCTCCCACAACCTCTCCTGTAACCCTCAGTTTGTTCTCCATATTTCTGGGTCTCTTCTGTTTTGCCCCGTCCCTGTTTTTATATTATTTTTGTTTCCCTTCCCTTATGTTCATCTGTTTTGTCTATTTAAAAAAAAATTTAATGTTTATTTTTTAGACAGAGACAGAGCATGAATAGGGGAAGGTCAGAGAGAGGGAGACACAGAATCTGAAGCAGGCTCCAGGCTCTGAGCTGTCAGCACAGAGTCCAACACAGGGCTCAAACTCATGGACTGTGAGATCATGACCTGAGCCAAAGTCGGATGCTTAACCGACTGAGCCACCCAGGCTCCCCTCTGTTTTGTCTCTTAAAGTCCTCATATGAGTGAAGTCATATGATTTTTGTCTTTCTCTGACTGACTAATTTCACTTAGCATAATACCCTCCAGTTCCATCCATGTGGTTGCAAATGGCAAGATTTCATTCTTTTTGATTGCCAAGTAATACTCCATTGTATATATATACCACACCTTCTTTATCCATTCATCCATCGATGGACATGTGGGCTCTTTCCATTCTTTGGCTATTGTTGATAGTGCTGCTATAAACATGGAGGTGCATGTGTCCCTTCGAAACAGAACACCTGTATCCCTTGGATAAATGCCTAGTAGTGCAATTGCTGGGTCGTAGGGTAGTTCTATTTTTAGTTATTTGAGGAATCTCCATACCATTTTCCAGAGTGGCCGCACCAACTTGCATTGCCACCAAAAATGCAAAAGAGATACTCTTTCTCCACATCCTCGCCAACATCTGTTGTTGCCTGAGTTGTTCATATTAGCCATTCTGACTGGTGTAAGGTGGTATCTCTTTGTGGCTTTGATTTGTATTTTCCTAGTGATGAGTGATGTTGAGCATTTTTTCATGTGTCAGTTGGCCACCTGGATGTCTTCTTTGGAGAAGTGTCTATTCATGTCTTTTGTCCATTTCTTCACTGGATTATTTGTGTTTTGGGTGTTGAGTTTGAGAAGTTCTTTATAGATTTTGGATAGTAACCCTTTATCTGATACGTCATTTGCAAATATCTTCTCCCATTCTGTCAGTTGCCTTCTGATTGTTTCTTTCACTGTGCAGAAGCTTTTTATTTTGATGAGGTCCCAGTAGTTCATTTTGGCTTTTGTTTCCCTTGCCTCAAGAGACATGTTGAGCAAGAAGTTGCTGTGGCCAAGATCAAAGAGGTTTTTGCCTGCTTTCTCTTCGAGGATTTTGATGGCTTCCTGTCTTACATTGAGGTCTTTCATCCATTTTGAGTTTATTTTTGTGTATGGTGTAAGAAACTGGTCCAGGTTTATTCTCCTGCATGTCACTGTCCAGTTTTCCCAGCACCACTTGCTGAAGAGACTGTCTTTATTCCATTGGATATTCTTTTATGCTTTGTCAAAGATTACTTGGCCACATGTTTGTGGGTCCATTTCTGGGTTCTCTATTCTGTTCCATTGATCTGAGTGTCTATTCTTGTGCCAGTACCATACTGTCTGGATGATTGCAGCTTTGTAGTGTAGCTTGAAGTCTGGGATTGTGATGCTTCCTGCTTTGGTTTTCTTTTTCAAGATCACTGGCTATTCGGGGTCTTTTCTGGTTTCATACAAATTTTAGGATTATTTGTTCTAGCTCTGTGAAGAATGCTGGTGTTACTTTGATAGGGATTGCATTGAATATGTAGATTGCTTTGGGTAGTATTGACATCTTAACAATATTTGTTCTTCCTATCCAGGAGAATGGAATCTTTTCCCATTTTTTTGTGTCTTCTTCAATTTCTTTCATAAGCTTTCTGTAGTTTTCAGTGTATAGATTTTTCACCTTTTGGGTTAGATTTGTTCCTAGGTATTTTATGGTTTTTGGTGCAACTGTAAATGGGATCGATTCCTTGATTTCTCTGTTGCTTCATTGTTGGTGTATAGGAATGCAACCGATTTCTGTGCGTTGATTTTATATGCTGCAACTTTGCTGAATTCATGAATCAATTCTAGCAGTTTTTTTGGTGGAATCTTTTGGGTTTTCCATATAGAGTATCATGTCATCTGTGCAGAGTGAAAGTTTGACCTCCTGGCCAACTTGGATTCCTTTTATTTCTTTGTGTTGTCTGATAGCAGAGGCTAAGACTTCCAATACTATGTTGAATAACAGTGGCGAGAGTGGACATCCCTGTCTCATTCCTGACCTTAGGGGGAAAGCTCTCAGTTTTTCCCCATTGAGGATGATATTAGCGTTGGGTTGTTCATATATGGCTTTGAATGACACTGGTCTTTTGATGAGATTGTCCATGATTGTCAGTGAAGATTTAAAGAGATCAAAATTTTAAAAGGATGAAAGCCAGAAGGTCAGATAAGAGGCCATGTCACTAGAGCTACAAAGTTGATGTTATGGTGACCTGCACCAATCATACATTTTCCTTCCCACTGCCCACCTGTGGCGAAATGTGAGACAAGAGTGAAAATCAGAAAATGTTAGAAAAGGCAAAGGGCTTAGATGACCTCCAATACTCTTTTCTACAAGTGAGGGAAGCCCTCTACAAGCCCTGCTCAAAGGGAATATGTGACTAGCTCAAACATACAAGTGAATCTCAGACTTTTCACATCTGGAGATCACTTTAAAAACAATAGATCTTTTACTATGCTCTCTTGCCACCATAAAAGAGAAAATCGTTTGTGGGCTGTAACCTGGGAAAAAACATGCTGCTCCAATCATGTTTTTGTTTACTCCTTTCTTTCCTCCCTTCTTGCCTTTATTCTTTCCTCTTCCATTTGTTCACATACGTCTCACATACAAATTATTTTAAATAAGCACATGCCATTAAAAGCCACATTTTTTTTAAATGTTGTGTTACCTTTTCCTCTCTCTTTGATGCTTGCTTGGCACTTATTTTATTACCATCTGAAATTACCTGATCTTTTATGTGTTAAGGTGTTTATTTCTCTTCTCTCCTTCCTGTCACATAATCGCTCTCCAAAGACTTTACTGGTATGATTCATTCCGTGGTTCTATTGTTGCAATAACCATACGCAACATGAACACAAAAAATACACATGGATTATGTGTAGGCATGTACATAACTTTCTCAGTTACGTAAAGTTAGGTAAACTCAGCAGTGAACCTACCTAGTCCTTTTTTTTTTTTTTTTTGACTGATCATGAATCATTATCTTCCATTATCTTCCACATTGACCATTTACTGACGTGTTCCATATTTCTACCAGTTCTGCGTGTCTTTTGCTTTGCTAGGCAACCATCCATTTCTTCTCCAGTACAAAACAGATTTCTCTGAGATAACCTTTTCTAATTCTTTTGAGCTTTTCTGTATTTGGAAATTATGTTTTTCTTCTCATTCCTAAGGTTTCTCATTTCTTTCATAACTGATGAACAAGTAGTTTGTTTTGGTCATGGGTCTTTTCAAAGAGCTGGGTTTTACATGATTTAATACCTGTACTATTATTTTTAATTTTTTTCATTCATTTTGACTTCATTGCAAGTTAGTAATCACTGTTTTAGAAATTATAATATTTGTATATGTATTTACTTATCTATCGATCTATCTACCTACCTCTCTCCATATATATATGTATCTTTCATCAAGGTAGCCATGTCAGAATCTATTTTAAAAGTCAGTATTAGCAGGATATCTAATGTATGATTGTATTTTACCAAAATATCAATCATTATTTGTGCAGATTGTTAAGCAATAAATCTCTGAGAATAAACATCTGATTTTTGTCTTTTACAATGATTTTTGGTTTTATTATAAAATTGTCTTTTAATGTCAATCATTTTAGTTTATAAGAAATATGAACTTAAAACTATTAAATCCATGTATGTCAAAAGTTCGTTATAATTCAAGATAAAGTAAATTATCATACTTAACATTCATGACTTTTTCAAGATCAGGAATGGTTTTAATGATTCTTAATTACTGGTTTTTAATTACAAACACCTAGGAATCATTTTCTGTGTTTTCTACATAAGGATATGACATAAAATGACATATTTTAAAAGTTATCAATTTCCTTTAAGATAAAATTATAGCTATTATAATTCACAATATCAGATTTTACACATATCTATTGTACATATAAGATCTGTTATTTTAATCTTTATGAAAATTTTAAAGTCCAAGTAGATGACAAGAAAGTTTTATATTTGCATTATTTAAGAGGTCACATTGATTAAAAGATGAATAAATAAATAAATTCAGGAACTACCAACAAACCGTTAAGAGAGCATAACAAAAAAAAATAGACTTAAAAAGTGTGCAAGGAAGGAATTAAACATATTGAAGATTTATCACGTATCTACAAACTCCGAGCATTACAGTGAACTTTCATATGAGACAAAAGGGAGAAGAATATAACCACTAACTCTTAACTGTTAAACATGAATTATTCTCCAAAATATAAAACCTGGGTTTTCAAAAACAAAACAAAAAAACAAAAACAAAAACAAAAACAAAACAAAACCAAGATTACTAACCCTTATTTAGTGTAAACTTGAAATAACTGCTATTCTTGACCATATTTGAATTTACCTTTACAATCAGATTATTTCCAGAACAGCCCTTAGGCTTTGAAGGGGATAAGGCCTTTCATAAAGGGGATAAGAGGATCTGCCTAAAATTCTGTACCTTGATAAATACAAGACTGGGGCACCTGGGTGGGTCAGTCGGTTGGGTGTCCAACGTCAGCTCAGGTCATGATCTCACAGTCGGTGAGTTCGAGCCCCACGTCAGGCTCTGTGCTGACAGCCCAGAGCCTAGAGCCTGCTTCGGATTCTGTGTCACCCATTCTCTCTGCCCCCCATCCCCCATGCTCTGCCTCTGTCTCTCTCTCTCAAAAATAAATAAAAACATATTAATTTTTTTTTTTAAAAAACCACAAGACTAAAGATGTCACCTCTTGTGAAAGGTCTCCTGTATCAGCAACTTATGACACTATGTGCAGAGGAAATACACTTTAAGAAAGACTAGAAGTTGGGTTGCCTGGGTGGTTCAGTTGGTTAAGTGTCAGACTCTTGATTTGGACTCAAGTCATGATCTCACAGTTTGTGAGTTCAAGCCCCATGTTGGACTCTGTGCTGACAGAGCAGAGACTGCTTGGGATTCTCTCTCTCTGCCCATCGCTTGCTTGCTCTCTCTCTCAAAATAGATAAACATTAAAAAAAAAGACCAAGAGTAAAATAAACTAGTTATTTTTTAGAGAAAGAATATTAATTTCATCACCCTTTATTTAAAACAAGACTAAACACAATGCAACATTGCCAGTCCTCTGAGATGAATGATGTGTGTCGTAATCTTTTTTTTTTTTAAACAATCTACTCTGCATTTACTATCAATATGTAATTAGAAACACTGATGTGTCTCCTCATAAACTGATCCAGGTGTAGGCTTATGGGTTCTGTTCTCTGTTTAAAACAGTAAGAAGGAACAGGTTGGGGGTAGGGGGAGGGAGGGGAAAAAATGAAGGAGGGAGAGAAGAGGAGAATAAGTGTCACAAGTTACTTTGAATCTCGAATTCATCCCTAATCATTTGTAGCAAAGACCAAGTCATCAGAATATTAACATGACTCTCTTAGGGAAAAAGATTAAAGTTTCAGAAATCAGGATGGTGTGAATTATCTTGGAATGGGGAAAAGCATGCTGCTTAAATAACAAGAATTATAAGGAAGTTATAGCATCTTTAATCACAAAAGATTGAACGAGATCAAAGAGTAATTTTCACCCACAGCATTTGAATCCTTAGTTTTGGTCAATCTTTGCAGAGCAAAGTTTGAACAAGAAACAAGAAACCCGAAACAGTTCTTTTAATTTTACTACAGCCCCTATTGAAACAACGGGACTCCTCATCAGAATTATTTCTCCTAGAACCTAAATCCTTATTTTTTTTTAAAGTACAATGTGTTTTTTTAAGTAAAGAAATGATCGGTTATATCAAAATTAGCTATGAGAACATTGTAGAGAATGCTAATTTCTCATTAATTAAGATTCCTATTAGAAAAATTCAGAATTGAAAATGTTTTAAGGCCACATATACCATGTGCTGGTTAATTTGGTTTCTCAAAAGAAGTCCCCTTAGATTCCCCTTACTTGACATACTTGAAAGTTATTAACATCTGATGCTTCACAAACAGCCGATTTTCCATCACAGATCACATTGTCTCTCCCGTTAAAAGACAGAACCTGTATAATCCATTGATCTTCCACTTTATGATTGTTGTATTATCCAAATACATTCAAAATTTTTACATATTTTATAATGTTTTTAAGTTATGCATAATGCTTGGTTTTGTTCGGAATTATTTTACAAATCTCAATACTAACATTTCAAGTTTCCAATATCAAATTCTGCAAGTCTCTATAATGCTGTTCCCATACTCCAAATAAGAACAACATAACAAATATGAGAGCTGGCACTTTGGTTAAATGTTTCATTGCCAATTATGAAGTTCTAACTAAACAACTTTTCTTTTTTTAAGCCAAGACTTCATCATAATTAAAGATGTTATAGAAATCTGACTCAGTGAGCTTAGAAGTAATTTAGGAAAGCAACATTAAAAAAAAACCATAAATGAGCAATTTGCATGTTTTTCTCCTCTCTTTCATTGCCATAGTGGTGGGAAAATAGACAGTTTATGGATAATGGTGGTCTCAGCATTTCTAGTAAATCAACTGACTGACCAAAGTCTCCAGAAAGTTTCATGGTTCATGAAGTTTTAAATTACAAATTCTCACATCATCCATTTTCCAATTTATGGCAGTTGGAGCAAAAATCTAGTTTTAAACAATTAGCTCAGAAAGCGCTGGCCCTTTTTTGTTTGATTCCAACAGGATCATTCTTGAATGTGAATCTTAAGTCTCCGAGCCAATCAGTTGGCCGCTTCTCAAAGGGATTCTAAATATTTGCACTCCTGGACTCATTATTCAGGGACGGATCTTTTGATAGTACTAGCTTTACATTGATCGCAAATGTTTCACAATTTTTGTGTTTTTGATTTTTTTGAGAGAAAAACTTGCAACGAATTACAGGACAGAGAAATAAAATATAGCAGATAACCAACTGACTATTAAACAAATTGAAGCACATGAACAGAAGGGCATGCCCTAATGTGCTGCCTATTGGTTTATAATACTTGCCAGTTATTATATTCAGAATATACGTAGACTACTGTGTTCTCAGCCTATGTGATGGCTCAAAACTGTTAGACTCTAATGACCAACCTCTACTCCCTGAAATAACTCTTTTCTCTTATTTTCTGTATTATATTTTCTCCGTTGTTTTGTTTTTGTTTGTTTCTCCTTCAGTGGCATCTTTTCCCTACCATCTCCCATTGCTGAGTTTCTCCATGTTTGGTATTGAGCCCTTTACCAGGATATTGTACTTTTTCCCAATAGTTTTAAATATTCTCTCTATGCTAACAACTCTAAAGCTCTATCTCCTACACAGACATCTACTTGCATTCCAGACACTCATATCCAGTTTCCTATTTAGTACATTTAACTTCATCTTTCATAGACATCTCAAATTAAATAAGTCCCAAACCGAACTCACCTCCCAGCCTTCTGCAAATTGTTTATCCCAGTCTTTTCTCAGTATATAGGATACCATCACATACCCAAATTGCTGAAGGCAATATCACAGAGGTGATAATACTAGAAAACTGGGAATAATGCAAACTTCCTTTCTCTACCTCGCCACTCGAACTCTATTTGTCAGTATATCCCATGATTTCTCCCTCAAATATATGTCTTGAGTATGTCTACTCCTCAACATCTCATCTCCCACTACATTTGTCAAAACCATTTCCAGGCTACTAAAATAGCCCACGGTTTTCCTTGCTTTTCCTGTGACTTCCACAGGAAGGGTCTCCTACACAGACCCCAATTAAAGATGAACCATACCAGGTCAAGCCTCTTTGTAAAATCCTTTAACATCTCCCCCTTGTATAAATCTCCCAATGTTGGCCTACAAGTCCTTGCAAAGTGACACTCTTCACTATGTCTCCAATCTTATACATTCTTTTGATTACTGTTAACATCAATTAACCTACTACAAAATGCCAGTTTTCTTCCCAATTTAGGGACCTAAAGCATTTTTTTATGTAACCTGAAATGCTGTGGTTCTCTAGGCTCTCAACATGGTTGCCTCTGTCAGACCCTTCAAGTCTCAATTCAAATGTCACTTCATCAATAAGAACATCTCTTTAACTGTCTCTGATCATATAAGCTTAAACATTAAAAGTGTAGACTCCACCCACGCTCCTATCCTAGCTTTATCTCTTTCTACCGTAGAACGCTGGACAACTCATTTGACTTGTGTGTGCCTGTTTCCTCATTTTTAAAGCACAAAAAATAGTAGTATCTATCTCATAGAGTTAATTAATTAGTAAACACATAGAACTGGTTCTGGCCCTGCTGTGTCAATGCTCAATAAATGTTAATAATTTTCTTTATAGTACTCCACAATTTACATTTACTCATTTACCAGTTAGCTTGATTTTGTTTTTGTTTGCAGTCAATGTCCCCTAGAGGACTAAGAATTTTAGTAAGCAGAGCAAATTTATATGTGTTTTCTTTTTATATTATCGTACACTAACAAATACAATGTCCACACACAGTAGATGTGCAACAAATTATTAAATCATGAAATTACTTTTGAATGGCTTTAAAAATGCCTATTGAAACATACATCTGGTTGTTGTTTTTCCTTAGGCTATAGGGGAAAATGTAATTCATTGCTTTGACCGTATGTTTTCATCATTCACTGATAATATACATACATATACACGTGAAAAATTCTCATTTGTTATATAAATAGGCTCTTGTTTTTAATCCCGACTTCACTCTTAATAAACAAACACTTTAGTCATGAGTTGCCTGACCCATCATTTTCTCTTTACTCTTTTCTTCAAAAAAAACTTATGTTTTAACACGGGGCTTTGCATTTTCCACAGCATCTCAGGCTTGTATTGTAGGCTTTCATATGACATCTGAACTTTCAGAGACACCAATATCATAGTTTAAAAGCCTGCAAAACTTATCAGGAAAAAAATTTTGTGTTACTGTTGTCACTGTTGAAATTGTAACACTTTCTCTTGACCTCTACATACTTGAGCTCTGCAAAAACAATGTTTTAGGCATTAGATCACAGGGTTTTTTTTTACTCTTTGTTTTCTTCTACATTGACTTTGAAGTTTGTCTTTGGCCAGTTCTATCCCGAGACAGGTCTGAAGGTTTCCAGTCTTCAAAACACTGAACTCTCAGCTTAAAGTCCATCGCATGACCTATCTTCCTCCAGGCTGCATGAAAACATTGGCTACACTCACTCTTTGCCATGCCCTGAAAAACCTACTTCAAGCCTCTTACTGATTCATCAGCTCTGCTCAGATTGTAACATTATATTGCTCCATTCTACTCTTTAGTTTTCCTTATTTGAGGAATATATTAGGAGTTGTTTGTAATACTAAAAAAAAAGTGGCCTTAGAGATAACTTGTTTCTGTCTCTATAACCCCTCTTTGCCTCATCCAAGTTACCACGTCATAAATCTTACCCTTGTAAAGGTAAAATTATCTGCAAGCTTAATAAAATTTTGACATATTTACACTTATTTTTAACATTTCCATTATGTTATTAGTTCTGGCACAATTAGAAAACCATATATATAGGGAGGTCACAGAAAACACACAAGGTACATAGAAAACTAAAAATATGTTCATCTGTAGTCATTATGAAAGAAAGAACTATTGAACAACAGTGGGATTACATTTTGCACATATTGGATTAGAAAATATTATGTTTGATTAAGGCTAGAATGGACCTAAGTAGACATTACTCCTGAAGTATAAATTGAGGTACTTATTGTGGAAGCAAATTTGGAAATATCCAGGAAAAGTTAAGATGCATACATACTTTAACCTAGCATTTATACTTCTAATAATTTACCTAGAAAACAACAATTAAAGTACACAAATATACTCACAAGGAAATAGTACTTTTTTTCCTGTTCCATGTCTCCATTCTTAGTTCACGGTATTTCAGCAGGGCTGATACCCCATGCTCCCAAAGTAACGTATGAGAGTATGACCCAAACTTGAACACTTAGAATATCATCTCCCATGACCCCAACAATTGGCCAAGAGTTTTAAACCAATCAGACCCAAAGAGCATTATTATAAGTTTTGATTGAGGAAACAGAAGAGAAGATCACTTTTTTTCAGCTGGTTTCCCGGGACAAGGCTATAAGTCTGGTACTGCTGGCAGCCATTCTGACATTTTGAAAGGAAAGGCAGCCTAATGAGAAATGAGCCAGAGGAAAACCAAGCCCGGAGATGTAGAGAAACCAGTTACAGATGACATTAGTTGAGGGCATGGAACCAATCACACTGGGTGTCAGTTGTACTCCTAATTTTTTTGAACTGTGATGGCAAATTTCCTTTTCTGTTTAAGCTTATTTTAATTGGATTTTATGACATTTTAAAGCCACAAAAAGCCCAGCTAATAGAAAGATGGTATTTTAGCACACAAATGAAAAAGGAAAAAAAAACCATCTCTGTAGAGAATTTTAATCATAGCAAATTATGACATATACTTAAAAGGAATACTAAAAAGTTATTAAAGAGAATAAAATAGAGCTATTGAGATTTTTTTTGAGAGATAGTGAGGGAGAAGAGAAGGAGAGAGAGAAAGAAATAAAATAGAGCTATTGAGATTTTTTTTGAGAGATAGTGAGGGAGAAGAGAAGGAGAGAGAGAAAGAGAGGGAGGGAGGGAGAGATATTCTCAAGCAGGATCCACGTTCAGTGTGGAGCCCCATGCAGGGTTCAATCCCACAACCCTAGGATCATAACCTGAGCCAAAATCATGAGTCAGACGCTCAACTGACTGAGCCCCCTAGGTGCCCATTATTGATATTTCTATAAGTAGATAATCAGGATATAAGGAAGTTCTAGAAAAAAATATATAGCAACTTAAAGATCTAAAAGTATATGGATATATACATTTACATAGACTTGTATATGTATAGAAAATTGGTGGAGTACTGAATAGTGGTTACTTTCATGATTTCTCATTTAATGGCATACTTCTATACTCAATCTGTTCCTTTTGAGTATTGTACCATGAACCTGTACTTATATTTATAAAAATTATTGTGCAAAAAAATAAAGACATAAGAGGAGCAAAATATAAAAGTACTATTTTTTTTTCTTTCTAGCTTTATTCAAGGTGAATCACTCTTCTACTACAAAAGAGGGTATAAGATCTAATACCATTTACTATGTAGTTCTTTGCTTAGAAATTAATGGTGCATATACCATACAGTTATGACTAATTCACATTGAAATGGAAACTGAGGAAACGGGTCTGTGTATCAAAACAAAGTACGTTTATTTTTCTTCATGTAGTCAATATAATCAATGTGGTGTGGTGGACAGACTTTAAGGTGGCCTCCATGATTCTATCTTCAGTGTTCATTTCCTTGAGTATGACTTGTTTCTAACCAACAGAATATGGTAAACGTAATGAGATGTTGGTCCCATGATTATATTATGTGGGAAAGAAGGTCAAATGTCACTTCTATGACAATGTCATAAAAGACTCAGTCTTGCTGGTCAACTTGCTCTATGTATCAGATGCCCCCTCTTTGTCCTTGGTTTTAAAAAAGCAAACTAACATGAATCCTGGAGTCAGAAGGGTATCAATTTTGCCAACAACTTGAAGGAGCTTGGAATCTGATCCTTTCTCAGTAAAAGCTCCAGATGCGAACCAGCTAAGCCATGCCTGGGCTTTCAACCCATAGAAACTGAGACAATAAATGTGTGTGGTTTAAAGCCACACATTTGTGGTAATTTGTTACATAGCATACAAAGCTATTACAGATAAAACAGACTTAAATTCTAATATCCATGCAAAATTTTGTGACTCTTCTCTGTATTTTAAGATTAAAAATATTAACTACATGAATGCTTGAAACCTATTTGTATAAGAAAACTAAATATTTCTAAGTTGTAGTATATTAAAAGGAGTCATAAATTCCAGAAAAAAAGAAAGATATCAGAGACAAATTATATTTTCTGTCAAAATTATAAAACCCAAACTTGCTATGCTAATTCTTGGCATAAAAAGAAATTCAACACTATTTCCCACATAATTTAAAACCCAAAACATAGGGGCGCCTGGGTGGCTCAGTTGGTTAAGCGTCTGACTTCAGCTCAGGTCATAATTTCACGGTTTGTGAGTTTGAGTCCTGAGTCGGGCTCTGTGCTGACAGCTCAGAGCCTGGAGCCTGCTTTGGATTCTGTGTCTCCCCTCTCTCTGTCCCTCCCATGCTCATGCTCTGTCTCTCTCTGTCTCTCAATAATAAAGAGACATTAAAAAAATTTTTAAAGCCAAAATATAAAGTGTTGGTGTTTTCTACCAGAAAAGGTACTTAACACACATTGAGGAAAAAAAAAAAAAAAAAAGGAGTGACTGGAGAGGACAAAACAAATGTGTATCACACCAAAGGTAGGTATGAGAATAGTTTGGTTTAGATAAAAACCAACCAGCCAACCAATAAACCAACAAAATTTAATATAATTGCAATCCTTGGCCTCTAAATAATATAAATTTAATGAGATACTCTATCCTATGATGTGTAGTTGAAACTCTCAGTAATTATGAAGGGAATTGTGTTTGCAGACCTAAGGTCTAAATTTTCTCTCTAAAAAGCTACAAAAAAAAAGTATATATTTATAGATACATTTAGAATGTATTGTTTTCTCTAATGTTTACTAAACTATACACATGTCTAAACACTGATTTTAAAATGTAAAATGAAATGCTTTCCAATTTTGAATGGATTTTAATCAAGTCAACCCACACACAAAGTCCCATATAAGGACATATTTTTATGTGAAATATTTTTCTCTAGTAGAGTTCACATAAATATAGCCTCTCAGACTTTTTAGTAACTGTGGCAAAAAACAACAACAACAAAAAAAAACACGTTGATTGGGAATTTATTTTTCTTACAGCTTGTATATGCTTTCTTTTTCTTGGATTGTCTGCCCTGGTAGTTGAGAGATTTGAATAATTCTTTCCACAGTGGTAACAGAGTCAAAGATCAAAAGTTTCCAAGCATGGACTAAAAGTAAAGAGCAAGAAAAATATCAAAATGTATGCAAAAATATACACAAAGGTTATTGATCTTATAAAAGCAAAACATACCAGAAAATTGCCTTAAGAAAATGAAACTCACACTTATCTAACAAAACCTATCAAGAAGTACATAATCACATCAGCTGCCTTAAAAATCTTAAAAACAAAAGCCATATCTATAGGATGAATAGTACCAGGCCAAGAAAAACTTTAATGCCCTGTTCTGAATGATAATAATGGAAGAACATATAGTGACCGATATAATTTAGGAAACAAAAGCCTGCCAAGTAGAAAAATTGACAACTATTTTTTTTAATCAAACTAACGTGTGTATCAAAGTTACCAGAACAAAATGGAGAATGGAATTAATTATCTGGATAATTAAAGCTCAAAAATGTACATCTTTCTGCCCCATTATTTATGCATTTCAGGGAATAATTTACTTGGAGTTTTCACTTTATGTGACTGCATATCTTCTGTTTCATGAATTAGCCGTTCTCTACAAAAAGGCTGAGCAAAAATTTTACTCAAGGGTGGAGAGTAATTAAAGAGGACTACAACGTAGATACACAAATATCTTAAACTGCATACTTCACATAACTTCATAGTGCCGTGGAAACATTATAAAGAGTCGGGGCTTTATCCTAAGGCTAAGGGAAACCATCCATATAATTATATTTGTATTTGGAAAAATTTGCTCTTGCTATAATGTGGAAAATTTGTTGTCAGAACAAATGTGGAAGGGCCATATTACAGATGTCAATGTAAGACATGTGAATGTGTTACCTGTCTCATTCTTCTGCACTTCACCAACTAAGCATCTCTGCTTCCTTTGCCATGTGTTCATTTTTTAAGTTCCTATCATTCCATCTATGAAGAAGTTCATGAAATTCCAGCCTGTCCTGTAAACTCAACCATTCCTGCTTTTGTGCCCATTAAACCAGTGTATGTGTCTACCATGGTACATAAACCATTTAATTGCATTTAATTGTGTACATATTTGTCCTTCTACTAGTCAATATATTCCTAATGAGACTTGTTTTCTGACTCTAGAATCTAACACAATGTTCAAACCTGTGTTAAGCAAGGAAATTCTGATTGACATGAAACATTATTTTTACAACTCTTTTCTGTACCCTCCCTAAAGACCACCCCTAAAAAGACATTTTGACAATATCCATTTTGGCAAACTTTAGGAAGTTACAGTGGTGCTGAAATAGTTCAAGTTGCTGAAGGAAGATACCTTGTCTGTATCATTCTCACTGCATCCCCTCAGCCTAGAACAAATGTGGCAATTAGCAGAATTGTTAATTTTCAACAAATCTTTGAAAAATAAATGATTCATTTTTAAGTTCAATATCGGCTTTCCCCTTCCTTTTCAAAATGTCACCCACCACTAGTATATATAGAAAACATAATTCATGTCTACTCTTAGGGTCTTCATTTGTTTACTGGCCACTGGAACCAGTAAGAGTACATTTACTTCTGATTGGTTAGCGCAAAGAAGGATACGTTTCTTCTGCCACAAAAATCACCACAAAGTCTTGTAAATGGAAAAATGGTAGGCTTGATATTGTTGTTGCTTCGATTAAAGGAAAGGCAGGGAACAGTATAGTGAATATCCCCGATTTATTTGACCTTGTTCCCTTCTCTTTATCCATTCTTATCTGAAAACCTGCTGAGTACACATATCTACTACACTTTAAGTAAACTATATAATTTATACTGTTTGATTTGGTGTTTGTCCTCTTATCTCACCAGGCCTTATGTGGGTCATAATAAGCAGTACATTTCTCAAAGTCCATTATTTGGTCTACAGCAACAAAAGGGGACAGAAGAAGAATGGGTTTTGGTAATCTGAAACTAGTCTCCTTCTAGAACCCTATCTCCCTCTTCCTCCTGCCTTGTCTCCCTCTTTCTCTTTCACACACCACATATCTCAAAGAAAAGCATTTCTTTTTTCCAGATTCCAGAGGCTAAACAGTCAAGGTCTATATTAGACAGGAAAGGAAAGCACACCTGAACACCCCTGCCAACAATGGCAATATCACTACCATATTGTGCAGAAGGAAGTTAGATACCACAACCATCCACTTGTATTTGTTACAGCAACCCTAACTACCATAGGCTTAAAACAACAGGATTTATTCTCTCAAAGTTCTGGATGCTAAACATCTGAAATCAAGGTGTCAGCAAGCTCTATTCTGGAGGTTCTTGGGAAGGATCCTTTCTTCCCTCTTCCTAATGGTTGGCAAGGTGTTCTGTGGTTTGGAGGTTCACCATCCAGGCTCTGTCTCTGTTGTCACATGGCGTTCTTCCCTCTGTATTTGTCTTTGTGTCTTTTCCCCTCTTTTATAAGGGTATCAGTCATATCGGATAAATGGCCCACCTTACTCTAGTGTGGCCACGTCTTAACTACATCTACAAGAGCTATTTTCAAATAAGGCCACATTCTGAAATTCTGGGGAAGAAATGAATCAGATGTGGTTGGGAAGGGGGTGGGGGGACACCATTCAACCCAGTACATCACTTTGGATAAACTTTCTTTTAAGCTGCTCTGTGGCTGTGGTGCCTATCTACAATAGCAAATGAAATCATTACTAGAATCTTCTGTAACAACACTCAGCAGAAGCTTTAAGATAACAGGATTAATTTTTCCATATTCAAAATGAAGCCAGTATCTTTTTACCCTGAAAGTCTGATGTTATATGCAGGTGACAACATATATGGAAATTTCATAATTTTTTTCATATGGAGGCTGTTGCAAAACTCCCTGTTTTAATGAATGTCCTTTCTACCATTCCTCTCTTAGTAGATTCCACATAATTTTTAAAAAATAGTCATCCCTTTATGTCTAACAACTACTCTAAAGGAAGTTTAGTGAAAGGCATGATTTTCCTTTGTAACATTAACCAAAACATGAATGATCAAATCTACAACAGCAGTTGGGATAAAATAGTTTCCCAATAACACTCTTTTTACCTGTGCTAAAGACAATAGTGAGTTTCATAAACTTACCTACCATCTTTTTTTTTTCTTTTCATTCCTTCCTAAACTTGTTTTTCAAGCTTCAAGAGAAGTTCAGGTGCCCAGTATGTAAGTTTATAATTTACATATAATGCTTATGGCTGTTGCCGATTTCTATCAGTTTATCCTCACTTATCTTCCCTCATCCCTTTCCCTGATCGAGTAAATTATTAAACTCTGATTGCTTTTGCTTTCCTTAGGTAAGGAAAATGAAAACTCTCACAATTTTTAAAGAGGATATAGGGTTTATGAGAGATGAACATAGACCCTTCTTCTCTGTTGGGTTTCAATTACTCTTTCTGACGATGCCCATAGTTGTGATAACCACACTGCCTATGGAATAGTGCCTTTGTTTCTACATGGGGGAATGAAAATCCCATTCCTAAGTCATAAAAGGAGTTTGTGACCTGCTCTCTTGTAAATATATACAGAGTTTAGATGATTTTTTTCTTAACCTTGGTCATATTTAAAGCCATATGAAACTTTTCTATACATACCCTGCCTTGGGAGCTCTTTCTGCAGCTGTATACTTATTAAAAAGGCATTTTGTTATGCATGAACTCCAAAACATATGGAGACTGAGGATTTTGTGGATCGTCCTTTTCCCAGACTAGGGTAAATCTGGGTCCATCAGCATCTGAGGAAGACTCTGCTATTATTTATTCTTATTTGTGCAGGAAAATGTCTGTTCATTGTTGCTTTCCATAACTAAGCTAATTCCCTACTCATGACTAAACAAGTTCTCCCTGTCCCCACCTTAACAGTAATTCACATACTTAGAAATAATAGCCTTTGATTAGGAACTTTGCCAAAATCTAAATGAAGTCTAGATAACATATATTCAACCTAGCCTTAATTACTTTAGCTACCCACGCAAAGATCTAGAAGAGTCAAGCATGGTTTCCTTTTACAAAAACCGGGTTTTCTTCCCACCAGAAGGTCATATTTATTTATGTTTTCAGCATCCTTACCCTTTATCATAGGGGTTCTACCAGATTATTGGTTCCATAACTTTACATTGGATAAAATTTATCTAGTCCTAGAGATTTATTTACATTTAAAATGTTCATTAGGGTCTTGAAATTATATTTGTATATATATGTTATTTACACAAAGCTTATAAAAACTATTTTAAGAAAAGTAAAATTACCCCCCAATTTCCTCAGTAAAGCCAAGGCATGGGAAAACCGCATTAATGAAATGTTCATGGCAACATATTCAAAGACAGAATTCAAAGATAGAACTATCACGACTGAGAATAGATTCCCAAAGACTAAAGCAATTTTAGCATGTAGCACAGATGAACTCAAAGTGTCCAAGATGGAAGAGTGGGAAGGAGAGGAAGAGCAAAGGAGTGGCAATGTATGGTGGTCACGGTATTTGCACGTCACCTTTATCCATCTAAGATTTTGTGATTCTATTAAATTATCCCCTATTGTCTCTACAGTCTCCTACTTGCCTCACAAGAATATAGCACTCTCCGTTAAAAAAAGGAGGCGGGGGTAACTATAGTATTTAATTCTGTTACATTTTATATCTCATGTTATAAATACTTAACTCCTTCCTAGGAAACTGGATTCTACTCCGTGTGTTTTGATATACAGTCTTTGAACATACTGTTTCTGCTCTTGATTGTGTTTAAGAATAAACGCAATGTCTTAATGTAATGAGCGTTAGCATGTTTTTAACAAAGTTGAAATTATTTCATGAACCATAGCATTTCCTTCTATGACAAAACCTGGCTGACCATGGACCGAATGTTTGTTTTCCCCTTGTAATTACAACTTTTTGTGCTATTTTTCAATTATTTGTCCCTCCAAAAGGTCATGTGTAGTATTTCTTTATTCACTTAGCATGAGTACTCCAAGTCTTCTTTCCAAGCCACCATGAAAACTGAACTAGTAAATTACTCTGCCCAATTACAACTCAGCAAGTCACATTTGCATTTGTCACCAATTTACCCTTTTTTTCAACTCTTTTTGTTATCTGAAATTTAATTTTCATTCCATCATTGTCCTCTCCCATGGCATTTGTCCCATACAAAGTGACAATAAAGAGGGTCTCTAATAACTGCCTAAGGGCTTTAAATTCATAGTTTATTTTCCTATTTTACAAGGTTCATACTAGATTAACGTTATTTTTCTTACTCTTCCAGTTACCAGATTTCCTTTTGCACAATTAATTTTTTCATTATACTATACATGAATATAGTTTTTATAAAAATTGAAGTGTTACAGAAAATGCTAAAGTCCTCTTCTTATCATTGACAATTCCATTCCTCAGATGTAATCATTATTTTTAAGTATTCTATTATATGTATGTGTATGCATTTACATCCAGAGATCCACCCAAAGAAAATATGTAATATTGTTATGCAGGTTTAAAAAACTTACAATGTCTTAAAAGTCTATCATCCTACCTCTTTCTTTTCAACTCTTGTATCATAACCCACAAAATGGATATATCATAATTTATCCATTCACATATTGGTGGACATAAAGATATTTCAATGCTTGTTTATCAATAACACTATAACGAATATCCTTGCACCTGCTTTTCTAAGCACACAACACTTAATATTCCTTCCCTTCTCTTCTTTACCTGATTAAATTTCTATCTAAATGTCATACAAGGTATCTCAAATATTACTCACCTCTGACACTCTAATTGTATTTTTTTCACTTTCCTCAGAATGCGGTTGACCTTTTATTTTGACACTTAACATTGCCCAGGTTTTTTGTTTGTTTGTTTGTTTGTTTGTTTACAGATGCCTGAATATTCCTTGGGATATTTCAGTGATTTTTCTTAATTTTTTATCCATTAACCAAATGTTTATATGCATGTTCTATGGCACAAAGAACTATTCGAGGTACTAGGAATGCAGCAACCAACAAAATATGAGGGACTTTGCCAATATGAATTAGAAAGGACCATCTCATATATCTTTAGCTTCTTCCAGTGCTGAGTATTATGTCATAATTGATATGTGCTCAATAAATCTTATGGGAAAGTTGACCTATGCTCATGATATAGATAAATAAGCTCAAATAACTGTATACGTACTGTGATAGTTAGTGTTATGTGTCAACTTGTTTGAGGTATGGTATCCAGATATTATTTTGGATATTTCTGTAAGGGTGTTTTTAGATGAGATAACAATTAAATCGGTGCACTTTGAATAAAGCATATTGCCCTCCACAGTGGTGAGCCTCAACCAATCCACTGAAGACCAGAATAGAACAAAAAGACTGACTTTTCCAAGCAATAGATGACTCTGACAGCAGGACGCCCTTGAACTTGAAGTGCCACAGGGGCTCTTCCCTGTCTTCACTGTGATGATCTTTGGACATGCCAGCCTCCATAACCACATGCAACAACTCCTTAAAACACACACACACACACACACACACACACACACACACACACACACACACGTTCGGCGCACGCACTCCATTGATTCCATCTCTCTGGAGAACCCTAATACACACAGGGGAAATAATGAAATCATTTCTTACTCTGCAGTCATGGATAGACCTTGTAGTAACCTCTATTATTGCTGCTCCTCCCTTTGGAAGAGTTGTCAAAATCAGGGTTGGCCGCGTGTCTAGGGCGATCCCTTCCCACAGGAGAATTATACTTGCCCACTCAATTAATAATATAAAGCTCTCCATGTGACTTGCTTTAGTCAACAGCAGGTGAGTGAGTATGCCCGGTACCATTTGCAAACATGAGCTATTGCCCTCTACCACATAAACAGCACGTCATAGAAAGAGATAGCTCCTTCATACTGAGCCCCAAAGTGATTAGGCACAAGGACTAGAGGTGTGACTAATTAATAAGCACTGAACATAAATTTGAATAAAAGATAAGCCTTGCTTGTTTTAATGATTTTGCAACTTCCATTATCATGGCAAAATTAGCCTTAACAGACTGATACTGCCTTAATGGGTTACTGAATTAATGCCCTTCCCCATCACCAAAAACCTTTATAAAAAGAAAAAAAAAACGAAACCTTGCCATTTGCAAAGACACGAATGGAGCTAGAGAGTATTATGCTAAGTAAAACAAGTCAGAGAAAGACAAATACCATGATTTCACTCATATATGGAATTTAAGAAACAAAAAAATGAAATGAGCAAAGGGATCAAAAGGGGAGGCAAACCAAGAAACTATAGAGAACAAACTGATGGTTACCAGAGGGAACACTGACAGGATGGGTTAAATAGATGATGGGGATTCAGGAGGGCACTTGTGATGAGCATGGGTGTTGTATGGAGATGTTGAATCACTAGATTGTACACCTGAGCTAATATTAAACCGTAGGTTAACTAAATGGAATTTAAATAAAAACTTTAAAAAGAAACGGGAAAAAAAGATTGTGAATGTATTAATTGATAGATAGGTAAAAAAAAAAAAAATGTATTCCTCCTTCTTCCACTTTGGAGAGAGGTTCCACACATCACTCATTGAATTCTCAAAGTGATCTTGGTATAAAAAAAAAAGATTAACAAATACTGCAAAATTCAGAATGGAAAAGAAGATGTTCACAGTAAGTTGTGACAAATATTCTAAGGAAGAAGCCTTTAGTTGTCTTCTGCACTATTCTGATTTACCCCATTTTACAAGCTCTTAAATGAGACAAAAAATTTCTGTGCTTGCTTCAGATAGACAGCTCTAATAATTCATTCACTGAATAAAATATACACTGAGCACCAACTCTGCTAGACTGTATAGGAGGCACTAATGACAAGGATAGACATAGTCTCTGCACTACTGGAACTTCTAGAGAAATAGTATAGAAATATAGAATTCTTTAAGCATTGTGAATAAATTCATAGATCTTAAATTCAGCCTTCCTAAGAGTCCTAAATTTAAGTTGAAACCTTGACATTTTCTACCAACCCTACCCATTTCCTGCCTATCCCTTACTGATTAGTCTTCATCTAGCTCACAACCTGATAAAGTAACTTAATATTTTAAAATACCCCTCTCCCACTTGTGCACATTTTCTCACTCTCTCAAAATAGATAAACTTAAAAAAATTCAATAATGTAAATTGTCAATGAAATGAATCTTTAATAATGTTTACTAAAATTTATATGTACGTAATTTCTGTATACTGGGGCAATCACTTGGTTGAATATATGATAAATAATATTCTTGGATAAATTTTATTCTCTATTTATATATCAAGTACCTAAGAACAGTACCTGGCCAAGAGAGGGGCCTGTTTGCTCCAGTAACAGAATTAGAATCCCATGAACTTAATCTATGTAAAAAAAAATTATATATATATATGTATGTATACACACACACACACACATACACACACACACACACACACATACACACACACACACACAATCAATTACCACGTCTCATAGGCAGAGGTAGTGCCTTGGATCAGGTAGGAGAAGAGCCAACATATTTCCAGGTCACAAATTTACTCATATTTTCTCAGAGTTTTATAATTTTACCTCTGACATTTGCATCTCTTACTCATTTGGAGTTAGTATTTGTGTAGAACATAAGGTAGTTTCCTGACTTCATTCTTTTCTATGTGGATGTGATGCCATGATATGATATTATAAAATCATATGCAACAAAAGAACTAGACAAGTTAGACATGATAATTAAAGTTTTATGCAAAGGACACCATCAAGAGAATGAAAAGACAATACATGGAATGAGGGAAATGTTTGCAACTCCTATGTAGTAAGAGGCTTTTATCCAGAATACGTACACATAAAATACTTTGCAGTAAAAAGACAAATGGCCCAATATTTAGGAGGGCAAAGTGTTTGCATAGACATTTCTGTGAAGATCTATATATAGAAAATAATTATAAGAAAAATAGTTTAATGTCATCAGTCACTAGAAAAATCCAAGTCAAAATCACAGTGAGATACCACTTTACAACCAGCGGAATGGCTAAAATAAAAATGACAAGACAAAAACAAGTGTTGGTGAGGTTGTGGAGAAACTGAAACCTGCATACATTGCTGTTGGAAATGTAAAATAGTGCAGCCACTTAGGTAGATCCTCAAAAATGTAGACATGGAGTTACAATATGACCCAACAATTCCAGCTATATACTCAAGAGAAGAGCTAATGCATTTCCACCAAAAAATTACATGCAAGTGTTCGGAGGACTATTAGCCCA
The DNA here is from genome assembly GCF_046562875.1 of Panthera onca. Lineage (NCBI taxonomy): Eukaryota > Metazoa > Chordata > Mammalia > Carnivora > Felidae > Panthera > Panthera onca. Next base: position 105,691,645 of record NC_138345.1, on the reverse strand, counting down.
GTAGTCAAAAAATAGAAATAAACTACATGTTCATTGGCTATTGCAAGGAGAAACAAAGGGGCACCTAGGTGGCTCAATTGATTAAACATCCCACTCTTGGTTTGGGCTCAGGTCATGATCTCATGGTTCCTGAATTTGAGCCCTGCATCAGGCTCTGCGCTGACAGCATGGAGCTTGCTTAGGATTCTCTCTTTTCTTCTCTCTCCATCCCTCTCCCCTTTGTGCTCTCTCTAAATAAATAAATAAACTTAAAAAAAATAAACAAAATGTAATATATCCATGCAATGGATTATTCAGTAGTAAAGAGAATGGAGTGGGGATACATACTGCAACATGAACAATCCTTGAAAATATTCGACTAAGTGAAAGAAGCCATTCACAAAAGACCAGATATTCTATTATTCCACTTACATGAAATATCCAGGAAAAGTATCTCCATGGAGGCAGGAAGTTAATTAGTGGTTTCCAGAGGGTGGGGAGACTCTAAGTTTGGGAGTCACTAATAATATGTACAGTTTTTATTCGGCTAAAATTCTATTGTGGTGATGATTGCAAAACTCTGGAAAAAAAAATAAAATCCATCTAACTGCATACTTTAAATGGGTGAATTGTATAGCATATGAAATATGTCTTAATAAAGCTATAAAAAAGGAAATTATTAGTATCAGAATGCAATCTGTATTGCTAGGCAATGCAAATAAAGGTTAATAGTCATTAAAAGCTCTATTTATTAGATAAACTGACTCAATTTATGGAAAGACATTTTAATCACAGCATTTAATAATTAAAGAGGATCTTAAATAGAAAGTTAACTGTTAAAAACACAGGAAGTAAAAATTAATGTAAAATAATGTTCTCATTAAAAGCATCTGAATTTTAATCAAGCCACCAAGAATGTTTTGCTATAGATGGGACCATGCCATAAATGTGTATGTTCTTAGTAAATATTTATGTAAGAAAAAGTATATATTGATAATAAATCCCACATAGTTTTAATTACCAAAACACTTAGTAATTTAAGCAATTAACATAGTCATCACAGAAGGCAGAGTAGAAAAATAAAAAGGTAAATGACAATTTACCACTGGCTTTGGTGCCCTATTTTAGTGCTTGGTAGGTGTTGAGCCTCCTCACATTTGAGACACACCCCCTTCATATCATTTCAAATATATTTAAAAATGAGTACCTGCCGTATTACATATATTGGCTATAAAATTTTGAAATTTTAAAATAAATTTATTTTTTTGTCTCTTTGGTTGTGAATAATATTTATCATTGGTTATAATTTCTCAGTAATTGTATAAAGTGAGAAATCTAATCATAAATTCGTTCTAAATGAATTCTTTCATGAGAACTAAATGTAACAATGAGGCTGTTAAAAGAATAAATGATCACTAAATTTAATTTTGAAGTGTTTTACATTTTGACACTTTTTTTCCTCACTTTGATAATCTGTGTCTCCAAAATGGTATTTATAACATTTATTGGATGTACTAGCTTGACTATATATGTTACCTTGTACAAATTAATTGTTTCTTATTAAAATAAGACTGAATAGTCTATATATGGTCAGTATGAGGACTAGACACTACCATACATTAAATACTTATTTAAATGCCTCACACATTGAAGATAATTATTAAATTCAAGTTAATGTGTTAATACTTTCAATTGTGCTTTACACAAGAAAGAAAGAAAGAAAGAAAGAAAGAAAGAAAGAAAGAAAGAAAGAAAAAGAAAGAAAGAAAGAAAGAAAGAAAGAAAGAAAGAAAGAAAGAAAGAAAGAATACAAGGTTCCTTCTCTGAGGGACACCATCCAGCAATAAACAAATTATTTAAAATGTAACAGGTATTAACAGAGATACACACAAAATTCAAAGTTATCACAGAATAGAGGAATTTTTACGAGGCAATAGGTGAAACGGATTTTAAATTTTATAGCACAGCTGCTTTGAAATACAAGAGTTGAGATCTGAGAGGTTCACCGTGGCTAGACCCCCATGTGGGTGGATCCTCTCCCACTCACTTCCACAGATCTGACAGTTTACACTAGTAAACATTCGTTTACACTCATAAATGAACATGGGTGTCGAAGTCCAGTCAAACTGATTCAACATCTAGCTGTTCCACAGATCCTCAAGTAGTCAAAAAGTGACTTGGGGTATCACTGTGGTGAAGGGAGGCGATCATGGGGGAGGTTATGTATGTGTGAAAACTGTGGTTTTCACTCAATTTTGCTACAACCCTAAAACTGTTCTACAAAATAAAGTTTATTAATTAAAAAAATTGATTCAGGTCATAGACCCCTATACAACAAGCAATATGAAAAGAATCGAACATAAGAAGTTTTTTAATCCTGATTTGACCTCTAACTAGAAAGAAAATGTTCTTCTACTTGGCAGTATTCAAGTATTCCAGTCTGTATCATGAAACATTTATTAAATGCTAAATATGCACTAAATAACATACTACATACTGAAAATAACAATATAATGATTACAACTTATCCCTGATAAACTTAACAATCGATGGAGGAGACAAACATTGAATATGAACTCTTATTTTTAATATTAACTTAAATATATTTTAATCAGAACCTTGCCTCTGCAGATTTAGCTCATTTTTAATGAATATTTATCATATAAGCTAGTTAGCAAAACCAGTCCACATCCAGGTCAGTCAAATCTTATTTTATATCAGAAAAAAATATTCTGACTTCATTTTTCAATTCCAATTTAATGAATTTTATAAAACACACCAAGATAACTATGAGTAGTCAGCTAGATAAGATATATTACTAAAAGTTATATATCAAAAGCATTACAGATCTAACAGTTTATCTATTTTTGTAATTCAGAAAAATACATCTATATGTTATTTCTTATTGTTTTATAAGTCATTAGAAGTAGCTAATATTAAAAATTATTTTGAAATGAGGCATTCCTTTGGAGTATGTATTTGTTGGCACATACAGTTATTTCCCAAGACTCTCGAGTTCAGTTTTATGAATGATGAAAAAGGAAAAACAAAAATTATCAATTTCATTTTATGAAATGATTACACTTTTCTATTTTTTTTTAATTTTATTGTAGTAAGAACACTTAGGAGATATGCTCTCTTAAAATGTTTAAGTATAGAATATATTATTGTTGATTATAGATATGATATCTGCAGATCTCTAGCATTTATTCATCTTACTTAGCTGACACTTTATGCCCCTTGATTTTAACTCTCCATTTGCCCCTCCACCCAGCCCCTGGCAACCACTATTCCACCATCAGATTCTATTTTGACTAGATCTCCTATAAATAGAATGATGAGGTATTTGTCTTCCCATGACTTATTTAACTTAACATAATGCTCTCAAGGTTCATCAATGTTGTGGCAGGTGAAGAATTGTTTCCTTTTAAAGATCAAATGATATTTCATCATATGTATATACCAGGTTTATCATTAATCTGTCCTTGAACATTTAGATTGTTTCTGTCTCTTGACCATTTTGAATAGTGCTACAGTGAATATTGGAGCACTAATATTTCTCAGGATTATAATTTCAATTCTTGGATAGAATGGGATAGCTGGACCATGTGGTATTTCTATTTTTAACCTTTTTAACCTTTTGAGGTAACTCCATACTGTTTTCTATTGCAGTGGCACCATTTTGAATCATACAGTATACATGGGTTCCAATTATTCATCCTCATCAACACTTATCCTTACCAACACATGGGTTTGGGGGTTATTTATTTTTTTTATTTGAGAGAGAGAGAGAGAGAGAGAGAGAGAAACATGAGAGGGGGGCAAGAGGGGGGCGAGAGGGGAAGCTTAATCAGGCTCCATGTTCAGCACGGAACCTGAGGCGAAGCTTCATCTCAAGACCCTGAGACCATGACCCAAGCCGAAATCAGGAGTCTGAAGCTTAACCAACTGAGCCACCCAGGCACCCCAACATGTGTTTTTTGTTTTTTAATAACAGCCATCCTGACAGGTGTGAGGCAATATTTCATTGTGGTTTTAATTTGCATTTCCATGTTGACTAATGACATTGAAAACTTTTTCATATAGTTTTTAGCCATTTGCATATCTTCTTTGGAGAAGAGTACATTCAGATCCCTTGGCCATTTTTTAACCTGGTTATCAATTTTTCTGCTATTGAGTTGTTGGATTTCCTTGTGTGTTTTGGGCATTAACCCCTGATACATAGCTGCAATTATTTTCTCCATTCCACAGGTTGCCTTTCCACTCTTGTTTCCTTTGTCACACGGAAGCTTTTTAGTTTGAGATGGCTCCACTTGTTTATTTTTTTGCTGTTGCTATTGCCAAGTACAAAGCCTGGAAGGTTTTACCATTTTCCTTCTAGGGGTTTTATAGTTTCATGTCTTACCTTTAAGTCTTTAGTCCATTTTGAGTTGATTTGTATAGAGTAGGGGTCCAATTTCAGCCTTTTGCATGTGTTTTTCCCAACACCATTGAGAGAGATTATTCTTTCCCTATTGTGTATTATTGGCACCCTTATATAATATCACTTGACCTTACATGCCTGGGTTCATTTCTGGGCTCTTTTCTGTTCCATTAGTCTACAAGGCTGACTTTATACCAGTATGATACTGCCTTGAATACTATAGCTTTATAATATAGCTTGAAATTAGGAAGTGTGATGTCTCCACGTTTGTTCTTTATTAAGGTTGATTTGGTTATTTATGGTTTTCTGTGATTCAGTGTGAATTATAGCATTACTTTTCTGTAAAAAGTGCCATTGGGACCTTAACAGAAATTGAATGGAATCCACAAATCACTTTGGATGGTGTACCTTTTAACAATATTAAGGCTTTAAACACATGAGCACAGGGTGTCTTTCCATTTGTGTCTTAATTCCTGTCCATGTTTTGTGATTTTTGGCATATAGGTCTTTTACCTCCTTAAGTTTATCCCTAAGTATTTTAGTCTTTTTGGTACTATTTTAAGTTGTTTTCCTACTTTCCTTTTCAGAATTTGTTGTTACTACATAGAAACGTAACTAACTCTTGTGTGTGGATTTTGAATCCTGCAACTTTACTTGATTTCTTAATAGTTCTGATTTTTTTTTTATGGAGTTTTAGGTTTCTTTCTCTATAAGAACATGTCATCTACAAACAGGGACAATTTTATTTATTTATTTATTTATTTATTTATTTATTTACAAATTTATTTCTTTTTTTAGGTTTTTGTTTAAGTTCCAGTTGGTGTACAGTGTAATGATTCAACACTTCCATACAACACCCAGGGCTCATCACAAGCACATTCCTTAATCCCCGTCCCCTATTTCTCCCATCCCCCCCACCCACCTGTCCTCTGGTAACCATCAGTTTGTTCTCTATGGTTAAGAGTCTCTTTTGGTTTGCCTCCCTCTTTTTTTGCCATGTTGCTCACTTGTTTCTTGAATTCCACATATGAGTGAAATCGTATGGTATTTGTCTTTCCCTGACAGATTTATTTCGCTTAGCATAATGCTCTCGAGCTCCATCTAGGTCATTGCAAATGGCAAGATTGCATTCTTTTTTATAGCTGATTAATATTCTAGTGTGTGTGTGTGTGTGTGTATATGTATATATATACACATATATATATGTGTACATATACACATATATATATGTGTATATATATACACACACACACACACATACACACACACACACACAAAACAACTTGGGTTGTTTCCATAATTTCACTATTGTAAGTAACACTGCTATGCACATTGGGGGTGCACATATCCCTTTGAATTAGTATTTTTGTATTCTGTGAGTAAATATCTAGTAGGGTAATTGCTCTTCTTTGCAATTTAGATTCTTTTTTTTTCCTTTTTCTTTCTTGTTTTTTAATTTTTTAATGTTTATTTATTTTTGAGAGACAGAGAGAGACAGAGCATGAGCAGGGGGAAGGGCAGAGAGAGAGGGAGACACATAATCCGAAACAGGCTCCAGGCTCTGAGCTGTCAGCACATAGTCTGACGCGGAGCTCGAACTCCAAACGGCGAGATCATGACCTGAGCCAAAGCAGACACTCAACCGACTGAGCCACCCAGGCGTCCCTTTCCTTTTTCTTATCTAATGGCTCTGGCTAGGAATTCCAGTCCTTTGTTGAATAGAAGTAGTGAGAGTGGATATCTTGGTCTTGATCATAGTGGAAAAGCTTTCACCCTTGATTATGATGTTAGCACTGGGATTTTCATGCATTGCCTTTACTATGTTGAAGTAATTTCCTTCTAGTCTTACTTTGAAAGTTTTTATCATGAAAACATGTTGAATTTTGTTGAATGCCTTTTCTGTATCTGCTTAAATAATTATGTAATTTTATTCTTTATTCTGTTAGAGTGGCATATCCCAGTTGATTTTCATATGTTGAACCAATTTTGTATTCCAGAAATAAATCCCACTTGGTCATGGCGTGTGATCAATTTTTGCATATATGCATTTCAGGGATAATTTTCTTGTGGTGTCTTTGTCTGGCTTTGGCATTAGGGTAATGCTGGCCTCATAAAAGGAGTTTGGAATGGTTCCCTCTTCTTCAATTTTTTTTACGAGATTGAGAAGGATTGGCAGAATTCACTTGTGAAGCCATCTTGTCCTGGGCTTTTCTGAGAGGATTTTGATAACCAATTCAATCTCCATACAGTTATAGGTATGTTGACACTTTTTATTTCTTCATGGGCTAACCTTGGTAGATTGTATATTTTTAGGAATTTATTCATGTCTTCTAGGATATCTAATTTGTTCGCATATAATTGTTCATAGTAGTCACTTATAATGCTTATCTCTGTAGTATTAGTTGTAAAATGTCATCTTTTCTGATTTTGTCTCCTTTTTTCTTATGTTACCTAATGGTTTGTCAGTTTTGTTTATCTTCAAAAAGCTAATGCTTTCATTTTTTTCCATTTTTCTATTTTCTATTTTCTATTTATTTCTGCTCTGTTCTTATGTCCTTCCTTTTGATAACTTTAGGCTTAATTTATTATTTTTCTATTCCCTTGAAGTAGAAATTTTACATTGTTTGAGGTCTTGTTTTTTAATGTAGGAATTTGCCACAAATGTTCGTCTCAGTGTTACTTTTGCTGCATCCTGTATGTTTTTGCATGTTGTTTTCAGTTTTGGTTGAATTAAGGTATTATCTAATTTCCTTTTTGATTTCATCTTTAGCCCAATGGTTGTTCAAGAATGTGTTGTTTAATTTCCACACGTTTGTCAACTTTTCAGTTTCCTTTTACTACCGATTTTTCACTCAACTGTAGTCAGAAAAGATACTTGGCATAATTTTAATCTTCTTAAATTCAATCTTCCTAAAATATTAACTTTGTTAATATAAAGCTTTGTAAATACAAAGCTTTGTTTTATGATCTAAGATGTGATTTATCCTGGAGAAAGTTCTATATACATTTAAGAATGTGTATTCTGCTGCTGGTCAGTGAAATGTTCTACATATGTCTGCTAGGTCTCATTTATTCATATTATTGTTCAAGCCTGCTATTTCCTAATGATCCTTCTGGATGTTCTAGGTTTCTATGTTGCTAACCAAAGAAAAACCTATAATGTACTGAAAATATTAAGTAGCCAAAAATTTGTGCTAAAAGACGTTTTTTAGAAAGAATAAAATATTGAGCATTTAATAGGAGGAAATAAGATGAAGTCTAATCGACATACCCCATGATATGATTTGGTAAAATCAGTTTGTGCTTATTTTTAAATTATACACATTGGGGTGCCTGGGTGGCTCAGTCAGTTAAGCATCTGACTCTTGATTTCGGCTCAGGTCATGATCTCATGGTTCATGAGTTCGAGCCCCACATCAGGCTCCATGCTGACAGTGTAGAGTCTGCTTGGGATTCTCTCTCTTTCTCTCTCTCTCTCTCTCTCTCTCTGCCCCTCCCCCACTCTCTCACTCTGTCAAAATAAATAAATAAACTTAAAAAAATAAATAGATTATACACATTAACTCTTGAGGAAATAATATGTAAATTTAATCTTTGGAATTGTACCTGGATCATTTTTGTAATTCCAGAAAAACTCTTTAGTTTGAAAAAATTAGCATCACTAATCTATTCTGCTTTGGCTTTTCGTGGCTATTTTTATTTCCAGCTAATTATACATCCCAGAGATAAGCAATTCTCAGTTTTTCTAGACCCTTATGTTTAAGTACTTAAGAAGACGACTTTTAGTAATTTTTGCTCTCAAGAACTCTTCCATCCAGAAAATAATTTTTTTAAATGGTGGGAATTGGAATGGAGAGAAGGGTAAGGAAACAAATTATCTACAGGAAAGTTGTCATTGTATCCAAAACATATACTTATTACCGTTTAGCTGAATTCAGACTCTCTGTGAAGATCAAAATATCCAATTTTTAAAAAATCATGCTTCACTTTAAAAAAATAAATAGACACAAGGAGGGGAATCAGGAAGCACTCAGGCTTTAGGATACCTTAATTAACCATTAAAAGATACGTCCCATTTGTTGGTGTGCCAGAGGTTTACACAGGAGAAAGTCTCCACAGCAAGACTGGGGAACAGCAAGAGGGACAGTCAGATAACTGAGGATCATCTTTCGTTTTTACAGGGAAAAGTGCCATGGTGAGGCCGGGAAGATCTCAGGCACAGTGATTTTAGGAAAGAGAACATAGGAAGTTGAAGGTGTAAAAATGTCTGTGTAGCTCTTTGGAATTTTCAGTGTCATGACCACCAATTTAAACCATAAACTTTGGGTATGGGAGAAATCTGAAAAAAGGGGAGAGAAGAAAAGTAGGAAAAGACAATGACAATTGGTGGCTGGCTAGAGCCTGTTACAAAGCTGCACAGGGAGAAGTTCATGAGAGAGGGGTGACCAACCAACTTTTAACATCATTGTGGTAGACTTCTGAGAGGGTTCCCAGTGGTCCTACCTCCTGGTATTTATGTTCTTATGTAGTGGCATCCCTCTGAGTGTATACTAGACCTAGTGACATGCTTCTAACAAATAATGCTACAAAAGTGATGAGACGTCATTGCCAAGATTAGATTACAACAGACTGACTTCAGTTTCTGTTTCTGTGTCTCTTTTATACACACACACACACACACACACACACACACACACACACACACACACCCTTACCTGACTCTGGAGGAAACAAACTTCAGTTTGTGAGCAGCCCTATGCACAGGCTTTCCCGGCAAAAAACTGAGGTCTCCCATCAACAAACAGTGGACCTGAGACCTTCAAACAGCCCTGTGAGTAAACCTGGAGATAATCCTACTGGGTTATTTGCAACCCTGGCCCATCCCTTGACTGTAGCCATGTGAGACTCTGCGTCAGAAGCACACAGCCAAGTGCATAGATTTCTGACCCCAGACCCTGTGGATAATAAGTGTCTGCTGATTTAAGCCGTGAAATTTTGGGGGTAATTTGGTATGCAGTAATGGATTACTGCAGACATGGTTATCTAATAATCCATTTTTAAGTTGTCTAAGTGCTTACAGTATAATAGTTACACAGTAAGTAACCATTGTCAAGATACGAGAGACTAGTGCAGAGTTCTTAAGACTCAATATCAGAAATTTTTTGATTTTTATAGATACACACATATATACAGAAAATAAAATTCAAAGAGGTGAACTGTGATAAGGCTTTCCAATTCCCAGTTACAGTCACCCTTTCTCATGTTCATCCCATCTGGTTCGCATGTTCACTCTTGCTTCCTCCACTGCAGATACAAGTGCACATATGGGTACACACACTTAGAAACAGATTGTATCATAGCCAGATTTACTAGTGCTGTTGGATGTAAGTTAGGTGCTTTATGAAACACTTGAGAGGATTTCCATTATAATTCAAATTTCAAAAATAAAACACCATCTTATTGTTTCCTGTAACCACCCTGACCCATGAAAATAAATCTAAATAATTCCTGCCACAATTCCATCTATTTTTTTTTTACCTATGAAATAAAATATCTGTCATCTTAAAAATGCAGTCAAAGCGACTACAGGTTAATAAAGCTGATAAGAACTTCTCTTACAGTGTATTTGACTCTTGATTTCTCATTTTTGGTGAAATAGCATTTCCTATCCACAGCAGGAGTTCTCTTCTTATAAGGTTTCAGCAAAATGTCAGCACCTCCCATGGAGATAGATGTCAGCATTATAACCCAAGCAGAGATGTGGTGGAAATTATTGGGCTATTTCCTTCTTTAAAGTCTCAAAATACTGTGAGGTAGCATTCATACCACATATATTTTCACTTAAGACTGGCTCAATTTATTCATATGTTTGTACTTCTCTATAACACTGTTCTCTACTTCCTTGCTCTAAAACTCATTGCTTTGTACTTTTTCCTTTTGACATTTGAGTAGTTCATATAGAGTCCACCACACTCATTTTACACTGCATTTGATAAAGTAAGACTTTCTAATGCTAAAATATACTTTATTTCCATTTCAGTAAGATATGCTTTTATCATGGGAGAATCTTTTCTGTAGTGCCAGTGTACTATGCATAAAATAAACCACATTCCTCACACTTAGTCTGTTTATCCATTTGGAATATGCTTACGTAGAATAATTCTCCACCAAAAAAAAAAAAAAAGCCACAGATTTTCTTGTGAACTAAGAAATCCATTATCCATTTGAGTAAATCTGACTGTTTAAATAGGCTCAATGCGCTGTAAAACTAAACTTGGCTGATTGTTTGTTTTCCAGGGTGATCATTAAAGGACAAAGCAGAATGTTAGAGCTGCAGCATTACTGGCAAGTTTTGCTTGTTTGCTTCTCTCTGTAAATGAGCAGCCAAAGGAACTTCTGTGCTTGTGACAGCGTTCCAAGCCGTGCATCTCTATCATGTTAATGTCTACTTAGCCACCCAAGTCTTATCATCAATCCTTCCTCTTGTTTTCGTGTCCATGCAGCTGCTTTACTTTAGATTCCCATCATTTTCCCCCTTTCTTTTAAATTTAAATGTTTCATATTTTGAATTTCAAACGCATAGACAAGCAGCCAGAATTCTGATATCCCCTTCAACCGGAACACCCGATTGTTAACATTTTATGACTTTTGCCCCATTGCATCCCTACCTGTCTCTTCATGTACATATATACATACATGTGTGTACACATGCACAATGCGTCAATGTGTGTATAAATATGCTCACATATATTGGTCTTTTTTCAGAGCCTTTTGAGAGCAAGCTGCAGATGGGATACCCCGTTATTCCCCAAATATTCCAAACACTCCAGTGTATATTTCTCTAAAACTAGAACATACATCTGCATAATGACCATGTAACCCTCCAAATCAGGTATTCAACACTGATATAACACCACCAACTTCTCAGACCCCATTCCAGATTTGTTTGCTGTCCCACTGCGGTACATCAAAGATGGCTGCAGTAACTTTGCTATTTCTCCTTGGGATGTGGTATCTAACGCTTCTACTCCTGAATCAGGATTGACATTAATGATTGCTTACCAATAGGATTCATGAAACTCTGAGTTGCGATACAAGTCTGATTCCCTAAAACCACTAAGCTGGAGTGGCCACAGTTAAGCATTCTCTTTGACAGTCGCAGCTGAGCACAGACTCCCCACCAGCCCTGCCAAGTCTTTAACAATGTGATTTAGGCCTTCCTGGGCTCTCCATACCTGCCCACCTGCCAATGTTTAATACCACGCTTCACAGAAAAACCGTTCAAATAAGTCTGGCCCAAATTCCTGACCTAAAATATCCTGAGATATAATACAATGTCTATTACTTTGTATCACTAAGTTATGGTATATCATTTTGCCCACAAATAGGTAGTCTAAATAGGTCTCATTTTTTGTTCTAGTTCAGTATCTTAGAAATAAGCTTCATTGGGTTATCATGTATTATAGACTCCTTCAATCTGGAACAATTTTTGAGTTTTTCTCTCATGTTCATACAGTTTTGAAGAGAAGAGGCCTGACACTGTGAAGGATGCTTTTAGCCTAGATTCATCTAAAGAGTTCTCATGATGAGAATCAGATCGTGTATTTTTAACAAGAAAACCACAGAAATGATGCTATGCTCTTTGTGATGCATCACATCAGGACTCACATGTCAACCTACCCCAACATGAGTGATATCCATTTGGAAGACCTGGTCACTAATTTTGGTGGCATCTAACAGCTCTCTACTTCTTAAATTCACAAGTTTTCTCTAGCAATTAGTATTTGCTAAGAAGGGATTTCAAGATAGTAGTAATATCCTGTTCCTCAAACTCTGCCTACTAATCTTAGCATTCCTGGGCAATTCCCTACTGAATCAGCCTCATCTGATGGCTATCCAATGGTGATTTTCTACTTTCAGCATTTACTGAAATTCTAAATGTGAGGAATAGCTTTCCTATTTCTGTTACTTACTCGCTTACTCATCAATGTATATTAGAATGCATTAGCTTTTATTTTATGAAATGGGTGGCAACTTATTACCATCATTATTTTGTTACCCAAGTCACTCTACCTGTCCATTGGGAGTCCCTAGACATTGGTTACATTCTGTCCTTTTGGCACATCTTTATTATTTGACAACTTTTTTTTTTTTTTTTGCACAGGATGTTTAAGGCACATCCTGGACCTTCCCTGCTCTCATCCTGGAGTCAGCCATTTCTCTTTTAATGAAGGATATTTAGAAAGCAAGTCCTGAGCACGTAGGGCCCTCATTGCTCCTAGAGGTCATTGTTTCTAGGCCCTCTCAGAACTAGAAAACAGATGTATTACATCTATATAATTACATCTGAGTTCTCACTGCTGCTTCATATTATCATCTAACGATTCTTTGAACTCTTCCTCATCTCTATAATTGTATTATATATCTTCCAGCTGAGAAATTTGACTCACTATATTCATTTATTTCCTTAATTGACTTATTTGTCTGAGATTACCCATCTCCCAGCACATAAACCATCTCCTCCTCTTGCTACCTCTGCAGTCCCACCTGGCCCCATGTCCTCTTTTTATAGATCTGCCATCTTCTGCCTCCATGGGGACCCTCAACTTTGGACTCATTCTCCATAGGTCTCTACCATTCTCCCTCCTTGCCCCATATTTTGCTTGCTGTACTAGCTGCCAGGAAGGAAGTAAAAGAAGCAGAGTGTAGTACAAGAGGGGGAAATGAGAAGAGAGAGAAGAAATCTTCCCTTTTTTTAGGACATTGCAATATCTTCCCAACAGCACTCTTTGTCCTGATTTTCCCCCATCTCCTCTCTTTTCTGTCTTATAAACTGAAGACAGACTAATCTTAGAAAAAGCATGCATATAGCAATGAAAATATCAAGTTGAAAAGAAACAATCTTCCTATGTAGCCTTACTTTTTCACTTACTTGTGTTACATTGGAACTTTAATTTCGCTGAGCCTCAGTTTCAGAGAGGGAAATAATGCTTATTTATAAGAAATGTTGTAAAGTTTCAGATTGAATATGTAGAATGCCAAGAACATAATTGCAGCTGTTGTTATGATTATCATAAAAAATTCCAACATGATTCCAAAACTCCTTTTAGAAATACTACAATGTAAAATTCAATTAAAAAAATAAGTATGTTTTGGGATGCCAGGGTGGCTCAGTTGGTTAAGCATCCAGCTCTTGATTTCAGCTCAGATCATGAACTCATGGTTTGTGAGTTTGAGCTCCATGATGGACTCTGCACTGACAGTGTGGAGCCTGCTTGGGATTTTCATTCATATTCTCTCCCCTTCTCCCCCCTCCCCTCTCCTCCCCCTCCCCTCCCTCCTTCCCTCCCCTCCTTCTCCCCCCCCTCCTTCTCCCCCTCCCTCTCTCCCCCCCCTCCCTCTCTCCCCCCCTCCCTCCCCTCCCCTCCCCCTTCCCCCTCCCCCCTCTCCCCCCTCCCCCCTCCCTCCCCCTCCCCCCTCTCTCCCTCTCTCTCCCCCCTCTCTCCCTCTCTCCCCCCTCTCTCCCTCTCTCCCCCCTCTCTCCCCCTCTCTCTCCCTCTCTCTCTCC